>NW_027362761.1:310521212-313033712 GCF_046119375.1 Phyllobates terribilis
GGGATTTTTTCAGAAGTAAAGAAAAAAAATGACGACGATGTGGTGACTAATGTTGAGCGCAAGTTCTCGCTACTTGAGTTTGCATTGGTTGCTCGGGTATGCACCGAGTATAGTGGGTGCTCGAGTGACATGCTCGAGTCTCCACCCCAAATGTTTTGCAGCTGTTATACAGCCAAAAAAAACATGCGGGGATTGCCTGCCATGCACGAGCGATCCCCGCATGTTTTTTTTGGGTGTCTAATAACCGTGAAACATGCGGGGCAGGGACTCGAGCATGTTACTTGAGCACCCGCGATACTTGGTGCATACCCGAGCACTTATTCCATATGATGACCTAATGTTATCAAATTCTGTGCCGTACCTCTGGGTTCAAAATGTTCACTATACCCCTTGATAAAATCCTTGAGGGGTGTAGTTTGCAAAATGGAGTCACTAGGGGGAGGGGGGAAGGTTTCCACTATTTAGGCACATCAGGGACTCCCCAAACGCAACAAATGGCGCTCCTTCCCTTCCGAACTTTGCCGTACACCCAAACAGTGGTTTTCCCCCACATATGGGGTATCGGCGTGCTCAAGAGAAATTGCACAACAAATTGCATGGTGCAATTTCTCCTGTTACCCTTGTGAAAATGCAAAATTGGGGGTTGAAAAACATTTTGTGAAAATTTTATTTTTACGGCTCAATGTTATAAACTTCTGTGAAGCACCTGGGGGTTGAATGTGCTTACCACACATCTAGATAAGTTCCCTGGGGGGTCTAGTTTCCAATATGGTGTCACTTGTGGGAGGTTTCCACTGTTTAGGCACATCAGTGGCTCCCCAAATGCAAAATGGTGTCCGCTAATTATTCAAGCAAATTTTACATTCAAAAAGTCAAATGGCGCTCCTTCCCTTCCGAGCCCTGCCGTGCACCCAAACAGTGGTTTTTCCTCACATAAGGGGTATCTGCGTGCTCAGAGGAAATTGAACAACAAATTTTGGGGTCCATTTTTTCGTGTTACCCCTGCGAAAATAAAAAAAATTGGGTCTAAAGTAACATTTTTGTGAAAAAAGTTAAATGTTCATTTTTTTCTTCTACATTCCAAAAATTCCTGTGAAGAACCTGAAGGGTTAATAAACTTCTTGAATGTGGTTTTGAGCACCTTGAGGGGTGCAGTTTTTAGAATGGTGTCACTTTTGTGTATTTTCTGTCATAAAGGCCCCTCAAAGTCATGTCAAATGTGGTCTCTAAAAAAATGGTTTTATAAATTTTGTTGTAAAAATGAGAAATCGCTGGTCAACTTTTAACCCTTATAGCTCCCTAATACAAAAAAATTTTGGTTCCAAAATTGTGCTGATGTAAAATAGACATGTGGGAAATGTTATTTATTAGCTATTTTGTGTAACATATCTCTCTGATTTAAGGGCATAGAAATTTAAATTTTGAAAATTGCGAAATTTTCTAAATTTTCGCCAAATTTCTGATTTTTTTCACAAATAACGCAAGTGATATCGAAGAAATTTTACCACTATCATGAAGTACAATATGTCATGAAAAAACAACCTCAGAATCAGGGGGATTCGTTGAAGCGTTCCAGAGTAATTAGCTCAAAGTGACAGTGGTCAGAATTGTAAAAATTGGCCTGGTCATTAATGTGCAAACCACCTCGGGGGTAAAGGGGTTAAAGAAGTTGGCCACTACTTTTTATGATTGCCCCAATCGATGGACCCTGTGCCCCTAAGTGTTTTTCTAATTACCTTCTGCTGTCCTTCTTGCCTGTGAGTGGCGCTATCGCTGGCCGATCACAGGCATCACGTGACCCCCGGCTGCAGCCGGCTCTGACATCCACTGATGTCACGTCAAGTTCCAGCTGCAGCCGGGGGTGACTTACTTCTGTGTTCAATGAATGCTGGGCTGTGGGCGAGGTTTCCCCGAGTGTCACACCCAGCATCCACCGCGCGCTCTCCCTCTCCTCATTCATTGGGAAAGAGTGCGGGTCACGTGATGCCTGTGAGTGGCCAGCGGTAGCGCCGCTCACAGGCAAGAAGGACAGCAGGAGGTAATTAGAAAAACACTTAGGGGCACAGGGTCCATCGATTGGGGCAATCATAAAAAGTAGTGGCCAACTCCTTTAAGTTTTTGTGACAAAACTGTGAATAAAACAAAAGACAAAAACGCAGCAAATACTTAACATGTGTACATACCCTTACCAGATTTTTGCTACCTAATCTGATAGCAGTATAATTTAGACACTGATTCCAGTGTTAAACCAAAGACAAAAGCAAAATACACAAATACCTTAAAATAAATGGATAAATCGCACAGTGCATTATTTTTATGCACTGTGCGATTTATCCATTTATTTTTAGGTATTTGTGTATTTTGCTTTTGTCTTTGTTTTTTTTCTGTTTAATGGCCATATGTGAACATGCATTTACATTTTGCATGCACATCAATTTACGTTTCAGTTAAGACTCCCAGGTTTTTTCTTTGTAGTCTAATGTGCATTAGTGCATATAAGGGTGTGGCCGCCCTTTATCTGAGCTGAAAGGTTCATTCTGCCTTTCAGGTCCATGCTTCTACTAAGGTTTCAGTCTCTCTACCCTTATCCATATGTATGTCACTTGACAAATGGTAAGGTTTTAATATTAGAGTTAGGACTGTCCCATAAGGGTTGCCGTGACATGGCGGGATGGCTTTTACATTATTTTGATCAAAATTTAAGCTAACTAAATACCCTTTATTATTTATCATTATATTTATGCACTGTGTGATTTATCCATTTATTTTTAGGTATTTGTGTATTTTTCTTTTGTCTTTGCTTTTTTTCTGTCTAATGGCCTTATGTGAACATGCATTTACATTTTGCATGCACATCAATTTACGTTTCAGTTCAGACTCCCAGGTTTTTACTGATTCCAGTGATGTATCACTAGCTAGACTGCGTAATGTAGTTTTTATAAGATCATTGTTTTATCAGCAGGAGATAATCACTTGAGGACTAGTAAACGTGCTGCGATGTAGTCCAACCATACCCCCACCACTGATTGGCAGCTTTCTCTGTACACTGTTCATAGGCGGAAAGCTGCCTATCAGTGGTGTGGGCGGGGTTATACAGGGCTCAGCATTTAAAGAACTGCTAGATCTGCAGCAGATAAAACAGTGATTGTTATCAAATCTGCAGCAACCAGCAAAGTGACACATCGGTGGAATCAGGGTCTCTACTCCTCTATTATGCTGCTCTCAGATGGGGTAGCAAAAACCTAGTGACAAAATTCTCTTTAAGAGGATAAAAAGCTGATAGAGGAGAGCTAAAAAAAGAACAGAAAAAAATCACTAACTAATCTATATCCAGGACTCGTCTGGCAAGGATCCAAAACACAGCCATATGCTCCAACCCCAACAGTGAGTAGAGTAAATCCTCTAATGTAACAAAGGCAGGCAATTTGCTTAAACAACAAAACCCACAATACAACGCTTTATTTCCTATACAAATCCTATACATGCATGGTCCTGAGTTTACACAATAAATACATATATTTACACACGTCACCAAGCCTAAAACTAAAGTCTGGTACAAAGAAGTTTGTCCGGCTTGTCTTTCTTAGCGCCATAATTAAGCTTGGTAAAGGATTCCAGAATCTCCATCATACTCCGGTCCTTGGTCTCCGGCAGTACCCAGAAGGAAAATACAGCTGCAGAGACGCAGTAACCAAGAAGAAAATGAAGCAGAACGTCCCCAATGCTTCCTGTAAAACACACAGAATAATCATGTAAGTTCTAGGAGGTTGGATCCTTTCACATATTGTATTTATCTGTGTCCATGATTTCAGTGCTTGGCTAGGAGGGCATGGACTTTATAAGGATGAATCCAAGGACTGTAAGGGAGTAGGTAGGGGTTAAATAAAGGGTGGGAAAATGAATAGGGCTGGACTGTCCATAGGGTTGTGTCTGGGGGGTATTTTCTAAGGTTTCATTAGAAGGTCATCTTACTGGAAGATCACCCACCTATGCTACCCATTATTTTTTGTTTCTTGTTAAAAGATGTTTGAGAGTATTTTTATATTAAATAAAACAAAATGTTGTATGGTAATCTCTGTGTGGGATAAGAATTTAGTGTATATAAAGTTGTCAGCATGGCGGTGTCTCTTTCATGCCCAACTAAGTTTTAATTGCAGGGCCGCTGTACAACAATGCTTGGCATACGGTTTAAAAGGAAAGTGACGCGCCCCCTGGGCCTGTGTTGTGCAGGGAATACCCGGAGCTGGATCGCTGGGGGTTGTAGTCTCCGTGGCGCTGACCCGGTCCGTGCCCAGGGTGGTCAATTCAGTGGCAGTCTTAGTATTATAATTGTCCGACTACGCCACCCGTGGATTGCGGTCAATGGGGACCGCCGCTGCAAGGCAGACCGCTGAGGCTGGTGTTATGTGTGCAGCTAAGAATGGGATGACTCCCCACGGGAGGAGTACAGCCTCAGGGCAGTTAGCGTGGATGATGGGAGTGATGGTGGAGATAGTCCCAATACCAATAGTGCCGGAGGAGCAAGAAGTCACAGACAACGTGTTGCAATCCAATGTCCTTTACTCACAGTTTGTATTCTCCAGGTCACTCTCGCGAAGCAGTGACCACCCAAGCCGTGCTGCGTCCACCAGGCAGGGATTCGGTCAACTCCCAGGTCTTTCTGGAGTATGTCTCAAAGCTCCCTTCCGTCCTTTCTCTGGCTCGTGCCCCACCAGTGACCAAGCTTATGTCCAGCTCCCGCGGGCCTTCTCTTGGGAGGGCTACGTGCCCACGTCCCTGACCCTATATGGTATGCCTTCCTAGCAAGGTGTAGCGAGGGGTCGCACCAAGGGCTGGTCACGACCTCCGGTTCTTGGCTGAAGATGATTCGCTTCCACCAATTTGGGATCCGGTACCCTGTTCTGCCAACCCGTCACCCGCAATCTCCTGGGTCCTTAGGGTTCTCTCTTCCTTCTCGTTCCTGAGCCTTTCTGTTTCACTTGTTACTTCTGTTCTGGTCTTGTTCCCTTTTCCTTTCCACTGTTCCTTCTCCTCTCTCTCTCTCTCTGGCCCCGGCCTCTGTGCTAGGCCTGCCCAGGGAGCAGAGCCCATGCAGCAGCCCTGCTCCCTGCCTTCTCCACTTCTCCTCACAGACTGAACTTCTTCTTCTTTCTTCTTTCAGTGCTGGCTGGGCCTCACAGGCTAGGCCCGCCTCCGGAGCAGAGCTCCACAGAGGCCCTGCTCTGTCACTTCCTCTCTCAGACTGAACACTGATCTAAGATTGTGCCCACCTTATATACCTCCCTCTGACCATGAGCCCAGGTGACTAGCAACCAATGGGCTCCTTCCTATGCTCAGGACCGAACCCCTATCTGCCCCCACAGCACTGGGTATTCCACCCCCCTCCCCACTCCAGCCAGGGACAGATGCTGTTGTGCCTGCACTTTCTGTCTAGTGGGAGCACCGTTGAGCTGTCCCTCGGAAATGGGGTGTGTGTGCTGTATGCAGCCTATTGAGCCTTGATCCATACTCCATCCTTACCCGGGAGTGGGATATCACACCTCTGGATGAGGTGCAATACCCCTGTAGCGACCAAGTCCTCGGGGCGCTACAAAAGCACGGTGATATAAAAAAGGAAATGGACGTGGAATCAGTTTACGTTTTTTGTACTGTTTTGGTTTATTATAATAAAGCTGTGGCCAACCCCAATAGTATTTGGTCAGTATTTTACGTCAGTATTTGTAAGCCAAAATTATAAGTGGAACAATCAGAGGAAAAGTATAATAGAAACACATCACCACTTCTGTATTTATCACCCACTCCTGGTTTTGGCTACAAATACTGATGGAAAATACTGAAATTTTGACTGTAAGCGGAATCCTCTGTAAAGAATCTGAGCAAAACTGATCTATTATGTTATGGCCACGTGGCGTCTGAGTGGGATAGTGCACGACACAAGGATTCTGTCTTTCATGTTCATTGCCTATCCACCCTCAGATTCTAAGGCCATGTTCACACGTTCAGTATTTGGTGAGTTTTTTTACATCAGTATTTGTAAGCCAAAACCAGGCGTGGGTGATATATACAGAAGTGGTGACGAGTTTCTATTATACTTTTCCTCTGATTGTTCCACTCCTGGTTTTGGCTTACAAATAACTGATGTAAAATACTGACCGAATACTGAACGTGTGAACATGGCCTAACACAGCAGACCACTGTTGCCCTGAACATTTTTCTTGTAAAGCTGCAAACATGAGTCCAGACAGGGGTGTACATAAAAATTATGAGACCCCATAGAGGCCGTTTGGTCTGTCACTATTAGCGGTACCCCACTATATTCTCAAATGGATCCAGCTACACACTCTGACTCCCACCAGATACATATTCATATGAATGCTGCAGTCTCAGGGGCCACGTGACATACTTACAGACATCACTGCTGTGCCCAGTGATTGGCTGCAGTGGTTATGTACCAATGTGACAAATAATCATTACTGGAATATAAAAAAAGACCTGTGGTGGGCAGCTCTAGCATCAGTGCTGAAGAGGTGAGTGATTTATCATGTGGGTAATTTTCAACACAGGTTCACCTATTTATTATGAATCGCCACTTCTCCCTTTTTGTGAACAACTATGTCTGGCCTTGGTGGTGGCCTCTGCCATTTTTAGCCTGTTGGGGATTGCTATCTCACATTTAGCTCCTTGACAACCATCATTGTCTTTTAGAAGGCCATTAATAGGACATTTGCCCCCCCGCCATTTTATAGCCCTGTTGCATATGCCCTGCGCTGGTGTCCTGTGCTGGGTGGAGCAGCTGTTCCGGTGTCTCATGAAGGCCTAATTGAACCTGTTTGATAAAAATCCTAACTCATCATATGACTAGTGTTGAGCCACCCCCATAGTGTTCGAGTTCGGTTCGTCGAACACCCGTGTGTTCGCCGAACTGTTCGTCGAACTGTTCGTCGAACACCTTCGAACACCGTTAAAACCAATGGCAGGCAAACAAAAACACATAGAAACACATAGAAAACACCTTCAAAGGTGTCCAAAAGCTGACAAACTGCTCAGAAGACACAACTAACACATGGAAAAGTGACAAGTACATATAGTCATGCGAAAAGAAAAGAGGTGGAGGAGTAAAAGGAGGGGGAGACACAGATATAGGCATGTCATGCCCTTCTAAAATCCAAAAAGTGAGAAGCCGAGACGGCCAGTCCGCTCCTGCCCGTGCCACCTCCGTGTCGCCGGGTTTGTGCCAGAGCCGCGGTGAACCCTGACGGCCAGCCCCCCTCTCCCAATACTGGTGCCTGTCCGCTGGTGGGTCGAGAGAGCCCCCCTGTGGTGGAGGCAGCTCTAAGCTTTTTAATTTAAATTGTCCCTCTAATTTGAATGAATACACTTTAAATCCATTTACAAGGATCTATTGGAGGGCAAGTCTCATGCCAGCAGCCGCGTAATTCCAGCTCCAGTAGCGTCCACTAAAGCTGCTGCAGTTAAAAAGCTTTTATAAGGATCGAGCTCGGCTGTCCACCGCAAGGCTTCCTAGTGCCAGTCCCAGCCCCTATGCCTTGGGGTGCCTCCTGATGCTCTTCACTAAGTATCCCGTGGTCCCGAAGCATTTCCTTTGAAAAAATTAAGTGTCCAAACTACAGGTGGTGTAGCTTGCTTAACAGCCGGGATAATCCGCTGACTAGCAGACACTGCTACTAGGCACAAAGTATTTCCTGGGCTAGATGCAGTTAAAAATTTGTAAGTAGATACTCTCGTTGGATGCTGAGAAAGCATTCCATAGAGTCTCCTGGCACGCCATATATGATTCTCTTAAAAAGCTTGGGGTAGGGGTCTAGGGGACCCTTTTATAGCCAAAATCACAGCCCTGTATCACAATACGTCACCTAGGCTGAAGATAAATGGAACTGTAGCACCGAGGGCTCAGTTGCTACAGACGTATTGCACCTCACCCAGAGGTGTGATATCTCACTCTCAGATAAGGATGGAGTGTGGATCAGGACCCGACACCTGCATGCATTACACCACATTGCCGTGGGGCAGGGCGACCAATATGCCCCTGAGATGGGCACGACAGTCCCTGTCCCTGGCTGGAGTGGGGGGAGGGAACACTGAGGAAGGGGAACCCTGCAGTGCAGGAGCAGGGAGAAAGCAGTTCCTGGGTGCATTGAGAAGGGAGTATAAAAGGTGGGCACCATCTTAGTTCAGTGCAGAGAAGTCTGAGCAGAAGTGGCAGGGAGCAGGGGCTCTGCATGAGCTCTGCTCCGGAGGTGGGCCTAGTAACAGAGGCCCAGGCCTGCAAGAGGGAGAAGGAAGGAAGAGGAGCGGAGAAGGCTCCAGGAACGAGGAATGAAGGGATCCCAGGGGTGCGGACGGGCGAGTCGCCACCGCACGCCCGAATCCACCTGCGTGGAGGGGTCAGGCCAAAGGGGGAGACCGGTCCCCGAACTAGTGGAGGCAGGAAACGACCCTCAGCTAGAAACCGGAGGCTCTGACATTTTATGTGGCGCAGCCCCTTGCTCCACCCGCTAGGAAGGCACCACATAGGGTCAGGGAAACTGGCGCCAAGTTTACCAAGAGGAGGCCCGAGGCAGCCGGACAGAAGTGTTGGTAAGAAAGGCCAGACAAAGGACACACAAAGGGGGTCCTGTGAAGCGCTCCAAAGTTATCTGGGAGTTGTCTGAGCCCCTCACCTGGTGAGCACAGTACGACGTGGGCAGCCGTTACCTGCAGACGTGGTCTGGATAATAAGAACTGTGAGTAAAGGCCCTGAACTGCATCACTGACTCCGTGTCGTTACTGCTGCTGCCCTGCACCATCACCCCCATCCTCCGCATACACTGCCCTGAGGCTATACTCCTCCCGTGGGGAGTTATGCTACGCTCTGCTGCACCCACAACACCAGCCTTAGCGGTCTGCCCTGTAGCGGCGGTTCACTCTGACCGCAATCCACGGGTGGCGTAGTCGGACATTTAAACATCAAAACCACATAAATAGTTCCGCCACTGGTTTGACCGCCCTGAGCCACGGAACCGGATCGCCGCCACGAAGACTACAACCACCAGCATCCACCAAAAAGGGTCCGGCTCCGGGTGTCCCAAGGCCCAGGGGGTGCGTCAGAACATTTTCATCACCTTTCACAATCACCAATGGGACAAGGCAGGGATGTCCTCTGTCCCCTCTCTTATACATCCTAGTGACGGAGCACCTGCTCTCATCAATTCGCCATAACCCCAATATTAGGTGGATTGAGGTGGGAGGCACCGAGTACAAGTGCTCTCTATTTGCTGATGATGTCCTAGTATATATCACTCAATCACATATATCCATCCCTGCTGTTATGGCTGAAATAGATCACTTTGTTACATGGTAAAATTTTAAAATCAATGCAGCGAAGTCTGAGGCCCTCGATGTCTCCCTCCCTAAATCCATATAGGATTCCATCCAGTCCAACTTTCCCTTTGCCTGGCCCTCACAGGGTATCAAATACTTAGGAATTCCTATTCATAGAGACCTCTCCCATCTATGTTATCTTAATTTTGGGCCCTTTATTGAACAATTCCATACAGACCACGGTTGGCAAGTTAGAACTGTAAGATTCACTACGTGAACCACTGGTGTTTTGTGGAAAAGCACATGTACACCGCGTTCCAAATTATTATGCAAAAAGTGTTTAGGAGTGATAAGGGAAGAATTTGTTTGTTTGTCAGTTAAACTCATTGATGGTGATGTGTGTCAGGGCTCTTTATATCACTGTAAGCAATTGCAGACACCTGTGCTAATTAGTTTGGCAGGTGTGTCCAATGAAAGGCAAGACTACTTAAGAAGGCTCTCTCACATTATTAAGCAGCCTACATTTTCTGCCAAAATGGGAAAGAAAAAGGATGTGTCGGCTGCTGAGAAGCAACAAATTGTGGAGTGTTTAGGTCAAGGCATGACTACAATCAACATTGTGCGATGATCAGGATGAAGTGTCTTGGCAATCAAGAAGTATGTAGCTGATTCACAGTACACACGTGTGCGTGCTGATAAGGGCAAATTGAGGACTCTTTCCTACAGGCAATTACGTCAGGTTGAAACAGCAGCGGCAAAAAAGCCTTGTCATAGCAGCAGACAAGTTTTTGAAGCTGCTTGTGCCTCCAACGTCCCCCGAACAACAAGATGCAGGGTCCTTCAGAGGTTTGCAGCTGTGCATATGCCATCCTGTCGACCTCCTCTATCCACTTCACACAAGCAGAAACGGCTCCAGTGGGCCAAACATTACATGAAGACTGATTTCAAAACTGTTTTGTTCACGGATGAGTGCCGTGCAGCGCTCGATGGTCCAGATGAATGGAGTGGAGGATGGCTGGTTGATGGACACCCCACGCAAACACGGCTACAGCGCCAACAAGGAGGAGGTGGAGTAATGTTTTGGGCTGGAATCATGGGGAGAGAGATTGTCGGCCCCTTTAGGATCCCTGAAGGCGCTAAAGATGAACTCCATAATGTATGTGGATTTTCTCAAACAGCACTTCCTGCCATGGTTCAAGAAGAAGAACCGTGTATTTCACAGCAAGATCATTTTTCTGCATGATAATGCACCATCTCATGCTGCACATAAAACATCTGCATCTCTGGCTGATATGGGCATAAAAGGGGACAAACTTATGGTGTGACCCCCATGCTCCCCTGACCTTTACCCCATTCAGAACCTTTGGAGCATCATTAAAAGGAGTGTCTATGATGGCGGGAGGCAGTTCACATCTAAGCAACAGCTCTGGGAGGGTATTCTGTCCTCATGCAAAACAATTGAAGCAGAAACCATCCAAAACCTGACAAATTCAATGGACGAGAGAGTTCAGAAGCTCCTTTCGAACAAGGGGTCCTATGTGAAAATGTAACATCACCTAGAATAAAGTTTTGAGTTGAAAACTGTTTGATTTCAGTTTCTAACAACCTGATAATGCTTATAATTTCAAAAATGACCATTTTTTTGGTCTTTATTAAAATGAAAAGGTTGATCGAAAAGTTTGGGGGATCTAAGAGTGTGGCAACCCAGTAGTCATGATTACTTCGAATTCTGACAATATGAGGGTCATGCTGCAGGTAGTGCAGCAAGAAGGCACTTATGTGTCTTGCGCATCTCGGAGCCCCAAAATTATTTTCCGGGCTAGATGCAGCTAAAAATTATTTTTAATTTTAAATCTGGTGAAGCTTATTATAGATGGCCTAATAGGATCAGTGCTGCACACTGCTACAAAGCCCAAATTATTTTCCAGTCAAGATACAGATAAACATGATTAGTAATTTGAAAGCTTAAAACGGTTGGTAGGGTGATTTTAACCAATCATCAAGCTTTTACTCTCCCCAGGATGACACAGGGGTAGAAAAGTCGTTTCGGATCCATGATTTGTTCATCTTTATGAACGTGAGTCTGTCTACATTATCAGTGGAGAGCCGCGTGCGCTTATCTGTCAGCACACCACCAGCAGCACTGAACACACGTTCAGACAGAACGCTGGCTGCGGGGCATGACAAGATCTCCAAGGCGTAAGTGGCTAGCTCCGGCCATTTATCCAGATTGGAAGCCAAAAAAGAGCAAGGGTCCAGTGACACAGTCGTGGCTTCAATGTTTACTTGGAGATACTCCTGTACCATCGTCTCTAGGCGTTGATTATGTGTCAGACTTCTTGTCTCCTGTGGCCTTGCAAAGGATGGGCTAAAAAAGTGGTGAAATGATTCCGCAAAATTGATGTTACCAGCAGATACTGTGGTTCTGTTACGGTTTGAGTGCTGAACACTTGACGGTCCCACGGTTGGCAAGTTGGAACTGTGAGATTCACTACGTGCACCACTGGTATTTTGTGGAAAAGCACATGTAAGATTCTGCAACAGTCTCTGCTGATACTCCTGCATGCGTGCATCCCTTTCTATGGCAGGAATAATTTCTGCAAATTTACTTTTGTACCGGGGATCTAACAGTGTGGCAACCCAGTAGTCAGGATTATTTCTAATTCTCACAATTCGAGGGTCATGTTGCAGGTAGTGCAGCAAGAAGGCACTCATGTGTGTTGCGCATCCAGGAGCACCAAGTCCCTGTTGTGTTGGTGGCGAGGTAGCAATCATGCTTCCTTCCTCTGTCTTCTCCCCCCAACCTCGCACAACAGAAATGTGATCAAGGTCTCCCTCATCTGATGAGTCTTCCATCAGTTCGTCCTCCACTTCTTCCTGGGCTCCTGCACCTTCCTCACTAGTTTGGCTGCTACCATGCGCCCTGGTAAAATCATCTCCCCCACCCTCACATGCCTGCCGCCTTGGTGCTGCCGACCATCTGGACCTTGCAGATGTTAGCCCTTCCGCATACAACTCCTCCTCCTCTACTTCCTCCACCTCCTCTTGTGCCACCACCTGACTCCGAATTCTGTTTAACATGTGCTCCAGCATGTAAATCACCGGAATAGTCATGCTGATAATGGCATCGTCAGCACTAAACATCTTTGTCGCCATTTCAAAACTGTGCAGAAGGGTGCATAGGTCCCTGATCTGAGACCACTCCTCCAGCGTGATTTGCCCCACCTCTGAATCTCGTTGGCCCAGGCTATACGTCAGAACGTATTGCACCAGGGCTTGTCGGTGCTGCCACAGTCGCTGCAACATGTGCAGAGTTGAATTCCACCGGGTAGGCACATCGCATTTTAGCCGGTGAAGTGGCAGGCCCAACGACTTCTGTAGAGATGTAAGTCGCTGAGCTGCGGGATGCGAACGGCGGAAGTGAGCACACAGCGACCGTGCCCTCTGCAGAAGGCCATCTAGTCTGGGATAGTGGGCTAAAAATTGCTGGACAACCAGGTTCAACACGTGAGCCATACAAGGCACGTGTGTGACATTGCCCCGGCGAAGGGCCGCACCCAGGTTTGCAGCATTGTCTCACACGGCCTTCCCTGGTTTCAGGTCCAGTGGAGACAACCATTCATGAAATTGGTTCTCCAGAGCTGACCACAACTCCTCAGCTGTGTGACTCACATTTCCCAGACATTTCAATGTAAAAACCGCCTGATGACGTTGAGCCCTACTGCCAGCATAGTAAGGAGGTGTGCAGGATCCCTTCTGCGCAGTTAGAAAGCTTGTGGCATGACCAGACAGGCTTTGGGTGCAGGTGGAAGACCGAGAGGAGGTTGAGGAGGCAGAAGCAGTGGAGGAAAAATGACATAAAGAGGATTGACGCACAACTCGTGGGGACGGCAAGACTTGGACAGCAGCCCCTTGTCCTGCTGTCACCATAGTTACCCAGTGCCCAGTCAGCGACATGTAACGCCCCTGTCCATGCCTACTCGTCCAAGTGTCTGTGGTGAAATGCACCCTGTCACACACAGAGTTTCTCAAAGAAGCGGTGATGTTGTGTGCGACATGCTGGTGGAGCGCAGGCACACCTTTCTTTGAGAAGTAGTGCCGACTGGGCATCTGGTACTGGGGCACTGCGACGGACATAAGGTCTCGAAAATCCTCTGTGTCCACCAGGCGGAAAGGCAGCATTTCTGTAGCCAAGAGCTTGCAGATGGTGAAATTCAACCTCTTAGCTTTCTCATGGCTAGGAGGAAATGGTCTTTTACTTGTCCACATCTGAGGGACCGAGGGCTGGCTATTGTGCTTAGACGGGGTTGATAAGGGTGTCCCCGGCAAACTGCCGGTCTGTGAGGAAGATGCAGGCGGACATGTTAGGTTGCCTTGATCCAAAGGTGGTGCTATCGATGTCGGACAGCGCTCAAGACCAGCTGGTGTTACCACCTCCAAAGAAAATGATGACCTGCCAATCACGCTGGCTGTTGCGGGTAAAGAGGTGGCAGGTCTGCGCCCCAAAACAGGTGTGACTGCTGTCCCCCCAGTCACAGAGGATGAAGAGGCCGCGGATGCACAAGATATGGCAGACGGTGGTTGGCCCGGCCGGCTAGACCGCATTGTAGCACACTGAGCTTCCCACTGCAACTTATGCTTCATGTCCATGTGCCGGTTCATGCATGAAGTACTCAAACTATGTATTTTTTGGCCTCTACTTAGCTTTTGCTGACAAATGTTACAGATAACACGAGTTGGGTCATCTTTATCGATCTGAAAAAATTCCCAGGCTATGCAAGGCTTAGCACCCATGCGACCTGAAGAGCCACCACGACTTGTGGTGAGAGGCAGAGTTGTGTTTGAGGATGCAGTTGTTGACGTGCTTCCAGTACTACGTCTCTGTCCAGGAAGGCGCAACCTGACCTCGTCGTCACTAGCATCTTCCTCCACCTCCTCTGCTGACCTCATCTCTTGGCTGACTGTGGGTTGACAGTAAGTGGGATCTCCGACCTCATCATCATCACCCTGTGCGTTATCACACCCGTCGTCCTCAGAGCCAACCTGTTCCTGCCCTGACAAAAAACTAAAGTTGTCGCTCCAATCAGGTATTTGAGTCTTATCATCGTCTTCCTCATTGTCTCCACCAACAGGAGTTACAGTTTGGGAATGAGGGTCTACATTATGGTCAGAACCTTCTGCGTCTGGTCCTGGATCCGACTCATAAAGATTCTGGGCATCAGTGCAGATCATTTCCTCGTCTGGATTCACAGAAGCGCTGGAGTCGACCTCTGATTCCCAGGCTATAGTATGAGTAAACAGCTCTGCAGACTCAACCATCTGTTCTACCTCATACTCAGACGGGCAGCTGGAGATTTGGGAGCTGTGAGGAAGCAAGTGCGATTTGGGTGACACCTTTGAGGACTGGAGTATTTGTGATGTTGAAGTTGATGTGGAGGAGAGCCCACTTAAAGGAGCACTTGATATCCGTTGAAGCACCTGCTGTTTTTGTGCCTCATCTGGAATTTGTAGCGATTGGCGTGGCCGTAAGAAAGGGATCTTATCACATTGTCCGCTAAAAGAAGTAGACATTTTAGTTTGGCTGGAAGATGGTCTTTCTTCTGCACCTACCCCACGGACACAACCTTTTTTCCCCTTCCCAACACGCCTATTCCCCTTTCCACCAGCAGCAGGCCTTTTTCCACTCATTTTGGTGGTTAACTAATTCACAACTCTGGAGTTGTTTGCACAAAAAAACAATGGATGGTAACCGAGCAGAGCTGAGTGGCCAAACTGTGGTATTAGGCCAAAACTATTGGCTGGGTTAGATGCAGAAAAAAATTATTTTTAATTTGCAACCTGATGGAGGTCAGTATAGATGGACTAATAGACCAAGTCCCACACACCGCTAGAAGCCCAAATATTTTTTCAGAGCTAGATGCAGAAAATTTTTTTATTCAATTTGCAACCTGATGGAGGTCAGTATAGATGGACTAATAGACCAAGTCCCACACACTGCTAGAAGCCCAAATATTTTTTCAGAGCTAGATGCAGAAAAAAATTATTTTTAATTTGCAACCTGATGGAGGTCAGTATAGATGGACTAATAGACCAAGTCCCACACACTGCTAGAAGCCCAAATATTTTTTCAGAGCTAGATGCAGAAAAAAATTATTTTTAATTTGCAACCTGATGGAGGTCAGTATAGATGGACTAATAGACCAAGTCCCACACACCGCTAGAAGCCCAAATATTTTTTCAGAGCTAGATGCAGAAAAAAATTATATTCAATTTGCAACCTGCTGGACGTCAGTATAGAAGGACTAATAGAACAAGTCCCACACACTGCTAGAAGCCCAAATATTTTTTCAGAGCTAAATGAAGAAAAAAATTATTTTTAATTTGCAACCTGATGGAGGTCAGTACAGATGGACTAATAGACCAAGTCCCACACACTGCTAGAAGCCCAAATATTTTTTCAGAGCTAGATGCAGAAAAAAATTATTTTTAATTTGCAACCTGATGGAGGTCAGTATAGATGGACTAATAGACCAAGTCCCACACACCGCTAGAAGCCCAAATATTTTTTCAGAGCTAGATGCAGAAAATTTTTTTATTCAATTTGCAACCTGATGGAGGTCAGTATAGATGGACTAATAGACCAAGTCCCACACACTGCTAGAAGCCCAAATATTTTTTCAGAGCTAGATGCAGAAAAAAATTATTTTTAATTTGCAACCTGATGGAGGTCAGTATAGATGGACTAATAGACCAAGTCCCACACACTGCTAGAAGCCCAAATATTTTTTCAGAGCTAGATGCAGAAAAAAATTATTTTTAATTTGCAACCTGATGGAGGTCAGTATAGATGGACTAATAGAACAAGTCCCACACGCTGCTAGAAGCCCAAATATTTTTTCAGAGATAAATGAAGAAAAAAATTATTTTTAATTTGCAACCTGATGGAGGTCAGTATAGATGGACTAATAGACCAAGTCCCACACACTGCTAGAAGCCCAAATATTTTTTCAGAGCTAGATGCAGAAAAAAATTATTTTTAATTTGCAACCTGATGGAGGTCAGTATAGATGGACTAATAGACCAAGTCCCACACACCGCTAGAAGCCCAAATATTTTTTCAGAGCTAGATGCAGAAAAAAATTATATTCAGTTTGCAACCTGATGGAGGTCAGTATAGATGGACTAATAGAATGATGCTATGCCCAAAAGATTTTACTTCACTAGGTGCAGTAAAAAAATTGGTATTCTATACACAGGTGGTATATCTTGCAACACAGATAGGCTACTCCACTGACTAACACACTCTGCAATAGGCCAAAAAGGATTAGCTTTGCTAGATTCAGCCAAATGCTGTGAAAAAAACTTGCACAGCACTGGCACAGACCTGCCTGGCAAAAACTGATAGGAACTGATGTAACCTAGTCCTGAAAAGGACTCCAATTACAATTAGTCTTTACTCCCACAATCTATCTATTTAAGAGCACAGACCTGCCTGATAAAAGTCGTAGGAAATGCTGTAACCTAGTCCTTAAAAGGACTGCAATCACAACTATTCCCTACTCCCAAGCTATCTGTATATTTGTGCGAAAATTGGCTTGAAATTAACAAGGTATAGCGCACACAGCAACAGCGGTGCCGTCTAACACGCAGCTGCAGCAGTGAGAAAATGGTGGCGACGGGGAAAATGGCTTGGTCTTATAGGGCAAGGACATGTGACATACACTGCCAATCACACATGCCCTTGCTTGTGTGAAAAAAAGCACTTCGCTCCGTGTGTGCGCTGCTGATAGGCTGACAGATTGCACCTCCCCACTGCAAATGCGGGAAAGAGAAAAAAAAATGGAGATCTTCATTGTTCCTGCAGAGATCCATCCCCTGCCCCTCCCCCTGCCCCGCTGTACACTCAAACTGCGTATTAACATTAATTTTCATCATTACTGAGAAAAAATCCAGTTATGATTTTGGTGCACGAACAGTTATCGAACATAACCTCGAACAGCCGAATTTTTCTCAAATTGTTCGTGTTCGCCGACCGGCTCGAACACCGCCCAAAACAGCTCGAATTTGAGATTGGCGAACAGTTCGAGTAGAACAACGCTCATCTCTACATATGACCGCCAGATAAAAATATTTGTTAGAACCCTCCTGTTAGTTTTTTTCTATTTTGTGGTCACGTGACCTGCTGCCTATTTATTCCAGCTCCACCCTTCTGGCTTTGCTGGACTTCATTGTTACTTTGACTCTTAATCTAGCCAGGTGCTTTGTACCTATCTCTATAGTTTGCTTGGTCCTTGGACCTCTAAGTATTTTTGTCTGTTTGTCTTTTTGCTCCGCTACAACTTCTGCTAGGAGGTGTCCAATTTTGTCCCAGTCCTTAGTACTTTAAGGGACCCCTCCCTTATATCTATAGGTCTACGTTCAGACTAGCTGAGGACGAAGGCGGGTCTGTTCACAAGGAACAGGTTGCCCGCTGCATTGTAGGGAATCAGCTTAGTCCTATTGTAGGGACAGTTTTCCTATCTTTCCTTAGTTCTTGTAGCAGATCATAACAGTAAGTCCAGCCGAAAATAAAAAAAAAAAAAAAATCCTAAGGAAAGAGATCCGGAGATCAGCATGGTGTCTGTTCAGGAATTGGCTCAACGCCTGCAGGGATTGTCTCTTGAGGTGTCCGAGCTCTAGCAACACGTGAGTAGCTGTCCTGGAGCGCATTTTGTTGAACCGAAGGTAGGACTGCCTGATTTTTTTTATGGTAAACAACAAGATTTTTTTTCCTTTAAAAATGCTTGTTTATTATATTTTCGTTTGAGACCCAGGTCCTCTGGGAATGAATCACAGCGCATTGGGTTTATCATGTCACTTTTGCGCAAGGAACCACAGGAATGGGCCTTTTCTCTCCAACCTAATGATCCGTGTTTTAGATCAGTGGAAGAATTTTTTTCTGCTATGGGGTTGTTGTATGACGATCCTGATCGAGTCTCTTCTGCTGAGACACAACTGAGACGTTTAAAGCAGGGGTCAGGTGATGCTGAAAATTATTGTACACACTTCAGAAGGTGGTCTTCTGAAGTGAGATGGAATGATTCGGCGTTAAAATGTTTGTTTCTTGCTGGTTTAATTGAAAGGGTTAAGGATCTGCTGATTGCTTTCCCTGCACCTGGAAACTTGCAAGAAGCCATGCAATTAGCTATACGGGTGGACAGGAGACTGCGTGCCAGGGTTAATGAGGAGAAAACTCCTGTTATGGCAGCTCCTAGGCATCAGAGGGTTTGCTCGGACGACGGAGAACCGATGGAGATTGGGGCAGTCACTCCGCTCTCAGGAAAAAGACCGCAGGTTTTCCAAGGGATTGTGTTTTTATTGTGGTAAATCTGACCATTTTGTTAAGAACTGTGAGCTTCTATTAAACAAAGAAAAAAAAAAGGTCAGTTACGCCCGTATTGCTTGTTTAAACTCTAAGGGAGTATTTCTTTCAGGGAGTACCTCATTGCAGGAGGAGTTGATTGAATTTCAGGTATTTGTGGATTGTGGTTCTACACTGAATGTGATTGATAAGGGATTTTTGGAAAAACTTAAATTGGAACCCAAACCTTTGTCATCTCCTATTTCTGTGGTTGCTGTTGATAACACTACTTTGAAATGTGTTACTCACAAGGTTTTTGAATTTCCCCTCACTATTAATGGTATTTACCAAGAGAATTTGGATTTAGTGGTATTAAATAATTTACCTTCTCCAGTAGTTTTAGGTTTGCCTTGGTTAAAACTGCACAATCCTTTACTGGACTGGTCTACTAATGAGATTAAATCTTGGAGTCCTAAGTGTTATGATAAATGTTGTAACAGTCGCATTGCTGCTGTGGAAAGAGGGGAATTACCTGTACCTATTCAGGATTTTTGGAAGTTTTTTTCAGAGGAGGAGTCGCAAATTCTACCTCCTCATAGGGACTATGATTGCACCATTGAGTTTGTTCCTGGAGCTACTCTTCCCAAGAGTCGCTTATTTAATCTTACTATCCCTGAAAGAAAGGCCTTGGAGGAATACATACAGACGAGCTTGGCTGCTGGCCACATTAGACCTTCTAAGTCACCTGTGGCTGTTGGATTTTATTTTTTGTAAAAAAAAAAGGACGGCGGTTTACGTCCATGTCTGGACTTTCGTGAAATTAATAAAATTACTGTACGCAATTCCTACCCACTGCCGTTAATTCCTGACTTGTTTAAGAAGTTAGTGGGGGCCAAGTGGCTCTCTAAAATTGATCTCCAGGGGGCATACAATTTGTTGCGAATGAAGGAGGGTGATGAATGGAAGACTGCTTTTAACACCCCGGCGGGTCATTTTGAGAATCTGGTTATGCCTTTTGGTCTTACCAATGCACCAGCGTTTTTTCAGAACCTTATTAATGACATCCTGAAACCTTTGATTGGTAAGAATGTGGTGGTGTATTTGGATGACATTTTGATTTATTCGCCAGATCTGGAGTCTCATTGGCAGAGCGTACGTGAGGTATTGCAGTTATTAAGTGACAATTCACTTTTTGCTAAGCTGGAGAAATGCGAGTTCGCTGTGCAGAGAATTAGTTTTTTGGGCTACATTATCTCCAGCGAGGGCTTTGAGATGGACCCGGTGAAGGTTCAGGCTGTGCAAGAATGGCCTAGGCCTATTGGTTTAAAATCGATACAGAGATTTTTGGGTTTCGCCAATTATTACAGAAAATTCATTAAGAATTTTTCTATAATTGTTAAGCCGCTGACCGATCTCACGAGGAAAGGTGCGAATACGGTCCAGTGGACTACTGAGGCCATTGAAGCTTTTGTGTATCTCAAGGAGAGGTTCAGTTCTGCCCCCATCCTTATGCAGCCTGATGAGACCCAGCCTTTTTTGGTCGAGGTTGATGCTTCTTCGGTGGGGGTCGGTGCGGTTTTGTCTCAGGAGAACAAGGATGGGGTTCATCCCTGTGCTTTTTTTTCGAAAAAAATTTCTGAAACCGAACTTAATTACGATGTTGGTAATCGGGAATTGCTGGCTATCAAACTCGCATTTGAACATTGGCGTCATTTCTTGGAAGGTGCTAAATTTCCCATTCAGGTTTTCACTGATCATAAGAATCGGATCTATCTAGATGCTGCCAAGCGCTTGAATGCCCGTCAGGCTAGGTGGGCTTTTTTTTTTTCGTGGTTTAATTTTTCTGTTACTTACATCCTGGGTACTAAGAATGTTAACGCTGATGCTTTATCTCGCAGTTTTTCTCCCATGGTTGGTACCGAGGAGGAGGAGAGCATTTTACAGGAAGGAGTTGTGATAGCAGCATTGGACTCCGTTTTGGAAGATGGGATTCTGAAAGCCCAGGAGGATGCCCAATCTATCACTCACCATGGGAGGTTGTTTGTACCTAGAACCTTTAGGAGAGAGTTGTTTGTGGAGTATCATGAGTCTCGGTTGGCAGGTCATCCAGGAATTTCTGAGACTAAGACTGGTAGGTCGCAGTTTTTGGTGGCCTGGGTGGCAGAAGGAAATCATTAAATGGGTGCGTCAATGTACGGTGTGTGCCAGATCAAAGGCTTCACATGCTCCTGCTGCATGGTTGCTTTGCCCTCTGGAGGTTCCTAGTGCACCTTGGACGCATCTTGCAATGGATTTTATTACTGACCTTTCTGTGTCCGAGGGTTTCACAGTCATCTGGGTGGTCGTGCACCGTTTTAGCAAGATGTGTCACTTGGTTCCTTTCATTAAATTACCCTGCGCTAAGACACTCGCTAAGGCTTTTGTCAAGGAAATTGTCAGACTCCATGGCATTCCCACCGACATTGTTTCTGATAGGGGACCTCAGTTTGTGGCTCGTTTTTGGCGTGCTTTTTGTGACAGGTTGGGAGTCTATTTGTCATTTTCATCTGGGTATCATCCTGAGTCTAATGGACAGACAGAAAGAAAGAACCAGGATGTTGAGCAGTTTTTGCATCGTTTTGTGGCAGACAATCAAGAGGGGTGGTCTGAGTTTCTGCCACATGCTGAATTTGCTCTTAACAACCATACATCCTCTTCTGCTTGGTGTTCTCCGTTTTTTTGTTGTACTGGGAGACATCCATCGTTTGGTTCGTTCTCCAAATTGGTGTCGGCTGTGCCGGAGGAGGAGAATTTTTCCGGTGATTTGGAGAGAGTTTGGACTGATGTACATTGTAACCTTCAAGAGGATAACAAAAGGTCTAAGAAGTATTTTAACAGGAAACGTCAAGAGGTTTTGTTTACGGTTGGTGACATGGTTTGGTTGTCCTCAAAGAATCTGCGGTTGAGGATTCCTTCTAAGAAATTGGGTCCGAAGTTTGTGGGACCATTTAAGGTGCTTCAGTTGGTTAACCAGTCTGCTGTTAGGTTGGAGGTTCCCTCCTCCTGGAAGATTAATCCGGTGTTTCATGTTTCCTTGTTGAAAAAAGCTGATGTATCGGATAGAGATGCCACTGTCACAGTTCCTCCGGTGGTGGAAGACGGTGAATATGAAATTTCTCGTATCCTGAATTCCAGAGAGCATAGAGGGAGATTGCAGTATCTCATCGCTTGGAAAGGTTTTGGTCCTGAGGATAACTCCTGGGTAAGGGCAGATGATGTCTCTGCTCCTAGACTTATCAGAGCGTTTCACAGGAAGTTTCCTGATAGGCCTGGGCCTGGAGGATCCTCATAGAAGAGGGGGTGCTGTTAGAACCCTCCTGTTAGTTTTTTTCTGTTTTGTGGTCACGTGACCTGCTGCCTATTTATTTATTCCAGCTCCACGCTTCTGGCTTTGCTGGACTTCAGTGTTACTTTGACTCTTAATCTAGCCAGGTGCTTTGTACCTATCTCTATAGTTTGCTTGGTCCTTGGACCTCTAAGTATTTTTGTCTGTTTGTCTTTTTGCTCCGCTACAGCTTCTGCTAGGAGGTGTCCAATTTTGTCCCAGTCCTTAGTACTTTTAGGGACCCCTCCCTTATATCTATAGGTCTGCGTTCAGACTAGCTGAGGACGAAGGCGGGTCTGTTCACAAGGAACAGGTTGCCTGCTGCATCGTAGGGAATCAGCTTAGTCCTATTGTAGGGACAGTTTTCCTATCTTTCCTTAGTTCTTGTAGCAGATCATAACAATATTACTAACTGCCCTGGGATCAGCTATTTTAATTGAGATGTTCAGTGTCAGAGCCAATGTTCCCTCTAAACCTTTGTATCTAGTGAGCTGAAAAGCTAGAGATCCTATCGCTGTTTGTATTAAATTGGATGATCCAAAACAATGACAAATAAATGTTGTTCTAGCCTCAGATAATTTGCCATAATTAGCATGGATAGTTAATGGGTTTATACTAACATCCCTGGTGTCTCTGTCACTGAAAGGATAATGTCAATATCCCTGTTAGCCTAAGCCAGATAAGGGGTTAAAACTTGCATCCCTGATAGTCTAGGGCACTAAAGGAGTTAATTGTAGTAGGCCTGGTATCCTAGGCCAGAGAAGGGGTTAAGGTCTCCATCCATGCTAGTCTAGGGCAATACAAGAGTCAAGGAATCCATCCCTGGTAGTCTAGGGCAATAAAGGGGTTAATGAATGTATCCCAGGTGGTATAAGGCAGTAAAGAGTTAATTTTAGTAGGCCTGGTATCCTAGGTTGGAGAAGGGGTTAAGGTCTCCATCCATGCTAGTCTAGGGCAATACAAGAGTTAAGGAATCCATCCCTGGTAGTCTAGGGCAATAAAGCAGTTAATGAATCATCCCTGGTAGTCTAGGGCAATAAAGGGGTTAATGAATGTATCCCAGGTGGTATAAAGCAGTAAAGAGGTTAATGTCTGTATGTATTGCTGGTGGTCCAGAGCTTAAAACAGAGTTAATGTAGTCTGGCCGGTGTTCATTGGGTTCCTGACACCCGCAGGTAATAGGAATGCAAAGAACAGAATAGACACCCCCAAACGACCCCTGATAACATGGCATGAAATCTGAAAGGTGAGTTATTTTATAATGTTATCACATTGACGTCAGTCAGGCAAGTTTCATAAAATCCTAAACAACCCTTTGGAGCAGGGGTGGGGAATATTTTTTCTGCCAAGTGCCATTTGGATGTATATACCATCCTTCGGGGGCCGTACAAATTGCACACTAACACCGCCTAAAAAGTACTTCCTGATGCTGGCACTGGTGTCAGGACATAATGTTTCACTGCACGTGCCTTAGCTTTCAGTAATGCACATTGTGTGTGCCTGCTCACAGCGCAAGAAGAAATTAATGGGCCGGTGGCTGTCAAAATACAGCTGCCGGCCCAAGCACTGTGGTCCTAGGGAATCTACCTGGGACGGATAAAAGTTAATTCGGCTTGAGGTTCCACACCCCTGCTTTACAGGGAGGAGTGATCAGAGCAAACCAAAATGACATCTAGAACTGACAGAATTTCCTGTGTTAAAGATCCTACCTCAACGAATGGAAAAGCTAAGCCGATCACAAACAATCCCAGGCAAATGAGGGCTCCGGTTATGGCATATGCCGCGGGTCTGTAGGATTGCACAAACAGCTCCATGGGCAGGACACAAGTGACGCCTCCTGTAAAGTAAGGATTAGATAACATTTGATTTTATTCAGGATTTACAGTTCACCAGATCACAATAGACCTATCACTACAGATTACATTTTTCTTAGGGTGCTTACAAATTGCGTTCTGTGTCCCCATTGGGGCATACAGGTGCATCTCACTAAATTAGAATATCATCAAAAAGTTAATTTATTATAGTCCTTCAATACAAAAAGTGAAAGTGAAACTCATATATTATATAGAGTCATTACAAACAGAGTGATCTATTTCAAGTGTTTATTTCTGTTAATGTTGATGATTATGGCTTACAGCCAATGAAAACACAAAAGTGTTTATCTCAGTAAATTGGAATAATTAACAAAAAACACGTGCAAAGGCTTCCTAAGCGTTTAAAAAGGTCCCTTAGTCTATTTCAGTAGACTTCACAATCATGGGGAAGACTGCTGACTTGACAGATGTCCAGAAGGCAGTCATTGACACACTCCACAAGGTCCCAGAATTCCAATTTTCATTTGGAAATCAAGGTCCCAGAGTCTGAAGGAAGAGTGGAGAGGCACACAATCCAAGCTGCTTGAGGTCTAGTGTGAAGTTTCCACAATCACTGATGGTTTGGGGAGCCATGTCATCTGCTGGTGTAGGTCCACTGTGTTTTATCAAGACCAAAGTCAGCGCAGCCGTCTACCAGGAAATTTTAGAGCGCTTCATGCTTCCCTCTGCTGACAAGCTTTTTGGAGATGGAAATTTCATTCTCCAGCAGGACTTGGCACATGTCCACACTGCCAAAAGCGCCAATACCTGGTTTAAAAACAACAGTATCACTGTTCTTGATTGGCCAGCAAACTCGTCTGACCTTAACACCATAGAGAATTTATGGGGTATTGTCAAGAGGAAGATCAGAGACACCAGACCCAACAATGCAGACGAGCTGAAGGCTGCTATCAAAGCAACCTGGGCTTCCATAACACATCAGCAGTGCCACAGGCTGATCGCCTCCATGCCACGCTGCATTGATGCAGTAATTGATGCAAAAGGAGCCCCGACCAAGTATTGAGTGCATTTACTGAACATACATTTCAGTAGGCCAACATTTCACATTTTAAAAACAGTTTTCAAGCTGTTGTTATAAAGTATTCTAATTTACTGAGATAATGGCTTTTCTGTTTTCATTGGCTGTAATCCATAATCATCAACATTAACAGAAATAAACACTTGAAATAAATCACTGTGTTTGTAATGACTCTATATAATATATGAATTTCACTTTGTGTATTGAAGAACTGAAATAAATTAACTTTTTGATATTCTAATTTAGTGAGATGTACCAGTACGTCCTAAAATTCCCCGCAAAACGGGGTCCGAACGTATGCTGTGACGGGGGCGATAGACTGCAATGCTGACGGCAGAGCGGACGTATGCCCGGGGACACAGAACGCAATGTGAAAGCACCCTTACAGGGAAGCTGTACTATCTGATTCGGAGATAATTAGGCCCCAATTTTTTTAGACTATATTCTATCACATTTAATAAAATAAATCAGATAAATAGAATGATGCAGCTAACGACTACGCAATTATCATATTAACAGGTAACTGACCTGGACCCAAACCATAGCTCAATGTAAAAATGAAGATCAACGTACAAGAAGCATATGGCAGCCACGAGTGCACATCCTGCAGGGACAGAGAATGACTGAATAAATAGTTGTGTAGAAGCAAAGATGTATATTGTATATCATCAATTATTACAACAATCGGGTATAGACTAGAATATAGAGATTATTATTATTAATATTACTGTGTGTTGTGTTACAATTATGAAAAAAAAGTTGCTTTCAGGCTGACGGGAGAAATAAAACCATTTAAAGTTTATGTCAACCTTTGCAACTAATTTTTACCTAAAGCAACTTATAAAGAAATACAGCAACATTGCAAATATTCTTTATTAAAAAAATCCTTTCATTTTGTGTATAGAGAACATATGCAGACATAGAGGGGCTGATTGTTAGCTAGAATTCTGGCACACAATCCCCGGAAATGTAGGACACTTTTTTGTGCAATTCAAAGTTGCACAGAAAATGTTGACTTTTGTCATGGCGAGATCCATCATGACATCAATTACAACAGAATGTACGTCAGGCCGTGGGCTGAAGGAACATTACTGGTGTAGGCAAACGGCAGTTGTAAGATGTTTCTTATTTATTAAACGGAATCTGTCAGCAGTTGTGTGCTATGTAATCTGATAGCAGCATTAGGTAGGGACAGAGACCCTGATTCCAGCTATGTATCACTTAGTTTTCTCTGCTGCAGATCTAGCAGAGCTTGAAATATTGAGCTGTGTATAACCTCACCCACACCACTGATTGACAGCTTCCTGTGTGCAATATATAGTGATGCAAAGCTGCTAATCAGTGCTGGGGCAGGGTTGGACTAGGAGGCACGAGGCAGCTTGTCCTCCTGATAATGCACCATATACTTCAAAGTAACGTATGGCTGCACAAAAAAGCAAAACAAAAAGCACTTTAAAAAAAAGGCAGGAAAAAGTGTATGAATACAGAATTATAGTATAATAATGGTGCAACTACAACGTGCGGCACAACACCCCAGCTGAACTGCCATGGGTTAATAAAAGGTTCATTTCATGGATGTGCTGCTTCACTCTCCATATTCGCTGACTGTTGGATCAAGTCCTTACAGGCATGCACACACTCTTTTAAATTGTCAGTTCTGCAGCCTTCCCTTTAACTAGCAGAACTAATTGGTGTTTTTTTAGATTTTTTTTTTCCACCAAACTGTATGTGCTCATAATGTTTCACAACCAACTAGAATATTCTCAGTAAAGACATGATGACAAAACTGCTAATTTATGGTGGTGGTTCAATAGCCGCAAACCAATGGCAGTGACTTTAAGAAACTTGTCCTCTGTAAGCTTCACCCAGCTTTTCCAAAAGCCACATGGTTGGTCATTGCCTGTAATGTGCCACGTAGTGATGTGCCATCAATGACTTTACTGAGAAAATGCCTTCTAGATTTCCATTGTAAAAGAAAACTTTTTGGGATACTTCTGCTGTTTTCAAAAATAGCATTTAAAGGAGTATTCCCAAGTTTGGAAGTTATCCCCTATCCGTTGCTGGGGGTCTGATCGTGCGCACTACCGCTCCATTCATTGTTATGCGAGTGTCAAAGACCAGCGCTCGGCTATCTCTGGCGGTCCCATTAAGAATCAATAGAGTGACAGTGTTAATGATTGATCTCTGCTCTATTCACAACCTGGTTCTCGGTGTTGATGGGGTCCCAACGGTCAAACACCAGTGATCAGGAAGTGGATGGATAAGGGATATCTTCCAAACCTGAGAATACCCTTTAAATGGATATTTACAATATGGTAACAAGTTGTTCTTACCTGAAAGGTAAGTGTAGCAGTGAGTAAGGTCAATGTCAAGATTATATAGTTCACCCACAGTAGAGGTTTTCTGCCCAGACGGTCAATGAGGAATCCCTGTATGAAGAAATAAATGAAAAAGAATAATAAGTGACAGAAAGGGCTCGTTTCCACCTATTTGGCTGTTAATTCTGTTTTCCCTCCAGCATGGTAGTGACCTGATGCAAGAACTGATCACATAGTTTGCTATGGAATCCTTCACATTAATATCTGCATCACTTGTTGTTCTAGACCCTTCAAGCAGCTGGATTCAAATATGCTGCTTTTTTTTTATTTCCCTCCATATATTTGCAAAAACTGGTAAAAAAGCCAGATGAAAACTGATACAGGTATGACATCAGCCGAGGCTGAAGAAAACTGACGCAATGGATAAATGTAAAGCCCAGCCTAAAGCTATGACTTGTTCACTATGAAAGATGAATACGAGCTGGGAATTAAACTAGGGGAATACTCACACATAGCACTGCTGAGAACATTTCCATTATCCCAATACCAAGAGCGACATACGGTGCCTCACTGGCTGAAATACCTGCGTTCTGGAAAATGTCATAGGCATAGAAGTAAACCTGTAATTACATAAAGAAAATGTTACTGACACTCAATGAAAAACGTTACTAATAAGATAAAATAAGATGTGCTTGTGGCCCTGAAGAAAGCTTTATGCACAATAGAATATTGATTAATTCACATCATTCTGCTTTTCTCTATATCAGCAACAGTCGCAAATAATCTGAAAATGTAGGATTATTTCCTAAAATGTCTTTAATCCTATATATAACATTTTTGAAAAATCCTTTAAGTCCAGTTTTAAGCTAACGGTGTCCTTCTATCCCGCACACCATACTAAATCAGCTAAATCACTTCTCTCAGGCAATTCAACTACATAAATCCATGTATTTTCGGTTAAAAAATCATTTTTTTTAATTGGACTTCATTCAAAATGTTGCCTTCTCTAGCCTTTGCGATGCACTATTTCTGGCTGCAGAATGAGTTAACTGTGAATCCATCAGTAAGATTGTTTTGACCAGAGAGTTTATAACTCTTATATTCCTTCTTATGAACTCCTCTCATGATTTATGACAACTTAAAAGTTGAGTTGACCTCACTAACAGATTTTCAGTTGGCTCATGCTGCAACCAGCAACACAATAAAAGAGAGGTTAGAGAAGGCAGACAGTGAGCATATGAAGAAGTCTGAAAATCTACACTAAGAAATAAATTACAAATGCAAAACATTTTCCCATAAAGCCTATCACCCTCCACCCTCTCCCCACCTTGGAGAGTGGGAGGAAGAGAAAGAAATCACTAGTACTCCGTCTATGTAACACCCTGAGGGCTCGGCTGCTACAGGGGTATTGCACCTCGAACCAGAGGTGTGATATTCCACTCCTGGGTAAGGATGGAGTGTGGACCAGGGCTCGGTAGGCTGCATGCACCACACACACCCCATTTCCGAGGGACAGGTCAACGGTGCTCCCACTAGACAGAAGTGCAGGCACGACAGCATCTGTCCCTGGCTGGAATGGGGCGGGGGGTGGAATACCCAGTGGTGTAGGAGCAGATAGGGGTGGGTCTCTGGGCATAGGTAGTCACCTGGGCTCACACATAGAGGGAAGTATATAAGGTGGGCACCATCTTAGTTCTGGGTCCAGTTCAGTGCAGTCTGTGAGGAGAGCAGACAGGGAGCAGCAGCTCAGGCTGGGTGCTGCTCCAGAGGCAGGCCTAGAGAAGAGGCCGGAGCCTGAGAGAAGGAGAAGTAGGAACTGGAACTGGAACAGAAAGGAGATAAGGAACAGCACATTAAGAGAGGCCCAGAGACACGAAGGAAGAAGGAACCCCATAGGCCCAGGAGATTGCGGGTGACGGGTTGGCAGAACAGGGTACCGGATCCCAAATTGGTGGAGGCGGCTAATCCTCAGCCAAAGACCGGCGGTCGTGACTATATCTCGGTGCGACCCCTCACTACACCTACCAGGAAGGCACACCATATAGGGTCAGGGACGCAGAGATCAGCGTGCCCAGAGAAGGCCCGAGGCAGCCGGACAAACGTAGAGTCACTGGTGGGGCACGGCCAGAGAAAGGAAGAGAAGGGAGCCCTGTGCCACTCTCTGGAATTGCCTGGGAGTTGGTCGAGCCCCTTGCCTGGTGGACGCAGCACGGCTTGGGCAGTCACCGCCGGTACCGAGGTGACTAGGACCAGTAAAGAACTGTGAGTAAAGCATTGGAAACTGCAACCACACGTCTCTGTGCTTCTTCGCCGCACCAGCACTACCAGTGCTGGGACGCCCGTGCACCATCACTCCCATCATCCACCCTAGCTGCCCTGAGGCAATACTTCTCCCGTGGGGAGTTATCCCATACTTGGCTGCGCATACAACATCAGCCTCAGCGGTCTGCAGCGCAGCGGCGGTCCCCACTGACCGCAATCCACGGGTGGCGTAGTCGGACATTTGGCACCTTACTAAGACTGCCACTGGTTTGACCGCCCTGGGCACAGACCGGGTCAACGCCACGGAGACTACAACCCCCAGCGATCCGGCTCCGGGTATTCCCCTGCACAGCACAGGCCCAGGGGGCGCGTCATCTACACCCCCCCCCCAAAAAAAATATATATATATAAATAACTCATCGCTATCGTCCATACATTTCTGCCATTGACACCAGATCTTATTAGACTAATAAATGTGACCTATATTTTGGTACACCACAATTTCCATTTCCCTATTGTTTTGCACTATATTTACCCAGTCTGGCTGATAATAAAAGTCTCCCCAATGCTAATCTAAAGTCACTGTACACAATATTCTAATATTATTCTAGAGTCACTATACACAATATTCTAATATTATTCTAGAGTCACTGTACACAATATTCTAATATTATTCTAGAGTCAGTGTACACAATATTCTAATATTATTCTAGAGTCATTGTTCACAATATTCTAATATTATTCTACAGTCACTGTACACAATATTCTATTATTCTAGAGTCATTGTACACAATATTCTAATATTATTCTACAGTCACTGTACACAATATTCTAATATTATTCTAGAGTCACTGTACACAATATTCTAATATTATTCTAGAGTCACTGTACACAATATTCTAATATTATTCTAGAGTCAGCGTACACAATATTCTAATATTATTCTAGAGTCACTGTACACAATATTCTAATATTATTCTAGAGTCATTGTACACAATATTCTAATATTACTCTAGAGTCACTGTACACAATATTCTAATATTATTCCAGAGTCACTGTACACAATATTCTAATATTATTCCAGAGTCACTGTACACAATATTCTAATATTATTCTAGAGTCACTGTGCACAATATTCTAATATTATTCTAGAGTCACTGTACACAATATTCTAATATTATTCTATAGTCACTGTACACAATATTCTAATATTATTCCAGAGTCACTGTACACAATATTCTAATATTATTCTAGAGTCACTGTGCACAATATTCTAATATTATTCCAGAGTCACTGTACACAATATTCTAATATTATTCTAGAGTCACTGTGCACAATATTCTAATATTATTCTAGAGTCACTGTACACAATATTCTAATATTATTCTATAGTCACTGTACACAATATTCTAATATTATTCCAGAGTCACTGTACACAATATTCTAATATTATTCCAGAGTCACTGTACACAATATTCTAATATTATTCTAGAGTCACTGTACACAATATTCTAATATTATTCTAGAGTCACTGTGCACAATATTCTAATATTATTCTAGAGTCACTGTACACAATATTCTAATATTATTCTATAGTCACTGTACACAATATTCTAATATTATTCCAGAGTCACTGTACACAATATTCTAATATTATTCCAGAGTCACTGTACACAATATTCTAATATTATTCTAGAGTCACTGTACACAATATTCTAATATTATTCTAGAGTCACTATACACAATATTCTAATATTATTCTAGAGTCACTGTCCACAATATTCTAATATTATTCCAGAGTCACTGTCCACAATAGTCTAATATTATTCTAGAATCACTGAACACAATATTCTAATATTATTCTAGAGTCACTGTACACAATATTCTAATATTATTCCAGAGTCACTGTACACAATATTCTAATATTATTCTAGAGTCACTGTACACAATATTCTAATATTATTCCAGAGTCACTGTGCACAATATTATAATATTATTCTAGAGTCATTGTACGCAATATTCTAATATTATTCCAGAGTCACTGTACACAATATTCTAATATTATTCTAGAGACACTGTCCACAATATTCTAATATTATTCTGGAGTCTGTGTACACAATATTCTAATATTATTCTAGAGTCATTGTACACAATTGTTAAGGAAACCTAACTACAGAAATGTTTTTCTTTTAGTCAAAAATACATACAGTACAGACCAAAAGTTTAGACACACCTTCTCATTTAAAGATTTTTCTGTATATTCATGACTTTGAAAATTGTACATTCACACTGAAGGCATCAAAACTGAAGTGAAAATCATTTCCGGTGACTACCTCTTGAAGCTCATCAAGAGAATGCCAAGAGTGTGCAAAGCAGTCATCAAAGCAAAAGGTGGCTACTTTGAAGAACCTAGAATATAAGACATATTTTCAGTTGTTTCACACTTTTTTGTTAAGTATATAATTCCACACGTGTTAATCCATAGTTTTGATGCCTTCAGTGTGAATGTACAATTTTCATAGTCATGAAAATACTGAAAAATCTTTAAATGAGAAGGTGTGTCCAAACTTTTGGTCTGTACTGTACATGTTAGTGACTCGCCCCCTGGGCTGTGGGGCACTCGGAACCAGGCAATAGGGAGACGATGGGGGTAGTAGTGGCAACCCGGTCCCGTGGCTCAGGGTGGTCAGACCAGTGGTAGTCCCTTTATAAGTTTTAAGTGATGTCCGACTACGCCACCCGTGGATTGCGGTTATTAGGAACCGCCGCTGCAAGGCAGACCGCTGGGGCTGATGATGTATGCAGCTGGGATGGTGTGACTCCCCACGGGAAGAGTGCGGCCCCAGGGCAGTGTAGTGGATGGTGGGAGTGATGGTGGTGAGAGTCCCAGTACCGGTAGTGCTGGAGGCGCGAAGGAGCACACATACAACAAGTTACAGTCCAGGGTCTTTACTCATAGTTCATTTGTTCCGGGTCACTTCTGTCAGCAGGGACCGCCCGAGCCGTGCTGCGTCCACCAGGTGTGGGGCTCGGTCAACTCCCAGGCAGCTCAGAAGTATGGCTCAGGACCCCCTTCAATCCTTCCTCTGGCCTGCCTCACCAGTGACCCACTTTTGTCCAGCTGCCACGAACTTGTGCGGGTAAACGTGGATCCCGTTCCCCGCTGTCCTTGATGGTGCCTTCCTAGCAGGTTTGATGAGGTGCTGCACCAATAAATGGTCACAGCCTCCGGTCTTTGGCTGAGGGTTGTTTCTCCTCCACCAACTTGGGATCCGGTACCCTTAATCTGCCTGACCCTTCACCCGGTATTCTCGTGGTTTCTTAGGGTCCCTTCCACCTTCTTGTTCCTGAGCCCTTCTGTTTCTTTCTCTTCTTTTCCTCCTCTCTGTTCCTCCTTCTTCTCTTTTCCCGTGGAGCTGGGCTGAGAAGGAACCACAGCTCCCCTTCACCTCCTCTCGCTCTCCACTCTCCTCCTCGGCCTCTCTCTAGGCCCACTCTGGAGTAGAGCTCCTACAGAGCCTCTACTCCCTGTCTTCTCCTCTCTCTGCACAGACTGTCTGACTCTAGTCCTAAGATGGTGCCCACCTTTTATACCTCCCTCTAGCCATGAGCCCAGGTGACCAGCAACCAATGGGCTCCTACCTACGCTCAGGAACCGTCCCCTATCTGCTCCTACATCAACGGGTATTCCTCCCCCCTCCCCACTCCATCCAGGGACATGGTCTGTCGTACCTGCATTTCTGTCTAATGGGAGTACCGTTGAGCTGTCCCTCGGAAATGGGGTAAGTGTGCTGTATGCAGCTAACTGAGCCCTGGTCCACACTCCATCCTTACCCGGGAGTGGAATATCACACCTCTGGCAGAGGTGCAATACCCCTGTAGCGACCGAACCCTCGGGGCGCTACATTAGCAAAAAAGAAAATTGCTTCGAAGGTGTCTATACCCTTTAAGTAAAACATATGATGTGGAATAAACTTCTAAAGGACTAGATTTTATTTAATATTAACTTATAATTAGTGTTTAAGAATGATGAATGCCAAATGAACAATTTTACAGTTCCTTTTTTCTAAATATATAAAGGTTGTCAGTCATATTTGAAAGCAGAAAAATTGTGCAGTAATTGAAAAATGTGAAGAGTGACCCAAACAAATCTTAGTGTGAGTCCATTCATGACTCGGCCCCACTGTCAGTATTTGGTCAGTATCCGGTCAGTAATTTTTCTCAGGAGTGGGAGCCAAATCCAGGAGTGGGTGATAAATGCAGAATTGGTGACTTGTTTCTATTATACCTTTTCTCTGATTGTTCCTCACCTGGTTTTTGCTCCCATTCCTGAGAAAAAATACTGACCGAATACTGACCAAATACTGATAGTGGGGTCGTGGCCTTAAAGGGATTGTTTGTAAAAATGTGCCTAACAGCAGGCAATGTGATAATATAATACGATAACCATAATTTGCCTCTCAAATTCCTCACCATCCCAACGTCGCCTCTTCTGTGGTCCCCTACATCATTCACGTGACTTTTGCGGGCAGTCACTGGTCTCACTAGTCATGTGCGAATCACTACTGAGGCCAGTGATTGCCTGCAGCAGTCATGTGATATTATTATGATGCATGAGGAGAACAGGTTTGGACTGAGGTCAAATTTTAATACTTGCAGCCATGAATTTGGTACAGGAAGCATCTATCCTCCATACTGGAAAACATACACATACCTAAAGAGAAAAACACTCACAAAGATACATAAAATGAGAATAAAATGATTACCGCATTAATGCCTATAAGTTGAACAGCTCCACAGGTTAAGAGGAGTGTGATCATCTGCCAGCGCACTGTACGATCCACCAGAAGATCCTTCAGACCCTTGATTTGTTCTCCGACCGCCTCCTTCTCTGTCATCATGCTCTTCATCTCCAGACTATGTTCTCCTGGACCCCATAGCTGTTGCATAGCTGGAAAAAAATACTGAACATATTGAATCTGATATAACAATATATAGAGTAGAGTACATTCCTCAAAATAATGTTTCTCACTATACCTTTTAGGCAACCATCTTTGTCACCTTTGTCGATAAGAAGGTATCTGGGATACTCTGGGAAAAAGGGTAATGTCACCAACTGAATGAGGGCTGGAATAGCACTGCATGCCAAAAGGAAAGGCCACAATTCCTCTGTCCCCATTAATTCCCTACAATGAAATTGAGTAAAGTTATAATGAAGAAAATGTTCTGAGCTTTAAAAAGAATAGAAGAAATAAAAAAATGTGTGATTCTGGAAAAGTGAGCTCAACTAACATACCATAAATACAAGGTGGCCTAACAATCTCCTTCAAATCTGTTATTGACCATACCTGAGTCCTATAATGAACCCCGTCAACTTCCCAATGGCAATGGCTAAAGAAACAGATATGGTGACCATTCCACGCTTACTCTGAGGGGCGCACTCCCCAATATACATTGTGTGAAGATTCAGACCCACACCTGGAAGAAACAGTAATATGGGGATACAGTAAAGCAGTGTCCCTCAATGCCAGTCCTCAAGGCCCAGCTGCAGATCATGGTCTCAGGATTTCCTTAGTATTGCACATGTGATGGGATCATGATCTGGTCTGTTGGTGGACCTTGAGGACTGGTGTTGAGAAACACTGCAATAAAACACACAAGAAATTAATATTGATTAGTGATGATCGAGTATGCCTCATTAACCCTTTTGGCGAGCACGATCGGGTGCTCGCCGAGTATTTTGGCGTGCTCGGAGTTTCATTCATTGTTGCCGTGCCTGCAAGTGTCACGGCTGTTAGACAGCTGTGACACATGCAGAGATTGCCTGTTTGCAAGGCTATCTCTGCATGTGTCACAGCTGCCTAACAGCCGTGACACTTGCAGGCGCAGCAACAATGAATGAAACGCCGAGCACGCCAAAATACTCAGAGAGCACCCGAGCGTGCTCGCCGAAAGGGTTAATGAGGCATACTCGATCATCACTAATATTGATGTCCAGGTTAAGTATACAATATGAACCATATTTACTTCCTCCAAGCTTCTGTAAGACATTCAATAGTTTACAATAAACCTAGCCAGAACAATGTGTGATGGTAAGCTGAAGGCTCCATTATTAAGACTAGCGTTTTGGATACCAGTATAAATAAGGGGCATGCAGGAATAAGATGTGCCGAATTATTTAGAGGCACACGATACTTAATGAATTCAGTGCATGTTTTCAGTGGCGTGCGCCTCCAAGCCCTCAAATGAGAGTAACTGGAGTAAGAAACGATGCTAGTTTTCTTAAATTTGATGGGCGAGTGTAGCAATGCCCATCTGATCCTGGCTCCTCCCCAGCTCTGTCCATTTTATTGAGCTGCCCGAAACTGACATAAGTACTCAAAAATTTGCAGTCTTAATACAGGTATAAGATGCGCTGAATTCATTAAGAGGCGCACGGCACTCAATGAATTTGGCGCATGTTTTCAGTGGTATGCGCCTCTCGCAGGAGAGAGGCTGGAGTAACATTTCTAGAGCAAGAAATGCCGCAACTTTTCATGAATTTAATAGGCGGGTGTAGTAACTCCAAGTCCAATCCCGCCTCTTCTCCATCTCTGCCCATTTTGTTGAACTGCCCGAAACTGGTATAAATACTCCAAAAGTTGCTAAAGTTTTGCGCAACTCCGCATTGCACAAAAAAAGTGACTTTTTAAAATGTTTTACACCAGTTTTCTGGCGTAAACACTTTGATGAATTGAGTCCTAAGAGTACGGCATATTCTGCGGAACTAACAAGTGATCAAAAGAAGGAGCAGTGGTGAAAGAATATTTTTTCCACATTTTGGCCATGGTCTCATCTGAGAGAATTGGGTCGATTATGCTAATGACACTCGGATCAGAGTTTGATCAGTATGATCCGATTCTCTCAGATAAGAGAATTGCAGCACACTGTGAAGAGAAGATGGAGAGCAAAATTTTTCCATCTTCTCTATTATGTAACTCCATGGAAATCGGCTGCACTCCACTATCTCTGGAATTCCCATAGACAATGAAGCAATGATGCACAGGTGCAGCCAATGCTCTATTTTAAAGGAGCATTTTAAAGCTTCATTCTCGGAATCAGTGGGGGACCCCTAGCAATTAGCAAGTTATCATCTATCTCACGGTTAGGTGATAATGTGACCTTTCAAGTGCTTTTTGTAATAAATGAACTATAGTCTTTAAACAAAATATAAAGATTTTCCTTATGTAAGAAATCGAACACACATTAATGACAATAATGTAACGGTTTCTTATTTCTGAATGTTAGGCTTCATTTTACCTGCATTAATTCCATAAAGGAACCTCCCCAAAATAATCATCTCGAATGACTGGACAGCGCGGCTCGTACACATCAGCATTGCTCCCAGTATAGCAATCAGGTTATTATATAATTGGGTATTCTTTCTGCAAGAGAAGTATGGGAGGAACAAGTTACATCTTGCAAATCACTTGTATTTCTATTAGGCTGAAAGTGATACAGTGAATCAAATATAAGTTACCTCCCGAAGGTGAATGCTAGATGTCCCACTATGAGCGAGCCCAGAAGACCACCAATGCTGTATATAGAGACAATGATGGACCACAGTAACATGATGGTGTCCGGATGTAGGACCGTGCCATATCGTTGCTCCCATGTGACATTGATAAACTTTTGAACATACTAAAAATAAAAAAGAACAGAGAAAGTGTAGAAGATCTATATGACTACATGATGAATGCAAAACGGTGTAATATCCAGTGTTTGCTTCATGTCATTTTCTGCTATGATTAATGGTCAGTAAGCATGTCTCCTTCAGATTATGGCCTTTACTTGTAATTTCCTTGTAGACCAAAGCATACCTACAATCTAAGGTGAAAACCAATATATAGTAGAAAGTTAACTCACTTTTGAGGGTGAATTGATGAGAGAAATATGGAGTCCATACTGGAACGTGCCACCAATTCCCAAGACCAGAGTTAGCAGTGGCAAATTCAGGGGCAATACCTGGGAACCCATAAAAACACACACAAAAAATACAATTACAATAATGTAAAAACATCTGTAAATCTGAAAGGATTTGGTCCAAGGAGTTCAATATACTAATGGCTTATATATTAATTTTACACCGGAAAAATAAAGTTTTAAGCAGAATTTGTACATTAAAGCGATCTGTTGCTATATTTTAGCATTTTGCATACACTACCATTCATTCTCATTTTCTTACATAATCTATCAAAAGTAATAGGGGAACAGCATAAAAATATAATTTTGCATACCGTATATTACTAATATTATTTTCCAATGCAAAGAAATCATACCACATGTGACAGAGGATGCTTGAGCAATGCATATATTATTTGTCATTTATGAGAAATATTTCTGAATTGTTCTTTTATGCTTTAATTCTGCACCTATTTTCATTAGTAGTAAAATAATCATTAGTAATAAACATTTCACTAGATCTCATTGCCTATAAATGAACGGTTCCAGAAGTACATACCCCAGAGGTAGGTAGAGCCATAGATTAGTTTAGGACGATGATGCAGTAGGATATCTGAGCTTCAGGTTAATGAGGATTTCTGATGAATCTCATGCAGTCACTTCTTGCCAGGTTCACTCTATAAACTTCAGGCTTTTCATTAGCTGCCAACTTCAGAATGATTGCAACTTTAACCTTTTCTATAAAACACAAATGTAGAGGATTTTTTCAGGACACAGAAAGAGTAATTGTTAAGAGTCAGCAACAGATAGGATCCAATTTCTGTTTCAAATAGGGCACAATATAGATGTTCCATTGTATTAACAAAGAGAATTAAGGCCCCCATACACATTAAACTAATGACGGCCGAACCTGCCGATATCGATTTGTTCAGCCGACACTCTAATGTGCATGGGGGCACCGGCAAACCGATTGTCAGGGAATATGTCAATGGGTTATGTGCAATTTCGGAGAAATAAGCCACAGGCAGAGATTTTTCTCGGAGGCTCTCTCGTAGAGAACACTGGAGCATCCGGCCGAGCGAATGCTCTTGTGTATGGGAGAGATGACTGAGATGGCTGCCAGCCGAACAGCTTTACATCATTATATTTAATCTTCCATTTTGTGCTTTTATGTAGTTTTAGAGAATATTTAAATTTGTATTACAGTGGCATGTAAATCTTTGGGCACCTCTGGTCAAAATTACTGTTATTGTGAACAGTTAAGCAAGTTGAAGATGAAATGATCTTTAAAAGGCCTAAAGTTAAAGATTACACTTGGTCTGTGTATTTTAGGCAATATACGGTATATATATATGTTTTCATCTTTTACATTTTAAAAATTTCAAGAAGGAAAATGGGTTGATGCAAAAGGGCACCCTTGGAGATTTGTGTGCTCAGATAACTGTGACCAAGGTTTGGGCTCTATAGGGTCCTGTCTAAATGGAGGGTAGGTCGAGTATACAAACCTCTGCTCCATTCATTGTCTTTGAGACGGCCAGAAAAAAGTCAAGTGCTGTCGGCTATCTCTGGTAGTCCCTCAAGAAATGGAGTAGAGGTCAGGGTTTAACCTACGCTCCATTCAGATGGGTCTCTGTAAATCCAATCCTCGGTAATGCTGGGGTCCCTATCTGATCTTGAGAAAACCTCCTTAATTTTGGATTATGAGTTTAGATTTAAGGGCTAGCTCACTCATAGTCTTACTTTGAATACATGCTTATGACTTCCACAAATAATAATTTTTTGATAATCAGAAAAAAATGAAGATGATACCCAAATTATTATAAATGAAAATAGTCTAAAAAAAATTCCAACATAATCATACTTTTCAATGATCAGCATGAATGATCGTTTGGTATTTCCACCAACCTCTGACTACAAAAATGAAAACATGCCATTAGGCAAACTTCTATCTAATGTGTATGGCCAATTTATCTGGCATCTGTCAGTTGCCTTATTTGCGTTGTGCTCTGTTCTTTAGTGTGTTTCTCCTAATATTGGTGATTGTAGTTAACATAAAATTGATTTATGATTACAATTTAGATTAAAGGGGTTGTGTGAGCCGGAGTAGCGGTGGGGGGTATGACTATAACAACGTAATAGTGCTCAATCCAATAGATTAACAAGCCCGGTATGTAATGGGCAGGCAAATGTAGAAAATAAAAGCCACGTTATTTCACAGTCTGAACAGAAATATGTCATTCTTTTTTTTAACCTCAGTTTGCAGGATGTTAAGATCTAACCCTGAATAAAAACTACAAATATAGTGCAAAATTAGCTTTAGAAAATAATACGAACAACAGAAATAAGATAAGATGTAGACTTACCTTTACCTTGCTAAGCATGAGGTTCTTTAACTCATCAGAAAGAAAAAATCTAACTTGTTACTAGGATTTTCTCTAACATTTTATGCTAGGCCTTGGCTCCCCCTCCTTTTGGTTTAAACGGTCAAACTCCGACCCCCCTCCTAAAAAACAACCCTGTGCCTTTGTTAACAAGTTGTCAGCTGCATTTCGCAAAACTAAGTGGAAACCATGCTACGACCTGCATAAACACAATTTACATCTTGTAATGGAGTCGTTTCCATACCCTTTCTGATGGTGTAAATCAGATTCAGTGCATGAGAAGAATGGAGCACTAGGCTTTTCAGATTTAAATACTATTGCTTGTTAGAGAACATTTTGGGGCATGTTGCATGTCACACACTCTCACATAATCAGGTCATCAAATGAGGAATTCAAGTGAACATCAAATCCCAATAAAAGTTTTAGAAAGAACCAATTTTCTAAATACAAAGGTGCTATTGACATGCAATTCTCACCAGATGTCGGTAACAACCCATCCAACCCACACAGGAAAAGAAATCAAACCCTAGATGTCCATAAATTAAGTAATGTGTAATAAAAAATGACACAGGGAGAAAGTATTGAACGCATGAAGAAAAAGAGGTGCAAAAAGCCATGGAAAGTCATGACACCAGCTGAAATCTATCAACAATTAGAGAGCAATCCTGCCATTTAGTGAAAAATAATATCAGCTGGTTCAACTGATAACCTATAAAAAGGTATCTCATTAGCAAAGTGCCACACAGGAAACATGATGGGTAAAACCAGTGAGCTGTCTCAAGACCTCAGCAACCTTATTGTTGCAAAACATACTGATGGCACTGGCAGGAAAGCGATTATCCAACACAAAATCCAGGGAAATAATGGCATTGGCTACAGAAGAATTTCTAAACTACTGAAGGTTACCTAGAGCACTGTTGGGGCCATAATCCAGAAGTAGAAAGAACAACATTTCACCATAAACCAGACATGACCAGGTGCTCCCCGCAAGATTTCAGACAGAGGAGTGAAAATAATTATCAGAAGAGTTGCCCAAGAGCCAAGGACCACCTGTGGAGAGCTACAGAAAGATCTGGAATCAGCAGGTACAATTGTTTCAAAGAAAATAATAAGTAATGCACTCAACCTCCATAGCCTGTGTGCACACTCGCCACACAAGACTCCATTGCTGAACAAAAACCATGTTCAAGCACGTATAAAATATACTGAACAGCATTTAGACAAGTCAGTGAAATACTGGGACAATATTGTCTGCTCAGATGAGACCAACATTGAACTCGTTGAATGCCATAATACACACTATGTTTGGAAGCCAAAAGGCACTGCATATCATCTCAAAAACACCATACCAACAGTGAACTTTAGAGGTGGCAATATCATGGTGTGGGGCTGTTTTTCAGCATACGGCACTGGCAAACTTCATATAGTTTTTGCGTGGAAGAATGGGCCAAAATCACACCTGAGCAATGCAGAGAGCAGGTAACAGAAGATCCAAACAAGTCTGCAGTGCAGAGCAGGAAACTAGGAAACCACCTGGAGCAGATCACAGGCAGAATACTCTAGCACTGATTAGAGGCTGGAGTGGAGTTATAAAGCAGGAAGACAAGGGGCACATGAGACAAAAGACACCATCTTGAAAGAGGGCAAAAAGGGACAAAATGTAATTAAAAATATTTGCAGTCCTGACATTACTCCCTCCTTAGAAGCGGCCTCAGGACGATCCTGGACCCGGTTTCTTAGGAAATCTCTGATGGAAACGAGAAATCTTATGTTGGGCATGATGCTTTCCACAGGTTCCCAAGAGTCTTCTTCAGGGGGATACCCTTGCCATCTTATCAGATATTGGAGCCGATTCCTGCGAAACCTAGAATCAATAATCTCTTCCACCACAAATTGTTCCTGCCCATCAATCACCACAGGCTGCGGAGGTGGCACAACACGTCCCTGGAAGGTATTAGGAGATACAGACTTTAGTAAAGAAACATGGAAAACTGGGTGTACCTTCATAGTCCTAGGCAACTTCAGACGGCAGGCCACAGAGCTCACAATACCGTTGATCTTGAAAGGGCCGATGAATTTCTGTCCAAGTTTCTGTGAAGGAACGTTCAACTTCAGATTTTTAGTGGATAACCACACGGAATCTCCTACCTTGAACATGGGTGCCGGTTTACGAAATCTATCAGCCGATTTCTTGTAACGTTCCTGAGCTGAGGTCAAAGATTCCTTCAGAACCTCCAGATTTTGCCTCATCGCAGTCAGCCTCTCCTCTACAGCTGGAACCGGAGCATTCATCGGAGACCTAGGTAAGATACTCGGATGGTAACCCAGATTGGCAAAGAAAGGTGTGAACTTAGTGGAGGCACTCTGAGAATTGTTATATGAGAATTCAGCTAATGGAAGTAACTCCAACCAATCATCCTGAAGATGGCTGACATAGCATCGTAGATATTGTTCCAAGGTCTGGTTGCTACGCTCGGTTTGACCGTTCGTCTGGGGGTGATAAGCGGAAGAAAGACAGACATTAATATTGAGTGCAGAGCAAAACTCCTTCCAAAATCTTGAGGTAAACTGCACTCCACGGTCAGAGATGATTTCATCCGGGACCCCATGCAGCCGAAAAACATTCTGTATAACCAAGTTCACTGTATCCTTAGCTGAGGGAAGACCGGGGCAAGGAACAAAATGAGCAGCTTTAGTCAGGCGATCCACTACCACCAGTATCGTATTCATGCCACCTGATGTAGGCAGCTCCACAATGAAGTCCATTGAGATAGACCCCCATGGGGGGGACGGAACAGGTATTGGTTGAAGAAGACCCGTAGGTGACATACAAGGAGTCTTATAACGAGCACATACCTCGCAAGAGAGAACATAGTCCTTAGTATACTTCAGGCAAGTCGGCCACCAGAAAAATCGGCTTAGGAACTCTTGCGTCTTCTGTACCCCCCTGTGACCAGCCACCTTGGAGTCATGGACCAACTTGAGGATCTGCAGACGAACGGCCTCAGGGACGTAGATATGTCGATCCCTGAACCACATGCCACCCTTAAGGACAAGATTAATATCAACAGGTGGATTGGCCAGAAATACATCACCATCATAGGCCTCCTTGAACTCCTTCCACAAGTCCTGATCGTGGATAACTCCGACGAAGTTGGCATCGGATAGAATGGTCTTGGACGGGGCTCCAGGTACGGAATCCGCAGCATCGATTCGGGATAAAGCATCAGCCTTCCCATTACGAGAACCTGGACGGTACGAAATAACAAAATTAAATTGATTTAAAAATAGGTTCCAACGAGCCTGACGAGGAGAAAGACATCTAGCGGATCTGAGAAACTCCAAATCGCGATGGTCAGTCAGCACTACGATCTGTTGTGTGGCTCCTTGCAGATGATGCCACCATTCTTTGAAAGCCACAATAATAGCTAGCAGTTCCTTGTCTCCCACATCATAGTTTTTCTCAGCTGAAGTAAGTCTATGGGAAAAGAAAGCACAAGGGTGTAGCAGAGTCTTCTCTCCAGTCTTTGGGAGAGAATGGCCCCTAAAGCATTATCAGAAGCGTCCACCTCCACAATGAAAGGAAGTGCTGGGTCTGGGTGGATCAACAGCGGTGCTGAGGTGAAACAAACCTTAAGTCGATCAAAAGCCTCTTGAGCCTGTGATGACCACTTAAAGGGCTTTTCCTTCTTTGTCAAGGAAGTAATGGGACGGACAATGTCAGAAAAATTTCTAATAAAACGTCTATAGAAATTTGCAAAACCAATAAAACGTTGGACCTCTTTAACGTTCCTGGGTACTGGCCAGTCAAGGATTGCCTGAATCTTACCAGATTCCATGTTCAGCCCCTGAGGAGAGATGACATAACCTAAAAACTGTATCTCAGAATGATGGAACTCACACTTCTCCGGCTTAATATACAGATGGTTCTCTTTCAGACATGTTCTTCATGTTCCTGTAGAGAGTCAGAAAAAATTAAAATATCGTCCAAATAAATCACCACAAACTGATCCAATAAATCTCTAAAAATGTCATTAGCCAGATGTTGAAAAGTCGCAGGGGCGTTACAAAGCCCGAAGGGCATCACCAGATATTCAAAGTGTCCATACCGGCATCTGAATGCTGTCTTCCATTCATCACTGGAACGAATACGCACCAAATTATAAGCTCCACGAAGATCTAGTTTAGAGAACACCTTGGCATGGCGGACTCTTTCCAATAATTCTGGAATCAAAGGCAAAGGATAACGATTCCATATGGTTACCTTATTGAGTTCCCGATAGTCAATACAGGGTCTTAGGGTCCCATCCTTCTTTTTTTACAAAAAATATAGGCGCCCCTGCTGGTGAGGAAGAAGGACAGTCATAATGCCTATGTGGAGGAAGCTGATCTGCTTTCATCTTGTCACAGATGTCAGAGAATGCTTTATACGCTGAAGATAAAGTGAATACCTGTACAGTAGATTTTGTATCCGTGGACTCAGGGACAGCTTCAGTTATCGCTGGGTTGCTCCTAGTCGGAAAAATAATCTCCTTGGTCTCCCAGTTGATAGTCGGGTTCTGAGAACGCAACCAAGTGATGCCTAAAATCACAGGGAAATGAGAAGAAATTAACAAGAAAGAAAGTTGCTCCTGATGATTAGGCTCCAACAAAATCTTAAGAGGTACAGTCTCCTGATCCACAGGCCCGGAGATTAAAGGTGACCCATCCACTGTTTCCATGGTAATTGGAGAGGTTCTTCGCTGTATCTCAATACCATGTTTTTGGGCAAATGTAATGTCCATAAAGTTGCCCCCTGCACCAGAGTCAATCATAGCTGCACTGGAAATCCACTGCCCTGAACACAGGATCTTAATAGGGAGTGAACAGTGAGAGTTCTTTTCCTTCAACTCCTTGGGAGGTGTAGTCATAGAGAGAGAATGGAATACAGCATTTAATGGCAGGCTACATTCAGAGATGTCAGATTCATCATCAGTGTTATCATACTCTCCTACCGCTGCTAACACCTTTTTAGGCCGCTTGGGACAGTTGATTAGAAAGTGGTCAGATTGGCCGCAGTAGAAACATAGCCTCTCTCGCAGGCGGTGCTCCCGGCGCTCATTACTCTCACGCCTCTGCACAGAATCAATTTGCATGGGCGCTTCTTCTACCTCCCGAGATGTTTTACCTGCAGGCTCTTTGGGAGGAAGGGAAAAGTTAGACATACGATTGAATACAGCCAATTTCTCCTGCCTACGTTCAGTAAGGCGTATGTCTATGCGTACACAATGCTGTATAAACATTTCTAGCTCTTGTGGTGACTCAGAGCGGGCCAATTCATCTTTTACAATGCTAGACGGACCTCTCTTAAAAATAGGTAATTGTGCATAACTGTCCCAGTTGGTATCTACCGCTAATCTCCTAAATTCAGTAGCATATTCAATAACAGAACGTTTACCCTTGCGTAAAGATAGTAAAGCAGACTCAGCGGTAGCACGGCGGTTAGGGTCATCAAACATTAATGCCATAGCGGCTAAGAAATCATCCAAATTATTTAACCGTGGGTCACGAGACTCGATCATCGGATTCGCCCAGGCGAGTGCTCGTGAGGTCAGCAGCATAATTACACACAATACCTTAGATCTATCAGTAAGGAAGCGGTCAGCATGTACATCAAAATATAGCATACACTGATTCACAAAGCCACGAAATTTGTCACGTTCACCATTAAATCTGAATGGAGGCAACTTAGGTGGGCTAGCTGGTGGCGGTGTCCCAGAATGTAAAGTCACTTGTGCCGCCATTTGAGTACTAATGTCCTGGAAAGCCCGTCTGTACTGGGAGTCCAAGCCCGCAAGTTTGTTTTCCTGGGCCGCCATTCGGGTATTTAAGTCCTGTAAAGTTTGTTCAAATGCTTGTTCATTACGTTCAATGCTTCCAAGTTTCTTTTGCAGACCTTCCACCTCCTTCTGAAGAGATCTAATTACGGAATACACCTGCTCTAATTTGCTTTCTGTAGACATTGTTCCAGCAGACTCCTTATTTTTTGGGCTAGAGTATCCTGTAATAATTATAATGGATACCACAGGAGTCTTTTTGTGTGGAACAAAGATACAACAGAACACAACTTATAGGTGTCAAAGTGTATATTATAAACACACGGTGTTTTAAACAAGTGCAGACGAAAACACAAAGTTCATAAACACTCAGGGGAACATGCAATTAGCAGAGCAGTTTGTAAAGCACTGTTCACTAGAGGATGCTAGAAAACAAGGAAGTCTTTATCAAGTCCAAACAATATATATTATATAATCCAGGGAGGCCTGGGTAGGAAGTCCCAGATAATGCAGCACAGTCTCGTGCTCTAAATGTAATCAGCAAAGCAATCTGTAAAGCACAATTCACACTAGAGGATGCTAGAAAACAAGGAAGTCCTTATCAAGTCCATGCAAGGAAGTCCATACAATATTTAGATAATCCAGGGAGGCCTGGGTAGGAAGTCCCTGATAGTGCAGCACAGTCCCGTGTTCTGCAGCTATTTAAAGCAGGTGAGTCAGAGCAGAAACCAGCTTACTTGTTAGCAGAATGCAGGTGAAGACTGAGGCTCAGAGGTAGCAGCAGGAGCAGCCAGGAGAAGGAGGAATACTGGTAACAACTGAATGCAGTTGAATCTCTGAGAGCAGGTAACAGAAGATCCAAACAAGTCTGCAGAGCAGGAAACTAGGAAACCACCTGCAGCAGATCACAGGCAGAATACTCTAGCACTGATTAGAGGCTGGAGTGGAGTTATAAAGCAGGAAGACAAGGGGCACATGAGACAAAAGACACCATCTTGAAAGAGGGCAAAAAGGGCCAAAATGTAATTAAAAATATTTGCAGTCCTGACAGGCGTCTTGAAGCAGTCATCACCAACAAAGGCTTTTTTACGAAGTATTAAATAAATTTCAGTAAGCGTGTTCGATATTTTTTCCCTGTGTAATTTCTCATTATTGAAAATAACTTAATTTATGTACATCTATGGGTTGATTTCTCTGTCTGTGTGGATTGGATGGGCTGTTACCGACATCTGGAGAGAATTTCATGTCAATAGCACCTTTAGAAATATTGTACACTTAGAATATTGGTGACATGTTTAATACTTATTTCACCAGCTGTATGTGTATGTATATACAAATATATATATACAGTATGTATATACAGTGGTGTGAAAAAGTGTTTGTCCCCTTCCTTATTTTTTTTTTTCATGTCTGTCACACTTAAATGTTTCAGATCACAAAACAAATTAACAAATTTATATATTAGACAAAGATAACACAAGTAACACAAAATGCAGTTTTTAAATAAAGGTCTTTATTATCAAGGAAAAAAGAAATCCAAACCTACAGGACCCTGTGTGAAAAAGTGATTGCCCCCTAAACCTAATAACTGGTTGGGCCACTCTTAGCAGAAACAACTTCAATCAAGCATTTGCGAAAACTGATAATGAGTCTTTTACAATGCTCTTTTGGCCCACTCATCTTTGCAAAATTATTGTAATTCAGCCAGATAGTAGGGTTTCCTAGCATGAACCACCTTTTTAACCCCTTAATGACCGGAGAATTTTCCGGTTTTGCGTTTTCGTTTTTTGCTCCCCTTCTTTCCAGAGCCAGAACTTTTTCATTTTTTGTTCAATATGGCCATATAAGGGCTTATTTTTTGCGGGTCGAGTTGTACTTTTAAACGCCATCACTGGTTTTACCATATTGTGTACTGGAAAACGGGAAAAAAATTCCAAGTGCTGTGAAATTGCAACAAAAATGCAATTCCAGTTGTTTTTTTTTACTACGTTCACTGAATGCTAAAACTGACCTGCCATTATTATTCCGTAGTGTCTCCATTTTTTGGGATCTGGGGCCGGGTGGGGGCTTATTTTTTGCGCACGGGGCTGACATTTTTATTGATACCATTTTGGGGTAGGTCCGCCCGTTATTGCAATGCTGCGGCGACCAAAACAACTTAATTCTGGCGTCTGGAATTTTTTTCTCGTTACGCCGTTTACCGATCGGATTAATTCTTTTTTTATTTTCATAGATCGGGCGATTCTGAACGCGGCGATACCAAAAATGTGTAAGTGGGGTTTATTTTTTATTATTTTATTTTGAATGAGGCAAAAGGGGGGTGATTTAAACTTTTGTACTTTTTTAATATTTTTAAAACATTTTTTTTTACACTTTTTGCATGCTTCAATAGTCTCCATATGGTGGTCGAACCATAGCAATTATGCATTGTAGAGGTGTAAGATTTTACCTATATTTGTCACAACCTGGATGGATGTTGTGCTTTGAAATTTTGGATGAGGAAAGGGGCACTAGGCTTTTCATATTTAAATACCATTGCTTACTAGAAAATGTTTGTGGACATGTTGTATGTTCCATACACAATTACACATAATCAGGTCTTGTACTGAGGAATTTAACCCCTTAAGGCCCGAGTAATTTTTCATTTTGCGCTTTCATTTTTTCCTCCCCTTAATCAAAAAGCCATAACTTTTTTATTTTTCTGTCGACATAGCCTTGTGAAGGATTGTTTTTTGCGGGACGAGTTGTACTTTTGAATAACACCATTCATTTTATTTCAGGAAAAAAATTCCAAGTTTGGCAAAATAGCAAAAAAATTGCAATTCCACAATTGTTTTGGGTTTATTGTTTCCAGCGTTCATTTTCCCGTAAAAATGACCTGACAATATAATTTTCTAGGTCAGTACGGTTAGGCAGCTATTAATCATGTATAGTTTTATTTCAGTGGTGAAAAAACATTCAGCAATTTGTAAATAAATTTTTGCTTGTGTTGCCATTTTCTGAGAGCCGTAATGTTTTCAATCTTCGGGATATAGAGCTGTGTGACAGCTTGTTTTTTGTGCCCTGAGCCAATGTTTTTATCTATATAATTTTGGGGTATAGACGAGGTTTTGCTCGCTTCTTAATGCATTTTTTTCTGTTACTGCAGCGACCAAAAAGCCACAATTATGATATTTAGATTCTTTTTCTCATTACGCCGTTTACCGATTGGATAATTCACTTCATATTTTGATAGATCAATACCAAAGTTTTTCAATTTTTTTGAATTTCTTAATTTTTAATGTGGTAAAGGGGGGGTGATTTGAACTTTTATAATTTTTTTTCCATGTTTTTTTAAAACATTTTTTTTCACTGTATTTGTTAGTCCTATTAGGGGACTTGAAACTGTGATCATTTGATCGCTTTTGCTATACATAGCAGTGAAACAGCACAGCTATGTATAGCTAAAATCACGGTCTCCTATGAACGCCAGCCACAGGCTGGTTTTCACAGGAGTACTGTGATGACAGACACACGGGTCAGTTATGGCATCCCATCGCCATACCGAGATCAGGACGTGGGCACGCCGATGAGCAGTTAAAACACGCTGGGGTGTGTGTTAACCAAGTTGACAGCTATAGGCGGAGCTCTGCTCATGATTAAATCAGCCATTATCTGCTGGGATAGATAGGGGCTCAGCTTGCGAGCCCACATCAAATGCAGGGAGACGACTTATGACGGACATAGTGCGTCATAAGTCATTAAGGGGTTAAGCTAATATCAAATCCAAATAAAAATCTTGGAAACATGCGTCTTGTATATATAATATACTGTATGTGTGTACAGACACATAGGTATAGAAATAAACAGTTAAGACAGACTCTCAATAAAATAGAAAATATTATTTTATTTTCATTCGTAAGCTTTATATAGAAGGTCATGCAGCAGACTAAATAAATTAAAAGTGAAAAAAAAATTGAATAGTGCTTTTTTTTTGGCAAACCTTGCATGTAAGCACCTACTTTGATCTATCTAGAGACTAAGTCATAGTATAATTTGTACCTAAAATCAAGAATTGCATTGCACATAATCCCAAATGAGCTGTTTGCCATTTACTACATGTTGTTGTTATTATTGTTTTAATTCTTTAGTCCCGAATATTTTGACAAGGCCCTAATGGCTAAGGTGTCAGATAAAACGGAGAAATGTTGTCTAAACAAATGTTCAGCAGCCCATTATCATTCACAATCCCCCCAACTATCTAAAATCACCATCAACTAACAAAATACAAGTTCTTCTAAGGCTTAGGCTGTGCGCCCACGATGCGTTTTTGGTGCGTATTTTGGTGCATATTTTCAGCGCGTAAACGCTCCAGAAACGCATTGCATACCTTATCCTATGACTTCCTATGACATTCTGCAAGTTCTGTGCACATGGTCCCTATTTTTTCTGCGCAGATTTTACTCGCAGAAAAAATACGGACATGACCAATTCTTGTGCGTTTCTGCATGTGTATTTGCCTATACAATGCATTGGAAATACGCATGGCAAATACGCATGCAAATACGCGTCAAATACGCGTGTAGAAAACGCGTGCGTTTTTCTGCCAAGGAGATGCAGAAATGATCAGGAAAATTTCTGCTTCATTTCTGCATCGTGGGCACTAGGCTATATGTTGGTTGCCAAACATTCAGAGATAAAAGTGCAGGTCACATACAATATATTTGAATATGACTGTGAACCAAAAAGTCACCGTGCAATCGTAGCCTAAAACCTATCCATAGCACACATCTTGTCCATCAGATTGGGTTGGGGGATCCAAATAGACATGGAAAGCACTACACAGAGTTTAGTACCCCAGACTCTTTATCTTTCGAAGTTCCATAACATTAGCTTTTCTTAATTTAATAGTAGGCATTACATTTGACCATGCAAAGAAGACATACATATAGTAACGTACTTGTCATAAAAAAACAGATGCAGAACAATTCATAAATACTTTACAATGACCGCATAATTGTAATATAGCATCTCTATGTATATAGCAACAGACAACAATATCATTGTTGCAATGGGAGAAAAATAATGGAGTGGTGTTTCAACTACTCTATTAATAGTGGTAAAAGCAATCATGGAACTATTTCTCATCTCCTGAGAATCAGCAGGAAGGCTTTGTTCACATTATGTGAAGGCTCCAACATATACAACTGTATAGCCATTCAGTGCATGTGATGCCCATTATTCCAATTTCTACACTAGATACTGTTTTCTCTTGATGGTACCACTGTATACGCGTTCGTTTACATGGACCAACCAGCAGCACTAAATGATCGCTGACCGATAAACTTTTGCCGATTATCGGTCGTTTAATAGCCTGTTTACACAGGCAGACCGCAACAGACTATGAGCACTGAGCGATCTGTAATACAGTGGCGACCAAAGGTTCAGCATTTTTTTTTTAAAGTGTGATTACTTCTGTCTGGTTGTTGTGATGCTATTTCCCTGGTGTTTTTAGTAAACCGGAAGCAAATGGTTGTCAGCTATAAAGACGAAAATTGTGTTTAACATTGTTTTATCCCTTGATGTGTTAGTTTTCAACATTTGCTGAGCTAAATATTTTGCATATATTGTCAGGGCAGTCGAATTTTGCCTAATTTTTTTTTTTTTATGTGTGTGTTTTTAGGTTAAAACATGGTAAAGACAAATTTATCACCAGATGTCAGGAAGCTTATTATTCTGAGAGTGAAGTCAGGCAAAAGCCAAAAAGAGGTAGGTATGGAATTCAACTGTTCTCAGAGTCAAGTGTCACATATATTAAAGAAATAAAAAAAAGGTTATGGAACAGCTGACAAACCTAGCTGTGGACAACCACATAAGACTTCCTCCAGAGTTGATCATATTAAGAAAAAGTCAGCATCTGATGTCCATAAAAGTGCTGTACAGATTTCAGAATATGGGGTCAAAGTGAGTCTCCAAGCTGTGGTGCGATGGCTAAGAGCAGGAGGGTTGAATGCACGAGTTCCAGTCAAAAAGCCTTTCATCTCTGCAGAACCGGAAGGTCCGACTTGAGTTTGTCAAAGAACACAGCCAATGGAAAGAGACAGATTGGTCTAAGGTGTTGTGGTCGGATGAATCCAAGTTCAATCTGTTTGGTAGTGATGGCAAGCACTATATATTCCACCCAATTGGAAAAAGTAATGATGTAAGGTACCAAACACCTACAGTGAAACATGGTGGTGGCAATGTCATGGTTTGGGGCTGCTTTTCTGCATCTGCCATTGGCCTTCTTCATAGAATTGATGGAAATATGAATGTTACCATGTACAAGGATATACTGGAGAATGTAATGCTTCGATATGGTAAAACCAAAGTAGACAGGAGATGGAAATTCTGTCAAGACAATGATCTTAAGTACATATCCAATTTAGTAAAAAACTGGTTAACAAAGAAAAATATTCGCCTGTTGCAATGGCCAAGCCAGTCACCTGATTTAATCTCTATAGATCACCTTTGGGATGAGTTAGGGCGACCAGTTGGGGCCCGTACCCATAGCAATAAACATGAATCGTTTGCAGATTTACAAATGGAATGGAGCAAGATCCCTCAAGATGTCTTGAATACTCTAGTGGTTTCAATGCCCAGTCGGTGTGGTGCAGTAATTAAAGCAAGAGGTTATGCTACAAAATACTAACTTATGGCATTGTAAACAATGAATTACACTCTATGTTGTGATCAATAAATAGTATATGCAAAACTTTTGTCAGTCAGTTTTCTTTAATTAAATGACCATACCTATATTCAAAGGCATTTTGGTTAAAATTAAGGTCTTGCATGATGACAACTTCATGCACTTTCGATTCATCACCAGGGAAATGGCATCACAACAACCAGACAAAGGTAATCACATTTTTTAAAAAAAGCAAAACTTTTGGTTACCACTGTAGATCGCTCAGTGCCATAATTCTCAACAGTGCGAGTCCTGTTTATAATGGACGATGCAATGTCGAGAACGATGATCCTCTGCGCTACAAAAAAAATAATTTTACCTGATGAATGAGGGTTTATTGGGTGGCCTGCAGCCACAGGCTGCCATACACATTAGATTAAGGTCATCGGTGTCTGGCAGCAGCATAAGACCTGAGTAGGGTTGAGCGAGTATGTTCTGTCCGAGTATGCTCAGGCCGAGCTCCGAGTATTTATAGCTGCTCGGTGATATGGTTGAATCGCTCCGTGTGCATGATTTGTGACTGTTTGACAGTTTTATTACATGTGAGGAATGTGTAAGAAATAGATATTCCTCCCATGTAATAAAGCTGTCAAACAGTTGCAAATCATGCACACGGGAGCGATTTAACCTTATCACAGAGCAGCTGTAAATACTCGGAGCTCGGCCCGAGCATACTCGCTGAAAGGGTTAATAGAACATACTCGCTCAACACTAGACCTGAGCATTCATGTGTTTGGGGGAGTAGGAAAAGACAGCTGTTCTGCTATTTAAGGTGTATGGGCACTCTATAGGCCTGCGTCAATAAACTGGAGGTCCATGGATACCTGCAGCTCTCCTGACTCATAGCCAAACCTATGGTGAACAATAACTGGCAGTTCAGGTTCCGTATTCAAGTATTGTAGATACAGCTCATGTTTTAGCAGCTTTTAATGTGGAAACATCATTGAGGTACTTTTCTAAAGGAGTGTATGGACATAAATTATTGCAAACTGCAAGTACAGGCAGAAATGGGAAGACATCTCATAAAGGAATTTTATATTTGTCATTTGAATTCCTGCTCCAACTTGAAGAATTTAACTTTGCTGCAAGTAAGGTGAGAAGGACATAATTTCTGTGCACCCGTCTACATAATGCATAGTATTCCTTCTTTCACAGACTAGTGGATTTGATCTCCTGAGGTCCCAGCCAGCCATTTTCCTCTCTGTGTGGTTTAGCTCTCCAAGCTGTAAATTCTTCAGTGATTTCTAAAACACTTTTTCCTTTGGTCTCTGGGAGGAAGAATCCAATATATAAAGTGGTGCTGACGCAGACCACTAGAAATGGCATAAAGCAAAAATGCCGAAGTCCTTGCTGAAACAGAAGAAAAACATTGAGCATATTGTAATAATTTGCTCTGAAAATCTGAGATGGAAATCTAACTTTATAGTAGAGCAGGTAGGTAAAATCAAAGGATAGTCATATATGCGTTCTACTACAGGTACTAAAGACTCGCTGATGTACACAGGCCAAACATATGCCAAAATTCCAATTTGTAGCAAAACCATGGCAAAAATTCACCGCAAGTGCAACATGTGAAGCAACCCTTAGTAGAGATAAGTGGATCAATCCACAGAGGATCGACTTCAAGTCCAATTGCCTGAAACTCGAAGCCCACCGCATAATTTAAATACTCTCTGATTTGATTTGTGAGGATCGTACCCCCTATCCTAAAAAAATTGTCTGGCATCATATAACATACTGCTGAAGACTCAGGAAGCGGGTTTATGACATCAGGCGTGGCCAAGCGGGCTTCTCCATAACGCCATGCAGATACCAAATCACAAGGTCTAGTTGAAGCCAGTCAGGGGGTCTATCACATCGAGTATAAAAGAAATATAGGGATGTTATCATGGAAGTCCTAAAAAAGTATTCCCTAGATTACTGCTTCTCAAACTGTGAGGCTGGCCCCATCAATAAGGCACCCCTTACTTGTTGGTGATGCCGAGCTGGGGAGGCACTATACAAAGTCGTTATTATATGCAACACAGACCTTTGTCTGGTTGCAGCAATCACATATTTAGCTACATAATTGTTTAGTTTGTACTTATTTTAATGTTATACAGAGTTCAGGAGACAAATGAAAGGTAATGTATGTTTTTCATTTTGACATGGACTTCCACCACTAATGGTGAGGCCCAGGCATCACCTTGGTCTGTCTGGTGAGGTCCCAGAAGATAAAGCTAGGAAATCCTTGCCCTAGACACCCATAGTGAGCCAATTATACACATTAGATTGCTTTTTCTACAGTCTAATAAACTTACCAGTGCAGCAGCACACTATGTGCGCTAAGATGTATGCAAATATTAAGTATGTGAAATTTAAACTGCATTACTGCAATATAAATTATACATATAAAATGAAGGTACTTAGCTCATAAATTGGCTAATTCATGTGTGTCCACCAGCCATATCAAGGCGTACCTTTCCCTGGAAGGACTGTAATCTAACTTATATGCCTCTCCTAGGCCAAAAAAGCTTAATACTTAAAGGCCAAGAAGGATACAACACTAATTTAAAATAGTCTTAGTCTGATGGGAAAAGTGCTCAGCCAAGGAGGCAGTCTGGAGGTTATAGTCTATCCAGAGAAAGATACGCCTTGGTGTGGCTGGTGGGCATGCACACATTGGTCAATTAGTGAGCTAAGGGCTTTCATTTTATAAGTATAATCTATATGGCAGTAATGCAATCTAAATTTCATATATTCAATGTTTTTTATATATCTTAGTGCATAAAGTGTTCTGCTGCACTGTTTCATTTGCATATAATATTGTCATAGCAGTTTGCATCTGTTCACACTTGCTTCATTCTTATGTGCTGTGTTACTGTAGAAAAAGTAGCCAGAAATGGTCCAGACAGGAAGGAAGAGCTGGAATTTTACTATAAGAATTTTGGTTACAAGTGAATAGTTTTTTCAAAGACATGATGGGGGCTCTGGTTCACCTATAGATTGACTTGTTGGACCCGCACTGTGGAACACCGGACAAGTTCTATACATACAGATGACATGGATACAGTCTCCCCACTCTGTACAATTTAGAGTATCCTAAATTATCCTTATTATGCTTTCTCCTGTCTTCCCCTACCATGCTACATTACCCACTGATGCTTCCTGAGACTGAAGGCTGATGTGCTGGATTCTAGCAATATGTCTGAGGAGTAAAGTATCTGTACATATTGCTGGAGGGTTGAGACGATGTAAATACTGATATTTCTGTTGTTTCGCCAATTTTTTGTATCGGAATCCAGTAGGTGAAATCACATGATTTACTGTATTTAGGTTACAATACGCCTTTTGTACTAATGTAAAGTCCTACAATCCCAGGATTGTATGGCACAAGGTCTCATTTACCTTTTGCTTGTTTATAAGTAAAACTCATTTGAATTAGAAGAAGTGAACAGCTTGCACTCACCACAATAAAAGGAAAGGCTAAGCCCACCACAAATAGTGTCAGCCACATGATGGAGCCACAGATCATGTACGCAGCAGGACGGGCCATCTGGTCAAATATCTCAGCCGGCATTAAACCAGTAACTCCAGCTATTAGTTTATCGAGAAAAAGAAAAGATTTATCGGCAATTAAACTCTATAGGAAAATTCCATCAATAACACTAATTACATGAAGTAAAGGAGATGTATAGGATCTATGTTTATTATATGCCTTGTAGGACATTTTCCATATTATGTAAGTACAGTAGTACTATGCTTACCTGGACCAATTCCAAAGCTCAGGATATAGGCAAAAATGCAGACCATACTGAGATACGGCATCCATATAATGTGTTCCTAGTAAACAGGAAATAATTGTTTAGGCTATGTGAGGTTAAATATTCAGTAGCTGAACACAGGTTCAATGAATATCACTATAGTTTAGACAGGCCGACTGCGCTTGTGATATGCACAGACCGATCAGTAATAGATGAATCTGTGCGCATAGGCTGCGAATGTTCTCGGCAGCACATGTTTACACATGTGCTGCCGAGAATGATCATTTTTCAGCATTTTGTTGGGTGATTGGCAATATGAATGATATGATGGAGTGTTCTTAGTCGTGTGGTGTAAATGCACCTTTAGTAAACACTGCTGGATTTTTATACATGTGGCTACCACAGCATAATATGGCAGTCTATATAGCTTTTTTTACACTGACGTGCACCATCATATAATCTAACTAGCTATTGAACCCGTTCTACGCCCGGGTGGTGAGCATTTTTATTGGTATATGGTCTCCCATGCTGGTATGTGCTGCCCCCCCTCCTGTTATTTGTGCTGCCCCCATCCTGTCCCCACCATCCTATTCTGGTATGCATGGCACCCCTCGTCGCCATCCTGGTATGCATGGCACCCCTCATCGCCATCCTGGTATGCATGGCACCCCTCATCCCTATCCTGGTATGCATGGCACGCCTCACCCCCAATCCTGGTATGCATGGTACCCCTCATCCCTATCCTGGTATGCATGGCACCCCTCACCCCCAATCCTGGTATGCATGGCACCCCTCAACCCCAATCCTGGTATGCATGACACCCCCAATCCTAGTATGCATGGCACCCCTCAACCCCAATCCTTGAAGGCATGGCACCCCTCACCCTCAATCCTGGCATGATTGGCACACGTCACCTCCAATCCTGGTATGCGTGGCACCCCTCATCCTTAATCATGGTATGTGTGGTACTCCTCATCCCTATCCTGGTATGCATGGTACCCCATCCCTCATCCCTATCCTGGTATGTATGGTATCCCTCATCCTGGTATGCATGGGCCCCTCACCCACACCCTAGTATGCATGGCACCCCTCACCCCCATCCTGGTATGCATGGCACTCCTCATCCCTATCCTGGTATGTATGGTCCCTCATCCGAATCCTAGTATGCATGGCACCCCTCATCCCCAATCCCGGTATGTATGGCACCCCTCATCCCCAATCCTGGTATGCATGGCACCCCTCATCCCCAATCCTGATATGCATGGCACCCCTCATCCCCCATCTTGGTATGCATGGCACCCCTCATCCCCAATCCTGGTATGCATTGCACCCCTCATCCCCAATCCTGGTATGCATGGCGCCCTCATCCACAATCCTGGTATGCATGGTTCCCTCATCCCCAATCCTGGTATGCATGGCTCCCTCATCCCCAATCCTGGTATGCATTGCACCCCTCATCACCAATCCTGGTATACATGGTACCCCTCATCCCCAATCCTGGTATGCATGGCACCCCTCATCCCCAATCCTGGTATGCATGGCTCCCTCATCCCCAATCCTGGTATACATAGTACCCCTCATCACCAATCTGGTATACATGGTACCCCTCATCCCCAATCCTGGTATGCATGGCTCCCTCATCCCCAATCCTGGTATGCATGGCACCCCTCATCCCCAATCTTGGTATGCATGACTCCGTCATCCCCAATCCTGGTATGCATGGCTCTCTCACCCCCATCATGGTATGCATGGCACTCCTCATCCCTATCCTGGTATGCATGGCTCTCCTGACCCCTATCCTGGTATGCATGGGCCCCTCATCCCCAATCCTGGTATACATGGTACCCCTCATCCCTATCCTGCTATGTATGGTACCCCTCATCCTGGTATGCATGGCACTCCTCAACCCTATTCTGGTATGTATGGTACCCCTCATCCTGGTATGCATGGCACTCCTCATCCCAATCCTGGTAAGTATGGCCCCCTCATCCCAGAAACCTGGTATGCATGGAACCCAATCCCTCATCCTAGTAGGCATGGCACCCTTCATCCTTATCCTGGTATGCATGGTACCCCTCATCCCTATTCTGGTATGCATGGTACCCCTCATCCTGGTATGCATGGCACCCCATCCCTCATCCTGGTATGCATGGTACCCCGCATTGCTATCCTGGTATGTATGGTACCCCTCATCCCTATTCTGGTATGCATGGCACCCCTCAACCCCCAATCCTGGTATGCATGGTCCCCTTACCCCCCAACCCTGGTATGCATGGTCCCCTCACCCCCCAATCCTGGTATGCATGGTCCCCTCATCCCCCAATAATGGTATGTGTGGTACCCCTCATCCTGGTATGCATGGTCCCCTCATCCCCAATCCTGGTATGCATGGCACCCCTCATCCCCAATCCTGGTATGCATGGCTCCCTCACCCCCATCCTGGTATGCATGGCACTCCTCATCCCTATCCTGGTATGCATGGGCCCCTCATCCCCAATCCTGGTATACATGGTACCCCTCATCCCTATCCTGCTATGTATGGTACCCCTCATCCTGGTATGCATGGCACTCCTCATCCCTATTCTGGTATGTATGGCACCCCTCATCCCAATTCTGGTATGTATGGCCCCCTCATCCCAGAAACCTGGTATGCATGGCACCCAATCCCTCATCCTAGTATGCATGGCACCCCTCATCCTTATCCTGGTATGCATGGTACCCCTCATCCCTATTCTGGTATGCATGATACCCCTCATCCTGGTATGCATGGCACCCCATCCCTCATCCTGGTATGCATGGTACCCCGCATTCCTATCCTGGTATGTATGGTACACCTCATCCCTATTCTGGTATGCATGGCACCCCTCAACCCCCAATCCTGGTATGCATGGTCCCCTCACCCCTCAATCCTGGTATGCATGGTCCCCTCACCCCCCAATCCTGGTATGCATGGTCCCCTCACCCCCCAATCCTGGTAGGCGTGGTCCCCTCATCCCCCAATAATGGTATGTGTGGTACCCCTCATCCTGGTATGCAGGGTCCCCTCATCCCCAATCCTGGTATGCATGGCACCCCTCATTCCCAATCCTGGTATGCATGGCACCCTCATCCCCAATCCTGGTATGCATGGCTCCCTCATCCAAAATCCTGGTATACATGGTACCTCTCATCCCCAATCATGGTATGCATGGTACCCCTCATCCCCAATCCTGGTATGCATGGCACCCCTCATCCCCAATCCTGGTATGCATGGCACCCCTCATCCCCAATCCTGGTATGCATGGCACCCCTCATCCCCAATCCTGGTATGCATGGCTCCCTCACCCCCATTCTGGTATGCATGGTCCCCTCACCCCCCAATCCTGGTATGCATGGTCCCCTCACCCCGCAATCCTGGTATGCATGGTCCCCTCACCCCCCAATTCTGGTATGCATGGTCCCCTCACCCCCCAATCCTGGTATGTGTGGTACCCCTCATCCTGGTATGCATGATCCCCTCACCCCACAATCCTGGTATGCATGGTCCCCTCACTCCCCAATCCTGGTATGCATGGCCCCCTCACCCCCCAATCCTGGTATGCATGGTCCCCACACCCCCCAAACCTAGTATGCATGGTCCCCTCACCCCCCAATCCTGGTATGTGTGGTACCCATCATCCTGGTATGCATGATCCCCTCACCCCACAATCCTGGTATGCATGGTCCCCTCACTCCCCAATCCTGGTATGCATGGCCCCCTCACCCCCCAATCCTGGTATGTGTGGCCCCCTCACCCCCCAATCCTGGTATGTGTGGTCCCCTCATCCCCCAATCCTGGCATATGTGGCCCCCTCACACCCCAATCCTGATATGTGTGGCCCCCTCACCTCCCAATTCTGGTATTGTGGCCCCCTCGTCCCTTTCACGCTGTACACACATACAAAAAATAAACACTTATACTCACCTTTCTTCCCTGTGCTCCAGCGCTGCGGTGTCCTGTTCTGCGGGAGGCCGGGGGAGGAGTTCACAGTATGCGTAGACACTGAACGCATAGTGCGATCTCCGGCGCCATACTTACATACTTACCTGACCGGGAGGAGCGTTGCCACGGCGCCTCTCTTTGCCATTTTACTAAAGACACATTCGCAGTGCCATACATTCCTCTTACCTGTAACGGCTGGATACGTGCTTCTGTCTGGAGCCAGACTGCGCGTCGCGCATGCGCAGTCTATAAAGGCTTCAGACAGAGACACGGATCTCCCGTTATATTATAGATGTACAGAGGGGGAAATAAGTATTTGATTCCTTGCTGTTTTTGTAAGTTTGCCCACTGATAAAGACATGAACAGTCTATAATTTTAAGGGTAGGTTAATTTTAACATTGAGAGATAGAATATCCCCCCCAAAAATCAAGAAAATCACATTGTATAAATTAGATAATTTTTTTGGCATTTTGCAGTGAGAAATAAGTATTTGATCCCTCTGGCAAACAACACTTAATATTTGGTGGCAAAACCCTTCTTGGCAAGCACAGCAGTCAGACGTTTTTTGTAGTTGATGATGAGGTATGCATGGTCCCCTCATCCCCCAATAATGGTATGTGTGGTACCCCTCATCCTGGTATGCATGGCACCCCTCATCCCCAATCCTGGTATGCATGGCACCCCTCATCCCCAATCCTGGTATGCATGGCTCCCTCACCCCCATCCTGGTATGCATGGCACTCCTCATCCCTATCCTGGTATGCATGGGCCCCTCATCCCCAATCCTGGTATACATGGTACCCCTCATCCCTATCCTGCTATGTATGGTACCCCTCATCCTGGTATGCATGGCACTCCTCATCCCTATTCTGGTATGTATGGCACCCCTCATCCCAATTCTGGTATGTATGGCCCCCTCATCCCAGAAACCTGGTATGCATGGCACCCAATCCCTCATCCTAGTATGCATGGCACCCCTCATCCTTATCCTGGTATGCATGGTACCCCTCATCCCTATTCTGGTATGCATGATACCCCTCATCCTGGTATGCATGGCACCCCATCCCTCATCCTGATATGCATGGTACCCCGCATTCCTATCGAGGAATTTTGGTCCACTCCTCTTTGCAGATCATCTCTAAATCATTAAGATTTTGAGGCTGATGCTTGGCAACTCGGAGCTTCAACTCCCTCCATAAATTTTCTATGGGATTAAGGTCTGGAGACTGGCTAGGCCACACCATGACCTTAATGTGCTTCTTTTTGAGCCACTTCTTTGTTGCCTTGGCTGTATGTTTTGGGTCATTGTCTTGCTGGAAGACCCAGCCACGACCCATCTTCAATGCTCTTACTGAATGAAGGAGGTTGTTGGCCAAAATCTCGTGATACATGACCCCATCTATCTTCCCTTCAGTATGGTGCAGTCATCATGTCCCCTTTGCAGAAAAGCACCCCCAAAGTATAATGTTTCCCCACCATGCTTCACGGTTGGGACGATGTTCATAGGGTTGTCTTCATCCTTCTTCTTCCTCCAAACACGGCAAGTTAACTTAGTGCCAAAGAGCTCAATTTTTGTCTCATCTAACCAAAGTACCTTCTCCCAATAACTCACAGACTCATCCAGGTGTTCACTGGCAAACTTCAGACAGGCCTGCACATGTGCCTTCTTGAGCAGGGGGACCTTGCGGGCACTGCAGGATTTTAAACCTTTAAGGCGTAATGTGTTACCAATGGTTTTCTTGGTGACTGTGGTCCCAGCTGCCTTGAGATCATTAACAAGTTCCCCCCGTGTAGTTTAAAACTGATCTCTCACCTTCCTCATGATCAAGGATACACCACGAGGTGAGATTTTGCATGGTGCCCCAGATCGATGTTGATTGACAGTCATTTTGTATTTCTTCCATTTTCTAACTATTGCACCAACAGTTGTCTCCTTCTCACCAAGCGTCTTACTTATGGTTTTGTAGCCGATTCTAGCTTTGTGCAGGTCTATGATCTTGTCCCTGACATCCTTACAAAGCTCTTTGGCCTTGCCCATGTTGTAGAGGTTAGAGTCTGACTGATTAATTGAGTCTGTGGCAGGGGTCTTTTATACAGGTGGCTATGTAAGACAGCTGTCTTTAATGCAGCTAATGAGTTCATTAGGAGCGTCTAACTGGTGGTTCTAGCAGCCAGAACTGCAAAATGCAAAAAAATGTATCTAATTTATACAATGTGATTTTCTTGATTTTTTTTTGGATATTCTATCTCTCAATGTTAAAATTAACCGACCCTTAAAATTATAGACTGTTCATGTCTTTGTCAGTGGGCAAACTTACAAAAACAGTAAGGGATCAAATACTTATTTCCCCCACTGTACATCAGAGCTCAGTACAACCACCCAGACTATGCTTGGATATTATGTAACAACGCATCATATTTTCCAATTACACAGCCTAAAAGAATAAATCCTGAAATTCTAGTTTGTAATATGTTTCAGGCACAAGGATATTTGTGATTGGCTATCTTAGGCCACGGCCCAACTATATTCGGTCAGTATTTTTTCTCAGGAGTGCGAGCCAAAACCAGGAGTGGGTGATAAATGCAGAATTAGTGACTTGTTTCTATTAGGCTGTGTGCCCACGATGCGTTTTTAATGCGTTTCCGCAGCGTTTTTGCAGCTGCGGAAACGCATTAAAAACGCATTAAAAAAGCATGGTAGAAGGGCAGCAATGTTCCCCAATGATAAACCGCATGTGCTGTGCACATGCTGCGGAAATTTCCGCTGCGGATTATCATTGCGGAAAAAAACGCAGTACTACCAATTATTTTGCGGAAGTGCTGCGTCTTCACCGCCATTGACTTGCATTAGACCGCATGGATTACGCATCACTGTATATGTAGATGAGTAATCCAAGCGTTCTAATGTGCGGATGGTACCCGGGTGTAGGAGAGTCTCCTCCACACCCAGGTACCATTAAAAAATCTGTAAAAAAAGAATAAAATAAAAAATAAATGTATACTTACCTTCTGTCGGCCCGCGCAGCGCTCCTGCTTGGTTCCCGGCACTTTGCAGTGAGTTGAAGGACCTGCGCTGACGTCAGAGTCATGTGACGGGTCACGCGACGCTGACGTCGGCAGGTCTTTCAATTCACTGTTGCCGGCAAGGGAGAACGGAGTGAGCGGGACACCGGTGGCCATCGGAGGGTAAGTATATATTTATTTTTTTCTTTTTACCACTCTCTCAGGTCACACTATATAAATCCATGCTGTTTGCATGGATTTATATAGTGTGACCTAGTTGTCACAAGCACTTTCCAAGTGATGCTAATCGCTTGGAAAGCGCTTGTCAATCCACATGCGGAAATGTCAGTGAATAACGCTCCATTTCCGCAAGTCCCTGGAAGGAAAACGCATGTACAATCCGCATGCGTTTTTTTCTGCCAGGGAGATGCAGAAACGCTCAGGAAAAAATCCTGAGCATTTCTGCATCGTGGGCACATAGCCTTATACCTTTTCTCTGATTGTTCCTCACCTGGTTTTGGCTTCCACTCCTGAGAAAGAAAATACTGACCAAATACTGATAGTGGGGCCGTGGCCTTACACGCAAATATAGGTATAATTTTAAAATGGATTTCTTGTTTCTTGTTCATCATAATCACCAATTGTTTAGAAAAATAGAAAAAGTTTGTACCTGCTGAGATAAGGCCACCATAAAAACTACTGCCCACACAGACATCAAGCTGTACCCTCCCATCACCAGCACACGGCGTCCAACTCGATCAATGACTAAAGTCTGGAAGGTAAAACATTGTGCATTGGTCCTTGTAAGACATTTTTTAAAACAAATTACAGAATATGGATTCTTTTGGGGGTATTTTTTTACTTAAATGCCTGTATTTTTGGCTACAAAACACTTTTTTACAAATGGGTTTCATTAAAAAAATGAGCAGTTTGCCTTCTATAGTCTCTGTCTTGAGCTGTCTATTGCTGACTGTAGAATGAGTTAACTGAGAATCTGACAGTAAGCTCATTCTATCGGGAGAGTTTACAAGGCTAGGTTCATATGGCCATACTCATACTAAAACTTGGGCTAGCCATGCCTGCAAATTGTGAACATGACTAGCTCTGAGTGCAGCACTACATGCTCACTATTGACATGCTTTTTTTAAAAAGCCCTACCTCCTATCTTCCTGCTTTTGAGCTCTTCTCAATTGATTCATGACCACATAAAAGTTGTGCTGTAAACATGACCTTGCAGCTCTTCTGACATACCTGTATATAACAATTCTGCCATTTTTTATAGAAACCTGCATTGCGCCATTTAATTTATATTCCTTCTGAAAACGCATGAATTAGGCTTGTGCCACAGCAACTTTGGTAGCGCAGGGAGATACAACCCCTGGCAAAAATTATGGAATCACCGGGCTCGGAGGAAGTTCATTCAGTTGTTTAATGTTGTTGAAAAAAAGCAGATCACAGACAAGGCACAAAACTAAGGTAATTTCAAATGTCAACTTTAGGGCTTTAAGAAACACTAGAAGGAATCAAGATAAAAAATGTGGTACTCAGTAAGGGTAATTTTTTTCAGACCAAGCAGAGGGAAAAAACTATGGAATCACTCAATTCTGATGAAAAAATTATGGAATCACCCTGTAAATTTCCATTTCCAAAACTAACACCTGCATCAAATTAGATCTCCTCGTTAGTCTGCATCTAAAAAGGAGTGATCGCACCTTGGAGAGCTGTTGCACCAAGTGGACTGACATGAATCATGGCTCCAACACGAGAGATGTCAATTGAAACAAAGAAGAGGATTATCAAACTCTTAAAAGAAGGTAAATAATCACACAGTGTTGCAAAATATGTTGGTTGTTCACAGTCAGCTGTGTCTAAAATCTGGACCAAATACAAACAACATGGGAAGGTTGTTAAAGGCAAACATACTGGTAGACCAAGGAAGACATCAAAGCGTCAAGACTGGAAACTTACAGCAATATGTCTCCAAAACAGGAAATGCACAACAAAACAAATGAGGAACAAATGGGAGGTAACTGAAGTCAATGTCTGTGACCGAACTGTAAGAAACCGCCTAAAGGAAATGGGATTTACATACAGAAAAGCTGAACAAAAGCCATCATTAACACCTAAACAGAAAAAACAAGGTTACAATGGGCTAAGGAAAAACAATCGTGGACTGTGGATGACTGGATGAAAGTCATATTCAGTGATGAATCTGCATTGGGCAAGGTGATGATGCTGGAACTTTTGTTTGGTGCCGTTCCAATGAGATTTATAAAGATGACTGCATGAAGAGGACATGCAAATTTCCACAGTTGTTGATGATATGGGGCCGCATGTCAGGTAAAGGCACTGGGGAGATGGCTGTCTTTACATCTTCAATAAATGCCCAAGTTTACATTGATATTTTGGACAGTTTTCTTATCCCATCAATTGAAAGGATGTTTGGGGATGATGACATCATTTTTCAAGATGATAATGCATCCTGCCATTGAGCAAAAACTGTGAAAACATTCCTTGAAAGAAGACACATAAGGTCAATATCATGCCCTACAAATAGTCTGGATCTCAATCCAATTGAAAATCTTTCGTGGAAGTTGAAGAAAGTGGTCCATGACAAGGCTCCAACCTGCAAAGCTGATCTGGCAACAGCAATCAGAGAAAGTTGGAGCCAGATTGATGAAGAGTACTGTTTGTCACTCATTAAGTCCATGCCTCAGAGACTGCAAGCTGTTATTAAAGCCAGAGGTGGTGCAACAAAATACTAGTGATGTATTGGAGTGTTCTTTTGTGTGTTTGTTTTTCATGATTCCATAATTTTTTCCTCAGAATTGAGTGATTCCATAGTTTTTTCCCTCTGCTTGGTCTCAAAAAAATTACCCTTACTGAGTACCACATTTTTTATCTTGATTTCTTTTAGTGTTTCTTAAAGCCCTAAAGTTGACATTTGAAATGACTTTAGTTTTCTGCCATGTCAGTGATCTGCTTTTTTTCAACAACATTAAACAACTGAATGAACATCCTCCGAGCCCGGTGATTCCATAATTTTTGCCAGGGGTTGTAGCAATGTTGCACTGCTCCACTACATCTCATGATTGTCAATATGGCCATGCAATGTAACACAACAGCAACACAGCTGTCACCAAAACTCCAAAACTGATGGATTTCTGGACTCAGGTCTCAAGCGATATGGCCATTGCAGACTTTGACTTGCTTATGACCTTTTTACACTTTGTTTTCTTTTAAAAGGACTACGTCACCAGTTTTTGTTACCCCATCTGAGAATAGCATGATGTAAGAGAAGACCCAGATTCCTGCGATGCATCACTTACTGGGCTACTAGCTCCAGTTTTGACTAAAAATTATTTTATCCTGTTGCAGATCTACCAGTTCTCTGAATTCTACGCTCTGTAAAGCTCTGTCCACACCACAGATTGGCAGCTTTATGTGTACACTGTACATAGGCAGAAAGCTATCCATCAGTGGTAGAGGACTGCATGACAATAGTCCTCTTGTGATAATCTCCTGCTGATAAAAGACTGATTTTTATCAAAACTATTACATGCAGCCCAGTAAGTGACACATCGCTGGAATTAGATTCTCTGCCCTTGCTCTGAGAATACATGGCAAAACCTGGTAACAGATTCCCTTACAAGTTGAATCATAATATTAAAACAGTTGTCAATAGAGGGCAACTTGCTGACAAATTGTACAAATGTATTGGTTGCGCAACTTATTTGAGACTTTACATATTTATTGGTTGCGCAACTTATCTGAGACTTGACATAGCACGATAGGCTATAACAGGCTGATACCAATTCACTTGTAGACAGGATGTGTTCCTGACAGTGACCAAGAAAAAAAGTGGAATAGTAACAGGAGACGAGCAACATATCTATCTCTGTGACCAGATACTCTATTATCAGTTCATGCAGAATAGCTGGAGAGCCGACCTCTTCTGCAGAACAGTCGTAGACCAGTACTCACACAAGTGATGGAAGTGAGAAGCTCACAACTCCCTGTGCCAATCACAATATACTGAATCTTCTCCGACGAGACCCCAGCAGCTTGAAATACATAGGATGCGTAGAAATACATCTAGGGAGACAAAAGGTGTAATATCTAGAAGTGATGATTATGTGGGTAAAGCCTGAGAGGGTATATATGCATGTAATAAAGGCAGGTGACGTCGCGTCTCACCGAGTCATTACCACAGAGTTGCATGGCACTGCTGAGAACCACTATGGTAAGAAGCTGCCGTCTCAGGGATGGCTCCCGTATCAGCTCACAGAGGCTCTTTGGTTTCTGTCCTTCAATAGCTGTCTGCTCCGCCATCATCTCTTCCACCTCACTACTAAAATCACAGTTCCCCCGAAGCCGACGTAATGCTGGACACAATGATAAGGTCAGCAAACAGGACACCAGAGTTATGAGGCATTACAAGTAGGTAAATGCTACATGTCTATAGATTTTCACTAGTAATTGAGAAGATTCTTACCAACTACACAGGAATCTTTGTCCTTCAGATCTATTAACAAATATCGGGGGCTTTCAGGAACCCAAGGAAGGACCATCAGCTGAAGGATACCCGGAACCACATTGCTAGCAAGAAGCAGAGGCCATACCTCCTCACTGCCCAGTATCTCCCTACAAATAGATACAAAACTTATAGAAACACATTTGATATGATGGACTTGTGGTTTCCTTTGTAGCAGCCAGATATACCCTTAATGTAACTACAGAAGTGCAAATATACAGGTGCATCTCACTAAATTAGAATATCATCAAAAAGTTAATTTATTTCAGTTCTTCAATACAAAAAGTGAAACTCATATATTATATAGAGTCATTACAAACAGAGTGATCTATTTCAAGTGTTTATTTCTGTTAATGTTGATGATTATGGCTTACAGACAATAAAAACACAAAAATCATTATCTCAGTAAATTAGAATACTTTGTAACAACAGCTTGAAAAATGTTTTTAAAATCCGAAATGTTGGCCTACTGAAATGTATGCTCAGTAAATGCACTCAATACTTGGTTGGGGCTCCTTTTGCATCAATTACTGCATCAATGCGGCGTGGCATGGAGGCGATCAGCCTGTGGCACTGCTGAGGTGTTATGGAAGCCCAGGTTGCTTTGATAGCAGCCTTCAGCTCGTCTGCATTGTTGGGTCTAGTGTTTCTCATCTTCCTCTTGACAATACCCTATAGATTCTCTACGGGGTTACGGTCAGGCGAGTTTGCTGGCCAATCAAGCACAGTGATACTGTTGTTTTCAAACCAGGTATTGGTACTTTTGGCAGTGTGGACAGGTGCCAAGTCCTGCTGGAGAATGAAATTTCCATCTCCAGAAAGCTTGTCGCAGAGGGAAGCATGAAGCGCCCTAAAATTTCCTGATAGACGGCTGCGCTGACTTTGGTCTTGATAAAACACAGTGGCCCTACACCAGTAGATGACATGGCTCCCCAAACCATCAGTGATTGTGGAAACTTCACACTAGACCTCAAGCAGCTTGGATTGTGTGCCTCTCCACTCTTCTGCCAGACTCTGGGACCTTTATTTCCAAATGAAAATTGGAATTCTGGGACCTTGTGGAGTGTGTCAATGACTGCCTTCTGGACATCTGTCAAGTCAAACAGTCTTCCCCATGATTGTAGAGCCTACTGAAACAGATTAAGGGACCTTTTTAAATGCTTAGGAAGCCTTTGCAGGTCTTTTTTTGTTAATTATTTTAATTTGCTGAGATAATGACTTTGGTGTTTTCATTGTTTGTAAGCCATAATCATCAACAGTAACAGAAATAAACACTTGGAATAGATCACTCTATTGGTAATGACTCTATATAATATATGAGTTTCACTTTTTGCATTGAAGAACTGGAATAAATTAATTTTTTGATGATATTCTAATTTAGTGAGATGCACCTGTATGTATATAAAAAACACTGGCGCTCTTCCTTAACCAACTGTGAGGTGTAGCTGCTGGTAGAGGATAGATAAGGATGTAAATATACTAAAGCGCTAACAAAAATATTGTATACTGCATAAAGTTCCTATCAAGAAGAGACCAATATGTAAAATAAAGGATAAGAATATGCACAAATAACCCTGATTAATGCCAAAAGAACACAGTCCCCGTATGAGACCTGTCCAGAATAAATATTCACTGTGCCTCATAAAAATATGCACAATATGTATGGAATCTCTACTTTTACATTTACACAATACCGAAATGAGTTTATTATAAATCTCCAAGTATAATGGAAGCAGCAGAAAATACCCTCATAGGGAAAATAGATGAGACGGCAAAAAAAGGCGACTTAAAGGGAACCTGTCATGCCAAAAAACAGTATTGACCTGCAGCTATGGGGTTAATCAGCAGGTTACTGACCACACCACTGTTAGTAGTAAAATAACCACGGGCACGGGCTCCCAGGGACCACCAACGTCCAGAGCCCCACTAAGTGCCAGATCAGCCATTCTTAATTTCAACCTGAAGAGAACCATTGATATAATCCCCCCACAACCAATTTCGCACCAGCTCCAAGGACCCCCTCCAGCGCCTTGGCCACCGTGACGCGACATTTAAAATAACGTTTGAAAATGCAAAAACTATTTTTTTTTTTTTTAATCTAAATGTAAAGATGCAATTAAATAGGGTGGGCGGCCTCCATCCAATAACCACCTATCCCTCACTATTATACTCACAGCCAACCCCTGTAATGTTGGCCGCTGCTTATTAAGAGTTAAGCTCTGACCCATCCTTGCGTGTCTAAAAGTCGTTGCGTGTACATATCCTTAATTTTGTGTCCTACTCCATGGGGTATCTGTTTTTTACCACATTGTAAATGCAGATTATTAAACTTCTTCTGATCTTTTGTTTTCCATTTTTATTACAACTGTGCGTGCAGAATATATCAGGATTATGGCACCCGACCTCCACCCCCCTCATTATCCGCTGTATTACACTGATGTCTATCAATTTGTGTGAAATAAACTGTGGTATCTAATCCTCTAGAACGTTTGGCTCCTGACTTTATTCTGTATCTACATTTATTGAAACCTAATGAATATACATTATAGGAGAGCAAGCGCTGCCATATTGTCACGTTGTCAATTGCTTTGATGGGGAAACGCAGTGCTGCATGCAACATAACTGTGAACACAGCCTTATCCAGCGAAGCCACAAGATTTGGAGAGTTATATGAAATAAATGAGCTGCAGACATCCAAGTATTCACCACATCAGCTCACATGTCAACTTCTCCCGACCATATAGACAATTTACAAAAAGAATGAAGAGCAGGTACATGAGACCTCTCAATACTTTGTACTGGCCAAGACGGCCCACCTATATATTTGAATAATACATTTATGCTCTTTATAAGGCTTATAGGCTCTAATGTGCATGTTACACCGCCAATCTGTAGATGCGCCAACTAATTAGTATTTGGTTGGGGCATCTTGTAAATGTTGTAATGATAATGGTCCTGCCTAGAAACAAGTTTATTTTACAGACTTCTGTAGAAAGGCACAATGCCAGTCATCCAAGGGTTAATACTTTGGAACACTGGGAGGGACTTGTTAATGAAGCATCAGTAATAAACACGTGGTAACTACGGCAACTGTGCTGATGTCATGAACACATACATCTATGATATTAAAGAAGATTCCGGAATCAAGGGTCATTCAGCCGTATGAGGCGCTGTACTTGATGTGTCTGGAGACCTTGGATTCATCACTCCACAAAATGTAAAAGAAGAAGGGGACATCCGCCTAGCCAGCCAGATCAGCCATAAAGCCTAGCCAGCCAGATCAGCCATACCGCCTAGCCAGCCAGATCAGCCCTACGGCCTAGCCAGCCAGATCAGCCCTACGGCCTAGTCAGCCATATAAAACTAACTCTAGCGATCAATGGGGTGACAGATGTTGCAGCCAGATCTCCCTCATGTCCGGTACTAGCCGCCTTCACCTTTATGTGTACGGCCTGGAGAGGTCGCATTAGGCTTCTCCATATGGCGTTCGCACAGGGCACCAGCTTTGACCTTCTCCATTACTGTCTGTTTTCTGATGATGTAATGTATAACTTGTGTGACTATGTGATGTCACTGCTATTATATCTATAGTGGATGTATATTATGTCTCACTATAAATATATGATGTACAAATTCTGATACAATTTGCTGTTATGTGTTGGCATTAACCTTCTAAGCCCAAGGGAAGGGCAGTTCTCCAGCCATGGTTTCCTAGAGGTTTCCTCCACAGGGGGTTTTCCTCTCCTGAGTGCTGAAGGATGATTCTTCGTGAGTCGGAGGTTTGCCATTTTCAGTGTGTTTATCATAGTAATTGGCTGATTCTAAATTTCAGACACTGAATGAAATAATAATAATGTGATTTGTAATAAAATTTGATCCATCTAACATCCATTAAAAGTGTTTTGTGCACTTCTTTCACAACCTTGGTATGGCGTGATTTTGCTTGGGAATCAGGATCCAATACCTATGACAGAGCAATGAAGGCAGATATGGAGTCTGTGCGTCTTTAACCCTGTGCTTGAAAACAGTACTGAGCAGAGATGAGAATTAGCACAAGTTCACACTCATCCTTGGACTGAGATAATGGGGGTCATTTATGAATAGTGTTGGAAGGTGTATGAATTTACTAATATACAACAAATGGTGAAATGCGCCACATTTCTACACATGTAACATGATAAACTTGGAGTAATTTGCTCATCATGTTAGCTTAATAAAATTACTAAGGATCCATTTTTACATGGGGCACTTATGGAGTATTAACATGGCACAGTATTATACGGAGCTGTCTCTTTGGAATACACAAAACACAATACTTTATTGGGGTCAGAAAGGTCCTAGAAAATGTAAAAAACAGGCAAAGCGCCTTATACGACAGTATATAACAACTAAAAATGCAGAGAAAGGGCTTGAGTCTTAGGACACTGCCCCACTATCAGTATTCGGTCAGTATTTGGTCAGTATTTTTTCTCAGGAGTGGGAGCCCAAACTAGGTGAGGAACAATCAGAGAAAAGGTATAATAGAAACACATCACCAATTCTGCATTTATCACCCACTCCTGGTTTTGGCTCCCACTCCCTAGAATAAATACTGACCAAATACCGATAGTGGGGCCGTGGCCTTAAAATCTCACTCACCTATTTTGATTGTGTGCTGGACACAACAAATCACGAATATAGTACAATCACTCAAGGTGCAACTCTGTTACTTGGATTGGTGAATTGGAGTGGCCCCCAATTGTAAAAGATACTTTTCATGCCGGTCTTGATGAGGGGGTGTGCTAAAGTCAGACACTCCTAATTCCTGAAGAGGATTTCTCCTGTGCACCTCCTTGCCCACCTCGCCACAAATCCTACTCCAGCTAGAGTAAGATATGTGGCATCACGAACGCCACCGCTCCTCATGAATTTGGTGAGTTGCACTTGCCATGCCCTTATCCCGCCCCGGCGCCACCTATTCTGGCATAGGTGGGAGAAACTGATGTGAAGACGCAAAATTTAGCTGCAGCTCCGTGTCGAATAGAGATGAGCGTTGTTCTACTCGAACTGTTCGCCAATCTCAAATTCGAGCTGTTTTGGGCGGTGTTCGAGCCGGTCGGCGAACACGAACAATTTGAGAAAAATTCGGCTGTTCGAGGTTATGTCCGATAACTGTTCGTGCACCAAAATCATAACTGGATTTTTTCTCAGTAATGATGAAAATTAATGTTAATACGCAGTTTGAGTGTACAGCGGGGCGGGGGGAGGGGCAGGGGATGGATCTCTGCAGGAACAATGAAGATCTCCATTTTTTTTTCTCTTTCCCGCATTTGCAGTGGGGAGGTGCAATCTGTCAGCCTATCAGCAGCGCACACACGGAGCGAAGTGCTTTTTTTCACACAAGCAAGGGCATGTGTGATTGGCAGTGTATGTCACATGTCCTTGCCCTATAAGACCAAGCCATTTTCCCCGTCGCCACCATTTTCTCACTGCTGCAGCTGCGTGTTAGACGGCACCGCTGTTGCTGTGTGCGCTATACCTTGTTAATTTCAAGCCAATTTTCGCACAAATATACAGATAGCTTGGGAGTAGGGAATAGTTGTGATTGCAGTCCTTTTAAGGACTAGGTTACAGCATTTCCTACGACTTTTATCAGGCAGGTCTGTGCTCTTAAATAGATAGATTGTGGGAGTAAAGACTAATTGTAATTGGAGTCCTTTTCAGGACTAGGTTACATCAGTTCCTATCAGTTTTTGCCAGGCAGGTCTGTGCCAGTGCTGTGCAAGTTTTTTTCACAGCATTTGGCTGAATCTAGCAAAGCTAATCCTTTTTGGCCTATTGCAGAGTGTGTTAGTCAGTGGAGTAGCCTATCTGTGTTGCAAGATATACCACCTGTGTATAGAATACCAATTTTTTTACTGCACCTAGTGAAGTAAAATCTTTTGGGCATAGCATCATTCTATTAGTCCATCTATACTGACCTCCATCAGGTTGCAAACTGAATATAATTTTTTTCTGCATCTAGCTCTGAAAAAATATTTGGGCTTCTAGCGGTGTGTGGGACTTGGTCTATTAGTCCATCTATACTGACCTCCATCAGGTTGCAAATTAAAAATAATTTTTTTCTGCATCTAGCTCTGAAAAAATATTTGGGCTTCTAGCAGTGTGTGGGACTTGGTCTATTAGTCCATCTATACTGACCTCCATCAGGTTGCAAATTAAAAATAATTTTTTTCTTTATTTATCTCTGAAAAAATATTTGGGCTTCTAGCAGCGTGTGGGACTTGTTCTATTAGTCCATCTATACTGACCTCCATCAGGTTGCAAATTAAAAATAATTTTTTTCTGCATCTAGCTCTGAAAAAATATTTGGGCTTCTAGCAGTGTGTGGGACTTGGTCTATTAGTCCATCTATACTGACCTCCATCAGGTTGCAAATTAAAAATAATTTTTTTCTGCATCTAGCTCTGAAAAAATATTTGGGCTTCTAGCAGTGTGTGGGACTTGGTCTATTAGTCCATCTATACTGACCTCCATCAGGTTGCAAATTAAAAATAATTTTTTTCTTCATTTATCTCTGAAAAAATATTTGGGCTTCTAGCAGCGTGTGGGACTTGTTCTATTAGTCCATCTATACTGACCTCCATCAGGTTGCAAATTAAAAATAATTTTTTTCTGCATCTAGCTCTGAAAAAATATTTGGGCTTCTAGCAGTGTGTGGGACTTGGTCTATTAGTCCATCTATACTGACCTCCATCAGGTTGCAAATTAAAAATAATTTTTTTCTTCATTTAGCTCTGAAAAAATATTTGGGCTTCTAGCAGTGTGTGGGACTTGTTCTATTAGTCCTTCTATACTGATGTCCAGCAGGTTGCAAATTGAATATAATTTTTTTCTGCATCTAGCTCTGAAAAAATATTTGGGCTTCTAGCGGTGTGTGGGACTTGGTCTATTAGTCCATCTATACTGACCTCCATCAGGTTGCAAATTAAAAATAATTTTTTTCTGCATCTAGCTCTGAAAAAATATTTGGGCTTCTAGCAGTGTGTGGGACTTGGTCTATTAGTCCATCTATACTGACCTCCATCAGGTTGCAAATTGAATAAAAAAATTTTCTGCATCTAGCTCTGAAAAAATATTTGGGCTTCTAGCGGTGTGTGGGACTTGGTCTATTAGTCCATCTATACTGACCTCCATCAGGTTGCAAATTAAAAATAATTTTTTTCTGCATCTAGCTCTGAAAAAATATTTGGGCTTCTAGCGGTGTGTGGGACTTGGTCTATTAGTCCATCTATACTGACCTCCATCAGGTTGCAAATTAAAAATAATTTTTTTCTGCATCTAGCTCTGAAAAAATATTTGGGCTTCTAGCAGTGTGTGGGACTTGGTCTATTAGTCCATCTATACTGACCTCCATCAGGTTGCAAATTAAAAATAATTTTTTTCTGTATCTAGCTCTGAAAAAATATTTGGGCTTCTAGCAGTGTGTGGGACTTGGTCTATTAGTCCATCTATACTGACCTCCATCAGGTTGCAAATTAAAAATAATTTTTTTCTGCATCTAGCTCTGAAAAAATATTTGGGCTTCTAGCAGTGTGTGGGACTTGGTCTATTAGTCCATCTATACTGACCTCCATCAGGTTGCAAATTGAATAAAAAAATTTTCTGCATCTAGCTCTGAAAAAATATTTGGGCTTCTAGCGGTGTGTGGGACTTGGTCTATTAGTCCATCTATACTGACCTCCATCAGGTTGCAAATTAAAAATAATTTTTTTCTGCATCTAGCTCTGAAAAAATATTTGGGCTTCTAGCAGTGTGTGGGACTTGGTCTATTAGTCCATCTATACTGACCTCCATCAGGTTGCAAATTGAATAAAAAAAATTTCTGCATCTAGCTCTGAAAAAATATTTGGGCTTCTAGCGGTGTGTGGGACTTGGTCTATTAGTCCATCTATACTGACCTCCATCAGGTTGCAAATTGAATAAAAAAATTTTATGCATCTAGCTCTGAAAAAATATTTGGGCTTCTAGCGGTGTGTGGGACTTGGTCTATTAGTCCATCTATACTGACCTCCATCAGGTTGCAAATTAAAAATAATTTTTTTCTGCATCTAACCCAGCCAATAGTTTTGGCCTAATACCACAGTTTGGCCACTCAGCTCTGCTCGGTTACCATCCATTGTTTTTTTGTGCAAACAACTCCAGAGTTGTGAATTAGTTAACCACCAAAATGAGTGGAAAAAGGCCTGCTGCTGGTGGAAAGGGGAATAGGCGTGTTGGGAAGGGGAAAAAAGGTTGTGTCCGTGGGGTAGGTGCAGAAGAAAGACCATCTTCCAGCCAAACTAAAATGTCTACTTCTTTTAGCGGACAATGTGATAAGATCCCTTTCTTACGGCCACGCCAATCGCTACAAATTCCAGATGAGGCACAAAAACAGCAGGTGCTTCAACGGATATCAAGTGCTCCTTTAAGTGGGCTCTCCTCCACATCAACTTCAACATCACAAATACTCCAGTCCTCAAAGGTGTCACCCAAATCGCACTTGCTTCCTCACAGCTCCCAAATCTCCAGCTGCCCGTCTGAGTATGAGGTAGAACAGATGGTTGAGTCTGCAGAGCTGTTTACTCATACTATAGCCTGGGAATCAGAGGTCGACTCCAGCGCTTCTGTGAATCCAGACGAGGAAATGATCTGCACTGATGCCCAGAATCTTTATGAGTCGGATCCAGGACCAGACGCAGAAGGTTCTGACCATAATGTAGACCCTCATTCCCAAACTGTAACTCCTGTTGGTGGAGACAATGAGGAAGACGATGATAAGACTCAAATACCTGATTGGAGCGACAACTTTAGTTTTTTGTCAGGGCAGGAACAGGTTGGCTCTGAGGACGACGGGTGTGATAACGCACAGGGTGATGATGATGAGGTCGGAGATCCCACTTACTGTCAACCCACAGTCAGCCAAGAGATGAGGTCAGCAGAGGAGGTGGAGGAAGATGCTAGTGACGACGAGGTCAGGTTGCGCCTTCCTGGACAGAGACGTAGTACTGGAAGCACGTCAACAACTGCATCCTCAAACACAACTCTGCCTCTCACCACAAGTCGTGGTGGCTCTTCAGGTCGCATGGGTGCTAAGCCTTGCATAGCCTGGGCATTTTTTCAGATCGATAAAGATGACCCAACTCGTGTTATCTGTAACATTTGTCAGCAAAAGCTAAGTAGAGGCCAAAAAATACATAGTTTGAGTACTTCATGCATGAACCGGCACATGGACATGAAGCATAAGTTGCAGTGGGAAGCTCAGTGTGCTACAATGCGGTCTAGCCGGCCGGGCCAACCACCGTCTGCCATATCTTGTGCATCCGCGGCCTCTTCATCCTCTGTGACTGGGGGGACAGCAGTCACACCTGTTTTGGGGCGCAGACCTGCCACCTCTTTACCCGCAACAGCCAGCGTGATTGGCAGGTCATCATTTTCTTTGGAGGTGGGAACACCAGCTGGTCTTGAGCGCTGTCCGACATCGATAGCACCACCTTTGGATCAAGGCAACCTAACATGTCCGCCTGCATCTTCCTCACAGACCGGCAGTTTGCCGGGGACACCCTTATCAACCCCGTCTAAGCACAATAGCCAGCCCTCGGTCCCTCAGATGTGGACAAGTAAAAGACCATTTCCTCCTAGCCATGAGAAAGCTAAGAGGTTGAATTTCACCATCTGCAAGCTCTTGGCTACAGAAATGCTGCCTTTCCGCCTGGTGGACACAGAGGATTTTCGAGACCTTATGTCCGTCGCAGTGCCCCAGTACCAGATGCCCAGTCGGCACTACTTCTCAAAGAAAGGTGTGCCTGCGCTCCACCAGCATGTCGCACACAACATCACCGCTTCTTTGAGAAACTCTGTGTGTGACAGGGTGCATTTCACCACAGACACTTGGACGAGTAGGCATGGACAGGGGCGTTACATGTCGCTGACTGGGCACTGGGTAACTATGGTGACAGCAGGACAAGGGGCTGCTGTCCAAGTCTTGCCGTCCCCACGAGTTGTGCGTCAATCCTCTTTATGTCATTTTTCCTCCACTGCTTCTGCCTCCTCAACCTCCTCTCGGTCTTCCACCTGCACCCAAAGCCTGTCTGGTCATGCCACAAGCTTTCTAACTGCGCAGAAGGGATCCTGCACACCTCCTTACTATGCTGGCAGTAGGGCTCAACGTCATCAGGCGGTTTTTACATTGAAATGTCTGGGAAATGTGAGTCACACAGCTGAGGAGTTGTGGTCAGCTCTGGAGAACCAATTTCATGAATGGTTGTCTCCACTGGACCTGAAACCAGGGAAGGCCGTGTGCGACAATGCTGCAAACCTGGGTGCGGCCCTTCGCCGGGGCAATGTCACACACGTGCCTTGTATGGCTCACGTGTTGAACCTGGTTGTCCAGCAATTTTTAGCCCACTATCCCAGACTAGATGGCCTTCTGCAGAGGGCACGGTCGCTGTGTGCTCACTTCCGCCGTTCGCATCCCGCAGCTCAGCGACTTACATCTCTACAGAAGTCGTTGGGCCTGCCACTTCACCGGCTAAAATGCGATGTGCCTACCCGGTGGAATTCAACTCTGCACATGTTGCAGCGACTGTGGCAGCACCGACAAGCCCTGGTGCAATACGTTCTGACGTATAGCCTGGGCCAACGAGATTCAGAGGTGGGGCAAATCACGCTGGAGGAGTGGTCTCAGATCAGGGACCTATGCACCCTTCTGCACAGTTTTGAAATGGCGACGAAGATGTTTAGTGCTGACGATGCCATTATCAGCATGACTATTCCGGTGATTTACATGCTGGAGCACATGTTAAACAGAATTCGGAGTCAGGTGGTGGCACAAGAGGAGGTGGAGGAAGTAGAGGAGGAGGAGTTGTATGCGGAAGGGCTAACATCTGCAAGGTCCAGACGGTCGGCAGCACCAAGGCGGCAGGCATGTGAGGGTGGAGGAGATGGTTTAACCAGGGCGCATGGTAGCAGCCAAACTAGTGAGGAAGGTGCAGGAGCCCAGGAAGAAGTGGAGGACGAACTGATGGAAGACTCATCAGATGAGGGAGACCTTGATCACATTTCTGTTGTGCAAGGTTGGGGGGAGAGGACAGAGGAAGGAAGCATGATTGTTACCTCGCCACCAACACAACAGGGACTTGGTGCTCCTGGATGCGCAACACACATGAGTGCCTTCTTGCTGCACTACCTGCAACATGACCCTCGAATTGTGAGAATTAGAAATAATCCTGACTACTGGGTTGCCACACTGTTAGATCCCCGGTACAAAAGTAAATTTGCAGAAATTATTCCTGCCATAGAAAGGGATGCACGCATGCAGGAGTATCAGCAGAGACTGTTGCAGAATCTTACATGTGCTTTTCCACAAAATACCAGTGGTGCACGTAGTGAATCTCACAGTTCCAACTTGCCAACTGTGGGACCGTCAAGTGTTCAGCACTCAAACCGTAACAGAACCACAGTATCTGCTGGTAACATCAATTTTGCGGAATCATTTCACCACTTTTTTAGCCCATCCTTTGCAAGGCCACAGGAGACAAGAAGTCTGACACATAGTCAACGCCTAGAGACGATGGTACAGGAGTATCTCCAAGTAAACATTGAAGCCACGACTGTGTCACTGGACCCTTGCTCTTTTTGGGCTTCCAATCTGGATAAATGGCCGGAGCTAGCCACTTACGCCTTGGAGATCTTGTCATGCCCCGCAGCCAGCGTTCTGTCTGAACGTGTGTTCAGCGCTGCTGGTGGTGTGCTGACAGATAAGCGCACGCGGCTCTCCACTGATAATGTAGACAGACTCACGTTCATAAAGATGAACAAATCATGGATCCGAAACGACTTTTCTACCCCTGTGTCATCCTGGGGAGAGTAAAAGCTTGATGATTGGTTAAAATCACCCTACCAACCGTTTTAAGCTTTCAAATTACTAATCATGTTTATCTGTATCTTGACTGGAAAATAATTTGGGCTTTGTAGCAGTGTGCAGCACTGATCCTATTAGGCCATCTATAATAAGCTTCACCAGATTTAAAATTAAAAATAATTTTTAGCTGCATCTAGCCCGGAAAATAATTTTGGGGCTCCGAGATGCGCAAGACACATAAGTGCCTTCTTGCTGCACTACCTGCAGCATGACCCTCATATTGTCAGAATTCGAAGTAATCATGACTACTGGGTTGCCACACTCTTAGATCCCCCAAACTTTTCGATCAACCTTTTCATTTTAATAAAGACCAAAAAAATGGTCATTTTTGAAATTATAAGCATTAGCAGGTTGTTAGAAACTGAAATCAAACAGTTTTCAACTCAAAACTTTATTCTAGGTGATGTTACATTTTCACATAGGACCCCTTGTTCGAAAGGAGCTTCTGAACTCTCTCGTCCATTGAATTTGTCAGGTTTTGGATGGTTTCTGCTTCAATTGTTTTGCATGAGGACAGAATACCCTCCCAGAGCTGTTGCTTAGATGTGAACTGCCTCCCGCCATCATAGACACTCCTTTTAATGATGCTCCAAAGGTTCTGAATGGGGTAGAGGTCAGGGGAGCATGGGGGTCACACCATAAGTTTGTCCCCTTTTATGCCCATATCAGCCAGAGATGCAGATGTTTTATGTGCAGCATGAGATGGTGCATTATCATGCAGAAAAATGATCTTGCTGTGAAATACACGGTTCTTCTTCTTGAACCATGGCAGGAAGTGCTGTTTGAGAAAATCCACATACATTATGGAGTTCATCTTTAGCGCCTTCAGGGATCCTAAAGGGGCCGACAATCTCTCTCCCCATGATTCCAGCCCAAAACATTACTCCACCTCCTCCTTGTTGGCGCTGTAGCCGTGTTTGCGTGGGGTGTCCATCAACCAGCCATCCTCCACTCCATTCATCTGGACCATCGAGCGCTGCACGGCACTCATCCGTGAACAAAACAGTTTTGAAATCAGTCTTCATGTAATGTTTGGCCCACTGGAGCCGTTTCTGCTTGTGTGAAGTGGATAGAGGAGGTCGACAGGATGGCGTATGCACAGCTGCAAACCTCTGAAGGACCCTGCATCTTGTTGTTCGGGGACGTTGGAGGCACAAGCAGCTTCAAAAACTTGTCTGCTGCTATGACAAGGCTTTTTTGCCGCTGCTCTTTCAACCTGACGTAATTGCCTGTAGGAAAGAGTCCTCAATTTGCCCTTATCAGCACGCACACGTGTGTACTGTGAATCAGCTACATACTTCTTGATTGCCAAGACACTTCATCCTGATCATCGCACAATGTTGATTGTAGTCATGCCTTGACCTAAACACTCCACAATTTGTTGCTTCTCAGCAGCCGACACATCCTTTTTCTTTCCCATTTTGGCAGAAAATGTAGGCTGCTTAATAATGTGAGAGAGCCTTCTTAAGTAGTCTTGCCTTTATTGGACACACCTGCCAAACTAATTAGCACAGGTGTCTGCAATTGCTTACAGTGATATAAAGAGCCCTGACACACATCACCATCAATGAGTTTAACTGACAAACAAACAAATTCTTCCCTTATCACTCCTAAACACTTTTTGCATAATAATTTGGAACGCGGTGTACATGTGCTTTTCCACAAAACACCAGTGGTTCACGTAGTGAATCTTACAGTTCTAACTTGCCAACCGTGGTCTGTATGGAATTGTTCAATAAAGGGCCCAAAATTAAGATAACATAGATGGGAGAGGTCTCTATGAATAGGAATTCCTAAGTATTTGATACCCTGTGAGGGCCAGGCAAAGGGAAAGTTGGACTGGATGGAATCCTATATGGATTTAGGGAGGGAGACATCGAGGGCCTCAGACTTCGCTGCATTGATTTTAAAATTTTACCATGTAACAAAGTGATCTATTTCAGCCATAACAGCAGGGATGGATATATGTGATTGAGTGATATATACTAGGACATCATCAGCAAATAGAGAGCACTTGTACTCGGTGCCTCCCACCTCAATCCACCTAATATTGGGGTTATGGCGAATTGATGAGAGCAGGTGCTCCGTCACTAGGATGTATAAGAGAGGGGACAGAGGACATCCCTGCCTTGTCCCATTGGTGATTGTGAAAGGTGATGAAAATGTTCTGACGCACCCCCTGGGCCTTGGGACACCCGGAGCCGGACCCTTTTTGGTGGATGCTGGTGGTTGTAGTCTTCGTGGCGGCGATCCGGTTCCGTGGCTCAGGGCGGTCAAACCAGTGGCGGAACTATTTATGTGGTTTTGATGTTTAAATGTCCGACTACGCCACCCGTGGATTGCGGTCAGAGTGAACCGCCGCTACAGGGCAGACCGCTAAGGCTGGTGTTGTGGGTGCAGCAGAGCGTAGCATAACTCCCCACGGGAGGAGTATAGCCTCAGGGCAGTGTATGCGGAGGATGGGGGTGATGGTGCAGGGCAGCAGCAGTAACGACACGGAGTCAGTGATGCAGTTCAGGGCCTTTACTCACAGTTCTTATTATCCAGACCACGTCTGCAGGTAACGGCTGCCCACGTCGTACTGTGCTCACCAGGTGAGGGGCTCAGACAACTCCCAGATAACTTTGGAGCGCTTCACAGGACCCCCTTTGTGTGTCCTTTGTCTGGCCTTTCTTACCAACACTTCTGTCCGGCTGCCTCGGGCCTCCTCTTGGTAAACTTGGCGCCAGTTTCCCTGACCCTATGTGGTGCCTTCCTAGCGGGTGGAGCAAGGGGCTGCGCCACATAAAATGTCAGAGCCTCCGGTTTCTAGCTGAGGGTCGTTTCCTGCCTCCACTAGTTCGGGGACTGGTCTCCCCCTTTGGCCTGACCCCTCCACGCAGGTGGATTCGGGCGTGCGGTGGCGACTCGCCCGTCCGCACCCCTGGGATCCCTTCATTCCTCGTTCCTGGAGCCTTCTCCGCTCCTCTTCCTTCCTTCTCCCTCTTGCAGGCCTGGGCCTCTGTTACTAGGCCCGCCTCCGGAGCAGAGCTCATGCAGAGCCCCTGCTCCCTGCCACTTCTGCTCAGACTTCTCTGCACTGAACTAAGATGGTGCCCACCTTTTATACTCCCTTCTCAATGCACCCAGGAACTGCTTCCTCCCTGCTCCTGCACTGCAGGGTTCCCCTTCCTCAGTGTTCCCTCCCCCCACTCCAGCCAGGGACAGGGACTGTCGTGCCCATCTCAGGGGCATATTGGTCGCCCTGCCCCACGGCAATGTGGTGTAATGCATGCAGGTGTCGGGTCCTGATCCACACTCCATCCTTATCTGAGAGTGAGATATCACACCTCTAGGTGAGGTGCAATACGTCTGTAGCAACCGAGCCCTCGGTGCTACAGTTCCATTTATCTTCAGCCTAGGTGACGTATTGTGATACAGGGCCGTGATTTTGGCTATAAAAGGGTCCCCTAGACCCCTACCCCAAGCTTTTTAAGAGAATCATATATGGCGTGCCAGGAGACTCTATGGAATGCTTTCTCAGCATCCAACGAGAGTATCTACTTACAAATTTTTAACTGCATCTAGCCCAGGAAATACTTTGTGCCTAGTAGCAGTGTCTGCTAGTCAGCGGATTATCCCGGCTGTTAAGCAAGCTACACCACCTGTAGTTTGGACACTTAATTTTTTCAAAGGAAATGCTTCGGGACCACGGGATACTTAGTGAAGAGCATCAGGAGGCACCCCAAGGCATAGGGGCTGGGACTGGCACTAGGATGCCTTGCGGTGGACAGCCGAGCTCGATCCTTATAAAAGCTTTTTAACTGCAGCAGCTTTAGTGGACGCTACTGGAGCTGGAATTACGCGGCTGCTGGCATGAGACTTGCCCTCCAATAGATCCTTGTAAATGGATTTAAAGTGTATTCATTCAAATTAGAGGGACAATTTAAATTAAAAAGCTTAGAGCTGCCTCCACCACAGGGGGGCTCTCTCGACCCACCAGCGGACAGGCACCAGTATTGGGAGAGGGGGGCTGGCCGTCAGGGTTCACCGCGGCTCTGGCACAAACCCGGCGACACGGAGGTGGCACGGGCAGGAGCGGACTGGCCGTCTCGGCTTCTCACTTTTTGGATTTTAGAAGGGCATGACATGCCTATATCTGTGTCTCCCCCTCCTTTTACTCCTCCACCTCTTTTCTTTTCGCATGACTATATGTACTTGTCACTTTTCCATGTGTTAGTTGTGTCTTCTGAGCAGTTTGTCAGCTTTTGGACACCTTTGAAGGTGTTTTCTATGTGTTTCTATGTGTTTTTGTTTGCCTGCCATTGGTTTTAACGGTGTTCGAAGGTGTTCGACGAACAGTTCGACGAACTGTTCGGCGAACACACGGGTGTTCGACGAACCGAACCGAACTCGAACACTACGGGGGTGGCTCAACACTAGTGTCGAACTTAAAGTTTGAGACTTTTCAAAGCTTTTACACCAGAATTCTGCTGTGAAATCTTTGATGATGTATTAGACTCAAATGAGGTACCTTCATCAGGTCTAGCGAGACATACAGGATGCAACATACATGAGACATAAATACAGGAGTCAGGAGGAGTTTCATACAATTAGCCTGTACTTAAAAAACAACAAAAAAAAAAACTATATGGTAATTCATCAAGGTGTTTACATCAGAATAAAGTCATTAAACACCTCTATAAGTTGCAATATTTTTCTGCAACTTGGAAGTTGTTTGGCGGAGGACATGGGTGGGAGATGGCGAGACTACTCCTGTCCATCAAATTCATGATAAAATACGCCAATTTAGTAGTGTAATCTACTCCAGAAATGTACTCCAGTCACTGACTGGAGTACATTTCTGCCAGCAGCACACACTGGTAAACAGATGCATCTAATTCATTAAAAGAAATCTGTCAGAAGGTTTTTACTATGTAAGCTGCAGACAGCATGCTGTAGGGGTTAAAACAAAGATTTCAGATGCCTCTCTTACCAAGCTCTGTGGTTTTGTTTGCCTGCAATGATTTTTTTTTAGCACCAGTAGCTTATCATTACTGTGACCCAGCAGCACTAGCCTCCCGATCAGGTAACGCCCCGCCCCCTGTGATAAGCAGCTCACTGTCTATAGAAATGTACATAGAGAGCCTGGTGTGGGCGAGGTTAGCTAAATCTAAAAGCTCTGATTGTGTCAGAACCGATGCACCCAGTAATCTAAGTGATACATTGTTGGATTCAGCTTCTCTTTGCCTACATCAGGCTACTCTCAGATGAGGTAGTAGAAACCCGGTGACAGATTCTCTTTAAAGGGGTTGTACGAGACTTTTATATTGATCGCCTCTCCTTAGGATAGGCTATCAATATCTGATCGGTGAGGATGTGACACATCCGCCAATGAGCTGTTCCCAGTGCTGGTGGCGTCCAGAGGTGCAGAGTTGCACAGCTCTGTCAACTGCATAGTGGCCGCGGCCGGGTTTATTTAAATAGGGGGTGGATTCACAGTACCTGGCCGTGGCCACTATTCTATTGATGGAGCTGTGCTGTGCAGCTTTTCAACTCAGCAATTCTAGGCACCGCCAGCATTGGAAACAGCTGATCGGTAGCCTATGCCAGGTGTTGAATCGTAAGGATAGGCCATCAGTATAAAAGTCCTGGAAAAACCCTATAATGGGAATCTGCCACCACATTTGACCTATCTAAACTATTAATATGGGCATACAGGTTATAAAATCTGAAAAAAGTCCTACCTGTATGTCTCATATCAGATGCCTTGAGAAATCATCTTTAATCACTTTATATAAATGACCTTTTCCAGGCTATGGGGAGGACACTGCCTGGAAGATAACTCTGCCTCCAAAGATTATTGTACATGGAGGATGTGTTACCAGTGTGATGTTTGATGGCTACCAGTGTGATGGCCGCTCTCTGCTCTCCTGATCTCACTGCAGAGCTGTGTGTGATTATACCTGACACATCTGCAGGCTCCTCTCCGCTTCAGCTTCCAGCTCACAGGCAGACATGGGTGTAATATTGTTACAATGCAGCAGAGCTCAGAGAGCTGCTAAAAATGTGGGCAAGAAGACAAATTTCATTTCTCCTGTTCTGTGTTAGTTACTAGTCTCACTAGTAACTCCCCTTCATGTAAAATAAGCTCTGGAGGCATCTTCCAGACAACATTCTCCCCAGAGCCTGGAAGAGGTCATTTACATATAAGGAAAATGTGGATTTCTCTGGAATAATACATCAGAGCGCAGATATCAAGGTATCACTTTATTCAGCTTCCTATGACCCACATGCCCATGTAGACGGCTTAGGAGGGTTGATCCTATTGACAGATTCCTTTTACATATTTCCCAACTTTTTAAGAACAGAAAGTGAAACATCATGCAGCAAATTTTGTCCACGCCCCTGGCCACACCCCAATCCATGCCCATTTACGATTTCTTTCTCCCCTGGCAGGAGGAGTTGTCAGAGGGGCACTGGTAATGAAGGGCAGACGCCTGAGACTGCAGGGCATAGACTCAAATCCAGGACTGTCCGCTGTATCTGGGACAGTTGGGACTAGAGATGAGTGGATGGATTCCCGGGTCTCTGGTCCAGCGTCCAGGTCAGTGCTACCTAGCGGCTGGACAGGAGGCCGTGAATCTCTAACCATCTGGTGTCCCCGACGTCATCTCTGCGTCCTGTTCATCTCTAGTTGTGGATTATTTTTTGTTCCCTCATTCACAGTCGGAGCCGCCAGAACTTTCTCATCATTATGTAGCTTCACTATACGACATCTGGCTTTTTTGTGTCTGTAAGGCCGTGTTCACACGTTACAGAAATACTGTCTTTTTTGTTTTCTCCAGGATCCGCACCAAACTACACAATAAGAATCAAATATTTTCTGTACTGTTAAAAAGTGTTAAAAACTCTGCTTCATTTCTTCCCCAAAATCGAATCAAAGAGGAAAACGCATAAAAAAAAACGCAGCAAACACCAATAATCAGAGAAGATTGTTACTGTGTATGGTGCAGACACCTGCAGAAAAAAAGCAGCGGAAAGAACGCAGAATTTACGCTACATGTGAACACGGCCTCAGCATTACCGTTTTATTACATTTTTATGGATTTAATAGAGAAAAATATAAATTACGACATTTTTTTTACGTCCTTTACCGATCCTTGTAAATAATCTGATCGCTGTGTTGTGCGGGTCGTTAGGATTACAGGGACACCAAATATGTCCATGTTATTTGCTGATTTATGAGGTTTATTATTTAAAAATAAATGCATTAAAAATAACTTTTTTTTTCATTATCAAGTGTTTTTCATTATTATTTATTTTAATAATTTTATAAGATGAAAAAATCTCCCGATCCAGAGCCGCTGCATGTTATGCGGAGTCAAACCCGCAGTGGCCACATGTTACAGCATAGTGGAGGGATTTGTAGAAATCCCATGTCCACTATGCGTCTCCGTGCACCTGCGAATCACCTGGGGAAACTGACATGCGGCGCCTCTTTCCAGACCGCAGCATGTCAATTTCTCTTGCGGTTCCGCATGCGGGCTTTCTCCATAGACCTAACCTCTATGAGGAAAGTCTGCAGGTGAAAAAAAACTAAAAATGGCACCATACTGAGCTGAAGCCGCTGGCGACTATTCTGCAGCGTCACGGCTGCAGGATGGTACACATCATGGGCACATACCCTGATTCTCCCTGTAGAATAAAAATACATACATTGTACACAGCAGTGTATTTCTATCAGCCTAGTCAGATTCTGCAGTACAGATCAAGTACATGAAATTCACTTCACTACACCACTAAAGCTTGTGGCTAAGCACACTAAAGTTCCCATTAATCTGTAATATGAAGGTTGTGAATTCAAGACCTGAGTCAACACTAAAAAAAAAAATTTTTAGTTGCTTATTATTTTTAATACTTTTAGGCTACATTATAACAATCAGGATCAGCAGCGCTTTGGATGCAGCGTATTCTCTCTGCGTCCAAAATGCTGCGTTATAATCATGCAGGTAAATCTGCATGTATTCACTGAACCATGCGGAGTTAGCACATCTAATGACATTCTAGTGTGGAAATTTCATAGTGGAGACCAGCGTCTCCGCAACAGAAACTGACGGGCTGTCGCTTGTAAATCTGCACCGCTGGCGAGTTTACGCAGAATCAAATAGAAGCACAGTGGGCATGGGATTTCTATAAATCCATCCACTGTGATTGTAATGTAGAACGCAGCGTTTTGGACGCAGCTCAGGTGAGCTGCGTCCAAAACACTGCTGTTACAGATCGTGGGCTCAAAGCCTTATAGGAACAAGATAAATATTTTTCTTCACCTCAGTATACAGCCACCATAAAAATACATTGTTATATATACAATGTAATTCTATGGCGCAGTATACTCTGCTACTGGATTCATTGAAATGAAGAATCAAGATAACCACAATCTCCTATCTTTATCATTATGGACTGTAGCTCAGTGGTTAGAGCACACAGCTTGTGAGCTACTGGGAAGCATGTTGTGACAGTTTGATTGTGAGTTTGAGACCTGTGTGAGAATGATTACCAGAGTGAGTGGAGGTGAATATATAATTTAATTTCTGCACTAGAATCATAGAATGGTAGAGTTGGAAGGGACCTCCTGGGCCATCTGGTCCAACCCCCTGCTCAAAGCAGGATTCACTAGATCATCTCAGACAGATGTCTGTCCAGCCTCTGTTTGAAGACGTCCATTGAAGGGGAACTCACCACCTCTCGTGGCAGCCTGTTCCACTCATTAATCACCCTAACTGTCAAAAAGTTTTTTCTAATATCTAATCTGTGTCTCCTCCCATTTAGTTTCATCCCATTGCTTCTAGTCTTTCCTTGTGCAAATGAGAATAAAGATGATCCTTCTACAATGTGACAGCCCTTGACATATTTGTAGACAGCTATTAAGTCTCCTCTCAGTCTTCTTTTTTGCAAGCTAAACATTCCCAAATCCTGCAACCGTTCCTCATAGGACATGGTTTGCAGACCAGTCACCATTCTGGTCGCTCTTCTCTGAACTTGCTCCAGTTTGTCTATGTCTTTTTTAAAATGTGGTGCCCAAAACTGTACACAGTATTCCAGATGAGGTCTGACCAAAGAGGAGTAAAGACCGATAATGACTTCACGTGATCTAGACTGTATGCTTCTGTTAATACATCCCAGAATTGTATTTGCCTTTTTTGCTGCTGCATCACACTGTTGACTCATGTTCAGTCTATGATCTATTAGTATACCTAAGTCTTTTTCACATGTACTGTTGCTTAGCTCTATTCCTCCCATTCTGTATATGCTTTTTTCATTTTTATTGCCCAGATGTAGTACTTTGCATTTTTCCCTGTTAAAAACCATTCTGTTGGTTGCTGCCCACTGCTCCAGTTTATTTAGGTCTTTTTGAATCCTCTCTCTCTCTTCTCTAGTATTAGCTATCCCTCCTAGCTTTGTGTCATCAGCAAATTTAATCAGTTTACCCTCAATTCCTTCATCTAAATCATTGATAAAGATGTTGAACAATACAGGTCCCAGGACGGAGCCCTGTGGTACCCCACTTGAGACATTCATCCAGCTGGATGTGAAGCCATTTACAACCACCCTTTGAGTCCGATCACTAAGCCAGTTATGAATCCACCTAACAGTTGCCTGGTCCATTGCATACTTGGTCATTTTTTCAATAAGGATGATGTGAGATACTTTGTCAAATGCTTTGCTGAAGTCAAGATATACTATATCTACAGCATTTCCCTGATCCACCCAGTCAGTGATTCTGTCATAGAAGGAAATTAAGTTAGTCTGACATGACTTGTTAGTTACAAACCCATGCTGACTCTGGTTAATCACTTCATTCTTATCCATGTACTTACATACATGTTGTTTAATAATTTGTTCAAAGATCTTTCCTGGTATAGAAGTCAGACTCACCGGCCTATAGTTCCCTGGGTCCACCTTCTTCCCCTTTTTGAAGATAGGAACAACATTTGCTCTTCTCCAGTCTTCTGGGACTTCTCCTGTTCTCCAAGAATTTTCAAAGATTATGGAGAGTGGTTCTAAAATTTCTTCTACAATCTCCTTCAGTACTCTGGGGTGTAATTCATCTGGACCTGGAGACTTGAACTCATTTATGTTAGCTAAATATTCCCTCACAATCTTTCTGTTTACTGATAACTTGGATTCCTCTATTCCTTTAAAAGGACAGTGAAGATCAGTTGATGTTACATTTTCTTTCTGAGAGAAAACAGATGCAAAATAGGAATTAAAAAGTTCGGCCTTCTCAACATCCTCTCTTACCATTTCTCCATTTTCATTCTGTAAAAATCCTATAGCATCTTTGACTTTTCTTTTACTTTTGACATACCCCCAAAATCCTTTTTTATTGCTTTTGACATCTCTTGCAAGCCTTAATTCATTGTCAGCTTTAGCTAACCTGATACGTGCCCTGCAGGATCTGCAGACTGCATTATAATCTTCTTTAGATATGCCTCCCTCTTTCCATTTAATAAACATTTCTTTCTTTCTTTTTAGCATGTGTTTAAGTTCTGTGTTCATCCATCCTGGTTTCCTTAAATGCTTCCCATTCTTCCTACTTTTCGGGATTGTTAACGATTGTGCTTTGAGAATCTCATTTTTAAAAATTTCCCATCCTTCCTGGACATTTTTGTCCTTAAGGACATCCAGCCATTGGATCCCTCCTATTCTCTTTCTGAGTCTCTTAAAATCTGCCTTTCTAAAATCTAACCTTGAAGTTTGAGTCTTCACATGTCTTCCTCCTCTAGTTATCCAAAATTCTATAATAGCATGATCGCTGCCTCCTAGGGTCCCAGCCACCTTTACCTCCTCAACCATTTCCTCCCTGTTTATAAGAATTAGATCCAAAGTAGCAGATCCCCTTGTTTTCTCCCCTACCTTTTGGAAGATAAACTTGTCAGCAAGAGAGGATAAGAATTTGCTTGACCTGTTAGTTTTACTTGAGAGAGATTCCCAACAAATGTCTGGATAGTTGAAATCTCCCATGACCACTACGTCATATTTTTTGGAGAACTTGGTCATTTGATACATAAAGAGTTCATCCATATCTTCAGCTTGCCCAGGTGGCCTGTAGTAAATGCCTACAATGGTGTCCTTTCCGTTGTTCTCTCCTTGTATTCTTACCCAAACAGTTTCCACAGAACTCCCAGTCTCTGAAGCTTCAATCTCTGTGCAGATATACGCTTTTCTAACATGCAATGCAACACCTCCTCCTCGTTTATCAAGTCTGTTTCTTGCAAATAAGTTGTATCCTTTTAGCCTTTTATTCCAATCATGTGTATCGTCCCACCAAGTTTCAGTGATTCCAATGACATCATATTCCTTTTCCTGCATTAGTAGTTCCAATTCTCCTTGTTTGTTGCCCATGCTTTGTGCATTTGTATAAAAACATTTTAGTTTGTGATTGGTTTCTCTTCCTCCCATATTTTTATTATTTAGATTTTTTTGTCTTTGTTCTTCTTTTCCACTTCCAGTAGCAGAGATCTCAATAGTATTTGTCAGCTGTATGGCTTTTTCTGGCCTTTTGCTTCCCTTCCCACATTGTTCTAGTTTAAAGCTCTCCTGATGAGTGTAGCAAGGCGACTTCCAAATACATGTTTTCCAGTCTTCGTAAGGTGCACCCCATCTCTAGCAAGTAGTCCATCGTATAGGTAATTCATTCCGTGATCCAGAAATCCAAATCCTTGTTGACGGCACCATCGACGTAGCCAGTTGTTCACCTGTAGAATCTTATTCCACCTCATTGTTCCATGGCCATCCACTGGGAGGATGGATGAGAAGACCACCTGCGCTCCCAATTCTTTCACTTTCTTGCCTAAGTCTTCAAAGTCACTGCAGATGGATTCCAGGTCCTTTCTTGCGGTGTCATTTGTCCCCACATGTATTAGCAGGAATGGGTAGTGATCTGTAGGTCTGAAGAGTCTTGATATCCTGTCAGACACATCTTTAATTTTTGCTCCTGGAAGACAGCACATTTCTCTTGAGGTTATGTCTGGTCTGCAGATAGCGGCCTCTGTTCCTCTTAACAGGGAATCCCCCATGACCACCACTCTCCGTTTTTTCTTCACAACATTCTTCTTTCTCCATCCAGGAGGATTCTGAGGGCTTACAAGGTTATTCATTGCTGGCAAAGTCTTATCTTGCTGTATTTCTTCATGGTTCTCCTGTGTGAGAGCCTGGTACTGGTTCCTGAGCAGTATGGGTGCTGACTGCCTCTCGATCCTCCTGCTTCTGTGGGTCACATGCTTCCATTCCTCTATTTCGTCAGGTGCAGTTCGAATTTCTTCTCTTTCTGAATCATGAAGAGATAATTCTGCTCTGTCTAAGAACTCTTCACCTTCCTTAATGATTTTCAAGGTAGTTAACCTCTCTTCTAGATTTCGCAACTTTTCCTCCAACAGGGACACAAGCTTGCATTTCTGGCATGTGAAGTCTGGCTTTTCCACTGGCAAGTCTGTGAACATGTAGCAGGATATGCAGCTCACCAAATGGCTCCTGGACTCTTCCATGTTCTTATTGTTAATGTTCTGAAAACAGTGAAAAAAGCTTAAAAAAAAAGCTTCAAAATGCTAGAGATGATCAACCCCCGGAGGAGGAGGAGCTACGGAGCGATGAGAACATCAGAGAGAGGTAAGTATTAGTGTTGAGTGAGTATGTTCTATTAACCCTTGGGCCGAACTCCGAGTATTTATAGCTGCTCGGTGATAAGGTTGAATCGCTCCCGTGTGCATGATTTGCGACTGTTTGACAGTTTTATTACATGTGAGGAATGTCTATTTCTTACACATTCCTCACATGTAATAAAGCTGCCAAACAGTTGCAAATCATGCATACGGGAGCGATTTAACCATATCACCGAGCAGCTGTAAATACCCGGAGCTCGGCCCGAGCATACTGAGACAGAACATATTCGCTCAACACTAGTAAGTATAGAAGGCGGGAAAACGGTTGGGAGCTATGCTTTTAACCCCTTTTTAACAACATCAGCCGTACATGTATGGTGCCGTGGGAGATGCGTTCCCGCAGAGCTGGTGTGATCATCAGCAGTCGTCTACTGAGAAAAATACTGACCAAATACTGATAGTGGGGCCGTGGCCTTAGTCTCAGCACAGCAGGCACAATTACATCACAAGATGGAGCCTGCTAGACAGAGCCTCAGTCCACGCACTACACAGAGTGGAGCAGCACAACAGTGGAACGTGGCTAGGTGAGTAATATTTTTCCTTTCTTTTCTCAGTCAGTATATAGGGCCATCATACTCTGTGGTGATGGGGGAATCATGCTATGTGGGGGCATGTGGGGACATCATATGTGGCGCCCTGCTGCGCATTGGTGCCACAGAACCCAGAAGGGTGCATGGATGGACTTCTCCACAAGAGGCCCTCACTACATTCATACACCTCCACCTACCACCTCAGACCAGCAGAGGGAGCCCATTAGGGACATATATAGGGAAGGTGGAGCTAGGCAGCTCAGTCTTCAGTGGAGTCTCAGTTAGTGCTTAGTCTGCAGTGAGTGTAGACAGTTTCAGTTTAGTGTTCAGAGAGGAACACAGCTCAGAGTGAGCAGAGAGCGTGCCGACGCTCAGAGAGCGGTGAAGACGCAGCACGCCAGCTGCCAAGTAGTGAGGGCCCCGAGTGTGGTCGACGGCGAGGAGAAAAGGAGAGTGGAACTCAGGGGGCAGAGGAGCATAGTAAGCTCACCCCAATATATAAATACCGGACACCGGGTCCACGCCTACAAGGATTCCTTATACCCAGTAGGAACCACCGGAACCCCTGGAGAACTACAGGTCCCAGGTCCACCTAATGCTGATTGCAGTACCAGGGCTAGGAGTCACAAAGGTCCCAGCATCCAGGGAGAGTGATCTCCAAAGAGAAGGCCCTACCACCAGGTCAGCAGGTGCAGAGAGAGACAGTAACCAAGCTAGGCCCAGCTCCAGGCAGGCCAGAAGCTTAGAGAATAAACCAACGGATCAGGAGGCCCTATACCCGCTCACTGGGGAGAGTCCAGAAGTGCGCCCTTCACCTGGAGTACCCTGGACCGTGCCTGCAGCATCACCAGTAAAGGTACAGAAGCTTACCCCTGTGTGAGTGTCCATCCTTCCTCCGGGACCGACCTGCCGTCTCTCCCCTGCACCACCATCCAGTACATCCCCCACACTGCCCTGAGGCCCGCTCCACCTGTGGGGAGCCATTCCATCACAAGCTGCCCTACCATCTGCCTCAGAGGACTGCCCCGCAGCGGCGGCACCCCTTATCCGCATTCCACAGGTGGCGTCACGAATAATTCAAAAAACACCAAATAATAGAAGTTTCCCCATTTCACTGACCGCCCTGGGTCACGGACCGGGCCAGCCACTGTGATAACCCCCGGCAACCAGAGGCCCGGCTGCCGAGTACCCCACGGCCCTGGAGGCGCGTCACATACTGTTCTGGAGACATTGGGTTCATCATGCTTTGCTTGCGTGGGAATTCACTGTTGGGTGGGAGTATCATGCAGTGTGTTAGATGGATTTTTAGAGGCATTATACTATATGGGGCCACAAAAGGTGCATTGTAATGGGTGAAAACAGTAAGGGGCTTAAGAAAGGGCTAAATTACTGAGTATGTGCTGTAATACAAGTTTCTCTCCCTATCTTTAAATGTTATGAGGAATGCCATTTTGTGACTCTTCCTGTGCGCCGTGACCTCACCTACTCCACCGAAAGGGAAGGGGGGGCCCAACTAGGACTTTAGCTATGGGGCCCCATGGTTTCTATGTATGCCAATGGTCAAATATCTTATAGCTGACACCCTGCAGAAACGCCTACGATCAGAGCTAGAACCGATCGTTGGCGTTTAATCCCTCTGATGCCGCTGTTAATAGCAACAGCGACGCCGATCGGCTTAGAGAGGCAGCTCCCTCTCTGGTCTGATCAGCACAATGCGCTTGCGATCACGTTATGCCGATGGTCTCCATGGTGACAATGGGCCAAAAGATGGCTGCATGGTCATACGGGTAAGCAGGGCTGGTTTTAGACAAATTGTGGCCCTGGGCAAAATTCAAAGTGGGGCCTTTTCACGGAAATGATCCTGGGCTAGTGAGTATGGGTTTAGATCGTTCATTAACAGATAATTCTGTCGCCATACATATCGTGTTATGGACAGCACATCTCTTGTTTACAGTGCTGCTGTGAACAATGGTCATGATTCATTAAAGGTGTATTCCCATCTCCAAGATCCTATCCCAATATGTAGTAGGTGTAATAATAATAATATTAGAAAATGCCTCCAATTAGAAATGTAGTATAGTTTTTCTGATTCGCTATCTCTCTTTCCTCATCTGCAGGCATTGCAGGACCTTAGGTATGCACGGTTACGACCACTGATATAGTGACAGCTAGCTAGCTAGTTGCTAGTGGTCGTAACCATGGATACCTAAGGTCCTGCAATGCCTGCACATGAGGAAAGAGTAATAGCGAATCTGAAGAACTATACTACATTTCTAAATGGAAGTATTTGCTAACATTATTATTACACCTACTACATATTGGGATATTATCTTAGAGATGGGAATACTCCTTTAAGACTGGCGTTGTGCACACTAATTTTAATGAACGGGGCTGCTGGAGTAAGATGGTACATTCATTCAAAGGCGCACACCACTTAATGAATTAGAAAACTTACAAATGTCATGCGCCTATGGCAGAAATGAACTCCTAAGACTGGAGTACATTTCTGTAGTAAGTATAGTCACTAAAGTAGTGTAACTTTCATGAATTTGACTGGTGGGCATGCTCCACCAGAGCCCATGCTCTGCCAATATTGGCATAAGGCCAGGACTGGTGTGAAAATACCAAAAGTTGCAATATTTTTGTGGAACTTCTGAGCAGCGCAAAAAAATTGCGACAATGTGTTTTACACTAGAAGTCTTGGGTAAATACCTCAATAAATTAGGCCCAATGAGTTTTGTTTCAGCATAAACAATCACCTGATGAATGAGCAGCATTTAGCTTGTTCCTTGGGTGATTGCCGACATGTTTACATTTACAAACTCTCAAATTTATGTGTGGATGCTACACACTGTAACAGTTACACTCACACACACATCAGTATAAACACATACACAATCACACTCTACATGAGATGCACACATATCAGCATATATACATAGTGCACACGTGCACATTCACGTAGCACACATCTGATTGGTCGGAAGTCAGGGCTAACAGTTACTATCTGTCCTAATGTAAGTCTCTGAGAGCTCACAGACTGACATTGAGAAGTGACATCCGATCAGCCCTTCAAACACTGGAGTGATCTGGCTAGTCACAACTCCACTCACAAGGTGCCAAGGAGAACCAGAGCGGTGCTGGAAACAGAAAAAGATGGCGGCTGGTAATTATTTTATCACAAACAGGGAACATACATTGGTGATACCACTCCAGTGGTGAAATAAAAACATATCCCTGAGTGGTACTTTAAGGAATTTGAATAGTGTTGGAAGGGAATTAAGATATTACAATATAGTTGGGAAAACTAAGACACAGCTGGATGACAGCTATGACTAGGCTGTTACTTTGCAGGGCTATAGTCTGTTCAGGAATGCCCGTACAAATAAACAAGGGAGAGGGCGTTACTTACAGTGCCTTGAAAAAATATACATACCGCGTGAATGCTTCCACACTTTTTCACTTTACACCCACAAACTTAAATGTATTTTATTGGGATTTTATGTGATATACCAACACAAAGTAGCAAGTATTTGAGAAGAGTAAAGGAAAGGATACATTACTTTGAAAGAGTAGCGGCTGCTGCCTTGTACTGCAGAACAGCTCCTGTTCTTTTGAATTGGAGCTGATCCGCAGCACCCGGCAACGTCTGCTAAACATTGAATACCACTGTGCTTTGCTGCCTTCTTCAAAATGTTTATGACGTTTTTAAAGAGTGGCTCATGGTTTGAAATAACAAAATAATTATACACTCACTTACTGGACTCCAGTTGTTTACTGGGACCGTACCCCATGTCCCCAACTAGTCTCCTCATTTCCTCTTCTGGATTGAATTTCATATGACCAGGGTTCTAAAGAGCCTCTAAAAAGGCTCTTCTGAATAGAGCAGAGGTTGGGCATGCGCATCTCAAGGGATCGCACCTCCAGGGATTGGTGAGTTATCTCTTGTCCCAGAGATAAGGGATAACTTCCAAACTTAGAATAACCCCTTAGGAAAATGCAATTTGATGTTGTGCAGCGGATAAAATTGTTGTGTTTTGCACACTGTATTGTTTGATAAAATTCTCACATACATAGGGCTTAAATATGAACATGTTCAGCAGAAGTAGGGTGGACCCCTGGAGTAAATTCCACCTGTGGGCCCTACTCATCCCAGTCCAACCCTGGCTGTAAGGAGTCTTCAGGGCTGCATTCTCTTACACTGCGGGCATCCAGGGATCAGACAGAAGATGTAGAGAGCAGGTCTGTAGTACACGCCCGACTTCAGCCTACGCGGCACTCAGCAGGAGAAGAGGCAGAGATAAGCACACCTTTGCTTCTTTTCTCTTGCAATGTCCCTCCCCTGCGCTGTGCTGCTCATTGTTATTTATAGTTCTATCATGGAGGCAGAAGCAGTCAGGCATGTGCTACGTGTACCCTGCGCTCTGCATCTTCTCATGTTTGGGCGCTGGCCATCCATCCTCACAATCAGGGCTGTGGAGTCGGAATCGGAGCCCATTTTTGTGGAGTCGGATTTGGAGTCGGTATAAAATGGACTGACTCCGACTCCTAAAATATATAATAAATTGGGTACAGTAGTTCAATGCATTTTGTTGGGAATCTTTTTTCATAAGAATTTGGGAAAGTTATGAAATGTCCTATAAATGTCTGTCCTATTCCTGATCTAAGGGTCTGTGCTACAGTAAATTTATCACTTAAACATGAGCCGTGTATGAGGGAGTCGGAGTCGTGAAATTGGCGTCGGTGTCATGGAAATTGAGGAGTTGGAGTCGGAGATTTCCACAGCCCTGGTTGAAAGTACAATAACTTTTTAAGATTGCTATACAAGTTAGTCTAAATCTGATCCTAATGCAGGGCCTTACAGGACAGTATATAACACTTACATATGCAGAGGAAGGGATGGAGTCTTAGAATCTCACTCACCTATTTTTATTGTGTGCTGGACACAAAAAATCATGAATGTAGTGCAATCACTCAGGATGCAACAGTGTTACCTGGGTTGGTGAACTGGAGTGGCCCCCAATAGTAAAAGATACTTTTCACGCCGGTCTTGATGAGGGGGTGTGCTAAAGTCAGACACTCCTAATTCCTCAAGAGGATAACTCCTGTGCACCTCCTTGTCCACCACGCCACAAATCCTACTCCAGTTAGCAGGGGAGTACATAGAAATCATGGGGCCCCACAGCAGAAGCCCCCATTGGGCCCCCACCCCACAAAAAATAAATGAATATTTGTCTGTGTCACAGAAGATCAGATCTCACAACTTTCCAGCCTTTACATAGTCATTTTCCTCCTGCTGAAGTCCTAGATTCCTCTTTCATTGCCCCACATAGTATGATGCCAACAAAAGTGCCCCCCAAACACAGTATGATACCCCCATGGTGCATTCCTCCACATTAGCCTCCACATGCACAGTATAATGACCCTACTGAACCCCACTTCAACTCCCAAGGCAAAGTATGGTGACTCCAACACAGTATGATCCCCCAACTGTGACCCCCACAGAGCCCTCCATAGACGATAATGTGCCTACATACAGTGTAATGGCCCGCACTAGCCCTCCATACAGTATAATAATGGGCCTACATACAGTATAATGGCCTGCACTAGCCCTCCAAACAGTATAATGGCCCCCACACAGCCCTCCAAACAGTATAATGGACCCCACACAAACCTTCACACTGTATAATTGCTTTCATACATTATAATGGCCCCCCCCATAGCCCTCAAAATATTATAATGGCCCCACATAGCCTTCCATATAGTATAATACACCACTGATAATCCTCCATATAGTATAATGCGCCCCCATAATCCTCCGTATAGAATAATGCGCCCCCCATAATCCTCCACATAGTGTAATGCGCCCCCCATAATCCTCCATATAGTATAATGAACTTCCCATGGTCCTCCATAGAATATAATGCACTCCCCATAGTCCTCTATACAGTATATTACACACCCCATAGGGTAAAATGCAGCCCCCATATAGTATAATGCACCCACAGTCCTGCAGTATTATGGTCACCATGTACTCACTGATTTTAAAAATACTGTATATTTTAAATAAGCCAACCCGAGTATAAGCCGAGGCCCCTAATTTTACCACAAAAAAAAGGAAAAACGTATTGACTTGAGTATAAGCCTAGGGTGGGAAATGCAGCAGCTATTGGTAAATTTCCCCATCCTGGTATGTATAGCACCCCTCATCCCCCAATCCTGGTACGCTTTTTCATCTCTCAATCCCCCAATCCTGGTACGTGTGGCCCCCTCGATCCCCCAATCCTGGTACGTGTGGCCCCTTCCCCGATCCCCCAATCCTGGTATGTGTGGCCCCCTTGATCCCCCAATCCTGGTACGTGTGGCCACCTCAATCCCCCAATCCTGGTACGTGTGGCCCCCTCGATCACCCAATCCTGGTACGTGTGGCCCCCTCGATCCCCCAATCCTGGTAGGCGTGACCCCCTCGATCCCCCAATCCTGGTACGTGTGGCCCCCTCGATCCCCCAATCCTGGTACGCGTGACCCCCTCGATCCCCCAATCCTGGTATGCGTGGCCTCCTCAATTCCCCAATCCTGGTATGTGTGGCCCCCTCAATTCCCCAATCCTTGTATGTTTGGCCTCCTCAATCCCCTAATCCTGGTATGTGTGGCCCCCTCACCCCCAATCACTGCACACATAAAACAATAAACACTTATACTCACCTTCCTTACTCATCTCTGCTCCAGCGCTGCTGTGTTCTGTCTGCTGCAGCTCATGTCGGCATCTGAGCAGCGTGCGCTCTCAGACGCCGAGATGAGCAGCTGCCGGCACATTTACGCTTCTCCACACCGGGACTATGGGCGTGGAGAGGAGTGAACATGCATTCTCTTTAGCAGCGGGTACTGATAGCAGGAGCCGCTACTAAATATACATAGTGATGTCAAATATATAGCAGTTCATAGAACACGATAGTGCATATGTCCCAACTGGGATCTATTATACTTAGTATTCATCAATCATATGAATATCCAGAAGCACTATCATAAACGGACTAATTGAATCCCATCGTTTACTTAACACCAAAAAACAGAAGCATATAACGAAAGAGGGACTACCAAAGGTTTTCTTTAGAAAAATGTATAAAGTTTATTATTTAAAAAAGATTTTTTTTTTTTTTTAAAAGGCACAAAGGTAGGGGAGAAGTGAACCTGAGAGCAGTGGTAATATAAAAAAAAGGGGCATCTCACTTCACGTGTGCGCTCCCCCAACGGGTCCCTTGGTCTCAGGCCTCCTAAATAGAACCCCATTTGAATCCCTGGTATGTATTGACATTTATTACTCTCTACAGGGATTGGATATGGAAGGGGGGTTGATGAGTTACTACCTCCTGTTTTACTCTTGGTGGTTCTTTGAGGTGATTTACTTGATTACCATGAATGTAATTACTGATTTTGATTGCCAATTGCTGTTGCTATGATTACAACAGCTTGGTGCTTTCTTAGCCTGAGTAATATGACTGTACAAATTAGAATATGTGGGGTTCGTTGGGGTAGTGACAGTGTTTTGTGAGAGGCTTTTTTTTTATATTACCACTGCTCTCAGGTTCACTTCTCCCCTACCTTTGTGCCTTTTAAAAGAAATCTTTTTTAAATAATAAACTTTATACATTTTTCTAAAGAAAACCTTTGATAGTCCCTCTTTCGTTATATGCTTCTGTTTTATAGTGATGTCAAAGTACAGGGGTACTATACACAGTGATGTCACAGTACAGGGGTACTATACACAGTGATGTGACAGTACAGGGGTACTATACACAGTGATGTCACAGTACAAGGGTAATATACATAGGGATGTCACAGTACAGTGGTAGTATACATAGTGATGTCACAGTACAGGGGTACTATCCACAGTTATGTCACAGTACAGGGGTAATATACATAGGGATGTCACAGTACAGTGATAGTATACATAGTGATGTCACAGTACAGGGGTACTATACACATTGATGTCACAGTACATGGGTAGTATACACTGTGATGTCACAGTACAAGGGTAGTATACACAGTGATGTCACAGTACAGGGGTACTATACATAGTGATGTCACAGTACAGGGGTAGTATACACTGTGATGTCACAGTACAAGGGTAGTATACACAGTGATGTCACAGTACAGGGGTACTATACATTGTGATGTCACAGTACAGGGGTAATATCAGGGCTGTGGAGTCGGTAATCCACAGTTGCGACTCAGACTCCTGGATTTTATCAGGTTCCGACTCCGACTCCGGCTCCAGCTCCGACTCCGACTCCTTCATAAATGGCCAATTCGGAACAATAAATTTACTGTTGTAAAATATTAACATCGTGCTTATTCAGTTTCTCACCATCATATAAGTAATCAGACTAGTGTTGAGCATTCCGATACTGTAATATCGGGTATCGGCCGATATTCGCGGTATCGGAATTCCGATACTTAATTCCGATACTTTTACAATATCGAATACCGGAATCGGAAGTTCCCATAATGCCTGCGCTCTGCAGTGTCTGTGAAGGATGACAAGTTGGATGGCAGCGCGATCCAGCCTGTCATCAGAATGCCATCCCAGCGGGGGAGAATTCTCCTGATTGTTTAAAAGCCGGCGCGCGGTAAAAAGCCGCCGGCTTTTAAACAATCACACAGCCCCATACTGCTTCCCCGCAGCCTCCCACACCGATCCTCCGCTCCCCTCGCCACCTCCAATCCCAATCGTAAATTAGGACCGGGCGGGGAGCGCAGCACCAAGGAGCGAAGGACCCGGGCGGGGAAGCCGGCAGTGAAAAGACTTCACCGCCGGATTTCCCGTTCTGTGCTGCGCTTTCCCGCCGGTTATTTCAAATGAACAGCTGAGGTATCAGCTGATGCCGATCAGCTGTTCATTTGAAGTCACCGCGTTGCCCTCAGAGGGTTCATGTGAGTTCATGCTTGACTGCATGAACTCACATGAACTTTCCCACGGCCGCACAGGTCAGCCTCACCTCCCAGACCCGTCATGATTAGTGTGTGTGCGGGTGTGTGTGCGGGTGTGTGTGCGGGGTGTGTGTGCGGGGTGTGTGTGCGGGGTGTGTGTGCGGGGTGTGTGTGCGGGTGTGTGTGTGCGGGGTGTGTGTGCGGGGTGTGTGTGCGGGTGTGTGTGTGCGGGTGTGTGTGCGGGGTGTGTGTGCAGGTGTGTGTGCGGGGTGTGTGTGCAGGGTGTGTGTGCGGGTTGTGTGTGCGGGGTGTGTGTGCGGGGTGTGTGTGCGGGTGTGTGTGCGGGGTGTGTGTGCGGGGTGTGTGTGCGGGGTGTGTGTGCGGGGTGTGTGTGCGGGTGTGTGTGTGCGGGGTGTGTGTGCGGGGTGTCTGTGCGATGTTTGTGCGGGTGTGCGCGGTGTCTGTGCGTGCAGGCAGACATAGGCCGATGTGACACTACTACTCCCATCGGCCTATGTCTGTCCCCCATCCACTCGTGCCAGCAGGATCAGCTCGATGGGAGCAGTAGTTCCCATCAGCCTGATCCTGCTATTTAAATTGCCCTACTGTGTCCCCAATAAATGTTAAATACATGTCATTGGTGGCCAGTGGTTACCTAAAAGAAATTAGTTCATACATTACCTGTCCCCGCCGATCGCCACCTAAAATAAAGTAAAAAATAAAAAACTACACCTATACTCACCTAGACACCTAATTCCCCGAAGCCACCGATCTCCTGTAATAAAATATAAAATAATAAACCACAACCTTATCCTTACCCCTCCGGAGTAGTCCACGAGTGTCCCACGAAGATCTCCAGTTCAGAGCAGCCACATAGAATGTGACCGCTCTGAACCGCTGCCGCCGCTAGAATGACGGGGCCGTAAGGGTTCACCGGAGTTCAGGCAGCGCTGCTCCGGTTAGCTCCTTTACGGCCCTGCTGTATCGTGAGAAATTCCCACGGTACAGCAGTGCCGTAAAGGAGGTCTCCGGAGCTGCGCTGCCTGAATGCACTCCGGTGACCTCAGTCAGTGGCTCCCGCTGCCGGGAGCGGACGTGTTCCCGGCAGCGTGAGCTTACAGCAGCCATGCACAGCTGTCACCTTCTCCAGATGTGACAGCTGTGCATGGGAGATCAGCGCAGGAACGTGGACAGGTAACTATTATTTTTAGTAAACTAAGAATTAAATAAAATGGTGTGTTTTATTTCAAATAAATTATTTTTTTCTGGGTGTAGTGTGTTTTTTCTTTTTAACACTTTGTAGGTTAGTAATGGGGGTGTCTTATAGACGGCCATCATTACTAACCTGGGCTTCATGGCAGCTGGCGCTGACATGAACCCCACCACTATTACCCCCTGCCACCGCACCAGGGCAGCGTGGAAGAGCGAGGCTAAGTGCCAGAATTGGCGCATCCTGTGGATGCGCCATTTCTGGGGCGGCTGACGGCTGGTGTTTCTAGCCTGGGAGGGGGCCATTATTCATGGCACCCTTCCTGGGCTATTAATATCAGCCCCCAGCTGTCTGCCTAGCCTTTGCTAGCTATTAAAATAGGGGGGACCCCACGTCATTTTTTTTGGGGGGGTCCCCCATTTTAATAGCTAGTAAAGGCTAGGTATTCAGCTGGGGGCTGATATTAGTAGCCTGGGAAGCTCCGTGGGTTTTACCCCCTTCCCAGGCTTCAAACATCTGCCCCAGCCGTCTGCTTAACCTCCGCTAGAGACTAAAATTATGGGGGATCCCACGCCATTTTTTTTTTAAATAAATCCTTTATTTTAACACTAAATGACATTTGAGGAGTTAATAAAGATGCAGTCCCTAAATTATTATTTATTTTTTAATTAATTTTTCCCAAAACTTTTGACGTGGGCTTCGCCATATTTTTGTATGCCAGCCAGGTACAGCATCCAGCTTCTATGAACGCGCCATTTTCCGGGGCGGCTGCGGACTGCAATTTTCAGCGGGGGGGGGGGGGGGCAGAAAGCTTGGGCCTCCCTGCGCTGCAGATTCCATCCCCCAGCTGCCTAGTTGTACCTGGCTGGACACAAAATTAGGGAGAAGCTCCACGTTTTTTTTTTTTTTTTTTAATTATTTCATGAAATTCATGGAATAATTAAGAAAAAAAGGGCTTCCCTATATTGTTGTGTCCAACCAGGTACAAATAGGCAGCTGGTGGTTGGGGGCAGCCCGTTCCTGCCTGCTGTACCTGGCTGGACACAAATATAGTGCAAAGCCCCACGTCAATTTTTTTTTAATTATTTCAGGAAATTCATGAAATAATTAAAAAAAAATTATGTGGGGCTTCGCCCTATATTTGTGTCCAGTCAGGTACAGCAGGCAGGAACGGGCTGCCCCCAACCACCAGCTGCCTATTTGTACCTGGCCGGACACAACAATATAGGGAAGCCCTTTTTTTCTTAATTATTCCATGAATTTCATGAAATAATTTAAAAAAAAAATACGTGGGGCTTCGCCCTATTTTTGTGTCCAGCCAGGTACAACAAGGCAGCTGGGGGCTGGAATCCGCAGCGCAGGGAGACCCAAGCTTTCTGGGCCCCACCCGCTGCAAATTGCAGTCTGCAGCCACCCCGGAAAATGGCGCGTTCATAGAAGCGCCATCTTCTGGCGCTGTACCCAACTCATCCAGGGCCCTGGTGCGGTGGCTCACTGGGTAATAAAGGGGTTAAGGCCAGCTTGGCATTATCAGCTGGCCCTAAGCCCGAAATTCATGGGGTCACGCCAATATTAGACATGACCGCCATGAATTTCTAGTAAAGTATTTAAGAAAAACACAAACACCCAGAAAAAAGTCCTTTAATTGAAATAAAGACACAATTCTTTATTGTTCTAAATTAAACCATACTTACCATCACGCCCATTCCAGCTGAAGCCAACGATCTCCTTCAATAAAAGAAAAATAATAAAGCAACATCATCCTTACCTTTCCATGGTTCCCACGACAGCTTCAGCTCTGCTACATAGAGATGACAGACTGGACCGCAGCAGAACGCTGCCATCCAGCCTGTCATCCCGCAGACACTGAGAAGCGCAGGCATGCTTGCGCTCCTCAGTGTCTGGCTGTGACGGCATCCAGATGAGCCGAGGTCATGTCCAATGAACTCAGCTCACCTCATGCACGTCACTGACAGCGTGGGAAAATTCTCCTGCACTCAGCGCTTCAGCGTGAGAATTTTCCCACGCTGTCAGTGACGTGCATGAGGTGCGCCGAGTTCATTGGACATGACCTCGGCTCATCTGGATGCCGTCACAGCCAGACACTGAGGAGCGCAAGCATGCCTGCGCTTCTCAGTGTCTGCGGGATGATAGGCTGGATGGCAGCGTTCTGCTGCGGTCCAGCCTGTCATCTCGATGTAGCAGAGCTGGAGCCGTCGTGGGAGCCATGGAAAGGTAAGGATGAGGTTGCTTTATTATTTTACTTTTATTGCAGGAGATCGTTGGCTTCAGCTGGAATGGGCGTGACTGTAAGTATGGTTTAATTTAGAACAATAAAGAATTGTGTGTTTATTTCAATTAAAGGACTTTTTTCTGGGTGTTTGTGTTTTTTTTAAATACTTTACTAGAAATTCATGGTGGTCATGTCTAATATTGGCGTGACCCCATGAATTTCGGGCTTAGGGCCAGCTGATAATGCCAAGCTGGCCTTAACCCCTTTATTACCCAGTGAGCCACCGCACCAGGGCCCTGGATGAGTTGGGTACAGCGCCAGAAGATGGCGCTTCTATGAACGCGCCATTTTCCGGGGCAGCTGCGGACTGCAATTTGCAGCGGGGGGGGCCCAGAAAGCTTGGGCCTCCCTGCGCTGCAGATTCCAGCCCCCAGCTGCCTAGTTGTACCTGGCTGGACACAAAAATAGGGCGAAGCTCCACGTATTTTTTTTTTAAATTCATGAAATTCATGGAATAATTAAGAAAAAAAGGGCTTCCCTATATTGTTGTGTCCGGCTAGGTACAAATAGGCAGCTGGTGGTTGGGGGCAGCCCGTTCCTGCCTGCTGTACCTGACTGGACACAAATATAGGGCGAAGCCCCACATCAATTTTTTTTAATTATTTCATGAATTTCCTGAAATGATTTAAAAAAAATTGACGTGGGGCTTCGCACTATATTTGTGTCCAGCCAGGTACAGCAGGCAGGAACGGGCTGCCCCCAACCACCAGCTGCCTATTTGTACCTAGCCGGACACAACAATATAGGGAAGCCCTTTTTTCTTAATTATTTCATGAATTTCATGAAATAATTAAAAAAAAAAAAAAATACGTGGGGCTTCTCCCTATTTTTGTGTCCAGCCAGGTACAACTAGGCAGCTGGGGGATGGAATCTGCAGCGCAGGGAGGCCCAAGCTTTCTGCCCCCCCCCCGCTGAAAATTGCAGTCCGCAGCCACCCCGGAAAATGGCGCGTTCATAGAAGCTGGATGCTGTACCTGGCTGGCATACAAAAATATGGCGAAGCCCACGTCAAAAGTTTTGGGAAAAATTAATTAAAAAATAAATAATAATTTAGGGACTGCATCTTTATTAACTCCTCCAATGTCATTTAGTGTTAAAATAAAGGATTTATTTTAAAAAAAATTGATGTGGGGCTTCGCCCTATATTTGTGTCCAGCCAGGTACAGCAGGCAGGAACAGGCTGCCCCCAACCACCAGCTGCCTATTTGTACCTGGCCGGACACAACAATATAGGGAAGCCCTTTTTTTCTTAATTATTCCATGAATTTCATGAAATAATTAAAAAAAAAAATGCGTGGGGCTTCGCCCTATTTTTGTGCCCAGCCAGGTACAACTAGGCAGCTGGGGGCTGGAATCCGCAGCGCAGGGAGACCCAAGCTTTCTGGGCCACCCCCGCTGCAAATTGCAGTCCGCAGCCGCCCCAGAAAATGGCGCATTCAAAGAAGCGCCATCTTCTGGCGCTGTACCCAACTCATCCAGGGCCCTGGTGCGGTGGCTCACTGGGTAATAAAGGGGTTAAGGCCAGCTTGGCATTATCAGCTGGCCCTAAGCCCGAAATTCATGGGGTCACGCCAATATTAGACATGACCACCATGAATTTCTAGCAAAGTATTTAAAAAAACACAACACCCAGAATAAAGTCCTTTAATTGAAATAAACACACAATTCTTTATTGTTCTAAATTAAACCATACTTACCGTCACGCCCATTCCAGCTGAAGCCAACGATCTCCTGCAATAAAAGTAAAATAATAAAGCAACCTCATCCTTACCTTTCCATGGCTCCCACGACAGCTTCAGCTCTGCTACATCGAGATGACAGGCTGGACCGCAGCAGAACGCTGCCATTCAGCCTGTCATCCCGCAGACACTGAGAAGCGCAGGCATACTTCCACTCCTCAGTGTCTGGCTGTGACGGCATAAAGATGAGCCGAGGTCATGTCCAATGAACTCAGCTCACCTCATGCACGTCACTGACAGCGTGGGAAAATTCTCCTGCACTCAGCACTTCAGCGTGAGAATTTTCCCACGCTGTCAGTGACGTGCATGAGGTGAGCTGAGTTCATTGGACATGACCTCACCTCATGTATGTCACTGACAGCGTGGGAGAATTCTCACGCTGAAGCGCTGAGTGCAGGAGAACTTTCCCATGCTGTCAGTGACGTGCATGAGGTGAGCTGAGTTCATTGGACATGAACTCGGCTCATCTGGATGACGTCACAGAGAGACACTGAGGAGCGCAAGCAAGCCTGCGCTTCTCAGTGTCTTCGGGATGACAGGCTGGATGGCAGCGTTCTGCTGCGGTCCAGACTGTCATCTCGATGTAGCAGAGCTGGAGCTGTCCTGGTAACCATCGAAAGGTAAGGATGATGTTGCTTTATTATTTTTCTTTTATTGCAGGAGATCGTTGGCTTCAGCTGGAATGGGCGTGATGGTAAGTATGGTTTAATTTAGAACAATAAAGAATTGTGTCTTTATTTCAATTAAAGGACTTTATTCTGGGTGTTTGTGTTTTTCTTTAACTTTGACTATGGGGTTAGTAATGGGGGTGTCTTATAGACGCCTCTCCATTACTAACCTGGGCTTGATGTCATCTGGCATTATAAGCTGACATCAACCCCAGCCCTATTACCCCACTGCCACCGCTACAGGGCAGTGGGAAGAGCGAGGCTAAGTGCCAGAATTGGTGCATCCTATGGATGCGCCATTTCTGGGGCGGCTGACGGCTGGTGTTTCTAGCCTGGGAGGGGGCCAATATTCATGGCACCCTTCCTGGGCTATTAAAATCAGCCCCCAGCTGTCTGCCTAGCCTTTGCTAGCTATTAAATTAGGGGGGACCCCACGTTATTTTTTTGGGGGGGGTTCCCCCATTTTAATAGCTAGTAAAGGCTAGGTATTCAGCTGGGGGCTGATATTTAGTTGCCTGGGAAGCTCCGTGGGTATTACCCCCTTCCCAGGCTTCAAACATTTGCCCCAGCTGTCTGCTTAACCTCCGCTAGAGCCTAAAATTAAGGGGAACCCCACGCCAATTTTTTTTTAAATAAATCCTTTATTTTAACACTAAATGACAAGTACAGTAATCAACACTGTCACTGTACTTCATATATATGTGACTGACATGTTTCTATCTATCTAATCTATGTGTGAAGCTCTATTCTGTCTGTTATAAATTGTCGGGTACCGCTGCTGAATTGCCGGCCGGCTTTTTTAAAGAGACGGTGCACGAAAACACTAATATTTTTTAAAATAAATCCTTTACACTAAATGACAAGTACAGTAAGCAACACTGGCACTGTACTTCATATATATGTGACTGACATGGTTCTATCTACCTAATCTATGTGTGAAGCTCTATTCTTTCTGTTGTAAATTGTCGGGTACCGGTGAATGCCGCTGATGAATTGCCGGCTTTTCATGTCATTCTACATTATTCTTAGTTGTTTTACTTCATGTAGAATTAACCTACAAGGAAAGAAAGGGTTTATTTTCATTCCGATATTTGTGTCCCATTGACTTGCATTGGTTTCCGGTATCGGAATCGGCGATATCCGATACTTTTTGGGTATCGGCCCGATCCAATCCAATACGATATTTCCTGATATCGGAAGGTATCGCTCAACACTAAATCAGACCACTTAGAGCAAAAACTATATTTATTAGAATACAATTAGAATATAGCAAATAACTTTTATAAACTTTTCTAAACTCTTGTAAGTAAATATGCAATAAACACTGTTATGCAGTTAATAAGAAGAAATCTATAAATTTGTCCTCAGAAAAAGTATTGCCTCTGTCAGATCCTCCTTCATGGATGCCCTCAAATCTGATCTAATTATTTTGAGAGCAGAGAACAACCTCTCTACACTAACTTGGGTTGGTGGCAAAGCAGTAACCACTAGGGCAACATCACTGACAATGTCAGGATACAGAGGAATCGCTTGTTGCACTGTTATTTTTGATGAACGGTCAAATTTCTCAATTTCTTTTAGTGCACATGAAAAATTCTGCTGAAATGTACTGGCTGTGTTCTTTGATGGGGATGACTCTTCTTCTATGCGGGAACGCTCTGCACGGTCCTTGTGATCCAAATATTTTTCGAAATTAAATTCTTCATCAGTTGATGATGAGGGTGAAGAAGTGGCAGGACGACCAAATTCTTCTTGTTCCTCCTGACTGTTCTGCAACCCTTTCATCCTTACTGCTATTTCAAACAGAGCTTCTTTTCCTTTAGTTAGCTGTTGATCATCTAGAAGAATCCGATGCATTGGGTCTACATAAACAGCTGCCAAAAGAATGTTATTTTGTAATAGTAGCTCCTCTCTCAGTTTCATTGATGTAGCAATGCCACTTGCAATTAACCCTCCTCTTTGGGACAGGAGAAACATCAGGTTCTTCCACTCCTTTAAGAAAATACCTGGAGTTAAGTCGTCTGCTTGTAATTTTTTAGTCACTGTAAATGGGTGCTGTAGCAATTTTTCCAGCTCAGTCACCTGATTCCACTGACTTTCATTTAGCGTCAGTTGAGGGTTAGCCATGTCTACAAGAAAGGTTTTCAGTTCAACCAAGCGCTGAATCATTAAGTAAGTACTGCCCCATCGTGTGTCTTGATTAATAATTGCCCCTTTTCCAGCACGTCTCTTCAAAATTGAGTCAACTTTAGGGGTTCTGGCAACAGTAGCCAATTTTCTCACCTTGCCAATCAGTGCAGCAGCATGTCCTTCTTGCAGACTGTCTCTTATAGCCAGCTGTAGCGTATGCACAACACAGCGCATGTGATGAATGAAAGAACGTATTGACACAGTTTCAACAAGATCATCTAAACTATCATGTTGCTGTTCATCTGAAGCAACTTCAATTTGCTCCTCAGTTACAATACTGTGTTCCTCTATTTTAAACATTTCTGTGTCTGTGGACCCAGAATGTTCTTCTAGCTGCTGGTCATCATCATTACTCTCATTCATTAGCTTAATAGTACTTATCATATTTGAAGCATTGTTAGTTACGACAGAAAGAACTTGCTCTTTATTAAGTTCATAGTCTTGCAGAACCTTTTCCACCAAGACCTGGAGAAACTCACTGGTGTGATGAGCTTTGGTGTCTTTTACTGCCAATGTCTTGGTAACTATTTCATTTTTGTCACAAACCAATCGGACATTGATGGCAAAATAGTTCACTCTGTGACGTGTGCAGGCATCCATTTTAAGAAACAGAAAGCGTCCCTTGAGAGTTTTTTTAAGTTCTTCCTTTTGTTTAAAAGCTTCTTCGATTACTAATTTTCTAATACTCTCTCTCTCCAGAGAAACACCAAGCTTGCGGGCCATTTCCTCATTCAGACACATAAAAGCTGGTCGTGAAAATAATGAAATAGGCACACTATCCTTTACAACAAGCTCTATGATCTGTTTTTTAAATGTATCTACTGTCATTGTCACAGTAACTTTGTCACTGACAAAATATCTTGCAACTGATGGCTGCAAAGTTCTCTGCTCCTTTGTTTGGCTGGAAGAGCTGGGCACTGGTTCATTGGTTTGGATGCAGTCTTTCTCATCCACTGCTTTCAGTACTTCTGGATGAAAGCGCTGTAAATGTCTCTTTAGATTAGAAGCTCTGGTAGGAGCATTTTTATCTTTGCCTGAATATGCACTGATCTTGGCTTCACAGCATTTGTTTTCGTCTGGATCATTTGTCATACACTGACAGACATAATGTTTTCAATCTTGAGTGATAGTGAAATGTTCAAATACAGCTGATTTAATGTGACGCTTCTTTGACATTCTCAGGCTTTTAATTCTGCATTCACAATCCAAATGACAATTGTTTTTCCTAAAAACAATTGTACAAAATTATTGCCAGGTTGTACAACTGATATAGTGGTCAGTAATACTGTTATTCCTCATGTACTCACAGTTAACTGATGCAAAGTTTGTTGAAAGGATAATACTTCTTACAGTCTTCCTCTTCTGAGTAGCAGCTGTGAGATGCTTGGAAGATGCACACCTAGTAAACATCTAGTCTAGAGGAGGAGCTTTACTACAAAGAATTTGCAACACATTTTCACTTTCAGTTTCATACATTGTAAGTAGGGGGGTTGGGGCAGAATGAGGTTAACCAAGTATAAGATTAGATAAGGGCAGTGGAGAACAGTGACACACAAGAAGTAAGAAATGTCTCTATCTCCAGCAGAACTGCTTATCAAGGTTGTTCATAGTTTGATAGAAAATATATATTTGAGTAACATTTATAAAATTCATATGAAAGTTCAATTATGAAATATTAATACATTTTTTTTAAAGCTGGAGTCGGAGTCGGTACATTTCTACCGACTCCGACTCAGACTCCGACTCCAACCAAAACTAACTCCGACTCCACGACTCCGACTCCACAGCCCTGGGTAATATACACAGTGATGTCACTGTACAAGGGTACTATACACAGTGATGTCACAGTACAAGGGTAGTATACACAGTAATGTCACATTAAAGGGGTAGTATACACAGTGATGTCACAGTATAGCGGTAATATACATAGTGATGTCACAGTACAAGGGTAATACACACAATGATGTCAGAGTACAGGGGTACTATACACAGTGATGTCACAGTATAAGGGTAATACACACAATGATGTCAGAGTACAGGGGTACTATACACAGTGATGTCACAGTACAAGGGTACTATACACAGTGATGTCACAGTACAAGGGTACTATACACAGTGATGTTACAGTACAGGGGTAGTATACATAGTGATATCACAGTAAAGTGGTAGTATACATAGTGGTGTCACAGTACAAGGGTAGTATACATAGTGATGTCACAGTACAGGGGTAGTATACACAGTGATGTCACAGTACAAGGGTAGTATACATAGTGATGTCACAGTACAGGGGTAGTATACACAGTGATGTCACAATACAGGGGTAATATACATAGTGATGTCACAGTACAGTGGTAGAATACATAGTGATGTCACAGTACAGGGGTACTATACACAGTGATGTCACAGTACAGAGGTAATATACATTGTGATGTCACCGTGCAGGGGTAGTATACACTGTGATGTCACAGTACACGGGTAGTATACACAGTGATGTCACAGTACAAGGGTAGTATACACAGTGATGTCACATTAAAGGGGTAGTATACATAGTGATGTCACAGTACAGGGGTAATATACATTGTGATGTCACAGTACGAGGGAAATACACACAATGATGGCAGAGTACAGGGGTACTATACACAGTGATGTCACAGTACAAGGGTACTATACACAATGATGTCACAGTACAAGGATAATATACATAGTGATGTCACAGTACAAGGGTAATATACATAGTGGTGTCACAGTACAAGGGTAGTATACACAGTGATGTCACAGTACAGGGGTAATATACATAGTGGTGTCACAGTACAGGGGTAGTATACATAGTGATGTCACAGTACAGGGGTAGTATACACATTGATGTCACAGTATAGGGGTAGTATACATAGTGATGTCACAGTACAGTGGTAATATACATAGTGATGTCACAGTACAAGGGTACTATACACAGTGATGTCACAGTACAGGGGTAATATACATAGCGATGTCACAGCACAGGGGTAATATACATAGTGATGTCACAGTACAGGGGTATTATACACAGTGATGTCACAGTACAGGGGTAATATACATAGTGATGTCACAGTATAGGGGTATTATACACAGTGTTATCATAGTACAGGGGTAGTATACACAGTGATGTCACAGTACAGGGGTACTATACACAGTGATGTCACAGTACAGGGGTAATATACATAGTGATGTCACAGTACAGGGGTAGTATACATAGTGATGTCACTGTACAGTGGTAGTATACATAGTGATGTCACAGTACAATGGTAGTATTCATAGCGATGTCACAGCACAGGGGTAGTATACATAGTGATGTCACAGTACAGGGGTAATATACATAGTGATGTCACAGTACAGGGGTAGTATACATAGTGATGTCACTGTACAGTGGTAGTATACATAGTGATGTCACAGTACAATGGTAGTATTCATAGCGATGTCACAGTACAATGGTAGTATTCATAGCGATGTCACAGCACAGGGGTAGTATACACAGTGATGTCACAGTACAGGGGTAGTATACATAGCGATGTCACAGTACAGGGGTAGTATACATAGCGATGTCACAGTACAAGGGTAATATACATAGGGATGTCACACTATAGGTGTAGTATACATAGAGATGTTACAAGGGCAGTATACATAGCGATGTCGCAGTACAGGGGTAATATACAGTGGGGGAAATAAGTATTTGATCCCTTGCTGTTTTTGTAAGTTTGACCACTGACAAAGACATGAACAGTGTATAATTTTAAGGGTAGGTTAATTTTAACATTGAGAGATAGAATATCCAAAAAAAATTAAGAAAATCACATTGTATAAATTAGATAACCTTATTTGCATTTTGCAGTGAGAAATAAGTATTTGATCCCTCTGGCAAACAACACTTAATACTTGGTGGGAAAACCCTTGTTGGCAAGCACAGCAGTCAGACGTTTTTTGTAGTGGATGATAAGGTTTGCACACATGTCAGGAGGAATTTTGGTCCACTCCTCTTTGCAGATCATCTCTAAATCATTAAGATTTTGAGGCAGTCGCTTGGCAACTCGGAGCTTCAACTCCCTCCATAAGTTTTCTATGGCATTAAGGTCTGGAGATGACATTACTGTGCTTCTTTTTGAGCCACTCCTTTGTTGCCTTGGCTGTATTTTTTACATCATTGTCTTGCTGGAAGACCCAGCCATGACCCATCTTCAATGAGGGAAGGAGGTTGGGAGGGAAGGAGGTTGTTGGAAAAAATCTAGCGATACATGACCCCATCCATCTTCCCTTCAGTACGATGCAGTCGTCATGTCCCCTTTGCAGAAAAGCACCCCCAAAGTATAATTTTTCCCCCACCATGCTTCACGATTGGGACGATGTTCTTAGGGTTGTACTCATCCTTATTCTTCCTCCAAACACGGCGACTTGAGTTAATGCCAAAGAGCTCAATTTTTGTCTCATCTGAACACAGCACCTTCTCCCAATAACTCACAGAATCATCCAGGTGTTCATTGGCAAACTTCAGACGGGCCTGCACATGTGCCTTCTTGAGCAGTAGTTTTAGGCTGATCTCTCACATTCCTCATGATTAAGGATACCCGACGAGGTGAGATTTTGCATGGTGCCCCAGATTGATGTCGATTGACAGTCATTTTGTATTTCTTCCATTTTCTTACTCTTGCACCAACAGTTGTCTCCTTCTCACCCAGGGTCTTACTTATGGTTTTGTAGCCCATTCCAGCTTTGTGCAGGTCTATGATCTTGTCCCTGACATCCTTACAAAGCTCTTTGGTCTTGCCCATGTTGTAGAGGATAGAGTCTGACTGATTAATTGAGTCTGTGGCAGGGGTCTTTTATACAGGTGACTATGTAAGACAGCTGTCTTTAATGCAGGTATCGAGTTGATTAGGAGCGTCTAACTGGTCTGTAGGAGCCAGAACTCATAATGGTTTGTAGGGGATCAAATAATTATTTCTCACTGCAAAATGCAAATAAATTTATCAAATTTATACAATGTGATTTTTTTATATATTCTATCTCTCAATGTTAAAATTAACCGACCCTTAAAATTATAGACTGTTTATGTCTTTGTCAGTGGGCAAACTTACAAAAACAGCAAGGGATCAAATACTTATTTCCCCCACTGTACATAGCGATGTCACAGTACATGAGTAGTACACATAGTGATGTCACAGTACAGGGGTAGTATACATAGTGATGTCACAGTACAGGGGTAGTATACAGAGTGATGTCAAATTACAGAGAAAATAAACACAGTGGTGTCACATGGAGAGGGAGGAGGTTCTGTATTGTTATAGGCAGACATTTGTACATTAATACACACCAGCTCCTGTGCTGTGAGAGAAGATCATGTAAGAGGTGCACTTCCGGTGGCACCTCCTGACTGTGTAATTCAGTTCCCGTTCTCTCTGCTTTTTCAGTTTGCTCTGCTCTCCGTTCCTTGTTTGCTCTGTTCCTTCCTCTCTGCTCCTATTTTCTGTTTGCTCTGCACTCTGCTCCTTCCTCTCTGCTTCTTCACCTGCTCCCTGCACTGTATTCTTTTTGCTCCTGTTGTCTTTCTCCCGCCACTGTGCTGAAAAGGCTTCGTCCCCTCTCCAGATTAACTGTTCTCTTCCTGGAATCAATCACAGCTGTTGGTGCCCTACTCTGTCCAACATGGGACGAGGCCCGGACTGGCTATTGCTAGGGCACTCAACTCCCTAGTAAACAGCAAGATGCAGTGATCAGGAAAGGTCCTCAATCCTGATCGCTGCTAAAAAAAATGTGCTCCTGTACAGTTTGGGGGATGGGGCCCACAGGAGGATCTATTGATTCCCCGCTAGACCAGTCCGAGCCTGCTTACAGCGGTAGACTAGAAGATACACAGCAGGGGGCCTCTCTGTGCCTGATGGCTATGTGCAACTGCACAGTCTGCCACCCCCTAAAACCGGCTTTGCCCGCTAATTAGAGCATACCATCCTGGTGGAGTGATAACCTTATGAGAAGCCGCTGCTGGAGGGGACTCCAGAAATCTAATGTGCTAGCGCATATTGAAAAGTTGGGCTGTCTCAGACCGGAGGGTCACGAGGTATTAACTATTTGTGCAAACAGTTAGAGATAATTAAAAGGCATATAATTTGATCTTGCGATTAAGCCCTTTGGGAGCTAAACTATTGAGAATAAAAATACATTTGGATTCAATAATCAACATTTTTTTAGGTAATCCCCACCCCTCCAGTTTTTTGGAACTAGTTGAATCCCAAAAAACAGGTACCCTTACAGGACTGTTTGTGGAATTTAAGGTAATGTCGTGACAGAGGGTGTCCATGGTAGCCCTTATTGATATAATTGTAATGTTCCTTTATTTTTTTAGATAGAATCCATTTTGTACGCCCCACATATATTTACCACATGGACAATGGATTGCATAAATAACCCCCCAGTGACATGAAATGGCATCATTGATTTTAAAACTCTATGTCCCATCTGAGTTAAAAATAATAATTTTATTTATATAGTGCCAACATATTCCGCAGCACTTTCCAATTAAGTGGGGACATGTACAGCCAATAAACCAATGCAAAGTAACACTGTTACGATACTGTAGCAGGGTTTTCAGGGGCAGTGTGCTCCTTCCCTGTTTCTCAAGCTAGGAGAACCCTAGACTTTCTCTGTTCCCCAAATGTTCAATATATTGAATATTTTTCAATGAAGCTAACATTAAATGAATCAGAAATACACTCTACATTGTTAATGTGGTAAATGACTATTCTAGCCGCAAACGTCTTGTTTTTATTGCAATATCTACATAGGTGTATAGAGGCCCATTTCCAACAACCACCACTCCAGTGTTTTAATGGTATATTGTGTTTGCTAACTGTTTAAGAAGGCTAATGGATGTTTAGAAAACCCTAGAAAACCCTTGCACAAGTATGTTAGCCCAGCTGAAAACGGTTTGGCTGATTTGAGAAGCTATAAAATTGACCTTCCTTTGAGCTAGTTGAGAATCTGGAGAATTACATTCGTTTGTTCTATGAAACTCTCAAAATGGCAAGAAAAAGAGAACATTCATGTGAAACTCGACAGTCTATTCTTGTTCTTAGAAATGAAGGCTATTCCATGCAAGAAATTGCCAAGAAACTGAAGATTTCCTACAACAGTGTGTAGTACTCCCTTCAGAGGAGAGCACAAACAGGCTCTAACCAGAGTAGAAAGAGAAGTGGGAGGCCCCGCTGCACAACAGAGCAACAAGACAAGTACATTAGAGTCTCTAGTTTGAGAAATCAACGCCTCACAGCTCCTCACCTGGCAGCTTCATTAAATAATACAAGCAAAACGCCAGAGTCAACGTCTACAGTGAAGAGGCGACTCCGGGATGCTGGCCTTCAGGGCAAAGTGGCAAAGAAAAAGCCATATCTGATACTGGCTAATAAAAGTAAAAGATTAATATGGGCAAAAGAACACAGACATTGGACAGAGGAAGATTGGAAAAAAGTTTTATGGACAGACGAATCAAAGTTTGAGGTGTTTGGATCACACAGAAGAACATTTGTGAGACGCAAAACAACTGAAAAGATGCTGGGAGAGTGCCTGACGCCATCTGTCAAGCATGGTGGAGGTAGTGTAATGGTCTGGGGTTGCTTTGGTGCTGGTAAAGTGGGAGATTTGTACAAGGTAAATGGGATTTTGAATAAGGAAGGCTATCACTCCATTTTGCAACGCCATGACATACCCTGTGGACAGTGCTTGATTGGAGCCAATTTCATCCTACAACAGGACAATGACCCAAAGCACACCTCCAAATTATGCATGAACTATTTAGAGAAGAAGCAGGCAGCTGGTATTCTATCTGTAATGGAGTGGCCAGCGCAGTCACCAGATCTCAACCCCACTGAGCTGTTGTGGGAGCAGCTTGACCGTATGGTACGCAAATAGTGGCCATCAAGCCAATTCAACTTGTGGGAGGGGCTTCAGGAAGCATGAGGTGAAATTTCTCAAGATTACTTCAGCAAATTAACAGCTAGAATGCCAAAGGTCTGCAATGCTGCAATTGCTCCAAAGGGACCATTCTTTGACGAAAGCAAAGTTTGAAGGAGAAAATTATTCTTTCTAATAAAAATCATTATTTCTAACCTTGTCAATGTCTGGACTATATTTTCTAATCATTTTGCAACTCATTTGATAAATAAAAGTATGAGTTTTCATTGAAAACACAAAATTGTCTGGGTGACCCCAAACTTTTGAACAGTAGTGTATATCCTGAAAACAACACCAACCTACTGCTCCATGCAATGCTCTGCAGCCTATCAATCTCTGGTATATATTTTTCACTGCTTGTGTGACCTCTCCTGAATTGTATCTCCATGAAATGCTCTGCAGCCTATCAATCTCTGGTATATATTTTTCACTGCTTGTGTGACCTCTCCTGAATTGTATCTCCATGAAATGCTCTGCAGCCTATCAATCTCTGGTATATATTTTTCACTGCTTGTGTGACCTCTCCTGAATTGTATCTCCATGAAATGCTCTGCAGCCTATCAATCTCTGGTATATATTTTTCACTCCTCTACGTTTTTTAATCCATGATACTTAAAGGTCATCACACTTACTTTAAGAGTTTATGATCCATGCCGAGTTTGCTAGTCTGTTTTTTTTTTGTTGTTTTTTTTTCCCTGCACTTTATGGTCTCCTGTTGTCTTTTAAGCTAGTGATTGATTGTTAATGAGTTAAATCTGTGTAGATCTAAGCAGATACGTCCCTATATATTGAGACTTAGCTAAGGGGCAGCATTTATGCGGGGGCATTTATGCATATAGCATTTATGCATACTTTATCGAAGTGCCATAATTTATCAAAGTGCCCTAGCAGTTAGAAAATGGCAGTTGGACAGGGCAGTAGACAGGTAAGACATGCAAGACAAACAAACAAACTTGCTTCCAGGTCATCTTTTTGGCAAACAGTATTCACCATTTGTATCTGTGCCATTTATACTCTGGTTGCTACAATCATCCACATTCACCGCTCTCCCACAAATGCAGCACACTTCATCCATATTAATCCCTCACTCCTCTCTTCTCCTATGTACAGTTGTCATGCTCTCTTCACAATGTTATACCACGCAGATCCATTCATTCCCACCATACAACGCAGGAAACGCTCTCACAAATCACTCAATCATCTGCTCACTCTCTGTATCTTCCTTCTGTTAGTCGCAGGTGATATTTCTCCCTACCCAGGACCCTCCAGTAATAATAACACTAACTCTTTCCCTGTTACATTCAGAAACCCTGCTAATCTCATTAATATTCCCTGCATATCTTCTGTCTCATGCAACTGTGCCCTTTGGAATGCACGCTCAGCATGTAATAAACTCTCTTACATTCATGACTTTTTCCTCTCTAATTCCCTCAACCTTCTGGCTCTCACTGAAACCTGGATCCAGCAGTCGGACACCACCGCCGCTGCAGCTCTCTCCTATGGTGGCCTACATTTCTCTCATACTCCGCGACCTGACAACAGATCAGGTGGAGGTGTTGGTCTGCTTCTTTCAACAAAATGTACTTTTCAGGTTATCCCCCCTGTACCTTCTCTTATCTTCCCTTCTTTTGAGGCCCACACAGTCAGACTCTACCGGCCCTTCTCCCTGCGAGTGGCGGTTGTCTATCGCCCTCCAGGTCCCCCCCATCAATTCCTGGATCACTTTGCTGCCTGGCTTCCAAATTTTCTATCCTGCGACATCCCCACGATAATCATGGGAGACTTTAACATCCCAATTGGCGATCCTCTTTCCCCATCTGCCACGCATCTTTTATCACTAACCTCCTCCTTCGGCCTTTCACAGCTTGCTAATTCTCCTACACATGAGGACGGGAACACATTGGACCTGATCTTCTCCCGGCTTTGCTCAGTACATGACTTTACTAACTCTCCCCTTCCACTCTCTGACCATAATCTTCTTTCATTCTCTGTCAATAACTGTGACTCTACTCAAGACACTCCCACCGTCCACACTTATAGAAATTTACGCGCCGTTAACACCCAGAAATTTATAAAAAGGTTGCAATCATCATTGGCCCCAATCTCCTCCCTCTCATGTCCCGACTCTGCATTGAAGCATTATAACAAAATAATGCTATGCGCCCTGGATGAAGCCGCACCTCCTACACAAAGAAAAATTCGGCATAGACAGCGACAACCCTGGCACACGCCTCAAACACGTCTTCTCCAGAGGTACTCCAGGTGCGCTGAACGGCTGTGGAGAAAATCAAATCTGCCCGAAGATTTCCTCCACTATAAATTTATGCTGAAAACATATAACTCTGCCCTTCACCTCTCCAAACAAACCTACTTTAACAACCTCATAATCTCACTTTCCAATAATCTTAAACGACTCTTTGACACGTTTCATTCTCTCCTCAATCAAACAACACAGGCCCCGACCACCGACCTCAGCGCTGACGATCTGGCCAATTATTTCAAAGAAAAAATTGACCATATCCGACAGGAAATTTTCTCCCAATCTCCAAATGTTATGCATGCTCTCCCCCGCCACATTGTATCTTGCTCATTTTCTGACTTCGAACCAGTCACGGAAGATGAAGTGATCAGGCTCCTTGCATCTTCTCGCCCTACCACCTGCACCAGTGACCCTATTCCCTCACATCTCCTTCAGTCCCTTGCTCCAGCTGTCACCACTCACCTAACTAAAATTTTCAACCTTTCCCTCTCATCTGGTATCTTTCCCTCTTCTTTTAAACACGCCAGCATACAACCATTACTTAAAAAACCATCCCTCGACCAGAACTGCATGGCCAACTACAGACCTGTTTCCAATCTTCCCTTTATCTCTAAACTCCTGGAACGCCTGGTCCATTCCCGTCTAATCCGCTATCTCTCAGACAACTCTCTTCTTGACCCTTTACAATCTGGTTTCCGCTCTTTACATTCTACTGAAACTGCCCTCACTAAAGTCTCTAATGATTTGCTAAAAGCTAAATCTAATGGTCACTACTCCCTGCTGATTCTCCTGGATCTCTCTGCAGCATTCGACACTGTGGATCACCAGCTCCTCCTCACTATGCTCCGCACTATTGGCCTCAAGGACACTGTTCTCTCCTGGTTCTCCTCTTATCTCTCTGACCGCTCCTTCTCTGTGTCTTTTGCCGGCTCCTCCTCCTCCCTACTTCCTCTTACTGTCAGGGTTCCTCAAGGATCAGTCCTAGGCCCCCTTCTTTTCTCCTTATACACCGCTCCTATTGGACAAACAATCAGTAGATTCGGTTTTCAGTACCATCTCTATGCTGATGACACCCAATTATACACCTCTGCTCCGGACATCACCCCTGCATTACTACAAAAGACGAGTGATTGTCTTTCTGCTGTGTTTAACATCATGTCCTCCCTCTGCCTACAACTGAATCTGTCAAAAACTGAACTACTCGTCTTTCCTCCCTCCACTAACCTACCTGTGCCCAATATTGCCATTTCCGTTTGGGGCTCAACCATTACTCCCCAGCAACAAGCCCGTTGTCTTGGGGTCATTTTTGATTCAGATCTTTCTTTGACTCCTCACATCAAATCACTCACTCGTTCATGTCATTTACACCTCAAAAACATCTCAAGAATCAGGACTTTTCTCACCTTTGACTCAGCAAAAACTCTTACTGTAGCTCTTATTCATTCTCGTCTTGACTATTGCAACGCTCTACTAATCGGTCTCCCTCTTACTAAACTCTCCCCTCTCCAATCCGTCCTGAACGCAGCAGCCAGGATCATATTCCTCGCCAACCGCTACTCCGATGCCTCTTCCCTGTGCCAGTCATTGCATTGGTTACCCATCCAATATAGAATTCAATTTAAACTTATCACGCTTACCCATAAAGCGCTCCATGCTTCAGTACCCCCCTACATCTCCTCCCTTGTCTCAGTCTACCACCCTACACGTGCCCTCCGTTCTACAAATGACTTAAAACTAAAATCCTCCATAATCCGAACTTCCCACTCCCATCTCCAAGATTTCTCGCGTGCTGCGCCAATTCTTTGGAATGCACTACCCAGGACAGTTCGATTAATTCCCAATACCCACAGTTTCAAGCGAACTCTAAAAACACATTTCTTTAGACTGGCATATCGCCTAAACACACTCTGTCCGTCCCAGTTTTCCCCCATATTAAAATCTAATTCAACTTCGGGTTCATACCAACCATGCACATAATAGCCTCTGTCAGGACTGCACACATACTGGCTGACGACCAGTCCATGTATTATTATTTATCCTATTCAGTATATCAAGGCTGCATTATACAATATATGTACTTTTTACCTTTTGTGTCTCCCCCACTTCCTCATAGACTGTAAGCTCGCGAGCAGGGCCCTCACTCCTTTCGATATGAGATATGCTTATTCTGTATTGTCTGTATATGTCCCCCCTAAAACTTGTAAAGTGCTGCGGAATATGTTGGCGCTATAAAAATAAAAACTTATTATTATTATTACTGCTACTAATTCAGACTTCAACACTAAACCAGGAAGTTGTAAGCTATCACCGGCAATTCCCTAGTGCAAGTGGTGAGCATATATACCTGAGAGGAGTGGTCAACACAGAACAGAGGAGACATTTCAGGGCGGAGAGCTCCAGGAGATAGACAGAACTGATTAACCCTTGCAATAACAGAGCAAAGAAGACCTGCACTGCTAAAAGGAAGGTAAAGCAGATCTAATAAGTGCAGGTCTTTGTGTAACCAGATGCCGCAATCTTCATGCCCCTCTCTGTGGTGGTATCCCCGTGACATTATCCTCTCTCCTAAGAGGGGCCACAGACCCTCAGAACCAGGTTTATCTGGATGTGAGGCGTGAATAGACCGGACCAACCTGATGCATGAATATCAGATGCCGCTACCCACATTCTCTCCTCAGAACAATAACCTTTCCAATGTACTAAATATTGAAGACACCGGCGTACAAAGTGTGAATCGATAATCTTAGCTATCTGGAATTTCAGATTCCCATTAACAATTACTGGGGAAGGTGGTGGTGGACATGGTTCAGATGAAGCAATATATTTTTTGAGAAGTGATCGGTGAAACACATTATGGATCTTTAAAGTGGGTGGCAAAGCAAGGCGAAATGCTACTGGATTGATGCCAGCAACTATTTTATAGGGGTTCCAGTTTCCAAGAAGGAACTTTTAATTTAATGTTCTTCGAGGACAACCACACCAAATCACCAACGCACAGGTTTGGACCCACCAAGCGTTTCCGATCAGCCATACTCTTATATTTGGACCCCATCCTCAAATTATTAAGAACGCCTTGCCACACTGATGTAATAGACAAAGAAAAACGTTCCTTCTCATTGAAGCATTATAACAAAATAATGCTATGCGCCCTGGATGAAGCCGCACCTCCTACACAAAGAAAAATTCAGCATAGACTGTGACAACCCTGGCAAACGCCTCAAACACGTCTTCTCCAGAGGTACTCCAGGTGCGCTGAACGGCTGTGGAGAAAATCAAATTTGCCCGAAGATTTCCTCCATTATAAATTTATGCTGAAAAGATATAACTCGGCCCTTCACCTCTCCAAACAAACCTACTTTAACAACCTCATCATCTCACTTTCCAATAATCCTAAACGACTCTTTGACACGTTTCATTCTCTCCTCAATCAAACAACACAGGCCCCGACCACCGACCTCAGCGCTGACGATCTGGCCAATTATTTCAAAGAAAAAATTGACCATATCCGACAGGAAATTTTCTCCCAATCCCCAAATGTTATGCATGCTCTCCCCCGCCACATTGTATCCTGCTCACTTTCTGACTTTGAACCAGTCACGGAAGATGAAGTGATCAGGCTCCTTGCATCTTCTCGCCCTACCACCTGCACCAGTGACGCTATTCCCTCACATCTCCTTCAGTCCCTTGCTCCAGCTGTCACCACTCACCTAACTAAAATTTTCAACCTTTCCCTCTCATCTGGTATCTTTCCCTCTTCTTTAAACATGCCAGCATACAACTATTACTTAAAAAACCATCCCTTGACCAGAACTGCACGGCCAACTACAGACCTGTTTCCAATCTTCCCTTTATCTCTAAACTCCTGGAACGCCTGGTCCACTCCCATCTCATCCGCTATCTCTCAGACAACTCTCTTCTTGACCCTTTACAATATGGTTTCCGCTCTTTACATTCTACTGAAACTGCCCTCACTAAAGTCTCTAATGATTTACTAAAAGCTAAATCTAATGGTCACTACTCCCTGCTGATTCTCCTGGATCTCTCCGCAGCATTCGACACTGTGGATCACCAGCTCCTCCTCACTATGCCCCGCACTATTGGCCTCAAGGACACTGTTCTCTCCTGGTTCTCCTCCTATCTCTCTGACCGCTCCTTCTCTGTGTCTTTTGCCGGCTCCTCCTCCTCCCTACTTCCCCTTACTGTCGGGGTTCCTCAAGGATCAGTCCTAGGCCCCCTTCTTTTCTCCTTATACACCGCTCCTATTGGATAAACAATCAGCAGATTCGGTTTTCAGTACCATCTCTATGCTGATGACACCCAATTATACACCTCTGCTCCGGACACCACCCCTGGATTACTACAAAAGACCAGTGATTGTCTTTCTGCTGTGTCTAACATTATGTCCTCCCTCTACCTAAAACTGAATCTGTCAAAAACTGAACTACTCGTCTTTCCTCCCTCCACTAACCTACCTGTGCCCAATATTGCCATTTCTGTTTGTGGCTCAACCATTACTCCCCAGCAACAAGCCCGCTGTCTTGGGGTCATTTTTGATTCAGATCTTTCTTTCACTCCTCACATCAAATCACTTGCTCGTTCATGTCATCTACACCTCAAAAACATCTCAAGAATCAGGACTTTTCTCACCTTTGACTCGGCAAAAACTCTTACAGTAGCTCTTATACATTCTCGTCTTGACTATTGCAATGCTCTACTAATCGGTCTCCCTCTTACTAAACTCTCCCCTCTCCAATCCGTCCTTAACGCAGCAGCCAGGATCATATTCCTCGCCAACCGCTACACCGATGCCTCTTCCCTGTGCCAGTCATTGCATTGGTTGCCAATCCAATATAGAGTTCAATTTAAACTTATCACGCTTACCCACAAAGAGCTCCATGCTTCAGTACCCCCCTACATCTCCTCTCTTGTCTCAGTCTACCACCCTACACGTGCCTCCGTTCTGCAAATGACTTAAAACTAAAATCTTCCATAATCCGAACTTCCCACTCCCGTCTCCAAGATTTCTCGCGTGCTGCGCCAATTCTTTGGAATGCACTACCCAGGACAGTTCGATTAATTCCCAATACCCACAGTTTCAAGCGAACCCTAAAAACACATTTCTTTAGACTGGCGTATCGCCTAAACACACTCTGTCCGTCCCAGTTTTCCCCCATATTAAAATCTTCTTCAACTTCAGGTTCATACCAACCATGCACTTAATAGTCTCTGTCAGAACTGTACACATACTGGCTGGCGACCAGTCCATGTATTATTATTTATCCTATTTGGTATATCAAGGCTGCATTATACAATATATGTACTTTTTACCTTTTGTGTCTCCCCCATTTCCTCATAGACTGTAAGTTTGTGAGCAGGGCCCTCACTCCTTTCGATATGAGATATGCTTATTCTGTATTGTCTGTATATGTCCCCCCTAAAATTTGTAAAGTGCTGCGAAATATGTTGGCGCTATAAAAATAAAAACTATTATTATTATTACTTTCCTGTTGAAAGTGCAGAATTGAGGAGGAAAACCATATGCCCCGAATAACGGGAACTTGCCAGTAGATTCATGACAACGGTTATTCACAGCGAACTCAGCTAGAGGTAAATCAGAAACCCAATGCTCCTGCTTTTCGGACACAAAGCACCTAATATATGTCTCAAGATACTGGTTCACTCGCTCAGTTTGCCCATTAGACTGTGGATGAAAGGCGGAAGAAAAAGAAAGATGAATCCTTAAGCAAGCACAAAATGCTTTCCAAACTTTAGAAATAAATTAAAACCCTGGTCAGAAACAATATCAGATGGAATCCCATGTAATTTCACGATTTCTTTAATAAAGTTTTTGCCAAAGTCTTAACATTCGGTAAAGCAGGTAGAGCAGTGAAATGAGCCATCTTGCTGAATCTATCCACCACCACCAATATTACTGTGTTACCTGCTGACACGGGTAGATCAGTGATGAAATCTACAGACAAATGAGTCCATAGTTTACAGGGAATTTCCTAAGGTTGAAGAGCCCTGGATGAACGAGTATGTGGGGTCTTAGAACGCGCATAAGTACTGCAGGCGGCTACATAATCCCCAACATCCAGATGTGCCCCAGACCACCAAAAACTACGAGTAAGTAGATCTATGGTGGCTTTACTACCAGGATGTCCAGCCAGGACCAAATCGTGATGTTGACTCAAAATTCTAAGACGGAGGTTCACAGGGATAAACAGTTTACCTGAAGGACAGGAAGCAGGGGCGTCCCCCTGAGCCTCTAGGACCCCCTTCTCCAGATCGGAAAATATAGTAGCAATAACTACTCCTTTCTATAACATAGGAACTGACTCGCAATTACTTTCTCCTCTCGGAAAACGAGACATTGCATCCGCGTTAATGTTCTTATGTGCCGTCACAAAAAAGTTGAATCTAGTAAAGAACAATGACCAACTTGCTTGTCTAGGTGTTAGACGTTTAGCAGATTCCAGATACAAAAGATTTTTATGATCAGTGATTATCAAGACCAGATGAACTGCCCCCTGTAAAAAAATGATGCCATTCCTCAAAGGCCAACTTTATTGCCAAGAACTCCCTATTACTAATGTTATAGTTCTTCTTGGAGGATGACAATTTCTTGGAGAAGTATACACACGCAAAAAGAAAAAAAGCGATGACAAAGAGTTAAAAATCCATCTTTATTGTAGAAATATTAAAATCTGTATGCACCGGTTCACAAGGAATAGCCAAAGATACAAAAACTAACGCGTTTCAGTGAGATGTCTTAATCATGGTATACACACGGACGCCATTTGCTTGGAGATGAACCCTGTGACAACACAGCCCCAACATCCACCTCTGGTGCGTCAACCTCCACAGTGAACGGCTGTGTGACATCAGGCTGTATAAGAATCGGCGCAGAAACAAAACATCTCTTCAAAGTAGCAAATGCCTCACAGGTCGTACTGGACCATTTAAAAAAAATACATCCCTTTTCAGGTCATACCCGTAAGTAGTTTGGCCACTACCGAAAAGTTATTGATGAATTTGCGGTAATAATTATCGAAATCCAAAAACCTTTGCAATGCTTTTAAGTTTTCAGGATGATCCCAATTCAGTACTGCCCGGAATTTCGCCGGATCCATGTGAAAACTGGTGGACGATAATGAATACCCCAGAAAAGGGATCTCCTAAACCGAAAACATTCATTTCTGTGATTTGACATACAATTTATTTTCCCTGAGTATTTGTAAGACCTGCCTGACATGTACCTGAAGTGACTCTAGGTCCGGTTGAATAAATCAATGTCGTCCAGATAGTCTACCACAAATCTACCTGTTAGATGACGGAAAATGAGGTTTTCGTAGTGTCCCTCTAGTGTATTAAAAGCAGACTTCCACTCACGCCCCTCCATAATACGGACGACATTATAAGCCCCAATAAGGTCCAGTTTGGAAAACCACTTAGCCACGACGATCTAATTAAACAGATCCGGAATGAGAGGGAGAGGATACAGATCCCGAACCGTAATCCGATTTAGTTCTCGGAAATTTATGCAGGGACATAACCCCTCATCTTTTTTCTTACCTGATATGGCCTGATATGACCCTTAGCTAGACTTTCTGTGATATAGTCCTTCATGGCCTGCTTCTCTGAACCTGAAACGTTATATAACTTTCTCTTAGGCAACTTGGCCCCAGAAATTAAATTAATGAAGCAGTCATATGGTCGATGAGGTGGAAGTTCTTGACATCCATTCCGAGAACACATCCTCAAAATAAAACAGGTATTCCGGCAGAGATCGGGCAGCAACCCTAGCTATATGTGTGCACATGCAGTGTTTTTGACAGTAATCCCTCCATTTTACTACTTCCTGAGTCAGCCAGTCCACCACAGGATTGTGTAACGTCAGCCAAGGTAGTCCAAGAATCACAGGGGAGTGCAAGTCCTCTAACACATTACAATTGATAGATTCCAAGTGCATGGCCCCTACCTGCAGATGTATTTATAGAACGACCTGAGTAAAATACCCCGCCCCAGATTAAACCCCGGTCCACTGCCAAAAAAGGCCGAAATGACCAACTTACTTTCGCCTAAATGGATCTCGGCGGGTAATAAGAATTGCTACCTGCCCATTGAGGAAATATGTACACCCGGGTTGGTAACCTCCCCGAAACACAGGCTTCTTAGTTTTTCGACCGTTGTTTGCGGCTATGTAAGGCTGGACAGGTGCCCACAAAATTCCCCTTCTTGCCACAAAAAAACACACTCCCTCTTTGCGCCAAACTGCAGGAGGACCGGTGCAACGAGTCGTCCCACCCAACTGCATAGGTTCCTCAGTAGAAACAGCCCTAGACGAAGCTGCACGAGAAACATGCGTTGGAGTAGTATGCAGTATGGTTTATTACACAATGGCAAATGGTCAGTATGGGATTTTTTCAAATTCTGCATAGGCGCTTTTCTATATCTAGTTTCTCAGTCTGATAGGGGTGATATATAAGATTGACTCACTTGGAGTTACTTTGACTGGGGGCACCATCTAATGTTATGAAGCATGGTTTATATTATATTGTAATAATGAGAGTTATGAATTAGTTACTGCCTTATAATCATGCATTGTGATTGATTACATTACCGCTGCATCAATGTATAAACTAATCATGTACCCTACTGATCTGTAACCACACTGCCCTATTCTGTTTTTTAATGGGTTTTTAAGGTTTTTTTTTTACGGGAGTCTCTGTTGCTGTCTATTGATTTAATAAAGATTTAGAATTTAAATTTGATATAATGTAGTGGATACTTTTCATTGTTTACTTGGTGGTAATGGTTTTGATATGAGTTATTTTAAGTACCCCCAAGATTTATTGATTAATATAGAAATGGGTCTATATATCCTTTTTATGGGAACAATTTCTAGATTCCATTGATACCTGATCCCTCGAAGATTGAGGTGTCTCTTTTTGTCTCCCTCGTAGACGGTGATCTACTCTGATTGCTAGAGACATGGCAGCCTCCAGGGAGACAGGGGTGTCATATAAAACAAAGGCATCTTTCACATTCTCATAGAGCCCCTGACAAAACTGGCTATGGAGCGTGGGATCATTCCACCTAGTATCCGTAGACCATCTATGGAGCAATACTCCTCAACTTGCCGGTCTCCCTGCTGAAGCCAAAGTAATTGAGACTCAGCCAGAAAGACACGGTCGGGGTCATCATAAATTAGACCCAGAACATTAAACCATTCCTCGACCATCTGAAACGACTGGGAATTTGTTTCGGTAATCAGCCATCAGTATTTGTCTAAGTGCAGTTACCATGTGCTATTGGGTGCATGGAGGATGCGGAGACAAGTAAATTGGAGGGAGCAGACTATAATTAACATTTAGAAGGAGGGAACAGGGAAGAGTTAGGTTAGTAAGTTGAGGTGATAGGCCTGTCTAAAGAGATGTGCTTTTAAAGCACCCTAAAAAACATAGAGGCTAGATATGTTAGATCATTTGGGGTAGAGCATTCCAGAACACTGGCACAGCACAAGAGAAGTCTTCGAGACGGAGGTGTGAGGTACGGATTATGGAGGATGTTAGTCTTAGGTCAGTTGCAGAATGGAGGACACAGATAAGGTGATAGATAGTAATGAAGGATAAGATATAGGGTGGTGCAGAACTGTGAAGAGCTTTATGGGTGACAGAGACAAGTTTGTATTGTATTCTGTAGTGGATGGGCAACCAGTGTAATGACTGGCACAAGGTGGAGGCATCGGTGAAGCGACTGGACAGAAATATGACCATGGCTGCCGCATTCTGGACAGATTGGAGAGGAGAAAGTTTGGTTAGAGGGAGACCGATCAGTAAAGAGCGTAAGTGTTTTTTGCAGTTTCAAAGGTGAGAAAAGGTCGGATTCTGGAGATATTTTTAAGATGCAGGAAACATGAGCGAGTGAGTGAGTGGATATAGGGAATAAAGCAAAGTTCTGTGTCAAATATGACCACAAGACAGCAAAAGTACCACTTGAGAGTTATGGTTCAACCACCAAAAAATCGGGTATACAGTCATAGCCGAAAGCACCCTTGGAGATTTGTGTGCTCAGAAAACTTTGACCAAGGTTTCAGACCTTAATTAGCCTGTTAGGGTTATGGCTTGTTCACTATCATCGTTAGGAAAGGCCAGGTGATGCAAATTTCCCAGCTTTATAAAAACCCAGCCTGCTCTAACCTTGTGCCAAAAACAGTAGCCATGGGTTCTTCTGTAAGGGGGTGATCGGAACAGTCATGTGCCTCTTCCCTCCTTTTGCACAATGTATTATACTCTGCTTATTATATGTATATGAACATGTATGTGACAGTTGTCGGACCTGTTAGCTGCAGGGTCAGGTTAGGTTTAGATAGGATCTGGGCAGTGCAGAGGTGGGCACTTTAATATAAGATAGAGTTAAGGTAGGAAATAGTTAAAAGAATAAGAGTTGCTAAGTGTGGGAGGAGCAGGACAGTGGATACTGGGGGAAGTGACTGTTTGAGGGCAGTGGTTACAGGACCAGGGAAAGGAGCAGCAGCACAGTCGGTCCAGCAGCAGAAAATCGCCGGCCTGTAAATCGGACCAAGACTTTCCCATTAAGCCCGGGACCTACAGTCTAGAAGAGGTAGCTGTGTGGCTTCCTTTAACTCCTCCAAGAAGCGGAAGACTAGACGGACGGGGATTAGTCCCCAGAAGACTGTGCACGACTCACAAGGCTGCAGTGCCTGCAGGTCTACAATTTTGTCCCTTGTGTACATAGACAGCTATTTGGTCTTGGCCATGATGGAGAGGTTGAAGTGTGATTGATTGAGTGTGTGGACAGATGTCTTTTATACAGGTAACGATTTCAAACAGGTGCAATTGATACAAGTAATGAGTGAAGAGTAACATAGTTTTTAAGGTTGAAGGAAGACTAAGTCCATCTAGTTCAACCCATAGCCTAATATGTTGATCCAAAGGAAGGCAAAAAAAAACCCATGTGGCAAACACTAAGCTCCGCATTGGGGAAAAAAATTCCTTTCTGACTCCACATACGGCAATCAGACTAGTTCCCTGGATCAGTGCCCTATCAAGGAATCTAGTATATATAACCTGTAATATTATACTTTTGAAGAAAGGCATCCATGTCCTTCTTAAATTTTAGTAGTGAATCACTCATTACAATATCATGCGGCAGAGAGCTCCATAGTCTCACTGCTCTTATAGTAAAGAATCCGCATCTGTGATTATGATTAAACCTTCTTTCCTCCAGACGTAGAAGATGCCCCCTTGTCCCCGTCTCTGGCCTCAGAGTAAAAAGATCAGTAGAAAGGTCTTTGTACTGTCCCCTCATATACTTGTACATAGTAATAAGATCACCCCTAAGCCTTCGTTTTTCCAAGCTAAATAACCCCAAGTTTAATAACCTGTCTTGGTATTGCAGACCCCCCAGTCCTCTAATAACCTTGGTCGCTCTTCTCTGCACCCTCTCTAGTTCAGCTATGTCTTTCTTATACACCGGAGACCAGAACTGTACACAGTATTCTAAGTGTGGTCGCACTAGTGACTTGTATAGAGGTAAAATTATGTTCTCCTCATGAGCATCTATGCCTCTTTTAATGCATCCCATTATTTTATTTGCCTTTGTAGCAGCTGCCTGACACTGACCACCAAACGTGAGCTTGTCGTCCACCAATAAACCCAGGTCTTTTTCAGTTACATTTTTGCCCAGTGTTTTACAATTAAGCATATAATTATACATTTTGTTTCCTCTGCCCAAGTGCATTACCTTACATTTATCCCCATTAAAGCTCATTTGCCATTTATTAGCCCAACCTTCTAGTTTACATAGATCCTCAAGTAATATAAAATTGTCCTCCTCTGTATTGATTACCCTGCAGAGTTTAGTGTCATCTGCAAATATTGAAATATTACTCTGTATGCCCCCTACAAAGTCATTAATATGTTAAAAAGAAGGGGGCCCAATACTGACCCCTGTGGTACCCCACTGTTAACTGAGACCCAGTCTGAGTGTGTTCCATTAATAACCACTCTTTGTTTCCTATCACTGAGCAAGTTCTTAACCCACATATATTTTCCCCTATCCTCATTGTTCTCATTTTATGTATCAACCTTTTGTGTGGAAACGTATCAAAAGCTTTTGAAAAGTCCATATACACAACATCCACTGCATTTCCTTGGTCCAGTCCGGAACTTACCTCTTCATAAAAGCTGATCAGATTAGTTTGACAGGAACGGTCCCTCGTAAACCCATGTTGATATTGGGTCATGAGGTTATTCTTCTTCAGATACTCTAGTATAGCATCTCTTAGGAAACCCTCCAGGATTTTACCCATAGTAGAGGTTAAGCTTAATGGCCTATAATTTCCACGTTCGGTTTTTGCCCCCTTTTTGAATATTGGCACCACATTTTCTATACTCCAGTCCTGTGGTACAGACCCTGTTATTATGTAATCTTTAAAGATTAAAAATAATGGTCTATCTGTGACTTTACTGCAGTTCTCGCAGGTGTATCCCATCCAGGCCAGGGGACTTGTCAACTTTAGTGATTTTTAGACGCCGCCGTACTTCCTGCTGGGTTAAGCAAGTGACATTTAATGGAGAATTTTTGTTATCACTGATCATGTTTTCTGTCATGCGATTTTCTTGTGTAAATACTGTTGAAAAAAAATCATTTAGAATATTGGCTTTTTCCTCATCCACCATTTCACCCATACTATTTTTAAGGGGGCCAACACTATCATTTTTTAGTTTCTTACTATTTATGTAGTTAAAGAATATTTTGGGATTATTTTTACTTTCTCTGGCAATGAGTCTCTCTGCCTCAATCTTTGCTGCCTTGATTTGGTTTTTACAGGATTTATTTAATTTTCTGTATTTATTTAATGCCTCGTCACTCCCCACTTGCTTTAGTTCTCTAAATGCTTTCTTTTTGTTACTTATTGTGCCCCTTACAGCTCTATTTAGCCATAGTGGTTTCCTCCTATTTCTAGCATGTTTATTCCCATAGGGTATATATTGTGCACAGGTCCTATTCAGGATGCTAATAAATGTCTCCCATTTGCTTTGTGTAGTTTTATGTCTCAGGATATCGTCCCAGTTTACTGCACTAAGATCATCTCTCAACCGTTGGAAATTTGCCTTCCTGAAGTTTAGTGTCCTTGTAACCCCTCTACGACACATCTTATTAAAGGATACATGAAAACTTATTATTTTGTGATCACTATTACCCAAGAGACCCCCAACTCGTATATTTGATATGCGGTCTGGCCTGTTGGTTAATATTAGGTCTAGCAGTGCCCCCCTTCTTGTTGGGTCCTGAACCAGTTGTGAAAGGTAATTGTCTCTCATAGTTGTCAAAAACCTATTACCTTTGCTGGAACTACAGGTTTCTGTTCCCCAATGTATTTCAGGGTAGTTAAAGTCCTCCATAATAATGATTTCTCCTTGAGTTGTTGCTTCATCTATTTGCTTTATGAGGATATTCTCCACTGCTTCCATTATTTTTGGAGACTTATAACAAACCCCTATCAGTAATTTATTATTTTTTCCACCTCCCCTTATCTCCACCCACAGGGACTCTACATTTTTATTAGATTCACATATATTCTCACGCAAGATGGGTTTTAAGGATGATTTTACATATAAACACCCCTCCCCCTCGCTTGTTTGTACGGTCATTTCTGAACAGACTATAGCCCTGTAAATTAACTGCCCAGTCATGGCTCTCGTCCAGCCATGTCTCAGATATCCCCACCATGTCATAATTATTTTCCACCTAAATTAATTCTAATTCCTCAATTTTGTTGGTGAGACTTCTGGCATTGGTGTACATGCATTTTATGTATCTCTCTGTACCTCTATTCCATCTTACTATATTGACTTTTCTAACCCCACCCCCAATTTCTTTATTTGTGCCCAGGTCACTATCTGCACTATCTTCCCCACCTATAAAATGAATACCCTCCCCCCCAATCCCTAGTTTAAACACTTCTCCAACATTCTAGCCATTTTCTCCCCCCAGCACAGCTGCACCATCCCCATTGAGGTGCAGCCTGAGCAGCAAGCCTTCTGAAAGAAAAACTAACAGGTCTGTGAGAGTCAGAATTCTTGCTGATTGGTAGGTGATCGAATACTTATTTCATGCAATAAAATGCAATTTAATTATTTAAATCATACAATGTGATTTTCTGTTTTTTATTTTTAGGTTCTGTCTCTCACAGTTGAAGTGTACCTACGATAAAAATTACAGACCTCTGCCTTCTTTGTAGGTGGGAAAACTTGCAAAATCTGCAGTGTATCAAATAATTATTTTCCCCACTATATACATATATTTTTTTTCTATATTTTATACATATCGTTTATTAATAAAGTATCTGATTTTATTATTTCAATTTTAAATCTTCAGCCTATTAGAGTCACTAACAATTGCAGTGTTATTTTGGGCATCCGCTTTCTTTGTATAATCATTAATGATTGAGAATGGATTTCACTGAGGATATACCGTATTTTTCGGTACTGAATGGGAAAGTGGACTCCACCACCGGCCTCCAGAAGCAGCGACCCTGCTTCCTGTGACCACGCACCACTGCCGCCGACCCCTCCAGCCATTTTATTTTAAAGAATATTTTTTCTATTTTCCACCCCAAAAATTGGGGTTCATCTTATAGGCTTATAATCCGCAAAATACGGTATATGGAAACTCATCGTGCCATGGCCATACCTTGATGAAGAAGGACCGTGAAACTTTGAAACGCGAGAGGTTCCTTTGGCCACATCGGCATTCCGTAGTCTCATTCAGTGACGTCACACGCCATCTTCACGTGCACCATAGGTCCAGTAACGCTACCGGCCGGAGCGCTCTGCATATAGGGACGTCAATACAAGAAAGATGGGAGGATGCTCCCGCAACACATCTTGGCAAAACATCTTTTGTCCCAACATCCACTTATGGACCTTTCTTTAAGAATGGTTTTCCAAGTAAGTTAACCCTTCAGATAACAATTGAAGGACGTAATACCATTGCGGCATCGCATTCATTTGAATTGCAGGACTTTCTATCATAGCTTTACTGTTCTTAATTGTATCATAAGACTTGTTACAATTACAATTGCGTTACAATTGCTTCACCTGTAATGCACATACATCTTGTTTGATATCAGCTTTTATTACAGGGCTCATCCGGCACTGTGGGATTGTTTAAACGGAAATGTAGAGATTCCATACATATCAGTGAGTGACAGGATACTGCTCCTGAGCTGAGCTCCGGGGCCGCTCATTCTCCCCGGCTCCTCTGTGCTAGCGGTCAGAGGATTACAGCGGGGAACATCTCTGGACAGATGAGTATAAGGAATTTATTATTTTATTCTTATTTTTACATGTGGACACTGCGGGAGCAGACTACTTCTACCCTCATCATTGTGCCTGCTGGTGCTCATCACAACGCCGGCTTGGAACCATGATGAGGGCAGTGTTCAGCACCCAGCGCTTGGGAACAGCACTAACTTTAGCGCTGATTCCCAGGCGCCGATACATGTGCTCCTGATGCGCCACACAGGCCGCACACGGATGCAACACGTAAAACACACACAGACACAGATATCTCCGGTACCGTTTTTTCCGGTACAGGAAATATAGGACGTGTGAAACCGGCCTTAGATGAATTCATTGAAAGGTGTAGTTTGCTAAATTGGGCCACTTATGGGGTATACTGCTGTTCTGGCACCTCAGGGGCTCTTCCAGTGGGTCATGGCACCCACAAGACATAACAGTAAATCTGCACTATAATATGGCGCTCCTTCCCTTCTGAGCTTTGAATTGTGCATGAAAAATATTTCCCGATTACATGTAGGGTATTGGCGAACTCAGGGGAAATTGCACAACAAACTGTGAAGTTCATTTTTCTCTATTAGCCCTTATAAAAATTAAAAACTTGGGGCTAAAACAACATTTTAGTGGTAAAAATGTAATTATTCTATCTTCACTGCCCCCTAGATGAATTCATTGGTGAGGTGTAGTTTGTAAAATGGGGTCACTTAAGGTGGCGTTCTCCTGATCCTGCACCTCAGGGGCTCTGGCAATGTGACATGGCACCCTCAAACCATTCCAGCTAAATCTGAACTCCAATATGGTGCTCCTTTCCATCTGAGCTATGCACTGTGCCTCAAAAGTAGTTTTCGTCCAAATATGGGTTATTGGCATACTGAGAAGAAATTGCATAACAAACTGTACTCTTCATTTATTCCTATTATCCCCTTTCAAAATTAAAAACTTGGGGCCAAAGCAACATTTTTGTGGAAACAATCATAATTTTTAATTTACTCGGCCCAATATTATACAATTCTGTGAATCATCTGAGGGTTAAAAATGGTCACTACACCCAAAGATGAATTCCTCGAGAGGTGTACTTTCAAAAACGGGATCACTTGTGTTTTTTTTTTTGCTGTTTTGGCATGTCAGGGGTTCTTCAAATGTGACATGGCATCCGCAATCTATTCTAGCCAAAATTGCACTCCAGAATTCAATTGGCTCTCCTTTTCACATATTTTTTGAATTTCACAGTTCAACGTTATAGAAATCTGTGAAGCACCTGTGGGTTCAAGGTGCTCACCACATGTCTAGATAAATTCCTTCAGGGGTGTAGCCTCCAAAATGGAATCACTTGTGGGGGTTTTCCACTGTTTAGGCACATCAGGGGCTCTCCAAACCCGACATGACACCCGCAGACCATTCCATCAAAGTCTGCGTTTCAAAATGTCACTCCTTCCTTTCTGAGCCCTGCTGTGCTCCCAAACAGTAGTTTTCCCCTACATATGGGGTATCAACATACTCAGGAGAAATTTCACAACAAAATTTTGGGGTCCACTTTCTGCTGTTACCTTTGTGAAAATAAAAAATTGAGGCTAAAAAACATTTTTGTGAAAAAATGTGATTTCTTTATTGAGGGGGTTCAAGGTGCTCACCACCCATCTGGATAAGTTCCCTGACGGGTCTAGTTTCCACAAAGGTGTCACTTACCGGGGGTTTCTACTGTTTAGGCCCATCAGTGGCTCTTCAAATGCGACATGGTGTCCGCTAATTACTCCAGCAAATTTTGCATTTAAAAACTTAAATGGCGCGCCTTCCCTTCCGAGCCCTGCCGTGCAAAGCACGACACCACGGATCACCAGGTATTGTACTCCCCAGAGTCTCTTTTCTTATCACTTTGGCTCACTATGGATGTAGGATGTTTAGAACCCCATGCTATATTGTTACTAAGTGACCATGCAGACATATTGACATGATCAACTATTAGGGCTGCATGTAGGTAATTATATTCATTAACAATTATCCCGCTCCTCTATCTGATTCAGTTCCACCTTTATATGCATGTGACCCTATTATTACTTATTTAACTATATGTGTATATACAATGAGTCACAATTATTCATACGATATTTGTAGTAATCTGACGATTTAGATATATGACAGCTTGCCACACATGAATACAGGAGTACATGGTTTAATCCTCTTAGGAGTTTAACAAGTTTATTGGATGGGTGTCCCTCTGCATTCTCTTCATATTTTCTTCATGTCAATACATGGTTATGACCAGTAAAGACACATAGGGATTACGATCTACAATAGATACTTAGCAGTTTAACAATATTTTCTATTATCGGCTGGTGGGTCCAGTTGCTATGATCATAGAATCATAGAATGGTAGAGTTGGAAGGGACCTCCTGGGTCATCTGGTCCAACCCCCTGCTCAAAGCAGGATTCACTAGATCATCTCAGACAGATGTCTGTCCAGCCTCTGTTTGAAGACGTCCATTGAAGGGGAACTCACCACCTCTCGTGGCAGCCTGTTCCACTCATTAATCACCCTAACTGTCAAAAAGTTTTTTCTAATATCTAATCTGTGTCTCCTCCCATTTAGTTTCATCCCATTGCTTCTAGTCTTTCCTTGTGCAAATGAGAATAAAGATGATCCTTCTACAATGTGACAGCCCTTGACATATTTGTAGACAGCTATTAAGTCTCCTCTCAGTCTTCTTTTTTGCAAGCTAAACATTCCCAAATCCTGCAACCGTTCCTCATAGGACATGGTTTGCAGACCAGTCACCATTTTGGTCGCTCTTCTCTGAACTTGCTCCAGTTTGTCTATGTCTTTTTTAAAATGTGGTGCCCAAAACTGTACACAGTATTCCAGATGAGGTCTGACCAAAGAGGAGTAAAGACCGATAATGACTTCACGTGATCTAGACTGTATGCTTCTGTTAATACATCCCAGAATTGTATTTGCCTTTTTTGCTGCTGCATCACACTGTTGACTCATGTTCAGTCTATGATCTATTAGTATACCTAAGTCTTTTTCACATGTACTGTTGCTTAGCTCTATTCCTCCCATTCTGTATATGCTTTTTTCATTTTTATTGCCCAGATGTAGTACTTTGCATTTTTCCCTGTTAAAAACCATTCTGTTGGTTGCTGCCCACTGCTCCAGTTTATTTAGGTCTTTTTGAATCCTCTCTCTCTCTTCTCTAGTATTAGCTATCCCTCCTAGCTTTGTGTCATCAGCAAATTTAATCAGTTTACCCTCAATTCCTTCATCTAAATCATTGATAAAGATGTTGAACAATACAGGTCCCAGGACGGAGCCCTGTGGTACCCCACTTGAGACATTCATCCAGCTGGATGTGAAGCCATTTACAACCACCCTTTGAGTCCGATCACTAAGCCAGTTATGAATCCACCTAACAGTTGCCTGGTCCATTGCATACTTGGTCATTTTTTCAATAAGGATGGTGTGAGATACTTTGTCAAATGCTTTGCTGAAGTCAAGATATACTATATCTACAGCATTTCCCTGATCCACCCAGTCAGTGATTCTGTCATAGAAGGAAATTAAGTTAGTCTGACATGACTTGTTAGTTACAAACCCATGCTGACTCTGGTTAATCACTTCATTCTTATCCATGTACTTACATACATGTTGTTTAATAATTTCCTGGTATAGAAGTCAGACTCACCGGCCTATAGTTCCCTGGGTCCACCTTCTTCCCCTTTTTGAAGATAGGAACAACATTTGCTCTTCTCCAGTCTTCTGGGACTTCTCCTGTTCTCCAAGAATTTTCAAAGATTATGGAGAGTGGTTCTAAAATTTCTTCTACGATCTCCTTCAGTACTCTGGGGTGTAATTCATCTGGACCTGGAGACTTGAACTCATTTATGTTAGCTAAATATTCCCTCACAATCTTTCTGTTTACAGATAACTTGGATTCCTCTATTCCTTTAAAAGGACAGTGAAGATCAGTTGATGTTACATTTTCTTTCTGAGAGAAAACAGATGCAAAATAGGAATTAAAAAGTTCGGCCTTCTCAACATCCTCTCTTACCATTTCTCCATTTTCATCCTGTAAAAATCCTATAGCATCTTTGACTTTTCTTTTACTTTTGACATACCCCCAAAATCCTTTTTTATTGCTTTTGACATCTCTTGCAAGCCTTAATTCATTATCAGCTTTAGCTAACCTGATACGTGCCCTGCAGGATCTGCAGACTGCATTATAATCTTCTTTAGATATGCCTCCCTCTTTCCATTTAATAAACATTTCTTTCTTTCTTTTTAGCATGTGTTTAAGTTCTGTGTTCATCCATCCTGGTTTCCTTAAATGCTTCCCATTCTTCCTACTTTTCGGGATTGTTAACGATTGTGCTTTGAGAATCTCATTTTTAAAAATTTCCCATCCTTCCTGGACATTTTTGTCCTTAAGGACATCCAGCCATTGGATCCCTCCTATTCTCTTTCTGAGTCTCTTAAAATCTGCCTTTCTAAAATCTAACCTTGAAGTCTGAGTCTTCACATGTCTTCCTCCTCTAGTTATCCAAAATTCTATAATAGCATGATCGCTGCCTCCTAGGGTCCCAGCCACCTTTACCTCCTCAACCATTTCCTCCCTGTTTATAAGGATTAGATCCAAAGTAGCAGATCCCCTTGTTTTCTCCCCTACCTTTTGGAAGATAAACTTGTCAGCAAGAGAGGATAAGAATTTGCTTGACCTGTTAGTTTTACTTGAGAGAGATTCCCAACAAATGTCTGGATAGTTGAAATCTCCCATGACCACTACGTCATATTTTTTGGAGAACTTGGTCATTTGATACATAAAGAGTTCATCCATATCTTCAGCTTGCCCAGGTGGCCTGTAGTAAATGCCTACAATGGTGTCCTTTCCGTTGTTCTCTCCTTGTATTCTTACCCAAACAGTTTCCACAGAACTCCCAGTCTCTGAAGCTTCAATCTCTGTGCAGATATACGCTTTTCTAACATACAATGCAACACCTCCTCCTCGTTTATCAAGTCTGTTTCTTGCAAATAAGTTGTATCCTTTTAGCCTTTTATTCCAATCATGTGTATCGTCCCACCAAGTTTCAGTGATTCCAATGACATCATATTCCTTTTCCTGCATTAGTAGTTCCAATTCTCCTTGTTTGTTGCCCATGCTTTGTGCATTTGTATAAAAACATTTTAGTTTGTGATTGGTTTTTCTTCCTCCCATATTTTTATTATTTAAATTGTTTTGTCTTTGTTCTTCCTTTCCACTTCCAGTAGCAGAGATCTCAATAGTATTTGTCAGCTGTATGGCTTTTTCTGGCCTTTTGCTTCCCTTCCCACATTGTTCTAGTTTAAAGCTCTTCTGATGAGTGTAGCAAGGCGACTTCCAAATACATGTTTTCCAGTCTTCGTAAGGTGCACCCCATCTCTAGCAAGTAGTCCATCGTATAGGTAATTCATTCCGTGATCCAGAAATCCAAATCCTTGTTGACGGCACCATCGACGTAGCCAGTTGTTCACCTGTAGAATCTTATTCCACCTCATTGTTCCATGGCCATCCACTGGGAGGATGGATGAGAAGACCACCTGCGCTCCCAATTCTTTCACTTTCTTGCCTAAGTCTTCAAAGTCACTGCAGATGGTTTCCAGGTCCTTTCTTGCGGTGTCATTTGTCCCCACATGTATTAGCAGGAATGGGTAGTGATCTGTAGGTCTGAAGAGTCTTGATATCCTGTCAGACACATCTTTAATTTTTGCTCCTGGAAGACAGCACATTTCTCTTGAGGTTATGTCTGGTCTGCAGATAGCGGCCTCTGTTCCTCTTAACAGGGAATCCCCCATGACCACCACTCTCCGTTTTTTCTTCACAACATTCTTCTTTCTCCATCCAGGAGGATTCTGAGGGCTTACAAGGTTATTCATTGCTGGCAAAGTCTTATTTTGCTGTATTTCTTCATGGTTCTCCTGCGTGAGAGCCTGGTACTGGTTCCTGAGCAGTATGGGTGCTGACTGCCTCTCGATCCTCCTGCTTCTGTGGGTCACATGCTTCCATTCCTCTGTTTCATCAGGTGCAGTTCGAATTTCTTCTCTTTCTGAATCATGAAGAGATAATTCTGCTCTGTCTAAGAACTCTTCACCTTCCTTAATGATTTTCAAGGTAGTTAACCTCTCTTCTAGATTTCGCAACTTTTCCTCCAACAGGGACACAAGCTTGCATTTCTGGCATGTGAAGTTTGGCTTTTCCACTGGCAAGTCTGTGAACATGTAGCAGGATATGCAGCTCACCAAATGGCTCCTGGACTCTTCCATGTTCTTATTGTTAATGTTCTGAAAACAGTGAAAAAAGCTTAAAAAAAAAGCTTCAAAATGCGGCGCGCGGTTTACTGATGTCCTCTTTTCAGCTCCAACAGCCAAAATCCAGTGTTCTTTGAGCTTGCGGAGACTCTTCACTTACCCCAAAATGCAGTGGGAATATGCAAATTATCTCCTCAGGACTCCTCCCCTGGTTTACCGATGTCCTCTTTTCAGCTCCAACAGCCAAAATCCAGTGTTCTTTGAGCTCGCGGAGACTCTTCACTTACCCCAAAATGCAGTGGGAATATGCAAATTATCTCCTCAGGACTCCTCCCCTGGTTTACCGATGTCCTCTTTTCAGCTCCAACAGCCAAAATCCAGTGTTCTTTGAGCTCGCAGAGACTCTTCACTTACCCCAAAATGCAGTGGGAATATGCAAATTATCTCCTCAGGACTCCTCCCCTGGTTTACCGATGTCCTCTTTTCAGCTCCAACAGCCAAAATCCAGTGTTCTTTGAGCTCGCGGAGACTCTTCACTTACCACAAAATGCAGTGGGAATATGCAAATTATCTCCTCAGGACTCCTCCCCTGGTTTACCGATGTCCTCTTTTCAGCTCCAACAGCCAAAATCCAGTGTTCTTTGAGCTCGCGGAGACTCTTCACTTACCCCAAAATGCAGTGGGAATATGCAAATTATCTCCTCAGGACTCCTCCCCTGGTTTACCGATGTCCTCTTTTCAGCTCCAACAGCCAAAATCCAGTGTTCTTTGAGCTCGCGGAGACTCTTCACTTACCCCAAAATGCAGTGGGAATATGCAAATTATCTCCTCAGGACTCCTTCCCTGGTTTACCGATGTCCTCTTTTCAGCTCCAACAGCCAAAATCCAGTGTTCTTTGAGCTCGCGGAGACTCTTCACTTACCCCAAAATGCAGTGGGAATATGCAAATTATCTCCTCAGGACTCCTCCCCTGGTTTACCGATGTCCTCTTTTCAGCTCCAACAGCCAAAATCCAGTGTTCTTTGAGCTCGCGGAGACTCTTCACTTACCCCAAAATGCAGTGGGAATATGCAAATTATCTCCTCAGGACTCCTCCCCTGGTTTACCGATGTCCTCTTTTCAGCTCCAACAGCCAAAATCCAGTGTTCTTTGAGCTCGCAGAGACTCTTCACTTACCCCAAAATGCAGTGGGAATATGCAAATTATCTCCTCAGGACTCCTCCCCTGGTTTACCGATGTCCTCTTTTCAGCTCCAACAGCCAAAATCCAGTGTTGTTTGAGCTCGCGGAGACTCTTCACTTACCCCAAAATGCAGTGGGAATATGCAAATTATCTCCTCAGGACTCCTCCCCTGGTTTACCGATGTCCTCTTTTCAGCTCCAACAGCCAAAATCCAGTGTTCTTTGAGCTCGCAGAGACTCTTCACTTACCCCAAAATGCAGTGGGAATATGCAAATTATCTCCTCAGGACTCCTCCCCTGGTTTACCGATGTCCTCTTTTCAGCTCCAACAGCCAAAATCCAGTGTTCTTTGAGCTCGCGGAGACTCTTCACTTACCCCAAAATGCAGTGGGAATATGCAAATTATCTCCTCAGAACTCCTCCCCTGGTTTACCAATGTCCTCTTTTCAGCTCCAACAGCCAAAATCCAGTGTTCTTTTTGTAATCAGGAGAAATTGGACAACAAATTTTATGGTCCATTTTCTCCTCTTATTCTTGTGAAAAAGTAAAATTTGGGGCTAAAGCAAAATTTTCGCGGGAAAAAACTTTTTTTTTCATTTTCACGGCTCAACGTTATAAAATTCTGTGAAGCACCTGTGGGTCAAGGTGCAGTTTTTAAAATAGTGTGATTATTAGGTACTTTCTGTCTCATAGGCCCCTCAGTCACTTCAAATGTGATGTGGTTCCTAAAAAATTGGTTTTATAAATTTTGTTGGAAAAATGAAAAATTGCTGATTAACTTTTAACCGTTATAACTTCCTAACAAAAAAATCATGTTTCAAAGCAGACATTTGATAAATGTTATTTATTAACTATTTTTTGTGGTATACTGTATTTCTCAGACTATAAGACACACTTTTTTCCTCCAAAATTTTGGAGGAAAGTGGGGGGTGCGTCTTATAGTCTGGATGTACGGTCCGGCTGTGGATGGTGGGAGATGTGGGTGTGGGGTGAGCGGCAGCGCCTGCTGTGGCTAACAGTGCCTGCTGCTAAAGAAAATGAATATTCACTGCTCCCCACTCCCATGGGAGCGTGGAGCACTGAAAATTCATTCTCCTTAATAGTGCGCACAGTGTCTGCCGCAGCCGCTGGCAATCCTGTGTGTCTGCTATTAAGGAGAATGAATATTCACTACTCCCGATTGGAGTGGGGAGCAGTGAATATTCATTCACTTTAACAGCGGGCACACGTGATCGCCCAGCCACTGCCGGTGGCTGTGGCTGACACTGTGCGCGCTATTAAGGAAAATGAATATTCACTACTCCCCACACCCATAGTCCCGGCGTGGGGAGCAGTGAATATTCCGACAGCTGACCTCAGCGTGTGAGGGCGCATGGCAGTGACGTCATGCGCTACTTACATGGTGAGATCAGCTGCTGGCAGCAGAACAGGACGCAGCACTGGAGCAGAGGGGATGTGAGGAGAATCGTTTATTTTTTTTTATGTGTGCAGCATGATGGGGATGGGGGTGCCATGCATACTAGGATGGGGGTGCCATGCATACTATGATGGGTATGCCATGCATACCAGGATGGGGGTGCCATGTATACCAGGATAGGAGTGCCATGCATACCAGGATGGGGGACCTTGTTTACCAGGATGGTGGGCCATGTATACCAGAATGAGGATAGGGGCCACATATAACAGGAAGGGGGGCCATATATACCAGCATAGAAGTGCCATGCATACCAGGATGGGAGTGCCATGTATACCAGGATGGGGGCATACATATACCAGGATGGGGGATATTAGTTCAGAATTGGGGGACATTACCCCTATAACAGGGTCAGCAGCAGACTTCCCCCCATAACAGTGCATCATGACAACATTTTTTGTTTCAATTTTTTTCATATTTTCCTCATCTAAAACCTAGGTGCGTCTTATGGTCCGGTGCATCTTATAGTCTGAAACATACACTAACTATCTGATTTAAGGGGCATAAAAAGTCTAAGTTTGAAAATTGCTAAATTTTCATATTTATTGTCAAATTTTCGATATTTTTATAAATAAAAGCAAATCATATAGACCAAAATTTACCACTAACGTGAATTATGTGTCACGAAAAAAGTGACGCTGGTCAGAATTGCAAGATTTGGCCAGGTAGGAAGGTGAAAACAGGCTTGGGGGTGAAGGGGTTAATTGCGCACAGAATCTACTTTATGGAGCGGTGGCTGCTTTCCCAGTGTAAGTCTATGAAACTCATAAGACGTTCCATAGACTTTATGTGTGGACTGGAAGTGGCTTTCTCTATTAATGTGAGCTAGCTAGTCTGATTTCAGGTCACATGGGCCAGAAATGGAAACTAAGAGAAGACGGCACTCAGTTAGAATTTTCATACAGTTACACACCATTACATAGAAAATTAGGACTGACTATGGAATAAAAATTTTGATGGAGCAACTTCTTTAAAGGGAGAACAAAAAAGCAAAACAGCTCCGTATCCTTTTGCAAGATATCTAAAATCTAGAATATTTACACATTATTAATTTTACACATATTGTTTGTGCTGAATATCTTCACGAGAAATATAAACGCAAGTCCTTTCAGAACAGGTGAGTGTTTGCCATAATTGGTTACTGACTTTCTCTGTATATGCTTAAGAGGTTGTCCACTACTTTTACATTGATGACCTATCTTTAGGATAGGTCATCAGTGTCTAATTGGCCAGGGTCCGACATCCAGCACCCTCACCAATCACCTGTTATCGGGGTCCGCTGGCCGGAAGTGCTCACTTGCGGAGCTGCTCTGTCTACTTGTAGTACTAGACATCCATCTCCTATTGATTTGAATAAGAGGCGGGTGTGCAGTACCAAACCAAACACCGGCCACTACAAGTAGACGGAGCAGCTCGGCAAGTGCGTACCTCCGACCAGCGGCCGCCGAAACCAATAACGGGTGTCGGACCCCGGCCGATCAGATATTGATGACCCATCCTAAAGATAAGTCATCAATTTAAAAGTAGTGGACAACCTCTTTGAGTTCACAATATTCTGGTTAAATGTAAAGTCAGAATTTATTCTGTAAAATGTAGTTCATTGCTTTGCAAATGTTTATTTTTAGCTTTTCTATGGGGGGGATGTGCCTTCACCCCTCCTTCCTGAGCTGTGATTGGCTATGTCTAAGACTGCTAGATCAGCTGCCGAGCTTTGATTGGCAGCTGCTGAGAGCGGTAAAAATACACGCCCCCAGAGAAAAGTCTGAAAAAACGCCCTGATGGACTGCAAGCAGAGATTTCACATGCTGCACTCTAAAAGCAACAAATATTAATATCTCTTCAATGGAGTAACGCAGCGCAAAAAGGAAAAGATCAGTAGAATCAGGGAAACTCAAGGATTTTTACAAGGACTCAATTTTTTTAAGCAAGTGACATGTTCTTTTTAAGTCAATATGAAAAATAATTTTTTCATTTTCAATGTTCTTTACCTGAGTCCTACTACTTGCCCCATAACTAACCCAATAGCGGTACTGACTGCACACGATAGAGCTCCTGTGCCACGTAGTTTTTTGGGGGCACTTTCTCCAAGATACATTGGTTGAATATTCATGCTGACCCCTTGGGAAAAGTAAAAGTGTTCAATTAAATAGCCTTATATATGTTTCAAAGATACATGCATTTTTGTTATTCTTCCCATGTGAAATAACCAGTTTTTACCTGAATTCACGCCAGCAAAGATTCTCCCCAGTATGATCATTTCAAAGGACTTGGCATAGCGGCTGAAGCCACAAAATATTGCAGAGAGTATTATAAATACATTATTAAAGAGCAGAGATTTCTTTCTGTGAAAACAAGAAAATGACATAGATAAAAAGGAAATAGATACACATATTGATTCATAATAAATAAATACAAATCAGAAGCAAATAAAGCATATCATTTTCAAATATTAAAATAATATAGCTATAGGGATTCATCAGGGGAGTGTATTTAGTATTTTTTGGGGGGCATCGGCCATTTTTGCATCTGGAGATAGTGGTAGCAGCACTCTGTACCACTGAGATGGACTCTCACCATTGTGAGGTTCATTACATTTTTTAAGTCACTTGGCACTTTAAGGCACAGAGTCACTTTTTTGCTCTTCTGTATGGCCGATGCCCCCCCAAAAATACTAAATACACTCCCCTGATGAATCCCCGATAAGGAGGAAGAAACAAGTCGGGAAGGATCTTCTTTGAGGGTAACATTGTTAGGACATATTTGAGTACTGCCCTTGTTAGGGTGGGAGCTAACACCAGGGGCACGACAGGGTAGATTTTCTCCTGAAGAACCAATGGACTGAAGGGGATGAAGAAACCCGAACGATGCCCACATGCACAAAAAATGGGTGAGATCCACACATGTCACTAATATTTGATAACACTGTATGTTTTTTCATTTACTGACCAGGATTGGTTGGAAATTATTGGCCTTTTTTGTAGGTCATATGTTTGCATTCCAATAGGGCAGTCTAGGCATTACATGTTTTAGAACTATTTTTGCTATTGCTTGGCATCCTCTGCCTCTTGTTTTGATATTTTTAGAGGTAGTATTTGTCAATTTGGATATAAACAGGATGTAATTAAGGACTGGTATCGAATTTTGGAGGTATTTACTATAAACTCTCTTTTTAGAGATTTATTAAAGGTTATATTTTAAGAGATACCTCGTGGCTGTTATATATACTCATTAAACAATAAAAACTATCCATTCTTTTTACATGGACCCATTGATTCTAGTGGATAAGTTTAATCCATGACCTAGATCAAAAAAGTACATATCTTCATTTTTTTTGTGATGATGATGATAAACGTTAGTATTGTTTATTATAGTATTTTATCACATTTCTCTCCATTTGTTTTTTTAACACATTCTTTTTAAGGGAATCTTTAAAGACACCTTATTACTAAGAGTGGTCCTCTGTGATTCTCATGTTGAATGCCTGTGAGTTGCAATTCATGGTGGAGTAGTTACCAGAAATCTGTTAGGTATCTGCTGTTATGTAGGAATATAGCTTGAAGCTTGTGGATTAATGCTCTGCAGCTTCTCTTTTAGAGGTTTGTGCTAGGAAACTCTATGCAGCACGAAGGTGTAAACACTAGGGTTGAGAAAGTATGTTCTGTCCGAATATGCTCGGGCCGAGCTCCGGGTATTTATAGCTGCTCGGTGATATGGTTGAATCGCTCCCGTGTGCATGATTTGCAACTGTTTGACAGCTTTATTACATGTGAGGAATGTGTAAGAAATAGACATTCCTCGCATGTAATAAAGCTGTCAAACAGTCGCAAATCATGCACACAGGAGCGATTCAACCATATCACCGAGCAGCTGTAAATACTCAGAGCTCGGCCCGAGCATACTCGGAGAAAGGGTTAATAGAACATACTCGCTCAACACTAGTAGACATAAGATACCACTGTGGAGACACGTTTCAAACTCAATCTGAGCCCTTCCTCAGACCAATGTGGTAGAGAAATGGCCATGGAGTCTCGGGAAGGACTTGGCGTGAGCATGAAATTCATTGGCATACCGTTTGTTTAAGTGTATTGGAAAGTGCGGCAGACTGTGCTTTCCTATAATAAAGCAAACACCAAAAAAAAAAGTATACCATGTGATATGCATATATTCTTTACAATGGATCCCCATGTGGACGTATCCCATGGCAACTAGTGTTATGGTAAATATTTTATACTTTGTTTTGATTATTATTTAGACAATTAACTATACATATATATCTTTGATAATTTTATATTTTAATATGAGCTTTTATACGTGTTAGTCGTAAAAGCAATAACACAGGGTGTTGTATCTGATATAAAGGTGTCTTTGTGTTAAAGCTTTTCTTTGTTTCTGAAAGTATAGTAAACTAGAAATAGCCAGTTTCAAAGGAATTTAGCAGAATCCATAATTAATGACTTTATTATTTCCAACTTAAATAACCTCCTTCTTAGGTAATGTAATGTATTAAGCCATTCCCACTTTCCATATCTTTGTAGTTGTAATAAAGACTTGTAACAGGGCATCTGGTAATCAGACAAGCCTGGTACGCAGACATACCTGGTTGTGTGCCCTTATCTCCGATCAATCGACTCCTTGATTTGATCAAAACTGGCAAACGTGTGAAAACTTTTGAGTTTCTCCTAAAACTTTACATGCAGGTTTCCACATCACTAGTGAGTGTATACTCCTGACAATGGGCATAAATGCAGTTTGTCCCTTGCCTATGATGCACATCTGTGACTTTTTCTATATATTTAATTTGGCCCTTTGCCACCGGTGACACAAATTCCCAGGATAGGGGCATGACCTGGATCTTGAGATGTGAGGACGTGTTCCTCATCAGCTCCTGCAGCTTTATCCTCCCTTGGGGCTTTTAAACCCCCCGAAAGACTAAGAAGAGAGAACCCTGCGGCCCTTGGTTCCCCTGCAACCCGCTGGAAGTGACTGCGGATAACCCAGCTGCCCGCAGACCGCGAAAAAAAAAGGGACTCCGGCTGGAGCCTAGTAGCATAGGTGCCAGTGTGGTTTGCGGACTACTTTTTCCCTCTCCTCACTCCCGCTCTCCTCCCTCCAACCCCCTCCTCCCCTACTGAACCCGCCGAACAACTTACCACCTGCGGTGCCAGAGGAGAGCAGTGCCCAGCCGGTGCCCGTGGGCTGGGAGAGTGCAGCGGCGGCTAAGCCTGGAGGGTTCTGGGTGAGAGGTGTGATAAGCGGCTGTAGACTAGCGGAGGGATACGGTTGCAACCGTGGTGGTCTTGCTGCCTCCCCTTTTCTTACCTCATATCCACCGAACGGCTGACAGCCAAGGAAATCTCAAAAGAGGGGAGACCGCCGAACGACCAGGACCGAGGGACCCACTGTCGCGGTTGAGCTCCGAGTACCGGTGAGTGTAGAGAGAACTCGCATTGGCTGGGCGGAGGGATACTGCCACAGATGCAGTGGCCATCTTTCCTCTCCCCACAAGCTGCTAAACAACCTCACCATTCAGGTGCCCCAACATAGCAGGCTGCAGAGCCGGATTTGACCATAAGATAAACGGGCTGACCCCCTGTCCTCCTCTGGTCCTTAGTACTCCCTGGACTTCCTAACACTTTACCCCGACCTGACAGACTGTCAGGGGTTATTAAGACGACCCTCCATTCACAACCCTTCTACCGGTGAGGAAGAGAGAGAGCTGCTGGAGAAAAACATATACCGTTCCCACTCTAGACTGCATCCAGCACTCACTCCCCACAGCTCAGACTCCTCTGAGCCTTTAAAACAAAGATAAATGCATGTTCAATTCTTTGCAATACTCAACAGAGATCACTTCGGCAACTAGAAAGAAAGAATAGGCCGAGGGAGCCACCTAGTGGACATTCTAAGAACTGTTCCAAAAGTTACATCTCCAAAGGAAGCACTAAAATCCTTTTCTTGCAAAGCAATTTGACACCTACCATAAAGCAACAACTCTGAAAATGTAACAGTACCCCCCCACCCCCTACACATTGGGGAACGTGATCAGTGTCATGACATTTCTTCTTTAAAGTTAACTTGAATATTTCATAATGGTCAAAATTGGAAATAAGGCATCAGAAGCAACTTCTGGGTCAAATGCCTCTCTCACTCAAATAGACATGAACAAATATCTCAAAAAACAACAGACAAAATCAACAACATCTAAATCTAAGTCCCTACGACCTTCAGAACTACATCCACAATGCGATTCTGACTCCGAGATAGAAAGTGATGCAGATGACTGCAGATCTACAAGCGAACACCCTGTATCTCGATCCTTCATAAAAAGGATACTAGCCAAATCCTTAGAATCCATTGTGAAGGACCTTTCCGATATTAAACAGGAAATCACGCAAATAGGCCAAAGGATGGACCAAATATACACCATCCTAGAAGACCATGAAAACAGAGAAAGAAGAAATAACCTTCACATAAAGGGCCTCTCCGAATCGGTAGCAACTGAAGCAATAACTCCAACACTAATAGAAATTTTCTCCAAAATCTTGAACTCAGAAGACCGCCCCACAATGAAATAGTGAGAGCACATAGAGCTTTGAGGCCTAGACCTAAATCAGGAGACCCACCACGCGACGTCATCTGTCTACTATTGGACTTTTGTACTAAAGACAGAATATTAAAAAGGGCAAGAGAAGCAGAAGACATCTTGTTTGAAGACAAGCCGATCTTGAATTTTCAGGGCCTAGCCTCTTCAACCCTCAAGAAGAGACGCCTACTGAAACCATTTACTGATGCCCTACACCACAATCAGTATCAATATCGCTGGCTTTACCCCTTTGGCATAGCAATAACAGCTAAGGACAAGCGAATTCAAGCCAGGACCTCGACATAGATCGAGGATGCCTGCAAAGAACTCGGAATTACTCTTGAAAAATACCCAGACCTGGAAGCATCTCATTCAACATCTTCTCTAAACCACTTACCCCTGCCCACACCTTGGAACGTAGTTTCACCTTCCAAATCGCAGCATTCCAAACGCAAACTAACAAAGCATTCTTCTGCTCCTAAAGACGGTGAGTATAGAGGAGCCAAGGAACCGCGAGTCAGGCCTAACCTGACCTCACTTATCTCAACCTTTGCCTCAGTTTCCTGTAATAAGTTGATTCTTCAAGTTCAAGAACTATTACTCCTATGCTCCCTACTCCCACGCTGAGTGGGGCACAACCTGTGAAGACTCCTTGCCATTTGACAACATAAGCTAAAAGACTGTTTTATCTATACCTTAAGCTCCATACATTAGCCTTCCGATTGTAATTTTCCCCCCTGCGGGACCCCTTTAGTACCGCTTTAGATACAGGGGTAGGTTTGGTCCCCCAGGATTGGAAATTACTTAATTTGCACGAAGCTTACCGTATTCACACCACCACGTTTCCCTCTACTTTTTATTACTCTACAATACTATGCTTTACAACACTGTTGTTGTTGATATTTATAAATGTTTTTGTATCTCTCTTGTTGTTACTGTTTTTATTGTTTTAATGATCCTGAACTTCCCCAGTCTTCCGCATTCCCTATCCCTTCCCCCCCAGGTCCACCTCCGCTACCGCTACAGATAAGTGTCCATGCTCCAACTCTATCCCTGATAGACTCCAGACAAGGTCCACCATTGCTGCCATTAAAGATAGACGTCCACACCTCAACTCTTACCATCATGGAATCTAGACAAGGTAATTTCAAATTAGCAAACTTTAATGTTCACGGCCTCAACTCTCCCATACCGAGATCCCAAACGTTATACAGATTCAGAAAAGAAAACTTCAACATACTCCTCCTACAAGAAACCCATTTCCAAACCGGGAAACTCCCCTCTTTTGAAAAAGCCCATTACAATCAATGGTACCATGCTACCTCCCCAAAAAATGCTCTAGAGGAGCGTCAATAGCCTTTGCTAAAGATACCCCCTTCCTTCTAAATGATTCTATGGTCGAGACCCAGAAGGGCGATTTATTTTTGTGAAAGGCCTTTTGGTGGGAATCCTGGTAACTGTTGGCAATCTATACGCCCCCAATAAAAAACAAATCAAATGGATTATATCCAAACTGAATAAATTTTGTTCTTTCATTGAAGGTACACCAATCCTTGGAGGAGATCTTAATATTCCTCTGGACCCCTCCTTGGATTCCACCTCAAAAAAATGTCAGATTTCTCATAGAGATCTTGTCTGAATAAAAAAATCACTCCATACGCTCTCACTTATTGATATCTGCCGTTATCTCCATCCCTCTGACCTTGATTATAAATAATAATAATAATAATCTTTTTATTTATATAGCGCCAACATATTCCGCAGCGCTTTACAATTCAGACAATTTTACAGACATTATCGATTATACCTATTTCTCTCATTCCCACAACTCCTATCATAGGATAGATTATGTTTTCCTACCAAGATCTCTTCTAGCAATGAACATTAAAGCAGAAATACTCCCTTCGGTTCATTCCGATCACTCAATAGTTTGTTTGCTTCTCCCTCTCCAAACCTCATTCTACCTACCGCGCATGGAGACTAAATGAATCAATCCTGTCGTCGGAGTCTAACAAACAACGTATCCAAACTACCCTATCCAACTTCTTTGAAACTAACGTTACATCAGAAATAAGTTACCCAATGTGGGAAGCCCATAAAACGGTGGTCAGAGGTGAACTGATCTCTATAGCATCCCATTTAAATAAACATGGCAAAAAGACCACACAAAGTCTCTATGAAGAGATAGCTAAGCTAGAATTATAACATGAAAGAACTTTGTTACATCAAAGTTTGGAAGCTCTAACAGCCAAATGCATACAATTAAAAGATTTGCTAAACAAGCAGTACGCGAAATTGTACCTCAACTGGAAAAACCGCATGTTTGTACATGGTGATAAGGCTTCTAAACTTATGATGTCGTTAATTAAAATAAGACAGGCTAAAACCTACATTCACTCTCTAAAAACCTCCAGTGGCCAAAGTACATCAAACCACAACTTGATTTCCTCAGAGTTTTTAAAATACTACTCAAACCTATACAATCTCCACCCAGACGTATCTGGTCCAGATAAGGATAAAAAACGCTCAGATATACAATCCTTTCTAACTGGACTTAAACTACCTAATCTCTCACCAGAACAACAAACTCTCTAAACCGTTCGACTTAAGTGAGGTCTGTTCCACTCTGTCAAATAGACCCAGAGGAAAAGCTCCTGGCCCGGACGGCCTTCCTATCGTATATTACAAAACCTCCTCTAAGACTCTAGAACCGCACTTCTTCAAAGTGTGTAATGAGGTTCTTCGAGGCGTACCCCCCCCCCCCCCCCCCCCAAAACTCTGGAAGCCCACATATCCCTTATAACCTTCATAAGGTTGGTAAAGATCCAGAATACTGTAGCAATTACAGACCGATCTCTTTACTAAACGTGGACCTCAAAACTTAGGCAAAACGCATCTCAGAGTTCCTGCCTTGCCTAATCTCACATGATCAAACGGGCTTTGTAAAGGGAAGGGAGAGCAAGGAAAACGCCTGGCGAGTCCTGCACATGATACAATATTCTATTCATCATAAGCTCCCATTGGTGCTATTAGGTACCGATGCAGAGAAAGCATTTGACAGAGTGGACTTCCTACAAGAGACTCTTAACCGTTTCAATTTTCCCCCATCAGTAACTTCTGCCATACTCCAGATGTATTCTCACCCCTCGGCCAGAATTAAACTTAATAACTCCCTTACCAAGCCATTCACTATACATAATCAAACAAGACAAGGCTGTCCTCTATCACCATTGTGATTTATAATGGTGATGGAACCCTTGATTAAATCTATTAACGAATGTGAAGACGTAACTGGTGTAATCCTACAACGAATACATCACAAAACCATGGCCTTCGCTGATGATCTATTAACCACCATGTCGATACCACACAAAGGCATCCCGGCCCTTATGCATATCCTAGAGAGATATGGCTCCTTGTCTAATTTTAAAATAAATCTTTCTAAATCTGAAGCCCTAGGAATAAATGTACCCGCACACACTTTAGCTCGCCTTAACTCAATTCCCCTTCAGTTGGCCAGACAAATATATCACTTATCTAGTAGTGTTGAGCGAGTATTCTGTTCCGAGTATGCTCGGGCCGAGCTCCGAGTATTTACAGCTGCTCGGTGATAAGGTTGAATCGCTCCCGTGTGCATGATTTGCAACTGTTTGACAGCTTTATTACATGTGAGGAATGTGTAAGAAATAGACATTCCTCACATGTAATAAAACTGTCAAACATTCACAAATCATGCACACGGGAGCGATTCAACCATATCACCGAGCAGCTATAAATACTCGGAGCTCGGCCTGAGCATACTCGGCGAAAGGGTTAATAGAACATACTCAATCTGAATTAGAAACCACTCCTTACATCAATCGTAGATCATACCAAAAAGTGAAGGGCCCCATATCTTTCTTGGATGGGCAGGAAAAACTTAATTAAAAGTATTCTACTACCCAAATTCATTTATTTATTTCAAATGTTACCTCTCTCACTACCAAAAGCTTTTTAACCAAAATTAAGTCATCCCTCTTTAACTACATTTGGAACAAGCACTGTCCGAGGCTTAGTTCGCGTACCCTATAGCTTCCTAAGAGGCTAGGCAGTATGGGAGCACCCAATATTCATAATTATTACCTAGCCGCCATACTTTCTAGAACTATTGAGTGGATCAGGAAACCAAGGGAGTATCTGACTTTATTATACTAAACACTGTGAAAACCATATCAACCTGTGTGGACAGGCCCACAGATACATCTCACTTAATTGACCATTTGCTTAATGATGGCACCTTTGTCTCCTTTCAAGAAATGAAGGCTTTACCCACAATGTCCAACTATACCTTCGTTCACTACGAAACGTTGAAGAAGACAATGCCCTAAGTCATGATTAACGGGGACCCCACTAGACTGCTCACTGCTTACAAAACCATATGTTCACAGACAAGAACCCCTAGAAAAGTGCTCTCATCCCTCTATAATATCCTACTATCAAGAGGAGCCTCTCCGAAAAGAGCCTTCTTGATGAAATGGGGAAAAGATTTACGTTGTTCCTTCACCGAACCTCAAATTAAATATATATGCAAATATTCGCAAGGCCCCTCACAATGTGTTAGAACCCAAGAAAACTCTTACAAAATAATTTCTAATTGGTACACCTGTCCAAACCCACAAATGGTTCCCTACCACACCAGAACTTTGCTGGAGATGCGAAAAGAGTAAGGGATCCTATCTTCACTTATGGTGGTCATGCCAGTTTATACAAGAATTTTGGAAAATTGTGTCCCAAACTTTAACTGAACTGCTACACTCACACATAGCCTTAACCCCTGAACATATTTTTCTAAATTTCCCCATCGAACCAGACAAAAAGTTCTTATCGAAAATGGCTTCCTTCATGTTAACAGCAGACAAACTTCTTATTCCCCCTCTTTAGCGCACTTCAAACATTCCAAACAAGAAACAACTGATCCTCAAAATTGATCAATTATACCATACCGAAGAACTGGCAGCACTATCACTTCAGAATCATACCTTCTTCTACCGTGTCTGGAATCCTTGGCAGTCCTATAGGAACTCCACTAAATTTCTATCCTTGATCACTTAATACTTTGTCAATAGATCTAAGATCTACCTAAATTACTCATGGACAGCCCCCCCGCCACCTTTTTTTCTCTCTCCTCCCCACCCTACTACCTCTCCCTTTTCGTCCCCCCCCTTTGTTAAGGCTCAATGACTCCAGCTATCCTCGAGTTTATATAGTTGAATTTTTCTTACATTGTTATAACCTATAAAAATATGAAAAAATACAGAATCACCTACTCGACCTTCTCTGTTTCTACATGTTATCCCACCCCATTAAGCTCTGTGATTTAATTGTAATATGCCTTTGCCTTTTTGCATTGCGAGTCCGAACAGGACTGGTTACATGCCCTCAATTTATGCAAGTCAATGGTTGTTACTTAACTGTCTTTATTTTTTTTGATTCCTAATAAACAAAACAATGAAAACAAAACACAATTTCCCAGGATACAGACTGCCGGGCTATGTATTATTGCTCTTCACTAGAGATCACATAAGAGCAGTACCTCCAAGTACAAGCTAGTAAGATAAGCCCGGCCATCCCCTTGTCTATACTAACCAGTGTGTTTTACACTATTGTGCTTCTTCTCTTCCCTCTTCAAATTAAGGCCCTACGTCAATTTTTAGGAAAACAGGAGAGTTTATGACATTAGCTGCTCTCAGAGCGGGAATTCATTGGTTATGTGGGTTAAGTAAATCTACCGGAAAGAAAATTCCACAAGGCCATTTAGTTAAAAACGTAAAAGCCATTTTAATATATTTTGTCAATTCTGATATATGATCGCTTAAAGAGTTCCACTTCCCATTAGCACAAGTATCCTTAAAAAAATGTTTGTTTGTTTTTTTTATAGAGAAAAATAATGAATTTGGAGCATCTTTCAGCTCCCTTGTTGCACCAGGAGAAATGTACGCCAGTCAGTCAGGGGCTGGAAATTTAGGCTACTTTATGGTGAAAGTTAAAATGAATTTGTCGGGTGTGCTTGGCTATGCCCTGTTTGAGCTCCGCATGTGCTTGGCTATGCCCTGTTTGAGCTCCGCATGTGCTTGGCTATGCCCTGTTTGAGCTCCGCATGTGCTTGGCTATGCCCTGTTTGAGCTCCGCATGTGCTTGGCTATGCCCTGTTTGAGCTCCGCATGTGCTTGGCTATGACCTGTTTGAGCTCCGCATGTGCTTGGCTATGCACTGTTTGAGCTCCGCATGGGCTTGGCTATGCCCTGTTTGAGCTCCGCATATGGTTTCAAAAAGTTGGCAAAACTGTCCAACTGCTGCCCTGTGAGGTTTTCTGGAAATAATTTCACTTCCCAGATGCCAAGCTGTTTCTGGTCTAACTCTAAGCAGTCTGCACTACACTTTCTTCCATAGAAGTCTATGCAAGCAGCCAAGCATCTGCAGTAACAAGCAGTTCCAACTTACTGACATTTCACCAGGGGCTAAAGGTATTTGTGTATCTTATAAATTAGCGCAATATTGCGTATGTTACAGATCTGACACATTAAACTGGTCGTGGCCCAATGTAAAATGTAAGTACATGGCTATTGTTAGTACATTACCTTCCCAGCCTGATAGCCATCGGACCTGCCAGCAGTGCTCCCATGAAACCACCAAGTGGGAACACAGAGACTATTATGGACCAGATGAGTGTTATTACCCAACTATCCAGCTCTGATCCATAGCGCTCTCGCCACGTCTCGTTCACAAATCTTTGGATATGCTGTGAAGGAAAATGACAGACAGAGTTACAGTGAGCAATAAAAAAGTAATTCTATTAATGGAAAACATAATTTAGTGTTGATTATGAAATGAATACATTTCCATTTATTTCTCGACTTTTAACCCCTTGAACGGGAACCTGTCATGTAAAATAACACTATTAACCTGCAGATAAGGGGGTTAATAGCATTCTGGCACTGTGCGGCGCCCACACCGAGAGCCCCGCTGCCAGGAAGAAATTAACTTCACCCCCCCCAGCAGAGTTTGGCACTCAGTCATGGGGTTGGTGTCGGCACAGCTTCAGTCGCCGCTCTGTACATAGAGAAAGACGGCTGTAACCGCGCACCTGGCACTGACTGACAGCCGGATCAGCATTAGGGCCAGCTGTCAGTCAGTGCTGGGGGCGCAGTTACAGCCACTGGGCTGATGACTGAGACTGTGCCGGCGCCAACTCCATGACTGAAAGAGCGAGCCTGCCGGGAGGAATATAGTTCAATTCCTCTCGGCAGTGGGACTCTCAGTGCGGGCGGCGCACAGTGTCAGAACGCTATTCACCTGCTGATTAACCCCATATCTGCAGGTTAATAGCATTATTTTACATGATAGGCTGCCTTTAAGTAATTTTTTGTCTTTGTGTGTTTTTCTCCTTCCTCTTTCTCCAAGATCAATCACTTTTTAATTTCTCCATCGACAATGCGAGGGCTTGTTTTTAGTGGAATGAGTAAATTGGGGTCTTCTATGTAGCTCTGCCTGTGGCTGAGCTTCCCAGGAAGACCAAGATAGCAGTGACATGGGCCATCAGCAGGCCCCCATCTGCCCTTGTAACCCATTGCAATCGCGGATCGCTGACAATGATTGGCAGGGCATTTAAATGGCTGAGCTTCCATCGCTGCTATTAGAGTTAGGGCTCATTCATACATCAGTATTTGGTCAGTATTTTCCATCAGTATTTGTATGCCAAAACCAGGAATGGAACTTATAGAGGAAAACTATAATTAAAAGATTGACACCTGTTCTGCGTTTTGGAGACACTCCTGTTTTTAGCAAAGAAATACTGATCAAAAATCCTTATATGTGAATAAAGCCATAGACTCCGGCTATCTCTACACCCGGCTGCATATGGAGTAAGCTCAGCTCATTGTCACCCCAGTGCGCGATGTACAGTTACAATCATAGGCATGAAGGGGTTAAAGCTTTTTATACGTTTAGGTGCACTTAGATTCAGATAAAATAATGTTAAATAAGGAAAATCCAATAATTTAGCAATCTGAAAAAAAAATATGTGTGAAGAAAGGGCCCATGCAGCATACGTACATTTGTGGGTGCATTGATGATAGTCAGGTTGTACCCATACTGCAAAGTGCCCCCAATACCCGCTGCACACATCGTAAGAAGCAGCACCCATCCCTGAAACACCAGAAAAGACATTAATGACAATAAAGTAGCATAAAAGGAACACAACTTACTATATTTGTGGAGGAAAATAATGTTAGGAGTCTGTCCATTATTACAGTAACTTATATAGGAGAAAAGCCGTAAATGCTTGATAATGACCCCACTCATGAAAGTCAGTGATCAGGAAGGTCGGCCATGGTGGCAGATAGCAGCACTACTGTGTGTTACAGACTGATGGCAATAGATGGCATTTCCAAGTAGAGTACAGATCTTTTCATACAGTCTCGTAATGGAAAAGACCAATTTACAGGAATTATCAGGTCTACAGTGCTGGCCAAAAGTATTGGCACCCCTGCAATTCTGTCAGATAATACTCAGTTTCTTCCTGAAAATGATTGCAATCACAAATTCTTTGGTATTATTCTCTTCATTTAATTTGTCTTCAATGAAAAAAACACAAAAAGAATTGTCCTAAAGCCAAATTGGATATAATTCCACACCAAACCTAAAAAGGGGGTGGAGAAAAGTATTGTCACCCTTTGAAAAATCATGTGATGCTTCTCTAATTCGTGTAATTAACAGCACCTGTAACTTACCTGTGGCACCTAACAGGTGTTGGCAATAACTAAATCACACTTGCAGCCAGTTAACATGGATTAAAGTTGACTCAACCTCAGTCCTGTGTCCTTGTGTGTACCACATTGAGCATGGAGAAAAGAAAGAAGACCAAAGAACTGTCTGAGGACTTGAGAAACCAAATTGTGAGGAAGCATGAGCAATCTCAAGGCTACAAGTCCATCTCCAAAGACCTGAATGTTACTGTGTCTTCCGTGCGCAGTGTCATCAAGAAGTTTAAAGCCCATGGCACTGTGGCTAACCTCCCTAGATGTGGACGGAAAAGAAAAATTGACGAGAGATTTCAATGCAAGATTGTGCGGATGGTGGATAAAGAACCTCGACTAACATCCAAACTAGTTCAAGCTGCCCTGCAGTCCGAGGGTACAACAGAGTCAACCCGTACTATCCGTCGACGTCTGAATTAAAAGGGACTGTATGGTAGGATACCCAGGTAGACCCCACTTCTTACCCCGAGACATAAAAAAGCCAGGCTGGAGTTTGCCAAAACTTACCTGAGAAAGCCTAAAACGTTTTGGAAGAATGTTCTCTGGTCAGATGAGACAAAAGTAGAGCTTTTTGGGAAAAAGCATCAACATAGAGTGTACAGGAAAAAAAAAGAGGCATTCAAAGAAAAGAACACGGTCCCTACAGTCAAACATGGCGGAGGTTCCCTGATGTTTTCGGGTTGCTTTGCTGCCTCTGGCACTGGACTTCTTGACCGTGTGCATGGCATTATGAAGTCTGAACTACCAACAAATGTTGCAGCATAATGTAGGGTCCAGTGTGAGAAAGCTGGGTCTCCCTCAGAGGTCATGGGTCTTCCAGCAGGACAATGACCCAAAACACACTTCCAAAAGCACTATAAAATGATTTTAGAAAAAGCACTGGAGACTTCTAAGGTGGCCAGCAATGAGTCCAGACCTAAATCCCATAGAACACCTGTGGAGAGACCTCAAAATGGCAGTTTGGAGAAAGCACCCTTCAAATATCAGGGACCTGGAGCAGTTTGCCAAAGAATGGTCTACAATTCCAGCAGAGCATTGTAAGAAACTCATTAATGGTTACCGGAAGCGGTTGTTCGCAGTTATTTTGGCTAAAGGTTGTGCAACCAAGTATTAGGCTGAGGGTGCCAATACTTTTGTCTGGCCCATTTTTGGAGTTTTGTGTGAAATGATCAATGATTTGATTTTTGCTTCATTCTCTTTTGTGTTTTTTCCTTGCAAGCAAATTAAATGAAGAGAATAATACCAAAGAATTTGTGATTGCAATCATTTTCAGGAAGAAACTGAGTATTATCTGACAGAATTGCAGGGGTGCCAATACTTTTGGCCAGCACTGTATATAATAGAGGTCCTCCTTAGACTAGGCTGTAATGTTAGATAGGAATAATAATAGACCAAAGGTAAGTATGGAGTTCGATGAAAATAGTGCCGATTGGTACTCAGATTCACCGAATGATACCAACTCCTAGAAAGCATTATCAATATGGAGAAAACGGAGCAATGTTGGTATAAAATTTCATATTTTATTAGAGATCAAATGACATTTGTTAAAAGTATGTGCTAAAGCATACATACAGGTAGTGGCATGACAATAAGACAGGTGTGTCCACCAAAACCAGCCATAATTACCCTAAATAAATGCGTTAAGCAGTCAGTATTAGATAAAGGGCAGTGTAGGCAGTTAAGAAGGGAACCCCCCCACATGTTATACACACCCTGAACCATAAGTGTCAGTGTTACAGGATCCAATCAATCTCTATAGTGCCAGGTGTATAGAAAAGAGGAGATAATCTTACCAGGGCTTTAGGCAGGTGGTTGTGGACCAGAGTAGCGGTAAACAAAACCTGACGCGCGTTTCGCGGCGTATACAGTCGCTTTCTCCATTCTCCTCCATCTGCAGGATTTGCACTGCACTTGGGTGACATCCGAGTGCAGTGTGATGTTTCACATACACACCCATAGACTTATATCAGATTTGTATATGCAATTTCAACATGGTGTGATTGTTTTCGCATGCCGAATCGGCATGAGAAAATTACTGCAGATGTCAGCTGCACCATAGTATAACATTGGGCCAAGTGCAATCCGATTTTTTTATCAGATTGCACTCATCCAATTTATTAGCAAGTGTGAGTGAGTCCTTGCAGTTTTATCAGATTATCACTAGAGGATTAGTAAACCTGCTACCACGTTTTTTCTGGTGACCGGTTCCCTTTAAGGCCTTATTCAGACATTCATAGTCATGTACCTGTTCTATCCCTGTTTTTTATGGAGAGCACTTGTATCCATTAAACTCTATGGTGCTATTTACATGCCCTTGTTTCTCTGCAGACCGTGTGTCCGCAAAAAAAGCACAATTACATTTTCATTTTTGATCTGAGTCCCAGACACAAATCGCCTACACAAGTCAATGGATGCGTGAGAATCATAGACCGTACACGCATGGCGTCTGTGTGTAGTACGTCCCCTGTCCATTATTAACATGGATAATTGACAGGAGAAGCTTTGTAATTAGCAGATGAGGAAATCACTGATGATACAACGTAAAACACTGACCAAACACTGCTGAAATTGAGATTCAAAACACTGATGAAACTTGGACCGCTTTTTGCTTGCAGAAAAATCATAACTTAGGGTTGTCTGGTAGTGGACAAGCCCTTTAACAGATTGCAGCACTTGCACAAGTTTTGCAGCCCCTTGAAACGGCTGATGGGCGAGTACCCCGAGACTTGTACCCAACATATCTAACATTACTATAAATATGGAGAAATATTTCTCTAATGGAGGAGACGGAGAAATTGATTTCTCCGTCTCCTCCATACCTGTGCTGAGATTCTCTCATGGAGAAGATCGGAGCACTGACACTCGGCTCACAGTAGAGCAGGAGCCGAGGGTCATTAGTCTATCGCATCCAGGGCTATACGCTCCTGTGACTCCAGCCTAAGTGACACATCGCTGGAATCAGGGTCTGTGTCACTACATTATGCTGCTCTCAGATTAGGTGACAAAAACCCTGGTGACAGATTCCCCAGGGAGAATGCTGCCTCCATGTCTACAGCACAGGTGACCGCTGCAGCCAGTCACTAAGTCCAGTAGCTCTGCAGACTGCCTGCAGTGGTCACATGCGCTGTAGTTGTGACTTTGCCGCTGCAATAAACAATCACAGAAGCAGCGGCAGAGAGGCAGCTATTCCCCCCTCTCTGGAGGGGCAAAGACCAGGAACACCTCACCCCAGTGTCACAGAAAGAAAAGCAACTACACCCATGTATAGCTGACCCTAATATGGCCATCAAGCTGACAAATAAGGGCAGAGCCAATTCCAGAGGCCCCACACTGACAGCACTACTATAAGCACGGCAGTGTACGCCGGGCTCCGAAGGGTTAAATGGATGCTACATGGAAGGTGCCTGCTGCTGCACACCACGGCGGCCTGACCGGGGAGCACACGGATGTCACCGCGCACGAGGCTCACACCGCCCCCCACCCCGGCCTGCAGGTTACCGGGGTCCGTGCACTGCCGGGAGACCGAGTCTCCTCCTCGTCTTCTCCCTCTTCATCCATGAGCTGGAGAGAGCTGGCGGGGGGAGGCTGATCGGTTCCCGGAAACCAAGAGAAGCTGGTGCTGACTACCGGCGGAATCACCGTGCTGGAGTGTCACCGGCGCCTGGCACAGTCCACAGAATGACTGGCAAGACGGGGAATGACCTTGACCGCCATTGGTGTCGAACGTACGGTGATCTGCAATACACATAGACAGTAGTGGAACTGGAGGTCTGCTGCCCTGCACCTGACAGCTGGGGCTGTGTGTGATACAGGGAGACGGGACGGTATATATGTGTTATATAGGGAGACAGGACGGTATATATGTGTGATACAGGGAGACAGGACGGTATATATGTGTGATACAGGGAGACAGGACGGTATATATGTGTGATACAGGGAGACAGAACGGTATATAGGGAGACGGGACGGTATATATGTGTTATATAAGGAGGCAGGACGGTATATATGTGTGATACAGGGAGACAGGACGGTATATATGTGTTATATAAGGAGGCAGGAAGGTATATATATGTGATACAGGGAGACAGAACGGTATATAGGGAGACGGGACGGTATATATGTGTGATACAGGGAGACAGGACGGTATATATGTGTGATACAGGGAGACAGAACGGTATATAGGGAGACGGGACGGTATATATGTGTGATACAGGGAGACAGGACGGTATATATGTGTTATATAAGGAGGCAGGACGGTATATATGTGTTATATAAGGAGGCAGGACGGTATATATGTGTGATACAGGGAGACAGGATGGTATATAGGGAGACGGGACGGTATATATGTGTTATATAGGGAGGCTGGATGGTATATATGTGTGATACAGGGAGACAGAACGGTATATAGGGAGACGGGACGGTATATATGTGTGATACAGGGAGACAGGACGGTATATATGTGTTATATAAGGAGGCAGGACGGTATATATGTGTGATACAGGGAGACAGAACGGTATATAGGGAGACGGGACGGTATATATGTGTGATACAGGGAGACAGGACGGTATATATGTGTGATACAGGGAGACAGAACGGTATATAGGGAGACGGGACGGTATATATGTGTGATACAGGGAGACAGGACGGTATATATGTGTTATATAAGGAGGCAGGACGGTATATATGTGTGATACAGGGAGACAGAACGGTATATAGGGAGACGGGACGGTATATATGTGTGATACAGGGAGACAGGACGGTATATATGTGTGATACAGGGAGACGGGACGGTATATATGTGTGATACAGGGAGACAGGACGGTATATATGTGTGATACAGGGAGACAGGACGGTATATATGTGTGATACAGGGAGACAGGACGGTATATATGTGTGATACAGGGAGACAGAACGGTATATAGGGAGACGGGACGGTATATATGTGTGATACAGGGAGACAGGACGGTATATATGTGTGATACAGGGAGACAGGACGGTATATAGGGAGACGGGATGGTATATATGTGTTATATAAGGAGGCAGGACGGTATATATGTGTTATATAGGGAGACAGGACGGTATATATGTGTGATACAGGGAGACAGGACAGTATATAGGGAGACGGGACGGTATATAGGGAGACAGGACGGTATATATGTGTGATATAAGGAGGCAGGACGGTATATATGTGTTATATAGGGAGACAGGACGGTATATATGTGTGATACAGGGAGACAGGACGGTATATAGGGAGACGGGACGGTATATATGTGTTATATAAGGAGGCAGGACGGTATATAGGGAGACAGGACGGTATATATGTGTTATATAAGGAGGCAGGACGGTATATATGTGTTATATAAGGAGGCAGGACGGTATATATGTGTGATACAGGGAGACAGGATGGTATATAGGGAGACGGGACGGTATATATGTGTTATATAAGAAGGCAGGACGGTATATAGGGAGACAGGACGGTATATATGTGTTATATAAGGAGGCAGGATGGTATATATGTGTTATATAGGGAGACAGGACGGTATATATGTGTGATACTGGGAGACAGGACGGTATATAGGGAGACGGGACGGTATATATGTGTTATATAAGGAGGCAGGACGGTATATATGTGTGATATAAGGAGGCAGGACGGTATATATGTGTGATACAGGGAGACAGAACGGTATATATGTGTTATATAAGGAGGCAGGACGGTATATATGTGTTATATAGGGAGACGGGACGGTATATATGGAGACGGGACGGTATATAGGGAGACAGGACGGTATATATGTGTTATATAGGGAGACGGGACGGTTTATAGGGAGACGGGATGGTATATATGTGTTATATAGGGAGACGGAACGGTATATATGTGTTATATAGGGAGACGGGACGGTATATATGTGTTATATAGGGAGGCAGAACGGTATATATGTGTTATATAAGGAGGCAGGACGGTATATATGTGTGATACAGGGAGACAGGACGGTATATAGGGAGACGGGATGGTATATATGTGTTATATGAGGAGGCAGGACGGTATATAGGGAGACAGGATGGTATATATGTGTTATATAAGGAGGCAGGACGGTATATATGTGTTATATAAGGAGGCAGGACGGTATATATGTGTGATACAGGGAGACAGGACGGTATATATGTGTTATATAGGGAGGCAGGACGGTATATATGTGTTATATAAGGAGGCAGGATGGTATATATGTGTTATATAGGGAGACGGGACAGTATATATGTGTTATATAGGGAGACAGGACAGTATATATGTGTGATAGTGGGAGACAGGACGGTATATAGGAAGACGGGACGATATATATGTGTGATACAGGGAGCCAGGACGGTATATATGTGTTATTTAGGGAGACGGGACAGTATATATGTGTTATATAGGGAGGCAGGACGGTATATATGTGTGATAGTGGGAGACAGGATGGTATATAGGGAGACGGGACGGTACATATGTGTTATATAAGGACACAGGACTCTATATATGTGTTATATAGGGAGACAGGACGGTATATAGGGAGACAGGACGGTATATATGTGTTATATAGGGAGGCAGGACGGTATATATGTGTGATACAGGGAGACACAACTGTACATAAGGAGACAGGACGGTGTATATGTGTTATATAGGGAGGCAGGACGGTATATATGTGTGATACTGGGAGACAGGATTGTATTTAGGGAGACAGGAATGTATATATGTGTTATATAGGGAGACACGACAGTATATATGTTTATATAGGGAGACAGGACGGTGTATATGTGTTATATAGGGAGGTAAGACGGTATATATGTGTGATACTGGGATACACGACTGTATATAGGGAGACAGGACGGTATATATGTGTTATATAGGGAGGCAGGACGGTATATATGTGTTATATAGGGAGGCAGGACGGTATATATGTGTTATATAGGGAGACGGGACGGTATATATGTGTTATATAGGGAGACGGGACGGTATATGTGTGTTATATAGGGAGACAGGACGGTATATATGTGTTATATAAGGACACAGGACTGTATATATGTGTTATATAGAGAGACAGGACGGTATATAGGGAGACAGGACGGTATATATGTGTTATATAGGGAGGCAGAACGGTATATATGTGTTATATAGGGAGACAGGACGGTATATATGTGTGATAGAGGGAGACAGGACGGTATATAGGGAGACAGGATGGTATATATGTGTTATATAGGGAGACGGGACGGTATATATGTGTTATATAGGGAGGCTGGACGGTATATATGTGTGATACAGGGAGACAGGACTGTATGTAGGGAGACGGGACGGTATATATGTGTTATATAGGGAGGCAGGACGGTATATATGTGATATATAAGTAGGCAGGACGGTATATATGTGTGATACAGGGAGACACAACTGTATATAGGGAGACAGGACGGTGTATATGTGTTATATAGGGAGGCAGGACGGTATATATGTGTGATACTGGGAGACAGGATTGTATATAGGGAGACAGGACGGTATATATGTGTTATATAGGGAGACACGACAGTATATATGTTTATATAGAGAGACAGGACGGTATACATGTTATAGGGAGGCAGGACGGTATATATGTGTTATATAGGGAGGCAGGACGGTATATATGTGTGATACTGGGAGACACGACTGTATATAGGGAGACAGGACGGTATATATGTGTTATATAGGGAGGCAGGACGGTATATATGTGGGAGACGGGACGGTATATATATGTTATATAGGGAGGCTGGACGGTATATATGTGTGATACAGGGAGACAGGATGGTATATACAGTATGTTTGATACACGACTGTATGTAAGGAGACAGGACGGTATATATGTGTTATATAGTGAGGCAGGACGGTGTATATTCGTTATATAAGGAGGCAGGACGTTATATATGTGTTATATTAGGAAGCAGGACGGTATATATGTGATATATAGGGAGGCAGAACGGTATATATGTGTTATAGGGAGACAGGACGGTATATATGTGTTATATTAGGAAGCAGGACGGTATATATGTGATATATAGGGAGGCAGAACGGTATATATGTGTTATATAGGGAGACAGGACGTTATATATGTGTTATATTAGGAAGCAGGACGTTATATATGTGATATATAGGGAGGCAGAACGGTATATATGTGTTATATAGGGAGACAGGACGGTATATATGTGTGATAGAGGGAGACAGGACGGTATATAGGAAGACGGGACGGTACATATGTGTTATATAAGGACACAGGACTCTATATATGTGTTATATAGGGAGACAGGACGGTATATAGGGAGACAGGACGGTATATACAGTTATATGAAAAAGTTTGGGCACCCCTATTAATCTTAAGCTTAATGTTTTATAAAAATTGGTGTTTTTGCAACAGCTATTTCAGTTTGATATATGTAATAACTGTTGGACACAGTAATGTTTCTGCCTTGAAATGAGGTTTATTGTACTAACAGAAAATGTGCAATCTGCATTCAAACAAAATTTGACAGGTGCATAAGTATGGGCACCCTTATCCTTTTCTTGTTTTAAATACTCCTACCTACTTTTTACTGACTTACTAAAGCACTTTTTTTGGTTTTGTAACCTCATTGAGCTTTGAACTTCATAGCCAGGTGTATGCAATCATGAGAAAAGCTACTTAAAGTGGCCACTTGCAAGTTGTTCTCCTGTTTGAATATCTTCTGAAGAGTGGCATCATGGGCTCCTCAAAACAACTGTCAAATGATCTGAAAACAAAGATTATTCAACATAGTTGTTCAGGGGAAGGATACAAAAAGCTGTCTCAGAGATTTAACCTGTCAGTTTCCACTGTGAGGAACATAGTAAGGAAATGGAAGAACACAGGGACTGTTCTTGTTAAGGCCAGAAGTGGCAGGCCAAGAAAAACATCAGAAAGGCAGAGAAGAAGAATGGTGAGATCAGTCAAGGACAATCCTCAGACCACCTCCAGAGAGCTGCAGCATCAACTTGCTGCAGATGGTGTCACTGTGCATCGGTCAACTATACAACGCACTTTGCACAAGGAGAAGCTGTATGGGAGAGTGATGCGAAAGAAGCCGTTTCTGCAAGCACGCCACAAACAGAGTCGGCTGAGGTATGCAAAAGCACATTTGGAGAAGCCAATTTATTTTTGGAAGAAGGTCCTGTGGACTGATGAAACCAAGATTGAGTTGTCTGGTCATACAAAAAGGCGTTATGCATGGCGGCAAAAAAACACAGCATTCCAAGAAAAACACTTGCTACCCACAGTAAAATTTGGTGGAGGTTCCATCATGCTTTGGGGCTGTGTGGCCAATGCCGGCACCGGGAATCTTGTTAAAGTTGAGGGACGCATGGATTCCACTCAGTATCAGCAGATTCTTGACAATAATGTTCAAGAATCAGTGACAAAGTTGAAGTTAGGCAGGGGATGGATCTTTCAGCGAGACAATGATCCAAAACACCGCTCCAAATCTACTCAGGCATTCATGCAGAGGAACAATTACAATGTTCTGGAATGGCCATCCCAGTCCCCAGACCTGAATATCATTGAACATCTGTGGGATCATTTGAAGAGGGCTGTCCATGCTCGGCGACCATCAAACTTAACTGAACTGGAATTGTTTTGTAAAGAGGAATGGTCAAAAATACCTTCATCCAGGATCCAGGAACTCATTAAAAGCTACAGGAAGCGACTAGAGGCTGTTATTTTTGCAAAAGGAGGATCTACTAAATATTAATGTCACTTTTCTGGTGAGGTGCACATACTTATGCACCTGTCAAATTTTGTTTGAATGCAGATTGCACATTTTCTGTTAGTACAATAAACCTCATTTCAAGGCAGAAACATTACTGTGTCCAACAGTTATTACATATATCAAACTGAAATAACTGTTGCAAAAACACCAATTTTTATAAAACATTAAGTTTAAGATTAATAGGGGTGCCCAAACTTTTTCATATAACTATATGTGTTATATAGGGAGACAGGATGGTATATATGTGTTATATAGGGAGGCAGGACGGTATATATGTGTGATAGAGGGAGACAGGACGGTATATAGGGAGACAGGATGGTATATAGGGAGACAGGATGGTATATATGTGTGATACAGGGAGACACAACTGTATATAAGGAGACAGGACGGTGTATATGTGTTATATAGGGAGGCAGGACGGTATATATGTGTGATACTGGGAGACAGGATTGTATTTAGGGAGACAGGAATGTATATATGTGTTATATAGGGAGACACGACAGTATATATGTTTATATAGAGAGACAGGACGGTATATATGTGTTATAGGGAGGCAGGACGGTATATATGTGTGATACTGGGAGACACGACTATATAGGGAGACAGGACTTTATATATGTGTTATATAGGGAGGCAGGACGGTATATACTGTATGTGTCATATAGGGAGGCAGGACGGTATATATGTGTGATACTGGGAGACACGACTATATAGGGAGGCAGGACGGTATATAGGTGTTATATAGGGAGGCAGGACGGTATATAGGTGTTATATAGGGAGGCAGGACGGTATATAGGTGTTATATAGGGAGGCAGGACGGTATATATGTGTTATATAGGGAGACGGGACGGTATATAGGGAGACGGGACGGTATATATGTGTTATATAGGGAGACAGGACGGTATATATGTGTTATATAGGGAGACAGGACGGTATATATGTGTTATATAAGGACACAGGACTGTATATATGTGGTATATAGGGAGACAGGACGGTATATATGTGTTATATAGGGAGGCAGAACGGTATATATGTGTTATATAGGGAGACAGGACGGTATATATGTGTGGTAGAGGGAGACAGGGCAGTATATAGGGAGACAGGATGGTATATATGTGTTATATAGGGAGACAGGACGATATATAGGGAGACAGGATGGTATATATGTGTTATATAGGGAGGCAGGACGGTATATATGTGGGAGACGGGACGGTATATATATGTTATATAGGGAGGCTGGACGGTATATATGTGTGATACAGGGAGACAGGACTGTATGTAGGGAGACGGGACGGTATATATGTGTTATATAGGGAGGCAGGACGGTATATATGTGATATATAAGGAGTCAGGACGGTATATATGTGTGATACAGGGAGACATAACTGTGTATAGGGAGACAGGACGGTGTATATGTGTTATATAGGGAGGCAGGACGGTATATATGTGTGATACTGGGAGACAGGATTGTATATAGGGAGACAGGACGGTATATATGTGTTATATAGGGAGACATGACAGTATATATGTTTATATAGAGAGACAGGACGGTATATATGTGTTATAGGGAGGCAGGACGGTATATATGTGTTATATAGGGAGGCAGGACGGTATATATGTGTGATATTGGGAGACACGACTGTATATAGGGAGACAGGACGGTATATATGTGTGATACTGGGAGACACAACTGTATATAGGGAGACAGGACGGTATATATGTGTGATACTGGGAGACACAACTGTATATAAGGAGACAGGACGGTATATACATGTGATATATAAGGAGGCAGGACGGTATATATGTGTTATATAGGGAGACTTGATGGTATATACAGTATGTTTGATACACGACTGTATGTAGGGAGACGGGACGGTATATATGTGTTATATAGTGAGGCAGGACGGCGTATATTCGTTATATAAGGAGGCAGGACGTTATATATGTGTTATATAAGGAAGCAGGACGGTATATATGTGTTATAAGGAGGCAGGACAGTATATATGTGTTATATAAGGAGGCAGGACTGTATATATGTGTGATGCAGGGAGACACGACGGTATATATGTGTTATAGTGAGGCAGGACTGTATATATGTGTTATATAGGGAGACAGAACGGTATATATGTGTTACATAGGGAGACAGGACTGTATATATGTGATATATAGGGAGACAGAACTATATATGTGTTATATAGTGAGACAGGACAGTATATATGTTATACATGGAGACAGGATGGTATATGTGTTATATAGGGAGACAGGACAGTACACTGTGTGCAGAATTATTAGGCAAGTTGTATTTTAGAGGATTATTTTTATTATTGATCAACAACTATGTTCTCAATCAACCCAAAAGACTCATAAATATCCAAGCTTAATATTTTTGGAAGTTGGAGTGGTTTTTTTTTTAGATTTGGCTATCTTAGGAGGATATCTGTTTGTGCAGGTAACTATTACTGTGCAGAATTATTAGGCAACTTAATAAAAACCAAATATAATCCCATCTCACTTCTTTATTTTCACCAGATAAACCAATATCAGTGCACAAAATTTAGAAATAAACATTTCTGACATGCAAAAACCCCAAAAATTAGTGATCAGTATAGCCACCTTCTTTATGATGACACTCAACAGCCTTCCATCCATAGATTCTGTCAGTTGCTTGATCTGTTTTTGATCAACATTGCGTGCAGCAGCCACCACAGCCTCCCAGACACTGTTCCAAGAGGTGTACTGTTTTCCCTCCCTGTAGATCTCACATTTTATGATGGACCACAGGTTCTCTATGGGGTTCAGATCAGGTGAACAAGGGGGCCATGTCATTATTTTTTCTTCTTTTAGACCTTTACTGGCCAGCCACGCTGTGGAGTAGTTGGATGCATGTCATGGAGCATTGTCCTGCATGAAAATCATGTTTTTCTTGAACGATACCGACTTCTTCCTGTACCACTGCTTGAAGAAGTTGTCTTCCAGAAACTGGCAGTAGGTCTGGGAGTTGAACTTCACTCCATCCTCAACCTGAAAAGGTCCCACAAGTTCATCTTTGATGATACCAGCCCATACCAGTACCCCACCTCCACCTTGCTAGCGTCTGAGTCGGAGTGGAGCTCTCTGCCCTTTACTGATCCAGCCTCTGGCCCATCCATCTGGCCCATCAAGAGCCACTCTCATTTCATCAGTCCATAAAACCTTTGAAAAATCAGTCTTAAGATATTTCTTGGCCCATTCTTGACGTTTTATCTTATGTTTCTTGTTCAAAGGTGGTCGTTTTTCAGCCTTCCTTACCTTGGCCATGTCCCTGAGTATCGCACACCTTGTGCTTTTTGATACTCCAGTAACGTTGCAGCTCTGAAAATTGGCAAAACTGATGGCGAATGGAATCTTGGCAGCTTCACGCTTGATTTTTCTCAATTCATGGGCAGTTATTTTGCGCCTTTTTTGGCCAACACGCTTCTTGCGACCCTGTTGGCTATTTGCCATGAAACGCTTGATTGTTCGGTGATCACGCTTCAAAAGTTTGGAAATTTCAAGACTGCTGCATCCCTCTGCAAGACATCTCACAATTTTGGACTTTTCAGAGCCCGTCAAATCTCTCTTCTGACCCATTTTGCCAAAGGAAAGGAAGTTGCCTAATAATTAAGCACACCTTATATAGGGTGTTGATGTCATTAGTCAACACCCCTCCTCATTACAGAGATGCACATCACCAGATTTACTTAATTGGTAGTTGGCTCTCAAGCCTATGCAGCTTGGAGTAGGACAACATGTATAAAAAGTATCTTGTGATCAAAATACTCATTTGCCTAATAATTCTGCACGCGGTGTATATATGTTATACATGGATACAGGACGGTATATGTGTGTTATATAGGGAAGACGGTATATGTGTGTTATATAGGGAGACAGGACGGTATATATGTTATATAGGGAGACAGGACGGTATATATATGTTATACTTGTTACGGTCTATTTGTTATATAAGTACATATATACGTGTTATTTGTGTTCTATATGGAGACAGGTCTTTGTGTATGTGTTACGTATGGAGACAAGTCCGTATATGTGAGCTGAGCCTTACTGTGATCTTTCGGAGGCAGAATGAACAAATCAGCATCAGGTGAAGAATTGTTTTTATTTATTTTATATGCCGTTCCTCGTGCGGTATAAGTGATTAGACAACTTTTATTTTTCGGGTCGGTGCGATTACAGCGATATCAGATTTATAGCGTTTTTTATGTTTGCCTGCTGTCACACACTAAACGCTTTTTATAAAAATAAAAAAATAAAAAAGTTTTTGCATCGCCATATTTTGAGAGCTATAACTTTTCTTTATTTCTGCGGTGGGAGTCGACATATTTATTGGTGCCATTTTCGGGCACATGGCATATTTTGATTGATTTCTATTCCGATTTTTGTTGAGGAAAAATGAACAAAAACCAACAATTCAGGATTTTTTTATGCCATTCACCTTATGGTAAAATTGATAAGGCAGCGCATTATTCTTCGGGTCAGTACAATTACAGCGATACCACATTGATATAATTTTTTATGTTTTGGCGCTTTTTCACAATAAAAACTATTTTATAGAAAAAATTGTTGTCTTTGCATCTCTTTATTCTGAGAGCTATAACTTTTTTATTTTTCCGCTGATGGAGCGGTATGGTGGCTTCTTTTCTGCAGGATAAGATGATGTCTTTAGCAATACCATTTTTATTTACATTTGACTTTTTGATTGCATTTTATTCCACTTTTTTTGGGGGGCAGTATGATGTAAAAGCATAGGTTTTTTTGTCACTTCTTTATTATTTTTACGGTGTTCACTGAAGGGGTAACTATTGTGACAGTTTTATAGATAGGGTTGTTCCGGAAGCAGCAGTACTAAATATGAGTACTTTTTTTGTTTATTTTTTTTTAATTTTGTCTCTCTATGGCACGTGTATTTCTCTGATTACTTGTCTCATGCATTGCAATACACATGTACTTCAAAGCATGAGACCTGTCAGCTTTACACTGGCAAATCGCCTGTTAGACCCTGCTTCTGGCTGGGTCTAACAGGCCACTGTACCTGGCAGACCCGTAGGTCATTATTTGACCTCCGGCTGCCATGACAACCCTCAGTTCCCCCGTGAGCACATCGCGGGGGTGTTGGAGGGGTGAGGGTCTTCTAAATGCCGCAATCGCGGCATTTAAAAAATAATACAGGGTGAACATCATTGAGACCTGAGCCAATCAGGTCCCGATGATGTCGCCAGTGCAGAGCTAGCGTTCTAAACCGGAATACTGGTGCTTGGAGGTGTGTGGGGACCCAGGCGCTGCAAGACTACCCAGCGTAATCAAACGTCGACACTGCCCAGCATCGCCAACGTTTACTTACCGTCAGCGGTCGGGAAGCCTTTAAAGGGGTTGTCTGGGACTTTATGTTAGAAACCTCCTGTTAGTTTTTTTCTATTTTGTGGTCACGTGACCTGCTGCCTATTTATTTCAGCTCCACCCTTCTGGCTTTGCTGGACTTCAGTGTTACTTTGACTCTTAATCTAGCCAGGTGCTTTGTACCTATCTCTATAGTTTGCTTAGTCCTTGGACCTCTAAGTATTTCTGTCTGTTTGTCTTTTTGCTCCGCTACAACTTCTGCTAGGAGGTGTCCAATTTTGTCCCAGTCCTTAGAACTTTTAGGGACCCCTCCCTTATAACTATAGGTCTGCGTTCAGACTAGCTGAGGACGAAGGCAGGTCTGTTCACAAGGAACAGGTTGCCCGCTGCATCGTAGGGAATCAGCTTAGTCCTATTGTAGGGACAGTTTTCCTATCTTTCCTTAGTTCTTGTAGCAGATCATAACAGTAAGTCCAGCCCAAAATCAAAAAAAAAAAAAAAATCCTAAGGAACGAGATCCGGAGATCAGCATGGTGTCTGTTCAGGAATCGGCTCAACGCCTACAGGGTTTGTCTCTTGAGGTGGCCGAGCTCCAGCAACACGTGAGTAGCTGTCCTGGAGCGCATTTGGTTGAACCGAAGGTAGGACTGCCTGATTTTTTTTATGGTAAACAACAAGATTTTTTTTCCTTTAAAAATGCTTGTTTATTATATTTTCATTTGAGACCCAGGTCCTCTGGGAAGGAATCACAGCGCATTGGGTTTATCATGTCACTTTTGCGCAAGGAACCACAGGGATGGGCCTTTTCTCTCCAACCTAATGATCCGTGTTTTAGATCAGTGGAAGATTTTTTTTCTGCTATGGGGTTGTTGTATGACGATCCTGATCGAGTCTCTTCTGCTGAGACACAACTGAGACGTTTAAAGCTGTGGTCAGGTGATGTTGAAAATTATTGTACACCAGAAGGTGGTCTTCTGAAGTGAGATGGAATGATTCGGCATTAAAATGTTTGTTTCTTGCTGGTCTAAGTGAAAGGGTTAAGGATCTGCTGATTGCTTTCCCTGCACCTGGAAACTTGCAAGAAGCCATGCAATTAGCTATACGGGTGGACAGGAGACTGCATGCCAGGGTTAATGAGGAGAAAACTTCTGCCATGGCAGCTCCTAGTCATCAGAGGGTCTGCTCGGACTACGGAGAACCGATGGAGATTGGGGCTATGTCAATCCGCTCTCAGGAAAAAGACTGCAGGTTTTCCAAGGGATTGTGTTTTTATTGTGGTAAATCTGACCATTTTGTTAAGAACTGTGAGCTTCTGTTAAACAAAGAAACAAAAAGGTCAGTTTCGCCCGTATTGCTTGTTTAAACTCTAAGGGAGTATTTCTTTCAGGGAGTACCTCATTGCAGGAGGAGTTGATTGAATTTCAAGTATTTGTGGATTGTGGTTCTACACTGAATGTGATTGATAAGGGATTTTTGAAAAAACTTAAATTGGAACCGAAACCTTTGTCATCTCCTATTTCTGTGGTTGCTGTTGATAACACTCCTTTGGAATGTGTTACTCACAAGGTTTTTGAATTTCCCCTCACTATTAATGGAATTCACCAAGAGAATTTGGATTTAGTGGTATTAAATAATTTACCTTCTCCAGTAGTGTTAGGTTTGCCTTGGTTAAAACTGCACAATCCTTTACTGGACTGGTCTACTAATGAGATTAAATCTTGGAGTCCTAAGTGTTATGATAAATGTTGTAACGGTCGCATTGCTGCTGTGGAAAGAGGGGAATTACCTGTACCTATTCAGGATTTTTGGAAGGTTTTTTCAGAGGAGGAGTCGCAAATTCTACCTCCTCATAGGGACTATGATTGCACCATCGAGCTTGTTCCTGGAGCTACTCTTCCCAAGAGTCGCTTATTCAATCTTACTATCCCTGAAAGAAAAGCCTTGGAGGAATACATACAGACGAGCTTGGCTGCTGGTCACATTAGACCTAAGTCACGTGTGGCTGTTGGATTTTTTTTTGTAAAAAAAAAGACGGCGGTTTACGTCCATGTCTGGACTTTCGCGAAATTAATAAAATTACCGTACGCAATTCCTACCCACTGCCGTTAATTCCTGACTTGTTTAACCAGTTAGTGGGGGCCAAGTGGTTCTCTAAAATTGATCTCCGGGGGGCATACAATTTGTTGCGAATGAAGGAGGGTGATGAATGGAAGACTGCTTTTAACACTCCGGTAGATCATTTTGAGAATCTGGTTATGCCTTTTGGTCTTACCAATGCACCAGCGTTTTTTCAGAACCTTATTAATGACATCCTGAGACCTTTGATTGGTAAGAATGTGGTGGTGTATTTGGATGACATTTTGATTTATTCGCCAGATCTGGAGTCTCATTGGCAGAGCGTACGTGAGGTATTGCAGTTATTAAGTGACAATTCACTTTTTGCTAAGCTGGAGAAATGCGAGTTCGCTGTGCAGAGAATTCGTTTTTTGGGCTACATTATCTCCAGCGAGGGCTTTGAGATGGACCCGATGAAGGTTCAGGCTGTGCAGGAATGGCCTAGACCTATTGGTTTGAAATCTATACAGAGATTTTTGGGTTTCGCCAATTATTACAGAAAATTCATTAAGAATTTTTCTATAATTGTTAAGCCGCTGACTGATCTCACCAGGAAAGGTGCGAATACGGTCCAGTGGACTACGGAGGCCATTGAAGCTTTTGTGTATCTCAAGGAGAGGTTCAGTTCTGCCCCTATCGTTATGCAGCCTGATGAGACCAAGCCTTTTTTGGTCGAGGTTGATGCTTCTTCGGTGGTGGTTGGTGCAGTTTTGTCTCAGGAGAACAAGGATGGTGTTCATCCCTGTGCTTTTTTTTTAGAAAAAATTTTCTGAAACCGAACTTAATTGCGATGTTTGTAATCGGGAATTGCTGGCTATCAAACTCGCATTTGAACATTGGCGTCATTTCTTGGAGGGTGCTAAATTTCCCATTCAGGTTTTCACTGATCATAAGAATCAGATCTATCTAGATGCTGCCAAGCGCTTGAATGCCCGTCAGGCTAGGTGGGCACTTTTTTTTTCGCGGTTTAATTTTTCTGTTACTTACATCCCGGGTACTAAGAATGTTAAAGCTGATGCTTTATCTCGCTGCTTTTCTCCCATGGTTGGTACCGAGGAGGAGGAGAGCATTTTACAGAAAGGAGTTGTGGTAGCAGCATTGTACTCCGTTTTGGAAGATGGGATTCTGAAAGCCCAGGAGGATGCCCCATCTAACACTCCCCATGGGAGGTTGTTTGTACCTAGAACCTTTAGGAGAGAGTTGTTTGTGGAGTATCATGAGTCTCGGTTGGCAGGTCATCCAGGAATTTCTGAGACTAAGAGACTGGTAGGTCGCAGTTTTTGGTGGCCTGGGTGGCAGAAGGAAATCATTAAATGGGTGCGTCAATGTACTGTGTGTGTTAGGTCAAAGGCTTCCTCTGCTCCTGCTGCGGGGTTGCTTTGCCCTCTGGAGGTTCCTAGTGCATCTTGAACGCATCTTGGAATGGATTTTATTACTGACCTTCCTGTGTCCGAGGGTTTCACTGTCATGTGGGTGGTCGTGGACCGTTTTAGCAAGATGTGTCACTTGGTTCCTTTCATTAAACTACCCTGCGCTAAGACACTCGCTAAGGCCTTTGTCAAGGAGATTGTCAGACTCCATGGCGTTCCCACCGACATTGTTTCTGATAGGGGACCTCAGTTTGTGGCTCGTTTTTGGCGTGCTTTTTGTGACAGGTTGGATTCCATTTGTCATTTTCGTCTGGTTATCGTCCTGAGTCTAATGGACAGACAGAAAGAAAGAACCAGGATGTTGAACAGTTTTTGCGTTGTTTTGTGGCGGACAATCAAGAGGGGTGGTCTGAGTTTCTGCCACTTGCTGAATTTGCTCTTAACAACCATACATCCTCTTCTGTTGGGTGTTCTCCGTTTTTTTGTTGTACTGGGAGACATCCGTCGTTTGGTTCGTTCTCCAAATTGGTGTTGGCGGTGCCGGAGGAGGAGAATTTTTCCGGTGATTTGGAGAGAGTTTGGACTGATGTACATTGTAACCTTCAAGAGGCTAACAAAAAGTCTAAGAAGTATTTTAATAGGAAACGTCAAGAGGTTTTGTTTACGGTTGGTGACATGGTTTGGTTGTCCTCTAGGAATCTGCAATTGAGGATTCCTTCTAAGAAATTGGGTCCGAAGTTTGTGGGGCCATTTAAGGTGCTTCAGGTGGTTAACCAGTCTGCTGTTAGGTTGGAGATTCAACGGTGTTTCATGTTTCCTTGTTGAAAAAAGCTGATGTATCAGATAGGGACGCCACTGTCACAGTTCATCCGGTGGTGGAAGACGGCGAATATGAAATTTCTTGTATCCTGAATTCCAGAGGGCATGGAGGGAGATTGCAGTATCTCGTCGCTTGGAAAGATTTCGGTCCTGAGGATAACTCCTGGGTAAGGGCGGATGATGTCTCTGCTCCTAGACTCGTCGGAGCGTTTCACAGGAGGTTTCCTGATAGGCCTGGGCCTGGAGGATCCGGAGGATCCTCATAGAAGAGGGGGTACTGTTAGAACCCTCCTGTTAGTTTTTTTCTATTTTGTGGTCACTTGACCTGTTGCCTATTTATTCCAGCTCCGACCTTCTGGCTTTGCTGGACTTCAGTGTTGCTTTGACTCTTAATCTAGCCAGGTGCTTTGTACCTATCTCTATAGTTTGCTTGGTCCTTGGACCTCTAAGTATTTTGTCTGCTTGTCTTTTTGCTCCGCTACAACTTCTGCTAGGAGGTGTCCAATTTTGTCCCAGTCCTTAGTACTTTTAGGGACCCCTCCCTTATATCTATAGGTCTGCGTTCAGACTAGCTGAGGATGAAGGCGGGTCTGTTCACAAGGAACAGGTCCCCCGCTGCATCGTAGGGAATCAGCTTAGTCCTATTTTAGGGACAGTTTTCCTATCTTTCCTTAGTTCTTGTAGCAGATCATAACACTTTAACATTGATGGTCTATCCTTAGGATAAGTCATCAATGTCTGATCGGTGAAGGTGCAATACCCAGCACCCCGCCAATCATCTGTTCCTTGTGCCGGAGACAGCCAGAACTGCTCAGTTGCAGAGCTGCACTGCACAGCTCCGTCGACTATAGTGGCCTTGGCCTGCACATCCAACACCTATTCAAATCAGAAGGCAAAAGGAAGTGGATGTGCAGTACCTGGCCTGAGCCATTATTCCATTGACGGAGCCATGCAGCTCAGCCACTGAGCAGTTCCAGCTGCCACCGACATCGGAAACAGCTGATCGGTGGAGGTGCCGTGTGGCACACCCCCACTGATCAGACATTGAGGACAAGTCCTAAGGCTAGGTGCACACGACCATGTATTCTTTCATACTTTTCATAATCGTATCAAGTATGCAAATCACACTCTGTGTGATCACAATGTGATCCAATTCTCTCGGATGAGGAGAAGATGGAGAAAAAAATGTCTCCATCTTCTACATTTTGTCAGTCTGTATAAATTGGACTGCACTCAGATGTCATCCGAGTGCAGACTGTTAGTTTCTACAAACTCATTGACTTGCGGATCAAACTTTGGCATGGAACAATTTTTTCTTTCTTTCTCTGACGGGTGCAGTCCAAGGAAAAAATTTGCCATGTGCACGGCCCCATAGAATAAAATTGGTCCGAGTGCAATCCAATGTTTTGTTGGATCACACTCAGACAGAAAATACAACCATGTGCACAGGCCATGAAGATAGATCATCAAAGTTAAAGTCCCCGACAACCTTTTAAGGGCTCACTCACACGACTGTCATTGCTTTCATGTGAGAGAATCGGGCCCATTATACTAATGTCACTCAGATCAAACTCTGTCAGAGTTTGATCTGAGTGTCACCTCAGTGTGATCTGATTCTCTAGTACGTGCGGAGAAGACTGAGAACTTAATTCCTCCATCTTGTCCATTCTCTTTGTCTGCAGATGTTGGACTGCACTCAGATGACATTCGAGTGCAGTCCAATATTTTACACATACTCATAGACTTGTAAGGGTGCGCATGGTCCTATCGGATGCTCTCACAGAATGCGGTGATGGATCTGTACTGTCCATAGTATAACATTGGGCCGCGTGCTATCCAATAAAACATCAGATAGCAGTTGGCCGTGTTGTAAGCGAGACCTTAAAGTGATGAAAACTGGATGTATAACAGATATTTCTATTTTTCAGTCTCTTTTAATCCCTGCGAAGACATTTGAGAATACTACATACCGCATTTTTTAAAGGACCGACACATAGATCTGTAGAAAAAAAACAAGATATGTGGTTACTTCAATTAGGCCACGGCGCCACTATCAGTATTTGGTCAGTATTTTTTCTCAGGAGTGGGAGCCAAAATCAGTGGGGAACAATCAGAGAAAAGGTATAATAGAAACAAGTCACCAATTCTGCATTTATCACCCACTCCTGGTTTTTACTCCCACTCCTGAGAAAAAATAGTGATAGTGGGGCCATAGCCTTAAAGTTGTTGTCTCGGAGACTCCTGATTGATTGACATTTCAAACATCAGCATTAATGCACCGCTTGCCCAAACTGTACACTTTCTTACGTTGCTATATATTTGCCTCTGCAACTTCAAAGGGGGCAGTTGAACTGAAGCTGGCCAGAGTTAGAAGATAACAGCACGACACGCTCCACGCTTTAGCAATTCTGGCCAGCTTCAGAGCAGCACTTACAAGCTCCATTGGGAAAAGCTTGTAAGCACTGGCATGTTCCGCCACCACTGCTAGACTGCAGAATCTAGGCAAAACAACAACATGGTAAGTAATTTTTTACTTGAAAATGGAGAGGATTTTTAATAACAAGTAAATTGCGTGGAAATAACTCTTTAAACTCTTTGTGAATGTGGCCTAAGGACTTGTTTATTTTTCTGTGTTTTTTTTTTCCACTGAGCTACATCAGGGTTTTTTTTTATTGAATAAGACGTCTTTATTGGCATAATTTTTGGTGTACATCTAATTTATTGTTTTGAGTGGGGTATGAAAATATCTGTAGTTTTCAATGCTCTGTGCACTCTGGTCTGAAGTTCAAATTGATATTGTTTTTTATGTTTTATAATTTGAACAAAATCAGGTTGCAAAATAATAATTTTTCATATCAATGCATTCCAAAAGTGTATTTTTTAATTTTCTGTCAAAATAATCAGATGGGGTTGAAATTGAGCAATTGACAGCAGGTGAGAATATATCATTAGGTAATTTTCATCCCATCAATAGCACATGTAGGGTTTTTAGTGAGTCCGAACTACCCCTTCAGTCTTATTGGCATTGTCAATAAAACGCGCATTGTATCTTTTTTTTGTTTGTTTTTTTGTTTACAATATTTATAAAATATTTTTTATTTTACTTTCACACTAGTGGATTTGAAATTGTCATCAGTTATTTGCTGATATAATAACATTGAGTATCTAGGGACCATTCATCATTCATTTAGGGACTTATTGTTGTGCGTCTGTGTTCGAGCCCCTGAGCCTGTGCTTTGTGGTCGGCTTCCCTGTCCGCCTATCCACAGCAGATACACTTTTTCTTCGGCTGCTTAGTTTCTGTTATCCTTGCTTCAGTATTTTTAGGGTTACCCCGCACTTCACACCCAGCATCCACCGCGCATTTTCCCAGTGAATGAGGAGAGGGAGAGTGCGCGGTGGATGCCGGGTGTGATGCGTGTGGTAACCTCGCCCACAGCCCAGCTGCAGCCAGGGGTCACGTGATGCCTGTGAGCGGCCAGTGATAGCGCCACTCACAGGCAGAAAAGGCACCATAAGGTATTTAAAAAACACTTATGGGCCCGGGGGAATACATTGGGGGATCATATAAAGTAGTGGACAACCCCTTTAATGTATATGGCAGAACTGTTTTTTTTTGTTATACCTTAGTTTGCCTCAGTAAGGCTATGTTCACACATTGTATTTTTGCTGCATTTTTTTTCTGCAGTAAAACCTGATCTCTTGCCAGGAGGTTTGTTCAGGATTTTTCTTGCTTCTTGCAAAGCACAAAATCCTGATAAAAAAATACAAGATGTGTGCATGAGATTTCTGGAATCTCATAGACTTTGCTGGTATTGTAAAACGCAGCAGAAAATTTGCATAAAAAAACGCAATGTGTGAATATAGTCTAACTCATCAATACACTACTATTATGTCAAAGTAATTGGCTGAAAGAGCGGGCCCATGCCATTCCTGCTGGAACAGGTTAGCAAGGAGACCAGTGGGGGTACTGGAGTGTCGTATGAGATCACCATCCGCGACCGGTCGATCACTATATTTCTTATTTATAGACAATGGTGTGCTGTTTTTTTTAAACCCCCTTCCCGACATCTGACATACATGACCCTGCTCCATACACGCCAGGTGCCAGCTGTGTTATACAGCTGCCACCAATATCACTGATTGGTGCTAGCTCTGATAGTTATTGTTTAACCACCACCCACCACAGTGGGACATCTGTGGAGGGCACATGTAATCACCTATCTCTATCCTCTACGATGGGGTAACTATACGAGGACCCATTCACAGTCATCCTGGTAGTCCTATGAAGCTCAGTCTGTGGGCATATACTTTCTTCGTAGGTTTAAGTCTCTTGGATGTTGAAGGGGGCAGAAAAAATGTTAAAATTTTAAAAACAAAAGTTCAAATCACCCCTCTTCTCCTAATATGAAAATAACATTTAAGTACCGTATATCCGATTTTGCTACATTCATTAAAGGGAATCTGTAATGTTCAGTGTATCAGTGCAGAGACGGCTGCTTTTTTCAGGGCAGTCGGGCTTTCAGTGAGGTAGCCAGTCAACTTTAGAATGCTATTAAGCTGCAGACTAACCCTATAACTGCAGGTTAATAGCATTTGGGGACATGACCGGTTCCCTTTAAAATCCAATCTTTCAAATTACAATATTATTTTAAACGCCCCAGAGGAAAAAAAAATCAAAAATCCAAGATTGTTTTTTTTCTGGTGAACGCACCTCCTCAAAAATGGAATAAACAGCAATCAAATAGTTTTATGCATCCCAAAATTGTCCCAATAAAAAATTTCAGCTTGTTGCTCAAATACTAAGCCGTCCATCAAAAAATAACCCATTCACGACCTTAAACGTACATTTACTTCAAGGGTCGTGAACCCTGCCTTTGGTGCGGGCTTGAACACCGAGCCCACATCTTTCCCCACATATGATGATTGATTTAATCAGCCATCATGTGCCCTTAGCTGTTAAATTTAGCTGTCAGCGGGGTTTAACACTCGCAAGCCAGAAGCGCCTCATTCATTCCAACCATCGGCGCCCCTGTCATGTGATCACGGGGTGCCGATGAGTTGTCATGACAATTGAGGGGTTCGCTGATAAACCCCGTGCCTGTCATTACGAACGGCGTCTCGTGTCCGGCGTTCATAGGAGATCGTGATTTCTGCTATACATAGCACAAGCGATCATACGATCGCAGCTTCAAGTCCCCTAAGAGGACTATTCAAAATTGTAAAAAGTGAGAAAAAAAAGTTTTTAAAAATATGAAAAAAATAAAATCACAAAAGTTCTAATCACCCCCCTTTTGCCCATCAAAGTTTTCAAATGAATCAACACCTGAATGGTATAGTGACAAACAAGGCTACTAAGTGAACAATCAGGTACACTTCGTTAAGGCACACATGAATCGCCCATCGGGATTTCCAGGATCTTGCAGCCTTCTATATTACTATGGGTAAGCGGTTCATATGAATTGCCACTGAGTTTTATACCTAATTGTTCACTTAGTAGCCTTGTTTGGTCACTAAACCATTTAGATGTTGATTCATCTTTATTCTCTGATGGGCAGATTTTTTTCATTGCATGCTGTTTTTGCATCATAATTCATACTTCTATTCTGTACCACGGTGACCTTGTCTACTAAATGCACTTTACTTACATATCCACTGCTATATACCTTGCACTGTGTAACTTTATATGCCTACATGTCCTTGGAATTATTTGATCATCTTTGGGTATAAACCTCCTTTTATTATTGTTTCACTATATTTTCTTATAATTAATTGTCTATGCAATAATCAATAAATAAAGTCTTGTAATTTTACTAAATAAACTACTCCCATTTGTGGTTCTTATGTTATTGGAGTTTATTTTCATCTTTTACTTTGGGGGATGATGTATTTTCTTTGACAATTTGTTCCCAGCCAATTTACTACTTACCGTAAATGTCCTGTGAATATTCTTGTACAGATATGAGATAATATACTTATTCTTGTACAGATATCATATACAATCCCAAAGAAAGCCGATCCAGCACATCAAAAAAAAACCTCTATACTTTAATTTCTTTCCATAAAATCCAACACGAGGATGAAGTGTCAAAAACCAAAAAGAAGAATTAAAAGTTAATTAGGAGAGCGATGCGTTTTCAAGATATTTAGTCATATCTGAGGTTCTAAGTAAAAAGCATTATGCTTTGAAATGTGCCAACCATTTTGCTCTCCTAAGGGACCTTTAATTCCTCTTTTGGATTTTTGACACTTAATGCTTATGTTATATTTTATGGAAAGAAAATAATACCGTTTTTTCGATGGTCTGGATTTGCTTTCTTTGGGATTGCCCTGTTTGCTCAATTTGAGATCCTGTGTGGGGATAAGTGGATCCATGGAAGTTCAGATTCTGGTACCCGACCTGAACTTTAGTCCAAAGTTTGGTTCGGGTACCAGAACAGTACACAAACTTAAAACTGAACTTGAACCCCATTGCAAAGAATGGAGACCCGAGCTCTCTCTCTCTCCTTTCCCCAAAACTTCGAACATTGCAACAGACTTCTGGAAGAAGTCCATGTTCGGCGTTTAGCACCGGACACTAACTCTCCGGTATGAACCCCGAACTTTTAAATTCGCTAATCTCAGGTTCGCTAATCTCTAATCCTGTGGACTCATCGGTACAGCTGAGCCGGTTATTTAACGTATACAGATATAATATGCCCGTCTGATTGTGGTGGAACAGTATAAAAAAAATGGATTGAACAATTACTGAATTATAGCCTGGTCAGGATAACTCAAGTCAAGTGCAGTGCATACTGCAAAAACTGGATGATGTAGAAACAGAAAAGTATAGTAGCTAAAACAAGACAGGGGGCACAAGTTAATGAATTAAAACCAGCCAAGAACAAGGAGGAGGCCATCAATAAAATGAGGTATAGAAGAATACATAAATTTAAAGCATAGTCAAAAAACACATGTCAAATATCAATTAAGCGATTGATCAGTGGTCACATACATATTCTATCAACAGTCCCGTATGGCCCCATGAGATAAAACAGTACAAGGACCGCCAAGACCTGGCATTGCTGCAAGGGTCACCAGTAGAAGCATCTCATATGATTTGTCCTTTTTTACACAATACTGTTTGAAGTATCTCAAAAACAGGCAGATGTCATAATCCGCAAGTAAAATGTTCCAATCAATATATAAATGAGTAATTCACATATACCAGGTACATACCCACCTCAGGAACTTACCAATCTCTGCTTCTCTTCCATGCTCGCATATAAGATATTGATTCCAGTCTTTTTGTCTGTTAAATATTAAGAAATACAGCATTTCTAGACCTCTCCCTTACAGGAATGTCAGTTTAGTTATCCATTATGGGTTGATGCAAAGCAGTCGCATCCAAGAATATCAAGCAATCCAGCATCTTACGCCAGAAAGCTGTATAATCATAATATGCCTGATTTTAACAGCCACCCAGATTCTTTTGTATTTAAGCAATTTTGACTTTTGTGGAAATTATAAGACTGTTCAGACCCCCTTTTTCATTTACTGTTAGTGTATACTCTGGGAAATGTTTCCATCCTATGCAACTGATTGCACTATTGTTGCATACATTGTCATTGCACACATTCAATACATAAAAGAGGTTGTCCAGGACTTGGATATATTGATGACTTATCTTTAGTATAGGACATCAATGTGAGATTTGTCAGGGTCTGACACCCAGCACCCGCACCAATCTGGTGTGCAGCGTATAGTGCTAGGACATCGCAGCTCTGTACACTGTGTAGTAGTCTTTCTCAGGTGCTGAAGCTCTTCTATTGAAGAGCTGAGGTGCAGTACCCAACAACGGCCACTACACAGTATGCAGAGTTGTGATGTCTCAGTTATGTACAGTTTACTCTCAGCCACCATGGAAGGGGCAAGCAGCTGACCACTGTGGTGCTTGGTGTTGGACACCCACCAGGGTTGCCAATGTTGCTTTTTATTTTTTCCAGACAGCTTATCAAAAAAATCATGGACAGACAATATTTTTTACAGGCACATTGAAAAATCATAATAAATCGTTATAAGTGATACATGTCTACGGCCCATAATTCTGATATGAAGACATTAATTGCATTCAATGTAAACTGTAAAATGCTGATAATTACAGTCAAAATTATCCGTAAAAGTTTCTTTAGCTTCAAAAAAAAAATCACGGATGCCTTACATTTCTTTTATGGACTATCCTGGAATTTCTGGACAGTTGGCAACTTTGACACCCACCGATCTGCTGATCTGACATTGATGACGTATTACAAGGGTAGGTGTTTGTAATCTCCTGAACAACCCAAAAGAAACAAAGGCAATACTAAAAGTCTTAGAAAATATATATTCATTGTATGAAAATGGAAAACATATTAAAATGGAAAACATGCAAGACAGGGTATCAAAAAAAGGAGAACAAAAAAAAAAGAAAGAAGATAAAGTAAGTGTGAAGACTACATATAGGGTAGTTATAGGTCTCAAAATATCAAAAAAGGACCATGGTGGCCATATACTTAGGGTGATTTATATATCAGCATTTAATAAAGTGCAAATGCACAATGGCCAGATAAAGTAAAAAGTTAAATAAATGTACATAGCCAATAAAATATTAAATAAAGAGTCTCATACAAGTGCAATTGGAAAGTATAAACCACGTGGATAAGAAATATTTTTAGATCAGCCCATAAAGATCAGGAAGGACAAAGCATCCTTGTACAAGATAAAACCGCATAACATCCTGAAAATAAGATACGAAGGGGAGTGGAGAAGTGATAGCACAGGGAAGATAAAAGGAGAAATGCAGTCAAGAGCCTGGGGGAATCCATGCCATTGTAGAATTAACAGTGATGTAAAAAAAATACCAAGAATATTATTTTCCTATGGAGTATTTCCTTAAAGTAAGTCTTCATAAATCAAGTCAGAAGTGGAAAAGTTCCACACCGACACAGCTGAGTCCACTACACAGCTTCTTACAGTATATCCAAGGACCATACACATGTTCATGTCATAAGCGCAGACAATAATGGTACTCAGCAACAATCACAGACTGATGATTAAAGGAGTAAAAAGAAAACTGTATATGAATTCAATGTGCTTTATTCCATAATACTATAGGTATACGGGATAAGCCATACTTCCTCAGGCCAACGTGGTTTCGCTTGAACAAACACTTTCTCAAGGCCTAAGTCTTCGTACATAATCTGGATCTCATCATTGACAACCAGTATCCCATACTTACATAGAAGGAATCTAATCCAGTCCACTAGTACCCCTCTTTGTACTGTGGGGGATAGAACCCCAAAACAGTTATCTACAGGTGGGTGTTTTGGCAAATATGAGATGGTTTTCTTCCTTCTGGCAGAGCTAATTTGTATATAAGAAGAGAATATAATTGACCCGATTCATCAAAGCTTGACATGAAAAGCTTTGAAAAGTCACTAAATTATTGTGCAACATGAGGAGGAGCAAAAAATGTTGCAACTTTTGGTGTTTTCACGCCACTTTCAACCAGCTCTGACAAAGCGGGCAGAGTGTGAGGTTCCTTACACCACAGAGGTTCCTTCACCCTGCACCCCTCATCAAGACCTCATCAAAACACTGGTCTTGATGAACCATCGGGGCCAATGGTTCTAATATCATCCCTATTTTGTAGATGGTCTGCAGATCGAAAATGTTTAGTTGCTCCACGCCTGATGTCACATTGGGTTGGAAGCAGGGCCAGACTGTGCCCTGGCACACAAACTAAAACAGCCCACATGCAAATCGCTGTTTTTTAAATGCAACTTTTTCTGTACAGTTTGTGGGTGAGAACACTAAGGGAGTTCGATAGGTGAAAAATTACAATACACGTGACGCGCCCCCTGGGCTGGTGGGGTACTTGGTAGCTGGGCCAGTCGATGCTAGGGGATGTCACGGTGGCAGTGACCCGGTCCGTGACCCAGGGAGGTCAATTAAAGGGAAAGTAAAAGGGGAAATAAAGTTTTTAGAGATAATGTTCGTGACGCCACCTGTGGTCTGCGGCTATATGGGGCTGCCACTGCGGTGCAGATCCTCTGGAGTTGATGGTGACACAGCAGAGTTGGTTCAGCTCTCCACAGGCAGAGCTTAGCTCCAGGGCAGTAGATGGTGATTTTATGATGAAGATGTTGTTGGTGCGGTGTAGTGCAAGTGATGGCGTAGATAATGACCAGTCCACAGCTTAATGGCGATTTCCTCTTAACTTTACTTGCGGTTGGTTAAGCAGACCGTGGCACGGGTACTATCTGGTAGTAGAGGTCCAGGCGGCCTGGAAGCAAGTTGGGGATCCACCTCGCCAGGTGAACTTGGAGACCTTCCCTTTGAGCTAAACTCTTTGGCCCTGCTGCTTGAAGCTATGCTGCGGCCCTCGTCCCTGAGTAAAACGTCTTTTTCCTCACCCGTATGGCAGGCAGCTCGGGCCTTCCTTAAATGTCGCTCCCACGTGGCGGTGCTGGGCCCTATGGTGCTGCTGTGTCGCCGGGCGTCTGGTGAGGCCAGGAGACCTGCAGTCTCCTGCCCTCTGGATTCTGCTGCTGGGCCTTCAGTGCCCCACAACCTCGGACTCCGGTGTCCGGTTCTTCTACGCTCCTCTCTGGGGTGAGCTTGTACACAGCTCCCACTCCCCAGGTCTTTCCTCGTCGCTGTTCTGTCTTCAACTCCTCTCAACTCACTCTAACTAACCCCGCCTCCAGATCCCAGTTGCTAAGGGGAGGAGCTCCCCTTGCTCGTCTGGAGCCAGGAAAGTGTTGTATGCTGGTAATCCTGATTAGGGGACCCCTCCTTGCTTCCAGGCATGGCATCACCCCTTGTGAAGGAGGCAATGCCACTGTGGCTACCGGACCCCTGGGGTGCCACACATGTCCCTCTCCCCGTCTTAAAAAAACATTCTGTGACTGCACCTATGCGCCATGACTTCATTGACAATTTTTGGTTTTGGAAGGGGGAACCAGAATTAGGACTTCTGCTATGGAGCCCCATGACTTATATTTATGTCCCTAGCTGCAGGAGGACCTAAGGTCAGTGCATATTATAATAATTATAATTTATACACTCAGCCCATCCTTCCTCCTCGTTAAAGTTTTCCACCCAGTGGAGATTTTTAGTCAGCAGTGATGCTTGTTGACTACTAACAGAGTGTAATGTTCGGATTTGGCTTTACTAAGCGGTTCAAGGAGTTGTCCAGTGACCATAAGTATATGATTTGCCAAAAACATTCTCATCTGCTTCTCATTCATTTCTCTTAATTTTCTGTTGAGAGAGGCAGATGAGAATGTCCTAATAGCCCTGCACATAGTATGATGGCCCCACAAATAGTCCTTCACATAATATGATGACCCCACATATAGTGCCCCATATAGTAGGATGACCCCACATATAGTCCTGCACATAGTATTATAGCCCCACATATAGCCCCCCATATAGTGTGATGGCCCCACATATAGTTCTGCACATAGTTTGATAGCCCCACATACAGTGCCTACAAGTAGTATTCAACCCCCTGCAGATTTAGCTGGTTTGATAAGATGCAAATAAGTTAGAGCCTTCAAACTGCAAACGAGAGTAGGTTTTATGAACAGAAGCATAAATCTTACAAACCAAAAAGTTATGTTCCTCAGTTGAATTTTATTAAATTTTAAACATAAAAGTGTGGGTCAATTATTATACAACCCCTATGTTTAATATTTTGTGGAATAACCCTTGTTTGCAATTACAGCTAATAATCGTCTTTTATAAGACCTGATCAGGCCGGTACAGGTCTGTGGAGTTATCTTGGCCCACTCCTCCATGCAGATCTTCTCCAAGTTATCTAGGTTCTTTGGGTGTCTCATGTGGACTTTATTCTTGAGCTCCTTCCACAAGTTTTCAATTGGGTTAAGGTCAGGAGACTGACTAGGCCACTCCAACACCTTGACTTTTTCCCTCTTGAACCAGGCCTTGGTTTTCTTGGCTGTGTGCTTTGGGTCGTTGGAAGATGAAATTACGACCCATCTTAAGATCCTTGATGGAGGAGCGGAGGTTCTTGGCCAAAATCTCCAGGTACAGTGTTTTGGCTTGGCAGCTGGCACTGGAGCTGTTGGTACTAGAGCTGATGCCCGCAGGTTCTGGCTTACCGCCCCGGTTCTCATGTACAAGTAGAAACAGCAGCAGCTTGTAGATGGCAGAGGGAGAGAGGAGCTGAGGAAAGTTACCTGCCACCTAGGGTTAATAACGTGAAAAACTCCAACTGGGGGCGTGGCCTAGCTCTTGATCTGAGAGGTCGGGTGGCAGTGCCTCTCCACCACCATTAGCTTCAATTATCCTGCACAGAGCCCGAACCAGCCAAATCCCTTATCAGGAACTGCTGTCTGAGGGTCCCGGGAGTCAGAGGCGAGCTTCTGCCAGACTCAGAGAGTCCAACATGGGCCGCAAAAGGCAGAAGGATGCCGGGGCCTGCAGCAGTGCCTCAGCCCAAGATGGCACCGAGACAGAGGAAGAGGCGGGAAGGAGGAACACAGCCTATGCACGGAGGCTGGAGGCTTCAGCACGGCTGCACAGGTATGCGAGGGGCATGAAGGCAGATGAAGAAGGAAGTGAAGGCAGTGAGAAGCATGGAGATGAGGAGGAAGATGGTGAGGAGCTGCCTGTGCCTGTGCTACATAATGAACAGCAGGAGGAGGGGGATGGTGACACTGTGCTGGCAGCTGAAAGTTCAGATGAGGCAGAGCCGACTCTGCGAGATGTATTCCAGGCTGTCTTATACTGCAAGACTGCTTTAACTGCTCTGACAAAGCAGGTGAACGGTCTGAAAGCCGACATGGGAGGCATTGAGGCTTCTATGCAGAAAGTTACAGCCAGATTGACTGAGGTGGAGGGCAGAGTTGGTGTAACAGAAGATCATTTAACCTCAGTGCAAAAGACGCAGCAACAGCACACTCAGAGGATCACGGTAGTGGCTAACAAAAACGATGACCTGGAAAACCGGTCACGCAGGAACAATTTGCGTATTGTGGGCATCCCTGAAAGAGCTGAGGGTGCTGACCCCACGACCTTTGTTGAAACCTGGCTGCTGGGAAAGTTTGGATCTAATATCCTGTCGAGGGTGTTTGCTGTGGAGCGTGCCCATCGAGTGCCCATGAGACCCCCAGTGCCTGGAGAGGGCCCTCGTACGATGTTAGCCAGAATCCTGAACTGCAGAGACCGGGACACTATCTTACGTAAGGCCAGAAAATTGACAGATCTTACCCTGGAGGGCAAACGCATTGAAATATACCCGGATTACTCGGCTGAGGTGCAAAAGCTGCGGCTACGGTATGGTGAAGTGAAGAAACAGCTCCGCTCTTTGAATGTGAAATACTCTACAATTTATCCTGCCAAATTAAGAGTGGAAGCCTTTGGAAAGGTCAATTTTTTCCCGTCACCGGTAGAGGCCGCCTCGTGGTTGGAGCGGAACCGGAGCAAATTGAGAGAAGCTGAGGACTCGGCACGGTGAATGCACGACCCTGCTATCCTGACCACTGGACAGGGTTGTGGCTCTGCATTGCTCTGCGAAACCGCAGAGGAGGGGGAGAAACCCCCGCTGGGATCTACGTTTTATAGTTTTATAGTTAATTTGTTTGATTAATGGTTCGGGACTATGCATACTATTGATTATGTGGTGGAGAGACTGCCAATGCTGGAGGAGGACACGGCGCATGTTGATATGCGGTATACTACGATGTTGCTCAGGTTCTTTGAGCTCCCACTCTCACGTTGGGAAGAGAGTGACAAGAGAAGGGTGGGGGTGGGGTGAGGGGGAGGGAGGGGGGGAGGTGGATGGGTTGGATTTGCCGGAAAATGGGGTTGCTTATGCTGTTTGACCTGGTATGCTGGGGAACAAAATGGAAAGATGTTACTTGATGATGGTGGATTGTTTTTTCTAATGCACAATGAGTAACCGTACGGTTCGGATTTTAAGTTGGAATGTACGTGGTATATCTGACAGGATTAAGAGGGCAGCAGTTCTGAATCACATCAGATCTTGTGATCCTATGATTGCGTGCTTACAGGAGACCCATCTTACTAGAGATACTAGGCACTGGCTATCGAGAGGGTGGATGTTAAAGACATATCATTCCACTTATTCCTCGTACTCCAGGGGGGTGTCAGTCCTAATACACAAAAACGCACATTATGAAGAGCTGGCAGTGCAAGTAGACAGTGAAGGGCAGTATGTATGGATTGCGTGCAGATTGTATGGACACAAAATGATTTTAGTGGCTTTATATATCCCTCCACCTTATTCTAAAAAGGAACTTCAAGCAGTAATGGACTTGACGGCCAGATGGGGGGAGGCTCCGATGTTGATTATGGGAGATGTTAACAACACCATGAATCATTACTGGGATAAAGTACGTCCGGCAGGTATGGAAGCTGGACGGGACGGAATGACTGCATTTGGCACCTACGTGGGGGAGCTGGGGCTGGTGGATCTGTGGAGAGTACGAAATGAGGGTAAGAGGACCTTCTCGTGTCACTCGGCTACACACGGAACACTGTCAAGGATAGACCTGGCTTTTGGGGATACTGCTATGGATGGGATGGTTGGGGAGGTGGAATACCTACAGAGGACTCTATCGGATCATAGTCCTATGGTTGTCACGCTTCTAGTGGGATCTGCTCAGGGTCAGAGGGGAGGTTGGCGTCTTCCCCCGACGTGGCTTAAAGTGGTGGATATGGGTGGCATAACCAAAGAACTAGAGCACTTCTTCCAAGTGAATGAAGGGAGTGCTGAGGCCACAGTGGTGTGGGAGGCTATGAAGGCATTTACGAGGGGACTCTTTATAAGTGAGATCTCACGGTGTAAGACCAAAACTAAATTGGCAGATCAACAAATAAAGGATGACTTGACAAGGGCAGAGGCAGACATGATTTTGGCGCCAACGAGTGTAGCTCACAATAGACTAAAATTGGCACAGGAGGCAGTTAATAAACTGCACATGATGCAAGCTGAGAGGAAAAGGGCATTTCAGCAAGCACAATTCTTTGAGGAAGGAGAGAGAGTGGGTCACTTGTTGGCGGTGATATCTGCGGCACAGAGGGAGTCTTCCAGGGTGTACAGGTTGAGAGACCAAACGGGGACGACTCTGACAGACACAAAGGACATATTGGAGGTCTTCAATAGAGATGAGCATTGTTCTACTCGAACTGTTCGCCAATCTCAAATTCGAGCTGTTTTGGGCGGTGTTCGAGCCGTTCGGCGAACACGAACAATTTGAGAAAAATTCGGCTGTTCGAGGTTATGTTCGATAACTGTTCGTGCACCAAAATCATAACTGGACTTTTTCTCAGTAATGATGAAAATTAATGTTAATACGCAGTTTGAGTGTACAGCGGGGTGGGGGGAGGGGCAGGGGATGGATCTCTGCAGGAACAGTGAAGATCTCCATTTTTTTTTCTCTTTCCCGCATTTGAAGTGGGGAGGTGCAATCTGTCAGCCTATCAGCAATGCACACACGGAGCGAAGTGCTTATTTTCACACAAGCAAGGGCATGTGTCATTGGCAGTGTATGTCACATGTCCTTGCCCTATAAGACCAAGCCATTTTCCCCGTCGCCACCATTTTCTCACTGCTGCAGCTGCGTGTTAGACGGCACCGCTGTTGCTGTGTGCGCTATACCTTGTTAATTTCAAGCCAATTTTCGCACAAATATACAGATAGCTTGGGAGTAGGGAATAGTTGTGATTGCAGTCCTTTTAAGGACTAGGTTACAGCATTTCCTACGACTTTTATCAGGGAGGTCTGTGCTCTTAAATAGATAGATTGTGGGAGTAAAGACTAATTGTAATTGGAGTCCTTTTCAGGACTAGGTTACATCAGTTCCTATCAGTTTTTGCCAGGCAGGTCTGTGCCAGTGCTGTGCAAGTTTTTTTCACAGCATTTGGCTGAATCTAGCAAAGCTAATCCTTTTTGGCCTATTGCAGAGTGTGTTAGTCAGTGGAGTAGCCTATCTGTGTTGCAAGATATACCACCTGTGTATAGAATACCAATTTTCTTACTGCACCTAGTGAAGTAAAATCTTTTGGGCATAGCATCATTCTATTAGTCCATCTATACTGACCTCCATCAGGTTGCAAACTGAATATAATTTTTTTCTGCATCTAGCTCTGAAAAAATATTTGGCCTTCTAGCAGTGTGTCGGACTTTCTCTATTAGTCCATCTATACTGACCTCCATCAGGTTGCAAATTAAAAATAATTTTTATCTGCATCTACAGTACCTCTGAAAAAATATTTGGGCTTCTAGCTGTGTGTGGGACTTGTTGTATTAGTCCATCTATACTGACCTCCATCAGGTTGCAAACTGAATATATTTTTTTCTGCATCTACCTCTGAAAAAATATTGGGCTTCTAGCTGTGTGTGGGACTTGTTGTATTAGTCCATCTATACTGACCTCCATCAGGTTGCAAACTGAATATATTTTTTTCTGCATCTACCTCTGAAAAAATATTGGGCTTCTAGCTGTGTGTGGGTCTTGTTCTATTAATCCATCTATACAGACCTCCATCAGGTTGCAAACTGAATATAATTTTTTTCTGCATCTAGCTCTGAAAAAATATTTGGCCTTCTAGCAGTGTGTGGGACTTTCTCTGTTAGTCCATCTATACTGACCTCCATCAGGTTGCAAACTGAATATAATTTTTTTCTGCATCTAGCTCTGAAAAAATATTTGGCCTTCTAGCAGTGTGTCGGAATTTCTCTATTAGTCCATCTATACTGACCTCCATCAGGTTGCAAATTAAAAATAATTTTTATCTGCATCTACAGTACCTCTGAAAAAATATTGGGCTTCTAGCTGTGTGTGGGACTTGTTGTATTAGTCCATCTATACTGACCTCCATCAGGTTGCACACTGAATATATTTTTTTCTGCATCTACCTCTGAAAAAATATTGGGCTTCTAGCTGTGTGTGGGTCTTGTTCTATTAATCCATCTATACAGACCTCCATCAGGTTGCAAACTGAATATAATTTTTTTCTGCATCTAGCTCTGAAAAAATATTTGGCCTTCTAGCAGTGTGTGGGACTTTCTCTGTTAGTCCATCTATACTGACCTCCATCAGGTTGCAAACTGAATATAATTTTTTTCTGCATCTAGCTCTGAAAAAATATTTGGCCTTCTAGCAGTGTGTCGGACTTTCTCTATTAGTCCATCTATACTGACCTCCATCAGGTTGCAAATTAAAAATAATTTTTATCTGCATCTATAGTACCTCTGAAAAAATATTTGGGCTTCTAGCTGTGTGTGGGACTTGTTGTATTAGTCCATCTATACTGACCTCCATCAGGTTGCAAACTGAATATATTTTTTTCTGCATCTACCTCTGAAAAAATATTGGGCTTCTAGCTGTTTGTGGGACTTGTTGTATTAGTCCATCTATACTGACCTCCATCAGGTTGCAAACTGAATATATTTTTTTCTGCATCTACCTCTGAAAAAATATTGGGCTTCTAGCTGTGTGTGGGACTTGTTGTATTAGTCCATCTATACTGACCTCCATCAGGTTGCAAACTGAATATATTTTTTTCTGCATCTACCTCTGAAAAAATATTGGGCTTCTAGCTGTGTGTGGGTCTTGTTCTATTAATCCATCTATACAGACCTCCATCAGGTTGCAAACTGAATATATTTTTTTCTGCATCTACCTCTGAAAAAATATTGGGCTTCTAGCTGTGTGTGGGTCTTGTTCTATTAATCCATCTATACAGACCTCCATCAGGTTGCAAACTGAATATAATTTTTTTCTGCATCTAGCTCTGAAAAAATATTTGGCCTTCTAGCAGTGTGTGGGACTTTCTCTGTTAGTCCATCTATACTGACCTCCATCAGGTTGCAAACTGAATATAATTTTTTTCTGCATCTAGCTCTGAAAAAATATTTGGCCTTCTAGCAGTGTGTCGGACTTTCTCTATTAGTCCATCTATACTGACCTCCATCAGGTTGCAAATTAAAAATAATTTTTATCTGCATCTACAGTACCTCTGAAAAAATATTTGGGCTTCTAGCTGTGTGTGGGACTTGTTGTATTAGTCCATCTATACCAGTGGTCCCCAACCTTTTTTGCACCAGGGACCGGCTTGAAGCAAGATCATTTTTCCATGGCCCAGCAAGGAGGGGGTGGGGTGGGCGGGGCTTTGGTCATATGGGGGCGGGGTAATGGAGGGATTTGGAGTTTAGTGCATACTTATCATATAGTGTAGACCAGGTCCCCGCCAGGAGCTATGCCAGGAGCCCCACATAATGTGCTGTGCCAGGAGCCGCATCACTGAGGCCCCATCACGCCCTGCAGCAGGACAGGGCAGCTGTCCTGACAGCTGCTGTTCAGCTGCATTTACTTCATCCCAGGGGCGGACACAGACTGTAGTGGGCCCCTGTGCAAGAAATTTTTGGGGGCCCCCCCCGCCCTTCATAAGGCAACAAAGTTATGTAAACATAACCCCCCCATGTGCATCTCTCACCCCCCCATGTGCAGCTCACCCCCGTGCATCTCTCATCCCCCTCCGTGCATCTCTCATCCCCCTCCGTGCATCTCTCATCCCCCTCCGTGCATCTCTCATCCACCCCCCGTGCATCTCTCATCCCCTCCGTGCATCTCTCATCCCCTCCGTGCATCTCTCATCCCCCCCCGTGCATCTCTCACCCCCCCGTGCATCTCTCATCCACCCCCCGTGCATCTCTCATCCACCCCCCGTGCATCTCTCATCCACCCTCCGTGCATCTCTCATCCCCCCCGTGCATCTCTCACCCCCCCGTGCATCTCTCATCCACCCCCCGTGCATCTCTCATCCCCCCCGTGCATCTCTCACCCCCCCGTGCATCTCTCATCTCTCCCCTCCCTCCCATGTGCATCTCTCATCTCTCCCCTCCCCCCATGTGCATCTCTCATCTCTCCCCTCCCTCCCATGTGCATCTCTCATCTCTCCCCTCCCCCATGTGCATCTCTCATCTCTCCCCTCCCCCCCATGTGGATCTCTCATCTCTCCCCTCCCCCATGTGCATCTCTCATCTCTCCCCTCCCCCCCATGTGGATCTCTCATCTCTCCCCTCCCCCCATATGCATCTCCCATTCCCCCCACTCCTAGTTAATTGTATTTAAAAAAAAATAAAACTTGTTATACTTACCCCCATGCGATCCCTGCAGAATCCTGGCGCTCGTCCAAATCGCTGACACCAGGTTCTCCTGACTTCCGGCCATGTGACGGCGCCATCACATGACCGGAAGTCAGGGGAATCATGAAGGTGCTGCCGCAGCAGCGCAGCGCTAAGATGTCCCGGACCCGGCGCTTAGCATGCGGCCGGGGGCCCCATGAGGAGAGAGACGCACAAGAGGGGGGCTCCGAGGGGGCTCCTACCGGCCGGGCCCCATACTGGAGTCAGGGCAGTCATGCCCTGATGGCGGCCCTGCTGGAGGCTGGAGGGGCCCCCTCTCCCCGCGGACCGGCTGAAAAACCCCAACGGCCCGGTCCTGGTCCGCGGACCGGCAGTTGGGGACCTCTGATCTATACTGACCTCCATCAGGTTGCAAACTGAATATATTTTTTTCTGCATCTACCTCTGAAAAAATATTGGGCTTCTAGCTGTGTGTGGGACTTGTTGTATTAGTCCATCTATACTGACCTCCATTAGGTTGCAAATTGAATATAATTTTTTTCTGCATCTAACCCAGCCAATAGTTTTGGCCTAATACCACAGTTTGGCCACTCAGCTCTGCTCGGTTACCATCCATTGTTTTTTTGTGCAAACAACTCCAGAGTTGTGAATTAGTTAACCACCAAAATGAGTGGAAAAAGGCCTGCTGCTGGTGGAAAGGGGAATAGGCGTGTTGGGAAGGGGAAAAAAGGTTGTGTCCGTGGGGTAGGTGTTAAAGCAACAGTAACATCTGCAGAAGAAAGACCATCTTCCAGCCAAACTAAAATGTCTACTTCTTTTAGCGGACAATGTGATAAGATCCCTTTCTTACGGCCACGCCAATCGCTACAAATTCCAGATGAGGCACAAAAACAGCAGGTGCTTCAATGGATATCAAGTGCTCCTTTAAGTGGGCTCTCCTCCACATCAACTTCAACATCACAAATACTCCAGTCCTCAAAGGTGTCACCCCAATCGCACTTGCTTCCTCACAGCTCCCAAATCTCCAGCTGCCCGTCTGAGTATGAGGTAGAACAGATGGTTGAGTCTGCAGAGCTGTTTACTCATACTATAGCCTGGGAATCAGAGGTCGACTCCAGCGCTTCTGTGAATCCAGACGAGGAAATGATCTGCACTGATGCCCAGAATCTTTATGAGTCGGATCCAGGACCAGACGCAGAAGGAAGACAATGAGGAAGACGATGATAAGACTCAAATACCTGATTGGAGCGACAACTTTAGTTTTTTGTCAGGGCAGGAACAGGTTGGCTCTGAGGACGACGGGTGTGATAACGCACAGGGTGATGATGATGATGATGAGGTTGGAGATCCCACTTACTGTCAACCCACAGTCAGCCAAGAGATGAGGTCAGCAGAGGAGGTGGAGGAAGATGCTAGTGACGACGAGGTCAGGTTGCGCCTTCCTGGACAGAGACGTAGTACTGGAAGCACGTCAACAACTGCATCCTCAAACACAACTCTGCCTCTCACCACAAGTCGTGGTGGCTCTTCAGGTCGCATGGGTGCTAAGCCTTGCATATCCTGGGCATTTTTTCAGATCGATAAAGATGACCCAACTCGTGTTATCTGTAACATTTGTCAGCAAAAGCTAAGTAGAGGCCAAAAAATACATAGTTTGAGTACTTCATGCATGAACCGGCACATGGACATGAAGCATAAATTGCAGTGGGAAGCTCAGTGTGCTACAATGCGGCCTAGCCGGCCGGGCCAACCACCGTCTGCCATATCTTGTGCTTCCGCGGCCTCTTCATCCTCTGTGACTGGGGGGACAGCAGTCACACCTGTTTTGGGGCGCAGACCTGCCACCTCTTTACCCGCAACAGCCAGCGTGATTGGCAGGTCATCATTTTCTTTGGAGGTGGGAACACCAGCTGGTGTTGAGCGCTGTCCGACATCGATAGCACCACCTTTGGATCAAGGCAACCTAACATGTCCGCCTGCATCTTCCTCACAGACCGACAGTTTGCCGGGGACACCCTTATCAACCCCGTCTAAGCACAATAGCCAGCCCTCGGTCCCTCAGATGTGGACAAGTAAAAGACCATTTCCTCCTAGCCATGAGAAAGCTAAGAGGTTGAATTTCACCATCTGCAAGCTCTTGGCTACAGAAATGCTGCCTTTCCGCCTGGTGGACACAGAGGATTTTCGAGACCTTATGTCCGTCGCAGTGCCCCAGTACCAGATGCCCAGTCGGCACTACTTCTCAAAGAAAGGTGTGCCTGCGCTCCACCAGCATGTCGCACACAACATCACCGCTTCTTTGAGAAACTCTGTGTGTGACAGGGTGCATTTCACCACAGACACTTGGACGAGTAGGCATGGACAGGGGCGTTACATGTCGCTGACTGGGCACTGGGTAACTATGGTGACAGCAGGACAAGGGGCTGCTGTCCAAGTCTTGCCGTCCCCACGAGTTGTGCGTCAATCCTCTTTATGTCAAAGTTCCTCCACTGCTTCTGCCTCCTCAACCTCCTCTCGGTCTTCCACCTGCACCCAAAGCCTGTCTGATCATGCCACAAGCTTTCTAACTGCGCAGAAGGGATCCTGCACACCTCCTTACTATGCTGGCAGTAGGGCTCAACGTCATCAGGCGGTTTTTACATTGAAATGTCTGGGAAATGTGAGTCACACAGCTGAGGAGTTGTGGTCAGCTCTGGAGAACCAATTTCATGAATGGTTGTCTCCACTGGACCTGAAACCAGGGAAGGCCGTGTGCGACAATGCTGCAAACCTGGGTGCGGCCCTTCGCCGGGGCAATGTCACACACGTGCCTTGTATGGCTCACGTGTTGAACCTGGTTGTCCAGCAATTTTTAGCCCACTATCCCAGACTAGATGGCCTTTTGCAGAGGGCACGGTCGCTGTGTGCTCACTTCCGCCGTTCGCATCCCGCAGCTCAGCGACTTACATCTCTACAGAAGTCGTTGGGCCTGCCACTTCACCGGCTAAAATGCGATGTGCCTACCCGGTGGAATTCAACTCTGCACATGTTGCAGCGACTGTGGCAGCACCGACAAGCCCTGGTGCAATACGTTCTGACGTATAGCCTGGGCCAACGAGATTCAGAGGTGGGGCAAATCACGCTGGAGGAGTGGTCTCAGATCAGGGACCTATGCACCCTTCTGCACAGTTTTGAAATGGCGACGAAGATGTTTAGTGCTGACGATGCCATTATCAGCATGACTATTCCGGTGATTTACATGCTGGAGCACATGTTAAACAGAATTCGGAGTCAGGTGGTGGCACAAGAGGAGGTGGAGGAAGTAGAGGAGGAGGAGTTGTATGCGGAAGGGCTAACATCTGCAAGGTCCAGACGGTCGGCAGCACCAAGGCGGCAGGCATGTGAGGGTGGGGGAGATGGTTTTACCAGGGCGCATGGTAGCAGCCAAACTAGTGAGGAAGGTGCAGGAGCCCAGGAAGAAGTGGAGGACGAACTGATGGAAGACTCATCAGATGAGGGAGACCTTGATCACATTTCTGTTGTGCAAGGTTGGGGGGAGAGGACAGAGGAAGGAAGCATGATTGTTACCTCGCCACCAACACAACAGGGACTTGGTGCTCCTGGATGCGCAACACACATGAGTGCCTTCTTGCTGCACTACCTGCAACATGACCCTCGAATTGTGAGAATTAGAAATAATCCTGACTACTGGGTTGCCACACTGTTAGATCCCCGGTACAAAAGTAAATTTGCAGAAATTATTCCTGCCATAGAAAGGGATGCACGCATGCAGGAGTATCAGCAGAGACTGTTGCAGAATCTTACATGTGCTTTTCCACAAAATACCAGTGGTGCACGTAGTGAATCTCACAGTTCCAACTTGCCAACCGTGGGACCGTCAAGTGTTCAGCACTCAAACCGTAACAGAACCACAGTATCTGCTGGTAACATCAATTTTGCGGAATCATTTCACCACTTTTTTAGCCCATCCTTTGCAAGGCCACAGGAGACAAGAAGTCTGACACATAGTCAACGCCTAGAGACGATGGTACAGGAGTATCTCCAAGTAAACATTGAAGCCACGACTGTGTCACTGGACCCTTGCTCTTTTTGGGCTTCCAATCTGGATAAATGGCCGGAGCTAGCCACTTACGCCTTGGAGATCTTGTCATGCCCCGCAGCCAGCGTTCTGTCTGAACGTGTGTTCAGCGCTGCTGGTGGTGTGCTGACAGATAAGCGCACGCGGCTCTCCACTGATAATGTAGACAGACTCACGTTCATAAAAATGAACAAATCATGGATCCGAAACGACTTTTCTACCCCTGTGTCATCCTGGGGAGAGTAAAAGCTTGATGATTGGTTAAAATCACCCTACCAACCGTTTTAAGCTTTCAAATTACTAATCATGTTTATCTGTATCTTGACTGGAAAATAATTTGGGCTTTGTAGCAGTGTGCAGCACTGATCCTATTAGGCCATCTATACTAAAGCTTCACCAGATTTAAAATTAAAAATAATTTTTAGCTGCATCTAGCCCGGAAAATAATTTTGGGGCTCCGAGATGCGCAAGACACATAAGTGCCTTCTTGCTGCACTACCTGCAGCATGACCCTCATATTGTCAGAATTCGAAGTAATCATGACTACTGGGTTGCCACACTCTTAGATCCCCCAAACTTTTCGATCAACCTTTTCATTTTAATAAAGACCAAAAAAATGGTCATTTTTGAAATTATAAGCATTAGTAGGTTGTTAGAAACTGAAATCAAACAGTTTTCAACTCAAAACTTTATTCTAGGTGATGTTACATTTTCACATAGGACCCCTTGTTCGAAAGGAGCTTCTGAACTCTCTCGTCCATTGAATTTGTCAGGTTTTGGATGGTTTCTGCTTCAATTGTTTTGCATGAGGACAGAATACCCTCCCAGAGCTGTTGCTTAGATGTGAACTGCCTCCCGCCATCATAGACACTCCTTTTAATGATGCTCCAAAGGTTCTGAATGGGGTAGAGGTCAGGGGAGCATGGGGGTCACACCATAAGTTTGTCCCCTTTTATGCCCATATCAGCCAGAGATGCAGATGTTTTATGTGCAGCATGAGATGGTGCATTATCATGCAGAAAAATGATCTTGCTGTGAAATACACTGTTCTTCTTCTTGAACCATGGCAGGAAGTGCTGTTTGAGAAAATCCACATACATTATGGAGTTCATCTTTAGCGCCTTCAGGGATCCTAAAGGGGCCGACAATCTCTCTCCCCATGATTCCAGCCCAAAACATTACTCCACCTCCTCCTTGTTGGCGCTGTAGCCGTGTTTGCGTGGGGTGTCCATCAACCAGCCATCCTCCACTCCATCCATCTGGACCATCGAGCGCTGCACGGCACTCATCCGTGAACAAAACTGTTTTGAAATCAGTCTTCATGTAATGTTTGGCCCACTGGAGCCGTTTCTGCTTGTGTGAAGTGGATAGAGGAGGTCGACAGGATGGCGTATGCACAGCTGCAAACCTCTGAAGGACCCTGCATCTTGTTGTTCGGGGGACGTTGGAGGCACAAGCAGCTTGAAAAACTTGTCTGCTGCTATGACAAAGCTTTTTTGCCGCTGCTCTTTCAACCTGACGTAATTGCCTGTAGGAAAGAGTCCTCAATTTGCCCTTATCAGCACGCACACGTGTGTACTGTGAATCAGCTACATACTTCTTGATTGCCAAGACACTTCATCCTGATCATCGCACAATGTTGATTGTAGTCATGCCTTGACCTAAACACTCCACAATTTGTTGCTTCTCAGCAGCCGACACATCCTTTTTCTTTCCCATTTTGGCAGAAAATGTAGGCTGCTTAATAATGTGAGAGAGCCTTCTTAAGTAGTCTTGCCTTTCATTGGACACACCTGCCAAACTAATTAGCACAGGTGTCTGCAATTGCTTACAGTGATATAAAGAGCCCTGACACACATCACCATCAATGAGTTTAACTGACAAACAAACAAATTCTTCCCTTATCACTCCTAAACACTTTTTGCATAATAATTTGGAACGCAGTGTACATGTGCTTTTCCACAAAACACCAGCGGTTCACGTAGTGAATCTTACAGTTCTAACTTGCCAACCGTGGTCTGTATGGAGTTGTTCAATAAAGGGCCCAAAATTAAGATAACATAGATGGGAGAGGTCTCTATGAATAGGAATTCCTAAGTATTTGATACCCTGTGAGGGCCAGGCAAAGGGAAAGTTGGACTGGATGGAATCCTATATGGATTTGGGGAGGGAGACATCGAGGGCCTCAGACTTCGCTGCATTGATTTTAAAATTTGACCATGTAACAAAGTGATCTATTTCAGCCATAACAGCATGGATGGATATATGTGATTGAGTGATATATACTAGGACATCATCAGCAAATAGAGAGCACTTGTACTCGGTGCCTCCCACCTCAATCCACCTAATATTGGGGTTATGGCGAATTGATGAGAGCAGGTGCTCCGTCACTAGGATGTATAAGAGAGGGGACAGAGGACATCCCTGCCTTGTCCCATTGGTGATTGTGAAAGGTGATGAAAATGTTCTGACGCACCCCCTGGGCCTTGGGACACCCGGAGCCAGACCCTTTTTGGTGGATGCTGGTGGTTGTAGTCTTCGTGGCGGCGACCCGGTTCCGTGGCTCAGGGCGGTCAAACCAGTGGCGGAACTATTTATGTGGTTTTGATGTTTAAATGTACGACTACGCCACCCGTGGATTGCGGTCAGAGTGAACCGCCGCTACAGGGCAGACCGCTGAGGCTGGTGTTGTGGGTGCAGCAGAGCGTAGCATAACTCCCCACGGGAGGAGTATAGCCTCAGGGCAGTGTATGCGGAGGATGGGGGTGATGGTGCAGGGCAGCAGCAGTAACGACACGGAGTCAGTGATGCAGTTCAGGGCCTTTACTCACAGTTCTTATTATCCAGACCACGTCTGCAGGTAACGGCTGCCCACGTCGTACTGTGCTCACCAGGTGAGGGGCTCAGACAACTCCCAGATAACTTTGGAGCACTTCACAGGACCCCCTTTGTGTGTCCTTTGTCTGGCCTTTCTTACCAACACTTCTGTCCGGCTGCCTCGGGCCTCCTCTTGGTAAACTTGGCGCCAGTTTCCCTGACCCTATGTGGTGCCTTCCTAGCGGGTGTAGCGAGGGGCTGCGCCACATAAAATGTCAGAGCCTCCGGTTTCTAGCTGAGGGTCGTTTCCTGCCTCCACTAGTTCGGGGACCGGTCTCCCCCTTTGGCCTGACCCCTCCACGCAGGTGGATTCGGGCGTGCGGTGGCGACTCGCCCGTCCGCACCCCTGGGATCCCTTCATTCCTCGTTCCTGGAGCCTTCTCCGCTCTTCTTCCTTCCTTCTCCCTCTTCCAGGCCTGGGCCTCTGTTACTAGGCCCGCCTCCGGAGCAGAGCTCATGCAGAGCCCCTGCTCCCTGCCACTTCTGCTCAGACTTCTCTGCACTGAACTAAGATGGTGCCCACCTTTTATACTCCCTTCTCAATGCACCCAGGAACTGCTTCCTCCCTGCTCCTGCACTACAGGGTTCCCCTTCCTCAGTGTTCCCTCCCCCCACTCCAGCCAGGGACAGGGACTGTCGTGCCCATCTCAGGGGCATATTGGTCGCCCTGCCCCACGGCAATGTGGTGTAATGCATGCAGGTGTCGGGTCCTGATCCACACTCCATCCTTACCTGAGAGTGAGATATCACACCTCTGGGTGAGGTGCAATACGTCTGTAGCAACCGAGCCCTCAGGGTGCTACAGTTCCATTTATCTTCAGCCTAGGTGACGTATTGTGATACAGGGCCGTGATTTTGGCTATAAAAGGGTCCCCTAGACCCCTACCCCAAGCTTTTTAAGAGAATCATATATGGCGTGCCAGGAGACTCTATGGAATGCTTTCTCAGCATCCAACGAGAGTATCTAATTACAAATTTTTAACTGCATCTAGCCCAGGAAATACTTTGTGCCTAGTAGCAGTGTCTGCTAGTCAGCGGATTATCCCGGCTGTTAAGCAAGCTACACCACCTGTAGTTTGGACACTTCATTTTTTCAAAGGAAATGCTTCGGGACCACGGGATACTCAGTGAAGAGCATCAGGAGGCACCCCAAGGCATAGGGGCTGGGACTGGCAGTAGGATGCCTTGCGGTGGACAGCCGAGCTCGATCCTTATAAAAGCTTTTTAACTGCAGCAGCTTTAGTGGACGCTACTGGAGCTGGAATTACGCGGCTGCTGGCATGAGACTTGCCCTCCAATAGATCCTTGTAAATGGATTTAAAGTGTATTCATTCAAATTAGAGAGACAATTTAAATTAAAAAGCTTAGAGCTGCCTCCACCACAGGGGGGCTCGCTCGACCCACCAGCGGACAGGCACCAGTATTGGGAGAGGGGGGCTGGCCATCAGGGTTCACCGCGGCTCTGGCACAAACCCGGCGACACGGAGGTGGCACGGGCAGGAGCGGACTGGCCGTGTCGGCTTCTCACTTTTTGGATTTTAGAAGGGCATGACATGCCTATATCTGTGTCTCCCCCTCCTTTTACTCCTCCACCTCTTTTATTTTCGCATGACTATATGTACTTGTCACTTTTCCATGTGTTAGTTATGTCTTCTGAGCAGTTTGTCAGCTTTTGGACACCTTTGAAGGTGTTTTCTATGTGTTTCTATGTGTTTTTGTTTGCCTGCCATTGGTTTTAACGGTGTTCGAAGGTGTTCGACGAACAGTTCGGCGAACACACGGGTGTTCGACGAACCGAACCGAACTCGAACACTACGGGGGTGGCTCAACACTAGTCTTCAAGGAATATTACATGGCACTGTACAATTCAAGAGTACGGGACACGGAGGGGGCCGTAGAGGAATTTTTGGAAGGCATCTCACTGTCTAAATTGTCTGAGGAAGATAGGATGAGGTTGGATGAACCTGTGAGTGTGGAGGAGGTGGAATGTGCAATTCTGTCTATGCCCAATAACAAATCACCGGGTGCTGATGGTCTACCTGGAGAGGTGTACAGGGAGCTGGTGGAACTGCTAGCTCCAAAATTGAAATCTGTGTTTGATGAGGCTTTGGTGAAGGGGGCGTTACCGAGATCAATGGAGGAAGCGGTGATAGTGGTTCTGCCAAAGGAGGGGAAAGACCCCATGAATGCGGAGTCGTATAGGCCCATATCGTTGTTGACAACGGATGTCAAAGTACTCGCTAAGATCCTGGCCACCCGGCTCACCGGGGTTGCGCATACTGTTATTCACGAGGACCAGTCGGGCTTTATGCCCAACCGCTCCACGGCTGTTAACTTGAGAAGATTATTTCTTAATATGCAGCTGCCTGCTGATAATGGTGGCGGGAGAATAGTGATGTCATTGGACGCTAGAAAAGCATTTGATAGCGTGGAATGGAAATATTTATGGAAAATCATGGAAATAATGGGATTTGGCCCCGCATTCATGGCCTGGGTGAAGTTATTGTACTCATCCCCAAGGGCGGTAGTTAAGGTGAATGGTGAATGGTCCGGGATGTTTGACTTACATAGGGGCACAAGGCAAGGGTGCCCGCTGTCCCCGCTATTGTTTGCGGTGGCAGTGGAGCCCCTGGCGGCCAAAATAAGAGCTGAGAGAGGAGTGGTCGGATTTAAATTTGGGAGGCTGGAAGAAAAAATATCACTGTATGCCGATGACATCCTGTTATTTCTGGAAAATGCAGGAGAGACATTGGGGTGCACGATGGATGTAATTAAACACTTTGGGAGCATTTCGGGACTGGAGATAAACTGGCACAAGTCTTATGTCATGGCTGTAGATAGACCAATAAAAGCGGAGGAGATAGATAAGAGGGGGAAGCAGCTCCAGCTGGTTTCACAATTTAAATACCTTGGGATATGGGTGGCGCTTCCATTGACACGATTCACGGATCTGAATTTAGTTCCTCTGCTAGAGAAATTTAAAAAGAAAATAGGCGCATGGTGCAAATTGGCTTTGACGGTGACGGGTAGAACTAACCTGATTAAGATGGTCCTTATGCCACAACTAATGTACGTTTTGCACAGCTCACCGATATGGCTACCAAAAAAACGGTTTCAGGGTATTGATTCTATCTTCAGATCCTTGATATGGGGCAAGAGGCAGGCAAGGATTAAATTGGGAACGCTGCAAAATGGGAAGGAGGAGGGAGGATTGGCCGCACCCAATCCCTGGGTCTATTTCTTGGCAGTACAGGGCCAGCATGTCAGGGGATGGAGAGAACCCGATTGTGGAGGGGCAGCTTGCCGGGTGCTGGTACATGTGTCGGGGAGACGCCCACTGGTCCAGGCGTTAGAGGATGGTACCTTTAAGAAATTGGGAGCAATATATCCTACCTTAGGCTTGACTCATTAGGTATGGGACACTATTAAAAAGATCAGGGGGGTGGACGGGCTGACTAAGTACTCACCGGTGTTGGGCAATGAACATCTGCCGGAACTTAATAAGCTGTGTCAAATGGGCAATTGGAAGGCGCAAGGAGTGAGATATGTGTGCCAGCTGCAGAGTGGAACGGACCTGAAGACCTTTGAGAAATTGAGAGAAGAATTTGATTTGCCTTTGGTGTGGGGATTTCAATACTATAGGCTTCGACATGCTTGGAGGACACAGTGTGGATTGGGAGCCATGACGGTTCAGGGTGATATTGTACTAGACTCTGTGTGCATGAAGGGAGGGACGAGGGGAGTCATATCGAGCCTATATCATGACCTACTGCACTCCTATCTGGGGGGAAATCACTTCATTGCAAAGAGTAAATGGGAAAGGGAGGTGGGTACCCTCACAACAGAACAATGGGAGGCAATTCTAGAATATGTCCCGAAGATCTCTCTAAGCGAGCAGGCACGGATCTCCCAATTATACATAATACATAGGACATACAAAACACCGCTGCGCCTGTACAAGGCGGGCTTGAGGGGAGATTCCAATTGCCCTAGATGTGGCACGGACCAGGCCGGACTGCTACACATGCTATGGTCATGCCCGCGGCTAGTGGCTTATTGGTTGGTCGTTGTTAACAAAATTGAGAGGGCTTATACATGTACAATTGACAGAAACCCGGTGCTGTGTGTTTTGGGGGAGGTGGATGGAATACCTGTCTCAGAACATTACAAAGTGGCGATAGCGCGATTGCTATATGTGGCACGCAAACTAATAGCACGAAAATGGACAGATTCGGAACCCCCCACTAGGAGGGAATTTATTGCTCAGACACGTACGGTAATGCATTTAGAGGAAAGCATTTACAGGCGGAGGCATGGAGAGAGAACTTTTGGGAAAATATGGTCCGCATGGATGGCGGTAATATGATTGTCAATGTTCCCAGGTATGCCCGGCATAAGGAGTATTGGCGGGAGGGGGGAGGGGGGAGAGGGTTTTGACTGTATTATTACACGTTATGTGAATTGTTATATGTATATTGATAACTGTTTGCTGTAAATTTTTGAAACCTAAATAAAAATAATTGGTTTAAAAAACAAAATCTCCAGGTAGGCCGTGCTATCCATCTTCCCATGGATGCGGACCAGATGGCCAGGCCCCTTGGCTGAGAAACAGCCCCACAGCATGATGCTGCCACCACCATGCTTGACTGTAGGGATGGTATTCTTGGGGTCGTATGCAGTGCCATCCAGTCTCCAAACGTCACGTGTGTGGTTGGCACCAAAGATCTCGATCTTGGTCTCATCAGACCATAGAGCCTTGAACCAGTCTGTCTCAGAGTCCTCCAAGTGATCATGAGCAAACTGTAGACGAGCCTTGACATGACGCTTTGAAAGTAAAGGTACCATACAGGCTCGTCTGGAACGGAGACCATTGCGGTGGAGTACGTTACTTATGGTATTGACTGAAACCAATGTCCCCACTGCCATGAGATCTTCCCGGAGCTCCTTCCTTGTTGTCCTTGGGTTAGCCTTGACTCTTCGGACAAGCCTGGCCTCGGCACGGGAGGACACTTTCAAAGGCTGTCCAGGCCGTGGAAGGCTAACAGTAGTTCCATAAGCCTTCTACTTACGGATGATGCTCCCAAAAGTGGAGACAGGTAGGCCCAACTCCTTGGAAAGGGTTTTGTACCCCTTGCCAGCCTTGTGACCCTCCACGATCTTGTCTCTGATGGCCTTGGAATGCTTCTTTGTCTTTCCCATGTTGACCATGTCTGAGTGCTGTTCACAAGTTTGGGGTGGGTCTTAAATAGTCAGAAAAGGCTGGCAAAAGAGATCTTTAATCCACACATGTGAAGCTCATTATTCTTGGTGCCTGAACTACTTCTTAATACTTTAGGGGGACCAGACAGAATTCTTGTGGTTTGAGGGGTTGAATAATAAATGACACTCTGAATTAACTTTTAACGTTTTTAAAAAATAAAATAAAATAAAACAAAAACAAAATTTGCTGCAGTGCATTTCCCACTTCCAGGCTGATCTACAGTACAAATGTCACAATGCCAAGTTAATTCCGCATGTGTCAACCAGCTAAATCTGCAGGGGGTTGAATACTACTTGTAGGCACTGTATAGTCTTGCACACAATATGATGGCCCCACAAATAGTCCTACACATACAGAGCTGCTCACCATTATTGGCACCCCTTCATTTTTTTCATAGACTGTATAATATCTTCAGAAATAAATGGAAATATACTAAAGTTATGTCCTCAGGATTTTTTAATTAGTGGTGCAAAGTAATGCAACAATAAAACATTGTTTTTCAACTTCCATGTTGCAATTTCAAAGAAAAAAACAGAATAAACACCATGTGCAGCAATAAAGGCACCCCTAATAATACTTGGTTGCACACTCTTTGGCATTGCTGACAGCCTCCAAACGTTTCTTGTAGCCATCTGTAAGCTTCTTGCACTTCTCAGCAGGCATTTTCTTCCACTCTTCCTTTGCAGTTTTGAATGTTTGCAGGGTTCTTTTTCCCAATGGCAGATTTCAGCTCACCCCATAATTAAGATTTTAAATGGGATTGAGGTCAGGACTCATTGCTGGCCATTGTAAAACAGTCCATTTTTTCTTTTTCAACCATTCCTGTATACTTTTGGATGTATGCTTTGGGTCATTGTCTTGCTGGAGGACCCATGATCTTCGATTCAAACCAAGTTTTCTTACACTGGGTAGGACATTACGGTCTAAAATCTCTTGATAATGCTCTGATTTCATGATTCCTGTGATACGGTCAAGGCCTCCAGTACCAGACACAGCAAAGCAACCCCACAACATTATGGATCCTCCACCATGCTTAACTTTTCGTAAGGTGTTCTTTTCCTTATAAGCTTCATTGCGCCGTTTGTAAACCAACTAAAGCTTTACATTGCCAAAAAGCTCTATTTTTGTTTCATCTGTCCACAGAACATTTTCCCAGAAGGATTGTGGTTTCTCAAGGTACTCTTTGGTAAAGATCAGTCATTTTTTTATGTCTTTTCTTCAGCAATGGTTTCTTCCTTGGCTTTCGTCCATAAAGGTTTGCTTGGTTTAGTGTGCGGCGTATGGTATTTGTTGAAACCATGACCTCAGACTGTTTGTTCTAGGTTGGCCTTCAAGTCTTTGGATGTTTGACGTGGTGTTTTTTTCCACATTTGCACCAACTTTCAAAGACATCTCTTGGCAATTTTCCTCTTCCCCCCACGTCCAGGGAGGTTTTGACGGTTCAATGCTTGGCAAAATTCTTAATAACATTGCGCACTGTTGAAACTGGGATGCCAAGGTCTTTGGAGATGGCCTTATACCCTATGGAAGTCTTGTGTTTGCTAATAATAGCAGTTCTGATGTCCTCAGACAGCTTCTTTGTCTTCATCATTGTGACAAAGGAATAGGGCCTACCATGTGGCTTTTTAAAACACTGAAGTCTTCATTCATTGGCTAATTCATGTCACATGGACACCTACAATTAATCACATGTGAATCTCTTTTGTGATTTACCACAGGCGAGTCAAAATGTGTTTCCATACTAAATTAATGTAAAGGTGTCACAGATGTGTCAAAAGTGACAGACAGTCGCCCTGCAGTTGGTTGCAGGAGATCTCTATGTTTGGCATTACAGACTTCTTCTTAGAGGCTGTCTCTAGGACCCAGCGGCTACCTTCCTATGGCTAATTAACACCCTGCCTGGGTGTATAAATACCTGCTGTGTTTCAGAGGGAGGTGTCAGCGATATTCATCACTACTTGTGATCGCTTAGCAAGAGCAGTACTTCGTCCTCTCTGGAGCTTGAGGACGTGTGCGCATTTGTCTGGAGTCATCTAAAGCTAAGCAATTTCCCCCTGTTTGTGTACCCTTGTTGTGTTTAGTGTAGATCGACTAGTGCTCATCTCCTCCCTTCCCTAGCAATAGCCATACGCCAGGGAAAGACAGGGTGAGGCATGCGTGCGGCGATTGGTGAAGAGCCAATACAGGGATGTTAGGTTTTTCTATTTTTCCCTCTCAATGTTTTTTGCTTTAAATTATTGTTTTAGTTTTAAATTATTGTTTTATCTTTTTCTCTTTTGTATTTAGCACGAGTGCTCTATATGTTACACGCACGCCACTAGGTTCAGATATGGCGAGACAGGTTTCATGAATTCGTTGGAATCCAGGGGGAACCGTTACTCAGGGCAACCATAGGCTGCAACTTCTCTCAGGCACAGGATAGATTCAATTGCTGACCAGACACATCTGACAAGAGTTTTTTTCAACAGTTTAACAGTGGAATTTAATCTGAAGTATAGCCAGTACAATACAGGGATATTACAGCAACAATCTTCATTGCAGTACAGTCTCATAAAGCAGGCACAGTATTACAGTCTCTTCAGTAGCATAATTCAGCACAGATTAGATCTCTTGGCAGCACACTTCTATGCATAAACAGCAGGCTTTTCCTTCACAAGGACTCACTAGTACACAGCATTCTTTTTCATGCATGGAGATGGAGGGGGTTGGGTGGCGAGGGTTTGATGAGGGAGATGATCCCTATGACAAGATTCCTTCCAGTCATCATCTTTCTGCCCAATAATACTCCACACTGTTAGCTCAGGGAGTCTGTCTGACCTGTGTTTAGTTTCTCTCCTGATCTGAATCCTGTTCAGTTGCCTTCTGTCAGATCCAGATAACACACCACCTTTCTCTTCGGCTTCAGCAAGACTACAATAACAAGTTCCCCACAATCTTCCTGGGGCTTTGCTAAAACATTCCCTGTCTCCTGTGACTGTGTTAACCCCTCTAGTTGCTGGATGCTTCTGAAGCACAACACTTCCTGTCTCCTTTCCTTGTGTTATTTGGAACAGTTGCTGTATGCTTTTGAAGCAACAGCACTACTTCTGCATGTCACATATACTAAAAAACTATTTCACTTGATTCATTTTTTTCAGGAAATATTCCACATTATGTAGTTAAACTTCATGGGTGCCAATAACAATGAGCAGGACAATAATATGATGGCCCCTCAAATAGTCCTGCACATAGTATGATGGCCTCACATACAGTTATGGACATAATATGATGGCCCCACATATAGTCCTGCACATAGCATGATAGTCACACATATAGTCCACCATATAGTATGATGGCCCTACAAAGTACTGATTAATACCATATTTTTTGGACTATAAGACGCACTTTTTTCTTTTAAAATTTAGGAAGAAAGTGGGGGGTGCGTCTTATACTGTAGTCCGATATATATATATGTATATATATATATATATATACTATGGCTGTGGGTGGTGGAGGGTGTGGGGGGAGCTGCAGCAGAGGAGTGGGGCACAAGAGGCAACAGCCCGCTGCTGCATCCTACACTGTGCCCACTGCTAAAGAAAATGAATGTTCACTGCTCCCCATGCCTATGGGTGTGGGGAGCAGTGAATATTCATTTTCCTTAATAGCACGCACAGTGCACTTGCAGCATGACTCCTGGTATGTAGGGCACCCTTTATCCCTCATCCTGGTATGTATGGCACCCTTCATCCCTCTTCCTGATATGTATGGCACCCTTCATCCCTCATCCTGGTTTATATGGCCCCCCTCATCCCTCTTCCTGATTTGTATGGCACCCTTGATCCCTCATCCTAATATGTATATGGCCCACCTCATCCCTCTTCCTGGTATGCTTGGCACCCCTCATCTTGGTATGTATGGCCCACCTCATCCCTCTTCCTGGTATGTATGGCACCTCTCATCCCTTTTCCCGATATGTATGGCACCCTTCATCCTGGTATGTATGGCCCCCCTCATACCCCTTCCTGGTATGTATAGCACCCTTCATCCCTCATCATGGTATGTATATGGCCCCTTTAATTCCTCTTCCTGGTATGCTTGGCACCCCCTGGTCCCCATCACACTGCACACAAAAACATAAACAATTATACTCACCTCCTCTCTGCACCACCGCTGCGCCCAGCTCTGCTGCCGACAGGGATCTCACTGTGTGAGCCGCGCATGGCGTAACTGCCATGCGCCCTCACACTGTGAAATGCTGTGCTGGAATAGACACTGCTCTCCACGTCGTGACTGTGTGCGTGGGGAGCAGTAACCATTCACTCTCCTTAATAGCATGCACACTGTACCTGAAGCGCAGCTCCTGCAGCGGCTCTGCGGTCTGTGTGCCCGCTATTAAAGACCATGAATATTCACTAAAATCCACTCCCAAGGGTGCCATACATACCAGGATGAACGGTACTGTACATATGAGGAAGAGGGATGAGGGTTGCCATACACACCAGGAAGAGGGATGAGGGGGGCCATACATACCAGGATGAGGGATGAAGGGTGCCATACATACCAGGATGGGGATGAGGGGGTCATACATACCAGGATGAGGGATGAAGGGTGCAATACATACCAGGAAGAGGGATGAGGGGGCCATACATACCAGGATGAGGGATGAAGGGGGCCATACATACCAGGAAGAGGGATGAGGGGTGCCATACATACCAGGAAGAGGGATGAGGGGGGCCATACATACCAGGATGAGGGATGAAGGAGGCCATACATACCAGGATGAAGGGTGCAATATATACCAGGAAGAGGGATGAGGGGGGTAATGCATACCAGGATGGGGATGAGGGGTGCCATGCATATCAAGATGGGGATGAGGGCCACGTATAACAGGAAGGAGGGGGCCATATATACCAGGATGGGGGATATTAACAGAATTGGGGAACATTACCCCTATAACAGTGTCAGCAGCAGACCCCCTCCCCCTTAACAGGGCATCATGACCACATTTTTTGCTTACATTTTTTTTCTATTTTCCTCCTCTAAAATCTAGGTGCGTCTTATGGTCCAGTGTGTCTTATAGTCCGAAAAATACGGTAATTAAATACCTCTACCTGTTCCCTACTTCTTCGGCTGGGCCTCGGCTGCAGGTTTACTGGGCGGAAGAGCAGAGCGTGAGCTCTATGTCCACAAAGTACGCTCTGACAAATGACAGCGTCAGCGTGTTCCCATCTCCAGCCACGTGTGTGTTGCAGCATTCAGATGATGAACGCTGCATGCGCCCTGTGCCCCCTCATGATGCTGCACCACGAGACACCCGGAAAATTAAAGAGGCCGGCACCATAAAAATGGGCTGGCGGCCCCACAAGCAGTGCAAACCGCGGTCAACCAGGCAAATGCCGGAAAGGGATGATTAGCAGTCCAGGCATGAGTGGAAGCCCTTGAGAAAGCAAACATAGAAGCACCCGAAACGCGCGGCCTTTATATTGGATTTCTTCATGTGGAGTTGACCACTCAGGGTTGACACATCGTTTATCTGTCTTATTATATCTGCTTTTAATAGTCTTCAATAAAGTTTTTGTATTTTATACCTCAATAACTCTGCTTCCTCCTTTTCTTTGCATGATTGTAAGTATGCCTGGACAACCAATTAAGCACAACAAACATTTTTAAAACTAAAGTGACCTACTGCTTCCTTGACTGTTTAGTCTGGTTAAGCAAATACTCTGTTAGAAAACTCCCAATTAATAAGAGGGTGTCCCCATTACAGACACTTGTATTACCAAGAATAGAGAGCTGCACCAAAGTGTCTGTGCTGGAGGACCCGATCTGACTATGCAATACACTCACCTCTCATTTATTTCAGTGGATACTGTCGTGATGCGTCAGGATATTGAACACTTGCTGTCAGAAACCCTCATAATTGATCAGAAACGGATTAAGCAGGACAAGTGATCATATTATTATCAAGGGACCCTTCTAACAAAACAGTATTATTCAAAGCTAAGAACTAGTGATGGGCTGCTCGATGCTCGGGTCGAACAAATTGGAATGCTCGGGTGCTCGACCCGAGCAATGAGCCCAATGTAAGTCTATGGGAAACTCGAGCATTTTTCAGGCAGCTCCCCCCTGCGGTCTGCAGAGGGCCTAAAAATTGCCCAAATCGACGGGAACAGTGCTCAAATGACATGGGAACACCATGGGGAAGACCCCTGGAAACATCTCTGACTCCCAGGTCACTGTTGTCAACAACGTTCTCAGAGGTATTACGCCACTTTTATGGACTCACAATAAAACATTCCTGGGAAATATGTTAAGGAACATCCTTTCCAAGGTAATGACTTGTATATAAGGCAAAATAAATAGCCAAAAACAAAAATACTCCTCCACACCTTGGGTTATGTTCACACATAGTGTTTTTGATGCGTTTTTGTACTTTTGCATTGCTTTCAACCGTGACAAATGCATTCACAGGGAAATGTCATTTTAACATTTTACAACCTTATCTGGCCATGTGGTGTGTGAGACATGATCAGACACATCCTGTTTCATTTATGAAGGAGGGACACTGAAAGTCACAAAGCCTATTATTATAGGGCCATCAGGCGGCCTTTACTATTCTTAAAGGGCCAGCACTATTCTTAGAGAGCCATCAGCCAGTTATGCTTTGTTGTTCCCATTACTAAAGAGTGGGTCTCCTATACTGTTATTGCGTATGCAGTGAGTGGCAGGTCTGCCCAAAATTTGGACACACCCCAATACCCCTTTGAAAATTTGGACGACCCCAATACCCCTTTGAAGAGACTTAGAGGAGGGCCTCCTGAAAACAATGTTCCCATCATTAGGAAGTGTGTCTCCCACAGTGTTGGCCTATGCAGTGAATACAAGGGTTGCCAAAAATTTGGAGGCACTCCAATGCCCCTTGGAAGAGAAGTGGAGGTCAGAGGGCCTCCTGAAAACAATGTTCCCATTATTAGGAAGTGGGTCTCCCATAGTGTTGGCCTATGCAGTGAATACAAGGGCTGCAAAAAATTGGGAGGCACTCCAATGCACCTTGGAAAAGACATTGAAAAGGAGCGGGTCTCCTATACTTGTAATGCCCATGCACTAAGTGTATGGGCTGACAAACATTTACCCCTGGGGGGTATACATGAACATACTGTATAAAAAATTTTTTTTACGGGCATCATAAACACCCTTTAAAAAAATTATGTGGGTGTTGCCACATAATGTGATGGCCCACGGTCACCCTGGTGATATGGTGGTGGAGGATGAGGATGAGGAGAAGGAGGAGGACAAGAGCAAATAGCCAAAATCAGGAAACGTATAACCATGTGTGGGTGTGAAAAGGTGCACCTCCCAAAAAAAGACACTGTATTTGAGTTTATGTTACGTTGCTATCATTCGGTGGTGTTGAGAAGTCTGGCCCAATCCAGCCCTTGTTCATTTTTATAAGAGTCAGCCTGTCAGCATTTTCTGTTGACAGGCGGATGCGCTTATCAGTTATAATTCCACTAGCGGCACTAAAAACCCACTCTGATAAAACGCTAGCGGCAGGGCAGGTCAGGACCTGCAAGGCGTAGAGAGCCAGTTCATTTCACGTATCCAGCTTGTATACCCAATAATTATAAGGCACAGAGGAATCACGGAAGCCGTTGGTACGGTAGGCAAGGTACTCCCTCAGCATCTTCCCAAACTTTGCACTCCTTGGGAGAGCACCCCGCGCCTCAGGGCCTTTGCGATGGGATGGGCTGAGAAAATTCTCCCAGAACTTTGACAGTGTTCCCCTGCCTCTGCTGGATTGGAGTTGTCTCTCCCTACGCCTGTAGTCCATGGCAGTTCAACGAACTGTGACCTCTGCCGCCAGTGTTTTCAGATGGAAATTTTTTTAATAGTTCTGCAACCAGGGCCTTCTGGTACTGCCCCATTTTTGTAGACCTGCCCGCCTCAGGAATAAGAGGTAGAAAGTTCTCCTTGTAGCGTGGGTCTAGAAGTGTCACCAACCAGTAATGACTGTCACCCAAAATTTGGAGAATGCGAGGGTCACAGGAAAGGCAGCGTAACATAAACTCAGCTATGCGTGCCAGACTGCTAACAGGCAAGACTTCCGTGTTCTCACCAAGAGGACGACTGACCATGCTCTCCTCCTCCTCCTCCCTGTCCTCAGACCAACCACGCTGAACAGACAGTTGTACAGGTAGTAAAGTCTATAGTGCATGAAACTAGCTCCTGTTCTTCCTCCTCCTCTTCCTCCTTGTCACCCAATCCACATTGGGATGAGATGAGGCTGGGCTGTGTGTAATCACCCTGTATGGTTCCTTGCTCCATCTCATCGTGCTCTGCTTGCAATGCATCCTCTTTGATTGTGAGCAAAGAGCGTTTCAGAAGACAGAGAAGCGGGATGGTGATGCTAATTATGGCGTCATCGCTGCTTACCATCTTGGTGGAGTCCTCAAAGTTTTGGAGGATGGTACATATGTCTGACATCCATGTCCACTCCAGAGGTCTTATGTGTGGAGTCTGAACTGAATACCGACGGCCTTGTTGATGCTGGTACTCAACAACTGCCCTCTTCTGCTAACAAATCCTTCCCAACATCTGCAGTGTAGAGTTCCAACACGTGGGAACATCACACACCAGTCAGTGAGCTGGAAGTTGCAAACGCTGCTGAAGCACGGCAAGGGCGGCGGAAGCTGTAGCTGACTTTCTAAAATGGGCACACAGGCGGCGTACTTTGACAAGCAGATCCGACAGCTCCGGGTAGGTTTTGAGAAACCACTGAACCACGAGGTTAAGCACATGGGCCAGGCATGGTACATGTGTGAGCTTGCCTCGCCTCAGATCCGCCACTAGGTTATTATTATTATTTATTATTATAGCGCCATTTATTCCGTGGCGCTTTACATGTGATAGGGATATACATAACAAAAGCATTTACATAATCTTAACAAAACGAGTCAGCGACTGGTACAGGAGGAGCGAGGACCCTGCCCGCGAGGGCTCACAGTCTACAAGGGATGGGTGAGGATACAGTAGGTGAGGGTAGAGCTGGTCGTGCAGTGGTGTTTACTGCAGGTTGTAGGCTTGTCGGAAGAGGTGGGTCTTCAGGTTCCTTTTGAAGGTTTCCACGGTCGGCGAGAGTCTGATATGTTGGGGTAGAGAGTTCCAGAGTAGGGGGGAAGCACGGGAGAAATCTTGTATACGATTGTGGGAGGAGGAGATAAGAGGGGAGTAGAGCAGGAGATCTTGTGAGGATCGGAGGTTGCGTGCAGGTAAGTACCGGGAGACTAGGTCACAGATGTACGGGGGAGACAGGTTGTGGATGGCTTTGTATGTCATGGTTAGAGTTTTGAACTGAATTCTCTGGGCAATAGGGAGCCAGTGAAGGGATTGACAGAGAGGAGAGGCCGGGGAATAGCGGGGGGACAGGTGGATTAGTCGAGCAGCAGAGTTTAGGATAGATTGGAGAGGTGCAAGAGTGTTGGAAGGGATGCCACGGAGCAGGAGGTTGCAGTAGTCGAGGCGGGATATGATGAGGGCATGCACTAGTGTTTTTGCAGAGTCTTTGCTGAGGAATGCACGGATCCGGGAGATGTTTTTGAGTTGGAGTCGGCAGGAGGTGGAAAGGGCTTGAATATGTGGCTTGAAGGAGAGATCAGAGTCCAGGGTTACCCCAAGGCAGCGAGCTTGTGGGACTGGGGAGAGTGAACAGCCATTGACGTTGATGGATAGGTCGGATGGGGGATGTGAATGAGAGGGTGGAAAGATGATGAACTCTGTTTTATCCATGTTGAGTTTTAGAAACCTGTCGGAGAAGAAGGATGAGATGGCGGACAGACATTGTGGGATTCTGGTTAGTAGGGAGGAGATATCGGGTCCAGAGAGGTAGATCTGTGTGTCGTCAGCATAGAGGTGATACTGAAAGCCGTGAGACTCTATGAGCTGTCCCAGGCCGAAGGTGTAGATGGAGAAGAGCAGGGGTCCTAGAACTGAACCTTGGGGGACACCGACAGATAGGGGGCGAGATGAGGAGGTGGTGCGTGAGTGGGAGACGCTGAATGTCCTGTCTGTTAAGTATGAGGAGATCCAAGATAGAGCCAAGTCCGTGATGCCAAGAGATGAGAGAATCTGGAGTAAGAGGGAATGGTCCACTGTGTCAAAGGCAGATGACAGGTCCAGAAGGAGGAGGATGGAGTAGTGTCGCTTGGATTTGGCATTTAGTAGGTCGTTGGTGACTTTGGTCAGGGCAGTTTCAGTCGAGTGATGCGGTCGGAAGCCAGCTTGTAGACGGTCGAAGAGGGAGCAGGAGGAGAGGTGGGAGGACAGTTCAAGGTGGACATGTTGTTCTTGAAGTTTTGAGGCAAAGGGGAGAAGTGATATGGGGCGGTAGCTGGTCAGAGAGGAAGGGTCAAGGGAGGGCTTTTTGAGGATGGGTGTGATTGCGGCATGTTTGAAACATGAGGGGAAGACTCCGGTTGTTAGTGATAGATTGAAGAGGTGGGTTAGGGTTGGGATGAAGACTGAGGTGAGGTTAGTGATGAGGTGGGATGGGATTGGGTCAAGTTCGCAGGTGGTGAGGTGTGATTTGGAGAGTAAAGAGGAGACTTGACCTTCTGTAATGGTGGAGAAGTGGGGTTTGGAGGAGGAGGGTTGAGTAGATATGAGGAGGGGTTGTGTGGACTTTAGGCCAAAGTTTTGTCTGATGGTGTCAATCTTCTGTTTGAAGAATGAGGCAAAGTCGTCGGCTGAGATGAGAGATGAGGGAGGAGGTGCTGGGGGACGAAGGAGAGAGTTGAAAGTGTTAAATAGCTGTTTAGGGTTGTGAGATAGGGAGGCTATGAGAGATGAGAAGTAGGTTTGTTTTGCTGTAGTGAGTGTGGACTTGAAATTAGTGAGGGATTGCTTGAATGCGATGAAGTGCTCGATGGAGTGAGACCTTTTCCATCTCCGCTCCGCAACCCTGGAGGCCCGGCGCAGTTCTTTGGTAAGTTTAGTGTGCCAGGGTTGCCTGTTGAATGTGCGAGGTGTGGTGTGTGTGAGAGGGGCGATCGAGTCTAGAGCTGCAGCTATTGTGGTGTTATATGAAGCAGCAGCAACGTCTGCATCGTGCAAGGAATTTATGTCTGTGAGAGGAAGGAGGGATTCAGAGAGAGAGTGTAGGTCAAGGTGTTTGCGATTTCTGCGAGGGTGTGTGAGTTTGTGGAGTGGGGATTGTGCACCCGGAGAGGAGAGGGTAGAGAATGTGAGGAGGTTATGGTCAGAGAGAGGGAGTGGTGAGTTAGAGAGGTTAGATAGGGAACAGAGGCGGGTGAAGATGAGGTCCAGTGTGTGGCCATCTTTGTGGGTGGGTGTGGAAGACCATTGAGTGAGTCCAAAGGAGGAAGTGAGGGATAGGAGCTTAGAGACAGACGAGTGGGGAGTGTCAATGGGGATGTTGAAGTCACCCATTATGATAGTGGGGATGTCAGTGGAAAGGAAGTGAAGCAGCCAGGTAGTGAAATGGTCTAAGAAGGTGGTGGCTTGCCCTGGGGGTCGGTAAACGACGGCCAGTTGGAGGTTGGAGGGGGAATAGATGCGCACACAGTGCACCTCAAAAGAGGGGAGTGTAACGGAGGGTGGCAGTGGGATTTTGGTGAAAGCGCAGAGTTCTGATAGGAGGAAACCTACGCCTCCACCATGTTTGCCATTGGGGCGGGGGGTGTGGGAAAGGTGGAATCCGCCATATGAAAGGGCAGCTGGTGAGGCTGTGTCAGAGGGGGTGAGCCAGGTTTCGGTGATGGCGAGGAAGGAGAGTTTGTTTGTAATGAAAAGATCGTGGATGAAGGAAAGTTTGTTGCAGACAGAGCGAGCGTTCCATAGAGCTCCTGTTAGTATAGCTGAGGAGGTGGGTATTAGTTGGATGGGTATGAGGTTAGAAGGGTTGCGACAGTTTGAGGAAGGTCGTGGATAGGAGGTAGAAGTGACTGTGGGGATATGGCGAGGAGGACCAGGATTTGGAGAGATATCTCCAGCAGTGAGGAGGAGCAGAGAAAGTGTTAGCAGGTGGGAGCAAGAGAGAGCATGAGGTGGCTGTCTGTGTTTGGAGATCCAGGATTGAATGTTGAGGAATAATTTGGAGGAGGAGGTGAGATGAATGGGGAGGATAGAGGGAGAGATGATGAGTTTCTTACTTGGTGTAGGGATTTGAGGGGTTATTAGAAAGTGGAGGACTATAGAGGAAAAAGTGAGAGCTAACAGAAACATAGTTAAAGGAGAGTAAGTGGTCAAAGTGTTTGTTACCTGACTCCTGCCCTGACTAACTGCCTCTGAAATAACTGCCACTTCTCTCCGAAGCCACTTTGCACAAGAAGACGCGTGCACACCCCAGCACGCGTGCACCCCTTACAGAGAGTCTAAATATATAGGCCACATTAAACTATATCAGGTGTAGGGCATTGTGGGAACGGCTTGTGGATAAATTAACAGCTGGTCATTTCAACAGGAGATGGCTGGGTGATCAAAGACAGAGCCAGGACGCAAGTCTCTGCAGTTTAACACCTCTAAAAATCAGATAAGGTATATAGTGGGGAAAGAAGAAACATATGTGAATATTGATTGGAGTGGGACAGATGAAGCAGGGGAATTATGCAGAGCATGTACCAGAGAGATGGGTCAGCAGAGCATTAGCAGACAGCATACATAGGAGCAGGGGAATTATGCAGAGCATGTACCAGAGAGACGGGTCAGCAGAGCATTAGCAGACAGCATACATAGGAGCAGGGGAATTATGCAGAGCATGTACCAGAGAGACGGGTCAGCAGAGCATTAGCAGACAGCATACATAGGAGCAGGGGAATTATGCAGAGCATGTACCAGAGAGACGGGTCAGCAGAGCATTAGCAGACAGCATACATAGGAGCAGGGGAATTATGCAGAGCATGTACCAGAGAGACGGGTCAGCAGAGCATTAGCAGACAGCATACATAGGAGCAGGGGAATTATGCAGAGCATGTACCCGTGGAAAGAGAAGAAGAAGACGAATGTTAGTCCATGGCCTCTGAAATAACTGCCACTTCTCTCCGAAGCCACTTTGCACAAGAAGACGCGATTGTCACACACGACCATGCCTGGCTGTAGATTAAGCGGTGTCAGCCACAGATCTGCCTGTTCTTTCAGAGCTGTCCACAACTTTTCAGCATTGTGCGGTTTGTCACCTAAGCATATTAGCTTCAGCACAGCCTATTGCCGCTTGGCTGAGGCAGTGCTTCCAGCTTGTGACTGATGTGGTCATTTCGGAGATGGAGGCTGAAGAAGAGGAGGAGGCTGAGGAGGATGAGGTGCAGGAGCTGTAGACTGTACAGCTCCCTGATTGACCTAGGACCCGCAATCCTCGATGTCAGGAGGATGTGTTCCGTCCCAAGGTCCGACTGGGTCCTGGCTACCACTATGTTGTTAACCCAGTGTGCCGTCAGAGAGATGTACCGTCCCTGCCCACAAGCACTTGTACACGTGTCCGTGGTTAGGTGGACTTTCCCAGTAACTGCATTGTTGAGGGCACGGCTAATGTTGTGGGACACGTGCTTGTGTAATGCAGGGACGGCACACCGGGAGAAATAGTGGCGGCTGGGGACCGAGTATGGAGGGACGGCCGCCATCAGGTTGCGGAAAGATTCCGTCTCCACAAGCCCAAAAGGCAACATTTTGAGCGAAAGCAGTCGCGAAATGTGGGAATTTAGTAGTGTGGCCTGTGGGGCGTTGGCTGCGTATTTGCGCTTGCGTTCCATGGACTGGGGTATGAACAACTGAACGCTGCGCTGGGACAAGGACGTACTTGCTGATGGTGCTAGTTTAGAGTGTGCAACGACAGGTGCAGGGCAGGAGGTATCGTCGCATGCGCCATGGACAGAGGATTGGCTTGCACGCACAACAGCGGAAGAAGCAGTGGTGTCACCCGCAGACACTGTTCCTAGACCCTGGGGTTCGCCCCACAAAATCAGCTACTTTGCTGCCATGTGCCTGATCATGCTGGTGGTGGTCAGGCTGGTAGTTTTGCTACCCCTGCTGATGCTGGCCTGTCAGGTGGTGCAAATGGCCCTTTTGGGGTTATCGGCAGAGTCTTTAAAAAACAACCAGACTCGGGAAGACCTAACAGTTGTACTGGCAACTTCCTTCGTGTTGGTGGTACGGGGAACGGTTGCCCGCCTTCTGTCTGCCACCACATTGCTTTTTCCTGCCTGTTGGGGTGCTCTGGCTCCCTCCCCCTGTGTGCTGCTGTTGTCTCTCTGCATGTCCTCCTGCCAGGTTGGGTCAGTTAATATATCATTCACCACCTCGTCTTCCATTTCCGCACCCTGGTCCTTCTCCTGACTTTCTGGCCATTGTGTCTCATCATCGTCCACCTCTTGTGACACTTTCCCACCCTCGCCTTCGTATCACCATGGCTGCTCAAATGTTTGGGCATCGCTACATGCGATCTCCTCTTGCCCCGCTTCAAGTGGACCAGGCGAGAGGCCCGAATCTATAAATGGAAAAGTGAACAGCTCTTCGGAGTGTCCAAGTGTGGGATCAGTTGTCTCTGGGCACTCGGCATGGTGGGAGGAAGGAGGATCAGGGTGAGGAATATGCAGTCCAGACTCACGGCTACTGAGACTTGACCTTGTGGAAGACAGGGTGGTGGTGGTGGCTAAGTGACTGGAAGCATTATCTGCAATCCAACCAATAACCTTTTCACACTGCTTTGTGTTCAATAGTGGTGTTCTGCGGTCCCCTATTAATTGGGACAGGAAGGTCGAGCGAGAAGATGTGGGTGTTTGTTGTGGCACAATTTCAGCTTGCCCACGGCCTCGGCCTCTGCATGCACCATCACCATCACGTCCAGTTCCCTGTCCCTTGCCACGTGCCTTGCCCATTTTAAATGGAGGACAATATCTTCCAAGCTCACTACAAATGGCTGAATTTGGAGCGAACTTATATGTGATAAGTTGATGGACAAACCACAGTTTTTAATAGCTGGCCAGTAGGTAACTATTTTTAACAGAAAACTGGTGTCAATAACTGCACTGACACACTGAAACAAAATTTTAATGGAGTCCAGAAATGGCAGAATTTTCAGTGCAATTATATGTGATCCGTGTGACGGACAAACCACAGTTTTAAATAGCTGACCGGTAGGTAACTATTTTTAACAGAAAACTGGTGTCAATAACTGCACTGACACACTGAAACAAAATTTTAATGGAGTCCAGAAATGGCAGAATTTTCAGCGCAATTATATGTGATCCGTGTGACGGACAAACCACAGTTTTAAATAGCTGACCGGTAGGTAACTATTTTTAACAGAAAACTGGTGTCAATAACTGCACTGACACACTGAAACAAAATTTTAATGGAGTCCAGAAATGGCAGAATTTTCAGCGCAATTATATGTGATCCGTGTGACGGACAAACCACAGTTTTAAATAGCTGGCCTGTAGGTAACTATTTTTAACAGCACCGACCTTGTGTCAATAAGTTCGCTGACACACTGCAACAAAATTTCAATGGAGGCCAGAAATGGCAATATTTTCAGCGCAATTATATGTGATCCGTGTGACCGACAAACCACAGTTTTAAATAGCTGGATTTTTAGTGCTGTAATATGGAAAGGACCTGGCTGTATTCTGCAGTGCCAGCAAGCAAATGGCGCAGAAAAACGGTGTTCTCTGGATTGCTTTTTAAGCAAATAATCAGGATTAAGATAAAAAAAAATATTCCTGGCCCTTGATACCTGGGGCTATTTCTACAAATATCTGTAAAAGCTCCAGCAGACAGAACTGGAATGGACCCTCTTGCTATGTGCAATGCAGTCTGCTATATACCCTGCCTGCCTAGCACTGATATCTCTGCAGCTGGATTAGTCCTCAGAAGGACTGTTAGTTGAGATGGATATGTAAAGAATTTTGTAGAATACCAACACTAACTAATAAACTACCAAATCTCTCCCTAGCTCAGCAGCACCTCTCCCTACACTGCCTGATTGCGGAGTAGACTGTGACGAGCATGGCGGCGCCAGGTCTGATATAGACTTGATGACGCTGTGCGGCCAGCCAATCACTGCAGTTCCACAACCAACATGGCTGCGGCATTACACTGTGTGGCAGACAATCCCTGCATGTTCATTGGCTCTCTAAAGGGCGCCAAACATGCAGAGAGGGGACCCGAGTTCCCCCCGAGCAACCCCGGAAATACTCGGCAAGCGCTGAGCATCTCGAGCAGTGAGATGCTCGGGCGAGCTCAGAGCAGCAGCGAGCATGCTCGCTCATCACTACTAAGAAGCCTTTTTTTTTTCCATTTAGTTTATTGGACTATATATTGTACTGTGTATTATATAAATACTGAGTCAGCGTGTAACGTGAACATCTTGTTTGCTGGTTCATACATGGTAAAACCAAGCCTTTGATGTTTTGGCGGATATTCATTTAACTCTCATTAGTTTATGATTGTATCATATAGCATCACAAGGCACTATCTTATTCTTGTACTCACTTTACTGTGTGGAGTAATCTAGTGTGTTCTAGTGTGACCTCCTATGACTCTCTATGTTGGATTGTGATTATCTCCTCCTATATGTCCTGACAATGAACCTTGGATCTCTGTTCTGAGAACTCAACCAGCTTCTGTTTCACTAGTACTCATGCATATGTACAGTCATGGCCAAAAGTATTGAGAATGAGACAAATAGTAATTTTTCCAAAGTTTACTGCTTCATTTTTTGTAATGGCAATTTGCATATACTCCTGAATGTCAAAGAGTGATCAGCTTAACAGCAATTACTGTACTTGCAAAGTCAATATTTGCCCAGAAAATGAACTTTAACCCCCAAAACACATTTCAACATCATTGCAGTCCTGCCTTAAAAGGAGCAGCTAACATAGTTTTAGTGATTGATCCATTAACACAGGTGTGGGTGTTGATGAGGACAGGGCTGGCGATCAATCAGTCATGATTAAGTAAGAATGACATCACTGGACACTTTAAAAGGAGGCTGGTTCTTGGTATCATTGTTTCTCTTCAGTTAACCATGGTTATCTCTAAAGAAACACGTGCAGCCATCATTGCACTGTACAAAAATGGCCTAACAGGGAAGAGTATCGCAGCTACAAAGATTGCACCTCAGTCAACAATCTATCGCATCATCAAGAACTTCAAGGAGAGAGCTTCCATTGTTGTCAAAAAGGCTCCAGGGCGCCCAAGAAAGACCAGCAAGCGCCAGGACCGTATCTTAAAACTGTTTCAGCTGCGGGATCGGACTACCAGCAGTGCCGAGCTTGCTCAGGAATGGCAGCAGGCTGGTGTGAGTGCTTCTGCACGCACTGTGAGGCGGAGACTCTTTGAGCAAGGCTGGTTTCAAGGAGGGCAGCAAAGAAGCCACTTCTCTCCAGAAAAAACATCAGGGACCGACTGATATTCTGCAAAAGGTACAGGGAGTGGACTGCTGAGGACTGGGGCAAAGTCATTTTCTCTGATGAATCCCCTTTTCGATTGTTTGGGACATCTGGAAAACAGCTTATTCGGAGAAGAAGAGGTGAGCGCTACCACCAGTCTTGTCTCATGCCAACTGTAAAGCATCCTGAAACCATTCATGTGTGGGGTTGCTTCTCAGCCAAGGTAATCAGCTCACTCACAGTTTTGCCTAAAAACACAGCCATGAATAAAGAATGGTACCAGAATGTCCTCCAAGAGCAACTTTTCCCAACCGTCCAAGAGCAGTTTGGCGCCCAACAATGCCTTTTCCTGCATGATGGAGCACCTTGCCATAAAGCAAAGGTGATAACTAAATGGCTCATGGAACAAAACATAGAGATTTTGGGTCCATGGCCTGGAAACTCCCCAGATCTTAATCCCATTGAGAACTTGTGGTCAATCATCAAGAGACGGGTGAACAAACAAAAACCAACAAATTCTGGCAAAATGCAAGCATTGATTATGCAAGAATGGACTGCTATCAGTCAGGATTTGGTCCAAAAGTTGATTGAGAGCATGCCAGGGAGAATTACAGAGGTCTTGAAGAAGAAGGGGCAACACTGCAAATATTGACTTGCTGCATTAACTCATTCTAACTGTCAATATAACCTATTGGTACTCATAATATGATTGCAATTATATTTCTGTATGTGATATAAACATCAGACAAACACTAATAAAAACCAGAGGCCAGCAGATCATGTGAAAATATAATTTTGGTGTCATTCTCAAAACTTTTGGCCATGACTGTATATGGAATTATAAGCCCCCAGATTTTAAGCAGTCAATGTAATTCAAGTAGACAGGGGTACATTGGTTCAGCACTGTTACACCCTTACCAGTCAGTAATTTGGGGTGAAGAAATATTGTTTCCTGTGTTTGTTATTAGGAATAAATGGAGCTTAAAATGAATGTGGCAGAGTGTAATGAGATAGGGCTATAACCTTTATACACAACAGGGTAGAGTGCTTGATTTCACACACTAAGCAAAGTCCACAGTCAATTAGCATGACGTTTTTATTTTCTTCTTTTTTGCAACAAATCTGTTAAGGCTTTTTCTATTTCTTTGATGTGACTTGATAACAGTACCTCATGTAGTTATTATTGTTGGAAACATACAAATAAAATTGAGAAACTCTATAATTACTTTGCTTTACTTTTATGTTCTTGTGCAGATACAACATATATTAAAAGCAATTAGAAATGTTGCATGCTTCTGAGCTCAAGCCTCCCAACTATCCCACATTTTTCAGTATAATTGGTGAGTAATCTAATCTTAGAAAAGCTAATGCACACTGAAAGTAGCTTCTAGAGCATTTCTTACAGGATTTTCTTAGCTAAGTTGTTAGAATATACAGTGCTCAGCAGAAATAGGTACACCCCAACAGATTTGCCAGAAAACGTTTAGTTGTTTTTTATAATCAACATTTTCTATGGGATACCATACTACAAAATTCTCCCACAAATGTGGGCCATTGATTGCAAACAAAATATGTTATTTTGTACGCCCAAAAAAGTAATTTTCCTAACAAATTCATTCAAGAATGTTGCAAAAATGAATACACCTCAATGAAAGTCTTTGGAGCAAAGTTAAAGTTTAGACTACAAAATTTTAATTAACAAGAATTCAACCACAGGTAAGTCTAATTATTTATCAAACAGTTATCCAGCAGATAGTTGACTATAAAAGGGCGTGACGTAACAACGAAAACCCCTTCCTATTGCATGCTGTCAGCAATGGTACCACATGGAGGAGAAATGTCTGAAGACCTGAGAAAGAAATAATTTCTTTACACAAGAAAGGAGGAAGCTACAAGAAGATCAGCAAAGTTTTAGTTATCAGAATACTGTACCAAAAATTTTTACACTGATACAAAAATTGAACAAAGATGGAACTGTAACCATCTCACAGAAATGTCCGCTTAAGTTATCACCTAAACAGGAGCGTCTGCTGATGAGAAGGGTTGAAGAAAATCAACATTCAAGTTTATTGCAGTTTGCTAAAGAAGTAGAAAGCCAAACTGGAGGATTTCCCGTGATACAATAGTCATACTTAGCAAAAGAATAGCAAAAATCTGTGTTTTCCATGAAGGAAGCCTTTCCTAAAACCCTTAGTTGTATTCGTAGAAAGAAAATGAGGTATAGTATGGGTGTTGCCAGGTCCAGCAAATAAAAAATACAGGAATGAAGCAAACAATTGACAATGCGTTTCAGCTGCTCCAACTCCGTTGTATGTACATCACATAGGAGACACTAAGCCTGCTATATATACATCACATAGGATATACCAAGACTATTGTATATATATATCACATAGGAGACACTCCTGCCGGGCAGAGACGCCGTTCCCCTCACCGCCGCCGTCCCGGTCCGGCGTCCTCCAGCTCCCCTGCTGCTGTTGCGCACACCGCGCGCAGCTTCCCAGGCACTGAGCTTAGGGCGCATGCTACCTCCCTCTTAAAGGGGCCGTGTGTGCCGTCCTAAAGAGCCCAATGGCTGATGGACCACTCCTATTTAAAGCACCTCCTCCAAAATGGAGGTGCCTGTGCAAGGTTGTTGTTTGTGTGCTAACACTATCCTCAGCCCTCAGGTTCCAGTGCTCCCAGTCTGTCTGTCAGCCATGCCCACCTGCCTGTCTATCAGCCGTGCTCGCCAGCCTGTCTATCAGCCGTGCCCGCCAGCCTGTCTACCTGCAGTACCCGCCGGCTTGCCTACCCGGGTCGCCCATCAGGCTACCTGCTGTGCTATTCTGCTGTACCTGTCAGCCTCAGCCACCTGACCCGTGGGAGTCGCCTGCTCTCACACAAGGTCGATCCCAGAGTGGCACCTGGTTCACCTGCTCGGTCCCTCCTTGGTTCACGGAGTGGACTAAGTCGCCGTGTGGCCAGGGTCGGTCCGAGTTGGCACTTAGTTACGCCCCTCTGGTCCCTCCTTGCATCCCAGCACAGAGGTTCCACCACCCGGACTGGTAACAGTTTGCACAGGTCATGGAACCCGGTGGCTCCCAGGCTCCTTCACTCTCAGACCTGTACCAAGAGGTCTCTCGCCAGAGATCCCAACAGGACACTATCCTGTCCTATCTGCGGACAGTCAACTCCCGCTTGGACGGGCTGTCCACCCTGACTGTGTCCGCCTCTAACCGCTCCGGCGGCACCTCAGCTCAGTGGCGCTGTGGCACCCGGCTTTGGACCCCGGCTTTCTGCGCCTCCGCGTTTTGGTGGTGACCCTGTCCTATGTCAGGGCTTCATAAATCAGTGCACGCTGCACTTTGAACTCCTGGCACACCGGGCCAAGGTGGCATTCATCATGTCTCACCTCACTGGAGAGGCGTTGGCGTGGCTTAACCCTCTGTGGGAGAGAGGGGATCCTCTGGTGTCCGATCTCCAGGCTTTCCTCTCAGCTTTCTGGAAGGTGTTCGGTTTAGCCTGGACGAAAATCTTCTACTGCCTCCTCTCTTCTCCGACTCCGCCAAGTGAGTCTCTCTGTGGGGCAGTATGCCGTGCATTTCCGAACCCTCGCATCTAAACTTGCCTGGAACAATGAGACCCCTGGTGTCCACCTTTTGGGAGGGCCTTTCCGGACGGATCAAGGATGAGCTAGCCGGTTGTGACATACCTCCCTCCCTGGACGACCTGATGTCTTTAGCTTCCTGGATTGACATCCGTTTTCTGGAACTCGCTAAGGGGATGACCCGTGAGAGGAAACCTCTGTGCCTCGCTCCCGTCTTCCAAAGTCCAGTCTCACAACCTGCACTTCCCCGGGTGTCTTGATCAAGTTAAGATGGTCAAGTCTCACAAGGAGACCCGTCGCGCCGAGGGGAGTTGTTTCTATTGTGGCAATATTGAGCATCAGAACTGCTCTTGCCCGGTGAGACCGGGAAACTCCAGTGTCTAGGACCGCTTGTAGAGGTCGTCCTAGGCAAGAGTTCTTCCTTTCCGCCCTTGACTCTGTCCGTTTACGTTACCAGTGGTGAGACCCACTTCTTCGAGACTGCCCATCTGGATTCCAGAGCCGCTGGGAATCTCATCCAACAGGCTGTTGTGGAGCATTTTCAGATTCCTACCATACGTCTGGCGGATCCTTTAACGGTTTCCTCTGTGGATGGAAAGCTTCTCTCTGAGACCATCTTGTTGGTCACTGAGCCGGTAACTCTTCAGGTGGGAATGCTGCACTCAGAGAAGATCTCCTTTTACATACTGTCCGGTCTCTCTCATCCCATCTTGCTTGGCCTGCCTTGGTTACAGAGAAATGAGCCCGTCCTGAATTGGAGCTCGGGTGAGGTGCTCTGTTGGGGGCAGGAATGCCATAAGACCTGTCTGATTCCAGTTCGTCCTGCTCAACCCCCGTCTATTCAGGCTACCTACCTGGCCTGCCAGCACCCTACTGGTCCTATGCAGACGTCTTTGATAAAAAGGAGGCAGAAACACTACCACCTCATAGGCCGTATGATTGCCCCATCGACCTAATACCTGGTGCTTCACCTCTTCGCGGGCGAATCTACCCCTTGTCGCTGGCCGAGACCTGTGCCATGTCAGAATAAATTGAAGAAAATCTTGCTAGAGGATTTATCCAGAAATCCACCTCTCCGGCTGGAGCAGGATTCTTCTTTGTCAAAAAGAAAGACGGCTCTCTTTGTCCTTGTATCGACTACAGGGGCCTAAACCAGATTACCATCAAGAATAAGTTCCCCCTGCCTCTCATCTCGGAGCTGTTTGACCGCCTAAAAGGCGCTAAGATCTTCACTAAGCTCGACCTGCGTGGGGCGTACAATCTGGTCCGGATTCGCCAGGGAGACGAGTGGAAGACGACATTCAACACTCGGGATGGTCACTACGAGTACCGCGTGATGCCCTTCGGTCTCTGTAATGCTCCAGTCGTCTTCCAGGAGTTAGTAAACGATATCTTTTGAGATCTCCTGTATTCCTGCGTGGTGGTGTACCTGGACGATATCTTGGTGTTCTCCCCTGATCTGCTCTCTCACCGGAGGGATGTTCGTCAGGTCCTGTATGCTAAGTTCGAGAAATGCCTCTTTGAGCAGACCTTTCTGCCGTTTCTGGGGTATATCATCTCTGAGACTGGACTACGGAGGGCCTGAAGGCTATTCAGCAGTTTCTGGGATTTGCAAACTATTACCACCTCTTCATTCCTCATTTCTTCTTCCGGACAGCTCCCATCTCTGCTCTTACCCATAAGGGAGAAAATCTCAAGGAGTGGCCTTCCGAGGCAGAGAATGCCTTTATCTCTCTTAAACAAGCCTTCTCCTCCGCTCCTGTGCTACACCGTCCGGATTGTAATAAACAGTTCTTCCTGGAGGTTGATGCCATGCCCACCTGCCTGTCTATCAGCCGTGCCCGCCAGCCTGTCTACCTGCAGTACCCGCCGGTTTGCCTACCTGGATCACCTGTCAGGTTACCTGCTGTGCCCGCCTGCTTGTCTACCTGGATCACCTGTCTGGCTACCTGCCGTGCCCGCCTGCTTGCCTACCCGGATCACCCATCAGGCTACCTGCCGTGCTCTTCCGCTATAACTGTCAGCCTCAGCCACCTGAGCAGTGGGAGTCGCCTGCTCTCACACAAGGTTGGTCCCAGAGTGGCACCTGGTTCATCTGCCCGGTCCCTCCTTGGTTCACGGAGTCAACTAAGCCGCCGTGTGGCCCGGGTCGGTCCGAGTTGGCACTTAGTTATGCCTCTCTGGTCCCTCCTTGCATCCCAGCACAGAGGTTCCACCACCCGGACCCGTAACAACACTGAGGCTTCTGCATACACATCATATAGGAAGCACTGAGACTGCTGTATATACATCACTTAACACTGAGACTGCTAGGTATTCTTCACATAGGAGACACCAATACTGTTGAATATACATCACATACGAGACACCAAGACTGTTGCATATACATCACATAGGAGACACCAAGACTGCTGCATATATATCACATAGGATACACTGAGACTGTTGTATACACATCACATAGGAGACACTGAGACTGTACTATATACATCAGATAGGATACACTGAGATACTTCTGTATATACATCATGTAGGAGACACTGAAGCTGCTGTGTATATATCACATAAGAGAAAGACTGCTACATACATCATAACAGCATGACGGGAGTGCAGAACGCATTAACTTCCCCTACAAAGAATGCCCTGGCACTAGCCAGCGTCAGGACATAATCCCACATTGCGTGTACTCGGTGGTCACTAATGAACATTGCGTACGTATGCACACAGTCTAAGGAGGAATTAAAGGGCCGATAGCTGGAAAGACAGGGTTGGTGGCCTAAGTACCGAAGCCTCCAAAAATCAGTCCAAGGGCAGGAGAAAATGACACTGCTGGCAATAAACGGCCTATGGACCGCAGGTTCAGGTTTAGAGGATCCAGAGAAAAACTGATCCCAAACAATGCAGAGAGGGTACAATTTGTACCCTAAGCGGGGAGGGACTAAGTCCCTTGTGGAATCCTCCTGGCAGAAACTCTAGGATAGAAGGCGTTAAAGGAAGATCAGCTACCATATGATGGGTGGAGCAGCACTCCAAGTAAATATTCTTTACCCTGGAATTAACCTTGTTCCTACTTGGACCTCTGGATTGATTCAGAGTTCTTAGCAAGGTCTTTTAAATCCTTTTGGAGGCTATAATCCCATCAATTTGCATGCAATTAAACCGAGTCTCTGAATATTCCTGCAAGGATGACTGCACTGAGACACCAGATCTGCCCTGTCTGGAAGTCTCAGGAATCAACCACAGCTCATCTGCATTAGCTGTGAGAACCACACTTTCTTGGGTCAATAAGGTAGTTTTGCATTAATTGTTTGAGTTTGATCCAGTTTAATTTTTGACAATATTCTCTGAATCATGGAGATCAGAGGGAACACATACTCCGGGACTAATTTTTAGGGCATTTACATTGCACCCACCACCAGTGGGTTGTCCTTATGATAGAGGGAGCAAAAAATTGGACACGTGGCAATGACCTTGGCCCCCATGAGATCCACAACTGAAGTCCGAAAGATTCGAGAGATATAGAAAGGTTTCTGGATTCTACAATTCTCCTGCCACTTTTAAGTCTCTGTTTAATTTGTCGACAACCTCGTTGAAGGCTCTGGAAATATGCATGGCTAATGCGTAAGAAAGATGCCATTCCACCAGACGAAAAATAGCAGCTGCCTCTTTGATTAGAGAGGGAGATTTGGTCCCTTATTGATGGTTTATATATGCTGCCACAGTGATATTGTGTCACGGGTGTGTCGTCACGAAGATCGTCACGATTACACAGCCTGACTTCTCGCAGCTGAGTTTTTGGTGTTTTGTGTTTTTCGGCAGTGAGGGAGTTAACTCTCTCTCTCTCTGTGCTAGACGAGGTCCAGCCTCGCCCAGCTGCAATCAATGCTGCAGTAGTGGGACTCCTTCAAATGCCTGCCGGTCTGTTAGGGAAGTGTCGGTGAAAGCATTTCATACAGACAAACAGAGCGGATCGTGGTATTTTGGAGTTCTGAGCTAAGTGTATTTGGTGTGGTTTTTCCCTTCCTCGCTTTATCATTTATCTCCTTTCCCGTTGGTGTTCCCTCTGTAGTTGTGGTGTAGTTTTTGTATGCAAGGTGATTTTTGGTTTGACTCTTGTACTGTCTCGTTCGTCTAAGTACTGTGTGTTGGCATATTATTTCCTGTCCCCTATTGTTGTGATTGGGGTCCTTCTCAGGACTAGATTACTGAGGTGCAGGGATCCTCAGGAGGTAGGGGTTACGCTGGCGGCCTGGACCTCTGTACCTTTAACAGTACCTCCAGGTAGAGGGATTAGTCAGGGCCCCAGCTTAGGGTCAGCTTAGGCCCCTGACCTCCTGTACGCAGTGTCAGTGTGACATTTTCACCGACCCACTAAGATTCTCTCCAGCTACCATGGATCCAGTAGCCAGTCTAGCTCGGCAGTTGCAGAGTTTGTCCATGGAGCTGGCGGACGTTAGGTCCAAGGTTTTGTATCCCCAGGAGCAAGCCGGACCAGAACCTAAAGTAGCTCTCCCTGACAGGTTCACTGGGGGGCGGGACAAGTTTTTTGTTTTCCGGGAGGCATGCAAGTTGTCCTTTCGGCTGCGGCCTCGGTTGTCGGGGAGTGAAGAACAAAGGGTGGGAATTGTCATCTCGCTCCTACAAGGGGACCCACAATCTTGGGCGTTCTCTCTTCCCCCAGGCTCCCCGGCTCTCCAGTCAGTGGATAGGTTTTTTGTGTTATGTTCTGCTACCAGAGCTAAGGAAAGAGAGGAGATCTGTCCCTACGATAGAACTCAGCTGAATCCCTACGATGTAACAGGGAACCTGATCCTGCGATCAGACCTGCTAAAGTCCTAAGCTAGTCTGTACGGAGACCTATAGATGTGGGGAAGGAATCCCTACAAGTACTAAGGACTGGGAGGAATATGGGACACCTCCTAACAGAAATAGTAGCAGACAGACGAACAAACAAAATATATAGAACATAGAGGTCCGTAGACCAAGCAAACTAACAGAGTTAGATACAGAGCACAGGCTAGCTAGAAAGTAGTTATACAATGAAGTCCAGCAAAGCCAGAAGGGCGGAGCAGGATTAAATAGGCCAACAAGGTCATGTGACCAGCAAAGGAAAAAAAAACCTAAGAGCAAGGTTCTAACAGTACCCCCCCTTCTAAGAGGATCCTCCGGATCCCCTAGGACCAGGCTTATCAGGAAATCTCCTGTGAAACGCTCTGATAAGTCTGGACGCGGAAACATCATCCGACCTCACCCAAGAGTTATCCTCGGGTCCGAAACCTTTCCAGGCCACAAGATACTGCAAACTACCTCTATACCGTCTAGAGTTAAGGATGCGAGAAATTTCATATTCCCCGTCCTCCACCACCGGAGGAACAGAGGCAGAGGCGTCACAATCCGATACAACAGCTTTTTTCAACAGAGAGACATGAAATACCGGATTAATTCTCCAGGAGGTAGGAACCTCCAACCTAACAGCAGATTGGTTGACAACCTGAAGCACCTTAAAGGGCCCTACAAACTTGGGACCCAATTTCTTAGAAGGAATCCTCAACCGCAGATTCCTAGAGGACAACCAAACCATGTCACCAACAGCGAACAAAACCTCCTGTCGTTTCCTATCAAAGTAGTCTTTAGATTTTCTGTTGGCCTCCTGAAGATTACCACGCACATCCGTCCAAACTCTCTCCAAATCACCGGAAAAATTCTCCTCCTCAGGCACGGCAGATCCCAACTTGGAGAACGACCCAAACGACGGATGTCTCCCAGAACAACAAAAAAAAGGCGAACAACCAGCAGAAGAAGATGTATGATTGTTCAGAGCAAATTCAGCAAGTGGCAGAAACTCAGACCACCCCTCTTGATTGTCTGCCACAAAACAACGCAAGAACTGCTCAACATCCTGGTTTTTCCTTTCTGTCTGGCCATTAGATTCAGGATGATATCCGGACGAGAACGACAAATGAACTCCCAACCTGTCACAAAAGGCACGCCAAAAACGAGCCACGAACTGAGGACCCCTATCAGAAACAATGTCAGTAGGAACGCCATGAAGTCTGACAATTTCCTTGACAAAGACCTTAGCGAGAGTTTTAGCGCAGGGCAGTTTGATGAAGGGAACCAAGTGACACATCTTGCTAAAACGGTCCACGACCACCCAGATGACAGTAAAACCCTCAGAGGGGGGAAGGTCAGTTATAAAGTCCATAGCCAAATGTGTCCAAGGAGCACTGGGAACCTCCAAAGGACAAAGCAACCCCGCAGCAGGAGTATGTGAGGACTTAGATCTAGCACATATAGTACATTGACGCACCCACTTAATGACTTCCTTCTGCCATCCAGGCCACCAAAAACTGCGACCCACCAGTCTCTTGGTCTCAGAGATTCCGGGATGACCTGCCAACCGAGATTCGTGACACTCAACAAACAAATCTCTCCTAAAGGTCCCAGGCACAAACAACCTCCCATGAGGAGTGTTAGATGGGGCATTCTCCTGTGCTTTAAGAATCTCATCTTCCAAAACGGAGTCCAAAGCAGCTATCACAACACCTTCTTGTAAAATGTTCTCCTCTTTCTCAGCACCGACTATGGGAGAAAAACTGCGAGACAAGGCATCCGCCTTAACATTCTTAGTACCAGGGATGTAAGTAACGGAGAAATTAAACCGCGAGAAAAACAGTGCCCACCTAGCCTGACGGGCATTCAGGCGCTTGGCAGCATCAAGATATATCAGATTTTTATGATCCGTAAGAACCTGAACGGGAAATTCCGCACCTTCCAAGAAGTGGCGCCAGTGTTCAAATGCGAGTTTAATAGCCAATAATTCCTGATTACCAATATCGTAATTCAGTTCAGTCTCCGAAAATTTTTTTGAAAAAAAGGCACAGGGATGTAATCCATCCCCGTTATCCTGAGACAATACTGCGCCAACCCCCACAGAGGAAGCATCAACCTCAACCAAAAACGGCTTAGTCACATCAGGCTGCATAAGGATGGGAGCAGAGGTGAACCTCTCCTTGAGATACACAAAAGCTTCAATGGCCTCAGAAGACCACTGAACCGCATCAGCACCTTTCCTGGTGAGATCGGTCAGAGGTTTGACAATACTAGAAAAAATTTTTATGAATTTTCTGTAATAATTGGCGAAACCTAAAAACCTCTGTATCGATTTCAAACCAATAGGCCTAGGCCATTCCTGTACAGCTTGAACTTTAACCGGGTCCATCTCAAAACCTTCGCTGGAGATAATGTAACCCAAAAAACTAATTCTCTGTACAGCGAACTCACATTTCTCCAGCTTAGCAAAAAGCGAATTGTCCATTAATAACTGTAATACCTCACGTACGCTCCGCCAATGAGACTCCAGATCCGGCGAATAAATCAAAATGTCATCCAAATACACAACCACACTTTTGCCGATCAAAGGTCTAAGGATGTCATTAATAAGATTCTGAAAAAATGCAGGAGCATTAGTAAGACCAAAAGGCATAACGAGATTCTCAAAATGACCCACAGGAGTGTTAAAAGCAGTCTTCCATTCGTCACCCTCCTTCATGCGCAACAGATTGTATGCCCCCTTAAGGTCAATTTTAGAGAACCACTTAGCCCCCATTAACTGGTTAAACAGATCAGGAATCAATGGCAGTGGGTAAGGATTGCGTACAGTAATTTTGTTAATCTCACGAAAATCCAGACAAGGACGTAAACCGCCGTCCTTTTTTTTTACAAAAAAAAATCCAACCGCCACAGGAGACTTAGAGGGCCTAATGTGACCGGCGGCCAAACTTGTCTGTATGTATTCCTCCAAAGCCTTCCTCTCAGGAATAGTAAGGTTAAATAAATGACTTTTAGGAAGAGTCGCTCCAGGGACAAATTCAATAGAACAATCATAGTCTCTATGGGGAGGCAAAACCTGCGATTCCTTCTCAGAAAAAACTCTCCAAAAATCCTGAATAGGAACAGGCAATTCTCCCCTATCCAAAGCTGCAATACGCCCGTTACAACACTTGTCATAACATTTATGGCTCCAGGATTTAATTTCACTGGTAGACCAATCCAGTACAGGATTGTGAAATTTTAACCAGGGCAATCCCAATATTACTGGAGAAGGCAAGTTATTCAAAACTACCAAATCCAATTTCTCATGGTGAACACCATTAATAGTGAGAGGAAATTCACAGACCTTGAGAGTAATATTCTTCAAAGGGGAACCATCCACAGAAACCACAGCAATGGGGGATGATAAAGGTTCGGGTTTTAAATTGAGTCTTTCCAAGAATCCCCCATCAATAACATTCAGAGTAGACCCACAATCAACAAACACCCGAAATTCCATTAATTTTTCCTGAGCAATCGTGGAAGCAGCTAAAAATACACCCTTGGAATTTAAACAGGCAATACGGGCATGACTGACCATTTTTTTTTCTTTCTTCATACGAAGCTCACAGCCTTTAATCAAATGACCAGATTTTCCGCAATAGAAACACAAGCCTTCAGAAAATCTACGGTCTTTTTCTTGAGAGCGAGGTGCCACCGATCCAATCTCCATCGGTTCACCACTGTTAGTACACACATTCTCATAACCAGAAACTGACATAGCAGAGGATTTGCTCTCATTAACCCTTGCACGCAGTCTCCTATCCACCCGTATAGCTAATTGCATAGCCTGTTGCAAATCTTCAGGTGTAGGATAAGCAATTAGCAGGTCTTTAACCCTTTCATTGAGCCCAGCAAGAAATAGACTTTTCAGAGCAGAATCGTTCCACCCTGTTTGAGTAGACCAACGACGGAAATGAGTACAATATTTTTCCACATTACCTGATCCCTGTTTCAAATGTCTCAACTCAGTCTCAGCTGATGCGACACGGTCAGGATCATCATATAATAGTCCCAAAGCAGAAAAAAAACTATCCACTGATCTGAAGCATGTATCCCTAGGTTGCAAAGAAAAGGCCCACTCCTGAGGCTCTTTGCGCAAAAGTGACATTATGAACCCTATGCGCTGGGATTCATCCCCAGAGGACTTGGGTCTCAAACGAAAATACAATAAGCAAGCATTTTTAAATGAAAAAAATTCTCGGTGTTCACCAAAAAATAAATCCGGCAAACATACCTTAGGCTCCAAGAAATGTGCTCCAGGACAGTTACTCACGTGCTGACGGAGCTCGGCCACTTCCAGAGAGAGTCCCTGCAGGTGTTTAGCCAAATCCTGAACCGACACCATGATGGAACAGAAAAATCTTTCCTTAGAGAATTTGCGGGCTGGACTTACTGTTATGTTCTGCTACCAGAGCTAAGGAAAGAGAGGAGATCTGTCCCTACGATAGAACTCAGCCGAATCCCTACGATGTAACAGGGAACCTGATCCTGCGATCAGACCTGCTAAAGTCCTAAGCTAGTCTGTACGGAGACCTATAGATGTGGGGAAGGAATCCCTACAAGTACTAAGGACTGGGAGGAATATGGGACACCTCCTAACAGAAATAGTAGCAGACAGACGAACAAACAAAATATATAGAACATAGAGGTCCGTAGACCAAGCAGACTAACAGAGTTAGATACAGAGCACAGGCTAGCTAGAAAGTAGTTATACAATGAAGTCCAGCAAAGCCAGAAGGGCGGAGCAGGATTAAATAGGCCAACAAGGTCATGTGACCAGCAAAGGAAAAAAAAACCTAAGAGCAAGGTTCTAACATTTTGCAGCTCTGGGTCTCGTATATGATGACCCGGATCGGATCTCCCTTGCTGAATCTAAGTTACGTAGGATCCAGCAGGGAGATCGTCCGGCGGAGGAATTCTGTTCGGAGTTCCGTAGGGGGGCCACGGACACCCAGTGGAATGACCCGGCTCTTAGGAGCCAGTTTTGTCAAGGTCTATCCGACAAATTAAAGGATGTGTTGGCTCAGTATGACCCTCCCGCGTCACTGGAAGCCGCTATGGCCCTTGCTATTCGCATTGACAGACGGCTTCGGGAGATGTGCGGGGCAACTCCGCCCCCTGTGATGACTCTACCTTCTACAAGGGTTCCTTATATGGAGGGTCCCCTGGTCAGTCCAGAGGAGCCTATGCAATTAGGAGGGACATCATTTCGGGGGAGGGGACCGGTGGTGCGCCATAAGACAGGAAGGTGTTTCTTCTGCGGGAGAAAGGGACATTTTATTGGGGGCTGTCCATCCCGTCCCTTGCAGAGTGAAGAGTCGTCAGAAAACTGTTGATCCCAGGTTGTGTGGTGGACGGCAATCTGGGAGTAGGTATTTCGTCCCTAGGTTCATCTCAGTTTCTCGTACCGGCGGAGGTGGTGGTGGGTACGAGAACTGAGAGGATATCAGTTCTTCTGGATAGTGGGGCCGGGGCTAATCTGGTGGACACTCGGTTTGCCCGGGTTCAAGGTATGCGATTGAGTGAGTTGGCTAAACCCATCCCCATATTCTTGATCGATGCCAGGCCTCTCGGTCAGGGAAGTTTTTTGCAAGCTGTGCATAACGTAAAACTTCAAGTGGGGGCGATACATAAGGAACTGTTGTCTTGCTATGTGTTGGAGGGTCTTCCCACTCCTATAGTGTTGGGCCTTCCTTGGTTAACTAAGCATAACCCGGTTATTAATTGGCAATCTAGAGAGATAAGCCAATGGAGTAAATTCTGTAATAAAAACTGCATGAATACGGTCATCGGTGCGGTTACTCCTAGGGTCTTACCTCCATTTCTGGCGGACTTTGAGGATGTATTCTCGGAGAAAGGGTGTCAGGAACTACCTCCTCATCGCGAGTATGACTGTTCTGTAAAACTGCTCCCTGAGGCCAAGTTACCTAAAGCTAGGTTGTATAACCTTTCTGGTCCTGAGAGGCAGGCCATGAAGGATTATATTTCTGAAAGTCTGGCTAAGGGGCATATTAGACCTTCATCTTCACCGGTGGCCGCGGGGTTCTTCTTTGTGAAGAAGAAAGATGGAGGCCTACGCCCTTGCCTGGATTTCCGTGAACTTAATCGGATAACGGTCCAAGATCCGTATCCGCTCCCACTTATTCCCGATCTCTTTAATCAGATCGTGGGCGCCAAATGGTTCTCTAAGTTGGATCTCAGGGGGGCGTACAATCTGATTAGGATGAAGGAGGGGGGTGAGTGGAAGACGGCGTTTAACACTCCGGAGGGGCATTATGAGAACCTTGTCATGCCATTCGGTCTGACTAATGCCCCGGCGGTGTTCCAACACTTTGTTAATGACATTTTTCGCCGCCTGGTGGGACAGTTTGTTGTCATATATCTGGATGATATCTTAATTTACTCGCCGGATCTGGTGTCTCATCAGGAGCATGTTAGGCAGGTATTACAGATCTTGCGGGATAATAAACTGTATGCCAAATGGGAAAAGTGTGTGTTCGCCGTACAGGAACTCCAGTTTTTAGGCTTCCTGGTTTCAGCGTCCGGTTTTCGTATGGACCCTGGGAAAGTGCGGGCAGTTCTTGAGTGGGATCTGCCAGAGAATCTTAAGGCACTACAACGTTTCCTGGGGTTTGCTAATTATTACCGGAAGTTCATTCTTAATTTCTCGTCCATGGTTAAACCTCTCACAGACATGACAAAAAAGGGGACGGATTTTTCTAGGTGGTCTGACAAGGCTTGTCAAGCTTTCTCCTCCTTGAAAAGATGTTTTGCCTCGGCACCCATACTCATTCAACCTGATGCGTCACAGCCATTCATTGTAGAGGTAGACGCTTCCGAGGTAGGGGTGGGAGCAGTATTGTCACAAGGTTCGTCCCCTGGTAAGTGGCACCGTGCACCTTTTTCTCTAAAAAATTGTCGTCCGCTGAGAGGAATTACGATGTCGGCAATAGGGAACTCTTGGCCATTAAGTTAGCTTTTGAGGAGTGGCGCCATTTTTTAGAGGGGGCAGTCCATCCGGTCACCGTCATCACCGATCACAAGAACCTGCTATATCTGGAGTCCGCTAAATGTCTGAATCCCAGACAAGCTAGGTGGTCATTGTTTTTTACCAGGTTTAATTTTGTCGTTACATATCGTCCTGGGTCAAAAAATGTAAAGGCGGATGCCTTATCTCGTAGTTTCCCTGGGGCCGGGAATACGGACGACCCGGTTCCTATCCTTCAGGAGGAGGTGGTGGTTTCGGCAGTATGCTCTGAGCTTGAGGAGGAGGTATTGGAGGCTCAGGGGGACGCCCCTGTTGGACCTCCAGGGAGACTGCTTGTTCCAGATCAGTTGCGACAAAAGGTGATCGAGGCACACCATAACTCCGTTTTTGCAGGACACCCGGGGAGTAAAGCAACTGTGGATCTCCTCTCGCGTCGGTTTTGGTGGCCTAACTTACATAGGGAGGTGGTAACTTTTGTTGCGTCCTGTGGGGTTTGTGCGCGCTCTAAGACCTCACATACCCGTCCGTCTGGGGCCCTCTTACCTTTGAAGATCCCGGAGCGTCCTTGGACTCATCTGTCTATGGACTTTATTACGGACCTCCCGCCGTCCTCGGGTAAAACGGTCATACTCGTTGTAGTGGACAGGTTCAGCAAGATGGCACATTTTATCGCTCTTCCTGCTCTTCCTAATGCTAAAACTCTTGCGCAGGTGTTCATTGGGGAGATTGTGAGGCTTCACGGGGTACCCTCCGATGTGGTGTCAGATCGGGGGTCTCAGTTTGTGTCCAAATTCTGGAAGGCATTTTGTACATGGCGGGGGATGCATTTATCGTTCTCATCGGCTTTTCATCCTCAGACCAATGGTCAGACGGAACGTATGAACCAGAGCTTGGAGACATATCTCCGGTGTTTTGTGTCAGAGAACCAGGAGGACTGGGCTTCTTTCTTACCTCTGGCGGAGTTTGCTCTTAATAATAGGCGGAGCGAATCCACTGGTAAGTCCCCGTTTTTTGCGGCATATGGTTTTCACCCCCAGTTTTGTACTTTCAGTAGAGGGGGCTCTTCGGGGGTTCCTGAGGAGGAACGATTTTCGTCATCACTCGCTTCAGTATGGAGTGGGGTGCTGAAGAATCTGAATACTATGGGGAATCGATACAAACGTATGGCTGATAGGAGGAGAGTGTCTGGTCCGGACCTAAGTGTGAACGATCGGGTATGGTTGTCTACCAGGAATATAAAACTTAAGGTTCCCTCCTGGAAACTGGGTCCCAGGTTCATCGGGCCGTACAGGATCAGTTCCATAATTAATCCGGTGGCATTCCGTCTTGACCTCCCCCCTACGTTTAAAATTCACAACGTGTTCCACAGATCGTTGCTTAAGAGGTATGTGGCGCCGGTGATACCGTCACCTTTACCTCCCCCCTCCAGTGGTGGTCAATGGTAACTTGGAGTTCCAGGTATCGAAGGTCATCGATTCACGCTTTAATCGCCGGTCCCTTCAGTACCTGGTTCATTGGAAGGGGTATGGTCCTGAGGAGAGGATGTGGGTTCCTGCGTCGGATATTAACGCAGACCGATTAGTTCGGGCCTTCCACACGACTCACCCGGATAAACCTGGCCCTGAGGGTCCGGAGGCCCCTCGTAGAAGGGGGGGTACTGTCACGGGTGTGTCGCCACGAAGATCGTCACGATTACACAGCCTGACTTCTCGCAGCTGAGTTTTTGGTGTTTTGTGTTTTTCGGCAGTGAGGGAGTTAACTCTCTCTCTCTGTGCTAGACGAGGTCCAGCCTCGCCCAGCTGCAATCAATGCTGCAGTAGTGGGACTCCTTCAAATGCCTGCCGGTCTGTTAGGGAAGTGTCGGTGAAAGCATTTCATACAGACAAACAGAGCGGATCGTGGTATTTTGGAGTTCTGAGCTAAGTGTATTTGGTGTGGTTTTTCCCTTCCTCGCTTTATCATTTATCTCCTTTCCCGTTGGTGTTCCCTCTGTAGTTGTGGTGTAGTTTTTGTATGCAAGGTGATTTTTGGTTTGACCCTTGTACTGTCTCGTTCGTCTAAGTACTGTGTGTTGGCATATTATTTCCTGTCCCCTATTGTTGTGATCGGGGTCCTTCTCAGGACTAGATTACTGAGGTGCAGGGATCCTCAGGAGGTAGGGGTTACGCTGGCGGCCTGGACCTCTGTACCTTTAACAGTACCTCCAGGTAGAGGGATTAGTCAGGGCCCCAGCTTAGGGTCAGCTTAGGCCCCTGACCTCCTGTACGCAGTGTCAGTGTGACATATTGTCTGTCTAAATATTGCAGAATTTTTTATGTGAGGGAGAAAATGACATAAGACCAAATAAATGGCTCTTAGCTCTCTTATTTTTGATAACATAAAGATCTCTTGGGTGGTCCAAAAGCCTTGAACTATGAGACACTCCAGATGGGCTTCCCCGCCTCGTAGAGGGACATCCGTAGAAATTAAGCTCATTTGGATGGGGGCAAAAAACTTCCCATTTGGAGGATTTAGCTACCAAGTGAGAAAGATCTTTGCTTCTGGTGATAGGTTGTATAACTTTCCCAGGCCTCTGTGGGTCTTCTCCCATTTGCTCAAGAAGGACAGCTTGAGTGATCTTAGATTGCTTCTTGCCCATGGGATGGCTTATGTGGAAAATCTCATATGTACAATCGGATCTTAGAGGAATATTTTTGAAAGCAGAAATGTTGCAGTTTGATGAAAACTGAAGATGAATTGAAGGAATGGAAATTGCAAGAGTTTCCGTGTTTATTAAGTATCCCAAAATAAAGGATTTCTGTAGATGCGATGATAATGGATTTCAGAGAGAGAATCCAATGAAGATGGTCCTGAAGAGTTGCTTTGGATTGTGTCATCAGGAGCTAGATGTCCAGACAAACACATCTCAAAACCTCTTTTTCTGAGGACTATGACGTTAGAGGAAAGAGGTTGGAACTAAAGATGTCTTTCAGTCTGCCTGATGAATACTTTTGAATACTGATGAAATTTTTGATTCTGACCTGCAATGGGAATGTGAAGGTAAGCATCTTTTAGGTCTAAGGACATCATAACATTTTCCTGATGACAAATGGGAAGGACAGACCGAATAGTCTCCATTCTCAAATGCTTCTTTGCAATACTTATGTTAAGGTACCTGAGTTCTATGATGAGTTGGTATTTCCTTGATAGTGTGGCAACTAGGAACACCTGAGAATAGACCCCAAAGGACTTTTTCTCAGGAGGAACGTCCACTAAGGCTGCGTGCCCACTATGCTTTTTTCCAAGCGTTTTTGCCGCGGAATTTCCGCAGCAAAAACGCTTGGTAATACGTGCCCCATGGTCCCCAATTATAATCCGCATGTGCTGTACACATGCTGCAGAAATTTTCGCTGCGGATTATCATTGCATAAAAATCCGCAGCATGTCCATTATTTTTGCGGAAACGCGGCGTAATTACCGCCATTGACTTGCATTGAATCGCTTAATATCTGTATGACTACATGTGCACATGTGGATATTAAACGATTCAATGTGCGGATGGTACCCGGGTCTGGAGAAGAGGAGACTCTCTTCCAGACCCGGGTACCATAGTACCTGTTAAAAAAAAGAATTAAAATAAAAAATATACATTATACTCACTTTCTGATGGCCCCCAGTCTCCTGTACGGTGCATCCTGGCTCCCCGGCGGCTCGCAATGGTGTAAAAGGACCTTCCATGACGTCATTTAGTCATGTGACAGGTCAAGTTGTCAAGCACTTTTCCAAGTGATGCTAAAATCGCTTGGAAAAGCGCTTGATAACCCGCATGCAAAATTGCATGCAAAAACGCTTGACAAACGCTTCTACCTGGCAGGAAAAACTCATGTAAAATCCGCATGCGTTTTTCCTGCCAGGGAGATGCAGAAAAAATCCGGAGCATTTCTGCTTCGTGGGCACATAGCCAAAGACTCTCATCTTGATTAATTCTAAAATTGAGAATTCTAGAGCAGTCTGTCTCTGCTCTGGAAGGCGAAGGGTCACTATAAAATGGTCTAAAGCATACATGTGAAACTCTGGACCGCGAGCCAATTCTGGCCCACAGGGTGGTTTTATTTGGCCCGCAACACCAGAACTACCACCCCTATGTGAAGCCATTATACTGTATGGACGACTGACTATGTGGGGCCATTATTCTGTAAGGAGGATTATGTGGGGCTCATTATTCTGTATGGCGGACTATGTGGTGCCCATAATACTGTATGGAGGACTATGTGAAAGAATTTTAGACACTCCACCCCCACGCCTCTTGGATCCTGGCGACTTGAGTTTCTACTTTTTGTTCTGTTAAAGCCTCAACCTTTCTTGCTTCTTCTCTGCCAGGATTTCTGCCACTGTGACCTCTTCTTGGAGGCCTAGTTCTTCGGAGGGAACTCCTACTCCCCCAATCTTTATTGGCCTGTGGAAGACACTTTCCCTTTTAATTAGAGAGGTCTTCCATTAGCTCATCCAACTCTGCCCCCAAAATCCAACCCGGCATAAATTCGATGTTGTAGAGATTACCGTTAGAGATAGAAAGCGCATTCCAGAGTTTGATACAGATGGCTCTTCTGCGGACTGAGGAAAGAGCCATAGATCTGGGATGCAGCCACAGCATAGCTGTGTCTGAGAGCACAGTCAGCTCTATCCACAGGTTCCTCAAGATTAGAGACATTCTCTGAAGGGATCAAAATGCACCTGGACAGTTTAGCTATTGCCATGTCCATGGCATCAGCCATTCAATACTCTGTACATCCTCAATAGGGAACTTGAGCATGAATATTTTTGACATGAAAAGGACTAATTCCGGAGTTTTACATACGACTGACATAAGAGCTGAAATGGCCCCTTAAAGGTGGAGACTTGTTCATCCCTTGAAGTGGTCTCCTGATCCTCCAACTAGATTCCCTGGATAAGTTTGAAAGTTTATTCTGAATCATATAAATTGAGTCTTTTGTGTCTTCAGAGGAAAATTGACGACATCCAGAACTCTCATCTCTTTATACACAGACGAGGAATTGAAGGAGACAAGTTGTCCTTTCAGCCCCTGAGCAAGTGGTTCAAGGGAAGATTTTATTTCATGTTTAGGCTTCTGAATATTAGAACGGACATAATCTTTAACCCAAATTACCACATCCCTAGTTGAAAGTGGGCTTGAGGATAGGTCTTGCAGCATACAATCCTAGCAATAGGACAATTCACTGCTTTCAAGTAAAGGAGTTTTGCGCTCTTTACAAGCAAAATGTCTCTTCTCTGAACTCTTCTTAGACATCTGAATAAAAACAATATTATTAACAAAATAGCAATAAGTAGAGAGATAGAGAGAGCCTGGAAAAAAAAAAGTGTAATACACAAAAATGGACACAAGATGGTAGTAGAGCACAGTATTGAAGCACTGTTAGGCCTCATTCAGAAGTCTGATATTCTCATATGATTAGGATTGCTACTTCCAATAAGTGGCAGAAGAGTTCTAGTCCTCTGAATGGGCCTATGGAGCATTCGGAGACCTGGGTGGTCGGGACCGCTGCACCTTATTTCTAGTTAGCACAGTGGTTAGGCATCACACGTGGAACGCACGGTGCTTAGTATCGACGCAACGGAAAATCGTCCCAGTGGACGATGTGTTTAGGACCATACTCGGTGACCTGGTGAAGGTGCGTTCTCTGGAGTATGAGCTTCCTCTCTGAAGAGACAATTCTCATATGATTGCTATATGTGGCTTTTCTGCAGACTTCTGAATCCTCACAGCATGCACACCACTTGCTGTCAGGATTCTCTGGTGTCAACGGTGAGAGCGGGAAGTCATGTGACTGCAAGTATGCGATATGCATAATTCAGGCCACATTCCAACTAGAAGAGCAAGAGCAAGTGAATTCAACGAGGCCGCACATGACGCGCCCCCAGGGCAGTGGGGTACTCGGTGTCCGGGCCTATGGATGCTGGGGTGAATATATCACAGTGGCTGGGCCGGTCCGTGGCCCAGGGCGGTAAACCAAAAAGGGGATTGAAACTTGGATAGAGATAAAAATAAAGTAAATAGTTCGTGACGCCACCTGTGGTACCTGGTAAGATTTACCAGCGCTGCTGCAGACCTCCGGGGGGTGATGGGATGGCAGCTGAGGTGTTCTTCTGCTCCCCACAGGTGGAGCGGGCCCCCGGGGCAGTGTGGAGTTTGGTGGGTGGTGATGCCGGGACTTGTAGTGCAGAGGGAGAATGGCGCAGCTGAAATAATTGACGGAGGCAGTGCAGTGCAGTCATCCGAGTTTTTACTCACAGTTCTTATGTAAGTTCCACAGGTACACTGTATGGGTTTCAGCCTCCCACGTCGCGCTGCGTTCACCAGCTCTTCCTCAGATGTGTCAGGAGTGCTTGACGGAATCCCGCTTTCCTTATGTTCCTTGCTAGACCGACTCCTCATGCTGGGTCTTCTCCCTCCTGCCCTGCGCTTCCCCACTCACAGTCCCGATCGGGTGCTCTGAAGTCCCTCTGGGCAACCTGGAGTTCCCGGACCTACTTGACCCTCACGGTGACTAAGATGAGGCTGTGGCAACTGCACTATAAAAGGCAGAAGCCTCCGGTTTTTCCAGCCGAGACCTGGAGTAACACGGCTGGTCCAGGGACCGGTCCCTTCTTGCGGCCTTATCCCTCTGACACCTGGCAGATTCGGGGCATACGGGTGCCGTCCTGCACTCACCGTACCCCCTGGGATCCCTTCTGTAGAACGGAGCCTTTCTCCTCTGCTCCCCTCCTGGGCCTCTATCACTAGGCCCCACTTGTGGAGCAGAGCTCCTGATGAGACTCTGCTCCCTGACTGACTGTCCTCACTCTTTCCTCTTACTGACTGACCTGCCACCCTAAGATGGCCTCCCTTTATATACCTCCTATTATGGTGCTCCCCTACTATACTTCCTCGACCCACACCCACTACTGGTTCCCCCTACCTTTGGTTCCCCCCACTCCAGCCAGGGACAGGGCTCAGCAGGAAACACAGTGCATTTTGCCCTTCCAGCCGGCCTGGAGCAGTGTAGTGTTGAATGTGGCTGTTGGGGTTCCGGGCAGCACTCCCTCCTTACCTGAGAGGAGACACCACACCTCTGGGTGAGGTGCAGTACCTCTGTAGCGACTGAACCCTCAGGGGCGCCACACTCCCCCCTGGTAAAACACAGCACGTCCGTGGGCTGGAACTGAGCAAAACACGGTATATTAGACATGCAAAATTTTAGAATGCATTCGCATATAAGATTATAAACAAAACATTTCTTCCCTTTATGGGAGGCACTTTTCTTTGAACGTTACAGGTTATTAAAACATTATAAAACACTTTTCACTGGCATATACGTTTTTCAAACATCTTGCAGTAAGATCCCAAACAGGGTGTTCATCTTACTGGTCAAAGGTGCAAAATCAGCAGCATGAGGGACCCGTCCGCAAACCCTCAACGTAGTCCCTGGGCGTGGCTGCGAGGCTTAGGTGATCCTGGTGCTGGACCACGTCTTCTGCCACGCCAAACGGGTTTTTGTTCTGAGGTCACTTGGTTGCATTTATAAAACCAATAGAGAGCACTTTAAGAAGTGCAAAACTATGTACAAGGTCAGTCTTTGGCTGCTCACAGTCCTCAGCCTGAAGTCTGTATACCCTGACGGGTAATTATGCACACATAAAAACAATTTTTTAATTTCTGTACCCTTACGGGTGACTATTTACACAGTGTTCAGTCCCACTTACTGCACTTAGTAATGGGGTCCCCGCCGGGGGTATTTCTGATTTTTGCTGGCTGACCCAGCCGGGTCAACAGCCATGAACTGCGGGGGCGTGTCCTCTCCTTCCTCAATCACTCGGTACACCTGGAAAGCATACCACCCGCGTTCCCCGTGGTGTCGACTGTGAGGTGACATGGTCACCGGGGTACAAGTTCCGGTCGGGATGGCCCTGCTCCAGATAGGGCTCAACATCTCGCCGTTTTACAAAGATATCCCTGTTGAAGTTGGGATCGCGGATGAAGCCCCACCCAGCCTTCAAGTCGAATTTCACAACCAGTCCCTCTTCACAGGGGCTGGGGTGGGCAGTTTCCGCCTGCCGGACCTGAGCTTTAGGGGCTTTGTTCCGGGCCTCCATCCGCTCGCAGCGCGCCCGCCGGGTGCACCGCTCCTTCTCCAGCTGTAGGAGCTCCCGCCTACAGAACTAATTTCTCTGCAGGGCTTGGGTCTCCTGCGGGAACCCCATCAGGTCCGTCCCCCCCTGGTTGTCCCAGCTAAACTCTTCTCCGCCGGGGCAGGCAACCGGGGGCGCTGGTGTCGGCAGTAGCGGGTGCTGCTGCTGGTCCTCAAACCTCGCAGACCAATCAAAGGAGGGCGCGCCGTACACCCATTCGGGTGCTGGAGGTGGCAGTTCCGGAAGGGAGCCGAGCAACGGGCCCGTGAAGATAGCGCTCGGGGGTGGAGGTTTCGGGAGGGAGCCGAGGAGGAGGTCTTCGGAGTCAGCGCCCCGGTGTGGAGGTTCCGGGCTTAGCAGCTGCTCCAGGGGGTACATGGCGGGGTACTTGCAGCGCCCGGGACAGGGGAACTCTTCTTACCTGCTCCTGTGCTGCACACGGCCTTCTGGCGCTCATCTGGCTCCGCCTGGGCTGGGGTGCCGCTGATGGTACCCAGTGCTGGCTGCCGCCGAGCTGCTAACTTCTCCAGCAGCTCGCTCTTCCACCTGGTGACCGCTGCTTGCTGGGCCCGTTCCACCTGCTGGCTCAGCTCCAGGATCTCGCTCTGAAGGAATTCAGCATCCTCCGGGGAAAGTTCGTTTGTGACTCCCTCCAGGGTGAGGGAAGGCACTTTCTGCTGCAGGCCAGAGGCGGAGGCTTGATCCTTGCTTCCGTCCATGCTGGCGGCCGGGTGCGGTCTGTCTAGACTGGTTAAGACCACACCCTGTCTCCATTCCTTCTCTCCTCCTCCCCTCCCCTTTCGGGGGCGGTCCCATGGCAGCCTGCTGTCGGTCACTCCCTGAGACGTCCTCCCTGCCTTGACGGACACATCTATGCGGACAGTCACAGTTGCAAGGGGCAGGTTGTGCTTTTGGCGCCATTCTGGGACCCGGCCCACGATGGGAGGTTCCATATTGTTGTTTTTGATCACGCACATAATGGCGCCCGTTCTTCTGAGGTGGGCGCCACATTCAACGTGGAAAAACAGTTCATATTAGGCACACAGTACCCGGTGGCAACGGGCACGAAATCCTGTTTGTGACGCCAGAAGTTGACGCGCTCCCAGAGCAGTGGGGTACTCTGTGTCTGGGCCTATGGATGCTGAGGGGAATATGTCACAGTGGCTGGCCCGGTCCGTGGCCCAGGGCGGTAAACCGAAAAGGGGATTGAAACTTGGATAGAGATAAAAATAAAGTAAATAGTTTGTGACGCCACCTGTGGTACCTGGTAAGGTTTACCAGCGCTGCTGCAGACCTCCAGGGGGTGATGGGATGGCAGCTGAGGTGTTTCTGCTCCCCACAGGTGGAGTGGGCCCCCGGGGCAGTGTGGAGTTTGGTGGGTGGTGATGCCGGGACTTGTAGTGAAGAGGGAGAGATGGCGCAGCTGAAATAATTGACGGAGGCAGTGCAGTGCAGTCATCCGAGTTTTTACTCACAGTTCTTATGTAAGTTCCACAGGTACACTGTACGGGTGTCAGCCTCCCACGTCGCGCTGCGTTCACCAGACCGGGGGTTCAGCTCTTCCTCAGATGTGTCAAGAGTGCTTGACGGAACCCCGCTTTCCTTATGTTCCTTGCTAGACCGACTCCTCACGCTGGGTCTTCTCCCTCCTGCCCTGCACTTCCCCACTCACAGTCCCGATCGGGTGCTCTGAAGTCCCTCTGGGCAACCTGGAGTTCCCGGACCTACTTGACCCTCACAGTGACTAAGATGTGGCTGTGGCAACTGTACTATAAAAGTCAGAAGCCTCCAGTTTTTCCAGCCGAGACCTGGAGTAACACGGCTGGTCCAGGGACCGGTCCCTTCTTGCGGCCTTATCCCTCTGACACCTGGCAGATTCGGGGCATACGGGTGCCGTCCTGCACTCACCGTACCCCCTGGGATCCCTTCTGTAGAACGGAGCCTTTCTCCTCTGCTCCCCTCCTGGGCCTCTATCACTAGGCCCCACTTGTGGAGCAGAGCTCCTGATGAGACTCTGCTCCCTGACTGTCCTAACTCTCTCCTCTTACTGACTGATGGCCTCCCTTTATATACCTAATACTATGGTGCTCCCCTACTCTACTTCCTCCACCCACACCCACTACTGGTTCCCCCTACCTTTGGTTCCCCCCACTCCAGCCAGGGACAGGGCTCAGCAGGAAACACAGTGCATCTTGCCCTTCCAGCCGGCCTGGAGCAGTGAAGTGTTGAATGTGGGTGTTGGGGTTCCGGGCAGCACTCCCTCCTTACCTGAGAGAAGGAGACACCACACCTCTGGGTGAGGTGCAGTACCTCTGTGGCGACTGAACCCTCAGGGGCGCCACACACACATATAGTCAAAATGTGGTCAGAAGTATGCAAATCGCATACCGCCTGCTCTGACATCAAAGAATTCTGGCAGCGTGCGGGGAACACACTCAGGATTCAGGAGTCTGCAATAAGTACAGACTTTTAGTAAAAGATCGGACAACCCCTTTAAATAAGCTACACACGTGGTCAAAATTGTTGGTACCCCTCGTTTAATGAAAGAAAAACCCACAATGGTCACAGAAATAACTTGAATCTGACAAAAGTAATAATAAATTGAAAATCTTTGAAAATGAACAAATGAAAGTTAGACATTGTTTTTCAACTCTGCTTCAACAGAATTTTTTAATAAATTAAACTCATGAAATAGGCCTGGACAGAAATGATGGTACCCCTGAAAATAATGTGACAAAAGGGACATGTTAAATCAAGTTGTGTCCACTAATTAGCATCACAGGTGTCTACAATCTTGTAATCAGTCAGTGGGCCTGTATATAGGGCTACATATACTCACTGTGCTGTTTGGTGACATGGTGTGTACCACACTCAACAAGGACCAGAGGAAGCAAAGGAAAGAGTAGTCTCAGGAGATTAGAAAGAAACTTATAGACAAGCATGTTAAAGGTAAAGGTTATAAGACCATCTCCAAGCATTTTGATGTTCCTGTGACAACAGTTGCACATATTATTCAGAAATTTAAGATCCATTGGACTGTAGCCAACCTCCCTGGACGTGGCCACAGGAGGAAAATTGATGACAAATCAAAGAGACGGATAATACGAATGGTAACAATAGAGGCCAGGAAAACTTCTAAAGGATTAAAGGTGAACTTCAAGCTCAAGGAACATCAGTGTCAGATCGCACCATCCGTCGTTGTTTGATCCAAAGTGGACTTCATGGGAGACGACCAAGGAGAACACCATTGTTGAAAAAAAATCATAAAAAAGCCAGACTGGTATTTGCCAAACTACATGTTGACAAGCCACAAAGCTTCTGGGAGAATGTCCTATAGACAGATGAGACAAAAATGGAAGTTTTTGGCAAGGCACATCAGCTCTATGTTCATAGACAGAAAAATGAAGCATATCAAGAAAAGAACACTGTTCCTACTGTGAAACATGGAGGAGGTTCTGTTATGTTCTGGGGATGGTTTGCTGCATTTGGCACAGGGTGTCTGGAATCTGTGCAGGGTACAATGAAATCTCAAGACTATCAAGGGATTCTAGAGAGAAATGTGCTGCCCAGTGTCAGATAGCTTGGACTCAGTCGCAGGTCATGGGTCTTGCAACAGGATAATGACCCAAAACACACAGCTAAAAACACCCAAGAATGGCTAAGAGGAAAACATTGGACTATTCTGAAGTGACCTTCTATGAGCCCTGACCTAAAGCCTATTGAGCATCTTTGGAAAGAGCTGAAACATGCTGTCTGGAAAAGGCAACCTTCAAACACGAGACAATTGGAGCAGTTTGCTCATGAGGAGTGGGCCAAAATACCTGTCGAGAGGTGCAGAAGTCTCATTGACAGTTACAGGAATCGTTTGATTGCAGTGATTGCCTCAAAAGGTTGTTCAACAAAATATTAAGTTAAGAAGAACCATCATTTCTGTCCAGGACTATTTCATGAGTTTAATTTTTTTTTAAATTCTGTGGTTGAAAAGCAATGTCTGACTTTCATTTGTTCATTTTCAAAGATTTTTAATTTATTATTGCTTTTGTCAGATTCAAGTTATTTCTGTGACCATTGTGGGTTTTTCATTCATTAAATGAGGGGTATCAACAATTTTGACCACGTGTGTAAAATACCCTATTTATTTTTTTGTCGGCTGGACCATACATGGCAAACTTTTTTTTTTTTTTCACCATTCGTGTCTCCCCTATTTCCTCATAGATTGTAAGCTTGTGAGCAGGGCCCTCACTGCTCTTGGCATCTGTGTTATGTGTTATTCTGTAATGTCTTTATTTTCTGTACATATCCCCTCTGAAATGTAAAGTGCTGTGGAATATGTTGGCTCTTCCCGATTCCCTGGTGCGGTGGCAATTGGGGTATTAGTAGTTGGGGTTGATGACAGCTGTGATTTGTCAAAAATGCACCGTTACAGGCTCCAGGATCAGATGACACAGGCTTGTTTTTTGTCTGTTACTATCGAGATGTATAAAGCTATAAGAGCTGAAAAGACAAATGATGGTGATTTTTTTAATGAAGCTTTTTAATTTGCAAATAATATTAGACCGATATCCTGACTATGATGGGGAGGCACAAGTAATGATGACGGTCTGACATATTCTTTTGTCTATAATGACATTTAAAGCACCACTCCAGCGTTTTTTTTTTATTGCACTGCTGGAGTGGTGCTTTAAATGTAAGTCCTCTGCCCCCTTACTGGTGCTCACCTGTCACCTTCATCCATTTTCAGTGTCACTCCGGTCGGTCTCTGGCGAAAAGTGGCGAAAAGTGAACTGCCGGCAGCCCCAGTGTTTCCTGGAACTGCGCGGAGGTCGCTTTTCAATACAAGTCTATGAGAGCCTCGTCCTGCCCTCGTTCTGGCTCTCATAGACTTGTATTGAGAGCGTGTGACGTAGCTTCTGACTGTCATAAGGAGGCGCGGGGGGACCAGAGCGGCACCAAAAAAACCTACGAAGACACCGGAAGGTGAGTATATAACGGGAGACAGGGGGCTTAGATTTAAAGCGCCACTCCAGTGCAGGAAAAAAACACATGCTGGAGTGGGGCTTTAACAGTTCTGAAAAATTAATTTAAACTGGAATACAAATGGGAAAGAATGTAACATTAACCAGTCTGTGCACCAGACAGAAAACTGTTTGTCATATGGGGATCTTCATGGGAATTATATTCTTTTGTGTCCAATTTCCATGTCATATGTACTATAAATATGTACCAGAGTACTGAAGGAGATCGTAGAAGAAATTTTAGAACCACTCTCCATAATCTTTGAAAATTCTTGGAGAACAGGAGAAGTCCCAGAAGACTGAAGAAGAGCAAATGTTGTTCCTATCTTCAAAAAGGGGAAGAAGGTGGACCCAGGGAACTATAGGCCGGTGAGTCTGACTTCTATACCAGGAAAGATCTTTGAACAAATTATTAAACAACATGTATGTAAGTACCTGGATAAGAATGAAGTGATTAACCAGAGTCAGCATGGGTTTGTAACTAACAAGTCATGTCAGACTAACTTAATTTCCTTCTATGACAGAATCAATGACTGGGTGGATCAGGGAAATGCTGCAGATATAGTATATCTTGACTTCAGCAAAGCATTTGACAAAGTATCTCACACCATCCTTATTGAAAAAATGACCAAGCATGGAATGGACAAGGCAACTGTTAGGTGGATTCATAACTGGCTTAGTGATCGGACTCAAAGGGTGGTCGTAAATGGCTTCACATCCAGTGGATGAATGTCTCAAGTGGGGTACCACAGAGCTCCGTCCTGGGACCTGTATTGTTCAACATCTTTATCAATGATTTAGATGAAGGAATTGAGGGTAAACTGATTAAATTTGCTGATGACACAAAGCTAGGAGAGATAGCTAACACTAGAGAAGAGAGAGAGAGGCTTGAAAAAGACCTAAATAAACTGGAGCAGTGGGCAGCAACCAACAGAATGGTTTTTAACAGGGAAAAATGCAAAGTACTACATCTGGGCAATAAAAATGAAAAAAGCATATACAGAATGGGAGGAATAGAGCTAAGCAACAGTACATGTGAAAAAGACTTAGGTATACTAATATATCATAGACTGAACATGAGTCAACAGTGTGATGCAGCAGCAAAAAAGGCAAATGCAATTCTGGGATGTATTAACAGAAGCATACGGTCTAGATCACGTGAAGTCATTATTGGACTTTACTCCTCTTTGGTCAGACCTCATCTGGGATACTGTGTCCAGTTTTGGGCACCACATTTTAAAAAAGACATTGACAAACTGGAGCAAGTTCAGAGAAGAGGAACGGTTACAGGATTTGGGAATGTTTAGCTTGCAAAAAAGAAGACTGAGAGGAGACTTAATAGCTGTTTACAAATATCTCAAGGGCTGTCACATTGTAGAAGGATCATCTTTATTCTCATTTGCACAAGGAAAGACTAGAAGCAATGGGATGAAACTAAATGGGAGGAGACACAGATTAGATATTAGAAAAAACTTTTTGACAGTTAGGGTGATCAATGAGTGGAACAGGCTGCCACGAGAGGTGGTGAGTTCCCCTTCAATGGACGTCTTCAAACAGAGGCTGGACAGACATCTGTCTGAGATGATTTAGTGAATCCTGCTTTGAGGTTGGACCAGATGACCCAGGGGGTCCCTTCCAACTCTACCATTCTATGATAAACTGTAGTATTAATTTTCTTATAAAACAAAATGAAAGGACTGCTGATACGAAAAGACCTGACTAAAATAAATCATAATGAGTTTGAACGCAGCAACTTCTGTCATGATCTCATGGCTATAAAACCGTACAGCTTGTCCATATTAGTCCTGGCACACGGGGAATGTTCTCCTAACAGTTTACAAGAATGATTATGTTCTGGAGACCCTACCCCTTAGAGTTGTAACTCCTGTGTTAAAGACGTAGAATTATACCCTTTATCATTAACCAGTCAGCACTGCATTGAAGGTAATGTTAGCTCTGGCTTGAGAAACTCTAGAGAACCATTACCCTAATTATTCTAAATCCCCTGGCACCCAAATTGTAAAACACATGCTGAGTAAATGACATGTTTGCCTTTCAGCTCTTGCCATTTCCAGTGACTTCATAGTTAGCAAACACAATTTCTTCTTGGCCTGAGAGTGAAGCATAGTCCTCCGGAATTACCAGTCAGCACAAATGTTACTTTTTAGTAGATCAATGGCGTCAGACGGTAATACTGCACGCTTTATAATTAATGGCTTTGCATGAAGAGCAGTGGAAATAAAGTACACTACACCTTTAATTAACTTCTTACATCAGTCTCTCAGAGGTGAACCAGACATTGTCAAATTGCTTTATACGCAAAACCATGCTGTGGAATCTGACAATAACCAGCAAGATGTGCTTTATAAGGGGAGCTGTACTTTACATAGTGAGGAGGGGGCGACAAATAAAAATGGCGCCAATTTCTGACGCTGGTTCATACCATCATAACAAGTCAAAAATATTGAATGTTAATGACATAACATTTTTCAACAGCAGATTAAAAATATTGAGGATGAAAAATCTATTAACTGGTTTTTCACAATGAGAATTTTTGGCCAAAAAAACGAGAGATAGACTATGGCAAATCCTGAACATGTGTACATTGCTTCATACACATGGGTACATGAGTGTAGATAAACACAATGCAGCAACACAAAACGTACAAGAAATCTAATCATCTATGTACAGTACAGCACCGGAGAGGGGATGCTGAAACTCCCGCTCCACCATTCAACAGTGCTGTCGGAAGCTCGGCGCAAAAGATGTGATGACATCACGGCGGCTGCTGTGCCAGGCAACACACAGCACAGAGAGGAGGTTTGCACAGCTCATCATGGGAACAGGGCTGAGTGAGTATTTTTTTCATTATTTTATTTGCCAATGGGGTTTAATGAAAAAGCACTGTATTGAGAGGGAATGGAGCACTGTGGGGCATCATACTGTGTGTGGGGCACTAAGTGGACATCATACTATGTGGGCATCTTAATGTATTGGGGGGCACTGTGGAGCACCCACACTGTGTAATGGAAGCACTGTGGGGGATCATACTTTGTGGGCAGCTTAATGTATTTGGGGTGCACTGTACAGCACCCACACTGAGTAATAGAAACACTCTGGGGTATAATACTGTGTGGGCATCTTACTGTATGAGGGAGCACTGTGGAGCAGCCCATTGTGTAATGGATGCAATGTGGGGGCATCATACTGTGTGGGCATTTTACTGTATGAGGGGGTACTGTGGAGCACCCCCATTGTGTAATGGATGCACTGTGGGGGCATCATACTGTGTGGGCATCTTACTGTATGAGGGAGCACTGTGGAAGACCCCTATTGTGTAATGGATGCACTGTTGGGGCATCATACTATGTGGGCATCTTACTGTATGATGGGGCACTGTGGAGCACCCCCATTGTGCAATGAATGCACCGTGGGCTGTGTTGGCAGGGCACTGTGGGGGCATCATACTGTGTGTGTACGGGGGGAATCTAATAGCATGGATATGCATGGAGGACATCTTTGGGGCATCCTGCCTGGAAAGGCATTGTGGGGGCTTTACACTGCATGGGGTCATACGAGGGGTTTGATCTGCGTAGGAATACCAAAGACTTATATAATAGTACGGTTTCAGTGTGGGAAAAAGAACTGGGCAGTGTTAACGCTGTATGTAATCCATAATAAGATTTACCACGGCACATGGCAATTTGGCCCCTTATTCCTATCATTCAGCATTGGAAGGTATGACACAGATACTCTCTCTTTACTGTTCGTCTCATCCTTGTGTCGTGCACAGCACTAACTAAAACACAATGTATACAATTTAATTATAAATGTTTCTTTAATAACAATTTACTCTCTGACTATATATTTAGTATTACAGAAATACAGTATACTTCGCCAGTGATGCTGGTGTTCTTTAGTAGTTTCCTAATAAAGCTATACTCATCAATAAACACTAGGTGGCAGTAGACGCACACAAGCATATCAGTATTAACCTTTGCTCTGCTGATTTTTGGTTTGCTACAGGAGATTGGATCTGGTAATCTTACTCTGCTTCCCACACAGCCATGACAATTGCATTTGTTCTTTTTTTCTAGATATGTCACAACAATTTTATTCAATAAAGCTTTATGAAAGCGCAAAATGTTCAGTCAGACTAGAAAAAGCAATTCCACTTCCAAAAGTGTTTGCATCCTGCTGAACTATAGATTGAGGACACTTGAAGTCTACAGCTGATGGAAATATGTTCTGTACATTTAATGGGTTGCAGACTTGACCCTGTTCCTGTTTTGTTGGTTCCCCAGAACCATGACGCATATCTGCTATGGGACCAAAGAAAAACACATTTTCTAAATTAAGCACAAGAAAGAAGCTGAAGATGGAAACAAGACGCAGCCCCCGACTTATCACTAGCTGCATAGCTTCTAATTCTTGTGGTTGATGACTGATTAGCGGGGTAAAATTAGGTCAGTGGGGTATGGAAATTTTACAGGATAAAATTGCTTCTGGTAGCGGTATCTTACAGCTGCTGCTTCGCTCCTTGTGGGATTTCTTGTTACTATTCACAATTTATTGCTGGTCGAAGCCAAACAAACTGACTCATTGTCCCAGACATTGACCCTAAAGGTTATTCACATACTAAAGTAGAACTACAGGCCAGTCCTTCCTCCATCTGCAGAAGCCTCCACATGGAGAACTGTGGCTCTGTGCCATCCTCTGTGCAGTGTCCCCGAAAAGACTTTCTATCATAAGAATAAGTCATTTACCTCATGACATTCACAGAAACAATGGAGATTAGGCCCCGTTCACATCTGATTTTGTTTGTACCAGGGCCGGACAATAGATCCCCTTTTACATACACCACCGAGGTAAGACTGGATAGAGCTCATGCTTCATCTGGTGTGTATAGGGGTCTTTCTACTGTCGCCCCCTAATGGATGTTGTCTGGGAAGAGATGGATCGGTAACATTACATATATAATGTAATGATATATGAGATAATGTCTTTTGTAAGCCATAATCATCAACATTAACAGAAATAAACACTTGAAATAGATCACTCTGTTTGTAATGACTCTATATAATATATGAGTTTCATTTTTTGGATTGAAGAACTGAAATAAATTAACTTTTTGATGGTATTCTAATTTTGTAAGATGCACCTGTGTGTGTGTGTGTATATATATAAACTTTTTCATATGACTGTATATATATATATATATATATATATATATATATATACACACACACACACACACACACACACACACACACACACACACACACATTTTCAGTGTGTGTGTGTGTGTGTATATATATATATATATATATATATATATATATATATATATATATACAGTCATATGAAAAAGTTTGGGCACCCCTATTAATCTTAAGCTTAATGTTTTATAAAAATTGGTGTTTTTGCAACAGCTATTTCAGTTTGATATATGTAATAACTGTTGGACACAGTAATGTTTCTGCCTTGAAATGAGGTTTATTGTACTAACAGAAAATGTGCAATCTGCATTCAAACAAAATTTGACAGGTGCATAAGTATGGGCACCTCACCAGAAAAGTGACATTAATATTTAGTAGATCCTCCTTTTGCAAAAATAACAGCCTCTAGTCGCTTCCTGTAGCTTTTAATGAGTTCCTGGATCCTGGATGAAGGTATTTTTGACCATTCCTCTTTACAAAACAATTCCAGTTCAGTTAAGTTTGATGGTCGCCGAGCATGGACAGCCTGTTCAAATAATCCCACAGATGTTCAATGATATTCAGGTCTGGGGACTGGGATGGCCATTCCAGAACATTGTAATTGTTCCTCTGCATGAATGCCTGAGTAGATTTGGAGCGGTGTTTTGGATCATTGTCTTGCTGAAAGATCCATCCACTGCGTAACTTCAACTTTATCACTGATTCTTGAACACTATTGCCAAGAATCTGCTGATACTGAGTGGAATCCATGCGTCCCTCAACTTTAACAAGATTCCCAGTGCCGGCATTGACCACACAGCCCCAAAGCATGATGGAACCTCCATCAAATTTTACTGTGGGTAGCAAGTGTTTTTCTTGGAATGCTGTGTTTTTTTGCCACCATGCATAACGCCTTTTTGTATGACCAAACAACTCAATCTTGGTTTCATCAGTCCACAGGACCTTCTTCCAAAAAGAAATAGGCTTCTTCAAATGTGCTTTTGCATACCTCCGCCGACTCTGTTTGTGCGTACTTGCAGAAACGGCTTCTTTCGCATCACTCTCCCATACAGCTTCTCCTTGTGCAAAGTGCGTTGTATAGTTGACCGATGCACAGTGACACCATCTGCAGCAAGTTGATGCTGCAGCTCTCTGGAGGTGGTCTGAGGATTGTCCTTGACTGATCTCACCATTCTTCTTCTCTGCCTTTCTGATGTTTTTCTTGTCCTGACACTTCTGGCCTTAACAAGAACTGTCCCTGTGTTCTTCCATTTCCTTACTATGTTCCTCACAGTGGAAACTGACAGGTTAAATCTCTGAGACAGCTTTTTGTATCCTTCCCCTGAACAACTATGTTGAATAATCTTTGTTTTCAGATCATTTGACAGTTGTTTTGAGGAGCCCATGATGCCACTCTTCAGAGGAGATTCAAACAGGAGAACAACTTGCAAGTGGCCACTTTAAGTAGCTTTTCTCATGATTGCATACACCTGGCTATAAAGTTCAAAGCTCAATGAGGTTACAAAACCAAAAAAAGTGCTTTAGTAAGTCAGTAAAAAGTAGGCAGGAGTATTTAAAACAAGAAAATGATAAGGGTGCCCATACTTATGCAACGGTCAAATTTTGTTTGAATGCAGATTGCACATTTTCTGTTAGCACAATAAACCTCATTTCAAGGCAGAAACATTACTGTGTCCAACAGTTATTACATATATCAAACTGAAATAGCTGTTGCAAAAACACCAATTTTTGTAAAACATTAAGCTTAAGATTAATAGGGGTGCCCAAACTTTTTCATATGACTGTATATATATATATATATACACACACACACACACACTCATTTTCAGAGTGCTAGGCAGCTGCTTTGAAGGACATGGCTGCTGTTTTTTGGCACAAGGTTAGAAGAAGCTGGGTTTTTAGAAAGCTGGGAAATTTGCATCACCTTTCCTATCCTAACAATAAAGGGTGAACAACCCATAACCCTATCAGGCTAATTAAGGTCTGAAACCTTGGTCAAAGTTATCTGAGCACCCAAATCTCCAAGGGTGGCCAAACTTTTGCATCGGTCCATTTTCCTTTTTGTAATTTTTAAAATGTAAAAGATGAAAAAAATCTATATGTTTTTTCCTAAAATACAAAGGAAATGTATCATCTTTAACTTTAAAAAAGAGAAAATAACAGCCCACCCTCCTTGAAGTCGATGGATCCAGGAGCATGCAGTCAGTGCTCTGCCGGTGCTTGGCAATGTAGTTTGAAAGATCAAGACTCAGCTCACCGGAAATCGGCGTATAAAATCCCCAAAATTTTTTATTTCTTACTTGGATAAAGCATAGTGAAAATCACAATCCATACAAAAGCAGAGGGGGTACAGTATTTGCTGTTGAATTACCAGACGCATTTCGAACATGTTCTTAAACTTGGTATGCATAAAAAGGAAAAGGAAGGCCCTGTCCATAGGGAGAGGGGGAGATTGCGACACCTCAACATTTACCTAAAGCTTAACCCTGCGTTCCCTATCATCCTAGACAGGTCCTTCCCCCCGTGCACCGCCACGTGCCTATGGGCGAGGTTACCCAGCACGTCACATCCGGCATCCACCGCGCGCTCTCCCTCTCATTCCCTTTCATTGGGAAAGAGCGCAGTGGATGCTGGGTGTGACGCGCGGGGTAACTCCACCCATGGTCAAAATGGCCGCCATGGTCACCACCCACCTGGAAGAGTTTTCCCCCTCCCATATACTAATGTGCCGCAATCAGGAAGTTGATATCACCAACCATTCCCATTTAATTTAGGTGTATCCATATAAATGACCCACCCTGTATTATATGTTAAATCTATCTTTTGATTTACATTTCTAAAATAAGATGCTTTTGATATAGGTTTATGATATATACCTTTTCCTACCCCCCTTTTCTCCTTTTTCTTTTATGTCTTACCCTCTCCCTCCTCTTCTCCCTTAACCCTTTCATGACTGGAGCATTTTGCGTTTTCATTTTTTGCTCCCCTTCTTCCCAGAGCCATAACTTTTTTAGCTTTTTAGCTTTTATTCAATATGGCCATATGAGGGCTTATTTTTTGCAGGACAAGTTGTACTTTTGAACGACATCACTAGTTTTACCATATTGTGTACTGGAAAACGGGAGAAAAATTCCAAGTGCGGTGAAATTACAAAAAAAGTGCAATTCCACAGTTGTTTTTTTTGTTTTATTTTTACCACGTTCACTGAATGCTAAAACTGACCTGCCATTATTATTCTCTAGGTCATTATGAGTTCGTAGATAACAAACATGTACAGGTTCTTTTTTATTTAAGTAGTGAAATTTTTTTTCAAAAATTTGCTTAAAAAATAAATGGCACCATTTTCCGAGACTCGTAGCATCTCCATTTTTCGTGATCTGGGGCTGGGTAAGGGCTTATTTTTTGCACGCCGAGCTGATGTAAATACGATGTTTTGATCGTCCGTTATTGCAATGTTGTGGCGACCAAAAAAACGTAATTCTGGCGTTTAGAATTTTTGTCTCATTACAACGTTTACCGATCGGATTAATTATTTTTTATATTGATCGATCGGGCGATTCTGAACGCGGCGATACCAAATATATGTATGTGTGTTTTTTTTTTACTGTTTTATTTTGAATGGGGCGAAAGGGGGGTGATTTAAACTTTTAAATATTTTTTATATTTTTAAAAACATTTTTTTTACACTTTTTGCATGCTTCAATAGTCTCCATTGGAGACTATAAGCAGCACTTGTCTGATCTTCTATACTACGCACAGGCGATGATCAGATCGCCTGTGTGTAGCAGATTTGCTCACTTGCTATGAGCGCCGACTGCTGGGTGGCGCTCATAGCAATCTGACAGTGACAACCACAGTGGTCTCCTGCAGACTCCGGGTTGTCATGCCAACCTATCGGCGACCCGCGATCATGTGACGGGGTCGCCGATGGGCGGGGCCAATGTCAGAGACTGACAGCGGCATTTAAGTGGTTAACAGCCGCGGGTGGATCGCAATTCCACCTGCGGCTGTTGCGGGCAAATGTCAGTTCTATAGATGACTGACATGTGCCCAGAAAGGTGTGGGCTCCGCTGCTGAGGGGGATCTGACGTGGGGCGTACTATTACGCTCCATGTCAGAAAGTGGTTAAAGGGGTTGTCCAGTACTAGGACAACCCCTTCTTGATCTAAATGTTTGGCCCCGATAAAATAAAAAAACCTATACTCACCTCCCGTGATGGCTCCATTCCAGCGGTGTCAGCACTCGCGCTCCTGGGGCTGTCGTGGGGTTGTTGTGATACGTGAGCCCGGCGCCCAATCACTGGTGGCAACACTGCCCCGTCTTCGTAAGAATTGAACATCAAAAGGAAGATCAGCTGCAGCCCGGATTTCCTCTTCCAGTTCAAAACATCCGTCCAAAGGAGGAGACAGTGAAGCCAGCGCTGATTGGGGGCACCGGGCTCACATGTCACAACAACCTCACGTGAGCCCCCAGACCACGAGTGCCGACACCGCTAGAACGGCGCCAGCAAAGGAGGGGAGTATAGTTTTTTTTTATTTTATCAGGGCCAAACATTTAGATCAAGGAGGTGTTGTCCTAGTAGTGGACAACCCCTTTAAACTTTATTACTCAGTTGTTCATTCATACAATTCTCCTGCATGGGATATACATTTTGAATTTCCTTCTAAGTTTATGTTTTGTGTTAAAACAGTATTAAAATATTAATAAAGATCTGTTGAACCTATAAAATGAAGGGGAGAGCTCCCAATGAGCAGCAGCTGAGACAAAAGCCAAATTGGAATCTCAGCAGATTTAAACCAGAAACTCTTAACCCCTTCCATACCATAAGAAACAATAAACCTGCACCACTCATGTGAATGGCCGCGTAGACTCCAAAGAGAACCTGTGATCAGCTAATCTCTGATCTTCTGATCCCAGACGCAACACAGGTCTCAGCAGGCACATTTGTGACAGTTGTCCATACAAATCTCACTGTGACTGGTATTGCAGGTCAGTCTATTTGAGTGAAAGGAGACGAGTGTTGTTTAGCTGCAGTAGCTGGCATAATCACACATACAGTACAGACCAAAAGTTTGGACACACCTTCTCATTTAAAGATTTTTCTGTATTTTCGTGACTATGAAAATTGGACATTCACACTGAAGGCATCAACACTATGAATTAACACATGTGGAATTATATACTTAACAAAAAAGTGTGAAACAACTGAAAATATGTCTTACATTCTAGGTTCTTCAAAGTAGCCACCTTTTGCTTTGATGACTGCTTTGCACACTCTTGGCATTCTCTTGATGAGCTTCAAGAGGTAGTCACCGGAAATGGTTTTCACTTCACAGGTGTGCCCTGTCAGGTTTAATAAGTGGGATTTCTTGGCTTATAAATGGGGTTGGGACCATCAGTTGTGTTGTGCAGAAGTCTGGTGGATACACAGCTGATCGTCCTACTGAATAGACTGTTAGAATTTGTATTATGGCAAGAAAAAAGCTAAGTAAAGAAAAACTAGTGGCCATCATTACTTTAAGAAATTAAGGTCAGTCAGTGCGAAAATTGGGAAAACTTTGAAAGTGTCCCCAAGTGCAGTTGCAAAAACCATCAAGCGCTACAAAGAAACTGGCTCACATGAGAACCGCCCCAGGAAAGGAAGACCAAGAGTCACCTCTGCTTCTGAGGATAAGTTTATCCGAGTCACCAGCCTCGGAAATCGCAGGTTAACAGCAGCTCAGATTAGAGACCAGGTCAATGCCACACAGAGTTCTAGCAGCAGACACATCTCTACAACAACTGTTAAGAGGAGACTTTGTGGAACAGGCCTTCATGATAAAATAGCTGCTAGGAAACCACTGCTAAGGACAGGCAACAAGCAGAAGAGACTTGTTTGGGCTAAAGAACACAAGGAATGGACATTAGACCAGTGGAAATCTGTGCTTTGGTCTGAAGAGTCCAAATTTGAGATCTTTGGTTTCAACCACCGTGTCTTTGTGCGACGCAGAAAAGGTGAACGGATGGACTCTACATGCCTGGTTCCCACCGTGAAGCATGGAGGAGGAGGTGTCATGGTGTGGGGGTGCTTTGCTGGTGACATTGTTGGGGATTTATTCAAAATTGAAGGCATACTGAACCAGCATGGCTACCACAGCATCTTGCAGCAGCATGCTATTCCATCCGGTTTGCGTTTAGTTGGACCATAATTTATTTTTCAACAGGACAATGACCCCAAACATACCTCCAGGCTGTGTAAGGGCTATTTGACCAAGAAGGAGAGTGATGGGGTGTTACGCCAGATGACCTGGCCTCCACAGTCACCAGACCTGAACCCGATCGAGATGGTTTGGGGTGAGCTGGACCGCAGAGTGAAGGCAAAAGGGCCAACAAGTGCTAAGCATCTCTGGAAACTCCTTCAGGATTGTTGGAAGACCATTTCCGGTGACTACCTCTTGAAGCTCATCAAGAGAATGCCAAGAGTGTGCAAAGCAGTCATCAAAGCAAAAGGTGGCTACTTTGAATAACCTAGAATATCAGACATATTTTCAGTTGTTTCACACTATTTTGTTAAGTATATAATTCCAAATGTGTTAATTCATAGTTTTGATGCCTTCAGTGTGAATGTACAATTTTCATAGTCATGAAAATACAGAAAAATCTTTAAATGAGAAGGCGTGTCCAAAATTTTGGTCTGTACTGTATGTAGATGTACACTCATATTAATATGACTGTTCCAAGTACAGGATGAAAGACACAGTTCACGGCCGGCGTCAGCATCCGGGCAAGTGCCGGGCCCGGCACGCTATGGGGCCCAGGAGTCGGGGGAACCCGGTGCCAACGCCCACGATTGTGCTCCCCCGCTTTGCTCAGGGCCACGGCACTTGCAATACTTACCTCTCCTTGATCCTCCACAGCTCGGGCGTCTTCCGCGTCTTCTGACACTGTGACATGTTAGGGCAGAAGATGCGATGACATAACTACAGCTCGCCCTCTGCTCTGACAGTGCAGAGAGCCGGAAGACGCTGAGGAGTCCTGACCTGCCACCAGTGAGGAGAGGTGAGTATTTGATTTTTTTATGTATGAAGCAATATATAAAGCCCATACTGTATGGAGCTATATATGGGGCCCATTTTGTATGGAGCATTATATGGGACCCATACTGTATGGAGCTATATATGGCACCCATACTGTATGGAGCTATATATGGGGCTCATACTGTATGGAGCTATATATGGGGTCCATATTGTATGGAGCAATATATAGGGCTCATACTGTATGGAGCAATATATGGGGCCCATTCTGTATGGAGCATTATATGGGGACCATTATTCTGTATGGAGCGCATTATTCTATACTAGATGGTGGCCTGATTCTAACGCATCGGGTATTCTAGAATATGTATGCGGCCGACCGGGCGCAATCAGCAGAGCGGTGTTTAAATTTGGCGCCAATATCGCTGATTGGTCGCCGCGACCAATCAGCAGAGCGGTGTTTAAATTTGGCGCCAATATCGCTGATTGGTCGCGGCCCTAGCCGCTGATCTCCCGACGGTAGCCGCATGGAGGTCAGTGGCGCCGCCGGTCGGGGTACTTATGCTGCAAGCAGCCGGTCATCTACCGGCTGCATCGCCGCTGACCTCCGTGCGGCAGATGAGCCGCTAACGGCCGCCATCTTATTCTGAAATCCTGCGTCACTGATTGGCCGCGGCCGGACCAATCAGTGACGCGGGATTTCCTGGACAGACAGACAGACAGACGGGATAAGACAATTATATATATTAGATGCAGAATTATATGGGGCTCATTATTCTGTATGGAGCATTATATGGGGCCCCTTATTCTGTATGCAGTATTATATGGGACCCATTATTCTGTATGCAGCATTAGATGGGGTCCATTATACTGTATGGAGCAATATATGGGGTCCATTACTCTGCATGGAGCATTATTTGAGGCCCATTATTCTGTATGCAGCACTATATGGGGTCCATTATTCTGTATGGAGCACTATATGTGGCCCATTATTCTGTATGCAGCATTAAATGGGACCCATTATTCTGTATGGAGCATTATATGGGGCTCATTATTCTGTATGGGGCATTATATGGGGCCATTATTCTGTATGGGGTATTATATGAGGCCCATTATTCTGTACGCAACATTATATGGGGTCCATTATACCGTATGGAGCATTATATGGGGCCCATTATTCTGTATGGAGCAATATATGGGGCTAATTATACTGTATGAAGCAATATATGGGGCTCATTATAGAGTATGGAGGACTATGTGGTGCCCATAATACTGTATGGAGGACTATGTAGTGGCCATAATACTGTGTGGAGGACTATACTGTCCGGTCTGCACTGTGCGCTGTGAGGATTCGCCGGTTTCTGAGCTATTGTAGAATTTACAATAGATATCACTCCTGTAATGTAAGAAGTAAGTGAAATCTTTGCATTGAACTATGCCTATATTTCTTATCTGTGCATTATGAATGGTGGTATGTGTTAAAGGAGCCCACTGAGATTCTTTCGCCCGGGGTCCATGAAAACCTGGAGGGGCCCAGGCACAGTTAGTGCTGCTGCCCCTTTGTTCCGTTGATCAGTTCTGCTGCAGATGTGCAGTGGATCCAAATGGGTATTAGCCCTTCGGTGATGCCATGAGATAAATCTGCAGCTTTTCTGTGCGGAATACACACATAAAGAATTTTCTACAAATTTAAAAAAGTGAAACTAAGCCGCATTATTATGTGTATTTATTAGTTGGCATAGATTTGTTCCACTGCATGTGCATTATGTATAAAATACCTTATTCACTTGCAATAGATGAGGAATATCAGTGTATTTAAAGGGAATCTGTCACCCCCTGGGACTTACCTGACCTCTAATATGGGCATACAGGTGATAGAAATGTAAATCTATTCCTACCTGTATGCCCATATTAGAAGTCTTGTTGCTGTGAAATTTCTTTTTACTCATACAAGTTTCTGATGCCTTGCGGGCCCTGGGCCCGGAAGAAATCTTCACCTCCTGTGTCAATTATAATGATTCCCCCCTACTCTGGGCACTGTGACGTTTACATTTCTATCACCTGTATGCCCATATTAGTAGGTCAGATAAGTCCCAGGGGGTTACAGATTCCCTTTAATGAAGGGAAGCCAAAATCCTCATCAAATTCTGAACAACCAAGCTTCTGCTCCTCTCCTGCATCCAACATGGCAGACTTGGAATGTGCACAAAGCAGCAGCAGGTTGCCTTCAGAAATGTTGGAGCTGGATAGATCTATTTGTTCAGAGCCTCCTGGATTCACTTTACTAAATAGGACGCAAAGGAAGCAACCTGTCTGACATCTAAAGTAAAGCCACACATACTTTCCCTGTGGGAGGAGAAACTGGCACAAGACGAGGAAGAACGAGACTGTCACTGGGAACCTGACTCTAACAGCTGCTACACTATCACTGGGCACCAGGCAAGGGCAACAATATGGCTCAGAATGGTGGGGGTGCCTATCAGCACATCCCAAGCGTAACCAGAGCTTACACCGTAGCCTGCCTCATCACCACTGCTGCTGTGGTAAGTGCCCTCCTGGGTTAATCCTGAGATCTGAGATTTCAGTGCACTGACACAGATGTAATCAACATATGTCATCTCAAATTGTCCACTATCTGACCTCAGTCCTTGTACCCTCTCCTCTGCAGCAAATGGAACTGGTCAGTCCATTGCAAATTTATTTTAACCCGGATCTAATCTTCAAAAAGCTTCAGGTAAGTGACTACGAAACAGCTGGAAGTGCAACACAGTGTGGCTACTGGTATATGACTACTGGTCAATGACTGTTAACCAGTCTGTGAACTGTCAGGTTGGCCAAACACTTATCTGTATATCTTATAAAAAGCACGCTATAATCAGCAGAGCAAGCATATTGAGCCCACATTTATCAAAAATAGCACAATTTGCACAAAATCTGTAGAGTTTTCACTTCCACTCAAATGCAGACCTTGAGGGGGCAACCAGGTTGTTCCCATACACACTGGGGATAATTAATTAAGCTTAATGTGCCAAATTTCTGGCTAAATTTGCTATAAAAAAATCTCTGGTATACATGCGTTTTCACTATATTTGCTATATTTTTGATAAATTTTTCACTCCTCACTAGACAAATGGGCCTGGGTTAGCAGAGGGGGCATGGTTTAGTGCAGAATATTGGCAAGAATTAAGCCATCCAATAAGTGGCTGACATCGACAGGTTTGACTGATATTCTAATATGTATAGGGGCCCTTGACTCCCTAGACATATTTTGCACTTCCAAAAGTAAGAAATAACCTATTCTCATCCTTTTACGGATCAGACTCACCAATTAAAATTTAAGGGGATTTGTATAACACAGATGAAAAACAGGATACATACTTTGTAATTCAGAGATCCATCAGAGTTTCATCCATTTTTCACTGATCCATGGTAAAAAGACTAGAATATAGAAAAGATCAGACGGTCTACCTGCTTCAGCGAAAAAAAAAGGGTGAGAAAAAAACAAATGCAACAAGGAGGTAATACAAAAATCACATGAGAGACAAACAGCGTGTTTATCACAGATGTAAAAATAGACACGGATGTGTTAATGTAGCCTAGGGGGGAGATCACACAAGGCTGGCTGGTTGCATGCGGCAGAAACTCCACACACTTGCCGCACAATTTTCTTTCACAATCACGCTGCCATCGGCCAGCCATGGGTGGGCAGGGATTTAAATCTTGAGGAGTTATGAATCATCCTAATGAACAAATCAATGTTTCAAGCCATGTCAACAATAACATACTTAAAAAATGTATTGCAGCATAAAGGTATAAGTGTGTAAAAAGTATAAGGGTGAGGCCAGGAGAAGCATTCATGTCGCGGCCGCGATGCAGCTGAGAACCGCAGCCGCCAGGTGCTCCTGTAGTTTTCAAGTTTCCTATTAAACAATCATTTGATTTTGCGAATGAAACAGCTGCTACCCCTGCAAAATCTAATAATTGTTATATAGGCAGTCTGAAAACCACAGCAGCACCTGGCCGCAGCGGCTCTCGGCCTTACCACAAGAGATAAAGTAATTATAAATTGATAATGAAATACTCAGCTCGGCTGATCCCATCCTGGAGGAGTTTGGGAAAGGAACAGGAAGATAAGTCATCAAAGGCTCACCAGCCACGAACTCCTGCCTGGTGTTATCCCTCTTCCTTGGTCTTATAGTTCCAGTACAAATTATATACGCACGTGTTGCAGCCAGAAGAATTCCCCAAATCAAATGGCCTAATACGTAGCTATTTCTCTAAGTAATGTTTAGATTTCATACATGCTAGTGATAAGAAGCAAGTAACTTTCTTGGCCTTGCATTTTTAAAACAAATGTTAGATAAATGGTAATGAAATGCAGTCTGGTTTCACAAAATGTCAAACTCAGGATATACAAGTGCTTCTCAAAAAATTTGAATATCATCAAAAAGTTAATTTATTTCAGTTCTTCAATTTAAAAAGTGAAACTCATATATTATATAGAGTCATTACAAAGAGTGATCTATTTCAAGTGTTTATTTCTGTTAATGTTGATCATTATGGCTTACAGCCAATGAAAACACAAAAGTCATTATCTCAGTAAATTAGAATAATTAACAAAAAACACCTGCAAAGGCTTCCGAATCGTTTAAAAAGGTCCCTTAGTCTGTTTCAGTAGGCTCCACAATCATGGGGAAGACTGCTGACTTGACAGATGTCCAGAAGGCAGTCATTGACACACTCCACAAGGAGGGTAAGCCACAAAAGGTCATTGCTAAAGAAGCTGGCTGTTCATTGAGTGCTGTATCCAAGCATATTAACGGAAAGTTGAAAGAAGGGAAAAGTGTGGTAGAAAAAGGTGTGGACTGCTGCTGGAGTCATCGCTTCAAGAGCCACCACACACAGACGTATCCAGGACATGGGCTACAAGTGTCGCATTCCTTGTGTCAAGCCACTCATGACCAATAGACAACGCCAGAAGCATCTTACCTGGGCCAAGGAGACTGTTGCTCAGTGGTCCAAGGTGTTGTTTTCAGATAAAGTAAATTTTGCATTTCATTTGGTCTAAGGGGTAGCTTTTCTCCTTATGGAGATTTGCACTGACGAGGGCCAACAGCCCGAAACACTGTGTCTGCAAATTGAGATTCTGATTTGGTTTTTATCCTAAGTCATATTGCACGACTCGTTAAAAGGTTGATTGTGACTTGTAGGATTGCTACTACCAATAGGTGGCGCTATAGAGTACAAGTCCTCTTTTTCTCTGAAGAGGCAATTTGCATATTAAATTTCCCAGAGGAGCATTGCATGGCGAATAAGCCTCCTTACCTTGACGTGCCAGAGCTGGTGTGTCACTCTCCATAAGGAGAACCATTACCCCTTAGACCTCAGTCCAGAGCCTCTCACCTAGCCAAATCAGTTCTCATACTTTGCACTGACGAGGGCCAACAGCCCGAAACACCGTGTTTGCAAATTGAGATTCTAATTTGGCTTTTATCCTAAGTCATATTGCACGACTCGTTAAAGGGTTGATTGTGACTTGTAGGATTGCTACTTCCAATAGGTGGTGCTATAGAGTACAAGTCCTCTTTTTCTCTGAAGAGGCAATTTGCATATCATTTGGAAATCAAGGTCCCAGAGTCTGGAGGAAGAGTGGAGAGGCCACAATCCAAGCTGCTTGAGGTCTAGTGTGAAGTTTCCACAATCAGTGATGGTTTGGGGAGCCATGTCATCTGCTGGTGTAGGTCCACTGTGTTTTATCAAGACCAAAGTCAAAGCAGCAGTCTACCAGGAAATTTTTGAGCACTTCATGCTTCCCTCTGCCGACAAGCTTTTTGGAGTGTAAATTTCATTCTCCAGCAGGACTTGGCCCCTGTCCACACTGCCAAAAGTACCAATACCTGGTTTAAAAATAACAGTATCACTGATTGGCCAGCAAACTCGCCTGACCTTAACCCCATAGAGAATCTATTGTCAAGAGGAAGATGAGAGACACCAGACCCAAAGCAACCTGGGCTTCCATAACACCTCAGCAGTGCCACAGGCTGATCACCTCCATGCCACGCCGCACTGATGCAGTAATTGATGCAAAAGGAGCCCCGACCAAGTATTGAGTGCATTTACTGAACATACATTTCAGATTTTAAAGACATTTTTCAAGATGTTGTTATAAAGTATTCTAATTTACTGAGATAATGATGTTTGTGTTTTCATTGGCTGTAAGCCATAATCATCAACATTAACAGAAATAAACACTTGATATTGATCACTCTGTTTGTAATGACTCTATATAATATATGAGTTTCACTTTTTGAATTGAAGAACTGAAATAAATTAACTTTTTGATGATATTCTAATTTTGTGAGAAGCATCTGTACATGCCATAATTTACTATACTCTGAATCAGTGGTCCCCAACCTTTCTTATGTTGAGAGACACATTCAGCTGAGAAATGTTCGTGAGCCACATTTTATGTGAAGAAATCAAAGAAGCCACATAACTAATAGAGGACAGGAAACAACTAAAAACAAGAAGTTCCAACTAACTTAGCATATGTTCACACGCTGCATTTTGCTGCGGATTTCTCTGCATCAAAAGCCAGAGTGTTGGCAGGAAAAACGCTGTTTTTACTTGTCTTATTTTCCATTCATTTGAATGACTAAAAAAAAAGCTGCAAAAATGATTAAAGAATTGACATGCTGTGGATTTCAAAAAAGGCCCAGCCGCTCAAAAAATACAAGGAAAAAAAAATGCAGCGTATGAACGAGACTGTAAAAATGTAATTTACTTTGCTGGTACTGTACAACACAGCATTTTTTCACAAGTGAACATACCCTAATTCTTCAGCGGTCACAGTCGCAATTGACGTCAGCATCAATGGGGTAAAGCTGCCGGGATCTGAGTTACCGTAACTCTGGTCCCAGGAGCTGAAGGCAGTTGCAGACTATAAAAAACAGCCCTCGCTTGCTGTGAATAGAGAACGCTCAACTCCTGAACACTTTCCACACATAGCGATGCTATCAATGACTAACACTGTATATCTGTCACTGGTCATTAAAGGCTTATTCTGCTCTGCTCATTTCTGTATGTCACATCTTGTCTACAGATGCCTGCAGGAATGTGTACATGGTCTGCGGGTATCACCCACCAGTCCTAGTCTTTGGAATAGGACAGGTACATGATACGTGCCAATAGAGTTCCAGCGATGCTCTTTTCCAAATACGGAAGTGCTTGGAGCCGGATAGTCCTTTACGGCTTTCCAAATGATGTAAAACTTACAATTAAGTCAGATTGATTTTTAAAGGAATATTATGGCTCCACTCACTTTTGTATTTGGAGGTGTCAGATACCTACAGGGCTAAATGCGCCTTTGGCAGATGTTATGCATCTGTTCTAACAAACTTTTCAGGTGCCCAATACCTGCCAATCACGTAGGCCACCTAGCAGACACCTGAAGATGTGACACCTCACTCACCGCCTGATATGAAAGTGAGTACAGCCGGAATAATCATGTAGCCATAATTGTGTAAAATTGTCATTGTTATGACCCATCTTCCCATCACTAAAAACCTATGATTGAAGGAAAATGTGGAAGAAAGCAGGTTTGTGGGAGCCATGTGTGTAAGGTGCATACTGAGAGTAGAGGAGCAAGCAGCTGGAAGCGGAAATGTGGGAAATGGCTATGTAGCGCTGAGTAAGATGGTGCGGAAAGTGGCCAAGGAACTGGCTACACAATGAGGGGAATGAAATCAACAGAAAAGAAGGAGGAGGCAGTCACAGATCCATTACACTTCAGACTTTTCATGGTTACTCCTCCACTTTGTGCGGCTTACAACTGACTGTTATACCTAGAGAGCGTTGATGTGCTGAGATTGCAGGCAGCCATGAGCCTTAGGCTATGTTCACACACGTTGTGTTTTTTTTTTGCTGCAAATCTGCTGCTAATTTCCTCTGGCAGGAAAACAGCTGCGTAAAAAATGCAGGTTTTGTTGCGTTTTTTGCTGCGTTTTTTTGACCACCCATTACTTCCTATGGGTGAAAAAATGCAGCAAACATGGCCCCACTATCAGTATTTGGTCAGTATTCGGTCAGTATTTTTTTTTCAGGAGTGGGAGTCAAAACCATGTGAGTAACAATCAGAGAAAAGGTATAATAGAAACAAGTCACCAATTCTGCATTTATCACCCACTCCTGGTTTTGGCTCCCACTTCTGAGAAAAAATACTGACCGAATACTCACCAAATACTAATAGTGGGGCCGTGGCCTTAAGATGAGGACCCCTGTTCTAAATGGAAAGAGTCAAACTCACAACCTTAGGCCTCAAGGGTAACAGGATAAAATGGACCACAAAATTTGTTGTGCAATTTCTCCAGAGCATGCCGATACTCCATATGTGGGGGAAAACTACTGTTTGAGCGCACGGCAGGGCTCGGAAGAGAAAGAGGACTGTTTTGACTTTTTTAATGCAAAAATGGCTGGAATCGAGAGTGGACGCCATGTTGCGTTTGGAGAGCCCCAGATGTGCCTAAACAGTGGAAACCCCCCACAAGTGACCCCATTTTTGCTCACCACACATGTAGATACATTCCTTGAGGGGTCTAGTTACCAAAATGTTTTTCTAGATTTTGCAGCTATAGTACAGTAAAAATGTTTTTTTTTATATAAAAAGTCGTTTTTTTGTCACCATATTCTGAGAGCTGTAACTTTTTTATTGTTTGGCGAACAGACCTGTATTAGGGCATATTTTTTGTGGGATGAGTTGCAGATTTTTTTTGTACCATTTTGGGGCACATAATATTTTTTGATCGCTTTTTATTCAGATTTTTCAGACACAGAATGAACAAAAAACAGTAAGTCAGTTATCACTTTTATTTTTTGCGCCATTCACCGTGCGGTAAAAGTGGTAAGACAGTTTTGTCCTTCAGGTTGGTACGATTACAGCGATACCAGATTTATATTGTTTTCTATGCTTTGCTATTTTTATAGACTAAAAACAATATTTTACAAAAATGTATTTGTTTTAGCATCTCCATATTCTGGGAGCCATATTAGGTCTTGTATTTTGCAAGACGATTTGGCGTTTTCATTTATGCCATTTTTTTTTTTTTACATATGACTTTTTGATCGCTTTTTATTCACTTTTTTGTGAGTCAGTATAATGAAAAAGCGACATTTTTGGTGTTTTTTTTTATTTTTTTTTTATGGCGTTTGCCATACGGAATAAATAATGTGACAGTTTTAGAGGGTCATTACGGCCATGCCGATACCAATTATGTGTACTTTTTTGTTGTTTATTTTTGTTTTATCACAAACGCTGCATTTTGAGTGGCGAAACGACTTTTCGTGATTTGTGTGCGCCTTTTTTTGTGGTTTTTTTTTTACACATTTTATTTTACTTTTTTCACACTTTTTCACTGTGGGACATGTACAATTGTTTTTTTGATCACTGGTCTCACAGGCCACCGTACCCTGGGGTCATCACATGACCTTAGGGTACCATGGTAACCATCGGGACCCGCAATTTTCATCGTGGGGGTCCAATGGTTATTAAGGGGATCTTTTGACCCCCTTGCAACAATTTAAATACCGTTGGCGTGATTTTACATTTACATTGTACATTTTGTGGTGAAAATGACCTCGCAATATGATTCTGCTCATCAGTACGATTACAGTTTTTTTCATTATTTTAGTGGTGAAAAAAATCAGAAGTTTGCAAAAAAAAAAATGTGGGTGTTGTCTCGCCATTTTCCGAGAACTGAAACGTTTTAATTTTTCAGTCGATTAAGCTGTATGATGTCTTATTTTACTGTATGTGGGGCGAGACAACATTTTTATTGAAACCATTTTGGGATAGATGTGATGTTTTGATCGCTTGCTACAGCATTTTTTGTGGTATTGCAGCGAACAAAAAAACGTAATTTTGATGTTCTTGGTTTACGGTGTTTACTGATCGGGTTAATTATTTTTATATTTTGATAGATCAGGCTTTTCTGAACACGGTGATACTACATATTTATATATATATCTTCATTTTTACTGGGGAAAAGTGGGTGATTTGAACTCTTAAAGGAGCTCCGTAATGACAATCACGGGGGTCTTCAGTAGTCCTCCGGCTTTCATAGCAACCCGTCGGCGACCTGTGATCACGTCACGGGTGCGCCGATGGGCCCATTGAATGACGCTCCCCCATGCCGGCACATGTTAAATGCAGCTGTCAGAGATTGACAGAGACATTTAACAGGTTAACACAGAGGCGTATCTAGGGGGGGGCAGCCGGGGGCATGTGCCCCGGACACAGAGTTAACACAGACACGAGTACAATTGAAGCTCTGACCTCCGGGTCAGAGCGACGCCAGCAGTATGATCAGGTCATGTGATCACGCTGTTGACGTCACTCGCACAGAAGCTTGAAGACAATGGGCGGTAAGTGCTATATACTCTGTGTGTGTGTGGGGGGGTATTTACTGTGGGGTGTATGTACTCTGTGTGTGTGTGGGGGGGTATTTACTGTGGGGTGTATGTACTCTGTGTGTGGGGGGGGTGTATTTACCGTAGGGGGTATATACTCTGTGTGTGTGTGGGGAGGTGTATTTACTGTGGGGGGTATATACTCTGTGTGTGGGGGGGTGTATTTACTGTGGGGGTATATACTCTGTGTTTGTGGAGGACACAAGTTTGGTGATCTAGGAAAGGACCGGTGCAGATACAATATGGGGAGTCTTGGCAGTATGGAAAGTGAGAGGGTAAATGTATGAGGAGGGAGGGGGAAAAGTGTGAGGAGACTGTTGAGGGAACTGGTGTGAGGAAACAGTATGGGGGGAGAAAAGTATGAGTGGGCACAGAATAGAGACTGAGTAGTGCTGGGGGCTACTAGCTTGGGGTGACAATGTAAGGGCACAGCCAGGAGGAGACAGTATGCTAAGGAGGGGGAGTGCGAAGAGGGGACACATTATAGAGACTGGGCCCTATAGAGGGGACACAGTGTGAGAGGATAGTGTGAAGAGGGAGCCCAGTATAGAAAGGAGAGGGCAGTGTGGAGGGCATGTACCAGAAGAGGGACAGTGTGGGAGTCATATTTTGTGCAGGAAATATAATGAGGGGCAATTATTTATTTAGGGGCTCAGCGTAGGGCAGATATTTTTATTTAGGAGCATTATAATGACACTCCTATCTAAGGGTATCGTGTCGGGATGTGCTGCAGAAGACCGGAGAAGATGGAAGTCTGCAGAGATGAGCTGTGGATGAGAAAACTCATCATAGCATCTGGACAAGATGAAGTTGTAAAGAAAGAGAACGACTCCAGAGACAATGTCATCCTGCCAGCATGAACTCATTCAAAGATTTCCAGTTAAAGTGAATCTGTCACCAAGGTTTTTGCAACCGAATCTAACAGTAGCATACTGCAAGATACAGTCACTGATTCCAGCAATCTGTCACTCCCATCTTCGCAAGCATCTATTAATAGTATATATTTCATTCATCTGCTGTTTTTAACCCTTTAAAGCTTGCATCCTCCTTCCCATCTCTGCAAGCCTGTATTAACGGTATAGATTTCATTCATCTTACTGAGTTTGTTCCCTGATGCTGTAAGACAGTGTTTCCCAACTACAGTCCTCAAGAGCCACCAACAGGTCATGTCTTCAGGATTTCCTTAGTATTGCACAGGTGATGGAATTATGGCCTGTGCAGGTTCTGCAACTATCACCTGGAAAATACTAAGGAAATCCTGAAAAGGTGACCTATCCGTGGCTCTTGAGGACTGGAGTTGGGGAACACTGCAGTTGTTAGAACCCTCCTGTTTGTTTTTTCCATCTTGTGTTTTGCGGTTACGTGACCATCTGTATCTCACATAAAAAAACCCATAAAAAATAACCTTTACCAGATATCATTAAAATATTGCCTTAACCCCTTAAGCCCCGCGGGTGGTTTGCACGTTAATGACCGGGCCAATTTTTACAATTCTGACCACTGTCACTTTATGAGGTAATTACTCTCGAACGCTTCAACGGATCCCCCTGATTCTGAGATTGTTTTTTCGTGACATATTGTACTTCATGATTGTGGAAAAATTTCTTCGATATCACTTGCATTTATTTGTGAAAAAAACGGAAATTTGGCGAAAATTTTGAAAATTTTGCAATTTTCAAAATTTGAATTTTTAAGCCCTGAAATCAGAGCGATATGTCACACAAAAGAGTTAATAAATAACATTTCCCACATGTCTACTTTACATCAGCACAATTTTGGAACCAAAATTTTTTTTTGTTAGGGAGCTATAAGGGTTAAAAGTTGACCAGCGATTTCTCATTTTTCCAACAAAATTTACAAAACCATTTTTTTAGGGACCACATCACATTTGAAGTCACTTTGAGAGGTCTTTATGACAGAAAATACCCAAAAGTGACACCATTCTAAAAACTGCACCCCTCAAGGTGCTCAAAACCACATTCAAGAACTTTATTAACCCTTCAGGTGCTTCACAGGAATTTTTTGAATGTGGAAGAAAAAAATGAACATTTAACTTTTTTCACAAAAATGTTAATTTAGACCCAATTTTTTTTATTTTCACAGGGGTAACAAGAAAAAATGGACCCCAAAATTTGTTGTGCAATTTCCCCTGGGCACGCAGATACCCAATATTTGGGGAAAAAATACTGTTTGGGCGCACGGCAGGGCTCGGAAGGGAAGGAGCGCTATTTGACTTTTTGATTGTAAAATTTGCTTGAATAATTAGCGGACGCCATGTTGTGTTTGGAGAGCCCATGTGTGCCCAAACTTTGGAGCTCCCCCACAAGTGACCCCATTTTGGAAACTAGACCCCCCAAGGCACCTATCTAGATGCATAGTGAGCACTTGGAACCCCCAGGTGCTTCACAAATTGATTCGTAACAATGAAAAAGTGAAAAAAAAAACACTTTTTCATTTTTATGAATCAATTTGTGAAGCACCTGAGTGTTCCAAGTGCTCACAATGCATCTAGATAGGTGCCTTGGGGGGTCTAGTTTCCAAAATGGGGTCACTTGTGGGGGAGCTCCAATGTTTGGGCACACAGCGGCTCTCCAAACGCAACATGGTGTCGCTAACAATTTGAGCCGATTTTCCGTTAAATTTGTTAGAGGACACCATGTTGCATTTAGAGAGTCCCTGTGTGCCCAAACATTGGAGCTCCCCCACAAGTGACCCCATTTTGGAAACTAGACCCCCCAAGGCACCTATCTAGATGCATAGTGAGCACTTGGAACCCCCAGGTGCTTCACAAATTGATTCGTAACAATGAAAAAGTGAAAAAAAAAACACTTTTTCATTTGTATGAATCAATTTGTGAAGCACCTGAGGGTTCCAAGTGCTCACTATGCATCTAGATAGGTGCCTTGGGTGGTCTAGTTTCCAAAATGGGGTCACTTGTGGGGGAGCTCCAATATTTGGGCACACAGCGGCTCTCTAAATGCAACATGGTGTCCGCTAACAAATTTAACGCAAAATTGGCTCAAATTGTTAGCGACACCATGTTGCGTTTGGAGAGCTGCTGTGTGCCCAAACATTGGAGCTCCCCCACAAGTGACCCCATTTTGGAAACTAGACCCCCCAAGGCACCTATCTAGATGCATAGTGAGCACTTGGAACCCCCAGGTGCTTCACAAATTGATTCGTAACAATGAAAAAGTGAAAAAAAAAACACTTTTTCATTTTTATGAATCAATTTGTGAAGCACCTGGGGGTTCCAACTGCTCACTATGCATCTAGATAGGTGCCTTGGGGGGTCTAGTTTCCAAAATGGGGTCACTTGTGGGAGAGCTCCAATGTTTGGGCACACAGGGACTCTCTAAATGCAACATGGTATCCGCTAACAAATTGAATGGAAAATCGGCTCAAATTGTTAGCGGACACCACATTGCGTTTGGAGAGCTTCTCTGTGCCCAAACTTTGGAGCTCCCCCACAAGTGACCCCATTTTGGAAACTAGACCCCCCAAGGCACCTTTCTAGATGCATAGTGAGCACTTGGAACCCCCAGGTGCTTCACAAATTGATTCGTAATAATGAAAAAGTGAAAAAAAAAACACTTTTTCATTTTTACGAATCAATTTGTGAAGCACCTAGGGGTTCCAAGTGCTCACTATGCATCTAGATAGGTGCCTTGGGGGGTCTAGTTTCCAAAATGGGGTCACTTGTGGGGGAGCTCCAATGTTTGGGCACACAGGGACTCTCTAAATGCAACATGGTATCCGCTAACAAATTGAATGGAAAATCGGCTCAAATTGTTAGCGGACGCCACATTGCGTTTGGAGAGCCCCTCTGTGCCCAAACTTTGGAGCTCCCCCACAAGTGACCCCATTTTGGAAACTAGACCCCCCAAGGCACCTTTCTAGATGCATAGTGAGCACTTGGAACCCCCAGGTGCTTCACAAATTGATTCGTAATAATGAAAAAGTGAAAAAAAAAACACTTTTTCATTTTTACGAATTAATTTGTGAAGCACCTAGGGGTTCCAAGTGCTCACTATGCATCTAGATAGGTGCCTTGGGGGGTCTAGTTTCCAAAATGGGGTCACTTGTGGAGGAGCTCCAATGTTTGGGCACACAGGGACTCTCCAAATGCAACATGATATCCGCTAACAATTTGAGCCGACAATTTGTTAGCGGATATCATGTTGCATTTGGAGAGTCCCTGTGTGCCCAAACATTGGAGCTCCCCCACAAGTGACCCCATTTTGGAAACTAGACCCCCCAAGGCACCTATCTAGATTCATAGTGAGCACTTGGAACCCCAGGTGCTTCACAAATTGATTCATAAAAATGAAAAAGTGTTTTTTTTTTCACTTTTTCATTTTTACGAATCAATTTGTGAAGCACCTGGGGGTTCCAAGTGCTCACTATGCATCTAGATAGGTGCCTTGGGGGGTCTAGTTTCCAAAATGGGGTCACTTGTGGGGGAGCTCCAATGTTTGGACACACAGGGGCTCTCCAAACGCAACATGGCGTCCGCTAACAATTTGAGCCGATTTTCCATTCAATTTGTTAGCGGACACCATGTCGCGTTTGGAGAGCCCGTGATGTGCCTAAACAGTGGAGCTCCCCCACAAGTGTCCCCATTTTGGAAACTATACCCCTCAAAGATTTTATTAAGGTGTATAGTGAACATTTTGAACCCAGAGGTACGGCACATTATTTGTTTACATTAGGTCATCATATTGAATAAGTTTTCATTATTCTTGAGCGCAAGTGCTCGCTACTTGAGTTTGCATCGGGTACTCAGGTATGCACCATGTACAGCGTGTGCTCGAGTGACATGCTCGAGTCCCTGCTCCGCATGTTTCACGGTTATTAGACACCCAAAAAAAAACATGCGGGGATCGCTCGTGCATGGCAGGCAATCCCCGTAAAGTTTTTTGGCCGCGAAGCATATGGGGCAGAGACTCGAGCATGTCACTCAAATACCCACGATACTAAATGCATACCAGAGCACCCGATGCAAACTCAAGTAGCGAGCACTTGCTCTCAACACTAGTCGCCATATCGTCATCTTTTTTTCTTACTTTTGAAAAAAATCCCAACCCCAGCCCTAACCCTAGCACAACCCTAGCCCCAGCACAACCCTAGCCCCAGCACAACCCTAGCCCCAGCACAACCCTAGCCCCAGCACAACCCTAGCCCCAGCACAACCCTAGCCCCAAACCCAGCCCTAACCCTAGCCCAATCCTAACTCAAGAGTTTATTTTTGACGCCGTTCCTTGTGCGGTATAAGTGATTAGACGACTTTATTCTTCGGGTCGGTGTGATTACAGCAATGCCAGAATCATATGGGGTTTTTATGACTGACAGCTGTCACACACTAAAAGACGCATTTTTTGTAAAATCTAGTTTTTGCATCGCCATATTTTGAGAGCTATAATTTTTCCAAATTTTGGCAGACAGTCATGTGACGGCTCGTTTTTTGCGGGATGACTTGACGTTGTTATTGGTGCCATTTTCAGGCACGTGACATTTTTTGATCGCTTTCTATTCCGATTTTTGGGAGGCAGAATAAACAAAAACCAACAATTCAGGAATTGTTTTTTTTTTTTTTTTTTTATTCTGTTCCGCGTGTGGTAAAATTGATGAGGCAGCTTTACTCTTCGGGTCAGTACGTTTACAGCGGTACCACATTTGTATAATTTTTCTATGTTTTGGCGCTTATACACAATAAAAGCTATTTTATAGAAAAAAATATTTTTTAGTATCGCTTTATTCTGAGAGCTATAACTTTTTTATTTTTCGGCTGATGGAGCTATATGGCGGCTTGTTTTTTGCGGGACGAGATGACGTTTTCAGCGGTATCATTTTTATTTATATGCGTCTTTTTGATCGCGTGTTATTCCACTTTTTGTTTGGCGGTATGGTGATAAAGCATTGTTTTTTGCTTGGTTTTTTTTTTTTTTTTTTTACCGTGTTCACTGAAGGGGTTAACTAGTGGGACAGTTTTATAGGTCAGGTTGTTCCGGACGCGGCGATACCAAATATGTGTACTTTTATTGTTTTTTTTTTATTTTTTTTATAATAATATTTATTGATGGGTACATTATATTTTTATTTTTGGTGTATTATTTTTTTTATTTTTTTATAATATTTTTGCACATTTTTTTTTTTTTTTTTTTCCACTTTCACACAGTTTATACACTTTATTACTTTGTCCCACTCTGGGACTTTCACTTTTTTTTTTCTGATCGCCTGCATGGCACAGGAATGGAGCACCATCCCTATGCCATGAAGGCTGTCAGAAGTGCACAGTGTGAAGATTGCTTGGAGATGCACTGCGCATGTCCAAGCAATCTTCCTGCTCTCTGGTGACCCGGATGTTGTCATGACGACATCGGGTCGTCATGGCAACACCCGGGAAGCCTTTGCAGACTGCGCTGGAAGCCGGAAGAGGAGGTGAGTATCGGCGATCACCTCCCCTTGCCCCCGCAATGCCGCGATCGACTTCGATCGACTTCGATCGCAGCATCGCGGGGGTTAATGTGCTGGGAGCGGTGCGTGACCGCTCCCTGCACATAGTACCGGGTGTCAGCTGTGACAATCAGCTGACACCCGGCGGCGATCGCGCCCGCACAGCCTGTGTGCGCGCGCGATCGCCATGACGTACTAATACGGGTCTGGCTCTTAAGTCCCAGGGCACAGACGCGTATTAGTACGTCAGATGTTATTAAGGGGTTAAGGCACACAAACAAATACTGTATAACATAGAAATAGACATAAAATTTGCGAAAAGATGATCAAATGCTGTTAGCTCAGATGGATATATAGAAAGACATCAAGATATAGGCTATAACGTCTAACAAGACGACATGTAGTCCAGAGAGACCCAATCATTCAGAGTCTTTCACAAAAGCCTATTCTTATATAACAGTCATAGATCATAATAGCAAGATTAGCCACTAAGAGTACCGCTAGAATATATTACTAATTTATTTTGATTCAAAAAAGATCCCCTGTGGAGGCGACATCAGTACAATATAAGATGATTCATGAATCTTCCAATTCATCTCAGCATATCACCTGTTAATGTGAATATGCTTAATAACTAGCTGCAGTTAGCAGTATAATCACCAGGTAATAGTAGTACTCCAAAATTACAAACTAATATATAGATAAATAACTTCCCCAAGCTGGGATATAACAGCAGGTTCACTTGCAAAAAAAAAAGAAAAAAAAAAGGTTCATATAGTATGAAGTATGCACAGACGAAGCAATACCCCCCACTACAGTTGTAGATATTTCAGATAAAGTGCATATAGAGTTAAAGTGCATAAATAGTTACTCATCTTAATATGCAGGGACACTGTCTTCCCAGTATATTATATAGGGATTCCACATTCCTCGACGCGTTTCCCCGTGTAAATCAAGGTTCATCAGGAGTAAAAATGGGATGATAATGTAATTAGGTATCCTGCTGATGGTTTGCAGTCTCTCACGTGACCATCTGCCTTTATATTCCAGCTCCGCCCTTTTGCTGTGCTGGACTTCAGTGTTTGACTGTTTCTCTAGCCAGGTGCTTCAGTGCCTTTCTCTGTCAGTTCGCTTGGTCCTTCTGGGACCTCTAGTACCTTTTTGCCAGTTTGCCTTTTGTGTTCTGCAACAACTTCTCTGTTTAGAAGGTGTCCCATTTTTGTCCCAGTCCTTAGTTCTTTTAGGGACCCCTCCCCTTATGGTATGTCTTCGTTCAGACTAGCCGAGGACTAAGGCGGGTGGTCTGCTCGCTAGGAAGTCAGCCCGCTACATCGTAGGGATTCAGCTTAGTCTTACTGTAGGGACAATTTTCCCCTATCTTTCCTTCGTACTTGTTGCAGATCATAACAGCAGTAAGGTCATCTCAATTGCTCAGTTTATGATCCATGTTGGTCTGCAAGTTTGTTTGTTTCTGCATTTTGTCTCCTGCTGTCTTAAGTTAGTTGATTGATTGTTAACGAGTTAAATTAGTGCTAGGTCGAAGCACAAACTTCCCTATATATTTAGACCTAGCCATGGCGATGGCACTTGTGCAGATTTTATCAACGTGCCATATTTTTCAAAGTGTCAGGGCAATTAAATATGGCAGTTGGACAGGGCAGGAGACAGGTAAGATATGCAAGACATTCAAACAATCTTGTTTCCATTTCATTTATACTGCAAAATGTATTCACCCTATGTATTTGTACCATTTATGTTCTAAGAAAAATGTTCAGCTCACCCCGTTATGTCCTGGTTCCCATGACTAAGAATGTGTAGGTTGAAAAGCGTAGGACTATTTCCCTGCACTGGGATTGCTTACTTCTGCATCTCTGTGCTTTTTAACATGATGGCTAAATAAACGTCAGGTTTTAAGAATCTTATCTCCTGTGGTCGCTGCAGACAACTCTTCTTACGTATTGGATTTATGTTCTAACTACTGCAGTCACTCATATCTACCATCCTTTCACGCACTCTATGCACACCATCCATATTAACCCCTTTCTCCTACCCTCTCTTTCTTCTAGTTGCAGGAGATATCTCCCCCAATCCAGGCACTTCTTGTAATAGTAACTTTAACTCCTTCCCTGCTATACTTAGAAACCCTGCAAATCTCATTAACATTCCTTTGCATGCCTCCTGTACCCTTTAACTGTATCCTCTGGAACTCAAGGTCAGTGTTTAAGAAACTCTCCTACATCCATGACTTTTTCCTTCCAAACTCCCTTAATCTTCTGGCTCTTAGTGAAACATGAATCCAGCAGTCAGACAAGACTTTTCATTCCCTTCTCAGTCCAAGAATTCAGGTCCCAAAACCCACGTCAGAGCTGACGATCTGGCCAATTATTTCAAAGTAAAAATTTACCATACCCAACAGGAAATTTTCTCTCAATCCCCTAATATCATGCATTCTCTTCCCTCTTGCACCGGTCATGGAAGAGGTTACCCGGCTTCTCACATCTTCTCGCCCTACTAAGTGTACCAGTGACCCTATTCCGTCACAATTCCTTCAGTCACTTTTCCAGACTGTCACAACTTACCTACCGTATATTCCGGCGTATAAGACGACCTGGTGTATAAGACGACCCCCCTACTTTCCTGTTAAAATATAGAGTTTAGGATATATTCACCGTATAAGACTACCCCTTTTCCAACGCATACCAAACACCGGTAAAAATTAAAAAAACAGATTTGAATTTAACATGGTCCTTTTTTAATTTAAATTCTTATGACATGCAGGTATATAGCAGGAAAACTGTCACTCATAAACATATTAAAATAGGGGGGACCCCACGTCATTTTTTGGGGGGGTCCCCCATTCTAATAGCTAGTAAAGGCTAGGTATTCAGCTGGGGGCTGATATTAGTAGCCTGGGAAGCTCCGTGGGTATTACCCCCTTCCCAGACTTCAAACATCTGCCCCAGCCGTCTGCTTAACCTCCGCTAGAGACTATAATGATGGGGGATCCCACGCCAATTTTCTTTTTAAAAAATCCTTTATTTTAACACTAAATGACAATTGAGGGGTTAATAAAGATGCAGTCCCTAAATTATTATTAATTTTGTAATTAATTTTTCCCAAAAATGTTGACGTGGGCTTCGCCATATTTTTGTGTCCAGCCAGGTACAGCAGGCAGGAACGGGCTGCCCCCAACCACCAGCTGCCTATTTGTACCTGGCCGGACACAACAATATAGGGAAGCCCTTTTTATTTTAATTATTTCATGAAATAATTTAAAAAAAAAAGACGTGGGGCTTCGCCCTATTTTTGTGTCCAGCCAGGTACAACTAGGCAGCTGGGGGCTGGAATCTGCAGCGCAGGGAGGCCCAAGCTTTCTGGGTCCCCCCCCCGCTGCAAATTGCAGTCCGCAGCCACCCCAGAAAATGGCGCGTTCATAGAAGCGCCATCTTCTGGCGCTGTACCCAACTCATCCAGGGCCCTGGTGCGGTGGCTCACTGGGTAATAAAGGGGTTAGGGCCAGCTTGGCATTATCAGCTGGCCCTAAGCCTGAAATTCATGGGGTCACGCCAATATTAGACATGACCGCCATGAATTTCTAGTAAAGTAATTAAAAAAAACACAACACCCAGAAAAAAGTCCTTTAATTGAAATAAACACACAATTTTTTAATGTTCTAAATTAAACCATACTTACCGTCACGCCCATTCCAGCTGAAGCCAACGATCTCCTGCAATAAAAGTAAAATAATAAAGCAACCTCATCCTTACCTCTCCATGGTTCCCAGGACCGGTCCAGCTCTGCTACATCGAGATGACAGGCTGCACCGCAGCAGAACGCTGCCATCCAGCCTGTCATCCCGCAGACACTGAGAAGCGCAGGCATGCTTGCGCTCCTCAGTGTCTGGCTGTGACGGCATCCAGATGAGCCGAGATCATGTCCAATGAACTCGGCTCACCTCATGCACGTCACTGACAGCGTGGGAAAATTCTCCTGCTCCCCGCATGCGCAGTAGAAGTTTCCCACGCTGTCAGTGACGGACGTCCAGGAGGTGAGCTGAGTTCATTGTCGGCTCATCTGGATGCCGTCACAGCCAGACACTGAGGAGCGCAAGCATGCCTGCGCTTCTCAGTGTCTGCGGGATGACAGGCTGGATGGCAGCGTTCTGCTGCGGTCCCGCTTGTCATCTCGATGTAGCAGAGCTGGACCCGTCCTGGGAACCATGGAGAGGTAAGGATGAGGTTGCTTTATTATTTTACTTTTATTGCAGGAGATCGTTGGCTTCAGCTGGAATGGGCGTGATGGTAAGTATGGTTTAATTTAGAACAATAAAGAATTGTGTGTTTATTTCAATTAAAGGACTTTATTCTGGGTGTTTGTGTTTTCTTTTAACTTTGACTATGGGGTTAGTAATGGGGGCGTCTTATAGACGCCTCTCCATTACTAACCTGGGCTTGATGTCAGCTGGCATTATAAGCTGACATCAACCCCAACCCTATTACCCCACTGCCACCGCTACAGGGCAGTGGGAAGAGCGAGGCTAAGTGCCAGAATTGGCACATCCTATGGATGCGCCATTTCTGGGGCGGCTGACGGCTGGTGTTTCTAGCCTGGGAGGGGGCCAATATTCATGGCACCCTTCCTGGGCTATTAATATCAGCCTCCAGCTGTCTGCCTAGCCTTTGCTAGCTATTAAAATAGGGGGGACCCCACGTCATTTTTTTGGGATCCCCCATTTTAATAGCTAGTAAAGGCTAGGTATTCAGCTGGGGGCTGATATTAGTAGCCTGGGAAGCTCCGTGGGTATTACCCCCTTCCCAGGCTTCAAACATCTGCTCCTGCCGTCTGCTTAACCTCCGCTAGAGACTAAAATTAAGGGGAACCCCACGCCAATTTTTTTTTAAATAAATCCGTTATTTTAACACTAGATGACAAGTACAGTTACCAGCACTGTCACTGTACTTCATATATATGTGACTGACATGTTTCTATCTATCTAATCTATGTGTGATGCTCTATTCTTTCTGTTATAAATTGTCGGGTACCGCTGCTGAATTGCCGGCCGGCTTTTTTAAAGAGACGGTGCATGAAAACACTAATATTTGTTTTAATAAATCCTTTACACTAAATGACAAGTACAGTAAGCAACACTGTCACTGTACTTCATATATATGTGACTGACATGTTTCTATCTATCTAATCTATGTGTGATTCTCTATTCTTTCTATTCTAAATTGTCGGGTGCCGGCTTATGCCGCTGCTGAATTGCCGGCTTTTCATATATTGTCACAGAAGCGATGCGAACTTCCCTGCTCCGGACACAGCGCAGCGCTTCTGTGACAAGTGAAAGCTGTCGGCACAGAAGCCCTGCGCTGTGTCCGGAGCTGGGAATACGCAGCGATGTGTCAGTTTCAGCACAGAAGCGCTGACTGTCTGGACCTACCGCCGCCGTATTTTAACTCCCTCCACCTTATATTAACTCCGACATGGCAGGGATACGGCCACGGCAGCTTATTAACACCCCCAGAGTATCCCCGCATGTCAATTTCTGAAAGTTCAAAAGCATTACCGGCGTATAAGACGACCCCAGACTAGACAGAAGATTTTTCAGTCTTCAAAAGTCGTCTTATACGCCGGAATATACGGTAACTAAAATATTTAACCTCTCTCATCTGGAATCTTTCCCTCCTCCTTCAAACACGCCAGTATATACCCATTACTTAAAAAAACATCCCTCAACAAGAACTGCACTGCTAAATACAGACCTGTCTCTAATCTCCCCTTCATTTCTAAACTTCTGGAATGTTTTTTTCACTCTCATCTAATCCACTATCTCTCAGATAATGCTGGTCTTTAAACCTTTACAATCCAGTTTCCACTCTTTACACTCTACTGAAACTGACCTCACTAAACTTTACTAAAGTCTCTAATGATCTACTAACAGCTAAATTTAATGGTCAATCTCTCTGCAGTATTCAACACAGTGGATCAAGAGCTCCTCCTCACTATGCTCCGCTCTATCGGGCTCAAGAATAATGCTCTCTCTTAGTTCCCATCTTACCTCTGACCACTACTTCACTGTATCTTTTGCTGGCTCCTCTTCCCCTTACCATCGGAGTTCCCCAGGATTCAGTTCTAGGTCCCCTTCTCTTTTCCCTATATACTGCTTCTATTGGACAAATCATCAGTAGGTTTTCAGTACAATCTGTATGCTAATGACACCCAATTATACACATTGTCTTCTGACATCACACCTGAATTACTACAAAATACCAGTGATTGTCCGTCTCTAACATCATGTCCTCCCTCTATTTAAAACTGAATCTGTCAAAAACTGAACTCATTGTGTTTCCCCCCTCTACTTTCGCAACCCCAATATTGCAATTTCTTTGTGTGGTTCTACCATTACTCCCCCAGCAGAACACCACCGCTGTCTTGGGGTTATATTTGACTCAGATCTTTCCTTCACTTCCCACATCCAATCACTCGCTCGCTCATGTCACCTACATCTCAAAAATATCTCTAGAATTCGACCTTTTCTTACCTTTGACTCTGCAAGAACTTATTGTTGCTCTTATTCATTCTCGACTGGACTACTGCAACTCTCTACTAATCGGTCTATCCTAAACTCTGCTGCCGACTAATCCACCTGTCGCCCCGCTAATACCCGGCCTATTCTCTCTGTCAATCCCGTCACTGGCGCCCCATTGCCCAGAGACTTCAGTTCAAAACCCTAACCATGGCATATAAAGCCATCTACAACTTGTCTCCTCCATACATCTGTGACCTAGTCTCCCGGTACTTACCTGCACACGACCTCCGATCCTCACAAGATCTTCTTCTCCACTCCCCTCTTATCTCCTCTTCCCACAATCGCATACAAGATTTCTCCCGTGCATCCCCCCTACTCTCAAACTCTCTACCCCAAAGCATCAGACTCACCTACTGTTGAAACCTTCAAAAGGAACCTGAAGACCCACCTCTTCAGGCGAGCCTACAACCTGAGTAACCCTCGCTCCACCATATTGCTGCACGACCAGCTCTACCCTCACCTACTCTATCCTCACTCATCCCCTGTAGATTGTGAGCCCTCCCGGGCAAGGTCCTCTCTCCTCCTCTACCAGTCACTGACTCGTTTTTGTTCAAATTATTGTACTTGTTGTTTGCTATGTATACCCCTTTTAAACCTGTAAAGTGCCATGGAATTAATGGAGCTATAATAATAAATAATAATAATAATAATAATAATAATAATAATAATGTACTACCCCGGTCAATTCGATTAATTCCGAATACCCACAGTTTTAGGTGTGCCCTAAAATTGCACTCCTTTAGTCTGGCCTATCGTCTCACCTCACTTATGTAACTATTCCAGGTTTGCCCTTACAAATTGTTCTTCCAAATCAGGCCCCTCATAGCATCTGTTAACAAACCCTCCATGCACTTAAGAGCAGTTTGTATCTGCACTTACACAGGTACTGGCTGGTGACCGGTTCATGCAGCGTTATGTGAATACCCTATTTATTATATTGATGGTTGACCATATGATACAGGCACCTTTTACCATTTACCTTTCGTGTCTCCCCTATTTCCTCATGGGCTGTAAGCTTGCGAGCAGGGTCCTCACTCCTCTAGGTATCTGTTGAATGTGTTTACTCTTATGTCTTTATTGTCTGTACAAATACCCTCTCTAATGTAAAGTGCCACAGAACATGATGGTGCTATAGAAATAAAAATTATTATTATTACACACAAATACTAATGTTAGATACTTCAAATCTGATATAATCATTTAATACTTATTCATTTTTGGTTTTCCAGTTTGACTTTAAACATGATTTGCTGATTCTGATTTTAAATCAGGCTAAAGTGTCCAAAAAAGGTGATTGGTAAGAGATAACAATGCAAACAACTTACCTTTGAAGGAAATGTCACATGGCAAGCCGAGTCCCAGAATTAAGAGTCAATCTATGCTAATATTATTGCCTAAACTGTGTGTGCCCACACGACATAAATGTGTTTGGAGTCCCTGAAAATTGAATAGGTATTGGCACAGACTGCCAGGTTAGGCTGCGGTTTCCTTCATTCTTTAGGGACAATGAAACTTTAAAGTGCCAGGTATTTAAAGGGGTTATCAGGGACTTTTATTATTTTTGTGCATGGGGCTAAGAACCAACCATTTTGCAACTCTGGATCTGGTGGCCAAGACATAGAAACCATGGCCATTAAAGGCTGAATTTCAGATTCGACTAGTAAAAATTAGAGGGTAATCAGTGAATATTCAGCAAGTAAACATAACAGGGAATCTGTCACCAGGTTTTAGGTATTCTATCTGAGAGCAGCAAGATGTAGGGGCGTAGATCTGGATCCCAGCTATGAATCACTAACTGGGCTACTGGCTTCAGTTTTGACAAAATGTCTTATCTGCTGTAGATCAACCAGTTCTCAGAATGCGGAGCTCTGTATAGCCCCATCTACATCTCTGATTGGCAGCTTTGTGTACACTGTGCATAAGCAGCCAATCAGAGGTGGAGGGGAGATTATACAAAGCCTGATAAAATCACTATTTTATTAAAACTACAGCAAACAGCCCCATAAGTGACACATTGCTGGAATCAGGGTCTCTGCCCTTACATTATGTTGCTCTCAGATTAGGAGGCGAAAACCTCATGACAGATTCCCTTTAATAGTTTTTTTTTTTTTTTTTTAACATCTCTGAACATTAAAATATTAATGTAATGTTTTCTTTTCACAGATTTGGAGACTAGTAACCAATTTTCTGTACTTTGGAGAGCTGGGTTTCAGTTTTTTTTTCAACATGGTTTTTACGTATCCTCACATTATAAAAGGGATCCACACACTAAATATGACATGGAAGTACATGTTGCTCTCTTTAAAGAGGTTGTCCACTACTAATATTGCCCCCATCGATTTAAAAATTGTGGCAACAAGTCTTCTTGTAATTACCTTGCGTGTTCTTTATTGCATCCACCGGGCGCTTTCCTTCTCCTCTGCTTTCGTTGGGAAAGTGCACGGTGGATGCTGGACTGTGATGCGTGGTGAACCCCCGTCCACAACCCATCAATCAAGGGGAGCGCATCACTTGGTCGCGCCCAGCTGCAGACGGAACTTGACGTGACATCAGCGGATACCAGAGCCGTGATGCCTGTGAGCGGCCAGTGATAGGCAATAAAGAACACGCAAGGTAATTACAAAAAGACTTGTTGCCACAATTTAAATTGATGGGGCAATGTTAATAGATGTGGACAACCTCTTTAATAATGTGACAATATAGAAGACACTAAGTGAAATGCATTGTTACTTTGGTTTTGTTAGTTTCCTTTACATATATTTCATCTATCCAGGTACAGATATTGCAAAATGTTGGAAGAGACATCCTTCAGGGGGCGCACAGCAGATTTTGTATTCATGTTTCTCTTTGGAGGACTCATCATTACAGTATCCTTTTGTTGTTTTAAATTGTCGCAGATACTGAGAATTTTTAAAAGAATTCAGATCCTAGAAATGTCCACATATTAGTAAATGAGGAATAAGGAAACTTCAATACTCTTAGAACCATGATCCAAGTTTGGGTTAGTGGAAAAGCTTGTGGTGAGGTTTTGCTGCGATACTAGGGACTTTAAAATGGTTGTATTACCGTGTTAAGCTAGTTTTAGACCAGTTTCACATGACCCAGATAGGGTTCATAATTTGTGTGATACGTTTTGTTTTTTTTGCTGTAGTTTTCTAAAACACAGTAAATGTGGCAATTTTACAGCGTAAAAAAAACTGCAGAAAAAAAAAACATGATCACATTTTGTGAACACAGCCTTATAAATGCCATTTTTGGACCCTGACATGGAGCGACAACAGGAAAAAGCCATATTTTCACTTTTGAATTGGAAGCTTGATTGTAGCATAATCACTATGCATCATCATCTATGTGTCAAGAAAAATAAGTTTAATACATTTTTTGCCACAACAAATCAAATATGCCAATATGTGTGAAAGAAAAGCAATTATCACTTGTTGGCTGTATCCTTATAGGTTTTGGCTAAAAATTCTATGAAATAAAAATATTATTTTATCAAAGGGAATCTGCCAGCAGGTTTCGGCTTCCTCATCTGAGAGCAGCAAGATGTAGGCAAAGAGGCCCTGGATCCAACAATGTATCACTTAGATTACTGGGGGAAGCAGTTCTGACACAGAGTTCTTAGATTTAGCTATGCAGCAGAGCTGAGGAAGCTAACCCCGCCCACACCAGGCTCTCTATGTACAGTGGCTATAGACAGTGAGCAGCTTATCACAGAAGGGGGAGAAGTCAGACTAGAATGCACAGGCTGCAGTAGCTCATGCAGTCCAGACAATGATAATCACAAGGTGATAAAACCTTCAAAATAAGTAAACAGCACACAGATGGACATGTGACCCTTAATTGAAATCTGTGTTTTAAACCCTACCTCATGCTGTCCTCAGATTACATAGCAAAAACCTGCTAACAGATTTTAAAACATTTATCACTTCGAGATGGGGATATCGATTCACAAGATTCCCATCCATCAGCCAGGTCGGTAATCTGTGACTGCTGGACGAGGCCTGCAAAACTCACTACCTCTCGGCATTGCCAGGATAGTCGCAACCACAGATTGGTGACCTGGCCGATGGACCAGAGTGCTGCGAATCGATTCTCCCCTCTCAAATTTATCACCTATTCACAGGAGAGAGGATGAATGCAGAATCTTTGTGGATCTGACTGCTGGTATCCCCATTAATCACTAGAATAGGGATCAGAAGCCCATTGATCTGGAGCACTGCACTCAGCGCTATAAGACTACTACTGACTCTATTCAAATGCCTCTGGAACATGTGGTCGGGGACCCCCATGATCATGTTTCTCACCTATCCTGTGGATAATAAATGCTGGTAGTGGAATAACCCCTTTTATAAATGGACCCATTGAATACTGTACAGAAGGACTGAGAATAAATACTCAGCATGCAATAATCCTTTTAGGCTTCCTTTGACTATACAGGTTCATGTAGCTGTTGATTTCTCAGGACTGTCTCGTCTCGGTCCTCCTGAACCTATACATTTTCTTTAGGTATCATCATTACTGTAGCTATAACAATAAATGTATATTAGTCCAGCAGCCAGTGACTCCTTTATTTGTCTACATTTTCCAATTCTGTCCTAAACAAGAAACAGGTGTTTGGTCTTTTAGTTGATCTCTCCTTCATGGGCCAGGCTTTTACTCTGATGTTGGTATACGTTTGGTGCCGCCGAAATCCTTATGTCCGAATCAATATTCTTGGCATTCTGACAGTTCAGGCCCCTTACATGCCCTGGGTACTTCTACTTTTCTCCATACTAGTGGGCGATTCCATCCTTGTGGATGCTCTAGGTAAAATACATGGCCTCCAGGTCCTTTTTTTTTTTATTTTTTTTTTTTAACATGTGTTCAGAGGTGGCCCTATTTTAGGTTGTATGTAAAATGTTTTTCTTCTGTTTCAGGCATTGCAGCTGGGCACCTTTATTACTTTCTTGAAGATGTTTTCCCAAACCAACCAGGGGGAATGAGGCTCTTAGTTACTCCAGAAATTCTGTGAGTATGAAAACGATGGGTCCTCACGTCCCCAATTTGCTAATATCCTAAGCTGGCGATAGTTCGGTTAATAAGTTGATGAAAGAATAGACACGAGCAGAATGAAACCTTTTCAGTGTTAACCACAGGGTAGCGATCCTTCTTATAAAAAAAAAAATACACCTAATACCACCAGAATCCAACACACACACACACACACACACACTGATGCTGTCCAGACCACCCATCACCTGCCCGCTGAGGCGACAGATTGGCTGCAGGGTGAAGTGACTGGTGGTTGGGCAATCACCACATCACTTATGATCCAGCAGAAATTGGAGCGGTAGTGGTGGGGATGATTCAATTGGTAAGTACTGCTTGTTTTTTTGTTTTGTTTTTTTAAATGAAGAGCTTTACTCTTTGTAATCATTACAAATGTAGTGGAGAACCCATTAAAATCAGAACATCTTGTACTGAGTATTCCATCGTATTAAACCAATATGTGGCATGGAAATAAGGATTCGTTTAATAAGTGCATTTTACAAAAACCAATGTCATAAAAGTTGTGCAGGATTTCTTAAGCGAGGTAGTTCCATTACCTTCTGAAAGAATTACCACCAGGAACTCTTCAGCGTATTACCATGAACAGCTTTGTCTGTGTGTCTTCCGCAGGAAACAGATATTTGATGAGCCTCACATGGACCCCAATTACAACCCTTTACCAGAAGATATTGTGAACCAATGGGTCAATGGCCAGCCACCTCATGCTGAGTAAAGTAACAGTATTAAACCCAAATTTCCTGCATATCTTAAAATAAATGATTTTTCTAAGCTTTGGACTTGTGCATTCGAGTGAGGCAGTACAATGTGGCAATCAGTTTTCAAGTTTTTATCCTCTTAATATATTGCAATCATCATATTATACAGCACTGTGTACTTACAATTGCTCATTTTGCCCTTCTACCCAGCAAATTCTTCTCTTTTCTCTACTCTATGTAGAAACAGGAAATCTCTCGTCCCTACAAAAACCATTCCCCTCTCCAAATCCTGACCCAGTTGCCCCCTCCGCCCCCTGCCAGGGACTTCTGAAGTGACTTATGACTCATACAGGAAAAATTGACCTCCTTTTTGCACATAGAGCTTAGAAGGATTCAGTTAGTCAGTTTTTAATCAGGTGATGTTATAGACCTAATGGAAAACAAAAGGAATTTACTGAGTAGAAGGGTAAAATGAGCAATTGTAAGTACACAGTGCCATATAATATGACTAATATATTAAGAGGATAACAATTTTGATGAGAGTACTTCTTTAAATTCTCTTTTCTCTGCTCTGTGTATAAACAGGAAGTCTCTTTTCCCTGCATGAGTCATCCCCCTCTTCAACTACTGACCCAGCATCGCTGCTCCTCCCCACTGCCAGGGACTTTTGAAGGGATGACTCATGTAGGGAAAAGAGACTTCCTGTTTTTACATAGAGGTTAGAAGGATTCAGCTAGTCAGTTTTTAAATCACATGAGGTCATAAACCTAATGGAAAAGAAAAGAATTAGCTGGGTAGAAAGGCAAAAGGAGCAATTGTAAGTACATAGTGCCGGATGACATGATGACTTCAATATATCAAGAGGATAAAAGTTTTGATGGGAGTGTTCTTTTAAGGACAAAGGTCAGCTATTACCATTTTTTTCTAAAATTCTTTCCAAAACGATATTTAATGGCAGACAAAATACATTATATTCTTAACCGAACACTGATCCTGTAATAATTGGATGAGGCACAGATTATATCTACAAACTTCAGACTTTATCCAGAACAGCCTTGCCCAATTGGAACATAAATAGGGAGGGAAGATGAGGAGACAATAAAAAAGGCAAAACCCTCAATGCAAAATATTCAGCATTATGTTTATTTAAAAAGTTCTCTACAAGTGCGTGACGCACCCATACAAGTTAAAAATAGAACACAAAATAGCTTTACATATTACGTACACAGGTAAAAGGAGGGCTTGGGACATCTGTCTCAGGTCTTCCGGTAGTCAGGTAGCACTAAAGCTTCACACTCTGTACATGGAAGGAAAGGCTGAGGGAGTCAAACTAGGCAGCACCCAGCTGCTTTCAAAGTGGAATGTGTGGGTTCCCTGCACCTTCTGATTTGGGCTCAAGAGGTGCTAAGGTGACCCTCCCTCCTCCACAGCTCTTTAGTCTTAATTTTTTTATTTTTTTACATTTTTTCTCTTTTTTTTAATGTTTTTATTTATTTATGGGACGAGGTTCCATCTCCAGGATGTGAACCGCGAGTTTCGTCGGGAGGGGACTGTTTACCAGGCTGGTGCAGTGTTGGCAAGACGTCTCATACGCCTATAGGGAGGAAAAGAGAAGAGGGGCAAGGTAAATGTTAAGGAGGTTGTAGGTGTATTCTTAACACTAAGGCAGAGGATCAGGTTATGTTAAAAAGGGGGATTTTAGTTTCACACTGGCCACTTGAAAAACATCCAGAGTTCAAATACGTCTAATACCCTTCCAGATACTCGCTATCAAATAAACCTAAAACCAAATCCTGCATCCTGAAATGATCCTTAATCTCCTAAAGAGCTTTGTTGCCAGAGTCGGGATATATATATAAAAAAAAAACGCAGAAAGAGCTGTGCATAAGAGAATACGATGGCACCACTTCAAAACGTGAAACGCCAACTGCAGAGCCCGTTGTATACACGTCTACATGCCTGTGGCCAAATGTTCCAAACTCGTAAGGTCATTCTGGTTTAGATCAAGTTGATGGGGAATTACATGTCTGTAAGCTCTCAGGCCAATTCTGGACAAACTATGTGAAAAATTATAATCTGCTGATTGTATATACTGAGGTCAGAAAATAAGCTGTCGATAGAACTGATTTAATATTTATATAAATGTCAGCTTTTGGCAAAGCGGAGTCAGTCCCATTGACTCTGATATGGTTGTGTATTTTACCGCTATGGCAAATCACAATAAGTGCTGATAGCTAAAATTAAAGAAAAATGTAATAATAAAAAAAAAGAACATTTTCACATGGATGCAATCACCTGTATATAACAATAGGGGGCAAAGCAGCCCCTAAAATTCATTTCTCATAGTTCTGGAAATAATTTTTACTAGATAAAGTACCAAACTGAAAGCTCTCTTTGCCCAGGGCAGGTAAGGCATTAACGTAGCGACTGAAGTGTTAGTACATTAAATGTTAGTACATTCACAGGCTTTTCTATCATATATTTCCATACAGCTGGTCCTACCCAACAGACTTTACAGCCACAATTATGGTAACAATCAATCAGAAGCAGATACACTCTCTATAAAAGGCACGTGTTCTAGTTTATATAAGAATGTATTGCACAAAAACACTGATACGGAACCAAAAGTCTTGTTCCTACAAGCACCGGGGTGGGAGACTATATTAAAATCCGGTTGTCCTGAATTAGTAAAAACTAAAAAGCTAGGGGGTGATAAAACCAGCAAGTGGGTTAATCATGTAATTCCAGGTTATACCACAGACATTACTGTCCATAAGCCAATTGACTACAAGAAGGGTACTGCAATCTGTAACTTTATACAGATATCTGCTATGAATTCCCTCAATCACAGCTCTCTAATCATGATCGACCTCAACACGCAAAATCAGGGGACTCTAAACCTCAGAGAAATCCGTCCATCCACATGTACCGTAATAGATTCCAACTTATGCCCAAAGAGGCTCTCCAACCAGCGTGAGCCATTTAATCTGAAACATAGCACCTCACCTTCCAGAAAAAAAAACAAAACAAATATTAATACTGTCACTACACTACAATACACGGAAAGTAAAAATACAAGTCTTAATACTGCACATAAGTACTTCATAAAGGCACCACCATAATATAACCAGTGGCGATTCATGTTCCAGTAACCCAGCATGCACCAGTAGACGTATACGCTACAGGGACCGGCAGAAGTTAAAGGATTATGGTTAAGCATTTCAAGCAGCAAAGCTATATCTATAACAACATTTCACAAGCAGATTTTTGGCACCAGTTTTAAGTATAATCCATCGATGCTAAAGAATACTAAAGCCTGATCAACAGATACGAGATACGAAAGAACATGAAGGATTCTGTTGTGGGCACTCATAGATGTGTTCTTGCTAGAGGAACCAGTAATATCCCATATATTGTAGGTTCTGCTAAAGAAGGGGGGAAAAAAAAAAAAAAAAAAGTTATGGAGGCAAGTGGGCGATTGATTATCTCAATGTGAGACAAAGATGCTTGAAGCTGGAAATCAATCCTAAGTGCATTAAGCCTCAGGGCCGAGTACCATATTTAGGGGTTAAACAGAATCACTTTTCTAAGGGGAATTGGGCACAGATGGTGCTACTAAGGTAATGGCGAGCACTGGGAGAAATGTCCAATCCCACCAGCTATAGTCATATGAAATACCAACACGTCACTTGCAAAGTGCGATAATGATTAAAAGAGCAGCTCCACTGGCTGAAGCACGACAGCACAGACACGGATAGACACACATCACTTCATAGGCTGGTGCGCAAAAGCTGAAAAGTCTTCCTCGTGGACGTTCCGAGGAAGTGCCACATTGTTGTCTATATTCTACCCCGGCGAGAAGCCCGGAAGGAAAAGCGTATGAAACGACGGTGGCACCTGGTGTTCCTGTCCTGGTCACGGATCTTCTTTTCCATTTCTGCGTCTGTAAGGGTCTCCAGAAGAGGACACCATTGGTCTGCATCACCTGTATTTCGGATTGCGATCTCCACTGTTGGCAAGGGGTTTTCACTGAAATAAGGATGTTAAAATGTGAGGAGACAAATGGGAAGAGACAGCAGACGCCATAACACTACTGTGTGATGTACATAACTAAAGCCTGCAATTAGAGACCCATTAATTATATGTAATTACAATCAGTGACAGAACAATCTTACGTCTTGTGTTCTATAGAAACATAACCATTTTTTTTTTTTTTTTTTTTTTTTTAAAGAAAGGAATAAATATAACTATTCTGATTTACAAAAACAGAGCATCTGAGCGCTTTAAGGCTGTAAGCACATTACTGTATGCAGGTTTATCCGCAGTTACAAGAATCAGACCAAACTTCACATAATGATCACCACGGCTACCTAGGAAGTCGGGTGTAACATTATTTCCCTCCTACTGATTTACACAAAAACAATGCTTTATGGCTGAATGTCATTTACAGTGCATAATATAATGAAAAATAAGGAAATTACTTCAAGTTAAGGCCGGGTTTACACCAGTCAATCCGTGGTGTTAAATGACCGCTGATCGGCCATGTTTGCCACCAGTGGTTGTTTAATAGTCTGTTTACACTGGCAGAGCACACTTGACAATGCACACAGAACAATCAGCAATAGAGCATTCTGTGTACACAGATTGTCATTGTGCTCAGCAGCACATATTTACACAGGACGATGTGCTGCTGAGAACGATGATCTTTAAGCCAGTCCGAAACTCAACTCACCCTAGGAACAAGGACTGGGTGATCGAAAGGTTGTTCTCACTACATGATCATTTGGACACTCTCGTTTCAAGAATAATTTGCTTGCAAAATAATAGTGTAAATATACCTTAAAGGGGTCACCTGGACAAAAAGTCCCAGGAGACTCCATATGTTAAAAAAACAAAAACACAAACTCAGTCACACTGTCGTACTCACCTACCTGCACCCACTTGGATCCAGTGTGGGCCGTCCCGTGGTCTGCACTAAGATGGAAAGTGGTGACGTCCACCTGTTGCTGGACTACTGCGCGCCATCATAAATATAAACCATCTGATGACGCACTACTCCAGTTACTTCTGCAGCTGGATCCAGGTGGGTGCTAGTAGGTGACACTGACTGAGCTTGTTATTTTTACATATCCAGACCACTGGGCAAAGTTTTACTTTACCAGGACAACCCCTTCAAAAGGGAACTGGTCACCAGTTTTTCCCATAAGAGGTAAGGCCAGCACCTGTAAGCCCTCATATACAGCATTCTAATATGTGGTATATATGCCCCCAATTCAGCCTGCAAGACAAAAAAAAAAAGAGCTTTTATTATACTCACCTACGGGGTGGTCGGGTCCAATGGGAGTCTCTGCACTTGATCCGGCGCCTCCTCTCTTTTTGCGATCCTGCGCTGCTTCGTGTGGATGACGTGTCCTACGTCATTCACACAGTGTTACAGCATTGCGCTCTGTGGCCTTTTCCTGCGCTTGTGCACTGCAGTACTTTGCTCTGGCCTCAGCAAGGCAGAGAAGTATACCTGCACAGGAGCGCGATGCTGGATACTGTCTGGATGACTTAAGACACTTGATCCACATGGAGCAAGAAGGAAGACAGCATGGCAAAAACAGATGAGGTGCCAGATCAAGACCAGAGACGCCCATTGGACCGAGCCGCCCCTAGGTGAGTATTATAAAAGGTCTTTTTCTCGTCTTGCAGGCCGATTTGGGGGCATATATACAGCATACTAGAATGCTGTATATGAGGGTTTACAGGTGCTGGCCTTACCTCCTACTGTAAAAAACAGGTGACAGATTTCCTTTAAAGTATGTGGTTCACATTTAAAAGCGTCTTGAATGACACCGACCCTGTGTGGTGCGTGGTCTCCATATACAGTGCTGGCCAAAAGTATTGGCACCCCTGCAATTCTGTCAGATAATACTCAGTTTCTTCCTGAAAATGATTGCAATCACAAATTCTTTGGTATTATTATCTTCATTTAATTTGCTTGCAAGGAAAAAACACAAGAGAATGAAGCAAAAATCAAATCATTGATCATTTCACACAAAACTCCAAAAAAAGGGCCGGACAAAAGTATTGGCACCCTCAGCCTAATACTTGCTTGCACAACCTTTAGCCAAAATAACTGCGAACAACCGCTTCCGGTAACCATCAATGAGTGTCTTACAATGCTCTGCTGGAATTGTAGACCATTCTTCTTTGGCAAACTGCTCCAGGTCCCTGATATTTGAAGGGTGCCTTCCCCAAACTGCCATTTTGAGATCTCTCCACAGGTGTTTTATGGGATTCAGGTCTGGACTCATTGCTGGCCACCTTAGAAGTCTCCAGTGCTTTCTCTAAAACAATTTTATAGTGCTTTTGGAAGTGTGTTTTGGGTCATCGTTCTGCTGGAAGACCCATGACCTCTGAGGGAGACCCAGCTTTCTCACACTGGGCCCTACATTATGCTGCAAAATTTGTTGGTAGTTCAGATTTCATAATGCCATGCACACGGTCAAGCAGTCCAGTGCCAGAGGCAGCAAAGCAACCACAAAACATCAGGGAACCTCCGCCATGTTTGACTGTAGGGACCGTGTTCTTTTCTTTAAATGCCTCTTTTTTTTTCCTGTACACTCTATGTTGATGCTTTTTCCCAAAAAGCTCTACTTTTGTCTCATCTGACCAGACAGCATTCTTCCAAAACATTTTAGGCTTTCTCAGGTAAGTTTTGGCAAACTCCAGCCTGGCTTTTTTATGTCTCGGGGTAAGAATTGGGGTCTTCCTGGGTATCCTACCATACAGTCCCTTTTCATTCAGACGTCGACGGATAGTACGGGTTGACACTGTTGTACCCTCGGACTGCAGGGAAGCTTGAACGTTAGTCGAGGTTCTTTATCCACCATCCGCACAATCTTGCGTTGAAATCTCTCGTCAATTTTTCTTTTCCGTCCACATCTAGGGAGGTTAGCCACAGTGCCATGGGCTTTAAACTTCTTGATGACACTGTGCACGGAAGACACAGGAACATTCAGGTCTTTGGAGATGGACTTGTAGCCTTGAGATTGCTCATGCTTCCTCACAATTTGGTTTCTCAAGTCCTCAGACAGTTCTTTGGTCTTCTTTCTTTTCTCCATGCTCAATGTGGTACACACAAGGACAAAGGACAGAGGTTGAGTCAACTTTAATCCATGTTAACTGGCTGCAAGTGTGATTTAGTTATTGCCAACACCTGTTAGGTGCCACAGGTAAGTTACAGGTGCTGTTAATTACATGAATTAGAGAAGCATCACATGAATTTTCAAAGGGTGCCAATACTTTTGTTCACCCCCTTTTTTGGGTTTGGTGTGGAATTATATCCAATTTGGCTTTAGGACAATTCTTTTTGCGTTTTTTTCATTGAAGACGAATTAAATGAAGATAATAATACCAAAGAATTTGTGATTGAAATCATTTTCAGGAAGAAACTGAGTATTATCTGACAGAATAGCAGGGGTGCCAATACTTTTGGCCAGCACTGTATATATGTTTTTAGAAAATAGAAAAAAAAAAATGCATATGTTTGACTACAAAAGTTCCAGTGACATTTGTGATTTGTATCACTTTTAGCCCCATTGTGTTCTTAAGCAGAGGGACACATCTTCACACTTTCATTTTTGTTATAGCTTTTTTTAAGATTAGCTTAACCTGTCAGGTCCTTCATGCCCTCCAACCCAGCAGCATTCACCTATATATGTTTAAACTCCCTGTAAAAAAATAATTATAATATCCTTGTCTATGCTAATTTATTTATCTCACTTATATAGCTCCATTAATTCCACAGCGCTTCACAGACATTATGGCACTGTCCCCATTGGGGCTCACAATCTAAATTCCCTATCAGTAGGTCTTTGGCGTGTGGGAGGAAACCCACGCAAACACGGGGAGAACATACAAATGACAGTTTTGACTAGTCGATGGGGTGTTAGTTGCCCCAGACTAGTCAGCCCTCGTTCTATATTATCACGCCCATGTGGGCGTGATAACTTAATTTGCATGAGCCGGCCTCATTGCCAGCACATGCAAATCTAGCGCTTGCGCCGCTCATTTTGGCAGCGTCAATGAGTCTCAGAAGCCGGGTGTACACTTTTAGTCTTCAGAGACGCACTGCGCATGATCGGAAGTTCAGAAGATAGCTTCCAGTCATGAGCAGTGATAACATGGAAAGAGGGTTGACTAGTTTAGGGCATCTAATGCCCCATCAACTAGTCAAAGCCTTCATTAGCATAGGAAACGGGGACATTCTAATTGCTTTTTTAAAGCATTTATTTAACTGAATTACGTTACAAAGGGCTGGTTAGGCAGGGAGTTTAATCATATATAGGTGAATGCTGCTGGGCTGGAGGGCATGAAGGACCTGACAGGTTCCCTTTAACGATTTAAATAAATCAGCAACTTAGCCATTTAAATGCCGCCTGCTGTCAATCAATGAAAGCAGTATTTAAATGGCTGCTTTGCCAATGAGGCAGGGTTACATAGGAGAAAACCAATTTCAGTAAATACTGTGATCGCCTGTGGCAGGGCTTCAAAGGGGAAACGTCAATTGCAATATACAGAACCGCCAACTGAATGACTGTAGGTTCAAAACATCCAATGAAAACAAGCAAAAAATAAAAAAAAGTGGAAAAAAATACACATTTTAAAACACAAATAATGTAAAAGTACAAACATATAAATCACCCCCTTTTCCCAGTTTGAAAATTTTAAAAGTAAACATACATCCAAAGTATAAACAAAAATGAAAATTTTCAGTGGTCGTTTTTCCCTCCCCAGAATGCAATACAAAAAGGTCATGTGTAGTGATGAGCGAGTATGTTCTGTCAACCCTTTCGGCGAGTATGCTCGGGCCGAGCACTGAGTAGTTACAGCTGCTCGGTGATGTGTTTGAATCGCTCCCGTGTGCATGATTTGCGACTGTTTGTTTCTTTCGCATTCCTCACATGTACTAAAGCTGTCAAACAGTCGCAAATCATGCACACGGGAGCGATTCAAACATAACACCGAGCAGCTGTAACTACTCGGTTCTCGGCCCGAGCATACTCGCCGAAAGGGTTAACAGAACATACTCGCTCATCACTAGTCATGTGTCGTATTTAACCAAAAATGGTGTCAATAAAATTATCAGCCTGGTGCTCAAAAAAGTTCGCAAAATCTCTTTCTTGGAGCCTTCTTTGGGGGACACAGGACCATGGGTGTATGCTGTTGTCGCTAGGAGGTTAACACTAGGCAAAAAAAAAAAAAAAAAAAAAATAGCTCCTCCGCAGTACACACCTGCCTACAGGCACCAAGCTCACCAGTTAGTGGCTAAAGCAGTAGGAGGAACATAAAATAATTAACTATGCAATGCCCAACGGGGCACAACCGTGAAAAATAAATTAGATGCCTAACAGGGCCAACTGGACGTATGCCCAAAATCAGGGTGGGTGCCGTGTCCCCCAATGAAGGCTCCAAGAAAGATTTTACGGTGAGTACCAAAAATCCCTCTTTCTTTATCGCTTCATTGGGGGACATAGGACAATGGGACGTCCAAAAGCAGTCTCTAGGGTGGGAGAATAAAATATAGCCACAGATTAGGTCTGACTGCGGGCAACCGCCGCCTGCAGAGCCTTCCGTCCAAGACTGGCATCAGCCGAAGAATAAGTGTGGACCCTGTAAAACCTTGAAAAGGTGTGGAGTGAAGACCAGGTTGCGGCCTTACAGATCTGAGAAGCTGAAGCCTGATGGCGAACAGCCCAAGAGGCCCTCACTGCCCGGGTGGAGTGAGCCCTTACCCCCGGAGGAGGGAGGTTTGTCCGAGACGCGATATGCCTCCAAAGTGGTCGAGCGTATCCAACGGGCGATGGTTGACTTGGAAGCAGGAAGGCCCTTGCAACGCCCTTCAGGGATGACAAACAGGGAGTCCGAACACCGAAGGGAAGCAGTTCTAGAAAGGTACACACTTAAAGCTCTGACCAGATCAAGTTTGTGCAGTGATTTCTCCTGTCGGTGCACTGGGGCCAGGCAGAAGGAAGGCAAAACAATGTCCTCATTGATGTGGAAAGAGGAGACTACTTTCGGCAAAAAGGAAGGCACCGGCCTCGTCTTGATGGAAGACCAGAAAGGGTGACCGACATGAGAGGGCTGCGAGCTCTGCAATAGAAGTAACAGCCACCAGAAAAGCCACCTTCCAGGAGAGAAGAGAGGCTGAGATGTCCTGAATGGGTTCAAACGGGGGCTGTTGGAGGACACTTAGTACCATATTAAGTTCCCATGGATCCACTGAGGGGAGATAAGGCAGCGCCAGGTGAGCCACCCCTTGTAGAAACGTCTTGACCTGAGGACAGAAAGCCAAATTACGTTGGAATAGGATGGACAAGGCCGAAACTTGGCCTTTGAGAGTGCTTAGAGAGAGTCCCGCTTCCAGACCAGACTGAAGAAAGGCCAAAATGACCGGTAACGAAAAGGACATGGGAGCTAGCAGATCTTTCTTGCAGTGACGAAAAAAGGCTCTCCAGGTTTTCTGGTACTAATTAGGGTCTGGATGACATTGTCCGCAAAACCCGCCTTCCTCAACACTGCGGCCTCAACAGCCATGCCATTAAATTCAGAGAACGAGAACTCTGATGAAGAATAGGCCCCCGAGAGAGGAGGTCCGGACTGTCTGGTAGTCTCCAAGGGGAGTCGACGAGCAGGTTTACTAGATCTGCGTACCAGACGCGTCTGGGCCAATCCGGGGCTATTAGAATTACCGGTACTCCTTCTTTCTTGATCCTTTTGACGACTCGAGAGATCAATGGTAGAGGAGGAAAAAGAGAGGGCAGCTGGAACTCAGACCATGATATGACTAGCACGTCTTGAGCGATTGCAAGGGGATCGCGGGACCGGGCTACAAAGGATGGAACCTTGTGGTTTAACTGAGACGCCATGAGGTCGACGTCCGGCGTGCCCCATCGTAAGCAAATCTGATGGAACACCTCGGCAAGGCCCTGTCGACTGAGGAAGTCGGCCGCCCAATTGTCGACCCCAGGAATGTGGACTGCTGAGATTGCCGGAACAGTGTTCTCGGCCCAAACTAACTCTCTTGCCACCTCTTTCAAGATGGACTTGCTGAACATTCCTCCCTGACGGCTTATGTACGCCACAGCCGTGGCGTTTTCCAATTGTACGCGGACTGCGAACCCTGCAAGAATATCCTGCCAGTAACGCAACGCCAGGTAAATTGACCTTATCTCCAAGATATTGATCGGTAGGGAGACTTCGTGGGGACTCCACCGGCCCTGCACCGTGTGGTAAAGGAAGACTGGCCCCCAGCCGATTAGGCTGGCATCGGTTATGACCACCTGCCAGCGTAGCGGTAGGAATGACCTCCCGGGTCTGAAGGAAGAGGGGAGAGTCCACCATGTTAATGACATTCTCACATGAAGAGGTAACCTGATGCGTCAATCTAGATAGGACGTGTTCTTGTCCCATGCCGACAGAAGGGCCAGTTGAAGAGGCCGGGTATGGAACTGGGCAAACGGCACTGCTTCCATAGCTGCCACGATTTTTCCCAAGACACTCATGCATAGGCGAAGAGAGTGTTGACTTGGGTCGGAAAGAAAGTGGATCCCCCGACGGAGAGAGATTATCTTTTCCCTCGGGAGAAGGACCCGGGCATGGGTTGTGTCGAACTGCATCCCTAGAAAGGTTACGCGTTGAGATGGGACCAGGGAGGATTTGTCTGTGTTGATCAGCCAGCCTAACAGAGAGCGTGTTCAAAGTGATCTGGAGACTGTGGAGACAGTCCCTAAACGTGGGACCCTTGATCAATAGGTCGTCGAGGTAGGGGATAATTACAATCCCCCTGGCTTGTAGAATGGCCATGACCGTTGCCATTACATTCGTGAAAACCCTCGGCGCAGAGGCAAGCCAGAAGGGGACAGAAGTGTACTGGTAATGTGCATTCTGGAAGGCAAATCGAAGGACCTTCTGATGTGGTGCGCAGATTGGGATGTGAAAATACGCATCCTGAATGTCCACTGAACATAGATATTACTCGGCTTCCATCGAGGCGATTACCGACCTGAGGGCCAGCATGGTGGGAGGCTTGCAGGTCGAGCAGAAAGCAGTTGTCAGACCTGGGGGCCACTTAGTACTGCAAAGAGCACAGGCGTAGTATGTGTGACTGTATGAGCGGGACAGACAGAAAGCTCCCTGGGTTTGGGCATATGTGCCTAACCAGGAATACTGCAGAGGAGAGAGCCTGTGGGCAGGAAAGGTGTGTGTCGGTGCCGGGGCAGGATCTACTCGGTCTGGAATATCCACAGTCCAGTATCCCATGTCGGAAACTCCGGAGCTGAGGCTGAAAGGAGCCGCTGTAGGAGGTGCGGTACTGAAGCTGGCAGGCAGAGAAGTGCCGCCGGAGCCTGGAACAGAGAACAGCGTAGAGGGGTGGGGCAGGAGCAGAGCGTGCTATCCTGAGTGACTTAGGGGAGCCGAGGCTCTGATAGGTGGAAAGAATGGGAGCGGGCTTAAGAACCCAGCTGCTGATAGGTCCCCGGGAGAACTGTGGGCGTGGCGGCCCTGATTGCCGGAGGGGGGCGTATACCCGCCGGTAAGAGGAATGCCCCACCCGAGACGCCCCCCCGACGGAGAAAGCAAGGGCAGAATTGCTGCGCAAAAAAGAGAAGGAGGAGGGGGAGGCTGTGGGGAACACCATGTTGCGGGGGACGCCATGCAGATGCGAGGAGAGGGGACGTGGCCAGGGAAGCGCTGCTGTGAGTAAGCGTTGTGTGTCCATATCCAGTGTTCTGGGCCTGGGGGCTGCAGTTATAAGGCAGCAGGAATGGGAGGGATTTTACCTTTGTTTGAGGTCCCGATACCTCTTCTTCCTCTCCACTTCTGGAGGATGGTCACAGTTATAGGGGGGGGGGGGAATCCTGGCTCTTCCTCCTTCCCGCACTGACCGGTACTGGACACTGCAGGAGACGGTGTCGACCCCAGAATCTGGGGGAAGGTCACCCACAGGGACCACCGTCTCCCTCCCAGGCCGCTCCGAGGAGGGGGCTGGGGTGGGGAATAGGCAAGGACTGGTCACCAGGAATCACCCTAAGACACCTGAAGGTGACAGGGGATAGGTCCGGCCCAGCGGGTCCGAGAGTGGGTGATGCCACACTGCTCTGTCGCTTGAGAATGGCGATAACAGGGGACGCAGTGTTCCCCGTTAACCCTGAAGAGCTGTATCTGAAAAATAAATAACAAGCATTAATAAAACACAACAGGGTTGGATCTGTGAAGATCCAGGTCTACCTCCTACAGACACTAAGCTTAAACTGGTGAGCTTGGTGCCTGTAGGCGGGTGCATACTGCGGAGGAGGAGCTATTTTCTTTTTTTTGCCTAGTGTCAACCTCCTAGCGACAGCAGCATACACCCATGGTCCTGTGTCCCCCAATGAAGCGATAAAGAAAAAACTATGGCAGAAATGCATTTTTTTCCCAGTGCATATTATGGTAAAATCAATGGTGTAATTCAAAGCTACAACTTGTCCCTCAAAAAGTCCTCATGGCTATTTAAGAGAAAAAAGTTATGGCGCTTAGATGAATGGAAAGAAAAAAACAAAAAGTAGAAAAATGGGAAATCAACCGGTCATTCAGAGGTTATATTTTACCACAAATTTCTTCTGGAAATGACCCAAGAGAGAACTATTTGGTGTGAAGTTTAGTTGGAAAAGAAAAAAAAGAAAAAAAGCTGATGTTCATGTACATTCCTAGATGACAGTGACATGAAAAACATTATTTCCCCATCTACAGAATATGCAAACAAACAGTAAAACACATGGGTAACCACAAACCCTGCATTATCTGCAAACATACAGCTGGTGCTGAAAGGACACTGCAAAAACAAACATTCTGCATGATCAGCAAAAAGATTTTGTCTGCTGCACTCATGACTTTGCCTATCTTAAGATTGCTGTTGAAACATACAGCATCTTTTATGAATTTTAGTGCAGAATCCTAAATCTGGCTTTAAACCACGTGCAACACTTAATGGCCATCATTTGGCTACTTGTTTGGTGATCAGCGGTCCTTTAATATGGTGTTTAGACAGGCAGACCGCTCTTCAAATGCGCACTGAGCACACACTGCTATTTTTCTCAACAGCAGAGGTCCTGTTTAGGAAGATGTGCTGCCAAGAACAACAATCTTTTAAAGCGAACCTGTCAGCAGGATTTTGCTAAGTAAACTACAGGCAGTGTCATATTGGGGCTGCTGCACTGATTAATATGATACCTGAGGTGAAGAAATCCATCTTGTGGTTCTTGTGTAATCAGTGTTTGCAGTTTTGAGTTAATGATATGCTTGTGCTCCGGGTGGGACTATAGGCAGGGTCTTTCCTCAGTGCTCTAGGCCAGATCAGCAAGATACAACCTGCCCACAGGCCGCGCCAAAGCACAAGTATGTTCCTCATACAGACAGCCAGAGACAGATAGGGCCAGCCTGTGGGCAAGTTTTTTCTTGCTGATCTGACCTAGAGCACCAAGGAAAGACCCTGCCTACAGTCCCGCCCCGGAGCACGGGCATATCATTAACTGAGAACTGCAAACACTGATTACACAAGAACCACAAGATGGATTTCTTCATCTCAGATATATTAATCAGTGCAGCAGCTCCAACATGACAACGCCTGTAGTTTACTTAGCAAAATCCAAAAATCCTGCTGACAGGTTCACTTTAAGAAGAAAACAAGATAACTTCATCTGAATGGTGAGAATTTTGCTTGCAAGGTTTTTTTTTTTTTTTTTTTTTTTTTAAAAAGGTGGTCAAAACAATAAGTTTCCTAGTGCAAAGCACTTGAGGAAACGCTCCTTCTTTTGGGAAGTTTTTGGGGGAGTTTTTTTTTTTTGTTTCCTAACATGTTACAGAACAGTTTTTTTCCTGCAGTGTTTTTTTTTTTGCAGCTTTCTGATTGAAGTGTCCAGTTTGGAGTGGATTCCATCAGGAGCCACTTCAAAGAGTGTAAAGTACTTTCTTTTCCCCTCTCACCAAGAGTTTTTCAAATCCTGAAGTAAAAAAGATGCTAAAAAATTGCACATATGAACAGCAGTTCAAAACCTTTTTTTTTTTAACCAATTTACAAAGTTTTTTTGTTTTTTTTTTAAAAAAAAAAAAAAAGCAAAGGACCAGCTCCAAAAAACCATGTGCACATAGCCTTACCGAAATGATGCAACAAACATAAGTACAATGTTAGTTAATGGGGGTCACTGCTAACCCTATTCACTCACCGTAAGAAAAATTCTAAGCATGTTGCATAGTTTACAAGTGCATCATGCAGAAGTGTGCGGATTTTATTACTGGTGATCAGACATTACTCACGTATAGTGTAGATAGATGTTAATCTTTGTACGGTAACCCCTATAAGTAAGATTATGTTTACGACAACAATTTGTTGCTTTCTTTGCATATTTCACATAAGTGAATTAATAACAAACTTTAATTTTTTTAATTCGCTTCTGCATTTGTGCCCAAAGCATGTCCTACCTGAATGCATAAGTCTTCTGATGCCAGCTGAGCTGCCCACGGATGCTGTATGCAATAGTGGTAACGAACTCGCCACCCAGACCGAGCTCGGAACATAACTTCAGTGCAAACTTCTCCGGGGAGTTCTCTTTTTCGGACATATCCCACTCAAACTGGTCAACCAAGGAAATGTTCCCAACGTGGATATTTAGCTGAGGAAGAGCACAAGGAGAAAAACCGCAAACCACAAAGTGAGGCCGCTAGCTTTCATTCACCAACACAGCAATAGTCTCAACACAGAGACATTATGCAGATTCGGAAAACACACGGCCAGCCTTTTTTGAGGTTAGGAAAATACTCATATTCCAGAAGTGTCATGCAAAAACATCATCCAGGTATGAAATCAGCTGTGAAAACTGCACTAAATGTCCACGGATTATCCAACTGTCTGAAAAAAAGGCAAACAACTTGCAGGCATATGACTACACTAAAAGAAAACCATGCAGCACACTGCGATGACATGCAATGGAGTCAGCTGAAAAATGCACACAAGCCATTGTTAGGAGGTTACAAAGACCAACTACTTTCTCAGTACCTTAATGATGACTCTCTGATCAGACTGGTCCTCCAGAATGCTGTCAGTAGGATAAGACTCGATCTGCTGGCGGATAGCTGAAGCAATAGCTGGGACAAAGGCAAGAGGGTTGAGGTCTAGGTCGTCACAGAGAATCTCTGCAAACATTTCTGGGGTCATTAACTTCTCTGTAGATGAAAGGGGAAAAAAAGTGTCAAAAACCCTAAATAGCCAAAATATAACATTACAGAAAAAAATCTCTTAACATTTAAGGATTTAACTTTGCACAGTCCTTTACTAGGACTACAATATTGATAGCCTATCCATAGTATAGGCTATGAATATCAGATTTACGGAGATGTAAAGACTGCAACCAGCTGACTAAAAGAGGTTGTGCTGAGGGACAGAGCTCCACATCCCAGTCATAGCGCAATCGCTTGTACAAGTGGCCGTATTACCATTCATTCCCTTTCTCTGGATCAGGCGAGAGCGGCTGTGAGCCACAATACCAGGCACATCCACAACTAAAAGTACAGAGTTGTGCTAAGAATCCTAAAAACTTCTTTAAGCCCTTCATGACTTTGCGATTTTCAGTTTTTTTTCCTCCCCTTATCCCAAGAGCCATAACTTTTTAATTTTTCTATCAATATGGCCGTATGAGGGCTTGCTTTTTTTGCGGGATAAGTTGTACTTTTGAATGACACCATTCATGTTATCATGTGCTGCACTGGAAAGTGGGAAAAAAAATCCAAGTGCGTTGAAACTGCAAAAAAAGTGCAACTCCACAATTGTTTTTTGGGTTTCTTATTTATCATGTTCACTATATGGTAAAACTGACCAGAAATATGATTCTCCAGGTCAGTAGGAGTACGCAGATAGGTTTTATTTAAGTGGTGAAGAGAAATTCAGAAGTTTGTAAGAAAAAAATAAAAAATAAAAATTTCCCTCATGTTGCCATTTTCCAAGACCCGTAGCATTTTCATTTATCGGGATATGGGGCTGTGAGATGGCTTATTTATTGTGTCCTGAGCTGATATTTTTATGGATACTATTTTGGGGTACATACAGTGTTTTTAATAGCCTCTTATTGCATTTTATTGCAATGTTGCGGCAGTCAAAAGAAAGGAATTCTGGGGTTTGGATTTTTTTTTCCGTTACGCTGTTTACCGATCAGATTACTTTATTTTATACACTGCTCAAAAAAATAAAGGGAACACTAAAATACCACATCCTAGATATCACTGAATGAAATATTCCAGTTGCAATTCTTTATTCATTACATAGTGGAATGCGTTGAGAACAATAAAACATAAAAATGATCAATGTAAATCAAAATGAATATACCATGGAGGTCTGGATTTGGAATGATACTCAAAATTAAAGTGGAAAATCAAATTACAGGCTGATCCAACTTCAGTGGAAGTGCCTGCTGACACACTTCAGCCACATGAGGCATAGCATTATCATGCATCAGAAGAAACCCAGGGCCCACTGCATCTGCATATGGTCTCACAATGGGACTGAGGATCTCATCCTGGTACCTAATGGAAGTCAGGCTACCTCTAGCGAGCACATGGAGAGCTGTGCAGCCCTCCAAAGAAATGCCTCCCCACACCATTACTGACCCACTGCCAAACCGGTCATGCTGGAGGACGTTGCAGGCAGCAGAATGTTCTCCACGGCATCACCAGACTCTGTCAAGTCTGTCACATGTGCTCAGTGTGAACCTGCTCTCATCCATGAGGAGCACAGGGCGCCAATGTCGAATCTGCCAATCTTGGTGTTCTCTGGCAAATGCCAATCGCCCTGCACAGTGGTGGGTTGTAAGCACAACACCCACTTGTGGATGTTGGGCCTCCATACCACCCTCATGGAGTCTGTTTCTGACATTTTTTTAGCAGACACATGTATGTTAGTGGCCTTGCAGGGCTCTGGCACTGTTCCTCCTTGCACAAAGGAGGAGGTAGCGGTCTAGTTGCTGGGTTGTTGCCCTTCTAGGGCCCCCTCCACGTCTCCTAGTATGTACTCCATGCACTAGACACTGTGCTGACAGACACAGCTACCCTTTTTGTCACAGCTCGCATTGATGTGCCATCCTGGATGAGCTGCACTACCTGAACAACTTCTGTGGGTTGTAGACACCGCCTCATGCTACTGTACCTCTAGGGGTGAAAGCAATGACAAAATGTAAAAGTGACAAAAACAGCAAAGAAGGATGAGAATAGAGAAATGGTCTGTGGTCACCCCCTGCAGAACCACGCCTTTATAGGGGGTGTCTTGCTAATTGTCTATCATTTCTACCGTGTGTCTGTTCCATTTGCACAACAGCAGGAGAAATTGATTCACAATCAGCGTAGCTTCATAACTGGACAGGTTAATTTTATAGAAGTGTTATTGACTTGGAGTTACATTGTGTTTAAGTGCTCCCTTTAGTTTTTTGAGCAGTGCATTTTGATAGATTGGACATTTCTGAACAGAGTGATACCAAATATGTGTATATTTTATTTTAATGGGGAAAAATGGGGGTGATTTGAACTTGTGTTTTTATTGCCTTCATATTTTTAAAAACTTTAATTTTACTCACCTTTTACTGACTTAAATAGTCCCCTTAGAGGACATGCAGCTGCGATCGTCTGATCGCTTGTGCTATACACAGGTGCATCTCACTAAATTAGAATACCATCAAAAAATTAATTTATTTCAGTTTTTCAATACAAAAAGTGAAACTCATTATATAGAGCCATTACAAACAGAGTGATCTATTTCAAGCGCTTATTTCTGTTAATGTTGATGATTATGGCTTACAGCCAATGAAAACACAAAAGTCATTATCTCGGTAAATTAAAATAATTAACAAAAACACCTGCAAAGGCTTCCGGTGCATTTAAAAAGGTCCCTTAGTCTATTTCAGTAGGCTCCACAATCATGGGGAAGACTGCTGACTTGACAGATGTCCAGAAGGCAATCATTGACACAAGGTCCCAGAGTTCAAATTTTCATTTGAAAATCAAGGTCCCAGAGTCTGGAGGAAGAGTGGAGAGGCCACAATCCAAGCTGCTTGAGGTCAGGGACAGGGGTACTGATGGGCGGGATGAATGGCACGTTTCCGGCTGGTGTTAAATCTTGCTTTCAGTGATTGACAGGGGGATTTAACTGAGTAACAGTTAAATTCTGTTTTTCTATTGCATCAAATAAGTATTTTATGCAATAAAATATTAATTATGTAAAAATCATACAATGTGGTTTTCTGTATTTTTTTTTCCTCTCTCACAGTTGACGTGTACCTATGATAAAAATTACAGACATCTCTCCATTCTTTGTATGGGGGAGACAAGTCTTCTGGTGATAAAACAGTAATTGTATCAGCAGGAGATTATCAGAATTACAGCAAGCAGCCCAATAAGTGATACATCTCTGGATTGGAGTGTTTGTCTTTAAAATTATGCTGCTCTCAGATTAGGTGGCAAAAACCTGGTGATAGAATCTATTTAACCCCTTCATGACATGATGAAACTTACATCATACGTTGTGTCCTGGCCTTTGATGAGGGCTCGCAAAGGCATTCAGCCATCATTTGCCTCTAACAGCAACAGGCAGAATGAAGCTCTGCCCTCGGCTGTTAACCTGTTAAATTCCCCTGCCAATCTCTGACAGAGGCATTTAATGTGTTTCGGCAACAGGGAGTGTCAATCCATCCGCCCATTGGCGTGCCCATCACATTATCGCAGGGTACAGATTGGTTGCCATGACAGCCAGGGGTCTGCTGAAGACCCCCGTGCCTGTTATTACAATTCCCCTGTGAAAGCCAGCATTTAGCTGGCGCTCATAGTATAGCTAAAATTAGGATCTACATGTGCATAGCACAAGGAATCTGATGGTCGCAGCTTCAAGTCCCTTAAGGGGGCTAACAAACACAGTACAAAGTGAAAAAATGTTTTTAAAAATATGAAAGAAAAAAAAAAAAAAAAAAAAGTTCAAACCACCACACTTTTGCCTCATTAAAAAAAAAAATACACATTTGGTATAGCTGTGTTCGTAAAAGACTGATCTATCATAACAAAATAAATTAATCTGATCAGTAAATGGAGTAATGAGAAAAATTAAATTGAAAAGCCAGTATTACGTTCTTTTGGCCGCTGCAACATTGCAATTAAATGCAATAAGAGGTGATGAAAACATTGCATCTACCCCAAAATGGTACCAGTAAAAACGTCAGCTTAGGGCGCAAAAAATAAGCCCTCAAAAGCACCAGATCCCGAAAATTGAAAAAGTTACTGGTCTCGGAAAAAGCAAGTTGTTTTTTTTTTAATGAATTTCTGATTTTTTTCCCCACTCAAAAAAAACCCAACAAAAAACACTATACATGTTTGGTATCTTTGTACTTGTATTGACCTAGTGAATCATATTGTCAGGTCAGTTTTACCGTATAGTGAACATGGTAAATAAAAAAAAAAAAAATAAATTGTGGAATTGCACTTTTTCTTCAAGTTCAACTTACTTGCAATGTTTTTCCCCCATTACCCAGTACACTGTGTGGTAGAATGGATAATGTCATTCAAATGTACAACTCATCCCGCAAATAAGAAGCCCTCATAAGGCTATGTGGAAGGAAAAATAAAGTTATGCCTCTTGTAAGAAGAATAGGAAAGAATGAAAAGGAAAAAACAAATGGACAATACCCCAGTCATGAACAGGTTAAGTGGGATGGAAACAGTCCATTTCCTAAAAGTATTAATCCTACATGAAATCCAGTAACGCTAATAGGAGCCCAATAATTCTAGCGACTGATATAAGTATCTGCAATCCATCACCACCAGTACCGATAGTTGATGTGCCTCGATGATGAATTTGTGCAGAATTACGCACATTTCTTTTAAGGTCATTCATTGCACGTAAGGGGTGAAATTACCTTATGAAAAATGACAAAACTGTGTGGACTCTCATTTGGGCGGACTACCAGCATGGCTACTAGTAAAGGCACTTTACAAATCACTGATCATAAATAACAACAAATTCAATTTGAAGCCAAAAGTACCATTCATGTTCCATGTAAACGCATCACGCAACTTCTGCCCATCGATCTCCATGTCCAGGCGGATAGGGACTAGCACCTCTGGCTGAGAAGCGTTCTCGTGAATCACTGCTGGATCATGGTCATCAAAACTATGAATGGAGAGCGAAAAAACAAAACATGAAATGTCTCGCTATGTACTATGGTCAATCACCTGAAAAAGACTTTACGGTAATATAAAACTAATGGGAACAGTAATTGCTGAGTGGCACAGACATTGCTCTCATTTTTCACCTCTGAGTTTAGTGTCAGAGAATTACACTAAAGCACCATTCCAGCATTTTGGTTTTTTTTCATCGCTGGAGTGGTGCTTTAAACGTAAGCCCTCTGCCCCCGATCATATTTTCACCCACCGGCGACTTCACCGTTTTTTTGGTGCCGCTCAGGTCCCATAGCGCCATCATGTGACAGTAGCTTCTGAGTAGCCAGAAGCTACATCAGAAGTTCTCAATGCAAGTCTATGAGAGCCACAACAAGGCTAGAACGAAGCTCTCATAGACTAATACTGATTATTGACCTCCAGCCCGCTCCATGAAACACTGGAGCAGCCGGCAGGTCACAAACTGCAGGAGACGGACCGGACCAGCGGCAAACACAGATGAAAACACCGGAAGGCGAGTATCACACACAGGCTTGCATTTTAACACCTCTCCAGCGGTAAAAAAAAAAAATGGAGTGGTGCTTTAACTCCTTCAGCACCTTGCAGTTTTCACACTTTCGTTTTTTGCTCTTAATGTTCCCAGAGCCATAACTTTTTTCTTTTCCGTCAATATGGCTGTATGAGGGTTTGTGTTTTGCGGGACAAGTTGTACTTTTGAATGACACCATTGATTTTACCATATAGTGTACTAGAAAACAGGAAAAAATTTCCAAAACGCAGTGAAATTGAAAAAAAAGTGCAATTTCACAATTGTGTTTTTTATTTACCCCTTTCACTATATGGTAAAACTGACCCAACAGTATGATTCTCCAGGTCAGTACAAGTATGCAGATAGGAAACATGTATAGATTATTTTTTATTTAAGTGGTGAATTTTTTTTTCAAAATTTGTAATAAAAAAAAAAAAAGAAGAAGTCACCATTTTCCGAGACCTGTAGCGTCTCAATTTTTTTTTCGGGATCTGGGACTGGGTGAGGGCTTACTTTTTAGGCGCCGAGCTGACGTTTTTATTGATACAATTTTGGGATAGATACAATGTTTTGATCGCCTGTAATTGCATTTAATTGCAATGCTGTGGCGCGTCAAAAAATGTAGTTCTGGCATTTTGATTTTTTCTCTCGTTATGTAATTTACCAATCTGATTAATTTACTTTCTATTTTGATAGATCGGACATTTCTGAACACAGAGATACCAAATGTGTATTTTTTATATTTTGAATGGAGTGAGAGGGGAGGGTGGTTTCAACTTTATTTATTTATTTTTTTTAAATATTTAAAAAAAAAAAAAAAAAAAAAAAAAGTATGTTTTTTTTACTTCAACAGTCTCCTTAGGAGACTTGAAACTGCGATCATCTTTAGCCCTGCTATGTGTAGCATAAATCACAGGCCGGCGGGCGTTCATAGGAGATTTACAATGATAGGCACGGGGGTCTTCTACAGACCCCCGGCTGTCATGACAACCCATCGGCGCCCCGCGATGACGTGACAGAGTCGCCGATGGGTATGTCTTATGACACGCTTCCAGTTTGCGCGAGTTAAATGCCGCTGTCAAACATTGACAGCGACATTTAACATGTTAACAGCCGTGGGTGGATTGTGGATCTACCCGCTGCTGTTAGTGGCACATGACAGCTGATAAGATCAGCTGTCATGTGCAGGGAAAGATGCGGGCTCAGCGCCAGATCCCGAATCAAATGCAGGGAAACGAGCTTGGATGTACCTATACATCCAAGGTCGTAAAGGGGTTAATGAAGGGCAGTGAAACTACAGTTATGTAAATGCACTAAAGCGAGAGTCCTGATTGCCTTTCTAACATCTATGGCAACCTGTACTATCGGGTGCATGCTACATGAGATGATGGATACACATGATACAAAACACACATCTTACCACAACGGGAAGGTTCTCTTCTTGTCCCGACCTAAGCGGTTTCGATTAATAGTAGTAGAGCAGGGCACAGCGTCCAAGTGGTGAGAGCTGTTCGGCAGTGTTGGTACCCACTGGCTGTTTCTTTTTGCTTTTTGTTCCCTGCAATAAAAATATAAAAGCCCTTAGTAACATCCAAAATTAATGGGAATGCCAGAAGAAAAGCAAATAATGCGGCATCCATAGCGAACAATAAAAGTTCAGGTAAATATATAAAGGCATTTTAGGATCTGATCAAACCCAGGTCACGACTTCATTTATAATGGAAGTCACAAGTCTCTGCTGGTACAACGTGTCCAACAAACTCCATTTAATTACAATGGGGCCCGTTGGGGGTATGCTTTAGTATGGAGAACAGCACTGGTATTCTTCCTGGCAAATTTGACACAATGCGAATGTGAACAGAGCCTAAACAGCCCTGGCATCAGGACAAAGTAACAAACCATGTTCATGAAACACTGCTCAAAAACTACCAGATACAAGCACTAAAGACACCATAATGCTACACTTATTTATGGGCCGGCCTGAAGGTACGCAGACAATGTATGCCCAAACGTGAAATCCAAATACCAATTGTGGCAAGAGAAAAGAGGACACGACAGCTCTCCTCTCCATGACCAAGATATACTCTGAATGCCAACCAGCTCCAGACATGACAGTACTTTTGGTCCACACCTGGGCAACTCTGGGTATTTCAGAACAGCACAGAATTCTATGCTGACCCAAAGTTCAGATCCCTAGAATATTGGGGTCCAGGTGTTTCTAAAGCAACATGAACCCTAATATTCACCAATACTTGTCCAAGTCTTGTCTGAAATTTGCCATACTGTCATCTTGACTAAATTCAGATTGGGGGGTAATACTAGACTTTCCTAAATACACCAATGTACGAACCATGCTTACCTGAGATAAGTCGGAGGCTCTGTGCTAATAGAGACAGCTTTGTATTTTTCATCGTTGCCATCTAGGATCTCTTCAACTTCTGAAGCTTTCAATAGAGTGACACTAGTAGCTAATGTTGTGTACCCGTGATCTATAGAAAAACAGAAAAATACAAGTTACATCAAACTCACTGGAAACACTGGTAATGTCAAGCGGCAGATGCCACTCACTGCCCTAACACCGATGAATGGAACTTAGTTGCTGTTTTCTGTGAATTCATTGACACACATTTTTTTAGCTTACAATACTGGATGACTGACACTAATGGCACCATACACCTTAAAGGGGTTATCTGGTCTCAGAAAAAGAAAAAGTCTGCAATCAATCTATGAGACTGCGAAGCCGTGACAGTATGGGATGCCCACAGTCACGATTTCCCTGTATTTCCCGTGATTTGACTGCATGTGTGCAATTTGCGGTCACCTGCCAACGAGACCCTTGCGGTTCTTTTAATTCGCTTCTATTCAGATATGCTGAGAGACCACAAATATACAAATCACATATCATGAGACCCTCCACAGAGTGAACACAGGGGAATTCTGATAGTGTGTGCATCACATACTATTATTTGGCAGTCTCATATAGTCTCTCCAAACTAATCTCCCGATATCTTTCCTCACGCAATCTCCGATCCTCCCAAGACCTCCTTCTCTCCTCCACACTTATTCATTCCTCACACAATCGCCTACAAGACTTCTCCTGAATATCCCCCAGCCTCTGTAATTCTGTGCCTCAACACATCCGATTATCCACCACATTTGGATCCTTCAGACAGAACTTGAAAACCCATCTCTTCAAGATAGATTACAACGCTGCCGCCTCACCACTACAGAAGCTGCTGCAACCCCCCCCCCCCCAACCTACAGTCTCCTTCCCCCACCATCCTGTAGAATGTAAGCCCACAAGGGCAGGGTCCTCTTCCCTCTGTACCAGTCTATTATTGATAGTTTGTTTACGGTAAGTGATATCTGTATTTGGTATGTAAACCCTTCTCATGTACAGAACAATGGCGCTATATAAACAACAACAACAACGAAACAAAGAAATGCCACAGAACACCAGGATTGGCAAAGTCGCCACTGGTGCCCTGTGCTCTTCACAGATGAAAGCAGGTTCACACTGAGCACATGTAACAGACGTGACAGAGTCTGGAGACGTCGTGGAGAGCGATCTGCTGCCTGCAACATCCTTCAGCATGACTGGTTTGGCAGTGGGTCAGTAAAGGTGTGGGGTAGTATTTCTTTGGAGGGCCGCACAGCCCTCCATGTGCTCGCCAGAGGTAGCCTGACTGCCATTAGGTACCGAGATGAGATCCTCAGACCCCTTGCGAGACCATATGCTGGTGCAGTTGGCCCTGGGTTCCTCCTAATGCAGGACAATGCCAGACCTCATGTGGCTGGAGTGTGTCAGCAGTTCCTGCAAGATGAAGGCATTGAAGCTATGGACTGGCCCGCCCGTTCCCCAGACCTGAATCCGACTGAGCACATCTGGGACATCATGTCTCGCTCCATCCACCAATGTCACGCTGCACCACAGACTGTCCAGGAGTTGGCGGATGCTTTAGTCCAGGTCTGGGAGGAGATCCTACAGGAAACCATCCGCAACCTCATCAGGAGCATGCCCAGGTGATGTAGGGATGTCATACAGGCACGTGGAGGCCACACACAATACTGAGCCTCATTTTGACTTGTTTTAAGGACATTACATCAAAGTTGGATCAGCCTGTAGTATGTTTTTCCACTTTAATTTTGGGGGTGACTCCAAATCCAGGCCTCCATTGGTTAATAAATTTGATTTCCATTGATGATTTTTGTGTGATTTTGTTGTCAGCACATTCATCTTTGTACAGAACAAAGTATTCAATGAGAATATTTCATTCATTCAGATCTAGGATGTGTTATTTGAGTGTTCCCTTTATTTTTTTGAGCAGTGTATAATCAGGTCTTCTGCATTACATACTGTGAAGATATATCCGTAGGGACAAGGGAACAATATGGCCCCCCCACCCCCCCCATCAGCGCCCTGGTACCATCCCACAGAGACCCAACTGTTTACCGAGGACAAGTCTGACAGAGCGGAATTAGATCGCTGGGCACAATCTGCAGCCCGCCTGACGCTGGGACAGCAAACACACGGCGCACACTTATGTACAGCAAGAACATCAAGGAAGCAACACCTACATTTCTTCCCATGTGAAGAGGCGACAATCTTCTTCCTTTCTTCCACTGTAGCCAGGCGTCTCCACAGGGAGGGATACCTCTTGTATAGTGAACCCCTAAACATGCGAAGGTAATTCCCCACCTGGAACCAAAAACCACCATTAAAACCCAAATATTCATCACTGGTGACCATACAAAAATAATTCCCCCCACATATAAGCAATGGGGAGGCAACACTTCCATGAAGATATCAGTAATGAGGAGGCAACCCATATATTATAAAATATATATAATTATTGGTGAGACGACCCCCTCTATATCTGCAGAAATAGCAACCCCCCCCCCCCCCTTTATCCATATAAATATAATTATTGCTGAGGTAACCCCCCCTTTATCCATATGTATTTATATCATTTTCCATTACAATTTGCACAGCTTTGAAGTCTGCCTCTTACGCTTCGACAAACTTTTTTTGCACAAGTCTCTTTGGGTATTAATTTCTTGAAATGCATCTCTTATGTAATTTTTCAAATCACTGACACTTTTTGGTTTTCGACTATAAACTTTGTCCTTCAGTACTCCCCTAAAGAAAAAATCCATTGGGGTCAAGTCTGGTGAACGTGCCGGTCAATCAAGTGGGCCTCTTCGGCCAATCCATTTATTAGGCTATGTGCCCACGATGCAGAAATGCTCAGGATTTTTTTCTGAGCGTTTCTGCATCTCCCTGGCAGAAAAAAAACGCATGCGGATTGTACATGCGGATTGCACATGCGTTTTCCTGCCAGGGACATGCGGAAGTGAAGCGTTATTCACTGGCATTTCCGCATGCGGGTTGACAAGCACTTTCCAAGCGATTAGCATCATTTGGAAAGTGCTTGTGACAACTAGGTCACACTATATAAATCCATGCAAACAGCATGGATTTATATAGTGTGACCCGAGAGAGTGGTTAAAAATAAAAAAAATAAACTATACTTACCTTCCGATGACCCGCGCTGTCTTGCTGCGCTCCTGTGCTGGCTGCTGGCAGATCGCAGTACTGAAAAGACCTGCCGTCACATGACTATGACGTCAGCGCTGGTCCTTCAGTCCTGCGCGATCTGTCGGCAAGCACAGAGAAGGAGTCTGGGGGCCGTCGGAAGGTGAATATAATCTTTATTTTATTCTTTTTTTTTTTTTTTTTTTTACAGCATTTAATGGTACCTGGGTGTGGAGGAGAGTCTCCTGTCCTCCACACCCGGGTACCATCCGCACATTAGAACGCGCCAATTATGCAAGTACAGATGTAGTCTTGCGGAATTGGCGCGGTCTAATGCAAGTCAATGGCGGCGAAAATGCAGTGCTTCCGCAAAATTAATGGACATGCTGCTGAATTTTGAGCGCAGCATAAACGCTGCAGAAAAATCCGCATCATGGGCATTGAAAGTGCGGAATTGCATTGGAGACCATGGGGGAAGGTTTCCCAAGCATTTACGCTGCGGAAATTCCACAGCATAAATGCTTGGAAAACGCATAGTGGGCACACAGCCTTAGGAAATGTTTCATCAAGATACTCGCGGACTACTCTTGAATAATGTGGAGGGGCCCCATCTCGTTGGAAATAAAGGTCATTTGAATTAGGCTGTTGCTATAACTGAGGAACAACTTGATTCATTAGAATTTTGAGATACTTATCTCCTGTGACTGTTCCATCAAAAAATATTGGTCCTAAAACACCAAAACTTGAAATACCACCCCAAACATTGACACCAGGCTCATTTAGTTGTTGCTCTAATGTTAAATGCATGTTCTCATTATACCAGTAAATACAATTATGTCTGTTAATATGGCCGGATAATTTGAAAGAAACTGGATTTTGTTTGATAAATCTCCCCCTTCATAACCTTATTACACTTTCTGTCCACCTACTTTTGGACCACCCTGTGTGTGTAATATATAATTTGTTGGGGTAACCCCTCCTTTATCCATATATATATATATATATATATATAATTATTGGTGAGTTAACTCTCACACACACACACACACACACACACACACACACACACACATATTGGGGAGCAAGCCCCTCACCTCCCCAGACTCCGGCATCTGCCGGCCCCCCAGTCGCCCATCACCAGGGGAGGTCAGGTAACCCTGGAATCCCCCACATGTTCGCATTGTCTGCACTGCCCTCCCTACTCCTTTGTCTGAGCCCCTGCTCTGAGCCGCTTAGTTCCGTGGTGTTTTAAGGGTCTGACCCGATCTTTTTAATCTGATACCTCGGAGCCGATCATGTAAAAATCTCCATCTTCTTCCAGCTGAAATTTCACCGGCTTTTGGCCGAATGTTTTACTCAGCGCCATGATCATCTTGCCTTCTCCTGCGCCGGGCCCGGCTCTCCGAGCATGCGCAGTACATTAACTTAGCAATGAGTATGCGTAGAAATATCTGCCATTGGGCATGCGCAATAGACTTTAAGGCGGAATATACGTAAAACAATTTGGCAAAAGAGTTTGCGTAGAAGCTGACAATGCGCATGCGTAGTAGAGCGGCCTCGCTTCCCACACGCAGCATCATTTTGATTCGGTAGCGATGGTAAGTTGCTCGCGCATGCGCATAGCACTGGTTGTGAGGCTCTAACGCTGGTTCATTTCTCAATTTAGTTTTCTTTACTGTTTTTTAGTAAATTCTTGTATCCAAACTAGTAAATATTTGTGAAACTTTATAGCTTTAAATGTGTGTAGTGTGTATACTGCTGCATAGAAAAGCTGTATGGGCTGGTTCCCAATATTAAAGCCATAGTTGCTCCTGTGCAGGGGCGGCCTGGCCACATGGGCCGGTGGTAAGTGGCTGAGCAGCCCTTCTTATCAGCAGGACAGTGTGTGACCTCCATAATCACCAGCATAAGCCCTGCACATTCTGGGACTGTCTTATACATTCAGAAACAATCCCGCCAACTCCAGCATGTTCCTGGCAGAAAACAAATGGGGATGTGTTCCCCGTCACCCTCCCCCAAAAGCGGGTGTTCCCACATGGTTTGGGACCTTGTGGGATGGGAGTAAATCTGCCTATTTTACCAATGGTGGATAAGCCTGACCCATTATAAGGAAGCATAATGCTCCCCATAGTCCATACAGCATAATGCACCCCATAGTCCTTACAGCATAATGCACCCCACAGCCTGTACAGTATAATCCACCCCCATAACCCATACAGTATAATGCACCCCCATATAGTATAATGCACCCCCAGAGCCCATACAGTATAATACACCCCATAGTCCATACAGTATAATGCACCCCCATATTATTATTATTTATTATTATATCGCCATTAATTCCATGGCGCTTTACATGTGAAAAAGGGGTATACTTAGCAAACAAGTACAATAATTTGAACAAAAACGAGTCACCGACTGGAACAGGAGGAGAGAGGACCCTGCCCAGTCTACAAGGGATGGGTGAGGATGGGTGAGGATACAGTAGTTGAGGGTAGAGCTGTTCGCGCAGTTGTATGGTGAAGCGAGGGTTACTGCTGGTTGTAGGCTTGTCGGAAGAGGTGGGTCTTCAGGTTCCATTTGAAGGTTTCCACGTTAGGCGAGAGTCTGATATGTTGGGGTAGAGAGTTCCAGAGTAGGGGGGATGCACGGGACAAATCTTGTATGCGATTGTGGGAAGAGGAGATAAGAGGAGAGTAGAGAACGAGATCTTGTGAGGATCGGAGGCTGCGTGCAGGTAAGTACCAGGAGACTAGGTCACAGATGTATGGAGGAGGCAGGTTGTGGATGGCTTTGTATGCCAAGGATAGGGTCTTGAACTTGAGTCTCTGGGCAATGGGGAGACAGTGCAGGGATTGACAGAGGCAAGAGACCGAGGAATAGTGGGGTGACAGGTGGATTAGTCGGGCAGCAGAGTTTAGGATAGATTGGAGGGGTGCAAGAGTGTTAGAAGGGAGGCCACAGGGCAGGAGGTTGCAGTAGTCGAGGCGGGAGATGATGAGGGCATGCACTAGTGTTTTTGTAGATTCATGGTTGAAGAATGTGCAGATCCGGGAAATATTTTTTAGTTGGAGTTAGCAGCAAGTGGAAAGAGCTTGGATATGAGGTTTAAAGGAGAGATCAGAGTCAAGGGTTACCCCGAGGCAGCGAGCTTGCGGGGCTGGGGAGAGTGGGCAGCCATTGACTTTGATGGATAGGTCAGTTGGGGGGATGTTGAGTGAGATGGTGGAAAGATGATGAATTCGGTTTTATCCATGTTGAGTTTTAGAAATCTAGCAGAGAAGAAAGATGAAATAGCGGACAGACATTGTGGTATTCTGGTTAGTAAGGAGGTGATATCAGGTCCAGAGAGGTAGATCGGTGTGTCATCAGCATAGAGGTGATATTGAAAGCCGTGAGACTCTATGAGTTGTCCCAGGCCGAAGGTGTAGATGGAGAAGAGCAGGGGGTCTATAACTGAGCCTTGTGGGGACACTGACAGATAGGGGGTCAGATGAGGAGGTGGTGTGAATGGGAGGCACTGAATATCCTGTCTGTTAAGTATGAGGAGATCCAAGATGGGGCCAATTATGTGATGCCAAGAGATGAGAGAGTCTGTAGTAAGAGGGAACTGTCCACTGTGTCAAAGGCAGATGACAGGTCCAGGAGGAGGAGGACAGAGTAGTATCGCTTGGATTTGGCGGTTAGTAGGTTGTTGGTGACTTTAGTCAGGGTAGTTTCAGTGGAATGGTGCGGTCGGAAGCCAGATTGTATGCGGTCAAAGAGGGACAGGAGGAAAGGTGGGAGGACAGTTCAAGATGAACGTGTTGTTCCAATAGTTTTGAGGCATAGGGGAGAAGTGATATGGGGCGATAGCTAGACAGAGAGGATGGGTCAAGGGAGGGCTTTTTGAGGATGGGTGTGATCGAGGCATGTTTGAAGCATGAGGGGAAGACACCAATTTTTAGTGACAGGTTGAAGAGGTGGGTTAGGGTTGGGATGAAGACTACGGTATGGTTTGGGATGAGGTGGGACGGGATTGGGTCAAGTTCACAGGTGGTGAGATGTGACTTGGAGAGTAAAGAGGAAATCTGATCTTGCGTGATGGTGGAGAAGCTGGTTTTGGAGAAGGAGAGTTGAGTAGTTATGAGAAGGGGCTGTGGGAACTTAGGGCAAAAGCTTTACCTTATGTTGTCAATTTTCTGCTTGAAGAATGAGGCAAAGTCCTCAGCTGAGAGGAGAGGGAGGGGGAGCTGTGGGACGGAGGAGAGAATGGAAAGTACTGAATAGCTGTTTAGGGTTGTGAGACAGAGATGATATGAGGGATGAGAAGTAGGTTTGTTTTGCTGCAGTGAATGTGGACTTGAAAGTAGTGAGAAACTGTTTGAATGCGATGAAGTGCTCGTTGGAGTGGGACCTTTTCCATCTCCGTTCAGCAACTCTGAAAGCCCGTCTCAGTTCTTTAGTCAGACTGGTATGCCATGGTTGCCTGTTGATTGTGTGAGCTGTAGTATGTGTGAGGGGGGAGACCGATTTAAGAGCTGCAGTTGTTGTGGTGTTATATAAAGCGTCAGCAGCATCAGCATCGTGTAAGGAATTTATGTCTGTAAGAGAGAGAAAGGATTCAGAAAGTGAGTGTAGGTCGAGGTGTTTGAGATTTCTGCGAGGGTTAGAGAGGTTGGGTAGGGAAGAGAGGTGGGTGAAGATGAGGTCCAGTGTGTGGCCATCTTTGTGAGTGGCTGTGGAGGACCATTGAACAAGGCTGAAGGAGGAAGTGAGGGATAGAAGCAGGGCCGGCTCCAGGTTTTTGTGGGCCCTGGGCGAAAGAGTCTCAGTGGGCCCCTTTAACACATACCACAATTCATGATGCACAGATACCACAGAGAAATATAGGTATAGTACAAGGCCAAAGATTTCACTTCTTACATTACATGAGCGATATCTATTGTAAATTCTACAATAGCTTAGAAACCGAAGAATCCTCGCAGCGCACAATGCAGACCGGACAGTATAGTCCTCCATACAGTATTATGGGCTCCACTAAGTCCTCCATACAGAATAATGGACCCCATATATTGCTCCATACAGAATAATGTACCCGATATAATGCTCCATACAGAATAATGGACCCCATAAAATGCTCCATACAGAATACTGGCCTCCATAAAATGCTCCATGCAGAATACTGGCCCCCATAAAATGCTCCATGCAGAATACTGGCCCCCATAAAATGCTCCATGCAGAATACTGGACCCCATAAAATGCTCCATGCATAATACTGGCCCCCATAAAATGCTCCATGCAGAATACTGGCCCCCATAAAACGCTCCATGCAGAATACTGGCCCCCATAAAACGCTCCATGCAGAATACTGGCCCCCATAAAACGCTCCATACAGAATACTGGCCCCCATATAACGCTCCATACAGGATACTGGCCCCCTTATAGCGCTCCATACAGGATACTGGCCCCCTTGTAACGCTCCATACAGAATAGTGGCCCCCACATAATGTCCCATACAGGCTGTGCCGCCACATAATGCCCCATGCAGGCTGTGCCCCCCACATAATGTTCCATGCGGGCTCTGCCTCCCCACGTAATGCCCCATGCAGGCTATCCCCCCCACATAATGCCCCATGAAGGCTGTGCCCTCCACATAATGCCCCATGCAGGATGTCACACACTTCCTCATATAGTGCCCCATGCAGGATGTCACATGCAGGATGTCATCCCCCCATATAATGCCCCATGCAGGATGTCAAGCCCCATATAATGCCAAATGCAGGATGTCACCCCTCACCCATATAATGCCCCATGCAGGATGTCACCCTCCCCATATAATGCCCCATGCAGGTTGTCACCCCCCTTATGTTGTTTTTAGTCCATAGGCTCACAACTGATAAAATAAACTGAGACTTTACTCACCCTCCAGTCTTTGTTGATTGACTGTAGTGGGGATGTCACATGTACAGCACTTATAACCACTGCAGCCAATCACTGGGCTCTGCCGATGAAGATGGCATAAGCTGCTGAGCACAATGACTGACTGCAGCATTGCCGATGTGACGTCACCACTAAAGCTGGTCCACAAAGCCTGAGCATCGGCCGAGATGTCACCACTAATCAAGAGAAAGCTGTCAGTCAGCCGCAAGTGGGAAGGGGGATCCCACAGCTTATTAATACCAAGAAGCTCGATTCAAGCTGATAAACTGATTTTGTGAAAATGAACCAGATATTGACAAGTGAAGCACAGCTATAAAAGCACAATAAATTTGGTGACACAGTCACTTTAAAAGGAATATCAAAACAAGATCAAGTGAAAAAACTCGGCACTATCAATTGACCAGTGAAGTTCTCAAAAAAAAAAGGGGTGCGGTGGTGCTCAGCTCGAAAATCCCCTTGAATGGGAGGCACAAACAACATCAAGTACAATGAAGGAAGAAAAGCGGTACTCACCCAATGAAATAACTTCTTTATTAGTGTCCTAGCCGAAGGCGCATCTGCTCTTCCTCTCCCTGCCTACATGTTTTAAAGGACTCTAATAAAGAAGTTATTTTATCTGGTGAGTGCCGCTTTCCTTCCTTCATTTCAGTTTAAAAAGAAGCTTGACAGCTGCAAAATTCATATAAATGGTCAGGGTCGTCTGGTCCCGAGCACCCTTCCTCCTACAGTCATGGCCAAAAGTTTTGAGAATGACACCAAAATTATATTTTCACATGATCTGCTGGCCTCTGGTTTTTATTAGTGTTTGTCTGATGTTTATATCACATACAGAAATATAATTGCAATCATATTATGAGTACCAATAGGTTATATTGACAGTTAGAATGAGTTAATGCAGCAAGTCAATATTTGCAGTGTTGCCCCTTCTTCTTCAAGAACTCTGTAATTCTCCCTGGCATGCTCTCAATCAACTTTTGGACCAAATCCTGACTGATAGCAGTCCATTCTTGCATAATCAATGCTTGCATTTTGCCAGAATTTGTTGGTTTTTGTTTGTCCACCCGTCTCTTGATGATTGACCACAAGTTCTCAATGGGATTAAGATCTGGGGAGTTTCCAGGCCATGGACCCAAAATCTCTATGTTTTGTTCCATGAGTCATTTAGTTATCACCTTTGCTTTATGGCAAGGTGCTCCATCATGCTGGAAAAGGCATTGTTGGGCGCCAAACTGCTCTTGGACGGTTGGGAGAAGTTGCTCTTGGAGGACATTCTGGTACCATTCTTTATTCATGGCTGTGTTTTTAGGCCAGACTGTGAGTGAGCCGATTCCCTTGGCTGAGAAGCAACCCCACACATGAGTGGTTTCAGGATGCTTTACAGTTGGCATGAGACAAGACTGGTGGTATGCTCACCTCTTCTTCTCCGAATAAGCTGTTTTCCAGATGTCCCAAACAATCGAAAAGGGGATTCATCAGAGAAAATGACTTTGCCCCAGTCCTCAGCAGTCCACTCCCTGTACCTTTTGCAGAATATCAGTCGGTCCCTGATGTTTTTTCTGGAGAGAAGTGGCTTCTTTGCTGCCCTCCTTGAAACCAGCCCTTGCTCAAAGAGTCTCCTCCTCACAGTGCGTGCAGAAGCACTCACACCAGCCTGCTGCCATTCCTGAGCAAGCTCGGCACTGCTGGTAGTCCGATCCCGCAGCTGAAACAGTTTTAAGATACGGTCCTGGCGCTTGCTGGTCTTTCTTGGGCGCCCTGGAGCCTTTTTGACAACAATGGAAGCTCTCTCCTTGAAGTTCTTGATGATGCGATAGATTGTTGACTGAGGTGCAGTCTTTGTAGCTGCGATACTCTTCCCTGTTAGGCCATTTTTGTGAGGTGCAATGATGGCTGCACGTGTTTCTTTAGAGATAACCATGGTTAACTGAAGAGAAACAATGATACCAAGAACCAGCCTCCTTTTAAAGTGTCCAGTGATGTTATTCTTACTTAATCATGACTGATTGATCGCCAGCCCTGTCCTCATCAACACCCACACCTGTGTTAATGGATCAATCACTAAAACGATGTTAGCTGCTCCTTTTAAGGCAGGACTGCAATGATGTTGAAATGTGTTTTGGGGGTTAAAGTTCATTTTCTGGGCAAATATTGATTTTGCACGTACAGTAATTGCTGTTAAGCTGATCACTCTCACATTCAGGAGTATATGCAAATTGCCATTACAAAAAATGAAGCAGTAAACTTTGGAAAAATTACTATTTGTCTCATTCTCAATACTTTTGGCCATGACTGTATGAATTTAGCTGCATGAAAAAGAAGGAATCTCTAGACTGGACAAACCCACACAGGTTGCTCTGAGCCCCTCATGTGTATGTGAGTATATTCTTCAGAAGTATCCAGCAATTTATTAAACTAAAGGTCTGGCTCATCTTGGCGCAAAGTGCCCTGCAGTTCAATAGGTATTTCAGAACTCTTCTTAATTTAGGGACTGGTCTGTAATCTGAATTTTGTTTAAATCTATTTTAAAAGTCTTGATTCCGAAAAAGATATGATTTCTAGTTTGTGGTCTGAAATAATTTGGGGTCTCGTATTGGATCTGGACTCTTCATGCAAAAATATTACAGCTCCACTTTTTACTGATCCATAATAGGAATGCCTTAGAGGTGCATGAGCTCTCACTGTACCTCTATATACCTCTGACTTTTGTTTTTATACAGAAGTATGCTGAGCTTTTATTCGGTATGGAATGTTACAGAAAAAAATTGTGGCATGCTCCAGCGTATTTTTCCTGAGACGTATTATTTACAGGGGAGAATATCGCTGTACACAGTTTAGAGTTAGTCTATAAGAGCTGCACTGGTGCTGTCATAGGTGTGTCAGAGGTGACAGACAGTCGCCCTGCAGTTGGTTGCAGGAGATCTCTATGTTTGGCATTACAGACATCTTCTTAGAGGTTGTCTCTAGGACCCTGCCGCTACCTCCCTCTGGCTAATTAACACCCTGCCTGGGTGTATAAATACCTGCTGTGTTTCAGAGGGAGGTGCCAGCGATATTCATCACAACTTGTGAAAGCTTTAGTTAGAGTAGCACTTCGTCCTCTCTGGAGCTTGAGGACGTGTGCGCATTTGTCTGGAGTTTGTCTAAAGCTAAGCAATTTCCCCCTGTTTGTCTACCCCTGTTGTCTATAGTGTTTAATGGAGATCGACTAGTGCTCATTTCCTCCCTTCTGTAGCCTTAGCCATACGGCAGGGAAAGACAAGGCGAGGTATGCATGCAGCAATTGGTGAAGAGCAAATACAGGAACGTTAGGGGAGACAGGGTGACGCTAGATCAACCTAGGAGGTCTACACTTCCCCCCCTTTCCCTAGAGTCTGGGCTCCCTTTCCCTCTTCCCTTTGTGTTGCACTAAGTCTTTCCCACACCTTGTGTGACATTATCGCAAGCCGAGCACATTTTGAAAAGGAAAAAAAAAAGACTGACGTTTTGTTTGTTTTTTTCCCTCTGTGTGGTTTTAGGTGTGGACTTTTTTTTTCCTTTCTCCCTTGGTATGGGTACTGTTGCAGAGCTCGCAGAGCAGTTCCGCTGTGAGGTTCAGCAGCAACATTAGCGGATACTGGTCACTAATGTGTGGGTCTCTGCAGGTAGAATTACCTCCGCTGTGAGGTTCAGCAGCAACATTAGCGGCTACTGGTCGCTAATGTGGGGTTCTCTGCAGGTAGGCCTGCCCAGCCTGAACCCAAGGTTGCCCTCCCGGACAGGTTTTCAGGAGGTAGGGACAAGTTTTTTGTTTTCAAGGAGTCCTGCAAACTGTATTTTAAACTTCGTCCTTACTTCTCCGGAAATGAGGAGCAACGGGTTGGTGTTGTGATCTCTCTACTGCAAGGAGATCCTCAGTCGTGGGAGTTTTCTTTACCGCAGGACTCGGTTTGTCTCCAGTCTGTGGAGGGGTTTTTCGTGGGCTCTGGCCCTCATCTATGATGACCCTGACTGAGTCGCTTTGCCTGAGTCTAGGCTACGTCGCCTTCAGCAGGGGAATCGGTCAGTGGCGACGTACAGTTCAGAATTCCGTAGATGGGCAATGGATTCCAAATGGAATGACTCAGCACTTAGAAGTCAATTTTGTGAGGGGCTTACTGAAAGGTTGAAAGATGCCTTGGCAGTATATGAAACCCCTCAGTCCTTGGAGGCTGCCATGTCGTTGGCCATACGTCTTGATAGACACCTTCGGGATAGACGGGTGAGACCACCTTTTCTGGGGCCTTCTTGTCGGGGTTGTGTACCTCTGTCGGGGGAGTGGTCTGGTGTTGAGCCAGTAATGGGGGAGGTGGACGAACCCATGCAGTTAGGGGGTGTCTCTACATCATACATCTCCCCGGAGATTCGCAGGAAAAAAGGCGTATGGTTTTTTTTTGTGGGAAAAAAGGGACATTTTGTTGGGACCTGTCCTGCAATTCCTAAACAAAAGGAGTCTCGATTAACTCTTGGTAGTCTGGAGTTGGAAAACAAGGGGTGAATTTGTTACCAACCTGCAGTTCCAGCTTTGTCCTGTCAGCAGAGGTGGTGCTAGAGAGCAAAGCCGAGAAAATTTCTGTGTTTGTTGACAGTGGAGCTGGAGTCAGCATGGTTGATGCTGAGTTTTTGAAAAGTCATGGTCTTGCTTGCTGTGCTTTAGCTGAACCTATTTCCATCTTTGCCATTGACTCGGCGCCACTTGCACAGAAAGCATTTACTCAGATTGTACATAATGTAAAACTGACTGTGGGGTCAGTTCATTGTGAAATAATCCCTTGCTATGTCCTGGACAATCTTCCCACACAGATTCTTTTGGGTATTCCTTGGCTTGTTAAACATAATCCGTTGGTGGATTGGCAAACCGGGGAGATTATTGAATGGGGAGATTACTGCCATGAGAACTGTTTAGATATTTCCCTTGCTACTGTCTCTACGGAAATATTATCTGCTTTTCTGTCTGGTTTTAAGGACGTTTTTTCTGAGAGGGGGTGTCAGGATTTGCCTCTTCATCGTGCTTATGACTGTCCTATTCACCTGACCCTGGAGCTAAACTACCGACATCTACGAAATCCAGACTGTATAATCTTTCTGACCCTGAGAGACAAGCCATGAAGGATTTCATTTTGGAAAGTCTGGAGAAGGGACATATCAGACCCTCATCTTTGCCCGTGGCTGCAGGGTTCTTCTTTGTGAAGAAAAAAGATGGTGATCTAAGTCCCTGTTTAGATTTCCGGGAATTAAATCAAATTACCATCCGCGATCCATACCCTCTTCCTCTTGATTCCTGATTTGTTCAGCCAGGTTGTAGGAGCTAAGGTATTCTCCAAGTTGGATTTAAGGGGAGCCTACAATCTGGTTAGAATCAGAGAAGGTGACGAATGGAAAACTGCGTTCAATACCCCGGAAGGACATTTCGAGAGTCTGGTTATGCCTTTGGTTTGACCAATGCACCTGCGGTATTCCAGCATTTCATAAATGATATTTTCCATCATTTGGTGGTGAGGTTTGTGGTGGTCAATCTGGACGATATTTTGGTTTATTCACCTGATTTTGAGACTCATCGGGGGCATGTTAAGCAGGTGCTCCAGATATTAAGGGATAACAAACTTTATGCCAAACTGGAAAAATGTGTTTTCGTTGTTCAGGAGGTGCAGTTTTTGGGGTACTGGTTGTCATCTTTGGGTTTTTGGATGGATCCGGAGAAGATCCGTGCAGTCTTTGATTGGGATCGTCCCAAGAACCTGAAGGCTCTACAACGTTTTCTGGGCTTTACTAATTTTTGAAATTCATCCAAAATTGCTCTGTTATTGTGAAACCCCTTACTGACATGACTAAGAAGAGGTCTGATTTTTCCAAATGGTCAGATGCTTCCCTCCAGGCTTTTTCTTCCTTAAAGAATCATTTTGCCACTGCACCTATACTCAATCAACCCGATATTTCCCAACCCTTTATTTTGGAGGTTGACGCTTCGGATGTCGGGGTTGGGGCTGTGTTGTCTCAGGGTCCGTACCCTGGTAAATGGCGTCCATGCGCCTTTTTTTCTAAAAAAATGTCTTTGGCTGAGAGAAATGATGATGTGAGTAATAGGGAACTTTTGGCGATCAAATTGACGTTCGAGGAATGGTGACATTGGTTGGAGCTGGCTGTCCATCCTATTGCTGTTATTACTGACCATAAGAACCTGTCATATCTCCAGTCAGCTAAACGTCTCATCCCCAGGCAAGCCAGATGGTTCCTGTTTTTTACTAGGTTCAAGTTTGTTGTCACTTTTCGGCCAAGGGTCAAAAATGTCAAGGCTGATGCTTTGTCCCGGAGCTTCCCTGGTGGTGGTGACCATGAGAACCCTTCCCCGATATTACAGAATGGGGTAGTCATTTCGGCACTGTATCCTGAACTGGAGGGTGAGGTGTTGGAGGCTCAGGGGGACGCCCCTGCCTCCTGCCCTTCAGGAAAGTTATTTGTACCATCTAATCTGCGCCGCAAAGTAATTAAGGAACATCATAACTTTGTGCTTGCTGAGCATCCAGGTGGTAAGGCAACTGCGGACCTCCTCTCTCATCGTTTTTGGTGCCCGGGGTTGCATCGGGATGTGATTGAACATGTAGCTGCTTGTAGTATTTGCGCGCGTTCTAAGGTTTTGCATACCCGTCCGTCTGGTATTCTTCTTCCGCTACCTATCCCTAGTAGGCCATGGACACACTTGTCCATGGATTTTATTACTGACCTACCGGTTTCTGCAGGCAATACGGTGGTTTTGGCGGTAGTAGATAGGTTCAGTAAAATGGTTGACTTCATCGCATTGCCTGCACTTCCAAATGCCAAGACACTTGCTCAGGTGTTCATAAATGAGAAGCTTCAGGGGGTTCCCTTCAATGTGGTGTCAGATCGGGGGACCCAGTTTGTTTCCAAGTTCTTGAAGGCATTCTGTTCTCGACTGGGGTGCAGCTGTCCTTTTCCTCTGCCTTCCACCCACAGTCGAATGGTCAGACCGAGCGTGTCAATCAGAATTTGGAGACCAACCTCAGGTGTTTCATCTCCGAAAATCAGGAGGATTGGGCATCCTACTTACCATTGGCAGAATTTGCCATTAATAATCATCGTCAAGAATCCACTGGCAGGTCATCGTTCTTCGGTGCATACGGTTATCACCCACAGTTTGATACCTTTAGTGGGGGAGGAGCTTCAAAAGTTCCTGAGGAGAAACGGTTTGCTTCATCGCTCACCTCGGTATGGCAGGGTGTTCTGAGTAATTTAAAGATCATGGGAGACAGGTATAAATGTATGGCTGACAGAAAACTCTTGCCAGGCCCGGACCTGAATGTGAATGACTTTGTGTGGTTGTCTACCAGGAATATAAGATTGAAAGTTCCCTCTCGGAAGCTGGGACCTAGGTTTATTAGTCCCTATAAAATAACCGCCATCATTAACCCAGCAGCGTTTCGTCTTGAACTTCCTCAGGCCCTTAAGGTCCACAACGTGTTCCACTGGTCCTTACTCAAGAAGTATGTGGAACCTCTTGAGCCCTCACCTCTACCATCGCCCCCAGTAATGGTTGATGGTAATCTGGAGTTACAGATTTTGAAGATTGTAGATTCTCGTCTCCAACGTCGTTCTCTACAATACTTGGTGCACTGGAAAGGCTATGGTCCAGAGGAGAGGATGTGGGTTTCGGCATCGGGTGAACGCTCCCAGGTTGGTTCGCTCATTCCTTACCTCTTATCCTGAGAAACTCGGTCCTGAGGCCACTCATAGAGGAGGGGGTACTGTCACGGGTGTGTCAGAGGTGACAGACAGTCGCCCTGCAGTTGGTTGCAGGAGATCTCTATGTTTGGAATTACAGATATCTTCTTAGAGGCGGTCTCTAGGACCCTGCGGCTACCTCCCTCTGGCTAATTACCACCCTGCCTGGGTGTATAAATACCTGCTGTGTTTCAGAGGGAGGTGCCGGCGATATTCATTACTACTTGTGAAAGCATTAGCAAGAGCAGTCCTCTCTGGAGCTTGAGGACGTGTCCGCATTTGTCTGGAGTTCGTCTAAAGCTAAGCAATTTCCCCCTGTTTGTCTACCCCTGTTGTCTGTAGTGTTTAGTGGAGATCAACTAGGGCTATACTCCTCCCTTCCCTAGCCTTAGCCAAACGCTAGGGAAAGACAGAGCGAGGTACGCGTGCGGCTATTTGTCAAGAGCCAATACAGGGGCGTTAGGGGAGACAGGGTGACGCTAGATCAACCTAGGAAGTCTCCACTTCCCCCTTTCCCTAGAGTCTGGGCTCCCTTTCCCTCTTCCCTTTGTGTTGCACCAAGTCTTTCCCACACCTTGCGTGACAGGTGCAGTACACAACTGTAAAGGCTCTGTGTCTTAACATATACCGCCATGTGGTATACAGTACAGACCAAAAGTTTGGACACACCTTCTCATTTAAAGATTTTTCTGTATTTTCATGACTATGAAAATTGTACATTCACACTGAAGGCATCAAAACTATGAATTAACACATGTGGAATTATATACTTAACAAAAAAGTGTGAAACAACTGAAAATATGTCTTATATTCTAGGTTCTTCAAAGTAGCCACCTTTTGCTTTGATGACTGCTTTGCACACTCTTGGCATTCTCTTGATGAGCTTCAAGAGGTAGTCACCGGAAATGGTTTTCACTTCACAGGTGTGCCCTGTCAGGTTTAATAAGTGGGATTTCTTGCCTTATAAATGGGGTTGGGACCATCAGTTGTGTTGTGCAGTAGTCAGGTGGATACACAGCTGATAGTCCTACTGAATAGACTGTTAGAATTTGTATAATGGCAAGAAAAAAACAGCTAAGTAAAGAAAAACGAGTGTTCATCATTACTTTAAGAAATGAAGGTCAGTCAGTGCGAAAAGTTGGGCAAACTTTGAAAGTATCCCCAAGTGCAGTTGCAAAAACCATCAAGCGCTACAAAGAAACTGGCTCACATGAGGACCGCCCCAGGAAAGGAAGACCAAGAGTCACCTCTGCTTCTGAGGATAAGTTTATCCGAGTCACAAGCCTCAGAAATCGCAGGTTAACAGCAGCTCAGATTAGAGACCAGGTCAATGCCACACAGAGTTCTAGCAGCAGACACTTCTCTACAACAACTGTTAAGAGGAGACTTTGTGCAGCAGGCCTTCATGGTAAAATAGCTGCTAGGAAACCACTGCTAAGGACAGGCAACAAGCAGAAGAGACAAGTTTGGGCTAAAGAACACAAGGAATGGACATTAGACCAGTGGAAATCTGTGCTTAGGTCTGATGAGTCCAAATTTGAGATCTTTGGTTCCAACCACCGTGTCTTTGTGCGATGCAGAAAAGGTGAACGGATGGACTCTACATGCCTGGTTCCCACCGTGAAGTATGGAGGAGGAGGTGTGATGGTGTGGGGGTGCTTTGCTGGTGACACTGTTGGGGATTTATTCAAAATTGAAGGCATACTGAACCAGCATGGCTACCACAGCATCTTGCAGCGGCATGCAATTCCATCCGGTTTGCGATTAGTTGGACCATCATTTATTTTTCAACAGGACAATGACCCCAAACACACCTCCAGGCTGTGTAAGGGCTATTTGACCAAGAAGGAGAGTGATGGGGTGCTACGCCAGATGACCTGGCCTCCACAGTCACCAGACCTGAAACCAATCGAGATGGTTTGGGGTGAGCTGGACCGCAGAGTGAAGGCAAAAGGGCCAACAAGTGCTAAGCATCTCTGGGAACTCCTTCAGGATTATTGGAAGACCATTTCCGGTGACTACCTCTTGAAGCTCATCAAGAGAATGCCAAGAGTATGCAAAGCAGTCATCAAAGCAAAAGGTGGCTACTTTGAAGAACCTAGAATATAAGACATATTTTCAGTTGTTTCACACTTTTTTGTTAGGTATATAATTCCACATGTGTTAATTCATAGTTTTGATGCCTTCAGTGTGAATGTACAATTTTCATAGTCATGAAAATACAGAACAATCTTTAAATGAGAAGGTGTGCCCAAACTTTTGGTCTGTACTGTATGTCTGGTGTATATAAGGAAATGCACAATGCACTATATGCATTGATTGCATCTCTGGACCCCATACATTCCTTTTGGCATACATTTGGGCAGTAGAATCCATTCAGCGTATATATTTTTTACTATAATTGTATGAAGTATAGAAGGCACCTCCAGGTAAAAATCATCAGACTTAGACTTCTATGACTAAGGGTGCACTGTGCGCCAGAAACGTGTCAGAGTATTACCGCTAACATGTGGAAATTTTAATCCCTTTTTGATATGAAATAAAGTCTGAAGATTTTTACTTGGAGGTGCCTTCTATACTTCACACAATTTTGGTAGATTTCTCTGCGGGTCAGCAGCTTTGGAGTAGACACTCATCGAGATGTAAACAGACATGCATTGATATAGTATGGTGAGATCCCCTCCTCTTTTTTTCTTTCAAATTTTTTTACTATAGGAATAGTATATACGCAGGTGTCATACAAACATGGTGCTAATGCTGCATTTACTCACCTGTGTGTCAGGGTCTGTGATGCACAGACTGGCCGTGGGCCTCCTGATCCAAACCTCTTAGGCATATCTGAGGTTGCCAAATTACGGTCAGGAGACCCGCGGGCTGGTCTGTGCATGGTGCTTTATAGTAGGCCAAGGGCCACGTTCACACGTTCAGTATTTGGTCTGTGTTTACTCAGTATTTGTAAGCCAAAACCAGGTGAGAAACAATCAGAGTAAAAGTATAATAGAAACACGTCACCACTTCTGTATTTATCACCCACTCCTGGTTTTGACTTAAAAATACTGATGTGAAATACTGACCAAATACTGAATGTGGCCTAACACAGAGCCTTATATTGTAAGCAAGGACTGATGATTACAGTACATCATCAGATTATAAAAAATAAAAATTCTGTGCATTTTGATCCATTTTCGATACAATCTTTTTAAATTGCACTCTATTGTATAGTAATCTACCAAGCTTTTTCACTTTTGTCCTCATGGATTTTACAAATAAAACTCGTTATCCCTGGCATGATCATTAAATGAAAATGCTCCTTGTGCTGATAATCACATTAGGCATTGTAGTAAAGTGTCCAGCTCTTGCTAAAATAACCTCTTGTATATGGTTGTGTTCTACTAATTAGACACCAGAACAAGAAAATTTGAGCATGTGCCCATGCACTGCATAGTTAAACCAGCAGAGGGCAGCAAAGAGGAGAAGCAAGCCATACTGCAAATAAGGAACTGTAGACAAAATCAGATGGGCCTAAACAAACATTGAATTCATCCAGACTACATGTGGACCATGAATAGGGGCGTCAATAAACTATTACATGCTCCTACTCCATACCTGGGTTTGGTACCCTGTCTTTGGCTTGTGCAGGGCTGCTCTGAGACTGTCTCACAATTAGTTTAGGTTTGGTTTGGTATCTTTATGTCAAGAAAGTTGCTTGTCACCTGTATGTACCTATAGGTATGTGCTGTTTGAGCTCTTTTGCTATTTTTTTTCTCACTCTCAAGATGTGAGTTGTATGTAACCATCTGCGGGACAGAAGATCGCAGAACACTGATTCTGAGAATGTTGTCCTGAGCACATGTGTAGCAGTAGCCCCCAAAGATATCACTGGCTACAATTTACAGTAAAATAGACACAGAAGCTTTCTAAAAAACACATTTTATTACAGATCATATAAAAAGTTTATATACAACAATAAAGCATAAAAGGTTCACAATGGTTATTTAAATAACAATATACAATACAAATGCTGCATAAAGGCTCAATCTGTGAGTGATACAATGTACAGGGAGACCTTCTAAATATATATTCTTACAGAGGACCTTGTACCAGATTTAGCATGTTAAACTAGCCACAAGGTATAGTGGCTGCAGAGATTTTTCTCTGGGGGTGTGTACTTCTTACCCTGTATGACTTTGACCAATCATAAGCAACATACAGGAGAAAAAAAGAACACGCCCCCACAATCACATATTTCCTCACTGGTCTCACTGCAGAGTTGTGTGTGATTAAAAAATGAGGGAAGTACAGCAGAGATTACTAACACAGAAGGAGAAATTGAAAAATAAAATTTTACTCAGCTCTGCAGCTACTACTCCCAGATGTGGCCAGTTTAACATGCTGAAACTGGTGAAAAGTCCTTTTTATGTACCAGTAAAGAATTACGGTAGTCTCTAATTATAAGTTAGGTATATGAAGTGACAATGTGTGAATTTTTTTCAAAAGTACTCATACCTAAATAGTCCCTTAACCTGAAATATATGGTAACGGTACAGTACCCTGGGTGCTTGATCTTCAGTGCTAAAGCTTGCTCAGAGGACCAGAAATGCTCAATGGAGAACTCCTGCTATTTTTTTATATTCTCCTGGACAACACCTACAACTATCCCATGCCCAATTTAACAGTTCTTATTGTTGTTTTCTTTAGAGAATATCTAACCAGGTTAAAAGAAAACTAAGTATCCCACTGTACCCTAATTGCCAGACATTGTACTGGACAGTAAATATAAGGTACTGGAAGTTTTTACTGGCTTTGTATATTTTGTTTAATTTCTAGTTAGACAGGGGAAAACATATGTAAGTGTGCTTATATATATATATTTTTTTTTTTAATTAGTTGGAATGTGTCTTTTTTGCTCTACAGTGCTCACACGGGTTTTCCGAGATTAACTTTTTATTTTCACAAGGTGTCTCCACTCAGCTCTAAACAACTTTCTGATTTACACCCTATCAAAATTGCTACTGCTGCTGAGATTATCACAAAATACCCGCCAGCTCTTTTCTGTTCCTGTCCCGGTTCATGTGCCGTACATTTCACTTAATTTGTGTCTCCTTGATCACTACCACAATGAAAATGTCGATATTATTGATGACAAGTTCTATGTCCGCCACTGTTTCAACAGCACTAGTGTTACGTTGGAGGCTAAAGGCGAACGATGAGGTTGACGTGAATGTTGATGGCATGTCCATTGTGGGAAAGCAGGCCTAGATCACGTGTGCAATGTATGGCATGTGATATAAGGCAGGAACACAAGCAAACTTGGGTGGTCATGTGATGGGGAATAGAGTCTCAGTATCAGTCAACAATTTTGATGGAGTGCACATTACAACATTGCTCAAAGATTCATAGAGACACATTTTTACAATAAACTGTATTCCTGGAAAACCCCTTTAAAGAGAGCACTCAGTAAATGTAAAACCAGAATTGTAGTCTTATAAACTATAACCTCACCATCTGGAATCTCTCAGTACCCATGGAAGAAGCCAATGAGGGCCTTCTCATACTTATCCCATTAACAGGTAATACAAGTGTTTTCTAAGAAACTCCTTTAAAGTCAGTCTGTCGCCATATAGTTTTACTTTGAGTAGGAGAAGTAGTTGCTGTGTCCTATAAATTGTCCTCCAAAACTAGAAATCTGGGGCAGCAGTTGGATTATATAGTATTGATATTGTACATGTGAGTCTCAATACTGTGATAATTATTGTTACAAATGATTATTATGAAGCATAACTGTAGTGACATATATATTTACAGTAGTCATATCAGTAAACATTGCAATAATTGGCTACATTTCCAAAACCTGAGTTTGCCATAGATGTTTGCTCTGCATGCTTCCTAGCTAACGTACCAGGAATTGAGCCCAGGACAAAGTAAAACGAAGACCAGATAAAATAACACCTTAATCCCATATTTTAGCATCATAAAAAGGTATCTAATCACTTTTTTAAAAAAGACACAATTTATTAATATTTGGAGGATGTACAAACACTGTCAAGATCGTACTGACAGTACTGTAGTCACACTGATACTGAAGGGACTGTCTCATCAGTTACAACACCCTTTCAAAATATAGGCACTGTAGTGGTCAGCTCACTGACACAGGTTCCACTCCTGGCACTTCTCACAAGCTGATGATTTTGCCAAAGGAAGCTGTGGCTAAGAATTTTCTCTACCGTGGCGACACAGTGTTCTGAGTAAGGGTGCTTTCACCTTCGGTTTTGTCACACGTTCGTTGGTCCCGTCGAGGCTTACGTCCGAACACCCCCTCAAGACGGGATTCGGGAAAATGCGCTGATGGGCCATTGATTATAATGGTGCCGACATAGTGAATGTGTGCTCTGACGTGAATTATTATCGGGCGTATACGCCTGCTGGAGGTGGACAAGCAGACGTAGTAGACTGTGTTTAGGTGTCCGCCTCCAGTAAGCATATATGCCAGAAAATTATGCACGTCAGAGCAAACGTTCACACTATTATAGTCAATAATCATCGACGTATAAGCCTGAATCCCATTTTGTGGGTGGTTCAGACGTAAGCCCCGACGGAACCAACGAGTGTGAGACAAAAAGCAATGTGAAAGCACCCTAAGTCAAAATGGGAAATGTCAGAGTGACTTTCCATTCTGGCCTCTGCTTTATGACAACCACATGCCCTACTGATGAGTATGCATAGGGGTTGTCTTTATGAAACAATTTATTTAAAGCACCACTCTGGCATTTTTTTTTTATTTCACCGCCGGAGTGATATCACTAATGCATGTTCCTTGCCCCTAATCAAAAATTTACCAGCTGCCGTCTTCTTCTTTTCTTGGTGCCACTCTGGTCAGTTTTCTGCAGGTTGTGACCTGTCGGATCGCTCCATAGTTTGCTGGGCAAGTCGGAGGTCACTACTCACTGTAAGTTTATGAAAGGCAGAACGAGGCCAAAACAAGGCTTTCATAAACTTACATCAAGAGCTAATGACTGGAGCGGGACTGGAGCAGCGCCAGGAAGAGCAGAAGACGGCGTCAGGTAAGTATTTTACTTGGGGTAGCGAACATGCATGAATGATACAGCTCTGGCGGTGAAGTTAAAAAAAAGACACTGGAGTGGTGCTTTAAAAGCTGTGGATACCTTTGACATGAAAACAATGATTTTTACATATATTAGTGGTTTCCTTGAGTTAAATAAAGTGTTAGGCTCCAATCTTCATTCATATTTAGACCACTTATTACTCACTTTGCAGCCTGTTTGTAGTTTCTGACTTTTTCATTTGAAAGTTAATATCCTCTCTTTCTATTATGTTCTAGCATAGCTTCATCTGTGTTCTGATCTTCCCTTGAACTACCCATGAAAGATCTGTGTACATAGCACCTTGTTACTTAGGGTTGCATTTGTGACTATAACAATCATCTTGTCCACCACTGATAAAAATGTACTTATAGGACATTTCCAGGCTGAAACCTTCTCAAATCCCTACGAGTGCCACAACAACTTTGACATGTAGAATAAGTCCACACTCGGCAAATTTTGCTTCAAATTCAATCTGTAGCAAATTCTGCATGTTTTTTTTCAAAATAATTTGCAGTGGATTTTACCCAGCTATATAAAAAGGAGAAGAAAATTTTGCAGATTTTAAAATCCACCCGCAGGTCAATTTCTATATTTAAAGTGGAACCGTCGTTTTCATTTTTATTTTTAAAAAGATCAACATTAGACATGGAAACAAGAAAACTTTGTAATATATCTTATCAGAGCAATCTGTTTTTTTCTCCCCCTGGACTGATCATTAGTTTTTAAAATTTTCAATTCACAGGTAAATTCTGTATACATTACTGAGATAGGAGAAGACAGTTAGTACTGATAAGATTCTATGTAGACCGGAGGAGGGAAGGAGCTGTGCCTCTAGCTCCTGCCTCTTCCCTTCACCTTCTCCCCGCTACATAGAATTTTATCAGTACTAACTACCATCTTCTATCTCAGTAATGAAAAATCTGCCTGCCTTCACTGAAGACAGATTTTACCCCTGAATTGAGAATTTTGATAATGAATGATCAATCCTGGCAGAGAAAGAAGCAAATTTCTCTGATAAGATATATTACAAAGTTCCTTATTTTAAGGTGTACTATTAATTTTTTTAAATAAAAAAACGATGGTTACACTGTAATATATCGGCAGCACGTAGATGAGATTTGTAAATCCACAGGTAAAATCTGCAGGTAAAATCCACCCAGAAAAATTACGCAAATCCAGAGATAAAGTCTGCAGTTTCCGTCCCAAAAGAACTTACCTGTACTTTGCCTGTGGAATAATAACTTGGAAATTCCACATTGTATGAAATATATATGATTTTGTACTGAAAAAAATCATAAGGCAGTTTTAGTTTCTATTACAAAATTTCATTAATACAAAAGTCTAATTAGTAGAAATGCTAAAAAAACATTGTGGGAATAGCCACTCTTCCCCGATAGTGAGAATAATTAGCAAACTTGTGCCACAAACCTTTCTTGATCAGTGTCCAGCACTGCAAGAGGCATTGCTACTGTACAGATACATACATTAAATAAAAGATAGAGAAAAAGTCTTTCTAGGTAAGTGTTGCACACTGTGTTAATATCATCAATGTCAGCAAAGTGTAATGAGTTAAACATACATTTCGAGTTGCAGATGTGGTAATGTGGCCTTATGTGTTTCTTCACTAACCCAAGAAGATAGTATTGGTTCTACGTGTCATAATACAATTGTTACAGTACATCTACATGTTGGTAGCACTGATGCTGTGAAATCAGAACCCAACCCTAAGAAAAAGACTGAAATCAAAAATTGATGTTTCGTTTTTAGGAATCGGTTTCCTGAGTCCCTTTTATCTCTCGCACATATGCAATCTAAGCTTCCCGGCAGTCCATCACGTGACGTGCAACAAGGCAATAATGTATTTTTTGCATAAAAGCATGTGGTAGGGTTACAATGTCCCTTATTTTGCACCTGGAGTTATATCACCTTGCTTTATAAGTCAGTCCAATAAGAAAAACGATTGATGCAACAGAAAAGTCTGTTCTTTTCTTTACTCTCTGCAGTCCATTAAGAAACATGGACTTGGCTTATGTCTGTGCTCTGCACGAATACATTTGGCTTATGTCAGTGCTCTGCACTTCATCATAATGAGTTGGCAGATGATGATGATGATGCTGGGCAGTTGAAGAAATCTTGACTGATCAGGCGTGGATAACCATCTTGCACACGAACTTGTACAGGATCAAACTTCCAGTAATATCGACCCCGCAGGAAATAAGCAAAACCTACAAGCAAACACGGTAAAGTTGATTGTGAATAAATATTTCTGACTGGGGACACAAATCCATTATGGAACTGTGAGGTGTAATCATCCCAAATGTGTGCAGGACTATTTACTGTAGAAAAACCTGCAAACAGATGGTCAAATGATCATGTGATCATATCGGTACAGGTCCTGAAAGGGGATTTCCCATAAACAAAGTACATTTTATTAAATAGATCTTGGAATAAAAATAAGTTCCACAATTGGATGTGTTAAAAAATGTTCTTGTGCTGAGACAATCTTATACATGTCCCTGCCACGATTCCTCCGATCAGTGTGTCTGGATGCAGTGAATGACAATTCTGCCATCAAATCTAGGACAGGGGCGTGATGAGCTGTCAGTATGGTGATGGACAGCTCAGCCATCCAATCGGATGCTGGGGCATGCTGAGTTGTCAGTGTCTTGAGTGACAGTTTAGCCGTCCAATCAGGGCCATAGTGTGCCAGGGCTTCATCCATATGTCTCCTGTTCAGAGTAATTACCTGTCTATTTAGACAGTTCTCTGCCTTAGATTGCTGCCAGTTGTAGCTTTGCTCAAGAGGTGCATGTGCTCTGTGCTCCTAGTCTTGTATTCTGATCATTGTTGCTCGACCTCAGATTTGCCTTTGACCTTGCGTTTGTCTAGCCCTTTTGTCGTGATCCACTATCTTCTTGGAATTCTGACCTCGGACTGTGCCCTGATTACGCCTTTGTCTCACCCCTCTGTCTATGATGTACCCTCCGGGCTTTTGACCTCGCACCTCTTGAATACGCAGCCCCACAACTTGTCTGTGAATAGTGACTAGTGTCACAGTTCCCCTGCTACGGATTGTATAATGGCTGTGTTTGACAGTGCAGGAACATGGTCTGATCATACCACATCTCCTGGGCAGTAGAGAAAGCAAGTGGACATCAAGTATTTGATTTGAGAAATTATCCCGTTAACCATGTCACTTCTTTAGGCCAGCAGTGATGATTTAATTAACCTCTCCTCTAAAAATGATATAATCACTATAATTTACAGCTGTTTTTATGCTTGGGGCACAATTTTCCTTATCGGCCTACAGCAGCAAAATACCTTGTTCGGACCATAATATCAACAATAGCAATAAAGTAATAGTTATTATTTTTTTACAGTTGGAATATTAGCAATAATCACTGTAAAATAGTAATAACTGTTTAAAATGGTTGTACAGTTATGTTTTTCCTTGTTCCTAATTAAATATGGAGAACTATCTAATATGGTTGTATTATCAAAGGTACACTGAAATCTAGATATCAGTGTGTTCCTGGGTTCTGACAGCTCTACTTACTGCTTATGCTCAACACAGAAGAGAGTTTCCTATGCGGACACGTGAACAGTGCTATTTGTAAAGGGGGCTAGATGGATCCCTATTCCAAATAGCCAAGCCACCTTCCTTCTCTGTCAGGTAGACAAATTAGCTGACTTAGCTACTGGAACCAGTCAGCCAGCCCCCTTCACATCAAACTGTGATGGCAACCTGAAACAGAAAATGCCCTCTAGTCTGAAAGAGTGTTGCTGCCATCCATTTCTTCTGACACCTATTTTTTCCCAACAGCTGCTCCAAGACAGCTCTGGCGTCTTATTTACCGGGAGAACAAAAGAATCAGCTGTTCATATTCAACTGTTGTGAGAAGGCTAGCAACCTGCCGAAGTTGACGTGTTTGTCCAACTTTTATTGGGGTGTATGGGGGCCTTAAAAGTTCTTTTATGAGTATTCCAATACTTTTGTAACTTGAGATGGCTTATAATATGTTAGTTTTAAAGGGAACCTGAATCTGTCAGCAGGATTTCACCCCTCCAAAATATTTGTAATCACATATAACTCTTTCAAAGACAAGTTCAACAATAGCTTTACATGGACAGTCTGTTCTTCTGTCACTGAAAAATCTGAATTTGAATTGATATGTAAATGAGGCTGAAGGACTGTGGTAGAACTGAAGCCTCTGTCACTCCAGCTCTACTCCCTTCCCAGTGCTGCCTCCTCCTGCCTAATTGAAAGCTCAGTGCTGTGTGACTTCATGCAAAGAAATCGCCAATCAAGCAGGTGGAGGTGGTGCTGGACAGGGAATAGAGCTTGAGTGCCAGAGGCTTCAGCTCTACAATATCAATTTGCATATAACTTCAAACGCTGATTTTTCATTCATGGGCGACCTGATTGGCCATATAAAGGTATTGCTGGACTTGTCTGTGAAAGAGCTACATGCGCATATACATAGTTTCGGGTGTGAAACTACGCTGACAGATTCGCTTTAAGATGGATCCCTGTGCATAATGCTATAGAAATTATGGTGAAGACCCTTCTTTAAAGAAATAGTATATTCTCACCATGTTCATCCTGGAAGACAGCATCTATGCTTGTGGGTACTCCTCTCCAATCACTCATGCTTCTGGAGTGTCTATTTTCTATCCGTCGTGTCTCAGTATTGAATCGCCAATATTCTGCTCCTCTAAATAAGTATGTTTTCTTACTCTTGTTAGTGCCCCACAAAAGTGCAGCTTGAATATCAGGCACAGACAATCCAAGATCGGATATCTGGAAGGGGCCCGTGGCTTGTAACTTTCCATCAAATACCCAGTACTTTAAGCCTGTAAAAGAGATGATAGAAATGTATAATATAAATATAATCTTTTACTTACAATACCATACAATTTATTGATCCCGAGGGAAATTACAGGATTTACTTACCACTTTCTGTAGCTGTATGCACACTACATCCATATTAGACGCACTTTTTTCCTCCAAAATTTTGGAGGAAAATGGGGGGTGCGTCTTATAGTCCGAATGTTGGGGGTGTATATTTATTTGGGGTGTAGGGGGAGCGGTATCAGTGGAGGAGCGGGGCACAGGAGGCAGCAGCCGCCCGCTGCAGCCTACACTGTCCCCGCTGCTAAAGAAAATGAATATTCACTGCTCCCCACGCCAATGAGGCGTGCCGGCTATGAAGGAGCATGAAGTCACTGCTCCTCGCGCACACAGTCCCAGTGTGGGGAGCAGTGACTTCTGGCAGCTGATCTGTCCTTGTGAGCCGCGCATGGCAGTGACGTCATGCGCGGCTCATATGGAGAGATCAGTGCAGGCAGACAGGACGCAGCGCTGGAGGAGAGAAGAAAGGTGAGTATGAGTGTTTCTTTTTTTTAATGTGCAGCCTGATGGGGATTAGGGGGACCATGCATACTAGGACAGGGATTAGGGGTGCCACGCATACCAGGACAGGGATGAGGGGTGCCATGCATACCAGGATGGAGGGATGCCGGGCATACCAGGATGGGGATGGGGACCACATATAAAAGGAAGGGGGGCGGCATATATACCAGGATGGGGGATATTGTCAGAATTGGGGGACATTACCCCTATACCAGTGTCAGCAGAAGACCCTCTCCCCCTTAAAAGTGCATCATGACCACATTTTTTGCTTAAATTTTTCTTTTTTTATTTTCCTCCTCTAAAACCTAGGTGCGTCTTATGGTCCGATGCGTCTTATGGTCCGAAAAATACAGTATATACAATACTGTGTGAAAAATATAGACCTGAGTGAAAGAATAAAAAGGCTAAAAAGTAATAATGCCTTGAAAAATAGAAGTTTTAGTAGTTTATTTTCAACATTTAACAAAATGGAAAGTTAATGAACAAAAAAGAAATGTAAATCAAATTAGTATTTGGTGTGACCACCCTTTGCATTCGAAACAGCATCATTTCTTCTATGTACGCTTGCACACAGTTTTTGAAGGAACTGAGCAGGGGAGGTTGTTCCAATCTTCTTGACGTAGTAGCCACAGATAGTCTGTGCATGTAGAATTATGCAGTTTTTTTGTCTCTTCATGTAATCCCAGACTTGATAATGTCGTGATCTGGCTCTCTGGAGGCCATATCATCAATTCCAGGACACCTTGTTCTTCTTTACACTGATAGTTCTTAATAACATTGGCTGTATGTTTGGGGTCATTGTCCTGCTATGGAATAAATTTGGAACCAAATAGACGCCTCCATGATGGTATTACATGATGGATAAGTATGTATCTCCCTCTATTTCTGAACATTTAGGATACCATTAATCCTGACCAAACCCTTACTCCATTTGATGAAATGCAGCCTTGTACTTGCAATGAACTTCCACCATGCTTCACAGTTGCCTGCAGACACTCATTATTGTACCGCTCTCCAGCCCTTGGAAGGACAAACTGCCTTTTATTACAGCCAAATATTTGAAATTTTCACTCATCCAGAAGTCCAGAGCACCTGCTGCCATTTTCCTATGTTTTCGTGCATAGTTGAGTCACTTGACCTTGTTTCCATGATGAAAGTATGGTTTTTGGCTGCAATTCTTCGATCAAGACAACTTCTGACCAGATTTTTCTGCACAGTGGACGGATGTAGCTGGGTCCCACTTCTTGCTGCCCATTCTTCCCTGATGGCATTGCAGTTCTTCTTACGAATTTAAATGAAGTAAGCATGATTTATTTTTTATCTTCTCAACTAAATTTCCTTGGCTGACTACTGCGTCTACGGTCCTCAATATTGCCCGTTTGTTGGTGCTTCTTCAAAAGAGCTTAAACAGCACATCTTGAAAACCCAGTCTGCATTGAAAAGTTTGCCTGGGAGAGACCTTACTGATGCAGTTTAACCACTTTCTGTCTTGTCTGTGATCACTCTTGCTATGATGTGACATGAAACTGCCTTCCACAGTTTCACCTTTGTAACAGATTGGCTGTTCCTCACCCAGTTTTAAGCCTTCTGCACAGACATTACTGCTTCAGTTAATGACTGTGTTTCAATCTTCATATGAAAATGATGCTCATTATCACGTCTGGTATAATTAGTTACTCATACACCTGAATATAATCCTACAAAACATCAGACAAAATATGCCTACCTAGAAGAATTGATGCTGTTTTGAAGGTGAAGTATGGCCACAACAAATATTGATTTGCTTTAGATTTCTCTTTTGCTCATTCACTTTACATTTTTTTAATTGGTACAAATAAACTATTAACAGTTCTATTCTTGAAAACATTCTTACTTCGTGGCATTTTTTCCACACCTGCCTAAAACACACTTATATATACAAATATGATTATTAGGTAAAAACCTAAAGGAAACGAAAAATTGCTTTATCATACAAAAATCTGCCTGTCCCTGTGAACCTTACGCTCCGTATGTCTGCTACCTGTCTGTCAATGCCCCTTGCAATGTTTGAAATATTGTGCTCTGGGGTTTGTTGCTTCATGGGGCAGTTGATCTGGCAAAAGCTTGATTTTCTTCTGTGCCTCGGGGTTAGTAGGACATGCTGCGGCTCCAGTGTACAGACATCCAACAAAGGCCTAAGAATGTGAGATGATCCATGGACCTGCCCTAGCTTGTATCTGCTCAATAAATGCACACTGTTCGTTATGGTAGAATAACCCGAACCTCTATATTTGATAATATCTACATAATTATTTGTGCTACTAAATGTAATCTCTCTCAATAGGGCACTGTTTGTCACATAGACAGATTTAATGCACTTCTTTGTGAGCTCTATAGTCACTGTTTTTTCAGACAATTGTTTTATTATGGGGCTATATCAAATCATTTATACTTCTGCAGTTCCATAAGGTGAAAGGATTGTTTGACATGTAGTTATACCATCATTTTCTTGCCCTAGGGTTATAACAAGGTGATCATTTGTAATAATAATTGTTCTCAATATTAAGAGCAAGGAAGACCTGGCACATGCCTCAGGTCAGCAAAAGTAACATCTCAAGCAGATGTTGTTATCTTATAACTATATATTCTCTAATCTTAGAAGTATGTTTTTACCATCTTCCAGGGTCAGATTGGACCACTAGAATGCCACAGGATCCTATGATCAGCCCAGGGACAGAAAAAGTGTTGAGCCCTAAATACAGTATTGCACAAATGTCCAGTAGAAGACAACTCCATGTGGACCTGGCTTTATTACCAATCACTTGCTCCTAGGTTCTAAAAATCTATTACAGTGCCTTAAAAAAGTATTCATACCCCGTGAACCTTTCCTCATTTTTTCATGCTTCACCCACAAACTTAAATAGCAAGTATTTGTGAAGCATAAAGGAAATGATACATGGTTAGAAAAATTTGAAGAAAAAAGTATTTAAACCCCCAAAATGGCTACATATTAGTACATTTCGTCATCTAGTTTTACTTACAGAGAAATTATTAATTTTTTTTGTTAGTTTGTTGAGGCAGCTAACATATTTTTCAGGCCATAAGACGCACTTTCTTTCGCCCAAATTTGGGAGGAAAATGGGGGTTGCGTCTTATGGTCCGAACGTAGAGCCTCATACCTGATAGTTGTGGTGGTGGTGGAGCGGAATCCCGGGATCCTTCAGGAACCCAGCGGCGGCAGAAGAGGTGAGATGCTGCGGACCGGTGTCTGCCTGGGGGCCAGTGTCTGCCTGGGGGCCGGGGCTGGAGACGGTGTGTGCTTGGGGGCCGGTGAGCGGCGTGCGGGCTTTCTGGTGTGCGCGGCCATCTTCCTGAAGCTGTGATCTACAGGAAAATGGCCACCCGAGCCGGCGCATGCGCAGACTGTAGATCACAGCTTCAGGAAGATGGCCACACACACCAGAAAGCCTGCACGCCATTCACCAGCCTCCAGGCAGACACCAGCCCCCAGACTGACACAGGCCCCAGGCCTCAGGCAGACACGGGCCCCGGCCCCCAGGCAGACACCAGCCCCCAGGCAGATACCGGCCCCGGGCCTCAGCCAGGCACTGGCCCGGCCCCCAGCCAGACACCGGCCCACAGCCTGATGCTGGCCCCCAGCCAGGCACCGAGCCTCAGCCAGGCACCAGCCCAGGCCTCAGCCAGACACCAGCCCACAGCCTGACGCCAGCCCCCAGCCAGGCACCGGGCCTCAGCCAGGCACCGGCCCGGGCCTCAGCCAGACACCGGCCCACAGCCTGACGCCAGCCCCCAGCCAGGCACCGGGCCTCAGCCAGGCACCGGCCCGGGCCTCAGCCAGACACCGGCCCACAGCCTGACGCCAGCCCCCAGCCAGGCACCGGCCCGGGCCTCAGCCAGACAATGGTCCCCAGCTAGGCACCTGCCCCCAGCTAGGCACCGAGCCCCAGCCAGGCACCGGGCCTCAGCCATCTCACCTCTTCTGCTGCAGCCGCCAGGTTCCTGAGGAAGGGAACGGAGGGCCCTGCGATCCTGCTTCACCACCACCACAACTCCCTGCTGCTGGAGCATCGGCTTCCTGAAGGACCCTTCCTCCTGTGACCCTCGCTCCACCGCCCCCTAGGTAAGATACCGTACCTATGCAGACTATAAGACGGACCCCCATCTCATTAAAATATATTTTTTTCCTATATTACACCCCAAAATTTGGGGTGCCTCTTATGGTCCGATGCGCCTTATAGTCCGAAAAATACGGAAGTACATTAGTAGCTTCTCGAATACCAAAATTAAATATAAAGTGACAGTTTTATTGTCAGTCTTTGAGAAGATAATTAAGTACTCCCAACAAAATGTTATCCTCTTAATATATTATCATCATATTACGTATATTGGACTGTGTACTTAATTGCTCATTTTGCCTTTCTAGACAACTAATTCTTCTCTTTTCCATTAGGTCTATGACATTGCGTGATTAAAAACTTACTAGCTGAATCCTTCTAAGCTCTATGTAGAAACAGGAGGTCTCTTTTCCCAGCATGAGTCATGTGTCACTGCAAAAGTCCCTGGCAGTGCGAGGAGCGGAGCAGCTGGGTTGAAGAGGGGATTGATAAATGAAGCGAAAAGAGACTTCCTGTTTCTACATAAAACAGAAAAAAGCAAAGAATTAGCTGGGTAGAAAGGCAAAATGAGCAATTGTAAGTACACAGGGCTATATAATATGATGACTGCAATATATTAAGAGGTTAAAAACTTTGATGTGAGTGCTTCTTTAAGAGTGACAACAAATTCTTGTTATCACTTTATCTTGAATATCTGCCACAACTCAATACAGAAATGCCAATATCTCTCTAAGCAAACAAACACAATTACCAAGCTTTGGTTAGTACTTTAAGTACTTATTTTTCCTTTTCTCTACCATTTTCACAGCCTATGCCTCCTCTGCTTTTCAAAAAAGTTATAATTTTACAGAACACATTTTGTGACTGAGGACTGCTATGTGTCCTATCCTAATTTCAATAGTCTGTGTGTTTAAAGTTCAAATTCCATCAGATATATTTTTTAAACGTTTAGTTCTGCTAACACTGGTAACTCTAGCTATACTAGCAAAACCCTAATATACCAAACAGAGGCAAGCATAGAATTTATGGTGCCCCACGCGAAAAGTCCTAATGCTTCCCTCCCTCCCTGAAAAAAATAAAATTGACGTATTAGGCGGGGTCAGGGCACATAGGCATAGTCACAGAAGGACATATCTTCGAACTTTTAAAGACACAGAGATGGATATGTATTGTGGCACTTACAAAGCAATTTTGCCCCCATGGAAGCCCGCTAGAGTAATTACCCGCTACTAAAACACTTACATGGCCCCCATGAAGTATAATGCCAAAAAAAGCTCCCCAAACACAGTATGATAGCCACACAGTGAATTCCTCCATAGTCCCTTTGACACGCACAGAATGATACCGAGACAATGTCCCCAACACAGTGATGTCCCCAAAGTTCCTCCACACAATTATGAGGCCACCACAGTCCCACAACACAATATTATATCCAACCCAGTCCAACAACACAGTATGATGACCCTACAGTCTCACCACAGTATGATGGCCCCCACAGTCTTACAACACAATATGATGGCCCCCACTGTAACACAACACAATATGATGGACCCCACACAGCTCTCCACACAGTCTGATTGCCTCTACACACAGTTTGATCATACCCAAAGTCCTCCCACATACAGTTGATGGCATCCAGAGCTCCCCACACTTTATGATAGCACCCACCACATATACCCCACACATAGAATGACAGCCTGATTGATAAAAAAAAAGAAAACGACTCACCTCATACTGTTCCCCCGCTGCTCTGGTGTTTTCAGAGGGCATTGAGAAGCTTCACACAGTGGGCGCGATGTAGTGACGTCATCACGCCAGCAGTGCTGAGGCTCATAGCTCAGACACACAGGGAAAATAGGGAAAAGAGCTTATAGCTCCCAGCTCTATCTTTGTTTTCAATTGTATCTTCATCCAGGATGCAGTTACCGTTGAAAGTGTGATGCCGGACAGGGAAAGCCCAGGGCTGGCATTGCCCAGGGTCCCCCCAACTGACGGGCTCCATAAAGGCCACGTGTTCTGACGCTATTAGCAGTACACCCATGATACCAAACATATGGAAATTTATTTTTAGCTTATTACATTTTTATATCACTTCTGATAGGGTTCCTTAATGTAAGAAAAGAATAAACGTTGATTTACACTATTTACCGTGGAAAAACCAGATGTTCCCAACAGAATCTTCCAAAGCAGCGTCCACAGACTCAGGGATCCCTTTCCAGTGTCGTGAAGCTAAAGCTGGATATCCACTCTGGAGCTTTCCCCCTCTTAGGCGCCAGACATATCCAGATCGAAAGAAGAACAGCTCTCCCCGGATTGTGGATACCGCATCAAAATCTGTTGTACAGGCATCTGGCTAAAATAAAATTGCATACACTGATATGACTACCAAGTTAATTTTTTTTCTTTTCTTTTTTTAAAGTGTATAGGCAAGTTGTATCGGTGTTTATGTTCTCCCCGTGTTTGTGTGAGTTTCCTCCGGGTTCTCCGGTTTCCTCCCACACTTCAAAGGTCCATATATATTTGGACAGAGACAACATTTTTCTAATTTTGGTTCTAGACATTACCACAATGAGTTTTAAACAAAACAATTCAGATGCAGTTGAAGTTCAGACTTTCAGCTTTCATTTGAGGGTATCCACATTAATATTGGATGAAGGGTTTAGGAGCTCCAGCTCCTTAACATGTGCCACCCTGTTTTTAAAGGGACCAAAAGTAATTGGCCAGATTAAATAATTGTAAATAAAATGTTAATTTCTTGTACTTGGTTGAAAACCCTTTGTTGGCAATGACTGCCTGAAGTCTTGAACTCATGGAAATCACCAGACGCTGTGTTTCCTCCTTTTTGATGCTCTGCCAGGCCTTCACTGCAGTGGTTTTCAGTTGCTGTTTGTTTGTGGGCCTTTCTGTCTGAAGTTTAGTCTTTAACAAGTGAAATGCCTGCTCAATTGGGTTGAGATCAGGTGACTGACTTGGCCATGCAAGAATATTCCACTTCTTTGCTTTAATAAACTCCTGGGTTGCTTTAGCTTTATGTTTTGGGTCATTGTCCATCTGTAGTATGAAACGACGACCAATCAGTTTGTCTGCATTTGGCTGGATCTGAGCACACAGTATGGCTCTGAATACATCAGAATTAATTCGGCTGCTTCTGTCCTGTGTCACATCATCAATAAACACTAGTGACCCAGTGTCACTGGCAGCCATGCATGCCCAAGCCATCACACTGCCTCCGCCGTGTTTTACAGATGATGTGGTATGCTTTGGATCATGAACTGTACCACGCCTTCGCCATACTTTTCTCTTTCCATCATTCTGGTAGAGGTTGATGTTGGTTTCATCTGTCCAAACAATGTTCTTCCAGAACTGTGCTGGCTTTTTTAGATGTTTTTTTAGCAAAGTCAAGTGTAGCCTTTTTATTCATGATGCTTATGAGTGGCTTGCACCGTGCAGTGAACCCTCTGTATTTACTCTCATGCAGTCTTCTCTTTATGGTAGATTAGGATATTGATACGCCTACCTCCTGGAGAGTGTTGTTCACTTGGTTGGCTGTTGTGAAGGGGTTTCTCTTCACCATGGAGATTATTCTGCCATCATCCACCACTGTTGTCTTCCGTGGGCGCCCAGGTCTTTTTGCATTGATGAGTTCACCAGTGCTTTCTTTCTTTCTCAGGATGTACCAAACTGTAGATTTTGCCACTCCTAATATTGTAGCAATTTCTCGGATGGGTTATTTCTGTTTTTGCAGCTTAAGGATGGCTTGTTTCACCTGCATGGAGAGCTCCTTTGACCGCATGTTTACTTCACAGCAAAACCTTCCAAATGCAAGCACCACACCTCAAATCAACTCCAGGCCTTTTATCTGTTTAATTGAGAATGACATAACGAAGGGATTGCCCACACCTTTCCATGAAATAGCCTTGGAGTCAATTGTCCAATTACTTTTGGTCTCTTTAAAAACAGGGTGGCACATGTTAAGGAGCTGAAACTCCTAAACCCTTCATCCAATTTTAATGTGGATACCCTCAAATGAAAGCTGAAAGTCTGAACTTCAACTGCATCTGAATTGTTTTGTTTAAAATTCATTGTGGCAATGCCTAGAACCAAAATTAGAAAAATGTTGTCTCTGTCCAAATATATATGGACCTAACTGTACTGACAGAGGATGTAGATTGTGAGCCTCAATGGGGACAGTGATGATGACGTCTATAAAGTGTGGAATATATTGCCGCAATATAAGAAAGCAAAATAAATAATAAAAAGTGTGTATTAGGATATAATCCCATATGAAGGCTCTATCACATGAATACGTGACAGATTTGGCCCTGCATCATGTTTTGTGTTTTCAATGCACAACACAGATGTCGACAGAGCCATAAATGAGAAACTACAATTACAATTCCCTAGTATACTTTCAGTATGGAATGTCAACCATCGGACAAATTTTATCTAAATAGATTAAACATTCCTAAAAATCTGTACTTTTTTACTATATCACAGCAAAGGTAATGTAATCACTGCACAGGTATGTAAAGAACATGATCATTACAGAATGGTAAAAGATGGACATTGGCTTTAAATCTAAACATTTGCTTAGACAATGTACAGTACAGACCAAAAGTTTGGACACACCTTCTTATATAAAGATTTTTCTGTATTTTCATGACTATGAAAATTGTACATTCACACTGAAGGCATCAAAACTATGAATTGACACATGTGGAATTATATACGTAACAAAAAAGTGTGAAACAACTGAAAATATGTCTTATATTCTAGGTTCTTCAAAGTAGCCACCTTTTGCTTTGATGACTGCTTTGCACACTCTTGGCATTCTCTTGATGAGCTTCAAGAGGTAGTCACCGGAAATGGTCTTCCACCAATCTTGAAGGAGTTCCCAGAAATGCTTAGCACTTGTTGGCCCTTTTGCCTTCACTCTGCGGTCCAGCTCACCCCAAACCATCTCGATTGGGTTCAGGTCTGGTGACTGTGGAGGCTAGGTCATCTGGCGTAGCACCCCATCACTCTCTGTCTTGGTAAACTAGCCCTTACACAGCCTGGAGGTGTGTTTGGGGTCATTGTCCTGTTGAAAAATAAATGATGGTCCAACAAAACGCAAACCGGATGGAATAGCATACCGCTGCAAGATGCTGTGGTAGCCATGCTGGTTTAGTATGCCTTCAATTTTGAATAAATCCCCAACAGTGTCACCAGCAAAGCACCTCCACACCATCACACCTCCTCCTCCATGCTTCACGGTGGGAACCAGGCATGTAGAGTCCATCCGTTCACCTTTTCTGCGCCGCACAAAGACACGGTGGTTGGAACCAAAGATCTGAAATTTGGACTCATCAGACCAAAGCACAGATTTCCACTGGTCTAATGTCCATTCCTTGTGTTCTTTAGCCCAAACAAGTCTCTTCTGCTTGTTGCCTGTCCTTAGCAGTGGTTTCCTAGCAGCTATTTTACCATGAAGGCCTGCTGCACAAAGTCTCCTCTTAACAGTTGTTGTAGAGATGTGTCTGCTTCTAGAACTCTGTGTGGCATTCATCTGAGCTGCTGTTAACCTGCAATTTCTGAGGCTGGTGACTCGGATAAACTTATCCTCAGAAGCAGAGGTGACTCTTGGTCTTCCTTTCCTGGGGCGGTCCTCATGTGAGCCAGTTTCTTTGTAGCGCTTGATGGTTTTTGCAACTGCACTTGGGGACAGTTTTCCCAATTTTTCTCACTGACTGACCTTCATTTCTTAAAGTAATGATGGCCACTCGTTTTTCTTTACTTAGCTGCTTTTTTCTTGCCATAATACAAATTCTAAAAGTCTATTCAGTAGGACTATCAGCTGTGTATCCACCAGACTTCTGCACAACACAACTGATGGTCCCAACCCCATTTATAAGGCAAGAAATCCCACTTATTAAACCTGACAGGGCACAACTGTGAAGTGAAAACCATTTCCGGTGACTACCTCTTGAAGCTCATCAAGAGAATGCCAAGAGTGTGCAAAGCAGTCATCAAAGCAAAAGGTGGCTACTTTGAAGAACCTAAAATATAAGACATATTTTCAGTTGTTTCACACTTTTTTGTTAAGTATATAATTCCACATGTGTTAATTCATAGTTTTGATGCCTTCAGTGTGAATGTACAATTTTCATAGTCATGAAATACAGAAAAATCTTTAAATGAGAAGGTGTGTCCAAACTTTTGGTCTGTGCTGTATCTAGGTAATGAGTGAATGATTTTTGAAAAAGAGGGTCAAAATAAGACAACCCATTTTCACTTTTCAGTAGGGGAACATAATTTCCATAGGCAGACGTCATTATGAAACAAACCTCAGAATAAGGGATCTCATTGCTCTCAGGCTCAAGCTGACGGCTTTCTGGCTTTACGGTTGGAGCTACGGTTGGAGCTACGGTTGGAGTTTGTGGCGTACCATACAGGTATTGGATTCCCTGTTTATCGTCCGTGCTAAGGCTGAGTGGATAGCGAAAGGTATAGAATGGAGACATCAAAGACTTGGAGACTGAGGAATGTTGTAAACCCAGCACATGGCCAAACTCATGAGCAGCTACTTGTAAAAGGTCGGTTCCTGCAATGGATGAAAGTGAATGTGTATTTGTATAAATGCTAACAGTATAATCAGCTGCAGGGGCTTCAATAGGAAAGAGAGATATATGTATAGATGCATTATAAAGGCATGTATTCGTTTATTGATGGTCAGTACCTACCTAAATTGTTCCCAATGGTCCAAGCTTCATCGTAATCAAAGTGTACATCCCCTTCACGATGTGTTTTCGGGAAAAAAGCATGAGCAAGGATGCCTCCAGGGCCATCAAATGGCAAGTTGTCTCCATGCCAATACCTGTATGTATAACCATTTAATTCAACAGGTTACTGCAATGCTTCCTGTGCTGAGCAGACTCTGTATATATGATGTGAAGATGTGCTTCTACCTGTCCATTCACTCATCGTTTAGAGTAGACTAGGCCCAGCGCCAGGCTCTTTACTGTACTACAGAGGGGATATTCCTGAAAAATCAAGTCATCATCTATCCATAAAATTTATGACATCTACTAGATTGTTGGGGTCTGACCACTGAGACCCCCAAAGATCACCAGAATGGAGGGCTTCCACCCTCGGTTACAATATAGCAACAGTTGTACATGGGCGGATCCTCTCCATTTATTCTCTATGGGACAACATTTGGCTATCTCTAGCAATCCCATAGAGAAATAAATGTAGCTGCACTGCATTTGCTCAACTGCTGCTCCATTCAAATGGGTGACAGGGTGACAGGAGCCCCCTTTTCTGGCGATCAGTGGGGGTATCATTGCTTGGACCCTCACTGATGTAGTAGATAACATCTGTCTTCTTGCCGTGTGTCTCTGCTCACACATACCCTGTGCAATCAGCTCTTCCAGTATCCGACCATGTCTTACTTTAAAATTGTCAATTTATTATAAATTCTCACGGGGAACAACAGAGGAACAGAACAATGTGACCTTCTAAAAAAACATGATCTAGGATTGCTACTTCAGGGGAAAACAAGTATTTACAAAAAAAAAGACGTGGAAGAAGAAGAAAAAGTGGTAACACCCATTTTAAAGCTTGAGCGCTACAGTGTATTTGCTGTTTTGCTGGTCAGGCATATTAGTACATGTGGATGCAGAATTAGTACCCATAGCAATGCTGCAAGTATGAGAAGAACCAGAGATAAAATGCTCTGGGTAAAACACTTTCTTTACAAGACCTGACAGTTATATTTATAAATGAGTAGACTTAAGGCTTTCATCCCAGGAGGTGATTCTGGCAATCTGCCAAGCAGAGAAAATATTAGTGAAGTACCCCGACCGGAATGTCTCTGCTTGGTAAAATTTTAATTATGAGAATGGAGATATAAGTTTACTGCTGTGAGAAACTTGAAGCAGTTACAGCAGTTCATTCATTTATTCGAAGAAATGGTAAAATCTTATATTTCATTGTTTTATATTTTTATAAACTTATTGTACTTTGAATTTTTTATGGGGGTCACAATATTGATAGCATTAATATTAGATGTCTGACACCTCCACCGACCGGCTGTTTGAAGGAGCCCCATCGCTTACGTGAGAGCTGCAGCCTCTTCTCTGTACACTGCTCTGTACAACTGATTGTAAGTGGGTGCCGAGCTGCGCATTCACATATCATGGGTGTAGAAAGCTGCACCCCCACTGTTCTTATATTGATGTCCTATGCTAAGGCTAGGCGAACAATATTCTGACCTCGAAAAGCCCATTTATTGTGTTGTCAGGAACTTTTCATCATGTTATCACCCCCTATCTCCATCCCTATCTTACCAGTAGAGAAGATCTGTGCTCTTCAACTGCCATATTTAGAAGAGTCTATTGTGCCATACACATCACATGACCTACAGTACTTCTGCCCTCCACTCCTAGCTCATGTCACTTACCTTGTGAAATCAATATTGATGTCAGCCCGTCCTTCATGCACCTCAGTGAATGTTAAAGGAGTCACCTCGCTCCATACTCTAAGTGCTTCAGCAAGAGTCTTTCTCACCTTTACCTTGCTGAGTTGCCATGGAAAACGAATAAGCCTAAAACGCAGTGAGACAATGTTAAAAATTGAGACTACTATCAATATTGAGATTTTTCTTTTACTGCTTAAATGTACTTGAGAGGAGAACAAATCTGTGATAAAACTGCACGTGTAACTTCCAAATTGGAATGCCAATAGTGAAATTTGCAGAAAAATCAAGAATATATTCCTTAATGGGGTTTTTCGATCTTAGGCTATAAGTCGGCAGTTGTTCTATGTGACTGCAGACTTGTGGATCTTCACCGCGCGCACACTGCGTACTGTGAGGATTCTCCGATGCTGATAGAGGGCGGACATGTGACTGCAAGTGTGCAATTTGCCTACTTCCGGCCACATTCTGACTAGAAGTGTCCAGCCACGCTCAATTTACTTGCATTGAGCGAGGTTGTGCACGTCTAGTCGGCACGTGACCACATGTATGCAAATTACATACTTGAAATCATGCGCCCGCCACACCTGGTGCTGGAGAATCCTCATAGCGCGCACACATAAAGTGACTGCAGACTTGTAGCTGGACATCCCAGTCAAGAGCATGCTAGGGATGAAGCTATACAGCATGTCTTCTACAAGATATTGCCAATTTTATTGCAGCATTTAGTTTAGACCTCATACATGGATGCTGTTTGACTGCTCCCTATTTGGCTGCACCGGGTACAGTCAGTCATCGGGTTATGAACAAGATAGGTTCTGTAGCTTTGTTCTGAAATTTAATTTGTATGTAAGTTGGAACAGGTACAGTGCTGGCAAATGGCAAAATAAAGAATAAAAAACAACCTAATACTCACTTTATTGCTCAACTCTTCGGCCGCTCCGCTGCTCGCTGCCTGCCATCTGGTCCTCTTCTTTCCGCTATTGTGTACCTTTTTACTATAGACCGGGACTTGTGGCCACATCTAGGCCTCAGAGGTCACTTTGTGTCATAAGGCCACGGCATTGTAACATCAAGACCTTCGCCGCAACGTTATGACATACAGTGACCTCTGGGGCTTGAACATGGCCAAAGGTCCTGGACTATAGTGAAGAGGTCAGAGATGCGGCGTGCAATGGCAGAAAGAAGAAGACTGCACGGCAAGCAACGAGCAGCAGGGTGGTCGGAGAGCTGAGCGATGAGGTATTAGTTTTTTTTTTACATCTTACGTTCGTAACTTTTTTACATCTTACGTTCGTAACTACGAGTCGTATGTAACTTGGATGTTCGTAACTCAACGACTGCCTGTATTAGAAAAGGGGACCTATTTGAAGGAGGTTAACATGAAGTGGCAATGGACCTTCTCTGTGAAGTAGTATGAATATACTGTATTAGTAATGCTATATTCACATCTTATTTGGAGGCTCTGTTCTACATTCTAACATATTTGATGAGAAAGATAGCAAGTCATTCAACTATATTTTTTCTCCTTAAAACAGCAGACACATCGGCAGAAAATGATGGACCCACTTTGTAAGTCAACAAAATTTTTCTACTGCTACCAGTGGGTAGCCTTTGCATGATATTTCCCCCACCTGGTTTGTGTTAATGAGGATACCACATCACAAATGAGAACAGAGCTTAACCTGTCACCAGGTTTTTGCCACCTAATCCAAGAGCAGCATAATGTAGAGACAGAGACCCTGATTACAGCAATGTGTCACTTACTGGTCTACTTAGTGTATTTTCTATAAAATCGCTGTTTTATCAGCAGGAGAATATCAGCAGTAAACCTGCTTCCAGGTAGTCCTCCATATTCATGACCTCTATATAATCCTGCCCACACCACTGATTGGCAGCTTTCTGTGTACACTGTGCATAGGCAGAAAGCTGCCAATCAGTGGTGAGGGTGAGGTTATAAACAGCTCAACGTTCGGCGAACCGGTGGATCTGCAGCAGATAAAACAGTGATTTTATAAAAACTGCAGCCAGCAGTCCAGTAAGTGACACATCCCTGGAATCAGGGTCTCTGCCCCTACATTATGATGCTCTCAGATAGCGAAAATCTGGTAATATATTCTCTTTAAAGGGATTACCTGCTATATGTTTTTAACTTGACAGGAAAAAGAAAAAAAGAAGAAAGGTTAAAACAGGAAATATGATTTCAGCTCCAGTGCTTCCATTCTTTCTGCCGCAATGGAAGCGATAAAGTCATGACCCTTAGTGATCTGACCACTAAGACCTCTGATTGGCTGCAGTGTCGGCTACCTGGTGATCAGGATGTCATTGTTTCCAGTCTGGCAGAGGCTGTCGAAGCAGCAACTCTGACTTGGATTCCAGGGGTGAGTATGTCTTATTTTGTTATTTCTCCAGGCTGGCTTGGTTTAAAAAGAGACCGGAGAACCCCTTTAACTCAATGCTCCCTGTCCAATCTGCTAAAAAGTTTTGAGAACAACCATGGCAAGCTCTCAGCAAAAAGAAGTACTACAGTATGCGTACGAACCGGTGTTTAGCATCTGGATAAAAACAGAAATGTCCTCATCAACTATGCCTGTCAGCAGTCCCGCAAACAAAACTTGTAACGGGCGATGTTTTGAAAATGTACATAATATTGATTTTGGGTCAATAATGAGTAAGCACAGAAAGCAGGGCAGCTAGGGCTTAAAATGTCCTATAATTTGGGACTGAAATATTGCGCAGTATACATTAACTCATACCAATTGGAGTGATTGCCGTGGTCAACAATGACAATTTTTGTGTGCACAAATTTTTACACGTAAGGCACACGGAGTATTAGAATTGCATAGGAGTTTTCATCAAATGGTAGCTTAAAGCTTGATTTACATAAGCCGAATACTCCAGGAAATCTGTGTACCGTCATTCATAGTCTTTTTATATTTTCTTGTCTCAATTAGATGATAGGGTTATGTCTAAACCATACACTGCTTTTTTACCTTCCTTGCTTCCACTCCTCGCTTTTTACATTAGGTTTAAACCCGTGAATGACAATTTTTGCCACTGCTGCTACTTCTTCCTGTCCATCAATATATACACTAGTTATTACACCATGCGCCATATTCCCAAAAAATAAAGCAGTGCTCTTACTTGTATGTGAGGTTTGTCTTGTCCCATCGTCCTCCAGAGAGCACAAACCGCTTTTGTCTATTGCGGGCATTTGAAGAGTCTGCGGGGACAGGGATATCTGGTACTCCACAGCGAGGAGGGTTCCAAGAATTATGAGGTCTGAGAATTCCCTTTGTATGAGGTTGTCGCGTCCATAACCGTGACTTCAAGGAGGGATTATCCTGCTCCTGTAGATAAAAGAGGTTGAGTTCTTCCTTTCAAGTAGACATTATAATAATTTGTCCTCTTTGTTGCCTGATTTTGGACATTGAATTAATTCCATCTTCTACCACCTCCTATTTACAAAAAAAGGAGAAAGGTTGTACTTGAAGTCCATGGGTATATTATGGGTATCTTATATAACTCATACATCTTTATTGATATATGCGCAGGGCATCATTGTCCCCTCACAAAAAAAGTTTCCAAAGCCTATTATATTATGGTCGCTCTTACTAGTGTACCCCAAATTTGTAGTAATTTGAAAAATATCCATATAAGAGAAGATATTTTTTTATGCAAAGCTAAAATTAGTAGAAACTGAATTCAAACAATATAATTTTTATTGTCTCTCTTAAGTTTAACTCTAAGATTTTAGACTGGCATTTCTCCAAAGTGTTCAGATTTACCATGTGTAAAGACTGCACATAAAGGAGAGACTGAATAATACAGGGTAACCTTTCCAAAGACCAAAAGACCACCTTTTTGAGAAGACCATCCCTTATCTTGACCTGATTTCCTGTGACAGACCTTTAGCTCCATCATATACTATGCATACTGGACATCTTCCTTAAGAGAACCACCATTCTAGAAGACCATAATTCAATGCTATTTTGGGTGGTCCTCTTCAAAAAACTTTCACTATAATTTTACACAGTAGTAATAAAATCATTACTGGACTCTGTAAAAGTTTAGGATTACATAATGCATTCTCCTTAATGGGTTGCATTTCACTGCAACACACAACAAAAACTTGGATAGGACTAGAGATGAGCAATTCTGGTGGCACTGCCTTGGTCCAGCGTTCAGTCTGGTGCTACGCGGCAGCCGGTTGTCACTACTGTGATCAGCATTCTTGATCCAGTATTTTTGGCACTACTGGCGCTTACCAGGCTCCATGGTGTCAAGTCACACATAATTACTAGTCCTCATGCAATTTTATAACATGCATCACACCGAGACTCATGATGTTGAAGAGCCTAGTAATCTGCAGAAGAATCCAGGATGCCGGCCTGAGAATGCTGGGTGTAGAAGTGAAGACTGGCTGCCACAAAAGACTAGGCATTGGACTAGGGCAGCACGCATCAAATTGCTCATACCTACAAAACATCTATTGTAAATGATTGGAGGGTAATGTGGCTCACACAAGGTCACAATCCAGCTGGATCACTGTAATGTTCCATGGAGAAATTTACTTATTTATGTTACTCGCTTATATATTTGCAGCATGAGTCGCTCAGTGATTAGCATGGTACCCCTTCCGCGTTGGGGTCCTGGGTTCAAATCCTTCCAAGGACAACATCGGCAAGGAGTTTGTATGTTCTCTACATTCCCTATGAGTATGTCTTTGGAGTGTGGGAGGAAACCGGGTTCTCCGATTTCCTCTCATTCTCCAAAGACATGCTCATAGGGATTCTAGATTGTGAGCCCCAATGGGGACAGTGATGATGTCTGTAAAGCGCTGTGGAGTTAATGGCGCTATATATAAGTGAGTAAAATAAATAAATAATTCCATTATGCTTCTATTTAGGCACAGTGACTGATTTTGTAGTGAAGATATTACATACAGTATATTTAGCGGTACCTGTGCCGTTCCACTTACGTTATATAAAGGATATCCTGTTGGAAACCAGATGACTATTAAATGGGGCCCACTTACTTATAAGTAAAATATCATAGCAATCTTACAGTGACTGGTGGGTAATGGGTTGGTAGTCTATAGATGAGTTTGGGGCCCTTATTTGAAGCCTTACCACTTCTATGGCAGCCCTGCTGTGGGATATATGGTCAGAACCAAAGATCCTGGCAGGGTGGTAGGTGACATGCAGTTACATTGTAGCCTTACATTAGGCCTCTGATTATATTTACCAGCTTTTGCTGACATGTATGAGGGCCATGCATGTATAGCGCACAAAGTTCCCCGACTCTGTGAATGAAGAAACCTCCCAAATACGGTAGCTAATTTTGGGAGTTTTCAGGTGATTCGATGGACCTCAGAGATTTGCAATCTCATCTTTTTCTGGGAGCCTGCGGGACATTCTGGGAGAGTCTGCAAATATGGCCTTAAAATGCTGCTTTACATATAGAACAGAAAAATATGTCGCTTTATGTCATAAGTGTAGACCAGTTTTCTGTGTTTTTTAAAACCTAAAACAAGAACATTATACACTGAAAAATGTAAAAAAAAAACCATGTTACTATATTTTATTTATGGACGACATTGGTGGAAGCAAAAGCTTTAGGCAAGAAAATATATTCATGCAGGATTTTATTTTTACGGAACAATAACAAGAAATTGTACATGTCATCTAAAGAAGACGACCTGTAATGACCTATAATGCTTTTAACTGCACCCCTCAGGCCTCTTTATTAGTATGTCCTCCTCTGAACATTTTCATCTTTTCTAACCATAATATTTAGAGATACTATTTGAAATACTTACAGTCTAAAAACAGACAAGAGGCTCAAAATACCAAAGCAGCGGCAGCTAGATATTTACAAAAATGACTTTTAGGAGAAAAAGCCTAGAAGTGTCTTTGCACTGACTATATATTTTTTTTCTCTATTTTTTCCATTTAAATTGGTTCAGTTTAAGGCTAAAGCTAAACGGAGATACATACCATGCGATTGCATGACGCTTGTTAATGCACTTTTATACCCATTTGAAGTAGAAGATAAAAAATATGCATTTTATTGAAAGGTTGCAAGTATCTGTGATGTCTGGATATTATCATAATTGTTGTATGTCTTAGGAGATAATAAAAATTTTAAGTAACAATTTTCTTGACATTTGTCATGAATCTCATGACCATAAAACAAGTGAACTCCAGGTTAAAGGGGTTTACTGCAACAAAGATATTGATGACGTATGCTTAGAATTGGTCATCATCACCCAACACCCACATGATCAGCTGTGACGGACTCTGACAGTGGCTGTACATAGTGTACGGACACGGCACTCACATAGTGATCAGTGGCCGCTCCTGCAAATCAGCTCTTTCAACTGAATTGGATCTGATCTGCTATACTGGGAATGGTTAGATAGACGTGTGATGGAGCGGTGCTGTTCGGTTTACATCTGGCCGCTGATCAGTGGAAGTACCGGGTATCGGACCCTCACTGTTCTGATATTGATGACCCATGGTAAGGGCGCAGTCAGACAGCCGTATAAATCCAACCGAGATCGGAACGCAGTTGCCGGAGGCTTTCCCGACCCAAGAGTGACAGCTGCATAGAAATTTATGAAGCGGTTATGCTTGGGTCAGGAGAAATGACGCCGGCCAGTCTGTGCACGTCGTTCCGATCTCGCTCTGATTTATACAGCCGTCTGCGCACTTAAGATAGGTCATCAATAACTTTGTAGTGGAAAACCCTTTTATTACTTAAAGCAGAATATAGAAATTAGAAGTCAATATACAACTTGGCCACATACATATTACTATGGTCTGAAGAATTAAAAATTCATATCTATTTATTATGAGATTACTGCAAAATGGCTTTACAGTTACGAAAAATGTAATGTGTTTATTTTGTTTAAAATATACTTTTATGTCTTATTAACTTATAATGTATTCTTCCCCGAAAAAAAATAAAGATGTGCAAGATATTCTTTAAAAGGATTGTCCGGTCTTCTGATAAAAGTTTGCAGGCCCTCCATGTGACTGCGGACTTCTGAATCCTGACAGTGCACGCACTGCGTACTGTCAGGGTTCTCTGGTGTCGCCAACGATGACAGGGTGATCACATGACTGCCAGTATGCGATTTGCATGCATGTGGTTACGTGCCAACTAGATGTGCTCGGCCTCACTCCATACAAGTGAATTGAGTGAGGCCAAACACGTCTAGTAGGATTGTGGCCGGAAGTACAAATCGCATACTTGTGGTCACATGACCACTTGCTTTCACCGGAGAACCCTGACAGTGTGTGGTGCATACGCTGTAAGGATTCAGAAGTCTGCAGTCACACAGAGTGACTGCAGACTTCCTTCATGAGACCGGACAACCCCTTTTTAAGGCTAGACATACTTTTGTATTTGATGTTCATATTAGAGCAGTTATTTTTAGTTATACATGTCAGTACCTGTGTAGTCCAGCTAAAGACAAGAATGAGGAGAATACCCATGAGAATTACCTTTAGGCCTCTGAAAAGTCATACAGTAATTTAGGCTTTAGATCATGTAACTGTGGCTTCCCATAGTCATTTATATATGTATAGAATTGTAGTGATTTAAGGGTCCCTTCACTGGATTTTTTTTAATTTAAACTGAGAAACTCCTTTGATTGCCACTGTTCTACTGATACTGGAACATTTCTGTGCCCCACTGATCCAAAGTTTCGCCCCTTGTAATAAAGATGCAACTTTTCCTCTGAAACAATTGGCATATACAGCAAAGTTTCTCTGTGGGCGTTTGCTTTTTCCCGCTATGAGAGACGTTTTCAGCTATATGCTCAGTTGGATGAAGGTTGCATTTGTATCTTTGGAATGGAGAAGCACAGAAAATAAAAGGAAAACTGTTTCAGAATCGTCTCATGTTCATTAATGGTTAAAATTGCAAAGTGCGCTTTTAAAACAAGCAAATTTGCAATCTAATCCTGCAGTCTATCAAAGTGGCTGGTTTCCTAGGCAAGGATCATGCATACTTGCTATACAGCTTGCAAGTGCCTCTGTGAAGCGGTCTGGATCGCTGGGTCCGGCCAGCTTCAGTGTCCTAGCGCTTCTCCCATGCTGCTTAGGCAAAGCTGCGTCTGCTGACAGCAGGATCGGACAAAGTGCAGTTCAGACCTGCGACCTGACACATCACCCTCTGTCAAGCAGGAGGCAGAGGAGCAGCGCACACCACTTTAAATAATTTTTGACCACTGAAGTAATTTGCCTTAAAAATATTGGCCATACCAGAACCTTTTACTGTATACATTGTATATACACGTGTTTTGGAGCTTTCATTGGAAATCACACCTTGCCTCGATATCCACCCAAACTAACCCTTAGACCAGGGTCACACGACTGTAGATGTTCTCATCCGAGAGAATTGGGTCAATTATGCTAATGATACTATAAAAAAAACTTTGATCAGAGTCTCTGTCAGCATAGTGTGATCAGATTCTCTTGGATGAAAGAATTGGAACACACTGTGAGGAGAAGATGGAGAACAAAACTTCTCCATCTTCTTCATTGTGTGAGACTGCACTCAGATGTCATCTAAGTGCTGTCCGATGTTTTACAAGCACCCATTAACTTGAATGGTTGAATGGGTGAGTGCGATCCAATTTCAAAGGGACAGATTTTGTCAGTGAAAAAAATCGGTCATCTGCACTACCCCCATTGAATAACAATGGTCCAGGTGCTAAAACAAAATCCATAGCACTCATCCGATGTATACAGCGGTGTGAGCGAGCCCTTAAACTTACTATGGTATTGAATGTAATTGACAATATAGCCAAACAGTGACCATAAACCGGTGTAGACTCTGGTAATTCGATGCCCAGGTATCAAAAACAGATCTGCCTGTGTAATATGAGCAACTTTAGCTGCCCTATTACTCGTTTTGTTTCTTCACCGGAAGGCAAACACATTTCTGTATGGATATTGCCAGTTGTGAATGAATGGTCTTGTCACGCTTGGCTTTCCATCTTATTCTCTGGGGTTTACAGCTCGACTATGGTAAACAGTCTGTATTTGTATTATTTGACCTGAAGGCTTTAATTTTGCCTCAGGATTCAGACCATTAAACACTTTAAGCTCTTGACTAACCGTCTCCCTCTTCTTTGACATCACCACTTATCAGTGTCTGAAGATATCTGTGACTCAAATTCAAAGTCACCTGGAGACAGGTAAGGGCTAATTAACCTTCCATATACAAAAGCGAGACAGGATGAATAACAGACTGTCCTCTGAGCTCCTTAGAGTCCTTGGGTCACATAAATCATTGTGTGCAACAGAGATCACAGTATCCTTCAGCTCACCCGAATAAGGAGCTGTCTCTGTTCTCCAGTCAAGCCATCCGCACAAGCCTATTGCCTTAGAGAAGGTGGATAAAAGGCTATCTTCTACAGGAATGGGCAATACTAAAGTCCCAAGTGTCTAATGCTTGTTTATCCCAAGAGAAGGCTTAGTCCTATAATAGCGTCATGTGCATATAAACCCTAATATACATGGTCGGTTTTACACTACTGGTTATCTAGAGTTCTATCTGCTGAGATATTACATACATTTCTGTACCATTGATGTAGATTGTTTGTAATATTCTAAAACAGAGAGATTCTAGTAAGTCCTAAAATATAGGACCTTTGCCTGAAAAAAAAAATACTATTGTTCTTAAAGGTCACAGAAATAATATTGTGATACATATTCCTCCATTTTGGATAATCTTGTCCAGTCCAGAAACACATTTGTTAATAGCATTCATCTGTGGAGGAGAGGCAGTTTTTTATAATTTTAGCCCATAGGTTGAATCATACAAGTCTAAGTATCATATACAAGAACATGTAGCGATGTTTGATGCAATCTATCAATAACACTTGTGTCAGATATTGCTATGTGCAAATGGTCATTTATGCAAAAATATACTGAGACACTGGATTCAAATCTGACCAAGGGGCAACATATTCTCTATGGGTGCTGCCTTATACTCTATGGGGGCTTCATTATACTCTATGGGGGGCTGCAGTATACTCTATGGGGGCTGCATTATACTCTATGGGGGGCTGCAGTATACTCTATGGGGGCTGCATTATTCTCTATGGGGGCTTCATTATACTCTATGGGGGGCTGCATTATACTCTATGGGGGGGCTGCGTTATACTCTATGGGGGGGCATTATACTCAATAGGTAGGGGCTGCATTATACTCTATAGGGGCTGCATTATACTCTATGGGGGTTGCATTATGCTCTATGGGGGGCTGCATTATACTCTATGGGGGCTTCATTATACTCTATGGGGGGCTGCATTATACTCTATGGGGGGGCTGCGATATACTCTATGGGGGGGCATTATAATCAATAGGTAGGGGCTGCATTATACTCTATGGGGGGCTGCATTATACTCTATGGGGGGGCATTATACTCAATGGGTAGGGGCTGCATTATACTCTATGGGGGCTGCATTATACTCTATGGGGGCTGCATTATACTCTATGAGGGGGGTTGCATTATACTCTGTGGGGGGGTTGCATTATACTCTACGAGGTGCTGCATTACACTCTATGGGGTGGGTGCATTATACTGTATTGAGAACTATGGGGAATGCATTATACTATGTGAAGGACTATGGGGGTCATTATACCATGGGGAGTGCATTGTACTATATGGAGGACTATGAAGGGTGTGTTATGCAATATGGAGGACTATGGGATGCAATATGCTATATTTAGGACTATCTGGTGTGCATTATACTATAGGGAGAATATGGGCTGTGTATTATACAATATGGAGGACTATAGGGAGTGCATTATACTGTATGGAGGACTATGGGTGTGCATTATATTCTATAGAGGACTATGGGGTGTACATTATACTATATGGTGAACTATGGGGCACATTATACTATATGGAGGACTATGGAGTGTGCATTATACAATATGGAGGACTATGGGGAGTGCATTATACAATATGGAGGACTATGGGGAGTGCATTATACAATATGGAGGACTATGGGGAGTGCATTATACAATATGGAGGACTATGGGGAGTGCATTATACAATATGGAGGACTATGGGGAGTGCATTATACAATATGGAGGACTATGGGGTGCATTATACTATGTGGACGACTATGGGGTGTATTACCTTAAACAAGCAAAATGCTGCCTATTCATCAAGTGATTGGATTGTTTATGCCGGAACAAAAATAATTGTTCTCAGCAGCACATCACCCGGTGAAAACTACAGATATGCTGCTGATAACATGATACTGTATGGGGACAGATTGATCTATTAGGGATTGTTCTGTCCCCATCATTGTTCCTCAGCCCGTGTAAAGAGGCCAATAAACAAGCGTCGAACGACTTCAATATTTTCGATCATGATCGTTTAGCGGCCTGAACTCAGTGCATGTAAATACAACCGAAATGTTTTTGTGTGATGGTGCAGTATGTTAGCACTTGGGGTCCCAATTAAAACTTTTGACCAGGGTCCCACTTTGTCTAAAACCGGCCCTGGCCGGAAGTATGCAAATAGTTGTGGTCACTTGACTGTCCACTTTCGGCATCGGAAAATCCTTACAGCACGCAGTACACGTGATCTGAGGATTCACAAGTCTGCAGTCACATAGAATGACTGCAGACTTGTAGCTTACAACTGGACAAACCCTTTAAAGAGGATCTGTCACCAGGTGAAAAGTGGTCAGTTTTTGCTCTTATTTTATTTATTCTACTCCCCTTAGTATTCCATTTTTTTAAATCCACCATACGGTTCCACAGATATTTGCCTTTTTATTTAGTGCTAACATTAATGATCTTTAAAAGGGAGAATTGCTTACAGGATATTTATGCAGAGTAGCCTAAAGATGCCCCCAGAGAATCCTGTGAGCTATGCCCCATTAGTAACAACCATACACATTAGCATTAAATGCAAAAGTCTTATATCTCTTAAACTGTAGAGTGGATTTAAAACAAATACAAGAAAATATAAAAAACTGGAATACTCAGGGGACCAGCAGGAATATAATAAAAGCAAAAACTGGCCAATTCTGAACTGGTGACAGGTCCTAATTAAAGAGAAAACAAAACCTAAAAATGAATTTAATATTAATGGATAAATATGCAATTTAAAGAAAAAAAAAAACACAACTTTTCTAAAATACTTCAATTACATTTTTTTTTCTTGTATCAAATGACATTTTGTGTGAGTCTCCAGCATGCACATGGGTATTCTCAAACGGGATGTCCCCAGAGTGCCGCAGCTGCTGTCACCACCCCGAGAGGGATTTCATCAGGAATGTCCTTTTTTACGGGCTGGGCAACTAGTCGTTGCTACAGTGAGCATGCGCTGGTTGTCAATTCCGATGAATGCTCAATATGCGCTCCCTGTTTGCTATTTACTTTCAATGTGCACTGACAGTGCGCTTCCCTGCTCTTTATAAAGGCGCTCGCTTACTGGCTCATGACTTGTCTTTATGAGTGAAAGCAGAGTGCACAGTCAGTGCACATTGAAAGTAACAGAGCAGTGTGCAGGGAGAGCATACTGAGCATGTGTCAGAATTGACAACCAGCACATGCTCAGTATACCAAAGACTAGCCCAGCCCCTAAAAAGGACATCCCTGAAGATGTCTCGTTCAGGGTGAAGATGTAGCTAAGGCAGTGACTGCAGCCCCAGCTCCCCGATGACGCCCTGTTTGCAAATCCTCAGTGTATACTGGAGACTCAAGCAACACGTGATCAGAAGTAAGAAAAAAAATCACAGATAGGAAGTTAGAGTAGAAAGGGAATGGTAGGGAATTTTTAATTGAAGAACATTGAAAAAGTGCTTAGTTTTTTGGGGTCAAATAGTTAGAAAGTATTGTTAAATTCACTTTTAGGTTTCAAATGACCCCATTAAGGCAGCTTTATATGGGAAAAAAATATGCAAAGTACCTCATATAACATTAGCTTCCAGAGACAGGAACATGGATTACACAGACTTATGTCAGACTGCCATTTGCCTGGTTACATTATATCAATTACAATCATCTATAAATAATGTTTTTTCTAAATTGGCTGATTGTTTTATTTACAAATGTAGATGTCGACAAATTGTTTAGAAATGTCTGGTTACATACTGTATGAATGCCAAGAGTATCACAGGCTGGATAGGCCAAGTTATGTGCATACTGATGGCCAGCTGCAGTGAAAGCAGGTGTTATTTGCAAACACTACATAAGTGCTAAGGATATTTCAGAAACGCCATAACAGTTAGTTATTGCCATTTCCAGCACAGATGTTTCTTATTTTAGGCTATGTGCGCACGTTCAGGAATTGCTTGCGGAAAATCCACAGCGTTTCTACACCTCCTTGGCAGGAAAAACGCTGCGGATTTTCCATGCGTTTTCCATGCATTTTTGATGCGTTTTTGCCTGTGAATTTGCATGTGTTTTTTCCATTGCATTGCATAGGCAAAAACGCATGCAGAAACGCACAAACAATGGACATGCTGCATTTTTTTCCGCACATGAAATCCGCTCAGCAAAATTCCTGATTATGTGCACAGAACTTGCAAAATGTCATAGGAAGTCATGGGATAAGGTATGCAATGCATTTTTGGCCCATTTCCGCGCCGAAAAACCGCACCAAAAATGCACTGTGTGCACATAGCCTTAGATCTATCTTGTTTGTGAGATAGGATTTAAAGGAACTCTCCTGGAAAAACTTGTACATTATGTTTGCCCAGTACACTGCAAGAGCAACTGAGCATGACACAAGGATTCTATATGGTACTTCTCAAAATCAATTTTTTTTAAATAGTCACCATATCTCTGTCTGTTCTTGCTAACATTTAGTGAGTTAGTGAGAGGGCTAGTAAGGCACGTTTACCGTTTAAAATGGATCAATCACTAGATTTCACAATACAATCTGCATATGTTATTAAATAGATCTCTTAGACCTGATAAGGATAGAGCACTTACATTAAAAATCTATGACAAAATGGTTGTGCAAGCCTTTTTTGAAGGTTTTCCTTCCTGACATTTAAATTAGCATTTTATAAGTCCAGACTCATTACATGCTCATCTTAGTATCAGGATTATACAGTCATTCTGATGTAAATTCTCAAAGAAAGTACATTAGCCTCATTAGCCATACGAGATCTATTTAGTAATGTATGCAGTTTGTATTTTGTTACGCACCTGCCCCGGTCCATTCGATTTTCTTGTGCTCCACATTGGGCTTTGCAAGTAGGTGTGCTCCCATATGTTGTATTTCCTAGGCCTATATGAGGCCTCCGAAGACACACACCTGTGTCATAGTAATGTATTAAGACTGTCTAGTAACTCTTTTAGTTAGTCTGTGCACAGTTCCAGTCCACAGGCTCCAGAAAGTCTCCTGGTCGCCTGTGGTTCCCAGTCCCTGAGTTACTTATCTGTGCCTTCCAGTAACCCTGCTGTCTGTCAGTGGTCTTCAGAACTTAACCTGTTTGTTTGCGGCTTCCAGTAACTCTACTGTCAGTGGTCGTCAGGACTTCACTTGTCTGTGACTTCCAATATTCTGCTGCCTGTCAGTGGTCTTCAGGACTTAACCTCTCTGTCTGTGGGTTACAGTAATCCTGCTGCCTGTCAGTGGTCTTCCGGACTTCACCTGTTTGTCTGTGGCCTCCAGTAACCCTGCTAACTGTCAGTGGTCTCCAAGACTCCTTTTAGACTTTCAGTTTGCCTCTACGTGTCTGCTTGCAGCTTCTTGGATGTCTCTTGTCCTCTTGCGGCTATCAGGATCCCTTTAAGACTTTTTAGTTTGACTCAATTCAAACTGATAAAGATGTTCAATTCACTGACAACAGGACTCAATCTAACACCTGGGTTTATGACTCACTACATGAAGTCAATGCACACCTCCACCAGATGGTCTCTAAATAATTAAGCATTCCCACAGACATCTCTTGGACTTATCATTAGGAGGCATCACCCCCTCCTCCTCATGAACAAATATCATACTGTAACCTCTCTTAAATGTTGTGCCCCTTGTCTTATGAATTCATTTGAAATTTTGCCTGACGAAGGAGCCTCGGTGCTCTGAAAGATTGCACATATATTTTCTTATGGTTAGCCAATAAAGGTATCACTCCAAGAATACTTTTCTAATTTTTGGGCATAAAAGTATTTACATAGTTTGCCTCCAGTAACTCTGATATCTGTTTCCTGCATGCAACAATCTCCTGTTGCACCAACGCTTGTGGCCCGTGTGCCCACCAGGATTTTGGGTTTAGAGGATCCACCTTACCTAGTGTGCCCGCTTTCTGTAAAAAGTTTCCAGATAATATTGCAGATAGTGCACAAACAAATCAAAGAAGCCCAACTCTTGTAATCTAAAATTGTGTAAGCCAGCAAAAGTCTGCATTCCTGGTAATTGAGAGTGAATGGGTTAATACCAGCAATCCTGGTGGTCGAGGGCACTAAGGGGGTTAATTAATGATCTTCCTGATCACTGAGGCAGGAGCCAGGGAGTCTGACAGGCACAGGTTCTCCCAGAGCAAGTGGAGTTTTTAAGCTGCACAACCACAGCTTAGCAGGAACAATAGTCTATTGCCTTGCCTACTTTAATTAATCAGGTTTGGGTGTGTGCTCTATGGCGTGGGTTAAGAAATTATTTTTCTAAAGAACTAATTTTTCTAAACTGCTGTTTCATCAAGGCTTTGGTTTAGTTTTTAATTTACATGAAATCCTTTGGTAAACTCCAACTTTTCAACCTTCTTAAAGAGTAAAGAAGTAATAAGCAAAGTCCTTAGTGACTCCCATATGGTGCCATAGTGTTATGCAATTCCAGAAATATTTATGTCATGGAGTGTACAGATAAACAGTGAATACATTAACTGGAGAGAACCGTATATTTACTGGACAGAGTGTCTAGTTAGTGCCTTAAATTCTATAATACAAACATCTCTGTGCACATAGACCAAATAACGCACACATAGTGCCACATGATGCCCAATTAAAGCCATACTGTACCCACATGGTGCCATAGAGTGCCAAGGGCTCCAAATTGTCCATACTTTGTTCTAATACATGCACATAGTGCAGTACTGTGCCCACATGGTGCTCTACTTGGTTTGTACATAATCTAAAAGTGCCCACATATTGAAAAACTGTTTCCAAATAGTTCCATACTTTGCCTCAAAAACAGTGACTATTTATCTCAGTGATCCAACCAAACATCTCATTGTTTCTGGGCCAGAAAATAATTATTGGGTGGCATGGTGGCTCAGTGGTTAGCAATGTTGTTTTGTGATCCTGAGTTCAAGTCCCACCAAGGACAACATCTGCAAGGAGTTTGTATGTTCTCCTCCTGTTTGTGTGGGTTTCCTCCGGGTTCTCCGGTTTCCTCCCACACTCCAAAGACATACTGATAGGGATTGTAGATAGTGAGCCCCAATGGGGACAGTGATATCTGTAAAGTGCTGTGGAATTAATGTCGCTATATAAGCGAGTAAAATAAATAATTTACTATGTAAAAGAGTTTTGCTAGTAATGTGGTGGTTACAACACTTTGTTGATAGGGCTGAGCAGGAGAGGGTACAATCAGAAAGCTAAAATACAGTTGGATATAGGACATTTTTGGATCCCTGGACACCAAATGATCTGCATAACAACTCAAAGAGGTATAATAGGTTCTATATTGGGCATCAAACCCCTTCATCAAGATTTAGCTAAAAAACTGTTGAACTGAATTTTTAACAACTTGACAGAAGAGGATATCCCAAGGACTTAGATATACATGTACTGTTTTTTTTCCATTTGAAAAGTAAATACTGCCAATAGTCATTTACTACATTCATTACCAGAACTTTACATCACATCCACAATGCCCTTCATAAAGTCTTATTCATCTAAAAAAAAAACTATTCTGAAAAGTCTTCTTCGTCATCTTTGGTATCGGTATACATGGTCAGTTCCCTTCTAGTAAATACACAGTCTGTTTTAAACATTGCTTTAGTCAACAATACATCTCTGTCCTGTGAGTCAGTGCTGTAACAACAACAATAACAACATTACAACATTCACCTCTATTTTAGATTTCTTGTTTATTCTCCCACAGTCCAGAAAAACATGAAATATTCTAGCTTTATTAGTAGCTTTTTTTTTATTAGAACTGTACCCTTTAATATACCGAACTACTATGTCCTTCTCTCCTCCATTAGCCACTGCCTGCACTGAACTTTCAATCTGTGCAATGTTTTCAGATCCTGTTTATGCAGAGGATAAACATTTCAAAAGATCGGAAATAACTCTGTACAAGAATGCAAATTCCATCTGGGCAAGCTCTTCTCTGGCTCCTGTTGCTGCCACCAAATTGTCAACTGGTTCTACTTTCTAGGCAGCAATACAGATGTCACTGTGGAAGACATGCAGGCGGTGACAACAGCAGTCTTGGGTACCACTACATTGTACTTCCATTGAGAACTATACTCTTTGTTCTGGCTATGAGTCCAACCCATTAAATCAGTAGTGGCTCCTCCTATTGCTACTTCTTTGCTTACTATGCATAAAAGATGCCGTTCTTTGTTCTATACACCATCTTGGCATCCATAACCACATTGTGAGACAATGCAATATACCACAGATAGACCAGTATCAAAAGTTCCAACTGCTTCTGTGTGAGCATGAAAGAGTCTTCTGTATTCTTTAGGTATAGGCTAATACATCATACAAGTAATTAGCCGGTTTGGTGAATGAGAGAATTGTATACAGTCTTTCCAGACTTTTCATCACATGACCGAGTTTCAGTTTAAATCCCCACTATGGCAAAATGGTTTACAGCTGAAAAAATGGTTTCTGTACATGCAAAAATCTGCCATTACATACACTGTGCTTGACCCTCATATGTAAAAAAACAAAACCCAAAAAAAAACAAAACCAAAAAAAACCCCGCCAGCCTGCAGATTCCAAATCCCAGGCAGCTGACAGCACAGAAACACAACATCCCTTATACAAACAGGGTCTGCCAGAGTCATCCTGTGGCTGTCACACTCATCCAATCAGATAATCATCACCCTCACACTGCTAAAGGCCTGCAGCACATTCTTCCCAGGTGGGAACATGTGCAGGACAAACTTATACATATCTGTTATCATTTCTCAGTAATGTGGCATAATATCCAGAGTGACTAAGAGGAGCACCCCTAGCATGCCAGCATTGGCACCTCCATAGCTTTGCTGGCTATACTTTGTATGACTAAGTACACGTTGCTACTATTTTAGCTTAGTGGTGCAATTTTATAAAATGTAGCACTCCAAAATCTGCTAACCAATAATGCTCATTCCATTTGTTCTGGCGAATTTAATGATAATGCCCCCATCCGTTCTGGCGAATTTACTAATAATGCCCATTCCATCCGTTCTGTTAACTTTACTAATAAGTCCCATGCCATCCTTTCTGGTGAATTTACTAATAATGCCAATTCCATCCGTTCTGGCGAATTTACTAATAATGCCCATGCCATCCTTTCTGGTGAATTTACTAATAATGCCAATTCCATCCGTTCTGGCGAATTTACTAATAATGCCCATGCCATCCTTTCTAGTAAATTTACTAACTGTGCCCATGCCATCCATTCTATTAACTTTACTAATAATGCCCATGCCAGCCATTCTATTAACTTTACTAATAATGCCCATGCCATCCATTCTGGTAAATTTACTAATCATGCCCATGCCAACCATTCAATTAACTTTACTAATAATGCCCATGCTATCCATTCTGGTGAATTTACTAATAATGCCCATTCCATCTGTTCTGTTAACTTTACTAATAATGCCCATGCCATCCTTTCTGGTGAATTTACTAATAATGCCCATTCCATCCGTTCTGTTAACTTTACTAATAATGTCCATGCCATCCTTTCTGGTGAATTTACTAATAATGTCCATTCCATCCTTTCTGGCGAATTTACTAATAATGCCCATGCCATCCTTTCTGGTAAATTTACTAACTATGCCCATGCCATCCATTCTATTAACTTTACTAATAATGCCCATGCCATCCATTCTGGTAAATTTACTAATAAAGCCCATTTCATCCGTTCTGGTAAATTTACTAATAATGTCCATGCCATACATTCTGGTAAATTTACTAATAATGCCCATGCCATCCATTCTGGTAAATTTACTAATAATGCCCATGCCATCCATTCTGGTAAATTTACTAATAATGCCCATGCCATCCGTTCTGGTGAATTTACTAATAATGCCAATTCCACCCGTTCTGGAGAATTTACTAATAATGCCCATTTCATCCGTTCTGTTAACTTTACTAATAATACCCAAGCCATCCTTTCTGGTGAATATACTAATAATGCTCATTTCATCCGTTCTGGCAAATTTACTAATAATGCCCATGCCATCCTTTCTGGAGAATGTACTAATAATGCTCATGCCATCCTTTCTGGAGAATTTACTAATAATGCCCATGCCATCCTTTCTGGAGAATTTACTAATAATGCCCATTTCATCCGTTCTGATAACTTTACTAATAATGCCCATGCCATCCTTTCTGGTGAATATACTAATAATGCTCATTTCATCCGTTCTGGCAAATTTACTAATAATGCCCATGCCATCCTTTCTGGAGAATTTACTAATAATGCCCATGCCATCCTTTCTGGAGAATTTACTAATAATGCCCATGCCATCCTTTCTGGAGAATTTACTAATAATGCCTTTGTCATCCTTTCTGGAGAATTTACTAATAATGCCCATGCCATCCTTTCTGGAGAATTTACTAATAATGCTCATGCCATCCATTCTGGTAAATTTACTGTCTATGCCCATGGCATCCTTTCTGGTGAGTTTAGTAATACAAGCATGAAGTGCGCCTGAGGTGCCACCCTACACAACACTTGTGGCATATTTGTAGTCTGGTAAAACATTGAATAGAATAATTTAGTAGCAAATCCTTATCTGACATCTAAGATACCAAGATAAAAGTTGCGATTAAAATGAAGAACACCAAGCACAAGAAGACAACTCATGCAAATAAACTGCTGGCTCAGCACATAGCACCATGTGTGAACTCACCCTACAGAACAGAGCTGTGCCAATGTATTCACATATTGAGGACATGTGAAGAAATACAGAATGACAAGAAACAGTTGTGAAGGTATCTTCTGTGTCTGTAGCTCACCTGGCTATTGTGCTTGGAGTTCTTCTGAGGTAAAGTTGCTGTTTGCGCCCCTAGCAGGCATAGGGCAGGTAGGATGAGGAGGAGATGCATCCTCAGGGCAGGGCACAGGTTGTCAGAGGTAGTGCTACTGTCTGGGCTGCAGACTCTTTGTTCTTCCTTTGTCTCTTCTTCTTTCTCTGCCTGCTCTCCTCTATGTGAATGTGTGGAGGAGCTGCCTGGTGCCTGTGTCAGTGAGCAGAGATCCCTGCTGGGGATTTATACTCCTCTGTGCCTTTTGTTCTCTCTCTTCACTTTTATGGCCTGAAGTGACACATCTGAACAGCATCACGTGCTATATGTTTGGGAAGGAGAGAGACAGAGGGGTTGACTAAGGAGAGGGGTTCACTGGAAAGGAGGAGGGAGACGTTAATCTCCTTCCCATAAACAAAAAAAAATCAAGAAAGAAGTCTAAGGACTTTGCTGAAAGTTTACACTGTGGTGTGTTACTGGTGTTACTGTGATGTGGGGCTTCAGATACATAACAAACACAAAGCGAGGGCTACAAATACATTATCAGCTTGTCAAACAATTTCCAGTTATGGAATTTATGTCACTTGGTGCCCCATAAAGTATCCATAAGATACTTATTGACTTACCCCATTGAATCTATGTATTGGGAACTGCCAGAAACTCAAGTTAAGCCAAGTAAAAAAAAACTTGACGAGATTGTATGTCTAATTTTATTTTTTCCCAACAAGATTAGAGGCAGTAGAACGGCCTCGACGCTACTCATCTTTCCTAGATCTATTCACTAAGCAAACATTATATTTCTCCCCCAATATCTATGGAATATATAGCTTTATAAGATTGGGTGGCCACATTAGGGAGGCACCTGCTGAACCTGCACCTTGTCATTCAGAAGGTGGGGAGCCCACACATTAGCCCAGACCTTACAGTCATCCCTAGTGGACCTGACAGGGTCAATATTTTGGTCAAAGTTTCTTTCTACTCTTTCGAGGACCAATTTTTTGGGCACAAGAATGCACATTCCTTCTCTGGCTCCTGTTGCTGCCACCAAATTGTTAACTGGTGTTCTACTTTCTAAGCAGCAATACAGAAGTCACAGTAGAAGACCTGCAGGTGGTGACACAGCCATCTTGGGTGCCACTACATTGTACTTCAATTGAGAACTATACTCTTTGAAGTGCCAGCCATAAGGCCACTAAGTGGCCATCTGACATGGCATTCTTGGGGATGGTTTACAGGGGTCCAGTAACAGGCCCAGGACTTGGATTGGGAAGAGTCAGCTGAACACTTTAGTATATATCATTGTGTGCTCAGTGACCTGCAAGAAGAAAAAATTTCGACTCGCTCTCCAATATTATATATCTGCTTCATTAATACATTGCTGTATTTATTCTGATTATAAGATGTTTATTTTATGATGTAATGAAAGTTAATAGTTAAGCAGTTTTCAATAAAAAAAATATTTAAGAGGCATTGGCAAGAGTTAATCCACTTCTATGCCTGTTTCGCTTCTAGTTTTTTTTATAGATCAATAATATGACATCTAATCTCATGGATAGTTATTGCTTGTGTACTTTATATTTTTTAGCACTAGCTTCTTTCATCTTGTAGTTGTTCAACTTAATGACAATATAAAAACACTGAAATGTGTAAGAAACATTAGAATTGAGACCTAACGTGTCATGAAGTATGAGTCACAATGCAATAACTGTTGTCAGGGTTTTCCATTCATCTCATATGAAACCCACCTGCCAAGGATCCTTAGAACAGAGAGGTGCATCATTCAAATGAATGGGAGATATGGATATAACAAGCACTTTGTAATATCTATCCAATGTCCTACCTTTCAGGTACAGATATCCATGCACATGCTCCCGAAACAACCCTATGGAAATATGCAGAACTGATCTTGGAATATTCAGCAATTTGTGGAGTATGTTAGGCTTCATTCAGACTTCTGTTTCTCACCTACATGTTCTATCCATGTTTTTTTGTGGACCGTGTGTCTGTAAAAAAATTCACGAAGATATGTTTTTGATCGGATTCACAGATGAAAAGTACAATACAAGTCTATGGGTCCATGAAAATCACAAACAGACGGATGGCAGTATACCATTGTGTGCTGTGCTGTCTGTGAGTAATATTCAAATGAATAGAAGGTTTATAATTTATTTATCCATACGAGAAAATCACTGACCAAACACTGATGGTAACAACTGACACTGACCAAAAACTTATAAAAAACATATTCAAAACACAGATTACTCTCGGACTGTTTTTTTTGCGCATCAGAAAAATCCCAAATGTCTGAATGAGCCCTTATATAGTGCTCCCATAACTTGGAATTATCACCTAGAAAAAGTTGACCTCACACAGTGTAATCTGAGCACAGTAGCAGACCTGTTAATCTCTCAGTACAAACGGCCACAGCAGGTGTCTACTTGTCTATTTGTACTATGAGAGGAAGCATCACATAGTTGTAAGATTTCTCTTGCAAATGCAAATTTGTCTCATCATTCCAAAATATGGAGCCAAGAATGGCCAACCTTAATTTCCTTTGCAATAAAGTTCAAATGCAATAAAGTTCAACACCTTTCACTATCTTGTGTTGAAGGCCAGATACACAATACTGAGGCCAGTAGGCACGAAACAGAATGAGTATCATACTGACACATGATACCAGCCAGTGGCGTGACTTGAAGCTTGTGGGCCCCAATGCAAAAGCTACAACGGGGCCCTAACTATTGAAAGTTTTTAATAGTAATAATCTTTTGGGCCCTCCAGGGTCCAGGTGCGATCGCAACCCCGAACCTTATAGTTACATTCCTGATCCTATCAGTGTGTCCGGAAAAAGTTGACTGTTAGCCTTATCCGCTATTAGGAACGGTGAGGAACAGCCACTGTATAGAAACCTTGAGTGTGTTCATACGTCTTAGATTTGCAGCAGAAAGTTCTGGAATTGTCCCATTCTTGTGTTTCAAAAAATCCATGTACATGTTGCTGAAACAACCCATTCAGACATATGTGGTTAACAAACCTGCCATGTATAATTATACCCTCAGAGGTTTCCTTTTACACACAACAGGAGGTTCATCCATCACATTGGACACTTGGATGCATCTTATGTACAAACAACAAACTTGCACGCCGCCTGTAGGAATTCATCCAGACTGATACAATTCCTGAGAGGCAATCTAAAACATAGCTTTGTAGGTCCAAAAAAAGAATCCAGCCTAAAAGAAAACATGGTGCTGCTTCAAACACCAGGTGTCCATTCACCTGACACCTGCTGGTGCACGTGTTTCCAGACCTCCATAGATATGTGTAAGCCTATGTATGTGTCAATCTCCTGACACTTATGTGTTTATCAGTAACATCAATACATCACAAATAGATATACCCAAAACATTTTCACCCTTACTAAACGTACACTAATTTGTAGGATCATTAAGGTGGATTCACACAAGGTGCATTTTTTTTACCACCACGGAAAACTTGCTGTAAAATTTGTACGTGTTATATGTGGATTTTGATGCAAATTTGCCATGGACTTGCTGCAGATTTTAGCTAGACTGCAGCAAATCCACATCAAAATCTGGAGAAGAATATAGACTGCCATGCTGAGAAGCAACTATGTGCTGCTTATTATGACATAGTATCTACTCAAGAAGAAAGTGATTCTGTTGGACAGTATATACTGTATGTATAACGAAGAAAAGAGTGCAATATGCCTTAATTGCATAATTATGTATCTCACCCACTATATGTATTTTTTTTTCCACAAAAATATTGTATCTGTTTTGAGATTAGTTGAATAAAAAAAAGAACAAATCTATCATTGGGATGCACTTTTACGGGGGCACTGCGACTGCCCCAGTGTATTGGGGAGCATCTGTTTTAGGCACATTGTTTTGGTGGATACGGGGTCCTCTGTAGCTCATTTCTAGTAAAAATTGTTGTTTAAAAATGCGGTCTCCTATTTGAACATTTGTCTCTTGTAAAATGCAATTAAAGATTATTAAAGGGAACCTGTCACTTGATTCATGCTGTCCAAGCCACAGGCAGCGTGAGTCAGATCTTGGCTGCACGTTTGGAGCCAGGTATATTTTTCTAAAAACTTTGGTATTTCTGAGAAAATATAGTTTGAAGAGCCAGTCGGGGACTACGGGGAGAGATGAGACTAGTGTGCCTGACATATTCTCCCTCTGCTCCAGTGGATTGACAGGTCTTTTGCGTGTATATACATAGGGAGAGACCAACCTGTCAGTCAAATACATTGGTGGGGAGAAGCCAGCCGGCACCAGGCACCAGACTAATTTCATCTCTACCTATGGTCCCCGGCTGCCTGCTCTTCAAACTATGTTTTCTCTGAAACACCGGAGCATTTCAGAGAAAAACATACTTGGCAGCAATCATGCAGCCAGGATCTGATTCATGCTGCCCATGGTTTAGACAGCATGAATCAAGTGTCAGAAAAATGGAGTCCCCATACTTATTACAATAAACCTGCTGAACCCGTCAATGGAACTGGTTGACTATCTAATGGGTATGAGGGCCTTTTGATTCTTTGATAAATGATGTAGGGGAGATAACAATTTGGCTGTGTTTTTATTTTGAATGAGTTTATTATTTTTATGCACTGTAACGGACTGGGTGGTGGAACCACTGTGCCATGATCCGAGGAAAGCCTGGAGCGGCGTGACTAGGTACCACAGCAAGTCCGACCTCGGATGCATGGCGGCTGACGATTCCACGATCCGATGAGAGACGAGGGAGGTGGGACCAGGTCCTACACCAGGTCTGACCTCGGGTGGATGGCAGCTGACCCCCAAAGGACAAGAGGCAGGAACAGCCTGGAATGGTAGACTTGGCTAGTACTGGCTGGCACAGCTGGTATCGTGACTGGCCCGACTGCACACAGGCGGGCAGGCAAGTGGACTGGTGGGCGCAACTGGTATCACAGCAGGCAGATGCTGGTGGGCACAGCTGATATACAGACAAGCATGACTGATAGACAGGCGGGTGCAGGCGGGCATGGCTGAAGTACAGAAAGGGGAGCAGGCTGGTGCAGGATGGCAGGCGCTGGCAGGCACGGCTGATGAACAGAGAGACAGGTGGACTGAAAGACAAAACTCTAACACAGGTGGGCACAGCAGGCAAGAATATACAGGCAGGTATACTGGAATATGAGCACTGTAACCTGAGAACTAGCAAGCGGGTTTAGGGAACAAACTAACAACATTGCACAGGCACCTCCATGCAATGCAGGTGAAGGTGCCTTAAATAGTGGTTATCTCCCATCCATTGGCTGGGGACCTTTTGCACAGTGCTCGGGGATCTGTGCTCAGTGAGCGTTCCCCAGACACCAGCAGTCGTGGCAGAAGCAGGAAGTGCGGGATGGGGGCAGAGGAGGTGAGTGAGTCGGCGTCTCTGCCGGGGGAGGGAGGCAGAAGGCAGAGACGCTGGAGCTACAGGCACAAGCTTGCTTTATCACAAAAATAACAAAATTTGCCTTACTAACCAGCTACGGCTTTAGCGCTGCCTGTCACTCATCTTTGTTGACACAGTTGCGATGATAGTGATGTCACGACTACAGCACATGACTGCTGCAGCCAATGACTGAGTTCAACGGTCATGCTGACAAACAGGTAATCCCTGCATTTGTTGCGGCTAACAGCCGCAAGACATTCCGCTGCGGCGCGAGCATATTTTGCGAGCATGCCGAAGATACTCGGTTAGGACTCGAGCGTGCTCGGATAACGCCTTATCAGAGCATGTTCGATCAACACTAATCTGATCCCAACACGTGGTTGTATTCAAAGCGAACTGCAAAATGATGAATACAATCACAATAATCTGTACTAGCTTCTCCAATTGCAAAAAGTGTTTTTTTAAGGACAGAGGCAAAAAGTCCTCTCATTTTATGGGCTGTCCAGGAAACTGTCCACCCTGGCCTTCTATCCTCTCCTGTAGCTATTCTACATTTAACGTGGTGCTAATACAAAAGTGTAAGTGTGGCACCCTGCTATACTACAGGTACCACAGGACCCAAAAGGGTGCATGGATGGACTTCTCCACAAGAGGCCCTCATTACAAACAAACACCTCCACCCTTCCACCTCATACCACCAGAGGGAGCCTGTTAGGGATATATATATGGAGGGTGGAGTCAGGCAGTTCAGTCTGAGTCAAAGTCAGAGGAGAGCTTGCTGACGCTGAGAGCAGTGAAGACGCAGCACGTCTGCTGCTGTATTGAGGGCCCCGAGTGTGGCTGGAGGCAAAGAGGAGAGGAGAGAGGAGTTGAGGGGGCAGACGAGCATCATAGGCTCACCCCAAGACACAAACCGGACACCCGGTCCGCGCCTACAGGGTCCTCTATACCCAGTAGGGACTACCAGCATACCAGGAGGCTTCCAGACCCCTGGTCATCTTGAAGCCGCCAGCAATAACAGGACTAGGAACCACGAAGGCCCCGGCGTCCAGGGATAGTGGTTGCCAAAGAAAGGTCCTACTACCAAGCGGTCAGGTGAGAGAGCAACACAACACAGAAGCTAGGCCAAGTTCCAGGCTGGCTAGAAGCTTAGAGAGAGGGAGACACGGATCAGGAGGCCTTATACCCCCTCACTGGGGAGAAGTCCTGAAGTGCACCTTTCCTAGCAAGTACCCTGGACTATACCTGCCGTTACACCAGTAAAGGTACTGAAGCGATCCCCCTGTGTGCGTGTCCGTCATTCCCCTTGACCTGGCCATCTCTCACCTGCATCCTGTGGCATCGGCATCTCTGCCCCCTGCCAGGCAGAAACGCCGTCCCTCTCGCCGCCGCGCTCCCCGCCCGGCGTCCTCTGGCGCTCCTCTTCCTGCTGCTGCCGGCGCGCGTGGCTTCCCGGGCGCTGTTCTTGGGGCGCGCGCTCCCTCCCTCTTGGGGGGGCCGCGCGTGCCATCCTGGGGAGTCCCCAGCCGGTAGCCGGAGGTCCTCCCGTATGTGGGGCGCCTCCTCCGGGGTGGGGGTGCCCGAGCAATAGTTGTTGCATGGTGTGCTTGCTTCTGCTTCGGCCCTCGGGTCCCGCTGCTGGCCTGGCTTCTGGTCCTGCCCGCCGGCCTGGCTGCTGGTCCGGTCTGCCGGCCTGGCTGCTTTCCGGCCCGGCAGTCTGTCTTCCGTTCGGTCCGCCGATCTGTCTGTGGGCTCTGCCTGCCTTCTTACCTGGGGGCTCCTGCCCGTCACTTGCCGTCACCACCTGACAGCGTACCTAGAGGCTCCTGCCCGTCACTTGCCGTGACCACCTGACAGCCTACCTAGAGGCTCCTGCCCGTCACTTGCCGTGACCACCTGACAGCCGACCTAGAGGCTTCTGCCTGTCACCTGCCGTGACCACCTGACAGCCTACCTAGAGGCTCCTGCCTGTCACCTGCCGTGACCACCTGACAGCCTACCTAGAGGCTCCCGCCTGTCGCCTGCTGTGTCTACCAGTCCATCTACCCGGATCACTCGTCAGCCTGCCTGCTGTGCCCATCTGCAATATCGGTCAGTCCCTGCCATCTGTACCGTAGGAGTCACCTGCTCCCTTACAAGGTCGTCACCAGAGTAGCACCTGGTCCCTCTGCTCGGACCCTCCCTGGTCACGGAGTTGATTGAGCCGCCGTACGACCTTGGTCGCTCCGAGTTGATACCTAGTTACGCCCCTCTGGGTCCCTCCTTGCACCGCAGCACAGAGGTTCCACCTCCTGGATCCATAACAGTTTGCTCGGGCCATGGAACCCGGTGGCCCCCCTTCGCTCTCTGACCTGTACCAGGAGGTTTCTCGTCAGAGATCCCAACAGGAAACCATCTTGAACTTCCTGCGGAATGTCAACTCCCGCCTGGACACGCTGTCTGTCCCACCTGTGTCCGCCTCGAGTCGTGCGACTCCCGCTCCGGCAGCACCGCTGTCCACCAATACCACGGCATCCAACCCAGGTCCCCGACTTTCTGCACCTCCTAGTTTTGGAGGTGACCCCGTCTCATGTCGGGGCTTTCTGAACCAGTGCACGCTGCACTTTGAACTTTTGGCACATCAGTTTCCCTCCGACCGGGTCAAGGTGGCGTTCATCATGTCTCACCTCACCGGGGAAGCACTGGCATGGCTTAACCCCCTATGGGAGAGAGGGGATTCCCTGCTGTCTGATCTTCCGGCTTTCCTCTCTGCTTTCCGGAGGGTCTTCGATGAACCCGGACGTAGGATTTCTACTGCCTCCTCTTCGCTCCGTCTCCGCCAAGGATGTCTCACCGTGGCCCAGTATGCCATACGGTTCCGTACCCTCGCCTCTGAACTTACCTGGGACAACGAGGCACTGGTGTCCACCTTTTGGGAGTGCCTTTCCGGTCGGATCAAGGACGAGCTAGCCTTTCGGGACATCCCCACCACTCTGGATGACCTGGTGTCGCTAGCTACCCGAATCGACATCCGTTTCCTGGAACGTGCTAAAGAGACTACGCGGGAGAGAAGATTTCCTCATCTTGCTCCTACTTTCCAGAGCAATTCCCCGGGCACGCTCGCCCAAACCTATGCAGGTAGACCAGACCAAGATGGTCAAATCTCGCCAGGAGTCACGCCGAGCCAAGGGGAGCTGTTTCTACTGTGGCAGTAAGGAGCACTTCATCCATTCCTGCCCTGTGAAGCCGGGAAACGCCAGTGTCTAGGACCGCTCGGAGAGGTCATCCTGGGCAAAAGTAAACCCTCTCCTTCCCTGACTTTGTCTGTTTCTATCTCCTGGGGAGAGAACCGCTACTTTGAAATTGCACACCTGGATTCCGGAGCTACTGGGAACCTCATTTCCCAGTCCCTGGTAGAGAAATATCACATTCCCACCAAACCTCTGGCTGAATTATTGGCAGTCGCCTCCGTGGATGGAAGACTCCTTCCGGTGTCCATCCTGCTCGTCACAGAACCTATAAGCCTGCAGGTGGGAATGCTGCACTCTGAGAGGATCTCCTTCCATGTGCTTTCCGGTCTCTCTCACTCCCTATTGCTAGGTCTACCCTGGCTTCAGAGACATGAACCCGTGCTGAATTGGCAATCCGGTGAAGTTCTCCGTTGGGGTCAGGATTGCCATAAGACCTGCCTGGTCCCGGTCCGCCCGGTTCGTCCTCCACCCACCCCGGCTAATCTACCCGGTTTACCGGCACCTTACTGGTCCTATGCAGATGTCTTCGACAAAAAGGAAGCAGAGACACTGCCACCTCATAGGCCATATGATTGCCCGATCAACCTGGGCGTATTTACCCGTTGTCGTCGGCCGAAACCCGGGCCATGTTGGAGTACATTAAGGAGAATCTGGCTAGGGGATTCATCCGGAAATCTACCTCCCCGACTGGAGCCGGATTCTTCTTCGTTAAGAAGAAGGATGGTTCACTACGCCCCTGTATTGACTATAGAGGACTCAACCAAATCACGGTCAAAAACAAATCCCCCTTGCCGCTCATCTCCGAGTTGTTTGACCACCTTAAGGGCGCTAGGATCTTTTCCAAGCTGGATCTATGTGGGGGGTATAATCTGGTCCGGATCCGTCAAGGAGACGAGTGGAAGACGGCATTCAATACCCGGGACGGTCACTATGAATACCATGTGATGCCCTTCGGTCTCTGCAATGCTCCCGCCATCTTCCAAGAATTAGTCAACGACATCTTCCGTGACCTTCTATATTCCTGCGTGGTGGAGTACCTGGACATCTTGGTCTTCTCTCCGGACCTTCCCACACACCGGAGAGATGTTCGTCAGGTCCTGCTGAGGCTCAGGCAGAATCACCTCTATTCCAAATTTGAGAAGTGCCTCTTCGAGCAGACCTCCCTTCCGTTTCTGGGCTATATTATCTCCCAGACAGGTCTACGAATGGACCCCGAGAAGCTCTCTGCTGTCTTAAAGTGGCCCCATCTGGAGGATTTGAAGGCTATTCAGCGATTCCTGGGCTTCGCCAACTACTACCGTCTCTTCATCCCGCACTTCTCTTCTCGGACTGCTCCCATCTCTGTGCTCACCCGTAAGGGAGCAAATCCCAAGGAATGGCCGCCCGAAGCTGAGGAGGCCTTCCTTTCCTTAAATCAAGTCTTCTCCTCTGCCTCAGTGCTGCACCGTCCGGACTGCAACAAACAGTTCTTCCTGGAGGTTGATGCTTCCTCCTCCGGAGCCGGAGCAGTGCTCACCCAAAAATCTTCATCCGGGAGAATGGTATCCTGCGGCTTCTTCTCCAAACTCTTCTCCTCGTCTGAACGCAACTACTCCATAGGAGACCGAGAGCTGCTAGCCATCAAATTGGCGCTGGAGGAGTGGTGTTACCTGCTTGAAGGGGCTCTATACCCGGTGATCATCTATACTGATCACAAAAACCTAGCATATCTCCAGAATGCCCAAAAACTCAATCAGCGTCAGGCCCGGTGGTCTCTGTTCTTCGCTCGCTTCGACTTTATCCTACATTTCCGCCCGGCGGACAAGAATGTTAAAGCTGACGCCTTGTCCCGATCCTTCCTGTCCTCCGATGTAGAGGAGGAGCCTATGCACATCATCGACCCCTCCAAAGTTATGAGTATGGCCCCCTTGGATCTGACTCGTCTCCCACCCGGTAAGACGTTTGTAGCGGTTCCAGATCGGGAGAAGATTCTTCACTGGGGTCATTCATCTAAACTAGCCGGCCAGAAGAAGACCTTCCTGCTCATTACCCGGCATTACTGGTGCCCACCCTGCGCAAGGATGTGGTAGACTTCATCTCAGCCTGTTCGTCCTGTGCCTGCAACAAAGTTCCTAGACATCTTCCAGCCGGTCACCTCCTGCCTCTTCCCGTACGTGCTGCCCCGTGGCAGCACATTGCTACGGACTTTATTACAGATCTCCCCATTTCTGCCCGTTGTACAGTCATTTGGGTGGTCGCCGACCGCTTTTCTAAAATGGCCCACTTCATCCCTCTGCCTGGTCTCCTGTCTGCATCGGAGCTGGCTAAGGACTTCATCCTTCACATCTTCCGTCTCCATGGTCTACCCCTCCACATTGTGTCGGATCGAGGGGTTCAGTTCACTGCTGGATGTCACCCTGGATTTCTCCTCTGCTTACCATCCCCAGTCCAATGGCCAAGTGGAGCGTATTAACCAGATCCTTACCAGCTACCTCCGGCACTTTGTTAACGCTCACCATACCGATTGGGTGGAGCTCCTACCATGGGCCGAGTTCTCCTACAACAACCATGAGAGCGAATCTACTTCCAAGCCCCCGTTCTTCGTAGTCTACGGTCAACATCCCCGGATTCCATTTCCCGTCTCCGCTTCTGTGGACAACCCTGCCGCGGAGTCTCTGGTCAGCAAATTTTCCACCATTTGGGAAAATACTAGGTCCGCACTTCTTCGGTCCTCCGAGCGGATGAAGCGACATGCTGACAAGAGACGTCTGGATCCGTCTCAATTCCGTCCGGGAAACAAGGTTTGGCTCTCCTCCAAACATGTTTGGCTCAAAATACCCTCCTATAAGTTGGGTCCTCGGTTCATCGGTCCATTTGAAGTCCTCAAACAAATCAACCCAGTGGCCTACAAGTTAAAACTCCCGGCCACCTTGCGGATTCCCAACTCCTTCCACGTATCTCTCCTCAAACCAGTTGTGTTTAATTCTTTTTCCAACAATCCAGGTACTCCCCCTGCCCCGGTTTCCGCTGAGGACGTTTTTGAGGTAGAGAACATTCTGGCAGCCAAGAGGGTAAAAGGAAAAAGCTTTTTTCTGGTGGATTGGAAGGGGTTTGGCTCAGAGGAGAGAACTTGGGAACCCAGGGAGAACATTTATGCCCCGCTTCTCCTTAAAAAATTTTTTTCTGGCCTAAAAAAGAGGGGGCGTAAAGGGGGGGGTACTGTGGCATCGGCGTCTCTGCCCCCTGCCAGGCAGAGACGCCGTCCCTCTCGCCGCCGCGCTCCCCGCCCGGCGTCCTCCGGCGCTCCTCTTCCTGCTGCTGCCGGTGCGCGCAGCTTCCCGGGCGCTGTTCTTGGGGCGCGCCGTCCCAGGGAGTCTCCGGCCGGTTGCCGGAGGTCCTCCCGTATGTGGGGCGCCTCCTCTGGGGTGGGGGTGCCCAAGCAATAGTTGTTGCATGGTGTGCTTGCCTCTGCTTCGGCCCTCGGGTCTCGCTACTGGCCTGGCTGCTGGTCCTGCCCGCCGGCCTGGCTGCCGGTCCGGTCCGCCGGCCTGGCTGCTCTCCGTCCCGGCAGTCTGTCTTCCGTTCGGTCCGCCGGTCTGTCTGTGGGCTCTGCCCGCCTCCTTACCTGGGGGCTCCTGCCCGTCACTTGCCGTGACCACCTGACAGCCTACCTAGAGGCTCCTGCCCGTCACTTGCCGTGACCACCTGACAGCCTACCTAGAGAATCCTGCCCGTCACTTGCCGTGACCACCTGACAGCCTACCTAGAGGCTCCTGCCCGTCACTTGCCGTGACCACCTGACAGCCGACCTAGAGGCTTTTGCCTGTCACCTGCCATGACCACCTGACAGCCTACCTAGAGGCTCCTGCCTGTCACCTGCCGTGACCACCTGACAGCCTACCTAGAGGCTCCCGCCTGTCGCCTGCCATGTCTACCAGTCCATCTACCCGGATCACTCGTCAGCCTGCCTGCTGTGCCCATCTGCAATATCGGTCAGTCCCTGCTATCTGTACCGTAGGAGTCACCTGCTCCCTTACAAGGTCGCCCCCAGAGTAGCACCTGGTCCCTCGGACCCTCCCTGGTCACGGAGTCGATTGGGCCGCCGTACAACCTTGGTCGCTCTGAGTTGATACCTAGTTACACCCCTTTGGGTCCCTCCTTGCACCGCAGCACAGAGGTTCCACCTCCCGGATCCGTAACACATCCCTTCCATCAACTATGCCTCGGGGGTCCGCTCCGCCAGTGGGGAGCAGAAACATCCCAGCTGCCATCTCATCACCCCCGGAGATCTGCAGCAGCATTACCGGAAACCACAGGTGGCGTCACGAAACAAACCATACACTATAAACCCCCTTTTTCAAGAGAGACCCCAGAATACGGGCCCGGGAGCTGACTGCCTTGACATCCTACGCAAGGTAAAAGGCCCGGGTACCGAGTCCCCTATATCCCCCTGGGTGACAAATCTCTCTTCCTGGCGTCACGAACAGGATTTCGTGCCCGTAGCCACCGGGTACTGTGTGCCGTAATTGAACTGTGTTTAAACTGTGGTGAACATCGCCGCCATTACCGCATCGCCGCACGGGAAGAAGAGGGGCGTAACCGCGGGAACCAGAGTGGCGTGACTGCTGGAAGCGTGCGAAACTCAAGCCCCGCCTCACGCTCTGACGCAGCACCAGGAAGCGTCAGGTCCTGGAAGGAGACCGTTGTCTGCGGAGCTGCAGCCTACCTGAAAAAGTAAAGGAGGTAGGCTACGGTTCACTAGGGGGGCGCAACCATGGCCGATGACCATCAAAACGCCGGAGCACCGGTTAACGCTCCTGATGCTCAAATTGCGCCCGGCGCTGATCAGGCCGGAGCAGCCACCCCACCAGCAGGGGTCGCGATTCCAGTCATGCCCATGGCCCTACCGTACATCCCCGGAGAAAAATGGCTTCCCCAGTAAGATGGCAAACCAGACACCCTGTCTGGATTCAAGAGAAAGTTATGCGGTGTATTGGACATGTATTCAATGACTGGTAAACATAGCTGTTGTGCTGGGACAATTGACTGGTGCCGCAGAGCGGGAAGTTGAAACCTGGCCAGCAGCAGACCAGGAATCAGTAGCCATTATCTTTAAGAGACTGCAAACTGTCTTTGAAAACCGCACTTAGACAGATCTCCGGATTAGGTTCTACCACTGTACCCAGAAACCTGAGGACAGTATCCGGGACTATGCCTGGCGTCTACAAGAGGCACAGCGGGCCCTGAAACAGGTTAGTCCAGCCAGCATACAAGATGAGAACAAAATGCTGACAGAACAGTTCATCCGGGGGTTGAGGTTCCAGGAGGAGAGCAGAACTGTATGGTGGTGGGCCCTAGATCATCCAAATGCCCCCTTTGACTCCCTGAAGGACATGGCTATTAAGGGTCAGCAGCCCCTGGAACCATCAGATACGGCTATCCAGCGTTACCAGGGTGGGGCCACCCCAGTGCCCGCAGCACCCACTGCTCCTTCATTAACGGCTGAAACAAAAATGCAAACAGTGCCCCCTAGCGAGCTGAACAGCCTGCGCTCTGAAGTGCGTCAGCTAAGTAAAACCCTGGCCACTGTCCTGAGCACCCTGCAGCTACAGACGGAGCCCGAGCCGGAAGGAAGGATCCTACTCACCGACAGTCCTGAAGATGTCCCCTGGATGAGGAGAAGAAGGAGGACAACGCCACCCCGTAGGAGGACAACGCCACCCCGTGGGAGGACCAACGACCAACGTCGCCCTCCAGGAGACTTCATCTACTACCGTTGCCACAAGGCAGGCCACACCACGCGGAACTGTCCTTTAAACGGGCAAACCCTGGGGCCAAGAGCCGACACCCAGGAGTAGATCAATCAGGCCCATCAAGCTGGTACGACAGGTTTGTAGGAGGAAGGCCTTTCCTGTCCATCTTGCTGGATGGCATAGCAACACCAGCATTACTGTACACCGGCTCACAGGTAACCATCATACCTGATGTCCTCTACAAAAGGTACTGGTCCATAGATGAACTCCACCCGCCAGCCCCGAACCTCTCTGTGTATGCCTCTAACGGCCTTTCTCTTAACCTAGTAGGGGTTAAGGACGTGACAGTGAAGGTGGGGAGAGTGGAACTAAAAGACCAAGGGCTAATTGTCATAGAATCTAACCCTGGTGATGATACCAATCCGTATATGATACTTGGTACAAATATTGTTGGTAACTGTTTGGGAGAAGTGTTGTTTTTACTCCAACAGATTGCTGACACTGCCAAACCAGGGCAGAGGAAGGTGCTCCAGAAAGAAATTCGAGCCCTCCTGTACCAGCAACCGGTAAAGCTAACAGATTGGTAATGTACGGGTGACAGACCGAATACCCATTGTGATTCCCCCAATGAGAGAAATGCTGGTTTGGTGTAGGGCAGCAATAGGTCTCAAGGGACAGAACTACCAGGCGGTAGTGGAGCCCGTCAGTTCAGAACACAGACCTACACTCCTAACTGCTAGAGGGGTGGTTGATGTACGTAATGGAAGGGTACCTGTACGTCTCCTAAATTGTGGGGAGGAGGAAGTTAAATTGCCAAGATACGCCACTGTTGCCCGACTGTATACTGTGAATGATGATGCCATACACACAGTGGAATCCTTGACCCCACCAGACACAGTGGAGGACAATGACTCCGAAGCTCAGCTGGAGGATTGGTGTCAACAGCTGCATGTTGGGACTGACGCCACTCCTGTCTATCAGAAACACAGTGTTTACAGAGTGGTTCAGGAATATGAACAAGTGTTTAGTAAATACCCACTTGATTTTGGAAGGGTTAAAGGGGTACAACACCACATACCCACCGATAACCATCCACCCATTAAGGAGCGTTACAGACCCATACCACCAGCACATTACCAAAAAGCCAAGGAAATGTTGCATGACATGAAAAAGGCAGGGGTAGTAAGGGATAGCTGTAGCCCCTGGGCAGCTCCCCTGGTCCTGGTCAGAAAGAAGGACGGTAGCATGAGGATGTGTGTAGATTGTAACATACCTGGTGGCGTCCTTGCATAGTGGTCCATCTCCCACTGTGCAAGAGCGCGCACTTGATTTCCAGTCCAGACTATCACTCGGGCTTTCCTCCATGCTGTCTGCTTGCCTCTGTTTCTTCTGCTTATGGGCGGCGCCCGATCACTTCCTGCTTCTTGTAGCTGCTGCAGGCACACCCCTTGTGCATCCTCAGCCTATTGCTGTCTGTCACCTGGTATTTAACCCAGCTCTTTCCTGGAATCCTTGCCTGAGCATTGTGTTCTGTCAGTTGGCTTCTTGTCACTGATGTGCCAGGTCCTGTCTATGTTTCCTGCCTTGCGGTATCAGTTCCCGTGTCTGAACTGTGTCCTGTCTGAACTATCTTCTTGCCTGTTGTCTTCTGCCTATCCTGGAGGCTGTATTTCCAGGCCAGTGTGAACACGCTCCTAGCCTGTTCTTTCCGCCTTCTAGGGGCCGCATACCTAGAACCGCTCCTGTATCTTGCTGCTGTGTCTGTTCTTGTCTGAATACTCTCCTAGCCTGTTACCTGTTTTTCTCTATGTCCGTACCTTCCCTTTTCCTGCAGAATCTAATCCCGTACCTAACTCCTACTCGTTGTCCCTGTACTCCCGTTTGTGAGTTTAGAGTCCACTCGCTACTTCATTGCAAGTATCTTGTGTGTACCTGGTTCTGCCTCTCCCTTCCAGTCTGTTCCGTGTGAACAGAGCCCTGTCCGCTCTGCTCTGACCCTGTGCTCGCTGCTCCGGCAGTCTCGCTCTGCTCTGACCCTTTGCTCGCTGCTCTGGCAGTATCGCTCTGCTCTGACCCTTTGCTCGCTGCTCTGGAAGTCTCGCTCTGCTCTGACCCTTTGCTCGCTGCTCCGGCAGTCTCGCTCTGCTCTGACCCTTTGCTCGCTGCTCCGGCAGTCTCGCTCTGCTCTGACCCTTTGCTCGCTGCTCCGGCAGTCTCGCTCTGCTCTGACCCTTTGCTCGCTGCTCCGGCAGTCTCGCTCTGCTCTGACCCTTTGCTCGCTGCTCCGGCAGTCTCGCTCTGCTCTGACCCTTTGCTCGCTGCTCCGGCAGTCTCGCTCTGCTCTGACCCTTTGCTCGCTGCTCCGGCAGTCTCGCTCTGCTCTGACCCTTTGCTCGCTGCTCCGGCAGTCTTGCTCTGTTCTGACCCTTTGCTCGTTGCTCCAGCAGTCTCGCTCTGCTTCTCTCGCTCACCGCTCCAGGCGGCCTTGTCCTGCTCTTCTCTTGTTCGCTGCTCTGGGCGGCCTCACTCTGCTGTGTTTGTCCACCGCATCTGCGGTTCTGTTCCTGAGTCCCAGTCTGTACTGGGTCCTATCCACTCGGTGCTCCAACCTTTCGTACCTGCCAGTACCTCCCTGCCTGCATACCAGTCGTGCTTACCAGCATCCGCCAGTCTGCATACCAGCCGTGTCTGCCTATACCCAGCAGTCTGTGTGCCAGCCTAACCTGCCTGTTCCTGTATTCCCCTGTGTGGGTCAACAGCTGTGTCCGGGGTTTGTCCTGGAGCAGCACCTGGTCCCTCTGCTCGGTTCCTCCTTGGTGCACTGGCGTCGTATGCCGTCGTGCGACCCTGGTCGGATCGGGTGGATACTTAGTTACGCCCCTCCAGGCATTCACTCTCCGGCACGGTCCAGTGGAATCACTACATATACACGCACACGCCACTCAGCCCGGGCGTGTGCATTACATAGATTATAGACAAATTAATCGAATAACACATAAAGATGCATACCCTTTGCCCATATAGAGGAATCCCTGGCTGGACTAAAATCTGCCAATTACTTCTCTACATTGGATCTCACTAGCGGGTACTGGCAAGTCTCTGTTGCTGAGGAAGACCGGGAGAAGACAGCCTTCACCACCCCGATGGGATTATGCGAGTTCAACAGTATGCCGTTTGGGCTCTGCAACGCCCCCGGAACATTCCAGAGGCGGATGGAGTGTTGCTTAGGACACCGGAACTTTGAGACAGTGCTACTGTACCTGGATGACGTTATCGTGTACTCGAGGACGTATGAAGACCATCTGAAGCACCTGGAGGAGGTATTTGAAGCATTGTCCCGGTATGGGTTGAAACTAAAACCTTCTAAATGCCACTTACTCAAGCAGAAGGTTCAGTACCTGGGACACGTAGTCAGCTCAGAGGGAGTAGCAACAGACCCAGAGAAGGTCACTGCCATCCAGAAGTGGCCTGAACCGAGAAGCATCAAAGAAGTACGGCAATTCCTGGGACTGGTTGGGTACTACAGGAGGTTCATAAAGGACTATACCTAAAAGCTAGCACCTCTACAAGATCTCCTGGTAGGACAGTCAAAAAGAGGAAAAAGTCCCCCATTCCAGTGGGGCAAAGAGCAGACTGAGTCCTTTGCATCAATGAAGGAAGTCCTAACCGGTGAAGAAATCCTGGCTTACCCTGACTACAGCCAGCCTTTCCTGTTGTATACCGACGCCAGCAACGAGGGACTGGGAGCTGTGTTATCCCAGAAGCAAAACGGCAGAGAGAAGGTAATTGCTTATGCCAGTCAGAAGGTTCCCCCTACTGAAAGGAACCCGGAGAATTACAGTTCCTTCAAGCTGGAGTTCCTGGCCTTGGTCTGGGCTATCACTGAAAGATTCAAGCATTACCTAGCCTCAACTAAATTCACAGCCTTTACTGACAATAATCCTTTGACACACCTGGAGACAGCCAGGTTGGGAGCAATGGAACAGTGGTGGGTGGCCAGACTGTCGAATTATTAGTTCACAATCAAGTACCGGGCAGGTCACAAGAATACCAATGCTGATGCCTTGTCAAGAATGCCCCACCAGTCGGACACTGAGGATGAAGTGGATGATCTCGAAGAAATTGAACTGCCTGCTTTCCACAGAAATGGAATGGTCCATGAACAGCACGCCTCCAGAAGATGTCATGGTAGAATGCCAAACCCTCTACCTCATCACAGCTGGAAGGAGACCCAGGACAGTGACCCAGTTGTCAGCCTCATCAAAAGACTGAAAACCCAAGAAGGTTCTCACCTGGAGAAGAATGCTCCCCCACAAGCCAAACACCTGTGGAATGAGAGAAGCCGGCTGTTCATCTACAGAGAGAAGCTGTGCAGAAGGTATGTCAACCCCAAGACCCATGAAATGGTGTGGCAGATTGTTGTACCCAGGACAGATATCCAGATGGTGTTTGAGGCCTACCACGATCAAGCAGGTCACTTTGGCTGGAAGAAGCTGGAAACCCTGCTGAAGGACCGATTCTATTGGGTTGGGATGCGGAGTTCCATAGAAAGGTGGTGCCGGAATTGTGGGCCCTGTAGCCTCAGAAGGAAAGACTACGGCAGCCAGAAAGCACCCTTGCAGTCCATCAAAACAACCCAACCCCTGGAGATTGTCGCTCTGGATCACGTCAAACTGTCGCCCAGCAGATCAGGCTACTCCTATGCCCTGACCATGGTGTATCACTATTCCCAGTTCCTGGTGGTAGCCCCTGTCAAGGATCTGACAGCAGAAACTGCAGCAAGAACATTTCAAGCCTACTTCTGCAGACCCCATGGGTATCCGGACAAGGTGCGAACAGATCAAGGCCCTGCTTTTGAAGCTGAGCTATTCAAGGAATTCTGTCACCTGTATGGATGCAAGAAGATCCGGACTACGCCATATCATCCGCAAACCAACTGTATGTGCAAGAAAATGAATAACATCATCATAGATCTGTTGAAAACTCTACCTTTGGAAGAGAGGAACCAGTGGCCAGAAAAGCTACCTGACCTCGTGGACCTGTATAACCACATACCCGTGAGTTCTACTAATTGTACCCCAGCGTACCTCATGAGAGCAAGACATGGAAAATTGCCCATGGACCTGGAGCTCGGAGTGGTAGAACCTGCTGCAGATACGTCCACTGAAGATTGGGACACGAGTCGGCAAGAGCAGTACAGGAAACTACAGGCCTGTGTCGAAGACAGTCTAAACAAGGTGAGGGAAAGATAGGAAGAGCAGTATAACAAACATGCACCAGCAAAACCCTTGGCACCTGGAGAAATAGTGCTAAAGCGGAAAAGAAGAGGTCACAAGCTCGATGACCAGTGGGAAAGAGAGCCCTACACCGTGTTAAAGTCCAGATTTGACAACAGTAAAACCTGCCCGATCAGCAAAGATGGAGGTAAAACAACCGCAACAGTCTCAAGAGACGATTTGAAAGTGTGCCCAGGTCTACTGAAGACAACAGAGGAAGAAGTACCTCCTATAGCACCGGAAGAACCCAAGGAAGATGTGCTTCACACAGTTCTAGGAGATTTCCCTGCGGACTGGCCTCAACTTGATGGAGCAGTTATTATACCAGTAATACACTTCTATCAATCACAAGCAGAACCTGTGAGAGCCCTAGAAGAACCCGCTCAGGAACAGGAAGAGTTCCCAGTAAGAGGAGGATCACCCGTTGAGGTGGAGCCTGAAGGCCCAGTAATCAGTGTACTTGCCAGTCCCATAGAGAGATTGAGGCAGTTTTATAATCTACCAGCACGTACACATGATAGGTTAACAGAGAGTGCATGCACAGACACCAGTAACACCCCAGTGCTACGAAGGTCCACACGCAGCACACAAGGCCAAATCCCTGACAGGTTTAGGGATTAAAATACAAAATGCCTAAAGTATAAATAGTTACCCAGTTGGGTTTGGCCTATTTTTTATTGTGTAAACTGTCAATAATATGTGTTCATTTAGTTACCCGTAAGGGTACAAAGACTGCAGGCTGAGGACTGTGAGCAGCCAAAAACTGTCCTTGTAAATAGTTGCACTCATCAAAAGTGCCCCCTTATTAGACCACTGAACAAAAACCCGTTTGGCGTGGCCGAAGACGTGGTCCAACACCTGGATCACTTATGCCCTGTAGCCACGCCCAGGGCATACGTTGAGTGTTTTCAGGGGGGGGCCCTCATGTTACTCATTTTGTGGAATGGACACCTGGTGACGGGACTTATTGTAACATTATTATTGTTATTGTAATTATTATTGTTATTGTTGTTACCTGTTTTAAAATGCTTCAGTCCAGGAGTACTGAATTGTACTAGGGGGGGATGTGGCACCCTGCTATACTACAGGTACCACAGGACTCAAAAGGGTGCATGGATGGACTTCTCCACAAGAGGCCCTCATTACAAACAAACACCTCCACCCTTCCACCTCATACCACCAGAGGGAGCCTGTTAGGGATATATATATGGAGGGTGGAGTCAGGCTGTTCAGTCTGAGTCAGAGGAGAGCGTACTGACGCAGAGAGCAGTGAAGACGCAGCACGTCTGCTGCTGTATTGAGGGCCCCGAGTGTGGCCAGAGGCAAAGAGGAGAGGAGAGAGGAGTTGAGAGGGCAGACGAGCATCATAGGCTCACCCCAAGACACAAACCGGACACCGGGTCCGCGCCTACAGGGTCCTCTATACCCAGTAGGGACTACCGGTATACCAGGAGGCTTCCAGACCCCTGGTCATCCTGAATCCGCCAGCAATAACAGGACTAGGAACCACGAAGGCCCCGGTGTCCAGGGATAGTGGTTGCCAAAGAAAGGTCCTACTACCAAGCTGTCAGGTGAGAGAGCAACACAACACAGAAGCTAGGCCAAGTTCCAGGCTGGCTAGAAGCTTAGAGAGAGGGAGACACGGATCAGGAGGCCTTATAACCGCTCACTGGGGAGAAGTCCTGAAGTGCACCCTTCCTAGCAAGTACCCTGGACTATACCTGCCGTTACACCAGTAAAGGTACTGAAGCGAACCCCCTGTGTGCGTGTCCGTCATTCCCCCTGACCTGGCCATCTCTCACCTGCATCCCTTCCATCAACTCTGCCCCGGGCGTCCGCTCCGCCTGTGGGGAGCAGAAACATCCCAGCTGCCATCTCATCACCCCCAGAGGTCTGCAGCAGCGCTACCGGAAACCACAGGTGGCGTCACGAAACAAACCATACACTAAAAAACCCCTTTTTCAAGAGAGACCCCAGAGTACAGTCCCGGGAGCCGACTGCCGTGACATCCTAAGCAAGGTAAAAGGCCCGGGTACCGAGTCCCCTATATCCCCCTGGGTGACACATAAGCTTCACCATTCTGAAGCACATATGATTAGTTGGTAATTTTTATTGCATTTTTGAGCAGATGAGGCAATTAAAAACTTGTGGTATTTCAATTTTGTTTTTCTGTACAGCATTTACCATTCTGGTTCAGTATTGTATATTTGGATAGATCAGACATTTGCAGAGACAATGATACTGAATCTGCTTATTTTTAAAATTTCTTCATTTTTGTATTGAGAAAAGGGGTTGGGGGTTGGGATTCAAACTTTTATGCTTTTTTTTATTTGTAATATGTTAATATTTTTTTTTTATTACTTATTTATTTAGTCCCCCTTTGGATCTTCACTTGTACTATACACTGCAATACTTTAATATTGCATTAGGTAGAGAAATTAACTATCTAATATGAAGTCCATTTATAGGTTGGGCTATATAAGTGCATCCAGCTGAAATATGCGCTGGCGTTAGCGCCCCCAGTTTGGGCTCGTTCGCGGTCACACCCTTTTGCGATGCAAAATGAGCAATGAGCCATTTTCATTTTATTCAGCCAATGAGGATCCTAAGAAGTGTGGGCACATCCTGTTAGGCATGTAGGCATCTTAACTAATGGCATGGCTGTGATTGGCTGCTGAAATGATGTCATGATGCACTATAAAAGCCGCCGCCGCCATTTTGAGCTCACTCTGCTGTGAATTCAGTTAGGGATAGGACGCTGTTGTTCTGAGGGACAGTTTTAGCTACCTATTTGGTCTATTCTGCTTTACCCAAGCTACTTTATAAATCGCTGTGCCTTGCATTGCTAGTGCACAGTTCTCTGTACTGTTCACCGCTGTCTGCAAGGTCTGGTGTGTGAGTGCAGCTCACCCTGTAGTGTGTGCTTCAGCCAAGTCTGGTTGTAGTGCACTCAGTGTGTGTCACTGCCTCATACATTGTCCTTTTTTGCCAATTCATAATTTTTCCTGATATCTCCTATTAGTGTGGTGGTTCCATCCGCATTCAGCTAAATTGGTTCCAAACACACTATATAGGAGTAGATAGAGAAATTTTTTTGGTCTTGCAGCGCTAGTGCACAGTGCTCTGCATCTGTACTGTTCACCGCTGTCTGCAAGGTCTGGTGTGTGAGTGCAGCTCACCCTGTAGTGTGTGCTTCAACCACGTCTGGTTGTAGTGCACTCAGTGTGTGTCACTGCCTCATACATTGTCCTTTTTTGCGAATTCATAATTTTTCCTGATATCTCCTATTAGTGTGGTGGTTCCATCCGTATTCAGCTAAATTGGTTCCAAACACACTATATAGGAGTAGATAGAGAATTTTTTTTGGTCTTGCAGCGCTAGTGCTCAGTGCTCTGCATCTGTACTGTTCACCGCTGTCTGCAAGGTCTGGTGTGTGAGTGCAGCTCACCCTGTAGTGTGTGCTTCAACCACGTCTGGTTGTAGTGCACTCAGTGTGTGTCACTGCCTCATACATTGTCCTTTTTTGCCAATTCATAATTTTTTCTGATTTCTCCTATTAGTGTGGTGGTTCCATCCGTATTCAGCTAAATTGGTTCCAAACACACTATATAGGAGTAGTTAGAGGAGCCTTTCTGCAGCATTGGGCCCTGCAGCCCCAGCCAGATTAGTATTAGCCTATTTTTTGCAGCCTCATCTATTGCATTGTAGGTTACCTTCCTACATTGTAATAGCTACAAAAAGTTTGTGATACTATCGTTATTACATCTTTAGGCACATCCAGTGTCTTTTTGTGACAAAAAAAAACTAAATAAAGTTCACCAAACACTCCACTTTACAGTTGTGTAGGCCACATTAGCTCATATTAAAGTCTAGTCCACACTTTATAAAATTAGTGTTTCTTATACCTGTTAGCAGCTGTTCAGGAATAAGCACACTAAGCCCTTAGTACTTTTCTGCCTATCTTTATCAGTCTACCAAGATGAAGAAGGCAGGGAGTAAGGCATGTGGTCGTGGGCGTGGGCGTGGAGTTTCTGCAGGGAGAGGACGTGAGGATTCTGTGCCTGCAGGGAGAGGACGTGGGGATTCTGTGCCTGCTGCGGGCACCAGTGACTCAGCATCCCCCAGTTTTACCAGGGAACAGTCCTTTATGCGCAGCTTTGTAGGAGCTAGCCGTACCCCACTGCTGCGCGAGGACCAAATTGAAGCCGTTGTCGGATGGATGGCAGCTAACGCATCGACTTCAATTAGTTCCAGATCCTCTCAGGTCCTGAGCACTGAAGAGCACCCATCTGTCTCTTCACCACCTGCCAAATTGCCCAGGCAGTCAGAGAGCCCTGGACAGGAGCCATCTCTACTTCTGTTCTCTGAATCTCTTGGCTTGGAAAGAGGGGGCCAGCCAAGCAGAATTCGAGAATTTGAAGAAGAGGTAGTATGCAGTGATGCGCAACCGTTTTGTCTCTCTGAATCTGAAGAGGCGGGTGGGCCAGTGCCTATGGTCAGCAGCACACCTCAGTACGCATCTGATGATGAGACTCAGGTGCCACTTTCTGGTGCGTACTGTGCTGTCGAGACTACCCAGGAGAAGCAGTTGTTTGAAGAGGGTGGTGTAGATGATGAGGTCCTTGACCCATCATGGCGTGAGGGACAGGAAGGTGGTGGGAGCAGCTCTGAGGAAGAGATTCCCCGAACAGCCCAAAAAGGAGGGAGAGGGAGGGGGCAGACTTGGTTGCCTGTAGCCTCCACTTCGGCACCCATTAGGAGCATGGCTCTTCGAAAATCCAAAGCGGGCGCTCCCAAGACTTGCAGTGCCTGGTCCTTTTTTGACACAGTTGCAGATGACATTTGCTTTGTCAAATGCAAGCTGTGTAATCACAAGGTGAAAAGAGGGAAAAGTGTCAGCAACCTCAATACCACAAATATGTGGAAACATGTGCGGACCAAGCACGTGGTGGAGTTACAAAAACACACTGAAGACCTAGGCCAACCTACAGCGCCACCTACCACCTCTTCAGCTCGTGTTGTAGCCTCTTCCTCCAGCTCACACACAGCTGGTTCGGCTTCCTCACAGGATCGCCATGGAAGAATCTCTGGCACTGTTGTACAGAGACACAGTGTAATTCCACCCACAGCACCACTTTCCCAGTCATCCTCACACTCCCAGGCCAGTCTACAGCCATCGTTAGCACAGGCATGGGAGAAAAGGCGCCCATACTCGGCAAACCACCCCCGAGCACAGGCTCTGAATGCTGGCATTGCTAAACTACTGGCCCTTGAAATGCTATCATTCAGGCTGGTGGAGACTGACACATTCCGTAACTTTATGGCATTGGCAGTCCCACAATACAACGTGCCCAGCCGATTTTATTTCAGCAGGCAAGCCGTCCCTGCCCTGCAACATCATGTGGAGGGAAAAATTAAACATGCGCTACAAAACGCCGTCAGTAGAAAGGTCCACCTGACCACCGATGCGTGGACCAGTAAGCATGGACAGGGACGATACCTTTCCCTCACTGCCCATTGGGTAAATGTTGTGGAGCCGGGAACAGATCTTGAGAGTGGCGCTGTACGTGTTCTGCCAACTCCAAGGATTGCAGGAATCCAGTCTGTACACATTGACTCCTCCTCATACTCCAGTTCCTCTGAATCAGCGCTGCAGGAGCCGTCACGGTCTACCTCCACATCGACCCGTGAACGGTTACCTGTTATGGTGACCAATATGAGCACAGAAGTGGCCAAACGTCAACAGGCCGTATTAAAATTAATTTCTTTGGGGAATCGAAGCCACACAGCGCAGGAGCTCTGGAATGCCATCAAGCAGCAGAGCGACGTGTGGTTTGTGCCAGCGAATCTCCAGCCAGGCATGGTAGTGTGTGACAATGGCCGAAATCTGGTGGCAGCTCTGGGCCTAGGCAACCTCACTCACATCCCATGTCTGGCACATGTGCTCAACTTGGTCGTGCAGAGTTTTTTGAGGGACTATCCGGATCTTGATGCACTGCTTCACAAGGTCCGCATAGAGTGCGCTCACTTGCGGCGTTCCAGCAATGCAAGATCACGCATTGCAGCTCTGCAGCGCCGATTACGTCTTCCGGAACATCGCATCATATGTGACCTACCCACCAGGTGGAATTCAACGTTACATATGTTGGAGAGGTTGTGTGAGCAGCAGGCAGCAGTAATGGAGTACCAGCTGCAGCAGGCGCAAACAAGTCGCAGTGCGCGCCGTTCACACTTCACCACCACTGAGTGGGCCTCTATGAAGGACATTTGCCACGTTTTGCGTGCCTTCGATTATTCCACGTGGATGGCGAGTGCAGATGATGCACTAGTCAGCATGACTATCCCCCTTATCTGCCTGCTTGAAAAAACACTGCAAGCACTAAGGGACGAGGTTTTGGTAGAGGTGGAGGATGAGGAGTCACAAATGCCATCTGCTTCTCTACAGTCTGCGCAACGTGGTTCCTCACAAAGGCCTAGGCAGGGGACACTTTGTGAGGAGGATGAGGAGGAGTCAATGGATGAGGAAGACATCTGTCCAGAGGAGGGAGGTACACAATGCTCTAGTAGTCAGTATCTAGAGCGAGGGTGGGGTGATGCAGAACAGGCAGAGATCACGCCTCAAGCAGGGGACAGCGTTTCTTGGCCAGTTGGCAGTCTGCAGCACATGGTTGATTTCATGCTGCAGTGCCTGAGAAATGACCGCCGCATCGCCCACATTCTCAACACGGCTGATTATTGGGTGTCCACCCTCCTAGATCCTCGCTACTGGGACAACTTACAAAGCCTCATAACACCGTTGAACCGGGAGCGTAAAATGCGGGAGTACCAAGACGCACTGGTGCATTCCATCATGTTCTCCATTCCAACCGAGAGCAGTGCTGCTAGTGCTTTACAAAGCAGCTCAGTGCGTCGAGGCAGTGGAGGAAGCTCTGCACAAAGAGGGAGCAGAAGCAGCGCCTCAGCACAAGGCAAGACCAGTATGGCCGAAATGTGGCAAAGTTTTGTGTCCCCGCCGCCACAAATGTCTACACCATCACAGACGGCTCCAGTCAGCAGGAGGCAATGTTTCCGTCAGATGGTGACAGACTACATGTCTTGCCCTCTTAGTGTATTCCCAGACGGCTCTTCTCCCTTCAAGTTTTGGGTCTGTAAGCTGGATACATGGCCAGAGCTTAGTCAGTATGCATTGGAGGTACTAGCTTGCCCTGCTGCTAGTGTATTATCGGAACGCGTCTTTAGTGCCGCAGGTGGTGTACTAACAGACCGTCGCATGCGACTATCCTCCGATAACGTTGACTGGCTTACTTTTCTCAAAATGAACAAGGCCTGGATCTCTCATGAATTTGCCAGTCCTCTTCCAGAATAAATAATTGGTTGGCAACAGTATCCAGGTCTCCTGTTGTGTTCATGTTTCTACCACCTGAACTGTAATCCCTGAGCTCCAACACCGCCAGTTGGCGCTTGGAAGTGCCGTCTGCACAGTCAACACTTGCTGCCGTGTTATTGGGGTTCAGTAACGTCAGCTGTTCCCCTGCTGTGCGGACGGCAATTTCTCCTGCTCTGTCCACATTCTCACTACTACAGATTTTAAAGTTGCTCCAATTACACCTCTGGCTCCTCTGTTTTCAGTATTATCCCTGAGCTCCAACACCGCCAGTTGGCGCTCGGAAGTGCCGTCTGCACAGTCAACACTTGCTGCCGTGTTATTGGGGTTCAGTAACGTCAGCTGTTCCCCTGCTGTGCGGACGGCAATTTCTCCTGCTCTGTCCACATTCTCACTACTACAGATTTTAAAGTTGCTCCAATTACACCTCTGGCTCCTCTGTTTTCAGTATTATCCCTGAGCTCCAACACCGCCAGTTGGCGCTCGGAAGTGCCGTCTGCACAGTCAACACTTGCTGCCGTGTTATTGGGGTTCAGTAACGTCAGCTGTTCCCCTGCTGTGCGGACGGCAATTTCTCCTGCTCTGTCCACATTCTCACTACTACAGATTTTAAAGTTGCTCCAATTACACCTCTGGCTCCTCTGTTTTCAGTATTATCCCTGAGCTCCAACACCGCCAGTTGGCGCTCGGAAGTGCCGTCTGCACAGTCAACACTTGCTGCCGTGTTATTGGGGTTCAGTAACGTCAGCTGATCCCCAGCTGTGTGTCCGGCAAATTCTCCTGCTTTGTCCACATCCACTGTACTACGGATTTAAAACCTCCTCCAAATACACCTCTGGCTCCTCTGTTTTTAGTATTTACCCTGGGCTCCAATACCGCTAGTTGCTGCTCAGAAGTGCCGTCTGCACAGTCAACGCTTGCTCCAGTGTTATTGGGGTTCAGTAACGTCAGCTGATCCCCAGCTGTGTGTCCGGCAAATTCTCCTGCTTTGTCCACATCCACTGTACTACGGATTTAAAACCTCCTCCAAATACACCTCTGGCTCCTCTGTTTTTAGTATTTACCCTGGGCTCCAATACCGCTAGTTGCTGCTCAGAAGTGCCGTCTGCACAGTCAACGCTTGCTCCAGTGTTATTGGGGTTCAGTAACGTCAGCTGATCCCCAGCTGTGTGTCCGGCAAATTCTCCTGCTTTGTCCACATCCACTGTACTACGGATTTAAAACCTCCTCCAAATACACCTCTGGCTCTTCTGTTTTTAGTATTTACCCTGGGCTCCAATACCGCTAGTTGCTGCTCAGAAGTGCCGTCTGCACAGTCAACGCTTGCTCCAGTGTTATTGGGGTTCAGTAACGTCAGCTGATCCCCAGCTGTGTGTCCGGCAAATTCTCCTGCTTTGTCCACATCCACTGTACTACGGATTTAAAACTTGCTCCAATTACACCTCTGGCTCCACTCTGTTTTTAGTATTTACCCTGGGTTCCAGCACCGCCAGCTGGTTCTCGGTAGTTCCATTTGCTCTTGTACCTTCTACTACCCATCCGGGTTCCAGTACCGTCAGCTGGTTCTCGGCAGTGACTTTGGCACGGGTACTCCCTCCTGCCCAGCCTGGTTCCAGCACGCCAGCTGTTTCCGGGTAGTGTCAACGTCACTTTGTCTCCAATGCGTTGTCCTGTCGTGTTGCGGTCGGGTTAGCCGACTCTATGGTGCTTGCAGTTTAGGTGACTCCTATGTGGGCTGCGGGATCTGGCAATGAAGGCTGGTTCCATAGTGCCAATAGGACAAGCACCCCCTGTAGGACTGTGGGTTTTGGTAACTGCGGCCGGCTCGCGGCCTTGAACTTTTTTTTACATGGGTACCTTCTGCTACCCATCCGGGTTCCAGTACCGTCAGCTGGTTCTCGGCAGTGCCTTTGGATTAGGTGCCTCCTTCTCGGTATCCAAGTTCCACCAACGTCTGCTGGTCCTTGGTAGTGCTTTCTGGCACAGGTACCTCCTGCTTAGTAACCGAGTTCCAGTACCGTCAGCTGGTCTTCGGCAGTTCCATTGGCTCTTGTACCTTCTGCTACCCATCCGGGTTCCAGTACCGTCAGCTGGTCCTCGGTAGTTCCATTTGCTCTTGTACCTTCTACTACCTATCCGGGTTCCAGTACCGTCAGCTGGTTCTCGGCAGTGACTTTGGCACGGGTACTCCCTCCTGCCCAGCCTGGTTCCAGCACGCCAGCTGTTTCCGGGTAGTGTCAACGTCACTTTGCCTCCAATGCGTTGTCCTGTCGTATTGCGGTCGGGTTAGCCGACTCTATGGTGCCTGCAGTTTAGGTGACTCCTATGTGGGCTGCGGGATCTGGCAATGAAGGCTGGTTCCATAGTGCCAATAGGACAAGCACCCCCTGTAGGACTGTGGGTTTTGGTAACTGCGGCCGGCTCGCGGCCTTGAACTTTTTTTTACATGGGTACCTTCTGCTACCCATCCGGGTTCCAGTACCGTCAGCTGGTTCTCGGCAGTGCCTTTGGATTAGGTGCCTCCTTCTCGGTATCCAAGTTCCACCAACGTCTGCTGGTCCTTGGTAGTGCTTTCTGGCACAGGTACCTCCTGCTTAGTAACCGAGTTCCAGTACCGTCAGCTGGTCTTCGGCAGTTCCATTGGCTCTTGTACCTTCTGCTACCCATCCGGGTTCCAGTACCGTCAGCTGGTCCTCGGTAGTTCCATTTGCTCTTGTACCTTCTACTACCCATCCGGGTTCCAGTACCGTCAGCTGGTTCTCGGCAGTGACTTTGGCACGGGTACTCCCTCCTGCCCAGCCTGGTTCCAGCACGCCAGCTGTTTCCGGGTAGTGTCAACGTCACTTTGCCTCCAATGCGTTGTCCTGTCGTGTTGCGGTCGGGTTAGCCGACTCTATGGTGCCTGCAGTTTAGGTGACTCCTATGTGGGCTGCGGGATCTGGCAATGAAGGCTGGTTCCATAGTGCCAATAGGACAAGCACCCCCTGTAGGACTGTGGGTTTTGGTAACTGCGGCCGGCTCGCGGCCTTGAACTTTTTTTTACATGGGTACCTTCTGCTACCCATCCGGGTTCCAGTACCGTCAGCTGGTTCTCGGCAGTGCCTTTGGATTAGGTGCCTCCTTCTCGGTATCCAAGTTCCACCAACGTCTGCTGGTCCTTGGTAGTGCTTTCTGGCACAGGTACCTCCTGCTTAGTAACCGAGTTCCAGTACCGTCAGCTGGTCTTCGGCAGTTCCATTGGCTCTTGTACCTTCTGCTACCCATCCGGGTTCCAGTACCGTCAGCTGGTCCTCGGTAGTTCCTCAGCTTTCTTGTACCTTCTGCTACATTTCCAAGTTCAAGCTTTTTGAAATGGTTCTTGGTAATCACTCTAGATCTCCCTGACGAGGACCCTGAAGACGAGGACCCTGAAGACCAACCCTAAGAAGACGAGGACCCCGAAGACGACGACCCTGAAGACGAGGACCCTGAAGACCACCCCAAAGAAGACGAGGACCCTGAAGACCACCCCGAAGAAGACGAGGACCCTGAAGACCACCCCGAAGAAGACGAGGACCCCGAAGACGAGGACCCAGAAGACCAACCTGAAGAAGACGAGGACCCCGAAGACGAGGACCCCCCGAAGACGACGACCCTGAAGACCACCCCGAAGAAGACCAAGAAGATGACCCTGAAGAAGTTGACCAAGAGGACAAAGAAGAGAAGACAAGCACCAAGATACAGAAGAACAAGAGACAGAAAACCAAGAAGCAGAAATACAAGAAGCTGCAGAACAAAAAGCGGAAGAACATTAAGCATAAGACTAAAAATCAGAGCAAAAGATAATATCTAAATTATAAGCAGAAGATGACTAAGCAGTGTATGGGGGTGAGTCCGTTCCTCCTCGTGGTGCCCCTGGAAAAGACCTGCTGCTGCAGGCCAAACTGAACGCGGACAAATCTTGTTGTAAATCTTTTGTGACGGGCAGAACGAAAGGTGTAATGTCCAACCTTTTATAGATAACAACTACAGGAATGCCTGCCACAAATAAGAATATGATGAAGAAGAAGAAGATGAAGAAGATGAAGAAGTAGAATATGAAGAAGTAGAATATGAAGAATGTAAAAAAAAAGAATAATACGAAGAAGGTGAAGAAGAAGAAGATGAAGAAGGTGAAGAAGAAGTGGATGAAAAAGATGCTGAGGATGATGAAGGAGAAAGTGTGGGAGAAGTAAAAAAGAAGGTGAAGAGCATGGAAGTAGTGAAACATAAATATCTGACAAAATATAAAAATACTTAACATAGTCAATATTTCCGTAACTCAGAACGTCTTAAAAAAAAATATTAATTCCTGCTATTCCATTTGATTGGGCTAAACCTCTATGCCTTTATTGTCTCCCCCACCTCCCCCAATACATTCTACATTATTCTTAGTTGTTTTCCTTCATGTATTATTAACCTAAAAGGAAAGAAAGGGTTTATTTTCATTCCGATATTTCTGTCCCATTGACTTGCATTGGTTTCCGGTATCGGAATCGGCGATATCCGATACTTTTTCGGTATCGGTCCGATCCAATCCGATCCGATATTTCCCGATATCGGAAGGTATCGCTCAACACTAGTCACTACCCAAACGATCTTCATATGATGGAACACTAATAAGCTGCAAGTGCTTCTCACTATATTAGAATATCATCAAAAAGTTAATTTATTTCAGTTCTTCAATATAAAAAGTGAAATTCATATATTATTTCTATTAATGTTGATGATTATGGCTTACAGCCAATGAAAACACAAAAGTCATCATCTCAGTAAATTAGAATACTTTATAATAACAGATTGAAAAATGATTTTAAAATCCGAAATGTTAGCCCACTCAAATGTATGTTCAGTAAATGCACTCAATACTTGGTCAGGGCTCCTTTTGCATCAATTACTGCATCAATGCGGCGTGGCATGGAGGCGATCAGCGTGTGGCACTGCTGAGGTGTTATGGAAGCCCAGGTTGCTTTGATAGCAGCCTTCAGCTCGTCTGCATTGTTGGGTCTGGTGTCTCTCATCTTCCTCTTGACAATACACCATAGATTCTCTGTGGGGTTAAGGTCAGGCGAGTTTGCTGGCCAATCAAGCAGAGTGATACTGTTGTTTTTAAACCAGGTATTGGTACTTTTGGCAGTGTGGACAGGTGCCAAGTCCTGCTGGAGAATCAAATCTCCATCTCCAAAAAGCTTGTTGGCAGAGGGAAGCATGAAATGCTCTAAAATGTCCTGGTAGACGGCTGCGCTGACTTTGGTCTTGATAAAACACAGTGGACCTACACCAGCAGATGACATGGCTCCCCAAACCATCACTGATTGTGGAAACTTCACACTAGACCTCAAGCAGCTTGGATTGTGGCCTCTCCACTCTTCCTCTGGGACCTTGATTTCCAAATGAAATTTACTTTCATCTGAAAACAACACCTTGGACCACTAAGCAACAGTCCAGATCTTTTTCTCCTTGGCTCAGGTAAGTTGCTTCTGGCGTTGTCTATTGGTCATGAGTGGCTTGACACAAGGAATGCGACACTTGTAGCCCATGTCCTGGATACGTCTGTGTGTGGTGGCTCTTGAAGCAATGACTCCAGCAGCAGTCCACTCCTTGTGAATCTCCCCCAAATTTTTGAATGGCCTTTTCTTAACAAACCTTTCAAGGCTGCGGTTACTACCACACTTTTTCCTTCCACTCAACTTTCCATTAATATGTTTGGATACAGCACTCTGTGAACAGCCAGCTTCTTTAGCAATGACCTTTTGTGGCTTACCCTCCTTGTGGAGTGTGTCAATATGACTGTCTTCTGGACATCTGTCAAGTCAGCAGTCTTCCCCATGATTGTGGAGCCTACTGAAACAGACTAAGGGACCTTTTTAAATGCACCGGAAGCCTTTGCAGGTGTTTTTTGTTAATTATTCTAATTTCCTGAGATAATGACTTTTGTGTTTTCATTGACTGTAAGCCATAATCATCAACATTAACAGAAATAAACACTTGAAATAGATCACTCTGTATGTAATGACTCTATATAATAACTTTTTGATGTTATTCTAATTTAGTGAGAAGCACTTGTATGTATAGCTGGAACCATAATGATCAACCATTTATAAATACATATTGTCACATACTCGAATGGCTGCAAAATCAGAACTGGACAAAACAGTGACGGAAATGTCAGAAGGTCAGATTTATCAAACAGAAGGCCTCCCTCATTTATAACATGTTTTTCTCACAAGCCGGGTCATACAGGGCTGGTAACGCTTTATCTTTCTAGTTCACAGCGATGTCATCTGTTTCCTTACGTCGGTATGCTGGACTGCACTGTAGTGTTGGATATTTATATAAAGTGCTGAGTGTACACTTTCCACTCTAGACACCATCATCACTTTCTGTAAATTCATTACTCCAAATCTGTGGCTGAAGATCTCTCTGAAGCGGCTGAGTCAGCTCAATAAATTCTCCAGTAAAGGTGTCTTGTTTGTACACAGAACTCGGTCTTAAAAGAGTAAAATTAGTCTAATAAAACAACAAAGAATTTTGTTTTAGTTGAAAATACATGTGATGAAAGTCTGTGGGTTAGATAATATAATTCTGGCCTGATGGTCTACCAGGGAAGATGTGGACCCAATTAAGTTACAACTGTTTTGACTTGGGACTATACTGAGAAGCAGCGTCCCAAGGTATCCCTAGGTCTTTACTCTTTAACCCCTTGATAGGGATCTGGACTTCACAGTTCTCTGAACAGTTGGTGGATTCCAATGCAAGGTAACAAAACAGAAGGTGCGAAGCGGAGTGGGACAGGTGGCAGGTCAGGGCAGGCAGATGTAAGAGGTCAGAAAACAGGATGGGTCAATATTAGAGACGACAAACCGAAGAACACCTTGCATGCCATATGTATACACTGTATCTATTACTTATTATAAAGTACTGGAAATAAATAAACATATTACAAAGTTTCTTCTATTTATTACAGTGTTAATCACGGACGTCACACCGATGGCACACTCGTCTGCGATTTTGACAGACCCACAGACTTGTATTACTACTTTTAATCCATGACACTGATAAAAAACAGACATGTCTGCATGATGATATTTATATTAAATGTATTTGTCTATATAAAAATTGTACTCCATGCTGAGTTACCATTACATAGTTTAAAGGGAACTTGTCACCATGAAAATGCAATCCAATCTGCAGGCCTCATGTTATAGAGCAGAGATGTCAATCTCAAACACACAGAGGGCCAAAATGAAAAACTTGGACAAAGTCGTGGGCCAACCAGTATACAGTATAATGGGCCCAACATGGTCCTCCATACAGAATAATGAGCCCCACATAATCCTCCATACAGAATAATGGGCCCCACATAGTCCTCCATACAGTGTAATGGGCACGACATAGTCCTCCATACAGAATAATGGGCCCCACATAGTCCTCCACATAGAATAATGGGTCCCACATAGTCCTCCATACAGAATAATGGGTCCCACAAAGTCCTCCATACAGAATAATGGGTCCCACAAAGTCCTCCATACAGAATAATGGGTCCCAAATAGTCCTCCATACAGTATAATGCGTCCCACATAGTCCTCCATACAGTATAATGGGCCCCACATAGTCCTCCATACAAAATAATGGGTCCCACACAGTCCTCCATACAGTATAATGGGCCCCACATAGTCCTCCATACAGTATAATGGCCCCACATAGTCCTTCATACAGTATAATGGGCCCCACATAGCTTTCCATACAGTATAATGGGTCCCACATTAGGGTGGTGGTTCTGGTGTCGCAGGCCAAATATAATCACCTTGCAGGCCAGATTTGGCCCACGGGCCACAGTTTGACATGTATGTTAGAGGAGTTGAGTAGACTGATATATAGTTTTGTCAGAAAAGTTTCAGTGTAACCTGTGTTTTCACCATTTAAACCTCTGCTTTTTGGGGGGATTTTTGGCCCATTGGGCGGTCTTATTAGTGACTGACAGCCATCTCTGTGTGCACGTTTATACGAGGAGAGCTGTCAGCCACTGATAGGACCGTCCACTGGACAAAAGAATCCCAGAAAGGGCAGAGGTTTAAATGACTTAGAAAATTGAAATTTAAACATCCAATCCTCTGTAAAAAAAAAAACCTTGCCGTTCTCCAGGTATGGCTGTAACTCCTGCGATAGGTACGTTCCCAGGGTGGAGAAAAGACTGAGCATGACCACCAATATCGTTTGCACAGGTCGGAAGATACATTTGGTTAAAGTGATTCCTATGCTTTCCCTAATTGGTAGACTTTATTCACATGTGTCTGTTTTGTGATTGCAAAAAAATTGATCTTTTTATGTAATAACTAATAACCAGTTCCTTTTGCTTTTTGTGTCAGTTTTTACAATCCTTGGGTCATACATTTTTCTTGTATCAAAAAAATGAACTCAGAGGATTCCCAAAATTTCTCCTTGAAACTGATTCATGAAAAATGGCCAGCACATGGATGCCAGTCATGTGTGGTTGGTCTTCTTCGTGGACAATGGGCAAGTTCTGACCACATGTTCTGACCAAAGTAGGCGAATTATGCCCAGGGTAGGATATGTCTCCGGACATGTGTCTAGTCCCAAAGAAAAATAATGAGTCAATGTGCTGTCCATGGAAAAACTGACACGGACGACATCGCAATATGCCCTAATATGCTGTGGCACAGTATAAATAAAGGTTGCTATTCATGTGATTACATGGTTCTTGTTTGTGCCCGCTCTCACTTGCCTTGGGCTCCTTATTTTGTGGGGAAACTTTAACATGATGCTCTCAGAGTCTTAAATTTTCACTATTTCCCATAGGTCAAAATGTGTCATATATATTCAGGTTTATTTTCTAGACATCTATGATTTTTGTAGCATTATCTATTCCATCCTATATAGGATATGTTCAGAAGGATATTTGCCCAGGATGTGTTATTGATGTGCCATGAATCCTCACATTTAGATGTCTGAGATTTTCCATGTATGCAAAAAGAATGGTTCGCGTGTCATCAGTGTTTTGGATTCGGGTGTCATGAGTGTTGGGTCAGTGTCAGTTTTTACCATCAGTGATTTTCATGTATAGAAAAAAAAAATTACTAAGCTTTTACTGTTCTTTGTGATGTTAAATGGGTTATCTCTGGCTATTTTATTTATTTTTTCTCATGGGCCTAACTACCTTCCTGTTGTGCCTGGTGCCGATCTCTGCTGGCTCAAAGCGGTCACGGAGCGCTCCTGCTGGCGATTCTGCGACGTCCGGTGACGTCATGTCAATAGGACAGCTGCTTCTCTTCCACTTTGCTTTGTTGACGGGCCATGGCTGCTGATATCATGCTGACTGACAGCCAGCTGCGCGCTGCCTAACTGCGGAGAGCCAGCTGTCAATTAGCATAATGACGGCAGTCACGCCCTGTCAACTGACCGGCCCGGAAGTGAAAGAGCTGCTGACAGGAAGCAGCAGAATCACTGGCAGGCGTTGTCTGTGATCACTCTGAGCCGACAACAGGCAGATCAGTTCTTAGGCCTATCAAAAAAAACAAAGTCCCGGATAATCGCTTAAATCACAGTCTGCAGACGAAAAGTACACCGATCCCATCTGTGATTTTCACAGACCCATAGATTAGCATTGCTACTTTTCATCAGTGACACTGATAAAAAATGGACATGTCTCCGTGATATTTTGCACAGACACACGGTCCGCAAACACAGACATGTGACTAGCCCCATAGACTATAATGGGTATGTGTTTAATAGATAGAACATGTAGGTGAAACCCAGACATCTGAAAGAGGCCTAAAGAAGCCCTCCGTCCCATTCATTTTCTCATTAGCAAAACTTGTGTAAATGTGTGTGGTATAGTGTAAGTGTGTTAATATTCTTACCGATCATCATCTTTCCCGATTTCCAGCGCCGCTCCAGTGCTCTTCTCATTCACATGACTTCTATTTCGATGTATCGGATCACACTGGGGTTTATGTGTGAACCAAAGTCACATTCCAATGTAAGTCTGTGAAGTCCATAAACTTAAATTGGAAAACTGACTTTCGGCTTACACATAAACTGGTATAGAAGTCATTTACACAGGTTTCACTAAAATGATTGGGAGTGTTTCTATAAGTTGGGCAAATCCACAGTTTCTTCATGAGGAATTTTTGCTGCATGGCCAAAATTCAACCCTGATGTTTTACTGTACTTGTAAATGGGGTTTGCGAAATTCACTTTGCTTCCTCTCAGTATGAGCATTATTGACCGGTAGGCTGTTTTGTTGCTGAAAATAAGGGTCTGATATGATGGCTGAGTCACCATACAGAACACAAATATATGGCTGACACAATAATATCCAGGAGGTAACATAGACACAAATGTGACAGATAAATGACCCATCATTATATTAGATTTAGAACAACTTAGATAGGAAAACAGTAGATCAATATCTATTCTTATAACTTTTCCAGGTTCTGAGCAAATTACATTAGTCCATGGTTTTGAACTCATGAGTATCACAGGACAGTGCAGCCTTAGAAGAAGTTTGTATGGGATTTTTATATTGATGCCGTATCTTTAAGCAATATATGATCCGTGGGAGTGCGACACCCAGCTCCCCCTGTTTGGATGTGCTCAGTTGAGGAGTTGCGCTGCACAGTACAACTCCGTCAACTGTATAGTGGCCGCAGCCCGGTACTGCACATCCGCTTCTATTCAAATCAATAGGGGACGGATGTGCAGTAACCGACAGCGGCCACTTTGCAGTTGACGAAGTTGTGTAGGTCCTCTCCACAACTGAGCACATCCGGGAACAGCTGTTCAGCAGAGCTGCTGGGCGTCGCACCTCCACCAATCAAATATTGATCGTCTATCCTGAGGCCATCAATATGAAAATCCCTAACAACCCCTTTACGTGCTGGACTAAAGCACTGTTAATGGCTCTTACCATAATCAACTGGATTGTTCTTATATTAACTTGGAATTTTCCCATATTACAATTGTATGAAAATAACCTTAAAGAGGTTTTCCACTTTTAGAAATTTGGACCCCAAACGTTGCCTGTCAAGTAAAATAAGGAAACCATATAGCATTCACCCTCCCCTGGTCCAGTCATGGCTCCAGTGTCAGTGTTTTGGCCGCAGTAGTGACTTCATGTCAACAGCTCAGAGATGAGCGGATCGCGTTGCGCAACCCCGGTCCAGATCAGTGCTCTCTCTGGAAAACCCCTTTAAGCTTTAGTCACACTCGCTGCAGTACACTTGGATTTTATTTCTCATCAGTATTAGAAAGCAAAAAACAGGAGTGAGTTCAAAAAGCTTTATGTTTCACTTTTTGTATTTAATATGCCACTCCTGGTTTTTGCCTTACAAATACTAATGGAAAATGTTACTGACTAAAATAGACAAGTGTGAATGAGATCTTAGACTATTTTCCTCCTCTCCTACAGTATGTATAGGTAAAAATCTTTTTGATGATCTTCATTTCCAATTTAGATGTGTGATAAAAATAAATATCTGCAAAAAGAAATGATGAAAGGAAACCTGTTATGTGAAAAATTGCTATTTATCTGCATATATAGGGTTCATTTGCAAGTAAATAACCTTAAAATGGTGCCCAGCCACCTTACTGAAAGTGCAGTTATTGGAAGAAAATGAACTCATGTCCTCCTGGGAGCGAGCTGTCAATCAAAGTGACAGGGAGTGTTTACAGCGTGATCACAGTATAGTGACTGATGACTATAGTTGCTCCGTGCACACCCCTATGACTGAAAGCAAGCGGCTCCAGTGAGGATATAACCTGATTTCCTCCCAGTAGCCGCGCTTTCAGTAAGGCGGCCAGACAGAAGTTTAATGCTATTTACTTGCACATATGTGGTTAATCTGCAGGTAAATAGTGGTAAAATGCTGCCTGGCCGCCTTACTGAAAGCGCGGCTACTGTTAGAAAATGAAGGTAAACTGCCTCCCTTTAATATATCTCTCAGATGGAGAGTATTACATTTACAGTTTGTGATACGTTACTTCTGTGATACTACAAGCAGAGATGAGACAAAGGGTGTAGGACACCGACCGCTGCCTAGAGCCCCTCTGAACTGGGGTACAATTTACAGCTTTGAAAAGAAATCCAAACATGGGTGGAGGAATGGAGATTAACAATGGGACCAGCAGGTGCGGTGTAGCAGACACATATCTGTATTTAGGTGGTCAGAAATGCAGAATATATATTCTAAAAAAAATTGTTAAAGTATAAGAAGTTTGATTGGCGAAGGTCTGTGTGTTTTCATTGTCTATTGGCCTATCATAGATAACTGACTACAGAGCTTGGTTATCCCCGGCAGTCCAATAGACAAAGAATATGGCAGCCGAGCGCATGTCCAGATCGACTATCTCAGGCAGCACCGTAGACAGTGGAGCAGTAATGCGCATGTGCAGCACTTTCTCATAGTACCACAGCCAGTAGAGCGATGGTGCACATGTGCAGCTCAACTATCTCTGACAGTCCCGTAGACCCTGGAATGATGGCATGCCTGTGCAACTCAGCAATCTCTGACAGTCTCATAGACAGTGGAGTGGTGGCACATATATGCAGCTCAGTTATCTCTGACAATCTAGGTAACAATGGAGCGATGGTGTGCCTGTGCAACACAGCTATCATTGACAGTAGTGTATCCAGTGGAGCGATGGTGCGCATGTGCAGCACAGGTATCTCTGACAGTACCGTAGACAGTGGAGTAATGGTGCGCATGTGCTGGTCACCTATCTCTGACAGTACCATAGCCAGTGGAGCGATGGCGCACATGTACAGCTTGGTTATCTCTGAAAATACCATAGCCAGTGGAGTGATGGCTTAAATGTGCTGCTTAGCTATCTCTGACAGTCTCATGGACAGTGGAGTACTGCTCTATTTGTATAAAGCACTTTAGATCCTTGTTCTTTGGATCAGTGGTAGTCACATTGGCAGGTCCCACAGTGTTTAGAAAACAATATCAGGCTTAATAATGTTACGTACTTTTGTCTACAAAAACAGGCAAAAATATTATATGACTTACCTTTATTGGATTATCAGAAAAAAAGTATTTACACATTTTTGAGAGCTTTTTTCGATGTCAATACAGGTCCTGAGGTGCAACAAGGTCCACTTCAGAATTTGTTCTGAAACAGGAAGAGTGCTTTCATCTGTGTGTCCACGATGCAATGAAGGGGGCCGCTCTCTGTTAGCAAAACCAGCCCCATTCTTCATCACAGCTAATGAAGAGATATACCGTACATGTTTTATATTAATTAAAAATAAGCATCAGTGATGGTGCACAAACTAAGAATGAATGATTATCTCCTTATCTTCACCCGACTCTACTCCTTATCTAACCTTTCAACCTCCCCTTATCTGACCACCATCTACTCACGTTCTCATCCCTGTCCTCCTCACCTGCCACCCATGTCCAACAACTAGCACACCCCCGCAGAAACCTTGCATATTTAGACACTCACAAACTCTCTGACTCAATTCTATCACTGACATCCATATCTTCACTCCACGACACAGACAACTCCACTGCTTTCTACAATGCCACTCTCGCAACAGCTATTGACTCGGTCGCCCGTATTGCGCATGGCAGAGCGCGATGAATCAATAGACAACCCTGGCACAATAACCTCACTAAAAAGCTTCGGCAAGCATCCAGGGTTGCAGAGCAGCGTTGGAAGAAAACACATTCGAAAGATGACTTCACTGCATTCAAACAAGCAACACTCGTATTCAAAGCAACCCTCACTTCTGTCAAAAAGGCCTACTTTACAACCCTCATATCTTCCTTATCCTACAACCCCAAACAATTATTAAACACTTTTAACTCCCTCCTCCGCCCTCCACTGCCCCCTCCGACCTCCCTCATCGCTGCTGAGGACTTTGCCACACACTTCAAAAACAAGATTGACCAAACAAGGCAAGTCTTTATTGTCCGACCACCACAACCCCTTTGTTTTCCAGACCATTGCCCTTCCCCCATAACCTTTCTCTCCAACATCACTGAAGGAGAGCTTACTCGACTCCTCTCCAAATCACACCTCACCACTTGTGCTCTCGACCCCATCCCATCCCACCTCCTCCCTAATCTCACCCCTACACTCATCCCATCCCTAACCCATCTCTTCAACCTATCACTAACTTTTTGTACCTTCCCCTGTGCTTTCAAACATGCCACAATCACGCCCATCCTCAAAAACCCATCCCTCGACTTAACTGCTTTGTCCAGCTATTGCCCCATATCGCTGCTCCCATTTGCCTCCAAACTCCTTGAGAAACATGGTCACGCTGAACTTTCCTCTCACCTCTCATCTATCTCTCTTTTCGACAACCAACAATCTGGCTTCTGTGCCTAACATTCCAACGAAACTGCCCTGACCAAAATTACTAATGACTTACTTACAACCAAAGCTAAAGGTACTGTCACACTTAGCGACGTTACAGCGATCCCGACAACGATACGACCTGGCAGGCATCGTTGCTGCATCGCTATGTGGTCGCTGGTGAGATGTCAAACAGTCAGATCTTCCCAACAACGCAGCAACAATACGGCAACCCGTAGCGACCTGTATAACAATGTCGGTGGTCGTTAGGACCCTATCACATAGCAGCTACTCTGACAATTCAGACCTCGATGAGGGACGACTTCTCAGTTCTGAGTCGCCAAGGTGTCAAAAACACAGATGCATGCTACCCAGCGGGACCTCAACGATCAAAAAATGGTCCAGGCCATTTAGACACGACCAGAGATCTCACAGCAGGGGCCTTGTCGCTGCTACATGTCAAACAAAGCGAGATCGCTGCTGAGGTCGCTGTTGCGTCACAAAACTTGTGACTCAGCAGCGATCTCGCTAGCGATCTCGCTTAGTGTGACGGGGCTTAACAGACAATTCTTCATACTCCTCCTTCTAGACCTGTCCTCTGCCTTCGACACAGTTGACCACAGACTCCTACTACAGATTCTCTCTTCCTTTGGTGTCAAAGACCTTGCCTTATCTTGGATCTCCTCATACCCTCATACCTTTCCAACCGCACATTTAGCGTCTCCCGCTCTCACACTACCTCATCCCGCCCTCTCTCTGTTGGAGTCCCTCAAGGCTCCGTCCTAGGACCCCTACTCTTCTCCATCTATACCCTTGGGCTGGGACAGCTCATAAAATCCCATGGTTTCCAGTAGCATACTATACATGTACGCTGATGACACTCAGATCTACCTCTCTGGCCCAGACGTCACCTCTCTGCTGTCCAGAATCCCAGAGTGTCTATCAGCCATATCCTCCTTCTTCTCCTCTCGCTTCCTCAAACTCAATGTGGACAAATCTGAACTCATCATCTTTCCTCCATCTCACGTATCTTCCCCATTTGATCTTTCAATTTATCACAATAAATGACATCATGCTTTCCCCAGTACCGGAAATACGCTGCCTCGGCCTAACCCTTGACTCTGCCCTGTCCTTCAAACCACACATCGAAGCTCTCTCTACCTCCTGTCGCCTCCAGCTCAAAAATATTTCCACAATCCGTCCTTTCCTCAACCCTCAATCTACTAAACTGCTTGTGCATGCCCTCATCATCTCCCGCCTGGACTACTGCAACATCCTCCTCTGTTTCCTACCTGCTAACACTCTTGCACCTCTCCAGTCCATCCTTAACTCTGCTGCCCGACTAGATCATCTCTCTCCTCGCTACTCCTCTGCTACCCCCCTTTGCAAATCCCTTCACTGGCTCCCAACTGCCCAGTGAATCCAGTTCAAATTACTAACACTGATCTAATAATAATCTTTATTTTTATATAGAGCTAACATATTCCACAGAGCTTTACATACATTATCATCACTGTCCCCACTGGGCCTCACAATCTAAGTTCCCTATTAGTATGTCTTTGGAGTGTGGACGGAACCGGAGAACCCGGAGGAAACCCACGCAAACACGGGGAGAACATACAAACTCTTGCAGATGTTGTCCTTTGTGGGATTTGAAGCCAGGACCCCAGCGCTGCAAGGCTGCAGTGCTAACCACTGAGCCACCGTGCTGCCTAAATGATCTACAAAGCCATCCATAACCTTTCTCCTCCGTATATCTCTGAACTAATCTCCCAATATGTTCCCTCACGTACTCTCTGGTCCTCACAAGACCTCCTTCTCTCCTCCACACTTATTCGTTTCTCACCCAATCGCCTTCAAGACGTCTCCCGAATATCCCCATCCTCTGGAATTCTGTGCCTCAACACGTCCGATTAGCCACCACATTCGGTTCCTTCAGACGGAACCTGAAAACCCATCTCTTCAAGAAAACTTGCAATCTGCAATGACCACGCTGCTGCTTCACCACCACCAGAGTTGCTGCAACCCCCCAACCTACTGTATCCTTCCCCACCATCCTGTAGAATGTAAGCCCACAAGGGCAGGGTCCTCTTCCCTCTGTACCAGTCTATTATTGATAGTTTGTTTACTGTAAGTGATATCTGTATTTTGTATGTAACCCCTTCTCATGTACAGCACCATGGAATCAATGGTGCTACATTATATAAATAAATAATAATAATGATCAGATTATGTCTGTGATCTCATGCTTTTCTTGGAGCATTTGTTCAGCACTATAGACATAGTCACTTTTTATTTAGTATGTGTTTGTATGGTAAGTGTTCTGTCTTATCTATATGTTGCAATTTTACACTTATGATAGTGATGATGGAGAGCAAGAGATAAGATGAATTGAGAAGAATCTCCAGTCTATAGACCACTATTGATCTCTCAGCAACCTGATACCACTCTAGTATCTTCTTCATCCACATTGTGTTCCCTAAATTTCTGAGTATAGCCAGAAAGTCTCCTTACAAACAGACCAACAATCCCCGCTCCCACCCACATGACAGCAGCCTCAATGCCCCAAAGATCGCTATCAGCTTGGAGCCTGTAGCTTTCTGAGAATCAGAAGGGTCCTAACACCTCACCCTACTCTAGGTGGGGGTTGTCTAGACAGTATTATTCTAAGAGCACTTGAGACCAGCCTTAACCTCTACTCTGCCAGCAAGGACCATAAAGCATTGCTCCTTTTGTATAAACTTCCAAAATCCTCATTTTAAGCTGTCTCTTTTTTTCAACACTAAATATAGCAATATGGGAATGAAAACATTAAGGGATATACGTTTAAGGGAGATGGCTGCATATTTGTTTCCATTTTCAGGGACAAAATTAATTTGGATTACACTGAACCCACCAATAAATCACTCTGATGGCTGATATTTATGTGCATGAAGAGTAAAAGTCATGGTAATTGCCTTGGGCTTAGCTATTACTGCAGGAAGCTAGCCATGTAAGTGAGATTTTGGATGTCTGAAAAGGTCAAGTTTGACCACTTTTTGCTGATTGTAGTCAGAATTACAGCCTGTATTAACTCCATATGCCCTAAAAGGACATATCCTAAAGGACTGTTCACATTGGACAAGCATATGATGGATTTTTTTGTCCTTTACTATTATTTTACAGTTGTAAGTTATATAAAAAAATGATTATATATATACTGTATATATATATATATATATATATATATATATATATATATATATATATATATATATATAAACGATTATATATATGTATTGTGGCAATGCTACTTACTCAGCTGCTCACAGAGGTAGACACAGGAACGTTTCTTCTGCTGGTTTATTTAAAACACGGCATAAACCAGTGCAGGGTTCAACAAACTAAGCGTGGCCCTTTCAGGCAGAAATGGGAAAACAAACTATAAACAAACATTCCATATGCTTGCGGGGATCCGCCCGCTCAGGGTACAATAACAGAGTTCACATGAACAATCTTCATGATACATATCTCCCCTCTGTGACAAACTCACTGGCAGAATACTGGAGGGGAGATATGTTTCACTTAGACTGTTAGCTTCGGTGATGTGAAACATGGAAGTCTTCTCCTGCATATTAGGAGCAGAGAGGGTTAATCAGACATTTTACAAGGGCATGTTTGATTGAGAACAACCATAGTGAGGGCGGGAGGTTGTTCTCCTTCTCAGGGTGTGGTCTGGAATATAAATAGCCAGCCTTTTCACTCAGGTGGTGGTCAGTATCTCGAGAGGCTTGCTCCAGAGAGGAGCTTGCATGTGTTGTGCTGAACTGTGTGTTTTTGCTAAACCCTGAGTGGCTGAACCCCAGCAGGCACAAGGACTATGCTGGACATTTTCTTTTGTTTTGCTATTATGCCAGAAGGGCCGTGTTTATTTTTATGAACTCTATATTGGTTTATGCCATTTAATAAACCAACAAGAAATTTAAAGAGACAGTGTTCCGTGTCTATCTCCGTGTGCAGCCGAGTGAGCCGATCTACGACACCTCTCATACAAAAACCTACAAAAACACAAATAATAAACAAATAATAATAATAATAATAATAAAAACACACCTCTCATACATGGCCAGTGACCCTGTCACATATCACCCCCTCTGCCTAAAGCTAGGGTTTTTGGCACTTTCAAACACCAAACAGGGAATTCTGGAGAGGGCATCAGTGTTACCATGTAACGTCCTAGGTCTATGCTCTACGTGGAAACTAAAGTCTTGAAGGCTTAAGAATCACATAGGCACCCGGGAATTCTTACCCTTCTTTTCCCTTAACCATCTCAGAGGGGTATGGTCTGACACTAGTTTAAACCTACGACCTAGTAGGTAATACTTCAGCGTATCCACGGCCCATTTGATGGCTAAGCTCTCTATTTCGACAATGGCATAGTTTTTCTCGCAGGAAGAGAGCTTCTGGTTCAGATACAGGATGGGATGTTCTTCACCATTTATTTCTTGGCACAGCACGGCTTCCAACCTGACTTCTCCAGCATCCGTCTGGACCACAAATTCTTTACTGAAGTCCGGTGCAACCAGGACCGCTGTTTACATAGGGCCAGCTTCAGCTCTTGGAATGCCATCTCTGTCTCAGCAGTCTATTTGGCCATCGTCGATTTGATGCATTTAAGGAGATCCGTCAGTGGTCCAGCAATTATGGCGAAATTTGGGATAAACTGCCGGTAATATCCCACAATTCCAAGAAACGCCGTCACCTGCTTCTTGGAAAGCAGTTGCAGCCAATTCTGGATTACCTCAACCTTGTTTACTTGTGGCTTGATTTCGCCTCTCCCGACAATATAGCCTAAGTACTTGGCCTCTTCCTTCCCCATGGCACATTTTTTTGGATTTATGGTAAACCTAGCCTTTCTCAGAGCATCCAGGACCGCCTGTACCTTTGGTAGATGACTACCCCAGTCTGAGCTGAAGTTCACATTGTCATTGAGGTAGGCTGCAGCATACTTCTTATGCAGAGCTAGGATCCGATCCATGGCCCTCTGAAAGGTGACTGGGGCACCCTGCAGTCCGAAAGGTATTCTGGTATATTGAAAACACCCATCAGGCGTTGAGAAGACTGTCTTCGCCTCTCACTCTGAGACATGGGGATCTGCCAGTAGCCCTTCGTCAGTTTGAGGGTAGGTCATGATTCTGTTGCATTAGTCTTCGACACTGTTGCTTTTGGGCCATGACTTTCTCCATTTTGGCTTCGGGATGGGAGTCTATGCTTGTGGCTCTCTACATTATAGCTCATGGCATTTAAGTTTACGACGGGGAGAGCATCATTCACGCATGACCTTCACCTCTCCTGAGTGCTAACTGGGGGTAAAGAGGACCCTTATTATTCACACAGGTGCACTTTCTACTACTATCAGGCATTTATGACATATAATTTTTGATATGCCAGAAATGTCTCAGCTGGTAATACCCCTATAAGTGTTATTGCTGCTCTTAGGAGTGATTCAACATGACAACGTGGCCCTCATACTGTGTAAGACATGGGTGCACAACCTTTTCTGGTCTGTCTTATAAGGTTCCCATTGGTGAGGGATCTAACTGCTAGCGAAAAGGAAGGAGTTGCCAGCTCACCAGAGTAGTTTGTAGTTCTCCGAAGCTTGGATCAACATCACTGCTCAGGCGGGAAGACTCGTAAACTAAGTAGGGATAGATCCAGCTACACAGAAACAAATTCCTAAAGTTTTATTCATTTGTATTAAAAATTCAACAAAACATCGTTTACAGTCCAAAAGTAAGACACCACCGACTCGTTTCTGGTGCATGTCAGGATACTTTGTGAGAGGCCGCTGCCTGACTACTCTGGTGGTGGGTAATAACCAGGAGAACAAAAGGATTGGCATCCCGAAATCGGACATGCTGAATTCTCCTCTCAGCCAACATCATCTGTTGGGGAGAGTCAAGAGGCCCCTATACACTTTAGGCTGTCAGTTAATCCCATTATCGGCAGGTTCAGCTGACGTTATAATCTGTATGGGGCCTTTAACCCCTTTCTGACTAGAGACGTATCCATATGTCCCTGTGGCACGTTAGAAAGGGGTTAAAGTCCCCATACAGATAATAACGTCAGCTGAACCTGCCGATTTTGACAGCTGACACCCAGCACTAACTGCCAGGAATGGTGCCTGCACCGCTCCCGGCACTTTAACCCACTGAATGCTTCGATCCCAGCATTTAGCGTTCAGGCAGAGGGAAGAAAGCCCCTCTGCCTTTGGTTCAGAGACCCCGCATCCCGATCTTTGCCATGGTGACCCGATGTCGTCATGATGACATCCGGGTCATCAGAGATAGGAAACTTGGTAGATCATGTGCAGCACTGACTGTTTGTATAGTATAGGAATGCTGATGCATCCCTATAGTATACAAGCGATCAGCCTGCAATTAGTGAAAGTCCCATAGTGGAACAAAGTGTAAAAGTGTGAAAAAAAAGTGAAAAAATATTTTTAAAGAAATCACAAAATAATAATAAAAAAATAAAAATATATTGTAGCCATAGATAAATATTTTTACGAAAAAAAAAGTACACATATTTGGTATTGCCACGTTCGGAACAACCTGACCTATAAAACTGTCCCACTGGTTAACCCCTTCAGTGAACACCATAAAAAAAGACACAAAAAACAATGCTTTATCATCATACTTCCGAACAAAAAGTGGATTAAAACATGATAAAAAAGACAAATGTAAATAAAAATGGTACTGTTGAAAACGTCATCTTGTTCCACAAAAAACAAGCCACCATAAAGCTCCATCAGCGTAAAGTTATAGCTCTCAGAATAAAGCAATGCAAAAATAATTATTTTTTCTATAAAATAGTTTTTATTGTATAAAAGTGCCAAAACATAAAAAATGCTATAAATGTGGTACCACTGTAATCGTACTGACTCAAAGACTAAAGCTGCTTAATCAATTTTACCACACACAAAATGACGTAAACCCCCCCAAAAAAACAATTCCTGAACTGTTGGTTTTGTTCATTCTGCCTCCCAAAAATCTGAATAGAAAGCGATCAAAAAATGTCACGCGCTCGAAAATGGTACCATAAAAACATCAAATTGTCCCGCAAAGAACAAGCTGTCACATGACTCTGTCGGCTGAAATATGGAAACATTATAGCTTTCAAAATCTGGCCATGCAAAAACTAGTCCAGAGTAACTTTGCTGCCTCATTATAGTGAATGGATCCCTAGTGGGTTCATCTGAATTACTTCACTTGGAGATTTAGATGGAAACCCCGATATAAAAGTGCTCAGCGTAAAGCGCAGGACAAATGTGATCCAAAATGTAATGTTAATTGTTCCCAACAAAATCTTCAACTCAATCCCCAAAAAAAAGCAAGTCCCCACTCAGGTCTGTCATCAGTTATCGGAAATACAAGGGCTTCCACATTCCTGGTAGCACAAAGGCTCTGGAAAAGCGCCATGGCTCATCGCCCCCCAAAAGAAATTGAGCAAATTCTGCACTCCCAAATCCAAATGCCACCCTCCCTTCTATGCTCCAGTGTGTGCCTAAACCGCAGTTAGCGTCCACATGTTTGGCATTACTGTAACAATGACTCCAGAAGCATGAGCTGGGCACAATGTACTGGTCACTACAACTTACTGGTCATTACAACGGCAGTTTGCAATTTTCACTCAGCAACATCCACTGCTGCTTGTTTCTGGAAAAGACCCATGGAGTCAAAATCGTCACTACTCCTGTAGATAAATTCCCAAAGGGGCATAATTTCCAAAATGGGGTCATTTGATGGGGGATTCTGCTATTCTAACACTTAGGGGCTCTGTATATGGAGTCCGCATACTATTTCTACATTCAGAAATTGTGGGACAAATTTTGGTGCCATTTTTACCCATTTCCCAGTGTGAAAATGTAAAATCTGGGGCAAAAAACAAATTTTGGTGGTAAAAAATGTAATTATTTTTTTCTTCACTGCCCAATGGTATATAATTCCGTGATCCACCTGTGGTGTCAATATGCTCACTGCACCCCTAGATGAATTCATTGAGAGGTGCAGTTTGTAAAATGGGGTCTCTTATGGTGGGCCTGCTGTTCTGGCACCTCATAGTTTTCTCTCACATATGAGATATTAGAATGCTCAGGAGAAATTGCACAACAAATTTTGGGGTCCATTTTCTCCTGTTACCCCTTTGAAAATAAAACATTTGGGGCTAAAAATTATTTTTGTGGGAAAAATTTGATTTTTTTTTATTTTCACAGCTCTACGTTATAAACTTATGTGAAGCACTTGGGGGTTCAAGGTGCTCAACACACATCTAGATAGGAGGGGTCTAGTTTCCAAGATGGTGTCACTTGTGGGGGTTTCCACTGTTTAGGCACATCAGGGGATCACCAAACGCCACATGGTGTCTGCTAATTATTCAAGCAAATTTTACATTCAAAAAGTCAAATGGCGCTCCTTCCCTTCCGAACCCTGCCGTGCACCCAAGCAGTGGTTTTCTCCCACATAAAGGGTATTAGCTTAGTCAGGAGAAATTGCACAACAAATGGTATGGTGCAATTTCTCCTTTTACCCTTAAGAAAATGCAAAATTTGGGGCTGAAAAATATTTTTGTGGGAAACACGTGAAAATTTTATTTTTACGGCTCAATGTTATAAACTTCTGTGAAGCACCTAGGGGTTCAAGGTGCTCACCACACATCTAGATAAGTTCCCTGAGGGGTTTAGTTTCCAAAATGGTGTCACTTGTGGGGGGTTTCCACTGTTTAGACACATCAGAGGTGAGTGATTTTGGATTCAGTGTGGATTAATCATTGCCAGGTCAGAGTTTATTTAACACATTGGCTGGGAATTCTGCCCCCGGCCCTGAAAATTTACACTTGGGTTTCTTTTTACAAAAATATGTCCTCAACCCTTCCTACCAATCAGCTGAATCACTCCCCTGATACAAACAGTAATCAGTGTGTAAGTCGGCAAGACATTTTTGTTTCTGGCATGAAGAAATTTACCATGGTAGGGTGAAGATGTATGGAATTCATTGCATTATGTATATAGAAGGGTACAGGTTTATTCTAGAAAAATCAGGAAATAAATGTATGTAAATTTCAGTTTAGAGTATTATCTGGCATGCACTTCAGCAATGTAATACAATACAGGCTATATGGCAATGTTCATTGCCGGCAAAGAAGGGGTTACTTCATCCATCCAGCCCCTGCCTCAGGGTAAAAAGGAGGTGAATGATGGCCTTGTAGAGGGGGTGGGTGGCGGGAAGCTCTGGACTAATAACATGTATGCACTGACTTCTGCAGACTCAGCAGACCTCTGACAGAAGGGGGAATCATTACAGAGCGCTGCAGCACCGGACCCGCACATCACAGGCGCCACTCTCATTGGTCCTATAAGTAACAAAGCTTATAGAAAAGTATAGGGAGTGAGTGAAGCGCATAGGGTCAGACTGATTAGATGCTGGCCGTAGCTACTAAAACATTAGCCAAGCAATAGCAATGCTGTCCACAGGGGTTTGCAAATTTCCTCTTGATGCTCTGATTCCTTCTATGCTTCTGAAGCAAAATGTCTATGCAATTACCTTCGCTATTAGGACGAAATAATTATATTGTGAGCATTACTTGGAAATGTATATATTCTGATTTAAAATTAAGGCAACTCAAATTTATAGCCTCTGTTATATATGCCAAAAAAATCCCCTGCCGTTAAGGATATTGTCCAGGGCAGCACGGTGGCTCATTGAGTAGCACTGTTGCTTTGCATACATTATCATCGCTGTCCCCATCGGGGCTCACAATCTAAATTCCCTATCAGTATGTCTTTAGAGTTTGTATGTTCTCCCCGTGTTTGCGTGGGTTTCCTCCAGATTCTCCGGTTTCTTCCCACACTCCAAAGACATACTGATAGGGAATCTAGATTGTGATTCTCAATGGGGACAGCAATCATAAAGTCTGTAAAGCGCTATTAAATTAATGGCGCTATACAAGTGAGAAATAAAATAAATAGACTATAATATTGATGATTTATTTTTAGTTTAGAAAAAAAGGCCCTCATACATTTAGTATTACATAGATATTAAAGGTGTGTGGGTCCTTTTTTTTGTAGTTTGTATTGGAGGTGTAGGTCCCCCTCCTTGATTATGCACCCCTATCCACCCATCTTTCCCAGTAAGGTGTGTGCGGGTGTGGGCCCCACCAACGCCAGCACAAACTTCAACTGGATGTGCGTACTCGTATGCACGTTTAGCTGAAGTGTATCAGCGCAGGGGATCCGCCAGGTCCGTGTGCAGCAATACATTCTACCAGCCAATGAGAGAGGCTAGCAGCTGACATCGGCATGCACGTGACTGGGGGCGCAAGGCAGTGACGTGATATGAGGGCCAGACTAGGACTAAAATTCAGCCCTGGCATTTGAGAGCACACAGGCCCAGTTGTTGTGTGGTTAAAGCGTTTTCTTCAGCGTTGCTCAAGGTGTGCTGAGCGTCAGTGGAGAATACCTCTTTTAGCAGAGGATTTCATCCATTATAAATTCACGCTCAAAACCTATAACTCTGCCCTTCATCTGGCCAAACAATCCTACTTCACCACCCTCATCACTTCACTATCCAACAATCCAAAACGACTTTTTGAAACCTTACACTCCCTTCTGAGCCCTAAAGCACAGGCCCCCATCACCAACCTCAGCGGTGAGGATCTGGCCACTTATTTCCTAGAAGAAATCAACCACATCCATCAGGACATCTCAGTCCAATCTCCTCAGTGCCTGAATCCCCTTCCCTGCCACACTTCAAGCTCACTAGCCATCTTTGAGCCTGTTACAGAAGAAGTTACCCAGCTGCTCATTTCTTCTCGACCTACAACCTGCAACAGTGACCCCATTCCTTCACATCTACTGCAGTCTCTCTCACCGGTGGTCACCACTCACCTGACTAAAATATTTAACCTCTCTCTTTCTTCAGGTATCTTTCCCTTAGCATTTAAACATGCCATAATAACCCCTTTACTTAAAAAGCCCATCCCTGGACCAGAACTGCACTGCTAACTACAGACCGGTCTTTAATCTTCCCTTCATCTCTAAACTCCTGGAACGCCTGGTCCACTCCCGTCTAATCCGCTATCTCTCAGATAACTCTCTTCTTGACCCTTTACAATCTGGTTTCCGCTCCTAAAGCCCCCGTCTCACATAGCGAGATCGCTAGCGAGATCGCTGCTGTGTCACGGTTTTGGTGACGCAAAAGCGACCTCACCAGCGATGTCGCTATGTGTGACACTTTGCAGCGATCAGGCCCCTGCTGTGAGGTCGCTGATCGCTGCAAAGTGTCCTGGACCATTTTTTGGTAGTTGCCCTCCCGCTGGTCAGCACACATCGCTGTGTGTGACCAGCGGGAGCAGCGATCAGGCTGGTAACCATGATAAACATCGGGTTACTAGGGGCACATGCGCACTTAGTAACCCGATGTTTATCATGGTTACGAGCCTGCTAAAGTGAGCGGTAACCTCCCGCTCACCGTAGCAGAGTGGTAACCATGATAAACAACGGGTTACTAGGTGCGCGTGTGCCCCTAGTAACCCTATGTTTATCATGGTTACCAGCCTGCTCCTGCTTCAGCAGGCTGGCAACCAGGAGCAGGACATCGTGGAAAGATTCTTTCCACGATGTCGCTGCTCCCCTGATCGTTGGTGAGCCTGCCTGTTTGACAGCTCACCAGCGACCACATAGCGATGCAGCAACGATCCCTGACAGGTCGTATCGTTGTCGGGATCGTTGCAGCGTCGCTAAGTGTGACGGGGCCTTTACACTCCACTGAAACTGCCCTCACTAAAGTCTCTAATGATCTACTAACAGCTAAATCCAAAGGTGACTACTCCCTGCTGATTCTCCTGGATCTCTCTGCCACATTTGACACTGTGGATCACCAGCTCCTCCTCACTATGCTCCGCTCTATAGGCCTCAAGGAAACCGTTTTCTCCTGATTCTCCTCCTACCTCTCTGACCGCTCCTTCACTGTATCTTTTGCCGGCTCATCTCCCTCTCCTCATCCCCTTACTATCGGGGTTCCGCAGGGCTCAGTCCTAGGCCCCCTCCTCTTCTCTCTATACACTGCCCCTATTGGACAAACAATCAGCAGATTTGGGTTCCATTATCATCTCTATGCTGACGACACCCAATTATACACTTCTTCCCCTGACATCACCCCTACCCTAATACAAAATACCAAGGATTGTCTGTCTGCTGTCTCTAACATCATGTCCTCCCTCTATCTTAAACTGAATCTCTCCAAAACTGAACTTCTTGTGTTTCTCCCCTCTACTAACCTAACTTTACCTAACATCGAAATTACCTTGGAGGGTTCAACCATGACTCCCAAGCAGCATGCCCGCTGCCTTGGGGTCAAATTCGACACTAACTTTTCCTTTACTCCCTATATCCGATCACTCACTTGCTCTTGTCACCTGCATCTTAAAAGCATCTCTAGAATCCGACCTTTTCTCACCTTTGAAACTGCTAAAACTCTTACTGTCGCTCTTATTCACTCTCGTCTGGACTACTGCAACTCTCTTCTGATCGGTCTCCCTTTTACCAAACTTTTTCCTCTCCAATCCGTCCTGAATGCGGCAGCCAGGGTCGTATTTCTGTCCAGCCACTTCACCGATGCCTTCACCTTGTGCCAGTCATTACACTGGTTGCCCATTCGCTACAAGGTCCAATATAAACTCATCACTCTCACCCACAAGGCTCTCCACAGTTCTGAACCGCCTTATATCTCCTCTCTCATCTCTGTCTATCGCCCTACACATGCCCTCCGTTCGACAAATGACCTAAGACTAACATCTCCCATAATCCGAACCTCGTACCTCCGTCTCCAAGACTTCTCTCGTGCTGCACCAGTTCTCTGGAATGCACTACCCCAGACGATCTGACTGATGCCTAGCCCCCACATCTTCTAGCGCGTTTTAAAAACATCTCTTTAAACAAGCCTACCACCTCAACTACTCAGTAAACTAACTTTCCCCTGTCCCCTCCTTCTAAATATTATTCAGTCTCTGCACCCTACTAGTCATCTGTCTCCACACCCTCCATGCACACGATAACTGCACTCGATACTTGAGTACTGCACTTAAACATACGGGCTGATGACCGAATCATGCAGCCGTAATAACCATCTACAGTCATGGCCAAAAGTATTGAGAATGAGACAAATAGTAATTTTTCCAAAGTTTACTGCTTCATTTTTTGTAATGGCAATTTGCATATACTCCTGAATGTGAGAGTGATCAGCTTAACAGCAATTACTGTACGTGCAAAATCAATATTTGCCCAGAAAATGAACTTTAACCCCCAAAACACATTTCAACATCATTGCAGTCCTGCCTTAAAAGGAGCAGCTAACATCGTTTTAGTGATTGATCCATTAACACAGGTGTGGGTGTTGATGAGGACAGGGCTGGCGATCAATCAGTCATGATTAAGTAAGAATAACATCACTGGACACTTTAAAAGGAGGCTGGTTCTTGGTATCATTGTTTCTCTTCAGTTAACCATGGTTATCTCTAAAGAAACACGTGCAGCCATCATTGCACCTCACAAAAATGGCCTAACAGGGAAGAGTATCGCAGCTACAAAGACTGCACCTCAGTCAACAATCTATCGCATCATCAAGAACTTCAAGGAGAGAGCTTCCATTGTTGTCAAAAAGGCTCCAGGGCGCCCAAGAAAGACCAGCAAGCGCCAGGACCGTATCTTAAAACTGTTTCAGCTGCGGGATCGGACTACCAGCAGTGCCGAGCTTGCTCAGGAATGGCAGCAGGCTGGTGTGAGTGCTTCTGCACGCACTGTGAGGAGGAGACTCTTTGAGCAAGGGCTGGTTTCAAGGAGGGCAGCAAAGAAGCCACTTCTCTCCAGAAAAAACATCAGGGACCGACTGATATTCTGCAAAAGGTACAGGGAGTGGACTGCTGAGGACTGGGGCAAAGTCATTTTCTCTGATGAATCCCCTTTTCGATTGTTTGGGACATCTGGAAAACAGCTTATTCGGAGAAGAAGAGGTGAGCATACCACCAGTCTTGTCTCATGCCAACTGTAAAGCATCCTGAAACCACTCATGTGTGGGGTTGCTTCTCAGCCAAGGGAATCGGCTCACTCACAGTCTGGCCTAAAAACACAGCCATGAATAAAGAATGGTACCAGAATGTCCTCCAAGAGCAACTTCTCCCAACCGTCCAAGAGCAGTTTGGCGCCCAACAATGCCTTTTCCAGCATGATGGAGCACCTTGCCATAAAGCAAAGGTGATAACTAAATGACTCATGGAACAAAACATAGAGATTTTGGGTCCATGGCCTGGAAACTCCCCAGATCTTAATCCCATTGAGAACTTGTGGTCAATCATCAAGAGACGGGTGGACAAACAAAAACCAACAAATTCTGGCAAAATGCAAGCATTGATTATGCAAGAATGGACTGCTATCAGTCAGGATTTGGTCCAAAAGTTGATTGAGAGCATGCCAGGGAGAATTACAGAGTTCTTGAAGAAGAAGGGGCAACACTGCAAATATTGACTTGCTGCATTAACTCATTCTAACTGTCAATATAACCTATTGGTACTCATAATATGATTGCAATTATATTTCTGTATGTGATATAAACATCAGACAAACACTAATAAAAACCAGAGGCCAGCAGATCATGTGAAAATATAATTTTGGTGTCATTCTCAAAACTTTTGGCCATGACTGTAGATACTGCTATCACTGTTGACAGCGCTATCTAAGGGCTCTTTCACACGTCTGTGTGTCCGGTACGAGTGGTGACAGTTTCCATGCGTACCGGAGACACTGACACACGCAGATACATTCAAATCTATGGGTCTGCACACACGTCAGTGTGTTTCTACGGACCGTGTGTCTGTGTGATCCACAAGTAGGCATGTCCGTTTTTGGCTGGCAGCACGGATCGCACGGACCCATTCAAGTCAATGGGTTCATGTAAACACGTACTGCACACGGATGCCATCGGTGAGACAAGTACCGGCACTTGGGAATCAGCAGTATAGTTAGCGTTGTACCCAAGCACCAGGTGCTGAACGCTGCTTTCATCATGGTTCCCTGCCGACACTGTAATCAGCACTAGCAGGGGATAATGATGAGAGTAGTAGTCTGCTCCCGGTGTCTCCACCTGTAAAAATAAGAATAAAATTAAAAATCCATATATTCACCTGTCCTAAGTGTCCCCTGCTGTAATCCACGAGATCGCTCTCAGCAGAGGAGCCAGGGAGAATGACTCCTGCAGCGAGCGGGCCCCGGACCTCTGCTGAGCTCAGGAGCGGTGTCCTTTCACTCACTGAGCCCAGCTCCAGGGCTCGCTCGCTGCAGTGGCTCATTCTCCCCAGCTCCTCTGCTGAACAGTCTCGTGGATTACAGCGGGGGACACTTAGGACAGGTGAGTATATGGATTTTTAATTTTATTCTTATTTTTACAGGTGAAGACACCGGGAGCAGATTACTACTCTAATCAATATCTCTGCTGGTGCTGATCGCAGCGCCGGCAGGGGACTATGATGGCAGTGTTCAGCACCTGGTGCTTGGGAACAGCGCTAACTATACACTGTTTCCCAGGCCCCGGTATGTGTGCTCCTGATGCGACACACGGGCGGCACACGTGTGCCACACAGGTGCACACGGACACGGATATCTCCGGTCCGGACGTGTGAAACATTTTTTTCACATGCAAACTTTTCTTATAGATGTTAGTCTATGGGGAAAGTCCACATGAGGACCCGCAAGAGAAATTGACATGCTGCGGGTCTGAAAGACGCGCAGCATGTCAGTTTCCACGGGTGAACCGCAGGTGCACAGGGACGCATAGTGGACATAGGATTTCTAGAAATCCCATCCACTATGCTGTAATATCTGGCCACTGCGGGTTTGATGCTACATAACACGCAGCTTCACAACCGCAGCAGTTTCTGACCGTGTGCACATACCGTGTGCACGTGCCAGTGCACATGACTGATTTTCCACACAGACTCCATATAAAAAATCCTAGCATGCATTATAATGATTATCCCATCACGGACATTTGCAAGGAGTTTGTATGTTCTCTCCGTGTTTGTGTGGGTTTCTTCCGGGTTCTCCAGTTTCCTCCCACACTCCAAAGAAATACTGATTGGGAATCTAGATTGTGAGCCCCAATGGGGACAGTGATTCTCTCTGTAAAGTGCTGTATAAGTGAGTAAAATAAATAAATAAATTATTATTCAAATATATTATATTACAAGCTACAATCTTACAATCTAGCAAAACGCTCATTCATCAGGTGAAATGATCTTTTGTGGTGTATCGTCCTGTGTAAACAGAAATTGCACTACCAAGAACAATGGCTGCCAATGTGCACTGAGCAATCTATTACAGATCGCTCAGTTTGCATTGTGCACCATGGTCGGCTGACTGAGTCAGAGGTGAGGTCGATCACGCTTGTCCAATTTCAAACTGCCTATCGCATTGTTCTCCCTGAGGCATGTCGCCCTGTTAGTCTTTGACTCTCTCATAAAGAACACACAAGCAGTCGGCCGAGGAAGAGTTCTTGTGTATGGGGGAGTCGGCTGAGCAGCAGCACAGGGATTTAAATGGTAAATCACTGGAGGGATTTGTGGAGTGCTTCTCTAGGTAGACTCAACAGTCCACTGCCTATACCGGCCAGTCTGGCATTTGCCAGACTTGCCAGATGGCCAGTCCTGCCGTGCATCATACGTTCCCGTCTTTGCATGATGAAGTCAGCTGTCGGTTTCTGAAGAGAAAGCTGCGCAGCGTGGCAGCGAAGGGAAGGGGAGTAGAATCATTTATTTTTTTTCTATTAAAGAACAGCGGCAGAATGGGGGACATACACCAGGATGGGTGCTCAGGTTGGGGGATATATACACCATGATGGGGCCTAGGGTAAGGGATATATATACCAGTATGGGGAACATATGTACCAGGATGGGGCCCAGGATAAGGGACATATAAAAGCATGGGGGATATATATACCAGAATGGGGCCAGGATAAGGGACATATATACCAGGATGGGGAACATATATACCAGGATGGGGCCCAAGATAAGGGACCTATATACCAGGATAGGGGATATGACTTGTGGTTTGTCTTGAGGAAGAAGTTTGTTATACTTTGAAATGAGTAGACAATGAACTGCATTCCGTTATCAAGGATCCTGATTCTTTCTCTGGAATATATACCAGGATTGGGCCCAGGATAAGGGACATATATACCAGGATGGGGGATATATGTATACCAGGATTGGGCCCAGGATAAGGGACATATATACTAGGATATCCAAGGAATTGCAACTTGTATGTCCTTATAGGATTTAGAAACCAGGAGTGGAACTGACAGAGAAAAACTATAATTGAAAGATTGACACCTGTTCTGTGTTTTGGAGACACTTCTGGTTCTGGCATAAAAATACTAATGAAATACTCATCAAAAATACTGATGTGTGAATGAAGCCTCATGGACATGCTTAGCATGTAATTAGTGTGTAGGCTTTTCCCAGCATACACATTAAGATCTGAATTTTCCCAGCGTACACATAGTCTGACTATAAAATTAAACGGACATGATCAGCTTTGTGGGATCTCTGGTGAGCAGCAGCGTAGTAGACAGAAGAGTCATAAGAGCAATTTAGTCATGTCTCAGACTAGATAAGTGACAAGGTTAATTACAAGTGTGGGAGGATGCTTGACTATGAGTTAAGCACTGTCACACTGGTGAAATGTTTCCATCTCACTGAATGGTATTTCAATTAGCATACATTGCTTAGCTAAATTTTTCATTTTATTTTTTACTTTTTTTGTCCACCTAATGGACTTGATGCAGCAATCCTTTCATTACTTGTATAATGCTTAAGGCAGTCTATTAGGGTATGGGTTAATATACAGAGACATTTGACAGGACTGGGGACCTTTGTTAATCCACTGACTACAATGGTAACCCATTAGTATCTCAAGACTCGGTCCCTGGGGGCCAATAGCCGAAGAGACAGAGCCTTATTTCTCTATCAAACACCTTAGATGCCACCCACTCTATTGACCACAGCATCTAAGGGGCTAAATTGCTGGTTGCAAAGCTAGCTCTGCTCTCAAGAGCTGTGGCAGGAAGCAAGCAGTGTAAGACAACCGCACTGCTGCCATGATCGTGTGATGACAATGGGCAGTATCCCAAAGACTATTTTGACGGTTATAGCCACCATAATGTAGGAAATAGTGATGGGCGAGCGAGCTCAGCACTGCTCGATACTCGATCAAGCATTGGGGTGCTCTATCAAGTAGTGAGAAGTGGCGAGTATACAGTGGTTCTCGAGTGCTCGGATCCCCGTAAGTAAATTATGAGAGAGAATTTTTCCATCCTCTGGAAACATGCTCGAGTTTGCCATCCGCTTCCATTATGGTCGCTACTCAATTCGAGTACCGCGCACTCGAGCATTTCAGTGCTCAATCAACACTAGTATGAACTTGTACCTGATTATGTTGATATATCTGTTGTTGGTCAGTGGTAAATAAATACAACCGGAAAAATTGTTACATATTGTTTGGTCTAACACAGAATTGTAATGTTTGATCGTGTTTCAATGTCTTTAAAGGGAATATTGATATCTGCAATCTGATGTCTTATTCCAGATAAATTCACGTTTTTCTTATAGGTAAATAAGCTGTTAAGATCTATGGGACGGACACTAGTCCATAGGGAACATGTTATCCAGCTTCCTATGACCTACATGCCCATATAGCCAGTTTAGGAGGGTTGATTCTACTGACAGTTTCCCTTTGACCATACTGCCAGTTGCTGGGGTCTGCTTTTATATTTCAAATGTATTTATTGACTTACTTAATTTCCTGTATTTAAATATAGTGGCAGCATATACTACAGTGTTGTACACATTGTACTCTTTTCCTATCTTACATAAACACAAAAGCCAGCTAATAGGTAGGATTTTTGGAGATTGAAGAAACTAAAGTACCCACCCATAAACTAGGAGATCAAATACAATCTATTGAAATGTCGGCTCTGATTGCATTCAGATTCATGGCCCCAGTGATGCAAGGTAGCAACTGCAAAAACAGGACAAATCATTCTCAATTATTAGACCACTGTTATTATTTTTTGCTTTGGATTTCATATACAGTGCAGCTTACTATTATTGGCACCCCTTCATTTTTTCATAGACTGGTACATTTCCATTTATTTCTGAAGATATTGTACAAAGTTATATCCACAGGATTTTTTAATTAGTGATCCAAAGTAATAAAACTTCTATGTTGCAATTTCAAAGAAAAAACAGAATAAACAGCATGTGCAGCAATAAAGGCACCCCTAATACTTGGTTGCACACCCTTTGGAATTGCTGACAGCCTCCAAAGGTTTCTTGTAGCCATCTATAAGCTTCTTTCACTTCTCAGCTGGAATTTCTCCCCACTCTTCCTTTGCAGTTTGTTCAAGCTCTTGAATGTTTGTAGGGTTCTTTTTCCTAATGGCAGATTCCAGCTCACCCCAAAGATTTTCAATGGGATTGAGGTCAGGACTCATTGCTGGCCATTTTAAAACAGTCCATTTTTTTTTCAACCATTCTTGTGTACTTTTGGATGTGTGCTTTGGGTCACTGTCTTGCTGGAAGACCGATGATCTTCGGCTCAAACTACGCTTTCTTACACTGGGTAGGACATTTCGCTCTAAAATTTCTTGATAATTCTCTGATTTCATAATTCCTGTGATACGATCAAGGCTTCCAGTACCAGACGCAGCAAAGCAACCCCACAGCATTATGGATCTTCCACCATGCTTAATTGTTGGTAAGGTGTTATTTTCCTTATAAGCTTCATAGCGCAGTCTGTAAACAAACTGTTGCTTTGCATTGCCAAAAAACAGAAGGATTGTGGTTTCTCAAGATACTCTTTGGCAAAGATCAGTCTTTCCTTTTTATGTCTTTTCATTAGCAATGGTTTCTTCCTTGGCCTTCGCCCATAAAGCTCTGCTTGGTTTAGTGTGCGCCATATGGTACTTGTTGAAACCATGACCCCTAACTGTTACAGGTTGGCCTTCAGGTCTTTGGATGTTTGACGTGGTGTTTTTTCCACTATTCGCACCAACCTTCGAAATTATCTCTTGTTAATTTTCCTCTTTTCTCCACGTCCAGGGAGGTTGATGACGGTTCCATGCTTGGCAAACTTCTTAATAACACTGCACACTGTTGAAACTGGGATACTAAGGTCTTTGGAGATGGCCTTATACCCTTTGGAAGTCTTGTGTTTGCTAATAATAGCAGTTCTGATGTCGTCAGACAGCTCCTTTGTCTTCACCATTGTGACAAACGAACAGGGCCTAACCTGTGGCTTTTTTAAAACACTGAAGTCATCATTCATTGGCTAATTCATGTCACATGGACACTGACAATTAATCACATGTGAATCTCTTTTGTGATTTACCACAGGCGAGTCAAAGTGTGTTTCCATACTACATTAATGTAAAGGGTGCCAATACCAGTGACACGGCAAGCTTTAGGTATTTCTATTTTTCCCTCCCATTGGTTTTTGTTTTAAATTATTGTTTCTCATTTGCTCTTTTGTATTTAACACGAGTGCCCTATAGAAAAAAAAGGTTTCACTTGATTCATGTTTTTCAGGAGATATTCCACATTATGTACTTAAACTTCATGGGTGACAATAACGATGAGCAGGACTGTAGGTCTCTCAATGTTACTTTATATATGGTGTAGGATTTATGTGGTTACAATAAAATGCATTTTTGCAAAAACTATACCAGGCCATTAAGGCAGAATTACCACTCCCCCAGGAATGTGCATGTATTTATAGTCCTAAACATGCACAGAAGGAATCAGTTATGAGGGAAATATTGTCCCATTGTTTATCTGAAGTAGGGTCAAGAATGCTGGCAATGGGAATAGCACTAAAGTCAAATGACATTTCGGCACCGTTCATGGTCTAGCGAGCTCTACTAAAGTGAAAGTCTGCATTTTTCTCTGGGTGACACAGAATGAAGTGAAAAATGTGGTTTAACATGAACTGTTATTTAGCAATTAAAACAATGCCTAGTTTTAATCAGACTATAACATCCTAATGTGACACAAAAATATTTCCATAAATACAATAGATAGAGATAAAAAGATCCTTAGTTATGTATAATATTTATAACAGAAAAATATTCACAAAAATGGTATAAATTCAATAATGTTCATACACCACATGGAGTCAATACTGCGATACTGAAATGCTATCTATCTTGTGGCATTCTGTCATGAAAGAGAAAAGTTTAAAGGGCATAAAACATAAACCAATAAAATGCCTCTTAATGAATTAGTCAAGGTGTGAAATGGCGTGTGCCTTGCTACAAATCTTAGTCAAGTGCCTGCTTGAGAAAGATTTATAGTATTGTGCACGTCATCGCTCATCATGAATTTGGCAAGCGGGGGTCTCAACGCCCTGTCACATCCACCCTAACTCTGCCCACTTTGTCGGAACTGGTCGAAAATGGCGTGAAAAAGTCATGACTTTTCAAAGCTTTTTATGTCACAGTTCTGACGAAAAAGCTTTAGTGAATCGGGCCCATAGGGTTAGTACGTCAAGGTTGTAAGAAAAACAGGACAGGTAGAAGGCTCATCTTATCTGATGGTGCTACAGGGGGCACAACTCTAATAAGGGTGTAGATCAGAGTGTAACCGGATGTGATCGCAGCTGATGATGTAGAGGGTAAGTGGAAAACCTTTACTGATAAGCTACTTTCAGAGACCTTATCAATAAAGGTTTCATACTTGTCCTCTACATTGTCAGCTGGTTTATCTGCCCCTACATTAGTGTCCCTAGTCTGCGGTATCTACACATACCTCCACACCCCTTTTAAAGGGAATCTATCAACAGATAGTTTAGTGCAACCTTCTGTGACCGCAAAAGGGCCCAAGAGTTAAAGGGGCCCACTATCACCTCCAAATCAATTGAAATTGTATATTATGATGGGCAATTGGGTTGAAAAGGGCCATATACTGCAATTGCACAGGGGCCCTTTTCTGTGTGTCCACCAGTGGTTACATAATATGGATTAAAAAAGATACATGTCCATCAAGTTCAACCAAGGGTTGTGAAATGATAAAGGGTATGGGTATAGGTACAGGTGCATCTCACTAAATTAGAATATCATCAAAAAGTTAATTTATTTCAGTTCTTCAATACAAAAAGTGAAACTCATATATTATATAGAGTCATTACAAACAGAGCGATCTATTTCAAGTGTTTATTTCTGTTAATGTTGATGATTATAGCTTACAGCCAATAAAAACACAAAAGTCATTATCTCAGTAAATTAGAATAATTAATAAAAAACACCTGCAAAGGCTTCCTAAGCGTTTAAAAAGGCCCCTTAGTCTGTTTCAGTAGGCTCCACAATCATGGGGAAGACTGCTGACTTGACAGATGTCCAGAAGGCAGTCATTGACACACTCCACAAGGTCCCACAGTTCCAATTTTCATTTGGAAATCAAGGTCCCAGAGTCTGGAGGAAGAGTGGAGAGGCACACAATCCAAGCTGCTTGAGGTCTAGTGTGAAGTTTCCACAATCAGTGATGGTTTAGGGAGCCATGTCATCTGCTGGTGTAGGTCCACTGTGTTTTATCAAGACCAAAGTCAGAGCCGCCGTCTAGCAGGAAATTTTAGAGCACTTCATGCTTCCCTCTGCCGACAAACTTTTTGGAGATGGAAATTTCATTCTTCAGCAGGACTTGGCACCTGTCCACACTGCCAAAAGTACCAATACCTGGTTTAAAAGCAACAGTATCACTGTGCTTGATTGGCCAGCAAACTCACCTGACCTTAACCCCATCGAGAATCTATTGTCAAGAGGAAGATGAGAGACACCAGATCCAACAATGCAGACAAGCTGAAGGCTGCTATCAAAGCAACCTGGGCTTCCATAACACCTCAGCAGTGCCACAGGCTGATCGTCTCCATGCCTCGCCGCATTGATGCAGTAATTGATGCAAAAGGAGCCCTGACCAAGTATTGAGTGAATTTAATGAACATACATTTCAGTAGGCCAACATTTCTGATTTTAAAATAATTTTTCAAGCTGGTTTTATAAAGTATTCTAATTTACTGAGATAATGACTTTTGTGTTTTCATTGGCTGTAAGCCATAATCATCAACATTATCAGAAATAAACACTTGAAATAGATCACTATGTTTGTAATGACTCTATATAATATGAGTTTCACTTTTTGTATTGAAGAACTTTTAACTTTTTGATGATATTCTAATTTAGTGAGATGCACCTGTATATCCATAATGCATGACCCTGTACCACCGTTTTTTTTTTAATATCTCTTCCTCCCTCTGTTTTGATTCCCAAATCAGCTATGCCTGCAAGTAAAAGCGCGTTCATGTGAGCGAGTCTGTTCTGTCTTTGAAGCCTCTCCACTACCCTTCTGGGTGTAACTGTAGCAAGCGATGTCAGGAGACAGAAAAGAGGGCTGCATGGCCCTATAGACTGCTACGTGTACCACATTAATGCCCCTTTGTACATAAACCCCATATTTGTCATATGCTATCAATTTAAGAATATGTGCACATGGAGGTTTTGGAGGAGTCTTTTGAAGCAAATTCACACCAAAAAATGCCAGAAGAATCTCTCAAAAATCCCTTAAAAAAACGTTTTAATAATGTCTATTGAAAAACAACATACTGTATGTATGTATGTTCAGTGTTTTGATAATTTTTAATTAGCTTCAGGTTTTCAAACACGCCAAGCCTGTCAATTGTATAGGCGCTTTCTGAGATGAAGTTCCTCCATACTTTACAATAGAAAACAAAGGCAATGCCTGGGTATCTTTTTGAGCATTTTGCAAGATTTTGAAGGCGTTTTCACCTTGTAAATCGATAGGGTTGTATTCATTACAAAAAGGATTTTATAAATGTGACAAAATCGCCTACAATAAGCGCTTAAAAATAAAAAAAATAATCAGCATGTCATCAGCGTGACATGCTGAGATCAGCGCGAGCAGGAGACAATGATGGGAGATGTATTCAGCCCCCGCTCACTACATCCTGTGTAAAATTAAGAATTAAGTAAAAAAAATGGCGTGGGCTCCCACATCATTTTCACAGCCAGCAGAGGGAGGGCTGATATTACTAGCCAGGGAAAGGGACCATTAGCCCATAATGTTCCCTGGCTATTAATATCAGCTCACAGCTAGATTCATAAGCCTGCAGTCACATAGCGTCCAGGAGGAAAAAGAAGCAGATTTCTCTAATAAGATATATTACAAAATCTGTTTTATAAAAAAAGTTAAACAACAATGGATGTTTAGCACAAATCTTTGCTACACAAAATAGGGAGTGTTAATACATGCCACTTACACCCCTGTATCCTTCTCGTATCCACATCCTTTCTATAAATTGCAGTGAAAGTTACATTTACTCCTCATTAATACTGTGGATTTTTGTCTGTACATGACACAGCCTTGTATCCGTCTGCACTGAAAGTCCTAACTTTGCAAAGAAATCTGTAAGAGAAAAAAAGAAAAATAAATAAAAGTTAAAAAATAAATAAATAAATAAATATATATATATATATATATATATATATACAGAGCAGATGAAACCACAGTGAATACGCTACAGCTGCATGACAGTAGAGAGCGTGCACATAACTCGCATTTTCTCAGATGTGGTTTCTAGAGGTTTTTTGAGGTTGCTGTTAGAAACGCAGGTCATGGCCTAGAGATACATGTATATACATCCATAGTATATGTATGTGAGTGAGGGTCTTTCATGTGGGGGTTCTCTTTGAACAAGCAGATGTTGAGGCCGCAGCAGGGAGGTCTTTGTGATGTATCGGTTTGGTATGTCGCGGTAAGCCAATATAAATACATACGTGTACATGTATTTATGTCTCCAGAATATCAATGGCATACTGAGCCTGTGCTGGACACAACACTGCATATGGCTCTGTAATAGAAAACCTCTTCTTGTTAACCTATGAAATGTTAACGATTATTCTTCAAAAGACCCTCGGAAATCCTACTTGTGTGTACAGAAATATAACCCATAGTTTAGCTTCGCAGTTGCGTCTGGTTGTGAACTGACAGTTAAGTCCCAAAGTCTTCAATAATTCCACATGATACGCTGACCAGACAATAGAACATCGCCATCTGCTGGTAAATATTGTGAAGTCATTTGTTAATTTGCTTAAACCCATAAATGAGTTCTTATACGCCATAACATATATTTTGTGGTGTGTAAATGTTAAATAATGAACAAAACTTCATAGATCTCCCCAAATCAACTCCTGTCACGTGGCCTTGGAGCTGTAAGCTCTGATGTGTCATTACAACTTCAGGAGGCAGAGATTTTCCTTCTCATACTCATGTGTTGGTGATGTGTGTAAAGGGGCTGTCTGTCTGATTCCGTTCATTAGTTTAGTACCCCTTCTCAGTCTCAGATGCCATGGCTGCAATTGACAGCAGCATCTAAGGCATGTCTCCCAACCGTCCCAGATCCATGTGCACAGTCCCACATTTGGGGAGTCATCCCGAGCTCAACTGCATTTGAGTCTTTAGGACACTTTGGGACATTATACTGAGTGATGAGCACTGTGGGAATATTGTACTGCGTGTGTGGGAGGGGGCGGGGCACGGTGGGGGTATCGTATTGTATGTGGGGGACTGTAAGGGCATCATACTGTGAGGGAGGCATTATTGTGTTGGGAGCATCATATTGTGTGTGGGGGACTATGGGGGCATCATACTATGTGATGGGGGCACTGTGGGATCATCGTACTGTGTGGAGGAGACATGGAGGGAGCATCATACTGTGTGGTGGCGCTGAAGGTATCCTAATGTGTGTGGGGGGCATTTTGGGGGCATCATTTTGTGGGGTGGGGCAATGAGAGGGCTACATAATGTGTAAGTAAGGGAGTCTGTTGTGGCATCATAGTGTTTGGGGGATACACTGTTGGAACTGTGTGGGAGGGCACTGAGGGCATAATTATGTGCATAGAGTGCATCATACTGTGTGAGAGCATCAAATTGTGTAAGTGGGAATTGTAGGGCATCATATTGTATGGAGTGGCATTAAGATGGTTTTACAAAACAAACTGGGTAGGGTTATGGGTATGGCTAAGCTGTAAAAAGAAAAAAATTGTGCACGCCACAGTGTGAGTCCCTCTTCTCTGTCCTTCAGAGTTTGGAGGTAAAGGGATTAAAGGGGTTATCTGGGACTTTTTTTCCCTATGGGGCTAAGCACTTACAGACAGTGATTCTTCTGCTTCATGTGATGTCATGTCGACAAAGCAATTCCTAGCCTGCTGTCAATCAAAATGACATTGGCAGTGACAAAGCAGAGCAGAAGAGAAAGAACTGCGACGTTATGTCACAGGAAGAAGAAGAACCGCCGGCAGGAGATGTTATCTGCGTGACAGTTTGGCAAATCAGGGATGTTCATGGGCGAAGCCGATTTTTTGTCGCGAACAAGCCGGAACCCCGAACACGAACTTGAAATGCCGAACAAACTCGCTCAACACTACAGTATCTATGACCACTCTGAGCCGAGATAGATCGTCACAGGGCACAACCAGCAAGTAGTTAGCAACTACCTGCCAATAAGTGCTTAGCCCAATAGGGAAAAAAAAGTCCTGGCTAACCCTTTTAGACAGATGGGATCAGAGGTTATAACCATTGCAGCCGGATGCTGGCTGTGTATTAAAGCTGGCACCCGCTGCTGATGGCACACTTCTATAAATGTAAAGGATATCTTGCTTTATTATATGCAATCCAGAAATGTGCAAAATGGGACGTTTCGGTCAGTATGACCTTTCTCAAACATACATTATAAAAATAACAAAAATGTTGGTATACAATCAAAATAAACATAAATATGTATACATCACGCATAAACATACAATCAAGAATATACGACGAAAAATACAAGATATGAGCTAAACAGGTAATGTAATGCACAGATCATCAGGCAGAAAGTGTCCCAGTAGAACATTAAGGAATTGGATTTTAGTAGATAAATATATATATATATGCACTTAAACATATGTGTGTGGTTATATGTTTAGCTCATATCCAGTATTTTTGCATGTATGTTTATGCGTGATGTATACAAATCTATGTTTTTTGACTGTATGCCAACTTTTTTGTTATTTTTATAGTGCACATTTGAGAAAGGTCATACCGACTGAAAAGTCACATTTTTCACATTTCTGGATTGCATATAATAAAACACGATATCCTTTAGAATTAGGGTACTGGATTCTTTTCTAGTAGTGTTACGGGGTGGGACCCTATGCGAGCCCCCACACCTTGGAGTGCCGTATTTACCTATTGTGCACTTGTATACATGACTAGACATGGCTTCTTCGGGGGCTGGATGCCCATTACAGTTGATGACTGACCATATAGCAGGGAGAAGACATATTAGACATTTGTGCTATAGCCTAGCTCTGTCTCCCCAATGTCTATCCGGATACAGCCTTCTGTACAATGGTCCATACAGACAGACGTAGTGTGTATACTGTACAAGCATGTATGTCTACATGGGGACTCAGACAGACCCTCACATGCATACACATACATAGCCTGCCCCATACAGGCGATCACTACTTATAGGAGCCCCCTGTATACTGTTAGCTGGACGATGGTGTAGGTGATCTGCAGCAGTGACCATGACCAGCAGTTGGATGGACCTGTCCTAGGGATTCCTGGTACAGACTGCATCCACTGCATCTTCAGTCAGGCGGCTGCAATTACATAACAAGTAATGCAGGAGATAGAGCGGTTGCAGATCGTGACGTCATTTCAAGGCGCCGCTGTAGGATTCTGGGACTGCCAAGTGCGAAGTTTCCCAGGATCAGGAGGAGAGCTGACATTGTGGCCGCAGTGTGTGACTCCTGGAGGTCATCACCATGCCCCGAGGCAGCCGCAGCGTTCCTTCCCGCACAGCACCCAGGTAAGGAGACCTGCAGACACTGTTACAGGACTAGGTGACAAGGTCACTTCATACCCTTGGGCTAATGTCCTTATGTAACTGTAGACCTGTGTGACCGCAGAGAACTAGGAGGGTGTGAGATGTGTCTAACAGCTTCAGCCAAAAATCGGTTTACTGGAGTACACAGGGTCTAGACATTCCTGAATGATCAGTTACTTCTCTGTATTTTGTACTTTCTGGGGAGTTCTCGCTCATGTCAGAGGTTACGCACAATTGCACATCAATTTCTGAAAAGGAATCTGTGCGTGCAACTTCCAGAGATAAATCTGTGTTACTTGAGACCCCAATCCAAACTTTTTTTTTTACCATATTGATAGAAAATCCACATTATTCGGTAGGTAGATGAACTATGAGACCCCCACTGGTGCCAAGTATAGGGGAGCTGGTTGAATGGCTGATGCATGTGCTTGACCATTTGCATATTTTCAATAAATCCTACTAATATAATTCATTATATGTGTCCTGCAGTATTGACCTCTGCCACAGCCACATTCTGAATTCGCAGTTCTGCTTTAGGATCAGAGAATCAAAATTCTTATGAAAAACAGATCCATTCCAGCCATGGTCCCCAACCTTTCCTAGGCCATGGCCCCACTATCAGTATTTGATCAGTATATTTTCTCAGGAGTGGGAGCCAAAAGCAGGTGAGGAACAATCAGAGAAAAGGTATAATAGAAACAAGTCACCAATTCTGCATTTTTCACCCACTCCTGGTTTTGGCTCCCACTCCTGAGAAAAAAAAAAATACTGACCAAATACTGATAGTGGGGCCGTGGCCGTACCATGAGAGCCACATTCAGTTCCCCATTCCATCATAGTAATGACACCCAGGACCTAGTATGAAGACAGCCAAAACTTCCCCAGAAAAAGCACGCCAAGACCTTGTGCCCCATCCCTTATAGGCAGTATATTTCCAGCAGTGCCCTCTTCACTTGCTTTCCTATTACACCAAGCACACTCACCACACTATTGAATCCAGCTTCAAGCAGCCGTCTCGATGGCAGTATCATCATATCTGTATACTTACCATATTTATCTCCCCTCCCATCCAGTATATGAGCCTCCAGATCTGGTCTGGGCTACTCAGAAAAGTCACCATCTGGAGACCTGCTCTTCATACCTGTTTGCTGGATCTAGTGATAATACCCCGAGCTGGCAGACAGCCGTGAGCCTCACATCATGGGCCAACAAGCCACACGTTGGGGACATCTGCATTGCAGAATGGATGTCACCTGGAGCAGAAGGGCCTCGATGACTGTGATGAGATTCATCTATTCCATTTTTTTGTGTGCTTAAAAACGCACACAAAACAGAAACCAGACACCCGCTATTATAGTCCCCGCACCCTTCTTCATCAGTTTGCTTCTGTTCTCCATTCTTGTGTCATTTTTTTCCATTGGTGTGGTATCTGTTTTTCTTGTATGCAAAAAAAAAAATCATCCAAGTTTCTTCTACTGATTAAACAGTAAAGCCAATCTACTCAGATGGCATGTGGATGACATCCATGTTCTGTCCGTTTTTTATGAACCCATTAGCTTGACTGGGACATTTTATCTGCAAAGTGGATCAACATTGGACTTGTCTCCTGCCATAAAAATCCAAACATAAATAACCGACATCTAAAAAGGCCATAGAGATAACTGGTGAATGTTTGGTGTACTTCGCCAATGCGCACATTTCCCATTGTGCAGCCATAGTTTTGTTACACAATGGACAGTGATGGATGAAATGAAGTAATACAGATCTCTATTTCAGTTACTTTTGTTTTATATCTACTATATGGAGATATTTCTCTGTATTTAAAAATTTGCTCTTCCAATAATTCATTTTTCATAGATTCACTTTTATGCTAAAAGTAGTTTTGGATGTCTTCAGACAAATTTAAACGAGTATTCTCAAGATGTCTCTTGAGCAACTCAGAACTATGCAATTTCCTTATTTCCTGGTTTCTGGTGGCGCTGGCTTTCCTCCTTAAGTGACAGTTCTGGTGAGTGGCAGAGCTGTAGTATTAGGCCACGTTCACACGTTCAGTATTTGATCAGTATTTTACATCAGTATTTGTAAGCCAAAACCAGGAGAGGAAAAATCAGAGGAAAAGTATAATAGAAACACGTCACCACTTCTGTATTTATCACCCACTCCTGGTTTTGCCTTACAAATACTGATGTGAAATACTGACCAAATACTGAACGTGTGAACGTGACCTTAGTACAAATATAAAGCTCAGCACAAGTTCTGCTGTATCACATTCTGCTATTAGTGGTTTGTTCTGGAGGGTACACTGCTGTCACTATAGTTATATATAGAGATATCAGGGTATTTGAACAAGCACACAGCTCAGGAAAGTGATTTGAGAGAAGTCGATGCTGCGGGCTGGTGAAATCACAAGATTTATAAGGCCACAGCCCCACTATCAGTATTTGGTCAGTATTTTTTCTCAGGAGTAAGAGCCAAAAGCAGGTGAGAACAATCAGAGAAAAGGTATAATAGAAACAAGTCACCAATTCTGCATTTATCATCCACTCCTGTGGTTTTGGCTCCCACTCCTGAGAAAAAATACTGACAGAATACTGACCAAATACTGATAGTGGGGTCGTGGCCTAATAGTCAGGAGCTGAGGAGGGAGGTGAGCAGATAACTGCTGTATAGAAATCAATGGGCTGTCGAGAGGTGTTTGGGATATTAAGAGTCAACCCCTCCTCCTGGAATATAACTACAGCGCACTCTCGGCCAGGGTCTGGGCAGGCACAGGCCAAGCTCCATGGCAGGCACTGGTGGCCAAGCTCCATGGCAAACAGCCGTACACTATGTATGCTAAAAGCTCTTATTGCAGGCAAATTACATCAGATAGAAAAAGCAAGTCAATGGCTAACTTGCTTATTCTCTTGCTTGCTTACTAATTAAAGTAATTTAATAACTTGAGAATACCCCTTTAAGGACACCTTTCCTTTAACACAAGGCCTTTTCGTTGGAGCCAGCGTGTCGGGTGCATGCAGGCTCCGTCAGGTGCCTTATGTCTGAAGGCATTTTCCCATAGAAGGAGTCATTTTACAGAATACCTTTTATATATTTATAGCATTTGATGAAACATTCTACACTATTTCTGTTGGATTTGTATGTGATTTGATTGAAAAAATCTCTGTACACAAACATCTGATTTGGTATTACATATTTATTTATTTCCATTTGTTTTTGCAGCCCTGCTCCCTCTCATGCCCCGGCTCCTGCACATCCAGCACCTTCTGCTGTAGCCACAGCTCCAGCCCCATCCCAGGGGCCCGGATTAATGGCTCAGATGGCTACTACAGCAGCTGGTGTGGCAGTGGGGTCAGCAGTGGGACATGTCCTTGGTGGAGCCCTCACTGGAGCTTTTAGTGGTGGCAGCTCCGAGCCTGCGAAGCCAGCTGTACAGGTGGGTATAGAAGTATTTGTGAAATATACCAGTTACTTCATTCAGTTGGATATTGTCTTGTCTGCAATCTGTTATTTGATGTCATATTGTAAGCTCTAGAAGATTTAAGCTATCTTTGCGACATCTAATGCATTTACTTTGTTGATAGTCTTACTCGAAAGCCCCTCAATACACACGAGACTAATGTTGGTCACCCTCAACGACATCGACGAATCGTCAGACACTCTAATGTGTATGGGGGAGCCGGCCAACTGATTGTTGGAGAAAATATTGATTGGGGACGTCAGATTTCAGACTGATGGTTGCTTTGTTCTTCCAGAAAAAAGCCACCGGCAGAGATATCTGTCGGCAGCTCTCTCATAGAAAACACGGAAGCGCTCAGCCAAGATAGCAGTCGGTCAAAAGAGCGGACCAAGTGTTGCTCAGCCACCAGCTATATAATGTGTATAGGGACCTCAACATCCAAACCACTCCTCTATTAATTACAGATAGGCTGAAGAACTCCATGCCATCACAACTTCCACCCATGATCATCAGTGTGCAGTCTTCCATGTCCGAGCCTTAGTTCAAATCTCTGTGTTTTATATCTGTTCTTCTCCATCAGAGGAGCATAGCAAAGAAATTAACAAAAGTGAAGAATCCCTGACATGAATGATAACAACAGAGTCTGATGGTCCCATTTGATTATAGTAAGGTGTTATCCGGCCATGGGGCATCAAATCTTACCAGACATAATAGTGCAGCATCCTCAGTTTCTGATTTAATCTGCTATGGAGGCTCCCTTCGCAAATGTGAATAAAGCCTTATTCAGCACTGTAGATCTTATGCAAGAGAAAGGGTGGCCAAGCGCTCTAATCCTCATTTAAGTACCAATTTTGAATCTGTACTCAGAGTTACATAGCATTGTATTTGTTTTTCTTACCCACCATTTGAAGAATAGGGCTCTGAAATACCCTAATAGAACAGCGCAGTGGCTGTGCATGCAGGCCACCAAACCACTAATTCTCTAAGGAATTGCTGGAGATAGGCAAGCTCTGCACTTCGGTATATAAGGCAGTACCATAGAGAATTAATAGAGTGTTGATCTACACTCACGGTCACCGCTCCATTCCAAATAGGTATTTCAGCGCCCCGTTCTTGGCATCTTGGGTAGGTTTGGATGGGGCAGTCACCATTCAAGCACCTATCAATCAGAAAGTTATCACCTATTCACAGGGCTTTTTTACCTTTTAAATTTTGGGGTTTTTTTAATTGAAAGCTTCAAACAATTTATAAAAACACAGACCCCCAAACTACCCCCACTCTTGTACAAAAAAAATTCCCTGCATACAGAGCATATTTCTTAAAGCGCACATCGACGACCTAACATCTTTCTCGCTCCAAATGGGAAGTCAACAAGTATTATTAAGATATCTCTTATCCCGGTCCATCAGCTACTACAGACCCAGACGGAACATCCATAGGGCTTTATGGTGTTCATGCACCTTACATAGCTGTTGGCCAAATGACAACTTTAATCTAATGGGTACCTTTTACATGTTGAACTCCTGGTTGTGTCTTTGGTTAATATAAATTTTGGACAATGAGGGTACTTAAGAAGTTATCCACTACTTAAATATTGATGGCATTAGATAGGTCATCAATATCAGATCAGTGGGGGTCCGACACCTAGCACCTCCATTGATCAGTTGTTTGCTGTTGTGGTGGCGACCAGATATAAACAGTTGTCATTCTCAAGCAATGAAGTTCAGCTCCTATTTACTTCAATAGTAGCTGAGCTGCAATACCTGGTAATGGAACACTACTCCGTATTCGGAGCTTTGCTGTTCCGATTCTGTACTGTTTACATCCGGCCACCTCTAAAGCTGCTGGAGATGCTGGGTGTTGTACAGTCTAAATATTGATAACCAATCCTAAGGATAGGTTGTTAGTATCTAAATAGTGGACAATGCCTTTGAAAGTTAAAGTATGACAATGAATGCGGGGGAGGTGCACAAGCTCGACCTCTGCTCCATTCAGACGACGCTCTGCTTGTTACTGGGATCATTCATGTTCCCAGTGGTCTGATGCCAAGCGATCCATAATTTTTCCCATATTCTATTGAAAAGGGATAACATATACTTGGAACAGCTTCTGTAATACCTGTATTTACCTTTTATTTGATCATGTTGGACAGTTATGTATGGGGATTTTTTTTTAGGGACAAACTCCTTTAATTTGCTGGTAACAGTGCATTGAGCAACGTGTCCCCAGTGCGGAGCACATAACACATTTTACAATTCCACAAATGTTAAATATTAACCTGAAGGATTCCCTTGTGACTGACCTTGGCTATACTGATGTAAAGAGAATCGTAGACTGGGGTCGTACCCCTTTTATTATTATTACGGGAAGTGAAAATAGGACATTTTTCTTTTACAAGGGGGAACATAATATTTAAGAAGGGATTGTATGAGACACTACTTGGGCAGCCCCTTCTTAAATACCATGTTCCTCTTTGTAAAATCAAAATACCCTAGGCTCACCTCCCGTACTGGTGCCGTTCCAGCGATGTTAGCGCTGCGGGCCTCCCGGGGCTCACATAACATCGGCTGCATGGCTCATGTGGCATAACAATCGGCAGCTGTTTTTGGGCTACTTCACTCACAATTTCTTTGAACGAACCTCAGATGTCTTGGTAAAGTGTGTGCAGTGCGGCTCATTAGCGGCCACTGATTGACTGCAGTACTCGGGTGACATGTGAAAGTCATGCGAACGCTAGGAGATGGGGCATAGACATCGCTGGAATAGAAGGTGAATATAGAGTACTTGTATTTCACAAAGGGGGAATTTAGTATTTAAGAACGGGTTGTCTGAGTAGTGGACAACCCCTTTAAGAGTAATCTGATATAGCCATCAGTATAACATGACAGCCTATTTATAGGATAGGTGCCATGGAGCCTGCCGGGGGATTGTTTCTATTTGTTACAAGATGCACCCTCTTCTATAATCTGCCATCAAGACCATTCTCTTACTAGGGTACTGCTACTGGCACATCTAATAGGTGTATTGCTTTAATAACTAAGTAATTGACAAAAGCTAAAGGATACTTGTGTGTATGGTATTTCTGTGGGGTGACGTTAGAAGATAAGGAGATCTACGGACATTAAATATACCAGTAACGGGCAGATCAGTGGGCAGACAGGAAAGAAACACGTTTATTTAACCCTTCCTACCTATCATTTTTTTCAAGATAAGAGACCTAATGGACCATAATGTACTAAAAAAGATCAAGAAGGAGAGTCATACTCCTGATTCCCTTTAAAGAAGCACTCCCATCAAAATTTTATCCTCTTAATATATTGCAATCATCATATTATTTACAATAGCACTGTGTACTTACAATTGCTCATTTTGCCTTTCTACACAGCTAATTCTTCTCTTTTCCATTAGGTTTATGACATCACGTGATTAAAAACTGACTAGTTGAATCCTTCTAAGCTCTATGTAGAAACAGGAGGTCAGTTTTCTGTGTATGAGTCAAGAGTTCCTACCAGGGAAGGAACGGAGCAGCTGGGTCCGGAGTTGAAGAGGGGAATGATAAATGCAGGAACAAGAGACTTCCTGTTTCTACATACAGCAGAGAAAAGAGAAGAATTAGCTGGGTAGAAAGGCAAAGTGAGCAATTGTAAGTACACAGTGCTATATAATATGATTGCAATATATAAAAAAACTTTGATGCACTTTCTTTAAGTAGGATTCATTTTCAGGAATCAGGGGTGCAGAGAGGTGTCAAGTGACCCCTCTTAGCTCTTTTAAATAGCTTAGGCTTATTTCAGCTATCTCAAGCTTTACATGGATTTTAGCGCTGATTCTAAATGAAAACCTGTGACAATCCATTTCCTATAAGTGTAAAAAACACTTTCTGCAACCCCACTCACTTTTCTAAATAAAATAGTCGCTAGCATGCTACTTATTTTTGTGGCAAAAGCATTAACATCACTGAGGGGGAATCCTCATACAGATCTGAGGCACTTCACACTACACATCCATGGCAGAAATCGCTCAGATATCTGTTGTGGATGTACAGTGTGACGTTCTAGGGATCAGCATGAAGACGTACATTTCAGAATTGGAAACCCTGAGAGAGGGAGAGAAGGTGCTGGTTCAGTCACCTCTCAGAATAATCGTTTATAGGATGTTTTTGGAGGTAATTGATGTAAAAGATCCGTACAGTATGTGTTATTTTCACTTGACTGTTACTTTTATGTTTTTCCCCTATTTCTGATAACACCCCCTTTTTTCCTATAGGAGCCTCCGAAGCCCCCTGCTTTCTCCCAGCAGCCCCAGTCACAATATGGCCCCTGTCACTATGAGATGAAGCAGTTTCTGGACTGTGCTACCACACAGGGTGACCTGACTCTCTGCGAGGGGTTTAGTGAAGCTTTAAAGCAGTGCAAATACAACTATGGTGAGTGGTCCATGAATGGGCTGATGGATTATGGTGTAGGGTCACCTATCTGAAAGAGTAAAAGGGGTTTTACCCTCTCCAAGATCCTATTCCAATATGTAGTAGGTGTAATAATAATAATATTAGAAAATGACTCCATTGTAGTATTACAAATGTAGTATAGTTCTTCTAATTCACAATGTTGCTTACCCTATGTGCATTGTAGTAGCTTTGGTATCCATGATTACGACAACTAACTGTCACTATATGAGTGGTCGTAACCATGGATACCTAAGCTACTACAATGCCTTGCACATGGGGTAAGCGACATAGCGAATCAGAAGAACTACATTTCTAATTGGAGTTATTTGCTAATATTATTATTACCCCTAATACACATTAGGATAGGATCTTGGAGATAGGAATACCCCTTAAACTATTTGTGAGATTCCACTAAGTCACCTCTGTTATAAAGGTCATTACTTAATGTGATATCATTGGTGGGTTATCAGCAACTCTAATGGGGGTGATCGACCTCACTAGTGAATACTGTATCTTATCCACTGTAATATGGGGACTAGGAAAGAGGAGAGACTTAAGAGGATTCCAGGTTCACTCACGTTTACGTTAAGGCTGTCACTAGTATATTTCCTCTTAGAAGGGGCAGCACTTTTAAGGTGGTTATGGCCATGGGGGCTGAAGGGAAGGAGGAGGCCTTCGGTGTGTAGGTTTCATCAGTTTAAGGTATCACAGGGGTAACTTGTTTGTCCTGGGCCCCAATGCAAAATCTGTAATGTAGGCCCGCACCTATCGTGAGGCATTTATCGTCCAGTACTGGTGTCTGCTTATGTAGCTGTGGGGACTTTGGACCTTCCCGGACACTAGGATTTAGGAGAGACTGCAAAATCTGTGCCCTCTATAGTTCTGCATCTGGTTTAGGCCTCATTCAGACATCTGTTTTTAACATGCATGTTGTATCAGTGTTTTTCACAGCTAGAACTCTTACCCATAATAAGCTTTGGAGCTGTTCACGTTCCTGAGTGTTGTTTTTTTTTTGCCGACTGCATGTTAGCAAAAAAAAAAAAATCAGAAATGTCCATTTTTAATCTGAGTCACAGTTCAAAATCACCCATACAACTCTATAGGACCATAAAAATCAGCGCAAGATGTAATCCGTCCATGTGCTGTCACTTTTTAACATTCTTATGAATAGGAGAAGCTTTGCAAATTTTTTTTTTTTTGCATACAAGAATATCATTGGTGAAACACTGATGGTAAAAACTAACACTGACCGAATACTGATGCCAACCGAATGAAAAACACTGTCTGAATGAGGCCTTAGACTATTAACTAATAATTGATACTCTGTAATTATGGTTTTCTGACTTTTGCAGGTGTCACCTCCCTTTTGTGACATTTCTTGTTTGCCTTGATGGACAGCAGACCTAGGAGAAGACACTATTTCACATTTTGGTTATCTGCTTTTAATATTATATCTTCAAATAGAAAAATGAATAAATGTAGATATATTTATATGTAATCCTGCAATTTTGTGTTTGTGTTTTCTTACATTTAGCAATATGATATATTAATAAGGCCTGTTATGTGAATAGAAATTGTCACCTATCTGCAGAATAGATAACTTGTAGATCTATGAGGTTACTACCTCCGGGACCTGCGCCGATTTGCAGAGCTGGCACTTTAATCCTCATTAGACTGGTTGGCAGTGGTTGTCCTCTGCTCCATTTATTCCTTATGGGGCTGCCGAGCACAGCATTGGCTTATTCCAGCAGTCTCATAGAGAACGAATGGAGCAGTAGTTGAGCATGTTTCCTTCCGCTCCAGTCTAGCGGGGATAAAAGGGCCCAGTTCTGCCAATTGTAGGGGCTCCCAGCAATCGGACCTCCACCAATCAATAAGTAATCACCTATAACCTGACAGCTAATACATTGGTAGCACATACAAGTCATCGATAGTGAAGGGGTTAAAAGTGGCACGGGAGACTAATCAAACAGGCAGGTTCCCGCGGGTTCTCCATGCCAGCTCCCCTTGAGTAACATACAAGCAGCCAGTGTCTGATACAAGCTGCTCTTTGATGGGCACATAAAATATAAACATATTAGAAATTTGTTAAAGAATAACATGTAGATCCTGAAATTGTTGTTAGTTTTGAAGCCTAGAAAGAACCTTCCTAGATACAGCAGATACTTTCCACACGTTCCCTATTGTGCACTGTATACAGTGTGACTACAGATTGCAGCAAGCACTTCGTATTGATGATGTCCGTGTAGTTGTGATCTCTGCTTTATCAGTTTGGATTTACAAAAATAACCTAAATTCCTTTATTTTAGTTATCCACACAGATAGTATAATAAAATCAGATAATGCCTATAACTAGAGATAAAGAGATGGACCGCACATCCAAAACTTATACATTGGTCTATATTGCGGCTAAGCAAAAATGTACAAAACTGAACACGAGGTTCTTGGTTAACATGAACAGAATATATGAAGCCCACGGACACATTACAGCGAACCTCTTGGTGGCTTTCTAACGTTAAAGGTGTGTGTGTGTGTGTGTGTGTGTGTGTGTATATATATATATACAGTACAGACCAAAAGTTTGGACACACCTTCTCATTTAAAGAAATTTCTGTATTTTCATGACTTTGAAAATTGTACATTCACACTGAAGGCATCAAAACTATGAATTAACACATGTGAATTGAATAGTTAACAAAAAAGTGTGAAACAACTGAAAATATGTCTTAAATTCTACGTTCTTCAAATTAGCCACCTTTTGCTTTGATGACTACTTTGCACACTCTTGGCATTCTCTTGATGAGCTTCAAGAGGTAGTCACTGGAAATGGTCTTCCAACAATCTTGAAGGAGTTCCCAGAGATGTTTAGCACTTGTTGGCCCTTTTGCCTTCACTCTGCGGTCCAGCTCACCCCAAACCATCTCGATTGGGTTCAGGTCTGGTGACTATGGAGGCCAGGTCATCTGGCGTAGCACCCAATCACTCTCCTTCTTGGTCAAATAGCCATTACACAGCCTGGAGGTGTGTTTGGGGTCATTGTCCTGTTGAAAAATAAATGATGGTCCAACTAAACGCAAACCGGATGGAATAGCATGCCGCTGCAAGATGCTGTGGTAGCCATGCTGGTTCAGTATGCCTTCAATTTTTAAGGTATAATAATAGGAGAAACAGAGTACATATAGGCGTAAAAACAGTATAACTTTATTAAATACCAAATATAAAAGCGGCCACTGAAGGTGGCGGCATAAAGTAGATAATAGGTTACAAAATGCAGCACATAGTAGTGTGTGTACAGGGTATATATACTTTGAGAAAAGTTTCCTCAAGGAAAGGGAGGAAGAAAAGGCAAGCACAAAAAGATATAGTACATACCATGCATATGCACAACTCCATACAAGTGTACAGATGAATATACAGTGTCAATATAAATGTCAGTATCGCTTACCAAACACATTTGTAGATAGAAGTAAAAGACAGGCCAAGGACCAGGAGAAACAAAGATACGAGGTGGCCCCAATAGAGCCTCGACGCGCGTTTCGCCCCTGAATAGAGGGCTTTCTCAAGAGAAAGCTTTGTTTCTCCTGGTCCTTGGCCTGTCTTTTACTTCTATCTACAATTGTGTTTGGTAAGCGATACTGACATTTATATTGACACTGTATATTCATCTGTACACTTGTATGGAGTTGTGCATATGCATGGTATGTACTATATCTTTTTGTACTTGCCTTTTCTTCCTCCCTTTCCTTGAGGAAACTTTTCTCAAAGTATATATACCCTGTACACACACTACTATGTGCTGCATTTTGTAACCTATTATCTACTTTATGCCGCCACCTTCAGTGGCCGCTTTTATATTTGGTATTTAATAAAGTTATACTGTTTTTACGCCTATATGTACTCTGTTTCTCCTATTATTATATTTAATGTTGAGTAGGCTTGTGGTAATTACTAGCCATGTATTCTTTAATTGGCGTCTTGCCACGATCTTTTAAAAAATGAAGGCCCTTCTGTGTATAATTTTTAAGGTATGTGTGGAGAAAAAAGGGCACAGAATTTCAGGAAAGAACATCTATCCAACCATTAAGCATGGGGGTGGATCAATAATTATTTTGGGTTGTGTTGCAACCAATGGCACGGGGAACATTTCACGGGTAGAGGGAAGAATAGATTCAATTAAATTTCCACAAGTTCTTGATGCAAACATAATACCATCTGTAAAAAGCTGAAGTTTAAAAGACTATGGCTTCTACAAATGGATAATGATCCTAAACACACGTCAAAATCCACAATAGACTACCTCAAAAGGCGCAAGCTGAAGGTTTTACAATGGCCCTCACAGTCCTCTGATCTAAACAGCAGTGAAAATCTGTGGCTCGACCTCAAAATAGCAATGCATGCAAGACGACCCAGTAATCTCACAGAACTGGAAGAATTTTCCAAGGAAGAATGGATGAAAATCCCTCAAACAAAAATTGAAAGACTCTTGGCTGGCTACAAAAAGCGTTTATAAGTTGTGACACTTGCAAAAGGGGGGCTACTAGGTACTAACCATGCAGGGTGCCCAAACTTTTGCTTCAGCACATTTTCCTTTTTGTAATTTATAAAATGTAAAAGATAGAAATATACATATTTTTTTTGCCTACAATACACCGGAAATGTGTCATCTTTAACTTCAGGCCTTTTAGAGATCATTTCATTTTCAAATTGCTTAACTGTTCACAATAACAGTAATTTTGACCAGGAGTGTCCAAACTTTTACATGCCACTGTATATATATATATATATATAATGTATATATTATAGCTCTACATTATATATCCCTATTAAATATCTATCTATCTATGGCCATCCCTAATGAACAGAAAACAAATAACAATCTTCACCAGATTAGGCACTTTGGAAGATTTTACCCCAGGTGTTAGCTCTCTAAGAAGTACCATTCTCAACATTTGAAAAAAAAAAAATCTGAAAGCAAAAGCAAATATTAATTGTAATCTCTTTGGGACACCATTGGCAAACCATCACATTTCTGCACATAATAAGCCATTTTTCTTCACTTGAAGTGAACGGACTATAACTATTCTGAATTTGAGCATTCTCATAAATTGAAACCATTTCTGGCCAGTTATATAAAAAGGAACCCCTCACTTGGACGAAAGAGTCCTGTGCCAAAGCTCACGGCTGCTGTCCAAGTCGCTGAAACCTCTCAGCAGTCCGAAGCCCGTCTCCAGGCTGACCAAATGCGTCATTGCCAGCATTGAACTCCATAGACTCCGCAGCAGACTGAGGCACAACTGCATTCTCGGCAAGAGAGACCAGTAGCATAGACTTCGCAGCAGACCCAACATCGTCCATTACAATTCTTAAGTCCTAATTTGCTCAGTCTCGGTTGCTTCTGATTGGCCTAATAGAGACACAATGCAAACACTGTAGTGCACTTAAATATGAGGTTGAATAACCAGGAATGTGCTGCTCTGGTGGAAATATCAGAATACCCCATTTACCTGTTCTGCCAGAAGAGCTCACAACTTTTGTCAATTGCTCCATTTGTTCAGGCAAAAACCTTTACATACTTGCACCAGAGAGCAAAATAGCAAATGTAGTATACCCAAGAGTGATGTCTTAGATTTCTAAGAAATTAGAATGTTTTGTGCCTTTTCATAACTAATGTTAAACAATATTCGAATAGTTGAACTGTTTAATAATTTTATGTTCTCTAAATAATTAAATACATAATCTCTTAGAATAATTTTGTTTTATTTTGTATCAAAAGTTTTACTTTATTGGATATGTTATCTTCATATTAGTAGCATTAGTGCATTACTTCCTGGTTTCTGGCAGGGTGGGCTCTCCTCCTTGAGTGACAGTTTTGGTGAGTAGTAGAACTGTAGTATTACTAAACCAAAAAGAACAGCAGGAAAAAACAACACAATAAAAAGTATTCATCAATCAAAGTTGACCTAGTGATCCATGGCAAGGTAAGTTTATGTCTATACCCGATGATCCAAGTTAAACCTAAAAGAAAAATGCGATAAAGCACAAGTAAAGACTAACACAAGTACATAAAAGTATGTATACAAACTGTAGTATTAGTAGAACTCTAAAGCTTAGCCCATGTTCTGCTCTAACACATTCAGCTTTCAGTAGTTTGTTCTGAGTCTGCACTGTTATATTACTATATACATACAGATAAATGGCATTTGAATAAACACAAGAAAGTGAGAGCCGTGGTCAGGAGATCAACTGTGAAAACTGATTATGGAGGATTGTGATTTTGCAAGATTTATAACCGCAGCTTGTCAGGAGCTGAGAGCGAGGGAGAGGTGAGCAGCTAACTGCTGTTAGAAATCAATGGGCTGGAGAGAGGTGGCTGCGATATTAAGGGTTAACTCCCCTAGAATGTAACTACTGTGTACACTCGGTCAGGGTCTAGGCAGGCACAGATGTCCAAGCTCCCTGGACACCAGATACAATCTGCCATTGCAAGAAAATAAAAGCAGATGAAAAAGCAAGTCAATTGCAAACTTGCTTGTTTTCATGCCCTCTAACTGACTATAGCAATGTAATAACTTGAGAATGCCCCAATAATTCTAACTTTTTACTACAATACATCAATCAAGATTATTTTGTAATCTGTATTCTGAATCTGAATGTTGACCTTTAAAGGGCAATTCTATTGGTAGGGTTAATATAAACAACGAATTGCACCACAATTTTCTCTGAATTTGGTGATTTTGCTAAACACTTTTCAAAACTGCCTAATAAGCACAAAAGTGTCTAAATAATTAACAAATCTGATGCAAGTCAATTATTCCAGCTTTTTTACACAAATGATGGCAGAATTCTGGCACATTTTAATTAGAACATCTACTCCAATGTCTACATGTAAACATTTTATGTCTTTTAAAAAATCTTTTGTTCTTACAACATTTGTAAAACAACTAAACATATATACTGTATATACAGTGGCTTGTGAAAATATTCACTCCCCTTGGCTTTTTACCTATTTTACCTATTTGTTACATTGCAACCTGTGTTTAAATATTTTTGTAATCCGATTTGTGAGTGATGCAGCAGCACTAAATAGTCTTAAATTAGTGAAGTGAGAAAAATCTAGGCATAAATTAAAGTTATGGGATTAAATAACAAAAAAATGGTTTGGGAATATGTATTCACCCCTTTTGCGATGAAGCCCCTAAAAATTTCTGGTGCAAGCAATAACCTTCATAACTCAGTGAAAGGAAGTCCACCTGTGTGCAATCTAAGTGTCACATGGTCTGTCAGTATACACGCACCTTTTTTCAAAGGCCACAGAGGCTGCAACACCATTAAGCAAGAGACACCTCTAACCACCAAACAACACCATGAAGACCAAGGAGATCTCCAAACAAGTCAGGGGCAGAGTTGTTGAGAAGCACAAGTCAGGGTTGGGTTATAAAAAAAAATATCCCAATCTCTGATGATTCCCACGAGCACCATCAACTCTTATCGTCAAATGGAAAGAACATGGTACCACAACAAACCTGCCACCAAAACTCTCAGCCTGTGCAAAGAGGGCATTAATCTCAGAGGCAGCACAGAGACCAAAGGTGACCCTGAAGGAGCTGCAGAGTTCCCAAGCAGAGACTGAAGTATCCATCCATACAAACACAATATGCCGTACACTCCATAGAGGTGGCTTTTATAGAAGAGTGGGCAGAAAAAAGCCTTTACTTACACACAAAACTTGCAAGGCTGGTCTTGAGTTTGCCAAAAGACATGTGGGAGACTCTCCAAATGTATGGAGAAAGGTGCTGTGGTCAGATGAGACCAAAATTTGACTTTTTGGCAACCAAGGAAAACGCTCTGTCTGGCGACAAGCCAACACAGCTTATCACCTCAAGAACACCTGTCTCTACTGCCGAAAAATATCCCCACAGAATGATGATGCCACCGCCATGTTTCACTGATGTTTTTTGGCAGCAGGGACATGAAAAATGGTCTGAGTTGGAAGATGGATGGTGTGAAATACAGGGATATTCTCTAGCAAAACCCGTTTCAGTGTGTCAGTGATTTGAGACAGGGACGGAGGTTCACCTTCCAACAAGATAATGATCCAGAGCATACTGCTAAAGCAACACTCAAGTGGTATAAGGGAAAATGTGTACATGTTTTGGAGTGGTCTAGTCAAAGCCCAGACCTTAATCCAATTGAGAATTTGTGGTCAGACTTGAAGATTGTTGTTCACCAGAGGAAACCATCTAACTTGAAGGAGCTGGAGCAGTTTTGTCTTGAGGAATGGGCAAAAATCCCAGTGGCAAGATGTGGAAAGCTCATACAGACTTATCCAACGCGACATGCAACTGTAATTGCTGCAAAAAGAGGTTCTTTGGGGGGCGGGGGTAAATAGTTATGCACACTGAAGTTTTCAATTATTTGTTTGCTTCACAATAAAAAGAAAATCAAATGTTCACAGTTGTAGGCATGTTCTTTACATGAACTGATGCTAACCCTCAAAAATAAAAACAGTGAAATTCCAGTTTGTGAGGTAGTATGGGGGGGGGGGGGGGGGGTGAATACTTTTGCAAGCCATTGTATAGGAAAAGAAAAAAAAAATTTTAAAATTGAAATACAGAATTTTATACTCAGATTGAACCTAGGAATTTGTTTCCAGTCATTTAACGGATTTCACAAATCCTTGCTCTACTGCTTGAAGTGTCCAAACTGATGGTCGTATGCAGTGATGTGTAAAATACATAAATTAGCATTTCATGCCCCCAAGACTGTGAATTGTGCAGATTTGCTATGTGGGTTACTGCTGCTCTGATGTTGGTTGTTTCATATTTACTATATTTCTGGATTAGTTCTTCAGATCAGCTTGTTCTTTTGCTGAGAAGTTGCTCTTGTTTTTGTTGGAGAAGAAAAAGGTGTTTCCTTGGAGGTTCGAATCTTCTTATGAACAGAATTTCGCCATTTGTCTCGTACATGGGGATTAGAGAGCTTCTGCAAACGTTCTGCGTGAGAAAAGCATGATATTTGCTAATCTTGACATTTGCTTAAGATTTAATTTGAATGACTTTGTTTTATTATAAACCATATATGATTGAGCTATGTGATATACAGAATATATTGACTTTAAAGACCTGCCAGCTTCTAGATTTTCCCTAACCAATTTCTTGATTTTTTTATTGTATGCATTTTGTTGTAATTAAACAGACATCTTATCTACCAAGAAACACTTATGAGTGGGCAACTTTAAATACTGTTTTCCTGACCCTTGTTTCCACATGTAAGAGTCATCTGGGAGACACCTACCAGGACTCATGGATGTTGGATTGATGGTGGTGTTGGTGCCATATTACTCAAAAGGTATGTGCTATGCTTTGTATTGTGTCATACACAACTCTATAGCATTACACACTCTATTAAAGATAGGCTATAGCATACACACTATTAACCCAGTTCCATCAATATCTAAAGGGGCTACAATGCAGGGTCTCTGGCAATTGGAAGACATTAGGCCTCTTTTGGTTACAATTTACAAAGGAAAAATTTAGGAAGTACTTCTTTCCAGAAACGGTTTCACTCCTGAGTTGTACCTCGTATTTAGATATGTTCACACTGAGTTTTTTTGTGGCTTTTGAAGCAGATCTGCTTCAAAATCTACAGTAAAGAGAATTCAAAGAGTATTTGAAGCAGTTTTTGATTTGGATGTTTAAGCGAATCACCTTTAAAATTTACAGAAAAAACTAAGTGTGAACATACCATTATTGATTGTGTTCATTCAGATGATTTAGATAGAGCTGCAATATACACATCGGCCATGGGAAAAAGCAGACCCTCAACCCTTATTAGGCTATGTGCCCACGATGCAGAAATGCTCCGGATTTTTTCCTGAGCATTTCCGCATCTCCCTGGCAGAAAAAATGCATGCGGATTGTACATGCGGATTGTACATGCGTTTTTCCTGCCAGGAACAAGAGGAAGGGAAGCGTTTGTCAAGCATTCTTAACTTGCATTTCCGCATGCGGGTTGACAAGCGCTTTCCAAGCGATTTTAGCATCACTTGGAAAGTGCTTGACAACTTGGTCACACTATATAAATCCATGCAAATGGTATGGATTTATATACTGTGACCTTAAAGAATGTTTTAAAATAAAAAAATAAATCTATACTTACCTTCCGATGGCCCCCGGAGTCTTTATTCGCTCCGTCCTGGCTGCCGGCAGATCGCGGTACACTGTAGGACCTGCCGTCACATGACTAAATGACGTCAGCGCAGGTCCTTCAGTCCACTGCGATCTGCCGGCAAGCGAAGACAAGGAGACCGGGGGCCATCAGAAGGTAAATATAATATTTATTTTATACTTTATTCTTGTTTTTTTCACAGTTTCTATGGTACCCGGGTCCGGAGGAGATTCTCCTGTCCTCCACACGCGGGTACCACCCGCACATTGAAACGCATGGATTCTGCATGTACAAATCTAGTGATGCGGATTACATGCGTTCCAATGCAAGTCAATGGCGACGAAAACGCAGCGCTTCCACAAAATAATTGGTAATGCTGCGGATTTTTCCGCAATAATAATCCGCAGCGGAAATTTCTGCAGCATGTGCACAGCACATGCGGATTATCATTGGGGGACATGGCAGGCCTTCTACCAAGCGTTTTTTAAGCGTTTCTGCAGCGATTTTGCCGCTGTGGAAACGCTTAAAAAACGCACCGTGGGCACACAACCTAATAGTGACATCATTGAATTTTCTCAGTCTGGAGTTCTGATGATGTCATCCATCAGCTTAGTCAGATTTTACTATGCAAAGGCCTGAACATATTTAGTTGGCTGCTCAGCAAACATTATGGATAAAATATATATTTATTTCACTTTATCACAAAATAAACAACCAATCATTCAGATAATCAAAATTGTTTTATTTTTCATCCGTTTATATATGTTTGATGGGCCTGGTGTTTCTGGTATACACCTGAACACCATTTGTCTTGTTTTCCTGTTTTGAATATTGTTCTATACTATTAGGTTATTACCACAGCAAAGAATATTCAGGACTTCCAATGCAAAAAAAAGAACTAGGCCTTTGTAGTTACACAATTACAAGGGCAGGACAAGTTCTCTTGGTGCCCAAGGCAGGATTCTCAGAAACATCACCCCTCTGTCCTTGAATGTCATTATAAATGCTGTGGCTTAAAGGATAATCTTTTATTTAATTGTCCCCGTAAATCTTTTAAGATGGGTAAATTGGAAAGTGCTTGAAAACACAGCAACTTTCCAATTTATTTCTTACTATAATTTGGCTCTGTTCACCTGATATAACTATCTTTTTATTTATTGCTTATACATCGTTATCTAGGTAACTGGTCACCATTGTGGTCAAACGGCGGAGATAGAACATGTGCAGCACTTACAAGCTCTTTCCTATTCAGCTTCCAATTGTACTGAAGCTGCCCTCATTGGGATTGATGGAGCGCACTGCTAGCTTCTAAACCCAACCAGCTTCAGTGTTGTAACGCTATTGCCGACGCTCCTGCATGGTTTCCACTCTCCCTCCATGCAGGGATGCCGACATACTCACCGCCCCGACCATGTGGTATGATTCCCCGGGGTGCTCCCTGCCTCCTTCCTGTTCTGAGTCCTGGTGGTGCGCCTAGGACAATGTGCTCCCCTGCTCTTAAAGGAGCAACGCGTGCATATAGTAAAATGCCTTCAGCCTATAGCTGAGAGGCATTTAGTTTAAGCCTTCACCTGCAAGATGGCTCCCAGCTAATAGCTGGGAGGCATCTGGTTTAAAAGGCACCCTCCCCAATAGGGAGGTGCCAACAATACATTTAGTCATTAGGTAGTGTGGTGTTCTACCAGTGAAGTTGTGAGGTCCCCTGGTCCCGGTGTGGAAAGTGTCCTGTACTCAAATCCTTGGTGCGGCTAGTCCTGAACCCGAAGTCCCTGGTCCTTGTGTGACCAGTCCTGAACCAAAAGTCTCTGGTCCTAGTGCAGCCAGTCCTGAACCAGAAGTCCCATGTCCTAGTGCAGCCAGTGCCTGTTTGTGTATTCCGTGTCTCCGGACTGCTACAGCCAGTCTCCCAACACTGAAGCTGCATCGGCGGCACTTGAACCCTAAAGCCGCTCCGGCGTTGCCTGAATCAGTCCTGTCCCTCCTTGTCAGTAACCGTTCTGCAGATGATCTAGAAACTATTAGTCTGAACGGAGACTGAGTCCATATCTGTGTCTGTGTACCTAATCCCTGGGTGTTAGAACCCTCCTGTTTGTTTTTTCCATCTTGTGTTTTGCGGTCACGTGACCACCTGCCTGTATATTCCAGCTCCACCCTTCTGGCTGTGCTGGACTTCAGTGTTTGACTGTTTTTCCAGCCAGGTGCTTCGATGCCTATCTCTGTCAGTTTGCTTGGTCCTTCTGGGACATCTAGTACCTTTTTGTCTGTTTGTCTTTTTTTGTTCTGCAACAACTTCTCTGTTTAGGAGGTGTCCCATTTTTGTTCCAGTCCTTATTTCCTTTAGGGACCCCTCCCTTTATGCTATAGGTCTTCGTTCAGACTAGCCGAGGACTAAAGGCGGATCTGTTCACTAGCAACAGACAGCCCGCTACATCGTAAGGATTCAGCTTAGTCTTACTGTAGGGACAGCTTTCCCCTATCTTTCCTTAGTACATGTTGCAGCTCATAACAGTAAGTCCAGCCCAAAAAAAAAACTAAGGAAAGAAACCGGAGGTTCGCCGAGGGATTGTGTCTTTATTGTGGTAAAGCTGACCATTTGATTAAGAATTGTGAGCTTCGTTTAAGTAAAGAAAAAAAAAGATCAAGTACGCCCGTATAGCTGGTTTACGCTCTGCAGGAGTATTTCTTTCAGGGAGTACTACTTTGCAGGAAAATTTGATTTAATTTCAAGTATTTGTGGATTGTGGTTCAACACTTTATCAATCACATTAAGGGTTTTTGGAAAAACTTAAATTGAGATCCAAACCTTTGTCATCACCTATTTCTGTGATTGCAATTGATAACACTCCCTTGAAATGTATTACTCACAAGGTTGCTGCATTTCCCCTCACTATCAATGGAGTTCACCAAGAAATTTTGGACTTGGTTGTATTAGATAATTTAGCCTCTCTGGTCGTTCTAGGTTTGCCTTGGTTAAAACTGCACAATCCTTTACTGTACTGGTCTGCTAATGTGATTAAGTCTTGGAGTCCGAAGTGCTATGATAAATGTTGTAATGGTCGCATTGTGGCTGTGGAAAAAGGGGAATTACCTGTACCTATTCAAGATTTTTGGAGGGTTTTTTCGGAGGAGGAGTCGCAAGTTTTACCTCCTCATAGGGATTATGATTGCGCCATTGAGTTTGTTCCGGGAGCTACTCTTCCCAAGAGTCGTTTGTTTAATCTGACTATCCCTGAAAGAAAGGCCTTGGAGGAATACATACAGACTAGCCTGGCTGCTGGTCACATTAGACCTTCTAAGTCGCCTGTGGCAGTTGGATTTTTCTTTGTTATAAAAAAGGACGGGGGTTTACGTCCATGTCTGGATTTTCGTGAAATTAATAAGATTATCGTACGCAATTCCTACTCATTGCCGTTAATTCCTGATTTGTTTAACCAGTTGGTGGGGGCCAAGTGGTTCTCTAAAATTGATCTCTGGGGGGCATACAATTTGTTGCAAGTGAAGGAGGGTGATCAATGGATTTTATTACTGATCCTCTTGTGTCCGAGGGTTTTACTGTCATCTGGGTGGTCGTGGACCGTTTTAGTAAGATGTGTCATTTGGTTCCATTCATTAAGTTGCCTTGCGCCAAGACACTCGCTAAGGTGTTTGTTAAGGAGATTGTCAAGCTTCATGGCGTTCCCACGGATATTGTTTCTGATAGAGGACCTCAGTTTGTGGCTCGCTTTTGGCGTGCTTTTTGTGACAGGTTGGGAGTCCATTTGTCATTTTCTGGGTATCATCCTGAGTCTAATGGACAGACTGAAAGAAAGAACCAGGATGCTGAACAGTTTTTGCGTTGCTTTGTGGCGGACAATCAAGAGGTGTGGTCTGAGTTTCTGCCTCTTGCAGAATTTGCTCTTAACAATCATACATCCTCCTCTGCTGGGTGTTCTCCTTTTTTTTTGTTGTACTGGGAGACATCCGTCTTTTGGTTCGTTCTCCAAATTGGGGTCGGCGGTGCCGGAGGAGGAGAATTTTTCCGGTGATTTGGAGAGAGCTTGGACTAATGTACGTTGCAACCTTCAAGAGGCTAACATCAGAAAAAAACCCATAAAAAATAACCTTCAATAGATATCAATAAAACGTTGCCTCAAAGGCACACTAAAAATACTGTATGATGCAAAACATGGACACACATTTCTTATTAAAAAGTAACCTAGTGCTGCAAATGTAACCAAATACTCAAATACTCAGCAGCAGGCCATGTCGTCTCGTTTAAATATACACAGACTAAAGAAAACCTTCAAGAGGCTAACAAGAAGTTCAAGGAGTATTTTGACAGGAAACGTAAGGAGGTTTTGTTTACTGTGGGTTACATGGTTTGGTTGTCCTCAAAGAACCTGCGGTTGAGGATTCCCTCTAAAAAACTGGGTCCTAAGTTTGTGGGTCCATTTAAAGTGCTTCAGGTTGTTAACCCATCTGCGGTTAGGTTGGATGTCCCTACTTCCTGGAAGATTAATCCTGTGTTTCATGTTTCCTTGTTGAAAAAGGCTTATTTATCAAGGATTCCACTGTCACAGTACCTCCTGTGGTGGAAGACAGCGAATATGAAATTTCTCGTATCTTGAATTCTAGATGGCATAGAGGGAGATTACAGTATCTTGTCTCCTGGAAGGGTTTCGGTCCCGAAGATAACTCCTGGGTAAGGGCGGATGATGTCTCTGCTCCTAGGCTTGTTAGAGCTTTCCACAGGAGGTTTCTGGATAGGCATGGGGCTGGAGGATCCTCATAAAAGAGGGGGTACTGTTAGAACCCTCCTGTTTGTTTTTTCCATCTTGTGTTTTGCGGTCACGTGACCACCTGCGCCCTTCTGGCTGTGCTGTACTTCAGTGTTGTTTGACTGTTTTTCTAGCCAGGTGCTTCGGTGCCTATCTCTGTCAGTTCGCTTGGTCCTTCTGGGACCTCTAGTACCGTTCTGTCTGTTTGTTTTTTTTTGTTCCGCAACAACTTCTCTGTTTAGGAGGTGTCCCATTTTTGTTCCAGTCCTTAGTTCTTTTAGGGACCCCTCCCAATATGCTATAGGTCTTGGTTCAGACTAGCCGAGGACTAAGGCGGGTCTGTTCACTAGGAGCAGACAGCTCGCTACATCGTAGGAATTCAGCTTAGTCTTACTGTAGGGACAGCTTTCCCCTTTCTTTCCTTAGTACATGTTGCAGATCATAACACTGGGGTCAGCAGTTGCAGTACTGGGGACTGCCTAGGAGTGGTACCTTGCAGCTGTGACGCCCAGCTGCGCTTGGTATCACAGATCCTTGAAGAGTGCATTGATGGATTCCTCCACAAGAGGCCCCCATAAACATTCACACATCTCCACCTTCCACCTCAGACCAGCAGAGGGAGCCCGCTAGGGATATAAATAGGGAAGGTGGAGCCAGGCAGAGTAGTTCCTCTGGAGAGTTCAGCAAGTACAGGTCTGAATGCAGAGTTGAGCAAGTTGAGTTGTAGCTCAGACTAGTGGGCTTTAGGTGTGCCGGCGCCATAAGATCGGTCAGCGCGGCAAGCTGCCGTTAGTGTGTATAGCCTAGTGAGGGCCCGAGTAGGCCGAAGGCGAGTGGAGAGTTAGTACATAGGGGGCAGAGGAGCTTAACCGGCTCACCCCGAAGCATTACCGGACACTGGGTCCGAGCTTACCGGGATCTCTATGACCCAGTAAGGTATAACCGGAATCCCTGGAGAACTACAGGTCCCAGGATCGCTAAAGTGCTGATACGTAACAGAGCCAGGAAACACATAGGCCCCGCAAGCTGAGGTGAGTGTATTCCAAGAGATGGCCCTACCACAAAGTCAGCCAGCGCAGGACAGAGACAAAGTTAGGCCTAGCTCCAGGCAGGTCAGAAACTTACTACGCAGAGGCAAGAAACAGGAGGCCCTACACCTGCTCATTGGGGAGGATCCTGATGTGCACCCTTCACCCTACAGTGCTCCGGGATGTGCCTGAATTTCCACCAGTAAAAGATACTGAAGTGACTATCGTGTTCGTCCCTGTTCTTGCTCTGACCCGGCTGGGTCTCGCCTGTCCCGCATCTCCCTTTCCGTACGCTGCCCTGAGGCCTAGCTCCACCTGTGGGGAGCTATACCATCGAGCTGCCTTATCATCGGCCTCAGTGGACTGCGCAGCGCTGGTGATTCTCACCAGAAGCCACAGGTGGCGTCACAAACTTTTATAAAATTAAAAGAAAACCTATTATCCCCTTTTTAAAGAGTGACCCCCAGGGTACGGGCCCGGGAACCGACCACCGCGACATCCCCTAAGGCCAGGCAAAGGCCCGGGTACCGAGTCATCCCCATCCCCTGGGCTAGTCACAGCTACCTGCAGCCCAGCCTGTCTCCACCATCAGGAGCTCCAGTGAACACTTGGTAGCCGCTTAGGTCAGTCCCTGCTAGGCAAGTCCGGCCCCATGGAACAGTGGGTCCATAAACCACGTGCACCACCTGCGCGCGTAACAAGTGTTACTGCACTCTTCCAGTGCTACAGAGGCTAAGCAGCATCAGAGTGCACAGTTTGGCAGCCGTGCTGCTGCCGCTGTCAATCCAGCCGGAGCGCATGCCACCAGCAAGGAGTGATCCAGGAGGCAGGGAAGCGGTTCCTGTGCTGGGAACCCAGGAACATCCCTTTAAGGACCCATCTACATCAAAATTTTGAGCAGTGTTTTGCAGCACTATTTGTAGTCAAAACCGGGGTTGGATAAAGAATATGGAGGAGGTACAAATCTGTCCATTATATATATATTTTTTCTCTATAGGTTTCACTATTGGTTTTTGCTTACACATATTGACACAAAATACTGAGCAGAATACTGTCATTGTAAGTGTCTGAAAAAAACTGAAGAGGAGCGCTCATTGTCCCGGCTACATCATCCTGCCGCTATTAGTACACCCAGGACTATATTCACACATCAGTGTTATGTATGTGTTCTAACCATGTTTTTTACTGATATCAAACATACCCATTTTGGTCTATGGGCTTGTCATGTTTTTTTTGATGACTGATTATTTTAAAAAAAAAGGCCAAAAAACTAAGATATCTGATTTGTGGATCAAAATCACTCATTCACGTCAATTTGTCTGTGAAGAAATGACAGCACATTTGCGACATTATTATTTTTTTTTTGCATAACAGAAAACCAGATGTCACATTGAAGTTAAAAATAAACACAGCCAAAAAATAGGTATGAAAAACAGTGATCAAAATCAATTTGTTTTTCTCATATAAAATAACAAACTAAGGACATTTTATTTATTTATTTATTTATTTATTATAAATAAATCTTAAGAAATTGAATCCTTACCTGCTAACTCTGGATGACGTTTCCACAGGTTCTCCAGCAGAGACTCATAGCGTGCTGGATCAGATCCTTCACCCCCTACAAATTTAAGGGAATCTGTGTCATTAGGTTTTCTTCACCTAAACTGAGAGCAGCATAATATGGAAACATAGACCCTGAATCCAGCGATGTGTCACTTATTGGGCTGCTTTATGTTGTTTTGATAAAATCAGTGTTTTATCAGCAGTAGATTATCACTAGAGGACTAGTAAACCTGCTGTTGTGTAGTCCTCCATTTTCATGAGCTCTATATAACTCTACCCACACCACTGATTGCCAGTTTTCTGCCTATGCACAGTAAAAAAGAACACCTGCCAATCAGTGGTGTGGGTGAGTCTACAGCATATAGAGCTCAGCATTCAGAGAACTGGTAGATCTGCACCAGATAAAACAGTCCTGGATTATTTGGGTCTTTGCACATGTCCCCAACACAGAAGGAAACTTCATATAGTTTACTGCTGATGTTCTAGAAGCTGATATAAGCTGCAGCCAGTGGAAAATGCAATGGAGAATAAAGTATCGTGTAGGCTCCTTTTTCTTTGTACCTGTCAGATAATTTAAAACCGTTTTAACATCATGTACCATAAGATCAGGCCATTGTACTGTGAAGCCTGATTACATGATGTATGACATGATATGGAAACCTGAATATTTCTACTTACGGATAATCTTAACCAGAACATAGGTCTGTCGTTCCTTCAGGTAGTTAGTAGCGTTGTCTTGAGATCCTTCAAAATCGCTGAGATTTATTAAATTTCCAGACTCATCTAGGAGATCAATAGCAACTAAAAATAGGCAAAAATGTGAATGTTGTGTCCTGTCCTATATAACATAACAGTGCAATAATTACAATACATCAGTTACTGTCTATCAGTCTAGTGGAGGTAAAGAATTACATTGCTCTTGTTAAAAGTTCATAATAACGTAGATGAGTTTATTCTAAATCAGTTTTTTTTTTTAAGGGAATGCTTGGATTGGAGATTAACGCATAATCTGCACGTTAGTAGAGCACTTTATTCCCCTAGCAGTAATGGACAGCTACTTTATCCTCTTATCAGGCTTTCTGATATTGTGGCTTAGCTGTCGTAATATATACATAGAACCCAAAGTGATGACATTTAGTTCCCATGGATGGATACCTAGGATTTCAACACTGTCGCTTAATATATTTGATTTCAATGACCGGTATGTACAGTCAGTGTCGGACTGGGGTGTCTGGGGCCCACAGGAGGAACTGATCCTCGAGGCCCACCCTACAGCTATATGCAAATACCTGTTATTCCTGTTATAGTGGGGCGTCGACTGTAAATCACAGGCGGCTCCTGCACATCTGCTGTGCACATGCTATAACTGGGATGTAAAATTACAGTAGTTTGCATTAAAGGGGTTCTTTGGTTAAAACAAGTTATCATCGATCCATGGGCTCCACAGTATAGGTGATCACTTATTGATCGTTTGGGTCCGAACATTGGAAGACACACCTATTGGAAGAATGGGGAAGTTTTATCCCTGACAGGACACTTTTCTCCATTTTAAAATAGAGCGGCAGGTGGGACGTCTGACCTCAGATTCATTCATTCTCTTTGGGGCTTCCAGAAAAAAAACAAAAACAGCCACTGAGGGAATGAATCGATCAGTGGTCAAGTCGCACATGAGCTCCAGTCTAATGGGGATATAAGCTCCACATTCTACCAATCGGTGCAGGTCCCAGCATTCAGACCCCCACCAATCAATAACATCACTTATCCTGTGGAGAGGTGATTACTTGTTTTCCCCGGAGAACCCCTGTAAGTGTATCTTGTTCCAAGTATTTAATCACTAATGGAAATAAAGAATCTTCTCCTAATTAAATATCACAGAGAACAAATGACCGCCATACACAACACAATCCTCTATACCAACACCAATAGTACCACATACAAGGGAGAAATACTGCCACACCATGACTGGACTACATATTACCACCACATAGTGACCGAATAATACTACATACAAGGGAGAAATACAGTGACACCCGTGACCAGACAACATATTACCACCACATAGTGATCGAATAATACCACATACAAGGGAGAAATACCACCACACCGTGACCAAACCACATATCACCACCACATAGTGACCGAATAATACCACATACAAGGGAGAAATACCACCACACCGTGACCAGACCAGATATTAACAGCATATAGCGTCCAAATAATTCCCCATCATTGCTCTCCCCCACCTTCTCCATCATTGCCATATCTCCCCCCACCTCCTCCATCACCATTTCCATATCTCCCCCCACCTCCTCCAGCACCATTGCCATATCTCCGCCCACCTCCTCCAGCACTATTGCTCTCCCTCATCTCCCCCCACCTCCTCCATCACCATTGCTCTCCCTCTTCTCCCCCAACTTCCTCCATCACCATTGCTCTCACATTCTCCCCTCACCTTCTCCATCACCATTGATCTCCATCTTCTCCCCCCTCCTCCTCCATCACCATTGATCTCCTTCTTCTCCCCCCACCTCCTCCATCACCATTGCTCTCCCTCACCTCCTCCATCACCATTGCTCTCCCTCTTCTCCCCCACCTCCTCCATCATCATTGCTCTCCCTCTTCTCCCCCCACCTCCTCCATCACCATTGCTTGCTCTCTTCTCCCCCAAGTCTTCCAGCACCATTGCTCTCCCTCTACTCCCCCCACCTCCTCCAGCACCATTGCTCTCTCTTCTCCCCCCACCTCCTCCAGCACCATTGCTCTCCCTCTTCTCCCCCACCTCCTCCAGCACCATTGCTCTCCCTCTTCTCCCCCACCTCCTCCAGCACCATTGCTCTCCCTCTTCTCCCCCACCTCCTCCAGCACCATTGCTCTCCCTCTTCTCCCCCACCTCCTCCAGCACCATTGCTCTCCCTCTTCTTCCCCCACCTCCTCCAGCACCATTGCTTTCCCTCTTCTTCCCCCACCTCCTCCAGCACCATTGCTCTCCCTCTTCTCCCCCACCTCCTCCAGCACCATTGCTTTCCCTCTTCTTCCCCCACCTCCTCCAGCACCATTGCTTTCCCTCTTCTTCCCCCACCTCCTCCAGCACCATTGCTTTCCCTCTTCTTCCCCCACCTCCTCCAGCACCATTGCTCTCCCTCTTCTCCCCCACCTCCTCCAGCACCATTGCTCTCCCTCTTCTTCCCCCACCTCCTCCAGCACCATTGCTTTCCCTCTTCTTCCCCCACCTCCTCCATCACCATTGCTCTCCCTCTTCTCCCCCACCTCCTCCATCATCATTGCTCTCCCTCTTCTCCCCCCACCTCCTCCATCACCATTGCTTGCTCTCTTCTCCCCCAAGTCTTCCAGCACCATTGCTCTCCCTCTACTCCCCCCACCTCCTCCAGCACCATTGCTCTCTCTTCTCCCCCCACCTCCTCCAGCACCATTGCTCTCCCTCTTCTCCCCCACCTCCTCCAGCACCATTGCTCTCCCTCTTCTCCCCCACCTCCTCCAGCACCATTGCTCTCCCTCTTCTCCCCCACCTCCTCCAGCACCATTGCTCTCCCTCTTCTCCCCCACCTCCTCCAGCACCATTGCTCTCCCTCTTCTTCCCCCACCTCCTCCAGCACCATTGCTCTCCCTCTTCTCCCCCACCTCCTCCAGCACCATTGCTCTCCCTCTTCTCCCCCACCTCCTCCAGCACCATTGCTCTCCCTCTTCTTCCCCCACCTCCTCCAGCACCATTGCTTTCCCTCTTCTTCCCCCACCTCCTCCAGCACCATTGCTTTCCCTCTTCTTCCCCAAGCTCCTCCAGCACCATCCCTCTAGTTGAAAAAACAACACTTACCCTCTCTGCTTGTTCCCCCACTACATCGTTCTCTGCTTCCTGCCTGGCATCTTTCTCCCTGACACAGGCACGCGCTGCATGATGGCGTCATAAAGCAGCGCGAGGCTGTCAGGGAGGAAGCGCCGGGCAGGAAGCAGAGGACGGATCCCTCCGCTCTGCTGCCATTTTCCTCCTGTCAGCAGTGCATGACGAGGGCAATCTGGCCATGGGCCTCCAGAGCCTGGGGTCCAAGAAGCAGGCCAGATTGCCCTCATCAGGCGCACAGCAAGGGCCCCCCCCCTTCACTTTTGGGCCCCGGTGCAGGTGCATCGGCGGCCATGTTAATCAGCGGGCCCCCGTGCATCCTGCTCGGGGGCCCGCCGAGCTCCCGAGCCCACCGGAGAAGTGTCCCAGTGCCCCAGTCCAACCCTGTGTACAGTACAAGCAAATGTAAAGGGAACCTGTCCCGTGATCCATGATGCCCAAACCATGGCCAGCATGAATCGGAGCCTGGCTACATGATTGCAACCAGGTATAGTTTTCTATGAAATGCTCCGGTGTTTCAGAGAAAATATTCTTTAAAGATCTGGACAGAGAAGAGACAATTCTACGTCGCTGGCCTTTCCCTATCTCTATGATATATAAGTAATAACAATTTCAGTATAAGTAATCTGAAACCAGGAGTGGGATTTACAGAGAGAAAGATTTGCAATTATTCTTTTTTTTATCCACTCCTGGTTTTAATTTCCAAATACTAATGTAAATGTCTAGCCTGATCTAAGTTAAAGTGCTTGTCCAGTAGTGAACAATCTCCTCTTAATTGCTGCATTAAAAACACTTAATGCTTACCTTCTCAAGTACCACCATTCCAGCAATGTCAGCAGTTCAGCAGTTATAGTTGGTGAGTGCTGCAGCCAATCAGTGGCTGCTGATTGGCTGCAGCGGTCAAGTGACTTAACAATGTAATTTAACTGTCGGGAATCACAGTGCCAGTATCTTTGGAACAACTCCACTCCTGGAGGGAAGTATCAAGAGTTTTTATTTTATAATGGCCACTGGAACAATTAAGAAGGGGTTGTCCACTCATGCACAACCAATTTAAGGTAGGATTGTTTCAGTAGAGGATCAAAGATTCCTAGAGGGTGCTCAGTTACTGACATGATAATAGGGACTAGCTACAATGTATAGTTTATGATTCTGCAGTGGACAAACACATCTTTAGCTGAAAATGCACCATTGATGATGTAACCACAGTCTTTAGTTAAAGAACAAAATACGTCAGAAATAAACTTTTTCTGTATAGCTGGAGTGTATCCCAGCCCAAAACTGATTTAGGTCCTGGCATAAAAAAAGTTCTAAACTTCCTATAGAGATCACTGTGAGGTGTAATTAGGCATGACTAGCATAAGAGAGATATGTATAAATGGGTGCAAACAGGGTAACTACTTTATTGGTAAAATCTGGTTCTCATCATTATTAATTGGAGACAGTAGTGTTAGGCTGGGGTTACACAGAGAGTTTGGCCCTGACATAAGTCGAGCGGCCAAAGTTTGCTAAGTGTCGCTGCTAGATTGCACTGCAATACAAGTCAATGGGATCACATTGCGACCTTAAGGGTCCTGCAGCCGTGACAAGCATATTGCAAAAATGTTGCAATATCCTCAGGGTCGCAATGTGTTCCCATTGACTGGTATTACACTGTATGTCGCTGTGAAGCCCAGCTTTATGGGGAAAACAAGGTAACTATTTAATTATTAACCAATTCTAGTAATGCTTTATATCCACTTTTCATTTTTTTCTCCACAATAAAAGTAAACATATTTCATTCCTAAATAGTGTTTTCTACTTGTCTATGTTTTTCTGTTTCTGTTTCCCCAGCTTTACTTGTTTAGTGAGTAGTACGGTACTTTGCTTTGTCATTACATAGCCAGCAAGTGGCGCTATAATAGACCTCATAACTCCATTCACTTCTATACACACGCTCTGTCCCAAACTCATGTCCTAAACATACTAAATACAGCAGAAGTGCAAAAAAAACTCCTGGACCACCACTCGTGCCTTGAAGCTGCCCTATTATTTCTATGGAGCAGTGAAGAGCACGATCTGCTCTGTATATGCACGGTCTCAAGAGCTCGGACGAACTGCAGAATCAAACATTATTTTCTCTGCAATTGTGCCTGCCTTTGCAGGAACATCAATGTAGGTGATAACATGGGGAAGAAATAATAAAGAAAGGGACCTTGCAAGCATATAATAGGTCAGAGAAAAGTGAAACCCCCAGTACAAAATTAAAGGTGTTGTACACTACTTTATATTACCCCCCCAATGTATCCCCCCGGGGCCCCTAAGACTTTTTGTAGTTACCTTACATTGCAGATAATGCCTGTGAGCGGCGCTATCGCTGGCCGCTCACAGGCATCACATGACTTGTCTCTGACATCCTCTGATGTCACGACAAGTGCTGGCAGCAGCCGGGGGTCTCTGTCTTCCGCATTCTACGGTGGATGCCAGGCTGTGGGCGGGTTTACCCCCCCCCCCCAGCGTCACACCCGGCATCCACCGCGCTCTGCCTCTCCCCATTCATTGTAAAGCGTGCGGTGGATGCTGGGTGTGACGTGTGGGGTAACCCTGTCCACAATCCAGCAGCCACCGTGGAGACCCCAGCGCTGAGTCACGCCTCACTTGTCGTGACGCCAGCGTGGGGTCACGTGATGCCTGTGAGCGGCCACCGATAGCACCGCTCACAGGTATTATCTGCAATGGAAGGTATTTACAAAAAGGCTTAGAGGCCCCGGGGGGGATACTTTGGGGGGGGGGGGGGTGTAATATAAAATAGTGTACAACTTCTTTAATGTACAGGTAAGTAAATCATGTTTGCCCCTAGTGTACACTACTACTTAAACCAACTATGTCATGAGAAAAAAAGGGAAAGAAAAAAGGAAAGGATAATAAGAGGTGCAGGTAAAAAATATAAACTTTATTGTTAAATGTTAAGATAATTATAAATCACCACATTTTATGTGATAATTGTCCTATTTTTATATTTAAAAATAGCAGGTGCGATAAGGAGCGGACAATATAGGGGAGAAATGTGTGGTGCGATATATGGGGGATGAAAGTGTGCATGCAGTAGCGGTGAGTGTGAGGAGGGGGGTCAGTTTAGAAACTGGTTCATATAATTAGGACACAGTGTGAGGGGACAATATGAAGAGGGGGCTAGTATGGATAGTTGAGGATGGTATGAGGCTATATACCATTAAAGGGACAGTGTAGAGTTCATATTTTATGCAGGGAGCACAGTGAGCACCAACTATTTATTCAGGGGCACAGCATACGGCAGATATTTTCATTCAGGAGCATTATAATCACTCTGTTATTTTTAATGGCATTGTGCCGGGATGTGCTGCAGAAGACCGGAGAAGATGGGAGATTGGAGAGACTAGCTGTCGAAGTGAAAAGTCATCATGGCATCTGAATAAAATTGAGAAGAAACTAAAGAGATTGGCTCAAATCACAGAAGATGTCATCTATAAGGCACTTAGGCTGCGTTCACACATTGCATATTTTTGCGCGCGCTTTTTCAAAATACGCAATGTGCCTTGTGTCTGCCAGCAAAGTGAATGGGAAATTCACTTTGCCGTTCAGACACTGTGTTATTTTACGTAGCGCGAAAGCGCAGCTGCGTAAAGAATTGACATGTCAATTCTTTACGCAGCTGCGTCCTGCGCTTTCTCCTATTGTGCCCATTATAAGCGATGGAGTTACACAGCGGTGTTCACACACTGCGTAATTCCAGAGCTTTTTTATGGAGGCGCAGGAGAAACTATGGATACTCACCTATCCGATGGATGGGAGAGGCGTCCGCTCCGGTCCCACGGCTTCCAGCATCTGCCGGAGAACCGTTCGGCTGACTGTAACTTACCGGCTTGTAACCGGCTTCCGGTCAGCTGATTTACAAGCCGGTCACCTGACAGTCAGCTGATCGCTTCACGGCAGATGCTGGAAGCCGCGGGACCGGACCGGACACCTCTCCTATCCTTCGGATAGGTGAGTATCCATAGTTTTTTTCTTTTAAAGCAGTGTACTTACTGCAGCCAGAAGCTGTCTGTACATACACTGCTAGGGGGACACTCACACACAGGACACATAGACACATACAGTACAGACCAAAAGTTTGGACACACCTTCTCATTTAAAGATTTTTCTGTATTTTCATGACTTTGAAAATTGTGCATTCACACTGAAGGCATCAAAACTACGAATTAACACATGTGGAATTATATACTTAACTAAAAATTGTGAAACAACTGAAAATATGTCTTATATTCTAGGTTCTTCAAAGTAGCCACCTTTTGCTTTGATGACTGCTTTGCACACTCTTGGCATTCTCTTGATGAGCTTCAAGAGGTAGTCACTGGAAATGGTCTTCCAACAATCTTGAAGGAGTTCCCAGAGATGCTTAGCACTTGTTGGCCCTTTTGCCTTCACTCTGCGGTCCAGCTCACCCCAAACTATCTCGATTGGGTGCAGGTCTGGTGACTGTGGAGGCCAGGTCATCTGGCGTAACACCCCATCACTCTCCTTCTTGGTCAAATAGCCACAGCTGGAGGTGTGTTTGGGGTCATTGTCCTGTTGAAAAATAAATGATGGTCCAACTAAACGCAAACCGGATGGAATAGCATGCCGTTGCAAGATGCTGTGGTAGCCATGCTGGTTCAGTATGCCTTCAATTTTGAATAAATCCCCTACAGTGTCACCAGCAAAGCACCCCCACACCATCACACCTCCTCCTCCATGCTTCACGGTGGGAACCAGACATGTAGAGTCCATCCGTTCACCTTTTCTGCGTCGCTCAAATTTGGACTCATCAGACCAAAGCACAGATTTCCACTGGTCTAATGTCCATTCCTTGTGTTCTTTAGCCCAAACAAGTCTCTTCTGCTTGTTGCCTGTCCTTAGCAGTGGTTTCCTAGCAGCTATTTTACCATGAAGGCCTGCTGCACAAAGTCTCCTCTTAACAGTTGTTGAAGAGATGTGTCTGCTGCTATAAATCTGTGTGACATTAACCTGGTCTCTAATCTGAGCTGCTGTTAACCTGCGATTTCTGAGGCTGGTGACTCGGATAAACTTATCCTCAGAAGCAGAGGTGACTCTTGGTCTTCCTTTCCTGGGGCGTTCCTCATTTGAGCCAGTTTCTTTGTAGCGCTTGATGGTTGCTGCAACTGCACTTGGGGACACTTTCAAAGTTTTCCCAATTTTTCGGAATGACTGACCTTCATTTCTTAAAGTAATGATGGCCACTTGTTTTTCTTTACTTAGCTGCTTTTTTCTTGCCATAATACAAATTCTAACAGTCTATTCAGTTGGACTATCAGCTGTGTATCCACCTGACTTCTGCACAACACAACTGATGGTCCCAACCCCATTTATAAGGCAAGAAATCCCACTTATTAAACCTGACAGGGCACACCTGTGAAGTGAAAACCATTTCCGGTGACTACCTCTTGAAGCTCATCAAGAGAATGCCAAGAGTGTGCAAAGCAGTCATCAAAGCAAAAGGTGGCTACTTTGAAGAACCTAGAATATGACATATTTTCAGTTGTTTCACAATTTTTAGTTAAGTATATAATTCCACATGTGTTAATTCGTAGTTTTGATGCCTTCAGTGTGAATGCACAATTTTCAAAGTCATGAAAATACAGAAAAATCTTTAAATGAGAAGGTGTGTCCAAACTTTTGGTCTGTACTGTACATTACATTACATACACATACATTACATTACATACAGGTGTCAATGCTCCTCACACTTCATTTTCTCCTGCACCTCCGTGAAAAAACGCAGTGTGTGAATGGAGGTGCTTTTTTACCTGCGTAAAAAAACGCAGGTAGAAAAAGCAGGAAATACGCGCGTAAAAAAACGCAGGGAAATAAGCAATGTGTGAACGCAGCCTTAGATGTAAATGTTTATTTGTGATACCACCTGCATCCCATCAGTACTATGGATCCTGTATTGTCCACAGTCTGATGATGATTGATAACAACTCCCAGAATCTCCTTACCATTGTTAAGGACATAATGGGAATTTTAGGTTCATGCAGTACAATTGTATATGGCTAAAACCAAAAACAGAAACAAAATGAACATATACCCTGCTGTAAATAAATAAGTAAAAGCAATAATGAATTAAAATAACATAAGGTACTACGAAAACACTGTTTTTGATCAAAAAAAGTGTAAAAGCCACCCCACCAGCGTCAAGGTTTACCCAAATCGGGATGGACCTAACCTCTAGTATTAAAACCTTACCATATGTCAAAGTGATATCAATGTGAACAAGGACCGAGCAGGACCTGGTCCCAAATATGGATGCATAGCAAATGGGAAGCCGTTTAAAAGTAATGTCCAGCCCAACGAAATGGAGGCCACATCCTTACCTGCACTAAGTGCAGAAACCTGAAACTTAACGAAAAAAATGAACTGCCGTATAAGGGGCTAATGTATGTGGGGCTGACATGACATTATAATTGATCACTTTATTAAGTTTGGTGATGTATTTATGTACTAATGGTGGTTCTCTGGTGATGTATCTCTTTACCGATTGTGGTTCTGGTGATGCATTTCTGTACTGATGGTTGTTCTGGTGATGTATTTATGCACTGTTGGTGGTTCTTGTGCTGTATTCCTGTGCTGTTATTAATTTTGATCCTGTACGCATGTAACAATTGTAAGAAAGCAGGAGGTAAGGTCGTGGTTGGCAGATATGTGTCACCGAGGTGGTTGGCCTCGGTAATGTAAAATCCATACCAGTAACACTAGGTTACTGAGAGAATTAATAATAATAATAATTCTTATTTATATAGCGCCAACATATTCTGCAGTACTTTACAATTAAGTAGGGACATGTACAGACAATAAAAACAATACAATGTAACACATTTCAACAGTTACAAGAGAAGTGAGGGCCCTGCTCGCAAGCTTACAATCTATAAGGGTTAATTTGACTAGATTTTGGGTCCGGGATTTAGGGGCAACCAAAAGAATCTGGGTGAAAAGATCTGTTCCAATAATCCAGCCCAGGGTTTACAGTCCTAATAACAAGCAGCTGGGTTAGCTCAGCAGTGTGGAGTTTGGACTTAAGTGTGTGTGTCTGCTGAACGCATTTGAACTGAGATTGGTGAGGCTGCTATATTTACCTTGTTTCATTGTGCCTGAAGGAAGGACTGTTTATTGTATTCGCTTGGACTGGAGAAAGGCTGTTTTCCTTTCGAAGTTGTAAAGTCTATGATGGACAATAAACTTTATGCTGTTGTGATATAAAAACCATGTGCTGGCGTGTATCCAAGTGGCTACCAGAGAGCTGAAATCCTACAATTGGTGTTTGAATGCGGGTATGAAGTCCCAAAGAGGTGATTACAGTTTAAAGTCTGAATGTCCTGGGTAAAGTCAGCTACAGCGTTGCAAACACTGTCTGATAGCATGGAGGAGATTATTTAGCAATTAGTCCTTGGCAATCTGCAGCAGCAGTTTCAGCAGCAGCAGATGAATCTCCTGACAGACATTGTCCAGGCCAGAGAGATGGCACCCACCACAAGCCAAAGTGATGGTACCATTGTGAGGTAAAAAGTATGGAAGGCCTTGCAGAAAATTACTCTGGAGGATGACATCGAGGCTTTCCTGACTGTCATTGAGAGGGTGGCAGCCAGGGAGAAACTGTCCCCAAAACAATGGGCAGAGGTCCTCGCTCGATACCTTACTGGGGAACTGCAGAAAGCATACTACGATCTTGCCCTGCAGGATTCCAAGGAGTACAGGCAAGCTGAAGGCAGAGATTATGGCTCGTTTGAGTGTCACCCTGGTAGTTAAGGTTCAATGGGTGCACCTCTGGTGCTACCAAAGGGACAAACCTCCCAGGTCTCAGATGTTTGACCTGTTACGCCTCGTGCAAAGATGGCTGCAGTGTCAGACTAGCTCTGTGGCACAGATGGTGGTAAGAATGGTAGTGGACCGATTAAATCCACTCACTACCTAAATCTCTGCAAAGCTGGATGGCCCATGAAGATCCCTAGAATGTAGATAACCTTGTGAGTTTCATGGAAAGATACTTGGCTGTGGAGAACTCCCAGAGAAATGAAGAGAGCCTGAGGTCACCTTTCTGGGATACCCAAAAGAGGGGGTCCAAGTCCACTTCTGATGAGGCGCACAAAGACCCAGGAAGGGTAAGATCCGGTTTCAAGGGGTACATCTTGTACCATTGGCTGATGGAGGTGTCAGGCCCTGGGCCATAAAGCAGCCCATTGTCCTATGGTTCAAGACCTCATGGACTGCTCTGTAGCCAGACACTTCTCATTTTTTGCACATCCCACCTGCAGTGCTGTACCTCACCCTGTTGAGGGACCTCAGTCGTGCCAGGTGACATTAAATGATGTTACTGTGACTGGGCTTCTGGGCTCAGAAAGTTTGGTGACCCTATTAACTGTCACACTTCAGCATATTCTAGTCCCTGGGAAGAAGGTGGGGGTAAGGTGTATCCATGCAGATGCCAACAACTATCCTATCGCCCAGGTTGACATATGCACAGACTGTGGTTCTATGAGCCACCAAGTAGGAATTGTGGAGGACTTATTGCATGATATTGTTATCGGACAAGATTTTCATTTGTCCTGGGTCTTATGGGCTAAAACTGTAGCACTCAGGAGATATGCCGCCAGAAGTCGGCTATGGTAACAAAGTCAAATGAAATAACCAGTGAATTTCTTTTAACTGTACGGGCTAGAGAAGAGGATAAGGAAGCATCCCTTTAAGCCAAAATCCTTGACCTTGTGGAGTCTCAAGAGAACTCTGGGACTGCCCAGCTCAGGGACTTAATGGTGAAAAGTACTCTGGAAAATGTAACAGGGTTGAATGGTGTTCCCCAGGATCCGGGATCTGATACTTGTTTTCCACATTTTGCTAGGCATAATGATCTTTTGTGAAGGGCCAGGTAAAAGAGCGCCTCCTCAAGGCACAAGAGGCACAATCCAGGGCATATAGTAGGTTGGCTTGAGTGAGCCAATTTAAGCCTGAGGATCAGGAACTTGTGCTAGTGTCCACAGTGTAAAGCAAATTCTGTACAAAGTGGCAGGACCCTATGAGGTGGTGGAAAAGGTGGGAGAGGTCAACTATAAAATACACTGACCAGGGAAAAGGAAGCCCTTCCTGATATATCATGGCAACCTACTAAAACCCTGGAAGGATAGGGACCCGCCCGAAAAGCCTTGCTTGTTGGCCTGATCAGAAGTTAACATTGCGGGTGTCAAAGTGGCAGAAACTTTGTTGCCTTCCCCAAAACAGCATGGCTGGAAAATGGTACAGCAGAATAGGGACAGGTTCCCGAAGTTAACAGGTCTCTCTTGTGGCATCAGGCATGAGATACTAAGTCTCACGCTTTGGTCAATTTAAATCCCTATAGGATTCCTGAGGCTCCCCAGGAGGTAGCCTCAGTTTAGGTGATAAAGAACTGGCCATGCCCACTCACAAAAGCACAGGTCAGAGCATTCCTAGGAATTGTACGCTATTACAGGAAGTTTGTGCCTAATTTTTCCGTAATAGCAGCATCTTTAACCGATCTCCTAAAGGGTACAAAATCAGTCATGCTTAAGTGGTCTCCAGAGGCTGAGAGAGCATTTCAAGAGCTTAAACTGGCCCTCTGTTGGCAACCAGTGTTGGTGGCACCGAATTTCTCCAAAACATTCATAGTCCAGACCAAACATCTCTGGCCTGTGGGCCGAATCTGGCTCGCAGAGTGGTTATATTTGGGCCACGACACCAAAACCGCCATCCCTATATGGGCCATTATACTCTATGGAAGACTGTGTGAGGCCCACTATACTGTATGGAGGACTATGTGTGGCCCATTATACTGTATACTGGTTGGCTCGCGACTTTGTCCAAGTTTTTCATTATGGTCCTCTGTGTGTTTAAATTTGACATCCTTAGTCCAGACAGATACATTGGTTGTCAGGCTAGGAGCTGGCATGTCCCGGAGATCAGTGGGGAGTATAGACCTTGCAAGCTATATGCAAATGTGGATGCTCTGTCAAGGGTACACTGTTTATGAGTAGACGGCGCCCAGCCCCATCTTTGTACAAAGGGATGGGGGTATGTAAGAAAGCAGGAAGTAAGGTACTGGATTGCAGATAGGTGCCACTGTGGTGGTTGGCCTCAGTGATGTAAAATCTGTACCGGTAACACTAAGTTATTGAATGGGTTAATTTGCATGGATTTTGGGTCTGGGATTTAGGAACAACCAAAAGAGTCTGGGTGAAAAATGTCATTCCCATAATCCATCCCAGGTCCTTAAGGCCTAATAACAGGCAGCTGGGTCAGCTCAGTAATGTGGAGTTTGGGCTGGAGCTGAACAAAGTTGTGTTTGGTGAACGCGTTTAAACTGCTGGAGATGCTATGGCATGAAATACTGAGATCGTTGAGGCTGCTATATTTACCTTGTTTCATTGTGCCTGAAGGAAGGACTGTTTATGTTATTCACTTGGACTGGAGAAAGGCTGTTTTTGTTTTGAATCTGTAAAGTCTATGATGGACAGTTAACTTTATGCTGTTTTGATATAAAAACCATGTACCGGTGCGTATCCAAGCAGCTACCAGAAGGCTGAAAACCTACAAAATCTATAAATTGTAAGATTACATGATACATGAGCAATGCTCAATATCAGGATTCTCCAATGCCAGCGGTGAGAGTGGGAGGTCACGTAACCGTTAGTAAGTGATTTGCAAACATACAGTTGTGCTCAAAAGTTTACATACCCCGGCAGAATTTTTGCTTTCTTGACCTTGTTTTAGAGAATATGAATGATAACAAAAAAACTTTTTCTCCACTCATGGTTATTGGTTGGGTGAAACCATTTATTGTCAAACTACTGTGTTTTCTATTTTTTAAATCTTAATGACAACCAAAAACATCCAAATGACCCTGATCAAAAGTTTACATACCCTGGTGATTAATACTGTGTATAGCCCCCTTTAACATCAATGACATTTTGAAGTCTTTTGTGGTAATTGTGGATGAGGTTCTTTATTTTCTCAAATGGTAAAGCTGCCCATTCTTCTTGGCAAAAAGCCTCCAGTTCCTGTAAATTCCTGGGCTATCTAGCATGAACTGCGCGCTTGAGATCACCCCCAGAGTGGCTCAATGATATTGAGGTCAGGAGACTGAGATGGCCTCTCCCAAAACTTCACTTTGTTCTGCTGTAGCCAATGACAGGTCGACTTGGCCTTGTGTTTTGGATCGTTGTCATGTTGGAACATCCAAGTACATCCCATGCGCAGCTTCCGGGCTGATGAGTGCAGATTTGCCTCCAGTATTTTCTGATAACATGCTGCATTCATCTTTACTTCAACTTTCACTAAGTTTCCTGTGCCTTTGTAGCTCACACATCCCCAAAACATCAGTGATCCACCTCCGTGCTTTTCAGTAGGAATGGTGCTCCTTTCATCATAGGTCTTGTTGACCTCTCTCCAAATGTAACGTTTATGGTTGTGGCCAAAAAGTTCAATTTTGGTCTCATCACTCCAAGTTACCTTGTTCCAGACGTTTTGAGGCTTGTCTCTGTGCTGTTTGGCGTATTGTAGACGAGATACTTTGTGGCATTTGCGCAGTAATGGCTTTCTTCTGGCGACTCGACCAAGCAGCCCATTTTTCTTCAAGTGCCTCCTTATTGTGCATCTTGAAACAGCCACACCGCTAGTTTTCAGAGCGTACTAAATTTCAGCTGATGTTATTTGTGGGTTTTTATTTGCATCCCGAACAATTTTCGTGGCAGTTGCGGCCGAAATTGTTGTTGGTCTACCTGACCGTGGTTTGGTTTTTACACAGCCCCTGATTTTCCATTTGTTAATTACAGTTTGAATGCTGCTGACTGACATTATCAATTCCTCGGATATCTTTTCGTATCCCTTTCCTGTGTTATACAGTTCAACTACCTTTTCCCTTAGATCCGTTGACAATTCTTTTGCTTTTCCCATGACTCACAATCCAGAAACGTCAGTGGCTGGATGAAAGATGCAAGAGTCTGTCTGGAACCCAGAAACTCACTCAGCTTTTATGCACACACACTGATTACAAGCAAGCAGGTCACAGGTGAGGATGTTACCTTTAGTAGCCATTCAAACCCATTTGTGTCAAATTCTGTGCATGTTATCAGGCCAAAATCACCAGGGTATGTGAACTTTTGATCAGGGTCATTTGGATGTTTTTGGTTGTCATTAAGGTTTAAAAAGAGAAAACACAGTAGTAGTAGGCCGGACACGTGTAGTCGGAATGTGATTGGAAGTATGGAAATCGCATACTTGCGGTCACAGGACGGCCCACTCTTATTGTCTGCACAGGAGAGTCCTGATAATGTGCTGTGCACATTCCAATCCTAACAGCGTGTAATATACGCCAGCATTAGGTTCTGCTCGCCAGTTCTAGCTTTCATCACATGACCACTCATGCAATTTTCATACTTATGGTCACTAGCTTCTCTTCCTGGTTCTCTTTATTTCACTGACCATTAAGAGTGTTATGAAGAGCAGCTGAAACAACGGATACTGGAAGCCTGTGCTAGCATTTCTTCTGCGGTGTTGCTATCAGTGTGTCAAGAGTGGGAGAAGACGGTTGCATTGACAATCCAACACAATGGGCAGCACTTTGAACACATTTTATAAGTGGTGATAAACTTGTAAAAAACTCATGAAAGAATAAATTTACGTTAAAACCAAGTATACCATTGTTTTTCTTATGAAATTCTCAATAAGTTTGATGTGTCATATGACCCTCTTCCCATTGAAAAAAATAAAGTTGGATCCAAAATGGCCGACTTCAAAATGGCCGCCATGGTCACCACCCATCTGGAAAATTTTTCCCCCTCCCATATACTAACGTGCCATAAACAGGAAGTTGATATCACCAACCATTCCCATTTAATTTAGGTGTATCCATATAAATGGCCCCCCCCCCTGTATGCAAATTGCATAAGAGCGGTCGCTCAAGTGGCTTAAGCTATATACAGGAGGTGGTGCAAAAATTAAATTTTTGCCCCAGGTGCTTTTCATACTTACTTGTCCCCCCCCCCCTTTTTTTTCTTATTTTGTTGTAAGCATATTCCCAATATAGGACATAATTAAAAATAGATTTGCAAACATGCTTTAATTTAGAGACACGTTAAACAAGTTCTAGAAAGCAACAGACGAAGTTCCATCACTTTTTTTAATGCTAAAAAAGAATTGAGCCATATAAACCTACTCGTTTCCAACCTTTGATAAAAAGTTATTAGTCACAGCATTTTAATTCCATGACTAAGATCCTTTTAATATCATACGTTTAAAATGCATAGTCTTATAAGGCTATATTTTTTTGAACTTGGATTGTTCGCAATTTATCAAGTTAGATTTTAATATCATGTAATACAGAATCAAAGGTTTTTAACCTAGAAGATGAGTGCTGGAACTGCGTTTGTTGCTTTTTAGAACTAGTATACAGTACATGTTTCTCTGCACTGTCGACAAACCATAATGCTGTATGAACTGTCTTCAAAAAATCTACTTTTAAGAAAGTGAGCAGAGAAATAATTATCTTCTGTTTTAACACTTTAAGACCTTTGAGATGAGAATGGTTGTCCATGAAGAAAAAGGAGTCAGCTGTTACTGGAAATGGTGCCTTATCTGTCCATGGGCAGTCTCCAGCTCACCACCTATGTGAATGGTGCTGAGCAGCAATACCTGTGCAGCAGCCCGTAGAGAGATATGGGGCTTTTTTGGAAAATAAAGCAGACAGTTTTCCCTAATCTTGAAGAACCAATTTATATATGATGTTTGAGTTCCTTGATAATCATGCAGTAACATTACTCACCCTCGGGTCCACACTGGCTTCTTTCTCTTAAACTTTCTGTTAAATTGATAGATTTGCAGTTTGGATTTAATAAAATCTGATGATCAGCTGAAAAAAAAAATCTTACAGTTAGTAAGTGGTAAGGCAAACAGCGGCTGTATCAGGGGCGGAACTACCGCCCGTGCAGCCGGTTCATTGAACGGGGGCCCCGAGGGAGAGGGGGCCCCGAGGGAGAGGGGGCCCCTCCAGCAGGGCCGCCATCAGGGCATGACTGCCCTGACTCCAGTATGGGGCCCGGCCGGTAGGGGCCCCCTCGGGGGCCCCCCTCTTGTGCGTCTCTCTCCTCATGGGGCCCCCGGCCCCATGCTATGCGCCGGGTCCGGGACATTTCAGCGCTGAGCTGCGCTGTTGCAGCAGCGCCTTCATGATTCCCCTGACTTCCGGTCATGTGACGGTGCCGTCACATGGCCGGAAGTCAGGAGAACCTGCTGTCAGCGATTTGGACGAGCGCCAGGATTCTGCAGGGATCGCATGGGGGTAAGTATAACAAGTTTTATTTTTTTTAAAATACAATTAACTAGGAGTGGAGAGATGGGAGAAGCACATGTGTGTGTGTGTGTGTGTGTGTGTGTGTGTGTGTGTGTGTGTGTGTGTGTGTGTGTCTGTGTGTGGGGGGGGAGATGGGAGATGCACATGTGTGTGTGTGGGGGGGGAGATGGGAGATGCACATGTGTGTGTGTGGGGGGGGAGATGGGAGATGCACATGTGTGTGGGGGGGAGATGGGAGATGCACATGTGTGTGTGTGGGGGGGGAGATGGGAGATGCACATGTGTGTGGGGGGGGGAGATGGGAGATGCACATGTGTGTGTGTGTGTGTGTGTGTCTGTGTATGTGTGTGTGGGGGGGGAGATGGGAGATGCACATGTGTGTGGGGGGGAGATGGGAGATGCACATGTGTGTGTGTGGGGGGGGAGATGGGAGATGCACATGTGTGTGTGTGGGGGGGGAGATGGGAGATGCACATGTGTGTGTGTGTGTGTGTGTGTCTGTGTATGTGTGTGTGGGGGGGAGATGGGAGATGCACATGTGTGTGTGTGGGGGGGGGAGATGGGAGATGCACATGTGTGTGGGGGGGGAGATGGGAGATGCACATGTGTGTGTGTGGGGGGGGAGATGGGAGATGCACATGTGTGTGGGGGGGAGATGGGAGATGCACATGTGTGTGGGGGGGAGATGGGAGATGCACATGTGGGGGGGGATGAGAGAGGTGCACATGTGGTGGAGGGGGATGAGAGAGGGGCACATGTGGGGGAGGGGGATGAGAGAAGGGCACATGTGGGGGAGGGGGATGAGAGAGGGGCACATGTGGGGGAGGGGGATGAGAGAGGGGCACATGTGGGGGAGGGGGATGAGAGAGGGGCACATGTGGGGGGGAGGGGGTGAGAGAGGGGCACATGGAGGGGGATGAGAGCTGCACATGGGGGGGTTTGAGAGCTGCACATGGGGGAATTGGGAGTAGGGGGATAATGAGCTGCACATAACGAATGTGGGGTGGGGGAGAGTAAATGATAAATGATGATGGGGTGGGGAGAGCACGGACATGATATAATGAATTGGGGCAGGGGGTGCATGTAAATATTGAATGCGGGGAGCAGGAAGTATAGAGTAGAGGGCGTTGCGGATGCAGGAGTGTGACTGGTAACAAATTGGCGGAAAGAGTAGAGGTTCTAATTAAATTATATATTAAGTGCCTATTTACAGTTAATGGGGGCACAGTGGTGGATTACAATTTATATTTGGAATGGTAGGTTGCCTAATAACTAACCATATATTGATGGTGGATGCACGTCTGTATTCAGCTGCGTAATGTAGAAGTTGGGGAATGTGCTCTAGATAACTGTGTTATTTTATGCACAGACGAGTCCTGGCTGGAAGACGTGATGGCGGTCTGTGCTGGATGAAGGAGAAAAGCGAAGATGAAGGACTTCACCTAGAGACGTCACCGGTGAGTCAGTCTATTACATGTACACTGTGTATAATGTCACTGGTGATCACTGTATTACCTGTACACTGACACTATATACAGAGCTCCTGTGTATAATGTCACTGGTGATCACTGTATTACCTGTACACTGACACTATATACAGAGCTCCTGTGTATAATGTCACTGGTGATCACTGTATTACCTGTACACTGACACTATATACAGAGCTCCTGTGTATAATGTCACTGATGATCACTGTATTACCTGTACACTATATACAGAGCTCCTGTGTATAATGTCACTGTACTACCTGTACACTGACACTATATACAGAGCTCCTGTGTATAATTTCACTGGTGATCACTAGATTACCTGGACACTTACGTTATACATACCATGTATAGAGCTCCCGTGTATAATGACACTTATGGTAATATTAGTAATGTGGTGGTAATATTAGTAATGTAGTGGTAATATGTGGTCTGGTCATGGTGTGGCAGTTTTTCTCCCTTCTGTGTGGTATTAATCGGTCACTATGTTGTGGTAATATGTGGTCTGGTCATGGTGTGGCGGTATTCCCTGTATGTGGTATTATTGGTCATTTAAAAAAAAAATGTATATGACACATTCCCTTAAAGAAAACTAAATAAAAATATATCTAAAAAGAGTATTGGATATTTTAAGAAAATTTTAATAGGTTAGAGTAGGGCCCGCCCAGAAGAGTCTACCTTATCGTGGTGGCGGCTTTAAAAATCTTTTGGCCAAAACAAAAGCTGATGGCTATGTATGTGGCGCCGTCACATGGCCGAACGTCAGGAGAACCTGGTGGCAGCGACGTGGACGAGCGCCAGGATTCTGCAGGGATTGCATGGGGGTAAGTATAACAAGTTTTATTTTTTTTAAATACAATTAATTAACTAGGAGTGGGGGGAATCAGAGATGCACGGGGGGGATGAGAGATGCACATGGGGGGGGTGAGAGATGCACATGGGGGGGGTGAGAGATGCACATGGGGGGGTGAGAGATGCACATGGGGGGGGTGAGAGATGCACATGGGGGGGTGAGAGATGCACATGGGGGGGTGAGAGATGCACATGGGGGGGTGAGAGATGCACATGGGGGGGATGAGAGATGCACATGGGGGGGGATGAGAGATGCACATGGGGGGGATGAGAGATGCACGGGGGGTGAGAGCTGCACATGGGTGGGATGAGAGCTGCACATGGGGGGGTGAGAGATGCACATGGGGGGTTATGTTTACATAACTTTGTTGCCTTATGAAGGGCAGGGGGGGCCCCCCAAAATTTCTTGCACAGGGGCCCACTACAGTCTGTGTCCGCCCCTGGGCTGTATTATATAGATTGATCTAGATTGGCAGCGGATGATTCGCTTTAGGTAATAATGATTAATGACTGAATTGCTAACATTGTGATGGCTTAATATAAGCTCCAAAATACCAGCTTCAGCAGAAAGCCTTTATCACAAGTTTTAAGAAATTTCACTTTACAAATTCCTGTCCTCGTTATTTGCTTTTATTCTTTCTCAAACCCCCACAGTCCATCCTGTACATTGCTTCATCGGCATGCATTGTGCTCAGTGAGTAACACAGCGCTTATGAAAAAGCTCAAATGAAATGAAATCTCTTACATTACCTCCGAATTTCACAGTGATAAACATCTTCCACACTGTTGTAGTCTTCACGGATAAGAGTTTAATATCAGTGACGTGTTTCTATTACTAAAATCTCCTGTAACTAAGGCGGAACTTCTTCTAGGGTCCTGGAAGAGCGTGCAAATTTCAGGACTGTTTCTTACTGTTCAGAGCTGAGCGGAGAGTTGATCCTTTTGTCTTGGTATCTAAGAGGCAACTAAAGCTTGTGCCAAGAGGCATATAATTATCCCCTATGGAAGCTTACAATGACACACTGGGTGGAACACTAGTCATTAAATCACAACCCACCAAACATGTAAGTGCCGGAATGTGTGCAACTGAGATGACAACACTTGTTCTTTTACTCTAACATAACACTAGTTGTGCAATGAAGAAAGAGGAAACACAGCTTCCTTTATTATTCTACATGACATAATTGTGATATGGAACAGGTTTCTTTATCTTTTACAAAAAGTTGGGTAGCACTGCTTTAAATCTGTATTCAAAGGGAACCTGTCACCATGAAAATGCAGTCCAACCTGCAGGCGCCTTGCTATTGAGCAGGAGGAGCTGAGCAGATTGATATATAGTTTTGTGGTAGAAGGTTTAGTATAAGGCCACGTTCACACATTCAGTATTTGGTCAGTATTTTACATCACTATTTACAGTTATATGAAAAATTTTGATATATGTAATAACTGTTGGACACAGTAATGTTTCTGCCTTGAAATGAGGTTTATTGTACTAACAGAAAATGTGCAATCTGCATTCAAACAAAATTTGACAGGTGCATAAGTATGGGCACCTCACCAGAAAAGTGACATTAATATTTAGTAGATCCTCCTTTTGCAAAAATAACAGCCTCTAGTCGCTTCCTGTAGCTTTTAATGAGTTCCTGGATGAAGGTATTTTTGACCATTCCTCTTTACAAAACAATTCCAGTTCAGTTAAGTTTGATGGTCGCCGAGCATGGACAGCCCTCTTCAAATGATCCCACAGATGTTCAATGATATTCAGGTCTGGGGACTGGGATGGCCATTCCAGAACATTGTAATTGTTCCTCTGCATGAATGCCTGAGTAGATTTGGAGCGGTGTTTTGGATCATTGTCTTGCTGAAAGATCCATCCCCTGCGTAACTTCAACTTTATCACTGATTCTTGAACATTATTGTCAAGAATCTGCTGATACTGAGTGGAATCAATGCGTCCCTCAACTTTAACAAGATTCCCGGTGCCTGCATTGGCCACACAGCCCCAAAGCATGATGGAACCCCCACCAAATTTTACTGTGGGTAGCAAGTGTTTTTCTTGGAATGCTGTGTTTTTTTGCCGCCATGCATAACACCTTTTTGTATGACCAAACAACTCAATCTTGGTTTCATCAGTCCACAGGACCTTCTTCCAAAAAGAAATTGGCTTCTCCAAATGTGCTTTTGCATACCTCAGCCGACTCTGTTTGTGGCGTGCTTGCAGAAACGGCTTCTTTCGCATCACTCTCCCATACAGCTTCTCCTTGTGCAAAGTGCATTGTATAGTTGACCGATGCACAGTAACACCATCTGCAGCAAGTTGATGCTGCAGCTCTCTGGAGGTGGTCTGAGGATTGTCCTTGACTGATCTCACCATTCTTCTTCTCTGCCTTTCTAATGTTTTTCTTGGCCTGCCACTTCTGGCCTTAACAAGAACTGTCCCTGTGTTCTTCCATTTCCTTACTATGTTCCTCACAGTGGAAACTGACAGGTTAAATCTCTGAGACAGCTTTTTGTATCCTTCCCCTGAACAACTATGTTGAATAATCTTTGTTTTCAGATCATTTGACAGTTGTTTTGAGGAGCCCATGATGCCACTCTTCAGAGGAGATTCAAACAGGAGAACAACTTGCAAGTGGCCACTTTAAGTAGCTTTTCTCATAATTGCATACACCTGGCTATGAAGTTCAAAGCTCAATGAGGTTACAAAACCAAAAAAAGTGCTTTATTAAGTCAGTAAAAAGTAGGTAGGAGTATTTAAAACAAGAAAATTATAAGGGTGCCCATACTTATGCACCTGTCAAATTTTGTTTGAATGCAGATTGCACATTTTCTGTTAGTACAATAAACCTCATTTCAAGGCAGAAACATTACTGTGTCCAACAGTTATTACATATATCAAACTGAAATAGCTGTTGCAAAAACACCAATTTTAAGAAAACATTAAGCTTAAGATTAATAGGGGTGCCCAAACTTTTTCATATAACTGTATAAGCCAAAACCAGGAGTGGAACAATCAGAGGAAAAGTATAACAGAAACACATCACCACTTCTGTATTTATCACCCACTCCTGGTTTTGGCTTACAGATACTGATGTAAAATACTGACCAAATACTGAAGGTGTGAACGTGGCCTAACCCATGTTTTACTCATTTAAACCTCTGCTCTTTTGGGAATTTTCGGTCCACTGGTTGGTCCTATCAGTGATTTACAGCTTTCTTTGTCTGGAAATAAAGCTGTCAAGAAGATTAAAAATTCCATGAAAGAATTATTCCTGTATACGGTGATGGCGCACCTTCCTACTACCAATTAAAGTTTTGGGTCAAGCAATTTAAATGAGGTAGGGGGATGAAAATGACCCTTGTTCAGTGTGACCTGTTGAAGCATCTTCAGAGGAAATGTGCTGTAAAGTGAATGCCAGGATTTTGGAAGATCGTGAGGTCACAGTCAGCTCAGGAATTGGGCATTTCACTCGGCACACAGGCCTATCTCATCTTTTTCAGTGGGAGAACTGCACAATTGGTATAGGAAAAGCAAATCCCGGCACTCACGTATTAGTGGTTAATTCGTTTATTCCACAACTCAAAAAAAGTTTCAGCCTGTCCAAGGCTTTATTCAATTGTGGTTAAATGCATTCAGTCAAAATATATGTAGACCAATCCACGGAAATGACACAATTCTCATTAACATAAAAAAGACGACCAACAAACAATATATACAACAAAGCTATACCAAAATAATAAAAATAATAATAAACATAATTTCCAAAGCATCATCCACAAGTAAATTTATATATCAAAATAATTCCTAACCAAATATAAATATATAAATCTCCAAATATGAATTCCATTTAATTATTCCCACCTATACATATAATATATTTTAAAACTTTCTTAAATATTCCAATTTATATTTTTCAATATTTTTGTATTCTTTTTATGAAATATTTTTAATATTTTATAATTTTTAAATATTTTTAATATTTTAAGAATTTTTATTTTTTTTTATTTTTTTTTTTAATACTGCTCATTATATTTATATATTCAACTAATTCCTTATAAACAACCTGTATCAACTTACTAAATCTACCTTCTCCTTCCCTCTCCACAATACTATAATTCACCAGAGTCATTTCAAATCACTATCTAATTTATCCCCTGTAGATATTACCGCATTCCCACAGGTCCTAATTCACAGAGTAAGAATGATTTATCATAATGCTCCTTTATTACTTTATATCCCATTATCTATATTCAGTCTATCCCATTCAGAGAGGTATGATTTCACATCCAGCTACTAATATAGAAATCACTGCATTCCAAGTAATTCTCACATTGCACAGCTAGTGATCTCCGAGACCAGAGAGGCTCCTGCACTTATCCTCTGTCATCTTCTATCCCCTTCCCTAAACCCTGTTTATCTCGTTCAAAGTGACAATATGATTTAATGTCCATCCGTTACTCCGGGAATTACCGAAAATACATAAGGAAGCCATCTATCTTGCATCTCCTCTCATCTCTGTTCTCCAGATTCCATTACAGCAAAAAATAGTAAGTACAATAAATAATCTATTTGTTCTCATGCTGTTTTTTCAAGAATTCATCGCATATGTGATGTCTGAAAAGAAGATAGGGTGTATGTATTACTTACTATCCCAATCACATAATACCACTAACATCATACTCTCGATTCAAGCCATTTAGATATAAAGTTCCCAAGGTGTAAATCCAAAAAGCTTCTCTACGTAAAAGGATTTATTTTTTGCACAATTGGTGGCTGACTAAATACTTTTTTCCCCCACTGTATATCCAAACCGATGTCAGAGAGATGAATCGCATCACATCTATACAGACCCGAAATGAAACCTTCCAGATCCACATGACAGTAAGAAAAGCTATTCAAGGAGAGCATAAATTTACACATTAACCTGTTCACTCTTGCCCATTTTATCCATGAACTTATATTCAGCATTTGACCATAACAACCTAGGAATAATTTCAGAGAAAACAATACAAACAGATGGGAATAACGAATAACAGTAAAAAATCACATTCTTCATATCCTGAATTAATCCTCATGTATTTGAACGACCGATATCATTACCACCAGCATGTAAAATAATTAAATCAGGAAATGGTAAGCAGCTTTTAGCCTGCCATAACTCACCCATGAGGTCAACCCATCTCAAACCCCAAAATTAAGTACGGTCTAACATAAATGCTATATCTATCCGATTCCCATCGGCCTAAACATTTAATAGAATCAATATCCAAACCAAATATCATGGCCTCCGTGGCCGCACCAATTATAAATGAGAGGAAAAATTAAACTGCAACATTTTCAAAACAGACAGTGACTTTTTCAAAATGTGATTAAAATGAAACTTAGTAACTAGCAATCTATCCAAATGCATAAATAAAGGGCCCCCCGTATCAGGTCTATTAGCCAAGAAATCCAGGAGCCCTTTAAAGGGGCAAAGTTCATTATTTATGGCCGATAACCACAACCAAACACCCTTACCAGTCTGGTCGGTTTTAGAATGCCTAATCAATAAACTAAAACCCCGATAAGCCAAGACCCCATTATCCAAGAATATACCCGAGGACGAAAATTTATTCTCTGAAACTACCTCCCCAATGCGTAGAGCGGCAAAAAAAGTAAGCAAAAAAATAGCCTTAAACAAAACTACTTCAAACGCAGAAAAACAGACTTGACCCAACACAGAAATCAATTTTGATAATAGATCCATTGTTATGAGACTCCTACTGTCGTTAGAAAAAGACGATCTCTTCAGACCTTTTAACATCTGTTTTATCTGAAAGAAGCTGTTTATCGGCCTTAGCTCAATTTTTGAAAAAATGCTACACCGTGCGACACTGAATAGTGAGAATAATCTAAATCAATAAGAAAAGAAACAAAAGCGTAAGCCTGCCTTAGATCTGAACAAAAAACATTGACGTTTAAACTATGACAGAAATCGATCCATCTTTGCCATGACTTGTAATCCATCCAAGTTCTATTACACATAGATCAGCTTAGGCTGCGTGCCCACTATGAGTTTTTCAAGCGTTTTTGCCACGCAATTTCCGCAGCGAGAACGCTTAAAAATGCTTGGTAATACGTGCCCCATGGCCCCAATGATAATCCACATGTGCTGTGCACATGCTGCGGAAATTTCCGCTGCGGATTATCATTGCGGAAAAATATGCGGCATTTACATTAATTTTGCGGACACGCAGCGTAATTGCCGGCATTGACGTGCATTGAAATGCTTATTATCCATGTCAGCACATTTGCACATACGGATAATATGCGATTCTATGTGTGGATGGTACCCAGGTCTGGAGAAGAGGAGACTCTCATCCAGACTCGGGTACCATAGAAACTGTTAAAAAAAAAAATTTAAAATAAAAAATAAAGATTATACTTACCTTCCGATGGCCCCCGGTGTTTTCTCCGCTCCGTCTGGTCTGTTGTATGGCTCGCGGTGGTGTGAGGACCTGCCATGACGTCATTTAGTCATGTGACAGGTCACGCGACCGCTGACGTCGGCGGTCGCGTGACCTGTCACATGACTCAATGAAGTCATCGCAGGTCCTCACACCACCGCGAGCCATACAACAGACCAGATGGAGCGGAGAAAATACCGGGAGACATCGGAAGGTAAGTATAATCTTTATCTTTTATTTTTCACCATTCTTATTCTTTTTTTTTTAAACTATTACTTGGTCACACTATATAAATCCATGCCGGTTGCATGGATTTATATAGTGTGACCAAGTTGTCAAGCACTTTTCCAAGTGATGCTAAAATCGCTTGGAAAAGCGCTTGATAACCCGCATGCTGAAATGCATGCAAAAATGTTTGACAAACACTTCTACGAGGCAGGAAAAACACATGTAAAATCCGCATGCGTTTTCCTGCCAGGGAGAAGCGGAAAAATATGCAGCATTTCTGCATTGTGGGCACATAGCCTTATGAAACGAAAATCTAAGCCAAGATCCGGTCCCATAAATGTCTGGGGCAGGGAGTTCCCAGTCGATTGGCTCCTGGCGCCAACCTGAAAATTACGTAATCAAAAACGGGACAGAGAGTCAGCCAAGGCATTGTCAATTTTTGACACAAATTGTGCTTTTATCCAATTATTAAACTCCAGACAAACTAACACAAAGTGTCTGAGCAAATTCACCACCATGGTGTTCTTTGAGCTTAGGCAATTGATCGCAAACACCACACCTTTACTTCCTGACTGGATGCAGATCCTCTTGTTTTCAAAAGCGCTACCCCAGATGACTACCGCCACAACAACCGGGAAAAGCTCTAAAAAAATACTATTACTTGAAATAGCTATTTGTTGCCATGCCAGGGGCCAAGCTTCTGCACACCAGTGCCCCGACCAAAAACAACCAAAACCGTGTGATTTTGAAGCGTCCGTAAAAAACGACAAAGATGTATTGGGGGCTGAATAATGCTGCGAAAAAACGAGAACCACATGCATAAATCCTCTTTCAAACCTTTAGACAGTCTGATGTTAGACCTTGGTGAAGAAAGGGCTTTTGTTGCTAAATACAAACGTTTTGAAAAAACCTTACCTATAGGGATAATCCTGAGGGCAAAAGCCAGATTGTCCAGCAAGGACTGCCAGTCTTTTTAAACAGCTTTTTTTATACCGTAAGAGGCAAACTATGATATTAATAATATTGTCAACTTTTTGAAGTGGATGCCTAACTTCCAAACTGATAGTGTCGAAATCAATGCCTAAAAACTGCAAAAAACACGAAGGGAAAAGTTTTCTCAGCAGCTAAAGGAAAACCAAACACTGATGCAATGTGCCTAAACTTGTCTAATCATAACCTACAAACTGAATAATCTGGTGGGCCTACAAATAAAAAATCATCCAGATAATGGACTATACCACCCTTTAACTCACTCTCTGCTGTGTAGGAAAGAAGCAACAGCCTCAAAATAAGAACAGGATAAAGTAAAACCCATGGGAAGACATCTATCAAAAAAGAAGAACATATCAAAATAAAAACCAAGGGATGAAAACCCAATCGGGTTAACTGGCTGCGAGTGGAATGCGGCTTTTATATCCACCTTAGCCAGAAGAGCTCCTCTGCCACATGACTGTATCAAAGTTAAAGCATCCTCAATAGAGGCATATGAAACCTGGAAAGCAGATTTATAAATACAGTCATTCAGGGAGGAACCCGTCGGGAAGGATAGATGGTGAATGAGACGAAAACTAGTCGGCTCCTTTTAAGGAACTACGCCTAACGGCGAAACTCTAGACTTTAAAAAAGGTGGACTAGAAAACGGACCAGAAATTCTACCTTCATTTAATTCTGCAAATAACTTCTCCCTAATGACCTCATGGTGATCAATAGCTGATTTTAAATTTTTGCACAAAAAACAACCCGAACCATTAAAAGGCGGAATATAAAAACCCTCCGCAAAACCGTTAGCAACCAACACCGCTTTCTCCCTGTCTGGAAACCATCTTAGAAAATGCAACATTCCCCGGGAGTGGAATATCACACCTCTGGGTTGAGGTGCAATACCCCTGTAGCAGCCGAATCCTCAGGGTGCTACATAAGCAAAGCATACTCCTTTTCTCATACCACTTGCCGATTGATTAGGTTGTTGTCTAACAAAAGTTTGAGATCTCTGGGGAAACATGAGGTTAATCCACAAACCCACGTCTTTAACACCCCATTTTAGATTTTTATGAACTGACAACTTTTGGCGGAATTGTTCATCCTAGGCGAACCAAGCCATCCCGCCAAAATTTTTATATGCTTCTAGAATAATGTCTTAGTGCTGGAACAAACAAATACACTTGTTAGGAAACCTCTCACCCAAAATGGATGCAAAAATACAGAAAGCTTTTAACCAGTTGGGAAATGTCCTTGGAGCCGCCCTCTTATGGTCCTCATCTTTCTCGTCAAGCTTTCTATCAGACTTAAAAGGTTCTTTTATGGAAGGCAGCAATGATAAAATATCAATAAATTTATTGCGCCAAATTTTTCTTTCACATTAGCGGAAAGATAGAAACCAAGCGGGACAGCTCACAAGGCAATGATTCCTTTAAACAACATTCAGTAACATTTCTGATATTAGATAAATTGTCATTAAAAACAGTAGGCTCTACAGCAGACAACCTATCAGACCTTACATTGCTAGTGCTGCTAGGAACTGATTTGGCAAAAGTACCAGCAATGTACTGAAAAACATCTTGTAGTATCAGGCTAGCTGCATAATCATTGACAGTCGGGGCAAGCCCCACGTTTATCTCACCGTGTCCTGATGGGTCTCGATGTTCAGGTAGATCGGCTTCCTCCTCCTGAGGCTGGGATAATGGGCCAGATACCGGACCCCAATCAGAGCCAGCACACCTACCAGCAGTTCCGCGACCTTGGGCACCAAAAACGCTTCTGGATGATGAGGCTAACTGCTCCACTCCCCTGGTGACTGGATCCTAAACATGCCGGGGGCACCAGCGGAATCTGGCCCAGGCACCGGCATCTGAATAGCATCCTCGTAGCCTTGGCAACGGCTTCTCCTAACCCAAGCCGGAGATGAGCACTGACTGCGGGCGGGACTTTGTGTGGGGAACTGACGTTGCTGTGGCAGCGCAGGACTCACCGCTTGAGAAGCTCCGGAGACTTCCTCCGCTTCTGCCGATGACACTTCTCCAGCAGCGGCCGTGAGTAAGACGCAGGAGGTCTTCTTCTTCTGCCAGGGGGCCTCGGCCCCGAAACACCAGTGGATGCCGGACTCACAAACTCCTCTCTCCAGGTACCAGCCAGCGACGTCCCGGGCAGCTCTTCCAGGGCAGGCAGACAAGGCACGTCCTGTAAGCGCAACCAGACTTCACCACCAGGCTCCATAGCTTTTTCCCTAAGCCGAGTGAGCAAGTCTTCCATCCTGGATCCTTTTCAGCTAGCAGGTCAGGGAAAAACTTCACTCTAGCAACCCCCCAGTGATATATATAAACAAACTTGGCAACGCTTCCAGATGCTCCACCATTCCAGATGCGATAAAATTCTGGCGGGAAAAGATCACCAAGATGTTCAGGTTTGCCCAGCAACTTGAAATCCCGCCAAAATACTGTGTTCATTAACCCTTGAAAACTCAGGGAGAAAAAAGACAAGCATTAGAATAATACAGGCATATATATATATATATATATATATATATAAAAAAAAATTATAATCCTATGAGCCCCCTTAGTTCAGCACACGGGGGCTGTACATTCATGATGTTTTGATGATATCAAAGGTCAGCTCCAGGTGGGTGCCATGCAGTCAAAGAGACAGTAACAGCGGTCTGCGGCAGCAAGCCATCTCAGTCTATTCTGAAAGTATTCAATCACTGGCAGAGAAGTGACATAACTGTGAAAGAGTCAAGGGGGATTACATTGAAATGTAGTAAGTTCATTTTTCTCAGAAAATTTCGTTTTCATATTCAGGTAGATAAATTATTGAACACCCCTCGTAGGTAGAATAAATAAACCTCTTTGCAAATGGGATGCTAGTTTGTCCTTTCCTTTTTGCTACTATAAGTAAAGAACTGTCCTGTCCAAAGGAATTGCATTACTTGGACCCTATTGGGGAGCCCAGTTTGAATGATCAGGCCCACTTTTTTCTAAGCATGTAACTCTTTTGAGACAAGTCCAGCAATACCTTTACATAGCAAGTCCATGCTACATACACAAATAAATACTTTGGAGTGTGAAATCCTGCTGACAGATTGACTTTAAAGCCCCGTGCACACGTTGAGTATTTGATGAGCTTTTTACCTCAGTATCTATAAGCAGCATTGGACTGGTGTGCCTTGGGCCCACCTTAGAAAATCATTCCTGGGGCCCACTATGTAGCTACATAGAAATAATACAAGCCCACCAATTGTGTGGTATAACGTGCTGGTGTAACATAAAAACACAATGGTCACATTTATCAAAAATGGCGTAATTTGAGCCAAATCTTGTGTATTTACTTCAGCTCCACTATTCCATATTTTTCAAATTTTACCCCTAATGATAAATTTGGCGCAAATTATTTAACACAACATTGCAAGGATGGTAGCATGCTTCTCGATGTTAAAAAAAGAGCTGGCGTCTAGTGTGTCAAATGTTGCATAGTTATATAATTTTGTACAAATTGCAACTTTTTATGCATGTAAAAAAGGTTGTAATATAAATGCATTTGTTCCGTGCCTTTTTTAAGACCACCAGTGCCGATAAGGGCGCTCATCTCCCCATGCACATACATAAAATCAATTCAAAATATTAATTCCATGGCACAGATGAAAATACAGTAAAAGATGTCCACAGCAGAGTCTGCATGTGTGGAGTTGGCTCAGGAGTGGAGCGGGCATGTGCCTGTATGGTTACCATTCAGCTGTGTGCCCCTATCTTGATACTCCTGTGAAATCCAGCATTAGACTGGATTCATATGAGATCATTATTTCCACTATATACTGCAATACTGTTACTGTTATATTGAAACATACAAAACAAGCAGGGGTGTAATGATCGCGGTCATAGAGGGTGCAACTGGGACCAGACCCATGCTTGAGCGTGGCCCGCCGATACCAATTTTACCTAGATATGCATTCTCTGATGCACATCTGCTGAAATGTATTGTGATGCAGAGACCGGCCAGCTCCCTGCATTGCAATACACACTGCCGGCCAATCAGAGGCTGGCCAATGATGGGTTCCACATGGCAGTGACGTCGTGCGCTGCCCTTGGCTTCTTGCAGAAGTCAGCTCCCTGCTGGGGAAACATTATACCAGGATGGCGGACATTATATCAGAATGGCGGAAATTATATCAGGATGGTGGACATTATATCAGGATGGCGCACATTATACCAGGATGGAGGACATTATATCAGGATGAAGGACTTTGTAATAATTATAATGGATACCACAGGAGTCTTTTTGCGTGGAACAAAGATACAACAGAACACAGCTTATAGGTGTCAAAGTGTATATTATAAACACACGGTGTTTCAAACAAGTGCAGATGAAAACTCAAAGTCCATAAACACTCAGGGGAAAATGCAATCAGCAGAGAAGACTGTAAAGCGCAGTTCACACTAGAGGATGTTAGAAAACAAGGAAGTCTTTATCAAGTCCATACACAAATATATACAGTATGTAGATGCAAGGAAGTCCAAACAATATATATTAGATAATCCAGGGAGGCCTGGGTAGGAAGTCCCAGATAATGCAGCACAGTCCCGTGCTCTAAATGCAATCAGCAAAGCAATCTGTAAAGCACAGTTCACACTAGAGGATGCTAGAAAACAAGGCAGTCTTTATCAAGTCCATGCAAGGAAGTCCATACAATATATATATATTAGATAATCCAGGGAGGCCTGGGTAGGAAGTCCCTGATAGTGCAGCACAGTCCCGTGCTCTGCAGCTATCCAATGCAGGTGAGTCAGAGCAGTAACCAGCTTACTTGTTAGCAGAATGCAGGTGAAGACTGAGGCTCAGAGGTAGCAGCAGGAGCAGCCAGGAGAAGGAGGACTACAGGTAACAACTGAATGCAGCAGAATCTCTGAGAGCAGGTAACAGAAGATCCACACAAGTCTGCAGGGCAGAGCAGGAAACTAGGAAACCACCAGGAGCAGGTCACAGGCAGAATACTCTAGCACTGATTAGAGGCTGGGGTGGAGTTATAAAGCAGAAAGACAAGGGGCACATGAGACAAAAGACACCATCTTGAAAGAGGGCAAAAATGGCCAAAATGTAATTAAAAATATTCGCAGTCCTGACAGACTTTATATCAGGATGGAGTACATTATACCAGGATGGAGGACATTATATCAAGATGGGTGACATTATATCAGGATGGCTGAAATTATATCAGGATGGCGGTCAGTATATCAGGATAGAGGACATTATACCAGGATAGAGGACATTATATCAGGATGGAGGACATTATATCACATTATATCAGGATGGAGGACATTATACCAGGATCAAGGACATTATATCAGGATGGAGGAATTTATATCAGGATGGAGGACTTTATATCAGGATGGAGGACATTATATCACATTATATCAGGATGGAGGACATTATACCAGGATCAAGGACATTATATCAGGATGGAGGAATTTATATCAGGATGGAGGACATTATATCAGAATGGAAGACATTATACCAGGATTGAGGACATTATATCAGGATGGAGGAATTTATATCAGGATGGAGGACATTATATCAGAATGGAAGACATTATATCAGGATGGAGGACATTATACCAGGATGGCGGACATTATATCAGGATGGAGGACATTATATAAGGATGGCGGACATTATACCAGGATGGGGGACATTATATCATGATGGTGGACATTATACCAGGATGGTGGACATTATACCAGGATGGATGACATTATACCAGGATGGGTGACATTATATCACGATGGGTGACATTATATCAGGAATGTGGACATTATACCACGATGGGGACATTATACCAGGATGGTGGACATTATACCAGGATGAAGGACATTATATCAGGTTAGCTGACATTATATCAGGATGGCGGACATTATATCAGGATGGGGACATTATATGAGGATGGTGGACATTATATCAGGATGGGGACATTATGTCAGCATGGGGACATTATATCAGGATGAGGGATAACATACCAGGCTGGGGATATTATATTAGGATGGGGACAATATACTAGAATTGGGATAATATACCAGGGTGGGTGACATTACACCAGGATGATGGACATGATACCAGAAGAGGGACATGGTTATAGCATTGGGCTCCAGGATGAGGGACATTATACCAAAATGGATACATTATATCAGTCAGAGGTGGTACAGGGTGGGCTCAGTCAGAGCTGATACAGGGGAGGCTCAGTCAGGAGTGATACAGGGGAGGTTCAGTCAGGGGTGATACACGGGAAGCTCAGTCAGGGGTGATACAGGGGAGGCTCAGTCAGGGGTGATACAGGGGAGGCTCAGTCAGGGGTGATACAGGGGAGACTCAGTCAGAGGTGATACAGGGGAGGCTCAGTTAGTCAGGGGTGAAACAAAAAAAGAGGGAAATCCTCCTTTAGTGACTGAGCCCTCTCTATCACCAATGAGTAAAGCCCCACTATGACACTCACTGTTGGTGTTGGTGAGGGCTCACTTAGTTATGGGTGATAATCCTGCTCAGCTATATATATCTAACCTTTGGTGAGTGATGTAGCAGACAGCGATCCATCTCCCTGTGCTTCTTGCTGTCAGCCTGTGACGCTGTGGGGGAGGAGCACTGTTACTCAGCACAGCATGGCTCATTACCTGAGCTGTGATCCATAATCATCAACATTAACAGAAATAAACACTTGAAATAGATCACTCTGTTTGTAATGACTCTATATAATATATGAGTGTCCCTTTTTGTATTGAAGAACTGAAATAAATTATATTTTTGATGATATTCTAATTTTGTGACAAGCACTTGTATACTGTATATATAAAGTTGAAACCAGAAGTTTACATACACTATATAAAAAGACACATATGCATGTTTTTCTCAATATCTAACATGAAATCAGAATAAACCTTTCCTGTTTTAGGTCAATTAGGATTACCATAATTTTTAATATTTGCCAAATGCCAGAATAATGAGAGACAATGTTTTAAGGCATTTTTATTACTTACTGCAAAGACAAAAGGTTACATACACTAAGATTACTATGCCTTTAAACAATTCTGGACTGCCCATATGATGATGTCATGTGTTTGGAAGCTTCTTTGTCAACATCTGAGTTAATTAGAGACACAACTGTGGATGTATTTTAATGCACCCCTGAAACACACTGCTTCTTTGTGTAGCATCATGGGATTGTTTAAAGAAATCAGCCAAGATATCAGGAAGAGAATTGTGGACTTGCACAAGTCTGGCTCATCCTTGGGTACAATTTCAAGATAGCTGAGGGTGCCTCGTTCATCTGTGCAAGCAATTATATGCAAGTACAAACAAGATGGGAATGTCCAGCCATCATACCGCTCAGGAAGGAGATGGGTTCTGTGTCCCAGAGATGAACATGCTTTGTCCAACGTATGCATATCAACACAAGAACAAAAGCAAAAGACCTTGTGAAGATGATGGCGGAAGCTGGTAAGATTGTGTCAATATCCACAGTGAAACGAGTACTGTATCAACATGGGCTGAAAGGTCACTCTGCCAGGAAGAATCCATTACTTCAAAAGAAACATAGAAAAGCCAGATTAATGTTTGGAAATGCACACAGGAACAAATAGCTTAATTTTTGTAGACATGTCCTGTAGTCTGATGAAACTAAAATTTAACTTTTTGGGCATAATGACCATCATTACGTTTGGAGAAAAAAGGGAGAAGCTTGGAAGCCTAAGAACACCATCCCAACTGTGAAACACGGGGGTGGCAGCATCATGTTGTGGGGTTGTTTTGCTGCAGGAGTGTCACAGGTGTGTCAGGTGTAATAGACAGTCGCTCTGGATCTGGCTGTAGAAAGTCACTGCACCTGGCATTGCAGACGCCTGCTTAATTCTTCTTCCTTTAGGACCCAGTGGCTACCTCCCTTCTGCCGCTGATTGACACACCCTGGTCTGGGTGTTAAAGAAGTTGTACACTACTTTATATTACCCCCCCAATGTATCCCCCCGGGGCACCTAAGACTTTTTGTAAATACCTTATGTTGCTGATAATGCCTGTGAGGGGCGCTATCGGTGGCCGCTCACAGGCATCACGTGACCCCGAGATGAGATCACGACAAGTCAGGTGTGACTCAGCACTGGGGTCCCCGCGGTGGCTGCTGGGTTGTGGGCGAGGTTACTCCCCGCAGCACACCCATCATCCACCATGCACTTTCCCAATGAATGGGGAAAGGCAGAGCGTGCGGTGGATGCCGGGTGTGACGAGCGGGGTTAACCCCGCCCACAGCCTGGCATCTACCTGGAACGCGGAAGACAAAGACCCCCGGCTGCTGCCAGCACTTGTTGTGACATCAGCGGATGTCAGAGCCGGCTGTAGCCAGGGGTCACGTGATGCCTGTGAGCGGCCAGTGATAGCGCCGCTCACAGGCATTATCTGCAACAAAAGGTATTTACAAAAAGTCTTCGGAGCCCCGGAGAGATACATTGGAGGGTAATATAAAGTAGTGTACAATCGCTTTAAATACACTCAGTTTACTCCAGGGAATTGCTGGAGATATTTCTATTTTCCTGTGTGGAGTCTTGGAGCTCTAGCAGTCGGCTAGCTTCTTCTCTGGTGCCCTTGAAGGACAGTTGGCGTTACTCCTCTGGTGTCTGCTCAGGCTAAGTTTTTCCTTTTATTTGTCTATCTTGTTGTCTTTAGTTTGTAGTGGGGTCTCACCAGTGCTCACCCCTTCCGCTCCCTATCTAGGGCCTAGCTCTAGGCATATGCAGCGCTTAGATTTCCTGCTTAGCGATAGGTGTGGAACCTATATAGGGACGGTAGGATAGGTATGGTGATATTAGATCTGCCTAGGGGTCTCCACTCCCCTTTTCCCTAGTGTTTGGGCTACCTCCCACTCTTCCCTTCATGTTGCACATAGTCTTTCCCACACCTTGCGTGACATTATCTCCAGCCGTGCATAAAAAAAACAAAAAAAACAAAACCTGACACGTGGTTTTATTTGTGTGTGTGTTTTTTTCGGGTGTGTTTTTTTTTCCTTTCTCCCTTGGTTCATGGATTCCGTTGCAGAGCTGGCAGAGCAGCTGCGCAGGTTGTCTCTGGAGGTGACTGACCTCCGCTATGAGGTTTAGTAACAGTGACTAATGTTGGGGTCTCTGCAGGTAGGCTGGTCTAGCTTGAACCAAAGGTCGCCCTCCCGGACAGGTTTTCAGGAGGTAGGGACAAGTTTTTTGTGTTCAAGGAAGCTTGCAAACTGTATTTTAAACTTCGTCCTTACTCCTTTGGGGATGAGGAGCAGCGAGTAGGGATTGTGATCTCACTGCTGCAAGGAGATCCTCAATCCTGGGCTTTCCCTTTGCTGCAGGGTTCGGTTTGTCTCCAGTCTGTGGAGGTTTTCTTCAGGGCTCTAGCCCTCATCTATGATGACCCTGACCAAATCTCCTTGGCTGCGTCGACTTCACCAGGGGAGTCAGTCAGTAGAGACGTATAGCTTTGAATTCCACAGATGGGCAACTGATACAAAATGGAATGACCAGGCTCTTAGAAGCGAATTTTGCCAGGGCCTTACTGAAAGGTTGAAAGATGCTTTGGCAGTGTATTAAACCCCAGAGTCCTTGGAGGCTGTTAGTTTTTTGGGCTGTTGGGATGTTGGGGACTCTGCAGGTAGGCCGGTCCAGCTTGAACCCAAGGTTGCCCTCTTGGATAGGTTTTCAGGAAGTAGGGACACGTTTTTTGTGTTCAAGAAAGCTTGCAAACTGTATTTTAAACTTCGTCCTTACGCCTCTGGAGAAGAGGAGCAGCGAGTAGGGATTGTGATCTCACTGCTGCAAGGAGATCCTCAATCCTGGGCTTTCTCTTTGCTGCAGGGTTCGGTTTGTCTCAAGTCTTTGGAGGGGTTTTCAGGGCTCTAGCCCTCATCTATGATCACCCTGACCGAATCTCCTTGCCTGCGTCCAGGCTGCGTCACCTTCAGCAGGGGTGTAGGTCAGTAGACACGTATAGCTCCGAATTCCACAGATGGGCAACTGATACAAAATGGAATGACCAGGCTCTTAGAAGCCAATTTTGCCAGGGCCTTACTGAAAGGTTGAAAGATGCTTTGGCAGTGTATGAAACCCCAGAGTCCTTGGAGGCTGTTGGGGTTTTGGGCTGTTGGGATGTTGGGGTCTCCGCAGGTAGGCCGGTCCAGCTTGAACCCAAGGTTGCCCTCCTGGATAGGTTTTCAGGAGATAGGGACAAGTTTTTTGTGTTCATTGAAGCTTGCAAACTGCATTTTAAACTTCATTCTTACTCCTCTGGAGAAGAGGAGCAGTGAGTAGGGATTGTGATCTCACTGCTACAAGCAGATCCTCAATCCTGGGCTTTCTCTTTCCTGCAGGGTTCAGTTTGTCTCAAGTCTGTGGAGCGGTTTTTCAGGGCTCTAGCCCTCATCTATAATGACCCTGACCGAATCTCCTTGGCTGAGTCCAGGCTGCGTCACCTTCAGCAGGGGAGTCGGTCAGTAGAGATGTATAGCTCCAAATTCCTTAAAATGGCAACTGATACAAAATGGAATGACCCGGCTCTTAGAAGCCAATTTTGCCAGGGCCTTACTGTAAGGTTGAAAGATGCTTTGGCAGTGTATGAAATCACAGTACGAGTCCTTGGAGTCTGCCGTGTCGTTGGCGATACATGTTGATAGACCCATCAGGATAGATGGGTGAGACCAGCCTTCTTTTCGGGGTAAAGCCCCTCTGTCGGGGGAGCAGTCTGGTGGTGAACCAGTACTGGGGTAGGTGGAAGACACCATGCAGTTAAGGGGTGCCTCTGCATCGTAGATCCGCAAAGAAAAGGGCGTTTTTTTTGTGGAAAAAAGGGACATTTTATTAGGGCCTGTCCTTCAATTCTTAAGCAAAAGGAAATTCGATTAACCCTTGGTAGTCTGGAGATGGATAAGCAAGGGGTGCATTTATCTTCAACTCGCAGTTCTCGGTTTGTCCTGACAGCAGAGGTGGTGCTAGGGAGTAAGATCGAGAAAATTTCTGTGTTTGTTGACAGTGGAGCTGGAGTCAGCATGGTTGATGCTGAGTTTGTGAGAACTCATGGTCTTGCTTGCTGTACTTTAGCTAAACCCATTCCCATCTTCGCCATTGACTTAGCGCCACTTGCACAGAGAGCTCTGACTCAGATTGTACATAATGTAAGACTGAGCGTCGGGTCGGTTCATTGTGAGATAATTCCTTGCTATGTCCTCGACGGTCTTCCCACTCCAATTGTACTGGGTCTACCCTGGTTGGTGAAACCTAATCCATTGGTGAATTGGCAATCCAGGGAGGTCATTGAGTGGAGAGATTACTGCCATGTGAACTGTTTAAACATTTCCCTTTCTACAGTCTTTACAGAGACCTTACCTGCATTTTTGTCTGGTTTTGAGGACGTTTTTTCTGAGAGGGGGTGTCATGATTTTCCTCCTCATCATGCATATGACTGTCCTATTAACCTGACCCCCGGAGCTAAACTTCCAAAGTCCAGACTGTATAATCTTCCTGGCCCTGAGAGACAAGCCATGAAGGATTTCATTGCGGAAAGTCTGGAGAAGGGACATATCAGACCCTCATCTTCAGCCGTGGCGGTGGGGTTCTTCTTTGTGAAGAATAAATATAGCAGTCTACATCCCTGTTTAGATTTTCGGGAATTAAATCAAATTACCATCCGAGATCTATACCCTCTTCCTCTGATTCCAGATTTGTTCAGCTAGATTGTGGGAGCTAAGGTGTTCTCCAAGTTAGATTTAAGGGGTTAGAATCAGAGTGGGGGATGAATGGAAAACAGCGTTCAATACCCCTGAAGGGCATTTGAGAGTCTGGTTATGCCTTCCGGTCTGACCAATACACCTGCGGTGTTCCAGCTTTTCATTAATGATATTTTCCATCATTTGGTGGGCAGTTTTGTGGTGGTTTATCTGGATGATATTTTGATTTACTCACCTGATTTTGAGACACATCGGGGGCATGTTAAGCAGGTGCTTCAGATATTAAGGGATAACAAACTATATGCCAAACTAGAAAAATGTGTTTTCGCCGTCCAGGAGGTGCAGTTTTTGGGGTACCTATTGTCATCTTTGGGTTTTCGGATGGATGCAGAGAAGATCCGTGCTGTCCTTGATTGGGACAGTCCCGAGAACCTGAAGGCTCTACAGTGTTTTCTGGGCCTTACTAAATTTTACCGGAAATTCATCCAAAATTATTCAGTAATTGTGAAACCCCTCACTGACTTGACTAAGAAGTGGTCTGATTTTTCAAAATGGTCGGATGCCCCCCTGCAGGCTTTTTCCTCCCTAAAGAGGAATGTATTTAAAGCGCTGCTGAATATGTTGGCGCTATATAAAAAAAAGAAAGAAAAAAGCAGTTTTGCCACTGCACCTATACTCAGTCAGTTTCCCAATCCTTTACTATGGAAGTTGATGCGTCGGAGGTGGGGGTTGGGGCTGTGTTGTCTCAAGATCCGCCCCCTGGTAAATGGCGTCTATGGGCTTTCTTTTCTAAGAAGTTATCTTCGGCTGAGAAAAATTATGACGTGGGTAATAGGGAGCTTTTGGCGACTAAATTGACATTCAAAGAATGGCGGCATTGATTGGAGGGAGCTGTCCATCCTATTACTGTTATCACAGACCATAAGAACCTGTCATATGCTCAATCGCCTAAACGTCTCAACCCTAGGCAAACTAGATGGTCCCTGTTTTTTACTAGGTTTAATTTTGTTGTCACTTTCCTTCCAGGGGTCAAAAACATCAAGGCTGATGCTTTATCCCAGAGCTTCCCTGGTGGTGGTGACCATGAGAACCCTGCCCCGATTTTACAGAAGGGGGTAGTGATTTCGGCATTGTTCCCTGATCTGGAGGGTGAGGTGTTGGTGTGACACCCTGCTGTGCAATAGTGCCACAGATCCTAGAGGGGTGCATTAAAGGATTTCTCCACAAGAGGCCGCTCACAGCATACACACACCTCCACCCTGCCTCAGACCACCAGAGGGAGCCCGGATAGGGATATAAATACGGAGGGTGGAGTTAGGCAGTTCAGTTCCTAGCCTGCTAGAGTACAGAGCAGCTAGGGAGTTCCTGCAGAGTGAGACACAGAAACAGGTCAGTCTGCAGTGGAGCTCAGTCTTGTTTCAGTTTGCAGTCTAGCCAGAACACAGCTAAAGGTGCAGCAGTGGAGCACCAGGCTCCGGCTAGTCTAGACTCAAGCAGCTCAGGTTAGTGAGCCTGGAGCGTTGCCGACGCTCAGAGAGCGGCAGAAGGAGCAGCCAGTTAGCTGCCAGTGTGTATAGCCTAGTGAGGCCCCGAGTAGGCCGAAGGCTAGAGGAGTGAATAGCATTGGGGGCAGAGGAGCTTTACCAGCTCACCCCAGAAAGCATCTACCGGACACCGGGTCCGCGTCTACAGGGCTGTATACCCCCCTGTAGCGACAACCGGAGACCCCTGGAAGACTTCAAGTCCCAGGATCACCCAAGAGCTGATACGAAACAGAGCCAGGAGTCACGCAGGCCCCGCAAGCTGGGAGAGTGCTCTCCAAAAGAAGGCCCTACCAAAAAGTCAGCCTGTGCAGGACAGAAACCAAGTTAGGCCTAGCTCCAGGCACGTCAGAAACTTACTACAGAGAGGCAAGAAACAGGAGGCCGTACACCCGCTCACTGGGGAGAATCCGGACGTGCACCCCTCACCCTACAGTTCTCTGGGGTGTCCCTGAACTTATTCCAGTAAAGGTACAGAAGTGACTTTCTTGTGTGCTCCCATTCTTGCTCTGACCCGGCTGGGTCCCCTCTGTCCTGCATCCCCCCTCCTACGCTGCCCTGAGGCCCAGCTCCACCTGTGGGGAGCGATACCATCTAAGCTGCCACAACACCGGCCTCAGCGGACTGCCGCAGCGCTGGTGACCCTCACCAGACACCAGAAGTGGCGTCACGAACTTTGACATTTAATTTCCCCTTTTTTAAGAGAGACCCCAGGGTACGGGCCTGGGAGCCGACCACCGCGACATCCCCCAAGACCAGGCATCAAGGCCCGGGTGCCGAGTAGTCCCCATCCCCTGGGCGCCACATCTCTCCAACTGGCGTCACGAACAGGATTGCGTGCCCGTGGCAACGGAAGGAGTTGTGCCCATTGCCACCGGGTACTGTGTGCCTTAAATGACCGTAAAACTTACTGTGAAGATTTCCCGCCATTTCGGAGGTTTCCCGCCATTGTCCGCCATTTTTCCTGTTGCTTCGTGGAAAGAAGAAGGGCGTAACCGCGAGAAACCCAAGGCACGCCCCACGCACTGACGCAGCGTCAGGTCCTGGCAGAGGCCCCAACGCATGCTTTGACGTGGAACGTAAGCGACGCAAGGTCCTACAAATAGTCCGTCACCTGTGGAGCTGCAGCCTACAGAAAGAAGGTTGGCCCCTGTTCGCTAGGGGGGCGCCAAGATGTGGCAGCAACAGCCCGACGCCGCGGCACAAGCTGACAGCCCCAATGATGCATCCGCGGCCGCCGCGCAGGACGGAATAACCGCTCCATCGCCAGGTCCTGTAGCCCCCATTGTACCATTGACTTTACTGTACATGCCTGAAGCAAAGTGGCTCCCCCAGTACAGCGGCAAGCCAGACACCCTGTCTGGATTCAAGCGCAAAATATGCAGCATAATGGACATGTATTCTATGATGGGCAAACAAAGAGCTGCAGTAGCAGTGGGATAATTGACTGGTGCTGCGGAGAGAGAAGTAGAGACTTGGTCGGCCGCAGACCAGGAGTCAGTGTCCGCAATTTTCAAAAAGTTACAGACTGCCTTTGAGGACCGCACTGAGGTAGACCTCCGGATGAGCTTCTATCAATGCTCTCAGAAACCGGAGGACAGCGTTCGGGACTATGCCTGCCGTTTACAAGGGGCCCTGCGAGCTCTAAAACAGGTTAGTCCAACCAGCATAACTGATGAAAGTAAAATGCTAAAAGAACAATTTGTCTGGGGGCTGAGGTCCCAAGCGGAGAGCAGGACTGTGTGTTGGTGGTCCTTGGATCATCCAGATGCTACCTTTGACACCCTTAAGGACATGGCTATAAGGGGACTGCAACCCCTGGAGACAGCAGACACTGCAATCCAACGTTACCAGGGTGAGGCCACTCCAACGCCAGCAGCACCCACCTTTTCCCCGCTGGCTGCTGAAGCCATAGTGCAAGCAGCGCCCCCTACTGAGCTCGACTGTCTGCGCTCAGAAGTGCGCCAGCTGACCAAAAACCTGGCCACTGTAATGAGTGCCCTGCAGCTACGGACGGAGTCAGAGATGGAGGGAAAGATCCTGCTAGCCGACTGCCCTGAGGATGTCCCCTGGATGAGTGGAAGGTGGAGGACGTCGCCGCCCCGGAGGAGGACAACGCCGCCCCGGAGGAGGACAACGCCACCCCGTGGAAGGACCAACAACCAGCGCCATCCTCAACGAGAGTTTGTCTGCCACCGCTGCCAGAAGGCAGGCCACACAGTGCACAAGTGTCCTTTAAACGAGCAAACCCTGGGTCCGAGGGCCAACACCCAGGAATAGACTCAGCAGGCCCCTCAGACTGGCACAGCAGGTACGTGGGAGGAAGACCTTTCCTGTCCATAATCGTGGACGGCATTGCGATACCTGCCCTGCTGGACACTGGATCTCAGGTAACAATTATGCCTGATGTCCTTTACAAGAGATACTGGTCCATGGACAGTCTCCAACCCCCAAACCTAGACTTTTCAGTATATGCCTCTAATGGACTCCCTCTTAACCTATTCAGGGTTAAGGATGTGATGGTAAAGGTGGGTAGAGTGGAGCTGAAGGACCAGTTACTTATAGTAGCAGAGACTGTCTCTGATGATTCAGGACAGAATATGGTACTAGGCACTAACATTGTTGGCAACTGTTTGGAGAAAGTGGTGTTTTTGCTCCAACAGCTCGCTAACGCCGCCAGACCGGGGCAGAGAAGAGCGATCCAGAAGGAGATCCGAGCCCTGATGTAAAGCTAACCGGTGGTGAGATTGGTAATGTGCGGGTAACAGACCCCATATCCATTGTGATTCCCCCAATGAGTGAAATGCTTATCTGGTGTAGAGCAGCAATAGGTCTCAAAGGACGGAGCTACCAGGTGGTAGTAGATCCCCTTAGCTCGGAACATAGGCCTACACTCTTGACTGCCAGAGGGGTAGTGGATGTATGCAATGGGAGGGTGCCCGTCCGTCTTCTCAACTATGGGGAAGACGAGGTCAGATTACCACGTTATGCCACTGTTGCCAAGTTACATGCTGTAAATAACAACTCCAAGCACACGGCGGAGTCCTTAACCTCACCAGACGAAGTGGAGGATAATGACCTGGCTACCCAGGTGGAGGATTGGTGTCAACAGCTCCATGTTGGGACAGACACCACTCCTGCCCATCAGAAGCAGGGGGCACACTGGGTGGTTCAAGAATATGCGCAGGTATTCAGCAAGCACCTACTTGACTTTGGGAGAATTAAGGGGATACAACATCACATCCCCACAGGCAACCATCCCCCCATCAAGGAACGGTACAGGCCTATACCTCCAGCACACTACCAGAAAGCCAAGGAGATGCTGCACGACATGAAGAAGGCAGGGGTAGTAAGGGATAGTTGTAGTCCCTGGGCAGCTCCCCTAGTGCTAGTCAGGAAAAAGGATGGAAGCATGAGAATGTGTGTAGATTACAGACAAGTAAATCGCATTACACATAAAGATGCATACCCTTTACCACGTATTGAGGAATCCTTGGCTGCCTTAAAGTCTGCAAATTACTTTTCCACCCTTGACCTCACTAGTGGGTACTGGCAAGTAGCTGTGGCTGAGGAGGATCGGGAGAAGACGGCCTTCACTACCCCGGTGGGACTCTGCGAGTTCAATAGCATGCCGTTTGGACTCTGCAATGCCCCCGGAACGTTCCAGAGATTGATGGAGTGCTGCCTGGGACACCGCAACTTCGAGACTGTGTTACTATACCTGGATGATGTGATAGTGTTCTCCAAGACGTATGAGGACCACTTGAAGCACCTGGTGGAGGTATTTGAGTCACTGTCCCGGTATGGGATGAAGTTGAAGCCCTCAAAGTGCCACCTGCTCAAGAAAAAGGTACAGTACCTGGGGCACATTGTCAGTCCAGAAGGGGTAGCACCAGACCCGGAGAAGGTCACTGCCATCCAGAAATGGCCGGAGCCGAAGAACCTCAAGGAGGTGCGTCAGTTCCTGGGAATGATAGGATACTACTGGAGGTTTGTAAAAGATTACACCAAGAAAACAGCGCCTCTGCAAGACCTCCTGGTAGGACAGTCCCCCAAAGGCAGAAACCCCCCGTTCCACTGGGGTAAAGAGCAGGCTGAATCATTCAAGGAGATGAAGGAGATCCTGACAGGTGACGAGATCCTAGCCTACCCTGACTACAGCCAACCGTTCCTGCTGTATACTGATGCCAGCAATGAAGGACTGGGAGCTGTCCTAAGTCAGAAGCAGAATGGCCTAGAGAAAGTGATAGCCTATGCAAGCAGGAAGCTCCGACCGACTGAAAGGACCCCAGAGAACTATAGCAGCTTCAAGTTGGAGTTCCTGACTCTGGTCTGGGCCATCACTGAAAGGTTCAAGCACTACCTGGCCTCCAGCAAGTTCACTGCCTACACTGACAATAACCCCTTGACTCATCTTGAAACAGCCAAACTAGGAGCCATGGAACAGCGATGGATGGCTCGGCTGTCAAACTACCAATTCACCATTAAGTACCGGGCGGGCCGCAAGAACGCCAACGCCGATGCCCTGTCCAGGATGCCTCACCAGTCAGACACAGAAAAAGAAGTGGATGACCTGGAAGAGATTGAGCTACCTGTCTTTCACCGGAATGGGATGATCCACGAGCAACGAGCCTCCAGGAGGCAGTGTGGTAAGACGTTAAACCCTTTGTCTCACCACAGCTGGAAGGAGACCCAGGACAGCGACCCGGTTGTCAGCCGTATCAAGGAGCTGATAACCAAAGAAGGTTCCTCCCTGGAGAAGGATGCGTCTCTCCAAGAAAAGCAGCTGTGGAATGAGAGAAGCCGGCTGTTTATCTACCGTGAGAAGCTGTGCCGGAGGTACGTCAATCCAAAAACCCACGAGATGGTATGGCAGATAGTGGTTCCCAAGAAGGACATCCAGATGGTGTTGGAGGCCTACCACGATCAGGCGGGGCACTTTGGCTGGAAAAAGCTAGAAACCCTGCTGAAGTGTCGATTCTACTGGGTGGGAATGCGCAGCTCTATTGAGAGGTGGTGCAGAGACTGTGGACCCTGTAGCCTCAGAAGAAAAGACTACAACAGCCAGAAGGCACCCCGGCAACCCATCAAGATGACTCGACCCCTGGAGATCGTGGCCCTGGACCATGTCAAGCTGTCACCCAGCATGTCAGGACACTCCTATGCCCTGACCATGGTGGATCACTACTCACTTTTCCTGGTGGTCGCCCCCGTCAAAGACCTGACGGCAGAGACAGCAGCAAAGACATTCCAAGCGTACTTCTGCAGACCCCATGGATACCCTGAGCAGGAGCTGACAGACCAAGGCCCAGCCTTCGAGGCAGAGTTGTTTAAGGAGTTCTACCATTTGTATGGGTGTATGAAAATACATCGTACCACCCACAAGCCAATTGTCTGAAAAGATGAACAACATTGTCATCGACCTGCTGAAGACCTTACCACTTGAGGAGAGAAATCAGTGGCCAGACCTACTACCTGACCTGGTAGATCTGTACAATCACATACCTGTGAGTTCCACCAATTGCACTCCAGCCTATCTCATGCGAGCAAGACCAGTAAAGTTGCCCATGGACTTGGAGCTTGGTGTTGTAGAACCAGAAGCAGACGTGACCACTGAAGACTGGGACATGACCAGTACAGTACAGCAGTACAGAAGAGTACAAGCCTGTGTCAAAGACAGTCTCACTCGGGTGAGGGACAAGCAGGAAGCACAATACAACAGGAGTGCACCAGCAGAACCCTTCACACCTGGTGAAGTAGTGCTAAAAAGAAAGAGGAGAAACCACAAACTTGATGACCAGTGGGAGAGAGAACCCTACACTGTGTTGAATTCAAGGTTTGATAACAGGAAGACGTGTTTGGTCAGCAAAGATGGCGGAAGAACAACTGCAACAGTATCTAGGGACCATCTGAAGTTGTGTCCAGATCTGCTAAAACCCCAAGAAGAAGTGCCTCTCATTATCCAGGAGGAACCTGAAGAAGCAGTAATCCATACTGACTTAGGAGATTTCCCGGCAGATTGGCCTCAAATTGGAGGAGCAGTCATAATCCCAGTACTCCACTTCTTCCAACAGCCAGAATACCCTCAACAGCAAGTTGAACCTGTAAGTGCTGCAGAAGAGCCAGCTGAAGAACAATCCCCGGACGAAGGATCCCCGGCAGGAGTAGAGCAAGAAGGCCCAGCCAATGGTACACTTGTCAGTCCCATAGAGAGGTTAAGGCAATTTTACAACTTAGCCACACGAAGAGCAGACAGGGTAACTGATAATACAGACACTGATACCTCACAGACCACCGCACTACGCAGATCAACACGTAGCACGAGAGGTCAACCCCCTGTCAAGTATAGTGAATAGTTAAAACTCTGACAAATGTAGATAGTTACCCCTGTTGAATTATAGTGTATTGTATATTGCATATTATACTGTGTATTGCCTTTAAATATGCATCGAATTTATGTCTTTTTCCTGAATGGACAATTCAAATGATATGGACACTTTGCTTATTTGTTTTCCATTACCCTATGGGTATCTAAGAACTCTGTGGATGAGGACTATGTGCAGCCCAAAGACTTTATTTTTACATATTTGCACTCCCTGGAGTGCCCCTTTGAGCAACCACTCCGGAAGAGACTTGGACTTTCTGGTTGCTCACTGCCTACTTCTTTTGCAATGTATATATATATTTATTCATGTTTTGGTTATGCAACGTTCAAAGTGTCCTAACCTCCATTAAAGGGAAGATTGTTACTGTTTATTATTGTTTGCAAAATATGCTTCAGCCCCGGAGTGCTGAGTTTAACTAGGGGGGAATGTGACACCCTGCTGTGCAATAGTGCCACAGATCATAGAGGGGTGCATTAAAGGATTTCTCCACAAGAGGCCGTTCACAGCATACACACACCTCCACCCTGCCTCAGACCACGAGAGGGCGCCCAGATAGGGATATAAATACGGAGGGTGGAGTTAGGCAGTTCAGTTCCTAGCCTGCTAGAGTACAGAGCAGCTAGGGAGTTCTTGCAGAGTGAGACACAGAAACAGGTCAGTCTGCAGTGGAGCTCAGTCTTGTTTTAGTTTGCAGTCTAGCCAGAACACAGCTAAAGGTGCAGCAGTGGAGCACCAGGCTCCTGCTAGTCTAGACTCAAGCAGCTCAGGTTAGTGAGCCAGGAGCGTTGCCGACTCTCAAAGAGCGGCAGAAGAAGCAGCCAGTTAGCTGCCAGTGTGTATAGCCTAGTGAGGGCCCCGAGTAGGCTGAAGGCTAGAGGAGTGAATAGCATTGGGGGCAGAGGAGCTTTACCAGCTCACCCCAGAAAGCATCTATCGGACACCAGGTCCGCGTCTACAGGGCTGTATACCCCCCTGTAGAGACAACCGGAGACCCCTGGAAGACTTCAAGTCCCAGGATCACCCAAGAGCTGATACGTTACAGAGCCAGGAGTCACGCAGGCCCCGCAAGCTGGGAGAGTGCTCTCCAAAAGAAGGCCCTACCAAAAAGTCAGCCTGTGCAGGACAGAAACCAAGTTAGGCCTAGCTCCAGGCAAGTCAGAAACTTACTACAGAGAGGCAAGAACAGGAGGCCGTACACCAGCTCACTGGGGAGAATCCGGACGTGCACCCCTCACCCTACAGTGCTCCGGGGTGTTCCTGAACTAATTCCAGTAAAGGTACAGAAGTGACTTTCTTGTGTGCTCCCATTCTTGCTCTGACCCGGCTGGGTCCCCTCTGTCCTGCATCCCCCCTCCTACGCTGCCCTGAGGTCCAGCTCCACCTGTGGGGAGCGATACCATCTAAGCTGCCACAACACCGGCCTCAGCGGACTGCCGCAGCGCTGGTGACCCTCACCAGACACCACAAGTGGCGTCACGAACTTTGACATTTCATTTCCCCTTTTTTAAGAGAGACCCCAGGGTACGGGCCTGGGAGCCAACCACTGCAACATCCCCCAAGTCCAGGCATCAAGGCCCGGGCGCCGAGTAGTCCCCATCCCCTGGGCGCCACATTGTAGGCTCAGGGGGATGCCCCTGCCTCCTGCCCTTCAGGAAGGTTATTTGTACCATCTAATCTGCGCTGCAAAGTAATTAGGGAACATCACAACTCTGTGCTTGCTGGTCATCCAGGTGGTAAGGCAACTGCGGACCTCCTTTCTCATCGTTTTTGTTGGCTTGGGTTGCATCGGGATGTGATTAAAAATGTGTCTGCTTGTAGTATTTGCGCAAGTTCTAAAGTATCGCATACCCATGCGTCTGGTACTCTTCTTCCGCTACCTATTCCTACCAGGTCATGGACACATCTGTCCACAGATTTTATTACTGACCTACCGGTATCTGCAAGCAAAACTGTGGTTTTGGTGGTCGTAGATAGGTTGAGTAAAATGGTTCACTTCGTCGCATTACCAACACTTCTGAATGCCAAGACTCTTGCTCAGGTGTTTATAAATGAGATCGTGAAGCTTCACGAACGCATTAATCAGAATTTGGAGACTTACCTCCGATGTTTTTTTTCTGAAAATCAGGAGGATTGGGCATCTTACTTACCGCTGGCAGAATTTGCTTTTAATAGTCATCGCCAAGAATCTACTGGCAGGTCGCCGTTCTTTGGTGCATACGGTTACCATCCAGAGTTTGGTACTTTTAGTGGGGGTGGGGCTTCGGGAGTTCCTAAGGAGGAATGTTGCTTCGTCGCTCTCCTCGGTGTGGCAGGGGGGTTCTGAATAATTTGAAGATCATGGGAGACAGGTACAAACGTATGGCTGACAGGAAACGCTCGCCAGGTCCGGACCTGAGTGTGAATGACTTTGTCTGGTTGTCTACCAGGAATGTCATGTTGAAGGTTCCTTCCTGGAAGCCAGGACCTAGATTTATAGGTCCCTATAAAATAACCGCAGTCATTAACCCAGCAGCGTTTTGTCTTGAGCTACCTCAAGCCCTTAAGATCCACAATGTCTTTCACTTGTCTCTGCTCAAGAAATATGTAGAACCTCTTGAGTCCTCTCCCCTTACCGCCGTCCCAATCATGGTTGATGGTAATTTGGAGTTACAGATTTCAAGGATTGTAAATTCTCGTCTCCCGCATAGTTCCCTACAGTACTTGGTGCACTGGAAGGGTTATGATTCACAGGAAAGGATGTGGGTTTCGTTGAATGCCCCTAGGTTGGTTCACGCATTGCACACCTCTTATCCTGAGAAACCTGGTCCTGAGTGTCCGGAGGCCACTTGTAGAGGGGAAGGGGTACTGTCACGGGTGTGTCAGGTGTAATAGACAGTCGATCTGGATCTGGCTGTAGAAGGTCATTGCACTTGGAATTGCAGATGCCTTCTTAATACTTCATCCTTTAGGGCCCAGCGGCTACCTCCCTCCTGCCGCTGATTGACACACCCTGGTCTAGGTGTTAAATACACTCAGTTTGCTCCAGGGAATCGCCAGAGATATTTCTATTTTCCTTGGTGCAGTCTTGGAGCTTTAGCAGTAGGATAGCTTCTTCTCTGGTGCCCTTCAAGGACAGTTGGCGTTACTCCTCTGGTGTCTGCTCAAGCTAAGTTTTCCCCTTTGTTTGTCTACCTTGTTGTCTTTACTTTGTAGTGGGGCCTGACCAGTGCTTACCCCTTCCACTCCCTATCTAGGGCCTAGCTCTAGGGATATACAGGGCTTAGGTGTCCTTCTCGGCCATAGTTGTGGAACCTAAATAGGGACGGTAGGATAGGCAGGGTGATATTAGATCTGCCAAGGGGTCTCCACTCCCCCTTTCCCTAGTGTTTGGGCTACCTCTTCCCTTCATGTTGCACTTAGTCTTTCCCACACCTTGCATGACATTGAGGGACTGGTGCACTTCACAAAATAGATGGCATCATGAGAAAAGAAGATTATGTGGCAATACTGAAGCAACATCTCAAGACATCAGCCAGGAATTTAAAGCTTGGGTGGAAATGGGTCTTTCAAATGGACAATGACCTGATACTGCCAAAATCGTAACAAAGTGGCTTAAGAATAACAAAGTCAATGTTTTGGAGTGGCCATCACAAAGCCCAGATCTCAATCCTATTGAAAATTTATGGGCAAAGCTGAAAAGGCAGGTGCGATCAAGGCGACCTACAAACCTGGGTCAATTACACCAGTTTTGTCAAGAGGAATGGGCCCAAATTCTGACCAACTATTGTGAGAAGCTTGTGGAAGGATATCCCAAACGTTTGACCCAAGCCATTCAGTTTAAGGGCAATGGTACCAAATACTAATGAAATGTATGTACACTTTTGACTTTGCAGTAAGTAATAAAAATGTCTTAAAACATTTTCTCTCTCTCATTATTCTGCCATTTGGCAAATATAAAAAAATTATGGTAATCCTAATTGACTTAAAACTGGAAAGGTTTATTCTGATTTCATGTCAGATATTGAGAAAAACATGCATATGTATCTTTTTATATATTGTATGTAAACTTCTAGTTTCAACTGTATATATATATATATATATATATATATATATATATATATATATATATATATAACCAGGAATTATGGGGGGTGTCATTTACAGAAGGCAAACCACATACAGTGCAGACCAAAAGTTTGGACACACATTCTCCTTTAAAGATTTTTCTGTATTTTCATGACTATGAAAATTGTACATTCACACTGAAGGCATCAAAACTATGAATTAACATATGTGGAATTATATACTTAAAAACATGCGAAACAACTGAAAATATGTCTTATATTCTAGGTTCTTCAAAGTAGCCACCTTTTGCTTTGATGACTGCTTTGCACACTCTTGGCATTCTCTTGATGAGCTTCAAGAGGTAGTCACCGGAAATGGTTTTCACTTCACAGGTGTGCCCTGTCAGGTTTAATAATTGGGATTTCTTGCCTTATAAATGGGGTTGGGACCATCAGTTGTGTTGTGCAGAAGTCTGGTGGATACACAGCTGATAGTCCTACTGAATAGACTGTTAGAATTTGTATTATAGCAAGAAAAAAGCAGCTAAGTAAAGAAAAACGAGTGGCCATCATTACTTTAAGAAATGAAGGTCAGTCAGTGCGAAAAATTGGGAAAACTTTCAAAGTATCCCCAAGTGCAGTTGCAAGACCAAGAGTCACCTCTGCTTCTGAGGATAAGTTTATCCGAGTCACCAGCCTCAGAAATCGCAGGTTAACAGCAGCTCAGATTAGAGACCAGGTCAATGCCCCACAGAGTTCTAGCAGCAGACACATCTCTTCAACAATTGTTAAGAGGAGACTTTGTGCAGCAGGCCTTCATGGTAAAATAGCTGCTAGGAAAGCACTGCTAAGGACAGGCAACAAGCAGAAGAGACTTGTTTGGGCTAAAGAACACAAGGAATGGACATTAGACCAGTGGAAATCTGTGCTTTGGTCTGATGAGTTCAAATTTGAGATATTTGGTTCCAACCACCGTGTCTTTGTGCGACGCAGAAAAGGTGAACGGATGGACTCTACATGCCGGGATCCCACCGTGAAGCATGGAGGAAGAGGTGTGATGGTGTGGGGGTGCTTTGCTGGTGATACTGTTGGGGATTTATTCAAAATTGAAGGCATACTGAACCTGCATGGCTACCACAGCATCTTGCAGCGGCATGCTATTCTATCCGGTTTGCGTTTAGTTGGACCATCATTTATTTTTCAACAGGACAATGACCCCAAACACACCTCCAGGCTGTGTAAGGGCTATTTGACCAAAAAGAAGAATGATGGGGTCCTACGCCAGATGACCTGAACCCACAGTCACCAGACCTGAACCCAATCAAGATGGTTTGGGGTGAGCTGGACCGCAGAGTGAAGGCAAAAGGGCCAACAAGTGCTAAGCATCTCTGGGAACTCCTTCAGGATTATTGGAAGACCATTTCCGGTGACTACCTCTTGAAGCTCATCAAGAGAATGCCAAGAGTGTGCAAAGCAGTCATCAAAGCAAAAGGTGGCTACTTTGAAGAACCTAGAATATCAGACATATTTTCAGTTGTTTCACACTTTTTTGTTAAGTATATAATTCCACATGTGTTAATTCATAGTTTTGATGCCTTCAGGGTGAATGTACAATTTTCATAGTCATGAAAATACAGATAAATCTTTAAATGAGAAGGTGTGTCCAAACTTTTGGTCTGTACTGTAGACAGGGGTGGGCCAGTTGAGACCACTCCATTTGGCTCCATTTTTGGGTAGCTTTGCTATTAATATTGTCAAAACATAGCGTTTTCATAACATAAATTTAATTGCAGACTGCTACAGTTCTCCATTGTCAGCTCTCTTGGTCCTGTTAGACCTGGGGTGATCTGGAACTGACGGTTTATCGTGATCAGGAATTGCAGTATGGCGTCCTGTGTTTTTTCCTTTAGGGCTCATACTCATCTGTGAGAAAAACGGACGAGTGCAATCCAATAAAAAAATCGGATTGCACTCTGACCAATGTTATTCTATGAGTTACTGCTCATCTCCGATTTTTTTCTCAACTGAAATCGGACTGCAAAAAAAAATCATTTGCTGCGTATATCAGACGAGCCTCGCCAATACAAGTCAATGGGTGAGAGAAAAAAAAACGGACGGCATACGGACCATCCGTATGCCATCCGATTTTTACGGATACATTACCATTCTGTAGCATAGAATACTGTAAATGGTCCTTTAAATGATTGTAAAATAAAAGAGAAAAAAACGCATTGCATACGGATGCTAGGTGAGAAAAATCACATTGTCTTTTCATGAAAGTTGCATGACACTTGTCAGATTTTCAGTCCAGATATTGGAACGTTTTTTTTCACACATATGCGTATGAGCCCTTAGTTCATAGAACAGTAGGTGATTGCGGATTAGAATTAAAGGGTGGAAATGTTTAGGTTATAACGTGCGTCATGACTCAATTAAAAATGAGACTGGTGATTATTTGTTTTTGGTTATTTTGTTTTATTAATTCAACTCTTCCTTGATGTTGGAAACTTGATACATAACACTGCAGTGGCAGTTATTACGACATCACAGGGGATATGACATCATAGATATCACATGACATCACAATTGGTACAGAATGTATAAAGTTCTAATCCTGAAACATCATGTGTCCCAGAGGCAGCAGCTTTAGGAGGCAAGTTCACTTAACACTAAGTCCCCAATCACACATTATATAGTTGTGGAGTGTTTGTCGTGAAGTGTAATACTGCACCATTTACCCCTAAAAAATCTCATCAAACATCTCTGAGTGACGTGTTCTCTCTTGTGTATCAGGATGATTCCTTAAATAGGACCTATCATTTAATCCTCTTTTTTTTGTAGTGATAGATGTTATGTCTCATCTAGTTCAGATGAGCAGCTGTTATGAAGCACGGACAGATGACGGTGGCGCAGCAGGATGGCCGAGCAGAAACAACGGAGAACGTAGAAGCTTGTGAGCAGCAGGTGGACCAGAACTGGAACCACAGGAAATCATGAGCAGAATTGAAGCAACGGCAACTGGAGTAATAGAGTTACAGACTCTGATCAGACTTTGATCAGAGTGGCATCAGTTTTTCTTAGACGTGGAGAGGAGAAACAAAAGGTTTCTCACCTTTTCCCTTCTGTCAGTCGGTGGAAATTGGACCACACTCAGATGTCATCAAAGCGCGGTCCAATTTTTTCAGACTTGCATTGCCATTACCATATTTTGAGGACAATAAGACGCACTGGAACATAATATGCACCCCAAATTTTGGGGTGGAAAATATTTTTTTTAAATAAAATGGTGGTGCCTCTTATAGTCTGTTTAACGGTAGTTTACTGGGGAGCGGTGGTGGTGCAGCAGGGTCACAAGAGGCAGGGTCGCTGCTTCTGGGGGCCGGCGGTGGCAGGAGTAGACATCATAAGATGTTGGCACCGGTGAGCAGAGTCCCCTTTAAAATTGATTGACCTGCAGTGGGCTTTGGGAAAATGCATCCAGCGTCCATTTTCCCAAAACCTACTACAAGGCAATCAATGGAAAAAAGGACTCTGCTCACCGGCACTGACATCTTATGAGAGCCCAGGGCCTGCCGACACCGGCCTCCTGAAGCAGTGACACTGCCTCCTGTGACCCCGCTCCACCACAGCCACCCCTAAGGTAAGCTACTTTCAGATATTGTATATTAGATTGTAAACTCCTAGAAGCAAGGGGGTACATTATTCTGCATTCCCTCAGGAGCAGCCTGTATATTATATATTAGATTGTAAGCTCCTAGGACAGGGTGTACATTATTCTGCATGCCCTCAGGAGCAGTCTGTATATTATATATTAGATTGTAAGCTCCTAGGACAGGGTGTACATTATTCTGCATGCCCTCAGGAGCAGCCTGTATATTATATACTAGATTGTAAGCTTGTAGGACAGGGTGTACATTATTCTGCATGCCCTCAGGAGCAGCCTGTATATTGTATATTAGATTGTAAGCTCCTAGGACAGGGTGTACATTATTCTGCATGCCCTCAGGAGCAGCATGTATATTATATATTAGATTGTAAGCTCCTAGGACAGGGTGTACATTATTCTGCATGCCCTCAGGAGCAGTCTGTATATTATATATTAGATTGTAAGCTCCTAGGACAGGGTGTACATTATTCTGCATGCCCTCAGGAGCAGCCTGTATATTATATACTAGATTGTAAGCTTGTAGGACAGGGTGTACATTATTCTGCATGCCCTCAGGAGCAGCCTGTATATTGTATATTAGATTGTAAGCTCCTAGGACAGGGTGTACATTATTCTGCATGCCCTCAGGAGCAGCATGTATATTATATATTAGATTGTAAGCTCCTACGACAGGGTGTATATTATTCTGCATGCCCTCAGGAGCAGCCTGTATATTATATATTAGATTGTAAGCTCCTAGGACAGGGTGTACATTATTCTGCATGCCCTCAGGAGCAGTCTGTATATTATATATTAGATTGTAAGCTCCTAGGACAGGGCGTACATTATTCTGCATGCCCTCAGGACTCAGGAGCAGCCTGTATATTATATATTACATTGTAAGCTCCTAGGACAGGGTGTACATTATTCTGCATGCCCTCAGGAGCAGCCTGTATATTGTATATTAGATTGTAAGCTCCTAGGACAGGGTGTACATTATTCTACATGCTCTCAGGAGCAGTCTGTATATTATATATTAGATTGTAAGCTCCTAGCACAGGGTGTACATTATTCTGCATGCCCTCAGGAGCAGCCTGTATATTGTATATTAGATTGTAAGCTCCTAGGACAGGATGTACATTATTCTGCATGCCCTCAGGAGCAGCCTGTATATTGTACATTAGATTGTAAGCTCCTAGGACAGGGTGTACATTATTCTGCATGCCCTCAGGAGCAGTCTGTATATTATATATTAGATTGTAAGCTCCTAGGACAGGGCGTACATTATTCTGCATGCCCTCAGGACTCAGGAGCAGTCTGTATCTTATATATTAGATTGTAAGCTCCTAGGACAGGGTGTACATTATTCTGCATGCCCTCTGGAGCAGTCTGTATATTATATATTAGATTGTAAGCTCCTAGGACAGGGTGTACATTATTCTGCATGCCCTCAGGACTCAGGAGCAGCCTGTATATTATATATTAGATTGTAAGTTCCTAGGACAGGGTGTACATTATTCTGCATGCCCTCAGGAGCAGCCTGTATATTATATTTTAGATTGTAAGCTCCTAGGACAGGGTGTACATTAGTCTGCATGCCCTCAGGAGAAGCCTGTATATTATATATTGGATTGTAAGCTCCTAGGACAGGGTGTGCATTATTCTGCATGCCCTCAAGAGCAGTCTGTATATTATATATTAGATTGTAAGCTCCTAGGACAGGCTGTACATTATTCTGCATGCCCTCAGGACTCAGGAGCAGTCTGTATATTATATATTAGATTGTAAGCTCCTAGGACATGGTGTACATTATTCTGCATGCCCTCAGGAGCAGTCTGTATATTATATATTAGATTGTAAGCTCTTACGACAGGGTGTATATTATTCTGCATGCCCTCAGGAGCAGCCTGTATATTATATATTAGATTGTAAGCTCCTAGGACAGGGTGTACATTATTCTGCATGCCCTCAGGAGCAGTCTGTATATTATATATTAGATTGTAAGCTCCTAGGACAGGGCGTACATTATTCTGCATGCCCTCAGGACTCAGGAGCAGCCTGTATATTATATATTACATTGTAAGCTCCTAGGACAGGGTGTACATTATTCTGCATGCCCTCAGGAGCAGCCTGTATATTGTATATTAGATTGTAATCTCCTAGGACAGGGTGTACATTATTCTACATGCTCTCAGGAGCAGTCTGTATATTATATATTAGATTGTAAGCTCCTAGCACAGGGTGTACATTATTCTGCATGCCCTCAGGAGCAGCCTGTATATTGTATATTAGATTGTAAGCTCCTAGGACAGGATGTACATTATTCTGCATGCCCTCAGGAGCAGCCTGTATATTGTACATTAGATTGTAAGCTCCTAGGACAGGGTGTACATTATTCTGCATGCCCTCAGGAGCAGTCTGTATATTATATATTAGATTGTAAGCTCCTAGGACAGGGCGTACATTATTCTGCATGCCCTCAGGACTCAGGAGCAGTCTGTATATTATATATTAGATTGTAAGCTCCTAGGACAGGGTGTACATTATTCTGCATGCCCTCTGGAGCAGTCTGTATATTATATATTAGATTGTAAGCTCCTAGGACAGGGTGTACATTATTCTGCATGCCCTCAGGACTCAGGAGCAGCCTGTATATTATATATTAGATTGTAAGTTCCTAGGACAGGGTGTACATTATTCTGCATGCCCTCAGGAGCAGCCTGTATATTATATTTTAGATTGTAAGCTCCTAGGACAGGGTGTACATTAGTCTGCATGCCCTCAGGAGAAGCCTGTATATTATATATTGGATTGTAAGCTCCTAGGACAGGGTGTGCATTATTCTGCATGCCCTCAAGAGCAGTCTGTATATTATATATTAGATTGTAAGCTCCTAGGACAGGCTGTACATTATTCTGCATGCCCTCAGGACTCAGGAGCAGTCTGTATATTATATATTAGATTGTAAGCTCCTAGGACATGGTGTACATTATTCTGCATGCCCTCAGGAGCAGTCTGTATATTATATATTAGATTGTAAGCTCCTAGGACAGGGTGTACATTATTCTGCATGCCCTCAGGACTCAGGAGCAGCCTGTATATTATATATGAGATTGTAAGTTCCTAGGACAGGGTGTACATTATTCTGCATGCCCTCAGGAGCAGCCTGTATATTATATATTAGATTGTAAGCTCCTAGGACAGGGTGTACATTAGTCTGCATGCCCTTAAGAGCAGTCTGTATATTATATATTAGATTGTAAGCTCCTATGACAGGGTGTACATTATTCTGCATGCCCTCAGGACTCAGGAGCAGCCTGTATATTATATATTGGATTGTAAGCTCCTAGGACAGTGTGTACATTATTCTGCATACCCTCAAGAGCAGTCTGTATATTATATATTAGATTGTAAGCTCCTAGGACAGGGTGTACATTATTCTGCATGCCCTCAGGAGCAGCCTGTATATTATATATTAGATTGTAAGCTCCTAGGACAGGGTGTATATTATTCTGCATGCCCTCAGGAGCAGCCTGTATATTATATATTATATTGTAAGTGACTAGCCCAGAGGGAGACGGGGGACAACTCGGTACCCGGGCCTTTAGCCTGGCCTTTAGGGATGTCGCGGTGGTCGGCTCCCAGGCCCATACCCTGGGCCTCTCTTTAAAAAGGGGTTGATATTTGTAAAGTTATAAAAGAAAGAGTTCGTGACGCCACCTGTGGCTTCTGGTGAGAATCACCAGCGCTGCGCAGTCCACTGAGGCTGATGATAAGGCAGCTTGATGGTATTGCTCTCCACAGGTAGAGCTGGGCCTCAGGGCAGTATGGAAACGGGGGTGCAGGACAAAGAGACTACGCCGGGCCGGAGCAAGAACAGGGACGCACACAATAGTCACTTCAGTACCTTTTACTGGTGGAGTTTCAGGCACTCCCCAGAGCACTGTAGGGTGAAGGGTGTATGTCCGGATCCTCCCCAATGAGCAGGTTTTGGGCCTCCTGGTTCTTGCTGCTGCGTAATAAGTTTCTGACCTGCCTGGAGCTAGGCCTAACTTTGTCTCTGTCCTGCGCTGGCTGACCTTGTGGTAGGGCCTTCTCTTGGAGTGCATGCTCCCGACTTACGGGGCCTATGTGTCTCCTGGCTCTGGTACGTATCAGCACTTTAGTGATCCTGGGACCTGTAGTTCTCCAGGGATTCCGGTTTCTCTTACTGGGTCGTGGAGATCCCAGTAACCTTCGGACCCGGTGTCCGGTAACTGATTCTCTTTCGGGGTGAGCCAGTTAAGCTCCTCTGCCCCCTATGTACTAACTCTCTACTCCTTCGCCTTCGGCCTCCTCGAGCCCTCAATAGGCCACTCACACAAACGGCAGCGTGCCGCGATTCACCGATCTTATGGCGCCGGCACACCTAAAGCTCACCTTACTGAGCTGCAACTGAGTCTAGAACTGGATAAGCTCCACTGCAGGATAGCAATTGCAGGAGCTGGCACAGGCTTTTGTCCTCTGAGGTAACACGTCTCAGACTGCACTGGACTCACTGCTAATCCAGCCTCACACAGACTTAGACTCTGACAGACTAACGGCTGCCTGGCTCCACCTTCCCTTATATATCTCCCTAAGGAGCTCCCTCTGGTGGTCTGAGGTGGAGATGTGTGAATGGTTATGGGGGCCTCTTGTGGAGGAATCCTTCAACACACCCTTCTGGGTCTGTGATGCCAAGCAAAGCTGGGCTTCACATTCCCCCCTAGTTAAACTCAGCACTCCCGGGCTGAAGTACATTTTATAAAAACAGTAACAATAGGAGAACATAAGCAATACTAGAACATTCTTCCCTTTATGGGAGGCACGAATCTTAAACATTGCATAACAAAACAATTACAAAGTGTCCTCAGGATCCAAGTCTCTTAAGGTGAGGTTCCCAGCAAGGATGTCCATCTCACAAGACTGAGTACTTTGGTAGTTTTGAGGGACCTGTCCTAAACCCTCTACGTAGACCCTGGGGTGGCTGCAGGGCATGAAGATCCCGTGTTGGACCTCCACACGTGCCACTCCAGACAGGTTTTCCTTCTGAGGTCACCTAAAGGGGCACTCCAGGGAGCGCAATTATATACATTAAGAGTTTTTGGGCTGCACACAGTCCCCAGTCACGCATTTCATTATGCAAATAAAGAATTAGTAGGAAAAAGCACAAATTAATAAGCATGCATGAAAATAAACAGTTATGCAGTACATTACAATTTAATACACATTACCCCAGGGGTAACTATATATATTTCAGAAACTTGGACTATTTAGTGAGTGTACCTAACTGGAGGTTTACCTCTTGTGCTGCGTACTGATCTGCGTAGTGCTGTGGTTGGTGGAGCGTCAGTATCTGTATCCTCAGTTACTCTACCAGTTCTACGTGTAACCATGTTGTAAAACTGCCTTAACCTCTCTCTTGGACTGGCAAGTCTACCATTGGCTGGGCCCTCTTGCTCTGCTTCTGCCGGGGATCCTTCATCCGGGGATACTTCTTGAGCTAGGTCTTCTACAGCACTTACAGGTTCAACTTGCTGTTGAGGGTTCTCTGGCTGTTCATAGAATTGGAGTACTGGAATAATTACTGCACCTCCTATTTGAGGCCAATCCGCTGGGGAGTCTCCTAGGTCAGTGTGTATCACTGTTTCTTTAGGTTCTTCCTGGGTTGTGAAAGACACTTCATCTTGGGGTTTCAGTACATCTGGACACAACTTTAAGTGGTCCCTGGACACTGTAGCAGATGTTTTTCCTCCATCACGACTAATTATGTATGTCTTTTTGTTGTCAAATTTTGATGGTAACACAGTGTAGAGGTCTTTTTCCCACTGGTCGTCGAGTTTGTGGTTACGTCTTTTTCTTTTTAGTACTGTTTCACCAGGTGTGAAAGGTTCTGCGGGTGCGTTTTTGTTGTATTGAATTTCCTGTTTTTCTCTCACCCGAGTAAGACTGTCCTTGACACAAGCTTGTACCCTTCTGTACTGCTCTTGTCTGGTGGTGTCCCCGTCCTCAGTGGTTATATCAGCTTCAGGCTCCACAACACCAAGCTCCAAATCCATGGGCAGCTTTCCTGGCCTTGCCCGCATGAGATATGCCGGAGTGCAATTGGTGGAACTGACTGGTATATGATTATACAGATCCACTAGGTCAGGTAGTAGGTCTGGCCACTGGTTCCGCTCCTCAAGTGGTATGGTCTTCAGTAGGTCGATGATGATGTTGTTCATCTTTTCACAGAGACCGTTTGTTTGGGGGTGGTACGGTGTAGTTCTTATCTTTTTACACCCGTAGAGATGGCAGAACTCTTTGAACAATTCAGCCTCAAAGGCCGGGCTTTGGTCAGTCAGTACCTGCTCAGGGTATCCATGGGGTCTGCAGAAGTACGCTTGGAACGTCTGCGCTGCTGTCTCTGCCGTCAGGTCTTTGACGGGGCGACCACCAGGAAACGTGAGTAATGATCCACCATAGTCAGAGCATAGGAGTAGCCTGACCTGCTGGGGGACAGCTTGACATGGTCCAGGGCCACGATCTCCAGGGGCCGAGTCGTCTTGATGGGCTGCAGGGGTGCCTTCTGGCTGCTGAAGTCTTTTCTTCTTAGGCCGCAGGGTTCACAGTCCCGGCACCACCTCTCAATGGAGCTGCGCATTCCTACCCAGTAGAATCGACACTTCAGCAGGGTCTCTAGCTTTTTCCAGCCAAAGTGCCCCGCCTGATCATGGTAAGCCTCTAATACCATCTGGATGTCTGTCTTAGGGACTACTATCTGCCATACCATCTCATGAGTTTTTGGATTGACGTACCTCCGGCACAGCTTCTCACGGTAGATAAACAGCCGGCTTCTCTCGTTCCACAGCTGCTTTGTTTGGAGAGACGCATCCTTCTCCAGGGAGGCACCTTCCTGGGTTATCAGCTGTTTAATGCGGCTGACAACCAGATCGCTGTCCTGGGTCTCTTTCCAGCTGTGGTGAGGCAGGGGGTTTAACGTCTTCTCACGCGGCTTCCTGGAGGCTCGTTGCTCATGGATCATCCCATTCCGATGAAAGGCAGGTAGCTCTATCTCTTCCAAGTCATCCACTTCTTCCTCTGTGTCTGACTGGTGAGGCATCCTAGACAGGGCATCGGCGTTGGCGTTCTTGCGGCCCGCCCGGTATTTGATTGTAAATTGGTAATTTGACAGCCGAGCCATCCATCGTTGCTCCAGAGCCCCCAACTTAGCTGTTTCAAGATGGGTCAAGGGGTTGTTATCAGTAAAGGCAGTGAACTTGCTGGAAGCCAGATAGTGCTTGAACCTTTCCGTGATCGCCCAGACTAAGGCCAGGAACTCCAACTTGAAGCTGCTATAGTTCTCTGGGTTCCTCTCAGTCGGGCGGAGCTTCCTGCTGGCGTACGCGATGACTTTCTCCTGGCCATTCTGCTCCTGGCTCAAGACAGCGCCCAGGCCTTCATTGCTGGCATCTGTATACAGCAGGAATGGTTGGCTGTAGTCAGGGTAGGCTAGGATTTCATCACCTGTCAGGATCTCCTTCATCTCTTGAAATGACTCAGCCTGTTCTTTACCCCAGTGGAAGGGGGGGGTTTTGCCTTTGGGGGACTGCCCTACCAGGAGGTCTTGCAGAGGAGCTGCCTTTTTAGTGTAGTCCTTTACGAACCTCCGGTAGTATCCTACTAGTCCCAAGAACTGACGCACCTCCTTGAGGTTCTTCGGCTCCGGCCACTTCTAGATGGCTGTGACTTTCTCCGGATCTGGTGCTACCCCTTCTGGACTGACAATGTGCCCTAGGTACTGTACCTTTTTCTTGAGCAGGTGGCACTTTGAGGGCTTCAACTTCATCCCGTACCGGGACAGTGACTCAAATACCTCTGCCAGGTGTTTCAAGTGGTCCTCGTACGTTCAGGAGTACACAATTACGTCATCCAGGTAAAGTAACACAGTCTCGAAGTATCGGTGTCCCAGGCAGCACTCCATCAATCTCTGGAACGTTCCGGGGGCATTGCAGAGTCCAAACGGCATGCTATTGAACTCGCAGAGTCCCATCGGGGTTGTGAAGGCCGTCTTCTCCCGATCCTCCTCAGCCACAGCGACCTGCCAGTAACCACTAGTGAGGTCAAGGGTAGAAAAGTAATTTGCAGACTTCAAGGCAGCTAGGGACTCCTCTATGCGTGGTAAAGGGTATGCATCTTTATGTGTAATGTGATTTACTTGACGGTAATCTACACACATTCTCATGCTCCCGTCCTTTTTCCTAACCAGCACTAGGGGAGCCGCCCAGGGACTACAACTATCCCTTATCACTCCCGCCTTCCTCATGTCATGCAGCATTTCTTTTGCCTTCTGGTAGTGAGCTGGGGGTATAGGTCTATAACGTTCTTTAATTGGGGAATGTTTGCCTGTGGGGATATGATGTTGAACCCCCTTAATCCTCCCGAAGTCTAGAGGATGTTTACTGAACACCTGCGAGTATTCTTGAACCAACCGGTGTACACCCTGTTTTTGATGGGCAAGAGTGGTGTCCATCCCAACATGGAGCTGTTGACACCAATCCTCCACCTGGGTTGCAGGGTCATTATCCTCCACTTCTTCTGGTGAAGTTAAGGACTCCGCCTCATGGATACAGTTGTTGTTGACAGCATGTAATTTAGCAACAGTGGCATAACGTGGCAGTTTGACCTCATCTTCCCCTAGGTTAAAAAGACGGACAGGCACCCTCCCATTACTGACATCTACCACCCCCCTGGCGGTTAAGAGTGTGGGTCTGTGCTCAGAGCAAAGGGGTTCTACTACCGCCTGGTAACTCTGTCCTCTAAGACCAATGGCAGCTCTACACCAGATGAGCATTTCACTCATAGGGGGGACGACAATGGGGATTGGGTCTGTTACCCTCACGTTACTGAGATCACCATCTGTTAACTGTACTTGCTGTTGATACATCAGGACGCGGATCTCTCTCTGCAGCACCCTCCTCTGTCTCGGTCTGGCAGTGTCGGCGATCTGTTGGAGCAAGAACACAACCTCTCCCAAACAGTTACCAACAACATTAGTGCCTAGTACCATATAAGGGTTGCTGTCATCAGGGTTAGTCTCCACTACAATAAGTCCCTGGTCCTTCAGCTCCACTCTCCCCACCTTTACAGTCACATCCTTAACCCCGAGTAGGTTAAGGGGGAGTCCATTTGATGCATATACAGACAAATTTGGAGCTGGTGGACGTAGATCGTCCATGGACCAGTACCTCTTGTAGAGGACTTCAGGCATGATGGTTACCTGAGATCCTGTGTCCAGCAGGGCATGCGTCGGGATCCCGTCCAACACGATGGACAGGAAAGGTCTTCCTCCGACGAACCTGTTGTACCAGTCTGATGGGCCTGGTGAGTCTACTCCTGGGTGGCGGCCCTCGGACCCAGGGTTTTCCCGTTTAAAGGACAATTCTGAGCGATGTGTCCGGTCTTACGGCATCGGTAGCAGATTGGTTCCCTTGGTGGACGGCGTTGGTCACTGGTCCTCGGCGAGGGTGGTGTTTGCCTCCTCCTCCTCCGCATCCAGGGGACGTCCTCAGGGCTGTCAGCTAGCAGGATCTTCCCTCCTTCCTCAGGCTCCGTCCGCAGCTGCAGAGCACTCAGCACTGTGGTCAGGGTTTTGCTCAACTGACGCACCTCAGAGCGCAGGCTGTCCAGTTCTTTAGGGGACGTTGCTGGAACCTTAGCTTCAGCAGTCACTGGGGAAAAGGTGGGTGTTGCAGGCTCTGGAGTAGTCCCACCCTGGTAGCGTTGGATGGCATTTGCTTCCAGGGGCTGCAGTCCTTTTATAGCCATGTCCTTGAGATTGTCAAAGGTAGCATCTGGATGATCCAGGGACCCCCAACGTACAGTCCTGCTCTCCTCTGGAGACCTCAGTCCCCGGACAAACTGTTCCTTCAGCATTCGGTTCTCATTCTCAAAGCAGGTCGGACTAACCTGGTTCAGAGCCCGCAGGGCCCCTTGGAGACGCCAGGCGTAGTCCCGAACATTGTCCTCTGGTTGTTGGGAGCAGCTGTAGAACCTCATCCGGAGGTCCGCCTCAGTATGGTCCTCAAAGACAGTCTGTAATTTTTGGAATATTGCGGACACTGTCTCCCGGTCTGCGGCCGACCATGTTTCCACTTCCCGCTCCGCCGCACCGGTCAGTTGTCCTAATACAACGGCAGCCCTTTGTTTGCCGGTCATAGAGTACATGTCCAAGATACCACATATCTTCTGCTTGAATCCAGACAGGGTATCTGGTTTGCCGTTGTACTGAGGGAGCCACTTTGCTCCAGGAATGTACGGTAAAGTCATAGGAATAACAGGTGTTACAGGCGCTGCTGGAGGAGCGGCGGCTTCTGCCTGCCCGTTATCGGGTGCGGGCTGGGCTTCAGGGACGTTGACTGGTAGGTCGGCGTTCTGCTGTACGACGGACATCTTAGCGCCCCCCTAGTTAACCGTGGCCTACCTTCTGGTTTTTCTTCCGGTAGGCCGCAGCTCCGCAGGTGACGGTTGTCTTCAGGACCTTGCGTCGCTTGCGTCCTACGTCAGAGCGTTCAGCGACGCTCCGTACAGGACCTGGCGCTTCCTGATTTGATGTCAAGGCGTGGGGCGTGTCCGGGACGTCGCGCTCTTTTGCAGGTACGCCCCTTATTTTCCCACGGTTACGCCCTTCTTCTCACTCAACGGCCCAACAATGGCGGCTATCTTCACCACAACTTTACATACACAGTCCAAAATAAAGGCGCACAGTACCCGGTGGCAACGGGCAAAACACTTCGTCGTTGCAGCGGGCACGCAATCCTGTTCGTGATGCCAGGAAAGAGATGACTAGCCCAGAGGGAGACGGGGGACAACTCGGTACCCGGGCCTTTAGCCTGGCCTTTAGGGATGTCGCGGTGGTCGGCTCCTGGGCCCGTACCCTGGGCCTCTCTTTAAAAAGGGGTTGATATTTGTAAAGTTATAAAAGAAAGAGTTTGTGACGCCACCTGTGGCTTCTGGTGAGAATCACCAGCGCTGCGCAGTCCACTGAGGCTGATGATAAGGCAGCTTGATGGTATTGCTCTCCACAGATAGAGCTGGGCCTCAGGGCAGTATGGAAACGGGGGTGCAGGACAAAGAGACTACGCCGGGCCGGAGCAAGAACAGGGACGGACACAATAGTCACTTTAGTACCTTTTACTGGTGGAATTTCAGGCACTCCCCGGAGCACTGTAGGGTGAAGGGTGTATGTCCGGATCCTCCCCAATGAGCAGGTTTTGGGCCTCCTGGTTCTTGGTGCTGCGTAATAAGTTTCTGACCTGCCTGGAGCTAGGCCTAACTTTGTCTCTGTCCTGCGCTGGCTGACCTTGTGGTAGGGCCTTCTCTTGGAGTGCACGCTCCCGACTTACGGGGCCTATGTGTCTCCTGACTCTGGTACGTATCAGCACTTTAGTGATCCTGGGACCTGTAGTTCTCCAGGGATTCCGGTTTCTCTTACTGGGTCGTGGAGATCCCAGTAACCTTCGGACCCAATGTCCGGTAACTGATTCTCTTTCGGGGTGAGCCAGTTAAGCTCCTCTGCCCCCTATGTACTAACTCTCTACTCCTTCGCCTTCGGCCTACTCGAGCCCTCAATGGGCCACTCACACAAACGGCAGCGTGCCGCGATTCACCGATCTTATGGCGCCGGCACACCTAAAGCTCACCTTACTGAGCTGCAACTGAGTCTAGAACTGGATAAGCTCCACTGCAGGATAGCAATTGTAGGAGCTGGCACAGGCTTTTGTCCTCTGAGGTAACACGTCTCAGACTGCACTGGACTCACTGCTAATCCAGCCTCACACAGACTTAGACTCTGACAGACTAACGGCTGCCTGGCTTCACCTTCCCTTATATATCTCCCTAAGGAGCTCCCTCTGGTGGTCTGAGGTGGAAGGTGGAGATGTGTGAATGGTTATGGGGGCCTCTTGTGGAGGAATCCTTCAACACACCCTTCTGGGTCTGTGATGCCAAGCACAGCTGGGCTTCACATAAGCTCCTAGGACAGGGCGTACATTATTCTGCATGCCCTCAGGAGCAGCCTGTATATTATATATTAGATTGTAAGCTCCTAGGACAGGGTGTGCATTATTCTGCATGCCCGCAGGAGCAGTCTGTATATTGTATATTAGATTGTAAGCTCCTAGGACAGGGTGTACATTATTCTGTATGACCTCAGGAGCAGCCTGTATATTATACAGTACAGACCAAAAGTTTGGACACACCTTCTCATTTAAAGATTTTTCTGTATTTTCATGACTATGAAAATTGTACATTCACACTGAAGGCATCAAAACTATGAATTAACACATGTGGAATTATATACTTAACAAAAAAGTGTGAAACAACTGAAAATATGTCTTATATTCTAGGTTCTTCAAAGTAGCCACCTTTTGCTTTTTGACTGCTTTGCACACTCTTGGCATTCTCTTGATGAGCTTCAAGAGGTAGTCACCGGAAATGGCTTTCACTTCACAGGTGTGCCCTGTCAGGTTTAATAAGTGGGATTTCTTGCCTTATAAATGGGGTTGGGACCATCAGTTGTGTTGTGCAGAAGTCTGGTGGATAAACAGCTGATAGTCCTACTGAATAGACAGTTAGAATTTGTATTATGGCAAGAAAAAAGCAGCTAAGTAAAGAAAAACGAGTGGCCATCATTACTTTAAGAAATGAAGGTCAATAAGTGCGAAAAATTGGGAAAACTTTGAAAGTGTCCTCAAGTGCAGTTGCAAAAACCATCAAGTGCTACAAAGAAACTGGCTCACATGAGGACCGCCCCAGGAAAGGAAGACCAAGAGTCACCTCTGCTTCTGAAGATAAGTTTATCCGAGTCACCAGCCTCAGAAATCGCAGGTTAACAGCAGCTCAGATTATAGACCAGGTCAATGCCACACAGAGTTCTAGCAGCAGACACATCTCTTCAACAACTGCTAAGAGGAGACTTTGTGCAGCAGACCTTCATGGTAAAATAGCTGCTAGGAAACCACTGCTAAGGACAGGCAACAAGCAGAAGAGACTTGTTTGGGCTAAAGAACACAAGGAATGGACATTAGACCAGTGGAAATCTGTGCTTTGGTCTGATGAGTCCAAATTTGAGATCTTTGGTTCCAACCACCGTGTCTTTGTGCGATGCAGAAAAGGTGAACGGATGAACTCTACATGCCTGGTTCCCACCGTGAAGCATGGAGGAGGAGGTGTGATGGTGTGGGGGTGCTTTGCTGGTGACACTGTTGGGGATTTATTCAAAATTGAAGGCATACTGAACCAGCATGGCTACCACAGCATCTTGCAGCGGCATGCTATTCCATCCGGTTTGTGCTTAGTTGGACCATCATTTACTTTTCAACAGGACAATGACCCCAAACACACCTCCAGGCTGTGTAAGGGCTATTTGACCAAGAACGAGAGTGATGGGGTGCTACACCAGATGACCTGGCCTCCACAGTCACTAGACCTAAACCCAATCGAGATGGTTTGGGGTGAGCTGGACCGCAGAGTGAAGGCAAAAGGGCCAACAAGTGCTAAGCATCTTTGGGAACTCCTTCAAGATTGTTGGAAGACCATTTCCGGTGACTACCTCTTGCACCTCATCAAGAAAATGCCAAGAGTGTGCAAAGCAGTCATCAAAGTACAAGGTGGCTACTTTGAAGAACCTAGAATATAAGACATATTTTCAGTTGTTTCACACTTTTTTGTTAAGTATATAATTCCACATGTGTTAATTCATAGTTTTGATGCCTTCAGTGTGAATGTACAATTTTCATAGTCATGAAAATACAGAAAAATCTTTAAATGAGAAGGTGTGTCCAAACTTTTGGTCTGTACTGTATATTGGATTGTAAGCTCCTAGGACAGGGTGTACATTATTCTGCATGCCCTCAGGACTCAGGAGCAGCCTGTATATTATATATTAGATTGTAAGTTCCTAGGACAGGGTGTACATTATTCTGCATGCTCTCAGGAGCAGCCTGTATATTATATATTGGATTGTAAGCTCCTAGGATAGGGTGTACATTATTCTGCATGTCCTCAGGAGCAGCCTGTATATTATATATTAGATTGTAAGCTCCTAGGACAGGGTGTACATTAGTCTGCATGCCCTCAGGAGCAGCCTGTATATTATATATTAGATTGTAAGCTCCTAGGACAGGGTGTGCATTATTCTGCATGCCCGCAGGAGCAGCCTGTATATTATATATTGGATTGTAAGCTCCTAGGACAGGGTGTACATTATTCTGCATGCCCTCAGGACTCAGGAGCAGCCTGTATATTATATATTAGATTGTAAGTTCCTAGGACAGGGTGTACATTATTCTGCATGCTCTCAGGAGCATCCTGTATATTATATATTGGATTGTAAGCTCCTAGGACAGGGTGTACATTATTCTGCATGCCCTCAGGAGCAGCCTGTATATTATATATTAGATTGTAAGCTCCTAGGACAGGGTGTACATTAGTCTGCATGCCCTCAAGAGCAGCCTGTATATTATATATTAGATTGTAAGCTCCTAGGACAGGGTGTACATTATTCTGCATGCCCTCAGGAGCAGCCTGTATATTGTATATTAGATTGTAAGCTCCTAGGACAGGGTGTACATTATTCTGCATGCCCTCAGGAGCAGTCTGTATATTGTATATTAGATTGTAAGCTCCTAGGACAGGGTGTACATTATTCTGCATGCCCTCAGGAGCAGCCTGTATATTATATATTAGATTGTAAGCTCCTAGGACAGGGTGTGCATTATTCTGCATGCCCTCAGGAGCAGCCTGTATATTATATATTGGATTGTAAGCTCCTAGGACAGGGTGTACATTATTCTGCATGCCCTTAGGAGCAGTCTGTATATTATATATTAGATTGTAAGCTCCTAGGACAGGGTGTACATTGTTCTGCATGCCCTCAGGACTCAAGAGCAGCCTGTATATTATATATTAGATTGTAAGTTCCTAGGGCAGGGTGTACATTATTCTGCATGCTCTCAGGAGCAGCCTGTATATTATATATTGGATTGTAAGCTCCTAGGACAGGGTGTACATTAGTCTGCATGCCCTTAGGAGCAGCCTGTATATTGTATATTAGATTGTAAGCTCCTAGGACAGGGTGTACATTAGTCTGCATGCCCTCAGGAGCAGCCTGTATATTGTATATTGGATTGTAAGCTCCTCTTGAGCAGGGTGTATTTGTCTTTTCCGTCTCCTGAGCTTATAATTACATGCAGATATACAGCAATATGCAGCAGGACAGACGTGATTCAGGGAAATATCCGATCGCCACAACTGGGGTCAGGAAGGAATCCCCCCCCCCCCCCCGAGGCAGAACTCTCCGGGGGGTTTCTTCGCCTTCCTCTGGATCTCTGTGTCCAGTGGCTCTCAACCGGTCCTCAACGACCATAGCCAGTTCTGTGGTCTCTATGGGGCCTGACCTGAGAGTCATTGCGATATTAGTTTCATTTCTTAAAGGGCCAGTAATATTTTAATTACAATGTTGCTTATTGCTATTCCAATAAAGAAATAAAAATAAAGAAAATAAAAGTGTCATGTGAGGTTTTTTGTCTTGACTTACTTTTTACACAGTTACAATGATAGGAGTGATCATTACTACCCTCAATATTCCATAAGTTGAACCAGGAATTATGGGGGGTGTCATTTGCAGAAGGCAAACCACATATCTCTCCACCCATTGTGGTATCATAATGTCAGCTACTGTTCCAAGTTACATTACAACTGTTGGGGGGCCGATCTCTGTGATGGGGGCAGGGCATTAAAATAGTATATGTCCTACACAACAAACTACCTGACAAAAGATTGAAGACTGAAGAATTCAGAGCCACCGAATACAAGAGACACAAGCAGTGAAGGATTGGGGTGCCAAGAGCCCACCAGTAACCAACTCCAGGGCCCCACTTTTCAGCTTCATGCAAATGTAACATTATCCGCAATCATAAATGTATATAACAATGAACTGGGTAGATTGTTAAATGAATAAGATGCTGCCTTTGTCTTTACAAAGTGAGTCAAGTATAGAGGGTGGTGGCCCACCTTTACACAGGGGCCCACCGGAGGATTCTCCTGTTCTCCTGTGGGCCAGCCCAAGCCTGCCTGTAAGCCAAAACTAGGAGTGGAACAATCAGAGGAAAAGTATAATAGAAACTCGTCACCACTTCTGTATTTATCACCCACGCCTGGTTTGGCTTACAAATACTGAGGTAAAAAACTCAACAAATACTCAATGTGTGCACGTGACCTAATACTATATTACTTAGGTACCCAGAGTAAAGGCTCATTCAGACGTCTGTGCCAATTGGTCCGAGCACACACCACTAATGCATGGACTGGCTGCGCCTCTCCTGACCCAAGTGTGACAGCTTCATATATTTCTTTGACGTGCTTACGCTTAGGTTGGCAGAACTGCAGTCAGTTCGTGCCTTGCGGTCCAATCTTGGACCGATTTGAACGGACGTCTGAATAAGCCTTTGAATAGGAAAGTTTTACTGATGCACATACTTAGGTCCAGTCATTGCATTTTAGTACGGGTTAAAGGTTTACCACAGATGCTGAGTGAAGTTCCCTTTGCCTCAGATTTGTCAAAAAAGCAATGGAACAAATTGAAAACCCTCATTTTCAAACATGAACTGTGCAGATGGATGATATTTTATTAAAGGGGTTGTCTGGTCTAAAATGAAAAGTCTGCAGTCCCTCTGTGTAACTGCAGATTTTTTAATCCCCCTAGTGCACACACTGTGCTGCGAGGATTTGCCCGTTACGGAGTCTGGAAAGGGGGTGATGTATACGATATGCATACTTCCGGGCAGAAGCCTTTTAAAGGGCTCAGCCTCACTCCATACCATTGGGCAGCCAAAGTACAGTCCATTTCCAGACCCATTGCCGTGGGCGACTGCACCGCTGAATCACTCTGAAGTGTGTCAGAGTTTTGCCCTCTTGGGTGCTGTGTTCCTGTCACACAGGCCAGTATTGCAGAGCCTCCAGCTCTGCAGCTTGCAAACACAAAACTGACACACCCAAACTTTTGCTGCAGGATTTTAAATGAAACTGTGGACATGAGCCACATGCAAGACCCAGGCTGGAGGGAGTGGACCACCCCACTGACATCCTGTAGTCCACTCCAAGAGGGTTTTACTAAATCTGCCTTGGTCAAATAGCTTGACCAAGTCCAAACTTACTTTTATTCTGCACTGCAACTTTTATGTCTGTGATTGCAATGCACTCTAGCGGGTTCAATATGCTTCTATGCGCATTCTGGGGGATACATACCGCCCCTCGCATATAATTCCCCTCACTGCCTCACAATATATATATAATATCTATGTATCATCTGAAAACTCCAGATGAGTTTAGTGCTTAAAAGCACTAAAACAAAAACTAATTTCAGGCCCCATACGTAGATTTTTTGGATGACAGCTATTTCACTTGACTCTTAAAACGCTGCCAAGCTCCTCTGACAGCAGCTTATCTTGGAGAGAACAAAAGGACTGCCTGTTGGAAATCCAATGTGCCAGTTCCTTCTGTTCCCCAACATTATATGACAGGGAAAGGTTGGAAAGACCCCAAACACATTAGATGATATTGGGGGGTTCAGCCAGTGTTACTGCATCCTGCAACAAGTCAGACTTAGGCTATGTGTCCACGATGCAGAAATGCTCAGGATTTTTTCCTGAGTGTTTCTGCATCTCCCTGGCAGAAAAAAACGCATGCGGATTGTACATGCGTTTTCCTGCCAGGGACATGTGGAAATGGAGCGGTTACCCACTGACATTTCCGCATGTGGATTGACAAGCGCTTTCCAAGCGATTAGCATCACTTGGAAAGTGCTTGTGACAACTAGGTCACACTATATAAATCCACGCAAACAGCATGGATTTATATAGCGTGACCTGAGAGAGTGGTAAAAATAAAAAAATAAATATATACTTACCCTCCGATGGCCCCCGGTGTCCCGCTCACTCCGTTCTCCCTTGCCGGCAACAGTGAATTGAAAGACCTGCCGACGTCAGCGTCACGTGACCCGTCACATGACTCTGACGTCAGCGCAGGTCCTTCAACTCACTGAAAAGTGCCGGGAACCAAGTAGGAGCGCAGCGCGGGCCGACAGAAGGTAAGTATACATTTATTTTTTATTTTATTCTTTTTTTACAGATTTTTTAATGGTACCTGGGTGTGGAGGAGACTCTCCTGTCATCTACACCCGGGTACCATCTGCACATTAGAACGCTTGGATTACGCATCTACTTATACAGTGATGCGTAATCCATGCAGTCTAATGCAAGTCAATGGCGGCGAAGACGCAGCACTTCCGCAAAATAATCGGTAGTGCTGCGTTTTTTTCCGCAATGATAATCCGCAGCGGAAATTTCCACAGCATGTGCACAGCACATGCGGATTATCATTGGGGAACATTGCTGCCCTTCTACCATGCGTTTTTAATGCGTTTCCGCAGCTGCAAAAACGCTGCGGAAACGCATTAAAAACGCATCGTGGGCACACAGCCTTATACAATATTAGAGTTGCAATCTCTCTCATTTCCAGTTCATGTGGTGCATTACAATCTCGGCTCAGACTGCTGAAATACTCACACTGCACAATATGCTGAATTAACTGATTTCTGCTCTGTTTCTCACTCTGAACTGTAATTATAGTCATTGTACAAAAAAATCATAGACATCTATTTTTTATGGACATTTGAAATAAAGAGTTTCTCTTTTTTCATACACTGTCCAGTAATTTGCAGACAATTATCTCTGATTGTCAGGTCTGAATAAACCCTTACTGTAAATTATAATTAGGACCTCTGTGTCACCCTGAATTTCTAGAATAAATGACAATATATTTTCTAGCTGGATTTGCTTACTGGGAGGAGCTGAGGACTATATATGATAGCCGAGTGCTGGTGAAGAGAGAGAAGAACGCTCCTCCTGTGGCTGTCTCATCTCTGGCTGTCTCATCTCTGTCTGTCTCACCATGATCAGAGTACTCAGCCTTTGTCTCCTGACTGCACTTATCACAGGTTCAGTAATGGTGAATTATATATATGGACATGTTAGATTACATATGAAACCTTGTATCACAAGACCTGACTGTTTTGTCTTCTGCAGTGTCCCAGGCTCAGCATTCAGTGACTCTGGAACCATCTGTGATTACGGCATCTCCTGGGCTAAATGTCAGACTGTCCTGTACCCTAGGAGGGGGTCTCACTGTCAACAGCAACAGGGTGGTGTTTATACAACAAAAAATTGGGAACAAACCCACATTCATTCTTTATTATTTCAATCCATCAAGCAACGGAAGAGGAGACGGGGTCCCAGCACGATTTGTGGGATCTGCCTCTAATAACATTGGATATCTAGACATTAATGGAGTGCATCCAGAGGATGATGCTGTATATTACTGTGCTACATGGACAGGCAGCCAGTATCACAGTGATGGTAAAGAATGAGGAAGGAACATAAATACCGACAGAGCTGTACACAGAGAGAACGGCCCCCGCTACATATGTAGCACCCCAGGGGTCTGGTTACCACAGTAATAGAGATATTATGTCTGAGAGCAAGTGGGAGGTTTCTCTGGTCAGGAGCCCTAAGCATGCAACATTGCCCACCCAGACCTGGGAGGTGAGGAATCTGCCCTTATAAACTGGGTCTGGGGCGGGATTAAGTTAGTCAGAGCCTGGAGTGAAGTTCCAGACACAGGGAAAGATACATCAGGAGCTCTGTAGGAGCAGTTACTAAAACCGGACACAGGAGTCCGAGGCTGTGGGGACTGATATATACCCAGCAGCAGAAACCAGCCGGCAGGGGATTCCAGGTCCTCTGGCTATAGAAGCCCGGAGGCTCAGTCACAAAGAAGGGACCAGCGCCGCCATCCAGGAGCGGAGGCTAACAGAAGGCCCCAAGTCACCAGCCATACGGGTGAGCACCACACGGTATACTCAGGGACGTGGGCTACTTGTAACCGCTGACAGCAAGGTAGCCAGGAAGAGTGCAGATAAACGGGGAGGCCTACAACTCCACCTGGCCAGGGGAACTCCTGCTTGCTCGCAGACTGACCAGGCCCCTTATACTAGCCAGTACTCCCGGGAGGGTCTGCCTTGTACCGTCAGTAAAGACCCTGAACTGCACCTCACGTCTCTGTGATTCCTTGCTGCACCAGCACCATTAGCACTGGGACCCTCACACCATCACTCCCATCATCTCTCACATTAGCTGCCCTGAGGCAATACTTCTCCCGTGGGGAGTTATCCCATACTCGGCTGCGCAAACAACATCAGCCTCAGCGGTCGGCAGCGCAGCGGCGGTCCCCACTGACCGCAATCCACGGGTGGCGTAGTCGGACAATTACAATACAAATAGACTGCCACTGGTTTGACCACCCTGGGCACGGACCGGGTCACCGCCACACGGAGAACTACAACCCCCAGCATCCCAGCGATCCGGCTCCGGGTATCCCCCTGCACAGCACAGGCCCAGGGGGCACGTCAACTTTGGCGTAGTCGGCAGGATTTCGTGCCCGCAACCACCGGGTACTGCGTGCCTGAAAAAGACTTTTGAACTTACCTGTGGTGAAGTTTCCCACCCTCCGGAGTCATTTCCTGCCGTCCGGAGCCGATTCCCGCCATCAGACGCCATCTTGGACCGTTTCCCGCAGTCTTCTGCCTTCTTCCCGCCATCCGCAGCTGCTTCCCGTCATCGGACGCCATCTTCGGGACGCCGAGCAGGAAGAAGAGGGGCGTGGACGCCGAAAGCGCGCGAGATCCGAAGCTCCGCCCCACGCTCCGCCCCACACAGTGACGCTGCGCAAGGTCCTGGAAGGGAGGAAGAGCGACGCTGACGTCATCGGAGCGCGACGCCAGGTCCTCAACCCCGACGATCGACTGCGGAGCCGCGGCCTACGGAAGAAGAGCATCGCAAGGTAGGCCACGGTCCACTAGGGGGGAGGAGGATGCCGGATACCGAGGGGAGCTCCACTGCCACAGCCATCGCCAGCGCAACCGCTGCAGCAGTCATGCCATTCACCATGCCCTATATCCCGGGGGCAACCTGACTACCCCAGTACTCAGGGGAGTCACATACTCTAAATGACTTTAGAGAAATACTGGATAGCCGCTTCCAGGTGTACCCCCTCACAGAAGAGCAAAAAGTGAGCATCCTGGTGGCCCAATTAATCGGGGCAGCCCAAAGGGAGGTAAAGTCCTGGCCACGTGGGAGGAAGAGGACTGTCAGAGAGATACTAGCCCGGCTGAAAGACACATTTGACACCCGCACCTCAGCTGAGATAAAACTAAGATTTTATGGGTGCAAACAGCGGGCACATGAGAGTATAAGAGACTATGCTTTAAACCTACAAGAGGCCCTGAGAGCCATTAAGCAGGCAGACCCTGACAGCGTGTGAAATGAAGATAAGCTGTTGACTGAACAATTTATTGAGGGTCTACTGTGCAATGCCCACCGAACCCAGTTGCGGGCAATGGCCTTACAGGACCCTGACCTGGACTTTGCACAGTTCAAGGACAGAGCCATCCGGGTGCTCCGAGAACCGGCACCAGGTGGCGCTGTGACCCACAGGCGCCCTGCTATCACTTACCACCAGGAGACGGCGCCCTTGTCTGCAGGGCCTGTGGGAGCTGATGCGCAGGCTTTAAACAGTGACCCGGCTACAGACCTGCACCATCAGGTCCAAGAGCTGACTAAGAGCGTTGCCGCGCTAACCAGAACTGTGCAGTCTTTACAGGTCTCTTCTCCAGGAAAGATCCAGCTGGCATCCGGACCGGAGGACGTCCCATGGCGCCGACTGAGGAGGACCCCACCGGCCAGAGGAAGACCCAGCGACAGATACAACGAGGACGGACGACCCATCTGCCGCCGCTGCAATCAACCCGGACATGTGGCAAGGTACTGTCATTTAAACGGGCACAACCTGGGGTAGAGGGCCAACCCCCAGGCATAAGATCATCAGGCCCATCAAACTGGCGTGATAAATACATAGGGGGACGTCCAATCTTGCCTGTGGTACTGGATGGCATTCCTATGAGTGCCCTACTAGACACTGGGTCACAGGTGACCACCATCCCGTACGTGCTCTTTAAGCAGTACTGGAATGACTCGGACATAACCCGCTACCCAGATGACGACCTGAGTATCATCGCCAGCAATGGTCAGCCCGTGCCGCAGGTGGGATTCAAGGAGGTGACCATTAAGATCGGTAAAGTCGAACTGGCGGCACAAGGACTGATTATAGTGGACATAGACCGTCATGAGAGTCACCCTAGAATAACCTTGGGAACTAATGTGATTGAAAATTGTCTTGCAGAGGTGATTCTCATTTTACAGCAGGTTGCCAAGAACGCCAGTTCCGGCCAGCAGCGTGTGCTCCAAAAAGAGATCCGGGCATTGATGAAGCGGCAACAGGTGGAACTATCTGGTGGTGAGATAGGTAGAGTGAGAATGTGTGACCCGTTCCCTATTGCCATGCCCCCAAAAAGTGAGATGATGATTTGGTGCCGGGCAGCTATTGGTCTAAGAGGTAGAGACTACCAAGCAATGGTAGAACCCGTCTACTCAGACAGTAGGCCCACCATTCTGACAGCACGGGGGGTGGTCGATGTACGCCATGGGAGGGTGCCCGTTCGCATCATAAACATCGGGGAGAGAGAAGTATACCTGCCCCGGTATGCCACGCTAGCCAAATTGTTCACCATAAACCAGAATTCTGTACAGGCCGTGGAACCCTTGCCTCCATCTCAACCAGAGGAAGGTAACGGCTCTAAGAAACCAATGGAGGACTGGTGTCAGCAACTGCATTTGGGTACTGACTCCACTCCCTCACACCAGAAACAGGGAGTCTATCGGGTGGTTTGAGAGTACGAGAGAGTGTTTAGTAAACACCCGCTAGACTTCGGGCGAGTAAAGGGGGTAGAACACCACATCCCCACGGGAGACCATCCTCCCATAAAGGAGAGATACCGACCCGTACCCCCTGCACACTATCAACACGCCAAGGGGATGCTAAAAGACATGAAGGAGGCTGGGGTAATTAGGGAAAGCTGTAGCCCCTGGGCAGCTCCACTAGTCTTAGTGAAAAAGAAAGACAACACCATGAGGATGTGTGTAGACTACAGGAAGGTCAACCGTATCACACACAAAGATGCGTACCCGTTACCAAGGATAGAAGAGTCCTTAGCTGCATTAAAATCTGCTAACTTCTTCTCTACTTTGGATCTCACTAGCGGGTACTGGCAGGTTCCTGTAGCAGAGGCGGACCGGGAGAAGACTGCATTCACCACCCCTATGGGTCTCAGCGAATTTAACTGTATGCCGTTCGGGCTCTGCAACGCACCAGGAACCTTCCAACGGTTGATGGAATGCTGTCTGGGACACCGGAATTTCGAGACGGTCCTGTTATACCTGGACGATGTCATCGTCTATTCCAAGACCTACGAGGACCACCTGAAACACCTGGCAGAAGTGTTTGAAGCTCTGGCAAACTACGGCCTAAAAGTGAAACCCTCCAAGTGTCACCTCCTGAAACCAAAGGTGCAGTACCTGGGACACGTGGTGAGTGCTGACGGAGTGGCTCCCGACCCTGATAAGATCACCGTGATTAAGGACTGGCCAAGACCCTCCAGCATAAAGGAAGTGCGGCAGTTCCTCGGGTTGGTAGGCTACTACCGAAGATTCCTTCCCGGTTTCACCAAAATGGCAGCCCCTATGCAGGACCTCCTGATAGGTCAATCTCGGAAAGCCAAAAACCAGAAGCCGCCCTTCAGGTGGGAAAAGCTGGAAGAGGAGTCCTTCTGCCAGCTGAAGATGGCCCTCACGGGGGATGAAATCCTGGCATATCCAGACTACAGCCAGCCCTTTATCCTCCACACGGACGCAAGCAACATCGGGCTAGGAGCCGTACTGTCCCAGATCCAGCAAGGGAAAGAACGGGTAATCGCTTACGCCAGCCGAAAGCTACGGCCCACGGAGAGGAACCCTGAGAATTATAGCTCATTCAAGCTGGAGTTCCTGGCAGTAGTGTGGGCAGTGACCGAACGTTTCAAGCATTACCTTGCCTCCTCCAAATTCACCATGTACATGGATAACAACCCGTTGACACACCTGGACACTGCAAGGCTCGGTGCCCTGGAACAGAGATGGATGGCCCGCCTGTCCAACTTTGAATTCACCATCAAATACCGGGCGGGGCGCTCAAATGCCAACGCGGATGCCCTGTCTAGAATGCCGAACTTACCGGACGTAGGGGAAGATCCAGAAGATCTGGAAGAAGTTGAGCTCCCTGCGTTCCACCGTCATGGGATTACCCTGTATTCCCACCGTGTGAAGGACAGGCGCTCCGTGACGTTCAATCCCTTGCCCCACTACAACTGGGCGGAGACGCAAGACAGTGATCCCGCAGTCCATTTGGTGAAAGAAATGCTGACCCAGGCCGATGCCAGTCTTGACCCAGACGCTCCGGAGGAGACCAAGCAACTGTGGAAGGAGGAAAGTAAGCTGTTCCTCTACAGGGAGAAGCTGTGCTGGAGAATGGTTAACTCTCGAACACATGAGTTGACCTGGCAGGTAGTGGTCCCAAGACGAGACGCGGCTATGGTTCTGGAGGCATACCACAACGGAGCAGGGCATTTCGGATGGAAGAAGCTGGAGTTCTTGTTGCGTGAACGGTTCTACTGGGTAGGCATGAGAGGAGCCATTGAGAGGTGGTGCAGAGACTGTGGCCCGTGCAACCTAAGAAGAAAGGACCGTGCCAGCCAGAAGACTCCCCTGCAGCCCATCATCACCAGACAACCACTGGAACTGGTAGCCCTGGACCATGTGAAACTGGCTCCAAGCAGATCGGGATATGTCTACGCCCTCACAATCGTAGATCATTACTCCCGGTTCCTGGTGGTGGTCCCGGTCAAGGACTTAACGGCTCAAACAGCAGCTAGAGCCTTCCAGCAGCACTTCTGCCGTCCACACGGGTACCCGGACCAAGTGTTGACAGACCAAGGACCAGCCTTCGAAGCGGAGGTCTTCCAGGAGTTCTGCAACCTGTATGGCTGCAAGAAGATAAGAACAACGCCCTATCACCCTCAAACCAATGGACTCTGCGAGAAGATGAACCAGGTGGTGATAGATCTGCTAAAAACATTGCCCCTGGAAGAATGCAGTCTGTGGCCTGAGAAACTGCCCGATCTGGTGGACCTGTATAACCACATCCCTGTAGGTTCCACCAACTGTACCCCGGCTTACCTAATGAGAGCAAGACCTGGTAAGCTGCCTATTGACCTGGATATGGGAGTCCTGACGCCTGAGGACACCTCGCCAGAGGCAGACTGGGATACAGAACGGCAGCAGCAGTATCGGAAAGTACAGGAGAGCGTCGAGCGAAGTCTGTCTCAAGCTAGAGAAAGGCAAGAGAAGGCTTATAACCAGTATGCTCCCGCTGTTCCCCTGGTACCTGGAGAGCAGGTCTTGAAGAGGAAGAGGCGACTCCACAAGTTGGACGACCAGTGGGAGAAGGACCCGTACACCGTACTGCCATCAAGCCATGAGAACCCAAAAATCTGCGTAATCAGTAAGGATGGAGGAGAAACCACAGCCATTGTCTCCAGAGACCACCTGAAGAAGTGTCCCGAGCAGCTGCAAAGCCCTGAAGAAGATCAAGAAAACCCTCAACCCGCAGAGGAAAGGGAAGAAATGATCAGTACCGTATTCGGAGACTTCCCCCGGTCTTGGACACAAGTAAACGGCGCTGTCGTGGTACCCGTCCTCACCTTTCTCCAGCCAGCCCCGCAAGTGCCTACAGAGGAACCGGTAGAGCTGGAAGAGCAGCTGGCCCAAGAGGCAGAAGAGTCCACACCAGCAGTACAGGAGGATCAACCCTCTGCTAGTAGTGAGCCTGCCGTGCCCCTAGTGAGCCAAAGAGTGCGCAGACAGCTGCCCAGCTTACCCATAACACCTCCTACACCCTGTAGTGCAGGACCAGTTGGTGAGCTCCGTAGGTCCACTAGAGTCACTAGAGGTCAGATGCCCGCTCGCTGGAGAATCTAAACTAATGCACTGTGAATTTATCTGTTAACTGTTTATGGTTTATGTTTGTTGCCTGTTACTAATTATGTTTCTCAGTTACCCTGCAGATTTATTTGGACTAACAGGTTATGGACGCTGGATAACCGGAACAGTTTTGTAGATAGTTGCACCTTGGTGCCTCTTGCGAAGACGGTCGCAGAAGAGAAAACCTGTCTGGCGTGGCCTCCTTGCGGCCCAAAGTAGTTAGTCTACCCTTGCAGCCACGCCCAAGGCCAACGCAAGGGGTTTGCTTTGGACAGGTCCCCTACTTCGCTTAAAGTTTCACCTTGGGTGACATGGACACCCCCTTGTTTTACAAACTTCACCTTGAGTGATATGGACACCCGGTTACGGACACGCCGTGACCTCTACAGACTAAAGTTTCTTGTAAATATCTTGTCTTGTTATTGTTATACCCTGTATTTATGTTTCTTTAAAAAAATGTGTTTAGTCCCGGAGTACTAAAATTTACTAGGGGGGAATGTGGCACCCCAGGGGTCTTGTTACCACAGTAATAGAGATATTATGTCTGAGAGCAAGTGGGAGGTTTCTCTGGTCAGGAACCCTAAGCATGCAACACGGCCCACCCAGACCTGGGAGGGGAGGAATCTGCCCTTATAAACTGGGTCTGGGGCGGGATTAAGTTAGTCAGAGCCGGGAGTGAAGTTCCAGACACAGGGAAAGATACATCAGGAGCTCTGTAGGAGCAGCAGCTGAAGACCAGGGGCTTTGAGCAGAGATATAGCTCGCCCTGGCTGAAGTTACTAAAACCGGACACAGGAGTCCGAGGCTGTGGGGACTGATATATACCCAGCAGCAGAAACCAGCCGGCAGGGGATTCCAGGTCCTCTGGCCATAGAAGCCCGGAGGCTCAGTCACAAAGAAGGGACCAGCGCCGCCATCCAGGAGGGGAGGCTAACAGAAGGCCCCAAGTCACCAGCCATACGGGTGAGCACCACACGGTATACTCAGGGACGTGGGCTACTTGTAACCGCTGACAGCAAGGTAGCCAGGAAGAGTGCAGATAAACGGGGAGGCCTACAACTCCACCTGGCCAGGGGAACTCCTGCTTGCTCGCAGACTGACCAGGCCCCTTATACTAGCCAGTACTCCCGGGAGAGTCTGCCTTGTACCATCAGTAAAGACCCTGAACTGCACCTCACGTCTCTGTGATTCCTTGCCGCACCAGCACCATTAGCACTGGGACCCTCACACCATCACTCCAATCATCTCTCACATTAGCTGCCCTGAGGCAATACTTCTCCCGTGGGGAGTTATCCCATACTCGGCTGCGCAAACAACATCAGCCTCAGCGGTCGGCAGTGCAGCGGCGGTCCCCAGTGACCGCAATCCACGGGTGGCATAGTCGGACATTTGCTATACGTTAAGACTGCCACTGGTTTGACCACCCTGGGCACGGACCGGGTCACCGCCACACGGAGACTACAACCCCCAGCATCTCAGCGATCCAGCTCCGGGTATCCCCCTGCACAGCACAGGCCCAGGGGGCACGTCACATACATGGCATCATTACTAGAAGCTGATCACCATCCTGTAATGGAGAATAGAAAGTACACCATTTTGATATCTTGGGTGATAAAACTTCTCTCTATTAGGGATGAGTGAACGAACCCCGAACATGGACTTTTTACCGGAAATCATGTTTACTGTTCGGGTTCGTATGCCGAACAAAGTTTGCTGAAAGGCTGCAGCGCAGCCAATCAACAAGCTTTTAGGCTGTGGGCACTTCCAGAGCCATCACAGCCATGTCAAGTATTGGCATGGCTGTGATTGGCCAGCGCACCACATGACCCGGCCTGTATAAATGCGGGTGCCGCCAACATTCTGCTCTGCATAGCATAGGGACAGGATGCAGCTGGAGTGAGGGACATTATTAGATTTTGTGTGTGCGCACTTTTACAAAAAGCCTCTCTGTGTTGTACTCTGCACCCGTGTCTGTGGGAGTAGTGTGCCTACAACCAATATTTTCTACTCTACACCCTTGTCTGTGGGAGTAGTATGCCTACAACCACAACCAACTTTTTAAACTATGCACCCGTGTCTGTGGGAGTAGTGTGCCTACAACCAACTTTTTCTCCTCTGCACCTGTGTGTGTGGGAGTAGTGTGCCTGAAACTAATTTTTCATATTCTGCACCCATGTCTGTGGGAGTAGTGTGCGTAAAAACAAATTGTTCTCCTCTGCACCCATGTCTGTGGAAGTAGTGTGCTTAAAACTAATTTTTTATAGTCTGCACCCGTATCTGTGGGAGGAGTGCGTGCAAAAAATAAATTGTTCTACTCGGCACCCGTGTCTGTAGGAGTAGTGTGCGTAAATATAAATTGATCTACTCTGCACCCATGTTTATAAACAAATTGTTCTACTATGCACCTGTGTCTGTGGAAGTAGTATGCCTAAAACCAGTTGTTTATACTCTGCATCCGTGTCTGTTGGAGTAGTGTGCTTATAACCAACTTTTTCTCCCCTGCACCCGTGTCTGTGGGAGTAGTGTGCCTAAAACCAATGTTTTATACTCTGCGCCCATTGTTGTGGGAGTAGTGTGCCTAAAATAATTTTTTTATATTCTGCACCCGTGTCTGTGGGAGTAGTGTGCGTAAAAACAAATTGTTCTCCTCTGCACCCTTGTTTGTAAACAAATTGTCCTACTCTGCACCTCATGTCTGTGGAGGTAGTGTGCTTAAAACTAATTTTTATACTCTGCACCCGTGTCTGTGGGAGGACTGCACGTAAAAACAAATTGATCTACTCTGTACCCATGTTTGTAAACAAATTGTTCTACTCTGCACCCGTGTCTGTGGGAATAGTGTGCCTAAACCAATTTTTTATGCTCTGCATCCTTGTCTGTTGGAGTAGTGTGCATAAAAGCAAATTGTTTTACCCTGCACCCGTGTCTGTGGGAGTAGTGTGCCTAAAACTAATTTTTCATACTCTGCACCGTGTCTGTGGGAGTAGTGTGCATAAAAAGAAATTGTTCTACTCTGCACCTGTATCTGTGGGAGTAGTGTGCGTAAAAACAAATGATCTACTCTGCACCCATGTTTGCAAACAAATTGTTCTACTTTGTACCTGTGTCTAGGGGAATAGTATGCCTAAAACCAATTTTTTATACTCTGCACGCATGTCTGTGGGAGTAGTGTGCCTAAAACCAATTTTTTATACTCTGCTCCCGTGTCTGTGGGAGTAGTGTGCATAAAAAAAAAATTGTTCTACTCTGCACCCGTGTCTGTGGGAGCAGTGTGCCTAAAACAAATTTTTTATACTCTGCACCCGTGTCTGTGGGAGAATTGTGCCTAAAACCCACAAAAGGTTGGTGGACTGCCCCAGCAGCACAGAAAAAGAGGGAGCAGGGTGCAAAAGCACAGCGGGCGGCTGCTAGCCAGTCCGTCGGCCGATACTGCCCACCGCACCGAGGAAATAAGCAAACCATAGCCAGCTCAAAGGAGCTCCCTAGCTTGCCATTTCTACAGCCAATGTGATAATGATAAGACACGGGTGGCTTGCACGCTGTGCTGTCAGAGCCTGAAGCTAGGCATAAATGTTCTGAACCTCAGCACCACCTGCATGATGAGGCATCTGAATTCCAAGCACGAGGTACAGTGGAGTGCACACCTTAAAAAGCATGACAGATCTGAGCCTCCTCCTGCTCCCTCTTCTGCTGCGGTCTCGGCCCTTTCTTCCCGCTCATGATCAACAAGGCTACCTGCCTCCCCGTAGAGAGAGGATGTGACAGCACTACCACCACTGTCACTGAGCATCTCCACACTGTCCTATGCAAGTTTTCTGCTCTCGATCCCCCAAACCCTTGAGAGAAAGAGGAAATCACCCCTTACCCACCCACGAGCAAAGGTTCAGAATGACAGCATTTCCAATTCTTGGCCTTTGAAATGCTTCCATTCTGGCTGGTGGAGAAGGACAGTTTAAAAAACTGATGTCGATGGCTGTCCCTCAGTACTTTGTTCCCAGCCGCCACTACTTTTCCAGGCGGGCAATCCCTGCCTTGCACAAACATGTTGTGGACTAAATCAGGTGTGCACTGCACAACACCATCAGTGGCAAGGTCCACATAACCACGGATACGTGGACCAGTAGGTACGGCCAGGGACGTTACATCTCCCTAACTGCCCGCTGGGGAAATGTAATGTGCAGTGGAACAGAGACGGAAAGTGTTCTAGTGCATGTCCTACCACCACTGAGGATTGCTGGATGTATCTCTGTCCAGGTTGCCTCCTCCTCCTACTTTGCTTCCTCCAGCGCCTCCACAGTAAGACCTGCACCACCAACTTCAGCAAAGCCAGGGGAAATGATAGCAGGCTGTTGTGAAACTCATCTGTTTGAGTGGCAAATCCCACACCGCACAGGCGCTGTGGATGGGGATCAAACAGCAGACAAATGAGTGATTGGTGCCAATGAATCTCAAGTCCAGCCTTTGGGTGTGCGATAATGGGTGAAATCTCTCAGCATTGCAGAGTATTAGACCAGTGATCAGACAAGGGAAAGTTGATGTCCCAATCTGGGACTAATAAAAAAAAAAGTAAAATAAAGTTTCTGAAAATGTGAAAACTAAGAGCGAAAAAAAAAAAAGTAAAAACTCAATTTTTCTGTAAAAACAAAAGTAAAGTAATAAAAGTACACATATTTGGTATCGCCGGAACGGACCAATCTATACAACTGTCATATTATTTAATCTGTTTGGTGAACATTGTAAAAAAAAAAAACACGGCAAAAATATATTTTTCGTCAAACTGAGACACATAGAATAAAAAGTGATCAAAAAATCACATACAAAAAAAGGTATAAATAAAAACATATTTTAGTCCCACAAAAAAAAAACCCTTATATAGCTCTGTCAACAAATAATAAAAGGGTTACAGCTATCAGATTATGACAATGGAAAAATAAATGATTGTTTGTAAAAAATTGATTTTACTGTTTAGTGATTGCCTTAGGACGAATTGAACATGAAGAGGGAGTCAGAGATCAGCTGCAGCCCTGACTTCCTCTCCATGTACAATTCAACAGAAGGCGGGGGCAGTGACGCCAGCACTGATTGGGCGCCTGGCTTAAGTGTCACAACAACCGCACGGGAGGTCCAGGACCTCGAGTGCCGACGCCGCTGGAATGGCACCGGCACGGGAGCTTTTTTATGTTATTGGGATCAAACATTTAGATCAAAAAGCGGTTGTCCTAGTAGTGGACACCCCTTTAATCACCTCACACCGTGGCCATTTTCCATTTTTTGAACTTTCGTTTTTTGCTCCCCTTCTTCCCAAAGCCATAATTTATTTTATTTTTCGGTCAATATGGGCGTGTGACAGCTAGTTTTTTGCAGGACGAGTTGTACTTTTGAACGACAGCATTGGTTTTACCATATCTTGTACAGGAAAACGGGAAACAAATTCAAAGTGTGGTGAAATTGCAAAAAAAGTGCAATTGCACAATTTTTTTTTTTTTTTTTTACCATGGTCACACTGACTTGACATTATGGTTCTACAGGTCATTACAAATTTGCAGATACCATACATTCTTTTTTATTTAAGTGGTGAAAAAAAAATTCATTTTTCATGATCTTGGGCTGGGTGAGGGCTTATTTTTTGCACGCTGAGCTGACGTTTTTATTGATCCCATTTTGGGGTAGATACAATGTTTTGATCGCCTGTTATTCCACTTTATTGCAATGTTGCGGAGACCAAAAAAAACATTATTTTTGGGTTTTGATTCTTTTTCTTGTTACGCCGTTTACCGATCAGATTAATTCTTTTTATATATTGATAGATCGGGCTATTCTGAACGCGGCAATATCAAATATGTGTATTTTTTATTGTTTTATTTTGAATAGGATGAAAGGGAGGTGATTTGAACTTTTATATATTTTTAATTCTTTTAATATTTTTAAAAACTTTTTTTCTACTTTTTACTTGCTTAAATAGTCTCCATGGGAGACTAGAAGCTGCGATCATCTGATCACCTGCATTAAGTGCTAATCTGCTATGAACTCCGACCGCTGGGCGGCGCTCATAGCAGATTGGCTATGACAACCATAGGGGTCTCCTGCAGACCCCGGGTTGTCATGCCAACCCATCAGCAGCCCGCGATGGGCGTGCCAATGGGTGTGGTATGTGACGCGCTTCCGGCGCGGCCATGTTAAATGCCACTGTCGAAGATTAACAGCGGCATTTAACATGTTAATGGCCGCGAGTGGATCGCGATTCCTCCCGCAGCTGTTAAGGGCACATGACTGTTAGGGGCACATGACAGCTAATCAGATCAAGCCAGAGCCCACATCAAAGGGGGTGACATGACATGTGCCATACATATATGGCGCATATTGTGAAGGGGTTAAGCAAAAGACACCACTAACCAAACAACACCATGGAGGCCAAGGAGATCTCGAAACAAGTCAGTGACAAAGTTGTTGAGAAGTACAAGTCAGGGTTGGGTTATAAAAATTATCTCAAACTCTGATTATTCCCCGAAGCACAATCAAATCCATTATCATCAAATGGAAAGAACATGGTACCACACCAAACCAGCCAAGAGAGGGCCGCCCACCAAAACTCTCAGCCCAGGCAAAGAGGACATTAATCAGAGAAGCAGCATAGAGGCCAAAGGTAGGAAGGAGCTGTAGAGTTCCCAAACAGAGACTGGAGTGTCTGTCCGTACATAGGGGCACTTCAATTGTTTATTGCATGCCCACTAACTGCTGTGCCCTGTTTAAGGGGTTAAAATTTTGTGTCCCATGTTGTTCTCTCCTCCCCTCCTGGTTTTCACCCAATGGTCCATTTTCTCCTCCCTTGTTCCCTTCTTCATAAATACTGACCTTGCCTCTTCCAGTCTCTCTCCTCACAGCAGTGGGACCCGGAGGCTGCAAGATTCCGATACAATGTCTGCAGTATCTGCTGGTAGTTTCCTTGGTAGAAGACCCTTTCTGAGACCATCTAGTTCGTTAACGAGCTTGTGGAACTTCGGATAGGGATGCTATACTCCGAGAAGATTCCTCTCCACGTGCTGCTTGGCCTGTCTCACTCTTTGCTACTGGCTTTGCCTTGGCTGCAGAGACACGAGCCTGTCTTGGATTGGAGATCTGGAGAAGTACTTAGTTGGGATCAGGAATGCCATGAAACCTGTTTGGTCCCCATTCGTCCACTTCGTCCTCCGGCTTCTCCATCAAACCTCCCTGGCTTGCTGGCACCGTGTTTGGCGTACGCCAACATCTTTGACAAGAAGGAGGCTGAGACCCTGCCCCCTCATAGGCCGTATGACTGTCCTTTTGATCTCCTTCCAGGCACATCACCTCCATGAGGCCGAATCTACCCCCTGTCGCAGTCCAAGACCCGAGCCATGTCCTAGTATATCAAGGAGAATCTAGATAGTGGATTTATCCAGAAAACCTCCTCCTGGCTGGAGCGGGATTCTTCTTTGTAAAGAAGATGTCACGCTGTCTCTGTATACTGGAGGTAGGGGGCCTAAGCTGACCCTAAGCTGGGGCCCTGACTAATCCCTCAACCTGGAGGTACTGTTAAAGGTACAGAGGTCCAGGCCGCCAGCGTAACCCCTACCTCCTGAGGATCCCTGCACCTAAGTAATCTAGTCCTGAGAAGGACCCCGATCACAACAAAAGGGGACAAGTAATAATATGCCCACACACAGTACTTAGACGAACGAGACAGTACAAGGGAAAAACCAAAACCACCTTGCATACAAAAACTACACAACTACAACAGAGGGAACACCAACGGGAAAGGAGATAAATGATAAAGCGAGGAAGGGAAAAAACTCTCCGAATACACTTATCTCTGAAACTCCAAATACCACGATCCGCTCTGTTAGTCTGCATGAAATGCTTTCACCGACACTTCCCTAACAGACCAGCAGGCATTTGAAGGAGTCTCACTACAGCAGCATTGATTGCAGCTGGGCGAGGCTGGACCTCGTCTAGCACAGAGAGAGAGAGAATTAACTCCCTCACTGCCGAAAAACACAAAGCACCAAAAAGTCAGCTGCGAGAAGTCAGGCTGTGTAATCGTGACGATCTTCGTGGCGACACACCCGTGACAGTACCCCCCCTTCTACGAGGGGCCTCCGGACCCTCAGGGCCAGGTTTATCCGGGTGAGTCGTGTGGAAGGCCCGAACTAATCGGTCTGCGTTAATATCCGACGCAGGAACCCACATCCTCTCCTCAGGACCATACCCTTTCCAATGAACCAGGTACTGAAGGGACCGGCGATTAAAGCGTGAATCGATGACCCTCGATACCTGGAACTCCAAGTTACCCTTGACCACCACTGGAGGGGGAGGTAAAGGTGACGGTACCACCGGCGCCACATACCTCTTAAGCAACGATCTGTGGAACACGTTGTGAATTTTAAACGTAGGGGGGAGGTCAAGACAGAATGCCACCGGATTAATAATAGAACTGATTCTGTACGGCCCGATGAACCTGGGACCCAGTTTCCAGGAGGGAACCTTAAGTTTTATATTCCTGGTAGACAACCATACCCGATCGTTCACACTTAGGTCCGGACCAGACACTCTCCTCCTATCAGCCATACGTTTGTATCGGTTCCCCATAGTATTCAGATTCTTCAGCACCCCTCTCCATACTGAAGCGAGTGATGAGGAAAATCGTTCCTCCTCAGGAACCCCCGAAGAGCCCCCCCTACTGAAAGTACAAAACTGGGGGTGAAAACCATATGCCCCAAAAAACGGGGACTTACCAGTGGACTCGCTCCGCCTATTATTAAGAGCAAACTCTGCCAGAGGTAAGAAAGAAGCCCAGTCCTCCTGGTTCTCTGACACAAAACACCGGAGATATGTCTCCAAGCTCTGGTTCATACGTTCCGTCTGACCATTGGTCTGAGGATGAAAAGCCGATGAGAACGACAAATGCATCCCCCGCCGTGCACAAAACGCCTTCCAGAACTTGGACACAAACTGAGACCCCCGATCAGACAACACCTCGGAGGGTACCCCGTGAAGCCTCACAATCTCCCCAATGAACACCTGCGCAAGAGTTTTAGCATTAGGGAGAGCCGGAAGAGCGATAAAATGTGCCATCTTGCTGAACCTGTCCACTACAACGAGTATGACCGTTTTACCCGAAGACGGAGGGAGGTCCGTAATAAAGTCCATAGACAGATGAGTCCAAGGACGCTCCGGGATCTTCAAAGGTAAGAGGGCCCCAGACGGACGGGTATGTGAGGTCTTAGAGCGCGCACAAACCCCACAGGACGCGACAAAAGTTACCACCTCCTTATGTAAGTTAGGCCACCAAAACCGACGCGAGAGGAGATCCACAGTTGCTCTACTCCCCGGGTGTCTTGCAAAAACTGAGTTATGGTGTGCCTCGATCACCTTTTGTCGCAACTGATCTGGAACAAACAGTCTCCCCGGAGGTCCAACAGGGGCGTCCCCCTGAGCCTCCAATACCTCCTCCTCCAGCTCAGAGCATACTGCCGAAACCACCACCCCCTCCTGAAGGATAGGAATCGGGTCGTCCGTATTCCCGGCCCCAGGGAAACTACGAGATAAGGCATCCGCCTTTACATTTTTTGACCCAGGACGATATGTAACGACAAAATTAAACCTGGTAAAAAACAACGACCACCTAGCTTGTCTGGGATTCAGACGTTTCGCGGACTCCAGATATAGCAGGTTCTTGTGATCGGTGATGACGGTGACCGGATGGACTGCCCCCTCCAAAAAATGGCGCCACTCCTCAAAAGCTAACTTAATGGCCAAGAGTTCCCTATTGCCGACATCGTAATTCCTCTCAGCGGACGACAATTTTTTAGAGAAAAAGGCGCACGGATGCCACTTACCAGGGGACGAACCTTGTGACAATACTGCTCCCACCCCTACCTCGGAAGCGTCTACCTCTACAATGAATGGCTGTGACGCATCAGGTTGAATGAGTATGGGTGCCGAGGCAAAACATTTTTTCAAGGAAGAGAATGCTTGACAAGCCTTGTCAGACCACCTAGAAAAATCCGTCCCCTTTTTAGTCATGTCTGTGAGAGGCTTAACCATGGACGAGAAATTACGAATGAACTTCCGGTAATAATTAGCAAACCCCAGGAAACGTTGTAGTGCCTTAAGATTCTCTGGCCGATCCCACTCAAGAACTGCCCGCACTTTCCCAGGGTCCATACGAAAACCGGACGCTGAAACCAGGAAGCCTAAAAACTGGAGTTCCTGTACGGCGAACACACACTTTTCCCATTTGGCATACAGTTTATTATCCCGCAAGATCTGTAACACCTGCCTAACGTGCTCCTAATGAGACACCAGATCCGGCGAGTAAATTAAGATATCATCCAGATATATGACAACAAACTGTCCCACCAGGCGGCGAAAAATGTCATTAACAAAGTGTTGGAACACCGCCGGGGCATTAGTCAGACCGAATGGCATGACAAGGTTCTCATAATGCCCCTCCGGAGTGTTAAACGCCGTCTTCCACTCATCCCCCTCCTTCATCCTAATCAGATTGTACGCCCCCCTGAGATCCAACTAAGAGGACCATTTGGCGCCCACGATCTGATTAAAGAGATCGGGAATAAGTGGGAGCGGATACGGATCTCGGACCGTAATCCGATTAAGTTCACGGAAATCCAGGCAAGGGCGTAGGCCTCCATCTTTCTTCTTAACAAAGAAGAACCCCGCAGCCACCGGTGAAGATGAAGGTCTAATATGCCCCTTAGCCAGACTTTCTGAAATATAATCCTTCATGGCCTGCCTCTCAGGACCAGAAAGGTTATACAACCTAGCTTTAGGTAACTTGGCCTCAGGGAGCAGTTTTACAGAACAGTCATACTCGCGATGAGGAGGTAGTTCCTGACACCCTTTCTCTGAGAATACATCCTCAAAGTCCGCCAGAAATGGAGGTAAGACCCAAGGAGTAACCGCACCGATGACCGTGTTCATGCAGTTTTTATTACAGAATTTACTCCATTGGCTTATCTCTCTGGTTTGCCAATTAATAACCGGGTTATGCTTAGTTAACCAAGGAAGGCCCAACACTATAGGAGTGGGAAGACCCTCCAACACGTAGCAAGACAACAGTTCTTTATGTATCGCCCCCACTTGAAGTTTTACATCATGCACAGCTTGCAAAAAACTTCCCTGACCGAGAGGCCTGGCATCGATCGAGAATATGGGGATGGGTTTAGCCAACTCACTCAATCGCATACCTTGAACCCGGGCAAACCGAGCATCAACCAGATTAGCCCCGGCCCCACTATCCAGAAGAACAGATATCCTTTCAGTTCTCGTACCCACCACCACCTCCGCCGGTACGAGAAACTGAGACGAACCTAGGGACGAAATACCTACTCCCAGATTGCCGTCCACCACACAACCTGGGATCAACAGTTTTCCGACGACTCTTCACTCTGCAAGGGACGGGATGGACACCCCCCAATAAAATGTCCCTTTCTCCCGCAGAAGAAACACCTTCCTGTCTTATGGCGCACCACCGGTCCCCTCCCCCGAAATGATGTCCCTCCTAATTGCATAGGCTCCTCTGGACTGACCAGGGGAACCACCATATGAGGGGACCTTGTAGGAGGTGGAGTCATCACAGGGGGTAGAGTTATCCCGCACCTCTCCCGAAGCCGTCTGTCAACGCGAATAGCAAGGGCCATATCGGCTTCCAGTGACGCGGGAGAGTCATACTGTGCCAACACATCCTGTAATTTGTCGGATAAACCTTGACAAAACTGGCTCCTAAGAGCCGGGTCATTCCACTGGGTGTCCGTGGCCCACCTATGGAACTCCGAACAGAATTCCTCCGCCGGACGATCTCCCTGCTGAATCCTACGTAACTTAGACTCAGCAAGGGAGATCCGATCTGGGTCATCATATACGAGTCCCAGAGCAGCGAAAAACCTATCCACTGACTGGAGAGCCGGGGAGCCCGGGGGAAGAGAGAACGCCCAAGATTGTGGGTCCCCTTGTAGGAGCGAGATGACAATTCCCACCCTTTGTTCTTCACTCCCCGATGACCGAGGCCGCAGCCGAAAGTACAACTTGCATGCCTCCCGGAAAACAATAAACTTGTCCCGCCCCCCAGTGAACCTGTCAGGGAGAGCTACTTTAGGTTCTGGTCCGGCTTGCTCCTGAGGATACAAAACCTTGGACCTAACGTCCGCCAGCTCCATGGACAAACTCTGCAACTGCCGAGCTAGACCGGCTACTGGATCCATGGTAGCTGGAGAAAAACTAAGTGGTCGGTGAAAATGTCACGCTGTCTCTGTATACTGGAGGTAGGGGGCCTAAGCTGACCCTAAGCTGGGGCCCTGACTAATCCCTCAACCTGGAGGTACTGTTAAAGGTACAGAGGTCCAGGCCGCCAGCGTAACCCCTACCTCCTGAGGATCCCTGCACCTAAGTAATCTAGTCCTGAGAAGGACCCCGATCACAACAAAAGGGGACAAGTAATAATATGCCCACACACAGTACTTAGACGAACGAGACAGTACAAGGGAAAAACCAAAACCACCTTGCATACAAAAACTACACAACTACAACAGAGGGAACACCAACGGGAAAGGAGATAAATGATAAAGCGAGGAAGGGAAAAAACTCTCCGAATACACTTATCTCTGAAACTCCAAATACCACGATCCGCTCTGTTAGTCTGCATGAAATGCTTTCACCGACACTTCCCTAACAGACCAGCAGGCATTTGAAGGAGTCTCACTACAGCAGCATTGATTGCAGCTGGGCGAGGCTGGACCTCGTCTAGCACAGAGAGAGAGAGAATTAACTCCCTCACTGCCGAAAAACACAAAGTACCAAAAAGTCAGCTGCGAGAAGTCAGGCTGTGTAATCGTGACGATCTTCGTGGCGACACACCCGTGACAGAAGAAGGATGGATTGCTTCAACCCTGTATCAACTATAGGGGACTAAATCAGATGATGATAAAAAATAAATATCATCTGCCTCTAATCTCCGAACTGTTTGATCGTCTCAAGGGTTCCAGAGTCTTCTTGAAACTTGACCTTTCGGGGGCGCACAATCTGATCCGAATTTGCCAGGGAGATGAATGGAAAACTGCCTTTAACCCCTTAGTGAGGAAGCCAATTATGTCTTTAATGACGAAGCCAAATTTTACAATTCTGACCACTGTCAATTTATGAGGTAATAACTCTAGAACGCTTCAATGAATCCCACTGATTCTGAGTTTGTTTTTTCATGATATATTGTACTTCATTATAGTGGTAACATTTCTTCAATATGACTTGCGTTTATTTTGCAATTTTCAAAATTTTAATTCTTATGCTCTTAAATCAGAGCATTACAGGTGCATCTCACTAAATTAGAATATCATCAAAAAGTTAATTTATTTCAGTTCTTCAATACAAAAAGTGAAACTTTTATTAACTTTATTCTAAAGAGTCATTACAAATAGAGTGATCTATTTCAAGTGTTTATTTCTGTTAATGTTGATGATTATGGCTTACAGGCAATGAAAACACAAAAGTCATTATCTCTGTAAATTAGAAAACTTTATAACAACAGCTTGAAAAATGTTTTTAAAATACGAAATGTTGGCCTACTGAAATGTATGTTCAGTAAATGCACTTAATATTTTGTTGGGGCTCCTTTTGCATTAATTACTGCATCAATGCGGCGTGGCATGGAGGCGATCAGCCTGTGGCACTGCTGAGGTGTTATGGAAGCACAGGTTGCTTTGATAGCAGCCTTCAGCTCATCTGCATTGTTGGGTCTGGTGTCTCTCATCTTCCTCTTGACAATATCCCATAGATTCTCTTTTGGGTTAATGTCAGGCAAGTTTGCTGGCCAATGAAGCACAGTAATGCTGTTGTTTTTAAACCAGGTATTGGCACTTTTGGCAGTGTGGACAGGTGCCAAGTCCTGCTGGAGAATGAAATTTCCATCTCCAAAAAAGCTTGTCAGCAGAGGGAAGCATGAAGCGCTCTAAAATTTCCTGGTAGACGGCTGCGCTGACTTTGGTCTTGATAAAACACAGTGGACCTACACCAGGAGATGACATGGCTCCCCAAACCATCACTGATTGTGGAAACCTCACACTAGACCTCAAGCTGCTTGGATTGTGTGCCTTTCCACTCTTCCTCCAGACTCTTGGACCTTGATTTTCAAATGAAAATTGGAACTCTGGGACCTTGTGGAGTTTGTCAATGACTGCCTTTTGGACATCTGTCAAGTCAGGAGTCTTCCCATGATTGTGGAGCCTACTGAAACAGACTAAGGGACCTTTTTAAATGCTTAGGAAGCCTTTGCTGGTGTTTTTTGTTATTTATTTTAATTTACTGAGATAATGACTGTTGTGTTTTCATTGGTTGTAAGCCATAATCATCAACATTAACAGAAATAAACACTTGAAATAGATCACTCTGTTTGTAATGACTCTATATAATATAGGAGTTTCACTTTTTGGATTGAAGAACTGAAATAAATTAACTTTTTGATGATATTCTAATTTTGTGAGATGCACCTGTATTTCACACAAAATAGTTAATAAATAACATTTCCCACATGTCTACTTTATATCAGCACAATTTTTGCAACAACATTTATTTTTAGGAAGTTATAAGAGTTAAAAGTTGGTCAGCGATTTCTCATTTTTCCAACAAAATTTAAAAAAACATTTTTTTAGGGTTCACATCACATTTGAAGTGACTTTGAGGGGTCTATATGACAGAAAATACCCAAAAGTGACACCATTCTAAAAGCTGTACCCCTCAAGGTGCTCAAAACTACATTCAAGAAGTTTATTAACCCTTCACCCTTCAAGTGCTGCACAGGAACAGAAGCAACGTGGAAGGAAAAAATGAACATTTAACTTTTTTCGCAACGATTTTACTGCAGACCCCAATTTTTTTTTTATTTTCATAAGGATAACGACAAAATGGACCACAAAATTTGTGCAATTTCTCATGACCATGCTGATACCTCGTATGTGGAGGAAAATCTCTGTTTGGGTGCACAGCAGGGCTCGGAAGGCAAGGAGCGCCATTTGACTTTTTGAACACAAAATAGGCTGGAATCTAGAGCGTTTGGAGAGCCGCTGATGTGCCTAAACAGTGGAAACCACCCACAAGTGACCCCATTTTGGAAATTAGTCCCCTCAAGGATTTTATCAAAGGTTATTATGAGCGTTTTGAACCCAGAGGTATTGCACAAAATTTTATAACATTAGGTTGTCATATTGAATATGTTGTCATTAGTGTTGAGTGCAAGTGCTCACTACTTGAGTATGCAGAGAGTATCGCAGGTGTTCGAGTGAGATGCTCGATTCCCTGCCCCGCATGTTTCAGGGCTGTTATATACCCCCAAAAAAACATGCGGGGATTGACCATGTCCATCATGTTAGTAACAAAAGAAATTTGATTTTTTTTTTACTGTGCACGAGGTCTGTATACAACAGAATATAAGCGCCAGAAAATTACAAGCTGAGATGTAGCCTGCTATATCACTTTAGTAACAAAAGAAATTACATTTTTTACTGTGGACGAGTCCTGTATACAGTAGAATATATGTGCCAAAAAATTCTAGCTGAGATGTGGCCTGCTGTATCACGTTAGTAACAAAAGAATTTAGATTTTTTTTTACTGTGGATGAGGCCTGCTGTATGTATCACGGTAGTAACAAAAAAAATGTGATGTTTTACTGAGGAGCCCTCGATACAGCAGAATCTCAGCGCAAAAGAATTACAAAGTCAGATGTAGCTTGCTTAAAAGGGTTGTCCACTACTATTCAAAATAGCCTAATGTATTTTTATGATGAAAAGAAGCTTCTTTCTAATTACCTCCCGCTGCTGTTTCTGCCTGTGAGCGGCGCTATCGCGGGCTGCTCATGGGCAGCACATGACCACCCGCTGATGTCACGTCAAGTGAGGCGTGACTCAGCGCTGGGGTCCCCGCGGTGGCTGCTGGGCTGTGGGCGGGGTTACCCCACGCGTCACGCCCAGCATCCACCGCACGCTTTCCCAATGAATGAGGAGAGCGCACGGTGGATGCTGGGTATGACGCGCGGGGTAACCCCGCCCACAACCCAGCAGCCACCGTGGAAAGCAGAAGAGGGACTCCCGGCTGCATCCGGAATCATGACGTGACATCAACGGATGTCAGAGCCGGCTGCCTGTGAGCGGCCAGTGATAGCACCGCTCACAGGCAGAAACAGCAGAGGGAGGTAATTAGAAAAAAGCTTCTATTCAGCATAAAAACACATTGGGCTATTTTGAATAGTAGTGGACAACCCCTTTAATGTAGCACGGTAGGAACAGAAAAAATTAGAGTTTCAAAGGTGTACTCATGCACCCACATAGCCCGTACAGTATAATGCACATCCATAGCCCATACAGTATAATGCACCCCCATAACCCATACAGCATGATGCACCCCATAGCCCATACAGTATAATGCACATCCATAGCCCATACAGTATAATGCACCCCCATAACCCATACAGCATGATGCACCCCATAGCCCATACAGTACAGGGTGGGCCATTTATATGGATACACCTAAATTAAATGGGAATGGTTGGTGATATCAACTTCCTGTTTGTGGCACATTAGTATATGGGAGGGGGAAAACTTTTCCAGATGGGTGCTGACCATGGCAGGCATTTTGAAGTTGGTCATTTTGGATTCAACTTTATTTTTTTCAATGGGAAGATGGTTATGTGACACATCAAACTTATTGAGAATTTCATGAAAAAAACAATGGTGTGCTTGGTTTTAACGTAACTTTATTCTTTCATGAGTTTTTTACAAGTTTATGAGTACTTATAAAATGTGTTCAAAGTGCTGCCCATTGTGTTGGACTGTCAATGCAACCCTCTTTTACCACTCTTGACACACTGATAGCAACACCGCAGAAGAAATGCTAGCACAGGCTTCCAGTACCCTCATAGCTCATACAGTATAATGCAACCCATAGCCCATAGAGTATAATGCACCCACATAGAGTATAATGCACCCCATAACCCATACAGTATAATGCACCCCCATATCCCATACAGTATAATGAACCCCCATTTAGAATAATACTCCCCCATAGCCCATACAGTATAATGCACCCCCATATAGTATAATGCACCTCACAGTCTGTGCAGTATAATGCACCCCCATAGCCCATACAGTATAATGCACCCCCATATAGTATAATGCACCCCCATAGCCCATACAATATAATGCACCCCAATATAGTATAATGCACCCCATAGCCCATACAGGATAATGTATCCCCATAGCCCATACAGTATAATGCACCCCCATAGCCCATACAGTATAATGCACCCCATAGCCCATACAGTGTAATGCACACCCATAGCACATACAGTATAATGCACCCCCATATAGTATAATGCACCCTCATAGCCCATACAGTATAATGCATCCTCGGATAGTATAATGCACCCCTATAGCCCATACAGTATAATGCATCCCCAGATAGTATAATGCACCCCCATAGCCCATACAGCATAATGCACCCCAATATAGTATAATGCACCCCATAGCCCATACGGTATAATGTACCCCCATAGCCCATACAGTATAATGCACCCCCATACCCCATACAGTATAATGCACCCCATAGTCCATACAGTATAATGCACACCCATAGCCCATACAGTATAATGCACCCCCATATAGTATAATGCACCCTCATAGCCCATACAGTATAATTCACCCCATAGACCACACAGTTTAATGTACCCCCATAGCCCATACAGTATAATGCACCTTCATAGCTCATGCAGTATAATGCACCCCCATAGCCCATACAGTATAATACACCCCCATAGCCCATACAATAGAATGCATCCCCATATAGTATAATGCACCCCCATAGCTCATACTGTATAATGCACCCCATATATGATATTATGCACTCCATAGCTCATTCAGTATAATGCACCCCCATAGTCCATATGGTATAATGCACCCCCATATAGTATAATGCACCCCATAGCCCATACAGGATAATGTATCCCCATAGCCCATACAGTATAATGCAACCCCATAGCCCATACAGTATAATGCACCCCATAGCCCATACAGCATAATGCACACCCATAGCCCATACAGTATAATGCACCCCCATATAGTATAATGCACCCTCATAGCCCATACAGTATAATGCATCCTCAGATAGTATAATGCACCCCTATAGCCCATACAGTATAATGCATCCCCAGATAGTATAATGCACCCCATAGCCCATACAGTATAATGCACCCCAATATAGTATGATGCACCCCATAGCCCATACGGTAAATGTACCCCCATAGCCCATACAGTATAATGCACCCCCATAGCCCATACAGTATAATGCACCCCCATATAGTATAATGCACCCTCATAGCCCATACAGTATAATTCACCCCAGAGACCACACAGTTTAATGTACCCCCATAGCCCATACAGTATATTGCACCCCCATAGCTCATACAGTATAATGCACCCCCATATAGTATAATGCACCCTCATAGCCCATACAGTATAATTCACCCCATAGACCACACAGTTTAATGCACCCCATAGTCCATACAGTATAATGCACACCCATAGCCCATACAGTATAATGCACCCCCATATAGTATAATGCACCCTCATAGCCCATACAGTATAATTCACCCCATAGACCACACAGTTTAATGTACCACCATAGCCCATACAGTATAATGCACCCCCATAGCCCATACAGTATAATGCACCCCATAGTCCATACAGTATAATGCACACCCATAGCCCATACAGTATAATGCACCCCCATATAGTATAATGCACCCCCATAGCTCATACTGTATAATGCACCCCATATATGATATTATGCACTCCATAGCTCATTCAGTATAATGCACCACCATAGTCCATATGGTATAATGCACCCCCATATAGTATAATGCACCCCACAGCCCATTCAGTATAATGCACCCCCATAGCCCATACAGTATATTGCACCCCATATATAATGCACCCCATAGCCCATTAAGTATAATGCACCCCTATAGCCCATACAGTATAATGCACCCCTATAGCCCATATAGTATAATGCACTCCCATACAGTATAATGCACCCCAGAGCCTGTGCAGTATAATGCACCCTCATAGCCCATACAGTATAATGTACCCCCATACAGTATAATGCACCCCCACAGCCTTTACAGTATAATGCACCCCCATAGCTCATGAAGTATAATGCACCCCCATATACTATAATGCACCCGCACAGCCCATAGAGTATAATGCACCCCCATATAGTATAATGTGTGGTGCCCCTGCGGGTTCAGTCGCCACAGAGGTACTGCATCTCATCCAGAGGTGTGGTATCTCACTCTCAGGTAAGGAAGGAGTACTGCCCGGGACCCTAACACCTGCATCCAACACTACACTACTCCAGACCAGCAGGAGGGGCAAGATGCGCTGCTCCTCTGCTGAGCCCTGTCCCTGGCTGGAGTGGGGGGAACCAAAGTAGGGGGAACCATGTAGTGGGTGTAGGTGGAGGAAGAAGATTAGGGGAGCACTTGAGAAGGAGGATATAAAAAGGGGAAGCCATCTTGTGAGGAGTGGTGAGTCTGATGACTTCAGTGAGAGGAAGAGAGTGTGTGGAGCAGGATCTCAGCAGGAGCTCTGCTCAGGAGGAGGGCCTAGTTAGAGAGGCCAAGGACAGAATGAAGAGAGGAGAGGAGCAGGAAGGAAGGCTCCAGTAAAGCAGAAAGGATCCCAGTGCTGGAGGCCACCCGTACGCCCTAATCTACCAGGCGGTGGAGGGATTGAGCCGCAGAAGGGGACCGGCCACTAAACTAGCAGAGTTCTTCAAGTCTCAACTAGGTAACCGGAGGGTGCAGCATTTCAGGTGCTGCAGCCAAAAGCCACATCTAACTCACCAAAAAGGTGGCCATAGAGGACCCAGGGGACAGAGAAGACGTCGCCCGACAAGGTCCGCGGTCACTGGCTTGGGACACTGGGTGTGAGGTGCAGGGAGACGGCCAGAAGGAACACACAGAAGGGGGTCCCGTTATGTACTCCGGAGGTACCTGCGGGTTTGCTGAACCCCTCCCTGAGTAAGCACAGGACGACGTGGGAAGTTACCCTGGCCCTGGTAACTTGGAGTCTAAAAATCGTGAGTAAAATCCTGAAGCCTGCACCCCACTGTCTCTGCGAATTATTACTGTGCCATCATCCCCTGCACTACACTGCACAGCAACATCTATAACATCACCATTTCCTGCCCTGGAGCTAAGCTCTGCCTGTGGAGAGCTGTACCAACTCTGCTGCACTAACATCAGCTCCAGAGGACCTGCTCCACAGCGGCGGCTCCCTTTTGCCGCATACCACAGGTGGTGTCATGAACTTTAAAAGAACTTTAAATCCCCGTTATTAAATCATTCCCCTTTTATTGACTGCCCTGGGTCACGGACCGGGTCACCACCACTGTGACATCTCCCCTAGCAACGACCGGCCCAGCTACCGAGTACCCCACGGCCCAGGGGGCTCGTCAACTTGGCGTCACGAACAGGATATGAACTCACCCATTATCACCGGGTATTGTGTGCCTAGAGACTGTGTTTGATACTGAATGTGGCGCCCGCCCCAGAAGAACGGGCGCCATTATGTGCGTGATGGAAGACAACAAGAAACCACCTCCCATCATGGGCCGGGTTCCAGAATGGCGCCAAAAGCGGGGCCCACCCCGAGCAGCAGTGCCCATGTATGTAGATGTGTCCATCAAGGTGGGGGGGCCGCCCCTAGGTGTGGCCGACAGAAAGCTGCCATGGAACCGCCCCCCAAAAGGGGAGAGGAGAAGAGAAACAGTGGAGACAGGGTGTGGTCTCCAGCAGACCAGACACCGCACCCGGCAGGCAACATGGAGAGGAGTCAGGAGCAAGCTCCCGTCCGTGGCCTGTAGCACGCCGAGATGCCTCTTACTCTGGAAGAAGCGATCTCAAAACTGTCCCTGGAGGACACAGAGTTCCTCCACCCACGCCGAGGTACGGGAGCTGGGCCGCAGAATGGAGAAGGCCCAGTAGGCCGCAATCGCAGGTTGGAAAGACGAGCTGCTGGAAAAGATTGCGACCCGGCAGCAGCCAATGCTGTGCAACATCAGCAGCGCCCCAGCCCCGGCGGAGCCTGAATGGATCCAGGAGGCAGATACCAGCACAGGAGCGGCCGCGGGAGCAGGTAAGAGGAGTCTCCCTGTCCCGGGCGCTGAGAGTGCTGACCTGCTCCTGGGCCCCCTGGCGGAGCCTCCAATCCCGGGTGCCTATTCCGCAAACCTACTTCTAGGCCCCCTACCAGAGCCACCGAGTGGGTGTACGGAAGCCCCGTCTATGACTGGTCCGCCAAGTTTGAGGACCAGCAGGGACTCCCTCTGACACCCACACCCGCACCCCCGGTTGCCTGCCAAGGATGAGAGGAGTTTTGATGGGGCAACCGGGAGGGGAACCTCATGGGGTTCCCGTGGGAGACCCAGACCCAGGCCCTCAGGAGGGAGGAGCACAGCAGGCGGGAGCTCCTGCAGTTGGAAAAGGAGCGGCACATCCGGCAGGTGCGTTGGGAGCAAATGGAGGCCCGGAATATGACGGCCAAAACCCGGGCCCACAAGATGAGATCTGCCACGCCCAGTCCCCGTCTGGAGGGGATTGTGGTAAAATTTGACCTGGAAGTCGGGTGGGGCTTCATTAGAGAGCCGCAGATGGCCCGGGACGTCTTTGTGAATCGGCAGGACATCGAGCCCCATCTCCAGCAGGGACATCCCGGCAGAGACCTCTTCCCCGGTGACCGTGTCACCTTTACCCGACACAAGGGAGAGCGCGGGTGGTATGCTCTCCAGGTGTACAGAGTAGTGGAGGAGGGAAAGGACATGCCTCCGCAGTGCAAGGCTGATGACCTGGCTGGGCCAGCCTACAACAGCGAACAGGTGTCTCCCAGAAGAGAGCACCACTACTAAGTGACTTGAGAGAAACGGAACTGTAAATAGTTACCCGGGAGGGTATAGCAGAAACGCTGCAAGTTCAACAGAGTTATGTGTGTGTTTACTTAATTACCCAGTGAGGGTACCAGAACTTGTAGGCTGAAAACTGTGAGCAGCCAAAAACTTTCCATGTAAATAGTTTGCACTTCTTAAAGTGCCCCTTATTGGTTTTATATAAATAGACCGCAGAACAAAAACCCGTTTGGCGTGGCAGAAGACGTGGTCCAACGACTGGATCATCTATGCCCTGCAGCCACGCTCAGGGCCTACGTTGAGGGTTTTCGGACGGATCCCTCATGTTCATCAGAATTGCACCTTGTTTAGTGGAATGGACACCCGGTTACAGATCGCGCTGTAACCTGCTAAAAATGTTTTATAAGGAAAATGTTTTACATATATGAAGAAAATTTTATAATGTTTGATAGAAATTAATAAGAAATATGTAATGTTCAAGGAATGTGCCTCCCATAAAGGAAAGAAAAGCTGTTTGTAAATTCTTCTAAGTGATGCATCTAAAAATTGCAAGTCTTTAAAATTGCTTTGTTTTTACTCTGTTCCAGCCCGCGGACGTGCTTTGTTTTACCAGGGGGGTATGTGGCGCCCCTGCGGGTTCAGTCGCCACAGAGGTACTGCATCTCACCTAGAGGTGTGGTATCTCACTCTCAGGTAAGGAAGGAGTACTGCCCGGGACCCTAACACCTGCATCCAACACTACACTACTCCAGACCAGCAGGAGGGGCAAGATGCGCTGCTCCTCTGCTGAACCCTGTCCCTGGCTGGAGTGGGGGGAACTCCAGTGAAACTCATATATTATATAGAGTCATTACAAACAGAGTGATCTATTTCAAGTGCTTATTTCTGTTAATGTTGATGATTATGGCTTACAGCCAATGAAAACACAAAAGTCATTATCTCAGTAAATTAGAATACTTTATAACAACAGCTTGAAAAATGTTTTTAAAATATGAAATGTTAACCTACTGAAATGTATGTTCAGTAAATTTCAGCAAATTATGAGAGTGTCGGACCCTCAGCAATCTTTTATTGAGTTGAGTTGTCAATTGTTAGGTCCCGGACAACCCTTTTAACAATCTATGCGGCACATGTCTCCACAAGATAGGCACTATGTATTGGGCTCTAAAATGGCATATTTGCAATTTTCATTCTACAACAGGAACTGTGCACTAATTTCTGGAAAACGTCAGTGGGGTAAAAATAGTCAGGGATGATTTCCTTTCCTTGTGTGTAGTTCACAATAATGGATCACCTTTTTGGGGATTTCTGCTGTTTTGCAAGCTTATGGGCTTATAGGCTACTAAGGAGAAATTTTGCGGTCCATTTTTGTCCTGCTGCCCTTGTGAAAATGAAACATTTGGGGCTAAAGCAACATTTTTGTGGGAAAAATCTTAATTTTCATTTTTATCTTCCACATAGCTTTAATTCCTATGAAACACCTAAAAGGTTAATAAACTTCTTGAATGTGGTTATGAACACCTTGAGGGATGAAGTTTATAAAATGGTGTATTTTTGGGTATTTTCTGTCACATACTCCTCTCAAAGTCAATTCTAATTTGATGTCCCTAAACAAAGTTGGTTTCGTAAATTTTGTGGCAAAAATGAAAAATTGCTGAAAAACTTTTAACCTGTCTATCTTCCTAACAAAATAAATTATGTTTAAAAAATGATGCTGATTAGTGTTGAGCGAGCATGCTCGACACTGCTCGGTAGTCGCTCGAGCATCTCATTACTCAGGATGTTCGGCGAGCACCGAGCATTTCCGGGTTACTCGGGCGGGAGCTCGGGTCTGCGCCCTGCATGTTTGGCGCTCTTTACAGAGCCAATGAACATGCAGGGTTTGCCAGCCAGTCAATGTAATGCCGCAGTCGTGTTGGTTGTGGGCATTACAGTGATTGGCTGGTCGCACAGCGTCACCTCGAGTATTTAAAACCGGGCGCTGCCATCTTGGACACAGTCGTTCCGGATCAGACAGTGTAGGGAGAGTGGCGCTGAGCTACGAAGAGATTTATACTGCGAAATAGGTAGCGTAGGGTCTCTAAAGCCTGCAAAATCAAACAAACAGTCCATCTTAGGACTAATATCCATCCCAGATATCAGGCAGGCAGGCAGGATGTAGAGGAGATGCAGTGGTTATACCAACAAGCACTGCATTACAGTCCTGTGTGCTACCGCTGCTCAAATTGCTAGACTTAGCCCCAGGTCTCAGGGGCCAGGAAAAATCCTTTTTTTTTTCATCTAAATCCTCTTTTTTTTTTTCCCTAAGTCAGACTGTACAAATACCTGTATTATTAACCTTTTGGTATTCCCTCCCCCCCAAAAAAAAGTTTTCAGACACAAATATATCTGTTTAAAAGAGTCTGGTTTCAGCCAGATAACTAGAACTGTGGTTTTGCAGTTCTACGGTTCAAATCTCTGTATTATCCACTTTTTTTGCCTTTTTTCCATAAAAAAAACAGTTTGAGTGTCTCGCTGATTGTTCAGACACAAATATATCTATTTAAAAAAGTCTGGTATACGCCAGGAAATTAGAACTGTGGTTTTCCTCTTCCACGGTTCAAATCTTGGTGTAATCCACCTTTTTGCATAAAAAAAAATGTTTCAGTGTCTCGCTGACTGTTCAGACACAAATATATCTGTTTAAAAGATTCTGGCGTAGGCCAGAGAACTAGTACTGTGGTTTTCCTCTTCTACGGTTCAAATCTGGTTGTAATCCACCTTTTTACCTAAAAAAAAAAACGTTTCAGTGTCTCACTGGCTGTTCAGACACAAATATATCTGTTTAAAAGATTCTGGTGTAGGCCAGAGAACTAAAACTGTGGTTTTCCTCTTCCACGGTTCAAATCTGGATGTAATCCACCTTTTTGCATAAAAAAAACAATTTCAGTGTCTCGCTGACTGTTCAGACACAAATATATCTGTTTAAAAGATTCTGGTGTAGGTCAGAGAACTAGAACTGTGGTTTTCTTCTTTCACGGTTCAAATCTGGGTGTAATCCACCTTTTTGCCTTTTTTACATAAAAATAAAAGTTTCAGTGTCTCGCTGACTGTTCAGACACACATATATCTGTTTAAAAGATTCTGGTGTAGGCCAGAGAAATAAAAATGTGGGTTTCCTCTTCCACTGTTCAAATCTGGGTGTTATCCACCTTTTTGCCTTTTTTCAATAAAAAAATAACAGTTTGAGTGTTTCACTGACTGTTAAGACACAAATATATCTGTTTAAAAGATTCTGGTGTAGACCAGAGAACTAAAACTGTGGTTTTCCTCTTCCACGGTTGAAATCTGGGTGTTATCCACCTTTTTGCCTTTTTTCAATAAAAAAAAAACAGTTTGAGTGTTTCGCTGCCTGTTCAGACACAAATATATCTGTTTAAAAGATTCTGGTGTAGGCCAGAGAAATAGAACTGTGGTTTTCCTATTCCACGGTTCAATTCTGGGTTTAATCCACCTTTTTGCCTTTCTTACATATAAAAAAAACAGTTTGAATGTTTCGCTGACTGTTCAGACACAAATATATCTGTTTAAAAGATTCTGGTGTAGGCCAGAGAAATAGAACTGTGGTTTTCCTCTTTTACGGTTCAAATCTGGGTGTAATCCACCTTTTTGCCTTTTTTACATAAAAAAAAACGTTTAAGTATCTCGCTGACTGTTCAAACACAAATATATCTGTTTAAAGGATTCTGGTGTAGGCCAGAGAACTAGAACTGTGGTTTTCCTCTTCCACGGTTCAAATCTGAGTGTAATCCAACTTTTTGCATAGAAATAAACAGTTTCAGTGTCTCGCTGACTGTTCAGACACAAATATCTCTGTTTAAAAGATTCTGGTGTAGGCCAGAGAAATAGAACTGTGGTTTTCCTCTTCTAAGGTTCAAATCTGGGTGTAATCCACCTTTTTGCCTTTTTTACATAAAAAAAACGTTTCAGTGTCTTGCTGACGGTTCAGACACAAATATATCTGTTTAAAAGATTCTGGTGTAGGCCAGAGAACTAGAACTGTGGTTTTCGTCTTCCACGTTTAAATCTGGGTGTAATCCACCTTTTTGCCTTTTTTACATAAAAATAAAAGTTTCAGTGTCTGGCTGACTGTTCAGACACACAAATATCTGTTTAAAAGATTCTGGTGTAGGCCAGAGAAATAAAAATGTGGGTTTCCTCTTCCACGGTTCAAATCTGGGTGTTATCCACCTTTTTGCCTTTTTTCAATAAAAAAAAAACAGTTTGAGTGTTTCGCTGCCTGTTCAGACACAAATATATCTGTTTAAAAGATTCTGGTGTAGGCCAGAGAAATAGAACTGTGGTTTTCCTATTCCACGGTTCAATTCTGGGTTTAATCCACCTTTTTGCCTTTCTTACATATAAAAAAAACAGTTTGAATGTTTCGCTGACTGTTCAGACACAAATATATCTGTTTAAAAGATTCTGGTGTAGGCCAGAGAAATAGAACTGTGGTTTTCCTCTTTCACGGTTCGAATCTGGGTGTAATCCACCATTTTGCCTTTTTTACATAAAAAAAAAACGTTTAAGTATCTCGCTGACTGTTCAAACACAAATATATCTCTTTAAAAGATTCTGGTGTAGGCCAGAGAACTAGAACTGTGGTTTTCCTCTTCCACGGTTCAAATCTGAGTGTAATCCAACTTTTTGCATAGAAAAAAACAGTTTCAGTGTCTCGCTGACTGTTCAGACACAAATATCTCTGTTTAAAAGATTCTGGTGTAGGCCAGAGAAATAGAACTGTGGTTTTCCTCTTCTAAGGTTCAAATCTGGGTGTAATCCACCTTTTTGCCTTTTTTACATAAAAAAAAACGTTTCAGTGACTTGCTGACGGTTCAGACACAAATATATCTGTTTAAAAGATTCTGGTGTAGGCCAGAGAACTAGAACTGTGGTTTTCGTCTTCCACGGTTCAAATCTGGGTGTAATCCACCTTTTTGCCTTTTTTACAAAAAAATAAAAGTTTCAGTGTCTGGCTGACTGTTCAGACACACAAATATCTGTTTAAAAGATTCTGGTGTAGGCCAGAGAAATAGAATTGTGGTTTTCCTCTTCCACGGTTCAAATCTGGGTGTAATCCACCTTTTTGCCTTTTTTACATAAAAAAAACAGTTTCAGTGTCTCGCTGACTGTTCAGACACAAATATATCTGTTTAAAAGATTCTGGTGTAGACCAGAGAACTAAAACTGTGGTTTTCCTCTTCCACGGTTCAAATCTGGGTGTAATCCACCTTTTTGCATAAAAAAATGTTTCAGTGTCTCGCTGACTGTTCAGACACAAATATATCTGTTTAAAAGATTCTGGTGTAGACCAGAGAACTAAAACTGTGGTTTTCCTCTTCCACGGTTCAAATCTGGGTGTAATCCACCTTTTTGCCTTTTTTACATATAAATAAAAGTTTCAGTGTCTCGCTGACTGTTCAGATACACATATATCTGTTTAAAAGATTCTGGTGTAGGCCAGAGAACTAGAACTGTGGTCTTCCTCTTCCACCGTTCAAATCTGGGTGTAATCCACCTTTTTGCCTTTTTTACACAAAAGTAAAAAACGTTTCAGTGTCTCGTTGACTGTTCAGACACAAATATATCTGTTTAAAAGATTCTGGTGTAGGCCGGAGAACTAGAACTGTGGTTTTCCTCTTCCATGGTTCAAATCTGAGTGTAATCCACCTTTTTGCCTTTTTTACGTAAAAAAAAAAAAGTTTCAGTGTCTCGCTGACTGTTCAGACACAAATATATCTGTTTAAAAGATTCTGGTGTAGGCCAGAGAACTAAAACTGTTGTTTTATTCTCCTTTTCCACGGTTCAAATCTGGGTGTAATCCACCTTTTTGCATAAAAAAAAACAGTTTGAGTGTCTCGCTGACTGTTCAGACACAAATATCTCTGTTTAAAAGATTCTGGTGTAGGCCAGAGAAATAGAACTGTGGTTTTCCTCTTCTAAGGTTCAAATCTGGGTGTAATCCACCTTTTTGCCTTTTTTACATAAAAAAAAACATTTCAGTGTCTTGCTGACGGTTCAGACACAAATATATCTGTTTAAAAGATTCTGGTGTAGGCCAGAGAACTAGAACTGTGGTTTTCGTCTTCCACAGTTCAAATCTGGGTGTAATCCACCTTTTTGCCTTTTTTACATAAAAATAAAAGTTTCAGTGTCTGTCTGACTGTTCAGACACACGAATATCTGTTTAAAAGATTTTGGTGTAGGCCAGAGAAATAAAAATGTGGGTTTCCTCTTCCACGGTTCAAATCTGGGTTTAATCCACCTTTTTGCCTTTTTTCAATAAAAAAAAACCAGTTTGAGTGTTTCGCTGCCTGTTTAGACACAAATATATCTGTTTAAAAGATTCTGGTGTAGGCCAGAGAAATAGAACTGTGGTTTTCCTATTCCACGGTTTAATTCTGGGTGTAATCTACCTTTTTGCCTTTTTTACATAAAAAAAAACGTTTCAGTGTCTCGCTGACAGTTCAGACACAAATATATCTCCTTAAAAGATTCTGGTGTAGGCCAGAGAAATAGAATTGTGGTTTTCCTCTTCCACAGTTCAAATCTGGGTGTAATCCACCTTTTTGCCTTTATTACATAAAAAAAACAGTTTCAGTGTCTCGCTGACTGTTCAGACACAAATATATCTGTTTAAAAGATTCTGGTGTAGACCAGAGAACTAAAACTGTGGTTTTCCTCTTCCACGGTTTAATTCTGGGTGTAATCCACCTTTTTGCCTTTTTTACATAAAAAAACACATTTCAGTGTCTCGCTGTCTGTTCAGACACAAATATATCTGTTTAAAAGATTCTGGTGTAGACCAGAGAGCTAAAATTGTGGTTTTCCTCTTCCACGGTTCAAATCTGGGTGCAATCCACCTTTTTGCATTAAAAAAAACAGTTTAAGTGTATCGCTGACTGTTCAGACACAAATATACAGTTATATGAAAAAGTTTGGGCACCCCTATTAATCTTAAGGTTAATGTGTTGTAAAAATTGATGTTTTTGCAACAGCTATTTCAGTTTGATATATGTAATAAATGTTGGACACAGTAATGTTTGTGCCTTGAAATGAGGTTTATTGTACTAACAGAAAATGTGCAATCTGCATTCAAACAAAATTTGACAGGTGCATAAGTATGGGCACCTCACCAGAAAAGTGACATTAATATTTAGTAGATCCTCCTTTTGCAAAAATAACAGCCTCTAGTTGCTTCCAGTAGCTTTTAATGAGTTCCTGGATCCTGGATGAAGGTATTTTTGACCATTCCTCTTTACAAAACAATTCCAGTTCAGTTAAGTTTGATGGTCGCCGAGCATGGACAGCCCTCTTCAAATGATCCCACAGATGTTCAATGATATTCAGGTCTGGGGACTGGGATGGCCATTCCAGAACATTGTAATTGTTCCTCTGCATGAATGCCTGAGTAGATTTGGAGCGGTGTTTTGGATCATTGTCTTGCTGAAAGATCCATCCCCTGCGTAACTTCAACTTTGTCACTGATTCATGAACATTATTGTCAAGAATCTGCTGATACTGAGTGGAATCCATGCATCCCTCAACTTTAACAAGATTCCCGGTGCCGGCATTGGCCACACAGCCCCAAAGCATGATAGAACCTCCACCAAATTTTACTGTGGGTAGCAAGTGTTTTTCTTGGAATGCTGTGTGTTTTTTGCCACCATGCATAACGCCTTTTTGTATGACCAAACAACTCAATCCTGGTTTCATCAGTCCACAGGACCTTCTTCCGAAAAGAAATTGGCTTCTCCAAATGTGCTTTTGCATACCTCAGCCGACTCTGTTTGTGGCGTGCTTGCAGAAACGGCTTCTTTCGCATCACTCTCCCATACAGCTTTTCCTTGTGCAAAGTGCGTTGTATAGTTGACTGATGCACAGTGACACCAACTGCAGCAAGCTGATGCTGCAGCTCTCTGGAGGTGGTCTGAGGATTGTCCTTGACTGATCTCACCATTCTTCTTCTCTGCCTTTCTGATGTTTTTCTTGGCCTGCCACTTCTGGCCTTAACAAGAACTGTCCCTGTGTTCTTCCATTTCCTTACTATGTTCCTCACAGTGGAAACTGACAGGTTAAATCTCTGAGACAGCTTTTTGTATCCTTCCCCTGAACAACTATGTTGAATAATCTTTGTTTTCAGATCATTTGACAGTTGTTTTGAGGAGCCCATAATGCCACTCTTCAGAGGAGATTCAAACAGGAGAACAACTTGCAAGTGGCCACTTTAAGTAGCTTTTCTCATGATTGCATACACCTGGCTATGAAGTTCAAAGCTCAATGAGGTTACAAAACCAAAAAAAGTGCTTTATTAAGTCAGTAAAAAGTAGGTAGGAGTATTTAAAACAAGAAAATGATAAGGGTGCCCATACTTATGCACCTGTCAGATTTTGCTTGAATGCACATTGCACATTTTCTGTTAGTACAATAAACCTCATTTCAAGGCAGAAACATTACTGTGTCCAACAGTTATTACATATATCAAACTGAAATAGCTGTTGCAAAAACACCAATCTTTATAAAACATTAAGCTTAAGATTAACAGGGGTGCCCAAACTTTTTCATATAACTGTATCTGTTTAAAAGATGCTGGTGTAGGCCAGAGAACTAGAACTGTTGTTTTCCTCTTCCACGGTTCAAATCTGGGTGTAATCCACCTTTTTGCATAAAAATAATGTTTCAGTGTCTCGCTGACTGTTCAGATACAGATATATCTGTTTAAAAGATTCAGGTGGAGGCCAGAGAACTAGAACTGTGGTTTTCCTCTTCCACAGTTCAAATCTGGGTGTAATCCACCTTTTTGCATAAAGAAAACAGTTTCAGTGTCTTGCTGACTGTTCAGACACAAAAATATCTGTTTAAAAGATTCTGGTGTAGGCCAGACAACTAGAACTGTGGTTTTCCTCTTCCACGGTTCAAATCTGGGTGTAATTCACCTTTTTGCCTATTTTACATAAAAAACCCAGTTTGAATGTTTCGCTGACTGTTCACACACAAATATATCTGTTTAAAAGATTCTGGTGTACGCCAGAGAACTAGAACTGTGGTTTTCCTCTTTCACGGTTCAAATCTGGGTGTAATCCACCTTTTTGCCTATTTTACATAAAAAAAACAACATTTTGAATGTTTCGCTGACTGTTCAGACACAAATATCTCTGTTTAAAAGATTCTGGTGTAGGCCAGAGAAATAGAACTGTGGTTTTCCTCTTCCACGGTTCAAATCTGGGTGTAATCCACCTTTTTTACATAAAAAAAAACGTTTCAGCGTCTTGCTGAGGGTTCAGACACAAATATATCTGTTTAAAAGATTCTGGTGTAGGCCAGACAACTAGAACTGTAGTTTTCCTCTTTCACGGTTCAAATCTGGGTGTAATCCACCTTTTTGCCTTTTTTACATATAAATAAAAGTTTCAGTGTCTCGCTGACTGTTCAGATACAAATATATCTGTTTAAAAGATTCTGGTGTAGGCCAGAGAACTAGAACTGTGGTCTTCCTCTTCCACCGTTCAAATCTGGGTGTAATCCACCTTTTTGCCTTTTTTACACAAAAATAAAAAACGTTTCAGTGTCTCGTTGACTGTTCAGACACAAATATATCTGTATAAAAGATTCTGGTGTAGGCCGGAGAACTAGAACTGTGGTTTTCCTCTTCCATGGTTCAAATCTGAGTGTAATCCACCTTTTTGCCTTTTTTACGTAAAAAAAAAAAAGTTTCAGTGTCTCGCTGACTGTTCAGACACAAATATATCTGTTTAAAAGATTCTGGTGTAGGCCAGAGAACTAAAACTGTGGTTTTATTTTCCTTTTCCACGGTTCAAATCTGGGTGTAATCCACCTTTTTGCATAAAAAAAAAACAGTTTGAGTGTCTCGCTGACTGTTCAGACACAAATATATCTGTTTAAAAGATTCTGGTGTAGGCCAGAGAACTACAACTGTTGTTTTCCTCTTTCACGGTTCAAATCGGGGTGTAATCCACCTTTTTGCCTTTTTTACATAAAAAAAAAACGTTTCAGTGTCTCGCTGACTGTTCAGACACAAATATATCTGTGTAAAAGATTCTGGTGGAGGCCAGAGAACTAGAACTGTGGTTTTCCTCTTCCATGGTTCAAATCTGGGTGTAATCCACCTTTTTGCCTTTTTTCCATAAAAAAAACAGTTTGAGTGTCTCGCTGACTATTCAGACACAAATATATCTGTTTAAAAGATTCTGGTGTAGGCCAGAGAACTAGAACTGTGGTTTTCCTATTCCACGGTTCAAATCTGGGTGTTATCCACCTTTTTGCCTTTTTTACATAAAAAAAACAGTTTGAGTGTCTCGCTGACTATTCAGACACAAATATATCTGTTTAAAAGATTCTGGTGTAGGCCAGAGAACTAGAACTGTGGTTTTCCTATTCCACGGTTCAAATCTGGGTGTTATCCACCTTTTTGCCTTTTTTACATAAAAAAAAACGTTTCAGCGTCTCGTTGACTGTTCAAACACAAATATATCTGTTTAAAAGATTCTGGTGTAGGCCAGAGAACTAGAACTGTGGTTTTCCTCTTCCACGGTTCAAATCTGGGTGTAATCCACCTTTTTGCCTTTTTTACATAAAAAAAACAGTTTCAGTGTCTCGCTGACTGTTCAGACACAAATATAACTGTTTAAAAGATTCTGGTGTAGACCAGAGAACTAAAACTGTGGTTTTCCTCTTCCACGGTTCAAATTTGGGTGTAATCCACCTTTTTGCATAAAAAAATGTTTCAGTGTCTCGCTGACTGTTCAGATACAAATATATCTGTTTAAAAGATTCTGGTGGAGGCCAGAGAACTAGAACTGTGGTTTTCGTCTTCCACGGTTCAAATCTGGGTGTAATCCACCTTTTTGCCTTTTTTACATAAAAATAAAAGTTTCAGTGTCTCGCTGACTGTTCAGACACACATATATCTGTTTAAAAGATTCTGGTGTAGGCCAGAGAAATAAAAATGTGGGTTTCCCCTTCCACGGTTCAAATCTGGGTTTAGTCCACCTTTTTGCCTTTTTTACATAAAAAAACACGTTTCAGTGTCTCGCTGACTGTTCAGACACAAATATATCTGTTTAAAAGATTCTGGTGTAGACCAGAGAACTAAAATTGTGGTTTTCCTCTTCCACGGTTCAAATCTGGGTGCAATCCACCTTTTTGCATTAAAAAAAACAGTTTGAGTGTATCGCTGACTGTTCAGACACAAATATATCTGTTTAAAAGATTCTGGTGTAGGCCAGAGAACTAGAACTGTTGTTTTCCTCTTCCACGGTTCAAATCTGGGTGTAATCCACCTTTTTGCCTTTTTTACATAAAAAAAAAAACATTTCAGTGTCTCGCTGACTGTTCAGACACAAATATATCTGTTTAAAAGATTCTGGTGGAGACCAGAGAACTAGAACTGTGGTTTTCCTCTTCCATGGTGCAAATCTGGGTGTAATCCACCTTTTTGCCTTTTTTACATAAAAAAAAACGTTTCAATGTCTCGCTGACTGTTCAGACACAAATATATCTGTTTAAAAGATTCTGGTGTATGCCGGAGAACTAGAACTGTGGTTTTCCTCTTCCATGGTTCAAATCTGAGTGTAATCCACCTTTTTGCCTTTTTTACGGTAAAAAAAAAAGTTTCAGTGTCTCGCTGACTGTTCAGACACAAATATATCTGTTTAAAAGATTCTGGTGTAGGCCAGAGAAATAAAACTGTGGTTTTATTCTCCTCTTCCACGGTTCAAACCTGGGTGTAATACACCTTTTTGCATAAAAAAAAACAGTTTGAGTGTCTCGCTGACTGTTCAGACACAAATATATCTGTTTAAAAGATTCTGGTGTAGGCCAGAGAACTACAACTGTTGTTTTCCTCTTTCACGGTTCAAATCGGGGCGTAATCCACCTTTTTGCCTTTTTTACATAAAAAAAAACGTTTCAATGTCTCGCTGACTGTTCAGACACAAATATATCTGTTTAAAAGATTCTGGTGTAGGCCGGAGAACTAGAACTGTGGTTTTCCTCTTCCATGGTTCAAATCTGGGTGTAATCCACCTTTTTGCCTTTTTTCCATAAAAAAAACAGTTTGAGTGTCTCGCTGACTATTCAGACACAAATATATCTGTTTAAAAGATTCTGGTGTAGGCCAGAGAACTAGAACTGTGGTTTTCCTATTCCACGGTTCAAATCTGGGTGTTATCCACATTTTTGCCTTTTTTACATAAAAAAAAACGTTTCAGCGTCTCGTTGACTGTTCAAACACAAATATATCTGTTTAAAAGATTCTGGTGTAGGCCAGAGAACTAGAACTGTGGTTTTCCTCTTCCACGGTTCAAATCTGGGTGTAATCCACCTTTTTGCCTTTTTTACATAAAAAAAACAGTTTCAGTGTCTCGCTGACTGTTCAGACACAAATATATCTGTTTAAAAGATTCTGGTGTAGACCAGAGAACTAAAACTGTGGTTTTCCTCTTCCACAGTTCAAATTTGGGTGTAATCCACCTTTTTGCATAAAAAAATGTTTCAGTGTCTCGCTGACTGTTCAGATACAAATATATCTGTTTAAAAGATTCTGGTGGAGGCCAGAGAACTAGAACTGTGGTTTTCGTCTTCCACGGTTCAAATCTGGGTGTAATCCACCTTTTTGCCTTTTTTACATAAAAATAAAAGTTTCAGTGTCTCGCTGACTGTTCAGACACACATATATCTGTTTAAAAGATTCTGGTGTAGGCCAGAGAAATAAAAATGTGGGTTTCCCCTTCCACGGTTCAAATCTGGGTTTAGTCCACCTTTTTGCCTTTTTTACATAAAAAAACACGTTTCAGTGTCTCGCTGACTGTTCAGACACAAATATATCTGTTTAAAAGATTCTGGTGTAGACCAGAGAACTAAAATTGTGGTTTTCCTCTTCCACGGTTCAAATCTGGGTGCAATCCACCTTTTTGCATTAAAAAAAACAGTTTGAGTGTATCGCTGACTGTTCAGACACAAATATACAGTTATATGAAAAAGTTTAGGCACCCCTATTAATCTTAAGCTTAATGTTTTATAAAAATTGATGTTTTTGCAACAGCTATTTCAGTTTGATATATGTAATAAATGTTGGACACAGTAATGTTTGTGCCTTGAAATGAGGTTTATTGTACTAATAGAAAATGTGCAATCTGCATTCAAACAAAATTTGACAGGTGCATAAGTATGGGCACCTCACCAGAAAAGTGACATTAATATTTAGTAGATCCTCCTTTTGCAAAAATAACAGCCTCTAGTTGCTTCCTGTAGCTTTTAATGAGTTCCTGGATCCTGGATGAAGGTATTTTTGACCATTCCTCTTTACAAAACAATTCCAGTTCAGTTAAGTTTAATGGTCGCCGAGCATGGACAGCCCTCTTCAAATGATCCCACAGATGTTCAATGATATTCAGGTCTGGGGACTGGGATGGCCATTCCAGAACATTGTAATTGTTCCTCTGCATGAATGCCTGAGTAGATTTGGAGCGGTGTTTTGGATCATTGTCTTGCTGAAAGATCCATCCCCTGCGTAACTTCAACTTTGTCACTGATTCATGAACATTATTGTCAAGAATCTGCTGATACTGAGTGGAATCCATGCATCCCTCAACTTTAACAAGATTCCCGGTGCCGGCATTGGCCACACAGCCCCAAAGCATGATAGAACCTCCACCAAATTTTACTGTGGGTAGCAAGTGTTTTTCTTGGAATGCTGTGTGTTTTTTGCCACCATGCATAACGCCTTTTTGTATGACCAAACAACTCAATCTTGGTTTCATCAGTCCACAGGACCTTCTTCCGAAAAGAAATTGGCTTCTCCAAATGTGCTTTTGCATACCTCAGCCGACTCTGTTTGTGGCGTGCTTGCAGAAACGGCTTCTTTCGCATCACTCTCCCATACAGCTTTTCCTTGTGCAAAGTGCATTGTATAGTTGACTGATGCACAGTGACACCAACTGCAGCAAGCTGATGCTGCAGCTCTCTGGAGGTGGTCTGAGGATTGTCCTTGACTGATCTCACCATTCTTCTTCTCTGCCTTTCTGATGTTTTTCTTGGCCTGCCACTTCTGGCCTTAACAAGAACTGTCCCTGTGTTCTTCCATTTCCTTACTATGTTCCTCACAGTGGAAACTGACAGGTTAAATCTCTGAGACAGCTTTTTGTATCCTTCCCCTGAACAACTATGTTGAATAATCTTTGTTTTCAGATCATTTGACAGTTGTTTTGAGGAGCCCATGATGCCACTCTTCAGAGGAGATTCAAACAGGAGAACAACTTGCAAGTGGCCACTTTAAGTAGCTTTTCTCATGATTGCATACACCTGGCTATGAAGTTCAAAGCTCAATGAGGTTACAAAACCAAAAAAAGTGCTTTATTAAGTCAGTAAAAAGTAGGTAGGAGTATTTAAAACAAGAAAATGATAAGGGTGCCCATACTTATGCACCTGTCAAATTTTGTTTGAATGCAGATTGCACATTTTCTGTTAGTACAATAAACCTCATTTCAAGGCAGAAACATTACTGTGTCCAACAGTTATTACATATATCAAACTGAAATAGCTGTTGCAAAAACACCAATTTTTATAAAACATTAAGCTTAAGATTAACAGGGGTGCCCAAACTTTTTCATATAACTGTATCTGTTTAAAAGATTCTGGTGTAGGCCAGAGAACTAGAACTGTTGTTTTCCTCTTCCACGGTTCAAATCTGGGTGTAATCCACCTTTTTGCCTTTTTTACATAAAAAAAAAAACATTTCAGTGTCTCGCTGACTGTTCAGACACAAATATATCTGTTTAAAAGATTCTGGTGTAGGCCAGAGAAATAAAACTGTGGTTTTATTCTCCTCTTCCACGGTTCAAACCTGGGTGTAATACACATTTTTGCATAAAAAAAAACAGTTTGAGTGTCTCGCTAACTGTTCAGACACAAATATATCTGTTTAAAAGATTCTGGTGTAGGCCAGAGAACTAGAACTGTTGTTTTCCTCTTTCACGGTTCAAATCGGGGTGTAATCCACCTTTTTGCCTTTTTTACATAAAAAAAAACGTTTCAATGTCTCGCTGACTGTTCAGACACAAATATATCTGTTTAAAAGATTCTGGTGTAGGCCGGAGAACTAGAACTGTGGTTTTCCTCTTCCATGGTTCAAATCTGGGTGTAATCCACCCTTTTGCCTTTTTTCCATAAAAAAAACAGTTTGAGTGTCTCGCTGACTATTCAGACACAAATATATCTGTCTAAAAGATTCTGGTGTAGGCCGGAGAACTAGAACTGTGGTTTTCCTATTCCATGGTTCAAATCTGGGTGTAATCCACCTTTTTGCCTTTTTTCAATAAAAAAAACAGTTTGAGTGTCTCGCTGACTATTCAGACACAAATATATCTGTTTAAAAGATTCTGGTGTAGGCCAGAGAAATAGAACTGTGGTTTTCCTATTCCACGGTTCAAATCTGGGTGTAATCCACCTTTTTGCATAAAAAAATGTATCAGTGTCTCGCTGACTGTTCAGATACAAATATATCTGTTTAAAAGATTCTGGTGGAGGCCAGAGAACTAGAACTGTGGTTTTCCTCTTCCATGGTGCAAATCTGGGTGTAATCCACCTTTTTGCCTTTTTTACATAAAAAAAAACGTTTCAGCGTCTCGCTGACTGTTCAAACACAAATATATCTGTTTAAAAGATTCTGGTGTAGGCCAGAGAACTAGAACTGTGGTTTTCCTCTTCCACCGTTCAAATCTGGGTGTAATCCAGCTTTTTGCCTTTTTTACACAAAAATAAAAACGTTTCAGTGTCTCGTTGACTGTTCAGACACAAAAATATCTGTTTAAAAGATTCTGGTGTAGGCCGGAGAACTAGAACTGTGGTTTTCCTCTTCCATGGTTCAAATCTGAGTGTAATCCACCTTTTTGCCTTTTTTACGTAAAAAAAAAAACGTTTCAGTGTCTCGCTGACTGTTCAGACACAAATATATCTGTTTAAAAGATTCTGGTGTAGGCCAGAGAACTAAAACTGTGGTTTTATTCTCCTCTTCCACGGTTCAAATCTGGGTGTAATCCAACTTTTTGCATAAAAAAAAACAGTTTGAGTGTCTCGCTGACTGTTGAGACACAAATATATCTGTTTAAAAGATTCTGGTGTAGGCGAGAGAACTAGAACTGTTGTTTTCCTCTTTCACAGTTCAAATCGGGGTGTAATCCACCTTTTTGCCTTTTTTACATAAAAAAAACGTTTCAGTGTCTCGCTGACTGTTCAGACATAAATATATCTGTTTAAAAGATTCTGGTGGAGGCCAGAGAACTAGAACTGTGGTTTTCCTCTTCCATGCTTCAAATCTGGGTGTAATCCACCTTTTTGCCTTTTTTCCATAAAAAATACAGTTTGAGTGTCTCGCTGACTATTCAGACACAAATATATCTGTTTAAAAGATTCTGGTGTAGGCCAGAGAACTAGAACTGTGGTTTTCCTCTTCCACCGTTCAAATCTGGGTGTAATCCAGCTTTTTGCCTTTTTTACACAAAAATAAAAAACGTTTCAGTGTCTCGTTGACTGTTCAGACACAAATATATCTGTCTAAAAGATTCTGGTGTAGGCCGGAGAACTAGAACTGTGGTTTTCCTCTTCCATGGTTCAAATCTGAGTGTAATCCACCTTTTTGCCTTTTTTACGTGAAAAAAAAAACGTTTCAGAGTCTCGCTGACTGTTCAGACACAAATATATCTGTTTAAAAGATTCTGGTGTAGGCCAGAGAAATAGAACTGTGGTCTTCCTCTTCCATGGTTCAAATCTGAGTGTATTCCACCTTTTTGCCTTTTTTACATAAAAAAAAAACGTTTCAGTGTCTCGCTGACTGTTCAGACACAAATATGTCTGTTTAAAAGATTCTGGTGGAGGAGAGAGAACTAGAACTGTGGTTTTCCTCTTCCATGGTGCAAATGTGGGTGTAATCCACCTTTTTGCCTTTTTTACATAAAAAAAAACGTTTCAGTGTCTCGCTGACTGTTCAGACACAAATATATCTGTTTAAAAGATTCTGGTGTAGGCCGGAGAACTAGAACTGTGGTTTTCCTCTTCCATGGTTCAAATCTGGGTGTAATCCACCTTTTTGCCTTTTTTCCATAAAAAAAACAGTTTGAGTGTCTCGCTGACTATTCAGACACAAATATATCTGTTTAAAAGATTCTGGTGTAGGCCAGAGAAATAGACCTGTGGTTTTCCTATTCCACGGTTCAAATCTGGGTGTTATCCACCTTTTTGCCTTTTTTACATAAAAAAAAACGTTTCAGCGTCTCGCTGACTGTTCAGACACAAATATATCTGTTTAAAAGATTCTGGTGTAGGCCGGAGAACTAGAACTGTGGTTTTCCTCTTCCATGGTTCAAATCTGAGTGTAATCCACCTTTTTGCCTTTTTTACGTGAAAAAAAAAAAGTTTCAGTGTCTCGCTGACTGTTCAGACACAAATATATCTGTTTAAAAGATTCTGGTGTAGGTCAGAGAACTAAAACTGTGGTTTTATTCTCCTCTTCCACGGTTCAAATCTGGGTGTAATCCACCTTTTTGCATAAAAAAAAACAGTTTGAGTGTCTTGCTGACTGTTCAGACACAAATATATCTGTTTAAAAGATTCTGGTGTAGGCCAGAGAACTAGAACTGTTGTTTTACTCTTTCACGGTTCAAATCGGGGTGTAATCCACCTTTTTGCCTTTTTTACATAAAAAAAAAAACATTTCAGTGTCTCGCTGACTGTTCAGACATAAATATATCTGTTTAAAAGATTCTGGTGTAGGCCATAGAACTAAAACTGTGGTTTTCCTCTTCCATGGTTCAAATCTGGGTGTAATCCACCTTTTTGCATAAAAAAAACAGTTTCAGTGTCTCGCTGACTGTTCAGACACAAATATATCTGTTTAAAAGATTCTGGTGTAGGCCAGAGAACTAAAACTTTCGTTTTCCTATTCCACGGTTCAAATCTGGGTGTAATCCACCTTTTTGCATAAAAAAAACAGTTTGAGTGTGTCGCTGACTGTTCAGACACAAATATATCTGTTTAAAAGATTCTGGTGTAGGCCAGAGAACTAGAACTGTGGTTTTCGTCTTCCGCGGTTCAAATCTGGGTGTAATCCACCTTTTTGCCTTTTTTACATAAAAATAAAAGTTTCAGTGTCTCGCTGACTGTTCAGACATAAATATATCTGTTTAAAAGATTCTGGTGTAGGCCATAGAACTAAAACTGTGGTTTTCCTCTTCCATGGTTCAAATCTGGGTGTAATCCACCTTTTTGCATAAAAAAAACAGTTTCAGTGTCTCGCTGACTGTTCAGACACAAATATATCTGTTTAAAAGATTCTGGTGTAGGCCAGAGAAATTAAAATGTTGGTTTCCTCTTCCACGGTTCAAATCTGGGTGTTATCAACGTTTTTGCCTTTTTTCAATAAAAAAAAACAAAAACAGTTTGAGTGTTTCGCTGCATGTTCAGACACAAATATATCTGTTTAAAAGATTCTGGTGTAGGCCAGAGAAATAGAATTGTGGTTTTCCTCTTCCACGGTTCAAATCTGGGTGTAATCCACCTTTTTGCATAAAAAAAATGTTTCAGTGTCTCGCTGACTGTTCAGATACAAATATATCTGTTTAAAAGATTCGGGTGGAGGCCAGAGAACTAGAACTGTGGTTTTTCTCTTCCACAGTTCACATCTGGGTGTAATCCACCTTTTTGCATAAAACAAAACAGTTTCAATGTCTTGCTGACTGTTCAGACACAAAAATATCTGTTTAAAAGATTCTGGTGTAGGCCAGAGAACTAGAACTGTGGTTTTTCTCTTCCACGTTTCAAATCTGGGTGTAATCCACCTTTTTGCCTATTTTACATAAAAAAAAAACAGTTTGAATGTTTCGCTGACTGTTGAGACACAAATATATCTGTTTAAAAGATTCTGGTGTAGGCACGAGAAATAGAACTATGGTTTTCCTCTTTCACGGTTCAAATCTGGGTGTAATCCACCTTTTTGCCTTTTTTACATAAAAAAAAAAGTTTCAGTATCTCACTGACTGTTCAAACACAAATATATCTGTTTAAAAGATTCTGGTGTAGGCCAGAGAACTAGAACTGTAGTTTTCCTCTTCCACGGTTCAAGTCTGAGTATAATCCAACTTTTTGCATAGAAAAAAAACAGTTTCAGTGTCTCGCTGACTGTTCAGACACAAATATATCTGTTTAAAAGATTCTGGTGTAGGCCAGAGAACTAGAACTGTGGTTTTCCTCTTCCATGGTTCAAATCTGGGTGTAATCCACCTTTTTGCATAAAAGAAACAGTTTAAGGGTATGTGCACACGATGCAGAAATGCTCAGGATTTTTTCCTGAGCGTTTCTGCATCTCTCTGGCAGGAAAAAACGCATGCGGATTGTACATGCGGTTTCCTGCCAGGGACATGCGGAAATGAAGCGGTCTTCACTTTCATTTCCGCATGCGGGTTGACAAGCGCTTCCCAAGCGATTTTAGCATCACTTGGAAAGTGCTTGTCAACTTCACACTATATAAATCCATGCAGCCGGCATGGATTTATATAGTGTGTGAATGTCAAAAAATAAAAAATAAATATATACTTTACCCTCTGATGGCCCCCGGTGTCCGGCTTCATCGGTCCCGGCTGCCGGCAGTGAAGACTGTAGGACCTTCCGACGTCAGCGTCACGTGACCCGTCACATGACTCTGACGTCAGCGAAGGTCCTTCATTCAACCGCGAAGTGCGCGGGAAGCCGGCAGGACGCAGCGCGGGCCGTCAGAAGGTGAGAATATATGTATTTTTTATTTTATTCTTTTTTTTTTAATGGTACCTGGGTCTGGATGAGAGTCCTCTCCTCCACACCCGGGTACCATCCGCACATTAGACCGCATGAAAAGCGCATCAACATATACAGTGATGCGGATTCCATGCGGTCTAATGCAAGTCAATGGCGGCAAAAGAGCAGCGTTTCCGCAAAATTAATTGACATGCTGCGGATTTTTGACCGCAGCGTTTACGCTGCGGAAAAATCCGCATCATGGGCACAGTATATGCGGATTTCCATTGGGGAACATTGCTTTCCTTCTACCATGCGTTTTTCATGCTTTTCCGCGGCGTTTACGCAACTGCAAAAACGCCGCGGAAACGCACGAAAAACGCATCGTGTGAACTCAGCCTCAGTGTCTTTCTGACTGTTCAGACACAAATATATCTGTTTAAAAGATTCTGGTGTAGGCCAGAGAACTAGAACTGTGGTTTTCCTCTTCCACGGTTCAAATCTGGGTGTAATCCACCTTTTTGCATAAAAAAAAACAGTTTCAGTGTCTTCCTGACTGTTCAGACACAAATATATTTGTTTAAAAGATTCTGGTGTAGGCCCGAGAACTAGAACTGTGGTTTTCTTCTTCTATGGTTCAAATCTGGGTGTTATCCACCTTTTTGCCTTTTTTACATTAAAAAAACAGTTTGAATGTGTCGCTGACTGTTCAGACACAAGTATATCTGTTTAAAAGATTCTGGTGTAGGCCAGAGAAACAGAACTGTGGTTTTCCTCTTTCACGGTTCAAATCTGGGTGTAATCCACCTTTTTGCATAAAAAAAAAACAGTTTCAGTGTCTTTCTGACTGTTCAGACACAAATATATCTGTTTAAAAGATTCTGGTGTAGGCCAGAGAACTAGAACTGTGGTTTTCCTCTTCCACCGTTCAAATCTGGGTGTAATCCACCTTTTTGCATAAAAATAAACAGTTTCAGTGTCTTCCTGACTGTTCAGACACAAATATATCTGTTTAAAAGATTCTGGTGTAGGCCAGAGAACTAGAACTGTGGTTTTCCTCTTCCACCGTTCAAATCTGGGTGTAATCCACCTTTTTGCCATTTTTACACAAAAAATAAACGTTTCAGTGTCTCGTTGACTGTTCAGACAAAAATATATCTGTTTAAAAGATTCTGGTGTAGGCCCGAGAACTAGATCTGTGGTTTTCCTCTTCCATGGTTCAAATCTGAGTGTAATCCACCTTTTTGCTTTTTTACGTAAAAAAAAAAAAACGTTTCAGTGTCTCACTGACTGTTCAGACAGAAATATATCTGTTTAAAAGATTCTGGTGTAGGCCAGAGAAATAGAACTGTGGTCTTCCTCTTCCATGGTTCAAATCTCAGTGTAATCCACCTTTTTGCCTGTTTTACGTAAAAAAAAACGTTTCAGTGTCTCGCTGACTGTTCAGACACAAATATATCTGTTTAAAAGATTCTGGTGTAGGCCAGAGAACTAAAACTGTGTTTTTTTCCTCCTCTTCCACGGTTGAAATCTGGGTGTAATCCACATTTTTGCATAAAAAAAAACAATTTGAGTGTCTCGCTGACTGTTCAGACACAAATATATATGTTTAAAAGATTCTGGTGTAGGCCAGAGAACTAGAACTGTTGTTTTCCTCCTTCACAGTTCAAATCTGGGTGTAATCCACCATTTTGTCTTTTTTACATAAAACACAAAAACGTTTCATTGTCTCGCTGACTGTTCAGACATAAATATATCTGTTTAAAAAATTCTGGAGTAGGCCAGAGAACTAAAACTGTGGTTTTCCTCTTCCATGGTTCAAATCTGGGTGTAATCCACCTTTTTGCCTATTTTACATAAAAAAAAAAACAGTTTGAATGTTTCGCTGACTGTTTAGACACAAATATATCTGTTTAAAAGATTCTGGTGTAGGCCAGAGAAATAGAACTGTGGTTTTCTTCTTCTAAGGTTCAAATCTGGGTGTTATCCACCTTTTTGCCTTTTTTCAATAAAAAAAAAACAGTTTGATTGTTTCGCTGCCTGTTCAGACACAAATATATCTGTTTAAAAGATTCTGGTGTAGGCCAGAGAAATAGAACTGTGGTTTTCTTATTCCACGGTTCAATTATGGGTGTAATCCACCTTTTTGCCTTTTTTACATAAAAAAAACGTTTCAGTGTCTCGCTGACTGTTCAGACACAAATATATCTGTTTAAAAGATTCTGGTGTAGGCCAGAGAAATAGAATTGTGGTTTTTCTCTTCCACGGTTCAAATCTGGGTGTAATCCACCTTTTTGCCTTTTTTACATAAAAAAACGGTTTCAGTGTTTTGCTGACTGTTCAGATACAAATATATCTGTTTAAAAGATTCTGGTGTAGACCAGAGAACTAAAACTGTGGTTTTCCTCTTCCACGGTTCAAATCTGGGTGTAATCCACCTTTTTGCATAAAAAAAATGTTTCAGTGTCTTGCTGACTGTTCAGATACAAATATATCTGTTTAAAAGATTCGGGTGGAGGCCAGAGAACTAGAACTGTGGTTTTCCTCTTCCACAGTTCAAATCTGGGTGTAATCCACCTTTTTGCATAAAAAAAACAGTTTCAGTGTCTTGCTGACTGTTCAGACACAAAAATATCTGTTTAAAAGATTCTGGTGTAGGCCAGAGAACTGGAACTGTGGTTTTCCTCTTTCACGGTTCAAATCTGGGTGTAATCCACCTTTTTGCCTATTTTACATAAAAAAAAACCGTTTGAATGTTTCGCTGACTGTTCAGACACAAATATATCTGTTTAAAAGATTCTGGTGTAGGCCAGAGAAATAGAACTATGGTTTTCCTCTTTCACGGTTCAAATCTGTGTGTAATCCACCTTTTTGCCTATTTTACATAAAAAAAAAACAGTTTGAATGTTTTGCTGACTGTTCAGACACAAATATATCTGTTTAAAAGATTCTGGTGTAGGCCAGAGAAATAGAACTGTGGTCTTCCTCTTCCATGGTTCAAATCTGAGTGTAATCCACCTTTTTGCCTGTTTTACGTAAAAAAAAACGTTTCAGTGTCTCGCTGACTGTTCAGACATAAATATATCTGTTTAAAAGATTCTGGAGTAGGCCAGAGAACTAAAACTGTTGTTTTCCTCTTTCACAGTTCAAATCTGGGTGTAATCCACCTTTTTGTCTTTTTTACATAAAAAACAAAAACGTTTCAGTGTCTCGCTGACAGTTCAGACATAAATATATCTGTTTAAAAGATTCTGGAGTAGGCCAGAGAACTAAAACTGTGGTTTTCCTCTTCCATGGTTCAAATCTGGGTGTAATCCACCTTTTTGCCTATTTTACATAAACAGTTTGAATGTTTCGCTGACTGTTCAGACCAAAATATATCTGTTTAAAAGATTCTGATGTAGGCCAGAGAAATAGAACTGTGGTTTTCCTCTTCTAAGGTTCAAATCTGGGTGTTATCCACCTTTTTGCCTTTTTTACATAAAAAAAACGGTTTCAGTGTCTCGCTGACTGTTCAGACACAAATATATCTGTTTAAAAGATTCGGGTGGAGGCCAGAGAACTAGAACTGTGGTTTTCCTCTTCCACAGTTCAAATCTGGGTGTAATCCACCTTTTTGCATAAAAAAAAACAGTTTCAGTGTCTTGCTGACTGTTCAGACACAAAAATATCTGTTTAAAAGATTCTGGTGTAGGCCAGAGAACTGGAACTGTGGTTTTCCTATTTCTCGGTTCAAATCTGGGTGTAATCCACCTTTTTGCCTATTTTACATAAACAAAAAACAGTTTGAATGTTTCGCTGACTGTTCAGACACAAATATATCTGTTTAAAAGATTCTGGTGTAGGCCAGAGAAATAGAACTATGGTTTTCCTCTTTCAAGGATCAAATCTGGGTGTAATCCACCTTTTTGCCTATTTTACATAAAAAAAAACAAGTTTGAATGTTTCGCTGACTGTTCAGACACAAATATATCTGTTTAAAAGATTCTGGTGTAGGCCAGAGAAATAGAACTATGGTTTTCCTCTTCCATTGTTCAAATCTTGGTGTAATCCACCTTTTTGCCTTTTTTACATAAAAAAAAAAACGTTTTAGTATCTCGCTGACTGTTCAAACACAAATTTATCTGTTTAAAAGATTCTGGTGTAGGCCAGAGAACTAGAACTGTGGTTTTCTTCTTCCACGGTTCAAATCTGAGTGTATTCCAACTTTTTACATAAAAAGAAAACAGTTAGAGTGTTTTGCTGCCTGTTGAGACACAAATACATCTGTTTAAATGATTCTGGTGTAGGCCAGAGAAATAGAACTGTGGTTTTCCTATTCCACGGTTCAATTCTGGGTGTAATCCACCTTTTCGCCTTTTTTACATAAAAAAAAACGTTTGTGTCTCGCTGACTGTTCAGACAGAAATATATCTGTTTAAAAGATTCTGGTGTAGGCCAGAGAAATAGAACTGTGGTCTTCCTCTTCCATGGTTCAAATCTGAGTGTAATCCACCTTTTTTCCTGTTTTACGTAAAAAAAAAACGTTTCAGTGTCTCGCTGACTGTTCAGACATAAATATATCTGTTTAAAAGATTCTGGAGTAGGCCAGAGAACTAAAACTGTTGTTTTCCTCTTTCACAGTTCAAATCTGGGTGTAATCCACCTTTTTGCCTATTTTACATAAAAAAAAAACAGTTTGAATGTTTTGCTGACTGTTCAGACACAAATATATCTGTTTAAAAGATTCTGGTGTAGGCCAGAGAAATAGAACTGTGGTCTTCCTCTTCCATGGTTCAAATCTGAGTGTAATCCACCTTTTTGCCTGTTTTACGTAAAAAAAAATGTTTCAGTGTCTCGCTGACTGTTCAGACATAAATATATCTGTTTAAAAGATTCTGGAGTAGGCCAGAGAACTAAAACTGTTGTTTTCCTCTTTCACAGTTCAAATCTGGGTGTAATCCACCTTTTTGTCTTTTTTCCATAAAAAACAAAAACGTTTCAGTGTCTCGCTGACTGTTCAGACATAAATATATCTGTTTAAAAGATTCTGGTGTAGGCCAGAGAACTGGAACTGTGGTTTTCCTATTTCACGGTTCAAATCTGGGCGTAATCCACCTTTTTGCCTATGACGCGCCCCCTGGGCCATGTTTGGGGAATACCCGGAGCCGGATCCGTTGGGGGTGGTAGTCCTCGTGGCGGTTACCCGGTCCGTGCCCAGGGTGTCAAACTAAGTGGCGATGTTTTTAGTGGCAGATGTGATATTGTTCGACTACGCCACCCGTTGAATGCGGTTACGAAACCGCCGCTGCAGGGCAGACCGCTGAGGCCGGTGGTACAGTTGTGCAGCGTGGGTAGTATAACCCCCAACGGGAGGGGTATGGCCTCAGGGCAGCGGACGTGGATGATGGGGATAGTGGATTTGCACGCAGGCACCAGGAACCACTCAGAGACGGTGCGGTGTAGTTCAGGGTCTTTACTGGTGGCAAAGGTAGACCCTCCCGGGAGTACTGGCTAGCGATCGGGGTCTGGTCAGTCCGTGAGCAGACAGGATCTCCCCTGGCCAGGCGGAGTTGTAGGCCTCCCCAACTAACTGTACTCTTCTTGGCTACCTTGCTAGAAGCGGGTAAAAGTAGCCCACGTCCCTGAGTGTACCGTGTGGTGCTCACCCGTATGGCCGGTGACTCGGGGCCTTCTGGTAGCCTCCGCTCCACGACGGCGGTGCTGGTCCCTTGCATGTGACCGTGCCTTCGGGTTTCTTGGCCAGAGGACCTGAAATCCCCTGCCGGTCGGTTTCTGCTGCTGGGTATGGAACAGTCCCCACAGCCTCGGACTCCGTGTCCGGTGAGATCTCTTCAGTCCGGACGAGCTCTACAGCTTCCAGTCCCGGACTCCTTTTATCACTGCTCCCACAGAGCTCCTGTTCTTATTTTCCCTGTAACTGATCCACACCAGACCAGACTGTGTCTCTGTCTCTGTCTGTGTTCTCTCTAACCCCACCTCAGCCCCAGTTTATATAGGGGAAGTTCTTCCCCTCCCAGGACTGGGCAGGAGGTGTGGCATGCTTAGGATTCCTGACCAGGAGACCTCCCACCTGCTCACAGACGTAATATTGCTATTACTGTGGTAACCAGAACCCTGGGGTGCCACATTCCCCCCTAGTAAAATTTAGTACTCCGGGACTAAACATATTTTTGAAAACATAACAGGGTATAAACAGGAACAATACAATAAGGAAAAACACGTTAGGGTGGTTACGGAGTGTCCGCAACCGGGTGCAATTTTTGAAGCAAAAGGGTGTCCATTTCACCAAAGAACAGGGAGCCGTAACCAGGTAGGGGTCTGTCCTGCCCCGAGTCTTTAACAGTCTATAGTCCGTTCCTGGGTTACGCTCCAAACATATATACAACAGAGTTCTGGTTAATCCACAAAAACACCTATAAAATAACTGGAAAAACATAATTATTTACAAGCAACAGTAAACAGGTAAATATTAATAAAACAGTCTAAACACTTTAGATCCTCCAACGTACGGGCAACTGGCCTCTAGTGGCTCTAGTAGACCTACGGAGCTTACTGACCGGTCCTGAGCTACAGGGTGTAGGAGCTGTCAAAGGTAAGCTGGGCAGCTGTCTACGGACTCTTTGGCTCACTAGGGGCACGGCAGGCTCACTATAAGCAGAGGGTCGATTCTCCTGGTCTGCTTGTGTGGGGTCTTCTGCCTCCTGGACCGGCTGCTCTTCCAGCTCTACCTGTTTTTCCGTAGGCACTTGGGATGCTGGCTGGAGGAAGGTGAGGACGGGTACCACAACAGCGCCATTTACCTGTGTCCAAGACCGAGGGAAGTCTCCGAGTACAGTACTGACCATCTCTTCCCTTTCCTCTGCGGGTCGAGGGTTTTCTTGATCTTCTTCAGGGTTTCGTAGCTGCTCGGGACACTTCTTCAGGTGTCTCGGGAGACAATGGCTGTGGTTTCTCCTCCATCCTTACTGATTGTGCAGATTTTTGGGTTTTCATGGCTTGATGGCAGTACGGTGTACGGGTCCTTCTCCCACTGGTCGTCCAACTTGTGGAGCCGTCTTTTCCTCTTCAAGACCTGCTCTCCAGGTACCAGGGGAACAGCGGGAGCATACTGGTTGTAAGTCTTCTCCTGTCTTTCTCTTGCTTGACGGAGACTTCGCTCAACGCTCTCCTGTACTTTCCGGTACTGCTGCTGCCTCTCTGTGTCCCAGTCTGCTTCTGGTGAAGTGTCCTCGGGTGTCAGGACTCCCATATCCAGATCAACAGGCAGCTTACCAGGTCTTGCTCTCATTAGGTAAGCCGGGGTACAGTTGGTAGAACCTACAGGGATGTGGTTGTATAGGTCCACCAGATCAGGCAGTTTCTCAGGCCACAGACTGCGTTCTTCCAGAGGCAATGTTTTCAGAAGGTCTATCACCACCTGGTTCATCTTCTCGCAGAGTCCATTGGTTTGCGGATGATAGGGTGTTGTTCTTATCTTCCGGCAGCCATACAGAGTGCAGAACTCCTGGAAGACTTCCGCTTCAAAGGCAGGTCCTTGGTCCGTCAGCACCTGCTCTGGGTATCCGTGTGGACGTCAGAAGTGCTGCTGGAAGGCTCTAGCTGCTGTTTGAGCCGTTAAGTCCTTGACGGGGACTACAACCAAGAACCGGGAGTAGTGATCCACGATGGTTAACGCATAGACGTAGCCACTTCTGCTGGGGGTCAGTTTTACATGGTCCAAGGCTACCAGTTCCAACGGCTGCCTGGTGACGATGGACTGCATGGGGGTCTTCTGGCTGGCACGGTCCTTCCTTCTTAGGTTGCATGGACCACAGTCTCTGCACCACCTCTCGATGGTTCCTCTCATGCCTACCCAGTGGAACCGCCCGCGCAGCAGGAACTCCAGCTTCTTCCATCCGAAGTGCCCAGCTCCGTCGTGGTATGCCTCCAGGAACATAGCCGCGTCTCTTCTTGGCACCACTACTTGCCAGATCAGTTCATGCGTCCGGGAGTTAACCATTCTGCGGCACAACTTCCCCTTGTAAAGGAACAGTCGACTCTTCTCAGCCCACAGTTGCTTGGTCTCCTCCGGAGCGTCTGGGTCAAGGCGGGCATCTGGCTGAGTCAGCATCTCCTTCACTAGTCAGACGGCGGGGTCACTGTCTTGCGTTTCTGCCCAGTTGTAATGAGGTAAGGGATTGAACGTAGCGGATTGCTTACCCCTTACACGGTGGGAATACTGGGTAGTCCCATGACGGTGAAACGCGGGGAGTTCAACTTCTTCCAGTTCCCCTGGATCTTCCCCTACGTCCGGTAGGTTTGGCATTCTGGACAAGGCATCCGCGTTGGTATTGGAGCGTCCTGCCCGGTATTTGATCGTGAACTCATAGTTGGACAGGCGGGCCATCCATCTCTGCTCCAGGGCACTGAGTCTTGCAGTGTCCAGGTGTGTCAACGGGTTGTTATCCGTGTACACGGTGAACCGGGAAGAGGCGAGGTAGTGCTTAAAGCGTTCGGTGACTGCCCACACCACTGCCAGGAACTCTAGCTTGAATGAGCTGTAATTCTCAGGGTTTCTTTCGGTGGGTCGAAGTTTTCGGCTGGCGTAAGCAATTACCCGTTCTCTCCCCTGCTGGATCTGGGACAGTACGGCTCCTAGCCCGATGTTACTTGCGTCGGTGTAGAGGATAAAGGGCTGGCTGTAATCAGGGTACGCCAGGATTTCATCCCCCGTGAGGGCCATCTTCAGCTGGCGGAAGGACTCTTCTTCCAGCTTCTCCCATCTGAAGGGCGGCTTCTGGTTCTTGGCCTTCCTGGACTGGCCTATCAGGAGGTCCTGCATAGGAGCTGCCTTTTTGGTGAAACCGGTAATGAACCTTCGGTAGTAGCCTACCAACCCGAGGAACTGCCGCACTTCCTTTACGCTGGAGGGTCTTGGCCATTCCTTAATCGCGGTGATCTTATCAGGGTCGGGAGCCACTCCGTCAGCACTCACCACGTGTCCCAAGTACTGCACCTTTGGTTTTAGCAGGTGACACTTCGACGGTTTCACCTTCAGACCGTAGTTTGCCAGGGCTTCAAACACTTCCGCCAGGTGTTTCAGGTGGTCCTCGTAGGTTTTGGAATAAACTATAACATCGTCCAGGTACAGCAGGACCGTCTCAAAGTTCCGGTGTCCCAGACAGCATTCCATCAATCGTTGGAAGGTTCCTGGTGCGTTGCAGAGTCCGAACGGCATGCAGGTAAACTCGCTAAGTCCCATCGGGGTGGTGAATGCGGTCTTCTCCCGGTCCGCCTCTGCTACAGGAACCTGCCAGTACCCGCTAGTGAGATCCAAAGTGGAGAAGAAGTTAGCAGATTTTAAAGCAGCCAAAGACTCCTCTATCCTTGGTAAGGGGTACGCATCTTTGTGTGTGATACGGTTGATTTTCCGGTAATCTACACACATTCTCATAGTGTTGTCTTTCTTTTTAACCAAGACTAGTGGAGCTGCCCAGGGGCTACAGCTATCCCTGATTACCCCAGCCTCCTTCATGTCTCTAAGCATCCCCTTGGCGTGTTGGTAGTGTGCAGGGGGTACGGGTCGGTATCTCTCCTTTATGGGAGGATGGTCTCCCGTGGGGATGTGGTGTTCTACCCCCTTTACTCGCCCGAAGTCTAGCGGGTGTTTACTAAACACTCTCTCGCACTCTCGAACCACCCGATAGACTCCCTGTTTCTGGTGTGAGGGAGTGGAGTCAGTACCCAAATGCAGTTGCTGACACCAGTCCTCCATTTGTTGCTTAGAGCCGTTACCTTCCTCTGGATGAGATGGAGGCAAGGGTTCCACGGACTGTACAGAATTTTGGTTGATGTTATACAATTTGGTTAGCGTAGCATACCGGGGCAGGTACACTTCCCTCTTCCCGATATTTATTATGCGAACGGGCACCCTCCCATGGCGTACATCAACCACCCCCCGTGCTGTCAAAATGGTGGGCCTACTGTCTGAGTAGACGGGTTCTACCATTGCTTGGTAGTCTCTACCTCTGAGACCAATAGCTGCCCGGCACCAAATCATCATTTCACTTTTCGGGGGCATAGCAATAGGGAAAGGGTCACACATTCTCACGCTACCAATCTCACCACCGGAGAGTTCCACCTGTTGCCGTCGCATCAGTGCCCGGATCTCTTTTTGGAGCACTCGCTGCTGGCCGGAGCTGGCGTTCTTGGCAACCTGCTGTAAAATAAGAATCACCTCTGCAAGACAATTTTCAATCACATTAGTTCCTAGAGTTATCTTTGGGTGACTCTCGCGCTTGTCAATGTCCACAATGATCAGTCCCTGTGCTGCCAGTTCGACTTTACCGATTTTAATGGTCATCTCTTTAAATCCGATCTGTGGCACGGGCTGACCATTGCTGGCGATGATACTCAAGTCGTCGTCTGGGTAGCGGGTTATATCCGAGTCATTCCAGTACTGCTTGAAGAGCACGTACGGGATGGTGGTGACCTGTGACCCGGTGTCAAGTAGGGCACTCATAGGAATGCCATCCAGTACTACAGGTAAGATTGGACGTCCTCCCACGTATTTGTCACGCCAGTTCGATGGGCCTGGTGATCTTATTCCTAGGGGTTGGCCCTCTACCCCAGGTTGTGCCAGTTTAAAAGGACAGTACCTTGCCATATGTCCGGGTTGATTGCAGCGGCGGCAGATGGGTTGTCCGTCCTCGTTGTATCGGTCGCTGGGTCTTCCTCTGGCCGGTGGGGTCCTCCTTGGTCGGCGCCACGGGATATCCTCCGGTCCGGATGCCAGCTGGATCTTCCCTGGAGTAGAAACCTGTAAAGACTGCACAGTTCGGGTTAGCGCGGCAACGCTTTTAGTTAGCTCTTGGACCTGATGGTGCAGGTCTGTAGCCGGGTCATTGTTTAAAGCCTGCGCATCAGCTCCCACAGGCCCTGCCGACAAGGGCGCCGTCTCCTGGTGGTAAATGGTAGCAGGGCGTTTGTGGGTCACAGCGCCACCTGGTGCCGGTTCTCGGAGCACCCGGATGGCTCTGTCCTTGAACTGTGCAAAGTCCAGATGAGGGTTCTGTAAGGCCATTGCTCGCAACTGGGTTCGGTGGGCATTGCAATGTAGACCCTCTATAAATTGTTCAGTCAACAGCTTGTCTTCATTTCCCACGCCGTCAGGGTCGACCTGCTTAATGGCTCTCAGGGCCTCTTGTAGGTTTAGTGCATAGTCCCTTATATTCTCATGTGCTCGCTGCTTGCACCCGTAGAATCTAAGCTTGATCTCGGCTGAGGTACGGGTATCAAAGGTGTCCTTCAGCCGGGCTAGTATCTCTGCGACAGTCCTCCTCCTCCCAAGTGGCCAGGACTTTACCTCCCTTTGGGCTGCCCCTGTTAATTGAGCCACCAGGATGCTCACTTTTTGCTCTTCTGTGAGGGGGTACACCTGGAAGAGGCTATCCAGCCTTTCTCTGAAGTCATTTAGGGTATGTGACTCCCCTGAGTACTGGGGTAGCCAGGCTGCCCCCGGGATGTAGGGCATGGTGAAAGGCATGACCGCAGCAACGGTGGTGCTGGCGGTGGCTGTAGCAGTGAAGCTCTCCTCCGTATCCGACATCCTCCTCCCCCCTAGTGGACCGTGGCCTACCTTGCGATGATCCTCTTCCGTAGGCCGCGGCTCCGCAGCGGATCGTCAGGGTTGAGGACCTTCCGTCGCGCTCCTGTGACGTCGGCGTCTGCTGGGTTCCTTCCAGGACCTTACGCAACGTCCGGACGTGAGGCGGGGCTTCAGTTCTCGCGCGCTTTCGGAGTCCACGCTCCTCTTCTTCCCGCGCGGCGTCCTCAAGATGGCGTCCAATGGCGGGAAGACTCCACGGATGGCGGGAAGAAGGCAAAAGATGGCGTCGGATGGCGGGAAAACTCCACGGATGGCGGGAAGAAGGCAAAAGATGGCGTCGGATGGCGGGAATCTTCACCACAGGTAAGTTTAACAGTCTTTTTCAGGCACGCAGTACCCGGTGGTCGCGGGCACGAGATCCTGCCGACTACGCCAAAAGTTGACGCGCCCCCTGGGCCATGTTTGGGGAATACCCGGAGCCGGATCCGTTGGGGGTGGTAGTCCTCGTGGCGGTGACCCGGTCCGTGCCCAGGGTGTCAAACTAAGTGGCGATGTTTTTAGTGGCAGATGTGATATTGTTCGACTACGCCACCCATTGAATGCGGTTACGAAACCGCCGCTGCAGGGCAGACCACTGAGGCCGGTGGTACAGTTGTGCAGCGTGGGTAGTATAAACCCCAACGGGAGGGGTATGGCCTCAGGGCAGCGGACGTGGATGATGGGGATAGCGGATTTGCACGCAGGCACCAGGAACCACTCAGAGACGGTGCGGTGTAGTTCAGGGTCTTTACTGGTGGCAAAGGTAGACCCTCCCGGGAGTACTGGCTAGCGATCGGGGTCTGGTCAGTCCGTGAGCAGACAGGATCTCCCCTGGCCAGGCGGAGTTGTAGGCCTCCCCAACTAACTGTACTCTTCTTGGCTACCTTGCTGGAAGCGGGTAAAAGTAGCCCACGTCCCTGAGTGTACCATGTGGTGCTCACCCGTATGGCCGGTGACTCGGGGCCTTCTGGTAGCCTCCGCTCCACGACGGCGGTGCTGGTCCCTTGCGTGTGACCGTGCCTTCGGGTTTCTTGGCCAGAGGACCTGAAATCCCCTGCCGGTCGGTTTCTGCTGCTAGGTATGGAACAGTCCCCACAGCCTCGGACTCCGTGTCCGGTGAGATCTCTTCAGTCCGGACGAGCTCTACAGCTTCCAGTCCCGGACTCCTTTTATCACTGCTCCCACAGAGCTCCTGTTCTTATTTTCCCTGTAACTGATCCACACCAGACCAGACTGTGTCTCTGTCTCTGTCTGTGTTCTCTCGAACCCCACCTCAGCCCCAGTTTATATAGGGGAAGTTCTTCCCCTCCCAGGAGTGGGCAGGAGGTGTGGCATGCTTAGGATTCCTGACCAGGAGACCTCCCACCTGCTCACAGACGTAATATTGCTATTACTGTGGTAACCAGAACCCTGGGGTGCCACACCTATTTTACATAAAAAAAAAACAGTTTGAATGTTTCGCTGACTGTTCAGACACAAACATATCTGTTTAAAAGATTCTGGTGTAGGCCAGAGAAATAGAACTATGGTTTTCCTCTTTCACGGTTCAAGTCTGGGTGTAATCCACCTTTTTGCCTATTTTACATAAAAAAACCCAGTTTGAATGTTTCGCTGACTGTTCAGACACAAATATATCTGTTTAAAAGATTCTGGTGTAGGCCAGAGAACTAGAACTGTGGTTTTCTTCTTCCACGGTTCAAATCTGAGTGTATTCCAACTTTTTGCATAAAAAAAAAACAGTTAGAGTGTTTCGCTGCCTGTTGAGACACAAATACATCTGTTTAAAAGATTCTGGTGTAGGCCAGAGAAATAGAACTGTGGTTTTCCTATTCCACGGTTCAATTCTGGGTGTAATCCACCTTTTCGCCTTTTTTACATAAAAAAAAAACGTTTCAGTGTCTCGCTGACTGTTCAGACACAAATATATCTGTTTAAAAGATTCTGGTGTAGGCCAGAGAAATAGAATTGTGGTTTTCCTCTTCCACGGTTCAAATCTGGGTGTAATCCACCTTTTTGCGTTTTTTACATAAAAAAACCCGTTTCAGTGTCTCGCTGACTGTTCAGACACAAATATATCTGTTTAAAAGATTCTGGTGCAGGCCAGAGAAATAGAACTGTGGTTTTCCTATTCCACGGTTAAAATCTGGGTGTTATCCACCTTTTTGCCTTTTTTACATAAAAAAAACAGTTTGAATGTCTCGCTGACTGTTCAGACACAAGTATATCTGTTTAAAAGATTCTGGTGAAGTCCAGAGAAATAAAACTGTGGTTTTCCTCTTTCACGGTTCAAATCTGGGTATAATCCACCATTTTGCATTTTTTACATAAAAAAAAAACGTTTCAGTGTCTCGCTGACTGTTCAAACACAAATATATCTGTTTAAAATATTCTGGTGTAGGCCAGAGAACTAGAACTGTGGTTTTCCTCTTACATGGTTCAAATCTGAGTGTAATCCACCTTTTTGCCTTTTTTACGTAAAAAAAAAAAAACGTTTCAGTGTCTCGCTGACTGTTCAGACACAAATATATCTGTTTAAAAGATTCTGGTGTAGGCCAGAGAACTAAAACTGTGTTTTTCCTCTTCCACAGTTCAAATCTGGGTGTAATCCACCTTTTTGCATAAAAAAAATGTTTCAGTGGCTCGCTGACTGTTCAGATACAAATATATCTGTTTAAAAGATTCGGGTGGAGGACAGAGAACTAGAACTGTGGTTTTCCTCTTCCACAGTTCAAATCTGGGTGTAATCCACCTTTTTGCATAGAAAAAAAACAGTTTCAGTGTCTTTCTGACTGTTCAGACACAAATATATCTGTTTAAAAGATTCTGGTGTAGGCCAGAGAACTAGAACTGTGGTTTTCCTCTTTCACGGTTCAAATCTGGGTGTAATCCACCTTTTTGAATTTTTTACATAAAAAAAACGTTTCAGTGTCTCGCTGACTGTTCAAACACAAATATATCTGTTTAAAAGATTCAGGTGTAGGCCAGAGAATTAGAATTGTGGTTTTCCTCTTCCATGGTTCAAATCTGAGTGTAATCCACCTTTTTGCCTTTTTTACGTAAAAAAAAAAAACGTTTCAGTGTCTCGCTGACTGTTCAGACACAAATATATCTGTTTAAAAGATTCTGGTGTAGGCCAGAGAACTAAAACTGTCGTTTTCCTATTCCATGGTTCAAATCTGGGTGTTATCCACCTTTTTGCCTTTTTTCAATAAAAAAAAACAGTTTGACTGTTTCGCTGCCTGTTCAGACACAAATATATCTGTTTAAAAGATTCTGGTGTAGGCCAGAGAAATAGAACTGTGGTTTTCCTCTTCCATGGTTCAAATCTGGGTGTTATCCACCTTTTTGCATAAAAAAAACAGTTTGAGTGTCTCGCTAACTGTTCAGACACAAATATATCTGTTTAAAAGATTCTGGTGTAGGCCAGAGAACTAAAACTGTCGTTTTCCTATTCCACGGTTCAAATCTGGGTTTTATCCACCTTTTTCCCTTTTTTCAATAAAAAAAAACAGTTTGAGTGCTTCTCTGCCTGTTGAGACACAAATATATCTGTTTAAAAGATTCTTGTGTAGGCCAGAGAAATAGGACTGTGGTTTTCCTATTCCACGGTTCAATTCTGGGTGTAATCCACCTATTTGCCTTTTTTACATAAAAAAAAACGTTTGTGTCTCGCTGACTGTTCAGACACAAATATATCTGTTTAAAAGATTCTGGTGTAGGCCAGAGAAATAGAATTGTGGTTTTCCTCTTCCACGGTTCAAATTTGGGTATAATCCACCATTTTGCATTTTTTACATAAAAAAAACGTTTCAGTGTCTCGCTGACTGTTGAAACACAAATATATCTGTTTAAAAGATTCTGGTGTAGGCCAGAGAACTAGAACTGTGGTTTTCCTCTTCCATGGTTCAAATCTGAGTGTAATCCACCTTTTTGCCTTTTTTACGTAAAAAAAAAACAACTTTTCAGTGTCTTGCTGACTGTTCAGACACAAATATATCTGTTTAAAATACTCTGGTGTAGGCCAGAGAACTAAAACTGTGGTTTTATTCTCCTCTTCCACGGTTCAAATCTGGGTGTAATCCACCTTTTTGCATAAAAAAAAAACAGTTTGAGTGTCTCGCTGACTGTTCGGACACAAATATATCTGTTTAAAAGATTCTGGTGTAGGCCAGAGAACTAGAACTGTTGTTTTCCTCTTTCACGGTTCAAATCGGGGTGTAATCCACCTTTTTGCCTTTTTTACATAAAAAAAAAAACGTTTCAGTGTCTCGCTGACTGTTCAGACATAAATACATCTGTTTAAAAGATTTTGGTGTAGGCCAGAGAACTAAAACTGTGTTTTTCCTCTTCCACGGTTCAAATCTGGGTGTAATTCACCGTTTTGCATAAAAAAAATGTTTCAGTGTCTCGCTGACTTTTCAGATACAAATATATCTGTTTAAAAGATTCGGGCGGAGGCCAGAGAACTAGAACTGTGGTTTTCCTCTTCCACAGTTCAAGTCTGGGTGTAATCCACCTTTTTGCATAAAAAAAACAGTTTCAGTGTCATTCTGACTGTTCAGACACAAAAATATGTGTTTAAAAGATTCTGGTGTAGGCCAGAGAACTAGAACTGTGATTTTCCTCTTTCACGGTTCAAATCTGGGTGTAATCCACCTTTTTGCATTTTTTACATAAAAAAAAACGTTTCAGTGCATCGCTGACTGTTCAAACACAAATACATCTGTTTAAAAGATTCTGGTATAGGCCAGAGAACTAAAACTGTGGTTTTATTTTCCTCTTCCACGGTTTAAATCTGGGTGTAATCCACCTTTTTGCATAAAAAAAAAACAGCTTGAGTGTCTCGCTGACTGTTCGGATACAAATATATCTGTTTAAAAGGTTCGGGTGGAGGCCAGAGAACTAGAACTGTTGTTTTCCTCTTTCACGGTTCAAATCGGGGTGTAATCCACCTTTTTGCCTTTTTTACATAAAAAAAAAACGTTTCAGTGTCTCGCTGACTGTTCAGACATAAATACATCTGTTTCAAAGATTCTGGTGTAGGCCAGAGAACTAAAACTGTGTTTTTCCTCTTCCACGGTTCAAATCTGGGTGTAATTCATCGTTTTGCATAAAAAAAATGTTTCAGTGTCTCGCTGACTTTTCAGATACAAATATATCTGTTTAAAAGATTCGGGCGGAGGCCAGAGAACTAGAACTGTGGTTTTCCTCTTCCACAGTTCAAGTCTGGGTGTAATCCACCTTTTTGCATAAAAAAAACAGTTTCAGTGTCATTCTGACTGTTCAGACACAAATATATCTGTTTAAAAGATTCTGGTGTAGGCCAGAGAACTAGAACTGTGGTTTTCCTCTTTCACGGTTCAAATCTGGGTGTAATCCACCTTTTTGCATTTTTTACATAAAAAAAAAACGTTTCAGTGTCTCGCTGACTGTTCAGACATAAATATATCTGTTTAAAAGATTCTGGTGTAGGCCAGAGAACAAAAACTGTGGTTTTCCTCTTCCATGGTTCAAATCTGGGTGTAATCCACCTTTTTGCATAAAAAAACAGTTTCAGTGTCTCGCTGACTGTTCAGACACAAATATATCTGTTTAAAAGATTCTGGTGTAGGCCTGAGAACTAAAACTGTCGTTTTCCTATTCCACGGTTCAAATCTGGGTGTTATCCACCTTTTTGCCTTTTTTCAATAAAAAAAAAACAGTTTGAGTGTTTTGCTGCCTGTTCAGACACAAATATATCTGTTTAAAATACTCTGGTGTAGGCCAGAGAACTAAAACTGTGGTTTTATTCTCCCCTTCCACGGTTCAAATCTGGGTGTAATCCACCTTTTTGCATAAAAAAAAAACAGTTTGAGTGTCTCGCTGACTGTTCAGACACAAATATATCTGTTTAAAAGATTCTGGTGTAGGCCAGAGAACTAGAACTGTTGTTTTCCTCTTTCACGGTTCAAACCGGGTTGTAATCCACCTTTTTGCCTTTTTTACATAAAAAAAAATGTTTCAGTGTCTCGCTGACTGTTCAAACACAAATACATCTGTTTAAAAGATTCAGGTGTAGGCCAGAGAACTAGAACTGTGGTTTTCCTCTTCCATGGTTCAAATCTGAGTGTAATCCACCTTTTTGCCTTTTTTACGTAAAAAAAAAAAAACATTTCAGTGTCTCGCTGACTGTTCAGACACAAATATATCTCTTTAAAAGATTCTGGTGTAGGCCAGAGAACTAGAACTGTTGTTTTCCTCTTTCACGGTTCAAACCGGGTTGTAATCCACCTTTTTGCCTTTTTTACATAAAAAAAAATGTTTCAGTGTCTCGCTGACTGTTCAAACACAAATACATCTGTTTAAAAGATTCAGGTGTAGGCCAGAGAACTAGAACTGTGGTTTTCCTCTTCCATGGTTCAAATCTGAGTGTAATCCACCTTTTTGCCTTTTTTACGTAAAAAAAAAAAAACATTTCAGTGTCTCGCTGACTGTTCAGACACAAATATATCTGTTTAAAAGATTCTGGTGTAGGCCAGAGAACTAAAACTGTGGTTTTATTCTCCTCTTCCACGGTTCAAATCTGGGTGTAATCCACCTTTTTCATAAAAAAAAAACAGTTTGAGTGTCTCGCTGACTGTTCGGATACAAATATATCTGTTTAAAAGAGTCGGGTGGAGGCCAGAGAACTAGAACTGTGGTTTTCCTCTTTCACGGTTCCAATCGGGGTGTAATCCACCTTTTAGCCGTTTTTACATAAAAAAAAAAACGTTTCAGTGTCTCGCTGACTGTTCAGACATAAATATATCTGTTTAAAAGATTCTGGTGTAGGCCAGAGAACTAAAACTGTGGTTTTTCTCTTCCATGGTTCAAATCTGGGTGTAATCCACCTTTTTGCAAAAAAAAAACAGTTGCAGTGTCTCGCTGACTGTTCAGACACAAATATATCTGTTTAAAAGATTCTGGTGTAGGCCAGAGAACTAAAACTGTCGTTTTCCTATTCCACGGTTCAAATCTGGGTGTTATCCACCTTTTTGCCTTTTTTCAATAAAAAAAAAACAGTTTGACTGTTTCGCTGCCTGTTCAGACACAAATATATCTGTTTAAAAGATTCTGGTGTAGGCCAGAGAACTAAAACTGTGGTTTTATTCTCCCCTTCCACGGTTCAAATCTGGGTGTAATCCACCTTTTTGCATAAAAAAAAAACAGTTTGAGTGTCTCGCTGACTGTTCAGACACAAATATATCTGTTTAAAAGATTCTGGTGTAGGCCAGAGAACTAGAACTGTTGTTTTCCTCTTTCACGGTTCAAACCGGGTTGTAATCCACCTTTTTGCCTTTTTTACATAAAAAAAAATGTTTCAGTGTCTCGCTGACTGTTCAAACACAAATACATCTGTTTAAAAGATTCAGGTGTAGGCCAGAGAACTAGAACTGTGGTTTTCCTCTTCCATGGTTCAAATCTGAGTGTAATCCACCTTTTTGCCTTTTTTACGTAAAAAAAAAAAAACATTTCAGTGTCTCGCTGACTGTTCAGACACAAATATATCTGTTTAAAAGATTCTGGTGTAGGCCAGAGAACTAAAACTGTGGTTTTATTCTCCTCTTCCACGGTTCAAATCTGGGTGTAATCCACCTTTTTCATAAAAAAAAAACAGTTTGAGTGTCTCGCTGACTGTTCGGATACAAATATATCTGTTTAAAAGAGTCGGGTGGAGGCCAGAGAACTAGAACTGTGGTTTTCCTCTTTCACGGTTCCAATCGGGGTGTAATCCACCTTTTTGCCGTTTTTACATAAAAAAAAAAACGTTTCAGTGTCTCGCTGACTGTTCAGACATAAATATATCTGTTTAAAAGATTCTGGTGTAGGCCAGAGAACTAAAACTGTGGTTTTTCTCTTCCATGGTTCAAATCTGGGTGTAATCCACCTTTTTGCAAAAAAAAAACAGTTGCAGTGTCTCGCTGACTGTTCAGACACAAATATATCTGTTTAAAAGATTCTGGTGTAGGCCAGAGAACTAAAACTGTCGTTTTCCTATTCCACGGTTCAAATCTGGGTGTTATCCACCTTTTTGCCTTTTTTCAATAAAAACAAAACAGTTTGACTGTTTCGCTGCCTGTTCAGACACAAATATATCTGTTTAAAAGATTCTGGTGTAGGCCAGAGAAATAGAACTGTGGTTTTCCTCTTCCATGGTTCAAATCTGGGTGTAATCCACCTTTTTGCATAAAAAAAACAGTTTGAGTGTCTCGCTGACTGTTCAGACACAAATATATCTGTTTAAAAGATTCTGGTGTAGGCCAGAGAACTAAAACTGTCGTTTTCCTATTCCACGGTTCAAATCTGGGTGTTATCCATCTTTTTGCCTTTTTTACATAAAAAAAAATGTTTGTGTCTCGCTGACTGTTCAGACACAAATATATCTGTTTAAAAGATTATGGTGTAGGCCAGAGAAATAGAATTGTGGTTTTCCTCTTCCACGGTTCAAATCTGGGTATAATCCACCATTTTGCATTTTTTACATAAAAAAAAACGTTTCAGTGTCTCGCTGACTGTTCAAACACAAATATATCTGTTTAAAAGATTCTGGTGTAGGCTAGAGAACTAGAACTGTGGTTTTCCTCTTCCATGGTTCAAATCTGAGTGTAATCCACCTTTTTTCCTTTTTTACGTAAAAAAAAAAAACTTTTCAGTGTCTCGCTGACTGTTCAGACACAAATATATCTGTTTAAAATACTCTGGTGTAGGCCAGAGAGCTAAAACTGTGGTTTTATTCTGCTCTTCCACGGTTCAAATCTGGGTGTAATCCACCTTTTTGCATAAAAAAAAACAGCTTGAGTGTCTCGCTGACTGTTCAGACACAAATATATCTGTTTAAAAGATTCTGGTGTAGGCCAGAGAACTAAAACTGTGGTTTTATTTTCCTCTTCAATGGTTTAAATCTGGGTGTAATCCACCTTTTTGCATAAAAAAAAACAGTTTGAGTGTCTCGCTGAATGTTAGGATACAAATATATCTGTTTAAAAGGTTCGGGTGGAGGCCAGAGAAATAGAACTGTAGTTTTCCTCTTTCACGGTTCCAATCGGGGTGTAATCCACCTTTTTGCATGAAAAAAACAGTTTCAGTGTCTCGCTGACTGTTCAGACACAAATATATCTGTTTAAAAGATTCTGGTGTAGGCCTGAGAACAAAAACTGTCGTTTTCCTATTCCACGGTTCAAATCTGGGTGTAATCCACCTTTTTGCATGAAAAAAACAGTTTCAGTGTCTCGCTGACTGTTCAGACACAAATATATCTGTTTAAAAGATTCTGGTGTAGGCCAGAGAACTAGAACTGTTGTTTTCCTCTTTCACGGTTCAAATCGGGGTGTAATCCACCTTTTTGCTTTTTTTACATAAAAAAAAAACGTTTCAGTGTCTCGCTGACTGTTCAGACATAAATACATCTGTTTAAAAGATTCTGGTGTAGGCCAGAGAACTAAAACTGTGTTTTTCCTCTTCCACGGTGCAAATCTGGGTTTAATTCACCGTTTTGCATAAAAAAAATGTTTCAGTGTCTCGGTGACTTTTCAGATACAAATATATCTGTTTAAAAGATTCGGGCGGAGGCCAGAGAACTAGAACTGTGGTTTTCCTCTTCCACAGTTCAAGTCTGGGTGTAATCCACCTTTTTGCATAAAAAAAAACAGTTTGAGTGTCTCGCTGACTGTTCAGACACAAATATATCTGTTTAAAAGATTCTGGTGTAGGCCTGAGAACTAAAACTGTCGTTTTCCTATTCCACGGTTCAAATCTGGGTGTTATCCACCTTTTTGCCTTTTTTACATAAAAAAAATGTTTGTGTCTCGCTGACTGTTCAGACACAAATATATCTGTTTAAAAGATTCTGGTGTAGGCTAGAGAAATAGAATTGTGGTTTTCCTCTTCCACGGTTCAAATCTGGGTATAATCCACCATTTTGCTTTTTTTACATAAAAAAAAACGTTTCAGTGTCTCGCTGACTGTTCAAACACAAATACATCTGTTTAAAAGATTCAGGTGTAGGCCAGAGAACTAGAACTGTGGTTTTCCTCTTCCATGGTTCAAATCTGTGTGTAATCCACCTTTTTGCCTTTTTTACGTAAAAAAAAAAAACGTTTTAGTGTCTTGCTGACTGTTCAGATACAAATATATCTGTTTAAAAGATTCTGGTGTAGGCCAGAGAACTAAAACTGTGTTTTTCCTCTTCCACGGTTCAAATCTGGGTGTAATCAACCGTTTTGCATAAAAAAAATGTTTCAGTGTCTCTCTGACTGTTCAGACACAAATATATCTGTTTCAAAGATTTGGGTGGAGGCCAGAGAACTAGAACTGTGGTTTTCCTCTTCCACACTTCAAGTCTGGGTGTAATCCACCTTTTTGCATAAAAAAAAACAGTTTCAGTGTCATGCTGACTGTTCAGACACAAAAATATCTGTTCAAAAGATTCTGGTGTAGGCCAGAGAACTAGAACTGTGGTTTTCCTCTTTCACTGTTCAAATCTGGGTGTAATCCACCTTTTTGCATTTTTTACATAAAAAAAAATGTTTCAGTGTCTCGCTGACTGTTCAAACACAAATATATCTGTTTAAAATACTCTGGTGTAGGCCAGAGAACTAAAACTGTGGTTTTATTCTCCTCTTCCACGGTTCAAATCTGCGTGTAATCCACCTTTTTGCATAAAAAAAAAACAGTTTGAGTGTCTCGCTGACTGTTCAGACACAAATATATCTGTTTAAAAGATTCTGGTGTAGGCCAGAGAACTAAAACTGTGTTTTTCCTCTTCCACGGTTCAAATCTGGGTGTAATCAACCGTTTTGCACAAAAAAAATGTTTCAGTGTCTCGCTGACTTTTCAGATACAAATATATCTGTTTAAAAGATTCGGGCGGAGGCCAGAGAACTAGAACTGTGGTTTTCCTCTTCCACAGTTCAAGTCTGGGTGTAATCCACCTTTTTGCATAAAAAAAAACCAGTTGCAGTGTCTTGCTGACTATTCAGACACAAAAATATCTGTTTAAAAGATTCTGGTGTAGGCCAGAGAACTAGAACTGTGGTTTTCCTCTTTCACGGTTCAAATCTGGGTGTAATCCACCTTTTTGCATTTTTTACATAAAAAAAAACGTTTCAGTGTCTCGCTGACTGTTCAAACACAAATACATCTGTTTAAAAGATTCTGGTGTAGGCCTGAGAACTAAAACTGTCGTTTTCCTATTCCACGGTTCAAATCTGGGTGTTATCCACCTTTTTGCCTTTTTTCAATAAAAAAAAAACAGTTTGAGTGTTTTGCTGCCTGTTCAGACACAAATATATCTGTTTAAAAGATTCTGGTGTAGGCCAGAGAAATAGAACTGTGGTTTTCCTCTTCCATGGTTCAAATCTGGGTGTAATCCACCTTTTTACATAAAAAAAAACAGTTTGAGTGTCTCGCTGACTGTTCGGATACAAATATATCTGTTTAAAAGATTCGGGTGGAGGCCAGAGAACTAGAACTGTGGTTTTCCTCTTTCACGGTTCCAATCGGGGTGTAATCCACCTTTTTGCCGTTTTTACATAAAAAAAAAACGTTTCAGTGTCTCGCTGACTGTTCAGACATAAATATATCTGTTTAAAAGATTCTGATGTAGGCCAGAGAAATAGAACTGTGGTTTTCCTCTTCCATGGTTCAAATCTGGGTGTAATCCACCTTTTTTCAATAAAAAAAAAAAAGATTGAGTGTTTCGCTGCCTGTTGAGACACAAATATATCTGTTTAAAAGATTCTTGTGTAGGCCAGAGAAATAGAACTGTGGTTTTCCTATTCCACGGTTCAATTCTGGGTGTAATCCACCTTTTTGCCTTTTTTACATAAAAAAAAATGTTTGTGTCTCGCTGACTGTTCAGACACAAATATATCTGTTTAAAAGATTCTGGTCTAGGCCAGAGAACTAGAACTGTGGTTTTCCTCTTCCACGGTTCAAATCTGGGTATAATCCACCATTTTGCTTTTTTTACATAAAAAAAAAAAGTTTCAGTGTCTCGCTGACTGTTCAAACACAAATATATCTGTTTAAAAGATTTGGGTGGAGGCCAGAGAACTAGAACTGTTGTTTTCCTCTTCCACAGTTCAAATCTGGGTGTAATTCACCTTTTTGCATAAAAAAAAACAGTTTCAGTGTCATTCTGACTGTTCGGATACAAATATATCTGTTTAAAAGATTCGGGTGGAGGCCAGAGAACTAGAACTGTGGTTTTCCTCTTTCACGGTTCTAATCGGGGTGTAATCCACCTTTTTGCCTTTTTTCAATAAAAAAAAAAAAGATTGAGTGTTTCGCTGCATGTTGAGACACAAATATATCTGTTTAAAAGATTCTTGTGTAGGCCAGAGAAATAGAACTGTGGTTTTCCTATTCCACGGTTCAATTCTGGGTGTAATCCACCTTTTTGCCTTTTTTACATGAAAAAAAATGTTTGTGTCTCACTGACTGTTCAGACACAAATATATCTGTTTAAAAGATTCTGGTGTAGGCCAGAGAACTAAAACTGGCGTTTTCCTATTCCACGGTTCAAATCTGGGTGTTATCCACCTTTTTGCCTTTTTTCAATAAAAAAAAAAAAGATTGAGTGTTTCGCTGCATGTTGAGACACAAATATATCTGTTTAAAAGATTCTTGTGTAGGCCAGAGAAATAGAACTGTGGTTTTCCTATTCCACGGTTCAATTCTGGGTGTAATCCACCTTTTTGCCTTTTTTACATGAAAAAAAATGTTTGTGTCTCACTGACTGTTCAGACACAAATATATCTGTTTAAAAGATTCTGGTGTAGGCCAGAGAACTAAAACTGGCGTTTTCCTATTCCACGGTTCAAATCTGGGTGTTATCCACCTTTTTGCCTTTTTTCAATAAAAAAAAAAAAGATTGAGTGTTTCGCTGCCTGTTGAGACACAAATATATCTGTTTAAAAGATTCTTGTGTAGCCCAGAGAAATAGAACTGTGGTTTTCCTATTCCACGGTTCAAATCTGAGTGTAATCCACCTTTTTGCCTTTTTTACGTAAAAAAAACAAAACTTTTCAGTGTCTCGCTGACTGTTCAGACACAAATATATCTGTTTAAAATACTCTGGTGTAGGCCAGAGAACTAAAACTGTGGTTTTATTCTCCTCTTCCACGGTTCAAATCGGGGTGTAATCCACCTTTTTGCCTTTTTTACATAAAAAAAAAACGTTTCAGTGTCTCGCTGACTGTTCAGACATAAATACATCTGTTTCAAAGATTCTGGTGTAGGCCAGAGAACTAAAACTGTGTTTTTCCTTTTCCACGGTTCAAATCTGGGTGTAATTCACCGTTTTGCATAAAAAAAATGTTTCAGTGTCTCGCTGACTTTTCAGATACAAATATATCTGTTTAAAAGATTCTAAAACTGTGGTTTTATTCTCCTCTTCCACGGTTCAAATGTGGGTGTAATCCACCTTTTTGCATAAAAAAAAAACAGTTTGAGTGTCTCGCTGACTGGTCAGACACAAATATATCTGTTTAAAAGATTCTGGTGTAGGCCAGAGAACTAGAACTGTTGTTTTCCTCTTTCACGGTTCAAATCGAGGTGTAATCCACCTTTTTGCCTTTTTTACATAAAAAAAAACGTTTCAGTGTCTCGCTGACTGTTCAGATATAAATACATCTGTTTAAAAGATTCTGGTGTAGGCCAGAGAACTAAAACTGTGTTTTTCCTCTTCCACGGTTCAAATCTGGGTGTAATTCACCGTTTTGCATAAAAAAAATGTTTCAGTGTCTCGCTGACTTTTCAGATACAAATATATCTGCTTAAAAGGTTCGGGTGGAGGCCAGAGAACAAAAACTGTGGTTTTCCTCTTTCATGGTTCAAATCTGGGTGTAATCCACCTTTTTGCATAAAAAAAACAGTTTCAGTGTCTCGCTGATTGTTCAGACACAAATATATCTGTTTAAAAGATTCTGGTGTAGGCCTGAGAACTAAAACTGTCGTTTTCCTATTCCACGTTTCAAATCTGGGTGTTATGCACCTTTTTGCCTTTTTTCAATAAAAAAAAAACAGTTTGAGTGTTTCGCTGCCTGTTGAGACACAAATATATCTGTTTAAAAGATTCTTGTGTAGGCCAGAGAAATAGAACTGTGGTTTTCCTATTCCACGGTTCAATTCTGGGTGTAATCCACCTTTTTGCCTTTTTTACATAAAAAAAAATGTTTGTGTCTCGCTGACTGTTCAGACACAAATATATCTGTTTAAAAGATTCTGGTGTAGGCCAGAGAAATAGAACTGTGGTTTTCCTCTTCCACGGTTCAAATCTGGGTATAATCCACCATTTTGCTTTTTTTACATAAAAAAAAACGTTTCAGTGTCTCGCTGACTGTTCAAACACAAATATATCTGTTTAAAAGATTCTGGTGTAGGCCAGAGAACTAGAACTGTGGTTTTCCTCTTCCATGGTTCAAATCTGTGTGTAATCTACCTTTTTGCCTTTTTTACGTAAAAAAAAAAACGTTTCAGTGTCTCGCTGACTGTTCAGATACAAATATATCTGTTTAAAATACTCTGGTGTAGGCCAGAGGACTAAAACTGTGGTTTTATTCTCCTCTTCCACGGTTCAAATCTGGGTGTAATCCACCTTTTTGCATAAAAAAAAACAATTTGAGTGTCTCGCTGACTGTTCAGACACAAATATATCTGTTTAAAAGATTCTGGTGTAGGCAAGAGAACTAGAACTGTGGTTTTCCTCTTTCACGGTTCAAATCGGGGTGTAATCCACCTTTTTCCTTTTTTTACATTAAAAAAAAAATGTTTCAGTGTCTCGCTGACTGTTCAGATATAAATACATCTGTTTAAAAGATTCTGGTGTAGACCAGAGAACTAAAACTGTGTTTTTCCTCTTCCACGGTTCAAATCTGGGTGTAATCCACCGTTTTGCATAAAAAAAATGTTTCAGTGTCTCGCTGACTGTTCAGATACAAATATATCTGTTTCAAAGATTCTGGTGTAGGCCAGAGAACTAGAACTGTGGTTTTCCTCTTCCACAGTTTAAATCTGGGTGTAATCCACCTTTTTGCATAAAAAAAAACAGTTTGAGTGTCTCGCTGACTGTTCGGATACAAATATATCTGTTTAAAAGATTCGGGTGGAGGCCAGAGAACTAGAACTGTGGTTTTCCTCTTTAACGGTTCCAATCGGGGTGTAATCCACCTTTTTGCCTTTTTTACATAAAAAAAAAAACGTTTCAGTGTCTCGCTGACTGTTCAGACATAAATATATCTGTTTAAAAGTTTCTGGTGTAGGCCAGAGATATAGAACTGTGGTTTTCCTCTTCCATTGTTCAAATCTGGGTGTAATCCACCTTTTTGCATGAAAAAAACAGTTTGAGTGTCTCGCTGACTGTTCAGACACAAATATATCTGTTTAAAAGATTCTGGTGTAGGCCAGAGAACTAAAACTGTCATTTTCCTATTCCACGGTTCAAATGTGGATTTAATCCAACTTTTTGCCTTTTTTCAATAAAAAAAAAACAGTTTGAGTGTTTCGCTGCCTGTTGAGACACAAATATATCTGTTTAAAAGATTCTTGTGTAGGCCAGAGAAATAGAACTGTGGTTTTCCTATTCCACGGTTCAATTCTGGGTGTAATCCACCTTTTTGCCTTTTTTACATAAAAAAATTGTGTCTCGCTGACTGTTCAGACACAAATATATCTGTTTAAAAGATTCTGGTGTAGGCCAGAGAAATAGAATTGTGGTTTTCCTCTTCCACGGTTCAAATCTGGGTGTAATCCACCTTTTTGCATTTTTTACATAAAAAAACACGTTTCAGAGTCTCGCTGACTGTTCAGACACAAATATATCTGTTTAAAATATTCTGGTGTAGACCAGAGAACTAAAACTGTGGTTTTCCTCTTCCACGGTTCAAATCTGGGTGCAATCCACCTTTTTGCATAAAAAAAAACCAGTTTCAGTGTCTTGCTGACTGTTCAGACACAAATATATCTGTTTAAAAGATTCTGGTGTAGGCCAGAGAACTAGAACTGTGGTTTTCCTCTTCCACCGTTCAAATCTGGGTGTAATCCACCTTTTTGCCTTTTTTACACAAAAAAAAAAAACGTTTCAGTGTCTCGTTGACTGTTCAGACACAAATATATCTGTTTAAAAGATTCTGGTGTAGGCCAGAGAAATAGAACTGTGGTCTTCCTCTTCCATGGTTCAAATCTGAGTGTAATCCACCTTTTTGCCTTTTTTACGTGAAAAAAAAAAACGTTTCAGTGTGTCGCTGACTGTTCAGACACAAATATATCTGTTTAAAAGATTCTGGTGTAGGCCAGAGAACTAAAACTGTGTTTTTTTTCTCCTCTTCCGCGGTTCAAATCTGGGTGTAATCCACCTTTTTGCATAAAAAAAAACAGTTTGAGTGTCTCGCTGACTGTTCAGACACAAATATATATGTTTAAAAGATTCTGGTGTAGGACAGAGAACTAGAACTGTTGTTTTCCTCTTTCACCGTTCAAATCTGGGTGTAATCCACCTTTTTGCCTTTTTTACATAAAAAACAAAAACGTTTCAATGTCTCGCTGACTGTTCAGACATAAATATATCTGTTTAAAAGATTCTGGAGTAGGCCAGAGAACTAAAACTGTGGTTTTCCTCTTCCGTGGTTCAAATCTGGGTGTAATCCACCTTTTTGCATAAAAAAAACAGTTTCAGTGTTTCGCTGACTGTTCAGACACAAATAGATCTGTTTAAAAGATTCTGGTGTAGGCCAGAGAACTAGAACTGTGGTTTTCCTTTTCCACGGTTAAAATCTGGGTGTAATCCACATTTTTGCCTTTTTTGCATAAAAAAATTAATATTATTCCACTGTGACCTCCACGTCTCTTCCAAGGGGCATTAAAATCATCTTGTTAAGCTACTGTGACCTACACGTCTCTTCCAAGGGTCATTGATATTGTCTTTTTATTCCACTGGGACCTCCACGTCTCTTCCAGGGGCATTGATATTGTCTTTTTATTCCACTGTGACCTCTATTTCTCTTCCAAGGTGCATTAAAATCGTCTTGTTAAGCTACTGTGACCTCCACATCTCTTCCAAGGGTCATTGATATTGTCTTTTTATTCCACTGGGACCTCCACGTCTCTTCCAAGGGGCATTAAAACCATCTTGTTAAACCACTCTCAACTCCACGTCTCTTCCAAGGGGCATTAAAATAGTCTTGTTTAGCTACTGTGACCTCCATGTCTCTTCCAAGGGTCATTGATATTGTCTTTTTATTCCACTGGGACCTCCACCACTCTTGCAAGGGGCATTGATATTGTCTTTTTATTCCACTGAGACCTCCACGTCTCTTCCAAGGGGCATTAAAATCATCTTGTTAAGCTACTGTGACCTCCACGTCTCTTCCAAGTGTCATTGATATTGTCTTTTTATTCCACTGGGACCTCCACCACTCTTCCAAGGGGCATTGATATTGTCTTTTTATTCTACTGGGACCTCCACGTCTCTTCCAAGGGGCATTAAAACTGTCTTGTTAACCCTAGAACGCATACCTGGGGCCTCGCAGGCCCGCCCTGTTAATTGTTTTCTATTTTCTGCAAGATTACTTTAGTTAGAATTTTGAAACTCTAGGTATTTCTCAGATATATAGTTGTTTGTCATTTCCAGTTGTTCATTTATTTTTATGTTACAGGCATTTTCGGTATAACAACTCTTTTTTGAAAATACCCATTTTTATGGTCATGCGTTCTACGGTTAAGCTACTGTGACCTACTGTGATGTTTCGTCCAAGGGGCATTAAAACCGTCTTGTTAAACCACTCTGAACTCCACAGCTCTTCCAAGGTGCATTGAAATGTTGTTTTTAATTACCTCTAACCTCTACGACTCTTCCAACGGGCATTGCATTTCCTCCTAATTTTAGTCAGCTTTTGCTTTTCAATGCATAGGCGAACACTAAGGGAGACCCACTCCCCAATAATGGGTAGAAGGTTTTTAGTATGCTGTAATCCACATCTGTTTCAAGGGGCATTGCAGTTCCTCATAATTTTTGGAAAGCCTTCCATTCACTGCTTAGGCCAACAGTGTACAGGAGACCCAGTTGCTATAAATTGAAAAAACGGTTTAGTTAAGGCTCTCTGACCTCCATGTCACTTCCAAGGGGCATTGGAGTGCCTCGACATTTTTGGTAGGCATTGCACTCTCTGTATGCCCTATAACTGTGTAGCCGATCTGCTCCTTTCGGTACAGAAACATATCCTACAAGACATGTGTGGTTGACTGGCCTGATATTGATGTGAATGTTCCCTGTTCCTTCTGCTCGTTCTCCTTTGCCACCACCTCATCCATCATTCATCACCTGAAGCTTTGTTTTAACGGGAGTCATAGAACTGGGATAGTAGCAGGAAAACATCCAGCAATCCTCGGAGGAGGTAGGATATGCGCCATAACGCTGACCACCTCAGGTCTAGTCGCTACTACATACATGCTCTTGCATTCCAAGGAACAGAAAGCTAATGAGATGGATGGCCTCATGATCATGAATAATTTACTCATTGTGTAGGAGGCCGACCACTGCTGCTGTCTACCTTCTGAACTTTGTGTTGAAGCCTGATTGACCCAGGACCCGCAATCCTCTATGTCTGGAGGACGTGTTGCATCCCAGAGTCCAACTGTGTCCCGGCTTCCACAATATTAACCCAGTGTGAAGGCGTCAGTGAGATGGACCATCCCTGGCCACATTCACTTGTCCACGTGTTTGTGGTTAGGCTGTCCTTCCCACTAAGTGCACTGGGGAGGGCACAGGTAATATTTTGGTATGCGCGCTTGTGTATAAGGCGCACCGGGACAAATAGGGGCGGCTGGGGACCGTTTATGGACACCCGGCCGCCCCCAGGCGGCTGGGGACCGTGTGCGGGCCCCCGGCCGCGGGGCAGCTGGGGACCGAGTATGGATACCAGGCTGCCGACGCAGCCATGACGTGGTGGGCAGATTCCGCCTCCACATGCCTAAAAGGCCCAATTTCAAGTGCAAGCAAGCAAGCAGTATGGTATTGCAGCCTGCGGGTGGGTGGGTGATTGGCTGCATATTTGTGCTTGCATTGCAAGGAATGGGGGAGGTACAATTGAACACTGCCCTGGGACAAGGACTTGCACGGGGATAGTTGCAAGTCTGCATCTTCTGATGCGGCAAGGATCACTTCTGATGGGCACACTTTTAGGCAGTGACCTGGGTGTCAGAGATGGTCCAGGGGTCTTCCCCATGCTGTTCCCATGTCTTTTCAGCACTGTATGCATGTGTCACACAGCACATGGCCAGATAAGGTTGTAAAATGTTAAAATGACATTTCCCGGTGAATGCATTTGTCTCGGTTGAAAGCAATACAAAAGTGCAAAAACGCATAAAAAATTCTACTTGTGAACATAGCCCAAGGTGTGGAGGAGTATTTTTGTTTTTGGTTATTTATTTTACCTTATACACAAGTCTTTACCCTGGAAAGGAAGTTCCTTAACATATTTCACAGGAAAGCAGTTTCAGTTTCGTTTTTGAACGTTTTATTGTGAGCCCGTAAAAGTGGCTTAATACCTCTGACCACGTTGTTGACAGCAGTGACCTGGGGGTCAGAAATGCTTCCTGGGGTGGTCCCCATGCTGTCCCCATGTCATTTGAGCACTGTCACTATTGTTTTGTGTACTTTTTAGGCTTTCTACAGACTGCCGGGGGTGCCGCCGCAAAAATGTTCGGGTCTCCCATAGACTAACATTGGGCTCGTTGCTCAGGTCGAGCACCCGAGTATCACGGTGAGCTTGGCCCGAGCTTCGAGTACTCGAGCATTTTAGTGCTCACTCAACACTAATGCTGATGTAAAGTAGACATGTGGTAAATGTTATTTATTAACTATTCTGTGTGGTATAACTGTCTGGTTTAAGAGCCTTATTATTCAAGATTTGAAAATTGCAAATTTTCACATTTTCGTGAATTTTTTTAATTTATATTTTTATAAATTAATGCAAATGATATCAACCTAAATTTACCACTAACATGAAGTACAATGTATCATGAAAAAAAACCCAACAATCTCAGAATCACTGGGATATGCTGAAGTGTTCCACAGTTATTACCACATAAAGTGACACTGGTCAGAATTGTAAAATTTGACTGTCGGGAAGGTGAAAACAGGCTTCAGTGGTAAGGGGTTAAGTTCACTTAAATGACAATCTTAGAGTTTTTGGAGCTATGTGAGGCGTGGCAAGTCAAGTTCTGTAGAGCCCCCCAGTGAACATCTGGTGTCTCGGTGACATTTATTTTTCTTATAAGTAGGAAAATGAAGAATAATACTGACATACTGTATGTTACCCTGCAATCCATACTACATAGTTTCTAAATAATGTCACCATATAGTTACATACAGTAAAATTCACCAAACACATAATGGTTTCATATAGTGCATTCAATGAACATATGACAGTAGCAGTACTACCCACAATTTACCTCTATAGAGTGAGCATAAATTACCATAGTGGCATTACTGTAAATATTAAGATGAGGGAATACCGTGAGCCCACCAGAGAAAATCATTATTGGAGCCCACCATAGGGGGCCCACTATTTTTGCCCCAATACTGTATGATGCCCCCGACACAGTGTCCCCACAGTTCGCCCATACACATTATAAGGTCACTAGTGACCCCAACACAGTATGATGGCACCCACAGTCCCACAACACAGTATGAAGGCCCCACAGTCTCAAAACACACAATGATGGTATCCCACAGCCCTCCGCACTGTATCATGTATCATGGCCCCCACACAGCTCCCACACAGTATAATGGTCTCCACAGTATTATAGCCCCTACAGCCCTCTACACAGTATAATGGCCCCTATATTGCCCTCCATACAGTATAGTGGCCCCAACACAGCCCTACACACAGTAAAAACACTAACCAAAGAATAACAACCCCATACTCATTGATAAAAACGTAAAGTATATATAAGGTTATAAAATCATTGTAATACCACCAATTTTCATGAAAACAGCTTGTTAGTGATGCACATTGCATTACCAATAGTGTTGAGCGAGCATGCTCGACACTGCTCGGTACTCGCCCGAGCATCTCACTACTTGGGATGTTCGGCGAGCACCGAGGATTTTCGGGTTACTCGGGCAGGAGCTCAGGTCTCCGCCCTGCATGTTTGGTGCTCTTTACAGAGCCAATGAACATGCAGGGATTGCCAGACAGTCACTGTAATGCAGCAGCCATGTTGGTTGTGGGCATTACAGTGATTGACTGGCCGCACAGCGTCACCTCGAATATTTAAAACCGGGCGCCGCCATCTTGGACACAGTCGCTCCGGATCAGACAGTGTAGGGAGAGTGCTGCTGAGCTAGGGAGAGATTTATACTGCGAAATAGGTAGTGTAGGGTCTCTAAAGCCTGCTTCCAGGGGTCTTCCCCATGCTGTTCCCATGTCTTTTCAGCACTGTATGCATGTGTCACACAGCACATGGCCAGATAAGGTTGCAAAATGTTAAAATGACATTTCCCGGTGAATGCATTTGTCACGGTTGAAAGCAATACAAAAGTGCAAAAAGGCATAAAAAATGCTAATTGTGAACATAGCACAAGGTGTGGAGGAGTATTTTTGTTTTTGGTTATTTATTTTACCTTATACACAAGTCTTTAACCTGGAAAGGAAGTTCCTTAACATATTTCACAGGAAAACAGTTTCAGTTTGGTTTTTGAACGTTTTATTGTGAGCCCGTAAAAATGGCTTAATACCTCTGACCACGTTGTTGACAGCAGTGACCTGGGGGTCAGAAATGCTTCCTGGGGCGATCCCCATGCTGTCCCCATGTCATTTGAGCACTGTCACTATCGTTTTGGGCACTTTTTAGGCTTTCTACAGACTGCAGTAGGTGCCGCCGCAAAAATGCTCGGGTCTCCCATAGACTAACATTGGGCTCGTTGCTCGGGTCGAGCACCCGAGTATCACGGTAAGCTCGGCCCGAGCTTCGAGCACCCGAGCATTTTAGTGCTCGCTCAACACTAATTACTAACAAACCAGTGGGGGCAGTGATGATAGTAACTAGGACGTGACCGGTTCTCGTTAATATTAGAAGTTACCACACTGATCATTTTTTTAAGCATTTTTTTTTCAGACGACTAAAAAAAACATATCAGATCATAAAAAATCTAAGTGATATTTGTCTGTGGCCCTAATCACTAGTAAGAAGAAATCAGCAACTTTCACTGTGAACTGTAAAATGATAACTACAATGATCTTTATCTACATAAGCTTCTCAGCTTCAAAGAACATCACAGACACATTCAATTTATACAAGGTTACTAAAGAAAGTCCCTATTTTTACAGACAGTCCAGTAATTTGCAGATAATTATCATCTCTAGTTGTCAGGTCTGGGTGAATCCTTACTGTACGTTAGTATTAAGACCACGGTGTCACCCCCAAATTTGTAGAATAAAAGACAATATATTTTCTAGCTGGATTTGCTTACTGGGAGGAGCTGAGGACTATATATAATAGCAGAGTGCTGGTGAAGAGACAGAAGAACGCTCCTCCTGTGGCTGTCTCATCTCTGGCTGTCTCATCTCTGGCTGTCTTACCATGATCAGAGTACTCAGCCTTTGTCTCCTGACAGCCCTTATCACAGGTACAGTAATGGTGATTTATATATATGGACATGTTAGATTACATATGAAACCTTGTATCACAAGACCTGACTGTTTTGTCTTCTGCAGTGTCCCAGGCTCAGCATTCAGTGACTCTGGAACCATCTGTGATTACGGCATCTCCTGGGCTAAATGTCAGACTGTCCTGTACCCTAGGAGGGGGTCTCACTGTCAACAGCAACAGGGTGGTGTTTACGCAACAAAAAATTGGGAACAAACCCACATTCATTCTGGGTTATTTCAATCCATCCAACAACAGAAGAGGAGACGGGGTCCCAGCACGATTTGTGGGATCTGCCTCTAATAACATTGGATATCTAGACATTAATGGGGTGCATCCAGAGGATGATGCTGTATATTACTGTGCTACATGGACAGGCAGCCAGTATCACAGTGATGGTAAAGAATGAGGAAGGAACAAAAATACCGACAGAGCCGTACACAGAGAGAACGGCCCCCGCTACATACATGGCATCATTACTAGAAGCTGATCACCATCCTGTAATGGAGAATAAAAAGTACACCATTTTGATGTCTTGGATGATAAAACTGTTCTATATTCAACAAAACATAAATGAAGAGAATGTATCACATATCAACTTATACTTATTAACACCAAAAAACTGAAAAGGCAGATTGAATCCGTACTAAAACAACAAGCATAAACTTAAAGGGGTATTCCCATCTCCAAAATCCTATACCAATATGTAGTAGGTGTAATAATAATAATATTAGCAAATACCTTCAATTGTAAATGTACTATAGTTCTTCTGATAAGCTATGTCGCTAACCCCAAGTAGGGCATTGCAGTAGCTTAGGTATCCATGGTTACGATCACTAACAGCTGTCACTATATGAGTAGTTGTAACCTTGGATACCTAAGCTACTGCAATGCCTTACATGGGGTAAGCGACATAGCTTATCAGAAGAAATATACTACATTTTTAATTGGATATATTTGCTAGTATTATTATTATTACACCTACTAAATATTGGGATAGAATCTTGGAGATGGGAATACCCCTTTGAATACATTTGTATGACAATCTCAGAGTTTTTGGAGCTGCTTGAAACTCCTTATCATGGCTGGTCAAGGTCTGTGGAGCCCCTCAATGAACAAGTGGGGTCTCCATGACATTTGTTTTTGTTTTCTTGGAAAGAGAAAAATGGAGAATAATACTGACAAACTGTTCTGGATGTTACCCTGCAATCCATGCTACATTGTGTCTAAATAATGTCATAACACAGTAGAATTTGCCAAACCAATAATGGTTCCATATAGTGCATTCAGTGAACAAATAACAGTGGTAAAATAAAAGTGGCAGTACTACCCACAATATACACAGCGGCCTTACTTTATACATTCAGACCGATTATTGTGGCTTTACATGCAGTTATATAGAAATAAAACACGACCACCAATTGTTTGGTAAAACATATATATCGTTGTATGCTATAAAGCTCAACAAATAATGAATTTACCTTTCTAAATAAGGGTAAGGCCAGAAGGTGTGTTTGAAAATGTCAGTGACCATCACCATCCACACATGTTCAAAATTGGGGCAATTTGCAGACAAAACTTTTCAAAAGAGAAGTCCATGATGTGATAGGACAGAACACATATGACCTATGTGTTGCATCCATGTGCTGTTTATACCATGGACGTGTGAATTCAACCTAACTGTGACTCCCCACCCATACTTATTAAGACAGCTCTGCACCCTCAAATGATTAAGGGCCCCATCTCTTATCATCCTTAGGGTCAATACACATGGAGCCCGTTTTATAAGTTATGTTTTTTTAAGTCACTTTTCTTTTTTTTGTGTTATTCGCTGACATTTTATTGCATCAAATTAATCCAAATGGCGCACAAGCAAAATGAAAGCTAAAATTTGTTTTTTCTGTCTCTGTTTTTGTGATATTTTACTGAGAAAAGTTGCTGGTTTCACAAAATGTCACAAAAAAATGTGGCAAAATAACTGGCGTACATAAAATCACTCTCGGGACTTACTGGAGTAGAGTTGCGCCAGTATTTGCACCTTTTTACAAAAGTTGCATTTGCTGAATGAATCTAAGGGCTCGGCACGCGACTGTATAAATTGGATGTGTACAATTCAATAAAAAAAGATATTGCACTCGGACCAACATTATTCAATGAAGCAGTGCAGATGAGCATATTTTTTCTCACATCTAATTGACGTGTGGAAAAATATCGCAGCATGCTCGATTTTCCTCCAAAAATCAGATGAGACTCAGCCACTCAAGTCTATGGGTGTGAGGAAAAATCAGAACTCACACAGGCAATCCGTATAGCGTCCAATAAGGACACATGTAAAATGACCCAGGAAATTGTACGTCGCCAACACAGGAAGTTCTACAACTGGGGCAAATTCTCACGCAGCACCGATGCCGTAAATGAGGTCTCCGGAGCTCGTCAGCTGATCTTCAGCTGATGACCTCCAGTGAACTCAGTCCCAGCAGCACAGCAATGTACACTGCCGGGAACGATCGCGCTCCTGTCAGTGTATTGCCGGCTACTGGGTGATTGGATTGCCGTGGGACACTCAGGGTACGGTGGACAGGTGAGAATAAGGTTTTTACTTTATTTTTTACACTGCGCAAAGGTGTCGGCTGAGGAGACTACTTCTCCCCTCAGCCACGTCATCGGGAGCAGCCGTTAGATGATGGGAGGAGTAGTCTCCCGTGGGCAATTCTTTGTGCGTTTTTGCCGCGTTTTTAACTCATTGACTTGAATTGAGTCAGTCAAATACGCAGCAAATATCTGCAGCAAATCCGCAAATATATTTATACCTGTGTTTTTGCTGCGGATTTGACTGACTCAATTCAAGTCTGTGGGTGAAAAACGCTGCAGAAACGCACAAAGAATTGACATGCTGCAGATTTAAACGCAATGACAATCCTGCAATCAGGAAAATTCCTGATCACGTGCACAGCACTTCAGGATTGTCATTGCATTAGCTGGCATACAGATTGCCTAGTGTTTTGGGTGCATTTCTGCGTGGAAAAAACACAGCGAAAATGCATAAAAAACGCACAGTGTGCACATAGCCTTAACGTGGAGATGCTCATCATTCTGGTCCAGGAAAGGCCTGAGTTGTGGGACAGTCAGGAAAAATCTCCATTAGTAAGTATGATGAATTTAAACTGTACTGTGTCCTTCTCTCTCTCTATCTATATACAGTATATATATTGTGAGAATTTTTAAATATATGACGCGCCCCCTGGGCCAGTGTTGTTGGGGATACCTGGAGCCGGATCAGATGGGGGTTGTAGTCTCCGAGTGGCTGTGACCCGGTCCGTGCCCAGGGTGTCAAGCTCAGTGTGTGGCAGTCCTTATGATGTTACTAGATGTTCTTTTGTGTCGACTACGCCACCCGTTGATTTGCGGTCAAAAGGCCGCCGCTGCAGCAGGGTCCACTGAGGCTGGTGATGTGTGTGCAGCTTAGGTAGTATAACCCCCAACGGGAGGGGTATAGCCTCAGGGGGTCAGTTGCAGAGGATGGGGGTTGTGGTGGTGCAGCGAGGATGGAAATGAGACTCAGAGTCGGGCTGTTCAGTTCAGGGTTTGTTTACTTACTGCAGTTGTTCTGGTCACTCCGGCCTTAAGTGACCACCCGAGCCGTGCTGCGTCCACCAGGTCCTGGACTCAGCCAACCCCCAGGTGATTCTGGAGCGTGGTCCTGAGCTCCCTTTCTGTCCTGTCCTCTTCTCTGGCCTTCCCCACCAGGGATCCACCTATGTCCGGCTCCCTCGGGCCTCTTGGTGGTAAACCCTTGTCTCTGGGTTCCCTGACCCTATTCCTGGTCTGCCTTCCGGGTGGATTTAGTGGGTGATCGTGGCAGATCGGTCCTGCCCACGACCTCCGGTTCCTGGCTAAGGTGTGCTGTAGCCTCTGCCAGCTTGGGATCCGGTACCCTGTTGCCAACTCTTCACCCTCTGGTCTAATTTGGGCTCTTGGAGTTCCTTCTTTCTCCCCCTCTGGGTCTTTCTTTCTCCTCTCTCTCTCTCTTGGCCTTGGAGCTGCTCTTCTCCTCTGCTCTGCTTCTCTGACTCAACTCTGACAGACTGACCTCACTCTGCAAAAGACCCTGTCCTAAGATGGTGCCCACCTTATATACTCCCTCTATGTGTGAGCTCAGGTGACCAGCACCCAATGAGCTCCTAGCACTACCCAGACTGCTCCCCCTATCTGCCCCTACACTACTGGGATGTTCCACCCCCCTCCCACTCCAGCCAGGAACAGACACTGTCGTACCTGCACATTTCTCTAGTGGGAGTACCGTCGGTCTGTTCCTCGGAAATGGGATGTGTGTAGTGCATGCAGCCTACTGAGCTCAGTTCCACACTCCATCCTTACCCGGGAGTGGAATACCACACCTCTGGCTTGAGGTGTAATACCCCTGTAGCAGCCGAATCCTCAGGGTGCTACATTCCCCCCTGGTAAATCACAGCACGTCCTTGGGCTGTAAGATATAAACATCCACAAACATACATTTTTTTCATAAAACATAAACATATAAAACATCATATATTATCAGCATAAACTTTTCATATAAAACTTATCATAAATAACACTCTTGTTCCTCCGGCCACGGTGCAACTTGTGACCGGGTAAAGTGCGACAGTCTCTTGAAGAAACACGGTTTCCTATAAAACCGGTAGGGGGCGCTTTAGGAAGCGCAACTATATACAAGGGAATTATGGCCGCTCTCAGTTCTCGGCCAGGTATTAGGAACTAGGGACACACGGGGTTAACAGTTCACTCTTGGCTGGTCCCAACGGGGAACATATTTTAAATAAGTAACAGTTCTTGGTACCCCGACGGGCAACTTTATACAGTCTCTCTCTACCGTACTTCAACGACGGCGTCCTCCTGCTCCTTCTTTAGATTCTTCAGACCCGTCCGGGTCCTCTTGCTCCTCCTCACACCGCAGCTCCTCCTCCGTCAGGCGATGCACATGGAGGGCGTAGGGTCCTTTGGCACACTTGTGCCGGGTGAAGGTGACCTCGTCCCCTACATACAGGTCACGACCTCTGTGTCCCTCCGGCAGATGGCTTTCTACGTCTCTGCGGGTCACAAAGACGTCGCCGGGGGTATGATGGTCTCTAATAAAGCCCCATCCGTGCTGCATGTTGAATTTTATCACAGTCCCGGTGGAAGGGGGACCATGAGCTGCACGGGGATTCCTCCTGGTCCGGCTCTTCTGCTCCGCGCTCCTTATCTGCGCTTGTTGTTCCCGGACCCGCCTCTCTCTCCGCTCCCTCTCGAAGACCTCGAGCTGCTGCCGGCAGCACTCTGCACGTTCCGCTGCGGCTGCCCGAGTCTCCTGAGTGAACCCCATGAGGTCTTCTCCGGTGGGGTCCCACTCGAACTGTGCCTCCTCCAGCGGGGGTGAGGTCCTCTTTACGGGCTTCGGAGCCGGAATCAGGGGCTCGCACATGGGCCTTGCTCTCTGGAGTTCCAGCTGAATGTACTCCTGGGGCCATACAAAGGGCTGCCCATCCGGGCACGTATGCTGGGCGAATAGATCTTCACCCAGGTGCGGCACTCTAGATGCTGAGGGCGCGTTGATGGTAGCGGCGCCCGGGTTAACCAGGCCTTGCGACCAGGCCTGGGGCACCTTAAAGGCAAAGGGCACCGTAAGAACGGCGGCGCCCTGGGTTATTCGGCCCTGCGACCAGGCCGGTGGCTCCGCGGAGGTAGGGGGCGCTGTTGGTATTGCGGCGCCTGGGGGTACTAGGCCTTGCGACCAGGCCGGTGGTATTTCCTGCTTGGCCACGCTCGAGGTCGAGGCGTGTGACGTCACAGGGGTCGCGGCCGCAGTTTCCGGTTGAGGCCTAGTCGGCGGCGGTGACGATGCAGCGACGGGCACGGCAGGGGGAATTTCGGGCTCTGCGACGGGGAGCTGGGGCAGGCACGCGGTTTCCCGGTTCGGGGTAGAGACGTCCCCTTTACCTGCCTCCGTCCGTTCAGCTCCCTTCTCGGCGCCGTCTCCTGCCTTCATTCCTCCTGCGCCATCCTCAGAGGCGGTCTGTCTCCTCGTCTCGGGCGGCGTGCTCCGCTGACGGGTTTCGGTCTGCTGGGCCATCTCTCGGCTCCACTCCGCCAACGTCTCTCGCTGCACCCGGGCCATCCTCCGTGCGAGGCCCTCCAGCGCAGTCTGTGCACACTCCCGGTCTCGGGGGAGCTGTGCTAGGATCTCCACTAAGCCTAGTGGGGTTGTGGCTTGTAGCAGGCTCCTGACCACTGGGTCGGTGCTGCCTGTCTCTCCCTCCATCTCCGGGTAGGCTCTCTCTGGACTCTCCTCCAGACGTCTTGTCTCCGGGTGCGCTCTCTCCAGACTCCTCCAGGCTGCACCCATCTTCGTTCTCTTGTTCTGTCTCCGCCCACATCGAGGGTGGTCCCGGGGCACCTTCAGTTCCAGGGGCAGTTCTCTCACGCTGATGGACACTTCCAGCATCACAGTCTCTGTTGGTGGGCGCGGTTTCCGCTTTTGGCGCCATTCTTCGACCTGGCCCACGATGGGAGGTGGCCTCTTGCCACCCTCTGGCACGCCCATAATGGCGTCCGCTCCCCCAAGGCGGGAAATCTTCGGAAATGGCGGGAATCGTCTCCCAGTGGCGGGAAACTCCATGGATGGCGGGAAAAAGCTGCAAATGGCGGACAACCGGCGGGAAACGACCTGCGATGGGGCCCGTTGGCGGGGACCCTCCGGAACCGGCGGGAGACTTCTTTTTGAGGTAACGGTGAACTTTTCTTCAGGCACGCAGTACCCGGTTGTTGCGGGCACGTTATCCTGCCGACTACGCCAAAGTTGACGCGCCCCCTGGGCCAGTGTTGTTGGGGATACCCGGAGCCGGATCAGATGGGGGTTGTAGTCTCCGAGTGGCTGTGACCCGGTCCGTGCCCAGGGTGTCAAGCTCAGTGTGTGGCAGTCCTTATGATGTTACTAGATGTTCTTTTGTGTCGACTACGCCACCCGTTGATTTGCGGTCAAAAGGCCGCCGCTGCAGCAGGGTCCACTGAGGCTGGTGATGTGTGTGCAGCTTAGGTAGTATAACCCCCAACGGGAGGGGTATAGCCTCAGGGGGTCAGTTGCAGAGGATGGGGGTTGTGGTGGTGCAGCGAGGATGGAAATGAGACTCAGAGTCGGGCTGTTCAGTTCAGGGTTTGTTTACTTACTGCAGTTGTTCTGGTCACTCCGGCCTTAAGTGACCACCCGAGCCGTGCTGCGTCCACCAGGTCCTGGACTCAGCCAACCCCCAGGTGATTCTGGAGCGTGGTCCTGAGCTCCCTTTCTGTCCTGTCCTCTTCTCTGGCCTTCCCCACCAGGGATCCACCTATGTCCGGCTCCCTCGGGCCTCTTGGTGGTAAACCCTTGTCTCTGGGTTCCCTGACCCTATTCCTGGTCTGCCTTCCGGGTGGATTTAGTGGGTGATCGTGGCAGATCGGTCCTGCCCACGACCTCCGGTTCCTGGCTAAGGTGTGCTGTAGCCTCTGCCAGCTTGGGATCCGGTACCCTGTTGCCAACTCTTCACCCTCTGGTCTAATTTGGGCTCTTGGAGTTCCTTCTTTCTCCCCCTCTGGGTCTTTCTTTCTCCTCTCTCTCTCTCTTGGCCTTGGAGCTGCTCTTCTCCTCTGCTCTGCTTCTCTGACTCAACTCTGACAGACTGACCTCACTCTGCAAAAGACCCTGTCCTAAGATGGTGCCCACCTTATATACTCCCTCTATGTGTGAGCTCAGGTGACCAGCACCCAATGAGCTCCTAGCACTACCCAGACTGCTCCCCCTATCTGCCCCTACACTACTGGGATGTTCCACCCCCCTCCCACTCCAGCCAGGAACAGACACTGTCGTACCTGCACATTTCTCTAGTGGGAGTACCGTCGGTCTGTTCCTCGGAAATGGGATGTGTGTAGTGCATGCAGCCTACTGAGCTCAGTTCCACACTCCATCCTTACCCGGGAGTGGAATACCACACCTCTGGCTTGAGGTGTAATACCCCTGTAGCAGCCGAATCCTCAGGGTGCTACATTCCCCCCTGGTAAATCACAGCACGTCCTTGGGCTGTAAGATATAAACATCCACAAACATACATTTTTTTCATAAAACATAAACATATAAAACATCATATATTATCAGCATAAACTTTTCATATAAAACTTATCATAAATAACACTCTTGTTCCTCCGGCCACGGTGCAACTTGTGACCGGGTAAAGTGCGACAGTCTCTTGAAGAAACACGGTTTCCTATAAAACCGGTAGGGGGCGCTTTAGGAAGCGCAACTATATACAAGGGAATTATGGCCGCTCTCAGTTCTCGGCCAGGTATTAGGAACTAGGGACACACGGGGTTAACAGTTCACTCTTGGCTGGTCCCAACGGGGAACATATTTTAAATAAGTAACAGTTCTTGGTACCCCGACGGGCAACTTTATACAGTCTCTCTCTACCGTACTTCAACGACGGCGTCCTCCTGCTCCTTCTTTAGATTCTTCAGACCCGTCCGGGTCCTCTTGCTCCTCCTCACACCGCAGCTCCTCCTCCGTCAGGCGATGCACATGGAGGGCGTAGGGTCCTTTGGCACACTTGTGCCGGGTGAAGGTGACCTCGTCCCCTACATACAGGTCACGACCTCTGTGTCCCTCCGGCAGATGGCTTTCTACGTCTCTGCGGGTCACAAAGACGTCGCCGGGGGTATGATGGTCTCTAATAAAGCCCCATCCGTGCTGCATGTTGAATTTTATCACAGTCCCGGTGGAAGGGGGACCATGAGCTGCACGGGGATTCCTCCTGGTCCGGCTCTTCTGCTCCGCGCTCCTTATCTGCGCTTGTTGTTCCCGGACCCGCCTCTCTCTCCGCTCCCTCTCGAAGACCTCGAGCTGCTGCCGGCAGCACTCTGCACGTTCCGCTGCGGCTGCCCGAGTCTCCTGAGTGAACCCCATGAGGTCTTCTCCGGTGGGGTCCCACTCGAACTGTGCCTCCTCCAGCGGGGGTGAGGTCCTCTTTACGGGCTTCGGAGCCGGAATCAGGGGCTCGCACATGGGCCTTGCTCTCTGGAGTTCCAGCTGAATGTACTCCTGGGGCCATACAAAGGGCTGCCCATCCGGGCACGTATGCTGGGCGAATAGATCTTCACCCAGGTGCGGCACTCTAGATGCTGAGGGCGCGTTGATGGTAGCGGCGCCCGGGTTAACCAGGCCTTGCGACCAGGCCTGGGGCACCTTAAAGGCAAAGGGCACCGTAAGAACGGCGGCGCCCTGGGTTATTCGGCCCTGCGACCAGGCCGGTGGCTCCGCGGAGGTAGGGGGCGCTGTTGGTATTGCGGCGCCTGGGGGTACTAGGCCTTGCGACCAGGCCGGTGGTATTTCCTGCTTGGCCACGCTCGAGGTCGAGGCGTGTGACGTCACAGGGGTCGCGGCCGCAGTTTCCGGTTGAGGCCTAGTCGGCGGCGGTGACGATGCAGCGACGGGCACGGCAGGGGGAATTTCGGGCTCTGCGACGGGGAGCTGGGGCAGGCACGCGGTTTCCCGGTTCGGGGTAGAGACGTCCCCTTTACCTGCCTCCGTCCGTTCAGCTCCCTTCTCGGCGCCGTCTCCTGCCTTCATTCCTCCTGCGCCATCCTCAGAGGCGGTCTGTCTCCTCGTCTCGGGCGGCGTGCTCCGCTGACGGGTTTCGGTCTGCTGGGCCATCTCTCGGCTCCACTCCGCCAACGTCTCTCGCTGCACCCGGGCCATCCTCCGTGCGAGGCCCTCCAGCGCAGTCTGTGCACACTCCCGGTCTCGGGGGAGCTGTGCTAGGATCTCCACTAAGCCTAGTGGGGTTGTGGCTTGTAGCAGGCTCCTGACCACTGGGTCGGTGCTGCCTGTCTCTCCCTCCATCTCCGGGTAGGCTCTCTCTGGACTCTCCTCCAGACGTCTTGTCTCCGGGTGCGCTCTCTCCAGACTCCTCCAGGCTGCACCCATCTTCGTTCTCTTGTTCTGTCTCCGCCCACATCGAGGGTGGTCCCGGGGCACCTTCAGTTCCAGGGGCAGTTCTCTCACGCTGATGGACACTTCCAGCATCACAGTCTCTGTTGGTGGGCGCGGTTTCCGCTTTTGGCGCCATTCTTCGACCTGGCCCACGATGGGAGGTGGCCTCTTGCCACCCTCTGGCACGCCCATAATGGCGTCCGCTCCCCCAAGGCGGGAAATCTTCGGAAATGGCGGGAATCGTCTCCCAGTGGCGGGAAACTCCATGGATGGCGGGAAAAAGCTGCAAATGGCGGACAACCGGCGGGAAACGACCTGCGATGGGGCCCGTTGGCGGGGACCCTCCGGAACCGGCGGGAGACTTCTTTTTGAGGTAACGGTGAACTTTTCTTCAGGCACGCAGTACCCGGTTGTTGCGGGCACGTTATCCTGCCGACTACGCCAAAGTTGACGCGCCCCCTGGGCCAGTGTTGTTGGGGATACCCGGAGCCGGATCAGATGGGGGTTGTAGTCTCCGAGTGGCTGTGACCCGGTCCGTGCCCAGGGTGTCAAGCTCAGTGTGTGGCAGTCCTTATGATGTTACTAGATGTTCTTTTGTGTCGACTACGCCACCCGTTGATTTGCGGTCAAAAGGCCGCCGCTGCAGCAGGGTCCACTGAGGCTGGTGATGTGTGTGCAGCTTAGGTAGTATAACCCCCAACGGGAGGGGTATAGCCTCAGGGGGTCAGTTGCAGAGGATGGGGGTTGTGGTGGTGCAGCGAGGATGGAAATGAGACTCAGAGTCGGGCTGTGCAGTTCAGGGTTTGTTTACTTACTGCAGTTGTTCTGGTCACTCCGGCCTTAAGTGACCACCCGAGCCGTGCTGCGTCCACCAGGTCCTGGACTCAGCCAACCCCCAGGTGATTCTGGAGCGTGGTCCTGAGCTCCCTTTCTGTCCTGTCCTCTTCTCTGGCCTTCCCCACCAGGGATCCACCTATGTCCGGCTCCCTCGGGCCTCTTGGTGGTAAACCCTTGTCTCTGGGTTCCCTGACCCTATTCCTGGTCTGCCTTCCGGGTGGATTTAGTGGGTGATCGTGGCAGATCGGTCCTGCCCACGACCTCCGGTTCCTGGCTAAGGTGTGCTGTAGCCTCTGCCAGCTTGGGATCCGGTACCCTGTTGCCAACTCTTCACCCTCTGGTCTAATTTGGGCTCTTGGAGTTCCTTCTTTCTCCCCCTCTGGGTCTTTCTTTCTCCTCTCTCTCTCTCTTGGCCTTGGAGCTGCTCTTCTCCTCTGCTCTGCTTCTCTGACTCAACTCTGACAGACTGACCTCACTCTGCAAAAGACCCTGTCCTAAGATGGTGCCCACCTTATATACTCCCTCTATGTGTGAGCTCAGGTGACCAGCACCCAATGAGCTCCTAGCACTACCCAGACTGCTCCCCCTATCTGCCCCTACACTACTGGGATGTTCCACCCCCCTCCCACTCCAGCCAGGAACAGACACTGTCGTACCTGCACATTTCTCTAGTGGGAGTACCGTTGGTCTGTTCCTCGGAAATGGGATGTGTGTAGTGCATGCAGCCTACTGAGCTCAGTTCCACACTCCATCCTTACCCGGGAGTGGAATACCACACCTCTGGCTTGAGGTGTAATACCCCTGTAGCAGCCGAATCCTCAGGGTGCTACATATACACTATGTTAAAACGTACATACAAATACATATTTGCACTATACACTCATGTATTTATCACTAATCCCACCTGCACATCACCATGTAGTACTGTGTTGCGCAAAAAAATATTTGTTTCCCTACGATATGTGATACTGTATAGTGGCCAAATGTCCCTGGAGGTCAAGTATTAAATGACGACTAAACCTAACATTTATTCATCTGGCAACTTGATATGAGCAACCCCAAAATAAGGTAATCTAATATCAATGTGTAATAAATGAAATGTTCCGTGATATCTCTTGCCATTACCATATTGAGGAAGAAACATACGAAATCCACAATTAAAACATATTGACCACATATACCATATATACTCGAATATAAGCTGACCCGAGTATAAGCTGACGTACCTAATTTTACCACAAAAAAACAGGGCAAACTTATTAACTCGAGTATAAGCCTAGGGTGGGAAATGCAGCCGCTACTGGTAAATTTCTCCATCCTGGTAAGTATTGCCCACTCATCCCCAATCCTGGTATGCATGCCCCCCTCATCCCCAATCCTGGTATGCATGGTCGCCTTATCCCCAATCCTGGTATGCATGGCCCCTTTATCCCCAATCCTGGTATGCATGGCCCCCTCATCCCCAAACCTGGTATGCATGGTCCCTTCATCTCCAATCCTGGTACGCATGGCACCCTCATCCCAATCCTGGTATGCATGGCCCCCTCATCCCCAATCCTGGTATGCATGGTCCCCTCAGACCCAATCCTGGTATGCATTGCCCCTTCATCCCCAATCCTGGTATGCATGGCCACTTCATCCCCAATCCTGGTATGCATGGCCCCTTCATTCCCAATCCTGGTATGCATGGCCACTTCATCCCCAATCCTGGTATGCATTGCTCCCTCATCTCCAATCCTGGTATGCATGGCCCCTTCATCCCCAATCCTGGTATGCATTGCTTCCTCATCCCCAATCCTGGTATGCATGGTTCTCTGATCCCCAATCCTGGTATGCATGGTCCCCTCATCCCCAGTCCTTGCATGCATGGCCACTTCATCCCCAATCCTGGTATGCATTGCTCCGTCATCTCCAATCCTGGTATGCATGGTCCCCTCATCCCCAATCCTGGTATGCATGGTCCCCTCATCACCAATCCTGCTATATGTTATGCAGACGCCCGGGCTGACTGGCGTGTGCGTGATTTAGTGATTCCACTGTGCCATGAACCGGAGAGTGCCTGGAGGGGCGTAACTAAGTATCCACCCGATCCGACCAAGGTCGCACGACGGCTAACGATGCCGTGCACCAGGGAGGAACCAAGCAGAGGGACCAGGTGCTACTCCAGACCAGACCCCGGACACGGCTGTTGACCCACACCGGGGAATACAGGAACAGGCAGGTTAGGCTGGCACACAGACAGGTGGGTATTGGCAGGCACGGCTGGCATGCAGACATGTGGGCACTGGCAGGCACGGCTGGAGTGCAGACAGGAGGGTACTGGCAGGCACGGCTGGTATGCAGACAGGAGGGTACTGACAAGTACGGCTGGCGTGCAGACTGGGAGGTACTAGCAAGTTGGAGCACAGGCTGGATAGGGTCCAGTACAGACTGGGATTCAGGAACAGAACCGCAGATGCGGTAGACAAGCAGAGCAGAGAGGAACCGCTGGAGCGGTGGGCAAGGCGGAGCAGAGAGGTACCGCCGGAGCGGTGAGCAAGCAGAGCAGAGAGAAACCACCGGAGTGGTGAGCAAGGCAGAGCAGGCAGGAACCGCCGGAGCGGTGAGCAAGGCAGAGCAGAGAGGAACCGCCGGAGCGGTGAGCAAGGCAGAGCAGAGAGGAACCGCTGGAGCGGTGAGCAAGGCAGAGCAGGAAGGAACCACCAGAGCGGTGAGCAAGGCAGAGCAAAGAGGAACCGCCGGAGAGGTGAGCAAGGCAGAGTGGGCAGGAACCGCCGGAGCAGTGACAAAGGCAGAGCGGGCAGGAACCGCCGCAGCGGTGAGCAAGGCAGAGCGGGCAGGAACCGCCGGAGTGGTGAGCAAGGCAGAGAGGACAGGGCTCTGTTCACACTGAACAGACTGGAAGGGAAAAGCAGAACCAGATACACACAAGGTACTTGCAATGAAGTAGCGAGTGGACTCTAAACTCACAAACGGAAGTACAGCGACAATGAGTAGGAGTTAGGTGCAGGTTCAGACTCTGCAGAAAAAGGGAAGGTACGGACATAGAGAAAAACAGGTAACAGGCTAGGAGAGTGTTCAGACAGGAACTGAGTGTTCAGACAGGAACTGACACTGCAGCGAGATAGTAACATAGTAACATAGTTTGTAAAGCCGAATAAAGACTTGCGTCCATCAAGTTCGACCTGTTAGTTCTGTAATTGCTAAAGTTGATCCAGAGGAGGGCAAAAACCCCAAATGATTTGGCCAATCTTCACCTGAGGAAAAATTCCCTCCCGACTCTGAAACCAGCAGTCAGAATAAATCCCTGTATCAACCTACTATTTTATTTTATTTTTGAAGTATATGCTGAAATCTGCCTGGTATCTAGAAATGCATCCAGTCCCCGCTTGAACTGGTGTAGTGAATCCGACATTACCGTCTCCTCACTCAGTGAATTCCATATTCTCACTGCTCTTACCGTAAAGAACCCCTTCCTATGCTGGTGCTGAAACCTTTTCTCTTCCAGTCTTAGTGAGTGCCCTCTTGTTACCGTAATATCCCTCCTTTTGAACAAATCCCGGGCAAGATCTCTATACTGTCCCCTAACATATTTGTACACATTTATTATGTCCCCCCTCAACCTTCTCTTTTCCAGGCTGAATAGTCCTAGTTTTGCCAACCTCTCTGGGTATTGCAGTCCCTCCATTCCCTTTATTAATTTTGTTGCCCTCCTTTGTACCTTTTCAAGCTCATTTATATCCTTTCTATATATTGGGGCCCATAACTGAGCACAGTATTCCAAGTGTGGTCTGACCAGTGCTTTGTATAGTGGAAGAACAATGTTCTCATCCTTTGCAGCTATACCTCTTCTGATACATCCCATTACCCTGTTTGCCCTTACAGCAGCGGCCTGACTTTGGGCACTCCAATTTAGTTTGCTATCAATCAAGATGCCCAAGTCCTTCTCCATCTCTGAATTCCCCAATGATTTCCCATTCAGTGAGTACTGGTGACTTCCATTTTTCCTTCCCATATGTATGACCTTACATTTCTCCTCGTTAAACCTCATTTGCCATTTAATGCTCCACCTACCCAGCTTATCCAAATCCCTCTGTAGGTCTGCACTGTCCTCTTTTGTATTAATTGTTTTACATAACTTTGTGTCATCTGCAAATATTGATATTTTACTATTTATCCCGTTGACTATGTCGTTAATAAAGATATTAAATAACATTGGGCCTAGTACAGACCCCTGTGGTACCCCACTAGTGACGCTTACCCAATCTGAGTATATTCCATTTATAACCACCCTCTGCCTTCTATCCTTTAGCCAGTTAGGTACCCACTTGCAGACATTTTCCCCCAGCCCCATCATTCTCATTTTGTATACCAACCTATTATGTGGCACGCTATCGAACGCTTTTGAGAAGTCGAGATACACGACATCCACTGAGAAGTCGAGATACAGGAGCGAGTCTGGGTATGCGGCCCCCAGAATGGTGGACAAACAGGCTAGAAGACACAGATAACAGGTCTGGGTATGCGGCCCCCAGAAGGCGGGATGACCAGGCTAGGAGCGTGTTCAGACAGGCCTGGGAATACAGCCTCCAGGAAGGCAGACAGGCAGGAAAACCAGAACAGGACCTGGCACATCAGAGGCCAGAAGCCCTCTGAGGATAAGATTAGCTCAGGCCCTAGCTTCAAGGTGGAGCTGGTTTAAATATCCAGTGACAGACAGCAATAGGCTGAGGACACATTAGGGGTGGGCCCACAGCAGCTACAAAAAACAGGAAGTAACCGCCGCCCTAAGCAGTCAGAACAGAGACAAACAGAAAGCATGAATAGAAGCCAGGCTAGCAGACTGGACTGAAGATCAAGTTTGCGATCTTGCATAGTGAGAGATGGTGCACCATGCAAGCCCGCCACCAAGTATGTTACAGTACCCCCCCCTTATGCCCCCTCTTCTTCAAGTGTGCAAGAGTGTTCCGCAGAGAATTGGGAGGCCAATCCTTCTCTTCAAGAGGATTACCTCTTCTGTCCACTAGAGGAAACAAAACTGGTCTCATCATCTTGGTAACTAGGATGCTTCCTCCCATCAAGCCATCCTCAGCAACGGATGAAGTGGGTGAAGTAGCAGGTGCAGGGTGTAAGAAAGTCTCTGTCCATTTGTTATCAGGTAGCACCCCGGAGGGTTCAGGAGACAACTGGAGGTCCTCCGCCTGGTTGGAGGGGTGCAGAGACTCGGGGGTAACCATAGCTTCGGAGTACACTTGGTCAAGCTCACTGGATGAAGCGGGCGAGGTATCAGGTACAAGGTGTAGGAAAGTCTCTCTCCATTTGTTATCAGGTAGCACCCCGGAGGATTCAGGAGGCAACTGGAGATCCTCCGCCTGGTTGGAGGGGTGCAGAGACTTGGGGGTATCCACCGCCTTGATGGACGCAAGGCCAGATTTATTAGAGATGGAGGGTCCATGCTTTGGGACCATCCTCAAACTGGTTTCATAGATGACATGTCTGTGAGGCGGGACGGTACCTGAAGCCAGATCATTGGTACAATCGTCGAGACTGTGTGGGGACATTGCCTCCGCTTCTCTTCCTTCGGAGACTTCAGTGCACAGCGAGTCAGAGATTAGCAGATCTGGTGAAGAAGAAGAAGACATTGCTGACTGTCCTGAAGATATGGGGACTGGACACTCCTTGTACCTTAACAGTCCCCCAAGATACACCATGCAAGGTCTCCAGACCTGAGCGGGCACTAGATCTCTCGGCTCTGGACGACTTGTGGGTAAACAAGTCAGCACCTGAAAGGAAAGCTTCTTCAAGTGTAATGCTGCAATCTGGAGCTTAATTTGTACAGACATCTTTTGACTGTTTCTGAGTAGGGCTCGTCCTTCTGCTGACAATGCCCAAACCGGCTTCTGGAGTTTTCGGACGGGAATCAGACACTGACTCTTCAAGGCTTTAAGCCCGAAACTTCCGATTAATCCGAGGCTTTTACTTGCCACGGAGACAGTCATGGTCATCTGTGGAGAGGAAACACTAACGCCCAGGGCAACCTCTCCTACAGGCCTAATGTCTTGGGATTCTCCAACCTTCACTGGACAAAGACCGTTAGGGGGTCCCAAACAACCGCAGCGGGACTGCAATCCGATTTCGTGCCTGAGTTCCGGCCTCTGCTTTGCCTGCCGAACATGGTCAACCTTCATGGATTCCGTGCGGGTAGCTGCTTCTACAGGCTGGAGAACAGGCGGTCTTTGGGAGGACAGAGCCTGGCGTGATGGCTTGCCTCTACGCCTAGCACGTCTGGACTGCCTCTTGAGGTTGGGAAGAGAAGTATTCTGTGGAGCGTAGTCATCCGGTGAGGATTCTGGGTGGGCAGCAGTCTCTTCAGGCTGGAGAACTGGTGAGTTACCCACACACATTACCCATCGGGGCTGCTCCGGGATATTGGGAAGGGAAGCTTTAGCAGAGGCTTCAGGATTGGGGTCATCGAAGACCATTAGAAAGGCCACCAGGAAGGCCTGCAGGTCAAGGACGATAGGATCCCATGCTTCCCATAGAGGGGTGATCCATTTCAAGGCATCACCCACTAGGTAGGATATCATAAGTGCCACTTTAGCCCAATCGGTAGGAAAATAGAGAGGGTAGAACTTGAAATGCAGCATGCATTGCTCCACAAACGCACGGCTTTGTTTGGGATCCCCATAGTACCGTGGTGGATCCGCAGGAACGGGTGCAGAAAGCTCCATTTGGGCTGGTGCGTACATCGCCTGGACATCAGCTTGCGAAAAAAAAATTTCTTGGTGCACATATTCGCCAGAGAAGGATTCAAATGTCTCTGAGAGCGAAGGGCCGTGGGGCTCAACAGGAACAATGGCCTGAGCAAACTGTTATGCACACGTCCAGGCTGAGTGGCGTGTGTGTGATTTAGTGATTCCACTGTGCCATGAACCGGAGAGTGCCTGGAGGGGCGTAACTAAGTATCCACCCGATCCGACCAAGGTCGCACGACGGCTAACGATGCCGTGCACCAGGGAGGAACCGAGCAGAGGGACCAGGTGCTACTCTAGACCAGACCCCGGACACGGCTGTTGACCCACACCGGGGAATACAGGAACAGGCAGGTTAGGCTGGCACACAGACAGGTGGGTATTGGCAGGCACGGCTGGCATGCAGACAGGTGGGCACTGGCAGGCACAGTTGGAGTGCAGACAGGAGGGTACTGGCAGGCACGGCTGGTATGCAGACAGGAGGGTACTGACAAGTACGGCTGGCGTGCAGATGGGGAGGTACTAGCAGGTTGGAGCACAGGCTGGATAGGGTCCAGTACAGACTGGGATTCAGGAACAGAACCACAGATGCGGTAGACAAGCAGAGCAGAGAGGAACCGCTGGAGCGGTGGGCAAGGCGGAGCAGAGAGGTACCGCCGGAGCGGTGAGCAAGCAGAGCAGGGAGAAACCGCCGGAGCGGTGAGCAAGACAGAGCAGGCAGTAACCGCCAGAGCGGCGAGCAAGGCAGAGCAGGCAGGAACCGCCGGAGCGGTGAGCAAGGCAGAGCAGAGAGGAATCGCCGGAGCGGTGAGCAAGGCAGAGCAGGAAGGAACCGCCGGAGCGGTGAGCAAGGCAGAGCTGGCAGGAACCGCCAGAGCGGTGAGCAAGACAGAGCGGGCAGGAACCGCCGGAGCGGTGAGCAAGGCAGAGCGGGCAGGAACCGCCGGAGCGGTGAGCAAGGCAGAGAGGACAGGGCGCTGTTCACACTGAACAGACTGGAAGGGAAAAGCAGAACCACATACACACAAGGTACTTGCAATGAAGTAGCGAGTGGACTCTAAACTCACATACGGAAGTACAGCGACAACGAGTAGGAGTTAGGTGCAGGTTCAGACTCTGCAGAAAAAGGGAAGGTACGGATATAGAGAAAAACAGGTAACAGGCTAGGAGAGTGTTCAGACAGGAACTGACACTGCAGCGAGATACAAGAGCGAGTCTGGGTATGCGGCCCCCAGAATGGCGGACAAACAGGCTAGAAGACACAGATAACAGGTCTGGGTATGCGGCCCCCAGAAGGCTGGACGAACAGGCTAGGAGCGTGTTCAGACAGGCTTGGGAATACAGCCTCCAGGAAGGCAGACAGGCAGGAAAACCAGAACAGGACCTGGCACATCAGAGGCAAGAAGCCCTCTGAGGATAAGAGTAGCTCAGGCCCCAGCTTCAAGGTGGAGCTGGTTTAAATATCCAGTGACAGACAGCAATAGGCTGAGGACGCATTAGGGGTGTGCCCACAGCAGCTACAAAAAACAGGAAGTAACCGGGCCGCCGCCCTAAGCAGTCAGAACAGAGACAAACAGACAGCATGAATAGAAGTCAGGCTAGCAGACTGGACTGAAGATCAAGTTTGCGATCTTGCATAGTGAGAGATGGTGCACCATGCAAGCCCGCCACCAGGTATGTTACACTATGCATAGGACCCCTCATCCCCCAATCCTGGTATGCATGGACCCCTCATTCCCCAATCCTGGTATGTATGGCACCTCTCCTCCCCCATTACTGGTATGTATAGGACCCCTCATCCTCCAATCCTGGTATGCATGGCCCCCTCTTCCCCCAATCCTGGTATGCATGGCCCCCTCATCCCCCAATCCTGGTATGTATGGCCTCCTCATCCCCCAATCCTGGTATGTATGGCACCCCTCATCCCCCAATCCTGGTATGTATAGGACCCCTCATCCCCCAATCCTGGTATGTATGGCCTCCCCATCCCCCAATCCTGGTATGCATGGCCTCCTCATGCCACAATCCTAGTATGTATGGCCCCATCACCGCACACATAAAAAAATAAACACTTATACTCACCTTCCTTCCTCATCTCTGCTCCAGCGCTGCGTCCTGTTCTTCTGCAGCAGCTCATGTCAGCATCTGAGCAGCGCATGGCGTCACAGCCATGTGCTCTCAGACACTGATGTGAGCTGCTGCCGGCTTATTCACTCCTCTCCACGCTGGGACTATGTGCGTGGAGAAGAATGAATATGCATTCTCTTTAGTAGCGGGCACTGTCAGCAGGAGCCGCGGCTCAGCACTCCTCCGTGCCCGCTACTAAAGAGAATGAATATTCCCTCTTCTCCACACTCCACTTACTCAATAATGATTATGTGCTTTAGGGATATTATCTTATAGATAGTATCAAGGGGACCTCCGCTAGCGCTGCCACACCTGTCCCCATGGCCCAATGTGAAGGGAGGTCGAAGCAGGAAAACCACTTCCCATTTGCTCCGCCATGCCGCGTCTGCAGCCCATCAGTGGAATGTGGGCCAGAATGCTGGACCTGCGGTAGAAAGGGACAATATATCATGTCACTGTCCAAATCGGGAAAGAAGGAAAAGGGGGCGTCCATTAAACTAACGTGCCCCACGGTCGAGGGGCACACCATGAGATTCAGAGCCCCAGAAGGAAGAGATGAAGACTCCAAGGATATTGTCTCTGAGAGATCTATTACCTGGACAAAGTTTAATGGGCAGCGTATCAGCTGCTTGATGGACATGGGGTCCCAGGTGACCACTATACCTGAAGACTACTTTCAGATTCACTTTCCTGAAGTCGCCCACACCAAGAGAGAATCCACCACCTGACCATTGGTGGCCAACCAACTGCCCATCCTAGTGGCTGGAGTAGTGTGGATGTCTGTACAGGTGTGCAGAAAAGAGCTGGGCCAAAAAGGGATAGTGTTGGTAAAGGGCTCTGGAGGAGGAGGAGCGATCATGACCCTGGGGATGAATGTGTTGAAGGAGGTAGGGCAGTTCCTGGCCGAAGGACCAGGCAGAAACAGTTGGACCCATGTCAATCATGACCAAGCCAGCAAGAAAGTATTCCAGCAGCTTGAGCGAGTCCGCCAAATTCAGAAGTTACCCGCTGCCTCTCAGTGCCTCGGCAAAGTGATGATACCCCCAAAAAGCCACGGTGACGGTACCGGCAGAGCAGACTGTGCTCACTATGCCATTACTAGCTCATGTATCCTTAGAAGGGGTGCATGTCCAAATTGAACCTATAGAAGGGGAGGAAGCGATCTCCGGACTTTCGGTTGCTCGCACTTTGGCCACTGTTCAGCAGGGACGTGTGCCTGTGCATTGTATAAACTTGAGTGGAGTAAGCCTGCAGTTGACGTCCCAGCAAGAAGTAGCACAAATTTGCGTGATGCCAGAAAATCTCACCAGGGCTGATACTATAGAATTAACGCCTTTAGAAGGAGACCCATGGACCTTGGCTGTGTTGCTCGAATATCAGAAGGACAGAAGCGAGCTACTGGCTGGTTGCCATCTCTTGGAACAAATGGAGGCTAAACTCACAGAATTCTCCCTGAAACAAGTAGGGCAGGTCGAGCAGTTGCTGCAGCGATACTGGGGAGTGTTTATGACGCGCCCCCTGGGCCGTGTGCGTGTAGGGGAATACCCGGAACCGAGTCTCTGTATAATACTGGGGGTTGTAGTCTCCGTCGCGGCGACCCGGTCCTGTGGCTCAGGGTGGTCAAACCAGTGGCAGTCTATTTATGTGGTTTTTACGATATTAAATGTCCGACTACACCACCCGTGGATTGCGGTCACTGAGAACTGCCGCTGTGGGCAGACCGCTGAGGCTGATGTTGTGTGCGCAGCAGGGGGTAGTATAACTCCCCACGGGAGGAGTATAGCCTCAGGGCAGTGAGTGCAGATGTTGGGGGTGATGGTGCGCGGGAGCAGCAGTAATGACTTAGAGTCCAGTGATGCAGTTCAGGGTCTTTACTCACAGTTTTACACTCCAAGCCACTTCTGCAGATGATAGCAGCCCACGTCGTGCTGTGCCCACCAGGTGAGGGGCTCGGCCAACTCCCAGGTACCTTTGGAGTGCTTTTCAGGACCCCCTTCGTGTGTCCTTTCTCTGGCCTGTCGTACCCCACAATTGACCACGTTTCTGTCCAGCTGCCTCGGGCCTTGGCAGGCAAACGTATGTTCCGTTTCCATTGGTCCTATCTGGTGCCTTCCTAACGGGTGTAGTGAGGGGTCGTGCACGTACAATGCCACGGCCTCTGGTTACTAGCTGAGGCTAGTTGCTCTCCTCCACTAGATGAGGGATCCGGTTCCCTTTCTTGGCCTGACCCCCCTACTCTGGTAGCGGCGGGCATGCGGTGGCGGCTGGCCGGTCCGCACCCCTGGGGTCCCTTCGGTCTCCTCTTAGAGCTTCCTCCATTCTTCTCCTCTCCGTTCCTCTCTTCCAGGACCAGGCCTTAAGACTTGGCCTGCCTGCGGAGCAGAGCCCATGCAGAGCCTCAGCTCCCTGCCTCCTTCTCTCTCTGCTCTATCTCTTCTTCTACTGAACACTGATCTAAGATGGTGCCCACCATATATACTCCTCTATACAGTGCAGCCGCGATCTACTCTCCCCACCCACACACTACCGGGTTCCCCCTTTCTAGGTGTTCCCTCCCCTCACTCCAGCCAGGGACAGGGACAGTTGTGCTCACTCTTGGGAGCATTGTCGCCCTATCCCCCGGAAATGTGGTGTAGTGCATGTGGGTGTTAGGGTACTGAGCCACACTCCATCCTTACCTGGAAGTGAGATATCACACCTCTGGGTGAGATGCAATAACTCTGTAGCAACTGAACCCTCGGGGCGCTACATTCCCCCCTGGTAAATCACAGCACGTCCGAGGGCTGGAACAGAGCAAAAGACATGCAAAAACATTTTTAAATTCAACCATATAAAAGCAATTCAACATTTCTCTTCCCCTTTATGGGAGGCAACTTTTCCTGTTACTTTCAGCATTATTACATTTTTTTACTTTTTAATAGATATAAAATTTTCTTTCAAATATATAACTCTTTGCATATATGTATATATGAAACATTTCTTCCAGTAGAAAACACAAACTATTATCAGCAGCATTCTTGCGACAAAGTCTCTTTAGCAGGTCACAGTCTTTGCCGCGACCAGGTGTCCATGTCACCCAACAAGGTGCAATTCTTCTAAGTGCAACAAACACCTTCAGGTATCCTTTGAGGTAGGTGTGTATAAAACCAGTAGAGGGCACTTTAAGAAGTGCAACTATTTACAGAATTTGGCTGCTCCCAGTCCTCAGCCGGATAGAAAAGGTTGTCTGCTCCCAGTCCTCAGCGGGATAGAAAAAGTTGGCTGCTCCCAGTCCTCAGCCGGATAGAAAAGGTTGGCTGCTCCCAGTCCTCAGCCGGATTACTCACAGACCCTTTTCGGGTAACTTCTAGCAAACATACAAACTTTTACAACAACCCTTAACCGGGTAAACTTTCTGTAATCCACCAGCGGCGTGGCACTGAACTTCTTCACCCTGGCGGGTAACTATGTACAATCTCTTATTGCTGCGCTTCAGTAGCGGTATCCTGGCGCCTCATCTTCTTCAAGCTCATCCGCATCCGGGTCCTCCGCATAGCAGGGTTCGGGGTAGTGGTGCTCTTCCACCCTCCGGACGTTAAGAGCGTACCACCCTCGCAGTCCTCGATGTCGGGTGTATGTTACCCGATCCCCTGGAAAGAGATCCCGTTTCGGGTGACCCGCGGGCAGATGACCCTCCACATCCCTCCTGTCAACATAGAGGTCTGTGTCGGTCGTCGGGTCCCGGATAAAACCCCACCCAATGCCCCTTGAAACAGACGTGGATTACAGCATACTAAAAACCTTCTACCCATTATTGGGGAGTGGGTCTCCCTTAGTGTTCGCCTATGCATTGAAAAGCAAAAGCTGACTAAAATTAGGAGGAAATCCAATGCCCGTTGGAAGAATGGTGGAGTTCGCAGTGGAATAAAAAGACAATATCAATGCCCCTGGGAAAAGTGGTGGAGGTCGCAGTAGCTTAACAAGACGGTTTTAATGCCCCTTGGAAGAGACGTGGAGGTCGCAGTGGAATAAAAAGACAATATCAATGCCAATGGGAAAAGTGGTGGAGGTTGCAGCAGCTTAACAAGACGGTTTTAATTCCCCTTGGAAGAGTGGAGGAGGTCACAGTAGCTTAACAAGATGGTTTTAATGCCCTTTGGAAGAGATGTGGAGGTCGCAGTGGAATAAAAAGACAATATCAATGCCCCTGGGAAAAGTGGTGGAGGTCGCAGTAGCTTAACAAGACGGTTTTAATGCCGCTTGGAAGAGACGTGGAGGTTGCAGCAGCTTAACAAGACTGTTTAAATGCCCCTTGGAAGAGTGGTGGAGGTTACAGTAGCTTAACAAGATGGTTTTAATGCCCCTTGGAGAAGTGGTGGAGGTCGCAGTAGCTTAACAAGACGGTTTTAATGCTCCTTGAAAGAGACGTGGAGGTTGCAGTAGCTTAACAAGACGGTTTAAATGCCCCTTGGAAGAGACGTGGAGGTCAGAGTGGTTTAACAAGACGGTGTTAATGCCCCTTGGAAGAGCGGTGGAGTTCGCAGTAGCTTAACAAGATGGTTTTAATGCCCCTTGGAAGAGTGGTGGAGGTCACATTAGCTTAACAAGACGGTTTTAATGCCCCTTGGAAAAGTGGTTGAGGTCACATTAGCTTAACAAGATGGTTTTAATGCCCCTTGGAAGAGACGTGGAGGTTGCAGTAGCTTAACAAGATGGTTTAAATGCCCCTTGGAAGAGACGTGGAGGTCAGAGTGGTTTAACAAGACGGTTTTAATGCCCCTTACAAGAGCCATGCAGTACAGCATATTAAAAACATTATTCCCGTTATTGGGGAGTGGGTCTAGTCTTTGCCTATGCCTTCCAAGCAAAAGCTGCCAAAAATTAGGGCGGAGGAACTTTCAATGCTGGCAACACGGACCATGGTCACCCTAGTGGTATGGTGGACGTGGAGGCTGAGGATAAGGAGAAGAGCAAAAAAAAGCCGAATTGAGGAAGCGTATACCAATGTGTGGGTGTGAAGCGGTGCATGGGAATACACCTCCCGAAATAACACAGTGGATTTGACTTTATGTTACTCTGCTGTCATTTGGTGGTGATGAGAAGTCTGGCCCAATCCAGCCCTTGTTCATTTTGATAAGGGTCAGCTTGTCAGCATTGTCAGTTGACAGGCGAGTGCGCTTATCAGTTATAATTCCCCCAGCGGCACTAAAAACACGCTCCGATAACACGATAGCGGCAGGGCAGGCCAGGACCTCCAAGGCATACAAAGCGAGTTCATTCCAAGTGTCCAGCTTGGATACCCAATAATTAAAAGGCACAGAGGAATCACGGAGGATGCTGGTACGGTCGGCAAGGTACTCCCTCACCATCTTTTGAAACTTTCCACTCCTTGTGAGAGTACCCCGCGCCTCAGGGCCTGTAAGCTGGGCGGGTCTCAGAAAACTGTCCCAGAATGTTGACAGTGTTCCCCTGCCTCTGCTGGATTGGAATTGCGTCTCTCTCGCCTGTACGCCTTGGTTGGTCAACGAACTGTGAACTCTGCCGCTAGCGTGTTCAGATGGGAATTTTTTTTCACAGTTCTGCAGCAAGGGCTTTCTGGTACTGCCCCATTTTTCTAGACCTCTCCACCTCAGGAATAAGAGAGTGAAAGTTCTCCTTGTAGCGGGGGTATAAAAGTGTCACCAACCAGTAATGACTGTCACCCAACATTTTGGCAACGCGAGGGTCACGGTTAAGGCAGCGTAACATTAAGTCAGCCATGCGTGCCAGACTGGTAACGGGCAAGACTTCCGTGTCCTCACCAAGATGACGACTGACCATGCTCTCCTCCTCCTCCTCCTCCCCCCTGTCCTCAGGCCACCCACGCTGAACCGACTGTATGACAGTTGTACAGGTACTACCGTCTACAGCGCATGATACCAGCTCCTGTTCTTCCTCCTCCTCCTCCTCTCCCTCATTGTCCCCCAATGCACTTTGGGATGAGATGAGGCTGGGCTATGTGTAATCGCCCATTATGGGTTCTTGATCCATCTCATCATACTCTGGCTGCAATGCCTCCTCTTTAATTCTCTGCAGAGAGCGTTGCAAAAGACAGACAAGTGGGATGCTGATGCTAATGATGGCGTCATTGCCACTCACCATCTTGGTGGACTCCTCAAAGTTTGTCAGGATGGTACATATGTCAGACATCCAGGTCCACGCCTGAGGTCTTATGTGTGGAGTATGACCTGAATATCGACGGCCTTGTTGCAGCTGGTACTCCACAACTGCTCTCTTCTGCTCACAAATCCTTTGCAACATGTGGAGGGTAGAGTTCCAACGTGTAGGGACATCACACACCAGTCGGTGTGCCGGAAGCTGCAAACGCTGCTGCAACACAGCAAGGGTGGCGGAAGCTGTAGCCGACTTGCAAAAATGAACTGACAGGCAGCGTACTTTGACAAGCAGATCTGGCAACTCGGGGTACGATTTAAGAAACCGCTGAACCACGAGGTTAAGCACATGAGCCAGGCATGGTACGTGTGTGATCTCGCCTCGCCTCAGAGCCACCACCAGGTTACGGCCATTGTCACACACAACCATACCTGGATGTAGGTTCAGTGGTCTCAGCCACAGATCTGCCTGCTCTTTCACAGCTGTCCACAACTCACAAGCAGTGTGAGGTTTCTCATCTAAGCTTATGAATTTCAGCACAGCCTGTTGCCGCTTGGCTGAGGCAGTACTGCAGTGCTTCCAGCTTGTAACTGATGTGGTGATATCTGAGATGGAGGCTGAACATGAGGAGGAGGAGGAGGATGATGCCCAGGAGCTATACACTGTGGGGGCAACTCTGACTGACATAGGGCCCGCAATCCTCGGTGTGGGGAGGATGTGTTCCGTCCCAAGGTCCGACTGGGTCCCGGCTTCCACTATGTTTACCCAGTGTGCCGTCAGGGAGATGTACCATCCCTGGCCACAAGCACTTGTCCACGTGTCCATTGTCCGGTGGACTCTCCCAGTAACTGCGTTGTTGAGGGCACGGCAGATGTTTTGGGACACGTGCTTGTGTAGTGCGGGGATGGCACACCGGGCAAAATAGTGTCGGCTGGGGACCGAGTACCGAGGGACGGCCACCGCCATAAGGTTGAGGAAGGATCTCCACCAGCCTAAAAGGCAGCATTTCCAACGCATGCAGTCGTGAAATGTGCGAATTTAGGGCCGTGGCCTGTTGGCTGCGAATTTGCACTTTCGTTCAGAGCTCTGGGATAAAGAAAATTGAACGCTGTGGTGGGATGTGGACGTGGACGTTGATGCTGTTTCTTGTGAAACTGCCATAACAAGTGAAGACTGAGAGGAGGGGGCATCTTTGCATGCAGTATGGACAGGGGATTGCCTTGCATGCACAACAGGGGGTTCTATTACACGCACAACAGCGGAAGAGGCAGTGGTGACACCCGCTGACACTGGTCGTGGACCCTGAGGTTCGCCCCACAAAGTTGGGTACTTTGCTGCCTATTCATGCTGGTGGTGGTCAGGCTGGTAGTTTTGTCACCCCTGCTGATGCTGGAATGGCAGGTGGTACAAATGGCCTTTTTGGGGTTATCAGCAGAGTCTTTAAAAAAATTCCAGACTCTGGAAGACCTACCGGTTGTACTGGCAACGTCCCTCGTGTTGGTGTTACGGGGAACGGTTGCCCGCCTTCTGTCTGCGGCCACCACACTGCTTCTTCCTGCCTGTTGGGGTACTCTGCCTCCCTCCCCCTGTGTGCTGCTGGCCTCGCTCTGCGAGTCCTCCTCCCACGTTGGGTCAGTTACTAGATCATCCACCACCTCCTCCTCTTCCACTTGCGTGCCACGATCCTCCTCCTCACTTCGTGGCAATTGTGTCTGGTCATCCTCCACCTCTTGTGGCAAATTGCGAGCGTCGACTTCCTCTGGCCGTGACTGTACAAATATTTGGGCATCGCTACATGGGATCTCCTCTTCCACCACTTCAAGCGGAGCAGGCGAGGGGCACAAATATGGAAATGGACCAGTGAACAGCTCTTCAGAGTGTCCAAGTGTGGGATCAGTTGCTGTCTGACGACACTCGGCATGGTGGGAGGAAGGAGCATCAGGGTGAGGAGGAGTATGCGGTCGAGACTCACGGCTACTAAAACTTGACCGTGTGGAAGACAGACCGGAGGTGGTGGTGCCCAGGTAACTGGAAGTATTATCTGCTATCCAATTAATAACTTGTTCACACTGATCAGTTCACAATACTGGAGTTGTAGTGTGCTTACCTAGTAATTCGGTCAAGAAGTGGGAGTGAGAAGATGTGGCTGTTGGTTGTGGCACATTTTCACCTTGGCCACGGCCCCGTCCTCTACACGCACTATCACCACAACGTCCAGTTTCACGTCCCTTGCCACGCACCTTGCCCACTGTAAATGAAGTAAAATATCTTACACTCGCACTATCAATTAAAAAAGGGTAATAAAAAGGAGATTAGAACCGTGGAAGAGGAAAACCACAGTTATATTTCTCTGGCCTACACCAGACTCTTTTAAACAGATATATTGGTGTCTGACCAGTCAGGGAGACACTATTACAGTTTTTTTTTATGGCAAAAAATGCCAAAAACAGGATAATACAGAGATTTGACCCGTGGAACTGCAAAACCACAGTTCTATTTTTCTGGCCTACACCAGATTCTTTTAAACAGATATATTGGTGTCTGATCAGTCAGGGAGACACTATTACAGTTTTTTTTTACGGCAAAAAATGCCAAAAACAGGATAATACAGAGATTTGACCCGCGGAACTGCAAAACCACAGTTCTATTTTTCTGGCCTTCACCAGACTCTTTTAAACAGATATATTTGGGGCTGATCAGTCAGCGACACACTCAAACTGTTTTTTTAATGTAAAAAAGGCCCAAAAGTGGATAATACAGAGATTTGAACCGTGGAACTGCAAAACCACAGTTATAGTTATGTGGCGTACACCAGAATCTTTCAAACAGATATATTTGTGTCTGAACAATCAGGGAGACACTATTACTTTTTCTCTTTACGGAAAAAATACCAAAAGCTGGATAATACAGAGATTTGACCCATGGACCTGCAAAACCACAGTTCTAATTTACTGGCGTATACCAGACTTTTTTAAATAGATATATTTGGGGCTGAACAGTCAGCGACAATCTCAAACAGTTTTTTTTATGTAAAAAAGGCCCAAAAGTGGATAATACAGAGATTTGAACCGTGGAAATGCAAAACCACAGTTATAGTTATGTGGCGTACACCAGAAGCTTTCAAACAGATATATTTGTGTCTGAACAATCAGGGAGACACTATTACTGTTTTTCTTTACGGAAAAAATACCAAAAGCTGGATAATACAGAGATTTGACCCGTGGAACTGCAAAACCACAGTTCTAATTTACTGGCGTATACCAGACTTTTTTAAATAGATATATTTGGGGCTGAACAGTCAGCGACACACTAAAACTGTTTGTTTTATGTAAAAAAGGCCCAAAAGTGGATAATACAGAGATCTGAACCGTGGAACTGCAAAACCACAGATCTAATTTACTGGCGTATACCAGACTTTTTAAAATAGATATATTTGGGGCTGAACAGTCAGCGACACACTCAAACTGTTTTTTTTATGTAAAAAAGGCCCAAAAGTGGATAATACAGAGATTTGAACCGTGGAAATGCAAAATCACAGTTATAGTTATGTGGCGTACACCAGAATCTTTCAAACAGATATATTTGTGTCTGAACAATCAGTGAGACACTATTACTGTTTTTCTTTACGGAAAAAATACCAAAAGCTGGATAATACAGAGATTTGACCCGTGGAACTGCAAAACCACAGTTCTACTTTTCTGGCCTACACCACACTCTTTTAAACAGATATATTGGTGTCTGACCAGAAAGGGAGACACTATTTCTGTTTTTTTAACGGCAAAAAAAAGCCAAAAACAGGATAATATAGAGATTTGCCCAGTGGAACTGCAAAACCACAGTTCTATTTTTCTGGCTTACACCAGACTCTTTTAAACAGATATATTGGTGTCTAACCAGTCAGGGAGACACTATTACTGTCTTTTTTTTACGGCAAAAAATGACAAAAACAGGATAATACAGAGATTTGACCCGTGGAACTGCAAAACCACAGTTCTATTTTTCTGGCCTACACCAGACTCTTTTAAACAGATATATTGGTGTCTGACCAGTCAGGGAGACACTATTACAGTTTTTTTTTACGGCAAAAAATGCGAAAAACAGGATAATACAGAGATTTGACCCGTGGAACTGCAAAACCACAGTTCTATTTCTCTGGCCTACACCAGACTCTATTAAACAGATATATTGGTGTCTGAACAGTCACAGACACACTCAATTTTTTTTGGGAGGGGGAAAGAATACCAAAAGGTTAATAAGACGGGTATTTGTACAGTCTGACTGAGGAAAAAAAAACAAAACAGGACTTAGATGAAAAAAAAAATTTTTTTCCTGGCCCCTGAGACCGGGGTGATAAGTCTAGCAATTTGACCAACAGGAGCACACAGGATTGTAATGCAGTGTTTGCTGGTATAACCACTGCGTCTCCTATACAGCCTGCCTGCCTACCTGATATCTGGGATGGATATTAGTCCTGAGAAGGACTGTTTGTTTTATTTGGCAGGCTTTAGAGACCCTATTCTACCTATTTCGCACTATATATCTCTTCCAAACTCAGCAGCACTGACCCTACACTGGCTGATCCGGAGAGACTGTGTCCAAGATGGCGGCGCCCGGTTTTAAATACTCGAGGTGACGCTGTGCGGCCAGCCAATCACTGTAATGCCCACAAACAACATGGCTGCGGCATTACAGTGACTGGCTGGCAATCCCTGCATGTTCATTGGTTCTGTAAAGAGCGCCAAACGTGCAGGGCGGAGACCCGAGCTCGCGCCCGAGTAACCCGGAAATGCTCGGTGCTCGCCGAACATCCCGAGTAGTGTGATGCTCGGGCGAGTAACGAGCAGTGTCGAGCATGCTCGCTCAACACTACTGATCACCTATGCCAGCCGGTCACTGAGAGAGACTGAAAAGAACCTGGACAAATACATGGGGTTTAAGCTGGAGTTGCTGACGCTGGTGTGTTCTATGACTAAAAAATTAGCAGAATACTTGTTGGGGTCAGAAATACACGTACGGACTGATAATAATCCCCTGGCTCACCTGGAGAATGCAAAACTGGGTGCAATGAAGCACTGATGGTTTGCGAGAATGTCCAAATATCAGTGGAAGATCTCCTACCGGTCCAAATCTCAGAACACGAATGCGGATGCTCTGTCCCGAGTCACTCAAGCAGGCCCAAAGTGAGATGTGGATGAAGGACTCAAAGGTGACAAGCAGTTTGCCATGGCTGTATTAACTGCCCAAGAGTCTAAAGAAGAGTCCAGACCCACCCGGATCCTGGGTCACCCCAGAGATGAGTGGGTACACTTACAGCAGTCTGATTCCGAATTAGCGAAGCTGAGGAAGTGGGTCACCCTGGGACAAAGGCCTAAAAAGGAGGAAAGGACTACTCAACCAACAATCACCCTGCAAATCTTATGCCAGTTGGAAAGGCTCTTCATGAGAGAGTGTTTGCTGTGTCGAAGGATACAGCTCCCTTGAGAATTTGACATCACTTGGCAAGTGGTGGCTCCAGAGGGGTTAGTAGTGCAGTTAGATAAAGAAGGCCACGAGAGAGGTGCTCACTTTGGTGCTGAGAAGACCTTTCGGTGGTTGCAGCGGCTGGTTAATTTGCCCTAACTGTGACAGGTGGTCAAAGAGGCCTGCCAAAAATGTTACTGGTGCAAGCTGAACAAACCTCAGGAACAGAGGGCACCTATCCAAGCTATATGAACCTCCATGCCCTTGGAAGTGTTGATGATCGACTACTTGATGATCAGACGTCTCACAATGGCTACATATACTGTTTGGTGATGACCAACCACTTCACCAAGTTTGCTGTGGTGACCCAAACCTGGGACCAGACAGCAGAAGCAACAGCCAAGGCCATCTGTCGGGACTTCATTCGCATATATGGGTGCACAAAAAGGATTCATTCCAACCAAGGGGTCTGCTTTCAGGGAAGGGTAATGGAAGAGCTACACCGTCTCTACGGAATTGATGTCTCAAAATACACCATATCACCCATAGGGAAATGGGCCTGCGAATGCTTCCATTGGACGTTGTTGCAAATATTATGCTAACTAAACAACACAGACCCTGGCTCCTCATACACGGCTGAGTTTGTCCCAATCTGATCAAACACAGCAGCTATAGTCTATACAGGAACCAGTGATACTCAGAGAGATATTCTGGATTGTATCTCTCTTTAAATTCAATACAATCCACTATGGTCAGCTTCCCCCATCCGCATCTGACTAAGTTTAACACCTAGCCTGGTTATATGCAGTCAGCCAGGTGAAAATAATTAGCTAGGATTTAACTCTAGCCTACCTGGCTTTGCTATACTATTTAACGTTATAATAAAATCTTTTTTCTAATATACGTTAATTAAAAATTCACTATCCTTCCTTAACTACATTATCTAACTGTTATTTTTTTTCTACTACTTCCTCTTTAACCCCTTTCCAACCTTGTCAGTAATAGTACATAGCTGCGCCCTGGGCCTATAGGGCCAGCTACGTATTATTACGCGCGCTGTGATCGCGCACGCACACAAGATGTGTGGGGCGATCGCCGCCAGGTGTCAGCTGATTGTCACAGCTGACACCCAGTGCTATGAGCAGTCCCACACCGCTCCCGTCACATTAACCCTTGCAATGCTGCGATTGAAGTCGATCACAGCATTGCAGTGGCAAGGGGGGGAGGTGATCGGTATACTCACTTCTCCTGCCGGCATCCAGCAATGTCTGCAGCGGATTCCAGATGTTGACATGACGACCCGATGTCGTCATAACAACATCTGGGTCACCAGGAGGCAGGACGCTCCTTTGGTCATGCGCAGTGTTAGGAGTCGGGCTGTTGCTAGATTTGAAATGAGTCCAGAACCTTCTGTGGTCTTCCATTCTGGTCCTCCTTCCAGCTAGCAATGGCATCCTGCTGGGCCCTCTCCATCCTCCGGCCTAGTTCTTGGACCTCGGCGTGGAGGAACTCCGTATCCTCCAGGGATAATTTGGAGATCGCCTCCTCCAGGGTGAGGGGTATCTCGGCGTGCTGCAGGCCACGGACGGGAGCTCGGCCCTGACTCCTCTCTATGCTGCCTGCCGGGTGCGGTCTGTCTAGACTGCTGGAGACTCCGCCCTGTCTCCTAGGTTTCTTCTCTCCTCTCCCCTTTTGGGGGCGGTTCCATGGTAGCTTGCTGTCGGCCACACCTTGGAGCAGCCCCCCCATCTTGATGGACAAATCTAGATACATGGTCACTGCTGCTCGGGGCGGGCCTCGCTTTTGGCGCCATTCTGGAACCCGGCCCATGATGGGAGGTGGTTTCTTGTTGTCTTTGGTCTCGCACATAATGGCGCCCGTTCTTCTGGGGCGGGCGCCACATTCAGTATAGAACACAGTCTCTAGGCGCACAATACCCGGTGATAACGGGTGGGTTCATATCCAGTTTGTGACGCCAAAGATGACGCGCCCCCTGAGCCGTGGGGTACTCGGTGCCGGGCCGGTCGTTGCTAGGGGAGATGTCACAGTGGCGGTGACACGGTCCATGACCCAGGGTGGTCAGTAAAAAGGGGGATATTTTCAGGGGATTTATAGTTTTTATATACAGTTCGTGACGCCACCTGTGGTATGTGGCTAAAGGGGGCCGCCACTGCGGAGCAGGTCCTCTGCAGCTGGTGTAAATGCAGCAGAGTTGGTTTAGCTCTCCACAGGTAGAGCTTAGCTCCAGGGCACTGTAGATGTTGCTGCTATGGTGTAGTGCAGAGGATGGCGCAGATAATGATCACAGAGACAGTAAGGTGCAGTCCTCAGGGTTTACTCACGGTTTCTTAGACTTCCAGTTAACAGTACTAGAGTAACTTCCCACGGCGTTCTGTGCTTACTCAGGGAGGGGTTCAGCAAACTCCCAGGTCTCTCTGGAGTACATAACGGGACCCCCTTCTGTGTATTCCCTCTGGTCGTCTCCCTGCACCTCACACCCAGTGTCTCAGGACAGTGGCCGCGGACCTTGCCGGACGACGTCTTCTCTGTCCCCTGGGTCCTCTATGGCCACCTTTCTGGTGATTAGATGTGGCTTGCGGCTGCAGTACCTGAAATACCGCAGTCTCCGGTTTCCTAGTTGAGGCTTAAGTCCCCTCTGTGCGACCTGACCCCTCCACCTCCTGGTAGATTCGGGCGTACGGGTGGCCTCCAGCACTAACCGTACCCCTGGGGTCCCTTCCACGTTCCTGGAGTCTTTCCTGCTCCTCTCTCTCTCTTCAGTCTTGGGCCTCTCTGGCTAGGCCCTCCTCCTGAGCAGAGCTCCTACAGAGCTCCTGCTTCTCTCACTGTCCTCCTCTGACTGAACTCTCACACCCAAGATGGCTTCCCTCTTTATACTATTCCTAACAAGTGCTCCCCTGATTTACTTCCTCCACCCACATCCACTACATGGTTCCCCCTACTTTGGTTCCCCCCACTGCAGCCAGGGACAGGGCTCAGCAGGAAAGCGACACATCTTGCCCCTCCTGCTGGTCTGGAGTAGTGTAGTGTTGGATGCAGGTGTTAGGGTCCCGGGCAGTACTCCTTCCTTACCTGAGCGTGAGATACCACACCTCTGGGTGAGATGCAGTACCTCTGTGGCGACTGAACCCGCAGGGGCGCCACACAAGCTATCATCAGCAACTCTCTGAGGACCTAAGTGTATTTAAGGACACAGACAGGAAGTGGTGAATAACAGCAGAAAGGTAAGGATAACTCAGGGTCCTAAAGGGAAAGGTATAATCCCCAAGCAAGGTGAGGATCACCGCTGGGTCCTAAAGAGAGAGGAATAATGAAAAGCTCAGGGAGATGTTTATAAGGTCAAACGTAGCGACCTTCTACAGCCGGACACCGTATGACTATCTGTCAAGCCTGACACACCGGTGAAATTATCAGGTTACCTTAGGCATTACCAATACAGTAGTTATACAGCAGCATCAGTATTTATAACACTCTATGCATTTTACATATTACATTATATCATAAAAACACAATATAACCGCATATTAGTATTTACACTACAATTGTTGTCTTCAGGGGAAGGTATATGACAGTCACTGTCACATTCTTACAGCAACATTACTATAATCAATGTGCAACCACCAGTTAGCATAAAGCAACTGTGCGGCAAGATATAATACTGCAAAACTGATGTAGCCATATCATCTGCATTTTTTGATGCCTGCAGGACCACCAGCTTAAATCTAGAGGATTGCCCCTGCCAATAGAACTCACTGACCACACCATTATGAACTCAAAATAATTCCTTAGGTAAAGGGATAGGGCAAGCAGCAAACAAATAGATAGACTTAAGGAGATATATAAGAGATACAGTACAGACCAAAAGTTTGGACACGCCTTCTCATTTAAAGATTTTTCTGTATTTTCATGACTATGAGAATTGTACATTCACACTGAAGGCATCAAAACTATGAATTAACACGTGGAATTATATACTTAACAAAAAAGTGTGAAACAACTGAAAATATGTCTTATATTCTAGATTCTTCAAAGTAGCCACCTTTTGCTTTGATGACTGCTTTGCACACTCTTGGCATTCTCTTGATGAGCTTCAAGAGATAGTCACCGGAAATGGTTTAACTTCACAGGTGTGCCCTGTCAGGTTTAATAAGTGGGATTTTTTGCCTTATAAATGGGGTTGGGACCATCAGTTGTGTTGTGCAGAAGTCTGGTGGATAGACAGCTGATAGTCCTACTGAATAGACTGTTAGAATTTGTATTATGGCAAGAAAAAAGCAGCTAAATAAAGAAAAATGAGTGGCCATCATTACTTTAAGAAATGAAGGTCAGTCAGTCCGAAAAATTGGGAAAACTTTGAAAGTGTCCCCAAGTGCAGTTGAAAAAAACATCAAGCGCTACAAAGAAACTGGCTCACATGAGGACCGCCCCAGGAAAAGAAGACCAAGAGTCACCTCTGCTTCTGAGGATAAGTTTATCCGAGTCACCAGCCTCAGAAATCGCAGGTTAAGAGCAGCACAGATTAGAGACCAGGTCAATGCCACACAGAGTTCTAGCAGCAGACACATCTCTACAACAACTGTTAAGAGGAGACTTTGTGCAGCAGGCCTTCATGGTAAAATAGCTACTAGGAAACCACTGCTAAGGACAGGCAACAAGCAGAAGAGACTTGTTTGGGCTAAAGAACACAAGGAATGGGCATTAGACCAGTGGAAATCTGTGCTTTGGTCTGATGAGTCCAAATTTGGTTCCAACCACCGTGTCTTTGTGCGACGCAGAAAAGTTGAATGGATGGACTCTACATGCCTGGTTCCCACCGTGAAGCATGGAGGAGGAGGTGTGATGGTGTGGGGGTGCTTTGCTGGTGACACTGTTGGGGATTTATTCAAAATTGAAGGCATACTGAACCAGCATGGCTACCACAGCATCTTGCAGCGGCATGCTATTCCATCTGGTTTGCGTTTAGTTGGACCATCATTTATTTTTCAACAGGACAATGACCCCAAACACACCTCCAGGCTGTGTAAGGGCTATTTGACCAAGAACGAGAGTGATGGGGTGCTACGCCAGATGACCTGGCCTCCACAGTCACCAGACCTGAATCCAATCGAGATGGTTTGGGGTGAGCTGGACCGCAGAGTGAAGGCAAAAGGGCCAACAAGTGCTAAGCATCTCTGGGAACTCCTTCAAGATTGTTGGAAGACCATTTCCGGTGACTCCCTCTTGAAGCTCATCAAGAGAATGCCAAGAGTGTGCAAAGCAGTCATCAAAGCAAAAGGTGGCTACTTTGAAGAACCTAGAATATAAGACATATTTTCAGTTGTTTCACACTTTTTTGTTAAGTATAATTGGTCTGTACTGTATATAATTTTAAATATATTTATTCTACCTAGTAACAAATTTTGGAGACAGGATCATGCTTTCAGTTTTGCTGCAGTTTCATTCACCAGAGGATCCAAGTTCACCTCCATGAAGTGCTCCAGAAAGGCCAATATTTGTACCCCTAAGTATTTAAATTGAGACACACATCAAAGGTTATGTGATAATGAATCCAAAGGAAGTTGCAAGCCAATTAAGGATATTTACCCCATACCCTCACTGATCATTTGTTCTCAGTGTCAGTAGCGGCAGGATGTGATCAGATGTGGATAGGAACAGCACAGCTTCGTCAACTGAATGGTGGCTGAGGTCGGGTATTGTAATAATGGGTAGGGGTGGATCTGTGGTATCCCACTGCGACCACTATACAATTGACAAAGCTGTGCTGTTGTGCTCCACAACTGATCACTGCCGACACAGAGAACAGCCGGGCGTCACCCCCCGCCAATCTGAGGTAGATGAACTATCCTTAAAAGAAGGAGAGATATATACACAGACAATATTACAAGTGTACTGTATAGTGATGAGAGAAACTATGGCCGTCTGATTGTAGCCTTAAAGAAAATCACAGACACATTCAATTTATTAAAAGTTGCTAAAGAAAATCCCTATTTTTACAGACTGTCCAGTAATTTGCAGACAATTATCATCTCTGGTTGCCAGGTTTGGGTGAATCTTTATTGTACGTTAGTATTAGGACCTCTGTGTCACCCTGAATTTCTAGAATAAATGACAATATATTTTCTAGCTGGTTTTGCTTACTGGGAGGAGCTGAGGACTATATATAATAGCAGAGTGCTGGTGAAGAGGCAGAAGAACGCTCCTCCTGTGGCTGTCTCATCTCTGGCTGTCTCATCTCTGGCTGTCTCACCATGATCAGAGTACTCAGCCTTTGTCTCCTGACAGCCCTTATCACAGGTTCAGTAATGGTGAATTATATATATGGACATGTTAGATTACATATGAAACCTTGTATCACAAGACCTGACTGTTTTGTCTTCTGCAGTGTCCCAGGCTCAGCATTCAGTGACTCTGGAACCATCTGTGATTACGGCATCTCCTGGGCTAAATGTCAGACTGTCCTGTACCCTAGGAGGGGGTCTCACTGTCAACAGCAACCGGGTGATGTTTATACAACAAAAAATTGGGAATAAACCCACATTCATTCTGGGTTATTTCAATCCATCCAACAACAGAAGAGGAGACGGGGTCCCAGCACGATTTGTAGGTTCTGCCTCTAATAACATTGGATATCTAGACATTAATGGGGTGCATCCAGAGGATGATGCTGTATATTACTGTGCTACATGGACAGGCAGCCAGCATCACAGTGATGGTAAAGAATGAGGAAGGAACATAAATACCGACAGAGCCGTACACAGAGAGAACGGCCCCCGCTACATACATGGCATCATTACTAGAAGCTGATCACCATCCTGTAATGGAGAATAGAACTTACACCATTTTGATATCTTGGTTGCTAAAACTGTTCTTCATTCAACTAAGCGTAATTTTAGTAAATATATCACATATCAATTTAAACTATTGTGACAGTGTCACTGGTTTTATATGCGAGGGGAGGTATGTGTCACTTAGGATGCTCTCCTGTGTGAACTAAGACCTACGGAATTTCTGCCTGCATGTTATATGCTGGGGGTTACCTCTTTGATGTGGTTTTATGGGAATGATGTAGAGATGGGAGGGAAGTCATTCCCCATACCTCCCTCTCAGGGAGTGGCTGAACAGGGGTTTAAATGTTCATTCAGTTTGTTTTCCTGGGTGGAGTGTGTGGTCTGGAGATTGAAGTCTCCAGGCTGTGTGTGACTGACGCCAGAGAGCAACACCGGAGGACTGGTGTTGCTGAAACTTCACAGGACTATCTGCAGCCGGAAAAGGCCTTGCTGGCTAGAGGGCTCTGTTATATTTCATATTTTGTTTTCCTGTTAACCCCAAGAGGGACTGTTTATTTTTATGGGACGCTGCTGGAGCTTATGCCGCACAATAAACCCGCAGAAAGTTTACCCAAACCGTGTGTCCTGTGTCTGCCTCCGGAGAGACGAGCAAGTCGCTTTACCACAGTTGGTGTGAGAGTGCTGGCAAAGATTCAGGAACACGTGTACCTGCCACAGAGAATGGTGGATGTCCTAGGTGAAGGCAGTCAGCCAGCCAGAGATGTCCGGCAACATGGAGGAGCTCATTAAACATTTAGTCCAGAGCCAGCAGCATCAACATCAGCAGCACCTGCAACAATTACAGCAACACCGGCGAAGCAGCAGCAGGAGCAGCAACATCAGATACATCTTCTGGCGGACGCCATCCAGGGCAGAGCGACCGCCCAAACCCCAGGGCTGACTGATGACTCCCACGTTAGGAAGGCAGTAAGATGGACCATGCGGAAGATGACCCCCGGGGATGATGTAGAAGCATTTCTGACAGTCTTTGAGAGGGTGGCTGATCGGGAGAGACTTCCACCAGAACAGTTGACAGAGGTTCTGGCGCCATATTTGTCGGGGGAACCCCAAAAGGCATAATACGACTTGGCACTGCAGGATGCCAAGGAATACGCCAAGCTAAAGACAGAGATCTTAGCACTTCTGGGAGTGAATATGGCGGTGAGAGCCCAACGAGTCCATCAATGGGCGTATGCCAGCGTCAAACCCCCTCGCTCGCAGATGTTTGACCTACTGCATCTCGTTCAGAAGTGGTTGCAGCCAGAGTCCTCCACTCCGGCCCAGATGGTCAAGCGGGTGGTGATTGATAGATTCGTGGACTCCCTTCCCTAGCCAGTACAGACTTGGGTTGCCCAGGGCGATACCCAGAATGCAGATGACTTCTTCGGCCTGGTAGAGAGGTACCAGGTGGTTGAGAAATCCCTCGGGAAACCGGAAATAGTCACTTCTCCATGCTGTGATACCCAAAAGGGGGCAGGTTCACCACAGAAGGGGTCTAGAGCCACCACTGGGGGGTGTCCCACTGCCACTGAAGGTGCCACAAGGACTAATGCTAAAGATATAGTGACGCGCCCCCTGGGCCAGTGTTGTTTGGGGAATACCCGGAGCCGGATCAGATGGGGGTTGTAGTCTCCGAGTGGCGGTGACCCGGTCCGTGCCCAGGGTGTCAAGCTCAGTGTGTGGCAGTCCTACAGATGTTGCTGGATGTTCTTTAGTGTCGACTACGCCACCCGTTGATTTGCGGTCAATACGGCCGCCGCTGCAGCAGGGTCCGCTGAGGCTGGTGGTGTGTGTGCAGCTTCTGGTGGTATAACCCCCAACGGGAGGGGTATAGCCTCAGGGGGTCAGTTGTAGAGGGTGGTGGTTGTGGTGGTGCAGTGAGGATGGTATTAAGACTCAGAGTCGGGCTGTGCAGTTCAGGGTGTTTACTTACTGCTGTTGTTCTGGTCACTCCGGCCTTGAGTGACCGCCCGAGCCGTGCTGCGTCCACCAGGTCCTGGACTCGGCCAACCCCCAGGTAATTCTGGAGCGTGATCCTGAGCTCCCTTTCTGACGTTCCTTTCCTCTGGCCTTCCCCACCAGGGATCCACCTATGTCCGGCTCCCTCGGGTCTCTTGGTGGGTACATCTCCTCTGGGTTCCCTGACCCTATACTTGGTCTGCCTTCCTGGTGGATTTAGTGGGGGGTCGTGGCAGATCCTGCCCACAACCTCCGGTCTCTGGCTGAGGATTAGTGCCCTCCACCAGCTTGGGATCCGGTACCCTTGTGCCAACCCTTCACCCTGTTGCTTGTATTTGGGCTCCTGGGGTTCCCTCTTCTTCCCCTCTGGGTCCTTCTGACTCCTCTCTCTCTTCTTTCAGGACTGCTTGACCCTCTACAACAGACTGACTAGTTGCTGTCTGCCTGTCTGACCCTGATCTAAGATGGTTCCCACCTTATATACTCCCTCTATGTGTGAGCTCAGGTGACCAGCACCCAATGAGCTCCTAGCATTACCCAGACTGCTCCCCCTATCTGCCCCTACACTACTGGGATGTTCCACCCCCCTCCCACTCCAGCCAGGGACAGACACTGTCGTACCTGCACATAAACTGGTGGGAGTACCGTCGATCTGTCCCCCGGAAATGGGATGTGTGTAGTGTATGCAGCCTACTGAGCTCAGTTCCACACTCCATCCTTACCCGGGAGTGGAATATCACACCTCTGGCTTGAGGTGTAATACCCCTGTAGCAGCCGAATCCTCAGGGTGCTACAATAGTCTGTTGGCGGTGTCACAAACCTGGACACATAGCCACCATGTGAGAGAATCGGGCCGATTATGCGAATAACATTCAACTCAAACTCTGTCAGTCTGTCAGACGACATCTGAGTGCATTTCGATGTTGCACACGCACTGGTAGACTTGTTAAATGAAGAGAATAAGAGTTTAACTGGCATAAAAATATATGATTTTATTAAAATATCAAATCTCATGAAACACAATAACATAGGATAGAAAATGACAAACTGCAATGTGTCAAAAAAAGGAAGAGCATTAGAGACAGTCTGCCATTAAATTACTGCCAATAAAGTGCAGTGCAGGCAGGTCTGCGTATCCAGAGACCACCTATTATAAGGAATAAATAGCCAAAAGGTAATGTATGGTGCAATAAAGGTAAATTAGGGCCTCCAGGACCTTACCAGAAATCAGGCACCGTCAATCATGAAGCACTGCAGGTGGGGATGATGGGAAAGAACACCTCGACGTGCATTTCGCCAAAGGAATTAACAGCTTTATCAAGAGGCTGAGAGATGCCGGTCAGAAGGACCTTAAATGCCCAAATATGGCGATCATGTGACCATCACATGACCGCCGCCCGATGAATGGAAGCAAGGGAGCGCCCAACGAGGTGCTCTCTGGCGCATGCGCCGTGTCTCGGACCACACCACCGCACGAGGCCAGGCCGTGAAACCCACCGTGCGTGCGTGGGAGCGCGGCGATGCTGCGGCTCCAGAGGACGCTCAAAGGGTCAAAAGACAGCCAGCCGAGCGCGAGGCAAGGAAGGGGACCACAGTGCAAGCGCACTGCACCTCCATATACGCAAGGGGACATGAAATAAGGACACCAGAACATTATAATGTAAAGACATCACAGGTAATCATATTGTATATAACAAGTAAGCGCAGTGTATATAACATGAGGACAAAAATAAAAGTACCAGAGCACCATAATACCAAACATGAGGACATCAAAGATAACCAACCACATTCTGTAAAGGTAGATGCAGTATATACAATAAGCACAAGATATATCAATAGAATAATTTGTTCAATCAGTGTGATCAGAAGTGTCGTCAAAAGATGATAACAAATGCAGGGGTTCATCCCTCGATTTGACCCATGATACTGTGAGGGTACAAAGGTCCTCCAGCACCGCATCTCCCTAAATATGAAAGAAATGAAAAAGTAAAGGAAGAAAAATAAGTAAAAACAGTAAAAACAATAAAATCCCATCGCCAAAAGATGGAAATAACATCAGAATCTGCATGAGAAACTAGATAAACCATTTTACAAAAAAGATGCAAAACTTAGTGTTAAGAGGACGGTTGCAAACAACTTTATTAAATAATGGAAAGCAACCGAACCCGGGGTCCGCGATGCAGCCTGGAGGACTGCGGCCGAACACCTTCCGGGTGAGAAGGTAAAACAACCAACTTAAGTAACAATCCCTTCCGTGTTACTGCACACTGGAGCGGGAATAGGGATTTGCATTATCTCCGTTAACTGCACGAGAGATGTGCGATAAATAATGTATCTGTAGCCCTGTTAACAGCACAGGGACTACACAGCAGGCACTAGGATGCGTGTGTGATACACGCCGGCGTATACGAGCTCCCAGCCGGCGTGCTACCGGACTGAGGAGTATCTCTCCACGTGGCTTACAGGCGGTGCCGGGAATATGGCATCTGCAGACTGCTCGGGGTGTATGGCGACCCCTTTGTCAGAGCCAGACTGTCAGACGAAGCTACCCGCCTCCCTCCATCTAAGGCTGCCTATCCCCCGCTAAACCTGCCTGACCGAAGCTAAAGCACACGTGGAGCCCACACGACCAAGCGTCCACACAACAACACCAACATAGCTCAATGATCAGAGCGTGCCGCCATGTTTGTGGGCGGGCTATTTAAAGATTAAGCCCTGCCTACCATCGCACTATTGGTGACGTCACCCGCGACCAGTCAGACGGTGCCAGGTCACCGCATCAGCTGACTCCCAAACCACCAATCACCGTCCGCCATGTCACGGGCATGCTCAGTGCAGTGAATCCTGGACTTAGGCTGTAGCAGCCCTGTTTCCCTCCGCAACCTACGCTTCATGTTGCTAGGAACAAAGATCCAAGAGACAACCTGTACATCTTGTGCACCAGCCAAGCATTGGGACTAATGACAATGCTGAGCAGCATCAACCCTGGCTGGACCAGAATGGTAGAGCACAGAATCCACCGATGGCTCTGAACCCATTTTGAATCCAGCAAACGCCTGACGCCTAACACTTAGTCTCATTTAGACCTCATGGAGTCAAGGTGTCTAGAGTGACAATCCACCTGGCCTCTTTTTGGGCCAGGAGTTGTTTTGCATTGCCACCACGGGAGCTTAGCAGTAATACATCGATGCCACGCACCTTTAATGATTTGGGATCAGAATTGTGCATGGCCAGAAATGTACGAGGTAAAGTTTTGAGCTCATGAGGGTCGGCCACTGTCTTGGCCGCACCAATGTCCCGCACATGCTCCCGTACCCTGACTCTCAGCTCTCTCGTGGTAAGTGTGGCGCCCCTGCGGGTTCAGTCGCCACAGAGGTACTGCATCTCACCCAGAGGTGTGGTATCCCACTCTCAGGTAAGGATAGAGTGCTGCCCGGGACCCTAACACCTGCATTCAACACATTCCACTTCAGTGGGGGCAGGGCGAGATTGCTCCTAAGGGAGAGCACAGTCCCTGGTCCCTGGCTGGAGTGGAGGGGAACCAAGTGAGGGGGAACCATGTAGTGGGTGTGAGTGGAGGACTTAGTTCAGGGGAGCACTTGTGAAGGAGGTGTATAAAAGAGGGAATCATCTTGTTTGAGTGAATGGAGTCAGAGAAGCCAGTCTGAGAGGAGGAGTGGAGGGAGCAGGGGCTCTGCACGAGCTCTGCTCCAGAGTGGACCTAGCAGAGAGGCCCAAGACTGAGAAGGAGAGAGGAGTAGGAAGGAAGGCTCCAGGAGGAAAGAGGGGATCCTAGGGGTACGGGCAGTGCTGGAGGCCACCCGTACGCCCGAATCTACCAGGTGTGGAAGGATCAAGCCGCAGAGGGGACCGGCCCCTAAACTAGTGGAGAACTACAAGGCTCAGCTAGGAACTGGAGGCTGCTGTACTTGCAAGGTGCAGTGGCCACAACCACAATTACATAGCCGAAAAGGTGGCCACAGAGGGTCCAGGGGACTGCAGGTCACCCGACAAGACCCGAGGCTACCGGATTGGGACACTGATTGTGAGGCGCAGGGCAGGAGGGCGAGAGCCAGCGCAGGAAGACGACTGAGGAAGGCACATAGAAAGGGGTCCTGTCAGGCACTCTTGAGCTACCTGAGGGATTGCTGAACCCCTGCCTGGTGAACGCAGCGCGGCGTGGGAGGCTGTAAGCTGGACAGTGCAACCTGAGGAACTTAAGAACTGTGAGTAAACTCGGAAGACTGCACCCCACTGTCTCTGTGATTATTATCTGCGCCATCATCCCTGCACTACAACGCCCAGCATCACCTATATCATCTACAACATCTACATGGCCCTGGAGCTAAGCTCTACCTGTGGAGAGCCACACTAGCTTTGCTGCACTAACATCAGCTCCAGAGGACATGCTCCGCAGCGGCAGCTCCCTTTAGCTTCATACCACAGGTGGCGTCACGAACTATATATATATAAAAACTATAATCCCCTGTAAATAATAATTAACCCCTTTGGATTGATCGCCCTGGGTCACGGACCGGGTCACCGCCACTGTGACATCTCCCCTAGCCATGACCGGCCCGGCACCAAGTACCCCACGGCCCAGGGGGCGCGTCATAAGTCCAAAGTAAATCAAACCACAAGTGGCATAATATGTGACGTTGGTAATAACACAAGAGATGTAATTTGTGATCTTGAATTCATGAGAGCCATCTGAGGATGCAAATGAAACACTGTGCAGGACATTGGAGCAGGCAAGTCAGTGGCCACAGGGAAAATATCCCACCATGGGTCCACGAGACCGAAAGGGATTGGATTGGGGAGGGACATTATGACTAGTGACCAAAAGATACCCAAGATTTTTAGCCCTCCTAGCTGTCATTTGTGGATGATCACAGAGAAGGGTTCCCAGGGAGGGCTCCGTGCTAAGGATACTCCAATGTTTAGTAAGTATCTGCATCACAGCGTGCCACTCGTGATTAAATGTCTAAAAATATACCGAATTCCCACCTGTTTTTCCTCTGCCTGAACTGACAATACAATAGGCTATTGCGAGTGGTACCTCATCCACGTCTGATGCTTCTGTTACTGTACCCTCTCTTTTTAAATCTATTAGTCAGATCTGTTGCTTGTTTTTCAAATCTAGTGTCTGGAGAACAGATCCGCCTTATCCTCAGGAATTGTCCAACCGGGACGGCCCTAATCGTGGATAAATTATGTATGGACTCTGCGTAGATGAATGGATTTACTGCTGTCGGCTTCCTGAACACGTCAGTCTGGAAGGAGGAATTGTGGTCCACCTCCAGAATGGCGTCCAGGAAGTCGATTTTCCTCGCATGATAGATATAGGTAAGTTTGACCCTACGCAAGAATTCAACCGCATCTTAAAGTTGTCGAGCTCACCCACAGTCCCCCGCCAAAAAAACAAAATATCATCAATATACCAAAGCCATGACAGGACATGGTCCACGACCCCCGTGCCCTCGCCGCCAAAAATCTCCCTCTCCCAGGCACCCAGGAAGATGTTGGCGTATAAAGGCGCGCAGGCAGCTCCGATGGCCGTGCCACTCTACTGCAAGTATACTGTATCTTAAAATAAAAAAAATTGTGGGTGAGGACAAAGTGGAGGAGCTCGAGAATAAAATCACATTAAGGGCTGTCCAGGTCAGAGGTCTCAAGGAAGAAGTGGACCGCCTCAAAACCTAGATCATGGCTAATACTGGTGTACAGACTTTCAACATCAACCGTGACCACAAAAGTCCCATATTCCACAAGGACGCCGTCAACTTGTGTTAGGACGTCCGTTATTTTTTCACAAAAACAGCCCAGTACAGACACGATTGGACGCCCTGGTGGGTTGGCGGCGTCCTTGTGAATCTTGGGAAGAAGATAATAAGTGGCAGTCCTAGGAAAACGCACGGTGAGGGCATCTACTGTCTTTTTGTTAATGATACGCTCATGTGGCACCCCAGGAGTCCGGTGGCCACATTGGCATTGCCTCCCTCACAAGGGGTGATGCCATGCCTAGAAGCAAGGAGGGGTCCCCTTATCAGGTAACACCAGCATTCAATACTTTTCCTGGCTCCAGACCAGAAGGGGGAGCTCCCTCCTCTTTAATTGAAGTCTGGAGGCGGGGTTAGAGAAGTTAGTTGAAGTGAGAAAGAGAGTTGGAGACAGGAGAGCGACAAGGAAGGACCTGGGGAAGGGAGCTGTGACAAAGCTCGCCCCAGAGAAACGCGCAGAAAACCGGACACCGGAGTTCGTGGTTGTGCGAGCACTGAAGGCCCAGCAGCAAAATCTGGAGGGCAGGCCCCACTAGACGCCAGGTGCACAGCAGCATCCTAGGGCCCAGCGCCGCCACGAGGGAGCGACGCCTGAAAAGGGCTCAAGCTGCCTGCCATACAGGCAAGGAATAGACGTTTGCTCAGGAACAAGGACCGCAGCATAGCTTCAAGCAGCAGGGCCAAAGAGGATAGCGCACGGGGAAGGCCTACAACTCCACCTGGTAAGGTGGATTCCCAAATTGCTTCTAGGCCGCCCGGATCTCCACCACCAGCTATTACCAGTGCCCTGGTCTGCTCTGTCAAACCGCAAGTGAAGGTAGAGGAAACCGCCATTAATATGTTGTCTGTTCATTACCTGCGCCCTCAGCCCTGCACGACACTGTCCCTGCCGACAACATCTACTCTTCAAATCATCTACTCTGCCCTGGAGCTTAGCTCTGCCTGTGGAGAGCTGAACCAACTCTGCTGCATCACCATCAGCTCCAGTGGATCTGCACCGCAGCGGCAGCCCCATATAGCCGCATAACACAGCTGGCGTCACGAATATTATCCCCAAAATTTACTTTATTCCCCTTTTACTTTCCCTTTACTTGACCGCCCGGGGCCACGTACCAGGTCACTGCCACTGTGACATCCCCAGCACCGACCAGCCTGGCTACCGAGTACCCCATGGCCCCAGGGGGCGCGTCACTTACACATGTGTAGATTCTTTCATGTGACAGAATCGGGCTGATTATGCTAATAACACTGAGCTCAAACTCTGTCAGTCTGTAGGATGACATCTCAGTGCAGTTCGATGTTTCACACGCACTGATAGACTTGTATGAGTGCGAGTTATCTGACTATCGAAGCCACTCGCAGCATGCTGCGATTGTTGCTTCATACCCAATTGGCATGAGAAAATAATTGCCGATCTTTACAGCCCCATAGAATAACATTGGGCTGCGTGCTATCCGATAAAACATCAGATAGCACTTGGCCGTGTTATATGGCAATGTGAGCGTAGTCTCAGGCATAGGCTTTACGTTCCTACTGCGCTGGTGCCGTCAAGCATAGGCGGATTATAATGAGGGCAATCTGGGCTAACGCCCGGGGCTCTAGGGGCCCCATGGACAGATTGCCCTCATTATAATATGTGCGGCGCAGTGGCACATACCGGCAATCAGAGGCGGGGGGCCCCCGGACCGCTCCCCCAGCAGCGGCGCACGGCCGCTGCTTCTTCTTCGGCCGGGCCAGCACTGCACCAGTTAACTTCCCTGTGTGCTGGCCCGACCGCGCCACAGCTAGGAGATGTGGCACCCCGAGGGCTCGGTTGCTACAGAGGTATTGCATCTCATCCAGATGTGCGATATCTCACTCTCAGGTAAGGATGGAGTGTGGATCAGGACCCCGACACCTGCATGCATTACACCACATTTCCGGGGGGCAGGGCGACCGATATGCTCCAGGCAGAGCACGACAGTCCCTGTCCCTGGCTGGAGTGGGGGGAGGGAACATCGAGGAAAGGGGAACCCTGTAGTGCAGGAGCAGGGAGGAAGTAGTTCCTGGGTGCACCTAGAGGGAGGTATAAAAGGTGGGCACCATCTTAGATCAGCGTGGAGTCTGAGGAGAAGTGACCGGGAGCAGAGGCTCTGCATGAGCTCTGCTCCAGAGGCAGGCCTAGGCCCGAGCCTGGAGGGGAAGAAAAAGGAAGAGGAGCAGAGAAGGCTCCAGGAACAAGGAACGAAGGGACCCCAGGGGTGTGGACCGGCTGGTAGCCACCACACGCCCGAATCTACCTGCGTGGAGGGGTCAGGCCAAAGGGGGAGACCGGTCCCCGAAACTAGTGGAGGCGGGGAACTACCCTCAGCTAGAAACCGGAGGCTGTGACATTTTATGTGGCGCAGCCCCTTGTCATACCCGTTAGGAAGGCACCACATAGGGTCAGGGAAACGGAGGCCAACATTTACCCACCAAGGCCCGAGGCAGCCGAACAGAAGCGTGGTCACTGGTGGGGTATGACAGGCCAGAGGAAGGACACACAAAGGGGGGTCCTGTGAAGCGCTCCCAAGTTATCTGGGAGTTGGCCGAGCCCCTTACCTGGCGAGCACAGTGCGACGCGGGACGTTATGACCAGCTGAAGTAACTTGGATAAAGAACTGTGAGTAAAGATCCTAAACTGTATTACAGAGACTCTGAGTCATTACTCTCGCGCACCATCACTCCCAACATCCCCACTTGCTGCCCTGAGGCTATACTCCGCCCGTGGGGAGTTATACTACACTCTGCTGTGCCCACAACACCAGCCTCAGCGGTCTGCACTGCAGCGGTGGTTTACTCCGACCGCAATCAATGGGTGGCGTAGTCGGACATTCAGAACGAATACCCTATCCCTTCTGGTTTGACCACCCTGGGCACGGACCGGGTTGCCGCCACGGAGACTACAACCCCCAGCACCTCACAGAGGCCCGGCTCCGGGTATTCCCCTACACACACGGCCCAGGGGGCGCGTCAGAGACACAGCCCTGTGCGCGGCCGTGTCTGCTAGTGTGACGTCACGCAGTGCGCGCCCTGCACTGCTACTTACCACCGGAGAGGAGCTGGACAATGGGAGCTGGGGGATGGTGAATGAGTAAGTGTGTGTGTGAGTTTGTGTGTAGATATCATTGTGTGATGTCTGTTTATATGTATTGTTGTGTTTCAAATGTGTTTATGCGTGTATGTATGTATATGTCTGTATATGTTTGTGTGTGTGTGTGTGTGACTGCGTGCGGCCTCCCGCTGTCTCTGGGGGGGCACCGTGCAGCCTCCCGCTGTCTCTGGGGGGGCGCCGTGCGGCCTCCCGCTGTCTCTGCGGGGGTACCGTGCGGCCTCCTGCTGTCTCTGGGGGGGGCGCCGTGCGGCCTCCCACTGTCTCTGAGGGGCGTGGTGCGGCCTCCCGCTGTGTATGGATGGCTACGTGGGGCCTCCCGCTGTGTATAGATGGATACGTGCGGTCTCCCGCTGTGTATAGATGGCACCGTGCGGCCTCCCGCTGTGTATAGATGGCTACGTGCGGCCTCCCGCTGTGTATAGATGGCACCGTGCGGCCTTCCGCTGTGTATAGATGGCTACGTGCGGCCTTCCACTGTGTATAGATGGCTATGTGCGGCCTCCTGCTGTGTATAGATGGCTACGTGTGGCCTCCCGCTGTGTATAGATGGCTACGTGCGGCCTCCTGCTGTGTATACTGTAGATGGCTATGTGTGGCCTCCCGCTGTGTATAGCTGGCTACGTGCGGCCTCCTGCTGTGTATGGGAGGATTGTGGCAGCTCATATTGTGGTAGGGTCTCATACTGTATATAAGGGATGTCAGCATACTTAATTGTGCTCAATATTAAGTCATACAATTAATGTAAAAAAATTTATTATAATTAATATATTAATATTGTGCCAAATTAATTTCACGTGAACTATCACATGATCTATCACAGGGGATCATGTGACATGTCACGTGATACATCAGGTGTGTGTGTGGGGGGGGGGGCCGCGCCTTCTAAACTGCCAGGGGCCCTTGCTACTCTTAATCCACCCCTGCCGTCAAGCCACTGGAACTTGTGTAGTGCAAGGTTTCTGCACACCAGAAAACACTGGGAGCTGAAGGACCAGTGACTCGCCGGCACCTGCACAGTAGGAACATGAAGCCAATGCCCAGAGAAGGGCGGAACACTAAGGAACGCCAAAAGATGGAATGGCGTGAGATTTCCAGATGAGCACCCGACATCACAGGGACATAGTGACACTGTGGGAGGTGATACATAGGATAATGAAGTGATGAGGCAGAGTTATCTTCCAGGCAGCATCCTTCCTAGAGCCTGGAAGAACTTATTTACATAAAGTGATAAAAGATGATTTCTCAGCAACAACGCATCTGATATGAGACATACAGGGATCACTCTCCTCAGCAGTCTATAACCTGTATGTCCATATTAATAGTTTACATAGCTCAGATATGATGACAGATTTCCTTTAAATGCAATTAATCAGGAAAAAAAAATAAAGGACTTTCCTTTGTACCTCTGTCAAGTGGCAAAAAAAGTAAAAATCTAATATCTGTTATCAGTTGAAGTTACATTTTTTAGAAATAATGGTGTTGTGTCATTATCAGTTGTTTGAATGTATAGTGGGTTACAATACTAATCTCCAATAGAATAAAGAAGTCCAGGATAGGCACCTACTTATGACATGTCTTGTTCCTAGGCATCATCAAAGCCAAGGGCACAATGTATATTTAGGAGTGTTGAGCGAGCATGCTCGACACTGCTCGTTACTCGCCCGAGCATCACGCTACTCCGGATGTTCGGCGAGCACCGAGCATTTCCGGGTTACTCGGGCGGGAGCTCGGGTCTCCGCCCTGCACGTTTGGCGCTCTTTACAGAGCCAATGAACATGCAGGGATTGCCAGCCAGTCACTGTAATGCCGCAGCCATGTTGTTTGTGGGCATTACAGTGATTGGCTGGCCGCACAGCGTCACCTCAAGTATTTAAAACCGGGCGCCGCCATCTTGGACACAGTCGCTCGGGATCAGACAGTGTAGGGTCAGTGCTGTTGAGTTAGGGAGAGATATATAGTGCGAAATAGGTAGTGTAGGGTCTATAAAGCCTGCAAAATCAAACAAACAGTCCTTCTCAGGACTAATATCCATTCCAGATATCAGGCAGGCAGGCAGGCTGTATAGGAGATGCAGTGGTTATACCAGAAAACGCTGCATTACAGTCCTATGTGCTCCTGTTGATCAAATTGCTAGACTTATCCCCCGGTCTCAGGGGCCAGGAAAAATATATTTTTTTTCATCTAAATCCTGCACTTTTTTTTCCTCAGTCAGACTGTACAAATACGCGTCTTATTAACCTTTTGGTATTCCCCCCCCCCCAAAAAAAAATTGAGTGTGTCTGTGACTGTTCAGACACCAATATATCTGTTTAAAAGAGTCTGGTGTAGGCCAGAGAAATAGAACTGTGGTTTTGCAGTTACACGGGTCAAATCTCTGTATTATCCTGCTTTTGGCATTTTTTGCCGTAAAAAAAAATGTAATAGTGTCTCCCTGACTGGTCAGACACCAATATATCTGTTTAAAAGAGTCTAGTGTAGGCCAGAGAAATAGAACTGTGGTTTTGCAGTTCCACGGGTCAAATCTCTGTATTATCCTGCTTTTGGCATTTTTTGCCGTAAAAAAAAACAGTAATAGTGTCTCCCTGACTGGTCAGACACCAATATATCTGTTTAAAAGAGTCTGGTGTAGGCCAGAGAAATAGAACTGTGGTTTTCCTCTTCCACGGTTCTAATCTCCTTTTTGTTACCCTTTTTCCATTGATAGTGCGAGTGTTAGCTATTTTACTTCATTTACAATGGGCAAGGCGCGTGGCAAGGGACGTGGAACTGGAAATTCTGGTGATGATGCGTGTAGAGCAGAGGTCCCCAACCGCCGGTCCGCGGACCAGGACCGGGCCGTTGGGGTTTTTCAGCCGGTCTGCGGGGAGAGGGGGCCCCTCCAGCCTCCAGCAGGGCCGCCATCAGGGCATGACTGCCCTGACTCCAGTATGGGGCCCGGCCGGTAGGAGACCCCTCGGAGCCCCCCTCTTGTGCGTCTCTCTCCTCATGGGGCCCCCGGCCGCATGCTAAGCGCCGGGTCCGGGACATCTTAGCGCTGCGCTGCTGCGGCAGCACCTTCATGATTCCCCTGACTTCCGGTCATGTGACGGCGCCGTCACATGGCCGGAAGTCAGGAGAACCTGGTGTCAGCGATTTGGACGAGCGCCAGGATTCTGCAGGGATCGCATGGGGGTAAGTATAACAAGTTTTATTTTTTTTTAAATACAATTAACTAGGAGTGGGGGGAATGGGAGATGCACATGGGGGGAGGGGAGAGATGAGAGATGCACATGGGGGAGGGGAGAGATGAGAGATCCACATGGGGGGGAGGGGAGAGATGAGAGATCCACATGGGGGAGGGGAGAGATGAGAGATCCACATGGGGGGAGGGGAGAGATGAGAGATGCACATGGGGGGAGGGGAGAGATGAGAGATGCACATGGGGGGAGGGGAGAGATGAGAGATGCACATGGGAGGGAGGGGAGAGATGAGAGATGCACGGGGGGGGTGAGAGATGCACGGGGGGTGGATGAGAGATGCACGGGGGGGTGAGAGATGCACGGGGGGGTGAGAGATGCACGGAGGGGATGAGAGATGCACGGAGGGGATGAGAGATGCACGGGGGGTGGATGAGAGATGCACGGAGGGGGATGAGAGATGCACGGAGGGGGATGAGAGATGCACGGGGGTGAGCTGCACATGGGGGGGTGAGAGATGCACATGGGGGGGTTATGTTTACATAACTTTGTTGCCTTATGAAGGGCGGGGGGGGCCCCCAAAAATTTCTTGCACAGGGGCCCACTACAGTCTGTGTCCGCCCCTGGGATGAAGTAAATGCAGCTGAACAGCAGCTGTCAGGACAGCTGCCCTGTCCTGCTGCAGGGCGTGATGGGGCCTCAGTGATGCGGCTCCTGGCACAGCACATTATGTGGGGCTCCTGGCATAGCTCCTGGCGGGGACCTGGTCTACACTATATGATAAGTATGCACTAAACTCCAAATCCCTCCATTACCCCGCCCCCATATGACCAAAGCCCCGCCCACCCCACCCCCTCCTTGCTGGGCCATGGAAAAATGATCTTGCTTCAAGCCGGTCCCTGGTGCAAAAAAGGTTGGGGACCACTGGTGTAGAGGACGGGGCCGTGGCCAAGGTGAAAATGTGCCACAACCAACAGCCGCATCTTCTCGCTCCCACTTCTTGACCAAATTACTAGGGAAGCACACTACAACACCAGTATTGCGAACTGATCAGTGTGAACAGGTTATTAATTGGATAGCAGATAATACTTCTAGTTAACTGGGCACCACCACCTCCGGTCTGTCTTCCACACGGTCAAGTATTAGTAGCCGTGAGTCTCGACCGCATACTCCTCCTCACCCTGATGCTCCTTCCTCCCACCATGCCGAGTGTCGTCAGACAGCAACTGATCCCACACTTGGACACTCTGAAGAGCTGTTCACTGGTCCATTTCCATATTTGTGCCCCTCTACGGCTCCGCTTGAAGTGGTGGAAGAGGAGATCCCATGTAGCGATGCCCAAATATTTGAACCACCACGGCCACAGGAAGTCGACGCTGGCAATTTGCCACAAGAGGTGGAGGATGACGAGACACAATTGCCACGAAGTGAGGAGGAGGATCGTGGCACGCAAGCGGAAGAGGAGGAGGTGGTGGATGATCTAGTAACTGACCCAACGTGGCAGGAGGACTCGCAGAGCGAGGCCAGCAGCACACAGGGGGAGGGAGGCAGAGTACCCCAACAGGCAGGAAGAAGCAGTGTGGTGGCCGCACACAGAAGGCGGGCAACAGTTCCCCGTAACACCAACACGAGGGACGTTGCCAGTACAACCGGTAGGTCTTCCAGAGTCTGGAATTTTTTTAAAGACTCTGCTGATAACCCCAAAAAGGCCATTTGTACCACCTGCCATGCCAGCATCAGCAGGGGTGACAAAACTACCAGCCTGACCACCACCAGCATGATCAGGCACATGTCAGCAAAGCACCCGACTTTGGGGGCGAGCCCCAGGGTCCACGACCAGTGTCAGTGGGTGTCTCCACTGCTTCTTCCGCTGTTGTGCGTGTAATAGAACCCCCTGTTGTGCGTGCAAGGCAATCCCCTGTCCATACTGCATGCAAAGATGCCCCCTCCTCTCAGTCTTCACTTGTTATGGCAGTTTCTCAAGAAACAGCATCAACGTCCAAGTCCACGTCCCACCGTAGCGTTCAATTGTCCATATCCCAGAGCTTTGAACGAAAGCGCAAATTCGCAGCCAACGCCCTACAGGCCACAGTACTAAATTCGCACATTTCACGACTGCTTGCGTTGGAAATGCTGCCTTTTAGGCTGGTGAAGACAGAATCCTTCCACAACCTTATGGCGGTGGCCGTCCCTCGGTACTCGGTCCCCAGCCGACACTATTTTGCCCGGTGTGCCATCCCCGCACTACACAAGCACGTTTCCCAAAACATCTGCCGTGCCCTCAACAATGCAGTTACTGGGAGAGTCCACCTGACAACGGACACGTGGACAAATGCTTGTGGCCAGGGACGGTACATCTCCCTGATGGCACACTGGGTAAACATAGTGGAAGCCGGGACCCAGTCGGACCTTGGGACGGAACACATCCTCCCCACACCGAGGATTGCGAGCCCTATGTCAGTCAGAGTTGCCCCCACAGTGTACAGCTCCTGCGCATCATCCTCCTCCTCCTCATGTTCAGCCTCCATCTCAGATATCACCACATCAGTTACAAGCTGGAAGCACTGCAGTACTGCCTCAGCCAAGCGGCAACAGGCTGTGCTGAAACTCATAAGCTTAGGTGATAAACTTCACACTGTTTGTGAGTTGTGGACAGCTGTGAAAGAGCAGGCAGATCTGTGGCTGAGACCGCTGAACCAGGCATGGTCGTGTGTGACAATGGCCGTAATCTGGTGGCGGCTCTGAGGTGAGATCACACACGTACCATGCCTGGCTCGTGTGCTTAACCTCGTGGTTCAGCGGTTTCTTAAATTATACCCCGAGTTGCCAGATCTGCTCGTCAAAGTACGCCGCCTGTCAGCTCATTTTCGCAAGTCGGCTACAGCTTCCGCCGCCCTTGCTGTGTTGCAGCAGAGTTTGCAGCTTCCGGCACAACGACTGGTGTGTGATGTCCCCACACATTGGAACTCTACCCTCCACATGCTGCAAAGGATTTCTGAGCAGAAGAGAGCAGTTGTGGAGTACCAGCTGCAACAAGGCCATCGATATTCAGGTCATACTCCACACATAAGTCCTCAGGAGTGGACCTGGATGTCTGACATATGTACCATCCTGACAAACTTTGAGGAGTCCACCAAGATGGTGAGTGGCGATGACGCCATCATTAGCGTCAGCATCCCACTTGTCTGTCTTTTGCAACGCTCTCTGCAGAGAATTAAAGAAGAGGCATTGCAGCCAGAGTATAATGAGATGGATCAAGAACCCGTAATGGGCGATTACACACAGCCCAGCCTCATCTCATCCCAACGTGCATTGGGGGACAATGAGGGAGAGGAGGAGGAGGAGGAGGAGGAGGAAGAACAGGAGCTGGTATCATACGCTGTAGACGGTACTACCTGTACAACTGTCATACAGTTGGTTCAGCGTGGGTGGCCTGAGGACAGGGGGGAGGAGGAGGAGGAGAGCATGGTCAGTCATTATCTTAGTGAGGACACGGAAGTCTTGCCCGTTACCATTCTGGCACGCATAGCTGACTTGATGTTACGCTGCCTTAACTGTGACCCTTGCATTGTCAAAATGTTGGGTGACAGTCATTACTGGTTGGTGACACTTTTAGACCCCTGCTACAAGGAGAACTTTCACTCTCTTTTTCCTGAGGTGGAGAGGTCTACAAAAATGGGGCAGTACCAGAAGGCCTTTGCTGCAGAACTGTTAAAAAAATTCCCATCTGAACACGCTAGCGGCAGAGGTCACAGTTCGTTGACCAACAAGGCGTACAAGCGAGAGAGACGCAACTCCAATCCAGCAGAGGCAGGGGAACACTGTCAACATTTTGGGAAAGTTTTCTGAGACCAGCCCAGCTTACAGGCCCTGAGGGGCGGGGTACTCTCACAAGGAGTGGAAAGTTTCAAAAGGTGGTGAGGGAGTACCTTGCCGACCGTACCAGCATCCTCCGTAATTCCTCTGTGCTTTTTAATTATTGGGTATCCAAGCTGGACACTTGGAATGAACTCGCTCTGTACGCCTTGGAGGTCCTGACCTGCCCGGCCGCTAGCGTGTTATCGGAGCATGTTTTTAGTGCCGCTGGGGGAATTATAACTGATTAGCGCACTCGCCTGTCAACTGACAATGCTGACAAGCTGACTCTTATCAAAATGAACAAGGGCTGGATTGGGCCAGACTTCTCAACAAATGACAGCAGAGTAACATAAAGTCAAATCCACTGTGTTATTTCGGGAGGTGTATTTCCATGCACCGCTTCACACCCACAATTGGGTATACGCTTCCTCATTTCGGCTGTATTTTGTTCTTCTCCTTATTTTCAGCCTCCACCACCACTATACCACCAGGTTGACCATGGTCCTTGTTGCCAGCATTGCAAGTTTCTCCGTCCTAATTTTTGGCAGCTTTTGCTTGGAAGGCATAGGCAAAGACTATGGGAGACCCACTCCCCAATAATGGGAATAATGTTTTTAATATCCTGTACTGCATGGCTCTTGTAAGGGGGCATGAAAACCGTCTTGTTAAGCTACTGTGACCTCCACCACTTTTCCAAGGGGCATTTATATTGTCTTTTTATTCCACTGCGACCTCCACGTCTCCTCCAAGGGGCATTAAAACCGTCTTGATAAACTACTGCGACCTCCACCACTTTTCCAATGGCCATTTATATTGTCTTTTTATTCCACTGCGACCTCCACCATTCTTCCAAGGGGCATTAAAACCGTCTTGTTAAGCTACTGCAACCGCCACCACTTATCCAAGGGATATTAAAACCGTCTTGTTAAGCTACAGCGACCTCCACCACTTTTCCAAGGGGCATTGATATTGTCTTTTCATTCCACTGCGACCTCAACGTCTCTTCCAAGGGGCATTAAAACCGTCTTGTTAAGCTACTGCGACCTCCACCACTTTTCCAAGGGGCATTGATATTGTCTTTTTATTCCACTGTGACCTCCACCATTCTTCCAAGGGGCATTAAAACTGTCTTGTTAAGCTACTGCGAGCTCCACCACTTTTCCAAGTGGCATGAAAATCGTCTTGTTAAGCTACTGCGACCTCCACCACTTTTCTAAGGGGCATTAAAACCGTCTTGTTAAGCTACTGCGACCTCCACGTCTCTTCTAAGGGGCATTAAACCGTCTTGTTAAGCTACTGCGACCTCCACCACTTTTCCAATGGGCATTTATATTGTCTTTTTATTCCACTGCGACCTCAACGTCTCTTCCAAGGGGCATTAAAACCGTCTTGTTAATCTACTGCGACCTCTACGTCTCTTCCAAGGGGCATTAAAACAGTCCTGTTAAGCTACTGCGACCTCCACCACTTTTCCAAGGGGCATTGATACTGTCTTTTTATTCCACTGCGACCTCCACCATTCTTCCAAGGGGCATTAAAACTGTTTTGTTAAGCTACTGCGACCTCCACCACTTTTCCAAGGGGCATTAAAACCGTCTTGTTAAGCTACTGCGACCTCCACCACTTTTCCAAGGGGCATTGATATTGTCTTTTTATTCCACTGCGACCTCCACCATTCTTCCAAGGGGCATTAAAACTGTTTTGTTAAGCTACTGCGAGCTCCACCACTTTTCCAAGTGGCATTAAAATCGTCTTGTTAAGCTACTGCGACCTCCACCACTTTTCCAAGGGGCATTAAAACCGTCTTGTTAATCTACTGCGACCTCCACGTCTCTTCTAAGGGGCATTAAAACGGTCTTGTTAAGCTACTGTGACCTCCACCACTTTTCCAATGGGCATTTATATTGTCTTTTTATTCCACTGCGACCTCCACCATTCTTCCAAGGGGCATTAAAACCGTCTTTTTAAGCTACTGCGACCTCCAAGTTTCTTCCAAGGGGCATTAAAACCGTCTTGTTAAGCTACTGCGACTTCCACCACTTTTCCAAGGGGCATTGATATTGTCTTTTTATTCCACTGCGACCTCCACGTCTCTTCCAAGGGGCATTAAAACCGTCTTGTTAAGCTACTGCGACCTCCACCACTTTTCCAAGGGGCATTGATATTGTCTTTTTATTCCACTGCGACCTCCACCATTCTTCCAAGGGGCATTAAAATTGTTTTGTTAAGCTACTGCGAGCTCCACCACTTTTACAAGTGGCATTAAAATCGTCTTGTTAAGCTACTGCGACCTCCACCACTTTTCCAAGGGGCATTAAAACCGTCTTGTTAAGCTACTGCGACCTCCACGTCTCTTCTAAGGGGCATTAAAACGGTCTTGTTAAGCTACTGTGACCTCCACCACTTTTCCAATGGGCATTTATATTGTCTTTTTATTCCACTGCGACCTCCACCATTCTTCCAAGGGGCATTAAAACCGTCTTGTTAAGCTACTGCGACCTCCACCACTTTTCCAAGGGGCATTAAAACCGTCTTGTTAAGCTACTGCAACCTCCACGTCTCTTCCAAGGGGCATTAAAACCGTCTTGTTAAACTACTGCGACCTCCACGTCTCTTCCAAGGGGCATTAAAACCGTCCTGTTAAGCTACTGCGACCTCCACCACTATTCCAAGGGGCATTGATACTGTCTTTTTATTCCACTGCGACCTCCACCATTCTTCCAAGGGGCATTTAAACGGTCTTGTTAAGCTACTGCGACCTCCACCACTTTTCCAAGGGGCATTAAAACCGTCTTTTTAAGCTACTGCGACATCCACGTCTCTTCCAAGGGGCATTAAAACCGTCTTGTTAAACTACTGCGACCTCCACCACTTTTCCAATGGGCATTTATATTGTCTTTTTATTCCACTGCGACCTCCACCATTCTTCCAAGGGGCATTAAAACCGTCTTGTTAAGCTACTGCGACCTCCACCACTTTTCCAAGGGGCATTAAAACCGTCTTGTTAAGCTACTGCAACCTCCACGTCTCTTCCAAGGGGCATTAAAACTGTCTTGTTAAGCTACTGCGACCTCCACCACTTTTCCAAGGGGTATTGATATTGTCTTTTTATTCCACTGCGACCTCAACGTCTCTTCCAAGGGGCATTAAAACCGTATTGATAATCTACTGCGACCTCCACGTCTCTTCCAAGGGGCATTAAAACCGTCCTGTTAAGCTACTGCGACCTCAACCACTTTTCCAATGGGCATTGATACTGTCTTTTTATTCCACTGCGACCTCCACCATTCTTCCACGGGGCATTAAAACAGTCTTGTTAAGCTACTGCGACCTCCACCACTTTTCCAAGAGGCATTAAAACCGTCTTTTTAAGCTACTGCAACCTCCACGTCTCTTCCAAGGGGCATTAAAACCGTCTTGTTAAACTACTGCGACCTCCACCACTTTTCCAATGGGCATTTATATTCTCTTTTTATTCCACTGCGACTTCCACCATTCTTCCAAGGGGCATTAAAACCGTCTTGTTAAGCTACTGCGACCTCCACCACTTTTCCAAGGGGCATTAAAACCATCTTGTTAAGCTACTGCGACCTCCACGTCTCTTCCAAGGGGCGTTAAAACAGTCTTGTTAAGCTATTGCGACCTCCACCACTTTTCCAAGGGGCATTGATATTGTCTTTTTATTCCACTGCGACCTCAACGTCTCTTCCAAGGGGCATTAAAACCGTCTTGTTAAGCTACTGCGACCTCCACCACTTTTCCAAGGGGCATTGATATTGTCTTTTTATTCCACTGCGACCTCCACCATTCTACCAAGGGGCATTAAAACTGTCTTCTTAAGCTACTGCGAGCTCCACCACTTTTCCAAGTGGCATTAAAATCGTCTTGTTAAGCTACTGCGACCTCCACCACTTTTCCAAGGGGCATTAAAACCATCTTGTTAAGCTACTGCGACCTCCACATCTCTTCTAAGGGTCAATAAAACAGTCTTGTTAAGCTAATGCGACCTCCACCACTTTTCCAATGGGCATTTATATTGTCTTTTTATTCCACTGCGACCTCCACCATTCTTCCAAGGGGCATTAAAACCATCTTGTTAAGCTACTGCGACCTCCACCACTTTTCCAAGGGGCATTAAAACCGTCTTGTTAAGCTTCTGCGACCTCCACGTCTCTTCCAAGGGGCATTAAAACCATCTTGTTAAGCTACTGCGACCTACAAGTCTCTTCCAAGGGGCATTAAAAGCGTCTTGTTAAGCTACTGCGACCTCCACCACTTTTCCAAGGGGCATTGATATTGTCTTTTTATTCCACTGCAACCTCCACCATTCTTCCAAGGGGCATTAAAATCGTCTTGTTAAGCTACTGCGACCTCCACCAGTTTTCCAAGGGGCATTTATATTCTCTTTTTATTCCACTGCGACTTCCACCATTCTTCCAAGGGGCATTAAAACCGTCTTGTTAAGCTACTGCGACCTCCACCACTTTTCCAAGGGGCATTAAAACCATCTTGTTAAGCTACTGCGACCTCCACGTCTCTTCCAAGGGGCGTTAAAACAGTCTTGTTAAGCTATTGCGACCTCCACCACTTTTCCAAGGGGCATTGATATTGTCTTTTTATTCCACTGCGACCTCAACGTCTCTTCCAAGGGGCATTAAAACCGTCTTGTTAAGCTACTGCGACCTCCACCACTTTTCCAAGGGGCATTGATATTGTCTTTTTATTCCACTGCGACCTCCACCATTCTACCAAGGGGCATTAAAACTGTCTTCTTAAGCTACTGCGAGCTCCACCACTTTTCCAAGTGGCATTAAAATCGTCTTGTTAAGCTACTGCGACCTCCACCACTTTTCCAAGGGGCATTAAAACCATCTTGTTAAGCTACTGCGACCTCCACATCTCTTCTAAGGGGCAATAAAACAGTCTTGTTAAGCTAATGCGACCTCCACCACTTTTCCAATGGGCATTTATATTGTCTTTTTATTCCACTGCGACCTCCACCATTCTTCCAAGGGGCATTAAAACCATCTTGTTAAGCTACTGCGACCTCCACCACTTTTCCAAGGGGCATTAAAACCGTCTTGTTAAGCTTCTGCGACCTCCACGTCTCTTCCAAGGGGCATTAAAACCATCTTGTTAAGCTACTGCGACCTACAAGTCTCTTCCAAGGGGCATTAAAAGCGTCTTGTTAAGCTACTGCGACCTCCACCACTTTTCCAAGGGGCATTGATATTGTCTTTTTATTCCACTGCAACCTCCACCATTCTTCCAAGGGGCATTAAAATCGTCTTGTTAAGCTACTGCGACCTCCACCACTTTTCCAAGGGGCATTAAAACCGTCTTGTTAAGCTACTGCGACCTCCACGTCTCTTCTAAGGGGCATTAAAACGGTATTGTTAAGCTACTGTGACCTCCACCACTTTTCCAATGGGCATTTATATTGTCTTTTTATTCCACTGCGACCTCCACCATTCTTCCAAGGGGCATTAAAACCGTCTTGTTAAGCTACTGCGACCTCCACCACTTTTCCAAGGGGCATTAAAACCGTCTTGTTAAGCTACTGCAACCTCCACGTCTCTTCCAAGGGGCATTAAAACCGTCTTGTTAAACTATTGCGACCTCCACGTCTCTTCCAAGGGGCATTAAAACCGTCCTGTTAAGCTACTGCGACCTCCACCACTATTCCAAGGGGCATTGATACTGTCTTTTTATTCCACTGCGACCTCCACCATTCTTCCAAGGGGCATTTAAATGGTCTTGTTAAGCTACTGCGACCTCCACCACTTTTCCAAGGGGCATTAAAACCGTCTTTTTAAGCTACTGCGACCTCCACGTCTCTTCCAAGGGGCATTAAAACCGTCTTGTTAAACTACTGCGACCTCCACCACTTTTCCAATGGGCATTTATATTGTCTTTTTATTCCACTGCGACCTCCACCATTCTTCCAAGGGGCATTAAAACCGTCTTGTTACGCTACTGCGACCTCCACCACTTTTCCAAGGGGCATTAAAACCGTCTTGTTAAGCTACTGCAACCTCCACGTCTCTTCCAAGGGGCATTAAAACTGTCTTGTTAAGCTACTGCGACCTCCACCACTTTTCCAAGGGGCATTGATATTGTCTTTTTATTCCACTGCGACCTCAACGTCTCTTCCAAGGGGCATTAAAACCGTCTTGATAATCTACTGCGACCTCCACGTCTCTTCCAAGGGGCATTAAAACCGTCCTGTTAAGCTACTGCGACCTCCACCACTTTTCCAATGGGCATTGATACTGTCTTTTTATTCCACTGCGACCTCCACCATTCTTCCAAGGGGCATTAAAACAGTCTTGTTAAGCTACTGCGACCTCCACCACTTTTCCAAGAGGCATTAAAACCGTCTTTTTAAGCTACTGCAACCTCCACGTCTCTTCCAAGGGGCATTAAAACCGTCTTGTTAAACTACTGCGACCTCCACCACTTTTCCAATGGGCATTTATATTCTCTTTTTATTCCACTGCGACTTCCACCATTCTTCCAAGGGGCATTAAAACCGTCTTGTTAAGCTACTGCGACCTCCACCACTTTTCAAGGGGCATTAAAACCATCTTGTTAAGCTACTGCGACCTCCACGTCTCTTCCAAAGGGCGTTAAAACAGTCTTGTTAAGCTATTGCGACCTCCACCACTTTTCCAAGGGGCATTGATATTGTCTTTTTATTCCACTGCGACCTCAACGTCTCTTCCAAGGGACATTAAAACCGTCTTGTTAAGCTACTGCGACCTCCACCACTTTTCCAAGGGGCATTGATATTGTCTTTTTATTCCACTGCGACCTCCACCATTCTACCAAGGGGCATTAAAACTGTCTTGTTAAGCTACTGCGAGCTCCACCACTTTTCCAAGTGGCATTAAAATCGTCTTGTTAAGCTACTGCGACCTCCACCACTTTTCCAAGGGGCATTAAAACCGTCTTGTTAAGCTACTGCGACCTCCACGTCTCTTCTAAGGGGCAATAAAACAGTCCTGTTAAGCTAATGCGACCTCCACCACTTTTCCAATGGGCATTTATATTGTCTTTTTATTCCACTGCGACCTCCACCATTCTTCCAAGGGGCATTAAAACCATCTTGTTAAGCTACTGCGACCTCCACCACTTTTCCAAGGGGCATTAAAACCGTCTTGTTAAGCTTCTGCGACCTCCACGTCTCTTCCTAGGGGCATTAAAACCATCTTGTTAAGCTACTGCGACCTACAAGTCTCTTCCAAGGGGCATTAAAAGCGTCTTGTTAAGCTACTGTGACCTCCACCACTTTTCCAAGGGGCATTGATATTGTCTTTTTATTCCACTGCGACCTCCACCATTCTTCCAATGTGCATTGCATTTCCCCCTAATTTTAGTCAGCTTTTGCTTTTCAATGCATAGGCGAACACTAAGGGAGACCCACTCCCCAATAATGAGTAGAAGGTTTTTAGTATGCTGTAATCCACGTCTGTTTCAAGGGGCATTGCAGTTCCTCATAATTTTTGGAAAGCCTTCCATTCACTGCTTAGGCCATCAGTGCACAGGACAATCAGTGAATGTGAATAACGGTATCAGAGCGCCAATAACAGGGCAAAAATTAATTAAAATGACTGATTTATTAATACACACAACGCGTTTCGGAGGACAAGGCCACCTGATGAAGGTGATTGTCTTTTTCCCCCTGCTGGGGTGCGGTAGAGCTGCCTTTATTTGCTTGTTCGGCCACCTGTGGGATGAAGTTAACTAAGAGTTACTACCCTGGTTTCCAAGCTGCGCTGCCCTAGCCCCTCCGGAACACTGCCGGGAGTGGTGGTGAAGCTGGGCGTCCATCTCGGCGGTATGCGCAACTGACCAGATCACGTGACCCACCACCGTGGGATCAGGATCTGTGAACACCGCTGAAAGCAGATGACAGCCACCAGCAGAGCGGTGCTTGTGGAGCTTTATACTGGGGTTGTGCAGAGGAGGTGCAAAACTCCATAAGGTTAGTAGCCATTCCCACACCCCTCTACAAATTGCGTTACTGAGTCACCCATTGCGCCCTGTTCTCTCCTTTTTTACAACAGTGCACAGGAGACCCAGTTGCTAGAAATGGAAAAAATGGTTTAGTTAAGGCCCTCTGACCTCCATGTCACTTCCAAGGGGCATTGGAGTGCCTCGAAATTTTTGGTAGGCATTGCACTCACTGCATGCCCTATAACTGTGTAGCCGAACCGCTCCTTTTGGTGCAGAAACATATCCTACAAGACATGTGTGGTTGACTGGCCTGATATTGATGTGAATGGTCCCTGTTCCTCCTGCTCTTTCTCTTTTGCCACCACCTCATCCATCATTCATCACCTGAAGCTTTGTTTTAACGGGAGTCATAGAACTGGGATAGTAGCAGGAGAACATCCAGCAATCCTCGGAGGAGGTAGGATATGCGCCAAAACGCTGACCACCTCAGGCCTAGCCACTACTACATACATGCGCTTGCATTACAACAAAACAAAGCAGATGCTAACTTCTACCATCATCATCATGCTCCTCACCTTGGTACTCTCAACTCCCCTGATGGAGAAGCCAGGGCCCACCGGAGGAGTCTGGTTCTCTGGTGGGTTCGTCCAATACTGCCCTAAAGCAGACAGGGCTAAGAAAAGTGTGGGAGAAGTTCCAAGGAGAAATAGGGGCGGCTGGGGACCATTTATGGACACCCGGCCACCCCCAGGCGGCTGGGGACCGTGTGTGGACACCCGGCCGCGGGGCAGCTGGGGACCTAGTATGGACACCTGGCTGCCCCCTGGCGGCTGGGGACCGAGCGTGGACACCCAGCCGCCGGGCGGCTGGGAACTGAGTATGGATACCTCGCTGCCGAAGCAGCCATGAGGTAGTGGCCAGCTTCGGCCTCCTCCAAACTAAAAGGCCCCATTTCAAGTGCAAGCTAGCAGTATGGTATTGCAGCCTGGGGGTGGGTGGCTGGCAGGTTGCACACTTACGCTTGCATTCCAAGAAAACAAAGCAGACGCTAACTTCTATCATCATCATCATGCTCCCCACCTTGGCACTCTCAACTCCCCTGATGGAGAAGCCAGGGCCCATCGGAGGAGTCTGGTTCTCTGGTGGGCTCGTCCAATGCTGCCCTAAAGCAGGCCAGGCTAAAAAAAGCGTGGGGGAAGTTCAAAGGAGAAATGGGGGCGGCTGGGGACCGTTCATGGACACCCGGTTACGGGGTGGCTGGGGACCGAGTATGGACACCCGGCCGCCCCCTGGTGGCTGGGGACCGAGCGTGGACTCCCGGCCGCCGGGCGGCTGGGGACTGAGTATGGGTACCAGGCCGCCGAAGCAGCCATGACATTGTGGCCAGCTTCTGCCTCCACATGCCTAAAAGGCCCAATTTTAAGTGCAAGCAAGCTAGCAGTATGGTATTGCAGCCTGGGGGTGGGTGGGTGGCAGGTTGCACACTTACGCTTGCACTGCCCTGGGACAACGACTTGCACGGGGATAGTTGCAAGTCTGCATCTTCTGATGCGGCAAGGATCACTTCTGATGGGCACACTTTTAGGCAGTGACCTGGGTGTTAGAGATGCTTCCAGGGGTCTTCCCCATGCTGTTCCCATGTCTTTTCAGCACTGTATGCATGTGTCACACAGCACATGGCCAGATAAGATTGTAAAATGTTAAAATGAGATTTCCCGGTGAATACATTTGTAACGGTTGAAAGCAATACAAAAGTGCAAAAATGCATAAAAAATGCTACTTGTGAACATAGCCCAAGGTGTGGAGGAGTACTTTTGTTTTTGGTTATTTATTTTACCTTATACACAAGTCTTTACCCTGGAAAGGAAGTTCTTTAACATATTTCACAGGAAAACCGTTTCAGTTTCGTTTTTGAACGTTTTATTGTGAGCCCGTTAAAGTGGCTTAATACCTCTGACCACGTTGTTGACAGCAGTGACCTGGGGGTCAGAAATGCTTCCTTGGGCGATGCCCATGCTGTCCCCATGTCTTTTGAGCACTGTCACTATCGTTTTGGGCACTTTTTAGGCTTTCTACAGACTGCCGCTGGTGCCGCCGCAAAAATGCTCGGGTCTTCCATAGACTAACATTGGGATCGCTGCTCGGGTCGAGCACCCGAGTATCACGGTGAGCTCGGCCCGAGCTTCGAGCACCCGAGCATTTTATTGCTCGCTCAACACTAGTATTTAGTCAATCTGGCAATGCCAAAGTGCTATAGCAATGGGCAGCAATTTGAACAGCAGCATACATGTAGCTCTAACCCATAAGAAAATATATGGTACTGTTTCTAGATCGGCAAAATCATAAGAAATATGAAAAATATCTGTAAAATTAGTAGGTCACAGTACTGTCACATCCATTCCGGTGTTTTTTTTTTATTTTACCGCTGGAGTGGTCCAACTAATCTAAGTTTCCTGCACTTTGTCTCATACTTACCAGCCACCATCTTCATCTGTTATCGGAGCTGCTCTGGTCGTTCTCCAGCAGTTTGTGACCTGCCGGATAGCTCCAGTGTTTTCTGGGTGATCCGGAAGTCACAACTCAATGTAAGTCTATGAGGGCAAGAAGGAGGCCAAAAAGAGGATCGCATAGACTTACAATAAAAGCTTGTGACTGTTACCTCTCATTTCCGGTCAGTGAGAAGCTGCAGTTACAAGATGAAGGATTTGAACTGGAGTGGTGTAGTGAAGAGCTAAAGATGGTGGCTGGTAAGTGTAATACTAGGGTCAGGGACCTTACATTAGAGGCACCACTCCAGTGCTGAAATAAAAAAAAAACACACGCTGGGAGCAATAAGTAACGATGAACATATAACAAATGTACTGTATGCTGTGGATTTAGGATGATAGCAGTAATGGGCTTCTCATGCTGTTATCTCTGAATGTTGCCTTAAACATCAGTCAAGTCTATAGGCTTTGGTTTGTAACAGAAAGAAGGAATAATGATCTGTTATAAGCTTGTATTTTCCACTCTGAGCAAAGTTTACAAAGAATAGCCCAAGGATAGCCCATATACCAAGGATAAAATAAGATACAATGTAGACACATGGTGCAGTGCCACCTAGTGGTCAATATATAGAACATGGATAGAAAAACAATGTTATAAAATAATATTATTATGAAACAACTTTAAAATATAATGCTATGACTTTACTGAACATAATCTGTAAATAGAAAAATTCAAGAAAAGTGTCCACTTTTGTGCTCTGAGAGCAAGGTGCATGACAACTGAAACACAACATCGTGAACACAGAATATGCTATTTCAGGTCATCTACATCCATGTTTGTCTGTCAAACAATCATTCCATCAACACAGTCTTACATATTTAGTTGATATTGGTTGTTTTAGTTGTTCAAAACGGCCATACGTGTTAAAATGGGCGAGTAATGGATGACTTATTGTAGTAAGTGAAAGCCATTATACAGTTAGGTCCATAAACATTTGGACAGTGACAGAATCTTCGTGATTTGGGCTCTGCATGTAATTTTTTATTTAAAAAGAAAGCAACTGAGATGCAATTCAAGCGTAGACTTCAAGGTTTGATTAACCCCTTTATCCCCGAAGGCTGTTTGCACGTTAATGACCAGACCAATTTTTTAAATTCTGACGAGTGTCAATTTATGAGGTAATAACTCTGGAACACTTCAACAGATCCGACAGATTCTGAGATAGTTTTTCATGACATATTGTACTTCATGATAGTGGTAAAAGTTATTTGATATGACTGGCGTTACTTTGTAAAAAAATCTGAAATTTAGCGAAAGTTTTGAAAATTTTGCAATTTACAAACTTTGAATTTTCATGCCCTTGAATCAGAGAGATATGTTACACAAAATAGTTAATAAATAACATTTCTCACATGTCTACTTTACATCAACACAATTTTGGAACAATTTTTTTTTTTCGTTAGGAAGTTAAGGGTTAAAATTGACCAGTGATTTCAAATTTTTGCAACAAAATTTACAAAACCATTTTTTTAGGGTCCACATTTGAAGTGATTTTGAGGGACCTTTATGAGAAAAAATACCCAATAGTGACACCATTCTAAAAACTGCACCTCTCAAGGTGCTCAAAACCACATTTAAGAAGTTTATTAACCCTTCAGGTGTTTCACAGGAATGTGGAAGAGAACAATAAACATTTAACTTTTTTTGCACAAAAATTTTACTTTAGACCCAATTTTTTTATATTTGCAAGAGTAACAGGAAATAATGGACCCCAAAATTTGTTATGCAATTTCTACTGAGCATGCCAATGCCCCATATGTGGGGTAAAACCACTGTTTGGGTGCACAACATGGTTCGGAATGGAAGGAGCACCATTTAACTTTTTGAATGTAAAGTTTGTTTGAATAATTAGAGGACGCCATGTCGCGTTTGGAGAGTCCCTGATGTGCCTAAACAGTGGAAACCCCACACAAGTGATGCCATTTTAGAAACTAGACCCCTCAGGGAACTTATGTAGATATGTGATGAGCACCTTGTACCGCCAAATGCTTCAGAAAAGGTTATAATGTGGACCCATGAAAATAAAAAAATCCCATTTTTCCAACAGAACTGTTTTTTAGCCTCAAATTTTTTATTTTCAATGGGGTAACAGAAGAAAATGGACCCCAAAATTTGTTGTACAATTTCTCCTGAACATGCAGATACCCCATATGTGGGGGAAAACTATTGTTTGGGCACACGGCAGGGCTCAGAAAGGAAGGAGTGATATTTTGGAACGCAGACTTTGATGGAATGGTCTGCAGGTGTCATATCGCGTTTGGAGAGCCCCTTGTGTGCCTAAACATTGGAAACCCCCCACATGACCCCATTTTGGGAACTAGATGCCTCAAGGAATTTATTTAGATGTGTGGTGAGCACCTTGAACCGACAGGTGCTTCACAGAATTTTACAACGTGAATCAGTAAAAATGAAAAAAATATATTTTTTCCACAAAAATGTTGTTTTAGCCCCCAATATTTTCATTTTCACAAGGATAGCAGGAGAAAATGGACCCCACAATTTGTTGTGAAATTTCTCCTGAGTATGCCGATACCCCATATGTGGTCGAAAACTACTTTTGAGGCAGAAGAACCCCCCATAAGAGACCCTATTTTACAAACTACACCTCTCAATGAATTCATCTAGGGGTGCAGTGAGCATGTTGACACCACATGTGTGTCACAGAATTTTACACCATTGGGCGGTGAAGAAAGAATAATTACACTTTTGCCATCAAAGTTTTGTTTTAGCCCCAAATTTTAAATTTTCACACTGGGAAATGGGTAAAAATGGCACACAATTTTTGCTGAATGTAGAAATACCCCATATGTAGCTGTACAGTACTGCTTAGCCACACAGCGAGACTCGGGAGGGACGGAGCACTATTTGCCTCCTGGAGCACAGATTTTCCTACTTTAGTATGCAGACTCCCTATACAGAGCCCTTAAGTGCTAGAAGAGCAAAATCCCCCCTCATGTGACCCCATTTTGGAAATTATACCCCTTTGGGAATTTATCTACAGGTATGGTGAGGATTTTAACTACATGGATGTTTTCCAGAAACAAGCAGCAGTGTATGTTGCTGAGTGAAAATTGCAAACTGCCGTTGAGTCTTTGTGCTACCACTAATGTGGAAGCCCCTATATTTCCGTTAACAGATGATGGACCTGAGTGGGGACTTGCTTTTTTTTATGGATTGAGTCAAAGCTTTTATTGTGATCCAAAATGTTATGTAAAATGTTCCCATTTATCCTGTGCTCTACGCTGAGCACTGATATTGAGGTTTCCATTTAAATCTCCGAGTGACGTAATTCAAATGAAATCTCCGAAGGATCCATTCACTATAATGAAGGAGCAGAGTTACTCTGGACTCTGTCTGGCCTCTGTTTAGCTGTGTCCTTTTTTTCAGAGGTTCACAAAGCTGTGGCCGATGGCACTTTTATGCACGCCTAATAAAAAGATGGAAAACGTGGGATCACAGGCCAGATGGCGTCCACAGTGCCTCCATCTGTCTGATTACAGGGAATCTTCCACCGGGGGTTCCGTCTGATTCACGTATTTCAGAGATTTACATGGAAACCCTGGTGCAAGCGCTTAGCACAGGATAAATGTGAGCCGAGCCATACTGCAAGCTTTGAGAGGTAGTATGAACAAATAAGCAGCCAGTGAAGAATTGGTTTTATTTATTTTTTACGGCGTTCCTCGTGCGGTATAAGTGATTAGATGACTTTATTCTTTGGGTCAGTGCGATTACAGCGATACCAGATTTATATCGGGTTTTTATGTTTGGCAGCTGTCACACACTAAAAGACGCTTTTTAAAAAAAAAAAAAAAAACCCTAGCTTTTGCATCGCCATATTTTGAAAGCTATAATTTTTCCATATTTTGGCCGACAGAGTAATGTAATGGCTCGTTTTTTGCGGGACAAGTTGACGTTTTTATTGATACCATTTTAGGCCACATGACATTTTTTGATTGCTTTCTATTTCAATTTTTGGGAGGCAGAATAAACAAAAACCAACAATTCAGGAATAGATTTTTGGGGGTTTGTTTCATGCCGTTCCGAGTGTGGTAAAATTGATAAGGCAGTTCTATTCTTCGGGTCAGTACGTTTACAGCGATATTACATTTATATTGTTTTTTTTATGTTTTGGCACTTTTACACAATAAAAACTATTTTATAGAAAAACTATTTTTTTTGCATTGCTTTATTCTGAGAGCTATAACATTTTTCTTTTTCCGCAGATGGAGCTGTATGGTAGCTTGTTTTTTGCAGGACAAGATGACATTTTCAGCGGTGCCATTTTTATTTACATTTGTCTTTTCAACTGCGTTTTATTCCACTTTTTGTTTGGCGGTATGATGATAAAGCATAGTTTTTTCTTAGTTTTTTATTTTTTACCGTGATCACTAAAGGGGTTAACTAGTGGGACAGGTCATTCTGGATGCAGCGATGCCAAATATGTGTACTTTTATTATTTATTTATTTATTTTTTTCATAATAAAATTTATTTATGGGTACAATATATACAGTTATACAGTTCTGTTATCTTTGTCTAATATTTAAATTTGTTTTGTGATCTGAAACACTTAAGTGTGACAAACATGCAAAAGAGTAAGGAAGGGGACAAACAGTTTTTCACACCACTGAACATGCTTGAAGGGCGTTGAGATCTAGAAATTGACTCAGCTATTGCAGAATGTTCTACTTCTTTGATTTAAAAAACTCCTGGGTTGCTTTCACAATATGTTTTGGGTCATTGTCAGTGGGTAACCAAAGTCTGATGGGCTCATTGTGCAAGATTTGGACCGCCCCCCCCCATACTGAATAATTCAATTATACAGTGATGGCCAAAACTATTGGCTCCCCTGCAATTCTGTCAGATAATACTCAATTTCTTCCTGAAAATGATTGCAATCACAAATTCTTTGGTATTATTATCTTCATTTAATTTGCTTGCAAGGAAAAAACACAAAAGAGAATGAAGCAAAAATCAAATCATTGATCATTTCACACAAAACTCCAAAGATGGGCCAGACAAAAGTATTGGCACCCTCAGCCTAATACTTGGTTGCACAACCTTTAGCCAAAAAAACAGGGTGGCACATGTTAAGGAGCTGAAACTCCTAAACCCTTCATCCAATTTTAATGTGGATACCCTCGAATGAAAGCTGAAAGTCTGAACTTCAACTGCATCTGAATTGTTTTGTTTAAAATTCATTGTGGTAATGTCTAGAACGAAAATTAGAAAAATGTTGTCTCTGTCCAAATATATATGGACCTAACTGTATATATATTTGAACCCTTCATCCTGGTATATATGTCTCTCATCCTAGTATATATGTCCCTCATCCTGCCCCCCATCCTGATATATACAGTGAAGGAAATAATTATTTGATCCCTTGCTGTTTTTGTAAGTTTGTCCACTGACAAAGACATGAACAGTCTATAATTTTAAGGGTAGATTAATTTATTAATTTTAACATTGAGAGATAGAATATCCAAAAAAATCAAGAAAACCACATTGTATAAATTAGATAAATTTATTTGCATTTTGCAGTGAGAAATGAGTATTTGATTACCTACAAATCACTATGAGTTCTGGCTCCTACAGACCAGTTAGATGCTCCTAATCAACTCGTTACCTGCATTAAAGACAGCTGTCTTACATAGTCACCTGTATAAAAGACTCCTGTCCACAGACTCAATTAATCACTCAGACTCTAACCTCTACAACATGGGCAAGACCAAAGAGCTTTCTAAAGATGTCAGGGACAAGATCATAGACCTGCACAAAGCTGGAATGGGCTACAAAACCATAAGTAAGACACTGGGTGAGAAGGAGACAACTGTTGGTGCAATAGTAAGAAAATGGAAGAAATACAAAATGACTGTCAATCGACATTGATCTGGGGCACCATGCAAAATCTCACCTTGTGTAGTATCCTTGATCATGAGGAAGGTGAGAGATCAGCCTTAAACTACACAGGGGGGAACTTGTTAATGATCTCAAGGCAGCTGGGACCACAGTCATCAAGAAAACCATTGGTAACACATTACGCCTTAAAGGTTTAAAATCCTGCAGTGCCCGCAAGGTACCCCTTCTCAAGAAGGCACATGTGCATGCCCATCTGAAGTTTGCCAGTGAACACCTGGATGATTCTGTGAGTTATTGGGAGAAGGTGCTGTGGTCAAATGAGACAAAAATTTAGCTCTTTGGCATTAACTCAACTCGCTGTCCCCACTGTCAAGCATGGAGGTGGAAACATTATGTTTTAGCGTTGTTTCTCTGCTAAGGGCACAGGACTACTTCACCGCATCAGTGGGAGAATGGATGGAGCCATGTACCGTAAAATCCTGACCTGTGTGACAACCTCCTTCCCTCCGCAAGGATATTAAAAATGGGTCGTGGCTGGGTCTTCCAGCAAGACAATGACCCAAAACATACAGCCAAAGCGACAAAGGAGTGGCTCAAAAAGAAGCATATTAAGGTCATGGAGTGGCCTAGCCAGTCTCCAGACCTTGAGTTGAAGCTCAGAGTTGCCAAGCGGCAGCCTCAAAATCTTAATGATTTAGAGATGATCTGCAAAGAGGAGTGGACCAAAATTCCTAATGACATGTGCGAAAACCTCTTCATCAACTACAAAAATCGTCTTGACTGCTGTACTTGCCAACAAGGGTTTTGCCACCAAGCATTAAGTGTTGTTTGCCAGAGGGATCAAATACTTATTTCTCACTGCAAAATGCAAATGTATCTAATTTATGCAATGTGATTTTCTTGATTTTTTTGGGGGATATTCTATCTCTCAATGTTAAAATTAACCTACCCTAAAAATTATAGACTGTTCATGTCTTTGTCAGTGGGCAAACTTACAAAAACAGCAATTGCTCAAATAATTATTTCCTTCAGTGTATATCCCCCATATTGGTATATGTCCCTTATACTCACCTGTCCGGAGATGTCCACCGTTGTAATCCATGCGACTGCTCAGGTCCGGAGCCGCTCGCTGGGATGCCTCATTCTCCCCGGCGCCAACGGTCAGAGGATTACAGCGGCGAACATCTCCGGACAGATGAGTATAAGGATTTTATTATTTTATTCTTATTTTTATACAGGGACACTGTGGGAACAGACAACTACTACCCTGATCATTGTCCCTGCTGGTGCTGATCGCAGCGCTGACAGGAACCATGATGAGGGCAGTGTTCAGCACCCGGCGCTTGGGAACAGCGCTATCTGTAGTGCTGATTCCCAGGCGCTGGTCTGTGTGATCCTGATGCCGCACACAGGCGGCACACGGTTGCCACATGTGTGACACACACGGACACACGGGACACAGATATCTCCGGTACCATTTTTTCCGGTACCGGAAATATACGGAGGTGTGAAACCAGCCTAAGGGTGATTAATGGTTTGCATAGATACTTAGACGCTTAGATACTGAAACATCAACATCCTGGAGAGTATTCTTCACTCATGTAGATGTTTTGAATGGGTTTTTCTTACCCATATAAAGAATTCTGTAATAATCCAGCAGTATTGTCTTCCATCAATGTCCAGGCCTTTTTCAATTCCCAAGCTCACCAATGCTCTCTTTCTTTTGCAGAATCTACCAAACTGTTGATTTGGCCACTCCTAACATTCTGCTGTCTCTCTAATGGATTTCTTCTTTTTTCAGCCTAATGATGATCTGTTTCTCTTCCATTGAGAGCTCATTTGACCGCATGTTGTGGGTTTACACCAATAGCTTCCAAATGCAAATACCACACCTGGTGCATACCCTTAAATTAAATCTGAGAATCTGATCTTAAGGCCATGTTCACATTTTCAGTATTTGGTCAGTATTTTGCATCAGTATTTGTAAGCCAAAACCAGGAGTGGGTGAAAAATGCTGAAGTAGTGCATGTGTTTCAATTATACTTTTCCTCTGATTGTACCACTCCTGGTTTTGGCTTACAAATAATGAGTAGTGATGATCAAGCATGCTCGCTACTGCTCAGTGCTCGCCCGAGCATCTCACTGCTCGAGATGCTCGGCGCTCGCCGAGTATTTCCAGGGGTTGCTCGGCGGGAGCTCGGGTCCCCTCCCTGCATGTTTGGCGCTCTTTACAGAGCCAATGAACATGCAGGGATTGTCTGTCACTCACTGTAATGCCGCAGCCATGTTGGTTGTGGCATTACAATGATTGGCTGGCAGCACAGCGTCATCAGGTCTATATCATACCTGGCGCCGCCGTGCTCGTCACAGTCACTCCGGAATCAGACAGTGTAGGGAGAGGTGCTGCTGAGCTAGGGAGAGATTTGCTTGTTTCTAGTTCGTGTAGGTATGCCAAACTATATTAGAGACACATATCCATCTCAAAAAACAGTCCTTTTGAGGACTAATCCATCTGCAGAGATATCAGGCAGGCAGTGTATATAGGCAGGCAGGCAGTGTATATAGCAGACTGCAGTGCATATAGCACAAGAGGCTCCATTCCAGTTCTGCCTTCTGCTGCTGTTAGACATTTCTAGACAAAGGCCCAGGTCTCAGGGGCCAGGAATATTTGTTTTTGGATCTTAATCCTCGTTATTTGCTTAAAAACCAATCCAGAGGACACCGTTTTTCTGCGCCATTTGCTTGTTGGCACTGCAGAATACAGCCAGGTCCTTTCCATATTACAGCGCTAGAAATCCAGCTATTTAAAACGGTGTTTTTTCCGTCACACGGATCACATATACGTTTTCAGAAAATACTGCAATTTCTGGCCTCCATTAAAAATTTGTTTCAGTGTGTCAGTGAAGCTATTGACACCAGTTTGCTGTTAAAAATAGTTACCTACAGGCCGGCTATTTAAAACTGTGGTTTGTCCGTCACACGGATCACATTTAAGTTTGCTCCAAATTCAGCCATTTGTAGTGAGCGTGGAAGATATTGTTCTCCATTTAAAATGGGCAAGGCACGTGGCAAGGGACGGGGAACTGGACGTGATGGTAATGGTGATGGTGCATGCAGAGGCCAAGGCCGTGGGCAAGCTGAAATTGTGCCACAACAAACACCCACATCTTCTCGCTCGACCTTCCTGTCCCAATTAATAGGGGACTGCAGAACACCACTATTGAACACAGAGCAGTGTGAAAAGGTTATTGGTTGGATAGCAGATAATGCTTCCAGTCACTTAGCCACCACCACCACCCTGTCTTCCACACGGTCAAGTCCCAGTAGCCGTGAGTCTGGACCGCATATTCCTCACCCTGAACCTCCTTCCACCCACCATGCAGAGTGCCCAGATACAACTGATCCCACAATTGGACACTCCGAAGAGCTGTTCACTTTTCCATTTATAGATTCGGGCCTCTCGCCTGGTCCACTTGAAGCAGGGCAAGAGGAGATCGCATGTAGCGATGCCCAAATATTTGAGCAGCCACAGCCACACGAAGTCGACGGTGGGAAAGTGTCAAAAGGGGTGGACGATGATGAGACACAATTGCCAGAAAGTCAGGAGGACGACCAGGGTGCGGAAGTGGAAGACGAGGTGGTGGATGATATAGTAACTGACCCAACCTGGCAGGAGGACATGCAGAGCGAGGAGAGCAGCACACAGGGGGAGGGAGGCAGAGCACCCCAACAGGCAGGAAGAAGCAGTGTGGTGGCCGCAGACAGAAGGCAGGCAACTGTTCCCCATAACACCAACACAAAGGAAGTTGCCAGTACAACTGTTAGGTCTTCCCGAGTGTTAGAACCTTGCTGTTAGGTTTTTTTTCCTTTGCTGGTCACATGACCTTGTTGGCCTATTTTATCCTGCTCCGCCCTTCTGGCTTTGCTGGACTTCATTGTATATCTACTTTCTAGCTAGCCTGTGCTCTGTATCTAACTCTGTTAGTTTGCTTGGTCTACGGACCTCTATGTTCTATCTATTTTGTTTGTTCGTCTGTCTGCTACTATTTCTGTTAGGAGGTGTCCCATATTCCTCCCAGTCCTTAGTACTTGTAGGGATTCCCTCCTCACATCTATAGGTCTCCGTACAGACTAGATTAGGACTTTAGCAGGTCTGATCGCAGGATCAGGTTCCCTGTTACATCGTAGGGATTCAGCTGAGTCTTATAGTAGGGACAGATCTCCTCTCTTTCCTTAGCTTTGGTAGCAGAACATAACAGTAAGTCCAGCCTGCAAATTCTCTAAGGAAAGATTTTTTTTTTTTTTTTTGTTCCATCATGGTGTCGGTTCAGGATTTGGCTAAACACCTGCAGGGACTCTCTCTGGAAGTGGCCGAGCTCCGTCAGCACGTGAGTAACTGTCCTGGAGCATATTTCTTGGAGCCTAAGGTATGTTTGCCGGATTTATTTTTTGGTGAACATCGAGAATTTTTTTCATTTAAAAATGCTTGCTTATTGTATTTTCGTTTGAGACCCAAGTCCTCTGGGGATGAATCCCAGCGCGTAGGGTTCATAATGTCACTTTTGCGCAAAGAGCCTCAGGAGTGGGCCTTTTCTTTGCAACCTAGTGATACATGCTTCAGATCAGTGGATAGTTTTTTTTCTGCTTTAGGACTATTATATGATGATCCTGACCGTGTGGCATCAGCTGAGACTGAGTTGAGACGTTTAAAACAAGGATCAGGTAATGTCGAAAAATATTGTACTCATTTTCGTCGTTGGTCCACTCAAACAGGGTGGAACGATTCTGCTCTGAAAAGTCTATTTCTTGCTGGGCTCAGTGAAAGGGTTAAAGACCTGCTAATTGCTTATCCTACACCTGAGGATTTGCAACAGGTTATGCAATTAGCTATACGGGTGGATAGAAGACTGCGTGCTAGGGTTAATGAGAGCAAATCCTCTGCTATGTCAGTTTCTGGTTATGATAATGTGTGTACTAACAGTGGTGAACCGATGGAGATTGGATCGGTGGCACCTCGCTCTCAAGAAAAAGACCGTCGTTTTTCAGAAGGCTTGTGTTTCTATTGCGGAAAATCTGGTCATTTGATTAAAGGCTGTGAGCTTCGTATGAAGAAAGAAAAAAAAATGGTCAGTCACGCCCGTATTGCCTGTTTAAATTCCAAAGGTATATTTTTAGCTGCTTCCACGATTGCTCAGGAAAAATTAATGGAATTTCGGGTGTTTGTTGATTGCAGGTCTACACTGAATGTAATTGATGGGGGATTCGTGGAAAAACTCAATTTAAAACCTGAACCTTTATCATCCCCCATTGCTGTGGTTTCTGTGGATGGCTCCCCTTTGAAGAATATTACTCTCAAGATCAGTGAATTTCCTCTCACTATTAATGGTGTTCACCATGAGAAATTGGATTTGGTAGTGTTGAATAACTTGCCTTCTCCAGTAATATTGGGTTTGCCCTGGTTAAAATTTCACAATCCTGTACTGGATTGGTCTACCAGTGAAATTAAATCCTGGAGCCATAAATGTTATGACAAGTGTTGTAACGGGCGTATTGCAGCTTTGGATAGGGGAGAATTGCCTGTTCCTATTCAGGATTTTTGGAGAGTTTTTTCTGAGAAGGAATCGCAGGTTTTGCCTCCCCATAGAGACTATGATTGTTCTATTGAATTTGTCCCTGGAGCGACTCTTCCTAAAAGTCGTTTATTTAACCTTACCATTCCTGAGAGGAAGGCTTTGGAGGAATACATACAGACAAGTTTGGCCGCCGGTCACATTAGGCCCTCTAAGTCTCCTGTGGCGGTTGGATTTTTTTTTGTAAAAAAAAAGGACGGCGGTTTACGTCCTTGTCTGGATTTTCGTGAGATTAACAAAATTACGGTACGCAATCCTTACCCACTGCCATTGATTCCTGATCTGTTTAACCAGTTATTGGGGGCCAAGTGGTTCTCTAAAATTGACCTTAAGGGGGCATACAATCTGTTGCGCATGAAGGAGGGTGATGAATGGAAGACTGCTTTTAACACTCCTGTGGGTCATTTTGAGAATCTGGTTATGCCTTTTGGTCTTACTAATGCTCCTGCATTTTTTCAGAATCTGATTAATGACATCCTTAGACCTTTGATCGGTAAAAATGTGGTTGTGTATTTGGATGACATTTTGATTTATTCGCCAGATCTGGAGTCTCATTGGCGGAGCGTGCGTGAGGTATTACAGTTATTAATGGACAATTCGCTTTTTGCTAAGCTGGAGAAATGTGAGTTCGCTGTACAGAGAATTAGTTTTTTGGGCTACATTATCTCCAGCAAAGGTTTTGAGATGGATCCGGTTAAGGTTCAGGCTGTGCAGGAATGGCCTAGGCCTATTGGTTTGAAATCGATACAGAGGTTTTTGGGTTTCGCCAATTACTACAGAAAATTCATAAAAAATTTTTCTAGTATTGTCAAACCTCTGACTGATCTCACCAGGAAAGGTGCTGATGCGGTTCAGTGGTCTTCTGAGGCCATTGAAGCTTTTGTGTATCTCAAGGAGAGGTTCACCTCTGCTCCCATCCTTATGCAGCCTGATGTTACTAGGCCGTTTTTGGTTGAGGTTGATGCTTCCTCTGTGGGGGTTGGCGCAGTATTGTCTCAGGATAACGGGGATGGATTACATCCCTGTGCCTTTTTTTCAAAAAAATTTTCGGAGACTGAACTGAATTACGATATTGGTAATCGGGAATTATTGGCTATTAAACTCGCATTTGAACACTGGCGCCACTTCTTGGAAGGTGCAGAATTTCCCGTTCAGGTTCTTACGGATCATAAAAATCTGATATATCTTGATGCTGCCAAGCGCCTGAATGCCCGTCAGGCTAGGTGGGCACTGTTTTTCTCGCGGTTTAATTTCTCCGTTACTTACATCCCTGGTACTAAGAATGTTAAGGCGGATGCCTTGTCTCGCAGTTTTTCTCCCATAGTCGGTGCTGAGAAAGAGGAAAACATTTTACTAGAAGGTGTTGTGATAGCTGCTTTAGACTCCTTTTTGGAAGATGAGATTCTTAAAGCACAGGAGAATGCCCCATCTAACACTCCTCATGGGAGGTTGTTTGTGCCTGGGACCTTTAGGAGAGATTTGTTTGTTGAGTGTCACGAATCTCGGTTGGCAGGTCATCCCGGAATCTCTGAGACCAAGAGACTGGTGGGTCGCAGTTTTTGGTGGCCTGGATGGCAGAAGGAAGTCATTAAGTGGGTGCGCCAATGTACTATATGTGCTAGATCTAAGTCCTCACATACTCCTGCTGCGGGGTTGCTTTGTCCTTTGGAGGTCCCCAGTGCTCCTTGGACACATTTGGCTATGGACTTTATAACTGACCTTCCCTCCTCTGAGGGTTTTACTGTCATCTGGGTGGTCGTGGACCGTTTTAGCAAGATGTGTCACTTGGTTCCCTTCGTCAAACTGCCCTGCGCTAAAACTCTCGCTAAGGCCTTTGTCAAGGAAATTGTCAGACTTCATGGCGTTCCTACTGACATTGTTTCTGATAGGGGTCCTCAGTTCGTGGCTCGTTTTTGGCGTGCCTTTTGTGACAGGTTGGGAATTCATTTGTCGTTTTCGTCCGGATATCATCCTGAATCTAATGGCCAGACAGAAAGGAAAAACCAGGATGTTGAGCAGTTCTTGCGTTGTTTTGTGGCAGACAATCAAGAGGGGTGGTCTGAGTTTCTGCCACTTGCCGAATTTGCTCTGAACAATCATACATCTTCTTCTGCTGGTTGTTCGCCTTTTTTTTGTTGTTCTGGGAGACATCCGTCGTTTGGGTCGTTCTCCAAGTTGGGATCTGCCGTGCCTGAGGAGGAGAATTTTTCCGGTGATTTGGAAAGAGTTTGGACGGATGTGCGTGGTAATCTTCAGGAGGCCAACAGAAAATCTAAAGACTACTTTGATAGGAAACGACAGGAGGTTTTGTTCGCTGTTGGTGACATGGTTTGGTTGTCCTCTAGGAATCTGCGGTTGAGGATTCCTTCTAAGAAATTGGGTCCCAAGTTTGTAGGGCCCTTTAAGGTGCTTCAGGTTGTCAACCAATCTGCTGTTAGGTTGGAGGTTCCTACCTCCTGGAGAATTAATTCGGTCTTTCATGTCTCTCTGTTAAAAAAAGCTGTTGTGTCGGATGGTGACGCCTCTGCCTCTGTTCCTCCGGTGGTGGAGGACGGGGAATATGAAATTTCTCGCATCCTTGACTCTAGACGGTATAGAGGTAGTTTGCAGTATCTTGTGGCCTGGAAAGGTTTCGGACCCGAGGATAACTCTTGGGTGAGGTCAGATGATGTTTCCGCGTCCAGACTTATCAGAGCGTTTCACAGGAGATTTCCTGATAAGCCTGGTCCTAGGGGATCCGGAGGATCCTCTTAGAAGGGGGGGTACTGTTAGAACCTTGCTGTTAGGTTTTTTTTCCTTTGCTGGTCACATAACCTTGTTGGCCTATTTTATCCTGCTCCGCCCTTCTGGCTTTGCTGGACTTCATTGTATATCTACTTTCTAGCTAGCCTGTGCTCTGTATCTAACTCTGTTAGTTTGCTTGGTCTACGGACCTCTATGTTCTATCTATTTTGTTTGTTCGTCTGTCTGCTACTATTTCTGTTAGGAGGTGTCCCATATTCCTCCCAGTCCTTAGTACTTGTAGGGATTCCTCCCCCACATCTATAGGTCTTTGTACAGACTAGATTAGGACTTTAGCAGGTCTGATCGCAGGATCAGGTTCCCTGTTACATCGTAGGGATTCAGCTGAGTCTTATAGTAGGGACAGATCTCCTCTCTTTCCTTAGCTTTGGTAGCAGAACATAACACCGAGTCTGTTTGTTTTTTAAAGACTCTGCCGATAACCCCAAAAAGGCCATTTGCACCACCTGCCAGGCCAGAATCAGCAGGGGTGGCAAAACTACCAGCCTGACCACCCCCAGCATGATCAGGCACATGGCAGCAAAGCACCCAACTTTGTGGGCCGAACCCCAGGGTCCAGGAACAGTGTCTACGGGTGGCACCACTGCTTCTTCCGCTGTTGTGCCTGCAAGCCAATCCCCTGTCCATGGTGCATGCGAAGATGCCTCCTGTCATTGCACACACTCAAGGAGCAGCATCAGGAAGCACGTCCACGTCCTTGTCCCAGTGCAGCATTCAGTTGTCCATACCCCAGTCCTTGGACCGCAAGCGCAAATACGCAGCCAATGCCCAACAGGCCACACTACTAAATTCCCACATTTTGAGACTGCTTGTGCTCGAAATGTTGCCTTTTAGGCTCGTGGAGACGAAAGCACTCCGCAACCTGATGGCGTCGGCCATCCCTCGGTACTCGGTCCCCAGCCACAACTATTTCTCCCGGTGTGCCATCCCCCATTATACAAGCACGTGTCCCAAAACATTAGTCGTCCCCTCAACAACACAGTTACCGGGAAAGTGCACCTAACCACGGACACGTGGACAAGTGCTTGTGGGCAAGGACGGTACATCTCGCTGACGGCACACTGGGTTAATGTGGTGCCCCTGAGGGTTCGGTCGCCACAGAGGTACTGCATCTCACCCAGAGGTGTGGTATCTCACTCTCAGGTAAGGAAGGAGTACACCCTGGGACCCTAACACCTGCATCCAACACATTCCACTTCAGTGGGGGCAGGGCGAGATTGCTCCTAAGGGAGAGCACAGTCCCTGGTCCCTAGCTGAAGAGTGGAACTATGTAGAGGGTGTGGGTGGAGGAAGCAGATTAGGGGAGCACATGGAAGGAAGTGATATAAAAAGGTGGTGGAACATTCTAGTCAGAGTCAGTCTACACTGAGAGGAGTTGGGAGCAGAAGCTCTGTAGGAGCTCTGCTCAGGAGGAGGGCCTGAGGAGAGGCCCAGGACTGAAGAAGAAGGAAAGGAGCAGAAAAGGCTCCAGGAACGAGGAAGGGACCCCAAGGGTACGGGCAGAGCTGGAGGCCACCCATACGCCCGAATCTACCAGGAGGTGGAGGGGTCAGGCCGCACAAAGGGGACCGGTCCCTCAACTAGCAGAGTACTTTATGTCTCAACTAGAAACCGGAGGCTGCAGTATTTCAAGTCCTGCAGCCAACAGTCCACATCAGTCTCACCAAGAAGGTAGCCATAGAGGACCCAGGGGACGGAACAGACGTCGCCCAACAAGGCTTGTGGGTATCGGATTGGGACACTAGGTGTGAGGTGTAGGAAGACGGCCAGAAAGAGAAAGCACACAGAAGGGGGTCCCACTAAGTACTCCGGAGATATCTGAGGGTTGGCTGAACCCCTCCCTGAGTAAGCGCAGAACGACGAGGGAAGTTACACCGGTACCTGTAACTTGGATTGCAACAACCGTGAGTAAAGACTCTGAAGACTGCACCCCACTGTCTCTGTGATTATTATCTGCGCCATCACCCCTGCACTACAACGCCCAGCATCATCTATAACATCTACAACATCTCTACGCTGCCCTGGAGCTAAGCTCTACCTGTGGAGGGCCAAACCAACTCTGCTGCATTACAACAACACCAGCTTCAGAGAACCTGCGCTGCAGTGGCGGCTACCTATAGCCACATACCACAGGTGGCGTCATGAACTATATATACAAAAACTATAAATCCCCTGTAAATATTCCCCTTTTGATTGACCAACCTGGGTCATGGACCGGGTCACCGCCACTGTGACATCTCCCCTAGCAACGACCGGCCCGGCACCGAGTACCCCACGGCCCAGGGGGCGCGTCATTAACATAGTGGAAGCCGGGACTCAGTCGAACCTTGGGACGGAACACGTCCTCTCGACGCCAAGGATTGCAGGACAATCAGGGTTGCCCCCACAGTCTACAGCTCCTGCACCTCATCCTCCACATCAGTCACAAGCTGGAAGCACTGCAGCACTACCTCGGCCAAGTGGCAACAGGCTGTGCTGAAACTAATATGCTTAGGTGACAAACCACACAATGCTGAAGAGTTGTGGAGAGCTCTGAAAGAGCAGGCAGATCTGTGGCTCTCACCGCTGAATCTACAGCCAGGCATGGTCGTGTGTGACAATGGCCGGAACCTGGTGGCGACTCTGAGGCGAGACGAGCTCACACACATACCATGCCTGGCCCATGTGCTTAACATCGTGGTTCAGCGGTTTCTCAAATCCTACCCAAAGCTGCTGGATCTGCTTGTTAAAGTACGCCACCTTTGTGCCCATTTTAGAAAGTCACCTACAGCTTCCGTCGCCCTTGCCATGTTTCAGCAGCATTTTCAGCTTACGGCTCACAGACTGGTGTGTGATGTCCCCACGCGTTGGAACTCTACACTGCAGATGTTGGGAAGGATTTGTGAGCAGAAGAGGGCAGTTGTTGAGCACCAGCATCAACAAGGCCGTCGGTATTCAGTTCAGACTCCATACATAAGACCTCAGGAGTGGACATGGATGTCAGACATATGTACCATCCTGAGAAACTTTGAGGACTCCACCAAGATGGTGAGCGGCAATGACGCCATAATTAGAGTCACCATCCCGCTTCTCTGTCTTCTGAAACGCTCTCTGCTCACAATCAAAGAGGATGCATTGCAGGCGGAGCACGATGAGATGGAGCAAGGAACCATACAGGGTGATTACACACAGTCCAGCCTCATCTCATCCCAACGTGGATTGGGTGACAATGAGGAAGAGGAGGAGGAGGAAGAACAGGAGCTAGTTTCATGCGCTATAGACGTACTACCTGCACAACTGTCACACCGTCTGTTCAGCGTGGATGGCCTGAGGACAGAGAGGAGGAGAGCATGGTCACTTGTTCTCTTGGTGAGGACACAAAATCTTGCCTGTTAGCAGTCTGGCACGCATGGCTGAGTTTATGTTATGCTGCCTTTCCCATGACACCTCGCGTTCTCAAAATTTTGGGTGACAGTCATTACTGGTTGGTGACACATCTAGACCCACGCTACAAGGAGAACTTTATATCTCTTATTCCTGATGCGGACAGGTCTACAAAAATGGGGCAGTACCAGAAGGCCCTTGTTGCAGAACTATTAAAAAAATTCCCATCTGAAAATGCTGGCGGCAGAGGTCACGGTTCGTTGGACAACCAAGGACTACAGACGAGAGAGACACAACTCCAATCGAGCAGAGGCTGGGGAACACTGTCAAAGTTCTGGGAGAATTTTCTCAGCCACTCCCATCGCACAGGCCCTGAGGCGCGGGGTATTCTCAAAAGGAGTGCAAAGTTTGGGAAGATGCTGAGGGAGTACCTTGCCGACCCTACCAACGTCCTCCGTGATTCCTCTGTGCCTTATGATTATTGGGTATCCAAGCTGGATACGTGCAATGAACTGTCTCTCTACGCCTTGGAGATCCTGGCCTGCCCTGCTGCTAGCGTTTTATCAGAGCGGGTTTTTAGTGCCGCTGGTGGATTATAACTAATAAGCGTGTAATGACCGGAGGTCCGAGAGAGATCCAGTGAGTCACAAACTGAGACAGAGACAGAAATAAACAACACTTTCTTTACTAAAACAGGGATTAGACTAAAATTCAGTATTGCATGAATCAGTCTCAGGTTCTACCTGGGACACTGTCCCTACTAAATACACACAGTCAGCAAAAGCTGAAATCAATGTGCCAATCTCAAGGTTTCCAGCTTATGTGAATTATTCTAAAGATCTGGAACAATTTTACCTAAACACAGTGTCAGTCTAGTGAGGGCGGTCTATAGGGACCCCCTGAGATGGCACACTGAGTACAATCCTACCACTATTAACAATAACAATGCATGAAACTATACCAATTGCTCTTATACCCCTATTATAAGGATACCCGGGTATCTTAAAGTTACGGGACCGTTAACCTCAGATGTAGACTATCACAGGCCTGTGAATCGCGGTGGCTGCAGCTAGTCCCAGAAAACTTTGGCGCCAAAACAAAAGCAACGTTCACAAAAACAGCAAAGGTTCCTTGTCTTGTCGGCTGATGCTTAGCCCACATGCCGGGGACTTTAGTCCTGTAGCCTCAGGTTAAGGTCTGAGAAGATCTCTTCACAAGGCTTGTCAGTATCCTCTCAATGTGAATGGCACTGGACCCTTTCTCTCCTCTCGCAGTTACTCACTCTTTTCCAGACCACCAACCATGTGCTCCGTTACAGAGATGGATTCCTCAGTCTCTTTGCCTTCTTAGTCGACACTTGGCTCCTTCAGCACAAAGTCTCTAGTCACTCAGCATGGACTTCCACAAAACTCCAAAGAGCCACACAGCTTTCCCCAGCTGAGCACTTGTTCTTAAGCAGGGACACAGCTTCACCAGGGACAGGGGCTAACAATCTCCACAGGGAAGCTTGTAGAGAGAGCTTCTTGTTCCAGCTCAGTTCTTACAGACTTCCTGTCTAGCCCCTCACACAGCAGACACCCTCAGAGCACACAGGGTTTCCTGGTCTGCCCCTGCTCTGAGCTCAGCCAGGCAAAAGTCACAGGGTCCTAATGCTCTCCTGCTGCTATCACAGTTCACACTCTCACAAGCGCATCCACCTGTCAACTGAAAATGCTGACAGGCTGACTCTTATAAAAATGAACAAGGGCTGGATTGAGCCAGACTTCACAACACCACCGAATGACAGCAGCTTAACATAAACTCAAATCCAGTGTCTTTTTTTGGGAGGTGTATTCCCATGCACCTTTTCACACCCAGACATGGGTATACGCTTCCTGATTTTGGCTATTTGCTCTTGTCTTCCTCCTTCTCCTCATCCTCATCCACCACCACCTTATCACCAGGGTGACCGTGGTCCGTGATGCAACACCCACATAATTTTTTTAAAGGGTGTTTATGATGCCCTTAAATTTTTTTTTTTAATACAGTATGTTCATGTATAACCCCCAGGGGTAAATGTTTGTCGGCCAATACACTTAGTGCATGGGCATTACAAGTATAGGAGACCCGCTCCTTTCTAATGGGAACATTTTTATGAGGCCATCCTCCACGTCTCTTCCAAGGGGCATTGGAGTGCCTCCCAATTTTTGGCAGCCCTTGCATTCACTGCATAGGCCAACTCTATGGGAGATCCACTTCCTAATAATGGGAACATTTTTTCATGATCCCCTCTACGTCTCTTCCAAAGGGCATTGGAGTGCCTCCCAATTTATTTTTCAGCCTTTGCATTCGCTGCATAGGCCAACACTATGGGAGACCCACTTCCTAATAATGGGAACATTTTTTCATGAGGCCCTCTACGTCTCTTCCAAGGGGCATTGGAGTGCCTCCCAATTTTTTTTTCAGCCCTTGCATTCCCTGCATAGGCCAACACTATGGGAGACCCACTTCCTAATAATGGGAACATTTTTTTTCAGGGGGCCCTCCTCTACGTCTCTTCTAAAGGGCATTGGAGTAGTGTGATGGGTGTGTGGAGAATGTCTGCTCCACTCCTCTATGGAACTGTACTGTTTTAATAATCTTGTGTATGTTTGAGTCATCTGAAAAACTGTTGTTTTCAGGTACGGCCATTAGATGGCAGCAGAGATACTGTTTAAGATTACATTACCCTTATGGTAGTCGGGGCACATAGAGGCTTAACTGGTTTGGGGCCCGCCCTTAGTGAGTGAGGGAGCACTGGGAGTTTAGTTTCGGCCATTTTAGTTCAGTTGAGTGAGGGACAGTGTTTAGTAAGGATGTGTCAGGAGGACACAGGAACCAGTACAACAGAAGGGTGTGTGTGGGAGCCAGTGTAAAAGGAAGCAAGTGTTCTCAGTAAAACTACAGTGCGACAGTGTTCTCCGGACATAGGCAAGTTGGGGGACCTACAGTGAGGAAAAGATGTTTGAGGAACCTTTCTAAGAGAGGTGGTGGGAATGGCCCTAGTGCTGGAGAGGCCCGAGAGCTGCAGTCAGATGGACGGAGACAGCGAGGTCTGGGCACGAATAGGAAGAAGATAGTGGGAGACGCTCCCTTACTTCTGTTCCCAAGTAAAGATTGGTCTGAGTGCAGTTCCATGAAGAAACACATCGACCCGCTGCATTAGTAATATGGAGGTCCTCTGCCTAAACTGTGAATTGCCAGTAACGTTTCCACAAGTACTGTACCGTCACCAGTAACCGTCAAGAACGTGCCTCTGTTTGGTGCAGAAGTGAATAAGTGTAATTCCTGCTATCCTTTGTATGCTGATTGTTTGACAAGTAAAATGGACTTGGTTTTTATCAAACTGTCCGGTCTCCTCCTTCTGAAGGCTGAAAGGGTCGACACCCGAGACGGCGGGTCAGAAGTGAGTATGGAGGCTCCCTCCACAGAATCATCACAGCACACACACACCCAGGGATTCTCAGAGTCCCCATTGTCTATAGCGGGCCAGGGTGAAGATCCAAACGCTGAAAATGACATACCACTCGCCATAGACTACCACATTGTCCCCCGTTACAATTTTTTGGCAGCCCTTGCATTCACTGCATAGGCAAACAGTATGTGAGACCCACTTCCTAATAATGGGAACAATGTTTTTAGGAGGCCCTCCTCTAAGTCTCTTCAAAGGGGGATTGGGGTGCGTCCAAATTTTTAAAGGGGTATTGGGGTGTGTCCAAATTGTCAAAGGGGTATTGGGGTGCGTCCAAATTTTGGGCAGACTTGCCACTCACTGCATACGCAGTAACAGTATAGGAGACCCACTCTTTAGTAATGGGAACAACAAAGCATAGCTGGCTGATGGCTCTCTCAGAATAGCGTGGGCCGACTGGTGGCCCTTTAAGAATAGTAAAGGCCGCCTGATGGCCCTATAAAAATAGGCTTTGTGACTTTCAGAGTCCCTTCCTTCATAAATGAAGCAGGATGTGTCTGATCATGTCTCACACACCACATGGCCAGATAAGGTTGTAAAATGTTAAAATTACATTTCTCGGTGAATTCATTTGTCACGGTTAAAAGCAATGCAAAAGTGCAAAAACGTATCAAAAACGCTGCGTTCGAACATAGCCCAAGGTGTGAAGGAGTTTTTTTGTTTTTGGTTATTTATTTTGCCTTATATACAAGTCATTACCCTGGAAAGGATGTTCCTTAGCATATTTCCCAGGAAAATCCATTTTGGTTTTCTTTTTGTATGCTTTATTGTGAGTCCGTAAAAGTGGCATAATACCTCTGACCAGGGCCGGCTCCAGGTTTTTCTGGGCCCCGGGCGAAAGAGTCTCAGTGGACCCTTTTAACACATACACGATTCATGATGCACAGATACGGCGGAGAAATATATATATATAGTACACAGGGCCCAGCCTGCCACCTCATCCTTCACATATGCAGACATGCGCACGCACACACTGTACGCAGACACATGCACGCACACACGGTATGCAGACACACGCACACACACGGTACGCAGACATGCACACACGGTACGCAGACACACGCACGCACGCACGCACGGTACACAGATATGTACACATACAGACAAACACATATTTTTACACAAATTCTTAAAGACATATATAAAACAGACAAATATATATATATACACAGTCATACACACTGACATTCACTCACACAGACCCATTACAAGTATTTTTAATATGGGGATTGGGGAAGCCCCACTCACCTGTCCCCGGTCCAGTGTCCTGTCCAGCAGCTCCTCAGGTATGGGGCAGTGCAGGGCCCCCGGCATGTCACAGACTTCATGGCCCTGGACCATCAGAGGGGCCCACTTGCGGTCGGGTCCGGGCCGCTCCCCCCCCCCCATCTGTGCAGGACCTCCGCTCCGACGGTGTTTGATGGCACTCCCCCAGACATGGCTGCGCGCTGTGTGGCTGTGGCTGCTAGTAATGACGTGGCAGGGGCGACACACAACCAAAATTAAAGGTGCAGTGCCGTCGACCCTGCCGTGTCATTACTAGCAGACACAGTCGCACAGCGCGCGGCCATTTCTGGGACTGGGGGAGTGCCGGCAATCAAGCAGCGCCTGCGTCACTGAACAGGTGCCGAAGATGCGGCCATGGCCCCGACAGTGAGTGGGCGGGCGGGTGTGTGAGCCCGGCCCCGACAGTGAGTGAGTGGGCGGGCGGGTGTTTGGGCCGGGCCCCGACAGTGAGTGGGCGGCTGGGCCCCTCTGATTTTCCAGGGCCCCGGCACTTGCCCGGGTACGCCGGGTGCTGACGCCGGCCCTGCCTCTGACAACATTGTTGACAGCAGTGACAGCAACCTCTGTCCCCTGATGACACTTTGTTTGAGTATCCGAGCATGCACTGGGATTCTCAAATGACGCATCATCAAAAAGTGAAAAAAACGTTAGATAGTGCAGTTAGGGAAGGATTGGGATTTTTTTAAAATTCAAGTACATTATGAAATAGTTTAGATTATGGAATTAAATAGATAGGGATTTAGGATTAAAATTAATTTGGACTTTGGACAATTCTTTTAAGAAATCAGGAACAGTCATTGAGAACGGTAAAATTCTGATAATTACAGTGGTATTTATCTATAGTCCTGCTCTTCGTTATTGGCACCCATGCAGTTTCTATTAATATACCTTGTAATGTCTTCACATCCTGTTCCGCCCAGATGTGTCCGCATCCCAGAATTCCAAGCGGCGACCGCCATATTGTGACACCCAAGTGATGGGTGTCTCAATATGGAAACCGCTGGTGGTACCAGCCTCTTGCGCTGTACCATCAGCGGAACACCGTCGCACCACACACACACACACACACTGTATACGCCGTACGCACCACACACACTGTATACGCTGTACACACCACCACACACACACTCTGTATACGCCGTACACACCACACACACTGTATACACCGTACGCACCACACACACACTCTGTATACGCCGTATGCACCACACACTGTATACACCGTACGCACCACACACACACACTGTATACGCCGTACACACCACACACACACTGTATACGCCGTACACACCACCACACACACACTCCGTATACGCCATACGCACCACACACACACACTGTATACGCCGTACACACCACCACACACACTCAGTATACGCCGTACGCACCACACACACTGTATACGCTGTATGCACCACACACACACACACTGTATACGCCGTACGCACCACACACACACACACTGTATACACCGTACGCACCACACACACACACTCTGTATACGCTGTACGTATGTTTTGTCCTTATGTGAATACAATGTAAATTAAAGCACCTTTGTCAGAAATTTTTCCATGTTAATAAAATGTTACCTCTACCTACTTTGCTTTCATTTTAACATAGGGGGAGGGGTGAATGCACATAGGAAAGAGGACACACAGGGCGGAGACAGCTCAAACGAGAGAACACATGAGGGAAGAAGACAGCACAGGGGTGGAGAGAGAGAGAGCAGACAAGGGGGGAGCACATGGGGTAGACAGGTCAAAGAAGAGAGCACAGACTGGGGAAAGAGAGAGTGGATAGGTGGGTGAGCACATGAAAGGAAAAGACAGCAGATGGGGGAGAGAAAAAGCGCACAGGCGGTAGAGAGACAGAGCACAGGGGGGAGACAGCTCAAACGGGACAGCACATGAGGGGAGAACACAGCACAGGGAAGAGAGAGACAGCAGACAAGGGGGATAGTACATGGGGTAGACAGGTCAAAGAAGAGAGCACAGACTGGGGAAAGAGAGAGTGGATAGGTGGGTGAGCACATGGGGGGGGGGAGATTCTCATTGCTTCAAAGCCTGCCCCCAATGTAACATTACCGTTTTCCCGATGCGATAGAATGAATAAAGTGAAACAGGTTTTTTTGTATAGAGCACACATGTTAAATTCAAAAGACCAAAGGATAAACAATTTAAAACAAAAAACAATGGAAGGGAAAAATAGAAAAACCTAAAGCTTGCTGTGACACTGGTAATGGCACCCTTTACATTAATTTAGTATGGAAACACATTTTGACTCGCCTGTGGTAAAGCACAAAAGAGATTCACCTGTGATTAATTGTGCCCATTTGACATAAATTAGCCAATGAATGATGACTTCAGTGTTTTAAAAAGCCACATGGTAGGCCCTGTTCCTTTGTCACAAAGGTGAAGACAAAGGAGCTGTCTGAGGACATCAGAACTGCTATTATTAGCAAACACAAGACTTCCAAAGGGTATAAGGCTATCTCCAAAGACCTTGGTATCCCAGTTTCAACAGTGCACAATGTTATTAAGAAGTTTTCCAAGCATGGAACCGTCAAGAACCTCCCTGGACGTGGAGGAAAGAGGAAAATTGACAAGAGATGTCTTCGAAGGCTGATGCGAATGGTGGAAAAAGCACCACGTCAAACATCCAAAGACCTGAAGGCCAACCTGTAACAGACTGGAGTCATGGTTTCAACAAGTACCATACGCCGCACACTAAACCAAGCAGAGCGTTATGGGCGAAGGCCAAGGAAGAAATCATTGCTGATGAAAAGACATAAAAAGGAAAGACTGATCTTTGCCAAAGAGTACCTTGACAAACCACAATCCTTCTAGGAAAATGTTCTGTTGACAGATGAAACAAAAATAGAGCTTTTTGGAAATACAAAGCAACAGTTTGTTTACAGATGGCGCAATGAAGCTTATAAGGAAAAGAACACCACAGTTAAGCATGGTGGAGGATCCATAATGCTGTGCGGTTGCTTTGCTGTGTCTGGTACTGAATGCATTGACCATATCACAGGAATCATGAAATCAGAGAATTATTAAGAGATTTTAGAGCAAAATGTCCTACCCAGTATAAAAAACTTGGTTTGAGTCAAAGATCATGGGTCCTCCTGCAAGACAATAACCCATAGCACATATCCAAAAGTATACAGGAATGATTGAAAAAGAAAAAAATGAACTGTTTCAAAATGGCCAGCAATGAGTCCTGACCTCAGTCCCATTGAAAATCTTTGGGGTGAGCTGAAATCTGCCATTGGGAAAAAGAACCCTGCAAACATTCAAGAGCTTGAACAAACTGCAAAGGAAGAGTGGGGGGAAATTCCAGCTGAGAAGTGCAAGAAGCTTATAGATGGCTGCAAGAAACGTTAGGGGGCTCTCAGCAATGCCAAAGGCTGTGCAACCAAGTATTATTAGGGGTGCCTTTATTGCTGCACATGCTGTTTATTCTGTTTTTTTCTTTGAAATTGTAACATGGTTGTTCAAAAACAATGTTTTATTGTTGTATTACTTTGGACCACTAATTAAAAAAATCCCGAGGATATAACGTTGGTACATTTCCATGTATTTCTAAAGATATTGTACAGTCTATGAAAAAATAAAGGGGTGCCAATAATGGTGAGCAGCACTGTATACAAGTTTAAAATCTCAGATGCATCTAATTTAATCAAGGTTTCTAGTACAAATATATTTTTACAGACTGTACAGTAATTTGCAGACAATTAACATCTCTGGTTGTCGGTTTTGAGTGAATCCTTACTGTAAATTATTATTAGGACCTTTGTGTCACCCTGAATTTCTAAAATAAATGACAATATATTTTCTAGCTGGTTTTGCTTACTGGGAGGAGCTGAGGACTATATATAATAGCAGAGTGCTGGTGAAGAGACAGAAGAACGCTCCTCCTGTGACTGTCTCATCTCTGGCTGTCTCATCTCTGGCTGTCTCACCATGATCAGAGTACTCAGCCTTTGTCTCCTGACAGCCCTTATCACAGGTACAGTAATGGTGAATTATATATATGGACATGTTAGATTACATATGAAACCTTGTATCACAAGACCTGACTGTTTTGTCTTCTGCAGTGTCCCAGGCTCAGCATTCCGTGACTCTGGAACCATCTGTGATTACGGCATCTCCTGGGCTAAATGTCAGACTGTCCTGTACCCTAGGAGGGGGTCTCACTGTCAACAGCAACAGGGTGGTGTTTATACAACAAAAAATTGGGAACAAACCCACATTCATTCTTAGTTATGCAAATCCATCCACCAACAGAAGAGGAGACGGGGTCCCAGCACGATTTGTGGGATCTGCCTCTAATAACATTGGATATCTAGACATTAATGGGGTGCATCCAGAGGATGATGCTGTATATTACTGTGCTACATGGACAGGCAGCCAGTATCACAGTGATGGTAAAGAATGAGGAAGGAACATAAATACCGACAGAGCCGTACACAGAGAGAACGGCCCCCGCTACATACATGGCATCATTACTAGAAGCTGATCACCATCCTGTAATGGAGAATAAAAAGTATGCCATTTTGATGTCTTGATTGCTAAAACTTCTTTATTCAACTATACATAATTTAGGTGAATACTGTATATCAGGTATATATTCATTCTCGGTAGAACAAAAACTGAAAAGAACTCCACAAACCACAAACTACATAAAATGTGGATTGCAAGTTTAAAGAGTAACTGTCGTTTTATTTTTATTTCCTAAATCAATAGTAATGAGTCAATCAGAGAAATCTGCTTCTTTCTCCATCAGGACTGATCGTAACATTCTCAAAATTCTCGATAAACTGGTAAAATCTGTATTCAGGGAAGATGGATTATTACTGGCTGGAAGAGACTGTGATTTTGAATATACACCGCAATGCTCTGGCATTGCTGTATATTTCACAAGTAATCAAATGATTGCATGTTCAGGTTCCCTTAGGGGGCTAACAAATACTGTGAAAAGTAAAAAAAACGTGTTTTAAAAAATATGAAGAAAATAAAAAAAATATATAAAAGTTCAAATCACCCCCCTTTTCCACGGTTAAAAAAAAATACACATATTTGATATTGCTGCATTCAGAAAAGTCCAATCTATCAAAATCTAAAATAAATTAATCCAGTTGGTAAATGGTGTAACGAGAAAAAAAAATCAAAAAGCCAGAATTGCAGTTTTTTAGATGTTGCTGCAATAACAGAAAAAAATTAATAACAGGCGATCAAAAATGTATCTACCCCAAAATGAATCAATAAAAACATTTTGTTGGAGTACAAGAAACAAGCCCTCACACAGAGCCATATGTAGAAAATTGAAAACGTTACGGCTCTAAGAATGTGGTGACATAAACAACATTTATTTTTATTTTTTTTTACAAATTTTTCTTTCACCACTTAAATAAAACAAAAACAATTTATGTTTGTTATCAGCGTAATCTAACTGACCTGTAGAATCATACTGCCTGGTCAGTTTTAAGCTAAAATCAATACTGTAAATAAAAAAAACAAAAAACAATTGCAGAATTGCCCTTTTGTTTTGATATTTCGCAACACTTTGATTTTTTTTCCCACTTTCCAGTACATCATACAGTATGATAAAATAAATGGTGTCAAACGAAACTTGTTCCACAAAAAACAAGCCCTCACATGGCTCTCTGGATGGAAAAATAAAAAAGTTATGGCTCTTGGAATAAGGGGAGGAAAAAGCAAAAACATGGAAAATTGCCTGATCCTTAAGGGGTTAACATTGTTTTGATTAAACAAACATACAAGTCATTCCACACAAGGTGTACCTCAATCAGGACAGTACCTAAAGGCCCCGTCACACATAACGAGATCGCTAGCGAGATCGTTATTACGTCACGGTTTTGAGATCGCTGGAGAGTCGTTTCGTGATCGCTGGGGAGCTGTCAAACATGCAGAACTTCCCAACGATTTCGGCCGCCCCAGCGATCTAACTAACGATCTCGGCGGTCGTTGGGACGCTTTCACACAGCAGCTATTTCAACGATCCACACCTTGATAGGGACTGTACTGTGTCACAAAGGCGTGCATAAAATTACGCAAAATCAGGACTCAGTCGAATGAACGGATATCAACAACCCGGAGAATTCTGCTAGGATCTGCAATCCAGCACGAGGTCAGAAACAAAGGATGGAATCGCTATTCTGTTGCCTTCTTTATGCGAACGCTGTAGCGACCACCAATCAGGGACGAGGGGCGAGGAAAAGTCCAATTTATGCACGCCTACGTGTCTCAGTTCTGAATCGCTAATGAGGTCGTTGATAAGGTGTCAAATACAGCGATGCACACTGCCCAGCGGGAGCGCAACAACCCAAGAATGGTCCAGGAAGCTTTGTAACGATCAGCGATCTCACAGCAGCGGCCTGATCGTTGCTACCTGTCAGACATAACGAGATCGCTAGCAAGATCGCTATTGCATCACAAAAACCGTGACGTATCAACGATCTCGCTAGCGAACTCGTTATGTGTGACGGGGCCTTTACTCTTGTAGTTCACTTCACCATGTGTCAGCAGACATAGACATAGATAAGGGCGTAGGACATGGGGGCCCGACTCTTCAGACACCTGTCCGTGGAAAGCTATATAAACAAAACAAACAGCCCAAAAAGGGGGAGCCACGCTTTTTTTTGTACAAAGTGCTAAAAGCTAAACTAAAACTTAAAAAAATTAAGCCAGAGTACATGTTGCTATAAGTGTAATGCCTAGGTGTGCATTCACACTGTGGCCAGTATTTTTTTTTATCAAAACAATGTTAACGATGAACCCTATGTTATTAACATGAACTATTACTAATTATTTACTTACTAAAGAGTATTTGCTCATTTTATTTTTGTATCATGTTCAGCATGTTAAATGGCCACAGTGTGAATGCACACCTATGCATTGCACTTATACCAACATATGCTGTTGCTCAATTTTTGGGGTTTTGCTTTAGTTTTTTGCACTTTATACAAGCTAAGGTATGGCTCCCCTTTTTGGGCTGTTAATTTTGTTCATATAGCTTTCCACGGCGGGTGTTTGAACATTCAGGACCTAGGTCCTACCCTGCCCTTATCTATTTCTACATCTGCTGACACATAATGAGGTGATCTACAAGGGTACGTGCCCACGATCAGGAAATGCTGCGGGTTTGACACTGCGTGTTTATGCAGCGTCTAACCCGCAGCATCAAGATGTTACAGCATAGTGGGTGGGATTTCTAGAAATCCCATGTCTACTATGCGTGCATCTGAGGCTGCGAATCACCCTTGGACACTGACATGTGGCACGTCTTTCAGGACCGCAGCATGTCAATTTATCTTGCGGAGTCGCTAGTCTCCGCAAAACAAATTTGACCACTAGAATGTATTGATTGCGGTAAATCAGCATAGTTCAGTGAACACATGCAGATTTGTCTGCATTAATTAGAACACAGTGTTTTGGATGCAGCAAAATTATGCTGCGTCCAAAGCGCTGCTACGTTCGGATCGTGGGCACTTAGCCCAAGAATTAGATACCGTCCCGATTGGGGTACACCTTGTCGTGGTGGGGTGGCTGCTACGTTTTCAAAACAATGTTAACTGAGTACCCTATGTTAGTTACATGTACTATTACTCTGTAGTAAATAAATAAATAACATTTGCTCATTTTGTTTTTATCTTAGGTTCTGCTTGTTAAATGGCCACAGTGTTAATGCACACCTATACATTTCACTTAAACAGTGCTCAATGAGATTTAAATCCGGACACATTGCTGGCCACTTCAGAACTCTCCAATGCTTTTTTGCATGTATTTCTGGGTGCTTCTTGAAGGATTTTTGGGGTCATTGTCCTGCTGGAAGACCCATGACCTACGATGCAAACTCAGCTTTTTGACACTACATTGTGACCCAAAATCCTTTGGTAATCTTCAGATTTCATGGTGCCTTGCACACAGTCAAGGAACCCAGTGCCAGAGGCAGCAAAACAACACCAAAACATCTTTGAGCCTCCACCATATTTGACTGTAGGAACTGTGTTCTTTTCATTGTAGGCCTCTTTCTGTTTTCAGTAAACAGTAGAATGATGTGCTTTACCAAAAAGCTCTATCTTGGTCTCATCTGTCCACAAGACGCTTTCCCAGAAGGATTTTGGCTCTTACTTTGGCTCAACTCTCTGGCTGGATTTGCATAAGTATGCCACGCCTCCTGGCTGACATAGCTTTCCAGCCAGAGAGCAGCTGTACGCAGGGCTCGGAAGCCGGAAGTCAATTGCATTACAATTACAGAGGGAGTAAATATTGTGGCTGCACAGTTTGAACATTACAGGGGGAGGGGTAAATATTGTGGCTGCACAGTTTGCATATTACAGGGGGAGGGGGTAAATAATATTTTTGGCTGCTTGCACTTTACACATTACAGGGAGGGTGAGGGGGTAAATATTATTTCTGGCTGCACAGTTTGCACATTACCGGGGGGAGGGGGGTAAATATTGTGGCTCCACAGTTTGCACATTACATGGGGGAGAGGGGTAAATATTGTGGCTGCACAGTTTGTATATTACAGGGGGGAATGGGGTAAATATTGTAGCTGCACAGTTTGCATATTACAGGGAGGAGGGGGTAAATATTCTGGCAGAACAGTTTTAGGGGATGGGGGGCCCATTCAGAATTTTGCTATGGGGCCCCATGATTTCTATGTATGCCACTGTTTGTAAGGGTGGTGGACAGGACTGTCATGATACTACCCCTGAAGACACTAATTGTGTTGTGTGTGAATAGTGTCCTGCATCTTTGTATATATTGTGTCATGTGAAGTGTAATATGTTACTGTGTAATGCATAGTATTATAGTATTGTAAGATAAGTAATGTTAGTAATGTTCAATGTCGGATGTGATAATATAAGATAGGATGTAGTTTAGAAAATGATGTTAGGGTAAGATAAGATAGAGTTAACGTTTGTGACTAGCCCATAGTGGGAGGGGCTTAGTGTTAGGGAAAGAGATGACTTACTGTAGTTAGATATAATGAAGTTCGAGTTCCAGTAGGAAGTGTAATGTGAGCAGTGCTGTCATTAGGGTAATCCACAAGAGAAGGAGACTAAAGAACAAGGGAATAGCGTGATCCTGAAGTAACTAACAAGACAGAGTGGCTTTCCGGAAAAGGGGTACTTAGATAGAACGACAAGTCACGCGAAAGCCTGAGCTTGCTAATGCCGAAGGTAATGGACCTAAACAGAACTGAGTTCATGGGACTAGTGGGGGTCTCGAGCGATAGATCCAGGGCACCAGTAGTGGAAGAAATAGGATGTGGCACCACTGAGCGAGAAGAGAGACTTGCTGATCATGACTGTGGCATAGAAGCTTGGTTGTGATGAAGTAGGGCGAAACAGTGTGCCTCACTAGCCCTGGAGTAGATGGTGGAGATGGATAGAAAACAAGTAGGTGGGAATGTGTATTTAAATGATAGGCCATGGCTTTGTGCAACTAACGCCTGTGCTTGGTTTGAACATTCATTATTTGCTGACAGAGTCCCTTTAAATCTATGTATTACTTCTAACAGACTGACTACCACTCCCATTTTCAATGTTCTTCAACACTAGGGTAGTAGTACGACACAATCCAATTGGGGCCCTTTACAGTCTTTATGTGAATGAGTTGTACGCTCTGAATGTCTATTCCTACCATTTAAAGGAATAAAATGGCGCTGCTTGGCCCATCTTTTATACTCTCTATAATAGCCACTGCTGATTGGCTGCGCTGGACCATGTGATGTGATAGCTGCAGGACATTATGAGGAAACGGCTTGGCCACACCTGGTATCATTACCCTGCACTGTGGCTCTTCAGCAGTATGTGAAAATGGTGGCGGTCATTTTTTGGGGGCTGATCCACGCAAATTGAATCTTAGACTGTTTGAAATCACGGGGACCTGCGAATTTGAAGAAAATTTGACTGTAGTTTGATTCTCTGCATATTTATCAGATTATCTCTATTGCAGATCTCTCCTTGTGGTATTATTAAAAAAATTCAGCTGGAAAAAAAGAAAGATGGACTTTCCTTCTACCTCTGTCAAGTGACAAAAAAAGGAAAAATCTAATATCCGTTATCAGTTGAAGTGACATCTTTTAGGGGTACCTGTATTGTTTCATCATCAGTTGTTTTATGTATAGTAGGTTAAAATGACAATCTTCACTAGAATAGACAAGTCCAGAATAGTCACATTCTGCATCTTTTGTTCTAAGACATCATCACATCCACGTATGGGGTCGGCCTTAAAGGGAGGCCGACATGACAGGGTTAAAGGGAGCAGAATAATGATGGCAGTGATGGGGTTAAAAGAAATATAGAAGTGGTATAGTAGGTGACATCACAAAGGAGGAGTTATAGGAAGGAGGAGAAAGGTTTATAAGGGACAGCCATTTGCTGATAGGCAACCATTTTAGGTAGCTCCTAGCAAGAGACACAATTTAGCTGCTATGGAGGCTATGGATACCATGCTGCAGCAGCTTAGGAGCGCTGCTGGGATTCAAGGTGCAGATTGGTTGCAGGCATCCATTCAGAGACTGCTACGGGGTGCTGGGGATGGTACTGCTCAACCGCCCAAGGAAAGCCGCCGGCCACGGAGGATAAGACCTCCGTCACTCTTAAGTCTGGAGGAAACCCCTCGGGTCCAGCGCCATGTTAAAAGCCCCTCTAGAGACCTTCAAGAACAAGGCACAGGCCGTACTGCTGAGGCCCGGCACTCTCGTTCTAGGAGTAATCCCCCCGTTCAGTGGGGCTTGCAACAGAGGGAGGAGTTGGCCTCTCTCCAGCAGTATCATTGCAAGAGGTGTCAGGACCGGTAGCGGTGGGTCTCGGCGTCGGAGGAGGACCTGCCTGGAGCAGGGAGGTGAGATGAGTGAGAGGTTGGGGGTCTGATTGAGTGGCTCTTCCGCGTGTGGATGTAATCCGGCTTCAGGTGGCTGGCTCCTCCTCCAGCACGGCTCTAATGGTTGTTCAGCCAGGAAGGCCATTTTCATACGGGAAGCAGTCGGCTGGCCCCGCCCACAGCAGTACATCACTGACAGTGCAAGCTGAAGACATGGGCTCACAGCGTGGGCACTGATCCACTGGCCCTGTGGGTGCGCTTGCATTGAGCCCTTCCCCAGGTGGAGGGGGCTCTTCTGGAGTTGAGGATCAATCCCTGCATGGATTGGATCAAGGACCTCAGCTACAGGATTCTGGACTTGCAGCTGCTGGGGACACAGCACCCATTCAGCTAGGTGAGAAGCCACAAATTCTTCCTTCTAGGCCTTTGTTAACTATCCCTGATATTATAAATCAGAATGTTGTTTCTGGGGGGGTTAGCAGAGGCTTGGGTTTGTTAATGCAAGGGTTAAGGAATCTGGAAATATTATTAGGGTCTGGGGGTTTGCATGGAGGAACGTCTCTGGCCATGGCGCGTTTGAGGAATCTATATCTTGCTTTGGGAAGTGGAGGGGTTAGTAGTGGGTTTGTTGGCAGGTCACAAGGACCAGGTGTGTTGGGCATAGGGTCAGGGATTTCAACGTTCACTGGGGCAAGTGATGGGGTGTCTTTATCGGGTCAGTCAGAATGGGAGGATATGAAGAAGTGTGGCACCCCAGGGGTCCGGTTGCCACAGTGGCATTGCCTCCATCACAGAGGGTGATGCCATGCCTGGAAACAAGGAATGGTCCCCTAATCAGGTATACCAGCATCCAACACTTTCCTGGCTCCAGACCAGAAAGGGGAGCTCCTCCCCTTAAAACTGGAACCTGGAGGTGGGGTTAGTAAGAGTGAGTTGAGAGGAGTTGGAGACAGAAGAGCGACGAGGAAGGACCTGGGGAAGGGAGCTGTGGACAAGCTCACCCCAGAGAGAAGGACAAGTGAACCGGACACTGGAGTCCGTGGTTGTGGGGCACTGAAAGCCCAGCAGCTAAATCCGGAGGGCAGGAGACTGCAGGTCTCCTGGCCCCACCAGACGCCGAGCGGCACAGCAGCATCATAGGGCCCAGCACCGCCACGTGGAAGCGACACTTGAGGAAGGCCCGAGCTGCCTGCCATACGGGTGAGGAAGAGACGTTTTACTCAGGGACGAGGGCCGCAGCATAGCTTCAAGCAGCAGGGCCAAAGAGAATAGCGCAGAGGGAAGGCCTACAACTCCACCTGGCGAGGTGGATCCCCAACTTGCTTCCAGGCCGCCCGGACCTCCACTACCAGCTAGTACCAGTGCCCCGGTCTGCGCTAACAAACCGCAAGTACAGATAGAGGAAAACGCCATTAATCTGTTGACTGGTCATTATCTGCGCCATCACCCGCATTACACCGCACCAACAACATCTACCTCCACAATTCTTCATATACTGCCCTGTAGCTTAGCTCTGCCTGTGGAGAGCTGAACCAACTCTGCTGCGCCACTATCAGCTCCAGTGGATTTGCACCGCAGCGGCGGCCCCATATAGCCGCATACCACTGGTGGCTTCACGAACATAATCTCTAAAAACTTTATTCCACTTTTACTTTTCCTAAAATTGAAAAGTAAAAGCATCCCCAGCACCGACCGGCCCGGCTACCGAGTACCCCACGGTCCCAGGGGGCGCGTCAACTTGGCGTCACAAACAGGATTCGAAGACCGGTATAACCGGGTACTGTGTGCCATAGACTTTGCTGAACTGTGTCATCACGTCATTTGCCGTCAGCGGAGGGGAAGCAGGAGGCCCCGATCCGGAACCACCGGGTATGCGATCCCTCTAGCCTGCAGAGCAGCATACTGGTACGCCAGCAGAAACCCAGGACCTGGCTAAGGGTCACTAGGGGGGAGGAAGATGCCCCACCTGGGAGAGGATCTAGCTGCAGGCATAGCCGCTGCCACAGTAATGCCTTTATCCATGCCGTATATACCGGAAGTGGCGTGGTTGCCCCAATACTCAGGGGAGTCGCACACCCTAAGCGAATTTGAGGAGAGACTGCGCAGTTTGTTTCAAGTGTACCCCCTGTCTGAGGAGCAAAAAGTCAGCATCCTCATAGGCCAGCTAATCGGTGCGGCCCAGAGAGAGGTGAAGTCCTGGCCGGGCAGTGACAAAAGCACTGTTAAGGAAATACTGGCCCGGTTGAAGGATACCTTTGACACCCACACAGCAGCAGAGATTAAAATGAAGTTCTATGGGTGCAAACAAAGGATGCAGCACACTGTACGGGACTATGCTCTAAACCTGAAGGAGGCGCTGCAGGCCATTAAACAGGTAGACCCCGACAGTGTGCGAGACGAGGACAGATTGCTAACTGAGCAGTTTATCGAGGGGCTCCTGTCTAACGCTCACCGCACACAGCTGCACATTATGGCCCTGCAAAACCCTGATCTGGACTTTGCGCAATTTAAAGACCGGGACATCCGGGTGCTGCGAGAATCAACCCCAAGTGGCACTGCACACCTCTGGCGCCCAGCTATCACATACCACCAGGAGGTGGCGTCCTTTTCCCCCGGCACCTGTGGAGGCTGAAGTGCAGGCCCTAGATAATGACCCCTCAGCAGACCTACGCCTTCAGGTCCAGGAGCTGACCAAAAGTGTGGCTACACTGACCAAATCCGTGCAGGCCATGCAAGTGTCTCCAAAGGAAAGAATCCAGCTGGCTTCCAGTCCAGATGATGTCCCGTGGTGATAACAGAGACGAATTCCACCGACCAGAGGGAGAAACAGCGATCGCTACGACCAGAACGGACAACCCATCTGCCGCCGCTGTCAAAAGGCGGGGAACCTCGCAAGAGTCTGCGATTTAAACGAGCAACCTCTGGGGCAGAGGGCTACCCCCAGGTGTAAGACGACCAGGCCCACAAAGCTGGCGAGACAAGTACGTGGGAGGACGTCCGGTCCTACCTGTCGTGCTTGATGGCATCCCGATGGACGCATTACTGGACACTGGTTCCCAGGTGACAACGATGCCATATATCCTTTTCAAACGATACTGGACTGATTCAGACATTACCCGCAGTCTAGATGAACATATTAACATCTTTGCCAGGAATGGTCAGCCCATGCCTCAGGTGGGGTATAAAGAGGTGACCATAAAGGTTGGCCGAGTAGAATTGCTATCACAAGGGATGATTATTGTAGATATTGATCGCCGAGAAAGCCATCCTATGATAACCTTAGGCACCAATGTGATAGAGAATTGTCTTGGGGAAATTATTGTTTTGTTGCAACAGGTCGCAGAGAATGCCAGTTCTGGTCAGCAGCGAGTTCTGCAGAAGGAGATCAAAGTCCTGATGCAGAGACAACAGGTAGAGCTGTCTGGTGGAGAAGTCGGCAGTGTCAGAATGAGTGATCCATTCCCCATTGCAATGCCCCCTAGGAGTGAAATGTTAATATGGTGTCGGGCAGCAATAAGTCTCAGGGGTCAAGATTATCAGACCCTTGTAGAACCCGTGTACTCTGATAGTAGGCCCACTATCTTGACAGCCAGAGGGGTGGTCGATGTCCGCAAGGGGAGAGTACCGATATGTATCCTGAATTGTGGGGAGAAAGAGTTCCATTTATCCCGGTATGCCACCCTTGCTAAGCTGTTCACTGTCAGTAACAATGCAATAAAGGCAGTGGAACCCTTGCCTCCTTCCGAACAGGCGGAAGACAATGGCTCCAAGAGGCAGAAGGAGGATTGGTGTCAGAAGCTACAAATAGGCACCGACTCCACCCCTTTTCACCAAAAGCATGGTGTGTACCAGGTGGTCCCAGACTATGAGCGAGTCTTTAGCAAACACCGACTAGACTTTGGGCAGGTAAAAGGGGTCCAACATCATATCCCCACAGGAGATCATCCGCCCATTAAAGAGAGGTACCGGCCTGTACCCCCAGCTCACTATCAATGTATGTGCCAAGGGAATGTTAGATGAAGGAGGCTGGGGTGATCAGAGATAGTTGTAGCCCTTGGGCAGCTCCATTAGTCCTCGTTAGAAAGAAAGATGGTACAATGAGGATTTGTGTTAATTATAGGCAGGTTAACCGCATTACACATAAGGACACCTACCCATTACCCAGAATTGAGGAATCATTAGCTGTACTAAGATTCGCTAACTAGTTTTTCACTTTGGATCTCACCAGTGGGTATTGGCAGGTTCCCGTGGCAGAGGCGGACAGAGAGAAGACAGCGTTTATGACACAAATGGGCTTCTGCGAGTTCAACTGCATGCCATTCGGGCTCTGCAACGCCCCGGGAACATTCCAGTGGTTAATGGAGTGTTGCCTAGGACACAAAAACTTAGAAACCATTCTGCTGTACCTAGACAACGTAATCGTCTACTCAAAGACGAAGACCACCTGGAGCACCTGGCTGAGGTGTTCAAAGCCCTATCTGGTTTTGGCCTGAAAGTAAAACCGTCCAAGTGCCACCTGTTGAAGCCCAAGGTGCAGTACCTAGATCATGTGGTAAGCACCGAAGGTGTAGCACCGGACCCTGAAAAAGTCACTGTGATCAAGGACTGGCCAAGACCCTCCACTATCAAAAAAGTGCGGCAGTTCCTCGGGCTGGTAGGGAACTACAGGAGATTCATCAAGGGTTTTACCAAGATAGCGGCACCCATGCAGGACCTCTTAGTGGGCCAGTCCAAGAAGGCCAAGAACCCGAATCCTCCGTTCAAGTGGGGTAAAAAAGAAGAAGAATCCTTCACTCAACTGAAAGTGGCTCTTATGGGAGACGAAGTCCTGGCCTACCCCGACTATGGCCAACCCTTTGTACTCTATACGGATGCCAGCAACGTGGGATTGGGAGCGGTGCTGTCCCAGGTACAGCAAGGCAGAGAGAGAGTGATTGCCTACGCCAGCAGGATACTCCGTCCCACGGAAAGGAACCCTGACAACTATACTTCCTTCCAGTTGGAGTTTTTAGCCATAGTCTGGGCTGTAACAGAACGCTTCAAACACTACCTGGCTTCAGCGAAGTTTACAATTTTCACAGACAATAATCAGCTGACCCACCTTGAAACGGTGAAGCTAGGTGTGCTGGAGCAGCGATGGATGGCCCGGCTGTCCAACTACGAGTTTACTATCAAGTATCAGGCGGGGCATAAAAACGCTAATGCTGATGGGCTGTCCAGGATGCCCAACTTGCCAGATGTGGGAGAAGACCCGGAAGAGCTGGAGGAGATAGAGCTACTGGCTTTCCATCGTCAAGAGGGTGACCCAGTGCTCCCACTGTGTCTGGAACAAGCGCTCCGCCAACAGAGAGGTCACGTTTAGCCCATTGCCCCACCATGGATGGGCAGAGACGCAGGATAGCGACCCGACTGTCCACCTAGTAAAGGAGTTGCTGACACAAGCTGACTTGCACCCTGGTCCAGATGCTCCACAGGAGACCCAACAGTTGTGGAAGGAGAAGGGCAAGCTGTTCATGTACAACGGAAAGCTGTGTCAGAGAAGCATCAACTCCCGGACACACAAACTGGTCTGGCAGGTGGTAGTCCCGAAGCGGGATGCGCCAATGGTCTTAGAGGCATACCACGATGGAGCAGGCCACTTCGGGTGGAAGAAGTTGGAAGTCCTGTAGCGTGAGCGATTCTACTGGGTTGGCATGAGGAAAGCAATCGAGAAATGGTGTCGAGAATGTGGCCCATGCAACCTGAGACGGAAAGACCGTGATAGCCAGAGGGCTCCCCTGCAGCCCATAATCACCAAACAACCACTTGAACTGGTAGCCTTGGACCATGTGAAGCTAGCCCCAAGCCGGTCAGGCTATGTCTACGCTCTCACCATAGTAGACCACTACTCCCGGTTCCTGGTAGTAATGCCAGTGAAGGACCAGACGGCTAAGACGGCAGCCAAAGCATTTCAACAACATTTTTGTCGCCCACACGGTTACCCTGAACGAGTGCTTACCGACCAAGGCCCAGCCTTTGAAGCAGAAGTGTTTCAAGAATTCTGTAACTTGTACGGCTGCAAGAAAATAAGGACGATGCCGTATCATCCCCAGAACAACGGGCTGTGCAAGAAAATGAACCAGGTGGTAATAGACCTGTTGAAGACGTTGCCCCTTGAAGAACGTAACCTGTGGCCAGAGAAGTTGCCAGATTTGGTGGACCTATATAACCACATCCCGGTGAACTTCACCAACTGTACACCCACCTACCTGATGAGGGCAAGACCTGGCAAGCTACCCATTGACATAGACATGGGAGTTTTAACACCTGAGACGACATCACCAGATGCAGACTGGGCTACAGAGGGGCAGCAACAATACCGCAAGGTGCAAGAATATGTAGAGAGAAGTTTGTCCCAGGCGAGACAGAGGCAGGAAAGAACTTATAATCAGCACACACCTGAAGTTCCCTTGTCACCTAGAGAACAGGTACTCAAAAGTAAGAGATGAGTTCACAAATTAGATGATCAGTGGGAGGTTGAGCCATACACTGTCTTACCTTCAAATTTCGACAACACCAAGGTATGACTCATTAGTAAAGATGGAGGAGAGACTTCAGCGGCAGTCTCAAGAGACCACCTGAAGATATGCCCTGATCAATTGAGACACAAAGAGGAAGACCAAAACAGCCCCCACCACACAGAAAAGGTGGAAGAGACGGTTCGAACCATCCTTGGAGAATTTCACCGGTCTTGGACGCAGGTGAACCAAGCAAATGTGGTACCTGTCCTGACCTTTCCCCAAGTAGCCTCACCGGAAGCCGCAGACACTCTAGAACAGCAGAGAGACCAGTCGGCCCCAGAAACAGAAGCTTCATTAGCAGCGGATCAGGAGACTCTAACCCCTGCTAGCGGTGAATCTGTCATATCCATGGTGAGTCAAAGAAGTCGTAGAAGACTACCAAGCCTACCGGTATTACCTCAGACTAACCGTAGTGTAGTCCACACTGAGCCCACCACACCAGCGGTAGACACTAGAGACCCGGGTAGGTCATTGGCAAAAATGTACTGCGTAGATCAACCCGTAGTACCATAGGTCAGCTCCCTGCCCGTTATAGGGACTAAAAAGTAGTAAAATAATAGTATATGTTATATAGTTGCAACCGTTAAGTATGAGAGCCTACAGAGACTTCCTGTAAGAACTTTTAAGTAATCGTGACTGTATATAGTTATTAAATTTATGGACAAATGGACCACTGGACTAGGTGGGGTCAGGACAATGTTGAATAAAGTTAATTGTTGGCCTTGAAAATAAACCGCAGGCATGGCCGAAAACCAGGCCCACCAACAGAGTGCCCTGAAGCCACGCCCAGGGACAATACACGAAGTGGGTTGAGGCAGTTCCCACCAACCAACCTTCAAGTACCCGGAAAAAAAGTCAATTCCGGGGTAGTGTTGTAAAGACTAAGCGCCACAATGACTGTTCCCAAGTTTAGTTTGGTTTTTGTTATTCTGCAATTTTTGACTTTTTGAGATTTTGTAAACTATTTGTAATATGAATCGTTATTGTTGTTGATTGTTTACCTCTAAAAGGTGTCCTCAGTCCGGGAGTACTGAATTTAACTAGGGGGGAATGTGGCACCCCAGGGGTCCGGTTGCCATAGTGGCATTGCCTCCCTCACAGGGGGTGATGCCATGCCTGGAAGCAAGGAGGGATCCCCTAATCAGGTATACCAGCATCCAACACTTTCCTGGCTCCAGACCAGAAAGGGGAGATCCTCCCCTTAAAACTGGAACCTGGAGGCGGGGTTAGTAAGAGTGAGTTGAGAGGAGTTGGAGACCGGAGAGCGACGAGGAAGGACCTGGGGAAGGGAGCTGTGGACAACCTCACCCCAGAGAGAAGCGCAAGTGAACCGGACACCGGAATCCGTGGTTGTGGGGCACTGAAGGTCCAGCAGCTAAATCCGGAGGGCAGGAGACTGCAGAGGGAAGGCCTACAACTCCACCTGGCGAGGTGGATCCCCAACTTGCTTCCAGGCCGCCCGGACCTCCACTACCAACTAGTACCAGTGCCCCTGTCTGCGCTAACAAACCGCAAGTAAAGATAGAGGAAAACGCCATTAATCTGTTGACTGGTCATTATCTGCGCCATCACCCGCATTACACCGCACCAACAACATCTACCTCCACAATTCTTCATATACTGCCCTGGAGCTTAGCTCTGCCTGTGAAGAGGTGAACCAACTCTGCTGCGTCACCATCAGCTCCAGTGGATCTGCACCGCAGCGGCGGCCCCATATAGCCGCATACCACAGGTGGCGTCATGAACATAATCTCTAAAAATTGTATTCCCCTTTTACTTTTCCTTTAATTGACCGCCCCGGGTCATGGACCGGGTCACCGCCACCGTGACATCCCCAGCACCGACAGGCCCGGCTACTGAGTACCCCACGGTCCCAGCGGGCGCGTCAGAAGGATAAGGAGGATACTGTACGGCTTGATAATTCGGTGAAGGAGGAGATATACGTGTATTTTGAAGGGCCGCTGGGGGCTCATTTAAAATAAGAGGTGAGGAAGAAAATTTGGAAAGGGGAATATGTTGAAATTTTTTTTTTGCTGTTACCTTTGAAGCGTTTTAATTTAAACAGGGCTAGAAAGGACGACTCTAAAAAAGAGGATGAGGAAAACAGAGGGTATTGTTTAATTCCACCGACCTTCACTAATTGGTTGCTGGCATTCGTTATTCTGGCTAGTGTAATAGGTGAGGAGGCCCCTGAGAATTGCTTGTGCCTTTTTTGTTAGATGGAAGCGATCGGGTAAGCTTATAGGGTATATTTTGGGTCAGGGATGGCTCTGCTACAATGAACAATTTCATCAGGGGAAGGCGATACAGTCCAGCATTCGCTGGGACCATAAGGATATAGCCTTATGGTTGAGGGTGACGGCTCCCAACAGGATTGCTCAGGGTATCCAGTCATTTCCAGGGAGCACTGGGGGTCCCGGACAGATAGGACACTCGGTAGCCATCCAAAGAGGACTGTGTTTTCTCTTCAATGAGGGGGCTTGTAAATTTTGGAACAAGTGCAAATTTAAGCACGAATGCTCAGCTTGTGGGGGCAATCACAGCGCAACAAAATGTTTTAAGGGTGGTAAGCAGAGAGGAGGCGAGAGTGCTAAGGTTAAGTTATCCACAAAAAATTTCAAATCAGCAATTCAGTTTCCTGATGTTGTTTCAGAAAAGTTGTCTAATGAGGTGGCAATGGGTAGGGTGTGGCTCCCCTTAGTAATCTGAGGGTTTAACCACTAGGGGTGGTCCCTAAAAAGAGCCAAATAAATTTAGGTTAATTCACAATTTGTCTTTCCCAAAAGGCACTTCGGTGAACGACGGCATTGATCCCGAGTTATGTTCAGGGATTTCCACATCGTTTGTTGCGGCTATTGAATAGGTGCGGGTTTTTGGGAAAGGAACATTACTGGCGAAAACGGATATCAAGGCTGCTTTCAGGTTGTTGCCTGTGCATCCTGACAGTATGCACTTGTTGGGTTGTTTTTGGGACTTTTTTTTTTTTTGATGATCACTATCTCCCTGTCGTATATTCACTTTCTTGCGCCTATTTCGAAACGTTTAGTATTTTCTTAGAGCGGATAGTTAAAGAGGATTTGGGTTTGAAATCCTGCATCCACTACCTGGATGATTTTTTGTTCATCGGTCCAGCTAATTCATCCGAATGTTCCATCTTGTTACGCATGATGGAAGGTATGGCTAAGAAGTTTGGAGTTCCTTTGGCCGCAGAAAAAACGATGGGCCCAGTTACAGCACTGAGTTTCTTGGGGATTGTAATTGATCCAGTAGAGATGGATTTAAGGTTGCCCAGGGGAAAAAAATGATAGACCTTTTGGTGGAAGTGTCCAGAGTCAGTAAATTGCAGAAGGTTACTCTGAGAGAACTGAAATCTCTACTGGGTAAACTGAATATTGTGTGCCGAATCATGCCGATGGGTAGGGCCTTTTGCCGGCGTATGTCGTTGGCAACAGCTGGCAAAAGGGTCCCTCATCATTTTGTGAAGCTAAAAAGGGAATTGACTGACAACTTACAGTACAGACCAAAAGTTTGGACACACCTTCTCATTTAACGATTTTTCTGTATTTTCATGACTATGAAAATTGTACATTCACACTGAAGGCATCAAAACTATGAATTAACACATGTGGAATTATATACTTAACAAAAAAGTGTGGGGGCGTGGCCTGGCCATGAAGCAGAGCAGATGCACTTAGAGAGAGCTCGTGCTTTCCAGAGCCCTTACAGCAAAGCATTAGCCAGCACAAGCAGATCCCAGCCTCTATATGAGAAGAAAATCCGGTCTCCGCTCCCAGGCACCACGGGAGCTCATCTCTGGATCCACTGACCCTGGCATCACCCGGTATTTATCAGTCTCAGGCAGCGCGGGAAAACAGACTACACGGGCAGATATGGCTGCTGCTGTGGGAGGACCCAGTGTGCAGAGCCGGAGGGGAGCAAGCTTACCTGCTGCTGAAGCAGATTATTACATGGAGGCCGCACCCCGGGGAGACAGACACAGGGAAAGTGGGAGGCAGTCCAAGTGGGATCCGGTGTTAGAGACAGCAGCAATGCAGGCATGCAGAAAGGGGAGAGCTCCGGGTCCCACCCCTCCCCCTCCAAGTCAGCTTCAGCAGCTACTCAGTTAACCCATTCCTCTACTCCAACTGAATCTCTGAGGAGTGCAGGAGCTACAAGCAGCACATTTCTGGGACCCCTTGCATCTGGTGTAACAGAATAGCAGTATGATTACCCAGGATGGCCCTTAGACCCTTATTAGCTTTGCAAACCTCGGGGATCCCTCGCTCCTGACTATGAACGCTGGGGAATTACGGGCCCATTTAAGTGCCATCCCCACTAAGACCGATATGGAGGGTTATATCCAGCGATTGGAGGCTGTATGCAAGGGGGAAATTGGCTCCCTCAAAGAGGATGTTTCTAATATAAACTCTGCCGTCACTGCACTTGAAGCTAAAGTGGATGAACTATCTACCCAGCTCCACACCCAGCAGCATCTTTTGGATCAGCACTCCCCGAATTTTGATCTAGTTCTGGATATGCTACAAGACTCCAAAAACAGAAATCGGAGAGACAACATTAGACTCCAAGGTCTCCCGGAGACGGTGGCTCCACGGGATCTGAACTCAGCCCTACAGCACCTTTTCAACTCATTGTTGAGTAGACCTACGGAAGAACATATCGAGCTGGACAGAGCTCACCGATCCCTGGGCCCTAAACACCCTGACTCATCTAGACCTAGAGACGCCATTTGCAGGATCCATTTCTTCCAAATTAAGGAAGACATTATGCGTAAAGCTAGAGAGAACGATGCCATAGACCTTAATGGCACAAATATTCAACTTCAAGCGGACCTCTCCCCTATAACCCTGGCTAAAAGAAGGGCTCTGCGACCTCTTTTGGAGGCTCTGCATGTGAAGAACATTACTTACAAGTGGGGATACCCCTTTCAGCTTCATGCTTGTGGGGACACTGGCACGGTGACCCTGAGATCGCCATTGGATCTTCTGGATTTCTCATTGTCTCTGGGGTTGCCACCAGTCACCCTGGGAGAGTGGCCCCATTTATCCTCTTTTGGGTTTGGAGGAGCAAGGAGAGGTGGGAGAGTGACAATGGGAACTGTGAGGAAGAGGAGAAGATACCCACGCAGTAACTCCACTGGTCCCTCTGGTGACTCCTGAGCCTTAGGAGTCTGCCCTATCGTAGTCACTCGCTCTCTTTCCTCATGTTGGAGTTTATTAATTTTAATATTAGTAGATTTCTTATGGGGGGCTTTGTAGTCCTTGGGTGGAACCTCACTATGCATTGCATTGGCTTATTATGTCTAGAAAATAGTCCACAGGGATTTCCACCACCTTTTAGTTGCCTCTGGTTTTATGTAGTGTTAAGGGGAATTTAGTCTGGGGCACTGGATTTGTTTAGTTGCATAAATTAATTAACATGTATAATTAATTTGCTGTGGGGGCCTGGCTGATTGCTCGTGTTTTAGGGTACAGTCACCTCCCAAGTTAGGGTGTGTTTTTGACACTACTTACAGAGATTTCTCTGTTTAATCTTAGTCCATAGGTGTAGCTACCTGTGGTCTAATAAGACGGAATTTTTTTCCTCCGTCTGAACCTTTTATACATATTCTGTCCTTTCTAATCTTCCTACTGAATTTTCTTCCATATCTTCTTTCTTAAGGGCTTACTCGTCTACACCCAATACCGCTTCCCCTCACACGACAACTCGGTCCCACCACTGATTCTTATATTAATCTACGATGTCCACTTTGCAACTTTGTTCTCTGAACATTAGAGGGTTTAATACCCCAGAAAAACGCTCACAGGTACTTTACCATATGCATAAGAAATGGGTTCATATATTACTTCTTCAGGAGTACCACTTTAGGTCAGATCGGATACCGTCACTCAACCATAAATTTTACTCACATTGGTTCCACAGCGGCAATCCAGACTCAAAATCTAAAAGGGTCAGTATTGCCCTACACAAGTCGCTATAGGCTCAAGTACTTGCCTCTAAAACCGATACGCAAGGAAGGTATTTGTTCCTAAAGATTAAAATTATCAGAGATGTATTTACCATCGCTAACTTTTATCTCCCTAACCAGGATCAGATTAGAACTTGTAAAGCATACTTACGCGACCTTACAGCATTCGCCGAGGGTGCGGTAATAGTTGGAGGAGACCTCAATTTCACGCTGGATCGGGTCCTGGACTCATCTACGGGTAGGTCGGCCACCCCCCCTCCCAGTTGGAGAGCCTGAAAGCTAAACTAACGGAATCTAGATTGGTCGATGTCTGGAGACTGACCCACCCCTCCACACGTGACTATACTTTTTACTCCGCGGTACATGATTCATATAGCAGAATAGATTATTTTTTAATTAGTCACAGACTGCTCTCATTTCACCCGTTGACACAAATTGACCAAATGATTTGGTCAGACCATGCCCCAGTCTTACTATCCTTGACATTACCAGAACTCTCATCGAGCAAGTGGACTTGCTGTTTAATTTGTTTTTCCTAGGGTATCACAAGAAAGAAGACAGACATCAAGTCAGCAGGGACAAGGAGCAGCATGGCAGATGTGACAACCTACATGGTGAGCTGCAACATGTGCTACATGTTCACAGATCGACCAGAAGCTGAAACCAACTTCACCTGCCAGAAGTGTAGACTACTGGCTCTTTTAGAAGAAAAGGTACGGGGACTGGAAGAAAGAATTGCGACATTAAAACTCATCAAGGAAAATGAAGACTTCCTGGACAGAGCAGAAGCGTCACTACTGGTCACGGAAAGTGAAGGAAGCGTCAGAGAACCTCCAGAGGCAGACAAGTGGAGGAAAGTGACCAAAAGAAGCAAGAAGACCATGGAGACACCACCAACCACACAACTGAGAAACAGATTCCAAGGACTTGTGGAGGACGAAGATGGCACACCTAAGGATGAGGCACTACCAGCAAGCAAAAAAGAAAAGAGCACCCAGAAACACCCAGAAGCGACAAGAAAAAGGACAGCCAAGAAGGGAAGAAGAGTGGCGGTGGTGGGAGACTCACTACTGAGAGGAACAGAAGCAGCTATCTGCAGACCGGACATAACCGCAAGAGAAGTATGCTGCCTCCCAGGGGCGAAGATCAAGGATGTTACCGATAGGATACCAAAGCTCATCAGTTCCAAGGATGTCCACCCATTTCTTCTGATACATGTTGGCACCAATGACACGGCAAAGAAGGACCTACCGACAATCTGCAAGGACTTTGAAGCATTGGGGAAGAAAGTAAAAGAACTGGATGCGCAGGTAGTTTTTTCTTCTATCCTTCCAGTAGACGGGCATGGCGTCAGGAGATGGAACAGGATCCTTGATGTGAACAACTGGCTGAGACGATGGTGCAGACAACAAGGATTTGGATTCCTGGACCACGGTGTGAATTACCTCTATGACGGACTCCTTGCCAGAGACGGACTACACCTCAACAAACCCGGGAAACACACATTCGCCAGGAGACTCGCAACACTCATCAGGAGGGCGTTAAACTAGAAGAAGAGGGGATGGGAAGAAAAACGCCGGACACGAAAATGCAACCAGAGAACATACTAATGAAAGATATGAAGTGCGACAAAGAAGGTCCAAGACAAGATACTTGGAAGGGAGGTAAGAAAATTTCTAATACAATCCACAGGGAGAAGATTGGAACAAAACAAAATTGTGTAAACTGCGTGCTAGCAAATGCCAGAAGCCTGACAAACAAGATGGATGAACTGGAAGCAGAAATATCTACAGGTAACTATGACATAGTGGGAATAACCGAGACATGGTTAGATGAAAGCTATGACTGGGCAGTTAACTTACAGGGTTACAGTCTGTTTAGAAGGGATCGAAGAAATTGGAAAGGGGGTGGAATCTGTCTATATGTAAAGACGTGTCTAAAGCCTACAATATGGGAGGATGTATGGGAGGGAAATGAGGAGGTCGAGTCCTTATGGGTGGAGATACATGGGGCAAAAAACAATAATAAAATTATCATAGGAGTCTGTTATAAACCACCAAATATAGCAGAAGCCACGGAAAGTCTATTAATGAGACAAATAGACGAAGTAGCAAAAAATAACGAGGTGATTATTATGGGGGACTTCAACTACCCCGATATAGACTGGGAAACCGAAAGCTGTAGATCTCAGAAAGGAAACAGGTTTCTGTCAATTATCAAAGACAATTATTTGTCACAACTTGTGCAGGAACCAACTAGAGGGACGGCCCTTTTAGACTTAATATTAACTAACAGGCCAGACAGAATAACTGAGGTGCAGGTCGGGGGGCACCTGGGAAATAGTGACCACAACATTATACAATTCCACATGTGCTTCAGTAGGGTGCCCAGCAAGGGAGTCACAAAAACACTGAACTTCAGGAGGGCAAAGTTTGATCAGCTAAGAGATGCCCTTCACCTTATAGACTGGAATAGTATCTTTAGTAATAGGAGCACGGATAGAAAATGGGAAATTTTCAAAACAGTCCTACATAGTCACTGTAGAAGGTACATACCTTATGGGAATAAAAGGGCTAGGAATAGGAGGAAGCCTATGTGGCTAAATAAGGAAGTCAAGAGGGCAATGAAAAACAAAAAAAGGGCTTTCGGTAAACTTAAACAAGAAGGCAGCGAGGAAGCGCTAATATCTTATAGGGAAAAAAACAAAATCTGTAAGAAACAAATAAGAATAGCAAAAGAGGAGACAGAGAGACTAATTGCCAAGGAAAGTAAAACGAATCCCAAACTGTTCTTTAACTATATAAACAGTAAAAGGATTAAAACTGATGGAGTTGGCCCATTGAAAAATAACCTGGGTAAAATCATAGAGGGCGATGAGGGTAAAGCAAACCTACTCAATAGCTTCTTCTCCACTGTTTTCACAAAAGAAAACAATTTATCGGAGGAAATGCAGAGTGATAAAGTAAACCCTCCGCTAAATATCACCCACCTAACCCAAGAGGAAGTTCAGAAACGCCTAAATAATATCAAAATAGACAAGTCACCAGGCCCAGATGGCATACACTCCCGGGTACTAAAAGAATTAAGTAATGTGATAGACAGACCACTGTATCTTATATTCAAGCACTCTTTATGGACAGGGACTGTCCCACTAGACTGGCGCCAAGCAAATGTGGTACCAATATTCAAAAAGGGGTCTAAAAGTGACCCTGGGAACTATAGACCAGTCAGCTTAACGTCTGTTGTGGGTAAATTGTTTGAAGGATTTCTTAGAGATGCTATTGTAGAATATCTTAATGATAATAACTGTCTAACTCCATATCAACATGGATTCATGAGGGATCGATCCTGCCAAACAAACCTGATGGCCTTCTACGAGGAGGTGAGCTCACAGCTGGACCGGGGAGAGTCAGTGGATGTTGTATACCTTGACTTCTCCAAAGCGTTTGATACCGTGCCACACAAAAGGTTGGTATATAAAATGAGAATGCTTGGTCTGGGGGATAATGTGTGCAAGTGGGTAAATAGCTGGCTGAGTGATAGAAAGCAGAGGGTGGTTATCAATGGAGTAAGCTCAGGGTGTGTCAGGGTTACTAGCGGGGTGCCTCAAGGGTCTGTCTTGGGCCCTATATTATTTAATATATTTATTAATGATCTAGTGGAAGGGTTGCATAGTAAAATAGCAATATTTGCAGATGATACTAAACTTTGTAAAGTAGTTAATACAGATGAGGATAGGGCACAGCTACAGGAGGATTTAGATAAATTGGGGAGTTGGGCCAAAAAATGGCTAATGGGGTTCAATGCCGATAAATGTAAGGTCATGCACATGGGAAAGAAAAACAGCAGTCACCCATACATATTAAATGGGAAACCGTTGGGGAAATCTGACATGGAGAAGGACCTGGGCGTCTTGGTTAATGGGTTAAGGAGGTTCCTGCACCAGCATAGAAGGGGATTCTTTACGGTCAGAGCCGTGAGACTCTGGAACTCTCTGGGAGAGGAAGTGGTGATGTCCAACTCATTTAATGAGTTCAAGAGAGGCCTGGACGCCTTTCTTGAGAACAATAAAATTACATCTTATGCTTAGTGATAGTTAATTAATCCAGGGATTTAATCTGACTGCCAGATTGGTGTCGGGAAGTGAATTTTTCCTCAATGATGTAAATTGGCCTATACCGCATGTTTTTTTTTTGCCTTCCCCTGGATCAACGCTGCGGAATAGCTGCAGTGCACAAGAAATAGGCTGAACTGGATGGACTCTTGTCTTTTTTCGGCGTTATAAACTATGTAACTATGTAACTATGTGACTTGGTCCTTGCACCCGGGGCTTCTTAAAAATCCCACTTGCCAAGAGGCAATCAGGACAGCAATCTCAGATTTCTCCAATATTCATAAAGATGACCCCACAGCTTTGCCATTTCAGTGGGAGGCCCTAAAGGGAGTCATACGGGAAGTACTCATTCAACAAGGGGCACGATTGAAGAAGGATAGGGCTTCTGCCATTGCTAATCTGCTGACGCGTGTTCAGGCTTTAGAGTTGGATCACAAAAGATCACATAATCCACAGGTCATGATTGATCTGTTGAAAGCTAGAACTAACTTGAGCTCATTGCTAGATACAGCAACAGCGAGACGGAGAGACGGCTTCCGTAGATATCTATATGAATACTCAGACAAGCCTGGTAGAGCTTTAGCACGATTTTTGCATCCTCGAATTCCTACTACCTATATACCTATCATTAAATCTAAATCAGGTAAATCTCTTGATTCCCCTCTGGAGATTGTAGACTCATTTAGGGACTATTACAACTCCCTTTACAACCTTAGGGGACCTTTGGCAGACATGGCCGTGTCCGACTTCTAGGAAAGAGTGGATGATTATGTAAATTGCACTCCGATTCCCCCTCTGCCATCTGAGGACGTGGTGGCCCTTGAGACCCCGTTCTCAGAACAGGAGGTTCTGGATACGGTCAGGTCTTTGGCAAATGGCAGAAGCCCCGGCCCGGATGGATTCCCGGCTAATTTTTATAAGTTATTTGCACCAAATTTAATATCATTTATGACTAAGCTCTTCAATTCCATCTATGAGAATTGCCATTTTGCCCCTCAAACCTTAGCTGCCACGATTGTTGTTATTCCCAAACCAGGAAAGGACCCCTTGGTATGCGCAAATTATTGGCCTATCTCCCTAATTAACGTAGATGTAAAAGTATATGCCAAAACAATTGCAAACAGATTAAGCTCTCTACTTCCTAGCTCTATTCATGGAGATCAGGCTGGATTCGTACACCGCAGAGAGGCTAGAGATAATACTATAAAAACATTGCTCCTTACCTCCCATATGCGTAAACATAAGATCCCAGCATGTCTATTATCTATTGACGCAGAAAAGGCGTTTGATCGCTTGGGGTGGAGCTTTCTGAGATCTGCCTTGACACAACTTGGGTTGGGTCTGGACATGCTAGGTAGGATTATGGCACTATATCGGGGTCCCATAGCCCGACTTAAAGTTAATGGCATTTTCTCATCCCCTTTTCATATAGCTAATGGCACAAGACAGGGGTGCCCTCTTTCTCCCTTACTCTACATCATTGCAATGGAGCATCTAGCGGTAGCACTGAGGAATGCATCAGATATCAGAGGCGTCAATGTTGGTCAGAATCATTTTAAATTGTCCATCTATGCAGATGACCTTTTGATTTATTTCACTAATCCGATCATTGCCTTCCCAGTGATGATGAGAGAGTTCCAACGGTTTGGAGAAGTATCTAATTTTAAAGTTAACTATTCCAAGACAGAGGCCCTAAATATATCTCTCCCTGACGATTTAGTTCGGAGACTTCAAACTTCCTTCCCATTTAAATGGGAGGATAAAGCAATAAAGTACCTGGGAGTTTGGATTCCCAGAGATGGGGTAGACCGGTTTTCATTGAACTATGTCCCACTTTTACACAAAATGTTTTTGGATCTTAAAAAATATAGACCTCAGCTTTCATGGTTCGGCCGTATAAACGTTATTAAAATGGATATTCTCCCTCGTTTCCTTTATCTTTTTCAAACTGCCCCAATAGCAATACCTTATTATTTCTTTAATCTTTTACAATCTGCTATCAATAGTTTTGTTTGGGGCGCTCGTAGACCCCGAATTAGGCTCTCGGTTTTGACTAGATCCAAGACACAGAGGGGCACAGGTCTCCCTAATTTCAAACAATACTATCAAGCTATTCTGTTGTCTAGATTGGTTGACTGGAGATATAATGACCTACACAAACAGTGGGTGACTATAGAAAAACTTCTCTCCCCTGGCTCTCTATACTGGGCACCATGGTGTGGTGCCAATTCTAGGCCCCCGATCTCAGACTTTCCACCACTTACGCAGATAGTGCTGAGATTTTGGGATAGAAATCGGGGGAAACTGAAACTTAGTAATACACCATGCAGATTAAGCCCCCTCTTCAACAACATTGATTTCCCCCCAGCGGTGGATAGGACTACGTTTTTATGTTGGAGGTCTATTGACCGGGTGAGATTGGGACAGGTGGCAGACAGGCTCTCTGGGCTCTCCGATGTGGGGGAGTTAGGGGACATATGCCATGGCAGGCCACGGTCTTGGCTTGAATTCACCCAGTTGAAGGACTTCTTCTCAGGTATTTCTTTTAACAGACCGACCCGATTTGAGTCCTTGATGCTGTCTACAGAGGGCCCTACTCACACAGTCTCCTTGCTCTATAATTTGATCCTGGAAACGGTATCTATTGACACCCCTAGCTTTATTACAGCATGGGAGGGAGAATTGCAGACTACCCTCTCTGAAGCTGACTGCCTGAAGATCTTTACCCTTACTCACAAGATCTCTGTCTCTTGCAGATCACAAGAGAAAAATTATAAAATTTTAACATGCTGGTATAGATGTCCTGTGCTTCTCCATAAATTCAATCCTGCAATCCCGAGTACATGCTGGAGATGCGACAATGAGGAGGGGTCTATGCTTCATATATGGTGGTCTTGTAGGCTTCTGCGTCCATTTTGGGGTGCGGTTTTTAATGCCTTTCGCTTGATGACGGGTGTCCACTATGAATCATCCCCTCAAATTGCCCTCCTTTCATTGATTCCTGGGTCTATAACAACCATAAAGAAGGGAATTCTGAGGTTCTGCTTAGTGGCGGCCAGAACAATTATCCCCCGATACTGGAGAGCGGTGAGGGTTCTGTGACGCCCAGCTGCGCTTGGTATCACAGATCCTGGAAGAGTGCATTGATGGATTCCTCCACAAGAGGCCCCTGTAAACATTCACACATCTCCACCTTCCACCTCAGACCACCAGAGGGAGCCCGTTAGGGATATAAAGGGGGAAGGTGGAGCCAGGCAGTTCAGTTCCTGCAGAGTGAGACACAGAAGCAGGTCAGTCTGCAGTGGAGTTCAGTGATTCAGCAGTTCCTCTGGAGAGTTCAGCAAGTTCAGGTATGAATTCAGAGTTGAGCTCAGTTGAGTTGTAGCTCAGAATAGTGAGCTTTAGGTGTGCCGGCGCCATAAGATCGGTGAAGCGCGACAAGCTGCCGTTAGTGTGTATAGCCTAGTGAGGGCCCGGGAGCCGACCACCGCGACATCCCCAAGGCCAGTCTAAAGGCCCGGGTTCCCGAGTAATCCCCATCCCCCTGGGCTAGTCAGTTCCATCTGCGGTTGAGTGGGTGTCCGAAATGGATAGTTTGGGCCGCATGGAGTCGATGATGGCTCAAGATAGCGACTCTGTGACCGTTCAGGGCCAAACATGGTTCCTTTGGGAGACATTCAAGGTGAGCTTAGAGTTTCGGGACTGGTTAAGTGAGTCCTCATAACCTCCATATAACGTAACCGGGACCGAGGCTGGTTTTGCCCCCCCCCCCCTTTTCCCCACTTCCAATCTTTTGTCTCTATTTCTTTTCCTTTCTCTTTACCTGACTTTGTTTCTTAATAATAATAATAATAATGTTTATTTTTATAGCGCCAACATATTCCGCAGCACTTTACAAATTTTAGGGGGGATTTATACAGACAATACAGAATAAGCATATCTCATATCGAAAGGAGTTAGGGCCCTGCTCGCAAGCTTACAGTCTATGAGGAAATGGGGGAGACACAAAAGGTAGAATGTACATATATTGTATAATGCAGCCTTAATATCTTGATTGGTATGAACCTCAAATTGACGGACAACTGGGATGGACAGATAATGTGTGGAGGCGATACGCCAGTCTAAAGAAATGGGTTTTTAGGGTCCGCTTGAAACTGTGGGTATTGGGAATTAATCGAATTGTCCTGGGTAGTGCATTCCAAAGAATTGGCGCAGCACGCGAGAAATCTTGCAGACGGGAGTGGGAAGTTCGGATTATGGAGGATTTTAGTTTTAAGTCACTGGCAGAACGGAGGGCACATGTAGGGTGGTAGACTGAGACAAGGGAGGAGATGTAGGGGGGTACTGAAGCATGGAGCGCTTTATGGGTAAGCGTGATAAGTTTAAATTGAACTCTATATTGGATGGGTAACCAATGCAATGACTGGCACAGGGAAGAGGCATCGGTGTAGCGGTTGGCGAGGAATATGATCCTGGCTGCTGCGTTAAGGACGGATTGGAGAGGGGAGAGTTTAGTAAGAGGGAGCCCGATCAGTAGAGAGTTGCAGTAGTCCAGACGGGAATGAATAAGAGCTACGGTAAGGGTTTTTGCCGAGTCAAAGGTGAGAAAAGTCCTGATCCTTGAGATGTTTTTGAGGTGTAGATGACATGAACGAGCGAGTGATTTGATGTGAGGAGTGAAGGAAAGATCTGAGTCAAAAATGACCCCAAGACAGCGGGCTTGTTGCTGGGGAGTAATGGTTGAGCCACAAACGGAAATGGCAATATCGGGCACAGGTAGGTTAGTGGAGGGAGGAAATAAGAGTAAATCAGTTTTTGACAGATTCAGTTTTAGGCAGAGGGAGGACATAGTGTTAGACACAGCAGAAAGACAATCACTGGTCTTTTGTAGTAATGCAGGGGTGATGTCCGGAGCAGAGGTGTATAATTGATTGGGTGTCATCAGCATAGAGATGGTACTGAAAACCGAATCTGCTGATTGTTTGTCCAATGGGAGTGGTGTATAAGGAGAAAAGAAGGGGGCCTAGGACTGATCCTTGAGGAACCCCGACAGTAAGGGGAAGGAGAGAGGAGGAGGAGCCCGCGAAAGACACAGAGAAGGAGCGGTCAGAGAGATAGGAGGAGAACCAGGAGAGAACAGTGTCCTTGAGGCCCATAGAGTGAAGCATAGTGAGGAGGAGCTGGTGATCCAAAGTGTCGAATGCTGCAGAGTTTCTTCACTGTCCTTTTCCTACACAATTTAAGAATGTTTAGTTTAAAATTTACTAAGTGGTGTTTGGACAAGATGAGTCCAACCCGAGATATCTAGGATTACAAGTTTGATTTGTTTCTTCATAAAGTTGCATTATACCTGAATGTGAATTCACATGTATTCATATGTATACTATTTTTCTTGATTGTTGTATCTTATCTCTGAAAAATTTTAATAAATATATTTACGGAAAAAAAAAAAAAAAAGTGTGAAACAACTGAAAATATGTCTTATATTCTAGGTTCTTCAAAGTAGCCACCTTTTGCTTTGATGACTGCTTTGCACACTCTTGGCATTCTCTTGATGAGCTTCAAGAGGTAGTCACCGGAAATGGTTTTCACTTCACAGGTGTGCCCTGTCAGGTTTAAAAAGTGGGATTTCTTGCCTTATAAATGGGGTTGGGACCATCAGTTGTGTTGTGCAGAAGTCTGGTGGATACACAGCTGATAGTCCTACTGAATAGACTGTTAGAATTTGTATTATGGCAAGAAAAAAGCAGCTAAGTAAAGAAAAATGAGTGGCCATCATTACTTTAAGAAATGAAGGTCAGTCAGTCCGAAAAATTGGGAAAATTTTGAAAGTGTCCCCAAGTGCAGTTGCAAAAACCATCAAGCGCTACAAAGAAACTGGCTCACATGAGGACCGCCCCAGGAAAGAAAGACCAAGAGTCACCTCTGCTTCTGAGGATAAGTTTATCCGAGTCACCAGCCTCAGAAATCGCAGGTTAACAGCAGCTCAGATTAGAGACCAGGTCTATGCCACACAGAGTTCTAGCAGCAGACACATCTCTTCAACAACTGTTAAGAGGAGACTTTGTGCAGCAGGCCTTCATGGTAAAATAGCTGCTAGGAAACCACTGCTAAGGACAGGCAACAAGCAGAAGAGACTTGTTTGGGCTAAAGAACACAAGGAATGGACATTAGACCAGTGGAAATCTGTGCTTTGGTCTGATGAGTCCAAATTTGAGATCTTTGGTTCCAACCACCATGTCTTTGTGCGATGTAGAAAAGATGAACGGATGGACTCTACATGCCTGGTTCCCACCGTGAAGCATGGAGGAGGAGGTGTGATGGTGTGGGGGTGCTTTGCTGGTGACACTGTTGGGGATTTATTCAAAATTGATGGCATACTGAACCAGCATGGCTACCACAGCATCTTGCAGTGGCATGCTATTCCATCCGGTTTGCGTTTAGTTGGACCATCATTTATTTTTCAACAGGACAATGACCCCAAACACACCTCCAGGCTGTGTAAGGGCTATTTGACCAAGAAGCAGAGTGATGGGGTGCTACGCCAGATGACCTGGCCTCCACAGTCACCAGACCTGAACCCAATCGAGATGGTTTGGGGTGAGCTGGACCGCAGAGTGAAGGCAAAAGGGCCAACAAGTGCTAAGCATCTCTGGGAACTCCTTCAAGATTGTTAGAAGACCATTTCCGGTGACTACCTCTTGAAGCTCATCAAGAGAATGCCAAGAGTGTGCAAAGCAATCATCAAAGCAAAAGGTGGCTACTTTGAAGAACCTAGAATATAAGACATATTTTCAGTTGTTTCACACTTTTTTGTTAAGTATATAATACCACATGTGTTAATTCACAGTTTTGATGCCTTCAGTGTGAATGTACAATTTTCATAGTCATCAAAATACAGAAAAATCTTTAAATGAGGTGTGTCCAAACTTTTGGTCTGTACTGTAGGTGTTTGGGTAGTTTTCTTGGAATCATACAGTGTCAGGTCAATTTGGACAGAACCGGTGGTTACATAGTTACATAGTTACATAGTTTATAAGGCCGAAAAAAGACAAGCGTCCATCCAGTTCAGCCTATTTCTTGTGCACTGCAGCTATTCCGCAGCGTTGATCCAGGGGAAGGCAACAAAAAACCATGAGGTATAGGCCAATTTACATCACTGAGGAAAAATTCACTTCCCGACACCAATCTGGCAGTAAGATTAAATCCCTGGATTAATTAACTAAGCATAAGATGTAATTTTATTGTTCTCAAGAAAGGCGTCCAGGCCTCTCTTGAACTCTTTAAGTGAGTTGGACATCACCACTTCCTCTCCCAGAGAGTTCCAGAGTCTCACGGCTCTGACCGTAAAGAATCCCCTTCTTTGCTGGTGCAGGAACCTCCTTTCCTCCAGACGCATAGTGTGCCCCCTCGTCTTTGTCACCATCCTTGGTATAAACAGGTCATGGGAGAGATCTCTGTACTGCCCCCTGATGTATTTATACATGTTTATGAGGTCTCCCCTAAGCCTTCTCTTTTCCAATGTAAATAGGCCTAATTTTGACAACCTCTCTGGGTATTCTAGTCCCTCCATTCCCTTTATTACCTTAGTCGTCCTCCTTTGTACCCTCTCTAGCTCCAATATGTCTTTCCTGAGCACCGGAGCCCAGAACTGTGCACAATATTCTAAGTGCGGCCTTACCAGCGCTTTATACAGAGGAAGAACAATGTTCTCATCATATGCCCCTATTCCTCTTCTGATGCATGCCATGACTCTATTTGCCTTCGCAGCTGCTGCCTGACACTGGGCACTCCAATTTAATTTGCTGTTAACCAAGACGCCCAGGTCCTTCTCCATGTCAGATTTCCCCAACGGTTTCCCATTTAATATGTATGGGTGACTGCTGTTTTTCTTTCCCATGTGCATGACCTTACATTTATCGGCATTGAACCCCATTTGCCATTTTTTGGCCCAACTCCCCAAATTTATCTAAATCCTCCTGTAGCTGTGCCCTGTCCTCATCTGTATTAACTACTTTACAAAGTTTAGTATCATCTGCAAATATTGCTATTTTACTATGCAACCCTTCCACTAGATCATTAATAAATATATTAAATAATATAGGGCCCAAGACAGACTCTTGAGGCACCCCGCTAGTAACCCTGACACACCCTGAGCTTACTCCATTGATAACCACCCTCTGCTTTCTATCACTCAGCCAGCTATTTACCCACTTGCACACATTATCCCCCAGACCAAGCATTCTCATTTTATATACCAACCTTTTGTGTGGCACGGTATCAAACGCTTTGGAGAAGTCAAGGTATACAACATCCACTGACTCTCCCCGGTCCAGCTGTGAGCTCACCTCCTCGTAGAAGGCGATCAGGTTTGTTTGGCAGGAGCGATCCCTCATGAATCCATGTTGATATGGAGTTAGACAGTTATTATCATTAAGATATTCTACAATAGCATCTCTAAGAAATCCTTCAAACAATTTACCCACAACAGACGTTAAGCTGACTGGTCTATAGTTCCCAGGGTCACTTTTAGACCCCTTTTTGAATATTGGTACCACATTTGCTTGGCGCCAGTCTAGTGGGACAGTCCCTGTCCATAAAGAGTGCTTGAATATAAGATACAGCGGCCTGTCTATCACATTACTTAATTCTTTTAGTACCCGGGGGTGTATGTCATCTGGGCCTGGTGACTTGTCTATTTTGATATTATTTAGGCGTTTCTGAACTTCCCCCTGGGTTAGGTGGGTGATATTTAGCGGAGGATTTACTTTATCACTCTGCATTTCCTCCGATAAATTGTTTTCTTTTGTGAAAACAGTGGAGAAGAAGCTATTGAGTAGGTTTGCTTTACCCTCATCGCCCTCTATGATTTTACCCAGGTTATTTTTCAATGGGCCAACGCCATCAGTTTTAATCCTTTTACTGTTTATATAGTTAAAGAACAGTTTGGGATTCGTTTTACTTTCCTTGGCAATTAGTCTCTCTGTCTCCTGTTTTGCTATTCTTATTTGTTTCTTACAGATTTTGTTTTTTTCCCTATAAGATATTAGCGCTTCCTCGCTGCCTTCTTGTTTAAGTTTACCGAAAGCCCTTTTTTTGTTTTTCATTGCCCTCTTGACTTCCTTATTTAGCCACATTGGCTTCCTCCTATTCCTAGCCCTTTTATTCCCATAAGGTATGTACCTTCTACAGTGACTATGTAGGACTGTTTTGAAAATGTCCCATTTTCTATCCGTGCTCCTATTAGTAAAGATACTATCCCAGTCTATAAGGTGAAGGGCATCTCTTAGCTGATCAAACTTTGCCCTCCTGAAGTTCAGTGTTTTTGTGACTCCCTTGCTGGGCACCCTACTGAAGCACATGTGGAATTGTATAATGTTGTGGTCACTATTTCCCAGGTGCCCCCCGACCTGCACCTCAGTTATTCTGTCTGGCCTGTTAGTTAATATTAAGTCTAAAAGGGCCGTCCCTCTAGTTGGTTCCTGCACAAGTTGTGACAAATAATTGTCTTTGATAATTGACAGAAACCTGTTTCCTTTCTGAGATCTACAGCTTTCGGTTTCCCAGTCTATATCGGGGTAGTTGAAGTCCCCCATAATAATCACCTCGTTATTTTTTGCTACTTCGTCTATTTGTCTCATTAATAGACTTTCCGTGGCTTCTGCTATATTTGGTGGTTTATAACAGACTCCTATGATAATTTTATTATTGTTTTTTGCCCCATGTATCTCCACCCATAAGGACTCGACCTCCTCATTTCCCTCCCATACATCCTCCCGTATTGTAGGCTTTAGACACGTCTTTACATATAGACAGACTCCACCCCCTTTCCGACTTCTTCGATCCCTTCTAAACAGACTGTAACCCTGTAAGTTAACTGCCCAGTCATAGCTTTCATCTAACCATGTCTCGGTTATTCCCACTATGTCATAGTTACCTGTAGATATTTCTGCTTCCAGTTCATCCATCTTGTTTGTCAGGCTCCTGGCATTTGCTAGCACGCAGTTTACACGATTTTGTTTTGTTCCAATCTTCTCCCTGTGGATTGTATTAGAAATTTTCTTACCTCCCTTCCAAGTATCTTGTCTTGGACCTTCTTTGTCGCACTTCATATCTTTCATTAGTATGTTGTCTGGTTGCATGATCGTGTCTGGCGTTTTTCTTCCCATCCCCTCTTCTTCTAGTTTAACGCCCTCCTGATGAGTGTTGCGAGTCTCCTGGCGAATGTGTGTTTCCCGGGTTTGTTGAGGTGTAGTCCGTCTCTGGCAAGGAGTCCGTCATAGAGGTAATTCACACCGTGGTCCAGGAATCCAAATCCTTGTTGTCTGCACCATCGTCTCAGCCAGTTGTTCACCTCAAGGATCCTGTTCCATCTCCTGACGCCATGCCCGTCTACTGGAAGGATAGAAGAAAAAACTACCTGCGCATCCAGTTCTTTTACTTTCTTCCCCAATGCTTCAAAGTCCTTGCAGATTGTCGGTAGGTCCTTCTTTGCCGTGTCATTGGTGCCAACATGTATCAGAAGAAATGGGTGGACATCCTTGGAACTGATGAGCTTCGGTATCCTATCGGTAACATCCTTGATCTTCGCCCCTGGGAGGCAGCATACTTCTCTTGCGGTTATGTCCGGTCTGCAGATAGCTGCTTCTGTTCCTCTCAGTAGTGAGTCTCCCACCACCACCACTCTTCTTCCCTTCTTGGCTGTCCTTTTTGTTGTCGCTTCTGGGTGTTTCTGCGTGCTCTTTCCTTTTTTGCTTGCTGGTAGTTCCTCATCCTTAGGTGTGCCATCTTCGTCCTCCACTAGTCCTTGGAATCTGTTTCTCAGTTGTGTGGTTGGTGGTGTCTCCATGGTCTTCTTGCTTCTTTTGGTCACTTTCCTCCACTTGTCTGCCTCTGGAGGTTCTCTGATGCTTCCTTGACTTTCCGTGACCAGTAGTGACGCTTCTGTTCTGTCCAGGAAGTCTTCATTTTCCTTGATGAGTTTTAATGTCGCAATTCTTTCTTCCAGTCCCCGCACCTTTTCTTCTAAAAGAGCCAGTAGTCTACACTTCTGGCAGGTGAAGTTGGTTTCAGCTTCTGGTCGATCTGTGAACATGTAGCACATGTTGCAGCTCACCATGTAGGTTGTCACATCTGCCATGCTGCTCCTTGTCCCTGCTGACTTGATGTCTGTCTTCTTTCTTGTGATACCCTAGGACAAACAAATTAAACAAATTCGCGCGCCGTCAGGCGTGCGGTTTGGCGATGCTTTCCAAGCAGCTGGTCCCGGCTGTACCCAACGATCTTCTAGCTGAAGGAGACTCTTAGCTTTTCCCAGAAGGCACCTGGAATATGCAAATTGTCCTCTTCAAGCTTCAATCCCTGGTTTGGCGATGCTTTCCAAGCAGCTGGTCCCGGCTGTACCCAACGATCTTCTAGCTGAAGGAGACTCTTCGCTTTTCCCAGAAGGCACCTGGAATATGCAAATTGTCCTCTTCAAGCTTCAATCCCTGGTGGTGAGTGATCGAGATTTGGAGTTGTTTTTTGACAAAACGGGACAACACAGCTTTGGTATTTACTTTCGCGGTAGTTGGTTGGCCGAAAGGTGGCCCCAGAACTGGTTTTCACAGGGGTTGGTAGGAAACCTTATCTTACTCAATTTGTTCCCCATTGTGGTATCGTTTTCAGTTTGGGGTTATAGCATTAAGAACAAAACTGTTTGATTTCAGTGTGATAATGAAGACGTTGTGTCGGCAATCAATTCATTATCAGCCTCATCTCCACCGCTAGTGAAGGTTTTGCAATGGTTGGTGTTGTTGGGTCTGAATATGTGGGTTGTGGTTGAGTGTAGGCTGGGGGTTAAAAGTCAGATCGCTGACTCTATTTCTGATTCACAGTGGAATGATTTCGGAGGTTGGCGCCTCAGGCGAGAGCAACAGGCCTGGTATGTCCAGCAGAGTTGTGGAACCTTCCGTTCGGGCAGTAAGGAATCTGACTTCTTTGTCATTGGAAGATAGTACATGGTCATCATATGGTCATGCCTGGAATATGTGGGCTGTGAAGATTCTCCAGTGCCAGGAGTGGGCGGTCATGTGACTTCCAGCCACATTCTGACTGGACTTGTCCGGCCTTGTTCAATATGCTGGCATTGAGCAATGCTATGTCCAACTAGTCTTTATCTATGCAAATCATATACTTGCGGTCACGACCCTGCTCTTCTGACCCTGGCACCGAAGAATCCTCACAGTGCGCAGAGCGCGGGTTCACAATTCTGTAGTCATATATAGTGACTGCACACTTGAAGCCTAAGGCCGGAGAACCCTTTTAAACATCAGTTAAATCTACAGGGTTTGATTTCTAATGGAAAGACAGAATGAATAATGATCCGCTGTACGCTTGTGCAGTGCACAGGGAACCCAGTACTTCGGGCATGGGTCGGATCCTTAGTGGTCTTCATCGGTGGTGGTGGCCAAGCCCAGAGCACTGATGCAATGGTGGGCACATGGTAGTGAATGTGCGAGGGTGGCGCCGACATTACTGTTCCCTCATGGCTGGATGGTTAGTGACATTCCGCATGATGGTGATGTGGGGAAGAAACAGGAAAGAGCAGGCATGATGTTATAAACAAAAGTAAATTTCACTTGAAACAGCTGCAAATTGATAACCGCAGGTTATGATACAGTGGCTTGATGGTTACAAGTCTGAAAAATCACAGAGGCACGTTCCAGTAATCCAGTTCCAGGTTCCAGTAATAGCAATAACAGCAGCAGAAGTTGGTGTACTGGGCATAAGTGGGAAGGACTCCACAGTACATCCTTCAGGGAATACACTGGAGTCCACTACAGCCAGGTGCAGCTGGGGATTTGGTCCTTAAAAGGGTTTTCCCATGAAAAAAAAAGTTCATTTAAATCAATAGATCCTGGAATAATAATAACTTCCACAACTGAATGTGTTTAAATAAATGTTCCTGTACTGAGATAATCTTACAAATGTGCCCCTGCTGTGTACTGTGTAATGGCTGTGCCTGACTGTGCATGAACATGATCTGATCATACCACATCGTCTGGACAGGGGGGTAGAAAAAGAGTATACAGACAGGACAGCATGGGATCGAAAATGATTCTTTGGCTATGGCCTCACTATCAGTATTTGGTTAGTATTTTTCCTCAGTATTTGTAAGCCAAAACCAGGAGTGCTTTAAAAATGCAGAATTGGTACATCAGAATCAGCTGCAATCCCGTGCTGTCCTGTCTGTATACTCTTTTCCATCCTCCCCTGCCCAGGAGCTGTGGTATGATCAGACCATGTTCCTGCACAGTCAGACACAGCCATTACACAGTACACAGCAGGGGCACATTTATAAGATTAACTCAGCACAGGAACATTATATTTAAACACATCCAATTGTGGAAGCTATTATTATTCCAAGATCTATTGATTAAAATTAACTTTTGTTTGAGGGAAAAGCCCTTTAATCCTCCTTTTTCTTTAGAACAGTTCTCCATGCTAAACTACATTTTATAGCAGGTACTTACAGGCCATCGTACCCTGGGGTCATCACATGACCTCAGGGTACAATGGTAACCATCGGCACCCGCGATTCTCATCTGGTGGGTTCGATGGTTACAAAGGGGGTCTTTTAACCCCCTTTTAACCAATTAAATATAACTGTCGCGATTAACAGCGGTACTTAAGGGATTAATTAGCTGTGATCGGTTACAAAACCAGCCAGGGCCAATACTGCAGGGTGTCAGCTGTCATGTACAGCTGTCGTTTGTGGGAATTTCGGCCACCGAACAGCGCTATAGACTTATTCCCAATAAGGCCCCTTAACAATCGTCGTTTTTATGTGTATTGGCGGTCATTAAATATTTAAAATATAATGTTATCACTTTACTGAACATAATCTGGAAATTGGAAATTTCAGAAAAAGTGATATTTAAAGTCGAATTTTGTCTTCTTTGAACATGATGCATGACGACTGAGACATAACATGGTAAACACAGCGCATGCCATGTCAGGTCATGAAAGTATTAATGTGGGCTTCTATCCTTGTGCGTCTGCCAACAAATCATTCCATCGACACAGTCTCACACATTTTGATGATATTGGTTGTTTTAGTTTTTCAAAACAGCCATACATGTTACACTGGGAGAGTAATGGCCGATATATTGCAGGAAGTGACAGCCCTTATAGATGGTTGAAAGGTTATTCATTTATCTGCCCAAATACAGTCAACTACTAGCAACTACTGGATGAAAATTTCAAATATGATCGACTATGTGTCACTAATGGAAAATTTCACTTGACGAATGTTCATTATGAATGATATTATCTATCATGAACTTTGGTCTACTGTGTACATTCACCTTTACATGTGAGGCAGTGTACAATTTGTAAGACATTGTTCCCGATTTTATTGAAGGGGTTGTCCGGTCTAAAATTAAAAGGCTGTAGTAACTCTGTGTGCTGACTTGTGAATCCTCACAGCACATGCTCTGTGTGCTGCGAGGATTCACTGTTCTCTGCCCGGCGGTCAGGTACGCGGTATGCATACTTCCGTCCAGTGTGCGTGGCCTTGTGCAATACACTTTTGCCAGCTGGGGACCATAGGCAAAGATGAGACGAGTCTGGCCGCCATCTCCCCGCACCTCTCCTGGTGATTGAAAGGTCTCTCCCGTATGTGTACGCAGAAATAGATCTGTCAATTGACTAGAACAGTGTGGGAACAATCTGGCCGGGGACTGCTCCAGACTAGTCTCGACTCTGCCTATGGTCCCTGTCTGTTTTCTCTGAAACGCCACATAAAAATATACCTGGTTCAATTGAGAAACCATGTTTTAGGTTGAATGAATCGAGAAACAGGTTCCCTTTAAATCATAAAACTATATTAGTGATAAATGTCTATGGTACAGAACACTGATATTAAGAAATCAGCAACATTCACTGTGAACTGCAAAATGCTGATAATTGCAATATTTATCTGTACAAACTTCTCAGTTTAAAATCACAGATAGATCTAATTTATTCAAGGTTACTAGTAAAAATAAATTTTTACTGACTGTTCAATAATTTGCAGACAGATGACAGACCTGGCTGTCAGGTCTGGGTGTATCCTTACTGTATGGCAGTATTAGGACCTCTGTGTCACCCTGAATTTCTAGAATAAATGACAATATATTTTCTAGCTGGTTTTGCTTACTGGGAGGAGCTGAGGACTATATATAATAGCAGAGTGCTGGTGAAGAGGCAGAAGAACGCTCCTCCTGTGGCTGTCTCATCTCTGGCTGTCTCATCTCTGGCTGTCTCACCATGATCAGAGTACTCAGCCTTTGTCTCCTGACTGCACTTATCACAGGTACAGTAATAGTGATTTATATATATGGACATGTTAGATTACATATGAAACCTTGTATCACAAGACCTGACTGTTTTGTCTTCTGCAGTGTCCCAGGCTCAGCATTCAGTGACTCTGGAACCATCTGTGATTACGGCATCTCCTGGGCTAAATGTCAGACTGTCCTGTACCCTAGGAGGGGGTCTCACTGTCAACAACAACAGGGTGGTGTTTATACAACAAAAAATTGGGAACAAACCCACATTCATTCTTAGTTATGCAAATCCATCCACCAACGGAAGAGGAGACGGGGTCCCAGCACGATTTGTGGGATCTGCCTCTAATAACATTGGATATCTAGACATTAATGGGGTGCATCCAGAGGATGATGCTGTATATTACTGTGCTACATGGACAGGCAGCCAGTATCACAGTGATGGTAAAGAATGAGGAAGGAACATAAATACCGACAGAGCCGTACACAGAGAGAACGGCCCCCGCTACATACATGGCATCATTACTAGAAGCTGATCACCATCCTGTAATGGAGAATAGAAAGTACACCATTTTGATGCCTTTGTCGATAAAACTCTTCTATATTCAACAAAACATAATTTAAGTTAATAGATCAGATAACATTACATGTTACAGAAAAACCTTAAAAAAGTCAGTCAGTTTTAAAATTGTGCACACTTTCCTCTTTTGGGGATGCATTAGTGTCCTTAGTGTATTTTTAGTCTGTAGAACCAAAACTGAAAAGTATTTCACAAAACACAAAATGTGGATTGGAAACTTAGAGTAACTGTCATTTTAATTTTTATTTCATAAATCAATAGTACATGAAGATAAGAAACTTTGTAACATATCTTATCAGAGGAATCTGCTTCTTTCTCCGCCAATGATCTCCATCGTGACCCCAGGTCGAAAAAATGTCCGCAAGGTCACCCAGGTACAGTGGCAGGAACAGGACCTGACACGCCTCCTGCTTGTGTTTGATTGACAGATGTAACACATTGCAATGCAAAAGCATTGCATGGTGTAAGACCAATGATCAGAGCAGGGAAAGTTGATGTCCCATACTGGGACAAGGCAAAAAAAAAAGTTAAATAAAGTTTGTAAGAATGTGAAAATATAAAAGAGATAGTAAGAAAAAAATGTAAAAATGTTTTGCAAGTAAAAATGCTGTTTTTCTGTAAAAAAAAAAATGAAAGGCGAAAAAAATATACAAATTTGGAACAAACCAATCCATAAAAATGTCATATTATTTAACCCGTTTGATGAATACCGTAAAGAAAACTGCATAAAAACGTGCCAAAAACATAACTTTTTTTGTTATACTGACACATGAGACATGGACTAAAAAGTAATCAAAAAATTGAAGAGAAAAAAAATAGGATCAATAAAAACATCGTCTTGTCGCGTAAAAAGCAAGCCCTAATATAGCTCAGTCGACAAAAAATAAATAAAAAGTCACAGCTGTCAGAGTATGAAGATGGAAAAACAAATTATTGTTTGTAAAAAATAGATTTTAGTGAGCAAAAGTAGCAAAACATATCATTGTAATCATAATGACCCAAAAAATAAAGTTGCCTGATTACTTTTACTGTACGGTGAATGGTGTGAAAACAATAATAAAAAAACATTTATGAATTTCTGTTTTTGGTTCACTCTGCACCCTAAAAATCTAAAAAAAAAAGGGATCAAAGAATGTTATGTAGTCTAAAATGGTATGAATAAAAAGGTCAACTAATCTCACAGAAAACAAGCCACATAGCTTGTTCCGCAGAAAAATAAAAAAGTTATAGCTCTCAGAATATAGCGATGCAATAAATACTTTCTTTGTAAATGAGTGTTTAGGAGTGCATATTACAAAAAAAACTTCATAACCCTGTCGTCGCAGTATTTGTACTGAACCGAAGAATAAAGTCATCTTATGACTTCATGACTTTTACCACACAGTGAACAGTGTACAATGGCGTAAAAAATGAAGACAATTCCTGAATTGCCTTTTATTTGTTCATTCTATTTCTCAAAAATTGGAATAAAAAGCAGATAAAAAATGTTATGTTCCCTCACATGGCACCAATAAACACTTCATCTCATCCGCAAAAAACAAGCCCCTAATCAGATCTATGTCAACGGAAAAATAGAGGTTGTCCATGATCCTTGTAGTTCAGAGGCATTGGAAAAGCGATATGGCTCCCAAAACACAATCCGGTAAAATCCAAACTCGAAAACCCAAATGACTCCCTCATCTGAGCCCCGCAGCCTGCCCAAACCACACTTAATATCAACATGTATGGCATTGCTGCAGAAGAGAGAGCGCACTTAAAGGATTTCTCTGGGTCTTATCATTGATTATCTGTTTCATTTAAACAGGTACGTGAGAAGATGCAGACTCAGTGGTAACCTGTCACAAGTCCAGATGGTGACTTCTCTTCCCCAGTCCCCAGGGTCTTTTATATATCATAACTGCGACACAGCTTGTCAGTTAACCCTGTGTCACCAGCTTCTTCTTCCTACCTGGCAACACACGTTCGCTTTATAGTTACTGCCTGCTTCTTTTTCATTCCTTTTCCTATAATCTCTGGCCACTAGATGCCGGTGTTTACTTACAGAAACTTTGCTGTGCATGCAGCTGTATGAGTCTTTCACTCTTCCACTTCCTTACAGGATAGTTCTTCAATATGAGCTCGGTGGGGGTCCAACGCCAGCACACCCACCTTTCAGCTGAAAACTGCTCCAGCAATGGCCAGACCTAAGCGATGTGCGGGTGGAACACAGCAGCCCTGCACATTCATCCCCTTTTTAAATCGCCAGTCCTCGGGCGAGGAAGGTCACCTTGACAATAGGTGTTCTTTGGGGATGGTCCCAATGCTGCTAGTATCTGGACACACTCCTGTGTACTCCTGTATTATGTACTGCCAGATAAAGTCATCTTCTCCGTACGTTGTGGGTGGAACACCAGCATTTGCACACGACCCCTCCTGGCCTGTCTCTTCTGGAGCACTCGGGCCTTTTGATACTCCTTCCATGAGTTCAGCCCCTTGATCTGTCCTCTGAGATGGTCTGAGGTATTAGTGTTGCTTCCCTTGGGGCAGAAGGTACTACCCATCCTTTATTTTCATCATCTGCAAACATTCTTGGTGCAGAGATTCTTTGTTACCTTGGAGGATCAATCATCGGACACACAGGTACAAAGCATGTTGCGTTGTAGCACTCTTCTTGGTGCCTCATCTTCTCCATTGGGTTGGACCTCATACATTGGGTGTTTAAGGTGCACTCTCCTTGTTATCTGATGGGGAATGGCCTCTCACCTGTGATCTAATATTCACAACCATTGCGGGATGGGCCGATTATGATATAGTCCATCATCACCACTTCCGGAGGCTCAGAAGTCCTTATCACCTGTGTTGGTGCTTTCTGTTCGGGGATTTAGCCAACTCACATTGACGGCACTTCCGAGAAACTTTTTCCACCACTCAATGTAATTGTAGATAATACATGAGCCGTTTTAACTATTGGAAGGTAATTTCCGCTCCAAAGTGGGTTTGTGGCGCCCCAGCGGATCAGTCGCCACAGAGGTACTGCATCTCACCCAGAGGTGTGGTACCCCACTCTCAGGTATGGATGGAGTACTGCCCGGGACCCAAACACCTGTATCCAACACTACGCTACTCCAGACCGTCAGGAGGGGCAAGATGCACTTCTGCACTGCTGAGCCCTGTCCCTGGCTGGAGTGGGGGAAACCAAGAGAGAGGGAACCATGTAGTGGGTGTGGGGTGTGGGTGGAGGAAGAAGGTCAGGGGAGCACTTGAGAAGGAGGATATAAAAAGGGGAAGCCATCTTGGGAGTTCAGTTCAGTCAGAGGAGGAGAGTGAAAGGAGCAGGAGCTTTGCAGGAGCTCTGCTCAGGAGGAAGAGAGACTGAAGGGAAGAGAGGAGCAGGGAGAAAGGCTCCAGAAGGAAAGAGTGGATCCTAGGGGTATGGGAAGTGCTGGAGGCCACCCGTACGCCCGAATCTACCAGGAGTGGAAAAATCAGGCCGCAAAGGGGACCGGCCCCTAACTAGTGAGAATTGCAATACTCAACTAGAAACCGGAGGCTTCTACATTTCTAGGGTGTAGTTGCCACAGCCGTAATTAATCGCCAAAAAAGTAGCCACACAAGATCCAGGGAACTCCAGGTTGCCCGCCAAGATCTGCGGTTACTGGCTTGGGACACTGTTTACGAGGTGCAGGGCAGGAGGGTGAAAGCCAGCGCAGGAAGACGACCAGGAGGGACACACAGAAAGGGGTCCCGCTAAGTGCTCTTGAATTACCTGAGGGTTTGCTCAACCCCTCCCTGAGTAAACACCGGACGACGTGGGTGGTTATGAACTGCAGTTGCAACCAGGAGCAACGTGATAATCGTGAGTAAACCCTGAAGACTGCACCCCACTGTCTCTGTGAATTACTGCTGCGCCATAATCCCCTGCACCACACTGCACCACCACAGTTACTTCATCATTCACCATCACAGCAACGCCCTGGAGTTTAGCTCTACCTGTGGAGAGCTGATCCACCTCTGCTGCATTAACAACAGCTCCAGAGGACCTGCTCCGTAGCGGCGGCTCTATATAGCCGCATACCACAGGTGGCGTCACGAACATTAAATACAAAAACTATAAAATCCCCTTTTATTGGCCGCCCTGGGTCACGGACCGGGTCACCGCCACTGTGACATCTCCCCTATCAATGACCGGCCCGGCTACCGAGTACCCCACGGCCCAGGGGGCGCGTCATATTTTGGCGCTGCGAACAGGATATGAGCCCACCCGTTATCACCGGGTATTGTGCGCCTAGAGACTGTGTTCTATACTGAATGTGGCGCCCACCCCAGAAGTATGGGCGCCGTTATGTGCGTTATCAAGGACAACAAAGAACCTCCCATCGTGGGACGGGTCCCAGAATGGCGGCAAAAGGGCAACCCGCCCCTTGCGCCTGTGACCATATACCTGGATCTGTCCATCAGTCTGGGGAAGCCGCCTCCGGGTGTGGCCGACAGCAAGCAGCCATGGGACCACCCCAGAAAGGGGAGAGGAGAGAAGAAACTTTAGAGTCAGGGTGGAGTCTCCAGCAGAGCAGACAGACCGCACCCGGCAGGCACGATGGAGAGAGACGAGCCTCAAACTCCGGCCCGTGGCCTGCCGTCTGGAGCAGTATCCCTCAACCTGGAGGGAGTCGTGGCTAAACTATCCCTGGAGGATACAGGGTTCCTCCGTGATGAGGTACAAGAGCTGGGCCGGTGGATGGAGGAGGCCCAGCAAGCTGCCGTTGCCATATGGAGAAGTGAGTTGCTGGAGAAGTTGGTGACCCGGCAGCAGTCGGCGCTGCAAGTGCCCCAGCCTCGGGGGAGCTGCGCACGGACCGGGAGGTTGCAGGCCGAGCTGAAGCGGTCGCGGGAGCAGGTAGGAGTGATGCCCCTGTCCCGGACGTGGCTGGCGCTGCACCATCCCTGGTCCCCCTGCAGGAACCTCAGTCCCCGAGCGCCCACACCCCAGATCTGCTCCTGGACCCGGAACCGTTCATCCCAGGCGCAGGTGAGGCGGACCTCTCCTGGGTCCCCTGCAAGAGCCACTTGCACCTACACCTGAATGGGTGTACAGGTGCACGCCCTGGGACTGGTCCGCGGAGGTGGAAGATCAGAGCCTCCCGTTACTGCCCACTCCTGAGTCCTCAGTCACCCACCAGGAAGAAGGAGATCAATTCCGGTGGGATAACCCGGGGGGTGACCTCATGGGTTCTCCCGGGGAGACCCGTAGGGAGGCCGCATGCCGAGAGGAGCATTGCAGGCGGGAGCTCCTGCAGCTAGAGAAGGAGCGGTGCATCTGACGGGTGCGCTGGGAAAAGATGGAGGCAAGGAACATGGAGGAAAAGACCCGGGCCCGCAAGGCAAAGCCGGCCACGCCCGAGCCACGAGCCGAAGGAGTGGTGGTCAAGTTCGACTTGGATGGAGGATGGGGGTTCATCCGCGAGTTCCAACTTGGCACCGACCTTTTTGTCAATCGGTGGGACGTGGAGTCCCATCTCCAACAGGGACATCCCGACCGAGATTTGTACCCGGTGACTGAGTCACTTACACCCGGCACAGAGGGGAGCGGGGCTGGTATGATCTCTGTGTACACAGGGTGGTGGAAGAGAGTGTAACCTTGCCATCCGAAGAAGATGACCCGGCTGGGCCATCTAGTGGTGGGCCAATGTTCTGCCGGAGGGGAGCTCACTATTGAACTGTTTGCTTTAAAAGTGAAAGAATCTGTGTATCTGTGTACCCGAGAGGGTATTGCAGTAATGTTGAGTGTTTGAAAAGTGTGTTTATTTACAGTACCCGGTAAAGGTACAAGGACATTTAGCCTGTGGACGGTGAGCAGCTAAAAACTTTCCATGTAAATAGTTTGCTCTTCTTCAAGTGCTTCTTATTGGTTTTATATAGATCACAGATCAAAAACCCATTTGGCGTGGCCGAAGACGTGGTCCAACAACTGGATCAGTTATGCCCTGCAGCTACGCCCAGGGCCTACGTTGGGGGTTTGTTGTCGACGGCTCCCCCCCACTTTGCACCTTCACCAGTGAGATGGACACCCAGTTACAGATCTCACTACAGTTTGCTGAACTTACTTGAAAAGTGATAAAAATGTTTTATGTGTGAGGAAAAATGTTATTTAAAAAGAAGTTTTATATGGTAACCTGTGACGTTTAAGAAATGTGCCTCCCATAAAGGGAAGAAAAAGTTTTGAATATTCTTCTATGTGAATGCATTGTAAAAAAAAAAAATGCATGTCTTTAAAATACTTTGTGTTTTTACTTTGTTCCAGCCCGCCGACATGCTGTGTTTTACCAGGTGGGAATGTGGCGCCCCTGCGTGTTCAGAGGTACTGCATCTCACCCAGAGGTGTGGTACCCCACTCTCAGGTAAGGATGGAGTACTGCCCAGGACCCAAACACCTGCATCCAACACTATGTAACATGTTGACATGTCTTTTTAGTAATGAGTTCATATTATTGACAGTATAAATTTCTCCTGCAATGACTTAGTCCGGCCATTAGGGGTCAGCAAGAAACTAGTAAAGAAAAAGTCCGGGGATCTGTAAAAAAGCCCAGGAAACACAGAACCGGGAAGTCCTCCGAGGAGACCAGACATGACGGATTCCTAGGGAACGTTTGGGAGCTTGTATAGACTACAGCCAGACGGTGTGTCCAAGAAGAAGCTGTGACTTGTGAGTAACTGAGATATGTGACCAGTCACCAACTGTGTAGTCAGTTAGGGAAAGCTAGTTAGTGATTCCAGTAGTGCTGAGAACTGTCTGGTGTATATCACTGCTGATGGACTGGTCAGGCTTGATCCAGAGATTGTAAAGGATCTGGTATACTAAGACTCTGTCTACGTGGATACTACAAAGGAGCCCTGTTGTGAACTACACTTTGAGACTGAGATTGATTCTAATTCCTGCTTACACCTGAATGTGCTGAAGAGATTGGTGAGAAGGAGAAGCTGATCAAACCCTGTGGCCAGAGATCAGGGTCTAATAAAAGGTTTAGTTTGTTAACTGTTTGTATATGTATTAAGTCTGAGAGATTTCTCTTTGCTCTTGTAAGAAAAGAAACTGTATACTGTATAGGTAACGTGTTGGCTAAATATATACAGTGCTGGCCAAAAGTATTGGCACCCCTGCAATTCTGTCAGATAATACTCAGTTTCTTCCTGAAAATGATTGCAATCACAAATTCTTTGGTATTATTTCCTTCATTTAATTTGTCTTCAATGAAAAAAAAGACAAAAAGAATTGTCCTAAAGCCAAATTGGATATAATTCCACAACAAGCCTAAAAAAGGGGGTGGACAAAAGTATTGGCACCCTTTGAAAAATCATGTGATGCTTCTCTAATTCATGTAATTAACAGCACCTGTAACTTACCTGTGGCACCTAACAGGTGTTGGCAATAACTAAATCACACTTGCAGCCAGTTAACATGGATTAAAGTTGACTCAACCTCTGCCCTGTGTCCTTGTGTGTACCACATTGAGCATGGAGAAAAGAAAGAAGACCAAAGAACTGTCTGAGGACTTGAGAAACCAAATTGTGAGGAAGCATGAGCAATCTCAAGGCTACAAGTCCATCTCCAAAGACCTGAATGTTCCTGTGTCTTCCGGGCGCAGTGTCATCAAGAAGTTTAAAGCCAATGGCACTGTGGCTAACCTCCCTAGATGTGGACGGAAAAGAAAAATTGACGAGAGATTTCAACGCAAGATTGCGCGGATGGTGGATAAAGAACCTCGACTAACATCCAAACAAATTCAAGCTGCCCTGCAGTCCGAGGGTACAGCAGTGTCAACCCGTACTATCCGTCGGCATCTGAATGAAAAGGGACTGTATGGTAGGATACCCAGGAATACCCCACTTCTTACCCCGAGACATAAAAAAGCCAGGCTGGAGTTTGCCAAAACTTACCTGAAAAAGCCTAAAACGTTTTGTAAGAATGTTCTCTGGTCAGATGAGACAAAATTAGAGCTTTTTGGGAAAAAGCATCAACATAGAGTGTACAGAAAAAAAAAAGAAGTATTCAAAGAAAAGAACACGGTCCCTACAGTCAAACATGGCGGAGGTTCCCTGATGTTTTGGGGTTGCTTTGCTGCCTCTGGCACTGGACTGCTTGACCGTGTGCATGGCATTATGAAGTCTGAAGACTACCAACAAATTTTGCAGCATAATGTAGGGCCCAGTGTGAGAAAGCTGGGTCTCCCTCAGAGGTCATGGGTCTTCCAGCAGGACAATGACCCAAAACACACTTCCAAAAGCACTATAAAATGGTTTGAGAGAAAGCACTGGAGACTTCTAAGGTGGCCAGCAATGAGTCCAGACCCGAATCCCATAGAACACCTGTGGAGAGATCTCAAAATGGCAGTTTGGAGAAGGCACCCTTCAAATATCAGGGACCTGGAGCAGTTTGCCAAAGAAGAATGGTCTACAATTCCAGCAGAGCATTGTAAGAAACTCATTGATGGTTACCGGAAGCGGTTGTTCACAGTTATTTTGGCTAAAGGTTGTGCAACCAAGTATTAGGCTGAGGGTGCCAATACTTTTGTCCGGGCCTTTTTTGCAGTTTTGTGTGAAATGATTTGATTTTTGCTTCATTCTCTTTTGTGTTTTTTCCTTGCAAGCAAATTAAATGAAGAGAAAAATACCAAGGAATTTGTGATTGCAATCATTTTCAGGATTGCAGAAAGTCCCAAGTTGGACGTGCAGTTTGCAGGAAAGAAGGTGGCGTGCTTGGTGGATACCGGATCGGAGGTGACGACCATGCCGATGGAATTTTTCAAGACGCACTTCGAAGAGACTGTTAAAACGGAATCGGGACACCTGCTTTGGCTGAAGGCTGGTAATAATGAAGAAAGTCCAGTGGCAGGCATCGCTTGGATGAGAGTACAGCTGTGTGGCCAGGAGTTGGGAACCAAAGGCATAGTGCTCGTGAAGACTCAGGCGAGGCCGGATCTCCCGGTGGTTCTGGGAATGAATATCCTGAGAGAGCTGGACTCCCTTTTGTTTGAGCGCGATGGTCTGAGATACTGGAAATGAGCGACACCCCACAAAGCCACTCAAAGGGCCCTGCAATAGGTGGTCCATTCTAGTGGCATTCAAAAGACTTCGGCTGAAGGAAGAGCAGTGGGAGCGGTGTATGTCCTACGCGGGTCTGCCTTTGTAATCGCTCTGGGTCAAGAGAGGCTTGTGTTGATGACGGTAGGGATGCACAGGAAACTGAATGGTGTGGAGGTGATTCTGGAACCGGTGGGACGGTGAGAAGATATGGATAGCCCGAATAGTGGCCATTGTGCAATATGGAAGTGTACCAGTGAGATGTCTGAATCTGCAGAATCATGAGGTGACTCTGGCAGTAGGCACGAAACTGGCTGATGTGTATGTGTGTGGTGAAGGAGTCATCCCCAAAAGTCAGTTCACACTGAGGGCTGACCGCTGGAACGCCTGGACCCTGTCGATGCAGACGGCAGCTGAAGAATCCCCCATGCCCGAGTGGAATGGCAGAAAGATTATGGAAATCATGGGAGTGGATGAGTCCCAGTTGACTCCCGAAGAGGCTCGCAGACTGGAGACTGCACTGTGGGAATATCAGGCTGCCTTCTCCAGGGGAGATGAAGACTTTGGTTGCACCAAGGCTGTGGAGCACGAGATACCCACGGGAAACACCCCCCCAATTCTGGAGAGATATCGTCAGATCCCACCGAGTCTTTATCAGGAGGTCAAAGGAATGCTTGCGCAGATGCTAGATAATGGGGTGATCCGGCCGAGTCAAAGTCCTTGGGTCGCACTGGTCGTGCTGGTCCGGAAAAAGGATGGAACCATACGATTTTGTGTTGATTGCCTTAAGCTGAATGCGCACACAGTACGTGACTCCTACCCGTTGCCCCGGATTGAGGAATCCCTGTCTGCCCTGGGAAAAGTGAAGTTTTCTCCACTCTTGACCTGGCCAGCAGCTACTGGCAGGTGCCCGTGGCAGCTCTAGATCAGCAGAAGAGAGCATTCATCTTGCCAATGGTATTGTTCGAATTTAATCGAATGCCCTTCGGACTGACTAATGCTCCAGGAACATTTCAAGGGTTAATGGAATACTGCTTGGGCGATAACAATTTCGAGTCCGTGTTGATCTATTTGGACGATGTGATTATATTTGGAGATTCGTTCGACGACCACCTGAAGAAGCTCCGGAAAGTGTTGCACCGACTGAGGGACAATGGACTTAAGATCAAGCCAAAGAAATGTCACTTGTTCCGGACACAGATCGAGTATCTGGGGCATGCAGTGTCGGCTGAGGGTGTGCGACCACCACCAAGTAAAATTGAGGCCATTGAGGGGTGTCCCCATCCCAAGACCGTGAGAGAAGTACGGGCATTCCTCGGTTTAGCTGGATACTACCGTCGGTTTGTGAAAGACTTTGCTAAGGTGGCTGAACCACTGAATGAGTTGTTGAGAGGGACGGCACAGGGGCCCAAGAATCAGCCGATTCGGTGGACGGACCGACAGCAACAGGCATTCAATCGGGTCAGGGCCGCCCTTGTACAGGCACCTTTATTGGCGTATGCTCGCTTTGACCAACCGTTCACCCTGTACACTGATGGAAGTCTCCATGGTCTGGGAGCCGTGTTAGCCCAAGAACAAGATGGGTGGGTGTGAGAGGGTCATCGCGTATGCTAGCCGGTCTCTACGGGACACCGAGCGAGATCCGGACAATTACAGCTCGTTTAAGCTGGAGATGTTGGCCCTGGTGTGGGCAATGACTGAGAAGTTTGCAGAGTATCTGGCTGGTTCTGAGATTCTCGTGATGACGGACAATAATCCGCTTGCACACTTGGAAAACGCTAAGCTAGGAGCCCTGGACCAGAGATGGGTGGCGCGGATGTCCAAGTTTAATTACCGGATTCGGTTCCGTTCGGGTAAAGAGAACTCCAATGCTGACGCATTATCACGAGTGACCCAAGGCGCACCCGAGCATGGAGTGGATGAAGACCTCAAGAATACTGAGATCCCCGATTTGAGGCGATTGCCTCTGTTCGTGGATGTGGCATGTTCAAGTGGAGTGGCGAAACGGGTCGCCACTTTGCTGGGCAAGACTCGTCAAGAGTGGGCTGAGTTACAGGATGCAGACTCCGAACTGTCACGAGTAAAGAAATGGCTGAGTCAAAAGTCCTGGCCCGATGGGAGAGCAAGAGCTCTGCTGGGTGTGGAAGGAAAAAATCTGCTAAGGCAGTGGGATCCATTGGCCATAGCGGAGGGGATACTGTATCGCTGGATCTACATAGCAGCGGAGCTGGGGTACCGTTGGCAGTTAGTAATTCCAGCTTCAGTGGCTCCGGACATTGCTCAGGAAGCTCATACGCGGGGTGCCCATTTCAGGCCTGAGAAGACTTATCGTTGGCTGCATCGGTACGTGTACACACCTGGCTTAGAAGAAGTTGTGAGAGAGGTGTGTGGTAGGTGCCAGGCATGTGAGCTGAATAAGTCCCCAGAGCAGAGGGCTCCTGTCCAGACAATCGTGACGTCTGCCCCACTGGAACTGCTAATGGTGGATTATTTGTCAATTGGGTACGCCAGAAGTGGTCCTCATTCATGTCTGGTCATGACTGATCACTTTGCTAAGTTTGCCGTCGCTGTCCCCACCAAGGATCAGACTGCTAAGTCCGCAGCGGAGGCAATTTGTAAGCATTTCATCCAGGTTTATGGGGGTCCTCAAAGGATACATTCAGATCAAGGTGCTTGCTTCCAAGGTCAGCTCATAACAGCGTTGCTACAAGTCAATGGGATTCAGCAATCCCGGACAACGCCCTACCATCCGCAGGGAAATGGGGCCTGTGAACAGTTCAACCGAACCTTGCTCCAGATGGTGAGAACGCTTGAACAGAGGCTGAAGGAGCGATGGCCTGAGTTCCTCCCAGAACTTATGTGGGCCTATAACAATCGGGTCCATAGCACCACAGGATTCACTCCTTACGCGATGATGTTCGGTCGGCCTGGGCGAGAGATCGAAGAACTGAGTCTCACTGTACCCGATGAACCAGAATATCGTACAGCCAGTGAGTTGGTCCAGGATCATCACTGAAGGTTGCGGGAGATCCACCGGATAGTATAAGGGATCATCCCCACCGAGATCGGGGGCCGGTGCACCGAGATGAGTTCCGGGTGGGTGATAAGGTGCTAGAGCGAGTCACGTGTCTGGGAAGGAAGTTGAGCGACAGGTGGGAGGATACGCCCTACACAATAGTAGAAAGGGTATTCCCAGAGGGAAGTGTGTACACAGTGGTTCCCGAAGGGTGCATTGGACCCTGTCGCACATTGCACCGGAACTGGCTAAAGAGGTGTATGTCCGACACACCTGCCTGTCACCCTGAGTCACTTGCGCCACCTACGGCGGTTGCACCGAGCAATGTTGAATGCGACTGTTGGGATGACTTCGGGGTGAGACCCTCGGACGTGCAGAGTCCGATAGCGCAAGTTCCAGGTGTTCCAGACACCACCCCTCCATCGAGCTCGGCAGCTACTGGTTTGCGGAGATCAGAGAGGAGCACAGCTGGTGTTCCCCCGATACGATATAATCCTGAGGAGTATGTGTTACATATGAGTGGTATGAAACCATTTGTCGGGATGCCAAATTGTAAGTGGGGTGGAGTGTAACATGTTGACATGTCTTTTTAGTAATGAGTTCATATTACTGACAGTATAAATTTCTCCTGCAATGATTTAGTCTGGCCATTAGGGGTCAGCAAGAAGCAAGTAAAGAAAAAGCCCAGGGATTTGTAAAAAAGCCCGGGAAACACAGAACCAGGAAGTCCTCTGAGGAGACGAGACGTGACGGATTCCTAGGGAACTTTTGGGAGCTTGTACAGACTGCAGCCAGATGGTGTGTCCAAGAAGAAGCTGTGCCTTGTGAGTAACTGAGATATGTGAACGGTCACCAACTGTGTAGTCAGTTAGGGAAAGCTAGTTAGTGATTCCAGTAGTGCTGAGAACTACCTGGTGTATATCACTGCTGATGGACTGATCAGGCTTGATCCAGAGATTGTAAAGGATCTGGTGTACTAAGACTCTGTCTACGTGGATACTACAAAGGAGCCCTGTTGTGAACTACACTTTGAGACTGAGATTGATTCTAATTCCTGCTTACACCTGAATGTTCTGAAGAGCTTGTTGAGAAGGAGAAGCTGATCAAACCCTGTGGCCAGAGATCAGGGTCTAATAAAAGGTTTAGTTTGTTAACTGTTTGTATATGTATTAAGTCTGAGAGATTTCTCTTTGCTCTTGTTAGAAAGGAAACTGTATACTGTATAGGTAACGTGTTGGCTAAATATATATATATATGAGTGTTCTCTAAGGGGAAAACAAGGGTACCCAGATCCCATTGTATTAGTGTGGGAGGAGGGTGTAAGGTTATATTCCTGGGAGGACCACGTGCCACGTCCGCGGTAACATCCTGGGTAGGCCCTGTACTGAATAAGGGTGGGAGCGGCATAGCCCAGGGGTAGTTTGGCTCATTCCCGCGAGATTGGCACTTGGGCTCTATCAGGCTGCATAACTTGTAATTTGTGGTAGTGGCTGTTGTGGCCCATATTTTGTAGAATCATTTAACCCTGTCATTTGTGTGACCAGTATAAAGAAAGTTATTTGCCACTATACGAGGTTGGAGTCATTCATAGCAGCGCCGTATCCCTCATTCACATTTGACCTGTGTTACGGTCGTTCCATCTACACTACTCCAGACCGGCAGGAGGGGCAAGATGCACTGCTGCGCTGCTGAGCCCTGTCCCTGGCTGGAGTGGGGGGAACTAAGAGAGGGGGAACCATGTAGTGGGTGTGGGTGGAGGAAGAACGTCAGGGGAGCACTTGAGAAGGAGGATATAAAAAGGGGAAGCCATCTTGGGAGTTCAGTTCAGTCAGAGGAGGAGAGTTAAAGGAGCAGGAGCTCTGCAGGAGCTCTGCTCAGGAGGAAGAGAGACTGAAGGGAAGAGAGGAGCAGGGAGAAACGCGCCCGAATCTACCAGGAGTGGAAGGATCAGGCCGCAAAGGGGACCTGCCCCTAACTTGTGAGAATTGCAATATTCAACTAGAAACAGGAGGCTTCTACATTTCCAGGGTGTAGTTGCCACAGCCGCAATTAATTGCCAAAAAAGTAGCCACTCAAGATCCAGGGAACTCCAGGTTGCCCGCCAAGATCTGCGTTTACCAGCTTGGGACACTGTTTGCGAGGCGCAGGGTAGGAGCGTGAGAGCCAGCGCAGGAAGACGACCAGGAGGGACACACAGAAAGGGGTCCCATTAAGTGCTCTTGAATTACCTGAGGGTTTGCTGAACCCCTCCCTCAGTAAACACCGGACGACGTGGGTGGTTATGAACTGCAGTTGCAACCAGGAGCAACGTGATAATCGTGAGTAAACTCTGAAGACTGCACCCCACTGTCTCTGTGAATTATTGCTGCACCATCATCCCCTGCACCACACTGCACCACCATAGTTACTTCATCATTCACCATCACAGCAACGCCCTGGAGCTTAGCTCTACCTGTGGAGAGCTGAACCACCTCTGCTGCATTAACAACAGCTCCAGAGGACCTGCTCCGCAGCGGCGGCTCTATATAGCCGCATACCACAGGTGGCGTCATGAACATTAAATACAAAAACTATAAAATCCCCTTTTATTGACCGGCCTGGGTCACGGACCGGATCACCGCCACTGTGACATCTCCCCTAGCAACGACCTACCCGGCTACCGAGTACCCCACGGCCCAGGGGGCGCGTCAGGTTCCTCTCTCATGGGCTTCCTTCACCACACTTGCCACATGGTCCCAAATTCCTCTGCCAATTGTATCCACCTGCATAACAGGCCATTTTTCATACAGGGCCGCTCCCATTGTCCAAGTGTCTCTAAAACACAGATAGACCAAGCTTCTTCACAGTTAGGCTTCTGGCCTAGAGTCACCCACTTCCATAGCTTCGACAACTTTGGTTATGCTAATTGAAGTTGTACTTACTCGTCCCCCAATACTTGATTTGGTCGGCATTCTTCCCCCGATTCTTGAGAAACAAAACATCTGAAATCTTGAGTTTCATCTCCAGAATGAGTGTTCAAACCACGTGCAGGCGCTTAGTGCATCATGGCGTGGCCAAACATTTAACTACATCTTCCTACCTGCTTGTTTTCCATCTAGCTCTGCCCTTCTCTACTGTATCAAGCTGTCAATAATAAAAGAGGGGGGGGGGTGGAGATAGAGGGAAAACAAGCAGGTGGAAAGGTGTAGTTAAATGTTTGGCCACACCATGATACACCGAGTACCTGTGCTTGGTTTCAACAAGCAGTACAGAATGACTGTTCATTACCACTGCTTGGTGCATAAAGTTCTTGCCAATCATTTAAATACACTTTCCCACCTGTTTGTTTTCCCTTGATCTCCACCCCCCTTCTTTGATTGACAACTCTGGCTTCATAGAGTGAAACAAGAGTGGAGATGGAAAACAAGCAGGTGGGAAGGTGTATTTAAATGATTGGCTACGGCTTTGTGCACCTAACGCCTGTACTTGGTTTGAACAGTCATTGTTTGCTGATAGAGTCCCTTCAAATCTATGTATTACTACTTACAGACTACCACTCCCAATTTCAAAGTTCTTCAACACTAGGGCAGTAGTACAAATGAGGGGGGGACACTCGCCGTCGGCAGTGGCGTAACTACCACAGTCGCAACGGTCGCCACTGTGACCGGGCCCGGTGGGTGAGGAGCCCGCCGACGCCAGCAAATATTTCAGCTGGACGCACATTCAACTGAAGTGTATTGCAGCTCACAGACCCATTGGGTTCGTGCTCGACAGTGCATGCTGCCAGCCACTCAGAAGCCAGCAGCTGACGTCAGCATGCACGTGACCGAGGGTGCGTGGCAGTGACGTCATGCTCTCCCTTCGCTTGCACACTGAAGTCAGCTGCAGACTTCAGAAGAAGACGTTGCGCAGTGGAGGAGCGCATGTGAGTTGAGTGACCATACTACTACATGGATGACTATGGTCTGTGCATTATACTACATGGATGACTATGGGCTGTGCATTATACTACATGGATGACTATGGGCTGTGCATTATACTACATGGATGACTATGGGCTGTGCATTATACTATATGTAGGACTATAGGCTGTGCATTATACTACATGGATGACTAAGGGCTGTGAATTATACTACATAGATGACTGTGGGCTGTGCATTATACTACATGGATGACTATGGGCAGTGCATTATACTACATGGATGACTATGGGCTGTGCATTATACTACATGGATGACTATGGGCTGTACATTATATATGGAGGTGCATTATACTATATGAAGGAATATGCAAACACTGGAGAAAACCGAGTGCACGGCATAAATAGAAAAAACTTGATTAGAGGTAGAAAAGTCTTATTAAAAAGTACAGATTACAAATACATGTGGATTGCGGAGCATGTCAAGAAATAGAAAACATGACCATAGTTGCGCTGCAGCCAGGGAGACGAAAAAACCCATGCAAAAAAGTATTCAAGGGAAAAGTCACGATGCATATTATAAATAGATACGTACTCCCTAAGCGCAGGGCTGACAGGGCCTATGTAAATAGTAATACACTAAGATTGGGAGCAAGGAGTATATTACTCAGGAAGTCAATGAAAATCTGGATACAGAGTATAAATACAAAGAGCTTTGAAACATCAAGCAATGAGAAAGTATCCAGAGTATGTATATACAATACATTGTAAATGACTCACCAATGTGAACACCAGGAACAAAGAGGACGAGGGGTGGACAGACAGGGCAGGAGCGAACAGATGTAGGGCCCGCAAGCCTCGACGCGCGTTTCGCGTGAATAGCTTTTTCAAGAGGCGTCGTGGTCCAGAAACGGGCATCTTTTTTAAATATCGCGCTCAGATGGTCACATGTACAGTCATGTGACCGGAAGAAGATGGCCGCTGACCGGAAGGCATATCCGGCGCATGCGCAGGGGTCACGGTAACGTCCCGCCCCCCCGCTGCGTCTGTCAAGGCAGCGGCGCAACCCCGGAAGTGCCAGGAAGACAACATCCGGAGCGTCACCAGAGCCATGGAGACAGTTTTGCGGGACCGTAGGAGGGTAAGTAGCCCCGCGCATGCGCACCGCCCACCTCAAAGCGCCGCATATAGCTTCCACCATAGCCACAACTACACATCTTAAATAAACGCAAATCCCACAGTATCATACATTATTATAAATAGAGGTCAGTGTAAGACACAATAACATATATCAAAGTTCATATAATAAGATACAGAAATTTTAAGGGATTCAATTCCACGGCAGAACGTAGACAGCCAGGTGGGCAGGGTCCATCAGGGCCGGTCAGTCCTCCCTCTTCTTTTAGTTGGAAAGTGCTTACAGCAAAAGAGGGTATCATAGCGGGAATAAGGATCAGAGATATGTTATATGCACTGAATAAAAGAAAGGTAAAGGAAAAAACAGTTAAAATCAAAAAATTAAAATCAAAAGTTAAAATGGGCGAACCACACATGCTCATCCCGCCATATGTTATATAGCAGGGACTACAGGAGAGCAGAAAGTAGCCAAAAAAGGCGATACAGTCAAATACAACAGGGGAAAATAGCAAGTACCCCTCAATCAGGATTACCCATCGCTCATAGGGCTATGGATTAAATCCTGAAAAGAGTGATAATCACACACATGAGATGCAGAACAGCACTGTACTAGATCATAAGAATGGCGAAAAGCCCAAATTCTCGTTCAGACCCCGCGGTGCCAGGGTGTCAAGAATAATGACCCATCTCGCCTCCTTTTGTGCCAGGTGGCGTTGGCATTCCCACCCCGGGAGCCGAGACACACTTTATCAATCCCCCGCACCTTAAGTGAACGGGGATCACAATTATGAACGGCCTTAAAGTGCCGGGTTAGTGTCTTCATCTCCCGGGGATCCGTGGATTTTCCGTGCCGCGCCAATGTCCCGTACGTGTTCCCGAACTCTGACTCGAAGCTCCCTAGTAGTTAGGCCAACATAAATCAAATTGCACCCACACGTGGCAAAATAAATCACATGTGTGGTGCTACAAGAGATAAAGTGGCAGATATCAAACTGGCGGGAGCCATCAGAGTTGGGGAACGACGCACAGCGAAGGACATTGGCGCAGGCGACACAATGACCACACGGGAATGAACCCACCGTGGGACCGTGGGATCCGAACGGATTCGGCCGAGAGGGAACATAGTGGCTAGTGACCAGAATGTCCCTCAGCGTAGGGGAACGCCGCGGTGTCATGAGCGGGAAATCGCCTATTCGTTCCCACAGAGAGGGCTCCGTGTTAAGTATGTCCCAGTGACGAGAGAGGATCCGCCGCATAGTTCCCCACTCATGATTGAATGTGGATGTGTAGCGGATCCTCTCCGTTTTATCATGTTTAGAAACAGTAGAGGGATATATGAGACGGTCCCTAGGGGTATCACGGGCCCTCCTGTAGCCACGGCCAATAGATCGATTACTGTACCCACGTTGTTGAAAACGCTCAGCCAGATCTGCGGCCTGTTTCTCAAAACTGGAGTTAGTGGAGCAGATTCGCCTCATCCTGAGGAATTGGCCGACCGGGACGGCTCTGATGGTGGAAACATCATGAGCCGAAGTGGCATGTATCAGGGAATTAACAGCGGTCGGCTTCCTATACACATCCGTCTGGATACGGCCATCATGGTCCACCTCAAGGGTGATATCCAGAAAGTCAACTCGTTTCGGATGATAAGTATAGGTAAGCCTGATCGCATAGGGGGTGCATTTTATTATATGAAGTACTATGGGCTGTGCATTATACTATTTGGAGGACTACGGGCTGTGCATTATACTATATGGAGGACTATGGGATGTGCATTATACTATATGTATAGTATTGTAGATTTTACAATAGATATCACTCATGTAATGTAAGAAGTAAATGAAATCTTTGGCCTTGTACTATACCTATATTTCTCTGCCGTATCTGTGCATCATGAATCGTGGTATTTGTTAAAGGGACCCACTGAGACTCTTTCGCCCGGGGCCCACGAAAACCTGGAGATGGCCCTGAGTGCAGTACAATCAAATTTGGGCCTTTTACGGTCCCTATGTGAATGAGTTGTACGCTCTGAACGACTATTCCTACCATTTAAAGGCATAAAATGGTGCTGCTTGGCTGGTTCCCATCTTTTATACTGGCAATGATAGTCACTGCTGATTGGCTGCGCTAGACCATGTGATATGATAGTTGCAGGACATGTATGGGGAAGCGGCTCGGCTGCGCCTGGTATCATTACCCTGCACTGTGGCTCTTCAGCAGTATGTGAAATGGCGATGGGCATTTTTTTAATTGGCTGATAAACGTGAATTGAACCTCCAACTGTTTGAAATCGCAGGGAGAAGCAAATTTGAAGAAATTTGACTGTAGTTCGATTCTCTACATATTGATCAGATTATCTCTATTGCAGATCTCTCCTTGTGGTGTCATTAAAAAAATGGAGCTGGAAAAAAGAATAACAGATGAACTTTCCTTTTACCTCTGTCAAGTGTCAAAAAAAAGAAAATATCTGTAATCAGTTGAAGTGACGTCTCTTGGAAGTACTGGTGTTGTGTCATCATCAGTTGTTTTATGTATAGTAGGTTAAAATGACAATCTTCACTAGAATAGACGAGTCCAGGATAGTCACATTCTGCATCTTTTGTTCTAAGGCATCATCACATCCAGAGGCACAGTGTCCATTTAGTCAGTCAATCTGGCAATGCCAAAGTGCCAAAGCAATGTGAACAGCAGCATACATTGAGCGCAAACCCATAGTAAAATATATGGTACACTTTCTAGGTCTGCAAAATCATAAGAAATATGAAAAATGTCTGTAAAATTAGTAGGTCACAGTACCGTCAAGTCCATAGTGACATTAGGACATATTGCTGTGTCACTCAGTTTGGTAAAATATAATAAGCCAGTAGCTTAAAGCGCCACTCCAGTGTTGTTTTTTATTTTACCACTGGAGTGCTTCTACTAATCCAAGTTCCTTGCACATATTTACCAGCCGCTGTCTTCATCTGTTCATGGCGACGCTCTGGTCAGTCTCTAGCAGATTGTTGTGACCTGTAGGATCGCTCCAGTGTTTGCTGCGTGATAAAGAAGTCAGAACTCAATGTAAGTCTATGAGAGCCAGAACAAGCCCAGAACGAGGCTCTCATAGACTTGGATTGAGAGCTTATGACCTCAGACTTTCAGCTGGTAAGCACAATACTAGGGTCAGGGACCTTACGTTAGTGGCACCACTCAAAAAACATGCTTGAAAGTTGCTTTAACAAGAGCAATAAGGAATAATGAACACAGAGGCACAGTCTCCGTCTAGTCAATCTGGCAATGCCAAAGTGCCATAGCAATGTGAACAGCAGTATACATTGAGCTCAAACCCACAGGAAAATATATGGTACAGTTTCTGGGTATGCAAAATCATAAGAAATATGAAATATGTCTGTAAAATTAGTAGGTCACAGTACCGTCAAGTCCATAGTGACATTAGGACATATTGCTGTTTCACCCAGTTTGGTAAAATAAAATGAGCCAGTACCTTAACAAGAGCAATCAGGTGTAATGAACATATAAGATATGTACTGTATGCTGTGTATTTAGGGGAATAGCAGTGATGATTTTCTTATGATATTATCTCTGGACGCTGCCTTAAAAAGGGTTGTCCGACCTTAGGCTACAAGTCTGCAGCCACTCTTTGTGACTGCACACTGGTGAATCCTCACATCTCGCGCACTGCCCACTGTGAGGCTTCTCCGGTGCCTGGAGTGGGAAGTCATGTGACTTCCATCCACATTCTGACTGGATTTGAGCGAGGCCATGCCCATCTAGTTGGCATGTGACCACATGTATGCAAATCAAATAGCAGAAAGAACAAAAGGATCCAGCTTCCAAAAAATCCAAAATGTATTGATTAAAAAAGTGCAGAGCAGAGCGGCGCGTTTCAAACACACACTGGCATTTTATCTCAAAGCTGTCTCTGGTATATCATGTGATGGTAATATACTTAATGACAACAAATGGGATTAATCCCTAGAGTCACATGTTAAAGAATCTCATGAATATTTAAAACCAATGACACAAAAGAGAAAAATCTCCTAAACTACAAAAAAGACTACAAAAAACATAAAACAAAGATATGCATAATCACAAACATGTATCTAGACCAAGGGACAATATAAATATTCACTATTGGAACATAATCTCTCGGCGCGCATTCAGACCAGCAGGGAAACGTGACCCGAGATTGCAAATCCAAAAAGCCTCTCTTGTGAGTAGCTATCGTTTAGAGTCTCCACCTCTAGGGGCTTTTCATATTCTTTCTATGCCAATCACTAGGAGAGAGTCCATGCAGCGTTGATGGTAAGTAATAAAATGTTTGGAGCCATACGATACAGTGCGATTAGAACTGGAAAGAGAGGTCAGATAAATGCTCAGAAATACGAACTTTAAGTTTTCTTGTGGTACAACCCACAAAAATCAAATCGCAGCTAGTACATATGATTAAATAAATAACATTTTAGATATTACAATTAATGTACTCCTTAATAGTGATGAGCGAGCACTAAAATGCTCGGGTGCTCGAAGCTCAGGTGCTCAATTAAACGTCAGGCAGGCAGAATATATAGGCAGAAAGGCAGGCAGGGTATATAGGAGGGTGCATGAAAAACATAGCAGGGCAATTGGAACACACTAGTGCCCTCCGATTTTCATGCACCCATCTCTTTAAAAAAGCCGGCCGGCAATTCATCAGCGGCATACACCGGTACCCGACAATTTAGAACAGAAAGAATAGAGCATCACACATAGATTAGATAGGTAGAAACATGTCAGTCACATATATAATAAGTAGAGTGACAGTGTTGGTTACTGTACTTGTCATTTAGTGTTAAAATAAAGGATTTATTTAAAAAAAATAATAGTGTTTTTGTCTCTTTAAAAAAGCCGGCCGGCAATTCATCAGCAACATACACCGGTACCAGACAATTTAGAACAGAAAGAATAGAGCATCACACATAGATTAGATAGATAAAAACATGTCAGTCACATATATAATAAGTACAGTGATAGTGTTGATTACTGTACTTGTCATTTAGCGTTAAAATAAAGGATTTATTAAAAAAAAATTGGCGTGGGGTTCCCTGTAATTTTGGTCTCTAGCGGAGGTTAAGCAGACAGCTGGGGCAGATGTTTGAAGCCTGGGAAGGGGGTAATACCCACGGAGCTTCCCAGGCTACTAATATCAGCCCCCAGCTGAATACCTAGCCTTTACTAGCTATTAAAATGGGGGACCCAAAAAAGATGACGTGGGGTCCCCCCTATTTTAATAGCTAGCAAAGGCTAGGCAGACAGCTGGGGGCTGATATTAATAGCCCAGGAAGGGTGCCATGAATATTGGCCCCCTCCCAGGCTAGAAACACCAGCCGTCAGCCGCCCCAGAAATGGCGCATCCATAGGATATGCCAATTCTGGCACTTAGCCTCGCTCTTCCCACTGCCCTGTAGCAGTGGCAGTGGGGTAATAGGGCTGGGGTTGATGTCAGCTTATAATGCCAGCTGACATCAAGCCCAGGTTAGTAATGGAGAGGCGTCTATAAGACACCCCCATTACTAACCCCATAGTCAAAGTTAAAAAAAAACACAAACACCCAGAATAAAGTCCTTTAATTGAAATAAACACACAATTCTTTAATGTTCTAAATTAAACCATACTTACCATCACGCCCATTCCAGCTGAAGCCAACGATCTCCTGCAATAAAAATAAAATAATAAACCAACCTCATCCTTACCTTTCCATAGTTCCCAGGACGGCTCCAGCTCTGCTACATTCACATGACAGGCTGGATCGCAGCTGAAAGCTGCCATCCAACCTGTCATCCCGCAGACACTGAGAAGTGCAGGCATGCTTGCGCTCCTCAGTGTCTGGCTGTGACGGCATCCAGATGAGCCGAGTTCATGTCCAATGAACTCAACTCACCTCATGCATGTCACTGACAGCTTGGTAGAATTCTCGTGCGCTTGCCGTGGGCGTGACAGAATTCTCTCACGCTCACCGCAAGCGCAGGAGAATTTTGAGTTGGGATGGAGAGTGCTTTGCACCCATCGATACCCCTTTGCATTGAACAAAAGATTGATCATCAAAATAAAAATAATTAAAAAAAAGTGATTGCTCTCTAAACCTAATAACTGGTTGGGCCACCCTTAGTTTCCGAGCATGAATCACCTTTTTAAGGTCATGCCACAGCATCTCAATTGGATTAAGGTCAGGACTTTGACTATGCCACTCCAAAGTCTTAATTTTGGTCTTAAGCCATTCAGAGGCGCTCTTGCTGGTGTGTTTTGGATCATTGTCCTGCTGCATAACCAAAGTGCACTTCTGCTTGACGTCACAAACAGATGGCCGGGCATTCTCCTTCAGGACTTTTTGGTAGACAGCAGAATTCATGGTTCCATTTACCACAGCAAGTCTTCCAGGTCCTGAAGCAGCAAAACAGCCCCAGACCATCACACTACAACCACCATATTTTACTGTTGGTATGATGTTCCTTTTCTGAAATGCTGTGTTACTTCTATGCCAGATGTAATGAGACATACACCTTCCAAAAAGTTAAACTTTTGTTTCATCCGTACACAAAGTATTCTCCCAAAAGTCTTAGCGATCATCAAGATGTTTTCTGGCAAAAAGGAGATGAGCCTTTATATTCTTTTTGCTCAGTAGTGGTTTTTGTCTTGGAATTCGCGATACATGCCATTTTTACCCAGTCTCTTGCTTATGGCGGAGTCATGAACACTGACCTTAACTGAAACAAGTGAGGCCTGAATTTCTTTGGATGTTGTTGTGGGGTCTTTTGTGACTTCTTGGATGAGTCCTTGCTGTGCTCTTGGGGTAATTTTGGTCGGCCGGTCGATCCTGGGAAGGTTCACCACTGTTCCATGTTTTCGCCATTTGTGGAATGCCTCTCACTGTGGTTTGGTGGAGTCCCAAAGCTTTAGAAATGGCTTTATAACCTTTTACAGACTGAATGATCTCAATTACTTTGTTTCTCATTTGTTCCTGAATTTCTTTGGATCGCAGTATGATGTCTAGCTTTTGAGGATCTTTTGGTCTACTTCACTTTGTCATGCAGGTACTAATTTTAGGGGTTTCTTGATTGAGAACAGTTGTGATAGTAATCAGGCATGTGTGTGGCTAGGGAAATTGAACTCAGCTTCCCAAAGATGTGATAAACCACAGTTAATTTATGGTTTAAGGGAGGGGGGATCACTTTTTCACACAGGGCCCTGTTCGTTTGGATTTCTTTTTCCCTCAATAATAAAGGCCTTCATTTAAAAACTGCATTTTGTGTTTACAGGACATAAGAATAAGAGTAGCAAAAGAGGAGACAGAGAGACTAATTGCCAAGGAAAGTAAAACGAATCCCAAACTGTTCTTTAACTATATAAACAGTAAAAGGATTAAAACTGATGGAGTTGGCCCATTGAAAAATAACCTGGATAAAATCATAGAGGGCGATGAGGGTAAAGCAAACCTACTCAATAGCTTCTTCTCCACTGTTTTCACAAAGGAAAACAATTTATCGGAGGAAATGCAGAGTGATAAAGTAAACCCTCCGCTAAATATCACTCACCTAACCCAGGGGGAAGTTCAGAAACGCCTAAATAATATCAAAATAGACAAGTCACCAGGCCCAGATGACATGCACCCCCAGGTACTAAAAGAATTAAGTAATGTGATAGACAGACCGCTGTATCTTATATTCAAGCACTCTTTATGGACAGGGACTGTCCCACTAGACTGGCGCCAAGCAAATGTGGTACCAATATTCAAAAAGGAGTCTAAAAGTGACCCTGGGAACTATAGACCAGTAAGCTTAACGTCTGTTGTGGGTAAATTGTTTGAATGATTTCTTAGAGATGCTATTGTAGAATATCTTAATGATAATAACTGTCTAACTCCATATCAACGTGGATTCATGAGGGATCGCTCCTGCCAAACAAACCTGATCACCTTCTACGAGGAGGTGAGCTCACAGCTGGACCGGGGAGAGTCAGTGGATGTTGTATACCTTGACTTCTCCAAAGCGTTTGATACCGTGCCACACAAAAGGTTGGTATATAAAATGAGAATGCTTGGTCTGGGGGATAATGTGTGCAAGTGGGTAAATAGCTGACTGAGTGATAGAAAGCAGAGGGTGGTTATCAAGGGAGTAAGCTCAGGGGGTGTCAGGGTTACTAGCGGGGTGCCTCAAGGGTCTGTCTTGGGCCCTATATTATTTAATATATTTATTAATGATCTAGTGGAAGGGTTGCATAGTAAAATAGCAATATTTGCAGATGATACTAAACTTTGTAAAGTAGTTAATACAGATGAGGATAGGGCACAGCTACAGGAGGATTTAGATAAATTGGGGAGTTGGACCAAAAAATGGCAAATGGGGTTCAATGCCGATAAATGTAAGGTCATGCACATGGGAAAGAAAAACAGCAGTCACCCATACATATTAAATGGGAAACCGTTGGGGAAATCTGACATGGAGAAGGACCTGGGCGTCTTGGTTAATAGCAAATTAAATTGGAGTGCCCAGTGTCAGGCAGCAGCTGCGAAGGCAAATAGAGTCATGGCATGCATCAGAAGAGGAATAGGGGCATATGATGAGAACATTGTTCTTCCTCTGTATAAAGCGCTGGTAAGGCCGCACTTAGAATATTGTGCACAGTTCTGGGCTCCGGTGCTCAGGAAAGACATATTGGAGCTAGAGAGGGTACAAAGGAGGGCGACTAAGGTAATGAAGGGAATGGAGAGACTAGAATACCCAGAGAGGTTGTCAAAATTAGGCCTATTTACGTTGGAAAAGAGAAGGCTTAGGGGAGACCTCATAAACATGTATAAATACATCAGGGGGCAGTACAGAGATCTCTCCCATGACCTGTTTATACCAAGGATGGTGACAAAGACGAGGGGGCACACTATGCGTCTGGAGGAAAGGAGGTTCCTGCACCAGCATAGAAGGGGATTCTTTACGGTCAGAGCCGTGAGACTCTGGAACTCTCTGGGAGAGGAAGTGGTGATGTCCAACTCACTTAATGAGTTCAAGAGAGGCCTGGACGCCTTTCTTGAGGACAATAAAATTACATCTTATGCTTAGTGATAGTTAATTAATCCAGGGATTTAATCTGACTGCCAGATTGGTGTCGGGAAGTGAATTTTTCCTCAATGATGTAAATTGGCCTATACCGCATGGTTTTTTTTTGCCTTCCCCTGGATCAACGCTGCGGAATAGCTGCAGTGCACAAGAAATAGGCTGAACTGGATGGACGCTTGTCTTTTTCCGGCCTTATAAACTATGTAACTATGTAACTATGACATTTGTGGCGCCAAGCCAAACCAACGGAAGGAGTTGCCATCAGGTCTGTACACATATTATGATAATCTGATCTGGCCATTTCTTTTACCTGAATAGTTGGATAACAGTATAGATATAATGCCGAATATAGGGCATACCTTATTATAATCACCTATTTACAAATATAGTGGTGAGTATAGGGACATTTCCATTATATATTTACTGCACTGATGCACTTTTCTTGGAATACTTTCACATATGTGCTTAATGAATTGGTTTTATATATATTGTGTGCTGCTATTTTTCTGACTGAATATTTTTATAATTATGCTGAATAATTATCTCCTCCTGTGGTTGTGTCACTTTTAGTGTGTTTTCATTTTACTTTTTATGTCTTAATAAAGATTTATATTAAATTGATCTTTTACCATTTTTTGATTTGGTAGTGGTTATATTTTAGTCTAGTTGGTTAGGGGCCATTTTCTCCTGTAGGCGGCAACGGAGCTGCAGGATCACTCCCTGCCCGCCAGACATGATGAGGGCAATGTGGCCTCGGGCTCCAAGAAACAACACAGATTGACCTCATTATTAGCCACCCTGCAAGCCACCCCCCTCCACCTTCGGGCCCCGATGCAGCTGCATCGGCTGTATTACCGTCCCTGCCCAATCCCTACCTACCAACCTCTTTGCCACAATAAACACAGATACAAAGGGTTTGGATAATATCGGCCTTAGCCACAATTCCCCCATAATGAATTAAAGCAAATGTAAGGAAGGATGGGCGGGACTTGGGCTATGACCCAGGGAGAGTGAGAATGGGAGACTCCTCTTCCAAACTGGCCTTATAAAGGCCTCTACACTAGCCTCCTCCCCACTAATAGTTTCCCCCACCTCCCCCCAAACCCTTGTCCTTGTCACCTCCCTTGTACGAGTGGCCCATAATCCATATCAAATGAGGTAACCTGTATAAAAACAATGGCCATTAGGAACTGTAACATTTCCTAAAAACTATCTTAATACCATACTAAACATCAACCAACGAATAAGGCCTAACATAAGATAAGAAACTCCGAGATTCCCAACGGCTGATCCGCCGAACAATTTCAGGACTCAAACCACAAACCATAGCTTCGGTAGCGGCACCTATGCAGAAAAAACGAGGAGCAAAACTAAACGGGTAGAAACCCAAACCACTTAAACATCTCCTAAATAATCCTGTAAACTGATATCTTGATAAAAAGGCACCATCCTCAAAAGGGCTATCCACTTTAGAGCAAAGCCTCCTAAAACACACAAAGGTACGTAAAGGGCACATAGCTGAATCCGGATCAGCCGCTAAAAACTCCCGTCTGCCTCTTCCGCACTGATCCATCTTTGATTTTCCAATCCAAAATTCCAACCCTTTACCTGTGACAACAACGTTCTTAGCCAGAAGTCCTCTAACTTTTTTTCTTGTGGGAGCAACCAACGCACCCATCCATAACACCCTGAAAAGGCCAACAAAAAAGCCAATTGAAAGAGCTTTGCCTCAAAATCAGAATTGCACACTGCTAACAATTCCTTACCCAAACATTCAAGCAAACAAAAGGAAACAGGACACCTTTCATCTCTCTGCAATCCATCCCTGCGAGAACCCCTAGTGGCCTGTTTCACCAAAAATGTTTTTGTTAAATCCCTGCGACCACGCAACTGAAAACCAAAAGCCAACCCCAAGATCAACTGATTAATCATTGACACAGACCACATTTTGGATGCACCCTCAAAATAACACTCCTACCTGATCATCCTCATACAGTACATGACCAAACAATCCTATCAATTTCTCCCAAAGATGCCAGAGCAACTGATACTCTGCCATGTGCCACCAGAGATGGATGCCCTAATCAAAGGTTCGGCTGCTCGAAAACCAAGGTCCATAACTGAAGAGGGCAGCCCAACCATTTGGCATTCGTGTCCGGAACCAGCAACTGGAACTGATCCCATTGAAGAAGAGAGAGGGAGTCGATAATCGAATTCTGAACACCTGGTGCATGTGATACTGTAATACAAGCATTTAACAATAAACATTCCCACACCAGTCACCAAAGGATCCGAACCATGGGGGGGGGCAACCTTCCTCAGCAAATCCTGAAGCTGGTCCAGGAATGCCATTGCAGAACAGGTGACACTGGGACTCGGGCTATGACCCAGGGAACGTGAAAATGGACGACTCCTCCCCCAATCTGGGCTTATAAAGGCCTCTACACTAGCCTCCTCCGCCCTAGTAGTTGCCCCCACCTCTCTCCAAACCCTCATCATGCTGGCCTCTGCCACTGTGCGGGCCTAGGGCTCCAATCTCTCCTGGAACCCAGTATATTGGCCATGGGTCAGATCCTTAGTTTCATCGGTGGTGGCGCACTGATGCAATGGTGCGCACATGGTAGTGAATGTGCGGGGGTAACGCCGACATTACTGTTCCCCCATGGCTGGATGGTTATGTGGTGAAGAAACAGGAGAGAGCAGGCATGATGTTGTAAATATGGCGCCCCTGTGGGTTCAGTCGCCACAGATGTACTGCATCTCACCCAGAGGTGTGGTATCCCACTCTCAGGTAAGGAGGGAGTACTGCCTGGGACTCACCCACCTGCATCCAACACTACACCATTCCAGGCCAGCAGGCGGGGCAAGATGCACTGGCTTATGCTGAGCTCTGTCCGTGGTTGGAAGTGGGGGGAATCGAGTAAGGGGGAACAAAGTAGTGGGTGTGGGTGGAGGAAGTAGTTCAGTAGAGCACCTTCAGTAAGAGTACAAGAAAGCAGGCAACCATCTAGAAAGGGTTCTGTCTGAGGAGGAAGTCTGTGAGGAGCAGGAGCTCTGTAGAAGCTCTGCTCAGGAAGAGAGGGCCTAGACGGAGAGGCCCAGGAGGACAGGCTGGAAGAGGACGGGAGCAGAGGGAAGGCTCCAAGAGGAACAGAGGGGATCCTAGGGGCATGGGAAGTGCGGATGCCACCCGTGCGCCCGAATCTACCAGAGCGTGGAGGCATCAGGCCGCAAAGGGGACCGGCCCCTAACTAGTGGAGAACTACAAGGCTCAGCTAGAAACCGGAGGCTTCTGTACTTTCAGGGTGTAGTTGCTCACAACCGCAACTAAATCGCTAAAAAGGTAGCCACATAAGATTCAGGGAACTGCAGGTTGCCCGATAAAATCCGAGACTACCGGTTTGGGACACTGGTTGCGAGGCGCAGGGCAGGAGGGTGAGAGCCAGCGCAGGAAGACGACCGAGGAAGGCACACTGCACAGCAACATCTACCAAATCACCATTTATACTGCCCTGGAGCTTAGCTCTACCTGTGGAGAGCTGAACCAACTCTGCTGCATCACCATCAGCTCCAGAGGATCTGCACCGCAGCGGCGGCTCCATATAGCTGCATACCACAGATGGCGTCACGAACATTAAACTATAAAAACTATGATCCCCTTTATTGACCGCCCTGGGTGACGGACCGGATCACTGCCACTGTGACATCCCCTGCACCGACCGGCCCGGCACCGAGTACCCCACGGCCCAGGGGGCGCGTCATATTCAGAAGTAAACTTTACTTTAAACAGCAGCAAATTGATAACTGCAAGATATGTTACAGTGGCTTCCCAGTACATCCTTCAGGGAATATTCTGGAGTCCTATACTGACACTCTGAATCCCTTCTTATCCCAGCACCCTCTAATCGTCATTACATGTAGGTTGACATTCCCATCTTCACTATGGGCCACTTACTTCTGAGATTGCATCTGCATCCACGGCAAACTGTGTGCTCTGAGGGACTGGGGTAATTCTCCTTCAGGGATGGACATCTACTATACTACCTACTATTTTAGAACTACATGTTCTCAGATAGATCCCCTGTGTCGGCCTACTGGAACAGGGAGAGATAAATCTCCTTACATGTTCGCTGTGGCTGCTCTTCTGCTACTCTTCTCTAACTAGCAACCATGGTTATGTGGCGCCCCTGAGGGTTCAGTCGACACAGAGGTACTGCACCTCACCCAGAGGTGTGGCATCTCCTTCTCTCAGGTAAGGATGGAGTACTGCCCCGGGACCCCAACACCTGCACTCAACACTACACTACTCCAGGCCGGCTGGAAGGGCCTTATGCACTTCTTCTGCTGCCCTGTCCCTGGCTGGAGTGGGGGGAACCAAAGAGAGGGGGAACCAGTAGTGGGTGTGGGTGGAGGATGCAGAACAGGGGAGCACTTAGAGAATAGATATATATAGGGAGCCATCTTAGTTAGTGGAGTCAGTGGGTTCAGTGAGTGATGCAGTGAGAGAAAGGAGGAGGGGAGCAGAGTCTCTTCAGGAGCTCTGCTCCATAGTGGGGCCTACTAAGAGAGGCCCAGGAGTGAGAGGGGAGTCAGGGAGGAAGGCTCCATTACAGAAGGGATCCCAGGGGGTACGGTGAGTGCAGGATGGCACCCGTACGCCCGAATCTGCCAAGCGTCAGAGGGATCAGGCCGCAGGAAGGGAACCGGTCCCTGGGCCAGCAGTGTTACTCCAGGTCTCGGCTGGAAAACCGGAGGCTTCTGCACTTCCATGGTGCAGTTGCCACAACCTCACCCTAGCTGCCGTGAAGGGCACCAAGTAGGTCCGGGAACTCCAGGTTGCCCAGAGGGATCTCAGAGTACCCGATTGGGACTGTGTATGGGGGAGCGCAGGGCAGGAGGGAGAAGACTCAGCGCGGGAAGTCGGTCAAGGAAGGAACATAAAGAAAGGGGGTCCCTTTAAGTGCTTCTGATATACTTGAGGGAGTGCTGAACCCCTGCCTGGCAAACGCAATGTGACGCGGGAGGCTGACACCTGGACAGTGTACCCGAGGAATCTAAAAGAACTGTGAGTAAACTCGGATGACTGCACTCCGCTGTCTCTGTCAGTTATTTCCACCCAGCTACCACTCCTGCACTACAACGCCCAGCATCACCAACTGCACCTACACTGCCCCGGGGGCCCGCTCCGCCAGTGGGGAGCAGAAAACATCCCAGCTGCCATCCCATCACCCCCGGAGGTCTGCAGCAGCGCCGGTACTCATTGCCGGGAACCACAGGTGGAGTCACGAGACAAAGCTGTTAACAAACCCCTTTTAAAGAGTGACCCCAGGGTACGGGCCCGGGAGCCGACTGCCGTGACATCCCACAGAAGGTCAAGGCCTGGGTACCGAGTCTCCCCCATATCCCCCCTTGGGCGAGTCAGTTACTGTATTTTATGAACTAAAACTCGACCCACAGTCATAACTATTTCCTGTCTAGCAGCTAAATGGTGGGATTTACTCCTTAGTATATGCTGCATACTACATATGAAAAACAATGCGACAGTTCAAAGGCATATACTATATAAAATATACTTCACATTCTAAAACATTAATGTAAACCCAAGTTCTGGGGTATTATACTTGTCTTTTCCAATCTGGGCAAAATTTACAAAGGATGCAATGTAGACATATGGTGCAGTGCCACCTAGTGGTCAATATACAGAGCGTGGGTGGGTAAACCATGGCATAAAATAGTATTATTTTTAAACAACTTTAAAATATAATTTTATCACTTTACTGAACATAATCTATAAATTGGAAAATTCAGAAAAAGTATTGTTTAAAGTCAAATTTTGTCTTGTTTAAGCATGATGCATGACGACTGAGACTTAACATTGTGAACACAGCGCATGCTTTATCAGGTCATGAAAGTATTAAGGTGGGCATCTACATCCATGTGTGTCTGCCAAGAAATTATTCCATCAACACAGCCTTACATATTTCGTTGATATTGGTTGTTTCGTTGTTCAAAATTGTCATACATGTTACACTGGGCGACTAATATCCGATGTATTGCAGGAAGTGACAGCCCTTATAGATGGTTGATACTGTGGTTGGTTATTCATTTATCTGCCCAAATACAGTCAACTACTAGCGACTATTGGATGAAAAATTAAAATACGACCGACTATGTATCTCTGATGGAATATTTCACTTGACTAATGTTCATTATGAATGAAATTATCCATTTTCATTAACTTTTGGTCTACCGTGTACATTCACCTTTACATGTGAGCCAGTGTGCAATCTGTAATGCATTATGTCCAATTTTATACACGCGAGGACATGTGCACTAGATGGGTTCTGCCCTGGAGTATGCACATCGCAAACATCACCGCCATTCCCTGGGCAGAGAACGGCGAAACCTTGTAACGCACAGTGCGTGCACTGGGAGGATTCGCAAGTCTGCAGTCACACAAAGTGACTGCAGACTTTTCATTTTAGAACTAACAACCCTTTAAAATCTGGTTAATCAAAAGCAATTTTCAATGTTAGCGTCATCGTGTGTGTATATATTTATAAATGTGATTCAGATTGATTTTGCTGTATAAGCAGTATATACCATGCAGCAGGGGCGGACACTGACAGCTTGGGGCCCAAGTGCAAGAAAGTGCTATACAGTCATGGCCAAAAGTATTGAGAATGAGACAAATAGTAATTTTTCCAAAGTTTACTGCTTCATTTTTTGTAATGGCATTTTGCATATACTCCTGAATGTCAAAGAGTGATCAGCTTAACAACAATTACTGTACTTGCAAAGTCAATATTTGCCCAGAAAATGAACTTTAACCCCCAAAACACATTTCAACATCATTGCAGTCCTGCCTTAAAAGGAGCAGCTAACATCGTTTTAGTGATTGATCGCCAGCCCTGTCCTCATCAACACCCACACCTGTGTTAATGGATCAATCAGTCATGATTAAGTAAGAATGACATCACTGGACACTTTAAAAGGAGGCTGGTACCTTGGTATCATTGTTTCTCTTCAGTTAACCATGGTTATCTCTAAAGAAACACGTGCAGCCATCATTGCACTGCACAAAAATGGCCTAACAGGGAAGAGTATCGCAGCTACAAAGATTGCACCTCAGTCAACAATCTATCGCATCATCAAGAACTTCAAGGAGAGAGCTTCCATTGTTGTCAAAAAGGCTCCAGGGCGCCCAAGAAAGACCAGCAAGCGCCAGGACCGTATCTTAAAACTGTTTCAGCTGTGGGATCGGACTACCAGCAGTGCCGAGCTTGCTCAGGAATGGCAGCAGGCTGGTGTGAGTGCTTCTGCACGCACTGTGAGGCGGAGACTCTTTGAGCAAGCGCTGGTTTCAAGGAGGGCAGCAAAGAAGCCACTTCTCTCCAGAAAAAACATCAGGGACCGACTGATATTCTGCAAAAGGTACAGGGAGTGGACTGCTGAGGACTGGGGCAAAGTCATTTTCTCTGATGAATCCCCTTTTCGATTGTTTGGGACATCTGGAAAACAGCTTATTCGGAGAAGAAAAGGTGAGCGCTACCACCAGTCTTGTCTCATGCCAACTGTAAAGCATCCTGAAACCATTCATGTGTGGGGTTGCTTCTCAGCCAAGGGAATCGGCTCACTCACAGTCTTGCCTAAAAACACAGCCATGAATAAAGAATGGTACCAGAATGTCCTCCAAGAGCAACTTCTCCCAACCGTCCAAGAGCAGTTTGGCGCCCAACAATGCCTTTTCCAGCATGATGAAGCACCTTGCCATAAAGCAAAGGTGATAACTAAATGGCTCATGGAACAAAACATAGAGATTTTGGGTCCATGGCCTGGAAACTCCCCAGATCTTAATCCCATTGAGAACTTGTGGTCAATCATCAAGAGACGGGTGGACAAACAAAAACCAACAAATTCTGGCAAAATGCAAGCATTGATTATGCAAGAATGGACTGCGATCAGTCAGGATTTGGTCCAAAAGTTGATTGAGAGCATGCCAGGGAGAATTACAGAGGTCTTGAAGAAGAAGGGGCAACACTGCAAATATTGACTTGCTGCATTAACTCATTCTAACTGTCAATATAACCTATTGGTACTCATAATATGATTGCAATTATATTTCTGTATGTGATATAAACATCAGACAAACACTAATAAAAACCAGAGGCCAGCAGATCATGTGAAAATATAATTTTGGTGTCATTCTCAAAACTTTTGGCCATGACTGTAGATTATACACTGTGTGCACAATTATTAGGCAAGTTGTATTTTAGAGGATTATTTTTATTATTGATCAACAACTATGTTCTCAATCAACCCAAAAGACTCATAAATATCCAAGCTTAATATTTTTGGAAGTTGGAGTGTTTTTTTTTTTAGATTTGGCTATCCTAGGAGGATATCTGTTTGTGCAGGTAACTATTACTGTGCCGAATTATTAGGCAACTTAATAGAAACCAAATATAATCCCATCTCACTTGTTTAATTTCACCAGGTAAACCAATATCAGTGCACAAAATTTAGAAATAAACATTTCTGACATGCAAAAACAAAAACCAAAAAAATTAGTGATCAATATAGACACCTTTCTTTATGATGACAGTCAACAGCCTTCCGTCCATAGATTCTGTCAGTTGCTTGATCTGTTTTCGATCAACATTGCGTGCAGCAGCCACCACAGTCTCCCAGACACTGTTCCGAGAGGTGTACTGTTTTCTCTCCCTGTAGATCTCACATTTTATGATGGAACACAGGTTCTCTATGGGGTTCAGATCAGGTGAACAAGGGGGCCATGTCATTATTTTTTCTTCTTTTAGACCTTTACTGGCCAGCCACGCTGTGGAGTGGTTGGTTGCATGTGATGGAGCATTGTCCTGCATGAAAATCATGTTTTTCTTGAACGATACTGACTTCTTCCTGTACCACTGCTTGAAGAAGTTGTCTTCCAGAAACTGGCAGTAGGTCTGGGAGTTGAGCTTCACTCCATTCTCAACCTGAAGAGGTCCCACAAGTTCACAAGTTCATCTTTGATGATACCAGCCCATACCAGTACCCCACCTCCACCTTGCTGGCGTCTGAGTCGGAGTGGAGCTCTCTGCCCTTTACAGATCCAGCCTCTGGCCCATCCATCTGGCCCATCAAGAGTCACTCTCAATTCATCAGTCCATAAAACCTTTGAAAAATCAGTCTTAAGATATTTCTTCGCCCATTCTTGACGTTTTATCTTATGTTTCTTGTTCAAAGGTGGTCGTTTTTCAGCCTTCCTTACCTTGGCCATGTCCCTGAGTATCGCACACCTTGTGCTTTTTGATACTCCAGTAACGTTGCAGCTCTGAAATATGGCAAAACTGGTGGCGAATGGCATCTTGGCAGCTTCACGCTTGATTTTCCTCAATTCATGGGCAGTTATTTTGCGCCTTTTTTGGCCAACACGCGACCCTGTTGGCTATTTTCCATGAAACGCTTGATTGTTCAGTGATCACGCTTCAAAAGTTTGGAAATTTCAAGACTGCTGCATCCCTCTGCAAGACATCTCACAATTTTGGACTTTTCAGAGCCCGTCAAATCTCTCTTATGACCCATTTTGCCAAAGGAAAGGAAGTTGCCTAATAATTAGGCACACCTTATATAGGGTGTTGATGTCATTAGTCAACACCCCTCCTCATTACAGAGATGCACATGACCAGATTTACTTAATTGGTAGTTGGCTCTCAAGCCTATGCAGCTTGGAGTAGGACAACATGTATAAAAAGTATCATGTGATCAAAATACTAATTTGCCTAATAATTCTGAACACAGTGTATATATATCTTACATAGTCTCCTTTATTTTGTATATTGCCGTCCCTTATTACACAGTGCCCTCTCTTGTTATGCACAGCACCGTCTATTATATATCAGATTATATAGAGCCCTGTCTTTATTGCATATGTGTCACCCTGGCCTGGATGCCACAAATATAATAAAGCTGTGTCTGAGAGCAAGGGGGAGGTTCTCTGGTCAGGGGAACATTAGCATGCAATACCTCCTGTCTCAGGCCAGTAGGGGGAGCAGGCTGCCCCTATAAAAGCTGGAACTGGGGGCAGGGTTAGGGAGAACTGGACGACCTGTCTCTGGATAGAGAAGTGTCCCAGAGCAGTGAGGGACAGTTGTATTGCACCCTAAGAGGACGTGTGGCAGTAGGAGAGCCACAAGCCAGGGACAAGAGGTGAAGTACGCCTGTCCTGGCAGATAAAGAACCAAATTTACCAGACTTTGGCGTCTGAGGCTGTGAGGATTCCACGTCCTACAGCAGATAACCAGTCCGCAGGGGACTGTACATTCCTTGGCCTAAGAAGCCTGGAGGTTCCGCCACACCAGAAGGGACCAGCAGAGCCGTACCAGGCCGGGAGTAGAAAGGAACCCACGTTGCAAACCATACGGGCGAGAAGACACGGTGAGCTCGGGACCGTGGGCTGTTACCCTACCAGGAGGAGATAGCCAGAAGGAGCGCAGAGAGCACGGTAGGCCTACACCCTCACCCTGACCAGGGTCAATTTCCCAATTGCTCTCAGACATCCAGGTCCCCTCCTAGCCGGGACTGTTTGTGGGTCAGTTCACCTGTTCTAGTAAAGACCCCGGACTGCAACCTGCTGTCTGTGTGCTCCTTGCTCCTCCAGCACTAACGGTACTGGGACGCCCTACACCATCACCCCCATCTTCCATTATACTGCCCTGGGGCCGCACTCTTCCCGTGGGGAGTCACACTATCCCAGCTGCATACATCATCAGCCCCAGCGGTCTACCTGGCAGCGGTGGTCCGCACTGACCGCAATTCATGGGTGGCGTAGTCGGACGCACCAACAGCGCGTCGCAGACTACCACTGGTCTGACCACCCTGAGCCACGGAACCAGGTAGCCACTACTACCCCCATCGTTCCCCGATTGCCCGGCTCCGAGTGCCCCACGGCCCAGGGGGCGAGTCAGCTTTGGCGTAGTCGGCAGGATAGTAACCAACCCGCCACAAACGGGTATTGCGTGCCTGAAAAAGACTGTACACGTACCTGAAGAAGAGGTTTCCCGCCATCCGGAGCCGTTTCCCGCCATTTTCAGCCGTCTCCCGCCATCTTCTGTCGGTTCCCGCCATCTTCAGCCGTTTTCCCGCCATCGGACGCCATCTTCAGGACACCGCGCGGGAAGAAGAGGGGCGTGGACGCCCAAACCGCGCGAGACCCGAAGCTCCGCCCCATGCACCGACGCTGCGCAAGGTCCTGGAAGGGAGAGAGAGCGACGCTGACGTCACCAGGACGCGACGCAATGTCCTCGTCCAGAGCAGCACCAGCGGAGCCACGGCCTACAGAAGAGGATCGTCGGAAGGTAGGCCACGCTTAACTAGGGGGGAAGAAGATGTCGGACACGGAGGCGCCCACTACCACCAGCGCAGCTGCAGCAGCGGTGATGCCATTTCCCTGCCTTACATCCCTGGAGCGGCCTGGCTGCCTAAGTATTCAGGGGAGCCCCATGCCCTAACTGACTTTAAGGAAAGGCTGTACAGTTTATTCCAAGTTTACCCCCTGACAGAGGAACAGAAGGTTAGCATACTGACAGGGCAGTTAACTGGCGCAGCCCAGCGGGAGGAAAAGTCATGGCCCGCTGAGGAGAAAAGAACTGTGAAGGGTATTCTGGCCCGGCTGCGGGGTACCTTTGACACACGTACCTCCGCTGAAATTAAAATGAGGTTCTATGGATGTAAGCAGCGGACACAGGACAGCATCAGAGACTATGCCCTAAATTTGCAGGAAGCCTTGAGAGCCATCCAACAAGCTGACCCTGGCAGCGTGCAGGATACGGATAAGCTACTAACAGAGCAGTTCATAGAAGGTCTGCTGTCTAGCGCCCACAGGACCCAGCTGCTCCTCATGTTCTTTCAGAACCCTGACCTGACCTTTGCCCAATTTAAGGACAGGGCCATAAGGGTGCTCCGTGAACCCGCAACAAGTGGCGCTATAAACCCCCGGCGCCCTGCTCTCACCTACCACCAGGAGGCGGCGCCCTCCTCTATGGACTCTGTGGGGGCCGATGCACAGGCCCTGAACCAAGCCCCGTCGAAAGATCTGCATCACCAAGTCCTGGAGCTGACCAGGAGCGTCGCGGCGTTGACCAGGACCGTCCAGGCGTTACAAGTGGACCCGTCAAGACCCATCGAGTTGGCTTCAAGTCCGGAGGATGTCCCGTGGCGTCGACAGAGAAGGACCCCGTCGTTCCGAGGGAGGCCCACAGACCGCTACGCAGAGGATGGACAGCCCATTTGCCGTCGATGCAACCAGCCCGGACACATTTCCAGGTACTGTAATTTAAACGGGTCCAACCTGGGGCAGAGGGCCAACCCCCAGGCATAAGATCACCAGGCCCTTACAATTGGCGTAATAAGTACGTTGGGGGGCGCCCGGTTTTACCCGTGGTGCTGGATGGTATCCCCATGAGCGCCTTGCTGGATACCGGGTCGCAAGTAACCACTATCCCTTATGTACTTTTTAAGCAGTATTGGACTGATGCTGATATAACACGGTATCCAGACAGTGACTTGAGCATCATCGCCAGTAATGGCTTGCCCGTGCCGCAGATGGGGTTCAAAGAGATGACCATTAAGATTGGTAAAGTTGAACTGCTGGCACAGGGAGTGATTATTGTGGACATTGACCGTCGTGAAAGTCACCCTAAAATAACTGTGGGTACTAACGTGATTGAAAATTGTCTTTCAGAGGTAATTGTAATTCTACAACAGGTGGCGGTGAATGCTAGTTCCAGCCAACAGAGAGTCCTCAACAAGGAGATAAAAGCCCCGATGAGACGGCAGCAGGTAGAACTGTCTGGTGGTGAGATTGGTAGCGTAAGAATGAGTGGCCCATTCTCCATTTCCATGCCTCCCAAAAGAGAAATAATGATCTGGTGTCGGACTGCAATCGGGTTGAGAGGTAGAGACTACAAGCCATGGTAGAACCCGTGTACTCAGACAACAGGCCCACCATTTTGACAGCCCGGGAGGTGGTTGATGTCTGTCATGGGAGGGTGCCCGTCCGCATCCTCAACATTGGGGAGAGGGAGGAACATTTACCCAGGTACGCTACACTTGCCAAACTGTTTGCGGTTGAGCACAAAGCTATCAGGGCGGTGGAACCCTTGCCTCCATCTCCACAGGCGGAGGGTAATGGCTCCCAGAAACAAAAGGAGGACTAGTGCCAGAAACTCCATGTGGGTGCTGACTCCACTCCCCTGCACCAAAAACAAGGAGTCTACCGGGTGGTACAGGAGTACGAGAGAGTCTTTAGTAAGCACCCGCTAGACTTCGGCAGAGTAAAGGGGATAGAACACCACATCCCCACAGGGAGCCACCCACCAATAAAAGAGAGACACAGACCTGTACCCCCTGCACATTATCAGAACGCCAAGAGTATGCTGCGGGAAATGAAAGAAGCTGGGGTCATTAGAGATAGCTGTAGCCCCTGGGCAGCCCCCCTGGTTCTGGTTAAAAAGAAAGACGGCACCATGAGAATGTGCGCAGACTATAGACAAATCAACCGTATCACCCACAAAGACGCATATCCACTGCCTAGAATAGAGGAGTCTTTAGCCGCACTAAAATCAGCTAACTTCTTTTCTACTTTGGACCTTACTAGCGGGTACTGGCAGGTTCCTGTGGCAGAGGCTGACAAGGAGAAGACCGCCTTCACCACCCCGATGGGACTGAGCGAGTTCAACTGTATGCCCTTCGGGCTCTGCAACGCACCAGGGACCTTCCAGAGGCTGATGGAATGCTGTCTAGGGCACCGAAACTTCAAGACGGTCCTCCTTTACCTGGACGACGTGATCGTCTATTCGAAGACTTACGAGGATCATCTAAAGCAACCTGGCCCAGGTGTTCGAAGCCCTGGCAGGCTATGGCCTGAAGGTGAAACCATCAAAGTGTCACCTGTTGAAACCAAAGGTCCAGTACCTAGGGCACGTGGTAAGTGCGGAAGGAGTAGCCCCCGACCCTGACAAGGTCACAGCAATCAAGAGCTGGCCAAGCCCCTCGATCATCAAGGAAGTGAGGCAATTCCTCGGGTTGGTAGGCTACTACCAAAGGTTCATCCCCGGGTTCACTAAGATGGCAGCTCCTATGCAGGATCTCCTGATAGGACAGTCTAAGTCCAGAAGCCAAAAGCCACCCTTCAAGTGGGATAAACCGGAAGAGGAGTCCTTCCGTCAGTTGAAGATGGCCCTCACAGGGGGTGAGATCCTGGGCTACCCAGATTATGGCCAGCCTTTTATTCTCCACACAGACGCCAGTAATGTGGGACTGGGAGCCGTACTGTCACAAAACCAACAAGGCAGAGAAAGCGTGATCACGTACGCCAGCCGGAAGCTGAGGCCCACCGAGAGGAACCCGGAGAATTACAGCTCCTTCAAGCTAGAATTCTTGGCGGTGGTGTGGGCCGTAACGGAACGCTTCAAGCATTACCTGGCCTCCGCAAAGTTCACTGTGTATACGGATAACAACCCGTTAACCCACCTAGACAGTGCAAGACTTGGTGCCTTGGAACAGCGGTGGATGGCCCGTCTCTCCAATTATGACTTCGTGATCAAGTACCGGGCAGGCAAAACCAATGCCAACGCTGACGCCTTATCGAGAATGCCTCACTTACCTGAAGGTGACGAAGACCCAGAAGAGCTGGAGGAGGTAGAACTCCCCGCGTTTCACCGGTACGGAGCCGCTCAATACTCCCACCGCGTGAAGGAGGAAGATTTAACAACCGTTATGATCAATCCCCTACCTCACCACAGCTGGGCCGAGACCCAAGATAGTGACCCTGTCATCCGCCTAGTGAAAGATCTGCTGACCCGGGAAGACGCCCGCTTAGATCCGGATGCCCCAGAGGAAGCCAAGCAGCTATGTTAAGAGAAGAGAAAGCTGTTCCTCTACGAAGGCAAGCTGTGCAGAAGGCTTGTAAACCACCGGACACACGAGCTGACCTGGCAAGTCGTGGTCCCAAGGCGGGATGCAGCTATGGTCCTGGGGGCTTACCATGACAGAGCGGGGCACTTCGGTTGGAAGAAACTGGAGTTCCTGCTAAGAGGACGGTTCTTTTGGGTCGGCATGAGAGGGGCTGTAGAGAAGTGGTGCAGGGACTGTGGCCCTTGTAACTTAAGGAGAAAAGACCGCACCAGCCAGAAGACACCCTTGAAGCCCATCGTCACCCAGCAGCCTCTTGAGCTGGTAGCTCTGGACCACGTCAAATTGGCTCCAAGCCGGTCAGGATACATCTACACCCTGACAATCGTGGACCACTATTCCCGTTCTCTAGTGGTGGTCCCGGTAAAAGACTTGACAGCCCAAACAGCGGCCAGAGCCTTCCAGCAATACTTCTGCCGTCCACACGGGTATCCGGAACAGGTCCTGACGGACCAGGGTCCAGCGTTCGAAGCTGAAATCTTCCAAGAATTCTGCAACCTCTATGGCTGTAAGAAGATTCGGACAACGCCTTACCACCCACAAACCAACGGGATGTGTGAGAAAATGAACAATATAGTCATTGATCTCCTGAAGACGTTGCCCCTGGAGGAACGCAGCCTGTGGCCAGAAAAACTGCCGGATCTAATAGACTTATACAACCAAATCCCGGTGAATGCTACAAACTGCACCCCGGCTTACCTGATGCGAGCTAGACCAGGTAAGCTGCCCGTAGACCTGGAGATGGGAGTCCTAACACCTGAGGACACCTCCCCGGATGCAGACTGGGATACGGAAAGGCAACTGCAGTACAAGAATGCACAGGAGAGTGTGGAGAAGAGCCTGGCCCAGGTGAGAGAAAGGCAAGAAAGACTCTTCAACCAACACGCCCCTGCTGGTCCGCTAGAACCTGGTGAGCAGGTCCTGAAGTGAAAGAGAAGGCTTCACAAGTTGGACGACCAGTGGGAAAGGGAGCCCTACACCGTACTGCAGTCTGTTCACGACAACCCGAAGGTGTGCGTGATCACCAAGGATGGAGGAGAAACCACTAGTACTGTCTCCAGAGACCACCTAAAAAGGTGCCCCGAGCAACTCCGTAGTGCAGAAGAGGATCAAAGTGACCTTGAACCCGCAGAGGACAAGGAAGAAATGATCAGCACCGTTCTCGGAGAGTTTCCTCAGTCCTGGACTCGAATAAATGATGCCATAGTGGTACCCGTCCTGCATTTCCTGCAACCGACTGAGCAATAACCTGCACCAGAGCCGGAAGGTGAAGAAGAGCAAGCAGTTCCAGAGGCGGAAGAGCCTGTACCAGCAGTCCAGGAGAATCAACCCTCTGCTGACAGTGAGCCTGCCATGCCTGCGGTAAGCCAAAGGACCCGCAGACAGCTGCCTGCCCTGCCTGTAAGTCCAGCTGGTAGCTGTACCCCTAACGCTAGTGGGGAAAGCCAGGTCGGTCCACCACCAGACAGTGGGTTAAGGAGGTCAACCAAGAGCACAAAGGGGCAGATACCCGCTTGCTGGAGAATATAGGGTGCACTAAAATTGTAAATAACCCTGTTGCCAAATGTTAAAATGTTTGCCAAATTACCTGCATGATTATTAATAGTGTATTTCAGTTTCTTGCAGTTACCGTACGGACTCAAAGGTTATGGACTTTTAATAACCGGGACTTTGTATGGACTGCGTTCGGAGCCTGACCAAGGAATGAACTAAGACTGTGAAGGACTTGGGGTAGGACAGACCCCCACCTGGTTAAGGCTTCCCGTTGTGTTGGTGAGATGGACACCCGGTCACAGACCACACTGTGACCTTAAGAACTCAACCTGTGCGTCGTTTGTCTGCTAATGTTTTATAGTCATGTATATTATCTTTGTTTACTGTTTAGTCCCGGAGTACTAAATTCTACTAGGGGGGAATGTGTTACCCTGGCCTGGATGCCACAAATATAATAAAGCTGTGTCTGAGAGCAAGGGGGAGGTTCTCTGGTCAGGGGAACATTAGCATGCAATACCTCCTGTCTCAGGCCAGTAGGGGGAGGAGGCTGCCCCTATAAAAGCTGGAACTGGGGGCAGGATTAGGGAGAACTGGACGACCTGTCTCTGGATAGAGAAGTGTCCCAGAGCAGTGAGGGACAGTTGTTTTGCACCCTAAGAGGACGTGTGGCAGTAGGAGAGCCACAAGCCAGGGACAAGAGGTGAAGTACGCCTGTCCTGGCAGATAAAGAACCAAATTTACCAGACTTTGGCGTCTGAGGCTGTGAGGATTCCACGTCCTACAGCAGATAACCAGTCCGCAGGGGACTGTACGTTCCTTGGCCTAAGAAGCCCGGAGGTTCCGCCACATCAGAAGGGACCAGCAGAGCCGTACCAGGCCGGGAGTAGAAAGGAACCCACGTTGCAAACCATATGGGCGAGAAGACACGGTGAGCTCGGGACCGTGGGCTGTTACCCTACCAGGAGGAGATAGCCAGAAGGAGCGCAGAGAGCACGGTAGGCTTACACCCTCACCCTGACCAGGGCCAATTTCCCAATTGCTCTCAGACATCCAGGTCCCCTCCTAGCCGGGACTGTTTGTGGGTCAGTTCACCTGTTCTAGTAAAGACCCTGGACTGCAACCTGTTGTCTGTGTGCTCCTTGCTCCTCCAGCACTAACGGTACTGGGACGCCCTACACCATCACCCCATCTTCCATTATACTGCTCTGAGTGCCCCACGGCCCAGGGGGCGAGTCACATACCGTCCTCTCTTGCTAGATATATAATGCAATGACAGCTGATGGAGCATGGGAAAGCTTCTTTTCTGATGGAGCAGCTGATGGACTGGTCTTCTGATCACCGGCTGCTCCATCAGAAGTCATTTTATATCTAACAAGATAGTACTATATAATAAAAGAGGGCGCTTTTAGTAACAAAAATAACAACAATACATTATCTAAGGGACAACACTTTACATAACAGCAGAGGAAGCTATATAATAAGAGAAGGCACAATATATAGCTAGAGAGGATGGTACGTAATAATGGAGGGTGTTATACATAATAAAAGAGGAAACTATGTAACTAAGGATGGCGCTATACATAATAAGTGGGTACACTATATACTAAGGGACTGGGCTATACATAATAAGGCTACATTCCTGTATCCGTGCAGTGTCAGTGTGCTGCCCGCTTTTAGAGACGCATTGAGCATGTCCTATTCTAATCCTTAATATTGGATTAGAACAAAACATTCTCTGACCCTCTCGGATCTCATTCTCAGATCCTTGATTTTCTCAGTTGTGTGAATGGTTCTATAAATCTCTACGAGTCCGTGTGCCATCCAATAAAAAAATCTGGCAGCTCACAGACATTTCACACAAATGTGAGAATGCAGCCTAATGGATTTTACAGATAACATTATCACTCCAAGTCACACAGTGCAGATACAGAATAATATTTACATCCAGGAACATATCGCTGACAGAGTTATTTTCTGCTGTTTCTTCTCCATCTGGTCAGACCTTCATGTCGACATCTCCCAACCACAACTCGTAATGATGATCACTGCAGACCTGAAAATAACAAGGACACACAAATTGTATAGATACATGCGTCTCCCTTGCACTGCAACCCTGAATACAGATATGTACCCAGCCATTAATATACTATTAGCCACGTAGTAATCAAAATATGTGATAAGCATGTGATAAGATGGTGCCCCCCATTCAGGACTGGTTTTAGACAAAGAGGGGCCCTAGGCAAAAGTTTCACCATCACACAGAAACATTTCGGTTGTATTTACATGTTGAATTCAGGCCGTTAAATAAGCGTGATCGACAGTATTGAAGTTGTTTGGCGCTTGTTTTCCGACTTTTTTACACAGGCTGAGGAAGAATGATGAGCACAGAACGATCACTAATAGATCAATCTGTCCCCATACATATCATGTTATTAGCAGCATATCTGCAGTTTTCACCAGGTGATGTGCTGCTGAGAACAATGATTTTTGTTCCAGCATAAACAATCCAATCACGAGATGAATAGGTAGCATTTTGCTTGTTTAGTATAATGCACGCCATAGTCCTCCACATAGTAAAATTCATCCCATAGTCCTCTATATAGTAGAATGTGCCACATAGTCCTCCATATGGCATAATGCACCCTCATAGTCTTCCATAGAGTATTCTGTCCCCATAGTCCTCCATATTGTATAATGCACTCCCCATAGTCCTCCATATTGTATACTGCACCCCATAGTCCTCCATATTGTATAATGCACCCCCATAGTCCTCCATATTGTATAATGCATCCCATAATCCTCCATATTGTATAATGCACTCCCCATAGTATATGGCATCCCCATAGTCCTCCATACAGTATAATGCACTCCCTATAGTGCTCCATACAGTATAATGCACCCGGTAGTCCTCAATACAGTATAATCCAGCCCCCATAGAGTATAATGCAGTCCCAGTACTGTATAATGCAGCCCTAATGCTGTATAATGTAGCGCCCCCATACAGTATAATGCAGCAATATAGAGTATAATGAAGCCCCATACAGTATAATGCAGCCATATAGAATATAATGCAGCCCCAAACAGTATAATGCAGCCCCCATATAGAGTATAATGCAGCCCCCATATAGAGTATAATGCAGCCGCCGTATAGAGTATAATGCAGCAGCTATATAGAGTATAATGCAGCCCCCATATAGAGTATAATGCAGCAGCCATATAGAGTATAATGCAGCAGCCATATAGAGTATAATGCAGCCGCCATTATAGAGTATAATGTAGCCACCATATAGAGTATAATGCAGCCCTTATATAGAGTATAAAGCAGCAGCCATATACAGTATAAAGTAGCCCCCATATAGAGTATAATGCAGCAGATATATAGAGTATAATGCAGCCCCCTTATAGAGTATAATGCAGCAGCCATATAGAGTATAATGCAGCCCCCATATAGAGTATAATGCAGCAGCCATATAGAGTATAATGCAACCCCCATATAGAGTATAATGTATCCCCCATATAGAGTATAATGCAGCCCCCATATAGAGTATAATGCAGCAGCCATATAGAGTATAATGCAACCCCCATATAGAGTATAATGTATCCCCCATAGAGTATAATGCAGCCCCCATATAGAGTATAATGTAGCAGCCATATAGAGTATAATGTAGTCCTCATATAGAGTATAATGCAGCAGCCATATACAGTATAACATAGGCCCCATATAGAGTATAATGCAGCAGCCATATACAGTATAATGTAGTCTGTAGTCCCCATATAGAATATAATGCAGCAGCCATGTACAGTACAACGCAGCCCCCATATAGAGTATAATGCAGCAGCCATATAGAGTATAATGCAGCCGCCGTATAGAGTATAATGCAGCAGCTATATAGAATATAATGCAGCCCCCATATAGAGTATAATGCAGCAGCCATATAGAGTATAATGCAGCAGCCATATAGAGTATAATGCAGCCGCCATTATAGAGTATAATGTAGCCACCATATAGAGTATAATGCAGCCCTTATATAGAGTATAAAGCAGCAGCCATATACAGTATAAAGTAGCCCCCATATAGAGTATAATGCAGCAGATATATAGAGTATAATGCAGCCCCCTTATAGAGTATAATGCAGCAGCCATATAGAGTATAATGCAGCCCCCATATAGAGTATAATGCAGCAGCCATATAGAGTATAATGCAACCCCCATATAGAGTATAATGTATCCCCCATATAGAGTATAATGCAGCCCCCATATAGAGTATAATGCAGCAGCCATATAGAGTATAATGCAACCCCCATATAGAGTATAATGTATCCCCCATATAGAGTATAATGCAGCCCCCATATAGAGTATAATGTAGCAGCCATATAGAGTATAATGTAGTCCTCATATAGAGTATAATGCAGCAGCCATATACAGTATAATGTAGTCTGTAGTCCTCATATAGAATATAATGCAGCAGCCATGTACAGTACAATGCAGCCCCCATATAGAGTATAATGCAGCAGCCATATACAGTACAATGTAGCCCCCATATAGAATATATTATGCAGCATCCATATACAATATAATGAAGCCCCCATACAGAGTATAATGCAGCAGCCATATACAGTATAATGTAGCCCCCATATAGAATATAATGCAGCAGCCATATACAGTATAATGTAGCTCCCATATAGAGTATAATGCAGCATCCATAAAGTATAATGTAGCCCCCATATAGAGTATAATGTAGCCCCCATATACAGTATAACGCAGCAGTTCCCCCAGTCCTCTAGTATTATTATGGCCTCAGTGAGTTAAAAAATAAATATACTTAAATACTTATCTCCCCTCCTCGTTCCCCCGCAGCTTCGGGCTCTGCAGCACGTCGCAGTAGCTCCACTGCCCTGCACAGCATGGCGTGCAATGACGTCATGAGGCTGCGGCAGAATGGGAATGATGGGAGAGAGAGAGCGTCACATGACGCGCTCTCCTCCAGCATTACCAACAACTGTATTGGCATCTATGCCACTGATGCTCACTGGCCCCACAGTGGCCGGGCGGTGGCATTCCAGTGGCCCTTGGGAGAGTGGGGGCCCTAGGCTAATGCCTAGTCTGCCTGCCCCTAATGCTGACCCTGCCCCCATTACCTATAATCTCTGCCGCCCAATATTATAAATTCTTCAGTCTCTGTGACTCTCCCCAATTAACTGTAAGACTATGTGCACCCGAAAAATATGCTAGGTTTTAGAATTTTTTGCTGCAAATCCTGAACGTGTGTACATAGCCTTAGTCCCTGTCCTGTGTCCCATCCCCAATTCATTTTAAGTACTTGATAGCATCATAATGAATTTGCGAGTAGGAGAAGACATTATCAGGTACTGACCATCCTCAGCCACCTCCCAATTCATTACAAGTCCCTGATAGCGTCTTCTCCCACCTTTCAATTCATTATAAAGTGTCCTATGCACCTTGCCCCCTCCTCTCCCACTCCTCAATAAATTTTAAGTCCCTGATAATATCATAATGAATTGTTAGATGGGGGAGGATGCTATCAGGGACTTAGCACCCTCTCCACTACCCAATTCATTTTACATAGATATCTAATGTCCTCCTCCCCCTCCCCTTGTTCATAAGTCCATTATAAGTCCCCCTTACTCCCATCCCAATCCCCCACCACCCTCATTGTCCCCTCCCTCAACCCCTCATTTTCCTCTCCCCCACATCCCTCATTGTCATCTACCCCACACCCTCATTGTCATTTCTCCCAATCCATCATTGTCCTCTCCCCCACCCCCCTCATTGTCCTCTCCTCCACTCCCATCATTGTCCTCTCCTCCACTCCCATCATTCTCCTCTCCCCAATCCCATCATTGTCCTCTCCTCCACCCCCATTACTGTCCTCTCCTCCACCACCAGCATTGTCTTCTCCCCAACATCTCCATCATTGTTCTCCCCCACCTCCATTATTGTTTTCCCCCACCACCCCCATCATTGTTCTCCCCCACTTCCATCATTTTTTACCCCCACCTCCATCATTGTTCTCTCCCACCACCCCCATCATTGCTCTCCCCCACCACCCCATCACTGTTCTCCCCCACCTCCATCATTGTTCTCCCCCACCATTCCCATCATTGTACGCACCATCACCCCATCATTGTTCTCCCCTACCTCTGTCATTGTTCTGTCCCACCTCCAGCATTGTTCTCTCCCACCACCCCATCATTGTTCTCCTCCATCACCCTCATCATTGTTCTCTCCCACCTTCATCATTGTTCTCCTTCACCACCCCATCATTGTTCTCCCCCTGGGATTGGTTACAAAAAGCCATCACAACACTCACCTCTTCATCCGTTCCCCTGCAGCATTGTTATCACCGGCAACTTTCTCTCTGACACAGGCGAAAGCTGCATACTGACGTAATCAAGCCACACGCGCCTGTGTCAGACAGAAAGCGCTGGGCAGGAAGCAGAGGATGTGTTCCTGCAGCTCCCAAACATGATGAGGACAATCTGGCCATGGGCCCCCTGGAGTTTCGGGCTCCAAGAAACAGGCCAGATTGCCCTAATTATTAGCCGCCCTGCAAGGGCCCCCTTCCACCTCCTGGCCCCGATGCAACTGCACCGGCTGCACCGGCGGTATGTCTGCCCCTGCCTATAGAGGTCTATATACAAAGCCTTAAAAAAATATTTATACCCAGTGAATATTTTAAAATTTTTTCATGCTACACACAAAAACGTAAATGTGTTTTTTGGGGATATGTAATATTCCAACCCAGAGTAGCAAGTATTTTTGAAGTATAAGGCTACGTTCACACGTTGAGTATTTGGTGAGTTTTTTTACCTCAGTATTTGTAAGCCAAAACTAGGAGTGGGTAAAAAATGCAGAAGTGGTGACTTGTTTCTATTATACTTTTTGTTATAGAAAATTGAAAATATTCTTTCTCCCCCTGAAGTCCCTCTTGCCCCTCCATTATCCACCATTTGTCAAAGGACCAAGAGCTGACACTTGGACCAACTGCTTCCATGTGATATGATCTGCAACATGTGCTAAGGAAAGAAGGGGGAAAGCTGTCCCTACAGTAAGACTAAGCTGAATCCCTACGATGTTGCGGGCTGCCTGTTCCTAGCGAACAGACCCGCCTTAGTCCTCGGCTAGTCTGAACGAAGACCTATAGCATAAGGGGAGGGGTCCCTAAAAGGACTGGAACAAAAAAGGGACACCTCCTAAACAGAGAAGTTATTGCAGAACACCAAAAGACAAACTGACAAACTGACAAAAAGGTACTAGAGGTCCCAGAAGGAGCAAGCGAAGTGACAGATATAGGCACCGAAGCACCTGGCTAGAGAAACAGTCAAACAACACTGAAGTCCAGCACAGCCAGGAGGGCGGAGCTGGAATATAAAGGCAGGTGGTCACGTGACCGCAAAACACCAGATGGAAAAAACAAACAGGAGGGTTCTAACACTATGCAAATTAACACACACAGCAGAAGTCACTTGTAGACAAATGCAGCACAAAGAATGGTGCTACAAACCCAATAAGCATGCGAGTGTATTTCCCCCTGACAGAGGCAGGGGATAATTAGACACAGGCTTGCGATGAATTTACACCTAGCTCAGGAAACTTTATTCCCAGGACGTCAAAGAAAATTTAACAGAGGTCTGGTAGTCCGCCCGGAGCCGATATGCAATATGGAATATTGGAAGTTCCATAATTCTGCTAATAATGAGGCCCATATTTTTAGTGGCAGGGTCAGCTCAGGAACAATATGCTTATTTTCCCATCGCTGTAAGCCCCTCCGGGGGCCTGTGGCACAAAGGTAACGAAATAGCAGCCGCAACTGTGTCATGTGTGGTCTCTACCGGAAGGTAAATTCATATCGGAAAAGATAAGTTATCACAAAAACCAGATATTTTAATAAAAATGTGCAGGCTGGAGACCAGCCCCCATGATGTCAGAACATGGGATGTGTGGGCAGGTCTCCCCTTAGGCATAAAAGAATACACTGAGGTTGGAGTATTATTCATTGCCGGGAGTATATATTTATTATAGCAAAGTATACTGTTCGATAATAGTCTAATCAAGCGGAGTGTCTCCCCTTCACCTATATTGAATTGTCTCAACGATCTTATAGTAAGTTTCTGCTTTAATCCTTATTATTTTGTGTAACTGCATATCTATTGTATTATCCCCTTTTGTAAAATCTTTGTATATTTTTCCAAAACACTGAAGCTGGCAGTAAACGTACGGGGCATATACACATATTCCATGTGTTGGAATCCGGAGGTGTGATGCCATATGCTTTCTGCTCGCTTGCCGATGGCTCAGTAGTGAATAGTCGGGTTCATGTGCTCGTGAATCCCTGACGAAATCCGGACAGAGTAACGGCAACGGTGAGATATTGTGTTTTTTAATGGATTCAGGGTATTTTGAGGGGGCCTAATTCAAAAATCCCCTTACTTTTGCTGAATTGGTTCTAATTTTTGAAATTATCATCCATCAAAATAATGCATTCTCCCAATGTGACTTGTGTGTGATAACAAATGCAATAGCTTTTGATCTTTTGGTCTGTCTTTTGACAGTGTCTTAGGTAATGAAATATCCCATATACCGTATATACTCGAGTATAAGCCGACTTTTTCTGCACATTTTTTATGCTGAAAAAGCCCCCTTTGGCTTATACTCGGGTATATACTTATATATACATGTGGGGTGGGGGGTTACGGCTACAGAGGAGTGGGCACAGGCAGTAGCCACTGCTGCAGTTGCCACGTGTGCCCGCTGCTAAGGAAAATTAATATTCACCCCTCTCCACGCACATGGGAGTGGAGAGATGTAAATATTCATTCTCCTTAATAGCGCAGTGTGAGTCGCAGCTGCCGCTTCCTGCAGCGGCTCAGCGATCCTCTGAACCTGCTATTAGAGAGAATGAATATTCATTCTTCTCCACCCCCATGGGCGTGCAGGAGAGTGAATATTAATTCTCTTTAGTAGCGGGCACATGTGATCGCAGAGACGCCACAGAAAGCGGCAGCTGCGACTCATACTGCCCTATTAAGGAGAATGACTGACTATTCTCTCCTCTCCACGTCCATAGTCCCGGCATGGAGAGGAGTGAATATCCTGGCACCTCACCTTGGCATCTGAGGGCGCGTGGTTGTGATGTCATGCGCTGCTCAGATGCTGAGGTGAGATGCTTGCAGACAGGACGCAGCGCTGGAGCAGTGGGGAGGAAGGTGAGTAGGAGTGTTTATTTTTTTCATGTGTGCAGTGATGGAGGGCCATGTATACCAGGATTGGGATGATGGGGCCATGCATACCAGGATTGGGGATGAGGGGTGCCATACCTACCAGGATTGGGATGAGGGGGCCATGCATACCAAGATTGGGGATGAGGGGCGCCATTCATACCATGATTGGGATGAGGGGTGCCATGCATACCAGGATTGGGATGAGGGGTGCCATGCATACCACGATTAGGATGAGGGGTGCCATGCACACCAGGATTGGGACGAGGGGTGCCATGCATACCAGGATTGGGGATGAGGGGGCCATGCATACCAGGATTGGGGATGAGAGGGCCATGCATACCAGGATTGGGGAATAGTGGGCAATATCTTACCAGGATGGGGAAATTTACCAATAGCTGCAGCATTTTCCACCCTAGGCTATACTCGAGTCAATAAGTTTTCCAAGTTTTTTGTGGTAAAGTTAGGGGCCTCGGCATTATATTCAGGTTGGCTTATACTCGAGTGTATATGGTAATTATTTTGTATTTCAATTTGTAGGCTTACAATGCTATAAAAGCGACTTTTTGAAGCCAGAATTCTACTGTAAGTAATTAATTAACTACTAAATATCTTAGAAACTAGAGGCAATCTGGCAAAACCGAAGTAATATTCTTAATCAGCACCATAAACTTAATATAAAACCATTCATACATCGTTGGCACCAAAATCACTGTAAACCAGTGTTAAAAATGAGATATAGGTTTGGACTGTGAATGTCCAATTACACGTGTAGCACCCTGAGGATTCGGCTGCTACAGGGGTATTGCACCTCAACCCAGAGGTGTGATATTCCACTCCCGGGTAAGGATGGAGTGTGGAACTGAGCTCGGAAAGCTGCATGCACTACACACATCCCATTTCCGAGGAACAGACCAACGGTACTCCCACTTAGAAATGTGCAGGTACGACCGAGTCTGTTCCTGGCTGGAGTGGGAGGGGGGTGGTACATCCCAGTAGTGTAGGGGCAGATAGGGGGAGCAGCCTGGGTAAAGATAGGAGCTCATTGGGTGCTGGTCACCTGAGCTCACACATAGAGGGAGTATTTAAGGTGGGCACCATCTAAGATCAGGGTCAGTCTGTGAAAGGTCAGTCTGTGAGGAGTCAGTCAGCCTTTTGCAGAGAAGCCAGAGGAAGAGGAGCAGAGCAGCCCCAGGCCCAGAGAGAGTGAGAGAGGAGAGCCAGAAAGACCCAGAGGGGGAGACAGAAAGGAACTCTGAGAACCCAAGTACAACCCCAGGGTGAAGAGTTGGCAATAGGGTACCGGATCCCAAACTGGTGGGGGCTAAAGCATACCTCAGCCAGAGACCGGAGGCCGTGGGCAGGATCTGCCACGGCCACCCACCACATCCACCCTGAAGGCAAACCACGTGTAGGGTCAGGGAACCCAAGGCCAAGGGTCTCCCAACAGAAGGCCCGAGGGAGCTGGACCTAGGTGGATCCCTGGTGGGGACGGCCAGAAGAAAGGACAAGAAGGAGGGCTCAGGGACACGCTCCGGACTTGCTTGGGGGTTGGCTGAATCCAGGACCTGGTGGACGCAGCACGGCTCGGGTGGTCACTGAAGGCCGGAGTGACCGGAATATCTGCAGTAAGTAAACACCCTGAACTGCACAACCCGACTCTGTCTTTACTTATCATCTACGCTGCACCACCACAACCCCCATCCTCTGCACCTGACCCCCTGAGGCCATACCCCTCCCGTTGGGGGTTATACTATCTGAAGCTGCACCAACACCATCAGCCTCAGCGGACCCTGCTGCAGCGGCGGCCGTAGTGACCGCAATCCAACGGGTGGCGTAGTCGACATAACGAACTTTGTAACATCTGTAGGACTGCCACATACTCTGAGCTTGACACCCTGGGCACGGACCGGGTCACAGCCACTCGGAGACTACAACCCCCATCTGATCCGGCTCCGGGTATTCCCCTAAAGAATATGGCCCAGGGGGTGCGTCACACGCATGAATTATATATTATTTATTTTGCATTGCTTATATAGCACTATCATATTTTGCAGCGCTTTACATACATTATTATTTCTGTTCTCAATGGGGCTCAAAATCTAAATTCCCTATCAGTACATCTTTGGAGTGTGGGAGGAAACCCATGCAAACACAGGGAGAATATACAAACTCCTTGCAGATGTTGTCCTTGGTGGGATTTAAACCCAGGACCCCAGCGCAGCAAAGCTGCAGTGCTAACCACTGAGCCCCCATGCTGCCCTATGATATGCTTTGATATAAACCATTCCATTGTAGCTCTGGCAGTATGTTCAGGGTGGTTGTTGTTGGAAGGTGAACCTATGCCCAAGGCTCAAGTCTTTTGCAGCCTCTAACAGGTTTTCCTCAAGGATTGCCCTGTATTTTCCTCCATCCGTCTTTCCATTAACTTTGACCAGCTTCCCTGTTCCCTGCTGAAGAAAAGCATCCACGCAGCATGATGCTGCCACCATCATGTTTGAAAGTGGTGTTTTCAGAGTTATGTGCAATCAAAAAGTTCTACTTTGGTATCATCTGACCAGAGCACCTTCTTCCTCATGCTAGCTGTGGAAGCATGGTTTTTTACAAACTGCAAACAGGACTTGTTATGACTTGCTTTAAAAAATGACTTTCTTCTTGCCTTAAAGACCAGATTTGTGGAGCATATGACTAATATTTGTCCTGGACAGATCCTCCCTCCTGAGCTGTGGATATAAGCAGATCCTCCAGAGTCACCATACTGCTTCTCTAATTAGTGCTCTCCTCGCTTGGGATGTCAGTTTAGGTGGATAGCCATGTCTTGGTAGGTTTGCAGTTGTGCCATACTCCCTCCGTTTTTGAAATGATTGATTGAACAGTGCTCCGTTAGATGTTCAGAGCTTGGGCTATTTTTCTTATAACCTAACCCTGCTTTACTATTTTCCACAACTTTATCCCTGACCTGTCTGGTGTGTTCCTTGGTTTTCATGATGCTATTTGATCCCTAATGTTCTCAAACAAACCTATAAAGCATTCACAGAACAGCTGTAGTTATACTAAGAATAAATTACACATAGGTGGACTCAATTTACTAATTATGTGACTTCTGAAGGCAGTTGGTCACGCAGAATTTTACTTAGGGATATCAAACTACAAGGGGCTTGTAGCATCGGCGTCTCTGCCCCGTACTAGGCAGAGACGCCGTCCCTCTCACCTCCCCGCTCCTGGCGCGGCGTCCTCCAGCGCTTCTCTCCCCGCTGCTTCCGGCACGCGCTCCTTCCCCGGCAGTGTGCTTAGGGCGCGCGCGCGCTCCCCCTCTCTTAAAGGGACCGCGCGCGCCGTCCTAAGGAGTCCCCGGCCAATTGCCAGAGGACCTCCCATATTTAAGGCACCTCCTCCAAAATGGAGATGCCCGAGCAATGTTGTTGCAAAGCCTTCACTCTGCTTCAGCCCTCAGGTCCCGTTACCAGTTACCTGCCAGTCACCTGTCAGATTCCTGCCTGTTTCCTGCCAGTCACCTGCCAGATTCCTGCTTGATACCCACCTGATGTCCGTTTACCTGCTTGCAAGCCTGCGGTCCAACGGTCTGCCTTCCGACACCTGTCAGTCTGGCTATGGACCAGCCTGCCCGCTCACCTGGGAGCGCTCATCTGCTACCTGCCTGCTAGCCTACCTGGAGGCTCCGCCGTCACTTGCCGTGACCACCTGCCTGTCCAGAGACTCTTGCCTGCTCACCTGGGAGCGCTCACCTGCTACCTGTCTGCTAGCCTACCTGGAGGCTCTGCCGTCACTTGCTGTGACCACCTGCCTGTCCAGAGACTCTTGCCCGCTCACCTGGGAGCGCTCACCTGCTACCTGCCTGCTAGCCTACCTGGAGGCTCTACCGTCACTTGCCGTGACCACCTGCCTGTCCAAAGACTCTCGCCCGCTCACCTGGGAGCACTCACCAGCCACCTGCCTGCTGTCCTTCTACCCAGAGACAGTCCCAGTCACTTGCCGTGAGTACCCGTCCTTCTACTCAGAGACTGTCCCTGTCACTTGCCGTGACTACCTGCCCTTCTACCCAGAGACTGTCCCTGTCACTTGCCGTGACTACCTGCCCTTCTACCCAGAGACTGTCCCTGTCACTTGCCGTGACTACCTGCCCGTCTTCCCTGGGAGTCACCCGCTTCCTTACAAGGACCGCCCCCTTGTATAGTTGCTCAGAGGTTCCGCCTCCCAGACCCGTTACAGTTTGCTCGGGCCATGGAACCCGGTGGCCCCCAGATCTCCGATCTGCACCAGGAAGTCTTACGTCAGAAAACTCAGCAGGAGGTGGTACTGTCCTATCTACGGTCCGTTACCTCTCGTCTAGGCGCATTGTGTGACTTGTCTATGTCTACCTCTGGTCCTGCCGTGCCCATTCCTGCGGTACCGCAATCCAGTCTCTTCATGGTACCCGACTATGGACCTCGGCTTCTGGCACCTCCACGCTTTGCCGGCGAACCTACTTTAGCTCGGGGTTTCATAAACCAGTGCACCCTGCACTTTGAGCTATTGGCATACCAGTTCATCTCCGACCGGGCCAAGGTGGCCTTCATCATGTCCCATCTTACTGTGGAGGCACTGGCATGGCTAAATCCCCTGTGGGAGAGAGAGGATCCCCTGGTGTCCGACCTGCCGTCTTTCCTCGCTGCTTTCCGGAAAGTCTTCGATGAACCTGGACGGAAAACCTCTTCTGCCTCCTCTCTGCTACGTCTCCGCCAAGGGAGTCTCACCGTGGGCCAATATGCCATACGGTTCCGCACCCTCGCTTCTGAGCTTGCCTGGGAAAATGAGGCTCTGGTGTCCGTCTTCTGGGAGGGTCTTTCCGGTAGGATTAAGGACGAGTTAGCTGGTCGGGACATTCCTACCACTCTGGATGACCTGGTGTCACTAGCTACCCGGATTGGAATCCGGTTCCAAGAACGTGCCAAAGAGACTACCTGGGAGAAAGACTTTTCTTGCTCTGCTCCTACTTCCCTGAGACCTGCCTCTCAATCAGTCACTCCGCGGGCGCTCTCGCCTGAACCTATGCAGATCGACCAGACCAAGATGGTCAGATCTCGCCAAGAATCTCGCCGAGCCGAGGGAAGCTGTTTCTATTGTGGCAGTATGGAGCACTTCATCCGTTCCTGCCCGGAGAAGCCGGGAAACGCCAGTGTCTAGGACCGCTCGGAGAGGTCGTCCTAGACAAAAGTAAGCCCTCTCCGTCTCTGACTTTACCGGTCTCTATTGCTTGGGGAGAAAACCGTCACTTTGAACTCGCCCACCTGGATTCTGGAGCTGCTGGAAACCTCATCTCCCAGTCTCTGGTAGAGAGATACCGTATTCCCACCAAGTCCCTGGCTGAACCATTATCAGTCGCCTCCGTGGATGGAAGACTTCTCTCGGAGACCATCCTGCTCGTCACTGAACCCATAACCCTGCAGGTGGGAATGCTGCACTCTGAGGAAATCTCATTCCATGTGTTGTCCGGACTTTCTCACTCCCTGTTGCTAGGTCTACCTTGGCTCCAGACACACGAACCCGTATTGAACTGGCGATCCGGTGAAGTACTCCGATGGGGTCCAGACTGCCATAGGACCTGCCTGGTTCCGGTCTGCCCAGCTCGCCCTCCGCCTACTCCAGCTAATTTACCAGGTCTCCCGGCTCCTTACTGGCCCTATGCGGACGTCTTCGGTAAGAAGGAAGCAGAGACGTTGCCACCCCATAGGCCATATGACTGCCCGATCGACCTGGTACCTGGCACCACTCCTCCCCGTGGGCGTATCTACCCGTTGTCTGCAGCCGAGACCCGGGCCATGTCTGAGTACATTGAAGAGAATCTGGCTAGGGGATTTATCCGGAAATCTACCTCCCCGGCTGGAGCCGGATTCTTCTTTGTCAAAAAGAAAGATGGCTCGCTACGCCCCTGTATTGACTATAGAGGACTCAATCAGATCACGGTTAAAAATAAATACCCCCTTCCGCTCATCTCTGAGTTATTTGATCGTCTTAATGGCGCCAGGATCTTCTCCAAGCTGGATCTACGTGGAGCGTATAACCTGATCCGTATCCGTCAGGGAGACAAGTGGAAAACAGCATTTAATACCCGGGACGGACACTATGAGTACCGTGTGATGCCCTTCGGTCTCTGCAATGCTCCCGCCGTCTTCCAAGAACTGGTCAACGACATCTTCCGTGACCTTCTTTACTCCTGCGTGGTGGTATACCTGGACGACATCTTGGTCTTCTCTCCGGATCTTCCCACACACCGGAGGGATGTTCGTCAGGTCCTGCTTAGGCTCAGGCAGAACCACCTCTATGCTAAATACGAGAAGTGCCTTTTTGAGCAGACCTCTCTTCCTTTCCTGGGCTATGTTATCTCCCAGACAGGCTTGCGAATGGATCCTGAGAAGCTCTCTGCTGTCCTAAAGTGGCCCCGTCCGGAGGGCTTGAAGGCGATACAGCGATTCCTGGGCTTCGCTAATTACTATCGTCTCTTCATTCCTCACTTCTCGTCATGGACTGCGCCCATATCTGCGCTCACCCGTAAGGGAGCAAATCCCAAGGTATGGTCATCCGAAGCTGAGGAGGCCTTCCTTTCCCTGAAACAAGCCTTCTCCTCTGCCCCTGCGCTGAACCGTCCGGACTGCAACAAACAGTTCTACCTGGAGGTTGATGCCTCCTCCTCTGGAGCCGGAGCGGTGCTCACCCAGAAGTCTTCCTCCGGGAGAATGGTAACCTGCGGCTTTTTCTCTAAAATCTTCTCCTCCTCTGAGCGCAATTACTCCATAGGAGACCAAGAACTGCTTGCCGTTAAATTGGCGCTGGAGGAGTGGCGTTACCTGCTTGAAGGGGCTCTATACCCGGTGATCATCTATACGGATCACAAGAACCTGGCATATCTCCAAAATGCCCAGAGACTTAATCCACGTCAAGCCCGGTGGTCTTTGTTCTTTGCCCGCTTCGATTTCATCCTTCATTTCCGCCCGGCGGACAAAAATGTCAAAGCTGATACCTTGTCCCGATCCTTCCTGTCCTCCGACCAAGAGGAGGAGCCTATGCACATTATCGACCCCTCCTAGGTGATGAATGTGGCCCCCTTGGATTTGACTCGTCTTCCACCTGGCAAGACGTTCGTGGCGCCTCCAGACCGTGAGAGGGTTCTTCGCTGGGGTCATTCTTCTAAACTAGCTGGCCATGTCGGCCAAAAGAAGACCTTCCTACTCATTTCCCGGCATTACTGGTGGTCTACCCTGCGTAAGGATGTGGTAGACTTCGTCTCTGCCTGTTCATCTTGTGGCCGCAACAAAATTCCCAGACACTTACCAGCTGGTCATCTTCTGCCGCTTCCCATACCTGTTGCCCCGTGGCAACACATCGCTATGGACTTTATTACCGACCTTCCAGTCTCTGCCGGGTGTACTGTCATTTGGGTGGTCGCGGACCGCTTCTCTAAAATGGCCCACTTCATTCCCCTGCCTGGTCTTCCGTCTGCACCTGAGCTGGCTAAGGACTTTATTCGCCATAGCTTCCGTCTCCATGGCCTACCCCTCCACATCGTGTCGGATCGAGGGGTTCAGTTTACCTCACGCTTCTGGAGAGCCACATGTAAACTGCTGGACGTCACCCTGGACTTCTCCTCCGCTTACCACCCTCAGTCCAATGGTCAAGTGGAGCGGATCAATCAGATCCTTACCAGCTATCTCCGGCACTTTGTTAATGCCCACCATTCTGATTGGGTGGACCTCCTTCCTTGGGCCGAGTTCTCTTATAATAACCACGAGAGCGAATCCTCTTCCAAGTCCCCGTTCTTTATTGTCTATGGCCAGCACCTCCGGATTCCGCTTCCTGTCTCCGTTTCTGTGGACAACCCTGCTGCGGAGTCTCTTGTCAGCGAATTTTCTACTATTTGGGAGAGTACCAGGTCCGCTCTTCTTCTGTCCTCTGAGCGGATGAAGAGATATGCTGATAAGAGACGTCTGGATCCGCCTCAATTCCGTCCGGGACACAAGGTTTGGCTCTCGTCCAAACATGTGCGGCTCAAAGTACCCTCCTTCAAGTTGGGCCCTCGATTCATCGGTCCCTTCGAAGTCCTCAGGCAAATTAACCCTGTGGCCTACAAATTAAAACTCCCTTCCACTCTACGGATTCCCAACTCCTTCCACGTATCTCTCCTCAAACCCGTTGTCTTTAACTCTTTTTCCAATAATCCAGGTGCCCCTCCTGCTCCGGTTTCCGCTGATGACGTCTTTGAGGTAGAGAGTATTCTGGCCTCCAAGAGGGTAAGAGGAAAGACCTTTTTTCTGGTAGATTGGAGGGGGTTTGGTCCTGAGGAGAGAACTTGTGAACCCAGGGAGAACATCAACGCCCCGCTTCTCCTTGAAAAATTTCTTTCTGGCCAAAAAAAGAGGGGGCCTAAAGGGGGGGGTACTGTAGCATCGGCGTCTCTGCCCCGTACTAGGCAGAGACGCCGTCCCTCTCATCTCCCCGCTCCTGGCGCGGCGTCCTCCAGCGCTTCTCTCCCCGCTGCTTCCGGCACGCGCTCCTTCCCCGGCAGTGTGCTTAGGGCGCGCGCGCGTGCGCTCCCCCTCTCTTAAAGGGACCGCACGCGCCGTCTTAAGGAGTCCCCGGCCAATTGCCAGAGGACCTCCCATATTTAAGGCACCTCCTCCAAAATGGAGGTGCCCGAGCAATGTTGTTGCAAAGCCTTCACTCTGCTTCAGCCCTCAGGTCCCGTTACCAGTTACCTGCCAGTCACCTGCCAGATTCCTGCCTGTTTCCTGCCAGTCACCTGCCAGATTCCTGCTTGATACCCGCCTGATATCCGTTTACCTGCTTGCAAGCCTGCGGTCCGACGGTCTGCCTTCTGACACCTGTCAGTCTGTCTATGGACCAGCCTGCCCGCTCACCTGGGAGCGCTCATCTGCTACCTGCCTGCTAGCCTACCTGGAGGCTCCGCCGTCACTTGCCGTGACCACCTGCCTGTCCAGAGACTCTTGCCTGCTCACCTGGGAGCGCTCACCTGCTACCTGTCTGCTAGCCTACCTGGAGGCTCTGCCGTCACTTGCTGTGAACATCTGCCTGTCCAGAGACTCTTGCCCGCTCACCTGGGAGCGCTCACCTGCTACCTACCTGCTAGCCTACCTGGAGGCTCTACCGTCACTTGCCGTGACCACCTGCCTGTCCAAAGACTCTCGCCCGCTCACCTGAGAGCGCTCACCAGCCACCTGCCTGCTGTCCTTCTACTCAGAGACTGTCCCTGTCACTTGCCGTGACTACCTGCCCTTCTACCCAGAGACTGTCCCTGTCACTTGCCGTGACTACCTGCCCTTCTACCCAGAGACTGTCCCTGTCACTTGCCGTGACTACCTGCCCGTCTTCCCTGGGAGTCACCCGCTTCCTTACAAGGACCGCCCCCTTGTATAGTTGCTCAGAGGTTCCGCCTCCCAGACCCGTTACAGGGCTGAATACAAGTGTATGTCACAATTTTCAGATTTATGTTTTTAAAAGAATTAGAAAACCATCATTTTCTTGACACTTCACAAATCCTTGCTACTTTGTGTTGGTATATCACATAAAATCCTAATAATATACATTTAAGTTTGTGATGAGAAAAAATGTGGAAATGTTCACAGGGTAAGAAAACTTTTTCAAGGCACTGTAAATGCTGCTGCATTTCTCTCTGTTTTTTAATCTTTATTATTGATTTATGGTCCTGGTACAAGCCATTAACTCTAAAAGATGCCACCGTGATATATTTTTTAAAAAAACATTTTTTTTTTAAAAGACCAATTGAAAAAACGTATTATTGGGAACCTGTCACTCGATTTATGCTGCCCAAACCATGGGCAGTATAAATTAGAGCCTGTTTGCACAATTGCAGCCAGTTTTTTTCAAAATGCTCTGGTGTTTCAAAGAAAAGTTGAGAAAAGTAGAAATAGTTTAAAGAGCCAGCTGGGAACCATAGGCTAGTCTGGCAGCCATCTCCCCTCACCGCTCCAGGTGATTGAAAGGTCTCTCCCATATGTGTACGTAGAAATAGATCTGTCAATCGACTAGAAAATTGGGGGAACAATCTGGCCAAGGACTGCTCCAGACTAGTCTCGACTTTGCCTATGGCCCTTGGCCGTTTTCTCTAAAACGCCACAGAAAAACATAATTGTTTGAGGCTTAATGAATCGAGAGTCAGGTTCCCTTTAAATCATAAAAATATAAGTGATAAATGTCTATTAGTGATGGGCGAGCACTAAGATGATTGGGTGCTCGATCCTCGGGTCGAGCAAATTGGAATGCTCGGGTGCTCGACCCGAGCAACGAGCCCAATGTAAGTCTATGGGAAACTCAAGCATTTTTCAGGTGGCTCCCCCCGGCGGTCTTCAGAGGCCTAAAAATTGCCAAAATTGATGGAAACAGTGCTCAAATGACATGGGAACAGCATGGGGAAGATCCCTGGAAGCATTTCTGACTCCCAGGTCACTGCTGTGAACAACGCTGTCAGAGGTATTACACCACTTTTACGGACTCACAATAAAACATACAAAAACGAAACTAAAATGGATTTTCCTGGGAAATATGTTAAGGAAAATCCTTTCCAGGGTAATGACTTGTACATAAGGCAAAATAAATAACCAAAACCAAAAATACTACTCCACACCTTGGGCTATGTTCACACGTAGCGTTTTTGCACTTTTGCATTGCTTTCAACCGTGACAAATGCATTCACCGGGAGATGTCATTTTAACATTTTACAACCTTATCTGGCGATGTGGTGTGTGACACATCGGATGCATCCTGTTTCATTTATGAAGGAGGAACTCTGAAAGTCACAAAGCCTATTTTCATAAGGCCATCAGGCGGCCTTTACTATCATTAAAGGGCCAGCAGTTGGCCCTCACTTTTCTTAGAGAGCCATCATCCGGCTATGCTTTGTTATTCCCATTACTAAAGAGTGGGTCTCCTATACTGTTATTGCGTATGCAGTGAGAGGCAGGGCTGCCCAAAATTTGGATGCACCCCAATACCCCTTTGAAAATTTGGATGCACCCCAATACCCCTTTGAAGAGAGTTAGAGGAGGGCCTCCTGAAAGCAATGTTTCCATTATTAGGAAGTGGGTCTCCCATTGTGTTTGCCTATGCAGTGAATGCAAGGGCTGCCAAAAATTGGGAGGCACCCCAATGCCCCTTGGAAAAGATGTGGAGGAGGGCCTCATAAAAAATGTTCCCATTAGAAAGGAGCGGGTCTCCTATTCTTGTAATGCCCATGCACTAAGCGTATGGGCTTACAAACATTTACCCCTGGGGGGTATACATGAACATACTGCATAAAAAATGTTTTTACGGTCATCATAAACACCCTTTAAAAAACTTATGTGGGTGTTGCATCACGGACCATGGTCACCCTGGTGATATGGTGGTGGAGGATGAGAATGAGGAAAAGGAGGAGGATAAGAGCAAATAGCCAAAATCAAGAAGCATATACCCACGTGTGGGTGTGAAAAGGTGCAAGAGAATATACCTACCAAAAAGACACTGGACTTGAGATTATGTTACGTTGCTATTATTAGGTGGAGTTGAGAAGTCTCCAGCCCTTGTTCATTTTTCTAAGGGTCATCCTGTCGGCATTGTTAGTTGACAGGCAGATGCTCTTATCAGTTATAATTCCACCAGCGGCACTAAAAACCTGCTCTGATAAAACGCTAGCGGCAGGGCAGGCCAGGACCTCCAAGGTGTAGAGAGCCAGTTCATTCCACTTATCCAGCTTGGATACCCAATAATTATAAGGCACAGAGGAATCACGGAGGACATTGGTACGGTCAGCAAGGTACTCACTCGGCATCCTCCCAAACTTTGCACTCCTTGTGAGAGTACCCCGCGCCTCAGGGCCTGTGCAATGGGAGGGGCTGAGAAAATTCCCCAGAACTTTGACAGTGTTCCCCTGCTTCTGCTGGATTGGAGTTGTGTCTCTCTTGCCTGTAGTCCTTGGTTGTCCAACAAACTGCGACCTCTGTTGCTAGCGTTTTCAGATGGGAATTTTTTTAATAGTTCTGCAACAAGGGCCTTCTGGTACTGCCCCATTTTTTTTAGACCTGTCCGCCTCAGGAATAAGAGATAGAAAGTTCTCCTTGTAGCGTGGGTCTAGAAGTGTTCATCAATGACTGTCACCCAAAATTTTGAGAACGCGAGGGTCATGGGAAAGGCAGCATAACATAAACTCAGCCATGCTTTCCAGACTGCTAACAGGCAAGACTTCCGTTTCCTCACCAAGAGGACAAGTGACCATGCTCTCCTCCTCCTCCTCTCTGTCCTCAGGCCATCCACGCTGAACAAACGGTATGACAGTTGTGCAGGTAGTACCGTCTATAGCGCATGAAACGAGCTCCTGTTCTTCCTCCTCCTCCTCTTCCTCATTGTAACCCAATCCACGTTGGGATGAGATGAGGCTGGGCTGTGTGTAATTACCCTGTATGGTTCCTTGCTCCATCTCATCATGCTCTGCTTGCAATGCATCCTCTTTGATTGTGAGCAGAGAGCATTTCAAAAGACAGAGAAGCGGGATGGTGACGCTAATTATGGCTTCATCACCACTCACCATCTCGGTGGAGTCCTCAAAGTTTTGGAGGATGGTACATATGTCTGACATCCATGTCCACTCCTGAGGTCTTATGTGTGGAGTCTGAACTGAATACCGATGGACTTGTTGATGCTGGTACTCAATAACTGCCCTCTTCTGCTCACAAATCCTTCCCAAATCTGCAGTGTAGAGTTCCAACGTGTGGGGACATCACACACCAGTCTGTGAGCCGGAAGCTGCAAATGCTGCTGAAACACTGCAAGGGCGGCGGAAGCTGTAGGTGACTTTTTAAAATGGGCACACAGGCGGCGTACTTTAACAAGCAGATCCGGCAGCTCCGGGTAGGATTTGAGAAACCGCTGAACCACGAGGTTAAGCACATGGGCCAGGCATGGTACGTGTGTGAGCTCGCCTCGCCTCAGAGCCGCCACCAGGTTCCGGCCATTGTCACACACGACCATGCCTGGCTGTAGGTTCAGTGGTGTGAGCCACAGATCTGCCTGCTGTTTCAGAGCTGTCCACAACGCTTCAGCATTGTGCGGTTTGTCACCTAAGCATATTAGGTTTAGCACAGCCTGTTGCTGCTTGGCTGAGGCACTGCTGCAGTGTTTCCAGCTTGTGACTGATGTGGTCATTTCAGAGATGGAGGCTGAAGAGGAGGAGGAGGCTGAGGTGCAGGAGCTGTAGACTGTGGGGGCCAACCTTGACTGACCCAGGCCTCACAATCCTTGGCGTCGGGAGGACGTGTTCCGTCCTAAGGTCCGACTGGGTCCCAGCTACCACTATGTTAACCCAGTGTGCTGTCAGCAAGACGTACCGTCCCTGCCCACAAGCACTTGTCTACGTGTCCGTGGTTAGGTGGACTTTCCCAGTAACTGCGTTGTTGAGTTCATGGCTAATGTTTTGGGACACATGCTTGTGTAATGCAGGGACACATGCTTGTGTAATGCCGGGAGAAATTGTGGCGGTTGGGGACTGAGTACCAAGGGACAGCCGCCATCAGGTTGCGAAATGCTTCCGTCTCCACGAGCCTAAAAGGCAACATTTCGAGCACAAGCAGTCGCGAAATGTGGGAATTTAGTAGTGTGGCCTGTGGGGTGTTGGCTGCGTATTTGCGCTTGCATTCCAAGGACTGGGGTATGGACAACTGAACGCTGCGCTGGGACAAGGACGTGCTTCCTGTTGCTGCTACTTGAGAGTGTGCAACGACAAGTGCAGGGCAGGAGGCATCTTCGCATGCACCATGGACCGGGGATTGGCTTGCATGCACAACAGCGGAAGAAGCAATGGTGCCACCCGCAGATACTGTTCCTGAACCCTGGGGTTCCCACTGTCGCCTTCATGTGACTGTGGCTGCTCAAATATTTGAGCATTGCTATATGAGATCTCCTCTTGCCCCGCTTCAAGTGGACCGGGCAAGAGGCCCGAATCTATAAATGGAAAAGTGAACAGCTCTTCGGAGTCTATTGAGACTTGACCGTGTGGAAGACAAGGTGGTGGTGGTGGTGGCTGGAAGCATTATCTGCTATCCAACCAATAACTTTTTCTCACTGCTCTGTGTGGAATAGTGGTGTTCTGCGGTCCCCTATTAATTGGGACAGGAAGGTCAAGTGAGAAGATGTGGGTGTTTGTTGTGGTACAATTTCAGCTTGCCCACGGCCTCAGCCTCTGCATGCACCATCACCATCACGTCCAGTTCCCCGTCTCTTGCCATATGCCTTGCCCATTTTAAATGCAGGACAATATCTTCCACGCTCACTACAAATGGCTGAATTTGGTAGCGAACTTATATGTGATCCATGTGACGGACAAACCACAGTTTTAAATAGCTGGCCTGTAGGTCACTATTTTTAACAGCAAACTGGTGTCAATAGCTTCACTGACACACTGAAACAAATTTTTAATGGAGGCCAGAAATGGCAGTATTTTCTGAAAACGTATATGTAATCCGTGTGACAGACAAACCAGTTTTAAATAGCTGGATTTTTAGCGCTGTAATATGAAAAGAACCTGGCTGTATTCTGCAGTGCTAACAAGCAAATGGCGCAGAAAAACTGTGTTCTCTGGATTGCTTTTTAAGCAAATAATGAGGATTAAGATCCAAAAAAAATTAATCCTGGCCCCTGAGACCTGGGCCTATGTCTAGAAATGTCTAACAGCAGCAGCAGACAGAACTGGAATGGAGCCTCTTGTGCTATATGCACTGCAGTCTGCTACATACATTGCCTGCCTGCCTACATACACTGCCTGCCTGATATCTCTGCAGATGGATAAGTCCTCAGAAGGACTGTTAGTTGAGATGGATATGTGTAATATACTTCTGTTGTGCCTACACTACCTAATAAACAAGCAAGTCTCTCCCTAGCTCAGCCGCACCTCTCCCTACACTGTCTGATTCCAGAGTGACTGTGATGAGCATGGCGGCGCCAGGTCTGATATAAACTTGATGACGCTGTGCGGCCAGCCAATTACTGTAATGCCACAACCAACATGGCTGTGGCATTACAGTGATTGGCAGACAATCCCTGCATGTTCATTGGCTCTGTAAAGAGCGCCAAACATGAAGGGAGGGGACCCACGCATCCGCTGAGCAACTCCGGAAATACTCGGCGAGCGCCGAGCATCTCGCGCAGTGAGATGCTCGGGCGAGCACTGAGCAGTAGCGAGCGTACTCGCTCATCACTAATGTCTATGGTACAGAACACTGATATTAAGAATCAGCAACTTTCACTGTGAACTGTAAATTTCTGATAATTGCAATATTTATCTGTACAAGCTTCTCAGCTAAAAATCACAAATACATCTAATTTATTCAAGGTTACTAGAAAAATATTTTTTAAGGACTGTGCAATAATTTGCACATGGATGACAGACCTGGTTGTCAGGTTTGGGTGAATCCTTACTGTACGTTAGTATTTGGACCTCTTTGTCACCCTGAATTTCTAGAATGACAATATATTTTCTAGCTAGATTTGCTTACTGGGAGGAGCTGAGGACTATATATAATAGCAGAGTGCTGGTGAAGAGACAGAAGAACGCTCCTCCTGTGGCTGTCTCATCTCTGGCTGTCTCATCTCTGGCTGTCTTATCATGATCAGAGTACTCAGCCTTGGTCTCCTGACAGCCCTTATCACAGGTACAGTAATAGTGATTTATATATATGGACATGTTAGATTACATATGAAACCTTGTATCACAAGACCTGACTGTTTTGTCTTCTGCAGTGTCCCAGGCTCAGCATTCAGTGACTCTGGAACCATCTGTGATTACGGCATCTCCTGGGCTAAATGTCAGACTGTCCTGTACCCTAGGAGGGGGTCTCACTGTCAACAGCAACCGGGTGATGTTTATACAACAAAAAATTGGGAATAAACCCACATTCATTCTTTATTATTTCAATCCATCCAACAACAGAAGAGGAGACGGGGTCCCAGCACGATTTGTGGGTTCTGCCTCTAATAACATTGGATATCTAGACATTAATGGGGTGCATCCAGAGGATGATGCTGTATATTACTGTGCTACATGGACAGGCAGCCAGTATCACAGTGATGGCAAAGAATGAGGAAGGAACATAAATACCGACAGAGCCGTACACAGAGAGAACGGCCCCCGCTACATACATGGCATCATTACTAGAAGCTGATCACCATCCTGTAATGGAGAATAGAAAGTATGCCATTTTGATGTCTTGATTGCTAAAACAGTTTTTTATTCAACTACACAGAATTTAAGTGAATACATCAGATATACAGTATATTCATACTCTGTAGAACCAAAACTGAAAAGTATTTCACAAACCGTAAACTGCACAAAATGTGGATTGGAAACTTAAAGAGTAACTGTTGTTTTAATTTTTATTTCATAAATCAATAGTACATATGAAGATAAGAAACTTTGTAATATCTTATCAGAGGGATCTGCTTCTTACTCCTCCTGGACTGATTGTATTCTCAAAATTCTCAGGTAAAATCTGTATTCGGTGAAGACAGATTATTACATTACATTATTGAAATAAGAGATGGCTATTGGTTTTTATAACATTCTATTTAGAAGATACGAGGGTGACATTTTGTTTGTGGTTTGTGAAGCACTTTTCAGTTTAGGTTCTACCAAGTATGAATGAAATATTTAGCAGTTTCTTATTTTCATGTGTGCTATTGAGTTATAAAATAAACAATAAAATGACTGTTGCTCTTTAACCCCTTCACGACATCCGGCATACATGTACGGTGCAGTAGGAAGTGCGTTCCCGCAAACTACCATATATGTAGGGCGCTACATCATATCACAGCTGACATCCTGTAGTGATGCCCATGATTGTTGCTAGAACCAATTGCGAGCGTTTAACCCCTCTGATGCCACTATCAATAGTAACACCGGCATCAATCTGTTTAGTAGAGGGAGAGACTCCCTCTCTGCTACGATCGGCATGATGTGATTGCGATCGCGTCATGCCAATGATCTTGATGGTGACCCCAGGCCAAAAAATGTTCACAAGGTCACTCAGGTACGGTGGCAGGAGCAGGATCTGACGCGCGTCTTGCCTGTGTCTGATTTACAGATCTAATACTCTGCAATGCAAAAGCATTACATAGTATTAGACCAGTGATCAGAGGAAGGAAAGCTGATGTCCCATTCTGAGACTAGGTAAAAAAGTAAAAAAAAAAAAAGTGAAATAAAGTTTGTAAAAATGTGAAAATATAAAAGGAAAGTACGAAAAAAAAATGTAAAAATGTTCTGCAAGTAAAAATGTTTCTGTTAAAACAAAAGTAAAGGAAAAAAATACACATATTTAGTATGGCCATGTCTGGAACAAACCAATCTATAAAAATGTTATATTATTTAACCCGTTTGGTGAATACCGTAAAAAAATAAATATAAAAGTGACAAAAACATAGCTTTTTCGTCATGCTGACATATAAGACATGGAATAAAAAGTGATCAAAAAATTGCAGAGAAAAAAAAAGTATCAATAAAAACATCATCTTGTCCCATAAAAAAACAAGCCCTTATATAGCTCTGTCGAAAAAAGAAAAGTTATAGCTTTCAGAATATGACAATGGAAAAACTAATTATTTGTAAAAAATTGATTTTAGTGTGCAAAAGAAGCAAAATATAGAATCATAGAATGTTAGAGTTTGAAGGGACCTCCAGGGTCATTGTGTCCAACCCCATGCTCAATGCAGGATACACTAAACCATCTCAGACAGATGTCTGTCCAGCCTCTGTTTGAAGACTTCCATTGAATGAGAACTCACCATCTCTCGTGGCAGCCTGTTCCACTCATTGATCACCCTAACTGTCAAAAAGTTTTTTCTACTATCTATTCTGTGTCTTCTCCCTTTCAGTTTCATTCCATTGCTTCTTGTGTTTCCATGTGCAAATTCGAAAAAGGATGATCACTCTATACTGTGACATCCCTTCAGATATTTGTAGAAAGCTATTAAGTCTCCTCTCAGCCTTCTTTTTTGCAAGCTAAACATTCCCAGATCCTTAAACCTTTCCTCCAAGGAAACTCCACCAAGGAGTAGATGGGGATAATTACTTCATATGATCTAGACTCAATGCTTATCTTAATACATCCCAGAACTGTGTTTGCCTTTTTTGCTGCTGCATCACACTGTTGACTCATGTGCCAGCTGTGATCTATTAGTATACCCAAATCTTTTTCACACAAGCTGTTGCTTAGTTCCATTCCTTCCATTCTGTAGATGTAATCTTTGTTTTTCTTGCCCATATTTAGAATCTTGCATTTTTCCCTGTTACATACCATTCTATTAGTCGCTGCCCATTGTTCAAGTTTATCTAAATCCTTCAGAATCCTTTCTCTGTCTTCTCTAGTGTTAGCTATCACTCCTAGCTTTGCATCGTTTGCAAATTTGATTAGTTTACCTTCAGTTCCCTTACCTAGATAATTTATAAAAATGTTGAACAACACTGGGGCCAAGACAGAGCTTTGTGATACCCCACTTGAAACACTCTTCCAATTGGATGTGCAACCATTTATTGCCACTCTTGAGCCAGTTATGACTCCACCTAACTGTATCCTTGTCAATCCCATACTTGTCATTTTTTCAATAAGGATTCAAAAATGCTTTGCTGAAGTCAAGATATACTATCTACCATATTTCCCTCATCCACCCAGTCAGTGATTCTTCATAGAAGGAAATTAGTTTAAATTAATTTGGTCTGGCATGACTAGTTTCCTATAAACCCATGCTCTGGTTAATTACTGTATTCTTATCAAAGTACTTACATACATGCTGTTCAATAATTTGTTCAAAGATCTTTACTAGTATAGAAGTATGCATGGTCGGGCTGGGGTGCCTAGGGCCCACCAGGGGAATTGACTCAAGGGGACCACACTACTGCAACCATAAATGGTTTTATTACTTTTTCATTTTTGGGCCTCTCTCACTACAACGTGTGCCTTTTAGCAAACTATACAGTGGGCAAAAGAACTGTATTGTGCACTGCACTATATCAAAGTGTTTTTGTTAAGCAATTTATTTATTGTAGTTGATAACGGTGGGAGGCAGATGCAGTTGGGGGACACAAACATCTAAAGAGCAGGGGACTTTGAGTATCACAGTGCCAGCTGCAACCGAGGTAATTGAAATAATTGACATGGGCAAGATCATGTCTATATATCAATAAGGCTAGGAAATCAATACTAACTGAAATCGAAATGCATTTGATTTAAGTTAATATTGATTTCCCAGCCTTATTGGACGGCTGAACTTGGAAGCTCTGCACTAGGGAGGCGTATGGGGGAGATTTGTCAAAATTATGTGAAGGAAAACTGGCTTTGTTTTCCATAGCAACCAATCAGATCCTAGTTTTCATTTTTTTATTCTTTTTTATCAACAATAACAATAATACAAGTTATAAACAGATACCAGTCGCTAGTTTTCATTTTAGAGCTCTTTTGAAAAATGAAAGGTGGAATTTGATTGGTTGTTATGGCCAAATAAGCCAGTTTACCTTCTCATCAGTTTTGATAAATCTTCACCATGGTCTCTACTCACTGCCATAAAGGCTTTGTGTATATTGGTCTGTGTTATGAATGAACACTTCCTCAGACACAGACTAACAACTATAAAGGTAGAAAATGGGTTCAAATAATAAAAGCAGTAAAGAGCAGATAAATCCCTTGCTGTGACAGTGCTCCCTACTGTCATGAGGCTGATCTATACAGATGACTGCTGTGCCCATCATTGGCCTCAGGGATAAGTGCAGGATTTATCAGGTGACCAGTTCTTCTCTTATTATTTTAGCACATAAGCCCACCTCTCCCTCACACGTTCAGTGGGGAAAATAAGTATTTGATACATTTCCAGTTTTTCAAGTTTTCCCACTTACAAAGAATGGAGAGGTCTGTAATTTTTATCATACTTCAACTGTGAGAGACAGAATCTTAAAAAAATCCAGAAAATCACCTTGTATGATTTTTACATAATTAATTTGCACTTTATTGCGTGAAATAAGTATTCGATACAATAGAAAAACAGAACTTAATATTTGGTACAGAAACCTTTGTTTGCAATTACAGAGGTCAGACATTTCCTGTACTTCTTGACCAAGTTTGCACACACTTCAGCATTGATTTTGGCCTACTCCTCCATACAGATCTTTTCCCGATTTTTCAGGTTTCCTCCACCATGCTTCATGGTTGGGAAAGTGTTCTTGGGGTTGTACTCATACTTCTTCCTCCAAACATGGCAAGTGGAGTTGATACCAGAAAGTTCTATTTTGGTCTCTTCTGACCATATGACCTTCTCCCATGCCTCCTCTAAATCACCCAGATGGTCATTAGCGAAATTCAAGCCGTCCTGGACATGTGCTGGTGTGAGCAGGGGGACCTTGTGTGCACTGCAGGTTTTTAACGGTAATGGTAATGTTTGTGACTGTTACCCCAGCTCTCTTCAGGTCATCAGCTAATAAGGTAATATAATGCAATGGTGATATTGAAGTATTTTGATAAATGTTCATATGGAACAATATAATCTATGTAAATGAGGGTAATAAGGAATATTTAGCCATATGACCTGTAGGCAATACATGATCCATCATATGTACATTGTATACCGATCACATCCATTGTATTTATGTATAATTATATACAAGTCTGGTACCTGCCACTATGTGCACTTTAGTCGGTTTTATTATGTATTTGTCTGATGCACTTTTGTCTACCTACCTGTATCTATGCAATTAATAAAGTTATTACATTTATCTATTTATTGATGACCTAGTGTCTCTCATTTCTGACCTTCTGGCCACCTTCCTCTTTGATAGTGTTTAGAGCAATCGGTCTATATATTAGTCTACACAGTAGCATAAATTAATATAGTTATTGCCCACATGACTTTGCTACGTTTTCCTCGAAGTTATCTACAATTTACCAGGTCCTCCCATGTAGTTTTGGGCTAATTCATGACCCTTCTCAGAATCAGCCTTATCCTACGACGTGAGATCTTACATGGAGCCCCAGACTGAGGAAGATTGACAGCCATCTTTTGTTTCTTCCATTTTCTAATAATTGTGTCAATATTTGTTGCCTTCTCACCAAGCTGCTTCCTATTGTCCTATAGCCCATCCCAGCCTTGTGTAGGTCTACAATTTTGTCCCTGGTGTTCTTAGACAGCTCTTTGATCTTGGCCTTGGTGAAGAGGTTGGAGTGTGATTGATCAACTGTGTGGACAGGTGTCTTTTATACATGTAACTAGTTCAAAGATGTGTAAATAATACAGGTAATGAGTGCACAGTAGGAAGGATTTTTAAAGAAAGACTAACAGGCATGTGAGAGCCAGAATTCTTGCTGGTTGGTAGGTGATCAAATACTTATTTCATGCAATAAAATGTAATTTAGTTATTTAAAAATCATTCAATCATACATGCATAAATAAAAATCATCACATCCATGTACAGGCGTGGTGGAGATACATAGATGATGTCTTCCTCCTGTGGTCAGGAACTGAAAGCCAACTATTGGATTTTCATATGTATCAAATTTTCTCTAGTCTCCTCAAATAACAAAATACAATTTTTGGATGTTATGGTGAAAAAAGAAAAAGGAAAACTTAGCACTACGTTGTATGTTAAACCAACAGATAAAAAAGATTTTTACAATATAGCAGTCAACATGCACAGAAGACCACCGTCTCCAATACATCTCTCGTGCTGCGCCAGTTTTCTGCAATGCACTACTCCAAACGATCCGATTAAAATCTAGCCCCCATTTTTTTAAACGTGCTTTAAAAACACATCTGTTTAGACAAGCCTATCACCTCAACTCATTAACCTAACTCTCCCCTGTTCCCTCCTAAATGTTAATCTTAATCTGCTCCTGCCTACTCATCTATCTCCACATCCTCCATGCACCCAATAGCACACGGTAACTGCACTTAGACTGATACTGGCTAATGACCATGTTCTACCTATTGTGGCCCCCTATTTCCATGTACATTGTAAGCTTACGAGCAGGGCCCTCACTCCTCCTGTAACTGTTGAAATGTGATACATTGTATTGTTTTTATTGTCTGCACATGTCCCTACTTAATTGTACAGTGCTGCGGAGTATGTTGGTGCTATATAAATCAAAATTATTATTATTATTATTATTATTATTATTATTAAGACCATGGCATCTATACGGGCACGGAGAATAATTAGGAGGAAAATTAGGAATTAGGAGGAAAACCCAGACTATGCTTTAAAGCTATTGGTAACAAAATTTTTGGATAGGAGCTATCCTAAACATTCATTGAATGCCCAAAAAAATAAGGCCTTGAAACATGCAAGAACATCTCTATTAAATTGCAAACGGGATAAAAAAAAGTTAAATAGAGTGCCGATGGTGACAACCTATACCGAATAAAGCAAGGAAGTTAAGAGCCAAGGTAATTAAAAAACATTGGAGTATGCTTAATAAATGTTTGCCAAAAGTTGTTGAATTTAAAAACCCTCCTTTGTTCTCTTACAGAAGAAGTAAGAACATTGGAGATTGACTTGTACATTCAGATATTGGCACATTTGGGAAATCTCATCACACATATTTAACAGGTATACAGGGAAAAGGATCCATGGCTATCGTGTGTGAATTGATGTTAAAAGGACCTACCTTTATCCACCCTGTAATGGATGTTAATTATAAAATAGAGCATTATCTGACATGCAATTCAGAATATGCATTCTATCTCCTTCAGTGTCCTTGTTCCTTATGGTATATCGGTGAGACCACTTGGGATTTTAAGACACGTATTAACCATCACCGATTTACCATAACGAAGAAGAGACTTCATCTACCAGTCTCTAAACATTTTTTTGAGATAGGTCAAATGGAGACACAACTTAGATTTAGAATTATATTGTACCACCACAAAGGAGAATACAGGACAGAGTCTTACTTCTGAAATGCAAAGAATTAGAGTTGATTTACGAGCTGAAGTTTCTAAAACCAGTAGGATTAAATGTTGACTTCAAAATTAATTCCATTACGTAGAATTATTATACTCCCATGTAGCTATGTTTTCTGCTCTATCCAAGGAGGTATAAAATGGATACTATATTCTGTGAAAACATGAATATAATTTTTTTTAAATAATTTTTAATGATTTATTTTATTTCTTCACAGATCACGTTACATATAAGGAATAAGAGGTAATCAGCTGCACTCATGGAGATAACTTTGCTAATAGATTTATTATGACAGTAATTCATCACAGTGTTAGGAAATATAATTAGTGTTGAGCGAGCATGCTCGACACTGCTCGTTACTCACCCGAGCATCATGCTACTCGGGATGTTCGGTGAGCACCGAGCACTTCCAGGTTACTCGGACGGGAGCTCGGGTCTCCGCCATGCACGTTTGGCGCTCTTTACACAGCCAATGAACAAGCAGGGATTGCCAGCCAGTTACTGTAATGCCGCAGCCATGTTGTTTGTGGGCATTACAGTGATTGGCTGGCCGCACAGCGTCACCTCGAGTATTGGACACAGTCGCACCGGATCAGCCAGTGTAGGGTCAGTGCTGCTGAGTTAGGGAGAGATATATAGTGCGAAATAGGTAGTGTAGGGTCTCTAAAGCCTGCCAAATCAAACAAACAGTCCTTCTCAGGACTAATATCCATCCCAGATATCAGGCAGGCAGGCTGTATAGGAGACGCAGTGGTTATACCAACAAACGCTGCATTACAGTCCTGTGTGCTCCTGTTGGTCAAATTGCTAGACTTATAACCCCGGTCTCAGGGACCAGGAAAAATTATTATTTTCTTCATCTAAATCCTGTATTTTTTTTTTCCTCAGTCAGACTGTCCAAATACGCATCTTATTAAACTTTTGGTATTCCCCCCCCCCCAAATAAAAATTGAGTGTGTCTGTGACTGTTCAGACACCAATATATCTGTTTAAAAGATTCTGGTGTAGGCCAGAAAAATAGAACTGTGGTTTTGCAGTTCCACGGGTCAAATCTCTGTATTATCCTGTTTTTGGCATTTTTTGCCATAAAAAAAACTGTAATAGTGTCTCCCTGACTGGTCAGACACCAATATATGTGTTTAAAAGATTCTGGTGTATGCCACATAACTATAACTGTGGTTTTGCAGTTCCACGGGTCAAATCTCTGTATTATTCTGCTTTTTGCATTTTTTGCCGTAAAAAAAAACAGTAATAGTGTCTCCCTGACTGTTCAGACACCAATATATCTGTTTAAAAGAGTCTGGTGTAGGCCAGAAAAATAGAACTGTGGTTTTGCAGTTCCACGGGTCAAATCTCTGTATTATCCTGTTTTTGGCATTTTTTGCCGTAAAAAAAACCTGTAGTACTGTCTCCCTGACTGGTCAGACACCAATTTATCTGTTTAAAAGAGTCTGGTGTACGCCACATAACTATGACTGTGGTTTTGCAGTTCCATGGGTCAAATCTCTGTATTATCCTGTTTTTGGCATTTTTTGCTGTAAAAAAAACTGTAATAGTGTCTCCCTGACTGGTCAGACACCAATATATCTGTTTAAAAGAGTCTGGTGTACACCACATAACTATAACTGTGGTTTTGCAGTTCCACGGGACAAATCTATGTATTATCCTGTTTTTGCCATTTTTTGCGGTAAAAAAAACTTGTAATAGTGTCTCCCTGACTGGTCAGACACCAATATATCTGTTTAAAAGAGTCTGGTGTAGGCCAGAAAAATAGAACTGTGGTTTTGCAGTTCCATGGGTCAAATCTCTGTATTATCCTGCTTTTGGCATTTTTTGCAGTAAAAAAAAACTGTAATAGTGTCTCCCTGACTGTTCAGGCACAAATATATCTGTTTGAAAGATTCTGGTGTATGCCACATAACTATAACTGTGGTTTTGCAGTTCCACGGGTCAAATCTCTGTATTATCCACTTTTGGGTCTTTTTTACATAAAAAAAATAGTTTGAGTGTGTCGCTGACTGTTCAGCCCCAAATATATCTATTTAAAAAAGTCTGGTATACGCAAGTAAACTAGAACTGTGGTTTTCCAGTTCCACGGTTCAAATCTCTGTATTATCCAGCATTTGGCCTGTTTTACGTAAAAAAAACAGTAATAGTGTCTCCCTGTCTGTTCAGTCACAAATATATCTGTTTAAAAGATTCTGGTGTAGGCCAGACAAATAGAACTGTGGTTTTCCTCTTCCACGGTTCTAATCTTCTTTTTATTACCCTTTTTCCATTGATAGTGCGAGTGTAAGCGATTTTACTTCATTTACAATGGGCAAGGCGCGTGGCAAGGGACGTGGAACTGGACGTTCTGGTGATGGTGCGTGTAGAGGACGGGGCCGTGGCCTAGGTGAAAATGTGCCACAACCAACAGCCACATCTTCTCGCTCCCACTTCTTGACTGAATTACTAGGGAAGCACACTACAACACCAGTATTGCGAACTGATCAGTGTGAACAGGTTATTAATTGGATAGCAGATAATACTTCCAGTTACCTGGGCACCACAACCTCCGGTCTGTCTTCCACACGGTCAAGTTTTAGTAGCCGTGAGTCTCGACTGCATACTCCTCCTCACCCTGATGCTCCTTCCTCCCACCATGCCGAGTGTCATCAGACAGCAACTGATCCCACACTTGAACACTCTGAAGAGCTGTTCACTGGTCCATTTCCATATTTGTCCCCCTCGCCTGCTCTGCTTGAAGTGGTGGAAGATTAGATCCCATGTAGCGATGCCCAAATATTTGAACAGCCACGTCCACAGGAAGTCGACGCTGGCAATTTGTCACAAGAGGTGGACGATGATGAGACACAATTGCCACGAAGTGAGGAGGAGGATCATGGTGCGCAAGTGAAAGAGGAGGAGGTGGTGGATGATCTAGTAACTGACCCAACGTGGCAGGAGGACACGCAGAGCGAGGTCAGCAGCACACAGGGTGAGGGAGGCAGAGTACTCCAACAGGCAGGAAGAAGCAGTGTGGTAGCCGCACACAGAAGGCGGGCAACAGTTCCCCGTAACATCAACACGAGGGACGTTGCCAGTACAACCGGTAGGTCTTCCAGAGTCTGGAATTTTTTTATAGACTCTGCTGGTAACCCCAAAAAGGCCATTTGTACCACCTACCAGACCAGCATCAGCAGGGGTGACAAAACTACCAGCCTGACCACCACCAGCATGATCAGGCACATGGCAGCAAAGCGCCTGACTTTGTGGGGCGAACCCCAGGGTCCACGACCAGTGTCAGCGGGTGTCACCACTGCTTCTTCCGCTGTTGTGCGTGTGATAGAACCCCCTGTTGTGCGTGCAAGGCAATCCCCTGTCCATACTGCATGCAAAGATGCCCCCTCCTCTCAGTCTTCACTTGTTATGGCAGTTTCTCAAGAAACAGCATCAACGTCCACATACACGTCCCACCGCAGCGTTCAATTGTCCATATCCCAGAGCTTTGAACGAAAGCGCAAATTCGCAGCCAACGCCCCACAGGCCACAGTCCTAACTTCGCACATTTCACGACTGCTTGCGTTGGAAATTCTGCCTTTTAGGCTGGTGGAGACGGAATCCTTCCGCGACCTTATGGCGGTGGCCGTCCCTCGGTACTCGGTCCCCAGCCGACACTATTTTGCCCGGTGTGCCATCCCCGCACTACACAAGCATGTGTCCCAAAACATCTGCCGTGCCCTCAACAACGCAGTTACTGGGAGAGTCCACCTGACAACGGACACGTGGACAAGTGCTTGTGGCCAGGGACGGTACATCTCCCTGACGGCACACTCGGTAAACATAGTGGAAGCCGGGACCCAGTCGGACCATGGGACGGAAGACATCCTCCCCACACCGAGGATTGCGGGCCCTATGTCAGTCAGAGTTGCCACCACAGTGTAGAGCTCTTGCGCATCCTCCTCCTCCTCATGTTCAGCCTCCATCTCAGATATCACCACATCAGTTACAAGCTGGAAGCACTGCAGAACTGCCTCAGCCAAGCGGCAACAGGCTGTGCTGAAACTCATAAGCTTATGTGATAAACCTCACACGGCTTGTGAGTTGTGGACAGCTGTGAAAGAGCAAGCAGATCTGTGGCTGAGACCGCTGAACCTACATCCAGGCATGGTCGTGTGTGACAATGGCCGTAACTTGGTGGCGGCTCTGAGGCGAAGCGAGATCACACACGTACCATTCCTGGCTCATGTGCTTGAACTCGTGGTTCAGCGGTTTCTTAACTCGTACCCCGAGTTTCCAGATCTGCACGTCAAAGTACGCCGCCTGTCAGCTCATTTTCGCAAGTCGGCTACAGCTTCCGCCGCCCTTGCTGTGTTGCAGCAGTGTTTGCAGCTTCCGTCACACCGACTGGTGTGTGATGTCCCCACACGTTGAAACTCTACCCTCCACATGTTGCAAAGGATTTGTGAGCAGAAGAGAGCAGTTGAGGAGTACCAGCTGCAACAAGGCCGTTGATATTCAGTTCAGACTCCACACATAAGACCTCAGGAGTGGACCTGGATGTCTGACATATGTACCATCCTGACAAACTTTGAGGAGTCCACCAAGATGGTGAGTGGCGATGACGCCATCATTAGCGTCAGCATCCCACTTGTCTGTCTTTTGCAACGCTCTCTGAAGAGAATTAAAGAGGAGGCATTGCAGCCAGAGTATGATGAGATGGATCAAGAAGCCATAGCGGTCGATTACACACAGCCCAGCCTCATCTCATCCCAACGTGCATTGGGGGACAATGAGGGAGAGGAGGAGGAGGAGGAAGAACAGGAGCTGGTATCATGCGCTTTAGACAGTAGTACCTGTACAACTGTCATACCGTCGGTTCAGCGTGGGTGGCCTGAGGACAGTGGGGAGGAGGAGGAGAAGGAGAGCATGGTCAGTCGTCATCTTGGTGAGGACACGGAAGTCTTGCCCATTACCAGTCTGGCACGCATGGTTGACTTTATGTTATGCTGCCATAACCGTGACCCTCGCGTTGTCAAAATGTTGGGTGACAGTCATTACTGGTTGGTGACACTTTTAGACCCCCGCTGCAAGGAGATCTTTCACTCTCTTATTCCTGAGGTGGAGAGGTCTTCAAAAATGGGGCAGTACCAGAAGGCCCTTGCTGCAGAACTGTTAAAAAAATTCCCATCTGAACACGCTAGCGGCAGAGGTCACAGTTGGTAGCCCAACCAAGGCGTACAGGCGAGAGAGATGCAACTCCAATCCAGCAGAGGCAGGTGAACACAGTCAACGTTCTGGGACAGTTTTCTGAGACCCGCCCAGCTTACAGGCCCTGAGGCGCGGGGTACTCTCACAAGGAGTGGAAAGTTTCAAAAGATGGTGAGGGAGTACCTTGCCGACCGTACCAGCGTCCTCCGTGATTCCCCTGTGCCTAATTATTGGGTATCCAAGCTGGACACTTGGAATGAACTCGCTCTGTACGCCTTGGAGGTCCTGGCCTGCCCTGCTGCTAGCGTGTTATCGGAGCGTGTTTTTAGTGCCGCTGTGGGAATTATAACAGATAAGCGCACTCGCCTGTCAACTCACAATACTGACAAGCTGACTCTTATCAAAATGAACAAGGGCTGGATTGGGCCAGACTTCTTATCACCACCAAATGACAGCAGAGTAACATAAAGTCAAATCCACTGTGTTATTTCGGGAGGTGTATTCCCATGCACCGCTTCACACCCACACATGGGTATACGCTTCCTCATTTCGGCTGTATTTTGCTCTTCTCCTTATCCTCAGCCTCCACCACCACTATACCACCAGGGTGACCTTGGTCTGTGTTGCCAGCACTGCAAGTTCCTCCGTCCTAATTTTTGACAGCTTTTGCTTGGAAGGCATAGGCAAAGACTATGGCAGACCCACTGCCCAATAATGGGAATAATGTTTTTAAGATGCTGTACTGCCTGGCTCTTGTTTGCCAGCATTGCAGTTTCCTCCGCCATAATTTTTGGCAGCTTTTGCTTGGAAGGCATAGGCAAAGACTATAGGAGACCCACTCCCCAAAAATGAGAATAATGTTTTTAAGATGCTGTACTGCATGGCTCTTACAAGGGGCATTTAAACCGTCTTGTTAAGCTACTGCAACCTCCACATCTCTTCCAAGGGGCATTAAAACTGTCTTGTTAAGCTACTGCGACTTCCACCACTATTCCCAGGGGCATTAAAACCATCTTGTTAAGCTACTGCAACCTCCACGTCTCTTCCAAGGGGCATTAAAACCGTCTTGTTAAGCTACTGCAACCTCCACGTCTCTTCCAAGGGGCATTAAAACCGTCTTGTTAAGCTACTGCAACCTCCACGTCTCTTCCAAGGGGCATTAAAACCATCTTGTTAAGCTACTGCGACCTCCACCATTCCTCCAAGGGGCATTAAAACCGTCTTGTTAAGCTACTGCAACCTCCACTGTTAGAACCCTCCTGTTAGTTTTTTCTATTTTGCTGGTCACATGACTTTTTGCCTATTTAATCCAGCTCCGCCCTCCTGGCCTTGCTGGACTTCAGTGTTACATTTACTCTTAAGCTAGCCAGGTGCCTTGTACCTTACTCTGTAGTTTGCTTGGTCTTTTGACCACTAGTACTTCTGTTTGTTTGTTTGTCTTTGCTCTGCTACATTTCTGCTAGGAGGTGTCCAACTATATCCCAGTCCTTAGTTCTTGTAGGGTCCCCTCCCTTATATCTATAGGTCTGCGTTCAGACTAGCCGAGGACTTAGGCGGGTCTGTTCACAAGGAACAGGTCCCCCGCTGCATCGTAGGGAATTAGCTTAGTCCTATTGTAGGGACAGTTTTCCTATCTTTCCTTAGTGTTTGTAGCAGTTCATAACATCCACGTCTCTTCCAAGGGGCATTAAAACCGTCTTGTTAAGCTACTGCAACCTCCACGTCTGTTCCAAGGGGCATTAAAACCATCTTGTTTAGCTACTGCAACCTCCACGTCTCTTCCAAGGGGCATTAAAACCATCTTGTTAAGCTACTGCAACCTTCACGTCTCTTCCAAGGGGCATTAAAACCATCTTGTTTAGCTACTGCCACCTCCACCTCCACGTCTCTTCCAAGGGGCATTAAAACCGTCTTGTTGAGCTACTGCGACCTCCACGTCTCTTCCAAGGGGCACTAAAACCATCTTGTTTAGCTACTGCAACCTCCACATCTCTTCCAAGGGGCATTAAAAGCATCTTGTTAAGCTACTCCGACCTCCACCACTTTTCCAAGGGGCATTGTTATTGTCTTTTTATTCCACTGCGACCTCCACCATTCTTCCAACGGGCATTGCATTTCCTCCTAATTTTAGTCAGCTTTTGCTTTTCAATGCAAAGGCGAACACTAAGGGAGACCCACTCCCCAATAATGGGTAGAAGGTTTTTAGTATGCTGTAATCCATGTCTGTTTCAAGGGGCATTGCAGTTTCTCATAATTTTTGGAAAGCCTTCCATTCACTGCTTAGGCCAACAGTGCACAGGAGACCCAGTTGCTATAAATGGAAAAAACGGTTTAGTTAAGGCCCTCTGACTTCCATGTCACTTCCAAGGGGCATTGGAGTGCCTCGAAATTTTTGTTAGGCATTGCACTCACTGCATGCCCTTTATCTGTGTAGCCAAACCGCTCCTTTTGGTACAGAAACATATCCTACAAGACATGTGTGGTTGACTGGCCTGATATTGATGTGAATGGTCCCTGTTCCTCCTGCTCTTTCTCCTTTGCCACCACCTCATCCATCATTCATCACCTGAAGCTTTGTTTTAACAGGAGTCATAGAACTGGGATAGTAGCAGGAAAATATCCAGCAAACCTCGGAGGAGGTAGGATATGCGCCAAAATGCTGACCACCTCAGGCCTAGCCGCTACTACATACATGCGCTTGCATTCCAAGAAAACAAAGCAGATGCTAACTTCTATCATCATCATCATGCTCCTCACCTTGGAACTCTCAACTCCCCTGATAGAGAAGCCAGGGCCCAGCGGAGGAGTCTTGTTCTCTGGTGGGCTCATCCAATGCTGCCCTAAAGCAAGCCAGGCTAAGAAAAGTGTGGGGGAAGTTTGACGGAGAAATAGGGGCGGCTGGGGACCGTTTATGGACACCCGGCCGCCCCCAGGTGGCTGAGGACCGTGTGTGGACACCCGGCCGCGCGCCGGCTGGGGACCGAGTATGGACACCCGGCCGCCCCCTGGCGGCTGGGGACCGAGCGTGGACACCCGGCCGCCGGGCGGCTGGGGACTGAGTATGGATACCTCGCTGCCGAAGCAGCCATGAGGTAGTGGCCAGCTTCAGCCTCCTCCAAACTAAAAGGCCCCATTTCAAGTGCAAGCAAGCTAGCAGTATGGTATTACAGCCTGGGGGTGGGTGGGTGACAGGCTGCATACTTGCGCTTGCATTGCAAAGAATGGGGGAGGTACAATTGAACACTGCCCTGGGACAAGGACTTGCACGGGGATAGTTGCAAGTCTGCATCTTCTGATGCGGAAAGGATCACTTCTGATGGGCACACTTTTAGGCAGTGACCTGGGTGTCAGAGATGCTTCCAGGGGTCTTCCCCATGCTGTTCCCATCTCTTTTCAGCACTGTATGCATGTGTCACACAGCACATGGCCAGATAAGATTGTAAAATGTTAAAATGACATTTCCCGGGTGAATGCATTTGTCACGGTTGAAAGCAATACAAAAGTGCAAAAACGCATAAAAAATGCTACTTGTGAACATAGCCCAAGGTGTGGAGGAGTATTTTTGTTTTTGGTTATTTATTTTACCTTATACACAAGTCTTTACCCTGGAAAGGAAGTTCCTTAACATATTTCACAGGAAAACCGTTTCAGTTTCGTTTTTGAACGTTTTATTGTGAGCCCGTTAAAGTGCCTTAATACCTCTGACCACGTTGTTGACAGCAGTGACCTGGGGGTCAGAAATGCTTCCTGGGGCGATGCCCATGCTGTCCCTATGTCTTTTGAGCACTGTCACTATCATTTTGGGCACTTTTTAGGCTTTCTACAGACTGCCGGGGGTGCCGCCGCAAAAATGCTCGGGTCTCCCATAGACTAACATTGGGCTCGTTGCTCAGGTCGAGCTTCGAGCACCCGAGCATTTTAGTGCTCGCTCAACACTAAATCTAATAGTTGATGATGGACCAATGCGATATGCTGGGTTACGTTTCGACCCTAAAATGGGTCTTTCTCAAACATCAATAGAGAAAGAAATATACACAAGATTAGACGTTCTGTATAAAATATACAAGTGGGTAAAAAAGCTGTACAGAAAGTATGTTATGTTCAAAAAATAATTAAAGAGACACAAAGCAACAAAACATAATGCGCAAACATGTTATATATGTTGTATGTTCTCCCCGTGTTTGCGTGGGTTTCCTCTGGGTTCTCCGGTTTCCTCCCACACTCCAAAGACATACTGATAGTGAATCTACATTGTGAGCCCCGATGGGAACAGCGACGATAATGTATGTAAAGAGCTGCGGAATATGTTAGCGCTATATAAAAATAAAGATTATTATTATTATTATTATGTAGCTATATGACATTGAAACAGCAACAAAAAAGCAAAATAGAAGAAATGAAAAAAATAATAGAAATAAAAATAAATAATGAAGATAAATAATAAATTCATAAAAAGGTACCAGCCATAGAGTGATGGTATGGATTAGAGGACTAAGGGCTGGAGTCAGCGCCTCATAATACTCCCCTGGACAACGTGCCATATAGCCGGTATTTCTGCTGGGATCCACTCTTTACTTGTATCACTGATGACAGCACATTTAATATTATGTTTTCCCCACAGTTTCCCCCTTTACCACTGCTGAACAATATACATTTCTGCTTAATAGCAAACAATCTCCTCATACCTTGGACACCTCCATACCTAGGTTGGAACTATTTCATTGTCTTTTTTTCTTACTCAAAACATGTCAATCTCATTTACTAATCAAACCTTCTCTGGGCACATCTCTATATGCACATATGCTTGACTCCAGCCCTTAGTCCTCTAATCCATACCATCCCTCTATGGCTGGTACCTTTTTATGAATTTATTATTTATCTTCATTATTTATTTTCATTTCTATTATTTTTTTCATTTCTTCTATTTTGCTTTTTTGTTGCTGTTTCAATGTCATGTAGCTACATATAACATGTTTGGGCATTATGTTTTGTTGTTTTGTGTCTCTTTAATTATTTTTTGTACATAACATACTTTCTGTACAGCTTTTTTTTCACATGTATATTTTTGTGCAGCTCGTCTAATGCCACATGCAACATCGTGTATAAACAATGTGTCACCATACAGTGAGTGGAAAATTCACAAAACCCATAACAAGTACATATACTTCACAAGACTTCACTTTCTGACTCTGGAGGGTGTGGACATGCCTGTCTGCCTCTCTGCTAGATTGTGGAGACAATACGGCGCCGGACTACTGGCAGCCCATTGCAGCAGCAGAAGCTTCTACTTTATTTCAGTTACAGTTTTGTTACAGTTATTTTATTTTATTATTTTATTACCTTCTCTGGATTGCAACGTTCCTGTATACTCGTCTATTGGGGATGGAAGATACAACACTTCCCACACTATCAACTGCTGCTGGGCACACAGCACGAGATCTGCACCTGGATCTTCTTCCACCACTTACAAGTCTCCTGCAGGTACAGACACTCTGGGGCACGCAATACGGACCATCTCAGCTAATGCTACTGAAGGATGCATGCTGCTACCCACAGCCTGTGACAGGGATACAGCCATATGTGAGCGGTGGAGGTCACTGCATACGATCTGCCATGGAGAGGACTGGTGTGACGGGTGAAAACAATGACGGGATGGTGGACCCTAGGTCTGTTGCTAAACGAGCAGTGTATTCTAGGGATCGTCTTCTGGAACTGCGCAGGATAAAGTCTTCTCCAGCAGTGGCAATACTGAATGTTCCACGGGAAATAAGGAGACCTTTCAGAGGCTGCAGAGCAGGCAAGAAGATCAAGTCCTGGAGGAGAAGGTTTAAACCAGTGGTCCCATCCATTATCATGGGTAACGTACGATCGCTGGGAAATAAGTCGGATGAACTGCTGACTCTGAGTAAGACCCAGAAGGAGTTTAGGGAATGCAGTCTCATGTGCTTTACAGAAACCTGGCTGCATGAGGAGGTCCCAGATTCATGTGTCTCGGTACCAGGGTTTCAAATGGTTCGGGCTGATAGAGAGAGAGTTAGATGCGGCAAGAAAAAAGGTGGAGGAGTGATACTCTACATTAACAACAGATGGTGCAATCAGGGGCATGTAACTGTTAAGGAGAAACATTGCTGTCCAAATATTGAACTGTTAGCAGTGGGCCTCAGGCCTTACTATCTGCCTAGAGAATTCACTCTTGTTATTGTAGTTGTGATGTATATACCACCATCTGCGAACCCAGAGGCTGCTGGGGATGTGTTGTCAGGGGTGATGGCCCGGCTTCAGACTAAACACCCAAACTCTCTAACTGTAATTTCTGGGGATTTCAATCGAGTAAAGATCTCATCTGCAATACCAAAGTTCTATCAATATGTCAAATGTCCTACACGGGACAACAACACACTGGATCTCCTCTTTGCTAATGTTAAGAATGCTTATTCATCGGCTGCATTACCCCCCCTGGGGAAATCTGACCACAACCTCATACTATTGTCTCCTGCTTACCAACCAGACGTCCGCAAACAACCAGTGACAATTATAAAGATAAGGAAGTGGTGTCCAGCAGCAGAGGAGGCGTTACAAGACTGCTTTGATTGTACAGACTGGGAGGTGTTGTGTACCATGAAAGAGAGTTGTGATGTTAATGAGATTACTGGCAGAGTTACTGATTACATCAACTTCTGTATGGACATAGTAGTACCTGTTCAAGAGATTCAGTGTTATGCAAACAATAAGCCATGGATTACAAAAGAGTTGAAACATTTACTAAACATGAAAAAACTGGCTTTTAAAAGGAAGGACAAGGAGGCATTGAAAATTATACAGCGAGACCTAAAGGGGAAAATTAAGATTGCCCGTGAGGCATTCAGAGTTAAATTAGAAAATCAGTTTGCACAAAAAAGCTCCAGAGAGGTGTGGGCTGGAATGAAGCTAGTGACTGGGTTTAAGGCAAGGTCGGAGCAGGGGGGTGGTGGACTTAGAATGGCTAATGAAATGAATGAGTTCTTCAATAGATTCAGCAATAAAGGTGCGGTAGCAGCAGGGAAGGGGGAGGAGGCCAGGGAACAACTAGCTAAATTAACAGGGGGTGAAATAGATCATTTCTCGGTCTCCAAAAATGACGTGAGGGACCAGTTTAGTAAGCTGGCCATTGGCAAAGCAGCAGGGCCTGACGGTCTCAGTCCACGTGTCCTCAGAGTGTGTGCAAATCAGTTGTGTACTGTCTTCCAGCATCTCTTTAACCAGAGCTTACAATCAAAGAGAGTACCAGTGCTATGGAAGACTTCCTGCCTGGTGCCGGTTCCCAAGACTACCTTCCCGGCTTCCCCGGGGGACTATAGACCGGTGGCCTTAACATCGCATGCGATGAAGTCCTTGGAGAGAATAGTACTTGCTCACTTGTGTCCGAGGGTGATGGCGCATACTGATGCTCTTCAGTTTGCGTACCGGCAGGGACTGGGGGTGGACGATGCTGTAGCGTCTCTGCTACAAACAGTACATTCCTTTTTGGACAATGATGGAACCACTGTGCGTGCTTTGTTCTTTGATTTCTCTAGTGCGTTCAACACATTACAGCCACTCTTACTGCGTGGAAAGTTGATTAAAATGGCGGTGGATGAGGGACTTGTGAATTGGATAATTGACTACCTGTCGGATAGGCCACAGTTTGTTAGGTGGGGGATGGCTACATCAGATAGTGTACTGAGCAGTGTCGGAGCCCCGCAGGGAACAGTGCTGTCGCCATTCCTCTTTACATTGTACACAGCTGACTTTCAGTATAAATCAGACCGTTGTCACCTCCAGAAGTACTCGGATGACTCTGTGATAGTTGGCGGTATTGGGAAGGACCGGGATGAAGAGGAATATAGAAGGGTGGTTGCGGACTTTGTAGTATGGTGCCAGGCTAACCATCTAGAACTAAATGTTAAGAAAACCAGGGAGTTGGTGATGAGCTATGGAACGTGCAAGAAGGTATGCCTACCTGTTACCATTGACGGTCAGGATGTGGAGATGGTGGACAGTTTCAAATATTTGGGGGTTTACCTGGATAGCAAGCTAGACTGGAAGTGCCACATGGAGAAGGTCTACAAGAAGGGGATGAGTAGATTGTACTTCCTAAAGAAGTTAAGGTCTTTTAATGTGTGTGGCAAAATGCTTGAGGTGTTCTACCAATCCACTGTGGCTAGTGCCACCTTTGCAGCAATAATTTGCTGGGGTAACAGTGTGCGTGTTGCTGACGCCAACAAGCTCAACAAACTTATAAAGAAGGCTAGCGCGACGGTGGGCCTACAGCTTGGGACTTTTGAAGAGGTGATAGAGGATAGGATTAAGAAGAAGTGCAGAGCTATAATGGGCAACAACACACACCCGCTTTATGAACTGTTTGCGAAACAGAAGAGCACATTCAGCAATCGCCTAATACAACTAAGGTGTAAAAAGGAAAAATACAGGAGATCGTTTGTTCCAACAGCTATGGGGGTGTTTAACAAATGTCTGAAAAGCAATGTCTAAAGCATTCCAAATGTTATGTTATCATATGTGTCATGTTCGAGATCTGTGTTCTGCTGCTGTGATACCGCAATTTCCTCCGGGATAAATAAAGTATATCTTATCTTATCTTATCTTATCTTATCTTATATAGTGAGTACATACTCTAATTGTAAGTGAAGAAAATCCAGCTCCACAAACAGTGAATGTTTTATTCACATAAAGTGCTCAAATGACATACAGAGTCAGCAGTACAGCTTACATTACATGCGGCATCGACATATTTCAGGTGACTGTGCACCCTTAATCATGATGCCTAACATGGGGAGGTAACTACTTTTATGCTGTGTATCCAGTGAACACACCAGCATACTAATTTACTTAACTTCGCGCATCAGCGTGAGCAATGATGATGGAGGAGGGAGCGTCAGCAGATGCCTCCACCCCCATCATTCTGTGTAGGCGGGCGGTGCGGGTGCTGACAGGCAGAGGGTGCCTGGTGAGGGTGCTGACACCTGGCCCCCCTGGCTCACGAGCCCCATAGCAGTGGCGTGGCCTGTCGCCATTGGCGGTATGTCACTCCCTACATTTGGGAATGTCCAACTAGATCCAGGATGATTGGGAGGTGTGGAAAAAGTTTAGAGTCCAATTTTTGTGTACTGTGAGCACACTGCATGGCAATTGAGACATAACATAGTGAGTACAGTTCATACTATAGGAAAATTGATATACAGCACTTCTAAATTATGTTGGTGCTCAAGAAGGGCTGCATTCTGTAATCAGATGTTTGAAAAGTACTTGGCACTTAAGGGAATCTGTCACCAGGCTTTTGCTACCTTATCTGAGAGCAAACAACAAAGAGAAAATCACCGAACATGAAGTCCAAGAATCAAAGAGCAGATATTATAAAGAAGATAAAAAACCTTTATTTCATAGTTGGTCTAGTGGCACAACATGCAAAAAAGAGTGCTCACACTACAACAAGATCACGAGAATAAATTTAAAAATTGGAAATAAATAATCACAATAAGGACCACATAAAGGCAAATTACATATATGCCCTAGGATTGATAAATAGTGAAAAATAGATACTGCATAGTGACCAACATTGAATAATGTGTAGCAGTAACATCAACCACATAAAGAGGGCAATATATATTATAGTATTGCAGCAGCTAGAATGGTGTATAACAGTAAATAAATGCCTAGATGGTATATAGCAGAGTAGTATATAGCAGAAGCTATATGCAGCAGAATTGCAGAAGCTAAGATGGTGTATAACAAAATATAAATGCCTAGATGGTATATAGCAGAATAGTATATAGCAGAAGCCACAAGCACATGTAATATATGTTAATAAAGGGGCAATGTGTAATATGCTGTGGTGGTAAGAGGATACAATGTGGTATACAGGGGTATATCCCAAGTAGAATGCCAAATGCCCCAAAATATATGATATCATATAGTGTGTGTTAATAAGGGGCATATGTGCAATATGTTGTGGCAATAAGTAAGAAAGTGGACTGTGGTGTATAGTATAGGTAAACAAGGGTTATTCCGAAGTTAGGTGGCAAATGACACTAAATATAATACACTGCCGCAAAACGTATGCATTGCCAATAGGTAGTCACTTAGATATATACTGTGCAGTAGTCATGAGGCGGGAGAGACTAGAATGCTGCATGTTACCTGAGTTGTCCACGAGATGAGTGCAACTCACACCCCGACACGCGTTTCAGACTGAGGGTCCTTCGTCAGGGGTCATCCTCTTACTTATCGGTGATTTTCCTCTTGTTATTTGTTTCTATCCAAATGGTTTGCCATTTATTGATCCTAATAGCAAACATATACTTCTATGATTTATGCTGTGTAATAGGTTCTCACGCATTTTTTCTGACTTGCTAAATTCAGTGTGTGCGTTTTCTCATCTGAGAGCAGCCTGATGTAGGTAGAGACGCTGAATCCAACGTATCACTTAGATTACTGGGTGCAGCTTTTCTAACACAATCAGAGCTTTTAGATTTAGAATGAAGCAGAGCTGAGAAAGGTTCCCTTGCAAACACCAGGCTCTCTGTGTACAAAGTCCATAGACAGTGAGCTGCTTATCACAAGAGGGGGCATTGCTGGACTAGTGTAGTCCATGTTAATCTCTTAGTGATAAATCCTTCACAGTTAGGAAACAACAGCACACACTTTGACAAGTGACACATCCCTGAAATCTGTGATTTAACCTCTAACTCCTGCTGTCTTCAGATTACATAGCAAAAACCTGCTGACAGATTCTCTTTAAAAAGATATGGAAACAAGAATAAAATATGTTCAGGTTTCTTTATTCATTCTCTAAGCCAGGGGTGGATTAAGAGTAGCAAGGGCCCCGGGCAGTTTAGAAAGCGCGCCCCCCCACACCTGATGTATCACGTGACATGTCACATGATTCCCTGTGATAGATCATGTGATAGTTCACGTGAAATTAATTTGGCACAATATTAATATATTAATAATAATAATAGTAAGAAGAATATTTTTTTTTACATTAATTGCATGACTTAATATTGAGCACAATTAAGTATGCTGACATCCCCTATATACAGTATGAGACCCTACATAAAATATGAGCTGCCACAATCCTCCTATGCACAGCGGGAGGCCGCACGTAGCTATCTATACACAGCGGGAGGCCGCACGTAGCCATCTATACACAGCTGGAGGCCGCACATAGCCATCTATACACAGCAGAAAGCCGCACGGCGCCATCTATACACAGTGGGAGGCTGCACGTAGCCATCTATACACAGCGGGAGGCCGCACGTAGCCATCTATACACAGCGAGAGGCCGCACGGTGCCATTTATACACAGCGGGAGGCCGCACGGTGCCATCTATACACAGCGGGAGGCCACACATCGCCATCTATACACAGCAGGAGGCTGCACGTAGCCATCTATACACAGCTGGAGGCCGCAAGTAGCCATCTATACACAGCGGGAGGCCGCATGTAGCCATCTATACACAGCAGGAGGCTGCACGTAGCCATCTATACACAGCAGTGGGCCGCACGTAGCCATCTATACACAGCAGGAGGCCACACGGCGCCATCTATGCACAGCGGGAGGCCGCACTGCGCCATCTATACACAGCGGGAGGCCGCACGGCGCCATCTATACACAGCAGGAGGCCGCATGGCTCCATCTATACACAGCAGGAGGCCGCACGGCGCCATGTATACATAGCGGAAGGCCGCACGGCGCCATCTATACACGGCAGAAGGCCGCACGGCGCCATATATACACAGCAGGAGGCCGCATGGTGCCATCTATACATAGCAGGGGGCCGCACGTAGCCATTTATACACAGCGGGAGGCCACACGTAGCCATTTATACACAGCAGGGGGACGCACATAGCCCTCTATACACAGCGGGAGGCTGCACGGCGCCATCTATACACAGCGGGAGGCCGCACTGAGCCATCTATACACAGCAAGGGGCCGCACGTAGCCATCTATACACAGCGGGAGGCCTCACGTAGCCATCTATACACAGCAGGGGGCCGCACGTAGCCATCTATACACAGCAGGAGGCCACACGTAGCCATCTATACACAGCAGGGGGCCGCACGTAGCCATCTATACACAGCAGGAGGCCGCACGTAGCCATCTATACACAGTGGGAGGCCGCACGGCGCCCCCCAGATACAGCGGGAGATCGCACACGCCGCTCCCCCAGAGACAGCGTGAGGCCGCACATAGCCATCTATACACAGCGGGAGGCCGCACGGCGCCTCCCAGAGACAGAGACACAGACATAAACACATACAGACATATACATGCACGCATAAACACATTTGAAACACAAAAATACATATAAACAGACATCACACAAAGATATCTGCCTGCACACATACACACACACACACACTGACTCACTCACTCACACACACAATCACACACTCACTCACCATCCCTCTGTTCGGCTCCTCTCCAGTGCAGCAGTGTAGCGCACACTGTGTGATGTCATGCTAGCAGACACGGCCGCGCACAGGGCCGTGTCTCCTAGCTGTGACACAGCCGGGCCAGCACCCAGGGAAGTTAACAGGTGCAGTGCTGGCCCGGCCGAAGAAGAAGCAGCAGACTTGTGCAGCTGCTGGGAGAGCGGTCCGGGGGGCCCCCCGCCTCTGCCTGCCGGTATGTTGCGCATTGGCGCTGGCGCCACACATATTATAATGAGGGCAATCTGGCCATAGGTCCCCCGGAGCCCCCGGCCCCGGGCGGTAGCCCAGATTGCCCTCATTATAATCCGCCTATGCTCTAAGCTATCCTCACAATGTTTTGTTGATACAACATTTTGGTCCTAGTAGCTTGGACCTTCATCAAATACTATAACAACTAAACTAAAAAGCTTGTGTACTCGTTACTCTGGTCGAGTAAATTGTAATGCTCAGGTGCTCAACCCAAGTAACGAATACAAGGTAAGTCAATGGGAATCCCGGGCATTTTTCCTGCGGCCCACCCAAAGATCTGGAGGGGGCCTAAAAATTGGTGAAATCAATGGAAACAGTGCTGAAATGACTTGGGAACAGCATGGTAAAGACCCCTGGAAGCATCTCTGAATCCCAGGTATGAGTGTTACGCCACTTTTACGGACTGACAATAAATCATACAAAAACAAAGCTATAATTGATTTTCCTGGAAAAATATTAAGAAACATTCTTTCCAGGGTAATGACTTGCATATAAGTCAAAATAAATAACCAAAAACAAAAATGCTCCTCCACACCTTGGGCTATGTTCACACGTAGTGTTTTTGATGCATTTTTTCACTTTTGCATTGCTTTTGACAATGAAAAATGCATTCCCCAGTAAATTTTAACATTGTTCTACCTTATCTGGCCATGTGGTATGTGAGACATGATCAGACACATTGTGTTTCATTTATGAAAGGGGGACTTCCTTCCTATCTTCAAAAGGGGGAAGAAGGTGGACCCAGGGAACTATAGGCCGGTGAGTCTGACTTCTATACCAGGAAAGATCTTTGAACAAATTATTAAACAACATGTATGTAAGTACCTGGATAAGAATGAAGTGATTAACCAGAGTCAGCATGGGTTTGTAACTAACAAGTCATGTCAGACTAACTTAATTTCCTTCTATGACAGAATCACTGACTGGGTGGATCAGGGAAATGCTGTAGATATAGTATATCTTGACTTCAGCAAAGCATTTGACAAAGTATCTCACACCATCCTTATTGAAAAAATGATCAAGTATGCAATGGACCAGGCAACTGTTAGGTGGATTCATAACTGGCTTAGTGATCGGACTCAAAGGGTGGTTGTAAATGGCTTCACATCCAGCTGGATGAATGTCTCAAGTGGGGTACCACAGGGCTCCGTCCTGGGACCTGTATTGTTCAACATCTTTATCAATGATTTAGATGAAGGAATTGAGGGTAAACTGATTAAATTTGCTGATGACACAAAGCTAGGAGGGATAGCTAATACTAGAGAAGAGAGAGAGAGGATTCAAAAAGACCTAAATAAACTGGAGCAGTGGGCAGCAACCAACAGAATGATTTTTAACAGGGAAAAATGCAAAGTACTACATCTGGGCAATAAAAATGAAAAAAGCATATACAGAATGGGAGGAATAGAGCTAAGCAACAGTACATGTGAAAAAGACTTAGGTATACTAATAGATCATAGACTGAACATGAGTCAACAGTGTGATGCAGCAGCAAAAAAGGCAAATACAATTCTGGGATGTATTAACAGAAGCATACAGTCTAGATCACGTGAAGTCATTATCGGTCTTTACTCCTCTTTGGTCAGACCTCATCTGGAATACTGTGTACAGTTTTGGGCACCACATTTTAAAAAAGACATAGACAAACTGGAGCAAGTTCAGAGAAGAGCGACCAGAATGGTGACCGGTCTGCAAACCATGTCCTATGAGGAACGGTTACAGGATTTGGGAATGTTTAGCTTGCAAAAAAGAAGACTGAGAGGAGACTTAATAGCTGTCTACAAATATGTCAAGGGCTGTCACATTGTAGAAGGATCATCTTTATTCTCATTTGCACAAGGAAAGACTAGAAGCAATGGGATGAAACTAAATGGGAGGAGACACAGATTAGATATTAGAAAAAACTTTTTGACAGTTAGGGTGATTAATGAGTGGAACAGGCTGCCACGAGAGGTGGTGAGTTCCCCTTCAATGGATGTCTTCAAAAAGAGGCTGGACAGACATCTGTCTGAGATGATTTAGTGAATCCTGCTTTGAGCAGGGGGTTGGACCAGATGACCCAGGAGGTCCCCTCCAACTCTACCATTCTATGATTCTATGATTCTATGATTCTATGACTCTGAAAGTCACAAAGCCTATGTTTACAGGGCCATCAGGCGGCCCTTACTATTGTTAAAGGGCCAGCAGTTGGCCCTCATTATTGTTAGAGGGCCATCATCCGTTTATTGGTACTACAATATAACGTATCCATCAAATCATGTGGTCAAATTTTCTTTTTCAGATATATTCCATATTTTTGAAACTTGGATGTCCAGCAGGCGGTCCTCACAATTTATAGAGTGCCAGCAGGCAAACTCCACAATCATTAGAGGGCCAGCAGACGTCTTGGGGACAAATGAGTCCAAGATAGAGCTTTTTGGTAATGTACATCATTCAACTGTTTACTGTAAATGGAATGAGGCCTACAAATAAAAGAATACAGTACTTCTAGTCAAATATGGAGGAGATTTAAAGATATTTAGGGGTTTCTTCTGCTGCCTCTGGCACTGGGTGCCTTGACTGTGTGCAAGGCATAATGAAATGTGAAGATTCCCAAAGGATTTTGTGTCTCAAGGTAGTGCCCAGTGTCATAAAACTGGGTTTGCATCCTAGGTCATGGGTCTTCCAGCAGGACAATGACCCCAAAAATACTTCAAGAGGCACCCGTAAATGGATGGAAACAAAGCACTGGAGAGTTCTGAAGTGATAATTCCAGCTCCAGTAGCGTCAAGTCTCCCACCACTACCTCTTACATTTAGAGCCTACAGAGAAACTGCAAATGAACACATTAAATCAGTAAATTTTTTTAACTTTGATTCATTTCTGTCAACTATGATAAATTTCTGTAAACTTTGATTAATTTCAGAGTATAGATCACCGTAAAAATTATGAATCGGTCTTTTAGTGAATGGAAGAAATCAATCAAAGTATGCACTGTGGAAAATATGTATGTGACCAGAATGAGCACTCATTTCCAGCTGATGATTCCTAGTACCTGTACCTATTGTAAATGCAGCTAACAGTGGTATTAATAGGAAATAGAATATATATATATTTTGGCAGCAGGAGTGCAGAGTATAAGGCAATAATCCCTGGCTGGATGCGTGTAATACGCTATCCATAGTGTGATAGCTCACCCATACTCAATTTTCAGATAAGAGAGATAATATTATAGAATATAAAATAGATTTTAACCGGCCCAGAAGAGTTTTTGTGGACGTGGCAGCAACAAACTGTGAAGGAACGCAATCAACCCTGCCTGCGCTCATGAATATGAGAGTAAAGATCATCATTAAAAAATATGAATCGGTCAATGAATGCATGGAAATTATCAATCAAGTAATGCACTGTGGAAGAGATGTATGCAACGACAATGAACACTCATTTCCAGCTGATGATACCTTGCACCTGTCCCTATTGTAAATGCAGCTAACAGTGTTATCAATAGGGAATAGAATAAATTATTATTTTTTTTTGCAGCATGGAGTAGATGCCTGTAAGACGCTATCTCTACTGCTATAGCTCACCCGTACACAAATCGCAGATAAGAGAGGTAATATTGTACAATGAAAAATAGCTTGTAACCGGCTCCAAAGAGGCTTTTTTATTATGTTGCAGTCCCAAACTGTGGAGGAACACAAGCAACCCTGCTTGCTTTGATGAATTTCTGAGTGTAGATTGTATAAAAAACATGAATCTGTCAATGATTTTTGGAAAAAAGCAATCAAGTTATAGACAGTGTAAGAGATGTATGCAACCAGAATGAACACTTATTTACAGCTGATGATAGATGCATTTAGAATTGGTACAGGTGCTAGGTAACAACGGTATCAATAGAAAATATAATTTTTTTGTTTGCTTGCAGCAGCAAGAGCATAAGGCAATAATCCCTGTCTGGATGTGTGTAATACGCTATCCATAGTGCGAAAGCTCACCCATACACAAATTTCAGATAAGACATAATATTGTAAAAGTTAGAATCGATTTGAATCTGTCTTCCTATTATTAAGGAGTGATTCTCTTACACTGTCATTGCGTATGCAGTAAGTGCAAGGGCTGCCAAAAATTAGGACGCACTCCAATACCAATTTGAAGAGATGTAGTGGAGGGCCTCAGTAAAAAAAATATTTTCCATTATTAACCCCTTAATAACATCTGACGTACTAATACGCGTCTGTGCCCTGGGACTTAAGAGCCAGACCCGTATTAGTACGTCATCGCGAATGCGCGCGCACACAGGCTGTGCGGGCGCGATCGCCGCCGGGTGTCAGCTGATTGTCACAGCTGACACCCGGTACTATGTGCAGGGAGCGGTCCTGCACCGCTCCCAGCACATTAACCCCCGCGATGCTGTGATCGAAGTCGATCGAAGTCGATCGCGGCATTGCGGGGGCAAGGGGAGGTGATCGGCGATACTCACCTCCTCTTCCGGCTTCCAGCGCAGTCTGCAAAGGCTTCCCGGGTGTTGCCATGACGACCCGATGTCGTCATGACAACATCCGGGTCACCAGAGAGCAGGAAGATTGCTTGGACATGCGCAGTGCATCTCCAAGCAATCTTCCCACTGTGCACTTCTGACAGCCTTCATGGCATAGGGATGGTGCTCCATTCCTGTGCCATGCAGGCGATCAGAAAAAAAAAAGTGAAAGTCCCAGAGTGGGACAAAGTAATAAAGTGTATAAACTGTGTGAAAGTGGAAAAAAAAAAAAAAATGTGCAAAAATATTATAAAAAATAAAAAAAATAATACACCAAAACTAAAAATATAATGTACCCATCAATAAATATTATTATAAAAAAAATAAAAAAAAAACAATAAAAGTACACATATTTGGTATCGCCGCGTCCGGAACAACCTGACCTATAAAACTGTCCCACTAGTTAACCCCTTCAGTGAACATGGTAAAAAAAAAAAAAAAAAAACGAAGCAGAAAACAATGCTTTATCACCATACCGCCAAACAAAAAGTGGAATAACACGCGATCAAAAAGACGCATATAAATAAAAATGATACCGCTGAAAACGTCATCTCGTCCCGCAAAAAACAACCCGCCATACAGCTCGATCAGCCAAAAAATAAAAAAGTTATAGCTCTCAGAATAAAGCGATACTAAAAAATATTTTTTTCTATAAAATAGCTTTTATTGTGTATAAGCGCCAAAACATAGAAAAATGATACAAATGTGGTACCGCTGTAAACGTACTGACCCGAAGAATAAAGCTACCTCATCAATTTTACCACACGCGGAACAGAATAAAAAAAAAAAAAAAAAAAACAATTCCTGAATTGTTGGTTTTTGTTTATTCTGCCTCCCAAAAATCGGAATAGAAAGCGATCAAAAAATGTCACGTGCCTGAAAATGGCACCAATAACAACGTCAAGTCATCCCGCAAAAACGAGCCGTCACATGACTGTCTGCCAAAATCTGGAAAAATTATAGCTCTCAAAATATGGCGATGCAAAAACTAGATTTTACAAAAAATGCGTCTTTTAGTGTGTGACAGCTGTCAGTCATAAAAACCCCATATGATTCTGGCATTGCTGTAATCACACCGACCCGAAGAATAAAGTCGTCTAATCACTTATACCGCACAAGGAACGGCGTCAAAAATAAACTCTTGGGTTAGGATTGGGCTAGGGTTAGGGCTGGGTTTGGGGCTAGGGTTGTGCTGGGGCTAGGGTTGTGCTAGGGTTAGGGCTGGGGTTGGGATTTTTTTCAAAAGTAAGAAAAAAAGATGACGATATGGCGACTAGTGTTGAGAGCAAGTGCTCGCTACTTGAGTTTGCATCGGGTGCTCTGGTATGCATTGAGTATCGTGGGTATTTGAGTGACATGCTCGAGTCTCTGCCCCATATGCTTCGCGGCCAAAAAACTTTAATTATGTGGGTGTTGCATGATGGTGATATAGTGGTGGAGGATGAGGATGAGGATGAGGAGAAGGAGGAAGACATAAAATATACGAAATCCTAAAGCGTATACCCATCTCTGGGTGTGAAGGGGTGCATGGGAATAGACCCTCCAAAAAAACCCAATGTTACGCTGCTATCATCCGGGGGTGTTGAGAAGCCTGGCCCAATCCAGCCCTTGTTCATTTTTATAAGAGTCAGCCTGTCAGCATTTTCAGTTGACAGGCGGATGCGCATATCAGTTTATAATACCTCCGGCAGCACTTAAAGCCCACTCTGACAAAACGCTAACGGCAGGGCAGGCCAGGACCTCCAAGACGTAGAGAGACAATTAATGCCACGCGTCCAGCTTGGATACCTAATAGTTGTAAGGCACAGAGACGCTGGTACGGTCAGTGAGGTACTCCTTCAGCATCTTCCAAAACTTTTCCCTCCTTGTCAGAGTACCCCGCGCATCAGTGCCTTGGCGATGGGAGGGTTTGAGAAAACTGTCCCAGACCTTTGAGAGTGTTTTCCTGCCTCTGCTGCATCGTATTTGTGTCTCACTCGCCTGTACTCATTGGTTGTCCAAGGAACTGTGACCTCTGCGTTGTCAGATGGGAATTTTTTTAATAATTCTTCAAGAAGGGCCTTCTGGTACTGCAACATTTTATTAGACCTCTGCACCATGGGAATATGAGATAGAAAGTTCTACTTGTAGCATGGGTCTAGAATTGTGACCAATCCGTAATTACTGTTGCCCAAAATGCGTACAATGCGAGGGTCATGGGAAAGGTAGTGGAACATAAACTCAGCCATGTGTGCCAGACTGCCAACAGCCAAGACTTCCCTTTCCCCACCAATAGGACAACTGTCCATGTTCTCATCCTCCTCCTCATCCTCTCCCTCTTCAGGCCATTCACAATGAACAGACGGTATGAATGTGGTAAGGGTAGTACCATCTGTAGTGAAGGAAACCAGCTCCTGATCCTCCTCCTCTTCCTCATTATCATCCAATCCGCATTGAGATGAGATGAGGTTGGGCTGTGTAGCATCACCCTGTATAGTTCCTTGCTCCGCCTGCAATGCCTCCTCTTTAATTGTGAGCAACGAGCATTTCAGTAGACAGAGAAGCGGGATGGTGACGCTAATTATGGCGTCATCACCGCTCACCATCATGGTGGAATCCTCAAAGTTTTGGAGAACAGCACAGATGTCAGACATACATGCCCACTCATCAGCTCCTATGTGCGGAGGCTGATCAGAATACTGACGGGCGTGTTGAAGCTGGTACTCAACAACTGCCCTCTGCTGCTCACAAATTCTTCCCAACATATGCAACGTTGAGTTTCAACGCCTGGTGACATCGCACACCGGTCGGTGAGATGGAAGCTGCAAATGCTCCTGAAGCACTACCAGGTCGGCGGAAGCTGTAGCAGACTTTCTGAAATGAGCACACATGTGGCGTAATTTCACAAGCAGCTCAGGCAGATCTGGGTAAACCACTAAGTTGAGCACATCGGCCAGGCATGGTACGGGTGCAAGGTTGGCAAGCTTCAGAGCCACCATAAAGTTCTGGCCATTGTCACACGCAACCATGCCTGGCTGTAAGTTGGTGGTGGTGCTGACAAACTGACTGGAAGAATTATCTGCTATCCAACCAACAACCTTTTCACACTGGTCTGGCTTCAAGAGTGATGTTCCAAGGTCCGCTAGAAAGTGGGACAGTAATTTAGGTAGGTCGACATGATGTAGGTGCTTATTGTGCCCCCTCAGCAGGCACAGTTTCATCTTGCCCACGGCCTCAGCCTCTGCGTGCACCATCAGCATTACGTCCACTTCCCAGTCCCTTACCACACATCTTTCCCATTTTAAATGGAGTTTAATATTTTGCAGCTTGCAAAAAATGGCTGGTTTATAACTGCAGTAATATTTTATCACGTCTGATGACCAATTTTTTTATGCAGTGCCGGTATAGCGATGCTATTGGTCAGCGACCAAGTGTGCATATGTTTTGGAAACACAACTGGCAGACTTTAAATGGAGGATAATATTTTGCAGCTTGAAAAATATTGTCAGTATTATTACCGCAGTTTGATCACGTCTGATGACAACTGTAAGGTGGCTAAAGGTCGCATAGTCGATGGGAGGTATGTATCACAGAGATGGCTGTCCTCTGTGATGTAACCTGGAGTGTTTCTCAAGTGAACGTAAGCACTAAGAGGACTGATTGGTGCACCTGGGACTAGGTTACGGGTAGTTTGGAGAGTTGTGCGGGTCCAGCTACCCACAAACCTCACCTCTGGATGTGGTTAACAACCTATAAAATGAAGGCTGTTTGTTTGGCACATGGTCTGTGTGTTTGGAGGGAGAAAGCCTCCTGTGTGTTGTTGTCTCCAGACTAAGCTAGGATGCTGGATGCTACCCAGCCTGTGTGCCCACAGGACTGGTTAAGCAGAGACTTGCTTAAAGGACACTTTACTTTGTTTGCCCGGACTAAAGGCGATTTGTTTCCTTTTTTCTTTATGAAGTAATAAACCTGTGGGGGTCGTGATGACATTCCACTCGTCCTCCAGTCACTCCAAATTCAAACTATGAGCATGGGTCAACCATTCAAAGAATGAGTCAGACAACAAGCTGGTTCAAACTCAGAGCATGCTCAAAAGACTACTACAGACAACGTTCTCAGCAATGTTCTGTGTTTATTCCTACATACACAAAACTAAATACACTACATAATGGGGAGGGGAAAGGGGTTGTCCGGGGCGGGGTAAGCCATGAAAGTCCAGTGTCTGGCCACTCCTGATTGGTCCACATCTCCTTATCTCAGTCTCTGGGCAGATATTGCAGCCGTCAGCTTATAATCTTGTTTCGTTTCTCTGAAATAAATCTTGGCAACACTGGAACTGTCTTAGTTTAAGTTTCGATTTGAGTAATATGTAGCAAGAAAAGCTTATTGTTATATGACACAAAATGGTGGTTAGTACATAAGCAAAAAAGCGTATAAAAGTTACAAAAGTATAAAAGTTACAAAAATATATATTCTCTTTTACCCCGACATTCCCCCCTAAACACTAAGCTTTCCTTTGCTTCGGGGCCTTTGAGACTGTCCATGTGTGGGAAGAGGGGAGGTGGATTTCTTCACCCAATCATCTTAGAAACTGCCCCCTTATGGGACGCCCCCAGACAATCGAGCCCTATCCTGGGTGACACATGGAGTTCTCCCAACTGTCCCTAAACTAAATCTCTCAATTGAACTTTGTCATGGGGGGGCTGGTCAGGCTTGTTCAAAAAAAATGTATTTCTCCATATCTTCTCTTGATTCAGAGAGGTCCCGGAGGTTGGGACAGCATTGGTTATATTTTTCCTGTATAAGGGGATTATGCAGCACAGGACCACCAGGCCCAATACTAGTAGACCTCCCATTACTAGACAAACTTGTTGGAGGAATCCCTTGAGCCCTCCCAACCAACCTGAGAAAAAGGAGGTATCTACCCCTGTGTGGTAGCTGTCCACCCTGGGACAGACAGTAAGCATATGGAAAGGATATAGAAGAAGGTAGTCATCTTTTATAGACTCGTTCTGTCTCTCTTGCAGTGGGAGGTGTGAATCCAGGTGCTCTTGCCCTTAAGCTTCAGAGCCGTCGGGGTGGTGAGAAGCACAGTGTACGGTCCCTCGAACCGCGGCTGGAGGCAGTCTTTCCGGACAAACTTCTTCACATACACTAGATCGCCTGGGATGAAATCATGTACTGCATCACCTGTAGATTCTGGGAGAAAAGCAGATACTGGAGAGCGGGTGTTAGTCAATTCTCTAGACAAGGCAATCACAAATTTTACTACTCTATCATGTGTTTCAGACAACTCTTGGGGCCTAATCTCTCCTATCTTGGGTGGGGTCCCAAACAAAATTTTATAGGGAGTCAGCCCATGTTTGGCCTGAGGAGTGTGTGTGATATGATACAATACTATAGGGAGTAGGTCGGGCCAGGGGAGGGGATGATCTTGGGTCATTTTCAAGAGCTGGGTCTTGAGTGTGGAATTCATTCTCTCCACTTTGCCTGAACTGGCAGGATGGTATGGAGTGTGGAGGCCCAAATCTGTTCCCAACATGTTCCAGAGTTCTTCGTAGATATTTGCTGTGAAAGCTGGTCCTTGGTCCGATTCTATGACTTGGGGAACTCCAAATCTGTAGGCAATTTCGGTGATCAGTTTCTTGACTGTGACTTTAGCAGTCATGTTGACAACCGGGTAGGCCTCGGGCCAGGCTGAGAACATATCCACGGCTACCAAAACGTACTCCTATTTTCCTGCTTTAGGCATTTGGATATGGTCGACTTGTATTCTCTGCCAAGGGTAGTCTGGTTTAGCCAGGTGTTGAAAAGGGACCCGTGCCGTACACGTTGGGTTGCAGGTAGCGCAGACAGAGCAGGATTTTGAGTACGCAGTCACAGTGGAAGAGATTCCGGGTGCAAAGTACAGTTTCTTGATACATGCCAAGGCTTGATTCTTTCCTCTGTGTGTAGGCCCGTGAGCCCATGCTGCCACAGCTGAGTACATGCGTCTAGGCAAGCAAGGCTTCCCATCCACTTGGTAAAGAGTCGAGTTGACCTTTGAATCTTTGTGACTTGCCAGCACGGCTCCTGCCGCTTTCCATTGCTTAACTTCTTCAGTGGGGGGTCTTCCTTTGTTCCTCACACAATTTTTCTTCAGGCATCCTGACCCCCCTGGATTCCACTCGTGTCTCCGCTGGACTTGTATGGTCTTCCGCCGGCTGTTCTTTGGCTCTTGCTCTAGTGAGCGCCACAGCTACGGTTTGCAGGGTCTCCCCCATCTCTTCTTCCTTTTCCTGCCACTTTGATGACACATTCTCTACTGCTGCAGTCTTGGCTGCTTGGTCAGCTAGGTGGTTGCCCCTGGCTTCTCTGGATTCTAGTCTTCCATGAGCCTTGACCTTGATAACAGCAACCTGAATGGGTAGTTCCAGGGCCTTCATTAGGGCCTTAATCCATGAGACATGTTCCACTGGTGTACCTGCAGCTGTGATGAATCCTCTAGACTTCCACAAGAGTCCAGAATCATTGCAAATTCCATGTCCATACGTGGAATCGGTATATATATTCGCCGTTGTTCCTGCTGCCAGGTGGCAGGCCTCTGTGAGAGCCACAAGTTCAGCTTCTTGTGCAGACATGTATGGTGGTAGAGCTTCAGCCTTGAGGACTGTTAGGTCCGTTGTGACAGCATATCCCGTGTGGAACTTCCCTTGAGGGTCTGCGAGCGGATGTGCCACCATATTCTCTGGAGCAGAAGTCTCTTCCTGCAAAATTTTTATACAATCATGAGGTTCCACCAATGGACCTTCACCCTCTTCACCTTCCCCCCTAGAAGGTGGAAGCAAAGTGGCAGGATTGATAGTCAGACATCTGGTAAATGTTATATTGGAGGGCAACAATAGGGAACACTGCAGCCGCAGGTGTCTTTGGTTGGTTAGATGTTTCAGAGATGTTTGTTGCAGAACAGCTGAGAGATCATGGCCGGCCTGTATAACTAGATCATGTCCAAGGACGATATCAGCTGACTTGTCAAGGAGGATGTGAGCAGCGTGGACCGCCTTAAGGCACGTGGGGGCAGTTCGGGCGACAGGGTCCAGGCGGGCTGAGTAGTAGCCCAAAGGCCGATACTTATGATCATAGCGTTGTGCTAGAACTCCAGAGGCATGACCTTCCGATTCTGAGACAAAAAAGGTGAAATGGCTGAGTATAGTCTGGTAAGCCCAAGGCCGGGGCAGAGACAACAGCCTGTTTAAGGCGGTCAAAACATAGTCTGTGTTGATGAGAAACACGTGGATCTTCAGCATGAAACCAAACTGAGCCTTCATTCTTGAGACAGTCGTACAGAGGTTGCATGAGCTTTGAGGCATCAGGGATCCATTGCCTGCAGTAAGTGATGAGGCCAAGGAAAGTCTGCATAGCGGAGTAGGTGGTTGGGAAAATGATATCCATGATGGCTTGTTTTCTTTCTTCAGTCAGATGTTTAGTACCTTGTGATATACAATATCCGAGGAAAATGACCTTGGGCAGACACCATTGGACTTTGCCTTTCGAGACTTTACAGTTAGCTGAGTGAAGAAACCAGAGAAGGGATGCTGACATCTCTGGCAAATTTTCTTCAGTGCCACAGAGTAAAAGATCATCCACATACTGTAGAAGGGTGACCTGAGGGTTCTCTTGAACCCATGGCTCCAGAATAGACTTCATAGAATGAGTGAATTGGTTAGGAGAGTTCTGGGCTTTTTGCGGAGTCCTGTTCCATGTAAGCTGTGCTCCCTGAAAGGTGAAGGCAAAAAGAAACCACGAATCTTCATGTAAGGGTATACTGAAGAAGGCGTTGGCCAGATCTAACCCCGTAAACAAGGTGGCCGTTGGAGGCACCTGAGACAAGAGGGTGTTTGGGTTGGGTACCACTGGAGTTTCTAAAATGGTAGCTACATTGACGGCTCTGAGATCCTGAACCAACCGGTATCTTGGAGGCTCTCCCGGAGCGGTTTTCTTTTTTTTACAGGAAAGAGGGGTGTATTGCATGGAGATACACATCTGACAAGGACCCCTGATTCCAGGAGGGAAGCGATTTGGGTACCCAAGCTTTGTTCTTGTGCAGCCTTGAGGGGGTATTGTGGCAACCGTGGGTACCTGTGTCCAGGCTTGAGGTGTACTCGGACCGGGGGAACCTGCAGGAGGCCGACGTCCTCTGGCCCACTGGACCACAGAGAGTGAGGTTGTATGGTCATCATCATGAGAGGGAAGGCTTTAAGAACACAGCGGTCTTCAGTCCCTTGTTCGGAATGAGGGTCCCGCAAAAGAAGCTCCATACCATGGTTTCCGAAGGTAATTGTTGCCTTCATCCGCTCTAAGAGATCGGCTCCCAACAGATTGACAGAGCAAGTTTCAGAGACCAAGAATCTTGTGAGTACTCCGGTGAACGGTCCTGCAGACACAGGGACTGTGAGTGGAGAAGAAATATGTTGGCCTTCCACCCCAACACAGGTGAGGGTATCCGATGATAGGGATACAGAAGGAGGGAGCTGTGCAGAGGAAATAACAGATGTGGCCGCCCCAGTGTCCACCAGGAACTCCAGTGGTTGATGGTCCCCCTGTAAAGTGACAGTCCCACAGGCGGCCGTGAGATGCGTAGCCGGGAAAGTGGACACTGGTTGACCGAGCCGTCATTGGCGTGGATGAGATGGTTCACGGGAAGGTCCATGGTTGTGTGGACCATCATGAAATGAGCGGTCATGGTACTGTCTGCGGGTTGGACAGTCTCTGAGAATGTGATTAGGGTTACCACACTCCCAACACAACATTCGTCCTTCAGAATCACGAGGTTGTCTTCTGTTTCTAGATGGTCCCTTGTCATCTCTTCTGTCTTGTTTTCTATATGTGGGAGGAGTATCATCACCTATGCCTTTAACCATTACTCACTTGATTCCATGTTGGTTGCCAGGGGGTGGGTAGCTTTCTTGAGCTTGATATACCATGGCAGGAGCGGCTTTCTTCTTTGGCTTAGTATCCTTTTTCATTTTTAGCATTGATTTTTGGAAAGCTTTAACGATGTCCACTGCGTCGTTGAAGGAAGAAGAACGAATCTCGGGCCGTACTCTCAGGACTTCATCTCTGAGAGCGTCTTGTAGGCCATCTACTAGGGCCTGAACCAACAGGGCGGCCTGCGTCTTGACGTGAGGACTGTATCCGAGATCCTTAAAATGCATGCTGAGTCTTGCAGCATATCTTTCCACTGATTCATCAGGGTCTTGTTGAACATCTTGTACAGACCCAGCTTGATCTGACAAGCGATCCTGAGCCCAGACTTTTAACTGTTTCATGTATTCTAGGCCGGATTCATACGTACTAAGGGATCCTGCTTTTGTGGAATCCATGGCCTTTTGAAAGCTCTCCGTTTTCGGCTAAGTGAGCCTGGCATTCTACAGCCAGAGTAGAACCAGCAGCAAGGGAAATTTTGCGAGCCAATCCTCCAACATGGCTCATACAGGTGTTTGCAGGGTTGACTATGGCCCCCACCCGATGTGTAAGGATGTCACCATAGCCTATTGACAGAGTGACAGGGCGTCCTGATGGGTCTACTAAATTACGGGAGCGGCAGGGGTCCCAAACTTCTGAGAGGCTGGGGGGTGGTGTTCTTTCAGCAGTTGCTTGGAGCAAGGGCCGGAGTACGGGTAATGGATGTGGGGTGGAGGATGCCATAGGAGACGTATGGGGTAAAGGAGGGGGGGCTGGAGTATCTTGAGCCCATCCCTCATCTGGCTCCGTATCGTCTCGAGTAACAGTATGTTGGCGGAGGGAGAGCAGTCTGGCCTGAAATTCTGGGGAGTTGAGGAGGATATCCCCAGGGTTGTGAGTGACTCCCATAGGAAACAGGGGAAGCGTCTCAGCATCGTGGACTGGAGCAGAAAGTGTCACATTAGTTTCAGATGGGTGCTCTGGGACTGCGGGCTTTTCCACCTGTGCTGGTGGCTGGTAATATGCACCGGACGGATGTAGTAGTGGATATAGGCCGGATTGGGGCTTTCCGGGCCTCCCACAACAAGTAAGAGGTGTAACAAGATGGCCGTGGGAGGGAGGAGTTAGAGTGGAAGTGGGATTGTTCTTGGAGGCAGGAAAAAGGTGTAGTAACAGGCATCAACGGGGTTACGGCCAATTTAGGGTCACATAACAAATCACATTCTGCAGCTTTCATGTATCTGAACAAAGGCTCGGCATTCTCTGTTCCCCCCTGCACCATCTACTCTAAAATGTGTCTGAGCCTGGTGCAGGAGTCCTAAATCACTCAACTTTCCCTTTCTCTGTGTAACACATTCTTTCCAAACTGAAGGCTGGAGCCTGCCTGCACTAGATAAGCTTATCATGTTATACAAATTCCTAACATTCTTCTTGCCTTCTTGCCTTCCCGTAACTCCACTAATTGGCTTAACTCCTACAGCAGCATTCCACAACTTACGAGATCTTTCAAATTTGAATATACGCAACATTTTCTTATAGAATGCAATGATCTGTCGCGACTCAGATCACTGGTGCAGTCTACAGGTCGCCACTCGTCAGTGTAGAGTACTCCTCAATACACTGATAAGACAGAGAGTACACCTCAATCTGTCCCTTCCCTAACCTTGAATGGCGACTTTACAGTACGACTCACCACGGCACCCTGACTGACAGCAGAACCCCTCCTTATGAGGTTTCTCTGTATAAGACGAAGAGTACCCCTCAATCCGTCTTTTTTCCTACTACGGCACCACCCGTCAGTGTAGAGTACACCTCAATACACTGATGAGATAGAGAGTACACCTCGATCTATCTCCTTTCCTACCACGGCACCACCCGACAGTGTAGAGACACCTCAATACACTGTTTCCTAACCTTGACTTTACAGCAGTCTCTGTGTTAGACGAAGAGCACTCCTCAATTCGTCACAGATTCTTTCTCCCTTACACTACAATTCAGGAATGCTTTGAAACCTCGACTATCAGTTACGGGAGGCAGCTATCTAAGAAAAGTACAGTGACCGGGGGAGGAGGAGGTGGTGTGCACACGAGCACGCGCAGGCATGCGACGTCACTCGTTTTAACACTTGCTGGTTCAGGACGTGGTGCGGGACGCCTGAGGTCTCACCACTCGACCGATCACCCACCCAGATCCAACCTGACAGCCCCACAGAAACCGCTGCGGCTGACACACAGGCAAGTGAGACATATAAAATACATCTCAACTTACCGTGTTCGATGGAGGTTGATCAGGCCTCAAATTCAGCCACCGCGGTCACCACCAGGGAAGTCAGCAATATGGGTCCGGGAGGGCGGCGTACCGCTAGCCACGCCCCACGTTGGGCGCCATTTGTGGGGGTCGTGATGACATTCCACTCGTCCTCCAGTCACTCCAAATTCAAACTATGAGCATGGGTCAACCATTCAAAGAATGAGTCAGACAACAAGCTGGTTCAAACTCAGAGCATGCTCAAAAGACTACTACAGACAACGTTCTCAGCAATGTTCTGTGTTTATTCCTACATACACAAAACTAAATACACTACATAATGGGGAGGGGAAAGGGGTTGTCCGGGGCGGGGTAAGCCATGAAAGTCCAGTGTCTGGCCACTCCTGATTGGTCCACATCTCCTTATCTCAGTCTCTGGGCAGATATTGCAGCCGTCAGCTTATAATCTTGTTTCGTTTCTCTGAAATAAATCTTGGCAACACTGGAACTGTCTTAGTTTAAGTTTCGATTTGAGTAATATGTAGCAAGGAAAGCTTATTGTTATATGACACAAAATGGTGGTTAGTACATAAGCAAAAAAGCGTATAAAAGTTACAAAAGTATAAAAGTTACAAAAATATATATTCTCTTTTACCCCGACATTAGTAATAAACCGACATAAACTTTTAAAGGAACATGCCTCCTGTTTGCCTCCCATCGCACCCAAGTGAATAAAAACTCTACAATTGGTGTTAGACTTGCAGCAGATACGTGTGACTTCTACAGGATGTAGTGAATGTCCTTGGTAAAGTCTGCCGCAAGCCAGCAAGCATCGACCGGACAAAATGGAGGACCTGCTGAAACATCTGGTCCAGTCTCGGCAGCAACAATAGGTGTTGTTATCGCAGATCCAACAGAAGCAGCAGGATCAGCGGCAGCAGATACAGCTTCTGGCAACCGCCATCCAGGGCAGGACGAGCGCCCCAACCCAAGTCAAGCTGATGACTCCCACGTCCGGAAGGCAGTAAGACAGGCCTTGCAGAAAATAACCCCGGAGGATGACTTTGAGGCCTTCCTGGTGCTGTTTGAAAGGGTCGCCAAGAGGGAGAAACTTCCTCCAGAGCAGTGGGCAGCGGTACTGGCGCCATACTTGACGGGGGAGGCCCAGAAGGTTACTATGATTTAGCTTTGCAGGGCGCCAAAGAGTATGGCAAGCTAAAATCTGAGATTCTGGCGCGTTTGGGGGTGACAATGACTATCAGGGCGCAGTGGGTCCATCGCTAGGCGTATTACCGGGACAAACCCCCTCACTCCCAAATGTTTGACCTTTTGCACCTGGTCCAGAAGTGGCTGCAGCCGGAGTCCTCTATGCGATGCTATTGGTCAGAGACCAAGTGTGGATATGTTTTGAATGCACAACTGGCACACTTTAAATGGAGTATAATATTTGTCAGCTTCCAAAAAAATTCAGGATTATTATGGAAGTAATATTTGACCACCTGAGATGATGGACAAGTTTCTCTGCTGGCACAATACAGCAATGCCATTCAAATCAACCAAATCTGTCTGTATGCTGCTAACAAGTAAATGGAGCAGTAAAAATGGTGTATTATATTGCTTTTCACCAAAATTATCAGGATTAAGAGCAAACAGAATATTATTAGTTCTGAAATCTAGGGCTATTGATATGAGTTCCAGCAGCAGAAAGAACGTGCAATGGAACCTATTCTGTACTATACTATACTAGGTCTCCACAAACTCTGCCTAACTACAGCAGAATTAATATTCATCAGAATGAGCCCTTACAAGGACTGTTAGTGTAAATTAATAATAATGGTGTGGAATCTCTGTTTAAAATAAGCGCCAATTCTCTCAGCTGCAGCTCTCCCTACTCTGCCTGTTTGACCAGTAGACTGTGACGAGCATAGGGTCCCGGGTCTTATATAGACCCGATGATGCTATGCGGCCAGCCAATCACTGTAATGCCACAACTAACATGGCTACAGCATACAGTGACTGTCAGGCAATCTGTGCATGTTAATTTGCGGCCTAATATGCGCCAAACATGCGGGGCTGGGACTCAAGCTCCCGCCCGAACATTCAAAAAATACTCGCCAAGTAATGATCATCTCGAGCGCTGTGATGCTCAGTCGAGTAACGAGTAGTGACGAGTATGCTTACTCATCACTAATAAACATGTTTTAGAAGACAAAAAGTTATATATACATCAAAAATCTATATAAAAGAGAAATTGTTACTCAGATAACACCTCTTAGCAATAATGTAATTTGAGCAATGGCTTCATAGTGAATACCACAGTGCATGTCACATTATATGAAAACCAGAGTACATTCCTGTATAACATGTGTGGTATAGCGACAAGCTCAGCTGTATGCGGAGGTAAAACACGGGATACTGTCTCTGTAAATTTTCAGGTTAGCTTATTTGACAGTCATAAATTACCCTGGAGTCCAAGAAGAAAACACAGCCCATTGGCTAAAGAGACAAAACAAAATACAAAACTTGCAGCACAGTCTGTATCTCGGCCAAGGTCTGGCCACACACACAGTTAGCTACGCACAGGTCCCGCACACCCTGTGATAGCTCTTTTCTGGAGCAAAGTTTCCCCAGGTACTGAACGACACCTGAGTGTCAGGGCCGGTTATTTAAAGCCCAGACACTCCTCTGATTGGAGGGATGGTGGATAACGTCCCACCCTGTACTTTCGTTATCCACTGAAAACATTCCCTTGTAAATGTGGGTCTATTAACTCTCTCTGCATCTACTTGTACAGGAGAACTTGAATGTGACGCGCCCCCAGGGCCATGGGGTACTCGGCAGCCGGGCCTCTGTGGATGCCGGTATGGGGAATATCAAGGTGGCTGGCCCGGTCCCTGACCCAGGGCGGTCAGTAAAAAGGGGAATTATTTATATGGGGTTTTTGGAATAGTGTTCGTGACGCCACCTGTGGAATGGGGCTAAAGGGAGCCGCCGCTGAGGAGCAGTCCTCTAGAGCTGGTGTTACGGCAGCAGGGATGATGTGGCTCACCACAGGTAGAGATAACTCCAGGGCAGTGTAGGTAGTATAGGTTGCGCTGGGCATTGTAGTGCCGGGAGGGAGAGATGGCGCAGATGAAAGAAGGGACGGAGGCAGTGCGGTGCAGTCATCCGAGTTTTTACTCACAGTTCTTATGACAGTTCCACTGGTGAACTGTACAGGTGTCAGCCTCCCACGTCGCGCTGCATTCACCAGGCAGGGGTTCAGCACTTCCTCAGGCAGATTAAGAGTGCCTGACAGAACCCCACTTTTTTGTGTTCCTAGCTAGACCGTCTTCACGCTGGGTCTTTCTCCCTCCTGCCCTGCGCTTCCCACTCTCAATCCCGCTCGGGTGCTCTGAAGTCCCTCCTGTCTCGTCGGAGTTCCCGGACCTGCTTGACCCTCACGGGGATAGAATGAGGCTTCGGCAACTGACTATAGAAGCCAGAAGCCTCCGGTTTTCCCAGCCGAGACTTGAAGTTACACGGCTGGACCAGGGGCCAGTCCCCTTCTTGCGGCCTACGATCCCTCTGTCTTCTGACAGATGCGGGGCATACGGGTGCCTTCCTGCACTCGCCGTACCCCCCTAGGATCCCTTCTTTAGAATGGAGCCTACTCCTCTGCTCCCTGGGCCTCTAGGACTGGGCCCTACTTGTGGAGCAGAGCTCTTAAAGAGACCCTGCTCCCAGACTGTCCTCAATCACTCGCTCCTCTTACTGAACTCACCTCCCTAAAATGGCTTCCCATTTTATAACTCCTTCTATAGTGCTCCCCTAAGCTTCTTCCTCCACCCACACCCACTGCTGGTTCCCCCTACCTCTGGGTTCCCCCCACTTCAGTCAGGGACAGGGCTCAGCAGGAAAACACATTGCATCTTGCCCTTCCAGCCGGTCTGGAGCAGTGTAGTGTTGGATGCAGGTGTTGGAGTTCTGGGCAGCACTCCCTCCTTACCTGAGAGAAGGGGATACCACACGTCTGGGTGAGGTGCAGTACCTCTGTGGCGACTGAACCCTCAGGGGCGCCACACTCCCCCCTGGTAAAACACAGCACGTCCGCGGGCTGGAACAGAGTAAAACAGGGTATATCACAGACATGCAAATTTTTAAGAATGCATTCGCATATAAGATAATGAAACTTTCTTCCCTTCATGGGAGGCACATCACTTTAACGTTACAGGTTATATTTATCAAACATTATAAAACACTTTTCATAACGTTCTGGTAACAGGGTGTAACAGTAGCAGCATGAGAGACCCGTCCGCAAACCCTCAACGTAGGCCCTGGGCGTGGCTGCAGGCATAGGTGATCCTGGGGTTGGACCACGTCTTCCGCCACGCCAAAGGGGTTTTTCTTCTGAGGTCATGGTTGCCAATATAAAACCAATAGGGTGCACTTTAAGAAGTGCAGAACTATGTACAACATAAGTTTTTGGCTGTACACAGTCCCCAGCCTGGAGTCTATATACCCTGAAGGGTAATTAGGCACACATAAAACAACTGGTGGTACCCTTACGGGTGCCTATTTACAGTTAGTCCCAACTACTGACCTAGTAGTGGGGTCCCCGCTTGGGGTACTGCTGGTTCTTTCCGGACCCAGCTGGGTCATACGGTATGTCCTGCGGGGGTGTGTCCTCGATGACGCGGTACACTTGCAGGGCGTACCACCCGCGTTCCCCGTGGTGTCATGTGTAGGTGACACGGTCACCGGGGTACAAGTACCAGTCGGGATGGCCCTGTTCCAGGTGGGGCTCAACATCCCGCCGATTTACAAAAATGTTTCTGTCGAACTGGGGAAGCCATTTTGCACCAGGGATATACGGCAGGGCCATGGGTATCAATGGAGTCACGACCCCTGCTGGTGGAGCGGCCACTCCGGCCTGTGCAGCGCCGGGCGCAGCTTGGACATCAGGAGCGTTAACCGGTGCTCCGGCGGCTTGCTGGTCGTCGGCCATGGTTGCGCCCCCCTAGTGAACCGGAGCCTACCTTCTTCACTTCTTATCAGGTAGGCCGCAGCTCCGCGGGCGACGGTCTTCTTCCAGGACCTTGCGTCGCTCGCGTCTGACGTCAGAGCGTCCTCTGGGCTCCTTCCAGGACCTGACGCTTCCTGGTTCGACGTCAGGGGTGAGGCGTGTCCTGGGCTTCGCGTGCTTCCAGCGGTTACGCCTCTCCAATTTCCGCGGTTACGCCCCTCTTCTTCCCGCGCGGCGACAGAAAGATGGGAAATCTTGCTCTTCCAGCCGGCCTGGAGCAGTGTAGTGTTGGATGCAGGTGTTGGGGTTCCGGGCAGCACTCCCTTCTTACCTGAGAGAAGGGGATACCACACCTCTGGGTGAGGTGCAGTACCTCTGTGGCGACTGAACCCTCAGGGGCGCCACACATGTTTTCACATCACTGAGCTTAAGAGTCTCAGTGACACATACCTCCCTTCTGACACACTACCAATGACTTTGTCACACATGATATAGTGATGTAATAAGTCCAGGTAACTCTCTGCCATTATTTAAGTATTAAACTTGATTGGAGTTTTTTTCAGAAGAATTATCTGAGTAGTACAGATGACGCAATCTAAAGTATATTCACAAGACTTACTATTTTGTTGTTATAGTATCTGATACGTTATCTCAACACAACATTTTGTGGATTGCTCACAGAATGAATAAAGAAACAAGAACATATTTTCTTCTCTTTTTTTCCACATCTTTTTGAGTGCCAAGTACTTTTATACATCTAATTACAGTGCATAGTATGTCAGATCAGGAGCACCTTAAAAGGAAACTGTCAACAGTTTTTTGCTATGTAATGTGACATCAGCATGATGTAGGGACAGAGACCCTGATTTCAGCAATGTGTCACTTGCTGGTCTGCATGCTATCATTTTGATATAATCTCTGTTTTCTCTGCTGCAGCAGATCTAGCAGTGCTCTGAATACTGAACCCCGTATAACCCCCACTATCCCTTCAACATCACCCCAGATTTGTAGATTTCTGTGTAGACTGAACATTGACAGAAAACTGCTAATCAGAGGTGGGGGTGGAGGTTCACAGAGTAGGAGCACTACATGGCACAAGACATCTAGTCCTCTGGTGATAATCTCCTGCTGATAAAACACAGATTTTATTGAAATAGCACACAGTCTAGTAAATGACACATTGCTGGAATCAGGTCCTCACCACCAACATCATGCTGCTTTCAGATTATAGAACAGAAACCTGCTGACAGATTCCCTTTAAGGTGGCCATCCACGTTCGATAGAAGTTGGTTGATGGTTGAACAGTCTGTCTCTGTGGCAAACAATCGTTCCATCAACACAGTCTGTCATATTTAGTTGATATTGGTCTTTTCAGTTGTTCAAAACAGTCTTACATGTTACACTGGGTGAGTAATGACCGATGAAGTGCCGGAAGTGACAGCCATTATATAGGTTGAAAGATCATTTTTGTATCAGCTATGTGACCCAAATACAGTCAACTACTAGCCACTATTGGATTAAATTCAGACACGACCGACTAACTATTCATGTTCATGTTGTCAAAATAAGCCATTTTCAAGTTTGTATGTTCTCGCCGGTTTCCTCCCACATTCCAACGACATACTGATAGGGAATTTAGATTGTGATTCCCAATGGGGACAGTGCCCATAATGTCTATAAAGCGCTGTGCAATTAATGACGCTATATAAGTGAGTGAAATAGATAAAATAAATAAACATTAGTCTACTGGGTACCTTTACAAGTGAGCTAGTGTCCAACCTTTAAGGCATATTTTGGTAAATCTGGTTAATCAACAATAATTTTTTTCATCTTTCGTATATACATTTGGAATTGTGATTCAAATTGATTTCATTGTATAAAAAATCAGATACCAACTTGACCAATAGAGCTCTACGTAAATGAATGCTTTTCTTTGTTTTTTTTAATCTTTAATATTGATATTATTATTATTTACTTTAGTGGAGAGGTCTTGCGCTGGCGGTAATGAAGAATCCTCATATGGTATAAAATAAAGCTTTTTATTAGCCAATACGTTTCGGCATCCGACTGGAACCTTTTTCAAAGTAAAAAAACAAATGTGATCTTATTATTGTTTGTTACTTATGTTTTGTTTTTGATATTGTGTTCCTGGCACCAGCCATTAAATTCTAGAAATTACCCTGCTGATATATTTTTTCAATTTTTTTTTTTACAGACTAACTGAAAAAAAAAGATTAAATTCTAAAAAAATCTGAGTGAGATTTGTCTATATCCAAAATACTGATAACTACAATGATCTTTATCTGTAAAAGCTTCTCAGCTGCAAAGAAAATCACAGACACGTCTAATTTATTCAAGGTTACTAATAAAAAGTCCCCAATTTTTGCAGACCGTCCAGTAATTTTCAAACGGTTGACATACCCAGTTGTCAGGTCGGGGGGAATCCTTACTGCAAATTACTATTAGGACCTCTGTGTCACCCTGAATTTCTAGAATAAATGACAATATATTTTCTAGCTGGATTTGCTTACTGGGAGGAGCTGAGGACTATATATAATAGCAGAGTGCTGGTGAAGAGACAGAAGAACGCTCCTCCTGTGACTGTCTCATCTCTGGCTGTCTCATCTCTGGCTGTCTCACCATGATCAGAGTACTCAGCCTTTGTCTCCTGACAGCCCTTATCACAGGTACAGTAATGGTGAATTATATATATGGACATGTTAGATTACATATGAAACCTTGTATCCGCGGTATCAATATTCTCATGATCTGACTGTTTTGTCTTCTGCAGTGTCCCAGGCTCAGCATTCAGTGACTCTGGAACCATCTGTGATTACAGCATCTCCTGGGCTAAATGTCAGACTGTCCTGTACCCTAGGAGGGGGTCTCACTGTCAACAGCAATTGGGTGATGTTTATACAACAAAAAATTGGGAACAAACCCACATTCATTCTTAGTTATGCAAATCCATCAAGCAACAGAAGAGGAGACGGGGTCCCAGCACGATTTGTGGGATCTGCCTCTAATAACATTGGATATCTAGACATTAATGGGGTGCATCCAGAGGATGATGCTGTATATTACTGTGCTACATGGACAGGCAGCCAGTATCACAGTGATGGTAAAGAATGAGGAAGGAACATAAATACCGACAGAGCCGTACACAGAGAGAACGGCCCCCGCTACATACATGGCATCATTACTAGAAGCTGATCACCATCCTGTAATGGAGAATAGAAAGTACACCATTTTGATGTCTTGGTTGATAAAAAAGTATTTTTTTGCAATTAAACGTAATTTAAGGGAATGTGTCACATATCAATTTCTGCTTATTAAATCTGCATTCTTTTCTTATCTGTTTTTTTTGTTCTGAACAAAACAGAAATTTTTCACTTACTGTATATGATGATGAATCCGCCCCTTTCTCAACTTGGAAACAACAAAAACCCTCACTGTTGCCCTGATCCACTCCCGCCTTGACTACTGTAACTCTCTATTAATTGGCCTCCCCCTCACTCAACTTTCCCCCCTCCAGTCCATCCTTAATGCTGCAGCCAGGGTCATCTATTTGGCTAACCGTTACTCAGACTCCTCCGCTCTGTGCCAGTCATTGCACTGGCTGCCCATGAATTATAGGATCCAATTTAAATTGCTTGTTCTTACCCACAAAGCTCTCCACAGTGTGGCACCCCCTACATCTCTTCCCTCATTTCTGTTCTCTAGGCTCCACAAGCGACTTTCGACTAACATCCGCTCTAATCCGTACCTCCCACTCCCGGCTTCAAGACTTCTCCCGAGCTGCACCTATTCTTTGGAATGCTCTACCCCAAGAAATTAGGATGAACCACAAGTTACACAGTTTTAGGCGCTCCCTAAAAACACACCTGTTTAGGGCAGCCTATCACCTTCCCTAATCGAAGTCCTTTTATCTTCTTATAGCCAGCCCATCCCTTATTTCTCCAAACATAACTCTCCACCAAACCAAAAAGCACTACAGATACTGGCAGGTGATGAGCTGATGCAGCCTATATCTATCCCTCATCCCCTCAAGATGGCTGGACCATCCATGTAAATAAGCCATTGTACTTTGTCACCCCCACCTCATTGTAGATTGTAAGCTCTTACGAGCAGGGTCACCATTATTTTTGCTGTAATTATTGTATTATCTTTAGCTATGTTACTTATGACTGTTGTATGTAACGGGTCTGGGAGGTGGAACCTCTGAGCTACTATACAAGGGGGCGGTCCTTGTAAGGAAGCAGGTGGCTCCCAGGGAAGATGGGCAGGTAGTCACGACAAGTGACAGTAACAGTCTCAGGGTAGAAGGGCAGGCAGTCACGGCAAGTGACAGGGACAGTCTCTGGGTAGAAGGGCAGGTAGTCACGGCAAGTGACAGGAACAGTCTCTGGGTAGAAGGGCAGGTAGTCACGGCAAGTGACAGGGACAGTCTCTGGGTAGAGGAACAGCAGGCAGGTGGCTGGTGAGCGCTCCCAGGTGAGCGGGCGAGAGTCTCTGGACAGGCAGGTGGTCACGGCAAGTGACGGCAGAACCTCCAGGTAGACTAGCAGACAGGTAGCAGGTGGACGCTCCCAGGTGAGCGGGCAAGAGTCTCTGGACAGGCAGGTGGTCACGGCAAGTGACGGCAGAGCCTCCAGGTAGGCTAGCAGGCAGGTAGCAGGTGAGCGCTCCCAGGTGAGCGGGCAAGAGTCTCTGGACAGGCAGGTGGTCACGGCAAGTTACGGCAGAGCCTCCAGGTAGACTAGCAGGCAGGTAGCAGGTGAGCGCTCCCAGGAGAGCGGGCAAGAGTCTCTGGACAGGCAGATGGTCACGGCAAGTGACGGCAGAGCCTCCAGGTAGGCTAGCAGGCAGGTAGCAGGTGAGCGCTCCCAGGTGAGTGAGCAGGCTGGTCCATAGACAGACTGACAGGTGTCGGAAGGCAGACCGTCGGACCGAAGGCTTGCAAGCAGGTAAGCGGATATCAGGCAGGTATCAAGCAGGAATCTGGCAGGTGACTGGCAGGTAACAGGCAGGAATCTGGCAGGTGACTGGCAGGTAACAAGCAGGATCCTGGCAGGTGACTGGCAGGTAACTGGTAACGGGACCTGAGGGCTGAAGCAGAGTGAAGGCTTTGCAACAACATTGCTCGGGCACCTCCATTTTGGAGGAGGTGCCTTATATATGGAGAGGTCCTCCGGCCATTGGCCGGGGACTCCTTAGGATGGCGCGTGCGGCCCCATTAAGAGAGGGGGAGCGCGCGCGCGCCCTAAGCACAGAGGACGGGAAGCAGCGCGCGCTGCCAGCAGAGCGGGAGGAAGCCGCCGGGCACGGAGCGAAGAGGTGAGGGGAACGGCGTCCCTGCCTAGCAGGGGGCAGGGACGCCGACGCTACATTGTATATGAACCTGTGAATTGTAAAGCGCTGCGGAATATGTTGGCGCTATATAAATAATGATTATTATTATTATTATTATGGAGGCAGCCGTCCTAGCTGAGATTAACCCCTTAATAACATCTGACGTACTAATACGCGTCTGTGCCCTGGGACTTAAGAGCCAGACCCGTATTAGTACGTCATCGCGATCGCGCGCGCACACAGGCTGTGCGGGCGCGATCGCCGCCGGGTGTCAGCTGATTGTCACAGCTGACACCCGGTACTATGTGCAGGGAGCGGTCCTGCACCGCTCCCAGCACATTAACCCCTGCGATGCTGCGATCGAAGTCGATCGCAGCCGATCGCAGCATTGCGGGGGCAAGGGGAGGTGATCGCAGATACTCACCTCCTCTTCCGGCTTCCAGCGCTGTCTGCAAAGGCTTCCCGGGTGTTGCCATGACGACCCGATGTCGTCATGACAACATCCGGGGCACCAGACAGCAGGAAGATTGTTTGGACATGCGCAGTGCATCTCCAAACAATCTTCTCACTGTGCAGCGCTGATAGCCTGTATGACACAGGGATGGTGCTGCATTCCTGTGCCATGCAGGCGATCAGAGAAAAAAAAGTGAAAGTCCCATAGTGGGACAAAGTAATAAAGTATAAAAACTGTCAGTAAGTGAAAAAAAAAAAAAAATTGCAAAAATATAAAAAATAAATAAATAAAATAATCCACCAAAAATAAAAATATAATGTACCCATCAATAAATATTATTATAAAAAAAACAAAAAAAAACAATAAAAGTACACATATTTGGTATCGCCGCGTCCTGAACAACCTGACCTATAAAACTGTCGCACTAGTTAACCCCTTCAGTGAACACGGTAAAAAAAAAAAAAAAACGAAGCAAAAAACAATGCTTTATCACCATACTGTCAAATAAAAAATGGAATAACACGCGATCAAAAAGACGAATATAAATAAAAATGTTACCACTAAAAACGTCATCTCGTCCCGCAAAAAACAAGCTGACATACAGCTCCATCAGCCGAAAAATAAAAAAGTTATAGCTCTCAGAATAAAGCTATGCTAAAAAATATTTTTTTCTATAAAATTGCTTTTATTATGTAAAAGTGCAAAACATAGAAAAACTATATAAATGTGGTACCGCTGTAAACGTACTGACCCGAAGAATAAAGCTGCCTTATCACTTTTACCACACGCGAAACAGAATAAAAAATAAAAAAAACAATTCCTGAATTGTTGGTTTTTGTTTATTCTGCCTCCCAAAAATCGGAATAGAAAGCGATCAAAAAATGTCACGTGCCTGAAAATGGCACCAATAACAACGTCAACTCATCCCGCAAAAACGAGCCGTCACATGACTGTCTGCCAAAATCTGGAAAAATTATAGCTCTCAAAATATGGCGATGCAAAAACTAGATTTTACAAAAAATGCGTCTTTTTGTGTGTGACAGTTGTCAGTCATAAAAACCCCATATGATTCTGGTATTGCTGTAATCACACCGACCCGAAGAATAAAGTCGTCTAATCACTTATACGGCACGAGGAACGGCGTCAAAAATAAACTCTTGGGTTAGGATTGGGCTAGGGTTAGGGCTGGGTTTGGGGTTAGGGTTGTGCTAGGGTTAGGGTTGTGCTAGGGTTAGGGTTGTGCTACGGTTAGGGTTGTGCTACGGTTAGGGTTGTGCTACGGTTAGGGCTGGGGTTGGGGTTAGGGTTGTGATGGGGTTGAGATTTTTTTCAAAAGTAAGAAAAAAGATGACGATATGGCGACTAGTGTTGAGAGCAAGTGCTCGCTACTTGAGTTTGCATCGGGTGCTCTGGTATGCATTGAGTATCGTGGGTATTTGAGTGACATGCTCGAGTCTCTGCCCCATATGCTTCGCGGCCAAAAAAACTTTACGGGGATTGCCTGCCATGCACGAGCGATCCCCGCATGGTTTTTTTTGGGTGTCTAATAACCGTGAAACATGCGGAGCAGGAACTCGAGCATGTCACTCGAGCACACGCTGTACATGGTGCATACCTGAGTACCCGATGCAAACTCAAGTAGCGAGCACTTGCGCTCAAGACTAATGACAACTTATTCAATATGATGGCCTAATGTAAACAAATTCTGTGTCGTACCTCTGGGTTCAAAATGTTCACTATACACCTTAATAAAATCCTTGAGGGGTATAGTTTCCAAAATGTGGTCACTTGCGGGGGAGCTCCACTGTTTAGGCACATCACGGGCTCTCCAAACGCGACATGGTGTCCGCTAACAAATTGAATGGAAAATCGGCTCAAATTGTTAGCGGACGCCATGTTGCGTTTGGAGAGCTACTGCGTGCACAAACATTGGAGCTCCCCCACAAGTGACCCCATTTTGGAAACTAGACCCCCCAAGGCACCTATCTAGATGCATAGTGAGCACTTGAAACCCCCAGATTGATTCGTAAAAATGAAAAAGTGAAAAAAAAACACTTTTTCATATTTATCAATCAATTTGTGAAACACCTGGGGGTTCCAAGTGCTCACTATGCATCTAGATAGGTGCCTTGGGGGGTCTAGTTTCCAAAATGGGGTCACTTGTGGGGGAGCTCCAATGTTTGGGCACACAGGGACTCTCCAAATGCAACATGGTATCCGCTAACAAATTGTCGGCTCAAATTGTTAGCGGACATCATGTTGCGTTTGGAGAGCCCCTGTGTGCCCAAACATTGGAGCTCCCCCACAAGTGACCCCATTTTGGAAACTAGACCCCCCAAGGCACCTATCTAGATGCATAGTGAGCACTTGGAACCCCCAGGTGTTTCACAAATTGATTCATAAATATGAAAAAGTGTTTTTTTTTTTCACTTTTTCATTTTTACGAATCAATTTGTGAAGCACCTGGGGGTTCCAAGTGCTCACTATGTATCTAGATAGGTGCCTTTGGGGGTCTAGTTTCCAAAATGCTGTCACTTGTGGGGGAGCTCCAAAGTTTGGGCACACAGGGGCTCTCCAAACGCAACTTGGTGTCCGCTAACAATTTGAGCCGATTTTCCATTCAATTTGTTAGCGGATACCATGTTGCATTTGGAGAGTCCCTGTGTGCCCAAACATTGGAGCTCTCCCACAAGTGACCCCATTTTGGAAACTAGACCCCCCAAGGCACCTATCTAGATGCATAGTGAGCACTTGGAACCCCCAGGTGCTTCACAAATTGATTCATAAAAATGAAAAAGTGTTTTTTTTTTCACTTTTTCATTTTTACGAATCAATTTGTGAAGCACCTGGGGGTTCCAAGTGCTTACTATGCATCTAGATAGGTGCCTTGGGGGGTCTAGTTTCCAAAATGGGGTCTCTTGTGGGGGAGCTTCAATGTTTGGGCACACAGGGGCTCTCCAAACACAACATGGTGTCCGCTAATTATTCAAGCAAATTTTACAATCAAAAAGTCAAATGGCGCTCCTTCCCTTCCGAACCCTGCCGTGCGCCCAAACAGTGTTTTTTCCCCACATATTGGGTATCTGCGTGCCCAGGGGAAATTGCACAACAAATTTTGGGGTCCATTTTTTCTTGTTACCTCTGTGAAAATAAAAAAAATTGGGTCTAAAGTAACATTTTTGTGAAAAAAGTTAAATGTTCATTTTTTTCTTCCACATTCAAAAAATTCCTGTGAAGCACCTGAACGGTTAATAAAGTTCTTGAATGTGGTTTTGAGCACCTTGAGGGGTGCAGTTTTTAGAATGGTGTCACTTTTGGGTATTTTCTGTCATAAAGACCTCTCAAAGTGACTTCAAATGTGATGTGGTCCCTAAAAAAATGGTTTTGTAAATTTTGTTGGAAAAATGAGAAATCGCTGGTCAACTTTTAACCCTTATGGCTCCCTAACAAAAAAAATTTTGATTCCAAAATTGTGCTGATGTAAAGTAGACATGTGGGAAATGTTATTTATTAATTCTTTTGTGTGACATATCTCTCTGATTTAAGGGCATAAAAATTCAAATTTTGAAAATTGCTAAATTTTCAAAATTTTCGCCAAATTTCCGTTTTTTTCATAAATAAACGCAAGTGATATCGAAGAAATTTTACCACAATCATGAAGTACAATATGTCACGAAAAAACAATCTCAGAATCAGGGGGATCCGTTGAAGCGTTCCAGAGTAATTACCTCATAAAGTGATAGTGGTCAGAATTGTAAAAATTGGCCTGGTCATTAACGTGCAAACCACCCTCGGGGCTTAAGGGGTTAAGCTCCACTCTGTAAACACCAGTTCTAAGATTTGCATTGCAACAACTAAGTATCTCCTGTACAAGTTAACGTATGTGTTTTGACTGAGGCTTCTTGTGTACTAATGAGCGAACCCGTGGATGTTCGGGTTCGGATGGACAATTTAAAAAGTCCAGTTCGGGTCCTGAACTTGACCTGAACTTTACCCCGGATCCTATATATGAGTCAATAGGGACCCGAACGTCAGTGCTCTAAAATGGCTGGAAAATGGTTGGAGTAAGGGGCAGGGGGCTGCAAAAGGAAAAAATATGATGGGTAAGAGCAGGACAATGGACCTGCAAACAAATGTGGATAGGGAAATGACTTAAAGAGGTTCTGTCACTGTACAATCATGGTAAAATAGGAAGTAAATAAATAACATAAAAATTTTAACAGTGCCCTCAAGAGACTGAGGCTTGCTACCGCCAGTCCAGTTAAAAATGTCACCCACAGAGCATGTTTTCACATTTCCCCAGAGAAGCTGATTAAAAATTTCACACCCAGAAAAACCCACCAAAACTTTTGGTTACGCACAGTACTTACTATCAAAGACATGGGTGCAGAGTACACATGGAGAGTGTTTTTGGAAAACGTCGCACACACAAAAACGAATACTGTCCCCTCACTACAGCTGCATCCTGTCCCTATGCTAAGCAGAGTAGAACTAAAAATTAAGAATCTTAAACCAGGAGGAACAGGTCCAAGTGGAAGAGGAGGTGGACGTGGCGGGATAGGTGGAAGAGGCAGGGCAGCATGGTGGCTCAGTGGTTAGCAACGCAGTGGTCCTGGGTTCAAATCCAACTCAGGACAACCTTGCAGATGTTGCAGTTTGTATGTTCTCCCCAAGTTTGCATGGGTTTCCTCCCAGATTCCAAAGATATACTGATAGGGAATTTAGATTGTGAGCCTCAATGGGGACAGTGCCGATAATATCTGTAAAGCTCTATGGAATCAATGGCTTTATGTAAATGAGTAAAATAAATAAAGAGGCAAGGGAGGGGTAATCAAACACAATTGTTATTTGTGTATTTTTTTCATAGTTTTTCATTTTTTAAAAAAATTTAAAATGACTTAAAACAGCCTAGAATTTACAAAACTAAAACTAGAAATCTGGAACCAGGAGGCGTAGGTCCAAGTGGAGGAAGAAGTGCACGTGGTGGTATAGGTGGAAGAGGCAAGGGAGGAGTAATCCAACACTGTTTTTTTGTTTTGTTTTTTTAATTTTTTTTTAATTATTTTTTTCATTTTTTTGTCCTTTGTTTAATTTTTTTTTATTGAACTGACTTAAAACAACCTACATTTAACCAAACTAAAACTAGCTATCTAGAACCACAAGGCGTAGGTCCAAGTGGAGAAAGAGTTAGATGTGGCGGTATGGGTGGAAGAGGCAATTGAGGAGCAATTCAACAATCTGGGTTTTTTTGTTTTGTTATTCTTGTATTATTTTTATTTTTTATGGAACTGACTTAAAATAACATAGATTTAACCCTACTAAAACTAGCTAGTTTGTTATTTTTGTATTTTTTGTCCTTTTTTATTTTTTTTATGGAACTGACTTAAAAGACCTAGATTTAACCAAACTAAAACTAGCTATCTGGAACCACAAGGCATAGGTCCAAGTGGAGGAAGAGGTGGATGTGGCGATATAGCTGGAAGAGGCAAGGAAGGAGTAATCCAACACTGTGTTTTATTTTTTTTAATTTTTTTCTATGGAACTGACTTAAAAGAACATAGAATGACTCCAAAATAAACTAACAAGCTACAATTAGGTGCCAGAGGTCCAACTGAAGGAGTAGGTGGAAGAGGTGGCGGTGTAGGTGAAAGAGGCACAGGAGGAGGTAGTCAACACAGTTTTTTTTTTTTTTTTACTTGGGTAGGAGGCACCCAAATGAAACAAATGTGAATCAGAGTTGAAAACTGACTGGCTGTTATAGTTGTCTAATCATCCAATGATATGGACATGTCATATGGTATCCACGCCTGGTTCATTTTAAGGAATGTTAGCTTCCCCACATTGGAAGTGGACAGGCGGATGAGCTTGTTAGTGATAACACCCCCTGCCATGCTAAACACACATTCCGACAGAAAAACACAATAAAGCAAGCATCAGCTCACAGGGTTGAAAAATGCCTGGGATAAGGGTGCGGAGCATGGAGGCTTCAAGCTGCTTTCCTGAGCAAGTGAACCGTGAAAAAATAGTGGAAAATCCAGCAAAGGTAAAATTAATTAAAACATCATATTTATTTGTAGATTACGACATGAAAAGGTAAAATTTAAAAAACATGTAAGCACAACGGTCTTATTTTTACATGTTCTGACAGTACACTTGCCACAGGGCAGGCCAGCACCTCCAAAGCATAAGGCCATGTATCCAATTTTGAGACACAGAAGTTAAATGGGGCAGACCTATCAGTTAGTACATAGAGACATGTGGACATGTACTCTTCCACCATGTTGTTGTAACACTGCCTCCTGCTATATCAATTAATTAATATACCGTAATAAAACCGACGGATGTTGTGGTGTGCTGAGAAAGTTTTGCCACATTTCGGCCATGCTAATGTGACATGCAGAAGTAGTGCTGTTGCAGAGTGTGACATGCAGAAGTAGTGCTGTTGCTTTAAAAGCATTCTGGACCTATTAGAAGTAACACAAGCACAAGAGACAGGAAGTGTTGTGCTATTGAAGCATCCAGCAACTAGAGGGGTTAACACAGTCACAGTAGAAGGGGAGTGTTTTAGCAGAGCCCCAGGGTGATTGTGGGGAAGTTGTTTACTGTCTGGCTGGAGCCGAAGAGAAAGGTGGCTTATGATCTGTATCTCACAGAAGGCAAGGGAACAGAATTCAGGTCAGGAGGGAAGCTAAACAAAGGTCAGTTAGACTCCCTGAGCTAACAGTGTGGAGTATTAATGGCCAGGAAGATAAGGACTGGAAGGAAGCCTGTCATAGAGATCATCTCCCTCATCACACCCTTCCCCCCCTCCATCTCCATGCAGGACAAAGAATGCTGTGTACTATTGAGTCCTTGTGAAGGAAAAGCCTGTGGTTGTGTATGCATTAAACCTGTGCTGTACTGTACTACCGGATAATAGACTGTGTACTGCTGTGCTGCAAAGGAGACTGTACTGTTATTGCTTGAGCCTGTTGCTCAAAGAGACATTTGCATTACACTGGCCGTGCCTCATCAAATGTTACTGTTCTACCGTTTATGAAGACTCTTGTCAGATGTGTCTGGTCAGCAACTGAATCTATCGTGTGCCTGAGAGAAGCTGCAGTCTATGGTCGCCCTGAGTAACGGTTCCCCCAGGATTCCAACAAATTCATGTAATTGGTCTCGCCCCTATCTGAACTTAGGCGGCCTGCGTGTAACAATAACCTTGCCTTCTGAGGTGCTGGCAGTGCCCCAGCTGTGTTGGCGACCTCCTCCTCCGCTTCTGCCTTATTCTTCCACTGAGCCCCACTGTCAGGTGGAGAACCAGCAGGAGTTTCTCTATGAGCGTTTTTTTGTAGTCACGCATTTTGCAATCACGGTTCAGTGATGGAAATAATGATGGTACATTGTCCTTTTAGCGGGAAACCAGCAGGGTGGCCACCCAGTAATCAGCACTGGTAACAATATGGGCAATTTGTCGGTCATTAAGCAGGCACAACAGCATGTATTGGCTCATGGGTGCCAGGTTGCCCATAGGCAACGTAGAGTTGTCCTCTGTGGGAGATGTATGATCTGGGTCCTCTGTATCCCCCCAGCCACGCTCTAATGATGCCCCTGAGCTGATTTGAGTGTCACCCTGCTGTGAACATGGTTGTTCATCCTCCTCCTCCTTTCTAGATGATCATGGTCATCCGGCTTCCACCTCACCCCGTTGCAAACCAGCCGAGCAGTCTGAGCCTGAGTAATGCATGAGTCTCTTCTGCTTTTTGATGACACTGCCGGCTGGGGTTCCGAGGCCCATCCACCTGGCTCTGCTCCAGAAGTGGAAGAAACTGAGTGCACTGATGCTCAACCACTTGTTTTGTTGGAGGAGGAGGAGGAGTACGTGGGAGGGCTAGTGCATACCATCAATGGAACATGACACAGTGTCAGATGATGACAAAACTAAGTTGCCAACTGCAGGGTCTTTCTGCAGTGTGCAGAGCAAAGAGGGCAAGGTTGAGGAGTCGGAGGAAGATGATGCAGGGGATAATAATTTTTCTGGACCGGTGTGTTATGTTTTTTAGTAGTCTGGGAAATAAATAATTGGCATCAGACATCTCGTTGCCATTTCTAGGCCAGAGAAATAATTTTTCTTAACCAGTGTGTGTTTTCATAGCACTGCAAACTCTATAATGACCCACACATAGTCCTGCAAACTGCATCAGGGCTACAAACTACAAACTGTATCCAGTATTCCAATGCAGTTAAAAATGCGGTTCCAGGAGGGGGGCCCGGAGCCGGCGCTGGTACCGGGCCCCCAATTCATGGGTCCCATTGCGGCCTCGTGGTCTGCTGCTATTAGCACCTCCACTATTCAGCTATTTGAATAAGCTGCACCCCTTAAGTATGATACCCCCACAGTGACCACATCACAATATGATGAACGTGACACACCTCTCCATACAGTACAATGGCCCTCCACATAGCATAATGGCCCTTACACCCCTCCACATGGTATGATGGCCCCTACACAACCCTATACACAGTATGATGGCCCTAATACAAACCTCCACATTGCATAAAGGTCTGCAAACAGTACAATGAACCCCACTAGCTCTCCAAACAGTAGAATGGCCCCCACATAACCCCCAAACAGTATAATGGCCCACACATAGTACCCAGACAGTATAATGGCCCACATATAGCCCCTCAAAAAGTATAATGGCCCCCACATAGCCCTCCAAATAATATAATGGATTCCATATAGCACTCCAAACAGTACAATGGAACCCACATAGCCTTCCAAATAGTATAATGGCCCCCACATAGCCTTCCAACTAGTACAATGGCTCCCATATTGTCCTGCAAACTGCATAATGGCCCCCACATAGCCGTGCAAACTGTATAATGACTACCACATAGCCCTGCAGACTGTATAATGGCCCCCACATAGCCCTGCAAACTCTATAATGGCCTCCACATAGTTCTGAAAACTATATGAGGGCTACAAACTATCGGCATATAGTATGCCGAAACAGTTAAAGGTGTGATTCCAGGAGGGGGTGCTAGAGCCGGCGCTGGCACTGGGCCCCCCAATTCATGGGCCCCCATTGCGGTTGCGTGGTGTGCTGCTATTAGCACCTCCACTGATCAGCTGTTTGAAGAAGCTTCAATGCTAGTGTTATTGTTACAATCCCCTCAATATTTACATCAACTTGCTGATTGTTTGTGTGGCGCCCCTGAGGGTACAATCACCACAGGGGTACTGCATCTCACCCAGAGGTGTGGTATCTCACTCTCAGGTAAGGATGGAGTACTGCCCGGGACCCAACCACTTGCATACATTACACTCCACTTCAGAGGGCACGGCGAGATTGCTCCTAAGGAGAGCACAGTCCCTGGTCCCTAGCTGGAGGGTGGAACTATGTAGTGGGTGTGGGTGGAGGAAGGAGTTTAGGGGAGCATTTCAGTAGGAGTATAAGAAGGGATGGAACCATATAGAAGGGGTTCAGTCAGAGGAGGACAGTGAGAGGAGCAGGAGCTCTGCTCAGGAGCAGAGGGCCTGAGTGAGAGAGGCCAAGGAGGTGAGACTGACTGAAGAGAGGAGAGGAGCAGGAAGGAAGGCTCCAGAAGGAAAGAGGGGATCCTAGGGGTATGGGAAGTGCTGGAGGCCACCAGTACGCCCGAATCTACCAGGACGTGGAGGGATCAAGCCGCAGAGGGTACCGGTCCGTAACTAGTGGGAATTGCAATATTCAGCTAGAACCCGGAGGCTTCTACACTTTCAGGGTGTAGTTGCTACAGCCGCAATTAATCGCCAAAAAGGTAGCCACACAGGATCCAGGGAACTCCAGGTTGCCCGCCAAGATCTGAGGTTACCAGCTTGGGACACTGTTTGCGAGGCGCAGGGCAGGAGGGTGAGAGCCAGCGCAGAAAGACGACTGAGAAAGTCACACAGAAAGGGGTCCCGTTAAGTGCTCTTGAATTACCTGATGGATTGCTGAACCCCTCCCGTGGTGAACGCAGGACGACGTGGCTGGTTATAATCTGCAGTTGTAACCAGCCAGGAGCAACATGATAATCGTGAGTAAACCCTGAAGACTGCACCCCACTGTCTCTGTGAATTATTGCTGCGCCATCATCCCCTGCACCACACTGCACAACAACATCTACCTCATCCATAATCACCACAGCAACGCCCTGGAGCTTAGCTCTACCTGTGGAGAGCTGAACTAACTCTGCTGCATTACCAACAGCTCCAGAAGCGGCGGCTCCATATAGCCGCATACCACAGGTGGCGTCACGAACATTAAACATAAAAACTATAATCCTTTTCTTTAAAACCCCTTTTATTGACCGCCCTGGGTCACGGCCTGGGTCACCGCCACTGTGACATCTCCCCTAGCAATGACCGGCTCGGCTACCGAGTACCCCACAGCCCAGGGGGCGCGTCATTTGTACCAAAGCTTCCTTTTCGAGACAAAATATATATTTCAAGGAAAGGGTTGAAGAAAAAGTGAAAATGTATTGCTAGAATTTTCAGACCTTCCTTTAACTATTAGTTCTCTACTAACTGGAATAAACTGCCATTGGTTTTAGAAAGATAGATAGATGGATGGATGGATGGATGGATGGATGGATGGATGGATGGATGGATGGATGGATGGATGGATAGAATGTATGAGTGGATAGGTGCAAGCCATTAGAAATCTTCTATTATGGTTCTCCCAAAGCATTTGATACTGTACCACAGAAAAGATTAGTACTTAAAATCACAATGCTTGGACTTAGGGAAAATATACTCTATAGACAATAGTATTGGGATTCACTAAGGATATTGAAATTCCACATATCATTAATTCACATTAGTGTATACCACTGGAAATAGTTACAAATTAATGGGGAAAAGGAAAAGGGTGTCAGAATGTGAAGAAAATAAAACCTTTATTAATTACCATGTAAAAATATCAGTGTAAGTGCACTTATTAGAATGATTACACTCTGTCACGGCATTTGAGCACAGGTCAAGCTGCTGATTGAGCGACAATCGTACATCCAACTATGTATATTATCATGTACGGCTATTATTTACTTATATGTCAAATTGCCAGATAGGGATATAAGCCAAAGTTCCCTTGCATTAATTATTAGCTACTATTAAATTACTAAAGAGGGAGAGCAAGGGTTATTGCAATCTCTGTGCAAAGGCCTGCTAATGAGCTATTTGCATATCAGCATTCAGCCAGCAGAACTACTGTATATTCCAAGATTTGGTATGCTGTGAACAAAAAACAGTTCCTATGTAATAAAGCATTGACATTGTGTTATAGGACTGATAAACTTAAAAGCGAGCTGTGAGCACACTTTCACTCAAGCGTTTTATTAGTCACTGTTAGGCTGGGTGCCCAAGTAGCGTTTTTCAAGCGTTTATGCTGCGGAATTTCCGCAGCGTAAACGCTTGTGAAACGCTAGGTAATCCGCACCCCATGGTCCCCAAGGGGATTCCGCATGTTCTATGCACATGCTGCGGATTTTTCCGCAGCGTTTATGCTGCGTACAAAAATCCGCAGCATGTCATTTCATTTTGCGGAAGCGCAGCGGAACTCCCGCCATTGACTTGCATTGAGACGCATAGAAACCGCGACTGTACATTTGTACAAGCGGCTTCTATGCGTCTCTATGTGCGGATGGTACCCACTTCTGGAGGAGAGGAGACTCTCTTCCAGACCTGGGTACCATTTTACCTGTAAAAAAAGAATAAAATAACAAATAAAGTTTATACTCACCTTTCCGAAGGCTTCTCTCTGAATGCCGGCATCGCTTGAGGACCTGCGGTGACGTCACAGTCATGTGACCGCAGGCCCTTCACCGCTCTGTCTCGCGATATGCCGGCAGCCAGGAACCAGACAGGAACGAGCGCTGCAGCCACGCCGGGGCCTCGGGGTTGAGTATAGCTTTATTTGTTTTAATTTTTACGGTTCACACTGTATAAATCCATGCTGTTTGCATGGATTTATACAGTGTGACCTAGTTGTCAAGCACTTTCCAAGTGATGCTATCGCCTGGAAAGCGCTTGTCAATCTGCATGCGTTTTTTCTGCCAGGGAGATGCAGAAATGCTGCAGAAATTTTCTGCTTCATTTCTGCATCGTGGGCACATAGCCTTATTTAATAGACACAGGCAATCACCATTTCAGCTCACTATCAGTCACTGTTACACAGCAAATAAGCCACAAAGTGGCAGATCACATAAACTTGCAGAGCATGGTCGCTGAATGTTGAGGTGTATAGGGCACAAAAGTTGTCAACACTCTTCTTGTGAAAGATCATTGTTGTAGGGCCTAGCCTATGGGAAATTGATTATTGAATGAGTAAACGATCCCGGATGTATAAGAGGAAAGGAATCAGAGATATGAGATTTGAGGAACATGGCCTATGTCTAGGGGATATGCAGGGAAAGGAATGAATAGGAAGTTGGAAGAGCCTCCTTGTATCTCAGCATAATGTTTTGATAAAGGATGGCCATGGAATTTGTTTTTTATGGCCATTCCATGGACATCCTTTATCAAAACATGAAGGTTTTTCCAATGGCACAATAATATGGGGCATACAAAAGGTTAATAAAAACTGGCGAGGAGGAGACTATATTAAACCGATGTCTCGTATTGAGTCAGTGGATTTTTGAATTGGACAGTCTAAAACCAAAAGGTTTGAATAGTGAGATTGAGCTATTAGCGTTTCAGTAAATATAAGTTGGTTTCTAAATACGATTTTGAATCTATCTATACACTACCATTAGACTGGGCTATGAAAGGGTCAACTTACACTTCTAGACCATTCCTGAGGAAGGAAACTGGCATTTCTGAAACGTGTTGGAAGGAATATTGGTCCTCTCTGTGATCCGTACTAGCATCAGCTACATAACGTCACGCAATGACCCTTCATTCAGGATACTTAGTAAATTAACACGTACGAGCCTCCGAAAGTATTTCCCTCAGAGCGTCTACTGCCGGCCAGGGCACCGCTCAAGTGACTCCTTTAATCAGACTGCACCTTAACTCCCGCACTATTGTATACTCTTATATTTTGTTAGCAGAGACATCATTCTTTAAGATGCGGTTCACATATATATGTAAACACTTATATGTGCTACCTGTGTGGTATCCTATGTGTGGCGCCCCTGAGGGTTCAGTACTGCACCTCACGCAGAGGTGTGGTGTCTCTTTCTCTCAGGTAAGGAGGGAGTTCTGCCCAGAACCCCAACACCCGCATTCAACACTACACTACTCCCGGCCGGCTGGAAGGGCAAGATGCACTGTGCTTCTGCTGAGCCCTGTCCCCGGCTGGAGTGGGGGGAACCAAAGAGAGGGGGAACCAGTAGTGGGTGAGGGTGGAGGATGCAGAACAGGGGAACACCATAATAGGAGGTATATAAAGGGAAGCCATCTTAGGGTGGCAGAGTAGTGCAGTGAAGTGAGTAGTGAGGAGTGGAGGGGAGCAGAGTCTCTTCAGGAGCTCTGCTCCAGAGTGGGGCCTGGCGAGAGAGGCCCAGGAGGGGAGCAGAGGAGGAAGGCTCCGGTAACTGAAGGGGTCCCAGGGGTACGGAAGGAGCAGGAAGCCACCCTACGCTCTAATCTGTCAAGTGACGGAGGGACCAGGCCGCAAGAAGGGAACCGGTCCCTGGACCAGCCGTGTTACTCCAGGTCTAGGCTGGAAAAACCGGAGGCTTCTGCACTTCCATGGTGCAGTTGCCACAGTCTCACCCTAGTCACCGTGAAGGGCATCAAGTAGGTCCGGGAACTCCTGGTTGCCCAGAGGGACTTCAGAGCACCCGATCGGGACTGTGTGTGGGAAAGCGCAGGGCAGGAGGGAGAAGACCCAGCGCGAGAAGTCGGTCTAGTGAGGAAGATAAAGAAAGTGGGGTTCCGTCAAGCGCTCCTGATATACTTGAGAAAGTGCTGGACCCCTTATCTGGTAGACGCAGTGCGACGCGGGAGGCTGACACCTGTACAGTGTACCTGAGAAACTTGAACAAGAACTGTGAGTAAAACTCGGATGACTGCACTGCACTGCCTCCGTCAGTTATTTCTGCTGCGCCATCTCTCCTGCACTGCAAGCCCCAGCATCACCACCATTTGCACCTACACTGCCCCGGGGGCCCGCTCCGCCTGTGGGGAGCAGAAACATCCCAGCTGCCATCCCATCACCCCCCGGAGGTCGCCCTGAGTAACGGTTCCCCCAGGATTCCAACAAATTCATGTAATTGGTCTCGCCCCTATCTGAACTTAGGCGGCCTGCGTGTAACAATAACCTTGCCTTCTGAGGTGCTGGCAGTGCCCCAGCTGTGTTGGCGACCTCCTCCTCCGCTTCTGCCTTATTCTTCCACTGAGCCCCACTGTCAGGTGGAGAACCAGCAGGAGTTTCTCTATGAGCGTTTTTTTGTAGTCACGCATTTTGCAATCACGGTTCAGTGACGGAAATAATGATGGTACATTGTCCTTTTAGCGGGAAACCAGCAGGGTGGCCACCCAGTAATCAGCACTGGTAACAATATGGGCAATTTGTCGGTCATTAAGCAGGCACAACAGCATGTATTGGCTCATGGGTGCCAGGTTGCCCATAGGCAACGTAGAGTTGTCCTCTGTGGGAGATGTATGATCTGGGTCCTCTGTATCCCCCCAGCCACGCTCTAATGATGCCCCTGAGCTGATTTGAGTGTCACCCTGCTGTGAACATGGTTGTTCATCCTCCTCCTCCTTTCTAGATGATCATGGTCATCCGGCTTCCACCTCACCCCGTTGCAAACCAGCCGAGCAGTCTGAGCCTGAGTAATGCATGAGTCTCTTCTGCTTTTTGATGACACTGCCGGCTGGGGTTCCGAGGCCCATCCACCTGGCTCTGCTCCAGAAGTGGAAGAAACTGAGTGCACTGATGCTCAACCACTTGTTTTGTTGGAGGAGGAGGAGGAGTACGTGGGAGGGCTAGTGCATACCATCAATGGAACATGACACAGTGTCAGATGATGACAAAACTAAGTTGCCAACTGCAGGGTCTTTCTGCAGTGTGCAGAGCAAAGAGGGCAAGGTTGAGGAGTCGGAGGAAGATGATGCAGGGGATAATAATTTTTCTGGACCGGTGTGTTATGTTTTTTAGTAGTCTGGGAAATAAATAATTGGCATCAGACATCTCGTTGCCATTTCTAGGCCAGAGAAATAATTTTTCTTAACCAGTGTGTGTTTTCATAGCACTGCAAACTCTATAATGACCCACACATAGTCCTGCAAACTGCATCAGGGCTACAAACTACAAACTGTATCCAGTATTCCAATGCAGTTAAAAATGCGGTTCCAGGAGGGGGGCCCGGAGCCGGCGCTGGTACCGGGCCCCCAATTCATGGGTCCCATTGCGGCCTCGTGGTCTGCTGCTATTAGCACCTCCACTATTCAGCTATTTGAATAAGCTGCACCCCTTAAGTATGATACCCCCACAGTGACCACATCACAATATGATGAACGTGACACACCTCTCCATACAGTACAATGGCCCTCCACATAGCATAATGGCCCTTACACCCCTCCACATGGTATGATGGCCCCTACACAACCCTATACACAGTATGATGGCCCTAATACAAACCTCCACATTGCATAAAGGTCTGCAAACAGTACAATGAACCCCACTAGCTCTCCAAACAGTAGAATGGCCCCCACATAACCCCCAAACAGTATAATGGCCCACACATAGTACCCAGACAGTATAATGGCCCACATATAGCCCCTCAAAAAGTATAATGGCCCCCACATAGCCCTCCAAATAATATAATGGATTCCATATAGCACTCCAAACAGTACAATGGAACCCACATAGCCTTCCAAATAGTATAATGGCCCCCACATAGCCTTCCAACTAGTACAATGGCTCCCATATTGTCCTGCAAACTGCATAATGGCCCCCACATAGCCGTGCAAACTGTATAATGACTACCACATAGCCCTGCAGACTGTATAATGGCCCCCACATAGCCCTGCAAACTCTATGATGGCCTCCACATAGTTCTGAAAACTATATGAGGGCTACAAACTATCGGCATATAGTATGCCGAAACAGTTAAAGGTGTGATTCCAGGAGGGGGTGCTAGAGCCGGCGCTGGCACTGGGCCCCCCAATTCATGGGCCCCCAGTGCGGTTGCGTGGTGTGCTGCTATTAGCACCTCCACTGATCAGCTGTTTGAAGAAGCTTCAATGCTAGTGTTATTGTTACAATCCCCTCAATATTTACATCAACTTGCTGATTGTTTGTGTGGCGCCCCTGAGGGTACAATCACCACAGGGGTACTGCATCTCACCCAGAGGTGTGGTATCTCACTCTCAGGTAAGGATGGAGTACTGCCCGGGACCCAACCACTTGCATACATTACACTCCACTTCAGAGGGCACGGCGAGATTGCTCCTAAGGAGAGCACAGTCCCTGGTCCCTAGCTGGAGGGTGGAACTATGTAGTGGGTGTGGGTGGAGGAAGGAGTTTAGGGGAGCATTTCAGTAGGAGTATAAGAAGGGATGGAACCATCTAGAAGGGGTTCAGTCAGAGGAGGACAGTGAGAGGAGCAGGAGCTCTGCTCAGGAGCAGAGGGCCTGAGTGAGAGAGGCCAAGGAGGTGAGACTGACTGAAGAGAGGAGAGGAGCAGGAAGGAAGGCTCCAGAAGGAAAGAGGGGATCCTAGGGGTATGGGAAGTGCTGGAGGCCACCAGTACGCCCGAATCTACCAGGACGTGGAGGGATCAAGCCGCAGAGGGTACCGGTCCGTAACTAGTGGGAATTGCAATATTCAGCTAGAACCCGGAGGCTTCTACACTTTCAGGGTGTAGTTGCTACAGCCGCAATTAATCGCCAAAAAGGTAGCCACACAGGATCCAGGGAACTCCAGGTTGCCCGCCAAGATCTGAGGTTACCAGCTTGGGACACTGTTTGCGAGGCGCAGGGCAGGAGGGTGAGAGCCAGCGCAGAAAGACGACTGAGAAAGGCACACAGAAAGGGGTCCCGTTAAGTGCTCTTGAATTACCTGATGGATTGCTGAACCCCTCCCGTGGTGAACGCAGGACGACGTGGCTGGTTATAATCTGCAGTTGTAACCAGCCAGGAGCAACATGATAATCGTGAGTAAACCCTGAAGACTGCACCCCACTGTCTCTGTGAATTATTGCTGCGCCATCATCCCCTGCACCACACTGCACAACAACATCTACCTCATCCATAATCACCACAGCAACGCCCTGGAGCTTAGCTCTACCTGTGGAGAGCTGAACCAACTCTGCTGCATTACCAACAGCTCCAGAAGCGGCGGCTCCATATAGCCGCATACCACAGGTGGCGTCACGAACATTAAACATAAAAACTATAATCCTTTTCTTTAAAACCCCTTTTATTGACCGCCCTGGGTCACGGCCTGGGTCACCGCCACTGTGACATCTCCCCTAGCAATGACCGGCTCGGCTACCGAGTACCCCACAGCCCAGGGGGCGCGTCATTTGTACCAAAGCTTCCTTTTCGAGACAAAATATATATTTCAAGGAAAGGGTTGAAGAAAAAGTGAAAATGTATTGCTAGAATTTTCAGACCTTCCTTTAACTATTAGTTCTCTACTAACTGGAATAAACTGCCATTGGTTTTAGAAAGATAGATAGATGGATGGATGGATGGATGGATGGATGGATGGATGGATAGAATGTATGAGTGGATAGGTGCAAGCCATTAGAAATCTTCTATTATGGTTCTCCCAAAGCATTTGATACTGTACCACAGAAAAGATTAGTACTTAAAATCACAATGCTTGGACTTAGGGAAAATATACTCTATAGACAATAGTATTGGGATTCACTAAGGATATTGAAATTCCACATATCATTAATTCACATTAGTGTATACCACTGGAAATAGTTACAAATTAATGGGGAAAAGGAAAAGGGTGTCAGAATGTGAAGAAAATAAAACCTTTATTAATTACCATGTAAAAATATCAGTGTAAGTGCACTTATTAGAATGATTACACTCTGTCACGGCATTTGAGCACAGGTCAAGCTGCTGATTGAGCGACAATCGTACATCCAACTATGTATATTATCATGTACGGCTATTATTTACTTATATGTCAAATTGCCAGATAGGGATATAAGCCAAAGTTCCCTTGCATTAATTATTAGCTACTATTAAATTACTAAAGAGGGAGAGCAAGGGTTATTGCAATCTCTGTGCAAAGGCCTGCTAATGAGCTATTTGCATATCAGCATTCAGCCAGCAGAACTACTGTATATTCCAAGATTTGGTATGCTGTGAACAAAAAACAGTTCCTATGTAATAAAGCATTGACATTGTGTTATAGGACTGATAAACTTAAAAGCGAGCTGTGAGCACACTTTCACTCAAGCGTTTTATTAGTCACTGTTAGGCTGGGTGCCCAAGTAGCGTTTTTCAAGCGTTTATGCTGCGGAATTTCCGCAGCATAAACGCTTGTGAAACGCTAGGTAATCCGCACCCCATGGTCCCCAAGGGGATTCCGCATGTTCTATGCACATGCTGCGGATTTTTCCGCAGCGTTTATGCTGCGTACAAAAATCCGCAGCATGTCATTTCATTTTGCGGAAGCGCAGCGGAACTCCCGCCATTGACTTGCATTGAGACGCATAGAAACCGCGACTGTACATTTGTACAAGCGGCTTCTATGCGTCTCTATGTGCGGATGGTACCCAGTTCTGGAGGAGAGGAGACTCTCTTCCAGACCTGGGTACCATTTTACCTGTAAAAAAAGAATAAAATAACAAATAAAGTTTATACTCACCTTTCCGAAGGCTTCTCTCTGAATGCCGGCATCGCTTGAGGACCTGCGGTGACGTCACAGTCATGTGACCGCAGGCCCTTCACCGCTCTGTCTCGCGATATGCCGGCAGCCAGGAACCAGACAGGAACGAGCGCTGCAGCCACGCCGGGGCCTCGGGGTTGAGTATAGCTTTATTTGTTTTAATTTTTACGGTTCACACTGTATAAATCCATGCTGTTTGCATGGATTTATACAGTGTGACCTAGTTGTCAAGCACTTTCCAAGTGATGCTATCGCCTGGAAAGCGCTTGTCAATCTGCATGCGGAAACGCATGTGAACCCGCATGTGGATCCGCATGTGTTTTGCAGGAAAAACGCATGCACAATCTGCATGCGTTTTTTCTGCCAGGGAGATGCAGAAATGCTGCAGAAATTTTCTGCTTCATTTCTGCATCGTGGGCACATAGCCTTATTTAATAGACACAGGCAATCACCATTTCAGCTCACTATCAGTCACTGTTACACAGCAAATAAGCCACAAAGTGGCAGATCACATAAACTTGCAGAGCATGGTCGCTGAATGTTGAGGTGTATAGGGCACAAAAGTTGTCAACACTCTTCTTGTGAAAGATCATTGTTGTAGGGCCTAGCCTATGGGAAATTGATTATTGAATGAGTAAACGATCCCGGATGTATAAGAGGAAAGGAATCAGAGATATGAGATTTGAGGAACATGGCCTATGTCTAGGGGATATGCAGGGAAAGGAATGAATAGGAAGTTGGAAGAGCCTCCTTGTATCTCAGCATAATGTTTTGATAAAGGATGGCCATGGAATTTGTTTTTTATGGCCATTCCATGGACATCCTTTATCAAAACATGAAGGTTTTTCCAATGGCACAATAATATGGGGCATACAAAAGGTTAATAAAAACTGGCGAGGAGGAGACTATATTAAACCGATGTCTCGTATTGAGTCAGTGGATTTTTGAATTGGACAGTCTAAAACCAAAAGGTTTGAATAGTGAGATTGAGCTATTAGCGTTTCAGTAAATATAAGTTGGTTTCTAAATACGATTTTGAATCTATCTATACACTACCATTAGACTGGGCTATGAAAGGGTCAACTTACACTTCTAGACCATTCCTGAGGAAGGAAACTGGCATTTCTGAAACGTGTTGGAAGGAATATTGGTCCTCTCTGTGATCCATACTAGCATCAGCTACATAACGTCACGCAATGACCCTTCATTCAGGATACTTAGTAAATTAACACGTACGAGCCTCCGAAAGTATTTCCCTCAGAGCGTCTACTGCCGGCCAGGGCACCGCTCAAGTGACTCCTTTAATCAGACTGCACCTTAACTCCCGCACTATTGTATACTCTTATATTTTGTTAGCAGAGACATCATTCTTTAAGATGCGGTTCACATATATATGTAAACACTTATATGTGCTACCTGTGTGGTATCCTATGTGTGGCGCCCCTGAGGGTTCAGTACTGCACCTCACGCAGAGGTGTGGTGTCTCTTTCTCTCAGGTAAGGAGGGAGTTCTGCCCAGAACCCCAACACCCGCATTCAACACTACACTACTCCCGGCCGGCTGGAAGGGCAAGATGCACTGTGCTTCTGCTGAGCCCTGTCCCCGGCTGGAGTGGGGGGAACCAAAGAGAGGGGGAACCAGTAGTGGGTGAGGGTGGAGGATGCAGAACAGGGGAACACCATAATAGGAGGTATATAAAGGGAAGCCATCTTAGGGTGGCAGAGTAGTGCAGTGAAGTGAGTAGTGAGGAGTGGAGGGGAGCAGAGTCTCTTCAGGAGCTCTGCTCCAGAGTGGGGCCTGGCGAGAGAGGCCCAGGAGGGGAGCAGAGGAGGAAGGCTCCGGTAACTGAAGGGGTCCCAGGGGTACGGAAGGAGCAGGAAGCCACCCTACGCTCTAATCTGTCAAGTGACGGAGGGACCAGGCCGCAAGAAGGGAACCCGTCCCTGGACCAGCCGTGTTACTCCAGGTCTAGGCTGGAAAAACCGGAGGCTTCTGCACTTCCATGGTGCAGTTGCCACAGTCTCACCCTAGTCACCGTGAAGGGCATCAAGTAGGTCCGGGAACTCCTGGTTGCCCAGAGGGACTTCAGAGCACCCGATCGGGACTGTGTGTGGGAAAGCGCAGGGCAGGAGGGAGAAGACCCAGCGCGAGAAGTCGGTCTAGTGAGGAAGATAAAGAAAGTGGGGTTCCGTCAAGCGCTCCTGATATACTTGAGAAAGTGCTGGACCCCTTATCTGGTAGACGCAGTGCGACGCGGGAGGCTGACACCTGTACAGTGTACCTGAGAAACTTGAACAAGAACTGTGAGTAAAACTCGGATGACTGCACTGCACTGCCTCCGTCAGTTATTTCTGCTGCGCCATCTCTCCTGCACTGCAAGCCCCAGCATCACCACCATTTGCACCTACACTACCCCGGGGGCCCGCTCCGCCTGTGGGGAGCAGAAACATCCCAGCTGCCATCCCATCACCCCCCGGAGGTCTGCAGCAGCGCCGGTAACCATTACCGGAAACCACAGGTGGCGTCACGAGACAAACTGTACACTAAAAACGCTTTTTAAAGAGAGACCCAGAGTACGGGCCCGGGAGCCGACTGCCGTGACCTGCTAAACAAGGTAAAAGGCCCGGGCACCGAGTCCCCTATATTCCCCCTGGGTGACACAGCTCTCTTTCCTGGCGTCACGAACAGGATTTCGTGCCCGTTGCCACCGGGTACTGTGTGCTTTATTTGAACTGTATATTTTCACTGGATGTGGCGCCCGCCCCAGAAGAACAGGCGCCATTATGTGCATACTCAAAGATAACAATATGGAACCTCCCATCGTGGGCCGGGTCCCAGAATAGCGCCAAAAACACAACCCGCCCCTTGCAACTGTGACTGTCCACATAGATGTGTCCGTCAAGGCGGGGAGGACGTCCCAGGGAGTGACCGACAGCAGGCTGCCATGGAGCCGCCCCCGAAAAGGGAGGGGAGGAGGAGAGAAGGAATGGAGACAGGGTGTGGTCTTAACCAGTCTAGACAGACCGCACCCGGCAGCCAGAATGGAAGAAAGCCAGGATGAAGCCTCCGCCTCTGGCCTGCAGCAACAGGTGCCCCCCCTCACCTTGGAGGGAGCAACAAGCAAGCTGTCCCCGGAGGATGCCGAATTCCTCCAAGCAGAGGTGCAGGAGCTGAGCCGCAGAGTCGAGGAGGAAGAGGACATGCCCCTGCAGTTCATGGCTCATGACCCGGCTGGGTCAGCCAGCGAAAATCAGGAGCACCCCTGGCGGGGATACCATCACTAAGTGAGAGTGAATGGACAAACTGTATATAATCACCCGTAAGGGTACATCTTGTTTGAGTAAGCTAAAGAGTTTTGTGTGCATAATAACCCCGTAAGGGTATACAGACTTCAGGCTGAGGACTGTGAGCAGCCAAGAACTGATCTTGTATATAGTTTGCAATTCTTAAAGTGCTCTCTATTGGTTTTATATTCGCAACCACAGACCTCAGAACAAAAACCCATTTGGCGTGGCCGAAGACGAGGTCCAGGACCTGGATCGTCTATGCCCTGCAGACACGCTCAGGGCCTACGTTGAGGGTTTTCGGATGGGTCCCTCATGCTGCTCGATTTGCACTTTTACCAGTGAGATGGACACCCTGTTTGGGATCTCACTGCAATTTGCTTGAAAAATGTTGAAAATGTTTTACATGAGAAAATATGTAGATGTAAGTGAAAAGTTTTATATTGTTTGTAATAATGTTACCCAGTAACGTTCAAGTAATGTGCCTCCCATAAAGGGAAGAAAAAGTTTTATGATCTTCTAAGCGAATGCATTCTAAAAATTTTGTATGTCTAAAATACCATGTTTTTGCTCAGTTCCAGCCCGCGGACATGCTGTGTTTTACCAGGGGGGAGTGTGGCGCCTCTGAGGGTTCAGTCGCCACAGAGGTACTGCACCTCACGCAGAGGTGTGGTGTCTCCTCTCAGGTAAGGAGGGAGTGCTGCCCGGAACCCCAACACCCGCATTCAACACTACACTACTCCAGGCCGACTGGAAGGGCAAGATGCACTGTGCTTCTGCTGAGCCCTGTTCCTGGCTGGAGTGGGGGGAACCAAAGAGAAGGGGAACCAGTAGTGGGTGAGGGTGGAGGATGCAGTGCAGGGGAGCACCATAATAGGAGGTATATAAAGGGAAGGCATCTTAGGGTGGCAGAGTAGTGCAGTGAAGTGAGTAGTGAGGAGTGGAGGGGAGCAGAGTCTCTTCAGGAGCTCTGCTCCAGAGTGGGGCCTGGTGAGAGAGGCCCAGGAGGGGAGCCGAGAAGGAAGGCTCCAGTAACTTAAGGGGTTCCAGGGGTACGGAAGGAGCAGGAAGCCACCCGTATGCTCTAATCTGTCAAGTGATGGAGGGACCAGGCCGCAAGAAGGGAACCGGTCCCTGGACCAGCCGTGTTACTCCAGGTCTCGGCTGGAAAACCGGAGGCTTCTGCACTTTCATGGTGCAGTTGCCACAGTCTCACCCTAGTCACCGTGAAGGGCATCAAGTAGGTCCGGGAACTCCTGGTTGCCCAGAGGGACTTTAGAGCACCCGATCGGGACTGTGTGTGGGAAAGCGCAGGGCAGGAGGGAGAAGACCCAGCGCGAGAAGTCGGTCTAGTGAGGAACATAAAGAAAGTGGGGTTCCGTCAAGCGCTCCTGATATACTTGAGAAAGTGCTGGACCCCTTATCTGGTAGACGCAGTGCAACACGAGAGGCTGACACCTGTACAGTGTACCTGCGAAACTTGAACAAGAACTGTGAGTAAAACTCGGATGACTGCACTGCACTGCCTCCGTCAGTTATTTCTGCTGCGCCATCTCTCCTGCACTGCAAGCCCCAGCATCACCACCATTTGCACCTACACTGCCCCGGGGGCCCGCTCCGCCTGTGGGGAGCAGAAACATCCCAGCTGCTATCCCATCACCCCTCGGAGGTCTGCAGCAGCGCCGGTAACCATTACCGGAAACTACAGGTGGTGTCACGAGACAAACTGTACACTAAAACCCCTTTTTAAAGAGAGACCCCAGAGTACGGGCCCGGGAGCCGACTGCCGTGACCTCCTAAACAAGGTAAAAGGCCTGGGTACCGAGTCCCCTATATTCCCCCTGGGTGACACATATGTACCTTACATCTCATGCTTTAACCTCTGAATAATTAATTGTGGTTGTACCTATTTCATTTTAGCGCAAATATATTCTCATTTTAACACATGTAGATGGATTCCCTGAGTGTAATTTGCAAAATCTGTTCATTTTTAGGGATTTCTACTGTTTTTGCAACTTAATGGTTCTGTAAATGGTGCCACAAATGATTCCACGAAGTTCTGTGCTTCCAAAGGCAATTCCGCATGGATGGGGGGTTTTGTGGAAAATGCGCTCTGCTGTTGGTTATAGTGGTGAATCCAGATACACGTCAATGGATTTGCAGCTTTTTATTTGTCTACGCGAAGTGTACAAACTTCTTCAGGACGAAATACGACCATTATATATACCTGGATTCACCAAATTTCCAGTGATTTAATAAATAAATTCAAAACTTATTGACCTAATTTTACCACTTGCATGAAGTACAAAGAGTCTCAAACAAACAAATTCAGAATTTCTGGGATTGGAAGAAGCATTCCAAAGTGACATGTCAGATTTGACAAATGGGACTCTGTCAGCAAGGTCGAAACAAACATTGGTGGTAAGGGGTTAAATTAGGCAATAGGCAAAAGTTATACAAAATCATATACATTACCACTCACAACAGATTTGCAGGATGCAGCCTTTGCATAATAGGAGGCACAGAAATATGTTTATAACAGTCACAACCCAGTGAATAAACTCATCTTAACTGTGTAGCTGTCTTCTGTCTCTTCATCATGGTCATATTATTGCATAGATTTTGCTGGCTGCTCATCTTGATAGTTGGTAAGAGAAGTTTTACTTATAAAATATTAGATTGCATGAGAAACTGTGAGGATTGAAACATCATTTTTATATTACTGCCATTATAATATAAGTGTAATCCATATTTCTTCCAGAGTCCCGGGCACAGCACTCAGTGACACAGGAACCATCAATAACGATTTCTCCGGGACAAAATGTCAAAATGTCATGTACTTTAGGAGGAGGTCTAACTGTTGCCTCAAACAGGGTGATATTTTACCAACAAAAGGACAAGTCCCCCAAATATATCCTATATTATTTCACTGAGTCCAGCAACGGCAAGGGGCAAGATGTTCCGCCACGTTTTGTGGGGTCTGCCAAAAATAATATTGGGTATTTGAGTATAAATGATGTTCAGCAAGACGATGATGCTGTCTACTACTGTGCGACATGGACAGGTAGTCAGTGACACAGTGCCAGAAGATTATGAGGAAGTAATAAAGATATCTGCTAATACATTCTGTACATTATCTTCTCACATAGGACAATTACCAGTAGTTTAATTCTGAGCAGTTTCTTATAGCTAAACTCAGGGGCTGGCTTGCAAATTTTAACTTGGGGGACAAGCACACAACAGTGGCCCATGAAACGCGGCTCACCAGTATCATATTTACCTCTAGCTGATCGATAAATTAAAGGTAACGAGGCTTTAAAAAGACAAATATTGGTGTGCTACTGGGATCACACACATGTACGCAATTACAGATACATTTTGCTGTCTCTAATAGCACAAGTAGGTGTTGCAGTGATCAGTCATATAAGACCATAATCTTAAAACGTGAAACTTCAGCATCCCAAATCAGAGACCTCTATAAAATTCAGCATACAGAAAACTCAACACATCAAACAAACTCTATAAAGAAACATGTTCACCAAAGATATGACACATCAACAAACAAACAAACAAGTCCATCAAAAGCATAATATAGAACTAGCTTACATTGTCAAATAAGACAGGATAACCACACTTCCACGTCCTTTGTCTACCCTTATTCACACACTGAGGTCAACTTTGACACATGGTAAAGTTTTTAATATTAGACAGAGTAGGACTATCCCGAATGGGTTCACCTTGCTGTGGTGGAATTGCTTTCATGCTATTTTTGATCAAAAACAGTGTTACTAAGTACCCTATTTTATTTAAATACACTTTTGCTTTTTATTTATTTATTTACAGCAGGGTTTATGTTCATCATTTTGCTTCTTGTAGGTTTTTTTCTGATTTATGGCCATTGTAAGCATGCGTTTATGTGCCGCATGTATACCAACTTAAACCAAGCTCAAATTCTGTGTTTTGACACTTTCACTTCTATTGCCTCTCTGTACTACAAGCCCTTTTGGTATTTGACCTCAGACCTTCTGACCAACCTGTCTCACGGCTTGTCCGTGAGTAGTGACTCAGCGACATACCAGGCATATACAGTTTAGCTTAATATTTGCTGGAAATATATCTTTTAATACGCAAATAAGGGCACTTCAGTGCACCATTGGCCTGGCCTATGCCTTGGTGTAACCTTATGTCCTTATATTTGGATATGAAAGCCAGTCCCTTGTCTTGATTGACAGCGCTCATTTAGTAAGAGCGGTAGCTGTCTAAAACCACTTTGTGTTCTGTGCTTGTGATAAGAATTGACGCTAGATGAGCACAGCAGCGCACTCCACGTGTCAGTGCGGGTGTGTACAATGTGGCTGTGGGTCCCTGATGCCAGATTCCTGCATGCCTGCAGCCGCCACTTGGAGCCCTGGAAGAGTAGCAAGCAAACTGCTTCAATGAGGAGGAGAAGGCCTTGTGATGTATGCATGCTGTCTGCTCATTCAATACCCCTCCTCTTCACTGAAGCCGTTCAAGTGGCAGCCATAGACAGACAAGAACCAGACATGAGAATGAGCCTGTAGCCACACTGATACTTAGAGCACGCTGTTGCGCTTGGCCAGTGTCAGTGCGCAAGTGCAGACTTGCAAGTTGATTTTAGACAGTACTCACGTCTACCAATGAAACGCTGTCAATAAAGACAAAAGACTGGTTTTAGTAAACAAATAAGAAGGTGTACCGGTGCACCAAAGCATAGGCAGCGTTAAGGGTGCACCGAAGCACCCTCATTTGTATATTAAATAAAGGTAGATATTCCTGAAAATATTAAAGAAGCACTCCGGTATTTTTTTTTCCCCTGAATCTGTGTAAATGTTAGTGTAGTGTAATATCTGTGTGATAATATACTTACTGATCACTGTCTTTTTCAGTGTCCAGCGCCGTTTCACACCATTTCATACTCTCAGGTTGACAATGCGATCTGTGTGTGACCTGGAAGTGTCTTTAATCTAAGTCTACGGAGCGTCAGAACAAGACTCCATTGGCTCACATTGTAAAAGAGACTTCCGGCTCACATATAGAGCGCAGTGTCAGCCTAAGAATCCGAAACGCCATCAGGTGACTCAGAAGCGGAGCAGTGCTGGATACATGTGATCGGTGAGTATATTACTAGGATATGAGTAAGAACCATGCTGGTCCGAAACGTGTCATCTTTCTCTAATTGTTATGTCCCTTTTCCCTTTGAATATGTTTTTTAATTGAGTTTCATTAAATGTGAAGTTTTAAATACAATATATTTTCTTTTGGGATTACTGGATTTTTCCTATTGCTCTTATGATGTAGAGGTATAGACTCTGATTCCTTTGGGCCCCTTTTTCGTGTCTCACATATCTCAGTTTACTTAGGTAAAATACATTTTTAACATACAGTACAGACCAAAAGTTTGGACACACCTTCTCATTTAAAGATTTTTATGTATTTTCATGACTATGAGAATTGTGCATTCACACTGAAGGCATCAAAACTATGAATTAACATATGTGGAATTATATACTTAACAAAAAAGTGTGAAACAACTGAAAATATGTCTTATATTCTTGGTTCTTCAAAGTAGCCACTTTTTGCTTTGATGACTGCTTTGCACACTCTTGGCATTCTCTTGATGAGCTTCAAGAGGTAGTCACCGGAAATGGTCTTCCAACAATCTTGAAGGAGTTCCCAGAGATGCTTAGCACTTGTTGGCCCGTTTGCCTTCACGCTGCGGTCCAGCTCACCCCAAACCATCTTGATTGGGTTCAGGTATGGTGACTGTGGAGGCCAGGTCATCTGGAATAGCACCCCATCACTCTCCTTCTTGGTCAAATAGCCCTTACACAGCCTGGAGGTGTGTTTGGGGTCATTGTCCTGTTGAAAAATTATTGATGGTCCAACTAAACGCAAACCGGATGGAATAGCATGCCGCTGCAAGATGCTGTGGTAGCCATGCTGGTTCAGTATGCTTTCAATTTTGAATAAATCCCCAACAGTGTCACCAGCAAAGCACCCCCACACCATCACACCTCCTCCTCTATGCTTGACGGTGGGAACCAAGCATGTAGAGTCCATCCGTTCACCTTTTCTGCGTCGCACAAAGACACGGTGGTTGGAACCAAAGATCTCAAATTTGGACTCATCAGACCAAAGCACAGATTTCCACTGGTCTAATGTCCATTCCTTGTGTTCTTTAGCCCAAACAAGTCTCTTCTGCTTGTTGCCTGTCCTTAGCAGTGGTTTCCTAGCAGCTATTTTACCATGAAGGCCTGCTGCACAAAGTCTCCTCTTAACAGTTGTTGAAGAGATGTGTCTGCTGCTAGAACTCTGTGTGGCATTGACCTGGTCTCTAATCTGAGCTGCTGTTAACCTGCAATTTCTAAGGCTGGTGACTCGGATAAACTTATCCTCAGAAGCAGAGGTGACTCTTGGTCTTCCTTTCCTGGGGCGGTCCTCATGTGAGCCAGTTTCTTTGTAGCGCTTGATTGCTTTTGCAACTGCACTTGAGGACACTTTCAAAGCTTTCCCAATTTTTCGGACTGACTGACCTTCATTTCTTAAAATAATGATGGCCACTCGTTTTTCTTTACTTAGCTGCTTTTTTCTTGCCATAATACAATTTCTAACAGTCTATTTAGTAGGACTATCAGCTGTGTATCCACCAGACTTCTGCACAACACAACTGATGGTCCCAACCCCATTTATAAGGCAAGAAATCCCACTTATTAAACCTGACAGGGCACACCTGTGAAGTGAAAACCATTTCGGGTGACTATCTCTTGCAGCTCATCAAGAGAATGCCAAGAGTGTGCAAAGCAGTCATCAAAGCAAAAGGTGGCTACTTTGAAGAACCTAGAATATAAGACATATTTTCAGTTGTTTCACACTTTTTTTGTTAAGTATAATTCCACATGTGTTAATTCATAGTTCTGATGCCTTCAGTGTGAATGTACAATTTTCATAGTCATGAAAATACAGAAAAATCTTTAACTGAGAAGGTGTGTCCAAACTTTTGGTCTGTACTGTATATCTTTATAGATTTGAGAGCTGGATTATTCTGTCATCCAAATCGCATGGCTTCAATGGTCACAAAATGTCACTTTAATCCTTTTACCCCCCAAGCCTGTTTTCACTGTCATGACCAGCCCAAATTTTACTATTCTGGCCAGTGTTACTTTATGTGGTAATAACTCTGGAAAGCTTCAATGGATCCCCCTGATTCTGAGAAACTTTTTTGTAACATATTGCACTTCATGATAGTGGTAAAATTTGTTCGATACGACTTGCGTTTATTTGTGAACAATCATAAATTTGTAGTATGGGAGGAAAAGACACTACATAATAGACTTGCACACCTCCAATATAGAAAATATAAAGAAGTTTATTAGACCAAACGAAACATAATAAAAACATTTTAAAAAAAGGACCATATATTGGCCTGCAAGACTGTCCACCACATGGCAGGTATCAAAATAATGACACAATAATTGGACAATAAAATGAGCCCCCCAATAGCATATGAATATGACGCGCCCCTGGGCCTGCTGTGTCGCGCAGCGTCTCGCGCACGGGGGCTTACCCGGAACCGGATCAGATGAGGGTTGTAGTCTCCGAGTGGCGGGGACCCGGTCCGTGCCCAGGGAGTCAAACTCAGTGTGTGGCAGTCTTGATAGATGTTATTTGAGTGTCGACTACGCCACCCGTTGATTTGCAGCTATGGAGCTGCCGCTGCAGGGCAGACCGCTGAGGCCGGTGTAGAATTGTGCAGCGTGATAGTATAACCCCCAACGGGAGGGGTATGGCCTCAGGGCAGCCGACGTGGAAGATGGGGGTAGCAGGAACCACTCAGAGACGGTGCGGTGTAATTCAGGGTCTTTACTGGTAACAACGATAGACCCTCCCGGAGTACTTGCTAACGAACGGGGCCTGGTCAGTCCTTGAGCAGATGGGATCTCCCCTGGCCAGGCGGAGTTGTAGGCCTCCCAAACTGACTGTACTCTTCTGGCTACCTTGCTAGAAGCGGATATAAGTAGCCCACGTCCCTGAGTGTACCGTGTGGTGCTCACCCGTATGGCCGGTGACTCGGGGCCTTCTAATGGCTTCCGCTCCACGATGGCGGTGCTGGTCCCACGCGTGTGACCGTGCCTTCGGGTTTTTGGGCCAGAGGACCTGCAATCCCCTGCCGGTCGGTTTCTGCTGCTGGGTAAGAGTTAGTCCCCACAGCCTCGGACGCCGGGTCCGGTAAGAAAGCTTCTCAGTCAGGGCGAGCTCTGCAGCTGCCAGCCCCTGACTCGTAGTAGTATTGCTCCCACTGAGCTTCTGCTGTTTCTTCCTATGACTGTTTCTTGTCTCTACTCTCCTTGACTGACTAACCCTGCCTCAGCCCCGGGTTTATACAGGGGAAGTTCTTCCCCTCCCAAGACTGGGCAGGAGGTGTGGCATGCACAGGATCCCTGACCAAAGGACCTCCCACCTGCTCTCAGACATAACATTACATTACTGTGGAAACCAGACCCCTGGGGTGCCACATTCCCCCCTAGTAAAATTTAGTACTCCGGGACTAAACACATTTTTGCAAACATACCAGAGTACAACCAAAACATTATAATAAAGAGACACATAACAATGGTCACGGCGTGTCCGCAACCGGGTGCAGTCTTTGAGGGGAAGCAAGGTGTCCATTTCACCAAAACAGGGAGACGTAACCAGGTAGGGGTCTGTCCTACCCCGAGTCCTTAACAGTCTCTAGTCCATCCTGGGTTACGCTCCAACTAATTGTACAAGGATTTCCGGTAGATCCACCAAGGATTCCTAAAAATAACTAGAAACACAAAATTATACACAAGCAACAATACACAGGTAAACATAAATAAAACAATTTATACACTTTAAATCCTCCAGCGTGCGGGTAACTGGCCTCTAGTGGCTCTAGTGGACCTACGGAGCTGACTGTCTGGCCCCGAACTACAGGGTGTAGGAGCTGTCAAGGGTAAACTGGGCAGCTGTCTACGAGTTCCCTGGCTCACTAGGGATATGGCAGGCTCACTGCAAGCAGAGGATTGATCCTCCTGGTCTGCGGGTGTGGGGTCTTCTGCCTCCTGGACCGGCTGTTCTTCCAGCTCTACCCGTTGCTCCGTAGGTGCTTGGGATGACGGTTGGAGGAAGGTGAGTACGGGCACCACAACTGCAGCATTGACTTGAGTCCAAGACCGAGGGAAGTCCCCGAGCACAGTACTAACCATATCTTCCCTTTCCTCTACGGGTCGATGGTCTTCTTGTTCCTCTTCAGGGTTCTTCAGTTGTTCGGGACACTTCTTCAGGTGGTCCCGGGATACAATGGCTGTGGTTTCCCCTCCGTCTTTACTGATGGTGCAGACCTTCGGGTTCTCGTGGCTTGAGGGCAGTACGGTGTACGGGTCCTTCTCCCACTGGTCGTCCAACTTGTGGAGCCGTCTTTTCCTCTTTAAGACCTGCTCTCCGGGTACCAGGGGAACGGCGGGAGCGTACTGGTTGTAAGTTTTCTCTTGTCTTTCCCTAGCCTGACAGAGACTTCGCTCCACGCTCTCCTGTACTTTCCGGTACTGTTGCTGCCTCTCTGTGTCCCAGTCTGCTTCTGGTGAAGTGTCCTCGGGTGTCAGGACTCCCATTTCCAGGTCAACAGGTAACTTACCAGGTCTCGCCCTCATTAGGTAAGCCGGGGTACAGTTGGTGGAACCTACCGGGATGTGGTTGTATAGGTCCACCAGATCGGGCAACTTCTCAGGCCACAGACTGCGTTCTTCCAGGGGCAACGTTTTTAGAAGATCCATTACCACCTGGTTCATTTTTTCACAAAGTCCATTAGTTTGCGGATGGTAGGGTGTCGTCCTTATCTTCCGGCAGCCATACAGATTGCAAAATTCCTGGAAGACCTCCGCTTCAAAGGCAGGTCCCTGGTCCGTCAGCACTTGGTCCGGGTACCCGTGTGGACGGCAGAAGTGCTGCTGGAAGGCTCTAGCTGCTGATTGAGCCGTTAAGTCCTTGACGGGGACGACAACCAAGAACCGGGAGTAATGATCCACGATGGTTAACGCGTAGACGTAGCCACTTCTGCTTGGGGTCAGTTTTACATGATCCAAGGCTACCAGTTCCAATGGTTGCCGGGTGACGATGGACTGCAGGGGAGTCTTCTGGCTGGCACGGTCCTTCCTTCTTAGGTTGCACGGGCCACAGTCTCTGCACCACTTCTCGATGGTTCCCCTCATGCCTACCCAGTGGAACCGCTCGCGCAGCAGGAACTCCAGCTTCTTCCACCCGAAGTGTCCAGCTCCGTCGTGGTATGCCTCCATCACCATGGCTGCGTCTCTTCGTGGCACCACTACTTGCCAGAGTAATTCATGCGTCCGGGAGTTAACCATTCTGCGGCACAACTTCCCTTTGTAAAGGAACAGTCGACTCTTCTCTGCCCATAGTTGTTTGGCTTCCTCCGGAGCGTCTGGTTCAAGGCGAGCCTCCGGCCGAGTCAGCATCTCCTTCACCAGTCGGACGGCAGGGTCGCTGTCTTGCGTTTCCGCCCAGTTGTAGTGGGGTAAGGGGTTCAACGTAGCAGCCTGCTTACTCCTTACCCGGTGGGAATACTGGATAGTCCCATGACGGTGGAACGCAGGGAGTTCAACTTCTTCCAGTCCCTCCGGATCTTCTCCTCCGTCCGGCAGGTTGGGCATCCTGGACAGGGCGTCCGCATTGGTATTGGAGCGTCCTGCCCGGTATTTGATTGTGAACTCGTAGTTGGACAGACGGGCCATCCACCTCTGCTCCAGGGCACCGAGTCTTGCCGTGTCCAGGTGTGTCAACGGGTTGTTATCCGTGTACACGGTGAACCGGGAAGAAGCGAGGTAATGCTTAAAGCGCTCGGTGACTGCCCATACCACGGCCAGGAACTCTAGCTTAAATGAGCTGTAATTCTCGGGGTTCCTTTCGGTGGGTCGCAGTTTTCGGCTGGCGTAGGCGATTACTCGTTCTTTCCCTTGCTGAATCTGGGACAGTACGGCTCCTAGCCCGATGTTACTGGCGTCGGTGTAGAGGATAAAGGGCTGGCTATAATCCGGGTACGCCAGGATTTCGTCCCTCGTGAGGGCCATCTTCAGCTGGCGGAAGGACTCTTCTTCCAGCTCCTCCCATTTGAAGGGCGGCTTCTGGTTCTTGGCCTTCCGGGACTGGCCTATCAGGAGGTCCTGCATAGGTGCTGCCTTTTTGGTGAAACCGGGAATAAACCTTCGGTAGTAGCCTACCAACCCGAGGAACTGCCGCACTTCTTTTACGCTGGAGGGGCTTGGCCATTCCTTAATTGCGGTGATCTTATCAGGGTCGGGATCCACTCCGTCAGTGCTCACCACGTGTCCCAGGTACTGCACCTTTGGTTTCAGGAGGTGACACTTGGAGGGTTTCACCTTTAGGCCGTAACTCGCCAGAGCCTCGAACACTTCCGCCAGGTGTTTCAGGTGGTCCTCATACGTCTTGGAATATACGATGACATCGTCCAGGTACAACAGGACCGTCTCGAAGTTTCTGTGGCCCAGACAACACTCCATTAGTCGTTGGAAGGTTCCTGGTGCGTTGCAGAGTCCGAACGGCATGCAGGTGAACTCGCTAAGTCCCATCGGGGTGGTGAATGCGGTCTTCTCCCGGTCCGCCTCTGCTACAGGAACCTGCCAGTACCCGCTAGTGAGATCCAAGGTAGAGAAGAAGTTAGCAGATCTTAAAGCAGCCAAAGACTCCTCTATCCTTGGTAAGGGGTACGCATCCTTGTGTGTGATACGGTTGATTTTCCGGTAATCTACACACATCCTCATGGTGTTGTCTTTTTTTCTGACTAAGACTAGTGGAGCTGCCCAGGGGCTACAGCTATCCCTGATCACCCCAGCCTCCTTCATGTCTCTAAGCATCCCCTTGGCGTGTTGGTAGTGGGCAGGGGGTACGAGTCGATACCTCTCTTTTATAGGAGGATGGTCTCCCGTGGGGATGTGGTGTTCTACCCCCTTGACTCGCCCGAAGTCTAACGGGTGTTTACTGAACACTCTCTCGTACTCTTGAACCACCCGATAGACTCCTTGTTTCTGGTGTGCGGGAGTGGAGTCAGTACCCAGATGTAGTTGCTGACACCAGTCCTCCATGTTTTTCTTAGAGCCGTTACCTTCCTCCGGGTGAGATGGAGGCAAGGGTTCCACAGATTGTATAGAATTTTGGTTAATGGTATATAATTTGGCTAGCGTGGCATACCGGGGCAGGTACACTTCCCTCTCCCCGATATTTATTATGCGAACGGGCACCCTCCCATGGCGTACATCAACCACCCCCCGTGCTGTCAAAATGGTGGGCCTACTGTCTGAGTAAACTGGTTCTACCATTGCCTGGTAATCCCTACCTCTCAGACCAATAGCTGCCGGGCACCAAATCATCATTTCACTTTTTGGGGGCATGGCAATAGGAAAAGGGTCACACATTCTTACGCTACCAATCTCACCGCCGGAGAGTTCCACCTGTTGCCGTCGCATCAGTGCCCGGATCTCTTTCTGGAGCACCCGCTGCTCGCCGGAGCTGGCGTTCTTGGCAACCTGCTGTAAAAGGAAAATCACCTCTGCAAGACAATTTTCAATTACATTAGTTCCTAGAGTTATTTTTGGGTGACTCTCATGTTTGTCAATATCTACAATGATCAGTCCCTGTGCTGCCAGTTCGACTCTACCGATTTTGATGGTCACCTCTTTAAATCCGATCTGTGGCACGGGCTGGCCATTGCTGGCGATGATACTCAAGTCGTCGTCAGGGTAGCGGGTAATATCCGAGTCATTCCAGTACTGCTTAAAGAGCACGTACGGGATGGTGGTGACCTGTGACCCGGTGTCCAGTAGGGCACTCATGGGAATGCCATCCAGTACCACAGGCAAGACTGGACGTCCTCCCACATATCTGTCGCGCCAGTTCGATGGGCCTGGTGATCTTTTTCCTGGGGGTTGGCCCTCTACCCCAGGTTGTGCCCGTTTAAAGAACAGTACCTTGCCATATGTCCGGGTTGATTGCAGCGGCGGCAGATGGGTCGTCCGTCCTCGCTGTATCGGTCACTGGGTCTTCCTCTGGCCGGTGGGGTCCTCCTTGGTTGATGCCACGGGATGTCCTCCGGTCCGGATGCCAGCTGGATCTTCCCTGGGGTGGAAGCCTGTAAAGACTGCACAGTTCGGGTTAGCGCAGCAACGCTCTTAGCTAGCTCTTGGACCTGATGGTGTAGGTCTGGAGCCGGGTCATTGTCCAAAGCCTGCGCATCAGCTCCCGCAGGCCCTGCCGACAAAGGCGCCGCCTCCTGGTGGTAAGTGATAGCAGGGCGCCTGTGGGTCACAACGCCACCCGGTGCCGGTTCTCGGAGCACCCGGATGGCTCTGTCCTTGAACTGTGCAAAGCCCAGATGGGGATCCTGTAAGGCCATTGCTCGCAACTGGGTTCGGTGGGTATTACAATATAGTCCCTCTATAAACTGTTCGGTCAACAGCCTGTCCTCGTTTCCCACTCCATCAGGGTCGGTCTGCTTAATGGCCCTCAGGGCCTCTTGTAGGTTTAGTGCATAGTCCCTTATACTCTCATGCGCTCGCTGCTTGCACCCGTAGAACCTAAGCTTAATCTCGGCTGAGGTGCGGGTATCAAAGGTGTCCTTCAGCCGGGTTAGTATCCCTGCGACAGTCTTCCTCCCAGGTGGCCAGGATTTTACTTCCCTTTTGGCTGCCCCGGTTAGTTGGGCCACCAGGATGCTCACTTTTTGCTCTTCTGTGAGGGGGTACACCTGGAAGAGGCTATCCAGCTTTTCTCTAAAGTCATGCAGGGTATGTGACTCCCCTGAGTACTGGGGTAGCCAAGCTGCTCCCGGGATATAGGGCATGGTGAAGGGCATAACTGCAGCAGCGGTAGCGCTGGCGGGGGTTGAGGCAGTGAAGCTCTCCTCCGTATCCGACATCTTCCTCCCCCCTAGTGGACCGTGGCCTACCTTGCGATGATCCTCTTCCGTAGGCCGTGGCTCCGCAGTGGATGGTTGAGGACCTTCCGTCGCGCTCCTGTGACGTCGGCGTCTGCTGGGCTCCTTCCAGGACCTTACGCAACGTCCGGACGTGAGGCGGGGCTTCAGTTCTCGCGGGCTTTTCGGAGTCCAGGGAGTCAAACTCAGTGTGTGGCAGTCTTGATAGATGTTATTTGAGTGTCGACTACGCCACCCGTTGATTTGCAGCTATGGAGCTGCCGCTGCAGGGCAGACCGCTGAGGCCGGTGTAGAATTGTGCAGCGTGATAGTATAACCCCCAACGGGAGGGTTATGGCCTCAGGGCAGCCGACGTGGAAGATGGGGGTAGCAGGAACCACTCAGAGACGGTGCGGTGTAATTCAGGATCTTTACTGGTAACAACGATAGACCCTCCCGGAGTACTTGCTAGCGAACGGGGCCTGGTCAGTCCTTGAGCAGATGGGATCTCCCCTGGCCAGGCGGAGTTGTAGGCCTCCCAAACTGACTGTACTCTTCTGGCTACCTTGCTAGAAGCGGATATAAGTAGCCCACGTCCCTGAGTGTACCGTGTGGTGCTCACCCGTATGGCCGGTGACTCGGGGCCTTCTAATGGCTTCCGCTCCACGATGGCGGTGCTGGTCCCACGCGTGTGACCGTGCCTTCGGGTTTCTGGGCCAGAGGACCTGCAATCCCCTGCCGGTCGGTTTCTGCTGCTGGGTAAGAGTTAGTCCCCACAGCCTCGGACGCCGGGTCCGGTAAGAAAGCTTCTCAGTCAGGGCGAGCTCTGCAGCTGCCAGCCCCTGACTCGTAGTAGTATTGCTCCCACTGAGCTTCTGCTGTTTCTTCCTATGACTGTTTCTTGTCTCTACTCTCCTTGACTGACTAACCCTGCCTCAGCCCCGGGTTTATACAGGGGAAGTTCTTCCCCTCCCAAGACTGGGCAGGAGGTGTGGCATGCACAGGATCCCTGACCAAAGGACCTCCCACCTGCTCTCAGACATAACATTACATTACTGTGGAAACCAGACCCCTGGGGTGCCACAAATATAATAAATAAGTAAGGTATTACATCCAGATAGTGTGGTAACACATATTTAAGAAGATTCCCTGATGAATCTGGGTAAACAAAAACTTACATGGAATGGATGGAAAATATCACATATGCAAGGCAGTAAATTACTGTTAATAAATGAAGGAACACATTTCATAACAATAATATAAATTTGAGAAACATGTCACATTCTGTGAGCCATCCACAATAAGAAGGTTATCACAAAGAAAGGTAACTATAAAACCACATTATTGGAACAATAAATCTTACGGAATACATGATAAGCATCCCATCAGGATAATGGGTCATTACCTAAGAATGACCTGCAATTGAATGAGGGCCTGTGTAGCGTCAGGCAGAGGACAGGACGAGACCCCACGCGTATCGCTGTATCACATACGGCTTCGTCAGGGGAATGGTGTAGTTGTGCTCATCTGGTCCGTTATACATAAGTAATTACCAATGGCAGCGTGTGCTCATGTCACCGGCGTGACCCGGAATCACGTGACCAGAAATGCGTCACCGGAAATGACGTGAGTCACGCCGCATCAATGGAGAAGGTCCTGCATGATAGAAGGAATACACATCCGGAATCACGTGACCGGAAATATGTAACCGGAAGTGACACGGGTAACGCCGCATCAACAGAGAAGGTCCTGGATGATAGAAGGAATGCACAGTCAATAATGATGATTCAAAGAAGCCGTTACCAAGGCAACAATACATAATACAATGCGGATGAATGATAGTATGTCAAGGTAACATAAAAACGCACACATAGAGACAGAACCAGGCACATATCCATTGTGGTTACACATGAAGTAATCCATAACTGTTAATAACCAGTGTGTGTGTAAAACACTGGAAACCCCTCATCGTCAAAGCTGGACACATGAAGCGAGGAAGAGCATCCCCGCAACATGCGGTCAAGGTTGACAAGGAGGGGATGGCGTTGTTAGGGGGTAAGAGCCAGGATGTGTGACATCCTGCAATCCCCCTTATATGTGGCAACATATAGGTCTCAGGATCAAAGGACCATTTAAACAGTAGCATCATACATACATAGTCCAATAAATGTATAAAATAATATAATTCAGGAAATCATGATTGCATCATTGGTCAACCTAAAATAGTCCCAGTCCATAAGTTATATATACAGGGAGAAAAAGAATTATTAAGAATGTAGAATAATCATATATTTGTCCAGAACACACATGTAACAGTTACAAATCATGATCCTCATATATAAGAGAGATGAGGCGGGCACAATCATCAAGAAGCCAAATTGTCCATGGCATTTCAAATATATGATATATGGATTCCTATTCAGATATCCTGTAGAGCTTCTGGTATATTGTAGAGCTGAGGAGACGTCGTGCAGGAGAAAAATATTTTTCCCCTGACAATAAATTTCTGATTCAATCAGATCACATATGATAATCAAGAAGATGCAACGAGTAAATAGACAGGCTGTATATCATGGAGCTATCTCGAAGTAGATGTTCCAGATATCCAAGAAAAGAGGGCTCAAAAAGTTCCTCAAGGCATCCTACTCAGGCGATGTATAGTATCCTCAAAAGATCCCTGACAAAAAATGAATGAAGAGGAGTTAGGTGGATATTTATGATAACTAAAAATAATATCAACTATTGTCCCAGGAAACCTGAGAATAAAAGTTCCTCATTCAATCCAAAGGGAGCTACTGAATGTAATTCATAGATCCACTGTGACTCTATTTGCAACATTCTCCTAGTCACATTGTCCCCTCTACCCAATCCAAGTATTTTCTGGAGACCCACTACATGTGTATCATTAAGTCGGCCCTGATGGTGTTCAAGATAGTGGGAGGCCACTGATGTAAGTGATTTCCCCTTCTTAAAATCAGCGGCTGCCAAATTGATGGTGGAAAAATGCTTTTGTATCCGTTTCCTCAACTCCTGTGAGGTTTGTCCCACATGATGACAGGGGCAAATAATGGCGTAAATTACATTTTTCGTTTTACAATTGATGTAACTCCGGATGTCATACATTTTCTTATCCAGAGGATTAATGAATTTGTCCCGAGTGGGGTGCATATATTGACATATATTGCAATCCCCACAAGGGAAAGAGCCATTTAATAAAATGCCCCTGTTCAGTTTGCGTGTGGGTCTCTGAAAATGACTTCTGGTCAATATATATCTAAGATTGGGTGCCCTTCTTGCTGTCAATAGAGGGCGATCTGTTATGACTGACGATGTTTGTCGGTCCATTGTTAATACGCCCCAACGTTTGTCAAGAATGCTCCTCACCTCTTCCCATTGATCCATATAATTGGTAATGAACCGTAAATCCGTATTCTGATGTCTCTTGTTGGGGATGAGGAGAGTCTCCTGTGTTTGGGATTTAGCCCGCTGGTAGGCTCTGGAGATCACCTTCCTCGGATAGCCCCTGTTTATGAGGTGATGTGTAAGATCCTGGGCTTGGTTGCGAAAGTCTTCATCCCGAGAGCAATTGCGTCTGGTTCTCAAAAATTGTCCAACGGGAACCCCTCGTCTAGTATGTAATGGATGAAAGCTTGAAAATAGAGGAAGGTTCTTGGTAGCCGTCAGCTTGCGATATAAATCCGTCGGAATCCGATCGCCATGTAACGATATTCTGAGATCCAAGAAAATTGCTGAGGTGGCTGGGGTAGAGTGAGTCAGAAAAGTGTTAAGTGCATTTGACCAAAATTTGGAAAAATTTTAAAATTTTCATTTTTATGCCCTTAAGCAAGAGAGTTATGTCACATACAATAGTTAATAAATAACATTTCCCACATGTCTACTATACAACAGCACAATTTTTTAAACATATTTTTTTTTGGTAGGAAGTTAGAAGGGTTAGAAGTTGACCAGTGATTTCTAATTTTTCCAACAAAATTTACAAAACCATTTTTTGTAGGGACCACATCACATTTGAAGTGACTTTGAGGGGCCTATTTGACAGAAAATACCCAATAATGACACCATTCTAAAAACTGCACCCCTCAATGTTATCAAAACCACATTCAAGAAGTTTATTAACCCTTCAAGTGCTTCACAATATTTAATGGAATGTGGAAGGAAAAAATTAACATTTAACTTTTTTTCACAAACATTTTAGACCCACATTTTTTTATTTTCACAAGTGTAACAGGAGAAAATGGACCCAAAATATGTTGTGCAATTTCTCCTGAGCACGCCGAAACCCCATATGTGGGGGAAAACTACTGTTGGGGCACACAGCAGGGATCAAAAGGGAAGGAGTGGTATTGGATTTCATGAATGCAAAATTGGCTGCAATCGAGAGTGGACACTATGTTGCATTTGGAGAGCCCCTGATGTGCCTAAACAGTGGAAATCCCCCACACGTGACCCCATTTTGGAAACTAGATCCCACAAGGAATTTATCATGATGTGTGGGGAGCACCTTGAACCCCCAAGTGCTTCACAGAAAATTATAACGTTGAGTTGTGAAAATAAAAAATTCACATTTTTTCAACAAAAATGTTCATTTAGCCCCACATTTTTTTACTTTCTCAAAGGTAACAGGAGAAAATGAACCCCAAAATTTGTTGTGCGATTTCTCCTGAGTACGCTGATACCCCATATGTGGGGGAAAACTATTGTTTGGGCTCACGTTTTGGAATGCAAACTTTGATGAAATGGTTTGAGGGTGTCATGTCACATTTGGAGAGTATCTGATGTGCCTAAACAGTGGAAACCCCCACAAGTGACCCTATCTTGGAACTGATCAAGTGTTTCCTGGTATGTGACTTTAATAATGTAGTGAATATGAATAGCGGTACCAGAGCGCCAATAACAGGGCAAAAATATTAAAAGGACTGATTTATTAATATACACACAACGCATTTCGGTGGACACAGCCACCTTCATCAGGTGTGACAAGCAGCAAACAATTGATCCTTATATACATTTGACTAGGTATGCAATTACTTAAAAGGGGCGGGGCCAGATACAGAGTAATACCTCTATATTAACCCCTTGAGTTCATATATGCTCAATAAAGTAAAAAGGATTGTTATAAATTAATGCCTAATGAAGCATATAGGGCTCTTATAAAAAGGATTCGCTGTATAAAAACTTGTGAATCCTATAATCATAAATAATAATTTTTACATACAACATAAAACAATGTATAAATATAAAGTTATAAAATTACAATCAGTTTAATAATGTAGTGGCATACGTGAGATGTGTAGTGTGCATCAGTTTAGCTTACTTGAGGTGTGTAGTGTACATCAGGTTGGCATACGTGAGTTGTGTAGTGTATGTCAGATTGGCACACGTGAGTTTTGTAGTGTATGCCAGGTTGGCATTCATGAGTTACAGTGCCTACAAGTAGTATTCAACCCCCTGCAGATTTAGCTGGTTTGATAAGATGCAAATAAGTTAGAGCCTTCAAACTGCAAACGAGAGTAGGTTTTATGAACAGAAGCATAAATCTTACAAACCAAAAAGTTATGTTGCTCAGTTGAATTTTATTAAATTTTAAACATAAAAGTGTGGGTCAATTATTATACAACCCCTATGTTTAATATTTTGTGGAATAACCCTTGTTTGCAATTACAGCTAATAATCGTCTTTTATAAGACCTGATCAGGCCGGCACAGGTCTGTGGAGTTATCTTGGCCCACTCCTCCATGCAGATCTTCTCCAAGTTATCTAGGTTCTTTGGGTGTCTCATGTGGACTTTATTCTTGAGCTCCTTCCACAAGTTTTCAATTGGGTTAAGGTCAGGAGACTAACTAGGCCACTCCAACACCTTGACTTTTTCCCTCTTGAACCAGGCCTTGGTTTTCTTGGCTGTGTGCTTTGGGTCGTTGTCTTGTTGGAAGATGAAATTACGACCCATCTTAAGATCCTTGATGGAGGAGCGGAGGTTCTTGGCCAAAATCTCCAGGTAGGCCGTGCTATCCATCTTCCCAAATGGCCAGGCCCCTTGGCTGAGAAACAGCCCCACAGCATGATGCTGCCACCACCATGCTTGACTGTAGGGATGGTATTCTTGGGGTCGTATGCAGTGCCATCCAGTCTCCAAACGTCAAGTGTGTGGTTGGCATCAAAGATCTCGATCTTGGTCTCATCAGACCATAGAACCTTGAACCAGTCTGTCTCAGAGTCCTCCAAGTGATCATGAGCAAACTGTAGACGAGCCTTGACATGACGCTTTGAAAGTAAAGGTACCATACAGGCTCGTCTGGAACGGAGACCATTGCGGTGGAGTACGTTACTTATGGTATTGACTGAAACCAATGTCCCCACTGCCATGAGATCTTCCCGGAGCTCCTTCCTTGTTGTCCTTGGGTTAGCCTTGACTCTTCGGACAAGCCTGGCCTCGGCACGGGAGGACACTTTCAAAGGCTGTCCAGGCCGTGGAAGGCTAACAGTAGTTCCATAAGCCTTCCACTTACGGATGATGCTCCCAACAGTGGAGACAGGTAGGCCCAACTCCTTGGAAAGGGTTTTGTACCCCTTGCCAGCCTTGTGACCCTCCACGATCTTGTCTCTGATGGCCTTGGAATGCTCCTTTGTCTTTGCCATGTTGACCATGTCTGAGTGCTGTTCACAAGTTTGGGGAGGGTCTTAAATAGTCAGAAAAGGCTGGCAAAAGAGATCTTTAATCCACACATGTGAAGCTCATTATTCTTGGTGCCTGAACTACTTCTTAATTCTTTAGGGGGACCAAACAGAATTCTTGTGGTTTGAGGGGTTGAATAATAAATGACACTCTGAATTAACTTTTAACGTTTTTAAAAAAAAAATAAAAAAAAAACAAAAACAAAATTTGCTGCAGTGCATTTCCCACTTCCAGGCTGATCTACAGTACAAATGTCACAATGCCAAGTTAATTCCGCATGTGTCAACCAGCTAAATCTGCAGGGGGTTGAATACTACTTGTAGGCACTGTATATAAGTCAGAAATTAATTTAGTAGTCCATGGATGTGTGGTACAGTTTGAAGCATTCTTTTATACACAGGCCAGGATTTTGGGAGGCAGATGTTGCTTTGATAAGTGGTGTCCTTGTGTATCCCCCTTTTGTAACACACTCGGCACCACTTATGCAAATTTCCTTTATTTGTGGTTTGAGGGACCTCCCTGAGGAAATGTTGGCCTGGTACAATATGACTTCATGACTTACAAAGTTAGGGCCTTGATCACTACCTCCTGGAACTGAAGGTGCGACGTACCGGTCTGGCCTGCACATTTTGATAGCACGAAAGCATTGTACATTGCCATCTGTACGATGTGCACGGCCAGCATCTTGTATCACACCTTGACTTTTCTCATGGCACTGAACGGCTGAAGGACTTGATCAAAGAGATCAACTCCCCACATTTTCTTGTTGTACCCCAGTATACTGTCTGGTTTGGTGACCTGTGTACCTCGTACATTGGTGAGGGCGCTTCCATTACCATGTGCGGTGGTCAAGTAAAGGACATCCCTCTTGCCCTTGTACTTGACCACCAGCATGTTGTCGCTACGTTCGGCGCTGCTCTCACCCTTTCTGAGCAGCTGCCCAATTAGTGTCTTCGGGAAGCCTCTCTGATTTTTGCGGTCAGAACCACATGCTACAGCAGATTGTACAAAGAGGGACTTGAAGAGTAGAATGCTGGTATAAAAGTTATCTGCATAGAGGTGATAAACTTTAGGTGCACCAAATCCCACACAATTTTACTACTCACTCCCAGGACAGAGGGACATTCAGGGGGTTCAATCTGGGTGTCCTTCCCTTCATAAACTCTAAACCTGTAGGTGTACCCTGAGGTACTCTCGCACAGCTTGTAGTGTTTAATTCCACACCTGACGCTCTTACTGGGCAGGTGTAGTGCCAGCGTCTCTGCCTCCTGCCTGGCAGAGACGCCCACCCCCTTACCGCGGTACAGCGTCCTCCACTCGTCTGTCTGTGTGTGCCCGAGGTGTGTGCACTGCACACAGGTCCCGGGCACTGTGCTTAGGGCGCACGTGCACATTCCCTGCTTCTTAAAGGGGCCGCACGCACCGTCCTAATATGTTCCTGGCCAGAGGACAGCTAATATTTAAGGTGCTTCCTCCAAGATGGAGGTGCCTGTGCAATGTTGAAGTTTGTATTAAACTGCCTCTCCAGTCCTCAGGTCCCCGTGCTGCCTGCCATGCCCCCCAGCCTGTCTATCAGCCGTGCCCGCCAGTCTGTATATCAGCCGTGCCCGCCAGCCTGTCTACCAGCCGTGCCTGCCAGCCTGTCTACCAACCTTGCCCGCCTGTCTGACTTCCAGCTGTGCCCGCCTGCCGAACTACCATCCATTACCGCCTGTCTTCCAGTGCTGCCAGTCCACCCACTGTGCCTGTCAGCTTCGGCTGTCGGTTCCATGGGAGTTGCCTGCTCTCGCACGAGGTCGGTCCCAGAGTGGCACCTGGTCCACCTTCCCGGTCCCTCCTTGTTTCACAGAGATAACTAAGCCACCGTGTAGCCAGGGTCGGTCCAGGTTGGCACTTAGTTACGCCCCTCTGGTCCCTCCTTGTACCATGGCACAGTGGTTCCACCATCCGGATCCGTAACAGTTTACACAGAGCATGCAACCCGGTGGCTCTCAGGCTCCCTCGCTCTCTGACCTGTACCAAGAGGTCTCCTGCCAGAGATCTCAACAGGATATGATCCTGTCCTATCTGCGGACTGTTAACTCCGGCTTGAACGCGCTGTCCATCCCAGCTGTGTCCACCTCTAACTAAGCGGCATCCGCTTCGGCAGGGCCTCAACCCAGTGGCGCTGTGACATCCAGCTTAGAACCCCGACTATCTGCTCCACCACGCTTTGGCGGTGAAGCCACTCTATGTCGGGGCTTCATCAACCAGTGCACGCTGCACTTTGAACTCCTGGCTCATCAGTTCGCTTAAGACCAGGCTAAAGTGGCGTTTATCATGTCGCATCTCACCGGAGAGGCATTGGCGTGGCTCAACCTCCTTTGGGATAGAGGGGATCCTCTGGTGTCTAGTTTCCAGGCTTTTCTCACGGCCTTCCAGAGGGTTTTCGATGAACCCAGCCACACATCCTTGACTGCCTAATCTCTTCTTTGTCGACGCCAAGGGAGCCTCACTGTAGGCCAGTACGCTATGTGTTTCCATACCCTCACGTCTGAACTGGCCTGGAACAACGAGGCCATAGTGGCTACCTTTTGGGAGGACCTTTCTGGACAGATCAAGGATGAACTAGCCGGTCATGACATGCCCACCGCTCTGTACGACCTGGTGTCTTTGGCCTCTTTGATTGACGTCCCGTTCCAGGAGCGTTCTAAGGAGGTGATCCGTGAGAGAAAATCTCTGCGCTTTGCACCAACCTTCCAAAGGCCAGTCTCTCTACAGGCCTCCACCACGGCTTCCACCGCTGAAGCTATGCAGCTAGACCAGGTTAAGATTAGAGATGAGCGTTGTTCTACTCGAACTGTTCGCCAATCTCAAATTCGAGCTGTTTTGGGCGGTGTTCGAGCCGTTCGGCGAACACGAACGATTTGAGAAAAATTCGGCTGTTCGAGGTTATGTTCGATAACTGTTCGTGCACCAAAATCATAACTGGATTTTTTCTCAGTAATGATGAAAATTAATGTTAATACGCAGTTTGAGTGTACAGCGGGGTGGGGGGAGGGGCAGGGGATGGATCTCTGCAGGAATAATGAAGATCTCCATTTTTTTTTCTCTTTCCCGCATTTACAGTGGGGAGGTGCAATCTGTCAGCCTATCAGCAGCGCACACACGGAGCGAAGTGCTTTTTTTCACACAAGCAAGGGCATGTGTCATTGGCAGTGTATATCACATGTCCTTGCCCTATAAGACCAAGCCATTTTCCCCGTCGCCACCATTTTCTCACTGCTGCAGCTGCGTGTTAGACGGCACCGCTGTTGCTGTGTGCGCTATACCTTGTTAATTTCAAGCCAATTTTCGCACAAATCTACAGATAGCTTGGGAGTAGGGAATAGTTGTGATTGCAGTCCTTTTAAGGACTAGGTTACAGCATTTCCTACGACTTTTATCAGGCAGGTCTGTGCTCTTAAATAGATAGGTTGTGGGAGTAAAGACTAATTGTAATTGGAGTCCTTTTCAGGACTAGGTTACATCAGTTCCTATCAGTTTTTGCCAGGCAGGTCTGTGCCAGTGCTGTGCAAGTTTTTTTCACAGCATTTGGCTGAATCTAGCAAAGCTAATCCTTTTTGGCCTATTGCAGAGTGTGTTAGTCAGTGGAGTAGCCTATCTGTGTTGCAAGATATACCACCTGTGTATAGAATACCAATTTTTTTACTGCACCTAGTGAAGTAAAATCTTTTGGGCATAGCATCATTCTATTAGTCCATCTATACTGACCTCCATCAGGTTGAAAATTGAATATAATTTTTTTCTGCATCTAGCTCTGAAAAAATATTTGGCCTTCTAGCAGTGTGTGGGACTTTCTCTATTAGTCCATCTATACTGACCTCCATCAGGTTGCAAACTGAATATATTTTTTTCTGCATCTAGCTCTGAAAAAATATTGGGCTTGTAGCTGTGTGTGGGACTTGTTCTATTAATCCATCTATACAGACCTCCATCAGATTGCAAACTGAATATAATTTTTTTCTGCATCTAGCTCTGAAAAAATATTTGGCCTTCTAGCAGTGTGTGGGACTTTCTCTATTAGTCCATCTATACTGACCTCCATCAGGTTGCAAATTAAAAATAATTTTTATCTGCATCTAGCTCTGAAAAAATATTTGGGCTTCTAGCTGTGTGTGAGACTTGTTCTATTACTCCATCTATACTGACCTCCATCAGGTTGCAAATTGAATATAATTTTTTTCTGCATCTAGCTCTGAAAAAATATTGGGCTTCTAGCTGTGTGTGGGACTTGTTGTATTAGTCCATCTATACTGACCTCCATCAGGTTGCAAACTGAATATATTTTTTTCTGCATCTACCTCTGAATAAATATTGGGCTTCTAGCTGTGTGTGGGACTTGTTCTATTAATCCATCTATACAGACCTCCATCAGGTTGCAAACTGAATATAATTTTTTTCTGCATCTAGCTCTGAAAAAATATTTGGCCTTCTAGCAGTGTGTGGGACTTTCTCTATTAGTCCATCTATACTGACCTCCATCAGGTTGCAAACTGAATATAATTTTTTTCTGCATCTAGCTCTGAAAAAATATTTGGCCTTCTAGCAGTGTGTGGGACTTTCTCTATTAGTCCATCTATACTGACCTCCATCAGGTTGCAAATTAAAAATAATTTTTATCTGCATCTAGCTCTGAAAAAATATTTGGGCTTCTAGCTGTGTGTGGGACTTGTTCTATTACTCCATCTATACTGACCTCCATCAGGTTGCAAATTGAATATAATTTTTTTCTGCATCTAGCTCTGAAAAAATATTGGGCTTCTAGCTGTGTGTGGGACTTGTTGTATTAGTCCATCTATACTGACCTCCATCAGGTTGCAAACTGAATATATTTTTTTCTGCATCTACCTCTGAAAAAATATTGGGCTTCTAGCTGTGTGTGGGACTTGTTCTATTAATCCATCTATACAGACCTCCATCAGGTTGCAAACTGAATATAATTTTTTTCTGCATCTAGCTCTGAAAAAATATTTGGCCTTCTAGCAGTGTGTGGGACTTTCTCTATTAGTCCATCTATACTGACCTCCATCAGGTTGCAAATTGAATATAATTTTTTTCTGCATCTAACCCAGCCAATAGTTTTGGCCTAATACCACAGTTTGGCCACTCAGCTCTGCTCGGTTCCCATCCATTGTTTTTTTGTGCAAACAACTCCAGAGTTGTGAATTAGTTAACCACCAAAATGAGTGGAAAAAGGCCTGCTGCTGGTGGAAAGGGGAATAGGCGTGTTGGGAAGGGGAAAAAAGGTTGTGTCCGTGGGGTAGGTGTTAAAGCAACAGTAACATCTGCAGAAGAAAGACCATCTTCCAGCCAAACTAAAATGTCTACTTCTTTTAGCGGACAATGTGATAAGATCCCTTTCTTACGGCCACGCCAATCGCTACAAATTCCAGATGAGGCACAAAAACAGCAGGTGCTTCAACGGATATCAAGTGCTCCTTTAAGTGGGCTCTCCTCCACATCAACTTCAACATCACAAATACTCCAGTCCTCAAAGGTGTCACCCTAATCGCACTTGCTTCCTCACAGCTCCCAAATCTCCAGCTGCCCGTCTGAGTATGAGGTAGAACAGATGGTTGAGTCTGCAGAGCTGTTTACTCATACTATAGCCTGGGAATCAGAGGTCAACTCCAGCGCTTCTGTGAATCCAGACGAGGAAATGATCTGCACTGATGCCCAGAATCTTTATGAGTCGGATCCAGGACCAGACGCAGAAGGTTCTGACCATAATGTAGACCCTCATTCCCAAACTGTAACTCCTGTTGGTGGAGACAATGAGGAAGACGATGATGAGACTCAAATACCTGATTGGAGCGACAACTTTAGTTTTTTGTCAGGGCAGGAACAGGTTGGCTCTGAGGACCACGGGTGTGATAACACACAGGGTGATGATGATGAGGTTGGAGATCCCACTTACTGTCAACCCACAGTCAGCCAAGAGATGAGGTCAGCAGAGGAGGTGGAGGAAGATGCTAGTGACGACGAGGTCAGGTTGCGCCTTCCTGGACAGAGACGTAGTACTGGAAGCACGTCAACAACTGCATCCTCAAACACAACTCTGCCTCTCACCACAAGTCGTGGTGTAGCACCCTGAGGATTCGGCTGCTACAGGGGTATTGCACCTCAACCCAGAGGTGTGATATTCCACTCCCGGGTAAGGATGGAGTGTGGAACTGAGCTCGGTAGGCTGCATGCACTACACACATCCCATTTCCGGGGAGCAGACCGACGGTACTCCCACTTGGAAATGTGCAGGTACGACCGAGTCTGTTCCTGGCTGGAGTGGGAGGGGGGTGGTACATCCCAAGTAGTGTAGGGGCAGATAGGGGGAGCAGCCTGGGTAAAGATAGGAGCTCATTGGGTGCTGGTCACCTGAGCTCACACATAGAGGGTGTATATAAGGTGGGCACCAACTAAGAACAGGGTCAGATGCAGAGAACAAGTCAGCAAGCAGAGGAGAAGAGAGACCCAGAGTGAGAGAGGAGAAGAGAGACCCAGAGGGGGAAACAGAAAAGAGGACTCCAAGAACCCAACTTAAATCCCCGGGTGAAGAGTCGGCACAGGGTACCGGATCCCAAACTGGCGGGGGCAGAAAACACACCCTAGCCAGAGACCGGAGGCCGTGGGCAGCATCTGCCACGGCCACCCATCACATCCACCCCGAAGGCACACCACATGAAGGGTCAGGGAACCCAAGGCCAAGGGTGTCCCAACAGAAGGCCCGAGGGAGCTGGACCTAGGTGGATCACTGGTGGGGACGGCCAGAGAACGGGACAGAAGGAGAGCTCAGGGCCACGCTCCGGACTTGTTTGGGGGTTGGCTGGATCCAGGACCTGGTGGACGCAGCACGGCTCGGGTGGTCACTCGAAGCTGGAGTGACCAGTACAACATCTGCAGTAAGTAAACACCCTTAACTGCACAACCCGACTCTGTCTTCATTGCCGTCTGCACTGCACCACCACAACCCCCATCCTCTGCACCTGTCCCCCCTGAGGCTATACCCCTCCCGTTGGGGGTTATCCCACCAAGCTGCGCACCCACCATCAGCCTCAGCGGACCCTGCTGCAGCGGCGGCCACAGTGACCGCATCACAACGGGTGGCGTAGTCGACACAAAAGAACTCTTAATAACATCTGTAGGACTGCCACATAACACTGAGTTTGACGCCCTGGGCACGGGCCGGGTCACAGCCGCTCGGAGACTACAACCCCCCATCTGATCCGGTGCCGGGTATTCCCCTCAAAAAGGAATATGTCCCAGGGGGCGCGTCAACTTTGGCGTAGTCGGCAGGATTACGTGCCCGCAACACCCGGGTACTGCGGGCCTGAAGGAAAGTGCAAGTTTACCTCAAGAAGAAGTCTCCCGCCGGTTCCGGAGGGTCTACGCCATCGGACCCCATCACAGGTCGTTTCCCGCCGATTGTCCGCCATTTCCAGTTTGTTCCCGCCATCTGCAGAGTTTCCCGCCACTGGGCGACGCTTCCCGCCAAATCCGAAGATTTCCCGCCTTGGAAGAGCAGCGGACGCCATTATGGGCGTGCCAAAGGAGGGCAAGAGGCCGCCTCCCATCGTGGGCCAGGACAGAAAATGGCGCCAAAAGTGGAAACCGCCCCCACCAACAGAGACTGTGATGCTAGAGGTGTCTGTCAGCGTGAAAGAACTACCCCTGGAGCTGACAGTCACCGAGTTGCCCCGGGACCGCCCTCAAAGTGGGAGGAGACGAAAGAAAAGAACGAAGATGGGTGCCGCCTGGAGCAGTCTGGAGCGAGCGCACCCGGAGGCAGGAAGCCTGGAGAAGAGTAGCAGAGAAGCTCACCCGGAGATGGCGAGAGAGCAGAGCAGCACCGGCCCGCTGGCCAGGAGCCTGCTGGAAGAAGAGCAGAGCAGCACCGACCCGTTGGTCAGGAGCCTGCTGGAAACCACGACCCCACTAGGCCTAGTGGAGGTCCTTGCACAGCTCCCCCGAGACCGGGAGTGTGCACAGACTGCCCTGGAGAACCTCGCACAGAGGTTGGCCCGGGTACAGCGAGAGACATTGGCGGAGTGGAGCCGAGAGATGGCCCAGCAAACCAAGACCCGGAGCACGCCAGCCAAGATGAGGAGACAGACCGCCTCTGAGGATGGCGCGGGAGGACCCAAGGCCGGAGACGGCGCCGAGAAGGGAGCCGAACGCATGGAGGCAGGTAAAGGGGACGTCTATACCCCAAACCGGGACACCGCTTACCTGCCCCAGCTCCCCGTCGCAGAGCCCGAAAGTCCCCCTGCTGTGCCCGAAAACGCCATGTCACCGACGCAGACTAGGCCCCAACCGGAAGCCGCCGCCGCGACCCCTGTGACGTCACGCGCCTCGACCCGGAGCGTGACAAAGCAGGAAATACCACCAGCCTGGTCGCAAGGCCTAGTACCCCCGGGCGCCGCATCACCAACAGCGCCCCCTACCTCCGCGGAGCCTCCGGCCTGGCCGCAAGGCCAGGTAGCCCAGGGCGCCGCCGTCCTAACGGTGCCCTTCACCTTCCAGGTGCCCCAGGCCTGGCCGCAAGGCCTGGGCAACCCGGGCGCCACCACCACCGCGCCCGCACCCGTAAAACCAAGGGTGCCGCGTCTGGGAGAGGACTTGTTTGCCCAGCACACGTGGCCGGACGGGCAGCCTTTCATCTGGCCCCAGAGGTATTATGAACTGGAGCACCAGAGGAGAGTTGGGGCCATGTGTGCACCCCTGATTCCGGCTCCGAAGCCCGTGAGAAGGATCTCGCCCCCGCTTGAAGAGGCCCAATTTGAGTGGGACCCCACCGGAGAAGACCTAATGGGGTTCACTCAGGAAACCAGGGCAGCTGCAGCGGAGCGTGCTGAGTGTTGCCGACAGCAGCTCGAAGAGTTTGCGAGGGAGCGGAGAGAGAGGCGGGTCCGGGAACAGCAGGCCCAAGTACGGAGTGCCGAGCAGAAGAGCCGGACCAGGAGGGACCCCCGTGCAGCGCATTGTCCCCGCACCATCGGGACAGTGATCAAGTTCAACCAGCAGCATGGGTGGGGCTTCATCCGAGACAACAACACCCCCGGCGACGTCTTTGTCACGCGCAGAGACGTGGAGTCCCATCTGCCGGAGGGGCACAGAGGTCGTGACCTCTACATCGGAGACGAGGTCACCTTCACCCGGCACAAGTGTGCCAAAGGACCTTACGCCCTCCACGTACACCGCCTGACGGAGGAGGAGTTGCGGTGCGAGGAGGAGGAGCAAGAGGACCCGGACGGGTCTGAAGTTACAACCAGCTACAAGCAAAGAGCAGGAGGAAGACGCCGTTGAGTGCGGCAGAGCAGGAGATGTAGATAGTTACCCGACCGGGTACCAAAGAAACTGTTGCTACATATATATAGTCCCCGTTGGGACCAGCATGAGTGAACTGTGTACCCGTTATTCCGTATCCATACCAGGCTGAGGACTGTGAGCAGCCATTCCCTTTCCCTCCTTAACTGGCCGAGGGCTGAGAGCGGCCAACTTCCCCTGTATATAGTTGCGCTTCCTAAAGCGCCCCCTACTGGTTTTATAGGAAAACCAGTTTTCCAGAGAGACTGTCGCACTTTACCCGGTCACACGTTGCACAGTGACCGGAGGAGAAGCAAGAAACGACGACGAGAATGTTTTATAAGAAAGAATGTTTTATTTGCTAATATATGTTGTTTTATATGTTTATGAAAAATTTTGTATGTTTTGGTGTTTTGTCTTACAGCCCGAGGACGTGCTGTGATTTACCAGGGGGGAATGTAGCACCCTGAGGATTCGGCTGCTACAGGGGTATTGCACCTCAACCCAGAGGTGTGATATTCCACTCCCGGGTAAGGATGGAGTGTGGAACTGAGCTCGGTAGGCTGCATGCACTACACACATCCCATTTCCGGGGAGCAGACCGACGGTACTCCCACTTGGAAATGTGCAGGTACGACCGAGTCTGTTCCTGGCTGGAGTGGGAGGGGGGTGGTACATCCCAAGTAGTGTAGGGGCAGATAGGGGGAGCAGCCTGGGTAAAGATAGGAGCTCATTGGGTGCTGGTCACCTGAGCTCACACATAGAGGGTGTATATAAGGTGGGCACCAACTAAGAACAGGGTCAGATGCAGAGAACAAGTCAGCAAGCAGAGGAGAAGAGAGACCCAGAGTGAGAGAGGAGAAGAGAGACCCAGAGGGGGAAACAGAAAAGAGGACTCCAAGAACCCAACTTAAATCCCCGGGTGAAGAGTCGGCACAGGGTACCGGATCCCAAACTGGCGGGAGCAGAAAACACACCCTAGCCAGAGACCGGAGGCCGTGGGCAGCATCTGCCACGGCCACCCATCACATCCACCCCGAAGGCACACCACATGAAGGGTCAGGGAACCCAAGGCCAAGGGTGTCCCAACAGAAGGCCCGAGGGAGCTGGACCTAGGTGGATCACTGGTGGGGACGGCCAGAGAACGGGACAGAAGGAGAGCTCAGGGCCACGCTCCGGACTTGTTTGGGGGTTGGCTGGATCCAGGACCTGGTGGACGCAGCACGGCTCGGGTGGTCACTCGAAGCTGGAGTGACCAGTACAACATCTGCAGTAAGTAAACACCCTTAACTGCACAACCCGACTCTGTCTTCATTGCCGTCTGCACTGCACCACCACAACCCCCATCCTCTGCACCTGTCCCCCCTGAGGCTATACCCCTCCCGTTGGGGGTTATCCCACCAAGCTGCGCACCCACCATCAGCCTCAGCGGACCCTGCTGCAGCGGCGGCCACAGTGACCGCATCACAACGGGTGGCGTAGTCGACACAAAAGAACTCTTAATAACATCTGTAGGACTGCCACATAACACTGAGTTTGACGCCCTGGGCACGGGCCGGGTCACAGCCGCTCGGAGACTACAACCCCCCATCTGATCCGGTGCCGGGTATTCCCCTCAAAAAGGAATATGTCCCAGGGGGCGCGTCAGTGGTGGCTCTTCAGGTCGCATGGGTGCTAAGCCTTGCATAGCCTGGGCATTTTTTCAGATCGATAAAGATGACCCAACTCGTGTTATCTGTAACATTTGTCAGCAAAAGCTAAGTAGAGGCCAAAAAATACATAGTTTGAGTACTTCATGCATGAACCGGCACATGGACATGAAGCATAAGTTGCAGTGGGAAGCTCAGTGTGCTACAATGCGGCCTAGCCGGCCGGGCCAACCACCGTCTGCCATATCTTGTGCATCCGCGGCCTCTTCATCCTCTGTGACTGGGGGGACAGCAGTCACACCTGTTTTGGGGCGCAGACCTGCCACCTCTTTACCCGCAACAGCCAGCGTGATTGGCAGGTCATCATTTTCTTTGGAGGTGGTAACACCAGCTGGTGTTGAGTGCTGTCCGACATCGATAGCACCACCTTTGGATCAAGGCAACCTAACATGTCCGCCTGCATCTTCCTCACAGACCGGCAGTTTGCCGGGGACACCCTTATCAACCCCGTCTAAGCACAATAGACAGCCCTCGGTCCCTCAGATGTGGACAAGTAAAAGACCATTTCCTCCTAGCCATGAGAAAGCTAAGAGGTTGAATTTCACCATCTGCAAGCTCCTGGCTACAGAAATGCTGCCTTTCCGCCTGGTGGACACAGAGGATTTTCGAGACCTTATGTCCGTCGCAGTGCCCCAGTACCAGATGCCCAGTCGGCACTACTTCTCAAAGAAAGGTGTGCCTGCGCTCCACCAGCATGTCGCATACAACATCACCGCTTCTTTGAGAAACTCTGTGTGTGACAGGGTGCATTTCACCACAGACACTTGGACGAGTAGGCATGGACAGGGGCGTTACATGTCGCTGACTGGGCACTGGGTAACTATGGTGACAGCAGGACAAGGGGCTGCTGTCCAAGTCTTGCCGTCCCCACGAGTTGTGCGTCAATCCTCTTTATGTCAAAGTTCCTCCACTGCTTCTGCCTCCTCAACCTCCTCTCGGTCTTCCACCTGCACCCAAAGCCTGTCTGGTCATGCCACAAGCTTTCTAACTGCGCAGAAGGGATCCTGCACATCTCCTTACTATGCTGGCAGTAGGGCTCAACGTCATCAGGCGGTTTTTACTTTGAAATGTCTGGGAAATGTGAGTCACACAGCTGAGGAGTTGTGGTCAGCTCTGGAGAACCAATTTCATGAATGGCTGTCTCCACTGGACCTGAAACCAGGGAAGGCCGTGTGCGACAATGCTGCAAACCTGGGTGCGGCCCTTCGCCGGGGCAATGTCACACACGTGCCTTGTATGGCTCACGTGTTGAACCTGGTTGTCCAGCAATTTTTAGCCCACTATCCCAGACTAGATGGCCTTCTGCAGAGGGCACGGTTGCTGTGTGCTCACTTCCGCCGTTCGCATCCCGCAGCTCAGCGACTTACATCTCTACAGAAGTCGTTGGGCCTGCCACTTCACCGGCTAAAATGCGATGTGCCTACCCGGTGGAATTCAACTCTGCACATGTTGCAGCGACTGTGGCAGCACCGACAAGCCCTGGTGCAATACGTTCTGACGTATAGCCTGGGCCAACGAGATTCAGAGGTGGGGCAAATCACGCTGGAGGAGTGGTCTCAGATCAGGGACCTATGCACCCTTCTGCACAGTTTTGAAATGGCGACGAAGATGTTTAGTGCTGACGATGCCATTATCAGCATGACTATTCCGGTGATTTACATGCTGGAGCACATGTTAAACAGAATTCGGAGTCAGGTGGTGGCACAAGAGGAGGTGGAGGAAGTAGAGGAGGAGGAGTTATATGCGGAAGGGCTAACATCTGCAAGGTCCAGACGGTCGGCAGCACCAAGGCGGCAGGCATGTGAGGGTGGGGGAGATGGTTTTACCAGGGCGCATGGTAGCAGCCAAACTAGTGAGGAAGGTGCAGGAGCCCAGGAAGAAGTGGAGGACGAACTGATGGAAGACTCATCAGATGAGGGAGACCTTGATCACATTTCTGTTGTGCGAGGTTGGGGGGAGAGGACAGAGGAAGGAAGCATGATTGTTACCTCGCCACCAACACAACAGGGACTTGGTGCTCCTGGATGCGCAACACACATGAGTGCCTTCTTGCTGCACTACCTGCAACATGACCCTCGAATTGTGAGAATTAGAAATAATCCTGACTACTGGGTTGCCACACTGTTAGATCCCCGGTACAAAAGTAAATTTGCAGAAATTATTCCTGCCATAGAAAGGGATGCACGCATGCAGGAGTATCAGCAGAGACTGTTGCAGAATCTTACATGTGCTTTTCCACAAAATACCAGTGGTGCACGTAGTGAATCTCACAGTTCCAACTTGCCAACCGTGGGACCGTCAAGTGTTCAGCACTCAAACCGTAACAGAACCACAGTATCTGCTGGTAACATGAATTTTGCGGAATCATTTCACCACTTTTTTAGCCCATCCTTTGCAAGGCCACAGGAGACAAGAAGTCTGACACATAGTCAACGCCTAGAGACGATGGTACAGGAGTATCTCCAAGTAAACATTGAAGCCACGACTGTGTCACTGGACCCTTGCTCTTTTTGGGCTTCCAATCTGGATAAATGGCCGGAGCTAGCCACTTACGCCTTGGAGATCTTGTCATGCCCCGCAGCCAGCATTCTGTCTGAACGTGTGTTCAGCGCTGCTGGTGGTGTGCTGACAGATAAGCGCACGCGGCTCTCCACTGATAATGTAGACAGACTCACGTTCATAAAGATGAACAAATCATGGATCCGAAACGACTTTTCTACCCCTGTGTCATCCTGGGGAGAGTAAAAGCTTGATGATTGGTTAAAATCACCCTACCAACCGTTTTAAGCTTTCAAATTACTAATCATGTTTATCTGTATCTTGACTGGAAAATAATTTGGGCTTTGTAGCAGTGTGCAGCACTGATCCTATTATCCTATTATCCCATCTATACTAAAGCTTCACCAGATTTAAAATTAAAAATAATTTTTAGCTGCATCTAGCCCGGAAAATAATTTTGGGGCTCCGAGATGCGCAAGACACATAAGTGCCTTCTTGCTGCAGCATGACCCTCATATTGTCAGAATTCGAAGTAATCATGACTACTGGGTTGCCACACTCTTAGATCCCCCAAACTTTTCGATCAACCTTTTCATTTTAATAAAGACCAAAAAAATGGTCATTTTTGAAATTATAAGCATTAGCAGGTTGTTAGAAACTGAAATCAAACAGTTTTCAACTCAAAACTTTATTGTAGGTGATGTTACATTTTCACATAGGACCCCTTGCTCGAAAGGAGCTTCTGAACTCTCTCGTCCATTGAATTTGTCAGGTTTTGGATGGTTTCTGCTTCAATTGTTTTGCATGAGGACAGAATACCCTCCCAGAGCTGTTGCTTAGATGTGAACTGCCTCCCACCATCATAGACACTTCTTTTAATGATGCTCCAAAGGTTCTGAATGGGGTAGAGGTCAGGGGAGCATGGGGGTCACACCATAAGTTTGTCCCCTTTTATGCCCATATCAGCCAGAGATGCAGATGTTTTATGTGCAGCATGAGATGGTGCATTATCATGCAGAAAAATGATCTTGCTGTGAAATACACGGTTCTTCTTCTTGAACCATGGCAGGAAGTGCTGTTTGAGAAAATCCACATACATTATGGAGTTCATCTTTAGCACCTTCAGGGATCCTAAAGGGGCCGACAATCTCTCTCCCCATGATTCCAGCCCAAAACATTACTCCACCTCCTCCTTGTTGGCGCTGTAGCCGTGTTTGCGTGGGGTGTTCATCAACCAGCCATCCTCCACTCCATCCATCTGGAACATCGAGCGCTGCACGGCACTCATCCGTGAACAAAACAGTTTTGAAATCAGTCTTCATGTAATGTTTGGCCCACTGGAGCCGTTTCTGCTTGTGTGAAGTGGATAGAGGAGGTCGACAGGATGGCGTATGCACAGCTGCAAACCTCTGAAGGACCCTGCATCTTGTTGTTCGGGGGATGTTGGAGGCACCAGCAGCTTCAAAAACTTGTCTGCTGCTATGACAAGGCTTTCTTGCCGCTGCTCTTTTAACCTGACGTAATTGCCTGTAGGAAAGAGTCCTCAATTTGCCCTTATCAGCACGCACACGTGTGTACTGTGAATCAGCTACATACTTCTTGATTGCCAAGACACTTCATCCTGATCATCGCACAATGTTGATTGTAGTCATGCCTTGACCTAAACACTCCACAATTTGTTGCTTCTCAGCAGCCGACACATCCTTTTTCTTTCCCATTTTGGCAGAAAATGTAGGCTGCTTAATAATGTGAGAGAGCCTTCTTAAGTAGTCTTGCCTTTCATTGGACACACCTGCCAAACTAATTAGCACAGGTGTCTGCAATTGCTTACAGTGATATAAAGAGCCCTGACACACATCACCATCAATGAGTTTAACTGACAAACAAACAAATTCTTCCCTTATCACTCCTAAACACTTTTTGCATAATAATTTGGAACGCAGTGTACATGTGCTTTTCCACAAAACACCAGTGGTTCACGTAGTGAATCTTACAGTTCTAACTTGCCAACCGTGGTCTGTATGGAATTGTTCAATAAAGGGCCCAAAATTAAGATAACATAGATGGGAGAGGTCTCTATGAATAGGAATTCCTAAGTATTTGATACCCTGTGAGGGCCAGGCAAAGGGAAAGTTGGACTGGATGGAATCCTATATGGATTTGGGGAGGGAGACATCGAGGGCCTCAGACTTCGCTGCATTGATTTTAAAATTTTACCATGTAACAAAGTGATCTATTTCAGCCATAACAGCAGGGATGGATATATGTGATTGAGTGATATATACTAGGACATCATCAGCAAATAGAGAGCACTTGTACTCGGTGCCTCCCACCTCAATCCACCTAATATTGGGGTTATGGCGAATTGATGAGAGCAGGTGCTCCGTCACTAGGATGTATAAGAGAGGGGACAGAGGACATCCCTGCCTTGTCCCATTGGTGATTGTGAAAGGTGATGAAAATGTTCTGACGCACCCCCTGGGCCTTGGGACACCCGGAGCCGGACCCTTTTTGGTGGATGCTGGTGGTTGTAGACTTCGTGGCGGCGACCCGGTTCCGTGACTCAGGGCGGTCAAACCAGTGGCGGAACTATTTATGTGGTTTTGATGTTTAAATGTCCGACTACGCCACCCGTGGATTGCGGTCAGAGTGAACCGCCGCTACAGGGCAGACCGCTGAGGCTGGTGTTGTGGGTGCAGCAGAGCGTAGCATAACTCCCCACGGGAGGAGTATAGCCTCAGGCAGTGTATGCGGAGGATGGGGGTGATGGTGCAGGGCAGCAGCAGTAACGACACGGAGTCAGTGATGCAGTCCAGGGCCTTTACTCACAGTTCTTATTATCCAGACCACGTCTGCAGGTAACGGCTTCCCGCGTTGTACTGTGCTCACCAGGTGAGGGGCTCAGACAACTCCCAGATAACTTTGGAGCACTTCACAGGACCCCCTTTGTGTGTCCTTTGTCTGGCCTTTCTTACCAACACTTCTGTCCGGCTGCCTCGAGCCTCCTCTTGGTAAACTTGGCGCCAGTTTCCCTGACCCTACGTGGTGCCTTCCTAGCGGGTGTAGCGAGGGGCTGCGCCACATAAAATGTCAGAGCCTCCGGTTTCTAGCTGAGGGTCGTTTCCTGCCTCCACTAGTTCGGGGACCGGTCTCCCCCTTTGGCCTGACCCCTCCACGCAGGTGGATTCGGGCGTGCGGTGGCGACTCGCCCGTCCGCACCCCTGGGATCCCTTCATTCCTCGTTCCTGGAGCCTTCTCCGCTCCTCTTCCTTCCTTCTCCCTCTTCCAGGCCTGGGCCTCTGTTACTAGGCCCGCCTCCGGAGCAGAGCTCATGCAGAGCCCCTGCTCCCTGCCACTTCTGCTCAGACTTCTCTGCACTGAACTAAGATGGTGCCCACCTTTTATACTCCCTTCTCAATGCACCCAGGAACTGCTTCCTCCCTGCTCCTGCACTACAGGGTTCCCCTTCCTCAGTGTTCCCTCCCCCCACTCCAGCCAGGGACAGGGACTGTCGTGCCCATCTCAGGGGCATATTGGTCGCCCTGCCCCACGGCAATGTGGTGTAATGCATGCAGGTGTCGGGTCCTGATCCACACTCCATCCTTACCTGAGAGTGAGATATCACACCTCTGGGTGAGGTGCAATACGTCTGTAGCAACCGAGCCCTCAGGGTGCTACAGTTCCATTTATCTTCAGCCTAGGTGACGTATTGCGATACAGGGCCGTGATTTTGGCTATAAAAGGGTCCCCTAGACCCCTACCCCAAGCTTTTTAAGAGAATCATATATGGCGTGCCAGGAGACTCTATGGAATGCTTTCTCAGCATCCAACGAGAGTATCTAATTACAAATTTTTAACTGCATCTAGCCCAGGAAATACTTTGTGCCTAGTAGCAGTGTCTGCTAGTCAGCGGATTATCCCGGCTGTTAAGCAAGCTACACCACCTGTAGTTTAGACACTTAATTTTTTCAAAGGAAATGCTTCGGGACCATGGGATACTTAGTGAAGAGCATCAGGAGGCACCCCAAGGCATAGGGGCTGGGACTGGCAGTAGGATGCCTTGCGGTGGACAGCCGAGCTCGATCCTTATAAAAGCTTTTTAACTGCAGCAGCTTTAGTGGACGCTACTGGAGCTGGAATTACCGCGGCTGCTGGCATGAGACTTGCCCTCCAATAGATCCTTGTAAATGGATTTAAAGTGTATTCATTCAAATTAGAGAGACAATTTAAATTAAAAAGCTTAGAGCTGCCTCCACCACAGGGGGGCTCGCTCGACCCACCAGCGGACAGGCACCAGTATTGGGAGAGGGGGGCTGGCCGTCAGGGTTCACCGCGGCTCTGGCACAAACCCGGCGACACGGAGGTGGCACGGGCAGGAGCGGACTGAACGTGTCGGCTTCTCACTTTTTGGATTTTAGAAGGGCATGACATGCCTATATCTGTGTCTCCCCCTCCTTTTACTCCTCCACCTCTTTTATTTTCGCATGACTATATGTACTTGTCACTTTTCCATGTGTTAGTTATGTCTTCTGAGCAGTTTGTCAGCTTTTGGACACCTTTGAAGGTGTTTTCTATGTGTTTCTATGTGTTTTTGTTTGCCTGCCATTGGTTTTAACGGTGTTCGAAGGTGTTCGACGAACAGTTCGACGAACAGTTCGGCGAACACACGGGTGTTCGACGAACCGAACCGAACTCGAACACTACGGGGGTGGCTCAACACTAGCCAAGATGTCCGACGAACAGCAGAACGCCGACCTGCCGGTCAATGTCCCTGAGTTGCAACCCGCGCCCGATGATGAACAGGCCGAAGCCGCCACTCCACCTTCAGCGCCTGTAACACCTGTAATTCCTATGACTTTACTGTACATTCCTGGAGCGAAGTGGCTCCCCCAGTATAACGGCAAACCAGATACCCTGTCTGGATTCAAACGGAAGATAAGTGGTATCTTAGACATGTACTCTATGACCGGCAAACAAAGAGCAGCCGTGGTATTAGGACAACTGACTGGTGCTGCGGAACGGGAAGTGGAAATATGGTCGGCAGCAGACCAGGAGTCAGTGTCCGCAATCTTTCAAAAACTACAGACTGTCTTTGAGGACCTTACTGAGGCGGACCTCCGGATGAGGTTCTACAGCTGCTCCCAACAACCGGAGGACAATGTTCGGGACTACGCCTGGCGTCTTCAAGGGGCCCTGAGGGCTCTGAACCAGGTTAGTCCAACCAGCGTTGAAAATGAGAACAAAATGCTGAAGAAACAGTTTGTCTGGGGACTGAAGTCTCCAGAGGAGAGCAGGACAGTGCGTTGGTGGTCCCTGGATCATCCAGATGCCACCTTTGACAACCTTAAGGACATGGCTATAAAAGGACTGCAGCCCCTGGAAACAAATGCCATCCAACATTACCAGGGTGGGGCTACCCCAGGGCCTGCTTCACCTACCTTGTCCCCAGTGGCTGCTGAAGCTAAGGTTCCAGCAACATCCCCTAAAGAACTGGACAGTCTGCGCTCGGAGGTGCGTCAGTTGAGCAAAACCCTGACCACCGTGCTGAGTGCTCTGCAGCTGCGGACGGAGCCCGAGGAAGGAGGGAAAATCCTGCTAGCCGATAGCCCTGAGGATGTCCCCTGGATACGGAGGAGGAGGAGGCCAACACTGCCCTCGCCGAGGATCAGTGAGCAGCGCCGTCCACAGAAGGACCCTGCCTGCTACCGCTGCCGCAAGACCGGACACCTCGCCCAGAAGTGTCCTTTAAAAGAGAAAACCCTGGGTCCGAGGGCCAACACCCAGGAGTAAACTCACCAGGCCCATCAGACTGGTACAACCGGTTCGTCGGAGGAAGACCTTTCCTGTCCATTGTACTGGACGGGATCCCGACACATGCCCTGCTGGACTCAGGATCTCAGGTAACCATCATGCCTGACGTCCTCTACAAGAGGTTCTGGACCATGGACGACCTACGTCCGCCAGCTCCAAATTTGACTGTATATGCCTCAAATGGACTCCCCCTTAACCTACTAGGGGTTAGGAATGTGACTGTAAAGGGGTGGAGAGTGGAGCTGAAGGACCAGGGGCTAATTGTAGTAGAGACTAATCCTGATGACACCAATCCGTACATGGTACTTGGCACTAACATTGTTGGTAACTGTTTGGGAGAGGTTGTGTTCTTACTCCAACAGATAGCTGACACTGCCAAACCAGGACAGAGGAGGGCACTGCAGAAGGAAATCCGAGTCCTGATTTATCAACAGCAAGTGAGGTTAACAGACGGTGAAATTGGTAACGTGCGGGTAACAGACCCCATACCCATTGTCATCCCCCCAATGAGTGAAATGCTCATCTGGTGTAGAGCTGCCATAGGTCTTAGAGGACAGAGCTACCAGGCGGTAGTAGAACCCCTTTGCTCTGAGCACAGACCCACGATCTTAACCACCCGGGGAGTGGTAGATGTACGCAATGGGAGGGTGCCTGTCTGTCTTCTCAACTTAGGGGAAGATGAGGTCAGACTGCCACGTTATGCCACTGTTGCCAAATTACATGCTGTCAATAACAACTGCATTCATGAGGCGGAGTCCTTAACTTCACCAGACAAAGTGGAGGAAAATGACCTTGCAACCCAGGTGGAGGATTGGTGTCAACAGCTCCATGTTGGGACAGACACCACTCATGCCCATCAAAAACAGGGTGTATACCGGGTGGTTCAAGAATACTCGCAGGTGTTCAGTAAACATCCACTAGACTTTGGGAGGATTAAGGGGGTTCAACATCATATCCCCACAGGTGACCATCCCCCAATCAAAGAACGTTACAGGCCTATACCACCAGCTCACTACCAAAAAGTAAAAGAAATGCTGCATGACATGAGGAAGGCGGGAGTAATAAGGTATAGTTGTAGTCCATGGGCAGCTCCCATAGTGCTGGTTAGGAAAAAGGACGGGAGCATGAGAATGTGTGTAGATTACCGACAAGTAAATCGCATTACACATAAAGATGCATACCCTTTACCATGCATAGAGGAGTCCCTAGCTGCCTTAAAGTCTGCAAATTACTTTTCTACCCTTGACCTCACTAGTGGGTACTGGCAAGTAGCTGTGGCTGAGGAGGATCGGGAGAAGACGGCTTTCACTACCCCGATGGGACTCTGCGAGTTCAACAGTATGCCGTTTGGACTCCAACGCCCCCGGAACGTTCCAGAGATTGATGGAGTGCTGCCTGGGACACCGCAACTTCGAGACTGTGTTACTTTACCTGGATGATGTAATAGTGTATTCCAGAACGTACGAGGACCACTTGAAGCACCTGGCAGAGGTATTTGAGTCACTGTCCCGGTACGGGATGAAGTTGAAGCCCTCAAAGTGCCACCTGCTCAAGAGAAAGGTACAGGACCTGGGGCACATTGTCAGTCTGGAAGGGGTAGCACCAGACCCGGAGAAAGTCACTGCCATTCAGAAGTGGCCAGAGCCGAAGAACCTCAAGGAGGTGCATCAGTTCTTGGGACTAGTAGGATACTACCGGAGGTTTGTGAAAGACTATACTAAGAAAGCAGCCCCTCTGCAAGACCTCCTGGTAGGGCAGTCCCCCAAAGGCAAAAACCCCCTATTGCACTGGGGTAAGGAGCAAGCCGAGTCGTTTCAGGAGATGAAGGAGATCCTGACGGGTGAAGAGATCCTAGCCTACCCTGACTACAGCCAACCGTTCCTGCTGTATACAGATGCCAGCAACGAAGGGCTGGGAGCTGTCCTAAGTCAGAAGCAGAATGGCCAAGAAAAAGTGATTGCATACGCAAGCAGGAAGCTCCACCCGACTGAGAGGAACCCAGAGAACTATAGCAGCTTTAAGTTAGAGTTCCTGGCCTTGGTCTGGGCCATCACTGAAAAGTTTAAGCACTATCTGGCCTCCAGCAAGTTCACTGCCTTTACTGATAACAACCCCTTGACACATCTTGAAACAGCTAAGCTCGGGGCACTGGAACAACGATGGATGGCTCGGCTGTCAAATTACCAATTTACAATTGAATACCGAGTGGGCCGCAAGAACGCCAACGCCGATGCCCTGTCTAGGATGCCTCACCAGTCAGATACAGAAGAAGAAGTGGATGACTTGGAAGAGATAGAGCTACCTGCCTTTCACTGGAGTGGGATGATCCACGAGCAACGAGCCTCCAGGAAGCAGCATGGAAAGACGATAAACCCCCTTCCTCCCCACAGCTGGAAAGAGACCCAGGACAGTGACCCGGTTGTCAGCCGCATCAAGGAGCTGATAACTCAAGAGGGTGCCTCACTGGAGAAAGATGCGTCTCTCCAAGCAAAGTAGCTGTGGAACGAGAGAAGCCGGTTGTTTATCTACCGTGAGAAGCTGTGCCGGAGGTACGTCAATTCAAGAACCCATGAGATGGTATGGCAGATAGTGGTCCCGAAGACAGACATCCAGATGGTATTAGAAGCTTACCATGATCAGGCGGGGCACTTTGGCTGGAAAAAGCTAGAGACCCTGCTGAAGTGTCGATTCTACTGGGTAGGAATGCGCAGCTCCATTGAACGGTGGTGCCGAGACTGTGGACCCTGTGGCCTTAGAAGGAAAGACTACAGCAGCCAGAAGGCACCCCTGAAACCCACCAAGACGACTCGGCCCCTGGAGATCGTGGCCCTGGACCATGTCAAGCTGTTACCAGCAGGTCAGGGTACTCCTATGCTCTGACCATGGTGGATCACTACTCACGTTTCCTGGTGGTCGCCTCTGTCAAAGACCTGATGGCAGAGACAGCAGCAAAGACGTTTCAAGCGTATTTCTGTAGACCCCATGGTTACCCTGTGCAGGTGCTGACGGACCAAGGCCCGGCCTTTGAGGCTGAGTTGTTCAAGGAGTTCTGCCATTTGTACGGTAGTAAAAAGATAAGAACTACACCGTACCACCCACAAACCAACTGTCTCCGCGAAAAGATGAACAACATCATCATCGACCTGCTAAAAACTATACCACTTGAGGAGAGAAATCAGTGGACAGACCTACTACCTGACCTAGTGGATCTGTACAGTCATATACCAGTCAGTTCCACCAACTGCACTCCGGCATATCTCATGCGGGCAAGGCCAGGAAAGCTGCCCATGGATCTGGAGTTTGGTGTTGTTGAGCCTGAAGCTGATATGACCACTGAAGACTGGGACAAGACCAGACAAGAGCAGTACAGAAGAGTACAAGCCTGTGTCGAGGATAGTCTTACTCGGGTGAGAGAAAAGCAGGAAGCGCACTACAACAAAAACGCACCCGCAGAACCTTTCATACCAGGTGAAACAGTATTAAAATGGAAAAGACGTAACCACAAACTTGATGACCTGTGGGAAAAAGACCCCTACACTGTGTTACCGTCAAGATTTGACAATAAGAAGGCATGCATAATCAGTCAAGATGGAGGAAAAACATCTACCACAGTGTCCAGGGATCACCTAAAGTTGTGTCCAGACTTACTGAAACCCCAGGAAGAAGTGCCTCTCACAATCCCAGAAGAACCTAAAGAAACAGTGATCCACACTGACATAGGAGACTTCCCAGCAGATTGGCCTCAGATAGGAGGAGCAGTAATCATCCCAGTACTCCAATTCTATGAACAGCCAGAAAACCCTCCACAGCAAGTTGAACCTGTAAGTGCTGCAGAAGAGCCAGCTCAAGAAGTATCCCCGGATGAAGGATCCCCGGTAGGAGCAGAGCAAGAGGGCCCAGCCAATGGTAGACTTGCCAGCCCAAGAGAGAGTTTAAGGCAGTTTTACAACATGGTCACACGTAGAACTGGTAGAGTAACTGAAAATACAGACACTGACACCCCACAGACCACCGCACTACGCAGATCAACACGTAGCACGCGAGGTAAACCCCCTGCTAGGTACACGCAGTAGATGGTCAAAATTTCTCAAAGTGTAGATAGTTACCCCTGGGGTATTGTGTATTAACTTGAAATGTACTGTATAATTGTGTGTTTTCATGAAAATGTATGTCTTTATTAATTTGTGCTTTGCCTATTTACTTTCTTATTTACCTAAGAACTTTGTGGCTGAGGACTATGTGCAGCCCAAAAACTGCTATTGTATATAATTGCGCTCCCTGGAGTGCCCCTTTTAGGTGACCTCAGAAGGAAAACCTGTTGGGAGTGGCTCTCTTGGAGGTCCAACACGGGATCTTCATGCCCTGCAGCCACCCCAGGGCCTACGTAGAGGGTTTAGGACAGGTCCATCAAAACCACCAAGTACTCTACCTTGTGGGATGGACATCCTGTATGGGAACCTCACCATAGGAGGCTTAAATTCTGAGGACACTCTGCTTTGTTATTGTTATGCAACGTTTAAGATTCGTGCCTCCCATAAAGGGAAGATTGTTCTTATTGTTCTTGTATTGCTTATGTTTCCAAATGTTATTGTTTCATAAAATGTACTTCAGCCCGGAAGTGCTGAGCTTAACTAGGGGGGAATGTGACGCCCAGCTGTGCTTGGTATCACAGATCCTAGAAGGGTGTATTGATGGATTCCTCCACAAGAGGCCCCCATAACCATTCACACATCTCCACCTTCCACCTCAGACCACCAGAGGGAGCCCGTTAGGGATAGATAAATAGGGAAGGTGGAGCCAGGCAGCAGTTAGTCAAGAGTCGAGTTCAGTCTGGTTTTGCAGTGAGTCCAGTACAGTCTGAGAAGAGTTACCTCAGAGGACAAAGGCCTGTTCCAGCTCCTGCAATTGCTATCCTGCAGTGGAGCTTATCCAGATCAAGACTCCGTGTAGCTCAGAGAGGTGAGCTTTAGGTGTGCCGGCACCATAAGATGGGTGAAGCGCGGCAAGCTGCCGTTAGTGTGAGTAGCCTAGTGAGGGCCCGAGTAGGCCGAAGGCGAGTGGAGAGTTAGTACATAGGGGGCAGAGGAGCTTAACTAGCTCACCCCAAAGATTTTACCGGACACCGGGTCCGAAGTTTACCGGGATCTCTACGACCCAGTAAGATATAACCGGAATCCCTGGAGAACTACAAGTCCCAGGATTGCTAAAGTGTTGATACGTAAGAAAGCCAGGAGACACATAGGCCCCGCAAGCTGAGGAGCGTGTACTCCAAGGAAAGGCCCTACCAGAAGGTCAGCCAGATCAGGACAGAGACAAAGTTAGCCTAGCTCCAGGCAGGTGAGAAACTTACTACGCAGAGGCAAGAAACAGGAGGCCCAAAACCCGCTCATTGGGGAGGATCCTGATATGCACCCTTCACCCTACAGTGCTCCGTGACGTGCCTGAATTTCCATCAGTAAAAGGTACTGAAGTGACTATCGTGTCTGTCCCTGTTCTTGCTCTGACCCGGCTGGGTCGCGCCTGTCCTGCATTCCCCTTCACACACTGCCCTGAGGCCTAGTTCCACCTGTGGGGAGCTATACCATCGAGCTGCCTTATCATCGGCCTCAGTGGACTGCGCAGCGCTGGTGATCCTCACCAGAAGCCACGGGTGGCGTCACAAAATTTTTAATAAAATAAACGACCATAAACGCTTTTTAAGGAGCAACCCCCAGGGTACGGGCCCGGGAGCCGACCACCGCGACATCCCTAAAAGGCCAGGCTAAAGCCCGGGTACCGAGTCATCCCCATTCCCCTGGGCGAGTCAATATCTTCCAAGATCTTCTGTACTCGTGCGTGGCAGTGTATCTGGACGACATCCTGGTGTTCTCTTCTTATCTGCCCTCGCATCATAGAGACGTTCGACAGGTACTGCAGAGGCTCAGGAAGAATCGTCTGTATGGCAAATTCGAGAAATGTATCTTTGAACAGACTTCTCTTCCCTTTCTGGGATACATAATCTCGGAGACCAGACTTAAAATGGAGGTGCCTGTGCAATGTTGAAGTTTGTTTGCATTAAACTGCCCCTCCAGTCCTCAGGTCCCCTGGCTGCCCACCAGCCTGTCTATCATCCGTGCCCGCCAGCCTATCAGCCGTGCCAGCCAGTCTGTCTATCAGCCGTGCCCGCCAGCCTGTCTATCAGCCGTGCCAGCCAGTCTGTCTACCAGCTGTGCCCGCCAACCTGACTACCAGCTGTGCCCGCCTGCCTGACTTTCAGCAGTGCCCGCCTTCCGAACTACCAGCCGTTACCGCCTGTCTGTCTTCCAACGCTGCCAGTCCACCCGCCGTGCCTGTCAGTTCGGTGGGAGTCGCCTACTCTCGCACGAGGTCGCTCTCAGAGTGGCATCTGGTCCACCTTCCCGGTCCCTCCTTGTTTCACAGAGATAACTAAGCCACCGTGTAGCCTTGGTTCACGCAGTCGACTAAGCCGCTGTGTAGTCAGGGCCGGTCCGGGTTGGCACTTAGTTACACCCCTCTGGTCCCTCCTTGTACCAAGGCACAGTGGTTCCATCATTTGGACCCGTAACAGCAGGTTCTGCAGGAATTTGAGCCTCCCCATGAAATGTATTAGGGACTCATCCATGCAGATGTCCCATTGGGGAGTGTACACCTCAGAAACTTGTTGTTGAAGTGATCAATGTCCGGCCGAGCTTTGAAAAGTCAGTCAAAGTTGGGGTCATCTCGGGGAGTACATTGTATATTATCATTGTAATGCAAAAATTTTTGGATTGCCTAAAATCGTTTACAGGTCATAGCCATGCGGAACACTGTAGTGTTGTATAAAATATCAACACTTCAATATTGCCGAAGTTCTGGCTTCTTCACTAACCCCATGTGAAGGACCAGGCCCCAAAACGTCATAATTTCTACTGGGTCCAGTTAGAAAATGATGAAGGGCTTTTTTGTGACAAAAATTGCTGGGCGTATAAATTTGTTTCAGCCACAGGTTTACAATATCCTCAGAGAAAAAGACTTTGAAAACGTCTATTTCTATGAGGTGGTGGTGTCAAATTTGATTCCTGATTGCATCACAAAATCAGTAGTGATGAGTAGTGTTGAGCGAGCACTAAAATGCTCGGGTGCTCGAAGCTTGGGCCGAGCTCGCCGTGATACTTGGGTGCTCGACCCGAGCAACGAGCCCAATGTTAGTCTATGGGAGACTCGAGTATTTTTGCGGTGGCACCCCCGGCAGTCTTTTAAAAGCCTAACAAGTGCCCAAAACGATAGTGACAGCGCTCAAATGACATGGGGACAGCATGGAGATCGCCCCAGGAAGCATTTCTGACCCCCAGGTAACTGCTGTCAACAACGTGGTCAGAGGTATTAAGCCACTTTTACAGGCTCACAATAAAACGAAAGTGAAACTTTTTTCCTGTGAAATATGTTAAGGAACATCCTTTCCAGGGAAAAGACTTGTGTATAAGTTAAAATAAATGACCAAAAACAAAAATACTCCTCCACACCTTCGGCTATGTTCACAAGTAGCATTTTTTATGCGTTTTTGCACTTTTGTATTGCTTTCAACTATGACAAATGCATTCACCGGGAAAAGTCATTTTAACATTTTACAACCTTATCTGGCCATGTGCTGTGTGACACATGCATAAAGTGCTGAAAAGACATGGGAACAGCATGGGGAAGACCCCTGGAAGCATCTCTGACTCCCAGGTCACTGTCTAAAAGTGTGCCCATCATAAGTGATCCTTGCCGCATCAGAAGATGCAGACTTGCAATTATCCCCATGCAAGTTCTAGTCCCAGGGCAGTGTTCAATTGTACCTCCCCCATTCCTTGCAATACAAGCGCAAGTATGCAGCCTGCCACCCACCCACCCCCAGGCTGTAATACCATACTGCTTGCTTGCTTGAACTTGAAATTGGGCCTTTTAGGCATGTGGAGGCGGAATCTGGCCACCACGTCATGGCTGTGTTTGCGGCTTGGAATCCATACTCAGTCCCCAGCCGCCCGGCGGCCGGGTGTCCTTACTCAGTCCCCAGCCGCCCCGCGACCGAGTGTCCACACGGTCCCCAGCCGCCTGGGGGCAGTCGGGTGTCCATAAACGGTCCCCAGCCGCCCCCATTTCTCCTTGGAACATCCTCCCACATACTTTTCTTAGCCCGGCCTTCTTTAGGCAGCATTGGACGAGCCCACCAGAGAACCAGACTCCTCCGGTGGGCCCTGACTTCTCCATCGGTGGAGTTGAGAGTGCCAAGGTGAGGAGCATGATGATGATGACAGAAGTTAGCATCTGCTATGTTTTCTTTTAATGCAAGTGTAAGTGTGCAGCCTGCCACCCACCCACCCCCAGACTGCAATTCATACTGCTTGCTTGCACTTGAAATGGGGCCTTTTAGTTTAGAGGAGGCCGAAGCTGGCCACTACCTCATGGCTGCTTCGGCAGCGAGGTATCCATGCTCAGTCCCCAGCCGCCCCTATTTGTCCTGGTGTGCCTTATACATAAGATTAAGCGCGTATACCAAAACATTACCTGTGCCCTCCCCAGTGCATTTAGTGGGAAGGAGAGCCTATTCCGCTGTAGTGTGTGCATGCCAAACCCCTGTTCATGGTACATGCGAAGATGCCTCCCACCTTGCACCTGTCGTTGCAGACTTGCAACTATCCCCATTCAAGTCCTTGTCCCAGGGCAGTGTTCAATTGTACCTCTCCCATTCCTTGCAATGCAAGCGCAAGTATGCAGCCTGCCACCCACCCACCCCCAGGCTGCAATACCATACTGCTTGCTTGCTTGCACTTTAAATTGGGCCTTTTAGGCATGTGGAGGCGGAATCTGGCCACCACGCTATGGCTGTGTCGGCGGCCTGGTATCCATACTCAGTCCCCAGCCGCCTGGTGGCCGGGTGTCCCCGCTTGCTCCCCAGCCTCCAGGGGGTGGCCGGGTGTCCATACTCGGTCCCCAGCCACCCCTATTTGTACCGGAAACCTTTCCCACACTTTTCTTAGCCTGGCCTGCTTTAGGGCAGCATTGGCCGAGCCCACCGGACTATCAGACTCCTCCGGTGGGCCCTGGCTTCTCCATCAGGGGAGTTGAGAGTGCCAAGGTGAGGAGCATGATGAGGATGATAGAAGTTAGCATCTGCTTTGTTTTGTTGTAATGCAAGCGCATGTATGTAGTAGCGGCTAGGCCTGAGGAGGTCAGCGTTTTGGTGCATATCCTACTTCCTCCGAGGATTGCTGAATGTTTTCCTGCTACTATCCAAGTTCTATGACTCCCGTTAAAACAAAGCTTCAGGTGATAAATGATGGATGAGGTAGTGGCAAAGGAGAAAGAGCAGGAGGAACTGGGACCATTCACATCAATATCAGGCCAGTCAACCAGATATGTCTTGTAGGATATGTTTCTGTAACAAAAGGAGCGGTTAGGCTACACAGTTATAGGGCATACAGTGAGTGCAATGCCTACCAAAAATTTCGAGGCACTCCAATGCCCCTTGGAAATGACATGGAGGTCAGAGGGCGTTAACTAAACCTTTTTTTCCATTTATAGCAACTGGGTCTCCTGTGCACTGTTGGCCTAAGCAGTGAATGGAATACTTTCCAAAAATTATGAGGTACCGCAATGCCCCTTACAAGAGCCATGTGTGGCACCCCAGGGGTCTGGTCACCACAGTAATAGAGATTACGTCAGAGAGCAAGTGGGAGGTTTCCTGGTCAGGATCCCTTAAACATGCAACATCCTCCTGCCCCAGTCCTGGGAGGGGAGAATTCTGCCCTTATAAACTGGATCTGGGGTGGGGTTGAGTGAGTCAGAGAACAGAGAACAGTCAGAGTCAGAGTGAGAGCAAGGGAAAGTAACAGCAAGGAGCTCTGTAGGAGCTAGGAGCTAAAGACGAGGGGCTGGAAGCTGAGCAGAGCTCGCCCTGGCAGAAGACAATAGGAACCGGACACAGGAGTCCGAAGCTGTGAGGACTTATATATCCAGAAGCAGAAACCAGCCGGCAGGGGATTTCAGGTCCTCTGGCCATAGAAGCCCGGAGGCTCAGTCACAAGCAAGGGACCAGCACCGCCGTCGTGGAGCGGAGGCTAACAGAAGGCCCCAAGTCACCAGCCATACGGGTGAGCACTACACGGTACACTCAGGGACGTGGGCTACTTCTACCCGCTTACAGCAAGGTAGCCAGGAAGAGTGCAGACAGACGGGGAGGCCTACAACTCCACTTGGCCAGGGGAACTCCTGCTTGCTCACAGACTGACCAGGCCTCTTATGCTAGCCAGTACTCCCGGGAGGGTCTACCTTATAATCATCAGTAAAGACCCTGAACTGCACTGCAAAGACTCTGAGTCATTCCTGCTGCGCTCGTGCACCATCACCCCCATCATCCACACTCACTGCCCTGAGGCTATACTCCTCCCGAGGGGAGTTATCCCATTTTATGCTGCGCACACAACACCAGCCTCAGCGGTCTGCCTCGCAGCGGTGGTACTCCCTGACCGCAATCCACGGGTGGCGCAGTCGGACAATTAACCTCAAAACCTAAGAAAGATTGCCACTGGTTTGACCAGCCTGAGCCACGGGACCGGGTCACCGCCACGGAGACTGCAGACCCCAGAGACCCGGCACCGGGTATCCCACACACGTGTACACACGGCCCAGGGGGCGCGTCACATGCAGTACAGCATATTACAAACATAAGTTCCATTATTGGGGAGTGTGTCTCCCATAGTATTTGCTTATGCTTTCCCAGCAAAAGCTGCCAAAAATTAGGACGGAGCAACTTGCAATGCCCCTTACAAGAGCCATGCAGTACAGCATATTACAAATGTGGCACCCCAGGGGTCTGGTTTCCACAGTAACAGCAATGTTATGTCTGAGAGCAGGTGGGAGGTCTCTTGGTCAGGAATCCTATGCATGCCACACCTCCTGCCCAGTCCTGGGAGGGGAAGGACTTCCCCTATATAAACCTGGGGCTGAGGCAGGGTGAGTGAGTTCAGAGGGAGAGTGCAGCCAGGAGGGCTGACAGGGAGCTGTGGCTCCGGCTGGGCCCAGCTCCTGGGCCATGCCAGAAGTAGAGAAGAGAAGCAGCTATGGGAAGAAACAACAGGAGCTCTGTGGGAGCAGTGTTACAAGGAGTCAGGGGCTGGCAGCTGCAGAGCTCGCCCTGACTGAGAAGATTTCTTACCGGACCCGGAGTCCGAGGCTGTGGGGACTAACTCCTACCCAGCAGCAGAATCCGTCAGGCAGGGGATTTCAGGTCCTCTGGCCAAGAAACCCGAAGGCACGGTCACACGCATGGGACCAGCACCGCCGTCGTGGAGCGGAAGCTACTAGAAGGCCCCGAGTCACCGGCCATACGGGTGAGCACCACACGGTATACTCAGGGACGTGGGCTACTTATACCCGCCTCTAGCAAGGTAGCCAGAAGAGTACAGTTAGTTTGGGAGGCCTACAACTCCGCCTGGCCAGGGGAGATCCCATCTGCTCAAGGACTGACCAGGCCCCAATTGCTAGCCAGTACTCCGGGAGGGTCTATCTTTGTCACCAGTAAAGACCCTGAACTACACCGTACCGTCTCCGAGTGGTTCCTGCTACCCCCATCATCCACGTCGGCTGCCCTGAGGCCATACCCCTCCCGTTGGGGGTTATACCATCCCCGCTGCACCATCCTTCCACCGGCCTCAGCGGTCTGCCCTGCAGCGGCAGCTCCAAAGCTGCATTCAACGGGTGGCGTAGTCATCCAACATCTACTGCTAATAGACTCGCCACTTAGTTTGACTCCCTGGGCACGGACCGGGTCACCGCCACGAGACTACTACCCCCATCTGATCCGGCTCCGGGTAAGCTCCCGCGTGCGCAACGCAGCGCGACACAGGCCCAGGGGCGCGTCAACTTTTTGGCGTAGTCGGCAGGATTTCGTGCCCGCAACCACCGGGTACTGCGTGCCTGAAAAAGACTGTTCAAACTTACCTGTGGTGAAGATTCCCGCCATCCGGCGCCACCTTCCGCTTCCTTCCCGCCATCGGTGGAGTTTTCCCGCCATTCGGCGCCATCTTCGGCCTTCTTCCCGCCAGCTGAAGATGGCCCTCACGGGGGATGAAATCCTGGCGTACCCTGATTACAGCCAGCCCTTTATCCTCTACACCGACGCAAGTAACATCGGGCTAGGAGCCGTACTGTCCCAGATCCAGCAGGGGAAAGAACGAGTAATCGCTTACGCTAGCCGAAAACTGCGATCCACCGAAAGAAACCCTGAGAATTACAGCTCATTTAAGCTAGAGTTCCTGGCAGTGGTGTGGGCAGTCACCGAACGCTTTAAGCACTACCTCGCTTCTTCCCGGTTCACCGTGTACACGGATAACAACCCGTTGACCCACCTGGACACGGCAAGACTCGGTGCCCTAGAGCAGAGATGGATGGCCCGTCTGTCCAACTACGAGTTCACAATCAAATACCGGGCAGGACGCTCCAATACCAACGCGGACGCCCTGTCCAGGATGCCAAACCTACCGGACGTAGGAGAAGATCCAGAGGGACTGGAAGAAGTCGAACTCCCCGCGTTCCACCGTCATGGGACTATCCAGTATTCCCATCGGGTAAGGAGTAAGCAAGCCGCTACGTTTAACCCCTTGCCTCACTACAACTGGGAGGAAACGCAAGACAGTGACCCTGCCGTCCGGCTGGTGAAGGAGATGCTGACTTGGCCAGAGGCTCGCCTTGACCCAGACGCTCCGGAGGAAGCCAAGCAACTGTGGGCTGAGAAGAGTCGACTGTTCCTTTACAAGGGGAAGTTGTGCCGCAGAATGGTTAACTCCCGGACGCATGAACTAATCTGGCAAGTAGTGGTGCCACGGAGAGACGCAGCCATGGTGATGGAAGCATACCACGACGGGGCTGGACACTTCGGATGGAAGAAGCTGGAGTTCCTGCTGTGTGGGCGGTTCCACTGGGTAGGCATGAGGGGAACCATCGAGAGGTGGTGCAGAGACTGTGGCCCGTGCAACCTAAGAAGGAAGGACCGTGCCAGCCAGAAGACTCCCCTGCAGTCCATCGTCACCCGGCAGCCGTTGGAACTGGTAGCCTTGGATCATGTAAAACTGACCCCAAGCAGAAGTGGCTACGTCTACGCGTTAACCATTGTGGATCATTACTCCCGGTTCTTGGTTGTCGTCCCCGTTAAGGACTTAACGGCTCAAACAGCAGCTAGAGCCTTCCAGCAGCACTTCTGCCGCCCACACGGGTACCCGGACCAAGTGCTGACGGACCAGGGACCTGCCTTTGAAGCGGAGGTCTTCCAGGAATTCTGCAATCTGTATGGCTGCCGGAAGATAAGGACGACACCCTATCATCCGCAAACTAATGGACTTTGTGAGAAAATGAACCAGGTGGTAATGGATCTCCTGAAAACGTTGCCCCTGGAAGAACGCAGTCTGTGGCCTGAGAAGCTGCCCGATCTGGTGGACCTATACAACCACATCCCGGTAGGTTCCACCAACTGTACCCCGGCTTACCTAATGAGGGCGAGACCTGGTAAGTTACCTGTTGACCTGGAAATGAGAGTCCTGACACCCGAGGACACTTCACCAGAGGCAGACTGGGACACAGAGAGGCAGCAGCAGTACCGGAAAGTACAGGAGAGCGTGGAGCGAAGTCTCTGTCAGGCTAGGGAAAGACAAGAGAAAACTTACAACCAGTATGCTCCCGCTGTTCCCCTGGTACCCGGAGAGCAGGTCTTGAAGAGGAAAAGACGGCTCCACAAGTTGGACGACCAGTGGGAGAAGGACCCGTACACCGTACTGCCCTCAAGCCACGAGAACCCGAAAGTCTGTACCATCAGTAAAGACGGAGGGGAGACCATAGCCATTGTATCCCGGGTTCACCTGAAGAAGTGTCCTGAACAGCTACGGAACCCTGAAGAGGAACAAGAAGACCATCGACCCGTAGAGGAAAGGGAAGATATGGTTAGTACTGGGCTCGGAGACTTCCCTCGGTCCTGGACTCAAGTCAATGGTGCAGTTGTGGTACCCGTCCTCACGTTCCTCCAACCAGCATCCCAAGTGCCTACGGAGCAACAGGTAGAGCTGGAAGAGCAGCCGGTCCAGGAGGCAGAAGACTCCACACAAGCAGAACAGGAGGATCAACCCTCTGCTTATAGTGAGCCTGCCGTACCCCTAGTGAGCCAAAGAGCCGGTAGACAGCTGCCCAGTTTACCCTTGACAGCTCCTACACCCTGTAGTTCAGGGCTAGACAGTCAGCTCCGTAGGTCCACTAGGGCCACTAGAGGCCAGTTACCCGCACGTTGGAGGATTTGAAGTGTATAAATTGTTTTATTTGTGGTTACCTGTTTTTCTTGTTGCTTGTGTATAATTATGTGTTTCTAGTTATTTATAGGAGTCCTTGGTGGATTTACCGGGAATCCTTGTACATGGTTGGAGCGTAACCTAGGAATGGACTAAAGACTGTTAAGGACTCGGGGCAGGACAGACCCCTACCTGGTTACGTCTCCCTGTTTTGGTGAAATGGACACCTTGCTTTTCTTCAAAAACTGCACCCGGTTGCGGACACGCCGTGACCATCTTTATATGTTTTTCTTATTGTACTATTATTGTTTATACCTTGTTATGTTTAAAAATATGTTTAGTCCCGGAGTACTAAATTTCACTAGGGGGGAATGTGGCACCCCAGGGGTCTGGTTTCCACAGTAACAGCAATGTTATGTCTGAGAGCAGGTGGGAGGTCTCTTGGTCAGGAATCCTATGCATGCCACACCTCCTGCCCAGTCCTGGGAGGGGAAGGACTTCCCCTATATAAACCTGGGGCTGAGGCAGGGTGAGTGAGTTCAGAGGGAGAGTGCAGCCAGGAGGGCTGACAGGGAGCTGTGGCTCCGGCTGGGCCCAGCTCCTGGGCCATGCCAGAAGTAGAGAAGAGAAGCCGCTATGGGAAGAAACAACAGGAGCTCTGTGGGAGCAGTGTTACAAGGAGTCAGGGGCTGGCAGCTGCAGAGCTCGCCCTGACTGAGAAGATTTCTTACCGGACCCGGAGTCCGAGGCTGTGGGGACTAACTCCTACCCAGCAGCAGAATCCGTCAGGCAGGGGATTTCAGGTCCTCTGGCCAAGAAACCCGAAGGCACGGTCACACGCATGGGACCAGCACCGCCGTCGTGGAGCGGAAGCTACTAGAAGGCCCCGAGTCACCGGCCATACGGGTGAGCACCACACGGTACACTCAGGGACGTGGGCTACTTATACCCGCCTCTAGCAAGGTAGCCAGAAGAGTACAGTTAGTTTGGGAGGCCTACAACTCCGCCTGGCCAGGGGAGATCCCATCTGCTCAAGGACTGACCAGGCCCCAATTGCTAGCCAGTACTCCGGGAGGGTCTATCTTTGTCACCAGTAAAGACCCTGAACTACACCGTACCGTCTCCGAGTGGTTCCTGCTACCCCCATCATCCACGTCGGCTGCCCTGAGGCCATACCCCTCCCGTTGGGGGTTATACCATCCCCGCTGCACCATCCTTCCACCGGCCTCAGCGGTCTGCCCTGCAGCGGCAGCTCCAAAGCTGCATTCAACGGGTGGCGTAGTCATCCAACATCTACTGCTAATAGACTCGCCACTTAGTTTGACTCCCTGGGCACGGACCGGGTCACCGCCACGAGACTACTACCCCCATCTGATCCGGCTCCGGGTAAGCTCCCGCGTGCGCAACGCAGCGCGACCCAGGCCCAGGGGCGCGTCACAAACATAAGTCCCATTATTGGGGAGTGGGTCTCCCATAGTATTTGCTTATGCTTTCCCAGCAAAAGCTGCCAAAAATTAGGACGGAGCAACTTGCAATGCCCCTTACAAGAGCCATGCAGTACAGCATATTACAAACATAAGTCCCATTATTGGGGAGTGGGTCTCCCATAGTATTTGCTTATGCTTTCCCAGCAAAAGCTGCCAAAAATTAGGACGGAGCAACTTGCAATGCCCCTTACAAGAGCCATGCAGTACAGCATATTACAAACATAAGTCCCATTATTGGGGAGTGGGTCTCCCATAGTATTTGCTTATGCTTTCCCAGCAAAAGCTGCACTAAGTATATGGGCTTACAAACATTTACCCCTAGGGGTTATACATGAACATACTGTATAAAGAAATTTTTTTACGGGCATCATAAATACCCTTTAAAAAAATTACGTGGGTGTTGCATCACGGTCACCCTGTTGATATGGTGGTGGAGGATGAGGATGGGGAGAAGGAGGAGGACAAGAGCAAATAGCCAAAATCAAGAAGTGTATACCCATGTGTGAATGTGAAGAGGTGCATGGAAATACACCTCCCAAAAAAAGACACTGGATTTGAGCTTATGTTACACTGCTGTCATTCGGTGGTGTTGAGAAGTCTGGCCCAATCCAGCCCTTGTTCATTTTTATGAACCTGTCAGCATTTTCAGTTGACAAGCGGATGCGGTTATCAGTTATAATTCCACCAGCGGCACTAAAAACCCGCTCTGATAAAACGCTAGCGGTAGGGCAGGCCAGGATCTCCAAGGCGTTGAGAGCCAATTCATTCCATGTGTCCAGCTTGGATACCCAATAATTATAAGGCACAGAGGAATCACGGAGGACATTGCTACAATCGGCAAGGTACTCCCTCAGCATCTTCCCAAGCTTTCCAGTCCTTGTGAGAGTAGCCCGCGCCTCAGGGCTTGTGCGATGGGAGGGGCTGAGAAAATTCTCCCAGAACTTTGACAGCGTTTCCCTGCCTCAGCTGGATTGGAGTTGTATCTTTCTCACCTGTACTCCTTGGTTGTCCAACAAACTGCGACCTCTGGTACTGCTCCATTTTTGTAGACCTGTCCGCCTCAGGAATAAGAGATAGAAAGTTCTCCTTGTAGTGTGGGTCTAGAAGTGTCACGAACCAGTAATGACTGTCACTCAAAATTTTGAGAACGCGAGGGTCACGGGAAAGGCAGCGTAACATAAACTCAGCCATGCGTGCCAGACTGCTAACAGGCAAGACTTTCATGTCCTCACCAAGAGGACGACTGACCATGCTCTCCTCCTCCTCCTCCTCTCTGTCCTCAGGCCATCCACGATGAACAGACAGTATGACAGTTGTGCAGGTAGTACCGTCTATAGAGCATGAAACTAGCTCCTGTTCTTCCTCCTCCTCCTCCTCCTCTTCCTCATTGTCACCCAATCCTCATTGGGATGAGATGAGGCTGGGCTGTGTGTAATCACCCTGTATGGTTCCTTGCTCCATCTCATCGTGCTCTGCCTGCAATGCATCCTCTTTGATTGTGAGCAGAGAGCGTTTCAGAAGACAAGAGAAGCGGGATGGTGACGCTAATTATGACATCATCGCCGCTCACCATCTTGGTGGAGTCCTCAAAGTTTTGGAGGATGGTACATATGTCTGACATCCTTGTCCACTCCTGAGGTTTTATGTGTGGAGTGTTAGAACCGTCCTGTTTGTTTTTTCCATCTTGTGTTTTGCGGTCATGTGACCATCTGCCTTTATATTCCAGCTCCGCCCTTTTGGCTGTGCTGGACTTCAGTGTTTGACTGTTTCTCTAGCCAGGTGCTTCTGTGCCTTTCTCTGTCAGTTTGCTTGGTCTTTCTGGGACCTCTAGTACCTTTTTGTCAGTTTGTCTTTTTGTGTTCTGCAACAACTTCTCTGTTTAGGAAGTGTACCATTTTTTGTCCCAGTCCTTAGTTCTTTTAGGGACTCCTCCCTTTATGCTATAGGTTTTCGTTCAGACTAGCCGAGGACTAAGGCGGGTCTGTTCACTAGGAACAGGCAGCCCGCTACATCGTAGGGATACAGCATAGTCTTACTGTAGGGACAGCTTTCCTCTATCTTTCCTTAGTTCTTTTAGGGACTCCTCCTTTTATGCTATAGGTCTTCGCTCAGACTAGCCGAGGACTAAGGCTGGTCTGATCGCTAAGAACAGGCAGCGCGCTACATCGTAGGGATTCAGCTTAGTCTTACTGTAGGGACAGCTTTCCCCTATCTTTCCTTAGTTCATGTTACAGATCATAACAGTAAGTCCAGCCCAAAAAACTAAAAGGAAAGAAATTCGGGGATCAGTATGGTTTCCATCCAAGATTTGGCGCAACGCCTGCAGGGATTGTCTCTGGAGGTGGCCGAGCTTCAGCAACACGTGAGTAGCTGTTCTGGAGCTCATTTTGTCGAACCCAAGGTAGGACTGCCTGATGTTTTTTATGGTAAACAGCAAGATTTTTTTTCCTTTAAAAATGCTTGTTTGTTATATTTTCGTTTGAGACCAAGGTTCTCTGGGAATGAATCACAGCGCATTGGTTTTATTATGTCACTTTTGCGCAATGAACCACAGGGGTGGGCCTTTTCTCTCCAACCTAATGATCCGTGTTTAAGGTCTGTTGAAGAATTATTTTCTGCTATGGGGCTATTATATGACGATCCTGATCGAATCTCATCTGCTCAGGCAGAACTCAGGTGTTTGAATCAGGGGTCAGGTGATGTTGAAAATTATTGCACACACTTCAGGAGATGGGCCTCAGAAGTTAAATGGAATGATCCTGCGCTGAAATGTTTATCTACTAATTGCATTCCCTGCAGCTGAGACTCTGCAGGATGCCATGCAATTAGCTGTTCATGTGGACAGGAGGCTGAGGCGCAGGTGGAATGAGGTAAAGACTCCTGTAATGTCAGTTCCTAGTCCCTAGAAAATATGCTCAGACGGTGGAGAACCGATGGAGGTTGGGGCGATGTCACTCCGCTCTCAGGTAGAGACCGGAGGTTCTCCGAGGGATTGTGTCTTTATTGTGGTAAAGCTGATTAAGTATTTTGAGCTTCGTTTAAGTAAAGAAAAAAAAAGGTCAGTTATGCCCGTACAGCTTGTTTACGCTCTGCAGGAGTATTTCTTTCTGGGAGTACTACTTTGCAGGGAGATTTGATTGAATTTCAGGTATTTGTGGATTGTTGTTCAACACTTAATGTGATTGATAAAGGGTTTTTGGAAAACCTTAAATTGAAATCCAAACCTTTGTCATCACCTATTTCTGTGATTGCAATTGATAACACTCCCTTGAAATGTATTACTCACAAGGTTGCTGCATTTCCCCTCACTATCAATGGAGTTCACCAAGAAATTTTGGACTTGGTTGTTTTAGATAATTTACCCTCTCCGGTTGTTCTAGGATGGCCTTGGTTAAAACTGCACAATCCTTTACTGGACTGGTCTACTAATGTGATTAAGTCTTGGAGTCCGAAGTGCTATGATAAATGTTGTAATGGTCTCATTGCGGCTGTGGAAAAAGGGGAATTACCTGTACCTATTCAAGATTTTTGGAGGGTTTTTTCGGAGGAGGAGTTGCAAGTTTTACCTCCTCATAGGGATTATGATTGCGCCATTGAGTTTGTTCCGGGAGCTACTCTTCCCAAGAGTCGCTTGTTTAATCTGACTATCCCTGAAAGAAAGGCCTTGGAGGAATACATACAGACTAGCCTGGCTGCTGGTCACATTAGACCTTCTAAGTCGCCTGTGGCAGTTGGATTTTTCTTTGTTAAAAAAAAAGGACGGTGGTTTACGTCCATGTCTGGATTTTCGTGAAATTAATAAGATTACCGTACGCAATTCCTACCCATTGCCGTTAATTCCTGACTTGTTTAACCAGTTAGTGGGGGCCAAGTGGTTCTCTAAAATTGATCTCCGGGGGGCATACAATTTGTTACAAGTAGTGTTGAGCATTCCGATACTGAAATATCGGGTATCGGCCGATATTCGCGGTATCGGAATTCCGATACTTAATTCCGATACTTTTACAATATCGAATACCGGAATCGGAAGTTCCCATAATGCCTGCGCTCTGCAGTGTCTCTGAAGGATGACAAGCTGGATGGCAGCGCTCAGCTGAGATCCAGCCTGTCATCAGAATGCCATCCCAGCGTGGGAGAATTCTCCTGATTGTTTAAAAGCCGGCGCGCGGTAAAAAGCCGCCGGCTTTTAAACAATCACACAGCCCCATACTGCTTCCCCGCAGCCTCCCACCCCGATCCTCCGCTTCCCTCGCCACCTCCCATCCCAATCGTAAGTTAGGACCGGGCGGGGAGCACAGCACCAAGGAGCGGGGAGCGAAGGACCCGGGCGGGGAAGCCGGCAGTGAAAAGACTTCACCGCCGGCTTTCCCGTTCTGTGCTGCGCTTTCCCGCCAGTTATTTCAAATGAACAGCTGAGGTATCAGGTGATGCTGATCAGCTGTTCATTTGAAGTCGCCGCGGTGCCCTCGGAGGGTTCATGTGAGTTCATGCTTGACTGCATTGCATGAACTCACATGAACTTTCCCACGGTCGCACAGGTCAGCCTCACCTCCCAGACGATCAGACCGGTCATGATTGGTGTGTGTGGGTGTCTGTGCGGGTGTGCGCGGTGTGTGGGGTGTCTGTGCGGTGTCTGCGGGTGTGTGCGGTGTCTGCGGGTGTGTGCGGTGTCTGTGCGATGTCTGCGCGATGTCTGCGCGATGTCTGCGGGTGTGTGCGGTGTCTGTGCGATGTCTGGGGGTGTGTGCGTGCAGGCAGACATAGGCCGATGTGACACTACTACTCCCATCGGCCTATGTCTGTCCCCCGTCCACTCGTGCCAGCAGGATCAGCTCGATGGGAGCAGTAGTTCCCATCAGCCTGATCCTGCTATTTAAATTGCCCTACTGTGTCCCCAATAAATATTAAATACATGTCATTGGTGGCCAGTGGTTGCCTACAATAAATTAGTTTATACATTACCTGTCCCCGCCGATCGCCACCTAAAATAAAGTAAAAAATAAAAAACTACACCTATACTCACCTAGACACCTAATTCCCCGAAGCCATCGATCTCCTGTAATAAAAAATAAAATAATAAACCACAACCATATCCTTACCCCTCCGTAGTAGTCCACGAGTGTCCCACGATGATCTCCAGTTTAGAGCAGCCACATAGAATGCATAAGTGGGTTGCATAAGTGGGTTCGCCGGAGTTCAGGCAGCGCTGCTCCGGTCAGCTCCTTTACGGCCCTGCTGTATCGTGAGAAATTCCCACGGTACAGCAGTGCCGTAAAGGAGGTCTCCGGAGCTGCGTTGCCTGAATGCACTCCGGTGACCTCAGTCAGTGGCTCCCGCTGCCGGGAGCGGACATGTTCCCGGCAGTGTGAGCTTACAGCAGCCATGCACAGCTGTCACCATCTCCAGATGTGACAGCTGTGCATGGGAGATCAGCGCAGGAACGTGGACAGGTAACTATTTTTTTTTAGTAAACTAAGAATTAAATAAAATGGTGTGTTTTATTTCAAATAAATTATTTTTTTCTGGGTGTAGTGTGTTTTTTATTTTTAACACTTTGTAGGTTAGTAATGGGGGTGTCTTATAGACTCCCATCATTACTAACCTGGGCTTCATGGCAGCTGGCGCTGACATGAACCCCAGCCCCATTACCTCCTGCCACCGCACCAGGGCAGCGTGGAAGAGCGAGGCTAAGTGCCAGAATTGGCACATCCTATGGATGCGCCATTTCTGGGGCGGCTGACGGCTGGTGTTTCTAGCCTGGGAGGGGGCCAATATTCATGGCACCCTTCCTGGGCTATTAATATCAGCCCCCAGCTGTCTGCCTAGCCTTTGCTAGCTATTAAAATGGGGGGGACCCCACGTCATTTTTTTGGGGGGGGTCCCCCATTTTAATAGCTAGTAAAGGCTAGGTATTCAGCTGGGGGCTGATATTAGTAGTCTGGGAAGCTCCGTGGGTATTACCCCCTTCCCAGGCTTCAAACATCTGCCCCAGCCGTCTGCTTAACCTCTGCTAGAGACTAAAATTATGGGGGATCCCACGCCAATTTTTTTTTTAAATAAATCCTTTATTTTAACACTAAATGACATTTGAGGAGTTAATAAAGATGCAGTCCCTAAATTATTATTTATTTTTTAATTAATTTTTCCCAAAAATTTTGACGTGGGCTTTGCCATATTTTTGTATGTCAGCAAGGTACAGCATCCAGCTTCTATGAACGCGCCATTTTCTGGGGTGGCTGCGGACTGCAATTTGCAGTGGGGGGGAGGCCCAGAAAGCTTGGGTCTCCCTGCGCTGCAGATTCCATCCCCCAGCTGTCTAGTTGTACCTGGCTGGACACAAAAATAGGGAGAAGCCCCACGTATTTTTTTTTTAAATTATTTCATGAAATATTTTTTTTAAAAAAGGGCTTCCCGATATTGTTGTGTCCGGCCAGGTACAAATAGGCAGCTGGTGGTTGGGGGCAGCCCGTTCCTGCCTGCTGTACCTGACTGGACACAAATATAGTGCGAAGCCCCACGTCAATTTTTTTTTAATTATTTCAGGAAATTCATGAAATAATTAAAAAAAAATTGACATGGGGCTTCGCACTATATTTGTGTCCAGTCAGGTACAGCAGGCAGGAACGGGCTGCCCCCAACCACCAGCTGCCTATTTGTACCTGGCCGGACACAACAATATAGGGAAGCCCTTTTTTTCTTAATTATTTCATGAATTTCATGAAATAATGAAAAAAAAATAATATGTGGAGCTTCGCCCTATTTTTGTGTCCACCCAGGTACAACTAGGCAGCTGGGGGCTGGAATCTGCAGCGCAGGGAGGCCCAAGCTTTCTGGGCCCCACCCGCTGCAAATTGCAATCCGCAGCCGCCCCGGAAAATGGCGCGTTCATAGAAGCGTCATCTTCTGGCGCTGTACCCAACTCATCCAGGGCCCTGGTGCGGTGGCTCACTGGGTAATAAAGGGGTTAAGGCCAGCTTGGCATTATCAGCTGGCTCTAAGCCCGAAATTCATGGGGTCACGCCAATATTAGACATGACCACCATGAATTTCTAGTAAAGTATTTAAAAAAAACACAACACCCAGAATAAAGTCCTTTAATTGAAATAAAGACACAATTCTTTATTGTTCTAAATTAAACTATACTTACCATCACGCCCATTCCAGCTGAAGCCAACGATCTCCTGCAATAAAAGAAAAATAATAAACCAACCTCATCCTTACCTTCCCATGGATCCCACGACAGCTTCAGCTCTGCTACATCGAGATGACAGGCTGGACCGCAGCAGAACGCTGCCATCCAGCCTGTCATCCCGCAGACACTGAGAAGCGCAGGCATGCTTGCGCTCCTCAGTGTCTCTCTGTGACGTCATCCAGATGAGCCGAGTTCATGTCCAATGAACTCAGCTCACCTCATGCACGTCACTGACAGCGTGGGAAAATTCTCACGCTGAAGCGCTGAGTGCAGGAGAATTTTCCCACGCTGTCAGTGACGTGCATGAGGTGAGCTGAGTTCATTGGACAATGCCTCACCTCATGCAAGTCACTGACAGCGTGGGAAAATTCTCACGCTGAAGCGCTGAGTGCAGGAGAATTCTCCCACGCTGTCAGTGACGTGCATGAGGTGAGCTGAGTTCATTGTCGGCTCATCTGGATGCCGTCACAGAGAGACACTGAGGAGCGCAAGCATGCCTGCGCTTCTCAGTGTCTGCGGGATGACAGGCTGGATGGCAGCGTTCTGCTGCGGTCCAGCCTGTCATCTCGATGTAGCAGAGCTGAAGCTGTCATGGGAACCATGGAAAGGTAACGATGAGGTTGCTTTATTATTTTTCTTTTATTGCAGGAGATCGTTGGCTTCAGCTGGAATGGGCGTGACGGTAAGTATGGTTTAATTTAGAACAATAAAGAATTGTGTGTTTATTTCAATTAAAGGACTTTATTCTGGGTGTTTGTGTTTTTTTTTTTAACTTTGACTATGGGGTTAGTAATGGGGGTGTCTTATAGACGCCTCTCCTTTACTAACCTGGGCTTGATGTCAGCTGGTATTATAAGCTGACATCAACCCCAACCATATTACCCCACTGCCACCGCTACAGGGCAGTGGGAAGAGCGAGGCTAAGTGCCAGAATTGGCACATCCCATGGATGCGCCATTTCTGGGACGGCTGACGGCTGGTGTTTCTAGCCTGGGAGGGGGCCAATATTCATGGCTCCCTTCCTGGGCTATTAATATCAGCCCCCAGCTGTCTGCCTAGCCTTTGCTAGCTATTAAATTAGGGGGGACCCCACGTCATTTTTTTTGGGGGGGGGGTCCCCCATTTTAATAGCTAGTAAAGGCTAAGTATTCAGCTGGGGGCTGATATTAGTAGTCTGGGAAGCTCCGTGGGTATTACCCCCTTCCCAGGCTTCAAACATCTGCCCCAGCCGCCTGCTTAACCTCCGCTAGAGACTAAAATTAAGGGGAACCCCATGCCAATTTTTTTTTAAATAAATCCTTTATTTTAACACTAAATGACAAGTACAGTAACCAACACTATCACTGTACTTCATATATATGTGACTGACATGTTTCTATCTATCTAATCTATGTATGATTCTCTATTCCTTCTATTTTAAATTGTCGGGTACAGATGCTGAATTGCCGGCCGGCTTTCTTAAAGAGACGGTGCATTAAAACACTAATATTTTTTTTAATAAATCCTTTGCACTAAATGACAAGTACATTAAGCAACACTGTCACTGTGCTTCATATATATGTGACTGACATGTTTCTATCTATCTAATCTATGTGTGAAGCTCTATTCTTTCTGTTGTAAATTGTCGGGTACCGGTGTATGCGCTAATGAATTGCCGGCTTTTCGCATAATACATTCTACATTATTCTTAGTTGTTTTACTTCATGTAGAATTAACCTACAAGGAAAGAAAGGGTTTATTTTCATTCCGATATTTCTGTCCCATTGACTTGCATTGGTTTCCGGTATCGGAATCGGCGATATCCGATACTTTTTGAGTATCGGTCCGATCCAATCCGATACGATATTTCCTGATATCGGAAGGTATCGCTCAACACTACTTACGAGTGAAGGAGGGTGATGAATGAAAAACTGCTTTTAACACTCCGGTAGGTCATTTTGAGAACCAGGTGCTGCCTTTTGGTCTTACCAATGCACCTGCATTTTTTCAGAACCTTATTAATGACATCCTGAGACCTTTGATTGGTAAGAATGTGGTTATGTATTTGGATGACATTTTGATTTATTCACCAGATCTAGAGTCCCATTGACAGAGTGTACGTGAAGTTTTGCAGTTATTGAGTGATAATTCACTCTTTGCTAAGCTGGAGAAATGTGAGTTCGCTGTGCAGAAAATTAGTTTTTTGGGCTACATTGTCTCCAGCGAGGGCTTTGAGATGGACCCTGTGAAGGTTCAGGCTGTGCAAGAATGGCCTAGGCCTATTAGTTTGAAATTTATACAGAGATTTTTGGGTTTTGCCAATTATTACAGGAAATTCATTAAAAAATTTTCTGTAATTGTTAAACCTCTAACCGATCTCACCAGGAAAGGTGCGAATACGGTCCAGTGGACTACTGAGGCCATTGAAGCTTTTGAGTATCTCAAAGAGAGGTTCAGTTCTGCCCCTATCCTTATGCAGCCTGATGAGACCAAGCCTTTTTTGGTCGAGAAAGATGCTTCATCGGTGGGGGTCGGAGCAGTTTTGTCTCAGGAGAACAAGTGTGGAGTACATCCTTGTGCCTTCTTTTCAAAAAAATTTTCAGAAACCGAACTGAATTAGGATGCTGGAAATCGGGAGTTGCTGGCTATTAAACTCGCGTTGGAACATTGGTGTCAATTTTTGTAAGGCGCTAGATTTCCTATTCAGGTTTTCACAGATCATAAGAATTTGATCTATCTGGATGCTGCCAAGTGCTTGAATGCCCGTCAAGCTAGGTGGGCACTTTTTTTTTCTTGGTTTCATTTTTCTGTTGCCTATATCCCTGGTACTAAGAATGTTAAAGCCGATGCTTTATCTCGCAGCTTCTCTCTAACGGTCGGTGCCAAGGAGGAGGAGAGCATTTTACAGAAAGGAGTTGTGGTGGCGGCATTGGACTCCGTTTTGGAGAATGGGATTCTGAAAGCTCAAGATGATGCTCCATCTAACAATCCCCTTGGGAGGTTGTCCGTGCCTAGAGCCTTTAGGAGAGATTTGTTTGTGGAGTGTCATGAGTCTCAGTTGGCAGGTCATCCAGGAATTTCGGAGACTAAGAGACTTATCAGTCGCAGTTTTTGGTGGCCGGGATGGCAGAGGGAGGTCATCAAGTGGGTGCGTCAGTGTACTGTGTGTGCTAGGTCAAAGGCTTCACATACTACTGCTGCGGGGTTGCTTTGCCCTCTGGAGGTTCCTAGTGCGCCTTGGACACAACTCACAATGGAATTTATTACTGATCTTCCGGTGTCCGAGGGTTTTACTGTCATCTGGGTGGTCGTGGACCATTTTAGTAAGATGTGTCATTTGGTTCCATTCATTAAGTTGCCCTGCGCCAAGACACTCGCTAAGGTGTTTGTTAAGGAGATTGTCAAGCTCCATGGTGTTCCCACGGATATTGTTTCTAATAGAGGACCTCAGTTTGTGGCTCGCTTTTGGCGTGTGACAGGTTGGGAGTCCATTTGTCATTTTCGTCTGGTTATCATCCTGAGTCTAATGGACAGACTGAAAGAAAGTACCAGGAAGTTGAACAGTTTTTGCGTTGTTTTGTGGCGGACAATCAAGAGGTGTGGTCTGAGTTTCTGCCTCTCGCAGAATTTGCTCTTAACAATCATACATCCTCCTCTGCTGGGTGTCCTCCTTTTTTTTGTTGTATTGGGAGACATCCGTCTTTTGGTTCGTTCTCCAAATTGGGGTCGGCGGTGCCGGAGGAGTAGAATTTTTTCCGGTGATTTGGAGAGAGTTTGGACTAATGTACGTTGCAACCTTCAAGAGGCTAACAAGAAGTCCAAGAAGTATTTTAACAAGAAACGTAAGGAGGTTTTGTTTACTGTGGGTGACATGGTTTGGTTGTCCTCGAAGAACCTGCGGTTGAGGATTCCCTCTAAAAAACTGGGCCCTAAGTTTGTGGGTCCATTTAAGGTGCTTCAGGTTGTTAACCCATCTGCTGTTAGGTTGGATGTCCCTACTTCCTGGAAGATTAATCCTGTGTTTCATATTTCCTTGTTGAAAAAGGCTGATGTATCTGATAGAGACGCCACTGTCACAGTTCCTCCTGTGATGGAAGACGGCAAATATGAAATTTCTCGTATCTTGAATTCTAGATGGCATAGAGTGAGATTACTGTATCTTGTCTCTTGGAAGGGTTTCGGTCCCGAAGACAACTCCTGGGTAAGGACGGATGATGTCTCTGCTCCTAGGCTTGTTAAAGCTTTCCACAAGAGGTTTCTGGATAGGCCTGGGCCTGGAGGATCCGGAGGATCCTCATAAAAGAGGGGGCACTGTTAGAACCCTGTTTTTTCCATCTTGTGTTTTGACATCTGCCTTTATATTCCAGCTCCGCCCTTTTGGCTGTGCTGGACTTCAGTGTTTGACTGTTTCTCTAGCCAGGTGCTTCTGTGCCTTTCTCTGTCAGTTTGCTTGGTCTTTCTGGGACCTCTAGTACCTTTTTGTCAGTTTGTCTTTTTCTGTTCTGCAACAACTTCTCTGTTTAGGAGGTGTCCGATTTTTTGTCCCAGTCCTTAGTTCTTCTAGGGACTCCTCCCTTTATGCTATAGGTCTTCGTTCAGACTAGCCGAGGACTAAGGAGGCTGTTCACTAGGAACAGTCAGCCCGCTACATCGTAGAGATTCAGCTTAGTCTTACTGTAGGGACAGCTTTCCCCTATCTTTCCTTAGTTCATGTTGCAGATCATAACATGGAGTCTGAACTGAATACCGACGGCCTTGTTAATGCTGTTAGTCAATAACTGCCCTCTTCTGCTCACAAATCCTTCCCAACATCTGCAGTGTAGAGTTCCTGACGCGTGGGGACATAACACACCAGTCTGTGAGGAAGCTGCAAATGCTGCTGAAACACGGCAAGGGCGGCGGAAGCTGTAGGTGACTTTCTAAAATGGGCACACAGGCGGCGTACTTTAACAAGCAGATCCAGCAGCTCTGGGTAGGATTTGAGAAACCGCTGAAACACAAGGTTAAGCACATTAGCCAGGCATGGTACGTGTGTGAGCTCGCCTCGCCTCAGAGCCGCCACCAGGTTCCGGCCATTGTCACACCCCACCATGCCTGGCAGTAGGTTCAGCGGTATCAGACACAGATCTGCCTGCTGTTTCAGAGCTGTGCACAACTCTTCATCATTGTCACCTAAGCATATTAGCTTCAGCACAGCCTGTTGCCGCTTGGCCGAGGTAGTGCTGCAGTGCTTCCAGCTTGTGACTGATGTGGTCATTTTGGAGATGGAGGCTGAAGAGGAGGAGGAGGCTGAGGGGGATGAGGTGCAGGAGCTGTAGACTGTGGGGGCAACCCTGATTGACCTAAGGCCCGCAATCCTTGGCGTCGGAGGACGTGTTCCGTCTCAAGGTCCGACTGGGTCCTGGCTTCCACTATGTTAACCCTGTGTACCGTCAGCGAGATGTACCGTACCTGCCCACAAGCACTTGTCCACATGTCTGTGGTTAGGTGGACTTTCCCGGTAACTGCGTTGTTGAGGGCTTGGCTAATGTTTTGAAACACGAGTTTGCGTAATGCGGGGTTGGCACACCGGTAGAAATAGTGGCGGCTGGGGACAGAGTACCGAGGGACGGCCGCTGCCATCAGGTTGTGGAATGATTCCGTCTCCGTGAGCATAAAAGGAAACATTTCGAGTGCAAAAAGTCGCGAAATGTGGGAATTTAGTAGTGTGGTGTGTGTGGCGTTGGCTGCGTATTTGTGCTTGCGTTCCAAGGACTGGGGTATGGACAACTGAACGCTGTGCTGGGACAAGGATGTCGACATGCTTCCTGATGCTGCTACTTGAGAGTGTGCAACGAAAGGGCAAGAGGCATCTTTGCATGCACCATGGACAGGGGAGTGGCTTGCATGCACAACAGCGGAAGAAGCAGTGGTGCCACCCGCAGACACTGTTCCTGGACCCTGGGGTTTGGCCCACAAAGTCAGGTGCTTTGCTGCCATGTGCCTGATCATGCTGCTGGTGGTCAGGCTGGTAGTTTTGCCACCCCTGCTGATGCTGGCCTGGCAGGTGGTGCGAATGGCCTTTTTTTGGATTATCGGCAGAGTTTTTAAAAAACAACCAGACTCGGGAAGACCTAACAGTTGTACTGGCAACTGTTACGGATCCGGGTGGTGGAACCTCTGTGCTGCGGTGCAAGGAGGGACCAGAGGGGTGTAACTAGGTATCAACTCGGACTGACCAAGGTCACACGGTGGCTCAATCGACTCCGTGAACCAGGGAAGGACCGAGCAGAGGGACCAGGTGCTACTCTGGGCCAGTCCTTGTGTGAGAGCAGGTGACTCCCACAGGTCAGAAGGCAGGGACTGACCGGTACAGCAGATGAGCACGGCAGGCAGGCTGACGGGTGATCTGGGTAGACGGACTGGCAGACACCATGGGTAACTGGCAGGAGCCTCATGTTAGGCAGGCTGGTAGGCACGGCAGGTAACAAGCAGGAGCATGCAGGTAAGCTGACTGGTAGGCACGGCAGGTAACTGGTACGTTCCCCGGGTAGACCGACTAGCCTGGCCCATAGACAGACTGGCGGGTTAGGACCATAGGCAGACCGTCCGGCTGGAGAGTGTACTTGGCTGGCGGAGACAGGTAGCAGGTAAAGGCTCCGGATAAGCAGACTGGCCAAGCCCATAGACAGACTGGCAGGCTGGGCTGTGAGCAGACTATCGGGCTGGACTGGTAGTCAGGCTGGTGGACTGGACTGGTAGTCAGGCTGGCGGACTGGACTGGTAGTCAGGCAGGCGGACTGGACTGGTAGTCAGGCTAGCAGCAGGGCCTGAGGGCGGAAGCAGAGTTAGTACACAGAGCTACAACCTTGCACAGGCACCTCCATTTTGAAGGAGGTGCCTTTTATATGAGGAGTCCTCCGGCCATTGGCCGGGGACTGCTTAGGACGGCGCGCGGCCCCTTTAAGAGGGAGAGCGTGCGCCCTAAGCACAGTGCCTGGGAAGCTGCGCGCACCTGCAGCAGCAGCAGGAGAGCCGGAAGACACCGGGCCAGGAGCGCGGCGGTAAGGGGGACGCCGTCTCTGCCTGTCAGGGGGCAGAGACGCCGATGCTGCAGCAACTTCCTTCATGTTGGTGTTACTGGGAACGGTTGCCTGCCTTCTGTCTGCAGCCACCACACTGCCTCTTCCTGCCTTTTGGGGTGCTGTGCCTCCCTTCCCCTGTGTGCTGCTGTCCTTGCTCTGCATGTCCTCCTGCCAGGTTGGGTCAGTTACTAAATCATCCACCACCTCGTCCTCCACTTCTGCACCTTGGTCCTCCTCCTGACTTTCTGGAAATTGTGTCTCATCATCGTCCACCTCTTGTGACACTTTTCCCACCGTCGCCTTCATGTGACCGTGACTGCTCAAATGTTTGGGCATCTCTACATGCAATCTCTTCTTGCCCCGCTTCAAGTGGACCGGGCGAGAGGCCCGAATCTATAAATGGAAAAGTGAACACCTCCAAGTGTGGGATCAGTTGTCTCCGGGCACTCGGCATGGGGGAAGGAAGGAGGATCAGGATGAGGAATATGCAGTCCAGACTCATGGCTACTGAGTCTTGACGTGTGGAAGACAGGGTGGCGGTGGAGGTGGCAAAGTAACTGGATGCATTATCCGCTATCTAACCAACAACCTTTTGACACTGCTCTGGGTTCAATAGTGGTGTGCTGCAGTCCCCTAGGAATTGGGAGAGGAAGGTCGGGTGAGAATTTCAGCTTGCCCACGGCCTCGGCCTTGACCTCTGTATGCACCATCACCTTCACCATCACGTCCAGTTTCCCTTGCCACCCTCCTTGCCCATTTTAAATGGAAAACAATATCTTCCACGCTCACTACAACTGGCTGAATTTGGAGCGAAGTTATATGTGATTCGTGTGACGGAGAAACCACAGTTTTAAATACCTGGCCTGTAGGTAACTATTTTGAACAGCAAACCGGTGTCAAAAACTTTGCTGACACACTGAAATTGTTTTTAATGGAGGCCAAAAATGGCAGAATTTTCATAAAACGTATATGTGATCCATGTCATGGACAAACCACAATTTTAAATACCTGGCCTGTAGGTAACTATTTTGAACAGCAAACCGGTGTCAAAAACTTTGCTGACACACTGAAATTTTTTTTTAATGGAGGCCAAAAATGGCAGAATTTTCAGAAAATATATATGTGATCCGTGTCACGGACAAACCACAGTTTTAAATACCTGACCTGTAGGTAACTATTTTGAACAGCAAACCGGTGTCAAAAAATTTGCTGACACATTGAAATTTTTTTTTAATGTTGGCCAGAAATGGCAGAATTTACAGAAAATGCTTATGTGATCCGTGTGACCGGGTAACCACAGTTTTAAAATAACTGGCCTGTAGGTAACTATTTTGAACAGCAAACCAGTGTCAAAAACTTTGCTGACACACTGAAACAAATTTTTAATGGAGGCCAGAAATGGCAGAATTTTCATAAAACGTATATGTGATCCGTGTGACGGAGAAACCACAGTTTTAACCCCTTTAAAGCCCATGACGTATTAATATGCGTCTGTGCCCTGGGCTTTAAGAGCCTGACCCGTATTAATACGTCATATCTTTAATGCGGTACAGCGACCGAAGTCGCAGTGATCGCATTAAATTTCCGGCGCCATCCTACCTCTGGGTAGATGGCGCCGTCATCCCGGGTGGTGTCGCCGCCCCCCCGAACCAGCGATCGCTGTGATTGGCTGTTCAAATCTGAACAGTCAATCACAGCATTTCTCACTGTTTCCGGCAATGTGATTGCCGGAAACAGTGATCTGCAGCCTAAGAGCACCGATCCTAGGCTGTTGCTATGACACCTCAGCCCTGGACCCAAAGCGCTAAGATCGGTGCGATCGCGCGGTGATAGGGCGGTCATGGGGTGGTGACTCGCTTGTGACCTGCCTGTCACTTCCCCATGACCCCCTGTAATGTGATCCAAGCCCCCAAACTGCTGTGATTGGAGCGATCGATGATGACATCGATCACTCAAATCAGAGTACCTGAATATAGGTGACCGGGCGGTCACAGGGAGGTGTCACCTCCATGTGACCCCCTGTGGTGCGTGCTCTGCCCCAGCCATGTCTGATTGGTGCGATCAATGTCTCCTGCTCCGGGCTCCCGGTCTCCTGCTCCAGGCTCCCGGTCACCAGCGCCGGTCTCCTGCTCCGGGCTCCGTCTCCTGTTCCGGTCCTGCTGCTGATCCTGCTGACCCCTTGGTAAGTCCATCTCTGATCTCCCCTCATCCACCCCAATCCCCCTCTCCCAACTCCCCCGTCTTTTTACCCCCCTTCCCACCCCAATCCCCCTCACCCCAGTGTCCCTGTTAATTCTCTCGGTTCTGGTCTCCAGCTCCAGTACCGGTCTCCTGCTCCGGGCTCCTGGTCTCCTGCTCCAGGCTCCCGGTCTCCTGCTCCGGGTCTTCTGTTCCAGTCCTGCTGACCCTTTCGTAAGTCCATCTCTGCTCTCCCCTCAGCCACCCCAATCCCCCTCTCCCAACCCCCCTGTCTTTTTACCCCCCTTCCCACCCAAATCCCCCTCACCCCAGTGTCCCTGTTAATTCTCTTGGTTCTGATCTCCAGCTCCAGTACTGGTCTCCTGCTCCGGGCTCCCGGTCTCCTGCTCCGGGCTTCCAGGCTTCCAGTCACCAGCGCCGGGCTCCTGGTCACCAGCGCCGGGCTCCCGGTCTCCTGCTCCGGGCTTCCAGGCTTCCAGGTCACCAGCGCCAGGCTCCCGCTCCGGGCTCCCGTTCACCAGCGCCGGGCTCCTGCTCCGGGCTCCCGGTCACCAGCGCCGGTCCTGCTGCTGAAAGAAGAACAGAGAAGAGTTTGGTAAGTCATCTCTGATCTCCCCTCCACCCCAATTCCCCTCTTCCCACTCTCCACACATCCGTGTGCACATCCAGCAGCCGCCGAGTGTTGATCGGTGACATAGTTCACCAATCCACACTCGTGCTCGCTGTTTGCACCACAGACAGTATTTCCTTTTTCCACACACTCTAAATAAAGTACTGACACACACATACTCTAAATAAAGTATTGACACACACGCACCACATACATAACAAAAATTGTCCCGCTCATCCCAAACTCGCTATTCAACGGAGGAGGCATCTGCTTTTCTTGCCTCCGACACTGACAGCGAGGGCGAGGATGCCACATTTCTTTATTTTTCCGACGTCTCATCGTCTTCCTCCTCCTCTTCTTCCTCCTCTTCCTCTTCCTCCTCAGGTGCTGCTGGACTGCCCCGCAGTCATCGCAGGAGAGAAGATGATCCAGCGCCGACCCACTACTGACCCCGTATGGACCTTGCCCCCCGAAAATTATGAGCCACTGATTCCTGATTTCGTGGCGGAATCAGGAATAAATTTTGACACCACCGGCCTCACAGAACTAGACTTTTTCAAAGTCTTTTTCTCTGAGGATTTTGTAAACCTCATGGTGGGCCAAACTAATTTATACGCTCATCAATTTTTGGAACAAAACCCCTCTTCATCATTTTCTAACTGGTGTCCTGTAGACATAGTAGAAATGATGAAGTTTTGGGGCCTGGTCCTTCTTATGGGGTTCCTGAAGAAGCCAGAGCTTCGGCAATACTGGAGTGTTGACGTTTTGTATAACACTCCAGTGTTCCGAATGGTCATGATCTGCAGACGCTTTCAGGCCATCCACAAGTTCTTGCATTACCAAGATAATGCAAGGTGTCCTGCACGCGATGACCCGAACTTTGATCGTCTTTTCAAAGTTCGGCCGATCATCGAACACTTCAACAACAAGTTTGCTGAAGTGTACCTGCCCCAAAGGGACATCTGCGTGGATGAGTCCTTAATCTCTTTTAAGGGGTGGCTTGGATTCCGGCAGTACCTGCCCAGTAAGAGGGCAAGGTATGGGATCAAGCTGTATAAACTTTGTGCGAGTACCACAGGGTACACTCACAAGTTTAGAGTTTATGAAGGGAAGGACTCCCAGATTGAACCCCCTGAATTCCCCCCTGTTGTGGGAGTGAGTGGGAAAATTGTGTGGGACTTGGTGCACCCACTGCTGGATAAAGGTTATCACCTGTACGTGGATAACTTTTATACAAGTATCCCGCTCTTCAAGTCCCTCTCTGCGCGACATACCGCAACCTGCGCTACTGTCCACAAAAATCAGAGAGGCCTCCCAAAGACGCTAATTGGGCAGCTGCTCAGAAGGGGTGAGAGCAGAGCCTAATGTAGCAACCACCTGCTGGTGGTCAAGTACAAGGACAAGAGGGATGTCCTTTTCTTGACCACCATACATGGGGATGGCAGCACCCTCAGCACTGTACGAGGTTCCACTACACAGGTCGCCAAACCAGACTGTAGTGGGGTACAACAAGTACATGCGGGGAGTTGATCTCTCTGAGCAAGTCCTCCAGCCGTACAGTGCTTTAAAAAAGGCCAAGGTATGGCATAAGAAGCTGGCCGTGCACATTGTACAGACGGCAATGCACAACGCTTTCCTTCTGTCACAATGCGCAGGCCAGACTTCTACGTCGTATCTTCACTTTCAGGAGACAGTTATCAAGGCCCTGATATTTGGCAGCGGTGACGGAGCAGGCCCTAGTAGTTCCGGAACTGAAGGACCTCGAATTATACCAGGCCAGCATTTCCCAGGGGAGATCCCTCACAGCGGAAAAAAAGGAAAGTCACAAAAGAGGTGCCGAGTGTGTTATAAAAGGGGACACCATTTATCAATGTGACACCTGCCCTGACAAACCTGGCCTGTGCATGAAAGACTGCTTCAAATGGTACCATACTTCCATGGACTATTAAATTAATTTCTGACGTATGACAACCTGACGAACACTACACAGCTGACGTAGTGTTCGTCAGGTTGTCATACGTCAGTTGTGTAGTGTTCGTCAGGTTGTCCTACACAACTGACGTATGACACTACATTATAAAATTCAAAAATCAGCTACCACTTCCAAAAAGGGGGCACTTATTGGGCATTTCCACTGTTTAGGCACATCAGGGGCTCTGAGAACGTGACATGACGCCCGCAGACCATTTTATCAAAGTCTGCATTCAAAAGCGTCACTCCTTCCCTTCCAAGCCCTGACATGCGCCCAAACAGTAGTTTTCTCCAACACATGGGGTATCTGCGTACTCAGGAGAAATTGTACAACAACGTATGGGGTGCAGTTTCTCCTGGTACCCTTGTGAAAATATTTTTTTTTTGCATTTTTGTGGAAAAATTTTTATTTTTTTTATTTTCACAAGTCAACATTATAATTTTTTGTGAAGCACCTGGGGGTTCAATGGGCTCACCACACATCTAGATAAATTCATTGGGGTCTAGTTTCCAAAAAGGGGGCACTTATTGGGCATTTCCACTGTTTAGGCACATCAGGGGCTCTGAGAACGTGACATGACTCCCACAGACCATTCCATCAAAGTTTGCATTCAAAAGCGTCACTCCTTCCCTTCCGAGCCCTGACATGCGCCCAAACAGTAGTTTTCTCTAACAGATGGGGTATCTGCATACTCAGGAGAAATTGCACAACAACTTTTGGTGTCCAATTTCTCCTAGTACCCTCGTGAAAATAAAAATATTGCGGCTAAAAGATCGTTTTTGTGGAAAAAAATGTTTTGTTTTTTTTCACGGCTCTACGTCATAAACCTTTGCAAAACAATTTGGGGTTTAAAGTGCTCACCACACATCTAAATAAGTTCCTTAAGGGGTCTAGTTTCCAAAATGGGGTCACTTGTGGGGGGTTTCCACTGTTTAGGCACATCAGGGGCTCTCCAAACGCAACATGGGGTCCGCTGTCAATTCCAGCGAGTTTTAAATTGAAAATGTCAATAGGCGCTACTTCCGTTCCAAGCCCTGCTGTGTGCTCAAACAATGGTTTTCCCCCACATATTAGATATCGGCGTACTCAGTAAAAATTGCACAACAACTTTTGAGCTCCAATTTCTCCTGTGACCCTTGTGAAAATAAAAAAATTGGGGCCTAAAATAAAATGTTAGTGAAAAAAAGTTAAAGGGTTAATAAACTTTTTGAATGTGGTTTTGAGCACCTTGAGGGGTGCAGTTTTTAGAATGGTGTCACTTTTGGGTATTTTATGTCATATAAACCCCTCAAAGTGACTTCAAATGTAATGTGGTCCCTAAAAAAAATGGTTTTGTAAATTTTGTTGGAAAAATGAGAAATCGCTGGTCAACTTTTAACCCTTATAGCTCCCTAATAAAAAAAAATTTTGGTTCCTAAATTGTGCTGATGTAAAGTAGACATGTGGGAAATGTTATTCATTAACTATTTTGTGTGACATATCTCTCTGATTTAAGGGCATAAAAATTAAAAGTTTGAAAATTGCAAAATTTTAAAAATTTTCGCAAAATTTCCATTTTTTCACAAATAAACGCAAGTGATAGCAAAGACATTTTACCACAATCATGAAGTACAATATGTCATGAAAAAACAATCTCAGAATCAGGGGGATCCGTTGAAGCGTTCCAGAGTAATTACCTCATAAAGTGACAGTGGTCAGAATTGAAAAAATTGGCCTGGTCATTAACGTGCAAACCACCTTGGGTTGTAAAGGGGTTAAATACCTGGCCTGTAGGTAACTATTTTGAACAGCAAACTGGTATCAAATACTTTGCTGACACACTGAAATTTTTTTTTAATGGAGGCCAGAAATGGCAGAATTTTCTGAAATTGTATATGTGATCCGTGTCACGGACAAACCACAGTTTTAAATACCTGGCCTGTAGGTAACAATTTTGAACAGCAAACCGGTGTCAAAAACTTTGCTGACACACTGAATTTTTTTTTTAATGGAGGCCAGAAACGGCAGAATTTACAGAAAACGTATATGTGATCCGTGTCACGGACAAACCACAGTTCTAAATACCTGGCCTGTAGGTAACTATTTTGAACAGCAAACTGGTGTCAAAAACTTTGCTGACACACTGAATTTTTTTTTAATGGAGGCCAGAAATGGCAGAATTTACAGAAAACGTATATGTGATCCATGTCACAGACAAACCACAGTTTTAAATACCTGGCCTGTAGGTAACGATTTTGAACAGCAAACCGGTGTCAAAAACTTTGCTTACACATTGAAATTTTTTTTTAATGGTGGCCAGAAATAGCAGAATTTACAGAAAAGTATTTGTGATCCGTGTGATGGAGAAACCACAGTTTTAAATAGCTTGCCTGTAGGTAACTATTTTAAACAGCAAACCAATGTAGCGTCGGCGTCCCTGCCTCCTGCTAGGCAGGGACGCCGTTCCCCTCACCTCTCCGCTCCGTGCCCGGCGGCTTCCTCCCGCTCTGCTGGCAGCGCGCACTGCTTCCCGGCCTCTGTGCTTAGGGCGCGCGCGCTCCCCCTCTCTTAAAGGGGCCGCGCGCACCGTCCTAAGGAGTCCCCGGCCAATGGCCGGAGGACCTCACCATATATAAGGCACCTCCTCCAAAATGGAGGTGCCCGAGCAATGTTGTTGCAAAGCCTTTCAACTCTGCTTCAGCCCTCAGGTCCCGTTTCCAGTTACCTGCCAGTTACCTGCCAGTCACCTGCCAATCACCTGCCAGATTCCAGCCTGTTACTTATCTATCTGCGGTCCGACAGCCTGCCTACCAGCCCTGCCAGTCTGTCTATGGATCAGTCTGCCCGCTCACCTGGGAGCGCTCACCTACTACCTGTCTGCTAGCCTACCTGGAGGCTCCGCCGTCATGTGCTGTGACCACCAGCCTGTCCAGAGACTCTTGCCCGGTCACGTGGGAGCGCTCACCTACTACCTGTCTGCTAGCCTACCTGGAGGCTCCGCTGTCACGTGCTGTGACCACCTGCCTGTCCAGAGACTCTTGCCCGCTCACTTGGGAGCGCTCACCTGCTACCTGCCTGTTAGCCTACCTGGAGGCTCCGCCGTCACGTGCTGTGACCACCTGCCCGTCCAGAGACTCTTGCCCGCTCACCTGGGAGCGCTCACCTGCTACCTGCCTGTTAACCTACCTGGAGGCCCTGCCGTCACCTGCCGTGACCACCAGCCTGTCCAGAGACTCTTGCCCGCTCACCTGGGAGCGCTAACCTGCTTCCTGCCTGCTAGCCGACCTGGAGGCTCTGCCGTCACTTGCCGTGACCACCCGCCTGTCAAGAGACTGTCCCCGTCACTTGCCGTGACCTCCTGCCCTTCTACCCAGAGACTGTCCCCGTCACTTGCCGTGTCCTCCTGCCCTTCTACCCAGAGACTGTCCCCGTCACTAGCCGTGACTACCTGCCCGCCTTCCCTGGGAGCCACCCGCTTCCTTACAAGGACTGCCCCCTTGTATAGTTGCTCAGAGGTTCCACCTCCCAGACACGTTACAACCAGTGTCAAAATCTTTGCTGACACACTGGAAATTTTTTTAATGGAGGCCAGAAATGGCAGAATTTTCATAAAACGTATATGTGATCCGTGTGATGGAGAAACCACAGTGTTAAATACTTGGCCTGTAGGTAACTATTTTGAACAGCAAACCAGTATCAAAAACTTTGCTGACACACTGAAATTTTTTTCAATGGAGGCCAGAAACAGCGGAATTTACAGAAAACGTATATGTGATCGGTGTCACGGATAAACCACAGTTCTAAACACCTGGCCTGTAGGTAACTATTTTGAACAGTAAACTGGTGTCAAAAACTTTGCTGACACACTGAAATTTTTTTTTAATGTAGGCCAGAAATGGCAGAATTTACAGAAAATGTATATATGGTCTGTGTCACGGACAAACCACAGTTCTAAATACCTGGCCTGTAGGTAACTATTTTGAACAGCAAACCAGTGTCAAAATCTTTGCTGACACACTGAAAAAATTTTTTAATGAAGGCCAGAAATGGCAGAATTTTCATAAAACGTATATGTGATCCGTGTGACGGAGAAACCACAGTGTTAAATACCTGGCCTGTAGGTGCCTATTTTGAACAGCAAACCGGTGTCAAAAACTTTGCTGACACATTGAATTTTTTTTTTAATGGAGGCCAGAAACGGCAGAATTTACAGAAAACCTATATGTGATCCATGTCACAGACAAACCACAGTTTTAAATACCTGGCCTGTAGGTAACTATTTTGAACAGCAAACCAGTGTCAAAAACTTTGCTGACACACTGAAATTTTTTTTTAATGGTGGCCAGAAATAGCAGAATTTACAGAAAACATATATGTGATCTGTGTGATGAAGAAACTACAGTTTTAAATAGCTGGCCTGTAGGTAACTATTTTAAACAGCAAACCAGTGTCTTAAACTTTGCTGACACACTGAAACAAATTTTTAATGGAGGCCAGAAACGGCAGAATTTACAGAAAACATATATGTGGTCCATGTCACAGACAAACCACAGTGTTAAATACCTGGCCTGTAGGTAACTATTTTGAACAGCAAACTGGTATCAAATACTTTGCTGACACACTGAAAATTTTTTTTAATGGAGGCCAAAAATTGCAGAATTTTCTGAAATTGTATATGTGATCCGTGTGACGGACAAACCACAGTTTTAAATACCTGGCCTGTAGGTAACTATTTTGAACAGCAAACTGGTGTCAAAAACTTTGCTGACACATTGAATTTTTTTTTTAATGGAGGCCAGAAATGCCAGAGTTTACAGAAAACGTATATGTGATCCTTGTGATGGAGAAACCACAGTTTTAAATACCTGGCCTGTAGGTAACTATTTTGAACAGCAAACTGGTGTCAAAAACTTTGCTGACACACTGAAATTTTTTTAATAGAGGCCAGAAATGGCAGAATTTACAGAAAACGTATATGTGGTCCGTATCATAGACAAACCACAGTTCTAAATACCTGGCCTGTAGGTAACTATTTTGAACAGCAAACCGGTGTCAAAAACTTTGCTGACTCATTGAATTTTTTTTTAATGGAAGCCAGAAACGGCAGAATTTACAGAAAATGTATATGTGATCCGTGTCACAGACAAACCACAGTTTTAAATACCTGGCCTGTAGGTAACTATTTTGAACAGCAAACCGGTGTCAAAAACTTTGCTGACACACTGAATTTTTTTTTAATGGAGTTTAGAAACGGCAGAATTTACAGAAAATGTATATGTGATCCGTGTCACGGACAAACCACAATTTTAAATACCTGGCCTGTAGGTAACTATTTTGAGCAGCAAACCAGTGTCAAAAACTTTGCTGACACATTGAATTTTTTTTTTTAATGGAGGCCAGAAATGCCAGAGTTTACAGAAAACGTATATGTGATCCTTGTGACGGAGAAACCACAGTTTTAAATACCTGGCCTGCAGGTAACTATTTTGAACAGCAAACCGGTATCAAATACTTTGCTGACACAATGAAATTTTTTTTAATGGAGGCCAGAAATGGCAGAATTTACAGAAAATGTATATGTGGTCTGTGTCACGGACAAACCACAGTTCTAAATACCTGGCCTGTAGGTAACTATTTTGAACAGCAAACCGGTGTCACAAACTTTGCTGACACATTGAATTTTTCTTTTATTGGAGGCCAGAAACGGCAGAATTTACAGAAAACCTATATGTGATCCGTGTCACAGACAAACCACAGTTTTAAATACCTGGCCTGTAGGTAACTATTTTGAACAGCAAACCAGTGTCAAAAACTTTGCAGACACACTGAAATTTTTTTTAATGGTGGCCAGAAATAGCAGAATTTGCAGAAAACGTATATGTGATCCGTGTGATGAAGAAACTACAGTTTTAAATAGCTGGCCTGTAGGTAACTATTTTAAACAGCAAACTAGTGTCATAAACTTTGCTGACACACTGAAACAAATTTTTAATGGAGACCAGAAACGGCAGAGTTTACAGAAAACATATATGTGGTCCATGTCACAGATAAACCACAGTTTTAAATACCTGGCCTGTAGGTAACGATTTTGAACAGCAAACCGATGTCAAAAACTTTGCTTACACATTCAAATTTTTTTTTAATGGTGGACAGAAATAGCAGAATTTACAGAAACGTATTTGTGATCCGTGTGATGGAGAAACCACAGTTTTAAATAGCTTGCCTGTAGGTAACTATATTAAACAGCAAACCAGTGTCACAATCTTTGCTGACACACTGGAAATGTTTTTTAATGGAGGCCTGAAATGGCAGAATTTTCAGAAAACGTATATGTGATCCGTGTCATGGACAAACAACAGTTTTAAATGCCTGGCCTGCAGGTAACTATTTTTAACAGCAAACTGGTGTCATAAACTTTGCTGACACACTGAAACAAATTATTTGGAGGTCAGAAATGGCAGAAATTTCATAAAACGTATATGTGATCCGTGTGACGGAGAAACCACAGTGTTAAATACCTGGCCTGTAGGTAACTATTTTGAACAGCAAACTGGTGTCAAAAACTTTGTTGACACACTGAAAATTTTTTTTAATGGAGGCCAGAAATGGCAGAATTTACGGAAAACGTATATGTGGTCCGTGTCACAAACAAACCACAGTTCTAAATACCTGGCCTGTAGGTAACTATTTTGAACAGCAAACTGGTGTCAAAAACTTTGCTGACACACTGAAATTTTTTTCTAATGGAGGCCAGAAATGGCAGAATTCACAGAAAACGTATATGTGGTCCGTGTCATGGACAAACCACAGTTTTAAATGCCTGGCCTGCAGGTAACTATTTTGAACAGCAATCTGGTGTCATAAACTTTGCTGACACACTGAAACAAATTTTTAATGGAGGCCAGAAATGGCAGAAATTTCATAAAACGTATATGTGATCCATGTGATGGAGAAACCACAGTGTTAAATACCTGGCCTGTAGGTAACTATTTTAAACAGCAAACCAGTGTCATAAACTTTGCTGACACACTGAAACAAATTTTTAATGGAGGCCAGAAATGGCAGAATTTACAGAAAACGTATATGTGGTCCGTATCACGGACAAACCACAGTTCTAAATACCTGGCCTGTAGGTAACTATTTTGAACAGCAAACCGGTGTCAAAAACTTTGCTGACTCATTGAATTTTTTTTTTAATGGAAGCCAGAAACGGCAGAATTTACAGAAAACGTATATGTGATCCGTGTCACAGACAAACCACAGTTTTAAATACCTGGCCTGTAGGTAACTATTTTGAACAGCAAACTGGTGTCAAAAACTTTGCTGACACACTGAATTTTTTTTTAATGGAGTTCAGAAACGGCAGAATTTACAGAAAATGTATATGTGATCCGTGTCATGGACAAACCACAATTTTAAATACCTGGCCTCTAGGTAACTATTTTGAGCAGCAAACCAGTGTCAAAAACTTTGCTGACACATTGAATTTTTTTTTTTAATGGAGGCCAGAAATGCCAGAGTTTACAGAAAACGTATATGTGATCCTTGTGATGGAGAAACCACAGTTTTAAATACCTGGCCTGCAGGTAACTACTTTGAACAGCAAACCGGTATCAAATACTTTGCTGACACAATGAAAATTTTTTTAATGGAGGCCAAAAATGGCAGAATTTTCTGAATTTGTGTATGTGATCCGTGTGACGGACAAACCACAGTTTTAAAAACCTGGCCTGTAGGTAACTATTTTGAACAGCAAACTGGTGTCAAAAACTTTGCTGACACACTGAAATTTTATTTTAATGGAATCCAGAAACGGCAGAATTTACAGAAAATTTATATGTGATCCGTGTCACGGACAAACCACAGTTTTAAATACCTGGCCTGTAGGTAACTATTTTGTGCAGCAAACCGGTGTCAAAAACTTTGCTGACACATTGAATTTTTTTTTAATGGAGGCCAGAAATGACAGAGTTTACAGAAAACATATATGTGATGCTTGTGACGGAGAAACCACAGTTTTAAAAACCTGGCCTGTAGGTAACTATTTTGAACAGCAAACCGGTATCAAAAACTTTGCTGACACACTGAAACAAATTTTTAATGGAGGCCAGAAATGGCAGAATTTTCATAAAACGTATATGTGATCCGTGTGACGGAGAAACCACAGTGTTAAATACCTGGCCTGTAGGTAACTATTTTGAACAGCAAACCGGTATCAAATACTTTGCTGACACACTGAATTTTTTTTTTAATGGAGGCCAGGAACGGCAGAATTTACAGAAAACGTATATGTGATCTGTGTCACGGACAAACTACTATTTTAAATACATGGCCTGTAGGTAACTATTTTGAACAGCAAACCGGTGTCAAAAACTTTACTGACACACTGAAATTTTTTTTTAATGGAGGCCAGAAATGGCAGAATTTACAGAAAACGTATATGTGGTCCGTGTCACGGACAAACCACAGTTCTGAATACCTGGCCTGTAGGTAACTATTTTGAACAGGAAACTGGTGTCAAAAACTTTGCTGACACTTTGAAAAAATGTTGTAATGGAGGCCAGAAATGGCAGAATTTACAGAAGACGTATATGTGATCCCTGTGACGGAGAAACCACAGTTTTAAATACATGGATTTTTAACGCTGTAATATGGAAAGGACCTGGCTGTATTCTGCAGTGCCAACAAGCAAATGGCGCAGAAAAACAGTGTTCTCTGGATTGCTTTTTAAGCAAATAATGAGGATTAAGATAAAAAAAAAATGAGTTCTGGCCCCTGAGACCTGGGCCTATGTCTAGAAATGTGTAGCAGCAGCAGGCAGAACTGGAATGGAGCCCCTTGTGCTATATGCACTGCAGTCTGCTATATACACTGCCTGCCTGCCTATATACACTGCCTGCCTGATATCTCTGCAGATGGATTAATCCTCAGAAAGACCGTTTGTTGAGATGAATATGTGTAATATACTTGTTTTCTACCTACACTACCTAATAAACAAGCAAATCTCTCCCTAGCTCAACAGCACCTCTCCCTACACTGCCTGATTGCGGAGTAGAAGTAACGAGCACGGCGGCACCAAGTCTGATATACACCTGATGAAGCTGTGCGGCCAGCCAATCACTGTAATGCCACAACCAACATGGATGCGGCATTACAGTGAGTGTCAGGAAATCTCTGCATGTTCATTGGTGCTCTTAAGTGCGCCAAACATGCAGGTAGGGGACCCGAGCATCCGCCTGAGCATCTCGCAAGTACTCGGCGAGCTCCGAGCATCTCGAGTACTGAGATGCTCGGGCGAGTACTGAGTACTTGCGAGTATGCTCGCTCATCACTACTGTTCACCCATTCTATACCATGGGCATCAGAAGTGTACTCCAAACAGTCACAGAGTCAAGAAGAGGAAAGCATCTGCACCAATGCCCAAATTTTTTTTAGCTTGGATTCTGGGCAGGACGAAATAGGGACTGAGCAGGTTCCTAATCCTCGTTACCAGACGTTAACCGCAGGGGAGGGAGGTGATCCCGATGAGACTCAGATACCTGAGGCTGATGCGGACTGTACTGTGCTGTCAGGGCAACAAGAGGAGAAGGGTCACTGTGAGGGCGAGGAATGGGAAAACACATTGGATGATGACGAGGTTGAAGATCCTACTTGGAGTGAACCCAGAGTAACGCAACCGAGTAGCTCATCTGAGGAGGTAGAGGAGGAAGACGAGGAGGTTACATTTCGCCATACAGTACAAGCACGGAATGATGCAAGCACGAGGAGCACTGCATCCTTAGCCACAACCGTGGCTGTGGCCAGCAGCGGTCACGGGTCTGCAGCTCGCAGGGGCGGCAAGGGTTGCTTAGCATGGGCCTTTTTTTGTCAGCGCAAAGGATGAGCCAACTCACATTATCCACAAACTTTGCAATAAAAAAATCAGTAGAGACAAAAACTGCAATAATTTGACTGCTACATGCATGAACGTTCACATGCTCAAACAACATGCGTTACGCTGGGAATCTCACTGAAATGCAGACCAGCGCACCTCAACCACCATCAGCTGCCCCATCAAACGCATCCACTGCTTCTTCCTCCTCATCTGTTACCGTGCCAAGTATTGTCCTTAACAAGGAGGTGGGCACTGCTATGAAATAATAAATGTTATGGGGTGCTATAGTAACCTGATATAGTTACATAATATAAGAAAGAAGAGAAAAGACTCAGGATATACAACCATGCACACCCAATATTAGAAAAATGAAAAAATCTTTATTACATGATTACAGACTGACAGCACAGAAAAATAATAAAAACAATTAAAAACAGACAAAGCATAGCAATATTCATAGGGGAGGAATAATGTAGTGTTCCAAAGTAATAAATCCCCCTAAAGCCACAGGTATCATTTAATATAATATATTTACCATCTCATAATACAATAAGGCTTATTGACCAAGCTATGTCACCCTAATGAAGGGTGGCACAGTACCACTAGACCAAATATGGATAATAAACCACGTACTCCCAAATAATCGGACCATACATAATAATAAATAGATCAAAGAATAGAGGAATGAGTGGAAGTAGTAGTCTGCTTAAACTAGGGGCCCTTGTAATATCAGCGTATGTCAAAACATATCATCCCACCTGGTATACGATATGGGATCATGAATGAAGGCCCTATATATAACCAAGCAGACACTCTTAAGTGGTCAAAGGAAAAGGTCAAAAATAATAAAGTGACATAGTTACCTGTCGGCACCAGAGACCCTACGCGTTACGCTGCTAGACCGCAGCTTCGTCAGGGGTATGTTGTCAGTGGACACATGTGTATATTAAATAGTCTATCCAATTTAGTGTGATTCCCTTCAGGTGAAAATAAATACCCTCACTAAGTCTCTCCAGTATCGTGGCGGATCGAACGATCATTTCCTGTTTCCACAGCGTGTGGCCCACGTGCTATGGTATGACACAACCGGAATTGAATAAGACGTCATATCCGGTCGGCGAAGCGCCGCCCCTTCCTATCACTCATGCGTTCCACCCAGACGCCATGGTGGAACGCAACCGGAACTAGACAGGAAACATCATATCCGGTTCTAGGAGCCGCCCCCATTGGGATCGCACGGGACATGGTCCCACAGCCACAAAAAAGAAAACAAAAAACAAGGCGCAAAAAACATATATATATGTAAATAAACACCCCCGGAAGTAGCGCGTCCGCTACAAAAAATGCACCGGTACAGAGACAAGAGGGCTAGCCCTAATCAAGAAAAATGCCTGACTAGGCCAAGAACAAGATGAAAGATGTAATTAGAATCAGAAAGTCACCAAATATGCATAAGAGTGTGACCAATCATGACAATGCAAACATAGACATAAGACAAACCAACCACAAATGAACATAAAACAGACAACAATCATATACAGATTGTGGGCCATTACAAGGTGGCTGATAAAGTCTAATGACAATACATATAATATGCATATAGATGTAAGGGCATGGCATTTGCAATGATGACCAGAGATTAGCTTGTTGTAAAATTAAAATTAAAATTAAGGAGATACACAAGCCAGCCACACGAGAGGAGATAACCGGAAAAATGGAGGAGAAAGAGAAAGGAGGAAACCAAAGGGCCCTCAATCCAAAACGGGACTCTAACAGAAAGGATACCATGGGAATTTAAGCCAAGTAACCAGTAAATTAAAAGTCCTCATTTATACCCCTAGGGGCCACTGTATCAAGAACAAAAATCCACCTTGATTCAGATCTCAGTAGATCCTTAGTGTGATCCGGGTTACGTAAATTAGGCCTCATTTTTTGAAGACCCGTAACTCGCATTTTATTAGGGCTACCAGAATGGCATTGGAAAAAGTGCAGGGCCACTGATGAGATGGCTCTGCCCTTTTTCAAATCCTGTTCAGCAAGATGGATGTTAGAGACATGTTGCTGTACCCGTCTACGGAGTTCCTGCGACGTTTGGCCTACATAAACCTTCGGACAGGGACAGGTCAATGCATATACAACATTTGTAGACCTGCAATTGATAAAGTCCCTCAAAGGATATTGATGGTTGTCAGTCGGATTAGTGAAAATTTTTCCAGATAAGAAGAATGGACAAGCAGAACAGTCGCCACAAGGGAATGAACCCTTAAATTTACTACCGCCCGAAGTACTACAAGTGGGGCGTGTATAATGACTATGCATAAGTTTATCCCTTAAATTAGGGGCGCGTCTAGCCGTCAACAACGGTCTCTCTGGTACAATGCTAGAAAGACGACTATCCGTTTTAAGTATATTCCAATGTTTCCGAAACAGACTACCCACTTCATTCCATTGATTATTGAACCTAGTAAAAAATCTAATCTGTGTATCCTCCATATTAACACGCGATTGTAGCAACATCTCCCGTGGCTTGACCAAAACCTTCTGATGAGCCTTGGAGATTACCGCTTTAGGATATCCACGTTCCCGAAAGCGTGAGGTTAAATTTCTGGCCTCGGTTTTGTAGTCCTCCTGTGTTGTACAGTTCCTTTTGGCCCTTGAGAACTGTCCCACCGGTATGCTGTATCTCAAGTTTCTAGGATGAAAACTTTGGTAGTGTAGGAGACTATTAGTAGCAGTAGATTTCCTATGTAATTTCGATACAAGTGAGTCACCCACTTTTCTGATCTCCAAATCCAAGAAGTTAACTGCAGAGGAAGATATACAGTGGGTAAGATGAATGTTAAAATCATTTACGTTCAGCCTATCAATGAATGCAAGTGCCTCAGTTTCCGTGCCCGTCCAGATAATCAGAATGTCATCTATAAAGCGTAACCATTTAAAGACCCCCCGGTTGTATGCCTGTGAGGGGTACACGTGTGTGTCCTCCCACCAACCCAAGAAAAGGTTGGCAAAGGAGGGCGCACAACGCGCCCCCATGGCAGTCCCAGAGATTTGTCGATAGAAGATATGATCAAACACAAAATAATTGTGAGTAAGAATGAAGTTCAAGAGGTCCACAATAAAAGAGTCATGTAGGCGATTACCTCCACTTGTAGCATTCAGGAAATAAAGAACTGCCGCTATGCCATCTTTATGGGCTATATTTGAATATAGCGATTCAACGTCAACAGTGATGAGTAAAAAGTGGTCAGGTAAACAAAGAGAGGTAAGAGTCCGTATCAGATGAGATGAGTCCCTGAGATAAGAGGGTAAACTGGTAACGAGGGGCTGCAAGAAAAAATCTATGTAAATACATGCCTTCTCACAAATACTTCCTATACCTGACACAATAGGTCGACCCGGTGGACATTCCAGATTTTTGTGGACTTTGGGCAAAATATAGAAAGTGGGTATGGAGGGTTTCCTCACTATCATAAATTCCCTCTCTTGTTTATTAATAGTTCCCATAGAAAAAGCCTTCAAGAGTAGTCGTTCAAGCTTAGCCGAGAAGACCTGTGTGGGGTCCGAAGGAAGTCTCAAATAAAATCTGGTGTTATTAAGCTGTCTATGTACTTCAGCAGTGTACATACCACGAGGCCATAAGACGATGTTGCCCCCCTTGTCTGCTTCCTTTATCAGGAATTCCTGGTTTTTCTGCAGACAGAGGAGGGCACGTCTCTCCATAGTGTTTAAATTTTGATGAGATATTTTATTAACAGGTAATCTCCTAATCTCATCTTTCATAACCTCAAAAAATGTAGAAACTGCTGGAACCAAAGACAAAGATGGTAAAATGTTAGATGGTGATCGATGCGGAAACTTTTTCCTACCTTGATAAGACTGATTGTCCTCAAGAAGTTCAAGTAAGTCTCGGAAGACCTGTTTATCAGTGGGGGAGGAGAGGTCTGAGAATAAATCAGATTTAGTATAGATGACCTTAAGAATAATTCTCCTACAAAAAAGATATAAGTCTTTTAGCAAGATAAATTTATCAACCGGTACCATGGGAGAGAAAGAAAGACCCTTCTGTAATACAGACCTTTCAACATCATTTAATGTATAAGAAGAAAGGTTGATAATCTGAAGTTGGTCAGAATTTTGACTTAGAATCTGTTTCTCTTCTTGTATGTCCTGGTGGCCATGGTCCTCACAGAATGTGATCCTGTTTTTTTGCTGCCGTTGCTTATGTTTCCCCCGTCTCGTCCGCCGTCGGTGTCGCTCGTGTCTGGGCTTAAAAAATGATCACTATGGCCTATACTTGACAAAGAACCTCCTTCCATGTATTTGACAGATGAAAGTTTGCGCAAATTACCCCTATGTTTCCATTTATAGGCTTGATTCCTATCATAGTCGGCTTTATCCCTATTTAACTTGGCTCTTTTCCTCTCCATGGTATCCTTATCAAAACGATCAATGGTGTCCCTCAATTTGGTTTGAAAGGGCACTATAAATTTGTTATAATCATATTTGGACATCTGAGTTTCCAATATTTAATACGAATTTTCAATGTCTGAAAGAGATCCCTGTCATGTTGGATTAACATATTGACTAGGACATTGGAACACTGTAATAGACCTGATTCCCACGTGGCCTTAAATTCTGGGGTGGGTTCCCAGGCTGGAAATATCTGGACTCTCAGTCCACGTGGATAGATAGAGAGTCTTTGATATTCCTCAAGGCTAGATATATTCCACCAAACTCGTGTGACTGACTTGTGCAGATCCGTCAAATCCCGTGCGAGACGATTGAAATCATTGTCCTCCGCCAATGTGGGGGAAGGAAAGGCAGTGAAGCTCTGTTTGCTCCAAGCCGCTTCCCTGGCCTCAAAATCAAACGCCATTATCCTTAAAAAAAAAAAGAAAAAAAAAAAAAAAAAGAAAAGGGAATCACAGTCAATCAGACAATAATAATAAACAACAAAAAATATATATAATAGTATATAATAAATGGCAAAATACCAATATTGTATTTGCGTGCAACCACCCAAGAAACGTCAGAGAACTGACCAAAACTAAATATCCTTAACAAGGAGGTGGGCACTGCTATGAAATAATAAATGTTATGGGGTGCTATAGTAACCTGATATAGTTACATAATATAAGAAAGAAGAGAAAAGACTCAGGATATACAACCATGCACACCCAATATTAGAAAAATGAAAAAATCTTTATTACATGATTACAGACTGACAACACAGAAAAATAATAAAAACAATTAAAAACAGACAAAGCATAGCAATATTCATAGGGGAGGAATAATGTAGTGTTCCAAAGTAATAAATCCCCCTAAAGCCACAGGTATCATTTAATATAATATATTTACCATCTCATAATACAATAAGGCTTATTGACCAAGCTATGTCACCCTAATGAAGGGTGGCACAGTACCACTAGACCAAATATGGATAATAAACCACGTACTCCCAAATAATCGGACCATACATAATAATAAATAGATCAAAGAATAGAGGAATGAGTGGAAGTAGTAGTCTGCTTAAACTAGGGGCCCTTGTAATATCAGCGTATGTCAAAACATATCATCCCACCTGGTATACGATATGGGATCATGAATGAAGGCCCTATATATAACCAAGCAGACACTCTTAAGTGGTCAAAGGAAAAGGTCAAAAATAATAAAGTGACATAGTTACCTGTTGGCACCAGAGACCCTACGCGTTACGCTGCTAGACCGCAGCTTCGTCAGGGGTATGTTGTCAGTGGACACATGTGTATATTAAATAGTCTATCCAATTTAGTGTGATTCCCTTCAGGTGAAAATAAATACCCTCACTAAGTCTCTCCAGTATCGTGGCGGATCGAACAATCATTTCCTGTTTCCACAGCGTGCGGCCCACGTGCTATGGTATGACACAACCGGAATTGAATAAGACGTCATATCCGGTCGGCGAAGCGCCGCCCCTTCCTATCACTCATGCGTTCCACCCAGACGCCATGGTGGAACGCAACCGGAACTAGACAGGAAACATCATATCCGGTTCTAGGAGCCGCCCCCATTGGGATCGCACGGGACATGGTCCCACAGCCACAAAAAAGAAAACAAAAAACAAGGCGCAAAAAACATATATATATGTAAATAAACACCCCCGGAAGTAGCGCGTCCGCTACAAAAAATGCACCGGTACAGAGACAAGAGGGCTAGCCCTAATCAAGAAAAATGCCTGACTAGGCCAAGAACAAGATGAAAGATGTAATTAGAATCAGAAAGTCACCAAATATGCATAAGAGTGTGACCAATCATGACAATACAAACATAGACATAAGACAAACCAACCACAAATGAACATAAAACAGACAACAATCATATACAGATTGTGGGCCATTACAAGGTGGCTGATAAAGTCTAATGACAATACATATAATATGCATATAGATGTAAGGGCATGGCATTTGCAATGATGACCAGAGATTAGCTTGTTGTAAAATTAAAATTAAAATTAAGGAGATACACAAGCCAGCCACACGAGAGGAGATAACCGGAAAAATGGAGGAGAAAGAGAAAGGAGGAAACCAAAGGGCCCTCAATCCAAAACGGGACTCTAACAGAAAGGATACCATGGGAATTTAAGCCAAGTAACCAGTAAATGAAAAGTCCTCATTTATACCCCTAGGGGCCACTGTATCAAGAACAAAAATCCACCTTGATTCAGATCTCAGTAGATCCTTAGTGTCATCCGGGTTACGTAAATTAGGCCTCATTTTTTGAAGACCCGTAACTCGCATTTTATTAGGGCTACCAGAATGGCATTGGAAAAAGTGCAGGGCCACTGATGAGATGGCTCTGCCCTTTTTCAAATCCTGTTCAGCAAGATGGATGTTAGAGACATGTTGCTGTACCCGTCTACGGAGTTCCTGCGACGTTTGGCCTACATAAACCTTCGGACAGGGACAGGTCAATGCATATACAACATTTGTAGACCTGCAATTGATAAAGTCCCTCAAAGGATATTGATGGTTGTCAGTCGGATTAGTGAAAATTTTTCCAGATGAGAAGAATGGACAAGCAGAACAGTCGCCACAAGGGAATGAACCCTTAAATTTACTACCGCCCGAAGTACTACAAGTGGGGCGTGTATAATGACTATGCATAAGTTTATCCCTTAAATTAGGGGCGCGTCTAGCCGTCAACAACGGTCTCTCTGGTACAATGCTAGAAAGGCGACTATCCGTTTTAAGTATATTCCAATGTTTCCGAAACAGACTACCCACTTCATTTCATTGATTATTGAACCTAGTAAAAAATCTAATCTGTGTATCCTCCATATTAACACGCGATTGTAGCAACATCTCCCGTGGCTTGACCAAAACCTTCTGATGAGCCTTGGAGATTACCGCTTTAGGATATCCACGTTCCCGAAAGCGTGAGGTTAAATTTCTGGCCTCGGTTTTGTAGTCCTCCTGTGTTGTACAGTTCCTTTTGGCCCTTGAGAACTGTCCCACCGGTATGCTGTCTCTCAAGTTTCTAGGATGAAAACTTTGGTAGTGTAGGAGACTATTAGTAGCAGTAGATTTCCTATGTAATTTCGATACAAGTGAGTCACCCACTTTCCTGATCTCCAAATCCAAGAAGTTAACTGCAGAGGAAGATATACAGTGGGTAAGATGAATGTTAAAATCATTTACGTTCAGCCTATCAATGAATGCAAGTGCCTCAGTTTCCGTGCCCGTCCAGATAATCAGAATGTCACCTATAAAGCGTAACCATTTAAAGACCCCCCGGTTGTATGCCTGTGAGGGGTACACGTGTGTGTCCTCCCACCAACCCAAGAAAAGGTTGGCAAAGGAGGGCGCACAACGCGCCCCCATGGCAGTCCCAGAGATTTGTCGATAGAAGATATGATCAAACACAAAATAATTGTAAGAATGAAGTTCAAGAGGTCCACAATAAAAGAGTCATGTAGGCGATTACCTCCACTTGTAGCATTCAGGAAATAAAGAACTGCCGCTATGCCATCTTTATGGGCTATATTTGAATATAGCGATTCAACGTCAACAGTGATGAGTAAAAAGTGGTCAGGTAAACAAAGAGAGGTAAGAGTCCGTATCAGATGAGATGAGTCCCTGAGATAAGAGGGTAAACTGGTAACGAGGGGCTGCAAGAAAAAATCTATGTAAATACATGCCTTCTCACAAATACTTCCTATACCTGACACAATAGGTCGACCCGGTGGACATTCCAGATTTTTGTGGACTTTGGGCAAAATATAGAAAGTGGGTATGGAGGGTTTCCTCACTATCATAAATTCCCTCTCTTGTTTATTAATAGTTCCCATAGAAAAAGCCTTCAAGAGTAGTCGTTCAAGCTTAGCCGAGAAGACCTGTGTGGGGTCCGAAGGAAGTCTCAAATAAAATCTGGTGTTATTAAGCTGTCTATGTACTTCAGCAGTGTACATACCACGAGGCCATAAGACGATGTTGCCCCCCTTGTCTGCTTCCTTTATCAGGAATTCCTGGTTTTTCTGCAGACAGAGGAGGGCACGTCTCTCCATAGTGTTTAAATTTTGATGAGATATTTTATTAACAGGTAATCTCCTAATCTCATCTTTCATAACCTCAAAAAATGTAGAAACTGCTGGAACCAAAGACAAAGATGGTAAAATGTTAGATGGTGATCGATGCGGAAACTTTTTCCTACCTTGATAAGACTGATTGTCCTCAAGAAGTTCAAGTAAGTCTCGGAAGACCTGTTTATCAGTGGGGGAGGAGAGGTCTGAGAATAAATCAGATTTAGTATAGATGACCTTAAGAATAATTCTCCTACAAAAAAGATATAAGTCTTTTAGCAAGATAAATTTATCAACCGGTACCATGGGAGAGAAAGAAAGACCCTTCTGTAATACAGACCTTTCAACATCATTTAATGTATAAGAAGAAAGGTTGATAATCTGAAGTTGGTCAGAATTTTGACTTAGAATCTGTTTCTCTTCTTGTATGTCCTGGTGGCCATGGTCCTCACAGAATGTGATCCTGTTTTTTTGCTGCCGTTGCTTATGTTTCCCCCGTCTCGTCCGCCGTCGGTGTCGCTCGTGTCTGGGCTTAAAAAATGATCACTATGGCCTATACTTGACAAAGAACCTCCTTCCATGTATTTGACAGATGAAAGTTTGCGCAAATTACCCCTATGTTTCCATTTATAGGCTTGATTCCTATCATAGTCGGCTTTATCCCTATTTAACTTGGCTCTTTTCCTCTCCATGGTATCCTTATCAAAACGATCAATGGTGTCCCTCAATTTGGTTTGAAAGGGCACTATAAATTTGTTATAATCATATTTGGACATCTGAGTTTCCAATATTTAATACGAATTTTCAATGTCTGAAAGAGATCCCTGTCATGTTGGATTAACATATTGACTAGGACATTGGAACACTGTAATAGACCTGATTCCCACGTGGCCTTAAATTCTGGGGTGGGTTCCCAGGCTGGAAATATCTGGACTCTCAGTCCACGTGGATAGATAGAGAGTCTTTGATATTCCTCAAGGCTAGATATATTCCACCAAACTCGTGTGACTGACTTGTGCAGATCCGTCAAATCCCGTGCGAGACGATTGAAATCATTGTCCTCCGCCAATGTGGGGGAAGGAAAGGCAGTGAAGCTCTGTTTGCTCCAAGCCGCTTCCCTGGCCTCAAAATCAAACGCCATTATCCTTAAAAAAAAAAAGAAAAAAAAAAAAAAAAAGAAAAGGGAATCACAGTCAATCAGACAATAATAATAAACAACAAAAAATATATATAATAGTATATAATAAATGGCAAAATACCAATATTGTATTTGCGTGCAACCACCCAAGAAACGTCAGAGAACTGACCAAAACTAAATATCCTTAACAAGGAGGTGGGCACTGCTATGAAATAATAAATGTTATGGGGTGCTATAGTAACCTGATATAGTTACATAATATAAGAAAGAAGAGAAAAGACTCAGGATATACAACCATGCACACCCAATATTAGAAAAATGAAAAAATCTTTATTACATGATTACAGACTGACAACACAGAAAAATAATAAAAACAATTAAAAACAGACAAAGCATAGCAATATTCATAGGGGAGGAATAATGTAGTGTTCCAAAGTAATAAATCCCCCTAAAGCCACAGGTATCATATAATATAATATATTTACTATCTCATAATACAATAAGATTTTTTACTAGGTTCAATAATCAATGGAATGAAGTGGGTAGTCTGTTTCGGAAACATTGGAATATACTTAAAACGGATAGTCGTCTTTCTAGCATTGTACCAGAGAGACCGTTGTTGACGGCTAGACGCGCCCCTAATTTAAGGGATAAACTTATGCATAGTCATTATACACGCCCCACTTGTAGTACTTCGGGCGGTAGTAAATTTAAGGGTTCATTCCCTTGTGGTGACTGTTCTGCTTGTCCATTCTTCTCATCTGGAAAAATTTTCACTAATCCGACTGACAACCATCAATATCCTTTGAGGGACTTTATCAATTGCAGGTCTACAAATGTTGTATATGCATTGACCTGTCCCTGTCCGAAGGTTTATGTAGGCCAAACGTCGCAGGAACTCCGTAGACGGGTACAGCAACATGTCTCTAACATCCATCTTGCTGAACAGGATTTGAAAAAGGGCAGAGCCATCTCATCAGTGGCCCTGCACTTTTTCCAATGCCATTCTGGTAGCCCTAATAAAATGCGAGTTACGGGTCTTCAAAAAATGAGGCCTAATTTACGTAACCCGGATCACACTAAGGATCTACTGAGATCTGAATCAAGGTGGATTTTTGTTCTTGATACAGTGGCCCCTAGGGGTATAAATGAGGACTTTTCATTTACTGGTTACTTGGCTTAAATTCCCATGGTATCCTTTCTGTAAGAGTCCCGTTTTGGATTGAGGGCCCTTTGGTTTCCTCCTTTCTCTTTCTCCTCCATTTTTCCAGTTATCTCCTCTCGTGTGGCTGGCTTGTGTATCTCCTTAATTTTAATTTTACAACAAGCTAATCTCTGGTCATCATTGCAAATGCCATGCCCTTACATCTATATGCATATTATATGTATTGTCATTAGACTTTATCAGCCACCTTGTAATGGCCCACAATCTGTATATGATTGTTGTCTGTTTTATGTTCATTTGTGGTTGGTTTGTCTTATGTCTATGTTTGTATTGTCATGATTGGTCACACTCTTATGCATATTTGGTGACTTTCTGATTCTAATTACATCTTTCATCTTGTTCTTGGCCTAGTCAGGCATTTTTCTTGATTAGGGCTAGCCCTCTTGTCTCTGTACCTGTACCGGTGCATTTTTTGTAGCGGACGCGCTACTTCCGGGGGTGTTTATTTACATATATATATGTTTTTTGCGCCTTGTTTTTTGTTTTCTTTTTTGTGGCTGTGGGACCATGTCCCGTGCGATCCCAATGGGGGCGGCTCCTAGAACCGGATATGATGTTTCCTGTCTAGTTCCGGTTGCGTTCCACCATGGCGTCTGGGTGGAACGCATGAGTGATAGGAAGGGGCGGCGCTTCGCCGACCGGATATGACGTCTTATTCAATTCCGGTTGTGTCATACCATAGCACGTGGGCCGCACGCTGTGGAAACAGGAAATGATCGTTCGATCCGCCACGATACTGGAGAGACTTAGTGAGGGTATTTATTTTCACCTGAAGGGAATCACACTAAATTGGATAGACTATTTAATATACACATGTGTCCACTGACAACATACCCCTGACGAAGCTGCGGTCTAGCAGCGTAACGCGTAGGGTCTCTGGTGCCAACAGGTAACTATGTCACTTTATTATTTTTGACCTTTTCCTTTGACCACTTAAGAGTGTCTGCTTGGTTATATATAGGGCCTTCATTCATGATCCCATATCGTATACCAGGTGGGATGATATGTTTTGACATACGCTGATATTACAAGGGCCCCTAGTTTAAGCAGACTACTACTTCCACTCATTCCTCTATTCTTTGATCTATTTATTATTATGTATGGTCCGATTATTTGGGAGTACGTGGTTTATTATCCATATTTGGTCTAGTGGTACTGTGCCACCCTTCATTAGGGTGACATAGCTTGGTCAATAAGCCTTATTGTATTATGAGATGGTAAATATATTATATTAAATGATACCTGTGGCTTTAGGGGGATTTATTACTTTGGAACACTACATTATTCCTCCCCTATGAATATTGCTATGCTTTGTCTGTTTTTAATTGTTTTTATTATTTTTCTGTGTTGTCAGTCTGTAATCATGTAATAAAGATTTTTTCATTTTTCTAATATTGGGTGTGCATGGTTGTATATCCTGAGTCTTTTCTCTTCTTTCTTATATCGTGCCAAGTATTGTCACGCAGGTCTCCCATCACAGAAACTCTGGTTCTTTACCAGCTCCAGTTAGACTCAGTGACAGCCCGTCAGCTGTAACGGAAGAGGACACGCCTGCTGTGTTTGTTTCACTGAGCACACCGCATGTTTCTCAATCCACCGAAACATCTGCGTCTGCACCTCACTCACGGTTCACCATAATCCACCCTCTCTCAGCACTGCAGCCAGCCCTCAGTCCCGCAGTTGTGGTCACTTAAAAAATAGTTTCATCCTGACAAAGCTAAGAGGTTGAACTCCACCATCTCCAATCTGTTGGCCACGGAAATGCTGCCTTTCCGCCTGGTAGATACAGACGGTTTCCGAAAGCTGATGGCCATCGCAGTCCCCCAGTATAAGTTGCCCAGTTGCCATTACTTCTCTAAGAAAGCTGTGCCTGCACTACACCAGCATGTCGCAGACAACATCACCCGTTCTTTGCCTAAATCTACATCTGCCAGGGTGCATTTCACCACAGACACCTGGATGAGTAAACATGGCCAAGGGCATTACATCTCACTGACTGGGCACTGGTGACTCTGGTGGATGTGAGGGCAGGCGGGGAAAGGGCTGCTCCACAAATCTCGGAAACCCCAAGGCTTGCAGAAGAAACCTCTGTATTTCCCACTTCCTCCTCTGCTTCTGCGTCTTCCACCTCCTCTAGGGCCTCTGTGGCGCCCCTGCGGGTTCAGTCGCCACAGAGGTACTGCATCTCATCCAGAGGTGTGGTATTTCACTCTCAGGTAAGGATAGAGTGCTGCCCGGGACCCTAACACCTGCATCCAAGACTACACTACTCCAGACCAGCAGGAGGGGCAAGATGCGTCGCTTCCCTGCTGAGCCCTGTCCCTGGTTGGAGTGGGGGGAACCAAAATAGGGGGAACCATGTAGTGGGTGTGGGTGGAGGAAGTAAATCAGGGGAGCATTGAAAGAAGTGGCATAAAAAGAGGGTGGAACATTCTAGAGGAGCAGTCCAGTCAGAGACAGTCAGTCAGAGGAGGACAGTGAGTGGAGCAGGAGCTCTGTAGGAGCTCTTCTCAGGAGGAGGGGCTAGAGAGAGGCCCAGGACAGACTGAGAAGGAGAGAGGAGCAGGAGAAAGGCTCCAGGAACGTGAAAGGGATCCCAGGGGTACGGGCATTGCTGGAGGCCACCCGTACGCCCGAATCTGCCAGGCGGTAGAGGGATCAAGCAGCAGAGGGGACCGGCCCCTGACCAGTGAGAATTACAAAGTTTAACTGGAAACTGGAGGCTTCTGTACTTTCAGGGTGCAGTTGCCACATCCGCACTCAAGTCGCCAAAAAGGTAACCACATAGGATCCAGGGAACTCCAGGTGGCCCAAAAAGATCCGAGGATACCGGCTTGGGACATTGTTTGGCAAGGTGCAGGGCAAGAAGGGTGAGAGCCAGCGCAGGAAGACGGCTGAGGAGGGTATATAGAACGGGGTCCTATCAGGCACTCTTGAAACACCTCAGAGTTTGCTGAACCCCTGCCTGGTGAACGCTGCGCGACGTGGGAGGTCGTAATCCGGAAAGTACAACCTGAGGAACTTAACAACTGTGAGTAAACCCTGAGGACTGCACCCCACTGTCTCTGTGAAATTATTGCTGCGCCATCATCCCCTGCACTACACTGCACCCAGAGTGCTACTTCCATAACAGCAACATCTACACTGTTCTGGAGCTAAGCTCTACCTGTGGAGAGCTAAACCAACTCAGCTGCATTTACACCAGCTCCAGAGGACCTGCTCCGCAGCGACAGCTCCATATAGCCGCATACCACAGGTGGCGTCACGAACTCTATGTAAGAACTATAAATCCCCTGTAAATATTCCCCTATTGATTGACCGCCCTGGGTCACGGACCGGGTCACCGCCACTGTGACATCTCCCCTAGCAACAACCGGCCCGGCACCGAATACCCCACGGCCCAGGGGGCGCGTCACCTCCACCTGCACACTTAACCTCTGCCTTAACGAGACACGTGTTCCAAGGGTGCAGAGCGAATCCACACCACCTGCACAGTCAAGGCTCACCACAATTAGGCAGTCTTAAAATGAATATGCCTTGGAGATCGCAGTCATACAGGTGAATAGCTCTGGGCAGCTCTCCAGGCTCAGTTTGAGCAATGGCTGTCTTCGCTGAACCTATAGCCAGGTAAGGCCATGTGTGATAATGATACGACCCTGTTAGTGGCCCTAGGCCGAGGCAAGCTCACACAAGTGCCTTGCAAGGCTCAAGTCCTCAGCCTGGTGGTACAGTGATTTCTCCGCCACTATCCTGGCCTGGGTGAGCTGCTTCACAAAGTATGGAAGCTGTGTGCTCACTTCTGCCATTTGCACCCCTCATGTCATCGACTTGCATCGATACAGAGGTCTTTGTCTGTGCCAGTTAACATGTTGATCTGCAATGTACCGACACAGTGGAATTCTACTTTGCACATGTTGCAGCGAGTGTGGCAGCAGCAACAAGCTCTGACGCAGTATGTCATGTCATATAGCCTAGGCCAATGCAATACGGATGTGGGGCATATCACGTTTATGGAGTGGGAACAGATTAAGGACCTCTGCACCCTTCTGCACAGTTTTGAAAAGTCTAATAAACTGGTTAGCGCTGACGATGCCGTCATCAGCATCACTATTCCGGTCATCTACATGCTGGTGCAGACTTTGAATAACCTGCGGCAGGAGATGGTGGTCCCAAGAAGAGGAGAATGTGGAAGGGATGAGAAAGTCTCAAAGTTCCAGACTCCCGTCACACAGGTGAATGCCAAGTGACGATGGATTCCTGTGATCGAGGGGGTTTGGTGATACCAGGCAAACTGTTAGTGAATGTGCAAGAGCCGAAGAAGTAATGGAGGAGGAAGAGGTGATGGGCAAGCAGCTGTCAGAGGATGAAAAGGATAATCATCCCCTCTCGGTTGAACGTGGTTGGCAGGAAGGCATGGAGGAAACAAGCATCAGTGTTACGCAGCCCACAATACAGCCTGGCTTTGGACCTCCTTGAAGAGCCCGACATATGAGTGCCTTCTTGATGTACTATCTGCAACATGATCCCCGTATAGTTAGGATTCAAAATAATGAAGAATACTGGGTTGCCACTCTGTTAGATCCAGTTTATAAGAGTCAATTTTGCCAGATGCTTCCCGCCCTGGAAAGGGACCCGCTTATGTTGGAGTATTGAAACAAGCTTTTAAGCAACCTTAATAGAGCTTTTCCCCAAGATAGCAATGAGGAACACAGTGTGCATCGCAGCTCTAGTCTTTCAACCTCTTGCACGTCAGTTCGTTAGTGACAAAATATTAGCAGCAGCAGAGTAAGTGGCAGAAGCAATTTCTATGAGTCCTTTCACACATTTTTTAGACCACCTCGTGCACCAGCACAACAGAGTAGAAGTCTGATACATGGTGAACGACTAGAAAGGATGGTGGAGTAGTATCTAGAGCTTAATATGAATACCATCAGGGAGGATTTGGACTCTTTTACATTTTGATCTTCAAAAATGGATGAATGGCTCGAGCTCACCTGTCACGCCTTGGAGGTTTTAACATGCCCGGCAGCCAGCGTTCTGAACGTGTCTTCAGCGCTGGTGGTGTCTTGACAGATAAGCGCAGCTGGCTGTCCCATGAAAGTGTAGGCGGCCTAACTTTCATCAAGATGAACAAGCCATAGATTTCCAAGGACATTTGCACCCCAATTACAGACTGTACAGAGTAGGCGATGTTGTAGTTTTTATTGTGCTGCATTGATCTCGCGGAATTGCAGTCTGTGATATGGCTTCTGTGCCTGCTCTTGCTGTTGCATGTTTTAGGCCCTAATTTTGGGAAATGTGGAGAATCCTGATTGGGTCTCCATCCATTGAGTTGGCTGTAGTGGGAGAGGTTTGGGTCTCCAATAAACTACTAGTAGTCTGATGAAATTGATGCCACTTCGGTGGTGTTAGGCCCTCATTTAGGGAAATGTGAACACTTCTTGTTAGGTCTCCATCTCCTGGGTTGGCTGTACTGGAAGAGGTGTGGGTCTTATTTACACTATTTCTACTGTAGTGAAATTGATTACACATTGCTAGTGTCTGCCACTAATTTTTGGAAATGTGGAGAATCCTGATTGGGTCTCCATCTATTGGGTTTGGCTGTAGTGGAAGAGGTTTCTGTCTCCATTAAACTACTTCTACTCTGGTGAAATCAATGCCACTTTGATGGTGTCTGCCACTAATTTTTGTAAATGTGGAGTATCCTGATTGGGTCTCCATTGGAGTTGGCTGTAGTGGAAGAGTTGTCAGTCACCATTATTCTAGTTCTACTCTAGTGAAATTAATTTATAGGTGCAGATATTTTTGTCACAGGGGTAAACAAGATAGAATCTAAATTGGTTTTCTTAGTACCGTGGTATATAAAGCAGGCTATATTTCATCTTTCAATTTTTCGTTGCTGATATTGTTCTCCATACAGGGTTATACATTAGTAATGAGAGAGCACTAAATGTGCTCAACTTAGTGGTTCAGCGATTTCTCAAAACCTACCCAGATCTGCCACAGCTGCTTGTGAAAGTACAACGCGTGTGTGCCGATTTGAGAAAGTTAGTTATAGCTTCTGCCACCCTGGCAGTGCTTCAGCAGCATTTGCAGCTTCCAGCTCACCGACTGTTGTGCGATGTCACCACATGTTGGAAATCAACATTGCAGATGTTGGGAAGGATTTGTGAGCAGCAGAGGGCAGTTGTTGAGTACCAGCTTCAACACGCCCATCGGCATTCAGGTCAGCCTCCACACATAAGAGCTGATGAGTGGGCATGGATGTCTGTGCCGTCCTCCAAAACTTTGAGGACTCCACCAAGATGGGGAGTGGCGATGACGCCATGACTAGCATCACAATCCCGCTGCTCTGTCTACTGAAACGCTTGCTGCTCACAGTTAAAGAGGAGGCATTGCAGGCGGAACAAGGAACTATGCAGCCCAGCCTCATCTCATCTCAATGTGGATTGGATGATAATGAGGAGGAGGAGGATGAGGAGGAGAACATGGCCAGTCGTCCTCTTAGGGAGGACAGGGAAGTATTGCCTCTCTTGGAACCCTTGATAACCCTCTTTTAGTCTGTGGGAAAGCTGTATGAGTTTTGCTTAATGACCTTCAGTGGCCTAAACCGTGGCTTTGCTTATGCACGTTATTTCTCAAAATGCATTGCAGATCAGGCAATTGTCCAACTCTAATACTTGTGATTTTATATCAAAATACGTCCAAAATATATTACCATTTAGCACTTCAAAAACATACGATTAATAAAAAACACTTACAACTTAGGGGTTGCACTGTGGAGCCAGCATATCTTTATATTTCAGTCTACAGGTAAATAGCTTTTCAGATTATCTTCCAATAAAAACAATTGCCTAGAATAGCTTTACTTCAGTTGTAACCGTGACTGTGTCTTTTTGCAGTTGAATGTCACTGAATGCAACAGCCTTATATTTATATAGGAAACCTTCCTTTTATGTATGGATTGAACTTCCCTATAGTGTGGCTAACATAGATTGGCCTATTATATATATCTTCTTTTGCACTGTGCACTTGAGGAAAATATTACCACCTTACATTTAGAGAAAAAATAGGTTAATTTAACCATGTTTATGACGCGCCCCTGGGCCTTCTGTGTCGTGCGGCATTGCGTGCACGGGGGCTTACCCGGAGCCGGATCAGATGGGGGTAGTAGTCTCGTGGCGGTGACCCGGTCCGTGCCCAGGGAGTCAAACTAAGTGGCGAGTCTATTAGCAGTAGATGTTGGATGACTACGCAACCCGTTGAATGCAGCTTTGGAGCTGCCGCTGCAGGGCAGACCGCTGAGGCCGGTGGAAGGATGGTGCAGCGGGGATGGTATAACCCCCAACGGGAGGGGTATGGCCTCAGGGCAGCCGAAGTGGATGATGGGGGTAGCAGGAACCACTCAGAGACGATGCGTGTAGTTCAGGGTCTTTACTGGTGACAAAGATAGACCCTCCCGGAGTACTTGCTAGCGATCGGGGCCTGGTCAGTCCTTGAGCAGATGGGATCTCCCCTGGCCAGGCGGAGTTGTAGGCCTTCCCAGCTAACTGTACTCTTCTGGCTACCTTGCTAGAGGCGGGTAAAGGTAGCCCACGTCCCTGAGTGTACCGTGTGGTGCTCACCCGTATGGCCGGTGACTCGGGGCCTTCTAATGGCTTCCGCTCCACGATGGCGGTGCTGGTCCCACGCGTGTGACCGTGCCTTCGGGTTTCTGGGCCAGAGGACCTGAAATCCCCTGCCGGGCGGTTTCTGCTGCTGGGTAAGGATTAGTCCCCACAGCCTCGGACTCCGGGTCCAGTGATAACTTCTCAGTCAGGGCGAGCTCTGCAGCTGCCAGCCCCTGACTCCTTGTAGCACTGCTCCCACAGAGCTCCTGTTGTTTCTTCCTATGCTGCTTCTCTTCTCTACTCTTGTTCTCTCTCAACCCTGCCTCAGCCCCAGGTTTATATAGGGGAAGTTCTTCCCCTCCCAGGACTGGGCAGGGGGTGTGGCATGCATAAGATCCCTGAACAAGAGACCTCCCACCTGCTCTCAGACATAATATTGCTATTATTGTGGAGACCAGACCCCTGGGGTGCCACATTCCCCCCTAGTGAAATTTAGTACTCCGGGACTAAACATATTTTACAAAAACATAACAGGGTATAACAACAACAATAAAATACAATAAGGAAACACATAAAGATGGTCACGGTGTGTCCGCAACCGGGTGCAGTCTTTGAAGAAAACAAAGGTGTCCATTTCACCAAAACAGGGAGACGTAACCAGGTAGGGGTCTGTCCTGCCCCGAGTCCTTAACAGTCTTTAGTCCGTCCTGGGTTACGCTCCAACTATACACAAAGGATTCCCGGTAAATCCACCAAAGACTCCTGTAAATAACTAGAAACACAAAATTATACACAAGCAACAATAACAGATAAACATTAATAAAATAACTTAAACACTTAGATCCTCCACCGTACGGGCAGCTGGCCTCTAGTGACCCTAGTGGACCTACGAAGCTGGTTGACTGGTCCTGAGCTACAGGGTATAGGAGCTGTCAAGGGTAAACTGGGCAGCCGTCTACGGACCATTTGGCTCACTAGGGGTATGGCAGGCTCACTATAAGCAGAGGGTTGATCCTCCTGGTCTGCTTGTGTGGAGTCTTCTGCCTCCTGGACCGGCTGTTCTTCCAGCTCTACCGGTTGCTCTGTAAGTACTTGGGATTCTGGTTGGAGGAACGTGAGGACGGGTACCACAACTGCACCATTGACTTGAGTCCAGGACCAAGGGAAGTCTCCGAGCACAGTACTAACCATATCTTTCCCTTCCTCTACGGGTCGAGGGTCTTCTTGTTCCTCTTAAGGGTTCCGTAGCTGTTCGGGACACTTCTTCAGGTGATCCCGGGATACAATGGTTGTGGTTTCCCCTCCGTCTTTGCTGATGGTACAGACCTTCGGGTTGTCGTGGCTTGAGGGCAGTACGGTGTACGGGTCCTTCTCCCACTGGTCGTCCAACTTATGGAGCCGTCTTTTCCTCTTCAAGACCTGCTCTCCGGGCACCAGGGGAACAGCGGGAGCATACTGGTTGTAAGTTTTCTCTTGTCTTTCCCTAGCTTGACAGAGACTATGCTCCACGCTCTCCTGTACTTTCCGGTACTGCTGCTGCCTCTCTGTGTCCCAGTCTGCTTCTGGTGAAGTGTCCTCGGGTGTCAGGACTCCCATCTCCAGGTCAACAGGTAGCTTACCAGGTCTTGCCCTCATCAGGTAAGCCGGGGTACAGTTAGTGGAACCTACCGGGATGTGGTTGTATAGGTCCACTAGGTCGGGCAACCTCTCGGGCCACAGACTGCGTTCTTCCAGGGGCAATGTTTTTAGAAGATCTATCACCACCTGGTTCATTTTCTCACAAAGTCCATTAGTTTGCGGATGATAGGGTGTCGTCCTTATCTTCCGGCAGCCATACAGAGTGCAGAATTCTTGGAAGACCTCCGCTTCAAAGGCAGGTCCTTGATCCATCAACACTTGGTCCGGGTACCCGTGTGGACGGCAGAAATGCTGCTGGAAGGCTCTAGCTGCTGTTCGAGCTGTTAAGTCCTTGACGGGGACGACAACCAAGAACCGGGAGTAGTGATCCACGATGGTTAGTGCGTAGACGTAGCCACTTCTGCTTGGGGTCAGTTTTACATGATCCAAGGCTACCAGTTCCAACGGCTGCCGGGTGACGATGGACTGCAGGGGAGTCTTCTGGCTGGCACGGTCCTTCCTTCTTAGGTTGCACGGGCCACAGTCTCTGCACCACCTCTCGATGGTTCCTCTCATGCCCACCCAATGGAACCGCCCGCGCAGCAAGAACTCCAGCTTCTTCCATCCGAAGTGCCCAGCTCCGTCGTGGTATGCCTCCATCACCATAGCTGCGTCTCTTCTTGGCACCACTACTTGCCAGATTAATTCATGCGTCCGGGAGTTAACCATTCTGCGGCATAACTTCCCCTTGTAAAGGAACAGTCGACTCTTCTCAGCCCACAGTTGCTTGGCTTCCTCCGGAGCGTCTGGGTCAAGGCGTGCATCTGGCCGAGTCAGCATCTCCTTTACCAGTCGGACGGCAGGGTCACTGTCTTGCGTCTCCGCCCAGTTGTAATGAGGTAAAGGGTTGAACGTAGCGGATTTACTCCTTACACGGTGGGAATACTGGATAGTCCCATGACGGTGGAATGCGGGGAGTTCAACTTCTTCCAGTCCCTCTGAGTCTTCCCCTACGTCCGGTAGATTTGGCATCCTGGACAGGGCGTCCGCGTTGGTATTGGAGCGTCCTGCCCGGTATTTGATTGTAAACTCATAGTTGGACAAACGGGCCATCCATCTCTGCTCTAGGGCACCGAGTCTTGCTGTGTCCAGGTGTGTCAACGGGTTCTTATCCGTGTACACGGTGAACCGGGAAGAAGCGAGGTAGTGCTTAAAGCGTTCGGTGACTGCCCACACCACTGCCAGGAACTCTAGCTTAAATGAGCTGTAATTTTCAGGGTTTCTTTCGGTGGGTCGCAGTTTTCGGCTGGCGTAAGCAATTACCCGTTCTTTCCCCTGCTGAATCTGGGACAGTACGGCTCCTAGCCCGATGTTACTGGCGTCGGTGTAGAGGATAAAGGGCTGGCTATAATCAGGGTATGCCAGGATTTCATCCCCCGTGAGGGCCATCTTCAGCTGGCGGAAGGACTCTTCTTCCAGCTTCTCCCATCTGAAGGGTGGCTTCTGGTTCTTGGCCTTCCTGGACTGGCCTATCAGGAGGTCCTGCATAGGAGCTGCCTTTCTGGTGAAACCGGGAATAAACCTTCGGTAGTAGCCTACCAACCCGAGGAACTGCCTCACTTCCTTTACGCTGGAGGGGCTTGGCCATTCCTTAATTGCGGTGATCTTATCAGGGTCGGGAGCCACTCCGTCAGCACTCACCACGTGTCCCAGGTACTGCACCTTTGGCTTCAGGAGGTGACACTTAGAGGGTTTCACCTTCAGGCCATAACTTGCCAGGGCTTCGAACACTTCCGCCAGGTGTTTCAGGTGGTCCTCATAAGTCTTGGAATATACGATGACATCGTCCAGGTACAGCAGGACCGTCTCGAAGTTTCTGTGTCCCAGACAGCACTCCATTAATCGTTGGAAGGTTCCTGGTGCATTGCAGAGTCCGAACGGCATACAAGTAAACTCGCTAAGTCCCATCGGGGTGGTGAATGCGGTCTTCTCCCGGTCCGCCTCTGCTACAGGAACCTGCCAGTACCCGCTAGTGAGATCCAAGGTAGAGAAGAAGTTAGCAGATTTTAAAGCAGCCAAAGACTCCTCTATCCTTGGTAAGGGGTACGCATCCTTGTGTGTGATTCGGTTGATTTTCCGGTAATCTACACACATTCTCATGGTGTTGTCTTTCTTTTTGACTAAGACTAGTGGGGCTGCCCAGGGGCTACAGCTATCCTTGATTACCCCAGCCTCCTTCATGTCTCTAAGCATCCCCTTGGCGTGTTGGTAGTGTGCAGGGGGTACGGGTCGATACCTCTCTTTTATGGGAGGATGGTCTCCCGTGGGGATGTGGTGTTCCACCCCCTTGACTCGCCCGAAGTCTAACGGGTGTTTACTAAACACTCTCTCGTACTCTTGAACCACCCGATAGACTCCCTGTTTCTGATGGGAGGGAGTGGAGTCAGTACCCAAATGTAGTTGCTGACACCAATCCTCCATTATTTTCTTAGAGCCGTTACCTTCCTCCGGGTGAGATGGAGGCAAGGGTTCCACAGACTGTATAGAATTTTGGTTGATGGTGTATAATTTGGCTAGCGTGGCATACCGGGGTAGGTACACTTCCCTCTTCCCGATATTTATTATGCGAACGGGCACCCTCCCATGGCGTACATCAACCACCCCCCGGGCTGTCAAAATGGTGGGCCTACTGTCTGAATAGGCTGGTTCTACCATTGCTTGGTAATCTCTACCTCTCAGACCAATAGCTGCCCGACACCAAATCATCATTTCACTTTTCGGGGGCATGGCAATAGGGAAAGGGTCACACATTCTTACGCTACCAATCTCACCGCCGGAGAGTTCCACCTGTTGCCGTCGCATCAGTGCCCGGATCTCTTTCTGGAACACTCGCTGCTGGCCGGAGCTGGCGTTCTTGGCAACCTGCTGTAAAATGAAAATCACCTCTGCAAGACAATTTTCAATCACATTAGTTCCTAGAGTTATCTTTGGGTGACTCTCACGCTTGTCAATGTCTACAATGATCAGTCCCTGTGCTGCCAGTTCGACTCTACCGATTTTAATGGTCACCTCTTTGAATCCGATCTGTGGCACGGGTTGACCATTGCTGGCAATGATACTCAAGTCGTCGTCAGGGTAGCGGGTTATATCCGAGTCATTCCAGTACTGCTTGAAGAGCACGTACGGGATGGTGGTGACCTGTGATCCGGTGTCCAGTAGGGCACTCATAGGAATGCCATCCAGTACCACAGGCAAGACTGGACGTCCTCCCACATATTTGTCGCGCCAGCTCGATGGGCCTGGTGATCTTTTTCCTGGGGGTTGGCCCTCTACCCCAGGTTGTGCCAGTTTAAAGGACAGTACCTTGCCATATGTCCGGGTTGATTGCAGCGGCGGCAGATGGGTTGTCCGTCCTCGTTGTATCGGTCGCTGGGTCTTCCTCTGGCCGGTGGGGTCCTCCTTGGTCGACGCCACGGGATGTCCTCCGGTCCGGATGCCAGCTGGATCTTCCCTGGAGTGGAAACCTGTAAAGACTGCACAGTTCGGGTTAGCGCAGCAACGCTTTTAGCTAGCTCTTGGACCTGATGGTGCAGGTCTGGAGCCGGGTCATTGTTCAAAGCCTGCGCATCAGCCCCCACAGGCCCTGCCGACAAGGGCGCCGCCTCCTGGTGGTAAGTGATAGCTGGGCGCCTGTGGGTCACAACGCCACCCGGTGCCGGTTCTCGGAGCACCCGGATGGCTCTGTCCTTGAACTGTGCAAAGTCCAGATGAGGATCCTGTAAGGCTATGGCCCGCAACTGGGTTCGGTGGACATTGCAATATAGTCCCTCTATAAATTGTTCGGTCAACAGCCTGTCCTCGTTTCCCACGCTGTCGGGGTCGGTCTGCTTAATGGCTCTCAGGGCCTCTTGTAGGTTTAGTGCATAGTCCCTTATACTCTCATGTGCTCGCTGCTTGCACCCATAGAATTTAAGCTTAATCTCGGCTGAGGTGCGGGTATCAAAGGTGTCCCTCAGCCGGGTTAGTATCCCTGCGACAGTCCTCCTCCCAGGTGGCCAGGACTTTACCTCCCTTTGGGCTGCCCCGGTTCGTTGGGCCACCAGGATGCTCACTTTTTGCTCTTCTGTGAGGGGGTACACCTGGAAGAGGCTATCCAGCTTTTCTCTAAAGTCATTCAGGGTATGTGACTCCCCCGAGTATTGGGGTAGCCAGGCTGCTCCCGGGATATAGGGCATGGTGAAAGGCATGACTGCAGCAGCGCTGGCGCTGGCGGGGGTTGAGGCAGTGAAGCTCTACTCCGTATCCGACATCTTCCTCCCCCCCAGTGGACCGTGGCCTACATTGCGATGATCCTCTTCCGTAAGCCGCGGCTCCGCAGTGGATCGTCAGGGTCGAGGACCTTCCGTCGCGCTCCTGTGACGTCGGCGTCTGCTGGGCTCCTTCCAGGACCTTACGCAACGTCCGGACGTGAGGCGGGGCTTCAGTTCTCACGCGCCTTCGGAGTCCACGCCCCTCTTCTTCCCGCGCGGCGTCTTCAAGATGGCGTCCAACGGCGGGAAAACTCCACGGATGGCGGGAAGAAGGCAGAAGATGGCGCCGGATGGCGGGAAAACTTCGCGGATGGCGGGAAGAAGGCAAAAGATGGCGCCGGATGGCGGGAAACTTCACCACTGGTAAGTTTGAACAGTCTTTTTCAGGCACGCAGTACCCGGTGGTTGCGGGCACGAGATCCTGCCGACTACGCCAAAAATTGACGTGCCCCTGGGCCTTCTGTGTCGTGCGGCATCGCGTGCACGGGGGCTTACCCGGAGCCGGATCAGATGGGGGTAGTAGTCTCGTGGCGGTGACCCGGTCCGTGCCCAGGGAGTCAAACTAAGTGGCGAGTCTATTAGCAGTAGATTTTGGATGACTACGCCACCCGTTGAATGCAGCTTTGGAGCTGCCGCTGCAGGGCAGACCGCTGAGGCCGGTGGAAGGATGGTGCAGCGGGGATGGTATAACCCCCAACGGGAGGGGTATGGCCTCAGGGCAGCCGAAGTGGATGATGGGGGTAGCAGGAACCACTCAGAGACGATGCGTGTAGTTCAGGGTCTTTACTGGTGACAAAGATAGACCCTCCCGGAGTACTTGCTAGCGATCGGGGCCTGGTCAGTCCTTGAGCAGATGGGATCTCCCCTGGCCAGGCGGAGTTGTAGGCCTTCCCAGCTAACTGTACTCTTCTGGCTACCTTGCTAGAGGCGGGTAAAGGTAGCCCACGTCCCTGAGTGTACCGTGTGGTGCTCACCCGTATGGCCGGTGACTCGGGGCCTTCTAATGGCTTCCGCTCCACGATGGCGGTGCTGGTCCCACGCGTGTGACCGTGCCTTCGGGTTTCTGGGCCAGAGGACCTGAAATCCCCTGCCGGGCGGTTTCTGCTGCTGGGTAAGGATTAGTCCCCACAGCCTCGGACTCCGGGTCCGGTGATAACTTCTCAGTCAGGGCGAGCTCTGCAGCTGCCAGCCCCTGACTCCTTGTAGCACTGCTCCCACAGAGCTCCTGTTGTTTCTTCCTATGCTGCTTCTCTTCTCTACTCTTGTTCTCTCTCTCTCAACCCTGCCTCAGCCCCAGGTTTATATAGGGGAAGTTCTTCCCCTCCCAGGACTGGGCAGGAGGTGTGGCATGCATAAGATCCCTGAACAAGAGACCTCCCACCTGCTCTCAGACATAATATTGCTATTATTGTGGAGACCAGACCCCTGGGGTGCCACATTTACACTATATTGTGGTGTATTAAGTTTTCTCACTTGCACTATATATATATATAGAAGGGTGCATGGATGGACTTCTCCACAAGAGGCCCTCACTACATTCATACACCTCGTCGTACGAGGAAGCGTCAGGTCCTGGAAGGAGCCAGAGGACGCTCTGACGTCAGACGTAAGCGATGCAAGGTCATGGAAGAAGGCCGTCGTCCGCGGAGCTGCGGCCTACCTGAAAAGAAAGTGAAGAAGGTAGGTTCCAGTTCACTAGGGGGGCGCAGCAATGGCCGACTACCAGCAAGCCGCCAGAGCCTCAGTTAACGCTCCTGGTGCCCAACCTGCGCCCGTTGCCGCACAGGCCGGAGCGGCCGCTCCACTGGTAGGAGTCGTAACTTCGTTGATACCTATGGCCCTGCCGTATATCCCTGGAGCTAAGTGGTTTCCCCAGTATAATGGTAAACCGGACACACTGTCCGGATTCAAGAGGAAAATATGTGGCATACTGGATATGTATTCTATGACTGGCAAGCAGAGAGCCGCTGTAGTGTTAGGACAAGTGACTGGTGCCGCTGAGCGAGAAGTTGAATCCTGGCCAGCCACCGACCAAGAATCAGTGTCCATCATCTTTAAAAGATTGCAAACAGCGTTTGAAAACCGCACTGAGACAGATCTCCGGATGAGGTTCTACCAGTGTGTCCAGAAACCTGAGGACAGTATCTGGGACTATGACTGGCATTTGCAGGAGGCCCTGCGGGCCCTGAAACATGTTAGTCCAGCTAGCATCCATGAGGAAAATAAAATGCTGACTGAACAGTTCATCTGGGGGTTGAAGTCCCAGGAGGAGAGCAGAACTGTATGGTGGTGGGCCTTAGACCATCCCGATGCCCCCTTTGACACCCTTAAGGACATGGCTATAAAGGGCCTGCAGCCCCTGGAAACAACAGACACTGCTATCCAGCGTTACCAAGGTGGGGCCACCCCAATGCCCGCGGCACCCACTGCTCCTCCATTGACGGCTGAAACAAGGATGCAAACAGTGCCCCTTAGTGAGCTGGACAGCTTACGCTCTGAAGTGCGCCAGTTAAGTAAAACCCTGGCCACTGTCATGAGCACCCTGCAGCTACAGACGGAGCCTGAGCCGGAAGGAAGGATCCTGCTAGCAGATAGCCCTGAGGATGTCCCCTGGATGAGAAGAAGAAGGAGGACAACCCCACCCCATAGGAGGACAACTCCACCCCGGAGGAGGACAACGCCACCCCGTGGGAGGACCAACGACCAACGGCGCCCTCCAGAAGACTTCATCTGCTACCGCTGCAATAAAGCAGGCCACACCACGCAGACCTGCCCTTTAAACGAGGAAACCCTGGGGCCGAGGGCCGACACCCAGGAGTAGACCAACCAGGCCCATCAAACTGGTACCGCCGGTTCGTGGGAGGAAGACCTTTCCTGTCCTTTGTGCTGGACGGCATTGCGACACCTGCCCTGCCGGACACAGGATCTCAGGTAACCATCATGCCTGATGTCCTCTACAAAAGGTTCTGGTCCATAGGCGAACTTCACCCGCCAGATCCAAACCTTTCCGTGTATGCCTCTAATGACCTCCCCCTTAACCTATTCGGGGTTAAGGATGTGGCAGTAAAGGTGGGAAGAGTGGAACTGAAGGACCAGGGACTAATTGTAGTAGAGACTAATCCTGATGATACAGACTTGTATATGGTACTTGGCACAAATATTGTTAGTAACTGTTTGGGAGAAATGTTGTTCTTGCTCCAACAGATGGCTGACACCGCCAGACCAGGGCAGAGGAGGGTGCTCCAGAAAGAGATCCGAGCCCTTATGTACCAGCAACAGGTAAAGCTATCAGGTGGTGAAATCAGTAATGTATGGGTGACAGACTCGATACCCATTGTGATTCCCACGATGAGTGAAATGCTGATTTGGTGTAGAGCAGCAATAGGTCTCAAAGGACGGAGCTACCAGGCGGTAGTAGAGCCCCTTAGCACGGAGCATAGACCTACACTCTTGACTGCCAGAGGGGTAGTGGATGTGCACAATGGGAGGGTGCTCATACTCCTCCTAAACTATGGGGAGGACGAGATTAGATTACCACGCTACGCCACTGTTGCCAAACTGTACACAGTAGATAACAACTCCATACACATGGCGGAGTCTTTAACCTCACCAGACGAAGTGGGGGATAATGACCCGGGAACCCAGGTGGAGGACTGGTGTCAACAGCTCCATGTTGGGACAGACACCACTCCTGCCCATCAGAAACAGGGTGTACACCGGGTGGTTCAGGAATACGAGCAGGTATTCAGTAAACACCCACTTGACTTTGGGAGGATTAAAGGGGTACAACACCATATACCCACAGGTGACCATCCACCCATCAAAGAACGTTATAGGCCTATACCACCAGCACACTACCAGAAGGCGAAGGAGATGTTGCACGACATGAAGAAGGCAGGAGTAGTAAGGGATAGCTGTAGTCCCTGGGCAGCTCCCCTGGTCCTAGTCAGGAAAAAGGATGGAAGCATGAGAATGTGTGTAGATTACAGACAGGTAAATCGCATAACACACAAAGATGCATACCCTTTGCCCCGTATAGAGGAATCCCTGGCTGCATTAAAGTCTGCAAATTACTTCTCCACCCTTGACCTCACTAGTGGGTACTGGCAAGAAGCTGTTGCTGAGGAGGATCGGGAAAAGACGGCCTTTACTACCCCGATGGGACTCTGCGAGTTCAACAGTATGCCGTTCGGACTCTGCAACTCCCCCGGAAAATTCCAGAGATTGATGGAGTGCTTCCTGGGACACCGCAACTTTGAGACTGTACTGCTGTTAGAACCCTCCTGTTAGTTTTTGCTATCTTGTGTTTTGCGGTCACGTGACCAGCTGCCTATATATTCCAGATCCGCCCTTCTGGCTTTGCTGGACTTCAGTGTTGTTTTGACTGTCTCTCTAGCCTGGTGCTTTTGTGCCTATCTCTCTCTAGTTTGCTTGGTCCTCTGGGACCTCTAGTACTTTTTGTCAGTTTATCTTTTGCTCTGCAACAACTTCTGTTAGGAAGTGTCCCATTTTTGTCCCAGTCCTTAGTTCCTTTAGGGACCCATCCCTTTCTCTATAGGTCTCCGTTCAGACTAGCCAAGGACGAAGGCGAGTGTTAGGAGGGCGGTTGCAGACAACTTTATTAAATGGAACGCAACCGACCCCGGTGTCCGCGATGCAGCCAAGAGGACTGCTGCCGAACACTTTCCGGGTGGAAAGTAAAGTAACCAACTTAAAGATAACCCTTCCGTGTTAACTACACACCGGACAGGGTATAGCGGTACGCTCTATCTTCGTTTACTGCACGGAGGAGAGAGCGACCGGCGACGCACCTAACAAATATCTTAGCCCTTCGTGTTAACGCACACGGAAGGGTAAGACAGTACGCACAATCTCCAAGAACCGCAGGGAGACGTGCATCCGTGGGAACAGCAGTAGCCCTGTCTTTGATACAGGCGCTACGCTATGGGGATTGGCGCTAAAGCGGTTCACACAATCTCTGTACCGCCACCAACTTTTGTGGATCCATAGCCAATCCCTTACTGGAAATGATGTAGCCCAGGAACAGTAACGACTCTCGTTCGAATTTACACTTCTCCAGCTTACAGTACAAGGAATTTGCTCACAATCGCTCGAAAACCCTGCGAACATCCTCTCGGTGTGTGGAGAGGTCCGGGGAAAAAATAAGAATATCATCAAGATAGACTACCACGGAAGATAGCAGCAAATCCCGAAAGATATCGTTGACAAAATCTTGAAAAACCGCGGGGGCATTGCATAATCCGAAAGGCATGACGAGATACTCGTAATGACCATCACGAGTGTTAAAGGCTGTTTTCCACTCGTCGCCCTCACGGATTCGCACCAGATTATATGCCCCTCGCAGGTCCAATTTAGTGAAAATATGAGCCCCTCGCAACCTGTCAAACAGCTCAGAAATAAGGGGCAGAGGATATTTATTCTTGATGGTGATGGCATTTAATCCTCTGTAATCAATGCAGGGACGCAAATCACCCCCTTTTTTCTGAACGAAGAAAAACCCCGCTCCCGCAGGAGAGACCGATTTTCGGATAAACCCCCGAGCCAGATTCTCTTTGATATAATCAGACATGGCCTGGGTCTCGGGTACAGACAGAGGGTAGACCCTACCGCGAGGAGGCTCAGTACCGGGGACCAGGTCAATAGGGCAGTCATACGGTCGGTGGGGAGGTAAAGTCTCAGCAGCCTTTTTAGAAAAGACATCCGCAAAGCTCCGGTATTGCGCAGGCAGAGCAGACAAGTCGGAAGGAGGCTCAGAGACTGCTCCTCGGGCAGCTGTAACCATACACTGGGGCACACAGTCTTTACCCCAGGACGAAATTCTCCCTGTACACCAGTCAATGTGTGGAGAGTGATGGCGTAGCCAAGGAAGACCCAATAACACCTCATCTAATCCCCCGGGGATAATAAGGAAGAAGATAACCTCCCGGTGACCCTGAGGAAACGACATGGTGAGAGGAACAGACTGGTGGGTAATTTATGTATCCAGCAGGGACCCATTGACCACCCTGATGTTCATTGGCCTAGGCAGTAAGTCCATAGGAATGGCATGTCTCTGGGCAAATGCTGCAGACAAAAAGTTGCCATCAGCTCCAGAATCCACCCATGCCTTGGCTGTGACCACGGTTGTTCCGAAGGACAACGTCACCTCATAAAGTAATTTGGAGGACGAGACCCCAGAATCTAACACACCCCCTCCAACGGCGGTTAGACACTCTCGTTTCCCGACTGCTTGGAGACCTTATTAACGGGGTACTCCAGGGGACGTGTAAGTCGGGAAAGAGGGGACTTAGACTTAGTCCGGGATATGTCCATAGCCTCAGACTCCGGATTGGAAACCGCGGGTTTGGAGATAGGCCTAGAGAATGCGGGTGCCAACCGAAACCGAGGTCTGGAAAGCTCCCGCTCTAACTTGCGTTCTGCATGACGCAGATCAATTCTGTTAGCAAGTGTAATTAACTCTTCCAGAGAGGTTGGAATCTCCCTCGTAGCTAGAGCATCTTTAATGTGCCCAGTCAGCCCCTTCCAAAACACCGGGATCAGCGACCGCTCCGGCCAATCCAGTTCAGCCGCGAAGGTTCTGAACTGAATGGCATAATGGCTGGCGGTGACCGAACCCTGGGTCAACGCAAGCAGCTTAAGAGCCGTATCATGCGTGACCTGAGGACCCAGAAAAACGCTTTTTAAGGTCCTAAGAAAAAGACCTGCATTAGCCACAACCGGGTCATTCCGCTCCCACAGTGGAGTAGCCCACTCCAGAGCCCTGTGGGAGAGCAACGAGATAACATAACCCACTTTGGCTCTCTCGGAAGGAAATCGTGCCTCCATCATCTCCAAGTGAATGGAGCATAAATTTATAAAACCCCTGCAAAATTTACTGTCCCCAGAAAATTTCTCCGGGAGAGCAAAGCGGGGTAATGGAGCACTTGCAGTGGTGGCAGCCGAGTTTATCATGTTGGCTGCTAGAGAAGCCGCCTGGGTAGCTACTGCAGTGGTATCAGCAACTGGGACCGTTTGTTCCAGAGACCTGAGTCTGGTCTCCAGTTGCTGTATATAACGCTGCAGCTGCTGGTTGTCGGCCATGTTCGGCAAGACCCTGGCGCTCAGATACTGTTAGGAGGGCGGTTGCAGACAACTTTATTAAATGGAACGCAACCAACCCCGGGGTTCGCGATGCAGCCAAGAGGACTGCTGCCGAACACTTTCCGGGTGGAAAGTAAAGTAACCAACTTAAAGATAACCCTTCCGTGTTAACTACACACCGGACAGGGTATAGCGGTACGCTCTATCTCCGTTTACTGCACGGAGGAGAGAGCGACCGGCGACGCACCTAACAAATATCTTAGCCCTTCGTGTTAACGCACACGGAAGGGTAAGACGGTACGCACAATCTCCAAGAACCGCAGGGAGACGTGCGTCCGTGGGAACAGCAGTAGCCCTGTCTTTGATACAGGCGCTACGCTATGGGGATTGGTGCTAAAGCGGTTCACACAATCTCCAAGAACCGCAGGGAGACGTGTGACCGGACTATGAGCAGTAGCCCTGTCTTCGGTACAGGCGCTACGCTATAGGAGACGGCGCTAGCGTGCGGGTGATTCCCTCCGGGTATTCGAGCACTCAGCCGGCGTGCTACCGGACTGAGCAAACCCGCTCTATTTAACTCACAGGCGGCTCAGGGTGTAAGGGCGAAACCCCTCGTTAGAGCCAGTCAGCGAAGCGAAGCTACCTGCCTCTATGGAGCTAACCTGACTCTATGGAGCTAACCTGCCTAGCGGAAACTATGGCTCATTGAGCCCTGAGTCAGCGTGCATACCACGCACAGCTAGCTCAAATGATCTGAGCGCACCGCCATGTTTGTGGGCGGGCCTTTTAAAGATTAAGCCCTGCCCCACTGTTGCACCATTGGTGACAACACCCGTGACCAATCAGGCGGTGCCAGGTCACCGGGTCAGGTGGGTGCCAAACCACCAATCATGATCCGCCAGGTCACGGACATGCTCAGTGCGATGCATTTTAGACTTAGGCTGCAGAGGCCTAGTCTCTCCCCGCAACCTGTGCTTCATGTTGCTAGGCACAAATACATGAGATACCACTTGTACCTCTCGTGCATTGGCTAGGCGTTGGGACCAACGGTGATGCTGTGCAGCATCAGCCCTGGCTGAACCAGAATGGGAGACCCCAGAATCCACTGATGATTCAGAACCCATTTCTGATCCAGCAAACGCCCGGCGCCTAACAGCGGGTCTGTTCACAAGGAACAGGTAGCCCGCTACAACGTAGGGGCTCCGCTTAGTCTTACTGTAGGGACAGCTCTCCCCATCTTTCCTTAGCCTATGTTGCAGATCATAACAACTGCTATACCTGGATGACATGATAGTGTACTCCAAAACGTATGAAGACCATTTGAAGCACCTGGCAGAGGTATTTGAGCTGCTGTCCCGGTATGGGATGAAGCTGAAGCCCTCCAAGTGCCACTTGCTCAAGCGAAAGGTACAGTACCTGGGGCACATCGTCAGTCCAGAAGGAGTAGCACTGGACCCGGAGAAGGTCACTGCCATCCAGAAATGGCTGGAGCCGAAGAGCCTCAAGGAGGTACGTCAGTTCCTGGGACTAGTCGGGTATTACTGGAGGTTTGTGAAGGACTATACAAAGAAAGTGACGCCTTTGCAAGACCTCCTGTTAAGACAGTCCTGCAGAGGCAGAAACCCCCCGTTCCAGTGGGGTAAGGAGCAAGCTGAATCCTTTCAGGTGATGAAGGAGATCCTGACCGGTGAAGAGATCCTAGCCTACCCTGACTACAGCCAACCGTTCCTGCTGTACACTGATGCCAGCAACAAAGGATTAGGAGCTGTACTGAGTCAGAAGCAGGATGGCCAAGAGAAGGTGATCGCCTATGCAAGCAGGAAGCTCTGCCTGACCGAGAGGAACCCAGACAACTATAGCAGCTTCAAGTTGGAGTTCCTGGCCCTGGTCTGGGCCATCACCGAGCGGTTCAAGCACTACCTAGCCCCCAGTAAGTTCACTGCCTACACTGATAATAACCCCTTGACACATCTGGAAACAGCCAAGTTAGGAGCCATGGAACAACAATGGATGGCTTGGCTGTCAAACTACCAGTTCACCATTAAGTATCGGGCAGGCTGCAAGAATGCCAACGCCGATGCCCTGTCCAGGATGCCTCACCAGTCGGACACTGAAGAAGAAGTGGATGACCTGGAAGAGATTGAGCTACCTGCCTTCCATAGAAATGGGATGGTCCACGAGCAGCGCACCTCCAGGAGGTATCGTGGTAAGACGTTAAACCCTTTGCCTCACCACAGCTGGAAGGAGACCCAGGACAGCGACCCGGTTGTTAGCCATATCAAAGAACTGATAACCCTGGAAGGTTCCTCCCCGGAGAAGGGCGCGTCTCCGCAAGCCAAGCAACTGTGGAATGAGAGAAGCCGGCTGTTTATCTATAGAGAGAATCTGTACCGACGTCAACCCGAGGACCCATGAGATGGTATGGCAGATTGTAGTGCCCAGGACGGACATCCAGATGGTGTTGGAGGCCTATCACGATCAAGCAGGGCACTTTGGCTGGAAGAAGCTACAAACCCTGCTGAAAGGTTGGTTTTACTGGGTTGGAATGCGCAGTTCCATAGAGAGATGGTGCCGGGATTGTGGAACCTGTAGCCTCAGAAGAAAAGACTACAGCAGCCAGAAGGCACCCTTGCAATCCATCAAGACAGCTCGACCCTTGGAGATCGTGGCCCTGGATCATGTCAAGCTGTCACCCAGCAGGTCAGGATATTCCTATGCCCTGACCATGGTGGATCACTACTCCCGGTTCCTGGTGGTCGCCCCCGTCAAGGATCTGACGGCAGAAACTGCGGCGAAGACATTTCAGGCATACTTCTGCAGGCCCCATGGATACTCGGAGCAGGTGCTGATAGATCAAGGCCCTGCCTTTGAAGCCGAATTGTTCAAGGAGTTCTGCCATGTGTACGGGTGTAAAAAGATCCGGACTACACAGTACCACCTCCAAACCAATGGGTTATGTGAAAAGATGAATAACGTCGTCATCGACCTGTTGAAGACCTTACCGCTAGAAGAAAGAAACCAGTGGCCTGACAAGCTACCTGACCTGGTAGATTTGTACAACCACATACCTGTGAGTTCCACCAAGTGTACTCCAGCATATCTCATGCGAGCAAGACCTGAAAAGTTGCCCATGGACCTGGAGCTTGGTGTAGTAGAACCCGAAGCAGATATGTCCACTGAGGACTGGGACACAACGCGACAGGAACAGTACAGGAGAGTACAGGCCTGTGTCGAAGACAGTCTGAATAGGGTAAGAGACAAGCAGGAAGCACAGTACAACAAGAGTGCACCAGCAGAACCCTTTTCACCTGGAGAAGTTGTGTTAAAAAGAAAAGGGAGAAGCCACAAACTTGACGACCAGTGGGAGAGAGAACCTTACACTGTGTTGAACTCCAGATTCGATAATAGGAAGACCTGCCTAATTAGTAGAGACGGAGGAAGAACAACTGCGACGGTATCAAGAGACCACCTGAAGTTGTGTCCAGGTCTTTTGGAGCCCCAGGAAGAAGTGCCTCTCACCGTACCGGAGGAGCCTAAAGAAGAAGTACTCCACACTGAATTAGGAGATTTCCCGGCAGATTGGCCTCAATTGGATGGAGCAGTGATAATACCTGTGATCCCCTTCTACCAACAGCCAGAAGACCCTCCACAGCAAGTAGAACTTGTAAGTGCCCCAGAAGAGCCTGCTCAGGAAGAATCCCCGGAAGAAGGATCCCCGGTTGGAGCAGAGCAAGAAGGCCCAGCCAATGGTACACTTGCCAGTCCCATAGAGAGGTTAAGGCAGTTTTACAATCTACCCACACGTAGAACTGACAGGATAGCAGACGGTGCAGACACAGATACCATCCACACTCCCGTACTACGCAGATCAACACGTAGCACCAAAGGCCAGGCCCCTGTCAGGTTCAGTGAATAAGTGGAAATACCTATAGTATAAATAGTTGCCCCTGGGGTATGTTATTCTTGTGTGATTTTCATGTATTTAATTATTGATGTGTTTTGCCTTACAATGGACAATTTATATGAACATTAGTTACCCGTAAGGGTATATATATAAAGGACTCAGTGGCTGAGGACTGAGAGCAGCCCAAAAACTCTTATGTATGTAGTTGCACTCCCTGGAGTGCCCCTTAGTTGACCACGGAACAAAAACCCGTTTGGCGTGGCTGAAGACGTGGTCCAGCACCTGGATCACCTATGCCCTGTAGCCACGCCCAGGGCCTACGTTGAGGGTTTTCAGGCGGGTCCCTCATGTGCCTCATGTTCTTTCACCAGTGAGATAGACACCATTAACTTGTAAGACTCTGAGGACGCTCAATATTTGTATATATTTATTATGTCTTTACATCTGTAACGTTCAAGAAAGTGCCTCCCATAAAGGGAAGAAATGTTATTGTTAACCTGTTTTTGAAAAAAATTCTTCAGTCCAGGAGTACTGAGTTTTACTAGGGGGGAATATGGCACCCCTGCTGCGCATTGGTGCCACAGAACCCAGAAGGGTGCATGGATGGACTTCTCCACAAGAGGCCCTCACTACATTCATACACCTCCACCTTCCACCTCAGACCAGCAGAGGGAGCCCGTTAGGGACATATATAGGGAGGGTGGAGCCAGGCAGCTCAGTCTAGAGTTCAGTCTACAGAGAGTTCAGTTTCAGTTCAGTGTTCAGAGAGGAACACAGCTCAGAGGGAGCAGAGAGCGTGCCGACGATCAAAGAGCGGTGAATACGCAGCACGCCAGCTGCCAAGTAGTGAGGGCGCCGAGTGTGGTCGACAGTGTGAGGAAAAGGAGAGTGGAGCTAAGGGGGCAGAGGAGCATAGTAAGCTCACCCCGATATATATACCGGACACCGGGTCCGAGCCTACAGGGATTCTCTACACCCAGTAGGAACCACCGGAACCCCTGGAGAACTACAGGTCCCAGGTCCACCTAATGCTGATTGTAGTACCAGGGCTAGGAGTCACAGAGGTCCCAGCGTCCAGGGAGAGTGATCTCCAAAGAGAAGGACCTACCACCAGGTCAGCAGGTGCAGAGAGAGACAGTAACCAAGCTAGGCCCAGCTCCAGGCAGGCCAGAAGCTTAGAGAAATAAGCAACGGATCAGGAGGCCCTATACCCGCTCACTGGGGAGAGTCCAGAAGTGCGCCCTTCACCTGGAGTACCCTGGACCGTGCCTGCATTACCACCAGTAAAGGTACTGAAGCTTACCCCCGTGTGAGTGTCTGTCCTTCCTCCGGGACCGTCCTGCCGTCTCTCCCCTGCACCGCCATCCAGTACATCCCCCACACTGCCCTGAGGCCCGCTCCACCTGTGGGGAGCCATTCCATCACAAGCTGCCCTACCATATGCCTCAGAGGACTGTTGCAGCGCTGGTGATCCTCACCAGACACCACAGGTGGCGTCACGAAAAATCCCAAAAACCCCATATAAAAGTATTCCCCCATTTCACTGACCGCCCTGGGTCACGGACCGGGCCAGCCACCGTGATCTCCCCCAAAAGCAGCCATAAGGCCCGGCTGCCGAGTACCCCACGGCCCTGGGGGCGAGTCATATATATATATTTATTTATATCTATATCTTGTCTTTTTGGAAGTATAATGGCACTATAGCACTTTATTATTTCAGAGGCTCATTTAAAACAATTTTTCAACAAGGCATTTGATGTCCCTAGGCTATAAATGAATTGTATCCATTGCAGATTTGTATAGACAATATATATGGTTGAGCCCCAGTGTATTTTTTTAGCATCCTTTCCTATTTTATGTTTTTTTTTTTTAAAAATGGCAATAAAATGTATATTTTATAATCAATATGTGTGTCACTTCTCATACTCGGAAGGTAACATCTAGCACCTGAGTATTGTTTATTCATTGTCCAACTCTGTAGTGATTAAGTTCAAGGCATAAAGAAAGATCTTTGTCTGTGGTTAAGTACCAACGACAAGTGTGAGCTGATGTTGGAAGGGCTGCCATTGCTTATGCATTAGAGGACTTCCTGGGGGAAATGACAGCTGGAGTAGATACAGTTTCCCAAGTCCTTTCACCGAGCTAAAGAATATGGCTGTGGTGAAATACAACTCTCACCGACAATCTGTGGACTGGCTCCATACCGTCCCTGGCCACATTCACTTGTCCACGTATTTGTGGTTTGGCGGTCCTTCCCAGTAAGTGCACTGGGGAGGGCACGGGTAATGTTTTGGGACACAGGCTCTTCTCCATTTACACCTGCGGCCTGGGACAGCTCATGGGCTCACAGCTTTCAGTATCACCTCTATGCTGATAACACACAGATCTACCTCTCTGGACCTGATATCACCTCCTTAATAACTAGAATCCCACAATGTGTGCCCTGCATTTCAGCTTTCTTCTCTGCTAGATTTGTAAAACTTAACATGGATAAAACTAAATGCATCCTCTTTCCACCATCTCATTCACCCCCCCAACTGACTTATCCATCAAAGTGAATGGCTCCCCAGTACCGCAAGCTTGACTCTGATCTGTCCTTTAAATGTCAGATCCAAGCCCTTTCCACTTGCTGCTGACTCCAACTCCAAAGTATCTCGGGAATCCGCACATTCCTCAACCATGCATCTAGAAAAACACCAGTGTGATCCCTCATCTTCTCCCGCCTCTTTTACTACAAGCTCCTGCTCTGTGGCCTCCCTTCTACCACTCTTGCACCCCTCCAATCTATCCTAAAGTGTGCTGGCTGATTAATCCACCTGTCACCCCACTATTCCCAGGCTTCTCCCCTCTGTCAATCCCTGCGCGGGCTCCCTGTTGCCCAAACACTCCAGTTGAAAAGCCTAACTTTGGCATACCAAGCCGTCATAAACCTGTTTCCTCCATACATGTGTGACCTAGTCTCCCTGTACTAGTTACCTGCACGCAACCTCCCATTCTTCCAAGATCTCCTCTACTTCCCTCTTATCTCTTCTTGTCACAATCGAATACAAGATTTGTCCTGTGCATCTCTGCTACTGTGTAACTCTGTACCCCAACACATCAGACTGTCGCCTACCGTGGAAACCTTGAAAAGGAAGCTGAAGACCCACTTCTTGTGACAAGCGTACAATCTGCGGTAACCCTTGCTCCAGCATACCGCTGCACAACTAGCTGTACCCTCACCTATTGTTTCCTCCCCCATCCCTTGCAGATTGTTTGTGCGCTCTCGCAGGCAGGGTCCTCTCTCCTCTTGTACCAGTCGGTGACCCCTTTTGACATGTAAAGCGCCATGAAATAAATGTGGCTGTCATGATGGCACTTCCCTGGTGTCTACACCTAATTTGATGTGTTTTGACAGCTTTTGGGCCCATTTGTAGGTGTTGTATATGCATTTTTTTGGTCCCCCATTGACTCCTATGGGAATGTTCGTCAAATATTCGACGAATAAATTTGGCGAATATTTATTTGTTCGCTGAGCTTTTCCGAACCGAACATTGAAATGTTCGCTCATCTCTAAAAATCAGGAATCAGTGGCTCATAATCTTTGTGAGGTGAGGTACATACGAGGTCAGGCAGGAGCTGGTTCATTTTCTGTCCTGGGGCGTCTGCGTGATGGTTCAGTTTCACTTGATGAAGAGGAGGAGCATTAAAAAATAAAGTAAAGTGGGATCCTCTCCCTATCTGCGTTGGAGGCAAGGAAGGCGTATGCCTCCTCCGCTGAATACAGTGATTGGGATGAGCAGGACATTTTTTCACGTATGTGGTGTTTATGTGTGTACCAAATTTTATTCAGGTGTGTGTATGTGTGTGGGTGCTTGGTGTAAACTTTTTTTATTTAGAAGAGAAAAAAAAGAAGAAAATAATCTAGAAAGAAAAGGATATAAATAAAAAAATATATAAAAATTTGGTAAAATAAAAAACAAACTTACTAAACAGACGTCAGTAAAAAAAAATTACTAAGTGCCCCTAAAACTATTTGACGCCAACCCTGAGTATATTCAGTAAAAAATACTATAGTATCTGCTGGTTACTACAGCATATATTCCCTAATCTAGTCCTATCAACTAGTCAATTTTTTTTATTCTTTTTTCACACCAAAAAAAAAAAGGGAACAATCGGCGGCCAATCACTGATGCGTGTCAGTGATCAGCGCTCGACGGCTGTAGGACGCAAGCTCGGATATTATTCTTTTTTTCCGCACTATCTGACACTAACCCTAACTAAATTCAGTAAAAAATGCTGTAGTAGACACAGATTACTACAATATATTTTCACAGTCCCAAATCTAGTCCTGTCAACTAATCTTAATTATTTTTGTTTGCGCTTTACTATCTAACATTAATCCTGTCCATAATCTAGTCATATCAGCTAATCTAAATTGTTTCTTTTTATTCTTTTTTCAAACCCCCCAAAAAAAAGCAACAACTGGAGGTCGATCACTGATGTGCGTCAGTGATCAGCGCTCGACAGCTGTAGGACGCATGCACGAATGTGGTGCAAAAAAGGGATAAAAAATTTGACAGGAAAAGTCACAGGCTTCAAAAAGTCTGTGGCACCATAAGACCAAGCACAGTGCGACAGAACGACAGTGTGACTGCTCTGCACATGTCCGAAGTCAGAATGAGGAAGTGCAAGGCGGTCATACTGAGGTCAGATCGCCTCTGTACACTCTGATTGGTGCAATCGAGGTCATCGTCCGATCGCACTAATCAGAGCTGGCCCTGGTGATGCCATCATTGCTAGGCTTTAGTCAATGATCGGTGCTCTTACAGCACTGATTGTAGGCTGGACATCAGTGTTTAAGGCAATTTAATTGCCTGAAACATTGAAAACGCTATGATTGGCTGTTCAGAATTGAACAGCCAATCACAGTGATCGATACCCTCCTGCAAGATTCAGCAGGCACCTTAATGTGATCAACGCGACTGCGTTCGTGGTGCTACATTAAAGATATGACGTATGTCCAAGATCGGTAAGTACCTACCAACCTGCTTGTAAGGGAGTTAAGTTCGCGGCTCAATGACGCGCATGCGCCGATACCAGTGCTATTTTACTGAAGTCCACTGTGGGATCAATCTGTGAAATCGTCGCAGCTAGGACAGTGCAGGCGTAAAATTTAAATAAGGAAATGAATAAAGACACCAGAGGGGCCGAGGCAGAGCCAAAGACCGGACCCATACTCCCGCCCCACAGGCCTGGGGACCAAAACTTCTAATGATGATTTTAAAACAACCAGGCTGTGGATTTCTTCACTAAAAGTATTTATTAAATCAGTACAACAGTGCCATTATGGGCATACCTTTAGCGCTGGAATATGCATAACCTTGATGGCAGGTTTTCTTAAATAATTGTATATTTTTCTTTTCTTCTTTTTTTCAGAACATAAAACTGTCACTTTGTTGGACTGCTGTAAAAATAACAACATATCCAAGACAAGTTTTTGAGAAGAAAATATCAAAGGTTTCCTGACAGTTTTCTACTTTTCTGAGGCATTTCCAGATTCATATAGCCAATACCATGCTAGCAGGTTTGCATACAGCAGGTGTGTCCATATGAGATAAAAATAAAAACAGTACAGTTGAGTGAAGTAGCACAGGACATGTTCAGTACTTCACCATGCTCGGGGCAACAGTTCTAATTTTCTTCTTTACTTACCTGCACACATGTAAGTGTGGCACCCCAGGGTTCTGGTTACCACAGTAATAGCAATATTACGTCTGTGAGCAGGTGGGAGGTCTCCTGGTCAGGAACCCTAAGCATGCCACACCTCCTGCCCAGTCCTGGGAGGGGAAGAACTTCCCCTATATAAACTGGGGCTGAGGTGGGGTTAGAGAGGAAAGAGAAGAGAAGAAGAGGAGTCCCAGACAGAGACACAGTCTGGTCTGGAGTGGAGCAGATGCAGGGAGAGCAAGATCAGGAGCTCTGTGGGAGCAGTGATAAAAGGGGTCCAGGACTGGAAGCTGTAGAGCTCGTCCTGACTGAAGAGATCTCACCGGACACGGAGTCCGAGGCTGTGGGGACTGTTCCATACCCAGCAGCAGAAACCGTCCGGCAGGGGATTTCAGGTCCTCTGGCCAAGAAACCCGAAGGCACGGTCACACGCAAGGGACCAGCACCGCCGTCGTGGAGCGGAGGCTACCAGAAGGCCCCGAGTCACCGGCCATACGGGTGAGCACCACACGGTACACTCAGGGACGTGGGCTACTTTTACCCGCTTCTAGCAAGGTAGCCAGGAAGAGTACAATTAGTTGGGGAGGCCTACAACTCCCCTGGCCGGGGGAGATCCTATCTGCTCACGGACTGACCAGGCCCCGATCGCTAGCCAGTACTCCCGGGAGGGTCTACCTTTGCCACCAGTAAAGACCCTGAACTACACTGCACCGTCTCTGAGTGGTTCCTGGTGCCTGCGTGCAATTCTGCTATCCCCATCATCCACGTCTGCTGCCCTGAGGCCATACCCCTCCCGTTGGGGGTTATACTACCCACGCTGCACAACTGTACCACCGGCCTCAGCGGTCTGCCCTGCAGCGGCGGCTTCATAACCGCATTCAACGGGTGGCGTAGTCGAACACTATAACATCTTCTACTAAATTCCGCCACTTAGTTTGACACCCTGGGCACGGACCGGGTCACCGCCACGAGGACTACTAACCCCGACAGATCCGGCTCCGGGTATTCCCCGCGTGCGCAACGCTACACAACACAGGCCCAGGGGGCGCGTCATAAGTAATGTACCTGTCCAGTTAAGATTCTGTTTGGAATAGCACAATGGTTATTAGAACTTTATAAGTTTTATATTGTCAGAGCTGCCTCTAAGGCTTAAATATCTAAATATGGTTCCCCTATTAGGGTTCGCTCACACTGGCATGTAAAAAGGGCCGAGTGCTGTCTGATTCATCGGATAGCGCTCGGCCCAATGTAATGTTATGGGGCAGTGCAGATCTGCGATTATTTTCTCATGCGTTATTCTGTGTTCTAGGTGCCGGTGAAGAAAAGATTCTCACACAGACCCCCTCAGTGACAGTGTCAATAGGGAAGGAGACCAGAATACCTTGTATCTTTGCATCTCAATATAAGAGTGCAGAAACATCTATGAGATGGTATCAGCTGAAGCCTGGGAGCCCCCCAAAATTTGTGTATCAGTATTACACGAGTTCTGACCAGAAAAGAGGTGAGGGAATCCCAACCAGATTTACTGTGTCTCCAAACACCTCCAAGAATCTTTGGGAGTTGGTGATAGCTGATGTGAAGGCTGACGATGAAGCAGACTATTACTGTAATGTTTGGAGCAATCCGTGTCACAATGATTGCAAAATAAGAGGAACTTATACTAAAACTCTATTATTATGAACTCTCGGATAATCTGATAACTATTTGATTACTTTTTTGCAGTTAAATGTTTCATCAGTATATTTTGGAAGCACATTTGATGCTGCCATCAAGATGATAGAGGTATGGACTTCAAGGTGTCATTGATGTTAGAGGGGGCAATACACAGTATTAAGAACTGGGGTATGTGAACTTTTGATCGGGGTCATTTGGATGTTTTTGGTTGTCATTAACATTTAAAAAGAGAAAACACAGTAGTTTGACAATAAATGGCTTCACCCCACCAATAACCATGAGTGGAGAAAGTTTTTTTGTTATCATTCATACTCTCTGAAACAAGGCCAAGAAAGGAAAAATTCTGCCGGGGTATGTAAACTTTTGAGCACAACTGTACATATATGTAAACATATATATATTTATATTTAAAGGACAAAGAAATATAGAAGTGGAAAAGTTATGAGACAAAAATGAATACTAAATTTACATGATGAACAATATATGCACGACAATAAGATACAAGTGAATAAAAAATAATATACAAAATAATAATGAGTAATGTATAAATAAAGTGAAAAACACGTGCGAGCGAGTGAAGGTGCCACAAAGTGAAAAAGAAAAAAAAATGTTTTTGAAAAGTATATAAATATATATAAGAACATATACACATGATGAACATGCAATAAACACCAATTATTATGATAGCAATAATTCATTGGCTGAGAAGAGTGAAGTGAACTAAGAGAAGGAAACAAAAGAACAAAGTGAGTATGGCGCCCCTGAGGGTCCAGTCGCCACAGAGGTACTGCACCTCACCCAGAGGTGTGGTGTCTCCTTCTCTCAGGTAAGGAGGGAGTGCTGCCCGGAACCCCAACACCCACATTCAACACTACACTACTCCAGGCCGGCTTGAAGGGCAAGATGCATTATGTACCTGCTGAGCCCTGTCCCTGGCTGGAGTGGGGGGAACCAAAGGTAGGGGGAACCAGTAGTGGGTGTGGGTGGAGGATGTAGTGTAGGGGAGCACCATTGTAGAAGGTATATAAAGGGAAGCCATCTTAGGGTGGCAGGCAAGACAGATCAGTGAGTGAGGACAGGGAGCAGAGTCTCGTTAGGAGCTCTGCTCCACAAGTTGGGGCCTAGTGATAGAGGCCCAGGAGGGGAGCAGAGGAGGAAGGCTCCGTTCTATAGAAGGGATCCCAGGGGGTACGGCGAGTGCATGACGGTGTGGCGCCCCTGAGGGTTCAGTCGCCACAGAGGTACTGCACCTCAACCAGAGGTGTGGTGTCTCCCTTCTCTCAGGTAAGGAGGGAGTGCTGCCCGGAACCCCAACACCCACATTCAACACTACACTGCTCCAGGCCGGCTGGAAGGGCAAGATGCACTGTGTTCCTGCTGAGTCCTGTCCCTGGCTGGAGTGGGGGGAACCAAAGGTAGGGGGAACCAGTTGTGGGTGTGGGTGGAGGAAGCAGTTGAGGGGAGCACCATTGTAGGAGGTATATAAAGGGAAGCCATCTTAGGGTGATGGGTTCAGTCAGAAAGAGGAGAGAGTGAGGACAGTCAGTCAGGGAGCAGAGTCTCTTCAGGAGCTCTGCTCCACAAGTGGGGCTTAGTGATAGAGGCCCAGGAGGGGAGCAGAGGAGGAAGGCTTAGTTCTATTGAAGGGATCCCAGGGGGTACGGTGAGTGCAGGATGGCACCCGTACGCCCCGAATCTGTCAGAAGGCAGAGGGATCAGGCCGCAAGAAGGGGACCGGCCCCTGGACCAGCCGTGTTACTCCATGTCTCGGCTGGAAAAACCGGAGGCTTCTAGCTTTTATAGTGCAGTTGCCACAGCCTCATCTTAGTCTCCGTGAGGGTCAATCAGGTCCGGGAACTCCAAGTTGCCCAGAGGGACTTCAGAGCACCCAAATGGGACTGTGAGTGGGGAAGCGCAAGGCAGGAGGGAGAAGACCCAGCGTGAAGTTGGTCAAGGAAAGGAACATAAGAAAGCAGGGTTCTGTCAAGCACTCCTGACATATCTGAGGAAGAGCTGAACCCCCGGTCAGGTGAACGCAGCGCGACGCAGGAGGCTGGCACCCGCGCAGTGTACCTGTGGAACTTACATGAGAACTGTGAGTAAAGACTCGGATGACTATACCGCACTGCCTCCGTCCATTATTTCAGCTGCGCCATCTCTCCCTCTGCACTACAAGTCCCAGCATCACCACCCACCAAACTCCACAATGCCCCGGGGGTCCGCTCCACCTGTGGGGAGAAGAAACACCTCTGCTGCCATCCCATCACCCCCCGGAGGTCTGTAGCAGCGCTGGTAAACCTTACCAGGTACCACAGGTGGCGTCACAAACTATTTATTTATTTCTATCCAAGTTACAATCCCCTTTTTGGTTGACCGCCCTGGGCCACGGACCGGGCCAGCCACTGTGACATACCCCCCCCCCCAGCATCCATAGGCCCGGCCGCCGAGTACCCCATTGCCCTGGGGGCGCGTCAACTCCTGGCATCACGAACAGGATTTTGTGCCCGCTGCAACGAACAGGATTGCGTGCCCGTTGCCACCGGGTACAGTGCACCTTGAAAGACTGTAACACATACCGTGGTGAAGTTTTCTCGCCAATTGCCGCTGTTTCCCGCCATTGTCCGCCATTTTTGAGTCGCCGCATGGGAAGAAGAGGGGCGTAACTGCGGGAATCGGAGAGGCGTGACTGCTGGAAGCGCGCGAAGCTCAGGCCCCACCTCGTGCCTTGACGCCGAACCAGGAAGCGTCAGGATCTGGAAGGAGACCGTCGTCTGCGGAGCTGCGGCCTACTCGAAAAAGAAAGAGGAGGTAGGCTACGGTTCACTAGGGGGGCGCAACTGTGGCGCCCAGCTGCGCTTGGTACCACAGATCCTAGAGGGTTGCATAGAAGAATTTCTCTACAAGAGGCCCCTCACAGCATTCACACACCTCCACCCTACCACCTCAGACCACCAGAGGGAGCCCGGATAGGGACATATATAGGGAGGGTGGAGTTAGGCAGTTCAGTTCCTAGCCTGCTAGAGTACAGAGCGGCTAGGGAGTTCCTGCTCAGACACAGAAGGAGTCAGTGCAGTCGAGCCAGAGCCTAGCAGTTCCTGCAGAAAGAGTTCAGTACAGTCTGTAGAGTGAGTCCAGGCTAGAACTCACAGAGCTCAGGATAGAGAGCTAGGAGTGTGCCGACACTCTGAGAGTGGCGAAGAAGAGCAGCATCCCTGCTGCAGTGTGTGTAGCCTAGTGATGGCCCGAACGGGGCCGAAGGCAAGTGGAAGAAAGTAACATAGGGGGCAGAGGAACTTTACAAGCTCACCCCAGAAACATATACCGGACACCGGGTCTGAGTCTACGTGGATCTTCATGAATAGTAGAAAACAACCGGAACCCCTGGCGAACTACATGTCCCAGGATCACCAAAAGCTGATACGTACCAGGGTCAGGTATCACGGAGACCCCAAAGAATAGGGAGAGTGATCTCTAACAGAAGGCCCTATCACCAAGTCAGCAGGTGCAGAACAGAAACAAAGTTAGGCCTAGCTCCAGGCAGGTCAGAAACTTACTACACAAAGGCAAGGAACAGGAGGCCCTACACCCGCTCACTGGGGAGGATCCTGATATGCACCCTTCACCTTACAGTGCTCCGGGATGTGCCTGAACTTCCATCAGTAAAAGGTACTGAAGTGACTATCGTGTCTGTCCCTGTTCTTTCTCTGACCCGGCTGGGTCCCATCTGTCCCTGCATCCTCCCTCCTATGCTGCCCTGAGGCCCTGCTCCACCTGTGGGGAGCGATACCATCTAAGCTGCCACAACACCGGCCTCAGTGGACTGCTGCAGCGCTGGTGATTCTCACCAGACACCACAGGTGGCGTCACGAACATTTACAAACCTATTATCCCAATATACATTCCCCTCTTTTCAGTTGTCCGCCCTGGGCCACGGACCGGGCCAGCCACCGTGATATCCCCCAAGCATCTGAGGGCCCGACTGCTGGGTACCCCATGGCCCCGGGGGCGCGACACAACCATGACCAACGACCAGCAAAATGCCGGAGCAACGGTTAACACTCCTGATGCTCAACTCACTCCCAGCGCTGCTCAGGCCGTAGCAGCCACCCCACCAGCAGGGGTCGCGATTCCAGTCATACCCATGGCCCTGCCGAACATCCCCGGAGCAAAATGGCTTCCCCAGTTCGACAGAGACATTTTTGTAAATCGGCGGGATGTCGAGCCCCACCTGGAACAGGGCCATCCCGACCGGAACTTGTACCCCAGTGACCGTGTCACCTACACTCGACACCACGGGGAAAGCGGGTGGTATGCCCTCCAGGTGTACAGCGTGATTGAGGAAGGAGAGGACACGCCCCCGCAGTTCATGGCTGATGACCCGGCTGGGTCAAGCAAAAATCAAAAGTACCCCAGGCGGGGACCCCACTACTAGTACAGTAGGTGGGGCTAAACTGTATATAGTCACCCGTAAGGGTGCAGAAAATTGAAGTTGTTTTAAGTGTGTTTCCATAATTACCCGTCAGGGTATACAGACTTCAGGCTGAGGACTGTGAACAGCCAAAGACTGATCTTGTACATAGTTTTGCACTTAAAGTGCTCCCTATTGGTTTTATATTAGCAACACATGACCTCAGAACAAAAACCCGTTTGACGTGGCGGACGGCATGATCCAGCACCTGGATCATCTATGCCCTGCAGCCACGCCCAGGGCCTACGTTGGGGGTTTTCGGACGGGTCCCTCATGCTGCTACTTTTGCACCCTTTTACCAGTAAGATGTACACCCTGTTTGGGATCTTACTGAAAGATGTTTGAAAAAACGTATGTGCCAGTGCAAAGTCTTTTATAATGTTTGCAATGATGATAACCTGTAACGTCAAAGAAAAGTGCCTCCCATAAAGGGAAGAAATGTTTTTGTTACAATCTTATATGCGAATGCATTCTAAAAACTGCATGTCTAACGTGTTTTGCTCAGTTCCAGCCGGCGGACGTGCTGTGTTTTACCAGGGGGGAGTGTGGCGCCCCTGAGGGTTCAGTCGCCACAGAGGTACTGCACCTCACCCAGAGGTGTGGTGTCTCCTGCTCTCAGGTAAGGAGGGAGTGCTGCCCGGAACCCCAACACCCACATTCAACACTACACTACTCCAGGCCGGCTGGAAGGGCAAGATGCATTATGTACCTGCTGAGCCCTGTCCCTGACTTGAGTGGGGGAACCAAAGGTAGGGGGAACCAGTAGTGGGTGTGGGTGGAGGATGTAGAGTAGGGGAGCACCATTGTAGGAGGTATATAAAGGGAAGCCATCTTAGGGTGGCAGGCAAGACAGATCAGTGAGTGAGGACAGTCAGTCAGGGAGCAGAGTCTCGTTAGGAGCTCTGCTCCACAAGTTGGGGCCTAGTGATAGCGGCCCAGAAGGGGAGCAGAGGAGGAAGGCTCCGTTCTATAGAAGGGATCCCAGGGGGTACGGCGAGTGCAGGACGGCACCCGTACGCCCCGAATCTGCCCGGTGTCAGAGGGATCAGGCGGCAAGAAGGGGACCGGCCCCTGGACCAGCCGTGTTACTCCAGGTCTCGGCTGGAAAAAACGGAGGCTTCTGCACTTCCATGGCGCAGTCGCCACAGTCTCATCCTCGTTACCGTGAGGGTCAAGTAGGTCCGGGAACTTCAGGTTGCCCAGAAGCGACTTCAGAGCACCCGAATGGGACTGTGTGTGGGAAGCGCAGGGCAGGAGGGAGAAGACCCAGCGCGGGAAGTCGGTCTAGTTAGGAACATAAAGAGAGCGGGGTTCCATCAAGCGCTCCTGACAAATCTGAGGAAGAGCTGAACCCTTGGTCTGGTAGACGCAGTGCGACGCGGAAGCGGACACCCGTACAGTGTACCTGAGAACCTTGAATAAGAACTGTGAGTAAAACTCGGATGACTGCACTGCACTGCCTCCGTCAATTATTTCAGCTGCGCCATCCATCCCGCCTGCACTACAAGTCCCAGCACGACCCACCACCAAACTCTACACTGCCCCCGGGGCCCGCTCCCCCTGTGGGGAGCAGAAACACCTCAGCTGCCATCCCATCACCCCCCGGAGGTCTGCAGCAGTGCTGGTAAACCTTACCAGGTACCACAGGTGGCGTCACAAACTATTTACTTTATTTTTATTTTCTATCCAAGTTACAATCCCCTTTTTGGTTGACCGCCCTGGGCCACGGACCGGGCCAGCCACTGTGACATACACCCCCCCAGCATCCATAGGCCCGGCTGCCGAGTACCCCATTGCCCCGGGGGCGTGTCATGAGCATAATAAAAACACACTTCCTGCTGGCGGCCATCTTTGATTTTTTCAGCATGCATAACACTATGCAAAACATCGCTGTTTTCATTGGTCTAAAGTGACCATTACCCAATTTCCTTTGTTCCCTTCCTATGGTGACTCTCCCATATGTCATGTTTGTATTCCAGCTTGGAACACATCTTACACTTCCTGCATTCAGCCAATCCTTAACATTTTGCACACATGCACTTTATTTTTCATTGAATTGCTTTTCACTGACTCGATGAGATAGCATTTATAATGCTTGTAAATCACTACCCTCATTCACTCCTTGAGAAAGCCAAAGGCGAAACATAGGTCAGAGTCCTGGGGTCTTGATACATGTGAAGTTCTGGTATGTCCTCCACTAGATATATACAGTACCTCTACATATTATTTGGTTTATTAATTTATCCAATTATGTTTTATATGTCTGCTATATATTATATGTATACACCAAGAACATAGAGAATACAACACCACTATTTATTTGACACCCCTCCCCAGATTTTATGTTTGTCATGAACTTTCTATCATCTATGTTTTATGCCCCCCGCAATTTTAATATACAGTATAGACCAAAAGTTTGGACACACCTTCTCATTTAAAGATTTTTTTGTATTTTCTTGACTATGAAAATTGTACATTCACACTGAAGGCATCAAAAATATGAATTAACATATGTGGAATTATATACCGTACTAAACAAAAAAGTGTGAAACAACTGAAAATATGTCTTATATTCTAGGTTCTTTAAAGTAGCCACCTTTTGCTTTGATGACTGCTTTGCACACTCTTGGCATTCTCTTGATGAGCTTCAAGAGGTAGTCACCGGAAATGGTCTTCCAACAATCTTGAAGGAGTTCCCAGAGATGCTTAGCACTTGTTGGCCCTTTTGCCTTCACTCTGCGGTCCAGCTCACCCCAAACCATCTCGATTGGGTTCTGGTCTGGTGACTGTGGACGCCTTGTCATCTGGCGCAACACCCCATCACTCTCCTGCTTGGTCAAATAGCCCTTACACAGCCTGGAGGTGTGTTTGGGGTCATTGTCCTGTTGAAAAATAAATGATGGTGTAACTAAACGCAAATCGGATGGAATAGCATTAGTGTTGAGCCACCCCCGTAGTGTTCGAGTTCGGTTCGGTTCGTCGAACACCCGTGTGTTCGCCGAACTGTTCGTCGAACTGTTCGTCGAACACCTTCGAACACCGTTAAAACCAATGGCAGGCAAACAAAAACACATAGAAACACATAGAAAACACCTTCAAAGGTGTCCAAAAGCTGACAAACTGCTCAGAAGACACAACTAACACATGGAAAAGTGACAAGTACATATAGTCATGCGAAAAGAAAAGAGGTGGAGGAGTAAAAGGAGGGGGAGACACAGATATAGGCATGTCATGCCCTTCTAAAATCCAAAAAGTGAGAAGCCGACACGGCCAGTCCGTTCCTGCCTGTGCCACCTCTGTGTCGCCGGGATTGTGCCAGAGCCGCGGTGGACCCTGACGGCCAGCCCCCCTATCCCAATACTGGTGCCTGTCCGCCGGTGGGTCGAGGCCCCCCACGGTGGGGGGGGAGTAACATCTGCAGAAGAAAGACCATCTTCCAGCCAAACTAAGATGTCGACTTCTTTTCGTGGACAATGTGATAAGATCCCATTCTTACGGACACGCCCATCGCTACAAATTCTAGATGAGGCACAAAAACAGCAGGTACTTCAACGGATATCAAGTGCTCCTTCAAGTGGGCTCTCCATCACCTCAATTTCAACATCACAAATACTCCAGTCCTCAGAGGTGTCACCCCAATCGCACTTGCTTCCTCACAGCTCCCAAGTCTCCAGCTGCCCGTCTGAGTATGGGGTAACACAGATGGCTGAGTCTGCCCAGCTGTTTACTCATACTATAGCCTGGGAAACGGAGGTCTGCTCCAGAGCTTCTGTTAATCCAGATGAGGAAATGATCTGATCCGATGCCCAGAATCTTTATAAGTTGGATCCAGGACCAGATGAAGAAGGTTCTGAGCATAATGTAGACCCTTGTTCCCAAACTGTAACTCCTGTTGGTGGAGACAATGATGAAGACGATGATGAGACTCAAATACCTGATTGGAGCGACAACTTGACTTTTCGGTCAGGGCAGGAAGAGGTTGGCTCTGAGGGCGACAGGTGTGATAACACACAGGGTGATGATGACGAGGTTGGAGATCCCACTTACTGTCAACCCACAGTCAGACAGTCGATGAGGTCAGCAGAGGAGGTGGAGGAGGATGTGACTAGCCCTGGGGATGGGGATGACTCGGTACCCGGGCATTTGCCTGGCCTTGGAGATGTCGCGGTGGTCGGCTCCCTGGCCCGTACCCTGGGGTCTCTCTTTAAAAGGGTGGATAATTGTTAATTTTATAAGAGTTCATGACGCCACCTGTGGTATCTGGTGACAAGCACCAGCGCTGCAGCAGTCCACTGAGGCCGGTGATAAGGCAGCTCGATGGTATAGCTCCCCACAGGTGGAGCTAGGTCTCAGGGCAGCGTATGCAGGGGGAATGCAGGACAGGCGAGACCCAGCTGGGTCAGAGCAAGAACGGGAACGGACACGGTAGTCACTTCAGTACCTTTTACTGGTGGAAATTCAGGCACATCCCGGAGCACTGTAGGGTGAAGGGTGCATATCAGGATCCTCCCCAATGAGCGGGTGTAGGGCCTCCTGTTTCTTGCCTCTGCGTAGTAAGTTTCTGACCTGCCTGGAGCTAGGCCTAACTTTGTCTCTGTCCTGCACTGGCTGACCTTGTGGTAGGGCCTTCTCTTGGAGTTCACGCTCCCAGTATGCGGGGCCTAAGCGTCTCCTGGTTCTGTTACATATCAGCACATTAGCGATCCTGGGACTTGTAGTTCTCCAGGGATTCCGGTTATGCCTTACTGGGTCATAGAGATACCGGTAAGCTCGGATCCTGTGTCCGGTAAATGCTTCGGGGTGAGCTGGTTAAGCTCCTCTGCCCCTTATGTACTAACTCGCCACTCGCCTTCGGCCTACTCGGGCCCTCACTAGGCTATACACACTAACGGCAGCTTGCCGCGCTTCACTGATCTTACGGCACCGGCACACCTTAAGCTCTATCTGGGCTCCCTGAATCTAGCAAGCAGGAGCCTCGTGCTCCACTGCTGAACTATTAACTGCGTTCTCTAGACTAGACTGAGCTCCACTGCAGACTGACCTCTCTTAGGCTTCTCTACTGCAGGAACTCTTCAGAGGAACTGAACTGCCTAGCTCCACCTTCCCTATTTATATCCCTAACGGGCTCCCTCTGCTGGTCTGAGGTGGAAGGTGGAGATGTGTGAATGTTTATGGGGGCCTCTTGTGGAGGATTCCATCAATGCACTCTTGTAGGATCTGTGATACCAAGCGCAGCGGGGCATCACAGATGCTATTGACGACGAGGTTAGGTTGCGCCTTCCTGAACAGAGACGGAGTACTGGAAGCACGTCAACAACTGCATCCTCAACCACAACTCTGCCTCTGACCACAAGTCGTAGTGGCTCTTCAGGTCACATGGGCTCTAAGCCTTGCATAGCCTGGGCATTTATTCAGATCGATAAGGATGACCCAACTCGTGTTATCTGTAATATTTGTTAGCAAAAGCTAAGTAGAGGCCAAAAAATACATAGTTTGAGTACTTCATGCATGTACGGTCACATGGATATGAAGCATAAGTTGCAGTGGGAAGCTCACTGTGCTACAATGCGGCCTAGCCGGCTGGGCCAACCACCGTCTGCCCCATCTTGTGCATCCGCAGCCTCTTCATCCTCTGTGACTGGGGGGACAGCAGTCACACATGTTTTTGGACGCAGACCTGCCACCTCTTTACCCGCAACAGCCAGTGTGATTGGCAGGTCGTCAGTTCATTGGGAAGTGGAAACACCTGCTAGTGTTGAGCGCTCTCCGACATCGAGAGCACCACCTTTGGATCAAGGCAACCTAACATGTCCGCCTGCATCTTCCTCACAGATCGGCAGTTGCCGGGGACACCCTACTCAACACCGTCTAAGCACAACAGCCAGCCCTCGGTCCCTCAGATGTGGAAAAGTAAAAGACCATTTCCTCCTAGCCATGAGAAAGCTGAGAGGTTGAATTTCACCATCTGCAAGCTGTTGGCTACAGAAATGCTGCCTTTCCACCTGGAGGACACAGAGGATTTTCAAGACCTTATGTCCGTCACAGTGCCCCAGTACCAGATGCCCAGTCGGCACTACTTCTCAAAGAAAGGTGTGCCTGCGCTCCACTAGCATGTCGCACACAACATCACCGCTTCTTTGAGAAACTCTGTGTGTGACAGGGTGCACTTCACCACAGACACTTGGACGAGAAGGCATGGACAGGGGCGTTACATGTCGCTGACTGGGCACTGGGTAACTATGGTGACAGCAGGACAAGGGGCTGCTGTCCAAGTCTTACCGTCCCCACGAGTTGTGTGTTAATCCTCTTTATCTCGAACTTCCTCCACTGCTTCTGCCTCCTCAACCTCCTCTCGGTCCTCCACCTGCACCCAAGGCCTGTCTGGTAATGCCACCTGCTTTCTAACTGCGCAGAAGGAATCCTGCACACCTCCTTACTATGCTGGCAGCAGGGCTCAACGCATCAGTGTTTACTTTGAAATGTCTGGGAAATGTGAGTCACACAGCTGAGGAGTTTTGGTCAGCTCTGGAGACCCAGTTTCATGAAAGGTTGTCTCCACTGGACCTGCAACCAGGGAAGGCCATGTGCGACAATGCTGCAAACCTGGGTGCGGCACTTCGCCGGGGCAATGTCACACACGTGCCTTGTATGGCTCACGTGTTGAACCTGTTGAACAATTTTTAGCCCACTATCCCGGACTAGATGGCCTTCTGCAGAGTGCACGGTTGCTGTGTGCTCACTTCCGCCGTTCGCATCCCGCAGTTCAACGACTTACATCTCTACAGAAGTCGTTGGGCCTGCCAGTTCACCGGCTGAAATGCGATGTGCCGACACGGTGGAATTCAACTCTGCACATGTTGCAGCGACTGTGGCAGCACCGACAAGCCCTGGTGCAATACGTTCTGACGTATAGCCTGGGCCAACGAGATCCAGAGGTGGGGCAAATCACGCTGGAGGAGTGGTCTCAGATCAGGGACCTATGCACCCTTCTGCACAGTCTTGAAATGGCGACGAAGATGTTTAGTGCTGACGATGCCATTATCAGCATGACTATTACGGTGATTTACATGCTGGAGCACATGTTAAACAGAATTCGGAGTCAGGTGGTGGGACAAGAGGAGGTGGAGGAAGTAGAGGAGGAGGTCCAGACGGTTGGCAGCACCAAGGCGGCAGGCATGGGAGGGTGGGGGAGAGGGATTAACCAGGGCGCATGGTAGCAGCCAAACTGTTGAGGAAGGTGCAGGAGCCGAGGAAGAAGTGGAGGACGAACTGGCAATGGGCATGGAAGACTCATCAGATGAGGGAGACCTTGATCACATTTCTGTTGTGCGAGGTTGGAGGGAGAGGGCAGAGGAAGGAAGCATGATTCTTACCTCGCTACCAACACAACAAGGACTTGGTCCTTCTGGATGCGCAAGACACATGAGTGCCTTCTTGCTGCACTACCTGCAACATGACCCCCGGATTGTCAGAATTCGAAGTAATCCCGACTACTGGGTTGCCACACTCTTAGATCCCCGGTACAAAAGTATATTTGCCGAAATAATTCCTGCCATAAAAAGGTATTGACGAATGCAGGAGTATCTGTTGCAGAATCTTACATGTGCTTTTCCACAAAACACCAGTGGTGCACGTAGTGAATCTCACAGTTCTAACTTGCCAACGGTGGGACTGTCGAGTCTTCATCACTCAAACAGTAACAGTAACACAGTATCTGCTGGTAACAGCAATTTTGTGGAATCGTTTCACCACTTTTTTAGACCATCCTTTGCAAGGCCACAGGAGACAAGAAGTCTGACACATAGTCAATGCCTAGAGAGGATGGTACAGGAGAATCTCCAAGTGAACATCGAAGCCATGACTGTGTCACTGGACCCTTGCTCATTTTGGTATTCCAATCTTGAAAAATCGCCGGAGCTCGCCACTCACGCCTTGGAGATCTTGTCATGCCATGCAGCCAGCGCTCTCTCTGAACGTGTGTTCAGCGCTGCTGGTGGTGTGCTGACAGATAAGCGCACGCGGCTGTCCACTGAGAATGTAGACAGACTCACGTTCATAAAGATGATCAAATCATGGATTCGCAAGGACATTTCTACCCCTGTGTCATCCTTGGGAGACTAAAAGCTTGGGGATTTGGTAAAATCACCTCACCAACCGTTTTAAGCAACAGTGGGGCAATTGATGCCACTTAACCCTAGAACGCATGACCATAAAAATCTACACTTTCACATACCTGGGGCCCTTTAGGCCTGTGTGCAAATAACATGGAATAACTCAAACTCAAATGACAAACAACTATATACATGAAGAATACCTAGAGTTTCAAAATTCTAACTAAAGCAATCTTGCAGAAAATAGAAAACAATTAACTGGGCGGGCCTGCAAGGCCACAGGTATGCGTTCTAGGGTTAAGTGGTGTCTGTGCCACAATTTTGGGAGTCCCTTTGCTGTGTCTTACGTGACGTTGGCATCGTCAATTCCAGGTGGGTTGGGTCGCACCCCCCCCTTTTAACTGTAAGAAACTACATACACTATGGCTTGGGGTAACACAGATGGTTGAGTCTGAAGATCTGTTTACTCAGAGGTCTGCTCCAAATCTTCAGTGTCTGCTAGTCAGCGTAGAATTTTTAACTGCATCTAGCCTAGGCAATACTTTGGGCGTAGTAGCCCAGCTGCGAAGCAAGCTGCACCGCCTGTGTATCTAATAAGAATTTTTAAATTAATCTAGCCTAGGCAGACTGTGGGGACCCCCAACCAAACCCAGATGCTCAGCCCCCCTACCACCCCCCTTTCATGGACAACCCAATAATGTAACTCTTACAACTGGATGGGTGAGGATCGGTCACAGCTTTATTAACTCTTTATACTCATTCCATTAGAAAGGCATTTTATTTCTAAAATAATTCAGCTTGTTGCAGCATGCCCTGGGTCCCCACTCCGGCAAGTTGGCCAACAAGTGTAACTCTCCAACATGTCCTTTCTATTTCCAGGCCACGGAGGATCCAGCGTATTCGTATGCAGGACTCTGACCCCCACCCATCACTCTTAACGCTTGTTCCACTCCGTCCTGGAGTCCTGACAGGAATATGTCCAGTCCAATATCTATTAAGTGAACACCGTCGGGCCGTATGAGGCCTGCTTTATCTCCTTCCAGTTGTCGGTGTCGTATCACTACACCGCCTCTGTCTCTTCTAAATTTTGCCATCCGAATATTTATTACCCGCCTTGTCCATTCGATGGCCGTGATGTCTCGCGCACCTTGCCATACCGCTATCGGCACAATCTCTGACCATACTATAGCTAATTTTGTGAAAAATTCTCTGAAGCGCTCAGTGTCTAGTTTCATTATTGCCATTAGTTATGCGCTCTTGTGATGACCTAGGTTGTTTCCCCCGGCCTGTATAACTAAGATGACCGGACCTCTTGCCTCTCTCCCTACCTTGATTACCTCCATTAGTACCTGTGGCCATAGCAGGCCTCTAATACCTCTCCAGTTGAAATATGTGTTATGAAACTCTAATTTCCTCCCGCCTGGGCGGACTTTTGCCCTTTTTTGTGCCCAATATATATACGAGTGGCCTATCACTCACACTATTGGCTTAGCGTCACCTGTAAAAGAAACAAACCACGTTAGGATAACAAGTCCGGTCTTATGTATCTCGCCAAACACGTGGATCACCATCTCCCTATCCTCTGAACTTCCGTTTCTGACAGTCCTGCTCTTGCTGCTTCCGTGGCCGCACCTATGCGGAATGAGTGTGTCCCGTAATCTTTGGCGTGGTTCCCTGCCGATGTTATGCATTTATTAAATATAGCTTGGAACAGGTATCTTGATAATGGCGTTCCATCAATGTGTGATAAGAAGAAATTACTTTGTGATCTGATGGTTAGATATGTTTTTACTATTGTTACCCGACTCAGTGTACCGTTTGTGGGTTGTAGAAGTACCCAAGTACCCCTGCCCGCTGGAACCGTTTTCGATTGGTGTATGCGTACACGTATTGCATTATTGGCTATGACTACTTCCTGGTGTAATAAGCGTCCACTGGTGGTAATTTTGGATTGAGGGACTAATTCGCTTATACATAGCGCCCCGAAGAAGGCGATCACAAATGCAGTAGACATTAGTGTTGCTTCAAATTGTGAGTGTCATGTTAATGGTGTTAGGGATAAGATGTGAGAAATCAGTTTTAGTGACACAGGACGGGACGTCTACATTCCTGACTTGGCTGACCCCTTTTCCACCCTTTTATGGATTGTCTGATGATGAATCTTTGTCACATCTCCCCAATTCAGTAGTTGGAAGTGAAATGCTACTCCGGTCAGACACCGCTGCGCTGACGCCCCTGATATGCCCCTCATCATTAGCTGGTGGAGAAATTCTATGGTGACTTGTGATCTGGCTTGTTCACATTGGTCAACCCGTCTGCCTGCTACTAGTCGTGTCCACTCTTCCCATGCCTTACCGTATGCTTGCCACGTTGACGGGGCAACTGACGCTCTGATTAATGGCATCAACTATTCGCCACTAGATCCCATAGGGAGGGTGGGCAACTGTTGCCCGATGGGTGGGCGTTGTGGAAGAGCTCTGTGAAAATCTGCCAATTGAATTGTTATAAAGCGTTAGCAGCAGCTTTATACCCCTCAGCAGAGTGGCTAGCGCGGACCCATACATTGTGTTTTAGGCACAGGAATACTAGCCTGCGTAGTAGGCCTAGCACTGGGAGAGACGATGATGCCATCTTATTAATGCAGTGCGCTAGGCTGGTGTTTTGTGTTATGAAGCGTATATTTTTGTTAGCCAGGCGCGCGAAACATATTTCTATTGCTACCACTATTGGGAAAAATTATTTTCAGGGCTAGATGCAGCTAAAAATTATTATTAATTTCAAAGCTGGTGGAGCTTGGTATAGATGGCCTAATACAATGAGTCCCACACACTGCTAGAAGCCCAAATATTTTTTCAGAGGTAGATGCAGATAAAAATTATTTTTAATTTGCAACCTGATGGAGGTCAGTATAGATGGACTAATAGAGAAAGTCCCACACACTGCTAGAAGGCCAAATATTTTTTCAGAGCTAGATGCAGATAAAAATTATATTCAATTTGCAACCTGATGGAGGTCAGTATAGATGGACTAATAGAACAAGTCCCACACACAGCTAGAAGCCCAAATATTTTTTCAGAGGTACTGTAGATGCAGATAAAAATTATTTTTAATTTGCAACCTGATGGAGGTCAGTATAGATGGACTAATACAACAAGTCCCACACACAGCTAGAAGCCCAATATTTTTTCAGAGCTAGATGCAGACAAAAAATTATTTTGAATTTGCAACCTGATGGAGGTCAGTATAGATGGACTAATAGAGAAAGTCCCACACACTGCTAGAAGGCCCAATATTTTTTCAGAGGTAGATGCAGAAAAAAATATATTCAGTTTGCAACCTGATGGAGGTCAGTATAGATGGATTAATAGAACAAGTCCCACACACAGCTAGAAGCCCAATATTTTTTCAGAGGTAGATGCAGAAAAAAATATATTCAGTTTGCAACCTGATGGAGGTCTGTATAGATGGATTAATAGAACAAGTCCCACACACAGCTAGAAGCCCAATATTTTTTCAGAGGTAGATGCAGAAAAAAATATATTCAGTTTGCAACCTGATGGAGGTCTGTATAGATGGATTAATAGAACAAGTCCCACACACAGCTAGAAGCCCAATATTTTTTCAGAGGTAGATGCAGAAAAAAATATATTCAGTTTGCAACCTGATGGAGGTCTGTATAGATGGATTAATAGAACAAGTCCCACACACAGCTAGAAGCCCAATATTTTTTCAGAGGTAGATGCAGAAAAAAATATATTCAGTTTGCAACCTGATGGAGGTCAGTATAGATGGACTAATACAACAAGTCTCACACACAGCTAGAAGCCCAATATTTTTTCAGAGGTAGATGCAGAAAAAAATATATTCAGTTTGCAACCTGATGGAGGTCTGTATAGATGGATTAATAGAACAAGTCCCACACACAGCTAGAAGCCCAATATTTTTTCAGAGGTAGATGCAGAAAAAAATATATTCAGTTTGCAACCTGATGGAGGTCTGTATAGATGGATTAATAGAACAAGTCCCACACACAGCTAGAAGCCCAATATTTTTTCAGAGGTAGATGCAGAAAAAAATATATTCAGTTTGCAACCTGATGGAGGTCTGTATAGATGGATTAATAGAACAAGTCCCACACACAGCTAGAAGCCCAATATTTTTTCAGAGGTAGATGCAGAAAAAAATATATTCAGTTTGCAACCTGATGGAGGTCAGTATAGATGGACTAATACAACAAGTCCCACACACAGCTAGAAGCCCAATATTTTTTCAGAGCTAGATGCAGACAAAAAATTCTTTTGAATTTGCAACCTGATGGAGGTCAGTATAGATGGACTAATAGAGAAAGTCCCACACACTGCTAGAAGGCCACATATTTTTTCAGAGGTAGATGCAGAAAAAAATATATTCAGTTTGCAACCTGATGGAGGTCTGTATAGATGGATTAATAGAACAAGTCCCACACACAGCTAGAAGCCCAATATTTTTTCAGAGGTAGATGCAGAAAAAAATATATTCAGTTTGCAACCTGATGGAGGTCAATATAGATGGACTAATACAACAAGTCCCACACACAGCTAGAAGCCCAATATTTTTTCAGAGCTAGATGCAGACAAAAAATTATTTTGAATTTGCAACCTGATGGAGGTCAGTATAGATGAACTAATAGAGAAAGTCCCACACACTGCTAGAAGGCCACATATTTTTTCAGAGGTAGATGCAGAAAAAAATATATTCAGTTTGCAACCTGATGGAGGTCTGTATAGATGGACTAATAGAACAAGTCCCACACACAGCTAGAAGCCCAATATTTTTTCAGAGGTAGATGCAGAAAAAAATATATTCAGTTTGCAACCTGATGGAGGTCAGTATAGATGGACTAATACAACAAGTCCCACACACAGCTAGAAGCCCAATATTTTTTCAGAGGTAGATGCAGAAAAAAATATATTCAGTTTGCAACCTGATGGAGGTCTGTATAGATGGATTAATAGAACAAGTCCCACACACAGCTAGAAGCCCAATATTTTTTCAGAGGTAGATGCAGAAAAAAATATATTCAGTTTGCAACCTGATGGAGGTCTGTATAGATGGATTAATAGAACAAGTCCCACACACAGCTAGAAGCCCAATATTTTTTCAGAGGTAGATGCAGAAAAAAATATATTCAGTTTGCAACCTGATGGAGGTCAGTATAGATGGACTAATACAACAAGTCCCACACACAGCTAGAAGCCCAATATTTTTTCAGAGCTAGATGCAGACAAAAAATTATTTTGAATTTGCAACCTGATGGAGGTCAGTATAGATGGACTAATAGAGAAAGTCCCACACACTGCTAGAAGGCCACATATTTTTTCAGAGGTAGATGCAGAAAAAAATATATTCAGTTTGCAACCTGATGGAGGTCTGTATAGATGGATTAATAGAACAAGTCCCACACACAGCTAGAAGCCCAATATTTTTTCAGAGGTAGATGCAGAAAAAAATATATTCAGTTTGCAACCTGATGGAGGTCAATATAGATGGACTAATACAACAAGTCCCACACACAGCTAGAAGCCCAATATTTTTTCAGAGCTAGATGCAGACAAAAAATTATTTTGAATTTGCAACCTGATGGAGGTCAGTATAGATGGACTAATAGAGAAAGTCCCACACACTGCTAGAAGGCCACATATTTTTTCAGAGGTAGATGCAGAAAAAAATATATTCAGTTTGCAACCTGATGGAGGTCTGTATAGATGGACTAATAGAACAAGTCCCACACACAGCTAGAAGCCCAATATTTTTTCAGAGGTAGATGCAGAAAAAAATATATTCAGTTTGCAACCTGATGGAGGTCAATATAGATGGACTAATACAACAAGTCCCACACAGAGCTTGAAGCCCAATATTTTTTCAGAGCTAGATGCAGACAAAAAATTATTTTGAATTTGCAACCTGATGGAGGTCAGTATAGATGGACTAATAGAGAAAGTCCCGTACACTGCTAGAAGGCCACATATTTTTTCAGAGGTAGATGCAGAAAAAAATATATTCAGTTTGCAACCTGATGGAGGTCTGTATAGATGGATTAATAGAACAAGTCCCACACACAGCTAGAAGCCCAATATTTTTTCAGAGGTAGATGCAGGAAAAAATATATTCAGTTTGCAACCTGATGGAGGTCTGTATAGATGGATTAATAGAACAAGTCCCACACACAGCTAGAAGCCCAATATTTTTTCAGAGGTAGATGCAGAAAAAAATATATTCAGTTTGCAACCTGATGGAGGTCTGTATAGATGGATTAATAGAACAAGTCCCACACACAGCTAGAAGTCCATTATTTTTTCAGAGGTAGATGTAGAAAAAAATATATTCAGTTTGCAACCTGATGGAGGTCTGTATAGATGGATTAATAGAACAAGTCCCACACACAGCTAGAAGCCCAATATTTTTTCAGAGGTAGATGCAGAAAAAAATATATTCAGTTTGCAACCTGATGGAGGTCAGTATAGATGGACTAATACAACAAGTCCCACACACAGCTAGAAGCCCAATATTTTTTCAGAGCTAGATGCAGACAAAAAAATATTTTGAATTTGCAACCTGATGGAGGTCAGTATAGATGGACTAATAGAGAAAGTCCCACACACAGCTAGAAGCCCACATATTTTTTCAGAGGTAGATGCAGAAAAAAATATATTCAGTTTGCAACCTGATGGAGGTCTGTATAGATGGATTAATAGAACAAGTCCCACACACAGCTAGAAGCCCAAATATTTTTTCAGAGGTAGATGCAGATAAAAATTATTTTTAATTTGCAACCTGATGGAGGTCAGTATAGATGGACTAATAGAACAAGTCCCACACACAGCTAGAAGCCCAATATTTTTTCAGAGGTAGATGTAGATAAAAATTATATTCAATTTGCAACCTGATGGAGGTCAGTATAGATGGACTAATAGAACAAGTCCCACACACAGCTAGAAGCCCAAATATTTTTTCAGAGGTACTGTAGATGCAGATAAAAATTATTTTTAATTTGCAACCTGACGGAGGTCAGTATAGATGGACTAATACAACAAGTTCCACATACAGCTAGAAGCCCAATATTTTTTCAGAGCTAGATGCAGACAAAAAATTATTTTGAATTTGCAACCTGATGGAGGTCAGTATAGATGGACTAATAGAGAAAGTCCCACACACTGCTAGAAGGCCAAATATTTTTCAGAGCTAGATGCAGAAAAAAATTATATTCAGTTTGAAACCTGATGGAGGTCAGTATAGATGGACTAATAGAGAAAGTCCCACACACTGCTAGAAGGCCACATATTTTTTCAGAGGTAGATGCAGAAAAAAATATATTCAGTTTGCAACCTGATGGAGGTCTGTATAGATGGATTAATAGAACAAGTCCCACACACAGCTAGAAGCCCAATATTTTTTCAGAGGTAGATGCAGAAAAAAATATATTCAGTTTGCAACCTGATGGAGGTCAGTATAGATGGACTAATACAACAAGTCCCACACACAGCTAGAAGCCCAATATTTTTTCAGAGGTAGATGCAGGAAAAAATATATTCAGTTTGCAACCTGATGGAGGTCTGTATAGATGGATTAATAGAACAAGTCCCACACACAGCTAGAAGCCCATTATTTTTTCAGAGGTAGATGCAGAAAAAAATATATTCAGTTTGCAACCTGATGGAGGTCTGTATAGATGGATTAATAGAACAAGTCCCACACACAGCTAGAAGCCCAATATTTTTTCAGAGGTAGATGCAGAAAAAAATATATTCAGTTTGCAACCTGATGGAGGTCAGTATAGATGGACTAATACAACAAGTCCCACACACAGCTAGAAGCCCAATATTTTTTCAGAGCTAGATGCAGACAAAAAATTATTTTGAATTTGCAACCTGATGGAGGTCAGTATAGATGGACTAATAGAGAAAGTCCCACACACTGCTAGAAGGCCACATATTTTTTCAGAGGTAGATGCAGAAAAAAATATATTCAGTTTGCAACCTGATGGAGGTCTGTATAGATGGATTAATAGAACAAGTCCCACACACAGCTAGAAGCCCAATATTTTTTCAGAGGTAGATGCAGAAAAAAATATATTCAGTTTGCAACCTGATGGAGGTCTGTATAGATGGACTAATACAACAAGTCCCACACACAGCTAGAAGCCCACATATTTTTTCAGAGGTAGACGCAGAAAAAAATATATTCAGTTTGCAACCTGATGGAGGTCTGTATAGATGGATTAATAGAACAAGTCCCACACACAGCTAGAAGCCCAAATATTTTTTCAGAGGTAGATGCAGATAAAAATTATTTTTAATTTGCAACCTGATGGAGGTCAGTATAGATGGACTAATAGAACAAGTCCCACACACAGCTAGAAGCCCAATATTTTTTCAGAGGTAGATGCAGATAAAAATTATATTCAATTTGCAACCTGATGGAGGTCAGTATAGATGGACTAATAGAACAAGTCCCACACACAGCTAGAAGCCCAAATATTTTTTCAGAGGTACTGTAGATGCAGATAAAAATTATTTTTAATTTGCAACCTGATGGAGGTCAGTATAGATGGACTAATACAACAAGTTCCACACACAGCTAGAAGCCCAATATTTTTTCAGAGCTAGATGCAGACAAAAAATTATTTTGAATTTGCAACCTGATGGAGGTCAGTATAGATGGACTAATAGAGAAAGTCCCACACACTGCTAGAAGGCCACATATTTTTTCAGAGGTAGATGCAGAAAAAAATATATTCAGTTTGCAACCTGATGGAGGTCTGTATAGATGGATTAATAGAACAAGTCCCACACACAGCTAGAAGCCCAATATTTTTTCAGAGGTAGATGCAGAAAAAAATATATTCAGTTTGCAACCTGATGGAGGTCTGTATAGATGGACTAATACAACAAGTCCCACACACAGCTAGAAGCCCACATATTTTTTCAGAGGTAGACGCAGAAAAAAATATATTCAGTTTGCAACCTGATGGAGGTCTGTATAGATGGATTAATAGAACAAGTCCCACACACAGCTAGAAGCCCAAATATTTTTTCAGAGGTAGATGCAGATAAAAATTATTTTTAATTTGCAACCTGATGGAGGTCAGTATAGATGGACTAATAGAACAAGTCCCACACACAGCTAGAAGCCCAATATTTTTTCAGAGGTAGATGCAGATAAAAATTATATTCAATTTGCAACCTGATGGAGGTCAGTATAGATGGACTAATAGAACAAGTCCCACACACAGCTAGAAGCCCAAATATTTTTTCAGAGGTACTGTAGATGCAGATAAAAATTATTTTTAATTTGCAACCTGATGGAGGTCAGTATAGATGGACTAATACAACAAGTTCCACACACAGCTAGAAGCCCAATATTTTTTCAGAGCTAGATGCAGACAAAAAATTATTTTGAATTTGCAACCTGATGGAGGTCAGTATAGATGGACTAATAGAGAAAGTCCCACACACTGCTAGAAGGCCAAATATTTTTTCAGAGCTAGATGCAGAAAAAAATTATATTCAGTTTGCAACCTGATGGAGGTCAGTATAGATGGACTAATAGAGAAAGTCCCACACACTGCTAGAAGGCCACATATTTTTTCAGAGGTAGATGCAGAAAAAAATATATTCAGTTTGCAACCTGATGGAGGTCTGTATAGATGGATTAATAGAACAAGTCCCACACACAGCTAGAAGCCCAATATTTTTTCAGAGGTAGATGCAGAAAAAAATATATTCAGTTTGCAACCTGATGGAGGTCAGTATAGATGGACTAATACAACAAGTCCCACACACAGCTAGAAGCCCACATATTTTTTCAGAGGTAGATGCAGAAAAAAATATATTCAGTTTGCAACCTGATGGAGGTCTGTATAGATGGATTAATAGAACAAGTCCCACACACAGCTAGAAGCCCAAATATTTTTTCAGAGGTAGATGCAGATAAAAATTATTTTTAATTTGCAACCTGATGGAGGTCAGTATAGATGGACTAATAGAGAAAGTCCCACACACTGCTAGAAGGCCAAATATTTTTTCAGAGCTAGATGCAGATAAAAATTATATTCAATTTGCAACCTGATTGAGGTCAGTATAGATGGACTAATACAACAAGTCCCACACACAGCTAGAAGCCCAATATTTTTTCAGAGGTAGATGCAGGAAAAAATATATTCAGTTTGCAACCTGATGGAGGTCTGTATAGATGGATTAATAGAACAAGTCCCACACACAGCTAGAAGCCCATTATTTTTTCAGAGGTAGATGCAGAAAAAAATATATTCAGTTTGCAACCTGATGGAGGTCTGTATAGATGGATTAATAGAACAAGTCCCACACACAGCTAGAAGCCCAATATTTTTTCAGAGGTAGATGCAGAAAAAAATATATTCAGTTTGCAACCTGATGGAGGTCAGTATAGATGGACTAATACAACAAGTCCCACACACAGCTAGAAGCCCAATATTTTTTCAGAGCTAGATGCAGACAAAAAATTATTTTGAATTTGCAACCTGATGGAGGTCAGTATAGATGGACTAATAGAGAAAGTCCCACACACTGCTAGAAGGCCACATATTTTTTCAGAGGTAGATGCAGAAAAAAATATATTCAGTTTGCAACCTGATGGAGGTCTGTATAGATGGATTAATAGAACAAGTCCCACACACAGCTAGAAGCCCAATATTTTTTCAGAGGTAGATGCAGAAAAAAATATATTCAGTTTCAACCTGATGGAGGTCTGTATAGATGGACTAATACAACAAGTCCCACACACAGCTAGAAGCCCACATATTTTTTCAGAGGTAGACGCAGAAAAAAATATATTCAGTTTGCAACCTGATGGAGGTCTGTATAGATGGATTAATAGAACAAGTCCCACACACAGCTAGAAGCCCAAATATTTTTTCAGAGGTAGATGCAGATAAAAATTATTTTTAATTTGCAACCTGATGGAGGTCAGTATAGATGGACTAATAGAACAAGTCCCACACACAGCTAGAAGCCCAATATTTTTTCAGAGGTAGATGCAGATAAAAATTATATTCAATTTGCAACCTGATGGAGGTCAGTATAGATGGACTAATAGAACAAGTCCCACACACAGCTAGAAGCCCAAATATTTTTTCAGAGGTACTGTAGATGCAGATAAAAATTATTTTTAATTTGCAACCTGATGGAGGTCAGTATAGATGGACTAATACAACAAGTTCCACACACAGCTAGAAGCCCAATATTTTTTCAGAGCTAGATGCAGACAAAAAATTATTTTGAATTTGCAACCTGATGGAGGTCAGTATAGATGGACTAATAGAGAAAGTCCCACACACTGCTAGAAGGCCACATATTTTTTCAGAGGTAGATGCAGAAAAAAATATATTCAGTTTGCAACCTGATGGAGGTCTGTATAGATGGATTAATAGAACAAGTCCCACACACAGCTAGAAGCCCAATATTTTTTCAGAGGTAGATGCAGAAAAAAATATATTCAGTTTGCAACCTGATGGAGGTCTGTATAGATGGACTAATACAACAAGTCCCACACACAGCTAGAAGCCCACATATTTTTTCAGAGGTAGACGCAGAAAAAAATATATTCAGTTTGCAACCTGATGGAGGTCTGTATAGATGGATTAATAGAACAAGTCCCACACACAGCTAGAAGCCCAAATATTTTTTCAGAGGTAGATGCAGATAAAAATTATTTTTAATTTGCAACCTGATGGAGGTCAGTATAGATGGACTAATAGAACAAGTCCCACACACAGCTAGAAGCCCAATATTTTTTCAGAGGTAGATGCAGATAAAAATTATATTCAATTTGCAACCTGATGGAGGTCAGTATAGATGGACTAATAGAACAAGTCCCACACACAGCTAGAAGCCCAAATATTTTTTCAGAGGTACTGTAGATGCAGATAAAAATTATTTTTAATTTGCAACCTGATGGAGGTCAGTATAGATGGACTAATACAACAAGTTCCACACACAGCTAGAAGCCCAATATTTTTTCAGAGCTAGATGCAGACAAAAAATTATTTTGAATTTGCAACCTGATGGAGGTCAGTATAGATGGACTAATAGAGAAAGTCCCACACACTGCTAGAAGGCCAAATATTTTTTCAGAGCTAGATGCAGAAAAAAATTATATTCAGTTTGCAACCTGATGGAGGTCAGTATAGATGGACTAATAGAGAAAGTCCCACACACTGCTAGAAGGCCACATATTTTTTCAGAGGTAGATGCAGAAAAAAATATATTCAGTTTGCAACCTGATGGAGGTCTGTATAGATGGATTAATAGAACAAGTCCCACACACAGCTAGAAGCCCAATATTTTTTCAGAGGTAGATGCAGAAAAAAATATATTCAGTTTGCAACCTGATGGAGGTCAGTATAGATGGACTAATACAACAAGTCCCACACACAGCTAGAAGCCCACATATTTTTTCAGAGGTAGATGCAGAAAAAAATATATTCAGTTTGCAACCTGATGGAGGTCTGTATAGATGGATTAATAGAACAAGTCCCACACACAGCTAGAAGCCCAAATATTTTTTCAGAGGTAGATGCAGATAAAAATTATTTTTAATTTGCAACCTGATGGAGGTCAGTATAGATGGACTAATAGAGAAAGTCCCACACACTGCTAGAAGGCCAAATATTTTTTCAGAGCTAGATGCAGATAAAAATTATATTCAATTTGCAACCTGATTGAGGTCAGTATAGATGGACTAATAGAACAAGTCCCACACACAGCTAGAAGCCCAAATATTTTTTCAGAGGTACTGTAAATGCAGATAAAAATTATTTTTAATTTGCAACCTGATGGAGGTCAGTATAGATGGACTAATACAACAAGTCCCACACACAGCTAGAAGCCCAATATTTTTTCAGAGGTAGATGCAGAAAAAAATATATTCGGTTTGCAACCTGATGGAGGTCTGTATAGATGGATTAATAGAACAAGTCCCACACACAGCTAGAAGCCCAATATTTTTTCAGAGGTAGATGCAGAAAAAAATATATTCAGTTTGCAACCTGATGGAGGTCAGTATAGATGGACTAATACAACAAGTCCCACACACAGCTAGAAGCCCAATATTTTTTCAGAGCTAGATGCAGAAAAAAATTATATTCAATTTGCAACCTGATGGAGGTCAGTATAGATGGACTAATAGAATGATGCTATGCCCAAAAGATTTTACTTCACTAGGTGCAGTAAAAAAATTGGTATTCTATACACAGGTGGTATATCTTGCAACACAGATAGGCTACTCCACTGACTAACACACTCTGCAATAGGCCAAAAAGGATTAGCTTTGCTAGATTCAGCCAAATGCTGTGAAAAAAACTTGCACAGCACTGGCACAGACCTGCCTGGCAAAAACTGATAGGAACTGATGTAACCTAGTCCTGAAAAGGACTCCAATTACAATTAGTCTTTACTCCCACAACCTATCTATTTAAGAGCACAGACCTGCCTGATAAAAGTCATAGGAAATGCTGTAACCTAGTCCTTAAAAGGACTGCAATCACAACTATTCCCTACTCCCAAGCTATCTGTAGATTTGTGCGAAAATTGGCTTGAAATTACCAAGGTATAGCGCACACAGCAACAGCGGTGCCGTCTAACACGCAGCTGCAGCAGTGAGAAAATGGTGGCGACGGGGAAAATGGCTTGGTCTTATAGGGCAAGGACATGTGACATACACTGCCAATGACACATGCCCTTGCTTGTGTGAAAAAAAGCACTTCGCTCCGTGTGTGCGCTGCTGATAGGCTGACAGATTGCACCTCCCCACTGTAAATGCGGGAAAGAGAAAAAAAAAATGGAGATCTTCATTGTTCCTGCAGAGATCCATCCCCTGCCCCTCCCCCCACCCCGCTGTACACTCAAACTGCGTATTAACATTAATTTTCATCATTACTGAGAAAAAATCCAGTTATGATTTTGGTGCACGAACAGTTATCGAACATAACCTCGAACAGCCGAATTTTTCTCAAATTGTTCGTGTTCGCCGAACGGCTCGAACACCGCCCAAAACAGCTCGAATTTGAGATTGGCGAACAGTTCGAGTAGAACAACGCTCATCTCTAAATAGCATGCCTCTGCAAGATGCTGTGGTAGCCATGCTGGTTCAGTATGCCTTCAATTTTGAATAAATCCCCAACAGTGTCACCAGCAAAGCATCCCCACACCATCACACCTCCTCCTCCATGCTTCACGGTGGGAACCAGGCATGTATAGTCCATCCGTTCACCTTTTCTGCGTCGCCCAAAGACACGGTGGTTGGAACCAAAGATCTCTAATTTGGGCTCATCAGACCAAAGCACAGATTTCCACTGGTCTAATGCCCATTCCTTGTGTTCTTTAGCCCAAACAAGTCTCTTCTGCTTGTTGCCTGTCCTTAGCAGTGGTTTCCTACCAGCTATTTAACCATGAAGGCCTACTACACAAAGTCTCCTCTTAACAGTTGTGGAAGAGATGTGTCTGCTGCTAGAACTTTGTGTGGCATTGACCTGGTCTCTAATCTGAGCTGCTGTAAACCTTCGATTTCTGAGGCTAGTGACTCGGATAAACTTATCCTCAGAAGCAGAGGTGACTCTTGGTCTTCCTTTCCTGGGGCGGTCCTCATGTGAGCCAGTTTCTTTGTAGCGCTTGATGGTTTTTGCAACGTAAATTGAAATGTCAAGACTGAGCCAAGAAATATCTGAAGGCATATTTTTCAAAGGTTTTATGGACTGATGAAATGAGAGTGACTCTTGATGGACCAGATGGATGGACCCATGGCTGGATCAGTAATGGGCACAGATCTCCACTTTGACTCCGACGCCAGCAAGGTGTAGGTGGGGTACTGCTATTGGCTTGTCTTATTAAAGATGAGCTAGTTGGACCTTTTCAGGTTGAAGATCGACTCAAAATCAACTCTCAAATAGTGTTGAGCCACCCCCGTAGTGTTCGAGTTCGGTTCGGTTCGTCGAACACCCGTGTGTTCGTCGAACTGTTCGTCGAACACCTTCGAACACCGTTAAAACCAATGGCAGGCAAACAAAAACACATAGAAACACATAGAAAACACCTTCAAAGGTGTCCAAAAGCTGACAAACTGCTCTGAAGACACAACTAACACATGGAAAAGTGACAAGTACATATAGTCATGCGAAAAGAAAAGAGGTGGAGGAGTAAAAGGAGAGGGAGACACAGATATAGGCATGTCATGCCCTTCTAAAATCCAAAAAGTGAGAAGCCGACACGTTCAGTCCGCTCCTGCCCGTGCCACCTCTGTGTCGCCGGGTTTGTGCCAGAGCCGCGGTGAACCCTGACGGCCAGCCCCCCTCTCCCAATACTGGTGCCTGTCCGCTGGTGGGTCGAGCGAGCCCCCCTGTGGTGGAGGCAGCTCTAAGCTTTTTAATTTAAATTGTCTCTCTAATTTGAATGAATACACTTTAAATCCATTTACAAGGATCTATTGGAGGGCAAGTCTCATGCCAGCAGCCGCGTAATTCCAGCTCCAGTAGCGTCCACTAAAGCTGCTGCAGTTAAAAAGCTTTTATAAGGATCGAGCTCGGCTGTCCACCGCAAGGCATCCTACTGCCAGTCCCAGCCCCTATGCCTTGGGGTGCCTCCTGATGCTCTTCACTGAGTATCCCGTGGTCCCGAAGCATTTCCTTTGAAAAAATTAAGTGTCAAAACTACAGGTGGTGTAGCTTGCTTAACAGCCGGGATAATCCGCTGACTAGCAGACACTGCTACTAGGCACAAAGTATTTCCTGGGCTAGATGCAGTTAAAAATTTGTAATTAGATACTCTCGTTGGATGCTGAGAAAGCATTCCATAGAGTCTCCTGGCACGCCATATATGATTCTCTTAAAAAGCTTGGGGTAGGGGTCTAGGGGACCCTTTTATAGCCAAAATCACGGCCCTGTATCGCAATACGTCACCTAGGCTGAAGATAAATGGAACTGTATTACCCTGAGGGCTCGGTTGCTACAGAGGTATTGAACCTCACCCAGAGGTGTGATATCTCACTCTCAGGTAAGGATGGAGTGTGGATCAGGACCCGACACCTGCATGCATTACACCACATTGCCGTGGGGCAGGGCGACCAATATGCCCCTGAGATGGGCACGACAGTCCCTGTCCCTGGCTGGAGTGGGGGGAGGGAACACTGAGGAAGGGGAACCCTGTAGTGCAGGAGCAGGGAGGAAGCAGTTCCTGGGTGCATTGAGAAGGGAGTATAAAAGGTGGGCACCATCTTAGTTCAGTGCAGAGACGTCTGAGCAGAAGTGGCAGGGAGCAGGGGCTCTGCATGAGCTCTGCTCCGGAGGCGGGCCTAGTAACAGAGGCCCAGGCCTGGAAGAGGGAGAAGGAAGGAAGAGAAGCAGAGAAGGCTCCAGGAACGAGGAACGAAGGGATCCCAGGGGTGCAGACGGGCGAGTCGCCACCGCACGCCCGAATCCACCTGCGTGGAGGGGTCAGGCCAAAGGGGGAGACCGGTCCCCGAACTAGTGGAGGCAGGAAACGACCCTCAGCTAGAAACAGGAGGCTATGACATTTTATGTGGTGCAGCCCCTCGCTACACCCGCTAGGAAGGCACCACATAGGGTCAGGGAAACTGGCGCCAAGTTTACCAAGAGGAGGCCCGAGGCAGCCGGACAGAAGGGTTGGTAAGAAAGGCCAGACAAAGGACACACAAAGGGGGTCCTGTGAAGCGCTCCAAAGTTATCTGGGAGTTGTCTGAGCCCCTCACCTGGTGAGCACAGTACGACGTGGGCAGCCGTTACCTGCAGACGTGGTCTGGATAATAAGAACTGTGAGTAAAGGCCCTGGACTGCATCACTGACTCCGTGTCGTTACTGCTGCTGCCCTGCACCATCACCCCCATCCTCCGCATACACTGCCCTGAGGCTATACTCCTCCCGTGGGGAGTTATGCTACGCTCTGCTGCACCCACAACACCAGCCTCAGCGGTCTGCCCTGGAGCGGCGGTTCACTCTGACCGCAATCCACGGGTGGCGTAGTCGGACATTTAAACATCAAAACCACATAAATAGTTCCGCCACTGGTTTGACCGCCCTGAGCCATGGAACCGGGTCGCCGCCACGGAGACTACAACCACCAGCATCCACCAAAAAGGGTCCGGCTCCGGGTGTCCCAAGGCCCAGGGGGCGCGTCAGAACATTTTCATCACCTTTCACAATCACCAATGGGACAAGGCAGGGATGTTCTCTGTCCCCCCTCTTATACATCCTAGTGACGGAGCACCTGCTCTCATCAATTCGCAATAACCCCAATATTAGGTGGATTGAGGTGGGAGGCACCGAGTACAAGTGCTCTCTATTTGCTGATGATGTCCTAGTATATATCACTCAATCACATATATCCATCCATGCTGTTATGGCTGAAATAGATCACTTTGTTACATGGTCAAATTTTAAAATCAATGCAGCGAAGTCTGAGGCCCTCGATGTCTCCCTCCCCAAATCCATATAGGATTCCATCCAGTCCAACTTTCCCTTTGCCTGGCCCTCACAGGGTATCAAATACTTAGGAATTCCTATTCATAGAGACCTCTCCCATCTATGTTATCTTAATTTTGGGCCCTTTATTGAACAACTCCATACAGACCACGGTTGGCAAGTTAGAACTGTAAGATTCACTACGTGAACCACTGGTGTTTTGTGGAAAAGCACATGTACACTGTGTTCCAAATTATTATGCAAAAAGTGTTTAGGAGTGATAAGGGAAGAATTTGTTTGTTTGTCAGTTAAACTCATTGATGGTGATGTGTGTCAGGGCTCTTTATATCACTGTAAGCAATTGCAGACACCTGTGCTAATTAGTTTGGCAGGTGTGTCCAATGAAAGGCAAGACTACTTAAGAAGGCTGTCTCACATTATTAAGCAGCCTACATTTTCTGCCAAAATGGGAAAGAAAAAGGATGTGTCGGCTGCTGAGAAGCAACAAATTGTGGAGTGTTTAGGTCAAGGCATGACTACAATCAACATTGTGCGATGATCAGGATGAAGTGTCTTGGCAATCAAGAAGTATGTAGCTGATTCACAGTACACACGTGTGCGTGCTGATAAGGGCAAATTGAGGACTCTTTCCTACAGGCAATTACGTCAGGTTAAAAGAGCAGCGGCAAAAAAGCCTTGTCATAGCAGCAGACAAGTTTTTGAAGCTGCTGGTGCCTCCAACGTCCCCCGAACAACAAGATGCAGGGTCCTTCAGAGGTTTGCAGCTGTGCATACGCCATCCTGTCGACCTCCTCTATCCACTTCACACAAGCAGAAACGGCTCCAGTGGGCCAAACATTACATGAAGACTGATTTCAAAACTGTTTTGTTCACGGATGAGTGCCGTGCAGCGCTCGATGGTCCAGATGGATGGAGTGGAGGATGGCTGGTTGATGGACACCCCACGCAAACACGGCTACAGCGCCAACAAGGAGGAGGTGGAGTAATGTTTTGGGCTGGAATCATGGGGAGAGAGATTGTCGGCCCCTTTAGGATCCCTGAAGGCGCTAAAGATGAACTCCATAATGTATGTGGATTTTCTCAAACAGCACTTCCTGCCATGGTTCAAGAAGAAGAACCGTGTATTTCACAGCAAGATCATTTTTTTGCATGATAATGCACCATCTCATGCTGCACATAAAACATCTGCATCTCTGGCTGATATGGGCATAAAAGGGGACAAACTTATGGTGTGACCCCCATGCTCCCCTGACCTCTACCCCATTCAGAACCTCTGGAGCATCATCAAAAGGAGTGTCTATGATGGCGGGAGGCAGTTCACATCTAAGCAACAGCTCTGGGAGGGTATTCTGTCCTCATGCAAAACAATTGAAGCAGAAACCATCCAAAACCTGACAAATTCAATGGACGAGAGAGTTCAGAAGCTCCTTTCGAACAAGGGGTCCTATGTGAAAATGTAACATCACCTAGAATAAAGTTTTGAGTTGAAAACTGTTTGATTTCAGTTTCTAATAACCTGCTAATGCTTATAATTTCAAAAATGACCATTTTTTTGGTCTTTATTAAAATGAAAAGGTTTTGATCGAAAAGTTTGGCGGATCTAAGAGTGTGAAAACCCAGTAGTCATGATTACTTCGAATTCTGACAATATGAGGGTCATGTTGCAGGTAGTGCAGCAAGAAGGCACTTATGTGTCTTGCGCATCTCGGAGCCCCAAAATTATTTTCCGGGCTAGATAAAGCTAAAAATTATTATTAATTTTAAATCTGGTGGGGCTTAGTATAGATGGCCTAATAGGATCAGTGCTGCACACTGCTACAAAGCCCAAATTATTTTCCAGCCAAGATACAGATAAACATGATTAGTAATTTTAAATCTGGTGGAGCTTATTATAGATGGCCTAATAGAATCAGTGCTGCACACTGCTACAAAGCCCAAATTATTTTCCAGCCAAGATACAGATAAACATGATTAGTAATTTGAAAGCTTAAAACGGTTGGTAGGGTGATTTTAACCAATCATCCATCTTTTACTCTCCCCAGGATGACACAGGGGTAGAAAAGTCGTTTCGGATCCATGATTTGTTCATGTTTATGAACGTGAGTCTGTCTACATTATCAGTGGAGAGCCGCGTGCGCTTATCTGTCAGCACACCACCAGCAGCGCTGAACACAAGTTCAGACAGAACGCTGGCTGCGGGGCATGACAAGATCTCCAAGGCGTAAGTGGCGAGCTCCGGCCATTTATCCAGATTGGAAGCCCAAAAAGAGCAAGGGTCCAGTGACACAGTCATGGCTTCAATGTTTACTTGGAGATACTCCTGTACCATCGTCTCTAGGCGTTGACTATGTGTCAGACTTCTTGTCTCCTGTGGCCTTGCAAAGGATGGGCTAAAAAAGTGGTGAAATGATTGTGCAAAATTGATGTTACCAGCAGATACTGTGGTTCTGTTATGGTTTGAGTGCTGAACACTTGACGGTCCCACGGTTGGCAAGTTGGAACTGTGAGATTCACTACGTGCACCACTGGTGTTTTGTGGAAAAGCACATGTAAGATTCTGCAACAGTCTCTGCTGATACTCCTGCATGCGTGCATCCCTTTCTATGGCAGGAATAATTTCTGCAAATTTACTTTTGTACCGGGGATCTAACAGTGTGGCAACCCAGTAGTCAGGATTATTTCTAATTCTCCCAATTCGAGGGTTATATTGCAGGTAGTGCAGCAAGAAGGCACTCATGTGTGTTGCGCATCCAGGAGCACCAAGTCCCTGTTGTGTTGGTGGCGAGGTAACAATCATGCTTCCTTCCTCTGTCCTCTCCCCCCAACCTCGCACAACAGAAATGTGATCAAGGTCTCCCTCATCTGATGAGTCTTCCATCAGTTCGTCCTCCACTTCTTCCTGGGCTCCTGCACCTTCCTCACTAGTTTGGCTGCTACCATGCGCCCTGGTAAAACCATCTCCCCCACCCTCACATGCCTGCCGCCTTGGTGCTGCCGACCGTCTGGACCTTGCAGATGTTAGCCCTTCCGCATACAACTCCTCCTCCTCTACTTCCTCCACCTCCTCTTGTGCCACCACCTGACTCCGAATTCTGTTTAACATGTGCTCCAGCATGTAAATCACCGGAATAGTCATGCTGATAATGGCATCGTCAGCACTAAACATCTTCGTCGCCATTTCAAAACTGTGCAGAAGGGTGCATAGGTCCCTGATCTGAGACCACTCCTCCAGCGTGATTTGCCCCACGTCTGGATCTCGTTGGCCCAGGCTATACGTCAGAACGTATTGCAACAGGGCTTGTCGGTGCTGCCACAGTCGCTGCAACATGTGCAGAGTTGAATTCCACTGGGTAGGCACATCGCAATTTAGCCGGTGAAGTGGCAGGCCCAACGACTTCTGTAGAGATGTAAGTCGCTGAGCTGCGGGATGCGAACGGCGGAAGTGAGCACACAGTGACCGTGCCCTCTGCAGAAGGCCATCTAGTCTGGGATAGTGGGCTAAAAATTGCTGGACAACCAGGTTCAACACGTGAGCCATACAAGGCACGTGTGTGACATTGCCCCGGCGAAGGGCCGCACCCAGGTTTGCAGCATTGTCGCACACGGCCTTCCCTGGTTTCAGGTCCAGTGGAGATAACCATTCATGAAATTGGTTCTCCAGAGCTGACCACAACTCCTCAGCTGTGTGACTCACATTTCCCAGACATTTCAAAGTAAAAACCGCCTGATGACGTTGAGCCCTACTGCCAGCATAGTAAGGAGGTGTGCAGGATCCCTTCTGCGCAGTTAGAAGGCTTGTGGCATGACCAGACAGGCTTTGGGTGCAGGTGGAAGACCGAGAGGAGGTTGAGGAGGCAGAAGCAGTGGAGGAACTTTGACATAAAGAGGATTGACGCACAACTCGTGGGGACGGCAAGACTTGGACAGCAGCCCCTTGTCCTGCTGTCACCATAGTTACCCAGTGCCCAGTCAGCGACATGTAACGCCCCTGTCCATGCCTACTCGTCCAAGTGTCTGTGGTGAAATGCACCCTGTCACACAGAGTTTCTCAAAGAAGCGGTGATGTTGTGTGCGACATGCTGGTGGAGCGCAGGCACACCTTTCTTTGAGAAGTAGTGCCGACTGGGCATCTGGTACTGGGGCACTGCGACGGACATAAGGTCTCGAAAATCCTCTGTGTCCACCAGGCGGAAAGGCAGCATTTCTGTAGCCAAGAGCTTGCAGATGGTGAAATTCAACCTCTTAGCTTTCTCATGGCTAGGAGGAAATGGTCTTTTACTTGTCCACATCTGAGGGACCGAGGGCTGGCTATTGTGGTTAGACGGGGTTGATAAGGGTGTCCCCGGCAAACTGCCGGTCTGTGAGGAAGATGCAGGCGGACATGTTAGGTTGCCTTGATCCAAAGGTGGTGCTATCGATGTCGGACAGCACTCAACACCAGCTGGTGTTACCACCTCCAAAGAAAATGATGACCTGCTAATCACGCTGGCTGTTGCGGGTAAAGAGGTGGCAGGTCTGCGCCCCAAAACAGGTGTGACTGCTGTCCCCCCAGTCACAGAGGATGAAGAGGCCGCGGATGCACAAGATATGGCAGGCGGTGGTTGGCCCGGCCGGCTAGGCCGCATTGTAGCACACTGAGCTTCCCACTGCAACTTATGCTTCATGTCCATGTGCCGGTTCATGCATGAAGTACTCAAACTATGTATTTTTTGGCCTCTACTTAGCTTTTGCTGACAAATGTTCCAGATAACACGAGTTGGGTCATCTTTATCGATCTGAAAAAATGCCCAGGCTATGCAAGGCTTAGCACGCATGCGACCTGAAGAGCCACCACGACTTGTGGTGAGAGGCAGAGTTGTGTTTGAGGATGCAGTTGTTGACGTGCTTCCAGTACTAAGTCTCTGTCCAGGAAGGCGCAACCTGACCTCGTCGGCACTAGCATCTTCCTCCACCTCCTCTGCTGACCTCATCTCTTGGCTGCCTGTGGGTTGACAGTAAGTGGGATCTCCAACCTCATCATCATCACCCTGTGCGTTATCACACCGTCGTCCTCAGAGCCAACCTGTTCCTGCCCTGACAAAAAACTAAAGTTGTCGCTCCAATCAGGTATTTGAGTCTCATCATTGTCTTCCTCATTGTCTCCACCAACAGGAGTTACAGTTTGGGAATGAGGGTCTACATTATGGTCAGAACCTTCTGCGTCTGGTCCTGGATCCGACTTATAAAGATTCTGGGCATCAGTGCAGATCATTTCCTCGTCTGGATTCACAGAAGCGCTGGAGTCGACCTCTGATTCCCAGGCTATAGTATGAGAAAACAGCTCTGCAGACTCAACCATCTGTTCTACCTCATACTCAGACGGGCAGCTGGAGATTTGGGAGCTGTGAGGAAGCAAGTGCGATTGGGGTGACACCTTTGAGGACTGGAGTATTTGTGATGTTGAAGTTGATGTGGAGGAGAGCCCACTTAAAGGAGCACTTGATATCCGTTGAAGCACATTGTCCGCTAAAAGAAGTAGACATTTTAGTTTGGCTGGAAGATGGTCTTTCTTCTGCAGATGTTACTGTTGCTTTAACACCTACCCCACGGACACAACCTTTTTTCTCCTTCCCAACACGCCTATTCCCCTTTCCACCAGCAGCAGGCCTTTTTCCACTCATTTTGGTGGTTAACTAATTCACAACTCTGGAGTTGTTTGCACAAAAAAACAATGGATGGGAACCGAGCAGAGCTGAGTGGCCAAACTGTGGTATTAGGCCAAAACTATTGGCTTGGTTAGATGCAGAAAAAAATTATATTCAATTTGCAACCTGATGGAGGTCAGTATAGATGGACTAATAGAACAAGTCCCACACACAGCTAGAAGCCCAAATATTTTTTCAGAGGTAGATGCAGAAAAAAATATATTCAGTTTGCAACCTGATGGAGGTCAGTATAGATGGACTAATAGAGAAAGTCCCACACACTGCTAGAAGGCCAAATATTTTTTCAGAGCTAGATGCAGACAAAAAATTATTTTGAATTTGCAACCTGATGGAGGTCAGTATAGGTGGACTAATAGAACAAGTCCCACACACTGCTAGAAGGCCAAATGTTTTTTCAGAGCTAGATGCAGAAAAAAATTATATTCAGTTTGCAACCTGATGGAGGTCAGTATAGATGGACTAATAGAGAAAGTCCCACACAGTGCTAGAAGGCCAAATATTTTTTCAGAGCTAGATGCAGAAAAAAATTATATTCAGTTTGCAACCTGATGGAGGTCAGTATAGATGGACTAATAGAGAAAGTCCCACACACTGCTAGAAGGCCAAATATTTTTTCAGAGCTAGATGCAGAAAAAAATTATATTCAGTTTGCAACCTGATGGAGGTCTGTATAGATGGATTAATAGAACAAGTCCCACACACAGCTAGAAGCCCAATATTTTTTCAGAGCTAGATGCAGAAAAAAATTATATTCAGTTTGCAACCTGATGGAGGTCTGTATAGATGGATTAATAGAACAAGTCCCATACACAGCTAGAAGCCCATTATTTTTTCAGAGGTAGATGCAGAAAAAAATTATATTCAATTTGCAACCTGATGGAGGTCAGTATAGATGGAGTAATAGAACAAGTCCCACACACAGCTAGAAGCCCAAATATTTTTTCAGAGCTAGATGCAGATAAAAATTATTTTTAATTTGCAACCTGATGGAGGTCAGTATAGATGGACTAATAGAGAAAGTCCCACACACTGCTAGAAGGCCAAATATTTTTTCAGAGCTAGATGCAGAAAAAAATTATATTCAGTTTGCAACCTGATGGAGGTCTGTATAGATGGATTAATAGAACAAGTCCCACACACAGCTAGAAGCCCAATATTTTTTCAGAGGTAGATGCAAAAAAAAATATATTCAGTTTGCAACCTGATGGAGGTCAGTATAGATGGACTAATACAACAAGTCCCACACACAGCTAGAAGCCCAATATTTTTTCAGAGCTAGATGCAGAAAAAAATTATATTCAATTTGCAACCTGATGGAGGTCAGTATAGATGGAGTAATAGAACAAGTCCCACACACAGCTAGAAGCCAAAATATTTTTTCAGAGCTAGATGCAGATAAAAATTATTTTTAATTTGCAACCTGATGGAGGTCAGTATAGATGGTCTAATAGAGAAAGTCCCACACACTGCTAGAAGGCCAAATATTTTTTCAGAGCTAGATGCAGACAAAAAAATATTTTGAATTTGCAGCGTGATGGAGGTCAGTATAGATGGACTAATAGAACAAGTCCCACACACAGCTAGAAGCCCAAATATTTTTTCAGAGGTAGATGCAGATAAAAATTATTTTTAATTTGCAACCTGATGGAGGTCAGTATAGATGGACTATTAGAGAAAGTCCCACACACTGCTAGAAGGCCAAATATTTTTTCAGAGCTAGATGCAGAAAAAAATTATATTCAGTTTGCAACCTGATGGAGGTCTGTATAGATGGATTAATAGAACAAGTCCCACACACAGCTAGAAGCCCAATATTTTTTCAGAGGTAGATGCAGAAAAAAATATATTCAGTTTGCAACCTGATGGAGGTCAGTATAGATGGACTAATACAACAAGTCCCACACACAGCTAGAAGCCCAATATTTTTTCAGAGCTAGATGCAGAAAAAAATTATATTCAATTTGCAACCTGATGGAGGTCAGTATAGATGGAGTAATAGAACAAGTCCCACACACAGCTAGAAGCCCAAATATTTTTTCAGAGCTAGATGCAGATAAAAATTATTTTTAATTTGCAACCTGATGGAGGTCAGTATAGATGGACTAATAGAGAAAGTCCCACACACTGCTAGAAGGCCAAATATTTTTTCAGAGCTAGATGCAGAAAAAAATTATATTCAGTTTGCAACCTGATGAAGGTCAGTATAGATGGATTAATAGAACAAGTCCCACACACTGCTAGAAGCCCAATATTTTTTCAGAGGTAGATGCAGAAAAAAATATATTCAGTTTGCAACCTGATGGATGTCAGTATAGATGGACCAATACAACAAGTCCCACACACAGCTAGAAGCCCAATATTTTTTCAGAGCTAGATGCAGAAAAAAATTATATTCAATTTGCAACCTGATGGAGGTCAGTATAGATGGAGTAATAGAACAAGTCCCACACACAGCTAGAAGCCCAAATATTTTTTCAGAGGTAGATTCAGAAAAAAATTATATTCAGTTTGCAACCTGATGGAGGTCTGTATAGATGGATTAATAGAACAAGTCCCACACACAGCTACAAGCCCAATATTTTATCAGAGGTAGATGCAGAAAAAAATATATTCAGTTTGCAACCTGATGGAGGTCAGTATAGATGGACTAATAGAGAAAGTCCCACACACTGCTAGAAGGCCAAATATTTTTTCAGAGCTAGATGCAGAAAAAAATTATATTCAATTTGCAACCTGATGGAGGTCAGTATAGATGGACTAATAGAATGATGCTATGCCCAAAAGATTTTACTTCACTAGGTGCAGTAAAAAAATTGGTATTCTATACACAGGTGGTATATCTTGCAACACAGATAGGCTACTCCACTGACTAACACACTCTGCAATAGGCCAAAAAGGATTAGCTTTGCTAGATTCAGCCAAATGCTGTGAAAAAAACTTGCACAGCACTGGCACAGACCTGCCTGGCAAAAACTGATAGGAACTGATGTAACCTAGTCCTGAAAAGGACTCCAATTACAATTAGTCTTTACTCCCACAACCTATCTATTTAAGAGCACAGACCTGCCTGATAAAAGTCGTAGGAAATGCTGTAACCTAGTCCTTAAAAGGACTGCAATCACAACTATTCCCTACTCCCAAGCTATCTGTAGATTTGTGCGAAAATTAGCTTGAAATTAACAAGGTATAGCGCACACAGCAACAGCGGTGCCGTCTAACACGCAGCTGCAGCAGTGAGAAAATGGTGGCGACGGGGAAAATGGCTTGGTCTTATAGGGCAAGGACATGTGACATACACTGCCAATGACACATGTCCTTGCTTGTGTGAAAAAAAGCACTTCGCTCCGTGTGTGCGCTGCTGATAGGCTGACAGATTGCACCTCCCCACTGTAAATGCGGGAAAGAGAAAAAAAAATGGAGATCTTCATTATTCCTGCAGAGATCCATCCTCTGCCCCTCCCCCCACCCCGCTGTACACTCAAACTGCGTATTAACATTAATTTTCATCATTACTGAGAAAAATGATTTTGGTGCACGAACAGTTATCGAACATAACCTCGAACAGCCGAATTTTTCTCAAATCGTTCGTGTTTGCCGAACGGCTCGAACACCGCCCAAAACAGCTCGAATTTGAGATTGGCGAACAGTTCGAGTAGAACAACGCTCATCTCTACTCTCAAACCTACTGCCAGTTTTTAAAAGACACTTTCTTCAAGCAATAGTACAGAAAAAAAGTCTGCATCTTTCATGAAAACCATCATTTTTCTGCAGGACAATGCTCCATCACATGCATCAAAGTTCTCCACTGCTCAGCAAACAGTAAAGGCCTTAAAGATGAAAGAGTAATGACATGGCCTCTTCCTTACTTTACCTAAATTTTATTTAGAAACTGTGAGCTCTTTATATTTTTGATTTAAGGTGAAGGAAATCTATACACCTTTCAGTGTCTGGAAGGCTGTGGTCAACAGAATAGGAAACAGACAGAATCCATGGCTGGCAGACATATCACAGTTATTGAAAAGAAGGGCAGTTATATTGGTCACTGATATTTTTTTTTTACTACAAAAAAAGAAAAAAAGGGAAATAACTGTAAAGGAAAAATATTTGTATCATAAAATATAGTTTTTATTAATACATAAAAATAATAAAGATATACAGTACAGACCAAAAGTTTGGACACACCTCATTTAAAGATTTTTCTGTATTTTCATGACTATGAAAATTGGACATTCACACTGAAGGCATCAAAACTATGAATTAACACATGTGGAATTATATACTTAACAAAAAAGTGTCAAACAACTGAAAATATGTCTTATATTCTAGGTTCTTCAAAGTAGCCACCTTTTGCTTTGATGACTGCTTTGCACACTCTTGGCATTCTCTTGATGAGCTTCAAGAGGTAGTCACCGGAAATGGTCTTCCAACAATCTTGAAGGAGTTCCCAGAGATGCTTAGCACTTGTTGGGCCTTTTGCCTTCACTTTGCAGTCCAGCTCACCCCAAACCATCTCGATTGGGTTCAGGTCTGGTGACTATGGAGGCCTTGTCATCTGGCGTAGCACCCCATCACTCTCCCTCTTGGTCAAATAGCCCTTACACAGCCTGGAGGTGTGTTTGGAGTCATTGTCCTGTTGAAAAATAAATGATGGTTCAACTAAACGCAAATCGGATGGAATAGCATGCCTCTGCAAGATGCTGTGGTAGCCATGCTGGTTCAGTGTGCCTTCAATTTTGAATCAATCCCCAACAGTGACACCAGCAAAGCACCCCCACACCATCACACCTCTTATCCCATCCTCCTCCATGCTTCACGGTGGGAACTAGGCATGTAGAGTCCATCCGTTCACCTTTTCTGCGTCGCCCAAAGAGAAGGTGGTTGGAACGAAAGATCTCAAATTTGAACTCATCAGACTAAAGCACAGATTTCCACTCGTCTAATGTCCATTGCTTGTTTTCTTTAGCCCAAACAAGTCTCTTCTGCTTGTTGATTGTTCTTAGCAGTGGTTTCTTAACAGCTATTTAACCATGAAGGCCTGCTGCACAAAGTCTCCGTTTAACAGTTGTGGAAGAGATGTGTCTGTGACTCGCCCCCTGGGCCGTGGGATACCTGGAAAAGGGCTTCCGTACGATGCTGGGGGTAGTAGTGGCAACCCGATCCCGTGGCTCAGGGCGGTCAGACCAAATTGTGGCAGACTATTTATCAATGTTTTGGAATGTCCGACTACGCCACCTGTGGATTGCGGTCAGGGATGACCGCCGCTGCAAGGCAGACCGCTGAGGCTGGTGTTGGTGTGCAGCACAGGGATAGGATGACTCCCCACGGGAAGAGTGTAGTCTCAGGCAATGTAGGAGGATGCTGGGGGTGATGGTGCAGGTGCAGCATAAATCACAGGAGTATGGGACAGGACGCCCTTCTATCCTTTCTCTGGCCTCTCATGCCCCACCACTGACCACGCTTCTGTCCGGCTGCCTCAGGCCTTCTCTGGTAAAACTTGGCGCCAGTTTCCCTGACCCTATGTGGTGCCTTCCTAGCGGGTGTAGCAAGGGGTCGCACCAATAAATGATCACGACCTCCGGTTCTTGGCTGAGGGATGATTTACCTCCACCAACTTGGGAATCCGGTACCCTTCCACGGCCTGACCCTTCACCCGATATAATGCAGATTTGCAACGGTTGCTGTCCGTTCTGCTCTCTTAGGGTCCCTTCTGCCTTCTTGTTTCTGGAGCCTTTCTACTCCTCTGTCTCTTCTCTTTCCTTCCTTCTCCTTCTCTGGCCCCGGCCTTTTCTCTAGGCCTGCCTAGTGGAGCTGAGCTGAGGCTGCGCCACAGCTCCCTGTCAGCTCTCACTGACTGTACTTCTCCACTGAACCCCACTCTAAAGATGGCTCCCACCTTTTATCTGTTCCTCTGTCCCTGAGCTCAGGTGACCTGCACCCAATGAGCTCCTTCCTATGCTCCAGAAACCGTCCCCTTCTGCACCTACATCACTGGGTTCTCTCCCCCCTCCCCACTCCAGCCAGGGACATGGTCAGTTGTGCCTGCATAAATGGGAGCACCGTCGAGCTGTCCCCTGGAAATGGGGTGAGTGTGTGTATGCAGCTAACTGAGCCCTGGTCCACACTCCATCCTTACCTGGGAGTGTAATATCACACCTCTGGTTGAGGTGCAATACCCCTGTAGCAACCGAACCCTCGGGGCGCTACATTCCCCCCTGGTAAAACACAGCACGTCCTCGGACTGGAACAGAGCAAAAGACACTTCAAAAACATGCAAGTTTTTAGAATGCATTCACATATAAGATTATAAACCATTATAACTCATCCCTTTATGGGAGGCAATTCTTCTCTTTTAACGTTACTAGCACATTTTCTCTTTCAGCAGTTATTTTAAGACTTTCTTCACATACCGTATATAAAACAATATAAAACTCTTTTCAGTTTTATAATCACATCTATCACATATAAAACATTTTCTTGTAAACATTTTTCATGTAAAACTTTTGTTAACTGGTCACAGTGCGCTCTGCAACCAGGTGTCAATCTTTCTACAAAATGCAAACTTATAAACACAAACATGAGGGACCCGTTCGTAAACCCTCAATGTAGGCCCTGGGGTGGCTGCAGGGCGTAGCTGATCCAGCTGCTGGACCTCGTCTTCGGCCACCTCTAACGGGTTTTTGTTCTGAGGTCAGTTGTTGTTGTGGTTTCTTCTAAAACCAGTAGGGGGCACTTTAAGAAGTGCAATTATGTACAAGATTGACCGCTCCCAGTCCTCGGCCGGATAGTTCATAAAGTTGGCTGCTCCCAGTCCTCAGCCGGTTTTAACTGACCGATACCGGGCAACTCTCTGCAACAGTTCCTTCACCCTGACGGGCAACTATGTACATTGGTACGTTGCCACTCCTTAGTAGCGGTGTCCTCCTGATGCACCTTCCTCCTCCTCATCATACTCTCCAGACCCGTCCAGGTCATCTGGGTAGCCGGATTCGGGGTAGTGTTGCTCCTCTACTACCCTCCGGATATTAAGGGCATACCACCCCTGCAGACCTCTGTGTCTGGTATAGGACACTCGATCTCCCGGGAACAGATCCCGCCCCTGGTGACCTTCTGGCAGGTGGCTCTCTACGTCCCTCCAGGTAACAAACACATCCGTGTCCGTCGTCGGGTCTCTGATGAAACCCCACCCCTCTTCTTGGTGGAACTTCACCACAGTCCCTATGATTCTCGGACTGCATGCGGTTTGGGGGGCTCGTCGGGCGCGCATTTTCTGTTCCGCGCTCCGGGCCTGCAGCTGCTCATACCTCTGGCGCCGCACCCGTTTCTCCTTCTCCAACTGCGCCACCTGTCGGTGACAGAACTCCCGCCTGCAGGCAGCGGCCGCCCGCGTCTCCTGCAAGAACCCCATGAGGTCCTCACCGGCCTGGTCCCATTCGTACTGGACCTCTTCGAGCGGAAGCTGGGGGACATCAACGGGCTGTGGAGCAGGCAGGAGCGGACGAAGCAGGGCTCCGTCCTCTACGGACAGGGCCACCCGGAGACAAGGGTGTACCCACCCCTCTGGTACGGGGACCGGCTCTCCCTCCGGATGGGTCAGTTGGGCATATAGGTCCGCGCCCAGGGGTGGCAGCATCAGAACCGGGGGCGCCAACGAGCAACAGGCGCTTGGGGGCACCAGGCATTGTGACCAGGCCTGAGGCGGGCTGCTGTCGGTCACGTCCGGGGTGAGGGGGCACGACGGGGGGCATGGTTCAGCGGCGGTCTCCGCGGCTAGCGGCCCAGGTGTTTGCGGCAGGAGCGTGGAGGCTGCAGCTGCTCCCGGGACTTCTGGCTCCGCGGCGGGATCCAGGGGTAAGCTTGCGGTGTCAGGACCCGGGGCAGGGGCGTCCGCCTTACCTGCCTCCACGGCAGTGCTGCTCTTGGCCTCCGGTCTCCTCTCTCTGTCTTCGGGGGCAGGCGCACTGCCGGGTGCTGGCAGCGTCTCTTGCTGCCGGGTCGCGACCCGCCGGGCCATCTCCTCCCTCCATCCGGCGATGACCTCCCTCTGCGCCCGGACCATCCTCCGGTCCAGCTCCTTCAGCGCCGTCCGCAGGAATTCAGGGTCTTCTTCGGGGAGCTGAGCCATCAGCTCCATGAGGCTGTACGGGGACACCTCGTCCTGCAGCAGGCCGCTTGCCAGGGTGCTGGAGTTGGTGCTCCTCTCCATCTCCGGGTGTGATCTTGTGAGACTGATCCAAGCCACACCCTGCCCCGCGGTTTTCTTCTCTTTCCGCCCCTGTTGGGGGTGGTCCCGGGGCAACCTGCTGACAATCACTCTCAGGGGCAGCCCCCCCACGTTGATGGACATCTCCACAGCCGCACTCATGGCTGTTGGGGGTGGGCTCCTTCTTTGGCGCCATTCTGGGACCTGGCCCACGATGGGAGGTGGCTTCCTGTGGTCTTTTGGCGTGCACATTATGGCGTCTGTTCTTCTGGGGCGGGTGCCATTTTCAATACAGTGAAACAGTCTCTCTTCAGGCACGCAATACCCGTTTGTGGCGGGTTGGTCACAATCCTGCCAACTACTCCAAAGCTAACTGGCCCCCTGGGCCGTGGGGTACCCGGAACCGGGCTTCCGTATGATGCTGGGGGTAGTAGTGGCAACCCGATCCCATGGCTCAGGGTGGTCAGACCAAATTGTGGCAGACTATTTATCAATGTTTTGGAATGTCCGACTACGCCACCCCTGAATTGCAGTCAGGGATGACCGCCACTGCAAGGCAGACCGCTGAGGCTGGTGTTGGTGTGCAGCACAGGGATAGGATGACTCCCCACGGGAAGAGTGTAGCCTCAGGGCAATGTAGGAGGATGCTGGGGGTGATGGTGCAGGTGCAGCATAAATCACACAGAGTCCAATGGTGCAGTTCAGGCCTTTTACTCACAGTTGTTTTCCAAGTCACTTCTGTCAGCAATGACTACCCAAGCCGTGCTGCGTCCACCAGGTGAGGGGCTCGGTCAACCCCCAGGCAGTTCAGGAGTATGGCACAGGACCCCCTTCTATCCTTTCTCTGGCCTCTCGTGCCCCACCAGTGACCATGCTTCTGTCCGGCTGCCTCGGGCCTTCTCTGGTAAAACTTGGCGCCAGTTTCCCTGACCCTATGTGGTGCCTTCCTAGCGGGTGTAGCAAGGGGTCGCACCAATAAATGATCACGACCTCCGGTTCTTGGCTGAGGGATGATTTACCTCCACCAACTTGGGAATCCGGTACCCTTCCACGGCCTGACCCTTCACCCGATATAATGCAGGTTTGCAACGGTTGCTGTCCGTTCTGCTCTCTTAGGGTCCCTTCTGCCTTCTTGTTTCTGGAGCCTTTCTACTCCTCTGTCTCTTCTCTATCCTTCCTTCTCCTTCTCTGGCCCCGGCCTTTTCTCTAGGCCTGCCTAGTGGAGCTGAGCTGAGGCTGCGCCACAGCTCCCTGTCAGCTCTCACTGACTGTACTTCTCCACTGAACCCCACTCTAAAGATGGCTCCCACCTTTTATCTGCTCCTCTGTCCCTGAGCTCAGGTGACCTGCACCCAATGAGCTCCTTCCTATGCTCCAGAAACCTTCCCCTTCTGCTCCTACATCACTGGGTTCTCTCCCCCCTCCCCACTCCAGCCAGGGACATGGTCAGTTGTGCCTGCATAAATGGGAGCACCGTCGAGCTGTCCCCCGGAAATGGGGTGAGTGTGTGTATGCAGCTAACTGAGCCCTGGTCCACACTCCATCCTTACCTGGGAGTGTAATATCACACCTCTGGTTGAGGTGCAATACCCCTGTAGCAACCGAACCCTCGGGGCGCTACATTTGCTGCTAGAACTTTGTGTGGCATTGACCTGGTCTTTAATCTGACCTGCAATTTCTGAGGCTGGTGACTCGGATAAACTTATCCTCAGAAGCAGAGGTGACTCTTGGTCTTCCTTTCCTGCGGCGGTCCTCATGTGAGGCAGTTTCTTTGTAGCGCTTGATGGTTTTTGCAACTGCACTTGGGGACACTTTCAAAGTTTGCCCAATTTTTCGGACTGACTGACCTTCATTTCTTAAAGTAATGATGGCCACTTGTTTTTCTTTACTTAGCTGCTTTTTTCTTCCCATAATACAAATTCTAACAGTCTATTCAGTAGGACTATCAGCTGTGTATCCACCAGACTTCTGCACAACACAACTGATGGTCCCAACCCCATTTATAAGGCAAGAAGTCCCACTTATTAAACCTGACAGGGCACACTTGTGAAGTGAAAACCATTTCCGGTGACTACCTCTTGAAGCTCATCAAGAGAATTGCACACTCTTGGCATTCTCTTGATGAGCAGTCATCAAAGCAAAAGGTGGCTACTTGGAAGAACCTAGAATATAAGACATATTTTTAGTTGTTTCACACTTTTTTGTTAAGTATATAATTCCACATGTGTTAATTTATAGTTTTGATGCCTTCAGTGTGAATGTACAATTTTCATAGTCATGAAAATACAGAAAAATCTTTAAATGAGAAGGTGTGTCCAAAGTTTTGGTCAGTACTATATATCTTTATTATTTTTATGTATTAATAAAAACTATATTTTATGATACAAATATTTTTCCTTTACAGTTATTTCCCTTTTTTTCTTCTTTTGCAGTAAAAAAAAATATCAGTGACCAATATACAGCAACTGCCCTTCTTTTCAATAACTGTCTTATGCCTTCCAGCCATGGATTCTGTCTGTTTCCTATTCTGTTGACCACAGCCTTCCAGACACTGAAAGGTGTATAGATTTCCTTCACCTTAAATCTCCAGTTTATAAAGAGCTCACAGTTTCTAAATAAAATTTAGGTAATGTAAGGAAGAGGCCATGTCATTACTCTTTCATCTTTAAGGCCTTTACTGTTTGCTGAGTAGTGGAGAACTTTGATGCATGTGATGGAGCATTGTCCTGCAGAAAAATCATGGTTTTCATGAAAGATGCAGACTTTTTTTCTGTACTATTGCTTGAAGAAAGTGTCTTTTAAAAACTGGCAGTAGGTTTGAGAGTTGATTTTGAGTCGATCTTCAACCTGAAAAGGTCCAACTAGCTCATCTTTAATAAGACAAGCCAATAGCAGTACCCCACCTAGACCTTGCTGGCGTCGGAGTTAAAGTGGAGATCTGTGCCCATTACTGATCCAGCCATGGGTCCATCCATCTGGTCCATCAAGAGTCACTCTCCTTTCATCAGTCCATAAAACCTTTGAAAAATCTGCCTTCAGATATTTCTTGGCTCAGTCTTAACATTTTAATTTACTTCTGTGTCTTGTTCAGTGGTGGTCGGGTTTCAGCTTCCTTTATCTTAGCCATATCTCTGAGCACTGAACAACTTTGTACTTCTGGACCCTCCATGGAGGCTGCAGTTCTAAAACCCTGTTGACTATTCGCAACAAACATTTTCATGGTTCTGTGATCACGCCCCGATATCTTAGCATTTTCAATACCACTGAATCCCTCTATAAGACTTTTAACAAATTTTTAGTTTTGAGAGTCAGTTAAATCTATTTTTGTCCCATTTTGCCTAAGGAAAACAAGCTCCCTAATGATAAAGCTGCCTTGATAAAGGGTGTTGTATCCTTAGGCCACATCCTCATTACACAAATACACATCACCTGATCTGCTTCATCCAATCAGCATTCTAGTTTATACAGCCTGGAGTGCAAAAATATGAATAAAAATGATTATATGGTCAAAATACTCACTTGCCTAATAATTATGTAGACAGTGTAAACGATCTTAAAATAATGGTTAATTCAGTGTCACAGAGCACCTCCAATAATATTTGTGATATGTAGCCGCAAAGCACAAGCCACAGAACTTACCCACTCATTAACAGGCAAAGTTGATCACTAGCTTTGCCTTTCTATAACTTAAAAAATGTTTTTCATAGTTTAAATTTCTCATATAATGTCCCCTCAAGTCCCCATTCATAGCTGCAGTATTAATTGAGACAATTCTATCACCACTAGGAGGAGCGCATTACATAATTTGTACATTAAAACAGTACAGAAGACTATATGGGCCCTCCGCAGTTTAATAGCTCATCATAATGCACAACTCCACCTGCTTTGGTGGTAGAAGTGGGCCCTTTACCCCATGGGCCCTGTGTGATTGCACAGGTTTCAACAATGGTATGTCGGATACCTGAATAGAACTAAATACATTTAACTCAATAGCAATACAGTATGTAATAAGTTTATAAGCTCCCAAATTGCTGGCAGTGTTTTATCAAGTAACTCTGTCCATGCTGGTGATCCTTCTCTGTGTGGTGATTATATTCCCTCTGGCCAGTAGCGGACACAGATAATTAAGGGCCCATGTGGAAGAATAGTATATAGGCCCTATGCAGTCCAATAGTTCTGTCTATGACAGAAGCTGTTCGCTGCCCTAGAGGTAGTAATGGGCCTCTATATCCTCTGGGTCAATGTGCAGCTGCAGCAATGATATGTCCACCCTTGCCTCTGACTGATCGCTGGGAAGGTTAGAACATCTTGATTTGTAGAAATAAGCTGAACACTATGCTTTTATGTCAGAAAACTTGCTCAAAAAAGTTGAAAAGTTGCAAAAGTTTTGCGCAACGCAATGTTATACAAAGATTTTGCGACTTTTTGTGGCTTTCGCGCCATTTTCACCCAATTCTGACAATGTTGGCAGAGCTGGGGCAGAACAGGTGTGTGGTGAGCTCTGATCGTCACAATCATGATGAGGGGTGGCATTCCTTATGCCACATATCTCATTCTAGAGGCGCAAACGAAGGCGCAGGAATCAGGCACCTCACACCGCACTCCGCCCGCTCATCAAGACAAATGTTAAAAGCATTGATCTTTATGAATTGGAGCCTATGTAGAATAAGAGTTGCCCTGTTTGAAAAACCCCAAACCATATGCACAATGCTGTATAGCGGCACACAGTGTCATACTGCTGACATATAGGCATTTTATGGGAATCATATGATGCTCCAAATGGCACCTAAAAACCACGTTATATTCTCCCATAATGCAGTGTAACCAGGAGGGAATATCTATAGAATGAAGTCCAATGGAAGATATCATATTTCAGTCAGATTGTCTAAGTATCTAACTGCTCCCACCTCTGCCTCTGTATCAATTAACTCTGTCCATGCTGGTGATCCTTCTCTGTGTGGTGATTATATTCCATCTGGCCAGTGGCGGAGACAGATAATAAAAGGTCCATGTGGAAGAACAGTATTTGGGCCCTTTGGAGTCCAATAGTTTTGTCTATGACAAAAGCTGCCATACAGTATCCATACAGTAAAGCTGCCATACAGTAACCATACAGTAAAGCTGCCATACAGTATCCATACAGTAAAGCTGCCATACAGTAACCATACAGTAAAGCTGCCATACAGTATCCATACAGTAAAGCTGCCATACAGATTAATGTCAGTAATAGCTTCTAAAGCTGCTGTATCTCTTTGTAGCTGGGCAGGAGCTTCTTTATAGTATTACCCAATGAGAAGGATAAACGGAATAAATCTGCTTTTACGTGTCAAAGAAGCAGCTCATCCTGGAACAGGTAACGAACAGCACAGTGTATAAAGCGCTATACTATGCTGCAGAGAGGCTCTACAGGATGGCCAATCAGTGTCTGACCTTCAGTAAGAATGGCTGGATCTACTTGCCTCTAGATTGATGCTGTCTGTCCACTGTGGTCAATCACAAGCATTTTATCAGTAAAATACTCTTGATTGACTGGGTCTTCCAAAAAGTTGTATGTGCCAAAGACCAGCACTGCTTATAGCATTGTAAGCTGAATATAGTACCATATATTACCAAGAATGGTAAATACATGGTGATGATATATCTTGTCTAAGAGCAAAGATGTCCTAAATTTACACTTTATAAGGAGATATTTTCTAGAATAAACAATACTTGCGATAAAAATACTTTGCAAGTTGAAAATGCAGATGTCTGTAACTCCCCAGTGACAGTAGATGTCTGGAGAAAGATTTGCATATCCAGTTGATCTTTTTCTTATAAAATATCTCTTAAGATCGCACATGTAGTGTTTTATCTACAGATCTGCACAATGCTCTGGACTAGTCTTTGTGTTGTCCTTGTGGTGTCCTGCACAAGTAAGGAATATTGTTATATATTATTTACAAAGAATTATTATAAATCAAAATATTATACTGTGTATATTTATTTGTTTTCTATTCTTCTCCCATCTAGGTGGTTCGGCACAACATGTACTAACACAGGAAACTATGATTAGCACATCCCTAAATCAAAGGGTCACTCTGTCTTGTCATTTAAATACAGGCGTTGTATCAGATACAAACTACCCATACTGGATTCAGCAAAAGTCTGGTCAGGTTCCTCATGTCCTGATATATGATACCAATGTTCGCCCCTCTGGAATCCCTGACAGGTTTTCTGGCTCAAAATCTGGAAATTTTGCCTATCTGACAATATCATCGGTGCAAGCTGAAGATGATGCAGATTACTATTGTCTTATGTGGTTTTCTGGTGTAGCTCACTGTGATTAAGGGACTTGATGAACCAAATCATAAACCTCATGCAGATCTTATCACTTCCTCCAGAAAAGGACTTTTATCAGGAATGCACCCATAACTTCTTGGAAGACACGCTTCCATTGTTTACATATTTTCATATATAACGAATGCAGGACATAGTGTGTGTGTCTGTATATGTGTATATATAATGTATGTGTGCATATCTGTGTAAATATATATAGATTGTATACTGTATGTGTGGGAATATATATGTTGAATACATGTGTTTCTAATAACATTTATTATTTTAAAATATATATATATACTGTGTGTATTCTTTATATATGTGTGTATATACATATAAACACACTATATACTGTGTGTTTGTGTGTGTATATACAGTACAGACCAAAAGTTTGGACACACCTTCTCATTTAAAGATTTTTCTGTATTTTCATGACTATGAAAATTGTACATTTACACTGAAGGCATCAAAACTATGAATTAACACGTGTGGAATTATATACTTAACAAAAAAGTGTGAAACAACTGAAAATATGTCTTATATTTTAGGTTCTTCAAAGGTGTGTCCAAACTTTTGGTCTGTACTGTGTATATATATATATATATATATATATATATATATATATAATCGGCTTATCCCGTCTGTCAATCCGTCCAGGAAATCCCGCGTCGCTGATTGGTCCGGCTGTTAGCGGCTGCCGCTAGCGGCTCATCTGCCTTACGGAGGTCAGCGGCGATGCAGCCGGGAGATTACTGGCGCTAGCCGGTCATCTCCGGCTGTTCGCAGCAGAAGTACCCCGACCGGCGGCCTAGGTGGCTCCGCTCCCCGGTCCTCCCTTCACACTTGCCGTCGGGAGATCAGCGGCCCCAGCCACTGATCTCCCGACGGTAGCCGCATGGAGGTCAGCGGCGATGCAGCCGGGAGATGACCAGCGCTAGCCAGTCATCTCCCGGCTACTCGCAGCGGAAGCACCCGCAAAGGCAGCGCCGCTCCCCGGTCCTCACTAACACGGTTCGCTGATTGGTCGCGGCCGGTCGGCTGCATACATATTGTAGAATACCCGATGAATTAGAATCGGGCCACCATCTAGTATATATATATATATACATACAAATACATAGTATGAGTCCATGCTTCCAGTATGTGTGGTCTCCATTTGTTTTTTTCATTACAAAGTATAAGAGGAGCTTTATAATTTCTTTCTTTCTTCATCCATCCGTGAAAAACACTGATGACTGGTGGTAAAATCGGACACACGGATGACACACTGATCCAAAACACTGACTGTCACCAGTACCATTTTTTCAAGCAAATGTTTTATACAGACGTGTGAAGGAGGCCTAAAGTATGTAGAAAATATGTGTGTGCATGTACAGTGTATATACCTGTTTTTGCTGCATATATAGTACAGTAATTGTAGTGTCACCATTAGCGTTCAACTGTAAGCAATGTTTATGTCTAATTTCTGCATTTTAAATTAGGGCCTGTTCACACTTTGTTTCTGCAATGGGCCCATAGGCTGCTACTTGAATCCCCTATGGAGCCATAAACTGCAATGACAGGAATGGAGTTCAAATAATCTTCATGTGTGATTTTTTTTTCTGATAGTGTTTGTCTGTTCCAACAGCCACAAAAAAGTGGACACTTTCAAAACAAAAAAAACAAACTGAAACTTTAAGAAAATAATGTGACGCGCCCAGGGGATGGGGATGACTCGGCGCCCGGGCCTTGTTGTTGCCTGATCTTGGGAGGGGATGTCGCGGTGGCCGGCTCCCGGGCCCGTACCCTGGGGTCACTACTAAAAGAAGGGGGGAAGTTATATGGGATAGGGGAATGTTCGTGACGCCACCCGTGGTGTCTGGTGAGGATCACCAGCGCTGCCACAGTCCACTGAGGCCGGTGTTCAGGCAGCTTAGTTGGTGCGGCTCCCCACAGGTGGAGCAGGGCCTCAGGGCAGCGTAGAGAGAGGGTGTAGAATAGAGCGTCGGCGGGTGCAGAGCCGCGGAGGAAAGAACAGACAGAGGCAGTAGTTGAAGTCATCCGAGTCTTTACTCACTGTGGTGTTTTGGTCAGCTCAGAGCTTCTCTCTGCTGTCACACGGCGAGCTGCGGCCGCCAGGGTGGGGTTCAGCACACTCCAGGTAGTTCAGGAGCGCTTGACAGGACCCCCGCTCTAGTGTGTTCCTCTCTTGTTGAACTTCTCCCGCCTTGTGTCCCCCACTGAGTCCCGTACGGGTACTGCGATGTCCCTTGTGGGTAACGTGTAGCTCCCGGACCGACTGGTTGCCCTTTTTGGTGACTTGTGGTGAGAACTTGGCGTAAGGCCGGGTCCCTCTGGATAAACTCAGATTAGGGCATACAGGTGGTGACTCCGCTCCGTCTGTATCCCCCTGGGATCCACATAAGCCTCCGGACTTTTCCGACAGAGACGTGAAGTGCAAAGTCAGATAATCGGGGACCGGTACCCCCTTTTGCGGCAGGGTCTCTGTGGCCGGGCCAGAATAAGGTATGCAGGTGGCGACTCCGCTCCGTCCGTACCCCCTGAGATCCTTTCGCCTGTGGAGCCTAACTCCTCTGCTCTCCTCCTGGGCCTTCTTGCTTGGACCCTGACCGGGGACAGAGCCGGTTATAACTCTGCCCCGACCCCCCGTCTCGAGGCCTGAGACCGGGAACCATGACCCTCAGCCGGCTGCAGCTTTGTGCTGACTTGCCATACCAAGAACCCACGACCAAAGACCTTATTATAAAGATGGCCTCCAGTTATATATGATTCTAGTTAAGTGCTTAGGTAAAATGCTTACTCCACCCTCACTCACTTCGTGGTTCCCCCTAACTTTGGTTCCCCCCCAACTCCTCCATTCAGGCCCGGGGCAGCACTATGGTGCTTTTTAGGCCCCCTACAGAACTGGAGTGGTGTAGTGTTGAGTGTGTGGTTGGGGTCCTGTGAAGTACTCCATCCTTACCTGGGAGAGGAGATACCACACCTCACTCTGAGGTGCAGTACCCCTGTGGCGACTGAACCCTCAGGGGCGCCACAAATGCACTGCAGAAACACAGTGTGAACAGGGTTTAATACGCTGCACTATTGAATGAAATAGAGCAGTTTCCTATCCCAGTATACCTGCCAAACGACAATTTTTTTTTTTAAATCTGCATCTTGTCAATTCTTTCAGCGGGTTTTCCATATTCAAATGAGTGGAAACAAAAACACAAGTGAAAATACTGCAAAACGCATATAAAAACATAAAACGAGCCTACAGTGCGCAGAATTTTCACTGCCAACACTCTGATTTTTTGATGCAGAACAACCTGCTGCAAAAATGGTAAGTATGAACATATCCTTAAGGGGTTTTCTGAGAATATGAAAAAAATTAGCATGAAATGAAAAATCCCCCGCGGCTCCAGCCCCGATGCTGTGGTGGTCTCTGCCAGTCCTCTCTCTAGGCTGCAGTGATCTTGTGGCTATACTTTTTGTTATAGCATTGGGGGACATATAGGACTTTTTTATATGGCTTTTTATTCTGCTGTCGTCTGGAAGGAGTTCAGGGAGAGTTGATCTAGGAGGGAGAGCTTAGATTAGAGCAGGCATATAGGCAGTGCTTACCGTAATTGCTATTGCAGTACTTGTATAACGCTATTGCACCATTAAAACAAAAGTTCTTTTCAGGGCTACATACCATCCTTTATCTAGTAAAACCGCTGTTACCTGCATTCAGTGTAGAAATAGCTGGTGGAGGAAGGATAGTTTTGGATTAAAGGCATATAGTCAGGGTTTATTGCCTTACAGTTCTTATGTCCTTCTATACTGCTGCAACAACCTAAAAACAACCTAAAAACAAAAATCCTTTTCAGGGCTACATATTTTCTTTTCCTTATTAATACTGGAAAGTTTGCAGGCATATATTATATACCTAATTTAAAATGTGCAAGACGTGCGGTAAGGGGCGGGAAAGTGGACATGCTGGTGATGGTGCATGCAGAGGCCGTGGGCTATGTGAAACTGTGCCTGCTGCGGGAGCACAACAAACACACTCATCTACAAGACCTAGCTTACTGTCCCACTTTGCAGGGGGGAGCGGGACACCACTCTTGAAGCCAAAACAGTGCAAACAGGTGGTCGACTGGATGGCAGATAATGCTTTCAGTAATTTTCACAGTACCACCCTGTCTTCCACATGGTCAAGTCTCACTAGCTAAGAGTCTGGACCACATAATCCTCACCCTGATCCTCCTTTCTGCCCCCATGGTGGTTCCCAGGAGACAAGTAATCCCACACTCTGACACTCCGACCAGCTATTTCCATTTCCATTTTTTGATTATGGCCTCTCGCCCTGCCTCTTATTTTAGTGCTGCCAGGGGCATAATAACTGATAGGCCACATTAGCCTGTCAACTGAAAATGCTGACAGGCTGACTCTTATCAAACTGAATAAGGCCTGGATTGACCTAGACTTCTCAACCCCACTGGGTGAAAGCAGAACATAAAGCCAATTCAAATATTCCTTTTTTTTCTGGTGTATTCCCATGCACTCCATCCCACACAAAAAAGGGTATACAGTTCTTGTTTTTTTCTTTTTCTTGTCCTCCTCCTCCATCATATTAACAAGGTCATCATGCGGCCCTCGCTCCAAATTTTTAGAGGGTCATCATGCAGCCCTCACTCATAATTTTTAGAGGGTCATCATGTGGCCCTCGCTCATAATTTTTAGAGGGTAAACAGGTGACCCTTGCTCTTAATTTTTCCATGGTGTATATGATGACCTCCTTCATAATTTTTACAGGATGTGTATGAGGCCTACCTCTGCAATTCTCTTACATACATATATATGTATACCACCCTGGGTACATGTTTTTCAGCCCTTGCATTTAGTGCATAGGTTTTACCAATCTAGGAGTCCCACTCCTTAAAAATGTGAAAAAAATGTTTTGTGAGGCCCTCCTCTGTGTGTCTTCCATGGTGTATTGCAGTCCCTCCTTCTATATTTTGGCAGCCCTTGCACTAAGTACATAGGCTTTACCAATCTAGAAGTTCCACTACCTAACAATTTTAACATGCAGTAATGTGTATGAGGCCCTCCTTCATGTCTAATACAGGGTGTATCAGAGTCCCTCTTCATTTCTAATTTTTGTCAGTTCTTGCATCGTCCGCATAGGCTTTGTGAGTTTCAGAGTTTCAGAGTCCGTCCTTCATAAATTAAACCAGATGTGTCTGACCATGTCACACACACCACATTCCCAGATAAGGTAGATAAGGTAGTAAAATGTTAAAATTACATTTACCGGTGAGTGTAGTTTTATTTCCCTCTCTACTATGTCATTTACTGTAGTCATAGGCGACAGGGAACTATGGTGAGAGATGGCCTGGGTATTAAGGGGTGGAGGAGGCTTTTTTTCTCTTTTTAATTTTGTCTTCTATACAAGCCATTATATAAGAAAGAATGTATCCTAATACTTCTTCCTGTAAAATCCATTTTCTCTTCAGTTTTGTATGTTTTATTGTCAGTCCATAAAAGTGGCGTAATACTCTGAGAACATTGTTCTCATCAGCGGCTGGGGAGTTAGAGATGCGTCCAGGTGTCTTACCCATACTGTTTCCATTACATATGAGTTTCCATCCATTTCAGTGATTTTCCTGCCCCCCAGCCCTCCTGTTAGGGTCTTCCGGAAAAATGCTTCCCATTGACTTCCACTATACTCGAGTTGAGCCCGTCCGAGCATCATTGTATAGCATACATATGTTAAACTACTTTATTCACTGGACTATACATACGTGCGACACTGAGTTACAAATGTGATGCTGAGTCACTACTCACGGTCAACCAGAGAAAATATATAAGAGGCCACCACTCTAACAGACATTGGGATCAACCTATCGCATACCAGTGAGCACTCCATATAAGAGAAAATGAAATTTACAAATTCAGGGATACACCAAATATTAATGAATATTACATCTTTAATAAGCAGACAGACAAGCCATAAACATTAAAAATTAATACCTGAATTAGTCACCTGAATGAAGGTACCTCGATAGACTGTGGGGAGGGAGAACCCCATGCGTATCGCCACTATAGTTGTGGCTTCATCAGGAGTAAGAGTATGGCTGCTAATGGCTTGTCCTAGCCTGTAAATAGGGAAGTAATTATTTAACATTTGTTGCAGCTAAAAGGAGTGTGGGACAGTGTTTCACATGTCTCTATGAGTGGTTGATGATGACGGGAGTGATATCGTGCGCAAGCGCACTCAAATTCATTATCTACGTCACAGCTCATCTGAGTGATAGTGTCAGCTTAATGGATCGGCGTAGGGAGATATTGTGCATGCGCCATCCGTCTCACATAAGCACAAGAGAAAAGATGATGTGACTGCATATCTTGGGGTCAGAAATGCGACACTGCACAAACATGTGCCAGAAGGTGTGCACCAAGCAGTGGACCACGTAACTAGTAGGTCATATGGTCAGTCTTACAGGAAAAAAATAAGGTCACAGCAGGGGGTTTAAAAGTGAATACTAAGCATGCCCAGATGTGTGCTGGACTTTTAAACTAGACAGTGGGCCAAAACTGATAGACTTTAATCAAAGTGCATAGGATCAAAAAAGGAGCCATCCTGATATTAAGAAAACAGAAAAAATAATAATATGCAATAATATAGTAGAAAAAATAAAAATAGATGAAGAAGAAATAAAAAAGGAAAAAAAGAAAATCTGGAAAAAATGGAGAAAAATAAAACTAAATATAGAAATAAAAAAATAAAAAATAAAAATATTTGAACAATTAAAAAAAGGGAAAAATGAAAAATAATAATAATACAAAAAAATAAAATAAAATAGCAAATAAGTAAAAAATATAAAAATAATATAAAAAATAATAATTAAAAAATAAAAAAGGATAATGAGTATGAGGGCTGTGCAAAAAGCAAACATATGTGACTGGCTTATACCAAAAAGTATTATATTTACTGAAGCATGAGTGCACAAATAATGTAAGAGAATTTGTGCCAACAATATGTGTAACTAAAAATAGGATATTTCTAATAATAAAATAAAAAAAATTAAAATAATGTTAATACGGAACTTACCTATACCAGTTTGTGCCAAAAATAGGTGCAAAATACAAACACACCAATGTGCCAAAAATTTGTGAAGTACTAGTAAAGACATAAATAAAAATGACAGTGATTAAGATTGCATAAGTCAAAATTGAGCCATGTATACAGTAGTGACTTTTAGAGAAAAGACACCAGTGAAGGGTGCCGTCATTTCAAGTGAGGATTCAGGAAGGGAAGCAATCTAAGATAAAAATATGTTTTCACTATTTTAGGTTTGCTTGTAAAAACCTGTGGATAAAAGCCTTGAGACAGAGTAAGTCAAAAGGTCCGTGGTCAGATACCATGAGAACTCACCATAAACAGAGGGGTAAGACAAAGTCGTAGTCAGGTCACAGTTCGAGTTCAGAATTCCAGGAAAGGTATCGAACCGAGACAAAGAGGCTAAGCAAACAGATGGTCAAAGGCAAGGTCTAAGGTCGGGCAGCAAAGTATCAGACACAAAGCACTGGAAAACAAGGCACACACACACCACCGAGCTAAAGCTACAACTTGCAACAATGAAACACTGACATCCAGCTATATAGCCAGGTGATCACCCAGAACGAGAGACACTAGGAAGAAACCCAGCACGTCCCTGCCCTGATTGGTGGCTAGACTGTCACTCACAATACAGTCTAAATGTTGCCTTTTGGCAGACGGAAACTTTCCACAACCTGATGGCGGCGGCTGTCCCTCGGCACTCAATCCCCAGCCGCCACTATTTCTCCCCGTGTGCCATCCCCGCATTACATGAGCACGTTTCCCACAACATTAGCCGTGCCCTCAACAACACAGTTACTGGGAAAGTCCACCTAACCACGGACACGTGGACAAGTGCTTGTGGGCAGGGACAGTACATCTTGCTGACGGCACACTGGGTTAACATAGTGGAAGCTGGGATCCAGTTGGACCTTGGTACAGAACACGTCCTCCCGACGCCGAGGCCCTGGGTCAATCAGGGTTGCTTCTACATTCTACAGCTCCTGCATCTCCTCCTCTTCAGCCTCCATCTCCAAAATAACCACATCAGTCAGAAGCTGGAAGCACCGCAGCACTGCCTTGGCCAAGTGGCAACAGGCTGTGCTGAAGCTAATATGCTTGGGTGACAAACCGCACACCGCTGAAGAGCTGTGGACAGCTCTGAGAGAGCAGGCAGATCTGTGTCTGACACCGCTGAACCTACAGCCAGGCATGGTCGTGTGTGACAATGGCCGGAACCTGGTGGTGGCTCTGAGGCGAGGCGAGCTCACACACGTACCATACCTGGCCCATGTGCTTAACCTTGTGGTTCAGCGGTTTCTCTGGTTCAGCGGTTTCTCAAAACCTACCTGGAGCTACTGGATCTGCTCGTCAAAGTAAGCCGCCTGTGTGCCCATTTTAGAAAGTCACCTACAGCTCCTGCCGCCCTTGCTGTGTTTCAGCAGCGTTTGCAGCTTCCGGCTCACCGACTGGTGTGTGATGTCACCACGCGTTGAAACTCTACATTGCAGATGTTGGGCAGACGGAAGCCTCGATGTGTGTCAAAACTTTGATATGAACATAAGATGCTTTTCCATTCAACTTTTATTTTCTTTCTTTAGTTTATTTACTTTCTGCATGGCATAAATATTTAAGAGAGAGGCAAAAGCAGTGACCAAATGCATTGCGGCGTACACTATGCACTACTTATTTTTCCAAATTAAAATACATGAGTTTGTGCTGTTAGCATGTTGGCATTATATGGAATAATAATTTCGATATAACTTAAAAGTAAATGCAATAATGCAATGTATGTAATATAAAGAATTGTAATATGGCAATTTATTCAATAAATGTAGATATGGCCCTGCCTGGTAACAGAGATATTGTGCTGAAGGATGAAGATGTCAGACGGTTAATGGTGTTTTTACAGTTTACAGTTCAGAAGTTAGACAGGAGTTTCTTACAAGTTTGAAACGCTATGTCAACCATAGTGCTGAAAATGTGTAAGTGACTCTTTTATTTCCCAATAAATTAATGGCTCCATAATTGATTCAAGCTTGGTTTGGTCCTGCTCTCTTCATACAATTACACCAGCTGTCTTGTTTTCTATAAGTAATCTCTGCCTATGCCAATAGTGGACAGTATCAGCTAGTACATTTTCTTAAAGGCATTAAATTTAAAGTATTTTTTTTTTACTAAAATGTTATGCCTACAAATAAAAATTCTTATTTTTATGATCCTAATCAAAATTTAAAGTTATCAATTTGTATTTGTAGTTTTTTTCTGCTTCTCATCTCACTAGCAAAAGTCAAAATCATTAATTCACTTATTTATCAATAACTTATTTTTGGTCTCTTTTGTTAGTTATGATTATATTAAAGGTTAATTAAGGGGTTGTCTCGTTTATCGTTTTTTACCTTTTAAGCAGTCCCTATCGTTAGTCCAAGCATCTTTCCAAATAGCTTCAATAAGCAGAGACATCCCAATTTGAGCTGCACAAAGTGATCAGAAGATCCCCCCAGCACTGACAGTTTATCGCTCAGCTGATGTCATGTCCATAGGTCATGAGGAATGGTGCCTCCAAATTACTTCCTTATCAATGGGATGTCAGTCTAGACATAACTCCTTCATGTATTGGGCCTGCCACTAATAAGATATAATAGATAGCACTATTGTGGTCAAATGTTGTGGGATCTACATTTCAGTGGTTGGGAATAGTTTACATACTTAAAAAAATATGGAAATTATAGCTCTGCTTTTCCAAGTAAATTTTAGACATTTTAAAATTAATCTAGAAATACAAAATTGCACGTTAGATTCACACATACATGTTAGACACATGCATTTGCTGTTGGTTTGTGAGTCAAGCAGATAAGTGGATCCAAAACCGAGGGGAAGTAGATGTCCTTTCTTTATACTTTTGCTTTGTTTTAGAACTTCTACTGGTGTTGGGGAAAAAAATTGCATAAAAAACTTGCCGCAAAAACTGCAAATGTGATTTCAACCTTAGGAACCATATTTGCTACAATAGACATTTCTTGCTTTATGAAACAAATATCATGTTGAAAATGCAGGTGTTATCTAACTCCTCAGAGAGTACGTTCACTGATGTTTAGAGAAATTATTTGCATATGCAGAAGTCATTCTCTTTTATAAAGAGTATATTAAATCACACATGATGTGTTTCACTTACAGATCTGCATAACGCTCTGGATTTGCTTTTGCGTGGTCCTTTTAGGATCGTTCACAAGTAAGGAATAATCAGTCAAGCATGGTGATTTTAATAGAAAACAACATGAACAGTATACATGAAATATATGTTATAATAATAAATAATAATTACTTATAATAGAGATTGATAAAGTATAGAAAACCATAATACAGAGATTGGTGGGATAAATCAGTACATTTGAGACTAATGTCGTATAATATGAGATTGGACTTAAAAAAATATATGTCAGTAATGTATACTGTGTATATTTATTTGTTTTCTCTTCCATCTAGGTGGTTCGGCACAATATGTACTAACACATGAAACTATGATTAGCACATCCCTAAATCAAAAGGTCACTCTGTCCTGCCATTTAAACACAGGCACTGTATCAGATATACACTACCCATACTGGCTTCAGAAAAAGTCTGGTCAGGTTCCTCGTTACCTGATATACAATACCAATGTTCGCCTCTCTGGAATCCCTGACAGGTTTTCTGGCTCTAAATCTGGAAATTTTGTCTTTCTGACAATATCAGCGGTGCAAGATGAAGATGATGCAGATTACTATTGTCTTCTGTGGATTAGTGGCACAGCTCACTGTGATTAAGTAACTTCACAAGATAGATCAAAAATGTCATGCTGGTCCAGAGGTGTAGCTAGTATTGATGAGCGAACGTGTTCGCCACTACTCGGTACACACCTGAGCATCACAGTGATCAGCGCTCGGCGAGTATTTCCGGGAGCTCGGGTCCCCTCCCTGCATGTTTGGCGCTCTTTAGAGAGCCCAGCCTCATCTCATCCCAACGTGGATTGGGTGACAATGAGGAGGAGGAGGAGGAAGAACAGGAGCTAGTTTCCTGCACTATAGATGGTATTACCTGCACAACTGTCATACCGTCTGTTCAGCGTGGATGGCCCGAGGACAGGGAGAAGGAGGAAGAGAAGGAGGAGGATGAGGAGGAGAGCATGGTCAGTCGTACTCTTGGTGAGGACACGGAAGTCTTGCCTGTTAGCAGTCTGGCACACATGGCTGAGTTTATGGTGGCAGAGGTCACAGTTTGTTGGACAACCAAGGAGTGCAGACGAGAGAGACACAAATGCAATCCAGCAGAGGCAGGGGAACGCTGTCAAAGTTCTAGGACAGTTTTCTCAGACCCTCCCATCGCACAGGCCCTGAGGCGAGGGGTAGTCTCACAAGGAGGGAAAAGTTTCAGAAGATGCTGAGGGAGTACCTTGCCGACCGTACCAACGTCCTCCGTGATTCCTTTGTGCCTTATAATTATTGGGTATCCAAGCTGGACACGTGGCATGAACTGGCTCCCTACGCCTTGGAGGTCCTGGCCTGCCCTACCGTTAGCGTTTTGTCAGAGCGGGTTTTTAGTACCGCTGGTGGAATTATAACCGATAGGCGCATCCGCCTGTCAACTGAAAATGCTAACAGGCTGACTATTATAAAAATGGAGGGCTAGATTGGGTCAGACTTTTCAACGCCACCGAATGATAGCAGTGTAGCATAAACTCAAATACAGTATCTTTTTTTTGGGAGGTCTAACTCTATTCGCATGCACCTCTGTCTTCACACCCAGACATGGGTATATGCGTCCTGATTTTGTCTATTTGCTCTTGTCCTCCTCATTCTCCTCATCCTCCACCACATCACCACAATATCTACCATATCACCATATCTACGTTTCTTGCAAGGGGCATTGGAGTTCCTCCAAATTTTTGGTAGCCGTTGCATTCACTGCACAGGTAAACAGTATGGAGACCCACTTCCTTACAATGGGAACATTGTTTTCAGGATGCCCTCCTCTGCGTCTCTTGAAAGGGGCATTTGAGTGCCTCCAAATTTTTGGCAGCCTTTGTAGTCACTGCATACGCAATAACAGAATTGGAGACCCACCCCTTAATAATGGGAACAACAAAGCATAGCCAACTGCTGGCCCTTTAAGAATATTAAGGAGTGCCTGATGGCCCTATAAAATAGTGTTTGTGACATTCAGAGTCCCTCCTTCATAAATGAAACAGGATGTGTTTGATCATGTCTTACACACCACATGGCAAGATAAGGCAGTAAAATGCTACATTTACCGGTGAATGTATTTTTCACCGTTGAAAGCAATGCAAAAGTGCAAAAATGCATCAAAAACGCTACGTGTGAACATAGCCCAAGGTGTAGAGGAGCATTTTTGTTTTTGGTCATTTATTTTGCCTTATATGCAAGTCATTACCCTGGAAAGGATGTTCCTTAACTTTTTTTCCCAGGAAAATCCATTTTGGTTTCGTTTTTGTATGTTTTATTGTGAGTCAGTAAAAGTGGCATAATACTCTTGACAACATTGTTGACAGCAGTGTCCTGGGAGTCAGAAATGCTTCCAGGGGTCTTCCCCATGCTGTTGATTTGGTTGCTTTGACCATGATGGGTACACGCAAATCCTTCTTAATTGCCGCTGCCAAATTAGTTATGATAATTATGTGTGCACACAGAGAGAATTAATGATTTGAGTCTATCCAGACCAAATGCAGAAGTTTATCGAGTTTATTGAGGAAGTACATAACATATATAGCAAGTCTTTGGGAGTATTTTCAAGCGTGCGTAATCTTTAATATGATTGGTTATCTGCAATGATTGCCTTTTTTGTTCAGAAGCAGAATATTAAGTAAGTTCCTTAAAAGTCATATGCCATAGGTTCGGTGCAGGAAACTATCGCCATTTTGAATATTTTCATAGAGTATTGATATCCATAACACTGTTCCCATCGATTTGGGCAATTTTTAGGCCCTCTGCAGACCGCCGGGGTGGGCCGCCGGAAAAATGCTCGAGTTTCCCATAGACTTACATTGAGCTCGTTACTCAAACTGAGCACTCGAGCATTTCAATTTGCTCGACCCGAGCATTGAGTACCCGAGCATTTTAGTGCTCGCTCATCACTAGTAGCTAGGAATTCAGCACTGGGGCAAAACATCTGAGTGGCCCCCTAACAAAGAAACCATGTTTACAACTATTGTTGCACAGTAGTAGATACTAATCCTAAAGAACATATTAAGAGAGTACAGTGCAATTATAGATACTGGCTTACAAGTAACACTCTTTTTGATAGAGTCATTCACTTTTCCTGTTTTTCATCCCATTTGACTTCTTACATTTCTAGTAAGTTCTCCATCTATTCTCAACCTATACAAACTCCTCATTCTGTCACCCCAATTCTGAGTCTTCTGCTGCTGTATTTGTGCATGTTACTGGACCTGCTATGTGGCACAAAATCAGTGCTCATCTTAGTGCTCAACATAATGCCCACCACTGTGCCCCTTACCTAGTTAAATACCTCCTTTGTGACCGCTAAATGGTAAAATTGCCCCTTATAAAATATTAATGCCCTGAGCAAGTGCCCTAGAAAGCAGTGCCCACATTTTGCCTCAATGAAAAAATTGCCCCTGTGGGCACTTTTGATGGTCACAATATCCTGATTGCCCCAATAACAACAATGTTTCCTAAATATACACTATACATTTTATAACTTTGCCTGATTCCTCCTCATGTACAGTAATAAAGTACCCTGAGTCCCCCTCAAATACAGCTCCCCTATACACATAATGTCCCCACAGCTTGCCTATACAAAGTATGATGTCCTGACAGCTCCCTATATACAGGAGGATGAACCCACAGCTCCCCTAAGCACAGTATGATTGGTCTACAACTCTCCCATGCACAGTATGATGTTCTTACAGCTCTCTATGCACAATATAATGTCCACAAAGCTCCCCTATACACTGTAGGATGTCCCCACAGCCTCCTATGCATAATATAATGCCCACACAGCTCTCCTATACACAGTATAATTTATCCACAGCTCTCCTATACACTTTATGCGGGCCCCACAGCTCCCCTATACACAGTATAATGCCTTTTCAGATACTTATACACAATATAATGGCCCCCAAAAAAGTCTCCTCCAACATAGTCCCCACTGTTCCCCTGTACACAGTATGATAGCCCCCACTGTTACGATATACACGGTAAAATGTCCCCATAGCTCCCCTATACTCAATATAATGCTCTCAAAGCCTCCCCCACTGATTAACCTCCAACCTCCCCTGTATACAGTATAATGCCCTCAAGCCCCTTATGAACAGTACAATGCCTCCACATTGTAAGATGACTCCAACAGTAGTCCTCACACTATATAATTCCGCCAAAAGCCCTCTATCTATCTATATAATTGTCTTATCCCGTCTGTCTGTCTTTCTGTCTGTCTGTCTGTCTCTGTCTGTCTGTCCTGGAAATCCCGGGTCGCTGATTGGTCCGGCCGCGGCCAATCAGCGACGCGGCATTTCAGAAAAACATGGTGGCCGTTAGCGGCTCATGTGAGGCACGGAGGTCAGCGGCGATGCAGCCGGGAGATGCAGCCGGCTGCTTGCAGCATAAGTCCCCCGACCGCAGGCGCCGCTGACCTACATGCGGCTATCGTCGGGAGATCAGTGGCTACGGCCGCTTATCTCCCGAGGACAAGTGTGACGCCCCTCCCCTCCCCTCCTCTCCCCTCCCCTCCTTTCCCATCCTCTCCCCTCCCCTGTCCGCTCCTCCAGTCCCTCCCCCCCCTCGATCCGGCGTCATACTTACCCCTCCCCTCCCCTCCTCTCCCCTCCCCTCTCCTCCTATCCCCTCCCCTCCTCTCTCCTCTCCTCCCGTCCCTCCCCCCGCTCGATCAGGATCCCGGCGTCATACTTGCCCCTCCCCGTGCCTGCGCAGCAGCTCCTGTGTCTTCCGCTGCAGCTCTGTGACGTCTCAGGTCAGAGGGCGCGGTGACGTCTTTACACCGCGCTCTCTCCTGACCGATCACAGCACACAGCGTGAAGATGCCGGCTACGCTGGAGTCCAGAGAAAGAGCTGAGAAGGGAGGTGAGTATTGGATTTTTTTTTTTTGTATGGGGCCATAGGGGACCTGCATGGGGCACTATGGGGGGATGGGACATCCTGCATGGGGTATTATATGGGGGGAGAGGTGACATCCTACATGGGGCATTATATGGGCGAGAGGTGACATCCTACATGAGCCATTATATGGGGGGAGAGGTGACATCCTACATGGGGCATTATATGGGGGAGAGGTGACATCCTGCATGGGGTATTATATAGGGGGGATGTGACAGCATGCATGGGGCATTATATGGGGGGAGAGGTGACATCCTGCATGGGACATTATATGGGGGGAGAGGTGACATCCTACATGGGGCATTATATGGGGGGAGAGGTGACATCCTACATGGGCCATTATACGGGGGGAGAGGTGACATCCTACATGGGGCATTATATGGGGGAGAGGTGACATCCTGCATGGGGCATTATATGGGGGGAGAGGTGACATCCTACATGGGCATTATATGGGAGAGAGGCATTCTTCATGGGGCATTATATGGGGGAGAGGTGACATCCTACATGGGGTATTATATAGGGGGGATGTGACATCCAGCATGGGGCACTATAGTGGGATGTGACTTCCTGCATGGGACATCATATAGGGGGGATGTGACATCCTGCATGGGGTATTATATACGGGGGATGTAACATCCTGCATGGGGTATTATATGCATGGGGTATTATATACGGGGGATGTGACTTCCTGCATGGGGCATTATAAAGGAGGGTCGGGAGACATATGCTAGAATACCCGATGCTTTAGAATCGGGCCACCATCTATATACAATATAATTCCCCAACAGTATTCCTCACAGAGTATGATGCCCCCAAAGCCCCTCTATACACAGTATAATGTCTCAACAGTTGTCTTCACACAGTATAATGCCCTCAAAGCCCAATTTTATACAGTACAATGCCCCCTATGCAAAGTATACTGTCCCCAAATAACCCCTATAAATAGTATAATGCCCCAACAGTAGCCCAATTATGCACAGAATGAAGCCCACCCATAAATTCTTATACCCAGTATAATGTCCCCACACTGTATGATGGCCCCCATACTGTATAATGCCCCCACAGTCTCCCTACAAGTACTATTAAAATAAAAAATAAACCCTGACCTAACCCCGAATCATGGCGAGTTTGCTGGCAGACAATGGCAAGGCCTGCCAGGGCATGCAAATGATGCTGTAAGGGGGAAGACCGGGGTGTAAGTACTTTCAGAGCAAGGGATCCGGAACTGCCTCGGCCGTACCTCTTGTTGCATGGGGAAGACAGACTGCAAGCAAAGGAGTCATGTGACAGGGAAGCAGGGGGTGTGTCGAGAGAGAGCTGGGAGGTCAGGTGACAGAGGGACTCCTGGTGTGACGTGAGAGAGGGAGAGACAACGTTTGCGTGGGAAAGCGGAGCTGAGTCCTGCGGAGCAGAGCAGTGTGAGAGGGTCCAGGCTCCTGGCTACAGGACTTGGAGCAAGGGATCCAAGTGCAGTGGACCGGAGGAGTCAAGCTGACTGTAGGGAGAAGAGATGCAGGGTCCGTGGAGCTGAGCACGTGAGGTGCCGTGTTATGGACTAGGGGCTCAGCGGGTAAAACCGGAGACCGCCTGCAGACGGAGCATTATTTGGGCGGGGAAGCCTGAAGACAGCGTCACTAGCACCAGATGGCAACTGCCTTGTAGAGGATACAAGTCAACTAAGTGAAAAAACTGTCGTTAGTTACCGCTTTTGACTCTGCTACATCTAGTGAAACTGTAAACTGTCAGTTACAGACTAATACCTGCTATTTTCCCCTGATACACCCTGTGTGGAGATTCATCTTGTTATCATAAACTTTCCCTGTTTATTAACCCTGTATTGGCTGCTCTGTGCTTCTGTGTCACTGCATCTAAAGTACCTGTGTTACAATGTCACAGTCCCGGTGCAATGAAGTCATCACGTCATTCTGCACCCGCAGAAGGCTCATCCAGTGCATCACTCTGCTGTTTTGTAGGCTGAAGACCTATAGCAACCTGCAGCCTACAGGACAGAGAGAGTAGTGCAAGGAGACCATGTCTACCACAGAGCTTACATTGAAATTAATGTTACCCAATATGTTTTCCCAAGGTAATTATTCTATATGCCCTCTGTACACTGTGTTTCCTGAACTAAATAATAATATACATTCTGCCCTCAGAAAATAAATTATTATTTATTATTATTTACTTTTAGAGCACCAGGAAGGATAGATTGTGAGAGGTAAAGAGATTGTGAATGATGTGGCGCTTATAGCAAATGGAACGTACGTTCCAAAGAGCTCCAATGTGTCCCTGTGAATGTAATAATTCCAGATCAGGTGTCCCATGAAGTAAGAAATACTATATACTACTCCATAAGTAATAAATTATATAATACATTGAGCACCCTAAAATAAACTAACTCAGGAAGAGGGCTCTCTCTTTAACCAAATGAACATCTCAAGATCGTGATTGTGTAGTCTCAACAGCTGCAATGACAATCCAAAGCCATGTAATTTCCTCAAAATCTGCCAACTATAATTGCCAATTAGGAAGTTAGCAACATTTTAGTGGAAAAATATTTTAGTTGTATTCCTTCCACTTTGTGTTCATTCCTGTAAAGCATGTGAAGGGTTAACAAACTTACTGACAGCATTTTTGAAGGGTGGAGTTTATAAAATGGTATCTATTTGGGGGGGTTATCTAATACATAAACCCCTCAAAGTCACTTCATAACTGAATAAATTTGGTCCCTTTAAATATGTTCTGTAAATTTCCTTGACAAAAAATGAAAAATTGCGGTTAAACGTTTAAACTTCTAACATCCTGACAAAGTAAATGACATTTGAAAAATGATGGTGATGTAAAGTAGACATACGGGAAATGTTAGATACATTTATTTACTATTTTGTGTGGTATGACTATCTAGTATCTTAGAATCACTGGGATATGTTAAAACATTCCAGAGTTATTACCACATAAAGTGACATTTCAGATTTGAATAATTTGGCTTCATCACTAAGGGCAAAACCTAAGATAAAAACAAAATGAGGAAATATCCTGCAGTAAGTAAATAAATAGTAATAGTACATGTAAATAACATAGGGTGTTTAGTTGACGCTATTTTGATCAAAAAAGCGTAAAAGCCATCTCACCACGACAAGGTGTACCCAATCGGGACAGTCCTATCTCTAGTATTAAACCTCTCTATGTGTCAACAGACCTCAAAATAGATGGGGGCAGAGCAGGACCCAGACACCTGCCAGTGGAAAACTATATAGACAAAATGCCTGCCTAAAAAGGGGGAGCCACACCCCTTTCATTGGTCACTAAAATAATAGCGTGCTACTCAAGAAAATGCTCCAATGCTGTCAGACCCTTACCCAACTAACTTCTATAACCTGTTCACCATCTTTCCTCTTGTGACACAGCATATTTAATACAGTAAATCTTTTCACTGCATTCCAAAATATATAAGGTTGTAAATACAGGATATCTTGTTGTGTGTCTCTATTTTTAACCAGTGACAGTAAAAATGACTCTGATGGGAGGAGAATGAGATATGACTCCGACCAATGAAGGTTACTCTAATTTGCATTCTGTGCATATTTATGATGGCTGATCTGGGACCGTTCAATCATTTTCATCAAGTTTCCACAATTCAGCTTTATCATGCACTGGGCTGTTTTCTTCCTTCTTACAGTTTATCTACCATGTAAGTTAGCAGTTATATATACACTTAATGTTTTTATTTTCCTTTAAACTGTTTCATTTTTTGGCTTCTTTATTTCAGATTCCTCGGCACAGTTTACTGTAATCCAGGATGGTCCAATATCTGTCTCTCCAGGTGCGAGTGTCCGTCTTACTTGTAGCCTGAGTACTGGCAATGTTGGTGGAGGGAATTATCCAGGTTGGATATATCAGATCCTCGGAAGTGTTCCTAAACTGGTAATTTGTAGTAGGATGAAGTAGGTGCTGGTAAAAAATCCGCGCTCCTCCGTAGTGAAGAAATATGACGAGAGATTGTATAATTAAACAATCTTGTAGTTTATTGTTAAAAGCTACGATTACTACGCGTTTCGTGGACGTCCCGTCCACTTCCTCAGGTACATAGCTGATCTTCATGTACCTATGTACCAGCACCTACTTCATCCTACTACAGACTACCTACAAGATCCCTAGGGATTCTGTGCTGTCTGCAGCCCTTCGTCACTAATTCTTACATGAGTTGTGCATTTCACAACTCATTAAGGTGAGCACATTTTCTTTTTACCCACTTGGTTGTTGTTGGATAACAGCGCTATTGCGCCCCTATCTTTCTACTTATAAACTGGTAATTAGCAGTAGCGGTACTAGCAATCAAAATTATAGACCTTCATGGACCTCGGATCGATTTACTGGATCCATAATAGGAGGATCAGCTGCTCTCTCCATCTCCAAAGTGGAAATTGGAGACACTGGGGATTATTACTGTGCTGTCTGGTCAGGTAGTCAATGCACAGTGGTGCAAAAAATACAGAACACAGACACTTATAGTTCCTCTTTGCTTTATATCCTGAAGACATAACAGCTTACATTCTGTGTTGTATTTGTGTCACCCTACCTGGATGCCACAAGTGTAATAAAGCTGTGTCTGAGAGCAGGGGGGAGGTTCTCTGGTCAGGGGAACATTAGCATGCAATGCCTCCTGTCTCAGGCCAGTAGGGGAGCAGGCTGCCCCTATAAAAGCTGGTACTGGGGACAGGGTTAGGGAGAACTGGATTGCCTGTCTCAGCTTTGAGACGTGTCCCAGAGTGGAGCAGGGACAGAAAGTTGCATTGTAACCTAAGAGGAAGTGTGGCAGTAGGAGAGAGCCACAAGCCAGAGACAAGAGGCGAGGAGAGTCTGTCTTGGCAGAGAAAGACTTAACTTTACCAGACTTTGGTGTTTGAGGCTGGAAGGATTCCACATCCCCCAGCAGAGAACCAGTCCGCAAGGGACTATACATTCCTTGGCCTGAGAAGCCTGGAGGCCCTGCCACAACCGAAGGGACCAGTAAAGCCGTACAAGGCCGGGAGCAGAAAGGAACCCACGTCGCAGGCCATACAGGCGAGAATACACGGAAAGCTCGGAAACGTGGGCTGTTATCCTATCAGGAGGAGATAGCCAGAAGGAGCGCAGAAAGCACGGTAGGCCTACACCCTCACCCTGACCAGGGCCAATTTCCCCGTTGCTCTCAGACATCCAGGTCCCCTCCTAGCTGGGACTGTTTGTGGGTCAGTTTACCTGTTCTAGTAAAGACCCTGGACTGCAACCTGTTGTCTGTGTGCTCCTTGCTCCTCCAGCACTATCAGCACTGGGACTCTCTCTACCATCACTCCCACCATCCACTATACTGCCCTGGGGCCGCACTCTTCCCGTGGGGAGTCACACTACCATAGCTGCACATCTCATCAGCCCCAGCGGTCTGCATGCAGCGGCGGTTCCTAATAACCGCAAATCCACGGGTGGCGTAGTCGGACATAATCAATATCACATAACGGACTACCACTGGCCTGAACACCCTGAGCCACGGAACCGGGTTGCCACTACTACTCCCATCGTTTCCCCCTATTGCCCGGATCCGAGTGCCCCACGGCCCAGGGGGCGAGTCAGCTTTGGCGTAGTCGGCAGGATTTCGTGCCCGCAACCACCGGGTACTGCGTGCCTGAAAAAGACTTTCGTAACTTACCTGTGGCAAAGTTTCCCGCCGTCCGGAGTCTTTTCCCGCCATCCGGAGCCGATTCCCGCCATCAGACGCCATCTTGGACCGTTTCCCGCCGTCTTCTGCCGTCTTCCCGCCATCCGCAGCTGTTTCCCGCCATCGGACGCCATCTTTATGACGCCGCGCGGGAAGAAGAGGGGCGTGGACGTCAAAAGCGCGCGAGATCCGAAGCTCCGCCCCACGCACCGACGCTGCGCAAGGTCCTGGAAAGGAGAGAGAGCGACGCTGACGTCATCAGGACGCGACGCCAGGTCCTCGTCCATAGCAGCAGCAGCGGAGCCGCGGCCTACAGAAGAGGATCGTCGGAAGGTAGGCCACGCTTAACTAGGGGGGAGGAAGATGTCGGACACAGAGGCCCCCACTACCACCAACGCAGCTGCAGCAGCGGTGATGCCCTTTTCCCTGCCCTACATCCCTGGAGCGGCCTGGCTGCCCAAATACTCGGGGGAGCCCCATGCCCTAACTGACTTGAAGGAAAGGCTATACAGTTTGTTCCACGTTTATTCCCTGACAGAGGAACAGAAGGTCAGCATATTAACAGGGCAGTTAACTGGCGCAGCCCAGAGGGAGGTAAAATCATGGCCCACTGAGGAGAAAAGGACTGTGAAGGGTATTCTGGCCCGGCTGCGGGGTACCTTTGACACACGTACCTCTGCTGAGATTAAAATGAGGTTCTATGGATGTAAGCAGCGGGCACAGGACAGCATCAGAGACTATGCCCTAAATCTGCAGGAAGCCTTGAGGGCTATTCAACAAACTGACCCTGGCAGTGTGCAGGAAACGGATAAACTGCTAACAGAACAATTCATAGAGGGTCTGCTGTCTAGCGCCCACAGGGCCCAGCTGCGCCTCATGTTCTTCCAGAACCCCGACCTGACCTTTGCCCAATTTAAGGACAGGGCCATAAGGGTGTTCCGTGAATCTGCAACCAGTGGCGCTATAAACCCCCGGCGCCCTGCTATCACCTACCACCAGGAGGCGGCGCCCTCCTCTATGGACTCCGTGGAGGCTGATGCACAGGCCCTGAACCAAGCCCCGTCGAAAGGCCTGCACCACCAAGTCCAGGAGCTGACCAGGAGCGTCGCGGCGTTGACCAGGACCGTCCAGGCGTTGCAAGTGGACCCGTCAAGACCCATCAAGCTGGCTTCAAGTCCGGAGGATGTCCCGTGGCGTCGACAGAGGAGGATCCCGTCGTTCCGAGGGAGGCCCACAGACCGCTACGCAGAGGATGGACAGCCCATTTGCCGTCGATGTAACCAGCCCGGACACATTTCCAGGTACTGTAATTTAAACGGGTCCAACCTGGGGCAGAGGGCCGACCCCCAGGCATAAGATCACCAGGCCCTTATAATTGGCGTGATAAGTACGTTGGGGGGCGCCCGGTTTTACCCGTGGTGCTGGACGGTATCCCCATGAGCGCCTTGCTGGATACTGGGTCGCAAGTAACCACAATCCCTTATGTACTTTTTAAGCAGTATTGGACTGATGCTGATATCACACGGTATCCAGACAGTAACTTGAGCGTCATCGCCAGTAATGGCTTACCCGTGCCGCAGATGGGGTTCAAGGAGATGACCATTAAAATTGGTAAAGTTGAACTGCCGGCACAGGGAGTGATTATTGTGGACATTGACCGTCATGAAAGTCACCCTAAAATAACTGTGGGTACTAACATAATTGAAAATTGTCTTTCAGAGGTAATTGTAATTCTACAACAGGTGGCGGTGAATGCTAGTTCCAGCCAACAGAGAGTCCTCAACAAGGAGATAAAAGCCCTGATGAGACGGCAGCAGGTAGAACTGTCTGGTGGTGAGATCGGTAGCAAAAGACTCAGTGATCCATTCCCCATTTCCATGCCTCCCAAAAGTGAAATGATGATCTGGTGTCGGACTGCAATCGGGTTGAGAGGTAGAGACTACCAAGCCATGGTAGAACCCGTGTACTCAGACAGCAGGCCCACCATTTTGACAGCCCGGGGGGTGGTTGATGTCCGTCATGGGAGGGTGCCCGTCCGCATCCTCAACATTGGGGAGAGGGAAGTACACTTACCCAGGTACGCTACACTCGCCAAACTGTTTGTCGTCGAACACAAAGCTATCAGGGCCGTGGAACCCTTGCCTCCATCTCCTCAGGCGGAGGGTAATGGCTTCCAGAAACAAAAGGAGGACTGGTGCCAGAAACTCCATGTGGGTGCTGACTCCACTCCCCTGCACCAAAAACAAGGAGTCTACCGGGTGGTACAGGAGTACGAGATAGTCTTTAGTAAGCACCCGCTAGACTTCGGCAGAGTAAAAGGGATAGAACACCACATCCCCACAGGGAGCCACCCACCAATAAAAGAGAGGCACAGACCTGTACCCCCTGCACATTACCAGAACGCCAAGGGTATGCAGCGGGAAATGAAAGAAGCTGGGGTCATTAGAGATAGCTGTAGCCCCTGGGCAGCCCCCTTGGTTCTGGTGAAAAAGAAAGACGGCACCATGAGAATGTGCGTGGACTATAGACAAATCAACCGTATCACCCACAAAGACGCATATCCGCTGCCTAGAATAGAAGAGTCTTTAGCCGCACTAAAATCAGCTAACTTCTTTTCTACTTTGGACCTTACTAGCGGGTACTGGCAGGTTCCTGTGGCAGAGGCTGACAAGGAGAAGACCGCCTTCACCACCCCGATGGGACTGAGTGAGTTCAACTGTATGCCTTTCGGGCTCTGCAACGCACCAGGGACCTTCCAGCGGCTGATGGAATGCTGTCTAGGGCACCGAAACTTCGAGACGGTCCTCCTTTACCTGGACGACATGATCGTCTATTCGAAGACCTACGAGGACCATCTCAAGCACCTGGCTGAGGTGTTCGAAGCCCTGGCAGGCTATGGCCTGAAGGTGAAACCATTGAAGTGCCACCTGCTGAAACCAAAGGTCCAGTACCTAGGGCACGTGGTAAGCGCGGAAGGAGTGGCCCCCGACCCTGACAAGGTCACGGCAATCAAGAGCTGGCCAAGCCCCTCGAACATCAAAGAGGTGAGACAGTTTCTCGGGTTGGTAGGCTACTACCGAAGGTTCATCCCCGGGTTCACTAAGATGGCAGCTCCTATGCAGGACCTCCTGATCGGACAGTCCAAGTCCAGAAGTCAAAAGCCACCCTTCAAGTGGGATAAACCGGAAGAGGAGTCCTTCCGCCAGCTAAAGTTGGCCCTCACTGGGGATGAGATCCTGGCCTACCCTGATTACGGCCAGCCTTTCATTCTCCACACTGACGCCAGTAATGTGGGACTGGGAGCCGTACTGTCCCAAAACCAACAGGGCAGAGAACTGGTGATCGCATACGCCAGCCGGAAGCTGAGGCCCACCGAGAGGAACCCGGAGAATTACAGCTCCTTCAAGCTAGAATTCTTGGCGGTGGTGTGGGCCGTGACGGAACGCTTCAAGCATTACCTGGCCTCCGCAAAGTTCACCGTGTACACGGACAACAACCCGTTGACACACCTGGACAATGCAAGACTGGGTGCCCTGGAACAGCGGTGGATGGCCCGTCTCTCCAACTATGACTTCGTGATCAAGTACCGGGCAGGCAAAACCAACGCCAACGCGGACGCCCTATCAAGAATGCCTCACTTACCTGAAGGTGACAAAGACCCAGAAGAGCTGGAAGAGGTAGAACTCCCCGCGTTTCACCGGTATGGAGCCGCTCAACACTCTCACCGCGTGAAGGAGGAGGATCTAACAACTGTGATGATGAATCCCCTACCTCACCACAGCTGGGCCGAAACCCAAGATAGTGACCCTGCAGTCCGCCTGGTGAAAGATCTGCTGACCCAGGAAGACGCCCGCCTAGATCCAGATGCCCCAGAGGAAGCCAAGCAGCTATGGAAGGAGAAGAGCAAGCTGTTCCTCTACGAAGGCAAGTTGTGCAGAAGGATTGTCAACCACTGGACGCACGAGCTGACCTGGCAAGTCGTGGTCCCAAGGCGGGATGCAGCTATGGTCCTGGGGGCTTACCATGACAGAGCGGGACACTTCGGTTGGAAGAAACTGGAGTTCCTACTAAGAGGAAGGTTCTTTTGGGTCGGCATGAGAGGAGCTGTAGAAAAATGGTGCAGAGACTGTGGCCCTTGTCACCTGAGGAGGAAGGACCGCACCAGCCAGAAGACACCCTTGAGGCCCATCGTCACCACGCAGCCTCTTGAGCTGGTAGCTCTGGACCACGTCAAATTGGCTCCAAGCCGGTCTGGCTACATCTATGCCCTGACAATTGTGGACCACTATTCCCGTTTTCTCGTGGTGGTCCCGGTAAAGGACTTGACAGCTCAAACAGCGGCCAGAGCCTTCCAGCAATACTTCTGCCATCCACACGGGTATCCGGAACAGGTCCTGACAGACCAGGGTCCAGCGTTCGAAGCTGAAATCTTCCAGGAGTTCTGCAACCTCTATGGCTGTAAGAAGATTCGGACAACGCCTTACCACCCCCAAACCAACGGGATGTGTGAGAAGATGAACAATATAGTCATTGATCTCCTGAAGACGTTGCCCCTGGAGGAACGCAGCCTGTGGCCAGAAAAATTGCCGGACCTGGTAGACATGTACAACAATATCCCGGTGAACGCTACAAACTGCACCCCGGCTTACCTGATGCGAGCTAGACCAGGTAAGCTGCCCGTAGACCTGGAGATGGGAGTCCTAATACCTGAGCACACCTCCCCGGATGCGGACTGGGATACGGAAAGGCAACTGCAGTACAAGAAGGTACAGGAGAGTGTGGAGAAGAGCCTGGCCCAGGTGAGAGAGAAGCAAGAAAGACTCTTCAATCAACACGCCCCTGCTGGTCCCCTAGAACCTGGTGAGCAAGTCCTAAAGCGAAAAAGAAGGCTACATAAGTTGGACGACCAGTGGGAAAGGGAACCCTACACCGTACTGCAGTCTGACCACGACAACCCAAAGGTGTGCGTAATCACCAAGGACGGAGGAGAAACCACTAGTGTCGTCTCCAGAGACCACCTCAAAAGGTGCCCCGAGCAACTCCGTAGTGCAGAAGAGGATCAGAGTGACCTTGAACCCGCAGAGGACAATGAAGAAATGATCAGCACCATTCTCGGAGAGTTCCCTCAGTCCTGGACTCGCATAAATGATGCTATAGTGGTACCCGTCCTGCATTTCCTGCAACCGGCCCAGCAACAACCAACACCAGAGCCGGAAGGTGAAGAGGAGCAAGCGGTTCCAGAGGCAGAAGATCCTGTTCCAGCAGCCCAGGAGAGTCAACCCTCTGCTGACAGTGAGCCTGCCATGCCTGCGGTAAGCCAAAGGACCCGCAGACAGCTGCCTGCCCTACCTGTACACCCAGCTGGTAGCTGTACCCCTAACGCTAGTGGGGAAAGCCAGGTTGGTCCACCACCAGACAGTGGGCTACGTAGGTCAACCAGGAGCACAAAGGGACAGATACCCGCTCGCTGGAGAATATAGAGTGTACTAAAAGTGTAAATAACCCTGTTGCCAAATGTTGAATCGTTTGCAAAGTTACATGCATGTTTGGTAATACTCTGTTTCAGTTTCTTGCAGCTACCGTAAGGACTCAAAGGTTATGGACTTTTTATAACCGGGACTTTGCATGGACTGCATTCTGAGCCTAACCCAGGAATGAACTAAGACTGTGAAGGACTTGGGGTAGGACAGACCCCCACCTGGTTAAGGCTCCCGTTGTACTGGTGATATGGACACCCGGTCACAGGCCACACTGTGACCTTAAGAACTCAATTTGTGCGTCGTCTGTCTATTAATGTTTTATTGTTGTGCATGTTGTCTTTGTTTGCTGTTTAGTCCCGGAGTACTAAATTTCACTAGGGGGGAATGTGTCACCCTACCTGGATGCCACAAGTGTAATAAAGCTGTGTCTGAGAGCAGGGGGGAGGTTCTCTGGTCAGGGGAACATTAGCATGCAATGCCTCCTGTCTCAGGCCAGTAGGGGGAGCAGGCTGCCCCTATAAAAGCTGGTACTGGGGACAGGGTTAGGGAGAACTGGATTGCCTGTCTCAGCTTTGAGACGTGTCCCAGAGTGGAGCAGGGACAGAAAGTTGCATTGTAACATAAGGGGAAGTGTGGCAGTAGGAGAGAGCCACAAGCCAGAGACAAGAGGCGAGGAGAGTCTGTCTTGGCAGAGAAAGACTTAACTTTACCAGACTTTGGTGTCTGAGGCTGGAAGGATTCCACATCCCCCAGCAGAGAACCAGTCCGCAAGGGACTATACATTCCTTGGCCTGAGAAGCCTGGAGGCCCTGCCACAACCGAAGGGACCAGTAAAGCCGTACAAGGCCGGGAGCAGAAAGGAACCCACGTCGCAGGTCATACAGGCGAGAATACACGGAAAGCTCGGAAACGTGGGCTGTTATCCTATCAGGAGGAGATAGCCAGAAGGAGCGCAGAAAGCACGGTAGGCCTACACCCTCACCCTGACCAGGGCCAATTTCCCCGTTGCTCTCAGACATCCAGGTCCCCTCCTAGCTGGGACTGTTTGTGGGTCAGTTTACCTGTTCTAGTAAAGACCCTGGACTGCAACCTGTTGTCTGTGTGCTCCTTGCTCCTCCAGCACTATCAGCACTGGGACTCTCACTACCATCACTCCCACCATCCACTATACTGCCCTGGGGCCGCACTCTTCCCGTGGGGAGTCACACTACCATAGCTGCACATCTCATCAGCCCCAGCGGTCTGCATGCAGCGGCGGTTCCTAATAACCGCAAATCCACGGGTGGCGTAGTCGGACATAATCAATATCACATAACGGACTACCACTGGCCTGACCACCCTGAGCCACGGAACCGGGTTGCCACTACTACTCCCATCGTTTCCCCCTATTGCCCGGATCGGAGTGCCCCACGGCCCAGGGGGCGAGTCATATTTCCATACATGATGCTACCTGTGATGTTTGGTATTTTTTCAAAAGTAAAGAAAAAAAAAATGATGATATGGCGACTAGTGTTGAGCACAAGTGCTCACTACTTGAGTATAGTGAACATTTTGAACCCAGAGGTGCGACACAAAATTTGATAACATTAGGTCATCATAAGTTGTCATTAGTCTTGAGCGCAAGTGCTCGCTACTTGAAAAAAATATATGAATAGGAAAAGACGGCACTTCATAGCAGTCAATAAAATTCCAAAGTTCTTATTTATTAATCCATGATTAGATGATGGAATAAAGCCACATGTTATAAACAACTGACATTTCTGGCGCTGCTGCGCCCTTAATCATAGCATAAAGGTGAACTGTGCTCAAGTGAGATTTAAAATCCATGACATGGCAATCCCACCTCTTAAAGGGGAGGAGGAACAATTAATGAATTATTTATATTATACATGTGAAAGCTGAAGTTCAATATAGTACAAGTCATGCATATATTTTCATAAACAAAAAAAACATGTATCAAGATGGACTTAATGAATGAACCAGTATCACATCACAAAGACATATATAAAACAGGAGAAATCTGAAACAATCAGGAAGGTTGTCATATCCTATATTCCTAATAAATGTCTTGCGGTTTAAGAATCACCACAGGTGACCGGTAACAAAGGGCAGGCGTGCAAAGAAACTAATATATATAATATAAATCACTTTTGCGATTCATAACTGCTGGAAATTTTGTGCCCAATTTCAGGATCCAAAAGGCTTCTCGCAACAAAAGCTTTTTATGCCAATCCCCTCCACGAACAGGGCAAAATACCTTCTCTACTGCAAAAAATTTTAAATTGGTCACATCCCCATTATGTATATTCACAAAGTGTTTTGCACAATAAGAATAAGAAGCATTTTTGTCCTTAATGTTTTTAATATGTTTGGACAAACGTTTTTTTACTTTCCGTACTGTGCACCCTATATACTTCACATTTCACGCCTGACATTCAACACAGTACACTATATAGTGAGAATTACAGTTCATAAAGGAATGCAAGCGAAAATCTAAATCATCTGATAATAACACTTTTTTCTTTTTATCCTCTGCAAACTTGCACATATTACATCTGGAGCCTGAGCATCTATAAAATCCTGTGGTGGAAATCCATGCGGTTTTGGCCGCTTTTTCACTGAATAAGCTCGGTGTCAGTAAGCTTCCTAAAGTGTTACCTTTTCTGGCCACAAAGTTATACCCCCCTTGTAAGATTTTTCTATGTATAGGATCTTGATTTAAGATCTTTTTAATCTCATGAAATTGCCTACTATATGCAGTACTGAAAGTAATGAGATTTTTCTGGTTATCAGAACTAGCATTTACTCTTTTCCTATGTAAAATTGATTCCCTGGAGATCGTGTTCACCCTTTTTACTGATGAATTTATTGAATGTTTTTTATAACCTCTTTGAATGAGCCTTTTCTGGATAGTGGAAGATTCCTCCAAAAACGCATCCTCCCTAGAACAGATGTGCCGGGCTCGGATTAATTCTCCTTAAGGAATGGCCCCGATAGTGTGGCTAGGGTGGTAACTGCTGGCAAGTAAGATGGTATTGCCAGCCATTTCTTTGCGGTATAAAGATGTGTCCACTGTTTCCTTAGCTACATTACTTGTCAAGAGAATGTCCAGAAAAGGTATACTCTTGGCAGGTTCGCTGAACGCGAATCGAAGATTTAAATCATTGTCATTAATGTGGCGCCCCTGAGGGTTCGACCGCCACAGGGATGCTGCACCTCTTCAATGGGGTGTGGTATCCCTCCTTCGAGTTAAGAATGGTGCAATGATCAGGACCCCACCTCTACATCCAACACCACACTTCTCCCACCAATAGGGGGGGCTAATAGGCACCAGTGTGCTGCCCCTCCCGGGATAATGGGAGACTGGGGAACCAAAAGTTAGGGGGAACCATGTAGAGGGTGAGGGTGGAGGATGCACATTTAGGTTACACTTAATAATTCATATTTAATAAACAGCCATCTTGGGCTCTTGGTCTTTGATTGTGATCTTCATCACTGAACGTGGCTTTCTGTGTGAACCTGCAGTTGATGAGGACACGGTCCTCGTACTCTGACCTTGAGTCGAGGAGCAGGTTTGAGTTAACGGCTGTCTCATCCTGGTCAAGGTCCCTGCCCAAGAAGGCCTGGAGCTTAGGAGTGTGGCTCCATCGCAAAAGGATCCCAGGGGGATGCAGACGGAGCGGTGTACGCCACCTGTCCTCGCTATTCTGGCCTAGTCAGAGGGATTCCGGCTGCAAGAGGGGTACCGGCCCCCGACACCTGACTTTGCTACTCTATGTCCTAGTCAGGGAAGCCCGGCAGGCACAGAGGATCCCACCGGGTAACGGAAGGAGCGGAGTCGCCACCCGTACCCTTATTCTGAGCGTAGTCCAGAGGGAGACCCAGCCTTTCTACACACACACAGATAGGAGAGGACTCAGTCTGAAGTCTAGGAACACTCTGGTGCGGGGTCCTGATTAAGCACTTGAATTACTTTGAGGTTGTCGGACCCCCGTTGCTGGTGACCGCAGTACTCCGTGAGGAGCAGGGAGAAGCCTTGCAGCTGCACGCTCTACCGTGAGTAAAAACTCTGGAAGTCGACCCCTATGGCCTCTGGACTCTTTATTTCTGCACCGCACCGCGCCAGACCTCCTTCACTACGACTCCCTCCATCCTCTTCTCTGCCCTGAGGCCCTGCTCCGCCTGTGGGGAGTAGTATCAACGTCGGCTGCCACAACATCCCGCCTCAGAGGACTGCAGCAGCGCTGGTGGCCTTCACCAGGTACCACAGGCGGCGTAGTCGATAGCAACCACTCAACCCTGATAGCCCATACACCCTTTTTTAATGTGATGGCCCTTGGCAAGGAACGGGTCCAGGCCACGGCTACAACCCCACCAAACATCTGACCCGGCTCCGAGTAACCCCCCATCTTCCCAGGGTAGGGCTGCGAGCGTCACATTAACATACTTAATAAAATCCGCTATGTTACCAGTTTTACCATTCCACAAAATCAGCAGGTCATCCACATAACAACTATAAATCATTAACCTGTCACTAAAGGGGTTATTCACATTATAAATCCTCTTTTCCTCCCACCATGCCATGTAAAGTATTGCTAATGAAGGGGAACATTTTGAGCCCATGGGGGCACCCCTAGTTTGTAAAAAAAACCGTATCATTAAATATAAAATAATTGTAGTTTAGAAGGTACTCAAGTATTAAAAGAGTGAATTCCTTCAAAGGATTAGAATAATTGCTGTACTAATCCAAATGGTACCGTACAGCCTCCATGGCATGGTGGTATGGAATGGAAGAGTATAAGTTATTAACATCTCCTGTGAGAAACCAAAAATTATTTTGCCACTTAAATTTTTCAAACAAGTTCAAAACTGCTCCACTATCTTTTAAATAGCCAGGTATTCTCAGCACTAAAGGGAATAAATGCTCATCAAGCCTTTCACTGGGACCTTCTCCCAGAGAACCCATGCTTGAGATTATTGGTTTCGGGGAGGTAGAAACTGATTTTTATGGGTTTTTGGGGGACCATAGAAGATTGGTACAACTGGGTGATTTTTGAATAAAAGTTTACTCATCTTATCATCTATGACCCCTAAAGCTTGGCCTTCTTTTTGAATATTATTTAGGGCTTCTTTAAAAATCAGTATGGGATCTGAATCTAATTTTCAATATGTTGCACCATCATTTATGATTTGTAAAACCTGATTTTTGTAAAGATCCTCCTTATCCATCACCACTACACTTCTTGTTTTATCTGATTGTTTCACAATTAAATTGCTATTCTCTCGTATTTGTTTGATAGCTGAATGTTGTGTTCCCTTCAAATTCCTTCTTTTTGTTGAAACATTCATCTCCCAATTGTGTATCTTTTCGTTCAGTAACCTCAAATCATTCTCAATTAAGGTCTGAAATTGATCCACAGCAGGAGTGCGATCCTGCAATGGATAATAAGAAGGGTTACTTGGGCGAAAAAAAAACATTACCATCAGCGATACCTGGTTTATCGGAATTTTCATTATGTAACTCATTCACCAATAGCAACGTATTCTGTTCATTAACATTATATTAGAGAACTTATTCTCTGCTGCATTAGGTGTTTTTTTATTATTCGTATTATTTATATCATTATTGTCATCATTAAAAAAGTGCTTTTTTGTTGTTAACAACCTAGAAAAACGATTGACATCGCAGATGGTACGAAAAAGGTCAGTTGTTTGTAACATGTGGCTGTATTCCATCATCTAATCAAGGATTAATAAACAAGCACTTTGGAATTTTATTGACTGGTATGAAGTGCCGTCTTTTCCTATTCATATTTTTTTTCCAGATGGTCGGCTGGCAAGACATGAAGGACGGGCACCTACCAGGACATTTAAGCTGGAGCCTTTGAAATCATCCGGAGTGTGGTGAGCTTGTCGCCTTTTTTTTTTTTCTGCTCGCTACTTGAGTTTGCATTGGGTACTCGGGTATGTACCAAGTTTCGCGGGTGCTCGACTGACATGTTCCAGTCTCCGCCCCATATATTTCACGGCAGTTGTTATAATGCCAAAAAAAACATGCAGGGATTGCCTGCCATGCACGGGCAATTCCCGCATGTTTTTTTTGGGTGTCTAACAACAGTGAAACATGTGTAGCGGGGACTTGAGCATGTCACTTGAGCACCTGCAATACTTGTATTTGATGGTAATTTGTGGGTACAAGTTTTGCATTTTTTTTTTACATGGGAATGTGCCTGTCACTGATGGTGAAGAGAGGACACTTCTGACTAGGAGATTCCTTAAGTTAGGGGGCTGTTTGTAGGAGAGAAGTGGTAGTTCTGGGAATATTTCTTTCAGTTTGTGGTCTCTGTGGAATATGGGTTGGGGATCAGCACCTATTTTCCTTAGGATGTTCTTGTGGGGGTTGCATGTGACCACAAGAGGTACCCTGTTGTTGTCCTCCCTCTGTCTGTAATCCAGGATGCTGCTTCTTGGGATTCTTGTAGCTCTGTGGATCTGTTCATCTATTACCAGTGGATGGTATCCTTGTTGTAGGAATGTATTCCTCAGTGATAGCAGATGCAGTTTTCTGTCCTTACTGTCTGAATAGATTCGAATGTACCCCAGAGCTTTACTGTAGATGATGGATTTTTTTGTGTGTCTTGGATGAAAGCTGTTCCATTTAAGATATGCCGGACGTCCTGTGGGCTTATGGTAAATTGATGTCTGTATGGTGTTGTCTTCGATGTATATGGTCGTGTTCAGAAAATGTATTTGGGATTTTGAGAAGTTGAGAGTGAGCTTGATGGTTGGGTGGAACCTGTTGAAGTTATCGTGGAAGGTCAGCAGATCATCTTTTGAGCCTGTCCACATTATTAGCAGATCATCAATGTAGTGGAAGTATGCTAGAGGTTTAATAGAGCAAGATGACAAAAACTCCTCCTCTAGTTTAGCCATATATAGGTTAGCATATTGTGGGGACATTTTGCTTCCCATGGTGCTGCCCATACATTGTTGGTATAAATTATTTCCAAAGGAGAAATAATTGTGATGGAGCACAAACCTGATGAATTGCAGAGTTGGTTCTGCGACCAGATTGTTTTTTTGTAGGAAATATTTGCATGCTGCAATCCCATCCTCATGAGGAATGTTGGAGTAGAGAGACTCTACATCCATGGTGGCTAGTATTGTGTACTGCGGAAGTGGGCCCAGGACAGACAATTTGCAGAGAATATCCATGGTGTCCTGGATATAGCTGGGTGTGCGTCTCACCAGGGGTTTCAGAATGTTCTCCACCCAGCCTGAGATATTTTCAGTTAATGTCCCAATACCAGAAATGATTGGCCTTCCAGGATTACCTTCTTTATGTATTTTACGTAACATGTAGAAGGTACCTGTTTGGGGATTGTCTGGTATTAGTTCCAGTAGTGAGGATGAAGTAAAATCAAACCCATTGATGATATGTTTTAGTTCCTCTGTGTTGGAAAAATGAGAAATCGCTGGTCAACTTTTAACCCTTATAACTTCCTAACAAAAAAAAATTTGGTTCCAAAATTGTGCTGATGGAAAGTAGACATGTGGGAAATGTTATCTAATAACTATTTTGTGTAACATATCTCTCTGATTTAAGGGCATGAAAATTCAAAGTTTGAAAATTGTGACAAAATCAGAAATTTGGCGAAAATTTAGAAAATTTTGCAAAGTAACGCAAGTCATATCGAAGAAATTTTTACCACTATCAAGAAGTACAATATATGAGGGTCAGTCAATAAGTAATGCCTCCTATTTTTTTCTACTTTTAATTGGCAAGAAATTCAAATGCAATTACATAGGTTGAAAACCACAACATTAACGATTAATTTGTCACTTTTCAATATAATCTCCATCCATTTCCACACTCTTGGTCCACCGTTTAACAAGGGCATGTATTCCAGCATGGTAAAAAATATTTTTGGGACCCAGCGTGCACAAACTTTTCTGTATCCCAGTTGTCCAATAATTTTCATCACACTGCCTTTACTGAGGCAGATAATGCCACACAATTCATCTGCAGTCACCCGGCGGTCACCATGAATGATGTCATCGACTCGCTGAATGTTGCTTGGAGTCACTGCGGTTACTGGCCTGCCACTCCGCATTTTGTCAGCCAACGGTGATGGCCCTTCAACTGTGTTACAGCGACGAACACATCGTCTAACAGTACTGACATCCACTGTTGCATCACCGTACACATTTTTCAGTCTCTCATGAATTCGAATGGGCGTTTCACCTTCTGCATGCAAGAATTCAATCACAGAACGAATACGAACATCGATGTCAGCCATTTTGCAAACGGATACAGTCCTGCCACCTGTTGGTGCAGGAAGTTGCAATTGCTGTGGATTGGAGAAGGAGGTTTGAGGAATTGTGCCAAATTCGAATATTTAACATAACTACCTTATTTAAGGAGAAAAAAAATAGGAGGCATTACTTATTGACTGACCCTCGTACCACGAAAAAACAGTCTCAGAATCAGTGGAATCCATTGAAGTGTTCCAGAGTTATTACCACATAAAGTGACCGTGGTCAGAATTGTAAAAATTGGCCTGGTCATTAACGTGCAAACCACCTTCGAGGGTAAAGGGGTTAAGTTTGTTTCCATATGAAAAGGTTCATCGTTATATTTGATAAGAGAAAATTTCCACCACACATAGCATTTTCCATTTAGTCCAAAAAGTTCAACTTTGGTCTCATCTGACCAGAGCATCTTCCATATTCTAACTGTGTCCCCTACATGGCTTTTTGCAAACTCCAAATGAGACTTCTTATGGCTTGCTTTTAAAAATGTCTTTCTTGTCACTCTTCCATAAAGGACAGATTTGTGGAGTATATGACTAATACTTGTCCTGTGGACAGATTCTCCCACCTGAGCTGTGGTTCTCTGCAGCACATCCAGAGTGACCATGGGCCTCCTGACTGCTTCTCTAATTAGTGCTCTCCTTGCTTGGGAAGTCAGTTTAGTTAGACGGCCATGTCTTGATAGGTTTGCAGTTGTGCCATACTCCTTCCATTTTTGTATGATGGATTGAACAGTGCTCTGTGAGATGTTCAGAGCTTGGGGTATTTTTTTTATAACCTACCCTACTTTACTCTTCTCCACAAATTGATCCCTGACCTGTATAGTGTGCTCTTTGGATTTTGTCATAGAAAATATTAAATATCTCTGAAGTCACTCACCGCCTCCCTCATTTTTCCCTCTGTCATTTGCAATCTGAGCTGACACTTAGATGTAAGATTGTACAATAGACTGGTACAGGTAGGAAGTTATTTAACCAGGTTAATTACCATGCAAGAGCTTCTTGTATGACAAGCGCTGACACCGGCTCATGAGCCCCATAGCAGTGGCGTGGCCTGCTGCCATTGGCGGTACGCAACTGGTCTCAGTATAGGCTCTAAGCACACAATATGACATTTGCCATACGTATGAGGTCTTATCCAACCAGACTCTGCTTATTAAATGATTACATATCTCTTTTAAAGGAAATGTGTCATCAGGATTTTGCTATTTGATCTGAGAATAGCATAATATAGGAGAAGAGACCCTGATTTAAGGGATGTGTCACTTATTAAGCTGTGTTGTACCTTGCATACAGTCAGTGTTTTATCAGAAGATCAGGTTTTACGTGCAAAGCAGCCAGGTTAATCTGTATAACTCCGCTCCCACCACTGACTGACAGCTTGCTGACAATGCACAATGTACACAGGAATCTGTTAATCAGAGATGTGGGCGCGGTGATACACAGCCCAAAAGTCTTAGCTCTGCTACATCTATATCAGAGAAAACAGAGATTCTATCAAAATTGCACCACCAGTCCAGTAAGTGATGCATTGCTGGAATCAGGCTCTCTTTCTCGACATCATGCTGCTATCAAATTCCATAGCAAAACCTGCTGACATATTTCACTTTAAGAAAAGGGAAAATTACATGCTAGTTATGCTTTTCAGCTAATAACATAGAGTAAGAGCCTTATGTTCTCAGCAACTTGTGGGAAGTCACTTAGTACAAGCCTCACATAACTAACTTGCATACCTCTTTCCTGTTGTAGCACAGCCCATTTAATACAATAAACCTTTTCACTGCATTCCAAAATGTTTGCGAAAAGGTTGTAAAATACAGAATATCCTGTTTTGTGTTTTTATTTTTGACCAGTGACAATAAAAGTTACTCTGATGGGAGGAGATATGACACCGACCAATGAAGGTTACTCTGATTTGCATTCTGTGCATATTTATGATGGGTGATCTGGGACCTTTCAATTATTTTCACTAAGTTTTCCACAATTCAGCTTTATCATGCACTGGGCTGTTCTCTTTCTTCTTACAGTTTATCTACCAAGTAAGTTAGCAGAAATATTTTATGCTTAATGTTCATTTTTATTTTCCTTTAAACTGCCTCATTTCTTTGTCTTTCTTTATTTCAGATTCCTCGGCACAGTTTACTGTGATCCAGGATGGTCCAATGTCTGTCTCTCCAGGTGCGAGCGTCCGTCTTACTTGTAGCCTGAGTACCGGCAATGTTGGTGGAGGGAATCTTCCAGGTTGGATATATCAGATCCTCGGAAGTGTTCCTAAACTGGTAATTAGCAGTAGCGGTACTAGTAATCAGAATTATAGACCTTCATGGACCTCGGATCGATTTACTGGATCCATAATAGGAGGATCAGCTGCTCTCTCCATCTCCAAAGTGGAAATTGGAGACACTGGGGATTATTACTGTGCTGTCTGGTCAGGTAGTCAATGCACAGTGGAGCAAAAAATACAGAACACAGACACTTATACTTCCTCTTTGCTTTATATTCTAAAGACATAACAGCTTACATATTGTGTTATATTTCCATGCATGATGCTCCTTGAGACATTTGCCTGCTCAGCACATTAATGAATGAATTTCTTTTATTAGAATTCTGTTTGTAGTTTCCAGAAGTTTTGGGCGCTCTAAATGACGCGCCCCCTGGGCCATATTCTTTAAGGGAATACCCGGAGCCGGATCAGATGGGGGTTGTAGTCTCCGAGTGGCTGTGACCCGGTCCGTGCCCAGGGTGTCAAGCTCAGTGTGTGGCAGTCCTTACTGATGTTACTAAAGTTCTTTATGTCGACTACGCCACCCGTTGAATTGCGGTCACTACGGCCGCCGCTGCAGCAGGGTCCGCTGAGGCTGATGGTGTTGGTGCAGCTTAGGTAGTATAACCCCCAACGGGAGGGGTATAGCCTCAGGGGGTCAGGTGCAGAGGATAGTGGTTGTGGAAGTGCAGGGAAGATGGTAATGAGAGTCAGAGTCGGGTTGTGCAGTTCAGGGTTCTTTACTTACTGCTGTTCTTGTACCGGTCACTCCGGCCTTGAGTGACCACCCGAGCCGTGCTGCGTCCACCAGGTCCTGGACTCGGCCAACCCCCAAGTAGTTCTGGAGCGTGGTTCTGAGCTCCCTTTCTGTCCTGTCCTCGTCTCTGGCCTTCCCCACCAGGGATCCACCTATGTCCGGCTCCCTCGGGCCTCTTGTTGGCGAACCCTTTGCCTCTGGGTTCCCTGACCCTATGCGTGGTCTGCCTTCCGGGTGGATATGGTGGGTGGCCGTGGCAGATGCTGCCCACGGCCTCCGGTCTCTGGCTGAGGTATGCTGTAGCCCCCACCAGTTTGGGATCCGGTACCCTGTTGCCAACTCTTCACCCTGTGGTTGTATTTGGGGTCTCAGAGTTCCTTCTTTCTCCCCCTCTGGGTCTTTCTTGCTCTCCTCTCTCACTCTTGGGCTGGGGCTGCTCTGCTCCTCTGCTTTCTTCCACTGCTCTGCAAAGTTTTCACTACAACAGGCTGACTTCTCACAGACTGACTGTGGCTGACTGACTGTGGCTGACTGACCCTGATCTTAGATGGTGCCCACCTTATATACTCCCTCTATGTGTGAGCTCAGGTGACCAGCACCCAATGAGCTCCTATCTTTACCCAGGCTGCTCCCCCTATCTGCCCCTACACTACTGGGATGTACCACCCCCCTCCCACTCCAGCCAGGAACAGACTCGGTCGTACCTGCACATTTCTAAGTGGGAGTACCGTTGGTCTGCTCCTCGGAAATGGGATGTGTGTAGTGCATGCAGCTGACTGAGCTCAGTTCCACACTCCATCCTTACCCGGGAGTGGAATATCACACCTCTGGCTGAGGTGCAATACCCCTGTAGCAGCCGAATCCTCAGGGTGCTACATAAACAGATGAGATTTTGCGCATTTTTTCTAAATGTGCGATATGATGCTTTAGAATAGAATAACATCCTATATGCTGCAGTTAGGGATTAATAATATAATTACAGAATTTAATATGAAAAAATATAGACAAAAATTTTATATTTTTGGAAAATCTAGGAGAAAACATTGTGAACTTGATGTGTCATCTGACAATTTCTCAGCCCCAGCATAATGCATTGTAAAAAAATCACATCTTTCCTTTCACATATTCAACTGTTTCAGTCCTCCAATGATGAAGGTTAAACTGATGTGATTGAGGCTCGCTCCATTTGCATCAGTTACTCTTTGGTGTCAGCTCTGTAATGTGGCCATAACCTGCGGCAAATAGAGTGAGCTCAACTTCTGAACTTGTTTCATATAGCGTTGGTGTACAGCAGCCATCGCTAAGGGGTTAATTGATTTTGGCTTTATTTTTTAGTCTCCCCAGGCAACTAGAAACGGTGGTCATTTGTTCGCTTATATTATATACTGCAATTCTATAATATTTATAAGACCAGCAAAAACAAAATCCCTTTAAATATTAATATTTATTTAATTTGATTAAAACTACAACAAAACAAACCACAAATAATAAAAATAAAAAGTATCAGCAATAACGGGAAACATCGATATGTGAGGCTATCCCGTCATATCTATTCAATCAGGGACTAGCAGAGAGATATATTCTGCATGCCTCTAAGAAAACACTGCTGATTGCGGAGGTTGGCACCTTAGAGATATAGGCAAATGGCACTCTCGCTCAACGTAGTCTGTCCCTTTTAAGCCCTGAATTATCCAGTTAGGTGCAATAATGGAAAGGAAAAATATTTAACATCTCAGTGAATTTAGAAGCAGAAAACCTTAGATGTCATGAAAACATCACACTATCCATTGATAATATAGGCACATTGTACACATTGTGGGGCGGCTGTATTCACACCGTGCAGTAACTGAGGCAGTGACCCAAGCAAGTCCAACATAAACAGCTTTATTCAGCAACTCACGGGTAAACAGAAAGTCCTCCGGTTCGCAGCCGGATTAACATGAGTCCATAAACAACGGTTGCCGGGGGCAACGGCCGCTCCGGGCCGCTCAGAGCCTGACAGGTGCAGAGCCTTCCCAGGCGTGGGTTCAGCCACACTCAGTCCTGCTGAGCTTTTCCTGCTATGCTCCTAGCAGGTTCCAACAGAGAACAACACTAATCCTTAGTGCAGGGGTTTTAAAGGACCTGTGGCAAGAGCCACTGGAAAACCTGGGTTGGAGGGAGGAGGCCGCCCCACTGCCTCCAGTGACCTCCTCCAAGAAATGAAGGCCCTGCCGGGTTTTTACCAATCTGCCTTAGCCAGATAGCCTGACCAGGTCATTGCTCACCTTCATTCCTGCGTAGCAGCCGCAGGTGTGTCTGTGACTGCAATGCACTCCAATGTTTTAATAGGTCTCTATACACATTCTGGGGGAGATATAACGTCCCTCGTATACGATCCCGGTCAATGCCTCACATATCCCCCCCTCTGTTCAAACTTGTGGGGTTGAACATTTGCCATCATACAGGGTGCCCGGGACAGGGCATCTGCGTTTGTTTGCGACTTCCCAGGGCGATGTTCTACAGAGAAACTGAAATTTTGCAGTGACAGAAACCAACTGGTGACTCGCGCATTCCTCTCCTTGGCGTTCCTCATCCATACCAAGGGTGAGTGTTCCGTCACCAAGCGGAACTGACGCCCGAGTAAATAATAACGTAGCGATTCCAAGGCCCACTTAATAGTCAAACACTCCTTCTCTGCCACGCTATAGTTTTTCTCTGCCGGGACAAGTTTTCTACTCAAGTAGGTGACCGGGTGCTCTTCACCATTCACTTTTTGTGACAATACCGCCCCTAGGCCTACCTCCGAGGCATCTGTATGTACAATGAAGGTTTCCTTGAAGTTGGGGCTGATGAGGACAGGCTGTCCACACAGGGCCAACTTCATGGACTGAAAGGCTTCTTCTGCCTGAGGGTTCCACCGAACCATCACCGATTTTTTTTCCTTTCAAGAGATCGGTCAGGGCCGCCGTTCGCCCAGCAAAATTAGGTATAAACCGGCGGTAATACCCAAGGATGCCAAGTAACGCCCTCACCTGCTTTGTACTTGATGGTTTAGGCCAGTTTTTTATGGCCTCAACTTTATTGATTTGGGGCTTGATAGCTCCTCGGCCTATCACATACCCCAAATATCGGGCTTCCTCTAGCCCTATTGCACATTTTTTGGGGTTTGCCGTTAACCCCCGCGGCTCTGAGAGAATCCAGCACCGCTTGTACCTGTGATAGGTAGCTTAACAAAAACTCCATACTTTTATTAAGTACACATAAGACAACATCGTTACTAAAAAAGTTTGCACAAATACATAGATAGTGAGCAAAAAACTGAAGATATCAGGACAAGAGCAGTCATATAATACCACAATTGGAATTAGATGCTTGGAGCAGATGCAAATAAGGGCAGGTGGACCACGTGCTCAATCCCAGCCATCAACACATTTAATTCAGATGCTAAGGTGCACAAAATAAGTCCATATAGCAACTGGGATATAAATATGAGCATATGGGCCACGTGTCCCATCCCAGCCACTCACATATAAAGCATCAAAAGGCTACACTCAGATGTCAAAGTGCACAGTGCATATACAAATAAATCCATTAGGCATTTAAAAATAGGTAACAACGAGATGTAACTCACATATAAATTGCTAATCAGTCCAGATATCGTCACCCCTACGCGCGTTTCGGCACTGTGCCTTCTTCTGGGGGCATAATGTGTCTAAAATCGGTATCCCTTAAATAACACTACTTGACCAATAGGTGAAGGTGAGACAGGTCACAGCTACTAAAAGTAGCCAACCGCTCACCGTGATACATACACAAAGATCACATGTGTCCCTGTATTGACACTCCCATCCAGAAGTGTGGACAGGACTCTTAATATCAAACTCCGCCCCTCAGTTCACGTGATACCAGGCTCATATGTTGGGCCCGTTACATTGATGATATTTTCCTGATCTGGCGAGGTACCTCAGTTCAACTTGATGAGTTTTTCCAGATATTGAATTGTAATGATTTAAATATTAAACTCACCCACAAATCTGACTACAATCAAATTGAATTCTTGGATGTACTTATCAAACGAGATAGCTTTGGCTACCTTCAATCAGATCTATTTCGCAAAGAAACAGCTGTCAATGCTATATTGCATGCAACTTCTTCCCACCCAATACATACTATTAATGCTGTACCTGTGGGCCAATTCCTCCGCATAAGGCGTATTTGTTCAACAGAGGTTGACTTTGAAAGGAGAGCGGAAGAGCTGAAACACAGATTCTTAGATCGTGGTTACAGTAAAAGAAGTATCAAATATGCCTATAATCGTGCCAGGAATAGTAACCGACAACAATTGATGTATTCCAACTAGTGTTGAGCGATACCTTCCGATATCAGGAAATATCGTATCGGATTGGATCGGGCCGATACCCAAAAAGTATCGGATATCGCCGATTCCGATACCGGAAACCAATGCAAGTCAATGGGACACAAATATCGGAATGAAAATAAACCCTTTCTTTCCTTGTAGGTTAATTCTACATGAAGTAAAACAACTAAGAATAATGTAGAATGACATGAAAAGCCGGCAATTCATCAGCGGCATTCACCGGTACCCGACAATTTACAACAGAAAGAATAGAGCTTCACACATAGATTAGGTAGATAGAACCATGTCAGTCACATATATATGAAGTACTGTGACAGTGTTGCTTACTGTACTTGTCATTTAGTGTAAAGGATTTATTTTAAAAAATATTAGTGTTTTCGTGCACCGTCTCTTTAAGAAAGCCGGCCGGCAATTCAGCATCTGTACCCGACAATTTATAATAGACAGAATAGAGCTTCACACATAGATTAGATAGATAGAAACATGTCAGTCACATATATATGAAGTACTGTGACAGTGTTGCTTACTGTACTTGTCATTTAGTGTAAAGGATTTATTTAAAAAAATATTAGTGTTTTCATGCACCGTCTCTTTAAGAAAGCCGGCCGGCAATTCAGCAGCGGTACCCGACAATTTATAACAGACAGAATAGAGCTTCACACATAGATTAGATAGATAGAAACATGTCAGTCACATATATATGAAGTACAGTAATAGTGTTGATTACTGTACTTGTCATTTAGTGTTAAAATAAAGGATTTATTTAAAAAAAAAATGGCGTGGGGTTCCCCTTAATTTTAGGCTCTAGCGGAGGTTAAGCAGACAGCTGGGGCAAATGTTTGAAGCCTGGGAAGGGGGTAATACCCACGGAGCTTCCCAGGCTACTAATATCAGCCCCCAGCTGAATACCTAGCCTTTACTAGCTATTAAAATGGGGGAACCCCCCAAAAAAAATAACGTGGGGTCCCCCCTAATTTAATAGCTAGCACAGGCTAGGCAGACAGCTGGGGGCTGATATTAATAGCCCAGGAAGGGTGCCATGAATATTGGCCCCCTCCCAGGCTAGAAACACCAGCCGTCAGCCGCCCCAGAAATGGCGCATCCATAGGATGCGCCAATTCTGGCACTTAGCCTCGCTCTTCCCACTGCCCTGTAGCGGTGGCAGTGGGGTAATAGGGCTGGGGTTGATGTCAGCTTATAATGCCAGATGACATCAAGCCCAGGTTAGTAATGGAGAGGCGTCTATAAGACACCCCCATTACTAACCCCATAGTCAAAGTTAAAGAAAAACACAAACACCCAGAATAAAGTCCTTTAATTGAAATAAACACACAATTCTTTATTGTTCTAAATTAAACCATACTTACCATCATGCCCATTCCAGCTGAAGCCAACGATCTCCTGCAATAAAAGAAAAATAATAAAGCAACCTCATCCTTACCTTTCAATGGTTCCCAGGACAGCTCCAGCTCTGCTACATCGAGATGACAGGCTGGACCGCAGCAGAACGCTGCCATCCAGCCTGTCATCCCGCAGACACTGAGAAGCGCAGGCATGCTTGCGCTCCTCAGTGTCTCTCTGTGACGTCATCCAGATGAGCCGAGGTCATGTCCAATGAACTCAGCTCACCTCATGTACGTCACTGACAGCGTGGGAAAATTCTCCTGCACTCAGCGCTTCAGCGTGAGAATTCTCCCACGCTGTCAGTGACATACATGAGGTGAGGTCATGTCCAATGAACTCAGCTCACCTCATGCACGTCACTGACAGCGTGGGAAAATTCTCACGCTGAAGTGCTGAGTGCAGGAGAATTTTCCCACGCTGTCAGTGACGTACATGAGGTGAGCTGAGTTCATTGGACATGACCTCGGCTCATCTGGATGCCGTCACAGCCAGACACTGAGGAGTGGAAGTATGCCTGCGCTTCTCAGTGTCTGCGGGATGACAGGATGGATGGCAGCGTTCTGCTGCGGTCCAGCCTGTCATCTCGATGTAGCAGAGCTGAAGCTGTCGTGGGAGCCATGGAAAGGTAAGGATGAGGTTGCTTTATTATTTTACTTTTATTGCAGGAGATCGTTGGCTTCAGCTGGAATGGGCGTGATGGTAAGTATGGTTTAATTTAGAACAATAAAGAATTGTGTGTTTATTTCAATTAAAGGACTTTATTCTGGGTGTTGTGTTTTTTTAAATACTTTACTAGAAATTCATGGTGGTCATGTCTAATATTGGCGTGACCCCATGAATTTCGGGCTTAGGGCCAGCTGATAATGCCAAGCTGGCCTTAACCCCTTTATTACCCAGTGAGCCACCGCACCAGGGCCCTGGATGAGTTGGGTACAGCGCCAGAAGATGGCGCTTCTATGAACGCGCCATTTTCTGGGGCGGCTGCGGACTGCAATTTGCAGCGGGGGTGGCCCAGAAAGCTTGGGTCTCCCTGCGCTGCGGATTCCAGCCCCCAGCTGCCTAGTTGTATCTGGCTGGGCACAAAAATAGGGCGAAGCCCCACGCATTTTTTTTTTTAATTATTTCATGAAATTCATGGAATAATTAAGAAAAAAAGGGCTTCCCTATATTGTTGTGTCCGGCTAGGTACAAATAGGCAGCTGGTGGTTGGGGGCAGCCCGTTCCTGCCTGCTGTACCTGACTGGACACAAATATAGGGCGAAGCCCCACATAATTTTTTTTTAATTATTTCATGAATTTCCTGAAATAATTAAAAAAAAATTGACGTGGGGCTTCGCACTATATTTGTGTCCAGCCAGGTACAGCAGGCAGGAACGGGCTGCCCCCAACCACCAGCTGCCTATTTGTACCTGGTTGGACACAACAATATAGGGAAGCCCTTTTTTTCTTAATTATTCCATGAATTTCATGAAATAATTAAAAAAAACAAAACGTGGAGCTTCTCCCTATTTTTGTGTCCAGCCAGGTACAACTAGACAGCTGGGGGATGGAATCTGCAGCGCAGGGAGGCCCAAGCTTTCTGCCCCCCCGCTGAAAATTGCAGTCTGCAGCCGCCCCGGAAAATGGCGCGTTCATAGAAGCTGGATGCTGTACCTGGCTGGCATACAAAAATATGGCGAAGCCCACGTCAAAAGTTTTGGGAAAAATTAATTAAAAAATAAATAATAATTTAGGGACTGCATCTTTATTAACTCCTCAAATGTCATTTAGTGTTAAAATAAAGGATTTATTTAAAAAAAAAATGGCGTGGGATCCCCCATAATTTTAGTCTCTAGCGGAGGTTAAGCAGACGGCTGGGGCAGATGTTTGAAGCCTGGGAAGGGGGTAAAACCCACGGAGCTTCCCAGGCTACTAATATCAGCCCCCAGCTGAATACCTAGCCTTTACTAGCTATTAAAATGGGGGACCCCCCCCAAAAAAATGACGTGGGGTCCCCCCTATTTTAATAGCTAGCAAAGGCTAGGCAGACAGCTGGGGGCTGATATTAATAGCCCAGGAAGGGTGCCATGAATATTGGCCCCCTCCCAGGCTAGAAACACCAGCCGTCAGCCGCCCCAGAAATGGCGCATCCATAGGATGCGCCAATTCTGGCACTTAGCCTCGCTCTTCCACGCTGCCCTGGTGCGGTGGCAGGGGGTAATAGTGGTGGAGCTCATGTCAGCGCCAGCTGCCATGAAGCCCAGGTTAGTAATGATGGGCATCTATAAGACACCCCCATTACTAACCTACAAAGTGTTAAAAAGAAAAAACACACACTACACCCAGAAAAAAATAATTTATTTGAAATAAAACACACAATTTTATTTAATTCTTAGTTTACTAAAAATAATAGTTACCTGTCCACGTTCCTGCGCTGATCTCCCATGCACAGCTGTCACATCTGGAGATGGTGACAGCTGTCATGGCTGCTGTAAGCTCACGCTGCCGGGAACACGTCCGCTCCCGGCAGCGGGAGCCACTGACTGAGGTCACCGGAGTGCATTCAGGCAGCGCAGCTCCGGAGACCTCCTTTACGGCACTGCTGTACCGTGGGAATTTCTCACGATACAGCAGGGCCGTAAAGGAGCTAACCGGAGCAGCGCTGCCTGAACTCCGGTGAACCCTTACGGCCCCGTCATTCTAGCGGCGGCAGCGGTTCAGAGCGGTCACACTCTATGTGGCTGCTCTGAACTGGAGATCTTCGTGGGACACTCGTGGACTACTCCGGAGGGGTAAGGATAAGGTTGTGGTTTATTATTTTATATTTTATTACAGGAGATCGATGGCTTCGGGGAATTAGGTGTCTAGGTGAGTATAGGTGTAGTTTTTTATTTTTTACTTTATTTTAGGTGGCGATCGGCGGGGACAGGTAATGTATGAACTAATTTCTTTTAGGTAACCACTGGCCACCAATGACATGTATTTAACATTTATTGGGGACACAGTAGGGCAATTTAAATAGCAGGATCAGGCTGATGGGAACTACTGCTCCCATCGAGCTGATCCTGCTGGCAGGAGTGGACGGGGGACAGACATAGGCCGATGGGAGTAGTAGTGTCACATCGGCCTATGTCTGCCTGCACGCACAGACACCGCGCACACCCGCACAAACATCGCACACACCCGCAGACACACCCCGCACACACACCCCGCACACACACACCCCGCACACACACCCCGCACACATCGCACAGACACCGCACACACCCGCACAAACATCGCACACACCCGCAGACACACCCCGCACACACACCCCGCACACACACCCCGCACACACACTAATCATGACGGGTCTGGGAGGTGAGGCTGACCTGTGCGGCCGTGGGAAAGTTCATGTGAGTTCATGCAGTCAAGCATGAACTCACATGAACCCTCTGAGGGCACCGCGGCGACTTCAAATGAACAGCTGATCGGCATCACCTGATACCTCAGCTGTTCATTTGAAATAACCGGCGGGAAAGCGCAGCACAGAACGGGAAAGCCGGCGGTGAAGTCTTTTCACTGCCGGCTTCCCCGCCCGGGTCCTTCACTCCTTGGTGCTGCGCTCCCCGCCCGGTCCTAATTTACGATCGGGATGGGAGGTGGCGAGGGGAGCGGAGGATCGGGGTGGGAGGCTGCGGGGAAGCAGTATGGGGCTGTGTGATTGTTTAAAAGCCGGCGGCTTTTTACCGCGCGCCGGCTTTTAAACAATCAGGAGAATTCTCCCCCGCTGGGATGGCATTCTGATGACAGGCTGGATCTCAGCTGAGCGCTGCCATCCAACTTGTCATCCTTCACAGACACTGCAGAGCGCAGGCATTATGGGAACTTCCGATTCCGGTATCCGATATTGTAAAAGTATCGGAATTAAGTATCGGAATTCCGATACCGCGAATATCGGCCGATACCCGATATTACAGTATCGGAATGCTCAACACTAATTCCAACCAAACTTATAAACGTGAGAATTGTGTCAGAATGGTGACACAGTACCATTCACAATGGCGCAGAATGTGTGTTGTGTTCAAGAAACATTGGCCTATACTACTCGCTGATCAGACTTTGCGCCATTATCTATCTGCTCACCCATCGGTTACAGCCCGCCGATCTCCCAGCCTCCAAGATCATCTGGTAAGGAGTTACCTTACACTCAATACCCAGAGGAAAATTGGCGAAATAGGGCTGGTTGAGAAGAGACAAACGTGGGGTCGTACCCCATATGGTTCATGTATTTAGTGTCCAAATATTGAACACACAAAAAAGTTCCTCTCATCTAGTCGGAAAGAATTTACTATTCTACACTCTATCACATGCACCACACGTAATGTTATTTATCACGCTACATGTCCCTGCTCTTTGGTCTACATAGGTTTGACCACACGTATGCTAAGGACCAGAGCGAGGGAACATGTACGTGATATTATGGCAGCAGCTACCGAAGACAATTTAGAGGTGTTGAAAACAATCCCTAGACACTTCAAAAAACATCATGCTTGTGATCCATCAGGCTTCCGTGTTAAAGGTATTGATCATGTGTACAGTACGCTACGTGGTGGCAGTGCTAGCCGCTTACTTGCCCAGAAAGAATCTAGATGGATTTGGCTACTTCAAACATTACATCCTCAGGGCCTCAATGAATCCCTGAGTTTTTCACCATTCCTGTGAGTGCACCTATCTCTCTCCCATCTCTGCATCCACCTGCTGTACCAGCATTTTTATTATGTTTTTTATTTCATTTTTTAATTCTTGATTTCTAATGCATGTTTATTTTTCCCTTAGTACATATTTCTTGTCCTTGTTTATGGCTGCGCTCTGTGTCCCTGCTTATGAGTTATCCGTATTGAGGGATGGTTGTGGATGATGCATATATTATGATTAGACCAAGACCTCCTTGGACTAGAATGGATATGCCATGGAGACTTTATGACTCATTGGGATAAAGATAAGCTACACAATAAATAGTTCTATTTGATTGCGGGGTGTGTTTGACATCTTTGTCACACAATGTGGCATGTTATCATTTTTGTACGTGTATGTTTACAATCCTATGTATTAATTATATTTTTGAATATGTATGCTTTTTACTTGTCATTGCATAATGCATTGTATTTTGTATGTATATGCTTTTTTGTATATATGTGTCTTTCATGAGTTCTTGACTTCGGGACCCTCCTCTCTATGTTATGCACTTTTGTTTATCAATTGTGGCCCTCCGTCGGGGCAAAGGTACCATGCCCCTATGGACAGTTATTCTTTAATAATGTTTGATTCTATTTAACTACAACTTTGTAGCGATATTAAATATACTATTGATGTAAAAAACCTCTTATTGATAATTTGTTGCTAATTATATGGAGAGGGGGACCCCATTGTCATATACATATAGGGTTTTGGTCTGTCTCCCAAGTTTTGTGAGTTTTTGTGATTTGTTTTTTATTTTTATTTAACACTCATGCGATTGTCTCATTATTGTGTTAGTTAAACATCTGTCTCGCTAAGTAGTTGTGGCTTAACTACGACCCCTTATATCAGAGTCGATTGTTTCAATTCTATTCCTTGCTCCCATGTGTCTGTACTGTGGTCAGGTGGCTATAGTGTATACTTACCGCATCGCATCATTATGCCCCTGGCTGTAGGTTTTCTCCGTCGGTCTGGGCGTGATGTTATAGTGTCTCCCGTCCATGTGACTTGGTAGGCGTGACCTCTGCATATGTGCGGAGAGAGGTAGATGACAGCGTCCTTACACACTATGGCAACCCCCGTTCACGTGATCCGATGGGCGGAGCTTGGTATCACGTGAGCTGAGGGGCAGAGAATCGCTTTCTGATGCTTAGGCATAGCGTCTTGACATAATATGATAACCCCCGCTCACGTGATCCGATGGGTGGAGCTTAGTATCACGTGAGCCGAGGGGCGGAGAATTGCTTTCCGATGCTTGGACATAGCGTTCTGATACACTATGGCAACCCCTGCCCATGTGATCTGGGAGGTGGAGCCTGGTATCACGTGAACTGAGGGGCGGAGTTTGATATTAAGAGTCCTGTCCACACTTCTGGATGGGAGTGTCAATACAGGGACACGTGATCTTTGTGTATGTATCACGGTGAGTGGTTGGCTACTTTTAGTAGCTGTGACCTGTCTCACCTTCACCTATTGGTCAAGTAGTGTTATTTAAGGGATACCTATTTTAGACACACTATGCCCCCCAGAAGAAGGCACAGTGCCGAAACGCGCGTAGGGGTGACGATATCTGGACTGATTAGCAATTTATATGTGAGTTACATCTCGTTGTTACCTATTTTTAAATGCCTAATGGATTTATTTGTATATGCACTGTGCACTTTGACATCTGAGTGTAGCCTTTTGATGCTTTATATGTGAGTGGCTGGGATGGGACACGTGGCCCATATGCTCATATTTATATCCCAGTTGCTATATGGACTTATTTTGTGCACCTTAGCATCTGAATTAAATGTGTTGATGGCTGGGATTGAGCACGTGGTCCACCTGCCCTTATTTGCATCTGCTCCAAGCATCTAATTCCAGTTGTGGTATTATATGACTGCTCTTGTCCTGATATCTTCAGTTTTTTGCTCACTATCTATGTATTTGTGCAAACTTTTTTAATATCGATGTTGTCTTATGTGTACTTAATAAAAGTATGGAGTTTTTGTTAAATTATGTTCTTTCACGCTATTTTTTTGTATGAGCTGCTATCATAGATGTTAAACAAATATATTATTGTTCCATTATAGTGGATTTGTACATGTGACCTTGACGGTCAAATAATTTGTTTCACTGTGATAGGTGCGTATGCCAGTCGGTGCTAAAGATGATAATATCATCTAGATACGCGGACGCGTACTCCTGATGGGGGTTGAGCACTATGTCCATCAACCTCGGAAATGTAGCCAGGGCCCCATGTAACCCGAAAGATAAGACCACATAGTGATATAGACCATACGGAGTTATGAAGGCGGTCTTCTCCTTTGCCGATTTTGTGAGAGGTATCTGCCAGTAACCCTTGGTGAGATCGAGCGTGGTAAAGTACTGGGCCTGCCCCAGTCTCTCAATCAGCTCGTCCACCCTGGGCATTGGATAAAGGTCAAACGTCGACACTTCATTCAATTTCCGGAAATAATTACAGAAGCGTAACGATCCGTCTGGTTTTGGAATCAGTACGATGGGGCTAGCCCACTCACTCCGTGATTCCTCTATGACGCCTAACTGAAGTATTTATTTTACCTCAGTCGTGATGGCTTGCCTCCGGGCTTCGGGTACCTGGTACGGTCTCATTCGCACCCTTACCCCAGGTTCGGTGACAATGTCATGTTGGAGAACCGTAGTCCTACCCGGTAGCTCTGAGAACACGTCGGTATTGTGCTGCACCAGCGAGCGAGCCTCCCGTCGCTGCTGTTTAGTGAGGGCATCACTTATCCTGACCTCCCCCTCGGACGCTTCCTTGGCTGAAGGTAGAGAACTCTCTGGCGATATACCCGAGGTGACGTCTGTAACTAAACACTCTCGATCTTTCCAAGGCTTTAGCAGGATTACATGGTAAAGCTGCTCAGGTTTCCTCCTTCCGGGCTGATACACCCGGTAATTTACCTCCCCCACTTTTTCTCGAACCTCATATGGCCCTTGCCACTTGGCCATGACCTTACTCTCGGCTGTGGGTACTAGTACTAATGACGGGCCCCCAGGGCCGTGGGGTACTCGGCAGCTGGGCCTCTGTGTATGCCGGTAGGGGAGTATCACGGTGGCTGGCCCGGTCCGTGACCCAGGGCGGTCAGTGCAAAAGGGGGGTACTTTTATATGGGGTTTTTGGGAATGTTCGTGACGCCACCTGTGGATTGCGGCCAAAAGGAGCCGCCGCTGCGGAGCAGTCCTCTGGAGCTGGTGTTACGGCAGCAGGGGTGGTGTGGCTCTCCACAGGTAGAGCAAGCTCCAGGGCAGTGTAAGAAGATCGTGATTGCGCTGGGTGTTGTAGTGCAGAGAGGGAACGATGGCGCAGATTAAAGAATGGACGGAGGCAGTGCGGTGCAGTCATCCGAGTTTTTACTCACAGTTATTATGACAGTTCCACTGGTGCACTGTACGGGTGCTAGCCTCCCACGTCGCGCTGCGTCCACCAGGCAGGGGTTCAGCACTTCCTCAGGCAGGTTAGGCGTACCTGACAGAACCCCACTTTCTCGTGTTCTTAGCTAGACCGTCTTCACGCTGGGTCTTTCTCCCTCCTGCCCTGCACTTCCCACTCTCAATTCCGCTCGGGTGCTCTGAAGTCCCATCTGTCCGTCGGAGTTCACATACCTGCTTGACCCTCACGTGGATTAGAATGAGGCTTCGGCAACTGACTATATAAGCCAGGAGCCTCCGGTTTTTCCAGCCGAGACTTGAAGTACACGACTGGGCCAGGGGCCGGTCCCCTTCTTGCGGCCTATGATCCCTCTGTCTTCTGACAGATTCGGGGCGTATGGGTGCCGTCCTGCACTCGCCGTACCCCCTAGGATCCCTTCTACAGAATGGAGACTACTCCCTGCTCCCCTCCTGGGCCTCTGACACTAGGCCCTAGTTGTGGAGCAGAGCTCCTACTGAGACTCTGCTCCCGGACTGTTCTTCTGAACTGTCCTCTCACTACTGTTCCTATCTCTCTTACTGAGCTGCCACCCTAAGATGGCTTCCCTATTTATACTCCTACCAAAGTGCTCCCGCTAACTACTTCCTCCACCCACACCCACTACTGGTACCCCCCTACCTCTGGGTTCCCCCCACTCCAGCCAGGGTCAGGGCTTAGCAGAAACATACATTGCGTCTTGCCCTTCCAGCCGGCCTGGAGCAGTGTAGTGTTGGATGCAGGTGTTGGGGTTCCGGGCAGCACTCCCTCCTTACCTGAGAGAAGGAGACACCACACCTCTGGGTGAGGTGCAGTACCTCTGTGGCAACTGAACCCTCAGGGGCGCCACACTAACACCCAATCGCCCTTGTTAAAAGACCTGACTCTGGCTCTTTTATTATATGTGCGCCTCTGGGCTGCTTGGGCATCTAACAGATGTTCTTTCACGATGGGCATGACCGCCACGATCTGGTCCTGCATACTAGCCACGTGTTCAATTATACTCCAATGTGGAGTCGGCTCTTGTTCCCATGTCTCTTTGGCTAAGTCCAACAGACCCCTAGGGTGTCTGCCGTACAATAACTCAAAGGGAGAGAACCCTGTGGAAGCCTGGGGTACCTAACGGACGGCGAACATCAAATAGGGTAGCAACATGTCCCAATCCCTACCGTCCTTAGAAGCCACCTTTTTTAACATGGACCTGAGGGTTTTATTGAACTGTTCTACTAGCCCGTCGGTTTGAGGGTGGTATACCGAGGTGCGCAATTGTTTAATTTTTAGCAATTTGCACAGTTCCCTTGTCACTTTGGACATAAAAGGGGTCCTCTGATCCGTCAGGATCTCCTTAGGTAGTCCAAGGCGACAGAACATGGCAAACGGCTCCTGTGCAATCAATTTTGCCGAGGTGTGGCGTAGCGCTATAGCCTCCGGGTACCGCGTGGCATAGTCGACGACCACCAGTATATGTTGGTGGCCGCGGGCGGATTTTACAATGGGCCCTACCAAGTCCATTGCAATCCGTTCAAAAGGTACCTCTATCACTGGCAGGGGTACCAATGGGCTACGGAAACTTGCGGTGGGTGTGGTCAACTGACATTCGGGGCAGGATTCGCAGTACCTTTTGACCTCCGCGTAAACCCCAGGCCAAAAGAACCGCTGCAAGATACGTTCTTGCGTCTTTTTAACTCCTAAGTGTCCACCCAGCAGGTGTGTGTGTGCCAAATCTAGAACCACCCGATGGTACAACTGAGGTACCACCAACTGTTCCACGACCTCGTCCCTGATCTTATCTATCCTATAGAGCAACTCACCGTTGACGACCATGCGGGGAAATTCAGTATCTGCACCGGGCTGTTGGGCCATGCCATTTACCTCTACCACCCTTTCCCGCGCCTGAGTCAGGGTGGGATCCTGTAGCTGAGCCGTCCTAAACGTGTCCCGGGACACTTCCAGCTCTAGGATCAATAGAGTCTCCTCGACCTCTCCTGCCAGCACCTCTAAGGGAAACCTATCGGGGTCACACTCTGTCCCTAGGTTGGACACTCCTACGGCAGGTTCTCCTGACTCGGGTTCGTCGGGTACAGCGCCTGTAATACATTTTACCGGGGGAGAGTGGATTTTGTTTTTCCACAGAGTCCAGAACAGGAGCAAGTCCCTTCCCAACACAGTCCCATAGGGAAGAGTTTTTACCACCCCCACCACATAGTTTTGTCCACGCCATGTGGAGACATAAAACATCTCCGTGGTTGGGTACTCTCGATGGTCCCCATGGATACACACAACCCCCGACTGTCCGTCCACTGGGGTTGTCTCCTGCCACCAGCGACCCATGTACCAAAGTCACTAGGCTCCCTGAGGCTAGGAGGGCCTCCGTGAGGTACCCATTAACCAGTACCTGGCATAGTTGGAGATCACTGTCCCGGGGGCCGGCGCTCGCCGTGCAGACGGTCTAGGCATACATTGAGACCCGGCGGCTATATCCGCAGTCCATGGGTTCCGTAGTCAGGGGACAATTAGCAACCACATGTCCCGGCCCCTGACACCGCCAGCACCTAAGGGTGGAGGTACTGTTAGATCTTATAACTGTTTGGGAGGGAACCGGTCTCCTGCCACTCTCACTCCGGGGTTCACCTTCAGCACGGGTATGGTGCTGACTGTCCCCAGCAGAGGGATGCGACCCCTTTCCCGATTCCTGGGTTGGCAGGGATCGGCGTGACAGCCGCGAGGGGTCAGAGTCCCGGATAAAGTCCTGAGTGGCCGAGTAACGTTCGATCAGGCTGACCACCTGGTCGAGTGTGCAGGGGTCCCCTTGCCCCACCCAACATTGGATAGCGGCTGGCAGAGTCATCACCAGCCGGTCAACCACCACCCTTTCCACTATCTGGGCTGGAGACAAAGTCTCAGGCTGGAGCCACCTCTTTACCAGCTGCAGGAGGTCATAAGCCTGAGACCGGGCGGGTCGGGTCTCCACATAGGCCCATGAAAATACACGTTGAGCCCTCACGTATGTATTGACCCCCAGCCGGGCAAGGATCTCACCTTTGCGCCTCGGGTAGTCCTGGGCGTCCTCCCGACTGAGGTCGAAGTAGGCCTTTTGGGCATCGCAGACCAGAAAAGGAACCACCACTTCTGCCCACTGGCCGGCCGGTAGGTTTTCCCACTCCGCTGTGCGCTCATAAATGGTCAGGAAGGCTTCCACGTCGTCCTCCGGTCCCATCTTCCTCAACGCTGAGCGAACCTTACCCGGGCCTCTCGACATTCCAGGGCTGATGCCGTCGGTGTCTCCCGCAGGGCAGCAAGCTGTTGCAGCAACAGTTCGTTTGTTTTTTGCTGCTGCTGCTGGGCGAGAACTACACTGTGTTCCAAATTATTATGCAAATAATATTTTCTCAGATTTTCCCAAATTACCTATATGAATTGCAGTCATTGTAATTTTCCAGTCAAATAACTATTAGAATACAATTGAAAGGTTTTCGTGCAAACTGCCTAAGATAACAGTATATTTTTAAAAAAATAAAAAGCTCAAACTGCACTCAAAATGCATGTTCCAAATTATTATGCACAGCAGAGTTTTCAACCTTTTCATTTTAATAAAGAACAAAAAAATGGTCATTTTTGAAATTATAAGCATTAGCAGGTTATTACAAACTGAAATCAAACAGTTTTCAACTCAAAACTTTATTCTAGGTGATGTTACATTTGCACATAGGACCCCTTGTTCGAAAGGAGCTTCTGAACTCTCTCGTCCATTGAATTTGTCAGGTTTTGCATGGTTTCTGCTTCAATTGTTTTGCATGAGGACAGAATACACTCCCAGAGCTGTTGCTTAGATGTGACCTGCCTCCCGCCATTATAGACACTCCTTTTCATGATGCTCCAGAGGTTCTCAATGGGGTTGAGGTCAGGGGAGCATGGGTGCCACACCATAAGTTTGTCCCCTTTTATGCCCATAGCAGCCAGAGATGCAGATGTGTTATGTGCAGCATGAGACGGAGCATTATCATGCATGAAAATGATCTTGCTGCGGAATGCACGGTTCTTCTTCTTGAACCATGGAAGGAAGTGCTGTTTGAGAAACTCAACATACATTATGGAGTTCATCTTTACCCCTTCAGGGATCCTAAAAGGGCTGACAATCTCTCTCCCCATGATTCCAGCCCAAAACATTACTCCACCTCCTCCTTGTTGGCGCTGTAGCCGTGTTTGCATGGGGTGTCCATCAACCAGCCATCCTTCACTCCATCCATCTGGACCATTGAGATCATTTCATGCATGATAATGCCCCGTCTCATGCTGCACATAACACATCTGCATCTCTGGCTGCTATGGGCATAAAAGGGGACAAACTTATGGTGTGGCACCCATGCTCCCCTGACCTCAACCCCATTGAGAACCTCTGGAGCATCATCAAAAGGAGTGTCTATGATGGCGGGAGGCAGTTCACATCTAAGCAACAGCTCTGGGAGGGTATTCTGTCCTCATGCAAAACAATTAAAGCAGAAACCATGCAAAACCTGACAAATTCAATGGACGAGAGAGTTCAGAAGCTCCTTTCGAACAAGGGGTCCTATGTGCAAATGTAACATCACCTACAATAAAGTTTTGAGTTGAAAACTGTTTGATTTCAGTTTGTAATAACCTGCTAATGCTTATAATTTCAAAAATGACTATTTTTTAAAAAATATACTGTTATCATAGGCAGTTTGTACAAAAACCTTTCAATTGTACTCTAATAGTCATTTGACTGGAAAATTACAATGACTGCTTTTCATATAGGTAATTTGGAAAAATCTGAGAAAATATTATTTGTATAATAATTTGGAACACAGTGTAGATGCTTTAACAGCTCGTCCATTTTGTCCACGGGGTGGAACTGAAAGGTGGCAGGCCGGATTGTGGTCATGCAGCTGCCAGTGGGGTATGCCTCAGTCACACTGCCTGCATTCTCCACCAAGCTGTGGGGTGGCGGTGTTCACACCGTCCAGTAACTGAGGCAGTGACCCAAGCAAGTCCAACATAAACAGCTTTTATTCAGCAACTCACGGGTAAACAGAAAGTCCTCCGGTTCGCAGCCGGGTTAACGTGAGTCCATAAACAACGGTTGCCGGGGGCAACGGCCGCTCTGGGCCGCTCAGAGCCTGACAGGTGCAGAGCCTTCCCAGGCGTGGGTTCAGCCACACTTAATCCTGCTTAGCTTTTCCTGCTATGCTCCTAGCAGGTTCCAACATAGAACAACACTAATCCTTAGTGCAGGGATTTTAAAGGACCTGTGGCAAGAGCCACTGGAAAACCCGGGTTGGAGGGAGGAGGCCGCCCCACTGCCTCCTGTGACCTCCTCCAAGAAATGAAGGCCCTGCCGGGTTTTTACCAATCTGCCTTAGCCAGATAGCCTGACTGGGTCAATGCTCACCTTCATTCCTGCATTGCAGGTGTGTCTGTGACTGCAATGCACTCCAATGTTTTAATAGGTCTCTGTACACATTCTGGGGGAGATATAATGTCCCTCATATACGATCCCGGTCACTGCCTCACAACATATATATAATAAGGTAGTAGATATATAGGCAGATTCCTATCAATCCCGTATCTTGCCCATACCTGACCACAGAGGTTGGCACCTTAATGAAAAACATGCAAATAGCGCCCCCGCTCACTGTAGTCTGTCCCTTTTGGGCCCTAACAAACCCGACAGAGATTCAGTACTCTAGAGTATAAGATATGATAACCTAATGTTAAATCAATAACTGGATAAAATGTGACCTATTAAATGTATGCAAGGATCATCCATTTAAGTCAGGGTGCCCAAAAGTCAAGATAATTATTGACAACCATAAACATTCTTTCAGAAAAAATGAGCCGCATATATATATTTTTTTGTTTATCAGTCTTATAGTTGATTGATCCTCAAATTCAGTGGTCCACAACCTTTCTTAACCAAGGAGCCACATTCAGCTCTGACAGATGGTCGCGAGCAGTGTTGGACTGGGGTACCAAGGGCCCACCAGTAACATACTCCAGGCCCCCACTTTTCAGCTACATGCAAATGTGACATTATCCGCAATCATAAATGTTAGTGTTGAGCGAACATGCTCGACACTGCTCGGTACTCGCCTGAGCATCACGCTACTCGGGATGTTCGGCGAGCACCGAGCATTTCCGGGTTACTCGGGCGGGAGCTCGGGTCTCCGCCCTGCATGTTTGGCGCTCTTTACAGAGCCAATGAACATGCAGGGATTGCCAGCCAGTCACTGTAATGCCGCAGCCATGTTGTTTGTGGGCATTACAGTGATTGGCTGGCCGCACAGCGTCACCTCGAGTATTTAAAACCGGGTGCCGCCATCTTGGACACAGTCGCTCCGGATCAGACAGTGTAGGGACAGCGCTGCTGATTTAGGGAGAGATATATCCTGCAAAATAGTTAGTGTAGGGTCTGTAAAGGCTGCCAGATCAAACAAACAGTCCTTCTCAGGACTAATATCCATCCCAGGTATATCAGGCAGGCAGGCTGTATAAGAGACGCAGTGGTTATACCAGCAAATGCTGCATTACAGTCCTGTGTGCTGCTCCTGTTGCTGAAATTGCTGGACTTAGCTCCAGGTCCCGGGGGCCAGGAAAAATCCTTTTTTTTAATCTAAATCCTCTTTTTTTTTTTCCTCCTTCACAATGTACAAATACCCATCTTATTAACCTTTTGGTGTCCCCCCCCCCCCCCCTCCCAAAAAAAAAAAGTGTGCCTCTGATTTTTCAGACACAAATATATCTGTTGAAAATAGTCTGGTGTAGGCCAGAGAAATAGAAGTGTGGTTTTGCAGTTCTATGGGCCATTTGTATCTAAAAAAAAACAGTTTGAGTGTGTCGCTCACTGTTCAGCCGCAAATATATATATTTTAAAAAGTCTGGTATACACCAGTAAATTATTACTGTGGTTTTGATGTTCCACGGTAAAACATCTCTATTATCCTGTTTTTGGCATTTTTTGCTGTATAAAAATAATAATAGTGTCTCCCTGATTTTTCAGACACAAATATATCTGTTGAAAATAGTCTGGTGTAGGGCAGAGAGACAGAAGTGTGCTTTTGCTGTTCCACGGTAAAAAATCTCTATTATCCTGCTTTTGGCATTTTTTGCTGTATAAAAATAATAATAGTGTCTCCTGATTGTTCAGACACAAATATATCTGTTGAAAATAGTCTGGTGTAGGCCCGAGAAATACAAGTGTGGTTTTGCAGTTCCACGGTTCAAACCTCTGTATTATCCACTTTTGGGCCATTTGTATCTAAAAAAAACAGTTTGAGTGTGTCGCTCACTGTTCAGCCGCAAATATCTATTTAAAAAAGTGTGGTATACCCCAGTAAACAATAACTGTGGTTTTGCCATCCCACGGTAAAAAATCTCTATTATTCAGGTTTTGGTAGTTTTTTCCGTAAAGAAAAACAGTAGTGTCTCCTGACTGTTGTGACACAAAAATATATCTGTTGAAAATAGTCTTGTGTAGGCCCGACATCCCAGTGTGGTTTCGCAGTTCCACGGGTCAAATCGCTGTACTATCCAGTTTTGGGCCTTTGGTATCTAAAAAAAAAAGCAGTTTGAGTGTGTCGCTCACTGTTCAGCCGCAAATATCTCTATTTAAAAAAGTGTGGTATACCCCAGTAAACAATAACTGTGGTTTTCCTCTTCCACGGTTCTAATCTACTCTTTATTACCCTTTTTCCATTGATAGTGCAAGTGTAAGCTATTTTACTTCATTTACAATGGGCAAGGCGCGTGGCAAGGGACGTGGAAGTGGACGTTCTGGTGATGGTTCGTGCAGAGGACGGGGCCGTGGCCAAGGTGAAAATGTGCCACAACCAACAGCCACATCTTCTCGCTCCCACTTCTTGACCGAATTACTAGGGAAGCACAGAACAACACCAGTATTGAGAACCGATCAGTGTGAACAGGTTATTAATTGGATAGCAGACAATACTTCTAGTTACCTGGGCACCACCACCTCCGGTCTGTCTTCCACACGGTCAACTCTTAGTAGCCGTGAGTCTCGACCGCATACTCCTCCTCACCCTGATGCTCCTTCCTCCCACCATGCCGAGTGTCGTCAGACAGCAAGTGATCCCACACTTGGACACTCTGAAGAGCTGTTCACTGGTCCATTTCCATATTTGGGCCCCTCGCCTGATACGCTTGAAGTGGTGGAAGAGGAGATCCCATGTTGCGATGCCCAAATATTTGAACAGCCACGGCCACAGGAAGTCGACGTTGGCAATCTGTCACAAGAGGTGGACGATGACGAGACACAATTGCCAGGAAGTGAGGAGGAGGATCGTGGTGCGCAAGTGGAAGAGGAGGAGGTGGTGGATGATCTAGTAACTGACCCAACGTGGAAGGAGGACATGCAGAGAGAGGCCAGCAGCACACAGGGGGAGGGAGGCAGAGTACCCCAACAGGCAGGAAGAAGCAGTGTGGTGGCCGCAGACAGAAGGCAGGCAACCGTTCTCCGTAACACCAACACGAGGGACGTTGCCAGTACAAGCGGTAGGTCTTCCAGAGTCTGGAATTTTTTTAAAGACTCTGCTGATAACCCCAAAAAGGCCATATGTTCCACCTGCCATGCCAGCATCAGCAGGGGTGACAAAACTACCAGCCTGACCACCACCAGCATGATCAGGCACATGGCAGCAAAGCACCCGACTTTGTGGGGCGAAACCCAGGGTCCACGACCAGTGTCAGCGGGTGTCACCACTGCTTCTTCCACTGTTGTGCGTGCAATAGAACCCCCTGTTGTGTGTGCAAGGCAATCCCCTGTCCATACTGCATGTAAAGATGCCCCCTCCTCTCAGTCTTCACTTGTTATGGCAGTTTCTCAAGAAACAGCATCAACGTCCAAGTCCACGTCCCACCGCAGCGTTCAATTGTCCATATCCCAGACCTTTGAACGAAAGCGGAAATTCGCAGCTAACGCCCCACAGGCCACAGTCCTAAATTCGCACATTTCACGACTGCTTGCATTGGAAATGCTGCCTTTTAGGCTGGTGGAGACGGAATCCTTCCGCAATCTTATGGCGGTGGCCGTCCCTCGGTACTCGGTCCCCAGCCGACACTATTTTGCCCGGTGTGCCATCCCCGCACTACACAAGCACATGTCCCAAAGCATCTGCCGTGCCCTCAACAACGCAGTTACTGGGAGAGTCCACCTGACAACGGACACGTGGACAAGTGCTTGTGGCTAGGGACGGTACATCTCTCTGACTGCACACTGGGTAAACATAGTGGAAGCCGGGACCCAGTCGGACCTTGGGACGGAACACATCCTCCCCACACCGAGGATTGCGGGCCCTATGTCAGTCAGAGTTGCCCCCACAGTGTACAGCTCCTGCGCATCCTCCTCCTCCTCCTCCTCATGTTCAGCCTCCATCTCAGATATCACCACATCAGTTACCAGCTGGAAGCATTGCAGTACTGCCTCCGCCAAGCGGCAACAGGCTGTGCTGAAACTCATAAGCTTAGGTGATAAACCTCACACTGCTTGTGAGTTGTGGACAGCTGTGAAAAAGCAGGCAGATCTGTGGCTGAGACCGCTGAACCTACATCCTGGCATGGTCGTGTGTGACAATGGCCGTAACCTGGTGGCGGCTCTGAGGCGAGGTGAGATCACACACGTACCATGCCTGGCTCATGTGCTTAACCTCGTGGTTCAGCGGTTTCTTAAATCGTACCCCGAGTTGCCAGATCTGCTCGTGAAAGTACGCCGCCTGTCAGCTCATTTTCGCAAGTCGGCTACAGCTTCCGCCGCCCTTGCTGTGTTGCAGCAGCGTTTGCAGCTTCCGGCACACCGACTGGTGTGTGATGTCCCCACACGTTGGAACTCTACCCTCCACATGTTGCAAAGGATTTGTGAGCAGAAGAGAGCAGTTGTGGAGTACCAGCTGCAACAAGGCCGTCGATATTCAGGTCAGACTCCACACATAAGACCTCAGGAGTGGACCTGGATGTCTGACATATGTACCATCCTGACAAACTTTGAGGAGGCCACCAAGATGGTGAGTGGCGATGACGCCATCATTAGTGTCAGCATCCCACTTGTCTGTCTTTTGCAATGCTCTCTGCAGAGAATTAAAGAGGAGGCATTGCAGCCAGAGTATGATGAGATGGATCAAGAAGCCTTAGCGGGCGATTACACACAGCCCAGCCTCATCTCATCCCAACGTGCATTGGGGGACAATGAGGGAGAGGAGGAAGAACAGGAGCTGCTATCATGCGTTGTAGACGGTAGTACCTGTACAAGTGTCATACCGTCGGTTCAGCGTGGGTGGCCTGAGGACAGGGGGGAGGAGGAAGAGGAGGAGGAGAGCATGGTCAGTCGTCATCTTGGTGAGGACACGGAAATCTTGCCCGTTACCAGTCTGGCACGCATGGCTGACTTTATGTTACGCTGCCTTAACCGTGACCCTCGCGTTGTCAAAATGTTGGGTGACAGTCATTACTGCTTTGGTACACTTGTAGACCCCCGCTACAAGGATAACTTTCACTCTCTTATTCCTGAGGTGGAGAGGTCTACAAAAATGGGGCAGTACCAGAAGGCCCTTGCTGCAGAACTCTTAAAAAATTCCCATCTGAACACGCTAGCGGCAGAAGTCACAGTTCGTTGCCCAACCAAGGCGTACAGGCGAGAGAGATGCAACTCCAATCCAGCAGAGGCAGGGGAACACTGTCAACATTCTGGGACCCGCCCAGCTTACAGGCCCTGAGGCTCGGGGTACTCTCACAAGGAGTGGAAAGTTTCAAAAGATGGTGAGGGAGTACCTTGCAGATTGTACCAGCGTCCTCCGTGATTCCTCTGTGCCTTTTAATTATTGGGTATCCAAGCTGGACACTTGGAATGAACTCGCTCTGTACGCCTTGGAGGTCCTGGCCTGCCCTGCCGCTAGCATGTTATCGGAGTGTGTTTTTAGTGCCGCTGGGGGAATTATAACTGATAAGCGCACTCGCCTGTCAACTGACAATGCTGACAAGCTGACCCTTATCAAAATGAACAAGGGCTGGATTGGGCCAGACTTCTCATCACCACCAAATGACAGCAGAGTAACATAAAGTCAAATCCACTGTGTTATTTCGGGAGGTGTATTCACATGCACCGCTTCACACCCACACATGGGTATACGCTTCCTCGTTTCGGCTGTTTTATCTTCTTCTCCTTATCCTCAGCCTCCACCACCACTATACCACCAGGGTGCCAGCATTGCAAGTTCCTCCTTCCTTATTTTTGGCAGCTTTTGCTTGCAAGGCATAAGCAAATACTATGGGACACCCACTCCCCAATAATGGGACTTATGTTTGTAATATGCTGTACTGCATGGCTCTTGTAAGGGGCATTGCAAGTTGCTCCGTCCTAATTTTTGGCAGCTTTTGCTTGCAAGGCATAAGCAAATACTATGGGACACCCACTCCCCAATAATGGAACTTATGTTTGTAATATGCTGTACTGCATGTGACGCGCCCCCTGGGCCGTGTGTACACGTGTGTGGGATACCCGGTGCCGGGTCTCTGGGGTCTGTAGTCTCCGTGGCGGTGACCCGGTCCCGTGGCTCAGGCTGGTCAAACCAGTGGCAGTCTTTCTTAGGTTTTGAGGTTAATTGTCCGACTGCGCCACCCGTGGATTGCGGTCAGGGAGTACCACCGCTGCGAGGCAGACCGCTGAGGCTGGTGTTGTGTGCGCAGCATAGAATGGGATAACTCCCCTCGGGAGGAGTATAGCCTCAGGGCAGTGAGTGTGGATGATGGGGGTGATGGTGCACGAGCGCAGCAGGAACGACTCAGAGTCTTTGCAGTACAGTTCAGGGTCTTTAATGATGATTATAAGGTAGACCCTCCCGGGAGTACTGGCTAGCATAAGAGGCCTGGTCAGTCTGTGAGCAAGCAGGAGTTCCCCTGGCCAGGTGGAGTTGTAGGCCTCCCCGTCTGTCTGCACTCTTCCTGGCTACCTTGCTGTAAGTGGGTAGAAGTAGCCCACGTCCCTGAGTATACCGTGTAGTGCTCACCCGTATGGCTGGTGACTTGGGGCCTTCTGTTAGCCTCCGCTCCACGACGGCGGTGCTGGTCCCTTGCTTGTGACTGAGCCTCCGGGCTTCTATGGCCAGAGGACCTGAAATCCCCTGCCGGCTGGTTTCTGCTGCTGGATATATAAGTCCTCACAGCTTCGGACTCCTGTGTCCGGTTCCTATTGTCCTCTGCAAGGGCGAGCTCTGCTCAGCTTCCAGCCCCTGGTCTTTAGCTCCTAGCTCCTACAGAGCTCCTTGCTGTTACTTTCCCTTGCTCTCACTCTGACTCTGACTGTTCTCTGTTCTCTGACTCACTCAACCCCACCCCAGATCCAGTTTATAAGGGCAGAATTCTCCCCTCCCAGGACTGGGGCAGGAGGATGTTGCATGTTTAAGGGATCCTGACCAGGAAACCTCCCACTTGCTCTCTGACGTAATCTCTATTACTGTGGTGACCAGACCCCTGGGGTGCCACACATGGTTCTTGTAAGGGGCATTGCAGTTCCTCATAATTTTTGGAAAGCCTTCCATTCACTGCTTAGGCCAACAGTGCACGGGAGACCCAGTTGCTATAAATGGAAAAAAAGGTTTAGTTAACGCCCTCTGACCTCCATGTCATTTCCAAGGGGCATTGGAGTGGCTCGAAATTTTTGGTAGGCATTGCACTCACTGTATGCCCTATAACTGTGTAGCCGAACCGCTCCTTTTGTTACAGAAACATATCCTACAAGACATATCTGGTTGACTGGCCTGATATTGATGTGAATGGTCCCTGTTCCTCCTGCTTTCTCCTTTGCCACCACCTCATCCATCATTTATCACCTGAAGCTTTGTTTTAACGGGAGTCATAGAACTGGGATAGTAGCAGGAAAACATCCAGTAATCCTCGAAGGAGGTAGGATATGCGCCAAAACGCGGACCACCTCAGGCCTAGCTGCTACTACATACATGCGCTTGCATTCCAAGAAAACAAAGCAGATGCTAACTTCTATCATCATCATCATGCTCCTCACCTTGGCACTCTCAACTCCCCTGATGGAGAAGCCAGGGCCCACCGGAGGAGTCTGGTTCTCTGGTGGGCTCGTCCAATGCTGCCCTAAAGCAGGCCAGGCTAAGAAAAGTGTGGGGGAAGGTGACAGGAGAAATCAGGGTGGCTGAGGACCGTTTATGGACACCCGGCCGCCCCCAGGCGGCTGGCGACCGTGTGTGGACACCCGGCCGCGGGGCGGCTGGGGACCGAGTATGGACACCTGGCCGCCACCTGGTGGCTGGGGACCGAGCGTGGACACCCGGCCGCCGGGTGGCTGGGGACTGAGTATGGATACCTCGCTGCCGAAGCGGCCATGAGGTAGTGGCCAGCTTCGGCCTCCTCCAAACTAAAAGGCCCCATTTCAAGTGAAAGCTAGCAGTATGGTATTGCAGCCTGCGGGTGGGTGGGTGGTTGGCTGCATATTTTCGCTTGCATTGCAAGGAATGGGGGAGGTACAATTGAACATTGCCCTGGGACAAGGACTTGCACGGGGATAGTTGCAAGTCTGCATCTTCTGATGCGGCAAGGATCACTTCTGATGGGCACACTTTTAGGCAGTGACCTGGGTGTCAGAGATGCTTCCAGGGGTCTTCCCCCATGCTGATCCCTTGTCTTTTCAGCACTGTATGCATGTGTCACACAGCACATGGCCAGATAAGGTAGTAAAATGTTAAAATGACATTTCCCGGTGAACGCATTTGTCACGGTTGAAAGCAATACAAAAGTGCAAAAACGCATGAAAAATGCTACTTGTGAACATAGCCCAAGGTGTGGAGGAGTAGTTTTGGTTATTTATTTTACCTTATACACAAGTTTTTACCCTGGAAAGGAAATTCCTTAACATATTTCACAGGAAAACCGTTTCAGTTTCGTTTTTGAACGTTTTATTGTGAGCCCGCAAAAGTGGCTTAATACCTCTGACCACGTTGTTGACAGCAGTGACCTGGGGGTCAGAAATGCTTCCAGGGGCGATCCCCATGCTGCCCCCATGTCTTTTGAGCTCTGTCACTATCGTTTTGGGCACTTTTTAGGCTTTCTACAGACTGCCGGGGGTGCTGCCGCAAAAATGCTCGGGTCTCTCATAGACTAACATTGGGCTCGTTGCTCGGGTCGAGCACCCGAGTATCACGGTAAGCTCGGCCCGAGCTTCGAGCACCCGAGCATTTTAGTGATCGCTCAACACTATCAGTCGTCATCTTGGTGAGGACACGGAAGTCTTGCCCGTTACCAGTCTGGCACCCATGGCTGACTTTGTGTTACGCTGCCTTAACCGTGACCCTTGCATTGTCAAAATGTTGGGTGACAGTCATTACTGGTTGATGACACTTTTAGACCCCCTCTACAAGGAGAACTTTCACTCTCTTATTCCTGAGTTGGAGAGGTCTACAAAAATGGGGCAGTACCAGAAGGCCCTTGCTGCAGAACTATTTAAAAAATTCCCATCTGAACACGGTAGCGGCAGAGGTCACAGTTCGCTGCCCAACTAAGGCATACAGGCGAGAGAGACGCAACTCCAATCCAGCAGAGGCAGGGGAACACTGTCAATGTTCTAGGACAGTTTTCTGAGACCTGCCCAGCTTACAGGCCCTGAGGCGCAGGGTACTCTCACAAGGAGTGGAAAGTTTCAAAAGATGGTGAGGGAGTACCAGCGTCCTCCGTGATTCCTCTGTGCCTTTTAATTATTGGGTATCCAAGCTGGACACTTGGAATGAACTCACTCTGTACGCGTTGGAGGTCCTGGCCTGCCCTGCCACTAGCGTGTTATCGGAGCGTGTTTTTAGTGCCGCTGGGGGAATTATAACTGATAAGCGCACTCGCCTGTCAACTGACAATGCTGACAAGCTGACCCTTATCAAAATGAACAAGGGCTGGATTGGGCCAGACTTCTCATCACCACCAAATGACAGCAGAGGAACATAAAGTCAAATCCACTGTGTTATTTCGGGAGGTGTATTCCCATGCATCGCTTCACACCCACACATGGGTATACGCTTCCTCATTTCGGCTGTTTTTTGCTCTTCTCCTTATCCTCAGCCTCCACGACCACTATACCACCAGGGTGACCGTGGTCCATGTTGCCAACATTGCAAGTTCCTCTGTCCTAATTTTTGGCAGCTTTTGCTTGGAAGGCATAGGCTAAGACTATGTGAGACCCACTCCCCAATAATGGGAATAATGTTTTTAATATGCTGTACTGCATGGCTCTTGTAAGGGGCATTAAAATCGTCTTGTTAAGCTACTGTGACCTCCACGTCTCTTCCAAGGGTCGTTAATAATGTCTTTTTATTCCACTGCTACCTCCACCACTCTTCCAAGGGGCATTAAAAGCATCTTGTTAAGCTACTGTGACCTCCACGTCTCTTCCACAGGGCATTGATATTGTCTTTTTATTCCAGTGTAACCTCCACCACTCTTCCAAGGGGCATTGATATTGTCTTTTTATTCCACTGCGACCTCCACCACTCTTCCAAGGGGCATTAAAACCGTCTTGTTAAGCTACTGTGACCTCCACGTCTCTTCCACGGGGCATTGATATTGTCTTTTTTTTCCACTGTAACCTCCACCACTCTTCCAAGGGGCATTAAAACTGTCTTGTTAAACCACTCTGAACTCCACGTCTCTTCCAAGGGGCATTAAAACCATCTTGTTAAGCTACTGTGACCTCCACATCTCTTCCAAGGGGCATTAAAACTGTCTTGTTAAACCACTCTGAACTCCACGTCTCTTCTAAGGGGCATTAAAACCGTCTTGTTAAACCACTCTGAACTCCACAGCTCTTCCAAGGGGCATTGACATGTTGTTTTTAATTACCTCTAACCTCCACGACTCTTGCAACGGGCATTGCATTTCCTCCTAATTTTTGTCAGCTTTTGCTTTTCAATGCATAGGCGAACACTAAGGGAGACCCACTCCCCAATAATGGGTAGAAGGTTTTTAATACGCTGTAATCCACGTCTGTTTCAAGGGGCATTGCAGTGCCTAATAATTTTTGGAAAGCCTTCCATTCCCTGCTTAGGCCAACAGTGTACAGGAGACCCAGTTGCTATAAATGGAAATAACGGTTTATTTAAGGCCCTCTGACCTCCATGTCACTTCCAAGGGGTATTGGAGTGCCTCGAAATTTTTGGTAGGCATTGCATTCACTGTATGCCCTATAACTGAGTAGCTGAACCGCTCCTTTTGGTACAGAAACATATCCTACAAGACATGTGTGGTTGGCTGGCCTGATATTGATGTGAATGGTCCCTGTTCCTCCTGCTCTTTCTCCTTTGCCACCACCTCATCCATCATTCATCACCTGAAGCTTTGTTTTAACGGGAGTCATAGAACTGGGATAGTAGCAGGAAAACATCCAGCAATCCTCAGAGGAGGTAGAATATGCGCCAAAATGCTGACCACCTCAGGCCTAGCTGCTACTACATACATGCGCTTGCATTCCAAGGAACAGAAAGCTAAGGAGGTGGATGGCCTCATGATCATGATAATAATAATTTACTCGTTGTGTAGGAGGCCGACCACTGCTGCTGTCTACCTTCTGAAATTTGTGTTGAAGCCTGATTGACCCAGGACCCGCAATCCTCTATGTCTGGAGGACGTGTTGCATCCCAGTGTCCAACTGTGTCCCGGCTTCCACAATATTAACCCAGTGTGAAGGCGTCAGTGAGATGGACCATTCCTGGCCACATTCACTTGTCCACGTGTTTGTGGTTAGGCTGTCCTTCCCACTAAATGCACTGGGGAGGGCACAGGTAATGTTTTGGCATGTGCGCTTGTGTATAAGGCGCACCGGGACAAATAGGGGCGGCTGGGGACCGTTTATGGACACCCGGCCACCCCCACGCGGCTGGGGACTGTGTGTGGGCACCCGGCCGCGGGGCGGCTGGGGACCGAGTATGGATACCAGGCTACCGACGCAGCCATGACGTGGTGGCCAGATTCCACCTCCACATGCCTAAAAGGCCCAATTTCAAGTGCAAGCAAGCTAGCAGTATGGTATTGCAGCCTGGGGGTGGGTGGGTGGCAGGCTGCATACTTGCGCTTGTATTGCAAGTTATGGGGGAGGTACAATTGAACACTGCCCTGGGACAAGGACTTGCACGGGGATAGTTGCAAGTCTGCATCTTCTGATGTGGCAAGGATCACTTCTGATGGGCACACTTTTAGGCAGTGACCTGGGTGTCAGAGATGCTTCCAGGGGTCTTCCCCATGCTGTTCCCATGTCTTTTTAGCACTGTATGCATGTGTCACACAGCACATGGCCAGATAAGGTTGTAAAATGTTAAAATGACATTTCCCGGTGAATGCATTTGTCACGGTTGAAAGCAATACAAAAGTGCAAAAACGCATAAAAAATGCTACTTGTGAACATAGCCCAAGGTGTGGAGGAGTATTTTTGTTTTTGGTTATTTATTTTACCTTATACACAAGTCTTTTCCCTGGAAAGGATGTTCCTTAACCCCTTTCCGACCTGGTCAGTAATAGTACCAGGTCGGGAAGGCCGGTTCAGCGGGGGCTCCGGCGGTGAGCCCGCACTGAAGCGAGCACATGTCAGCTGATTATTGGAATCGCAATCCACCCACGGCTGTTAACATGTTAAATCTCTGACAGCGGCATTTAACTCGCGCTTCCGGGAGTCCTAAGCCCCGCCCATCAGTGACCCCGTCACGTGATCGCGGGTCACCAATGGGTGGGCATGACAACTCAGGGTCTGCAGCAGACGCCTGTGGTTGTCATGTCTCAATTGCTATGAGCGCCACCAAGTGGTCAGCGCTCATAGCAAGTGAGCATTTCTCCTGCATACAAGCGATCTGCTCATCGCTTGTATGCAGTAGAATCAATCAGACAACTGCTGCTTCTAGTCTCCTCTGGAGACTATAGAAGCAAGCAGAAAGTGTAAAAAAAAAAGTTTTTAAAAAAAATAAAAAATATATAAAAGTTTAAGTCATCCCCCTTTCGCCCCATTCAAAATAAAATATATATATATATATATATATATATATATATATATATATATATATATATATATATATATATATATATATATAAAAAAACAACACATACACATATTTGGTATCGCCGCGTTCAGAATCTCCCGATCTATCAATATAAAAGAAGAATTAATACAATCAGTAAACGGCGTAACGAGAAAAAAATTTTAAACGCCAGAATTAAGTTTTTTTGGTCGCAATAAAATGCAATAACGGGCGATCAAAACATCGGATCTACCCCAAAATGCTTTCAATAAAAACGTCAGCCCGGCACGCAAAAAATAAGCCCTCACCCAGCCCCAGATCCCGAAAAATGGAGAAGCTAAGGGTCTCGGAAAATGGCGTCATTTTTTTTTGTTTTTTTTAGCAAGCTTTGGATTTTTTTTTCACCACTTAAATAAAAAAGCAACTATACATGTTTGGTGTCTATGAACTCGTAACGATCTGGAAAATAATGATGGCAGGTCAGTTTTAGCAATCTGTGAACGTGGTAAAAAAAGGACCCAAAAAACAACTGTGGAATTGCATTTTTTTTGCAGTTTCACTGCACTTGGAATTTTTTTCCCATTTTCCAGCACACTTTTTTCCAGGTAAAACCAGTGATGGTGTTTAAAAGTACAACTCGTCCCGCAAAAAATAAGCCCTCACATGGCCATATTGAACGAAAATTAAAAAAGTTCTGGCTTTGGGAAGAAGGGGAGCAAAAAAGGAAAACACAAAAACAGAGACCCAAGGTCGTTAAGGGGTTAACATATTTAACAGGAAAGCACTTTCAGTTTTGTTTTTGAACGTTTTATTGTGAGCCTGTAAAAGTGGCTTAATACCTCTGACCACGTTGTTGACAGCAGTGACCTGGGGGTCAGAAATGCTTCCTGGGACGATCCCCATGCTGTCCCCATGTCATTTGAGCACTGTCACTATCGTTTTGGGCACTTTTTAGGCTTTCTACAGACTGCCGGGGGAGCCGCCGCAAAAATGCTAGGGTCTCCCATAGACTAACATTGGACTCGTTGCTCGGGTCGAGCACCCGAGTATCACAGTGAGCTCGGCCCGAGCTTCGAGCACCCGAGCATTTTAGTGCTCGCTCAACACTAATAAATGTATATAACAATGAACTGAGTAGATTTTTAAATGAATAAGATGCTGCCTTTGTCTGTACATAGTTATTCAAGTATATTGTGCCAAGTACTGCTCATATAAGAATGTGGTGGCCCACTCTTGCACAGGGGCCCACCGGAGGATTCTCCTGTTCTCCTGTGGGCCTGTCCGAGCCTTGTCTCGAGTCACATCCAGAGCCCTGCAAGTAGTGGCACCCAGAGGCCCCCATTACCTGTATTATGACAGCTAAAGTGTAGCGTCGGCGTCCCTGCCTCCTGCTAGGCAGGGACGCTGTTCCCCTCACCTCTCCGCTCCGTGCCCGGCGTCTTCCTCCAGCTCGCGCTGCTTTCCGGCCACGGTGCTTAGGGCGCGCGCGCTCCCCCTCTCTTAAAGGGGCCGCGCGCGCCGTCCTAAGGAGTCCCCGGCCAATGGCCGGAGGACTTCACCATATATAAGGCACCTCCTCCAAAATGGAGGTGCCCGAGCAATGTTGTTGCAAAGCCTTCACTCTGCTTCAGCCCTCAGGTCCCGTTACCAGTTACCTGCCAGTCACCTGTCAGATTCCTGCTTGATACCTGCCTGATATCTGTTTACCTGCTTGCAAGCCTGCGGTCCGACGGTCTGCTTTCCGACACCTGTCAGTCTGTCTATGGACCAGCCTGCCCGCTCACCTGGGAGCGCTCATCTGCTACCTGCCTGCTAGCCTACCTGGAGGCTCCGCCGTCACTTGCTGTGACCACCTGCCTGTCCAGAGACTCTTGCCTGCTCACCTGGAAGCGCTCACCTGCTACCTGCCTGTTAGCCTACCTGGAGGCTCCGCCGTCACTTGCCGTGACCACCTGCCTGTCCAGAGACTCTTGCCTGCTCACCTGGGAGCACTCACCTGCTACCTGCCTGCTAGCCTACCTGGAGGCTCCGCCGTCACTTGCCGTGACCACCTGCCTGTCCAGAGACTCTTGCCTGCTCACCTGGGAGCACTCACCTGCTACCTGCCTGCTAGCCTACCTGGAGGCTCTGCCGTCACTTGCCGTGACCACCTGCCTGTCCAAAGACTCTCGCCCGCTCACCTGGGAGCGCTCACCAGCCACCTGCCTGCTGCCCTTCTACCCAGAGACTGTCCCTGTCACTTGCCGTGAGTACCCGTCCTTCTACCCAGAGACTGTCCCTGTCACTTGCCGTGACTACCTGCCCTTCTACCCAGAGACTGTCCCTGTCACTTGCCGTGACTACTTGCCCTTCTACCCAGAGACTGTCCCTGTCACTTGCCGTGACTACCTGCCCGTCTTCCCTGGGAGCCACCCGCTTCCTTACAAGGACCGCCCCCTTGTATAGTTGCTCAGAGGTTCCGCCTCCCAGACCCGTTACAGTTTGCTCGGGCCATGGAATCCGGTGGCACCCAAGCTCCCTCGCTCTCGGACCTATGTCATGAACTGTCCCGTCAGAGGTCCCAACAGGAGTCCATCCTGAGTCACCTGCGGAGTGTCAACTCTCGCCTGGACACTCTGTCTGCTCCACCAGCAACCACCACTAGTGTCATGATTCGCAACCCGGCAGCGCCGCTGCCCACCAATACCATGGTATCCTGTCCCGGACCCCGGTTTTCTGCACCACCTCGCTTCGGAGGTGACTCCGCTCAAGCTCGGGGCTTCATAAACCAGTGCACCCTGCACTTTGAACTCTTGTCCCACCAGTTTATCTCCGACCGGTCCAAAGTAGCCTTTATCATGTCCCACCTCACGGGGGAGGCTCTGGCTTGGCTAAATCCTCTGTGGGAGAGAGGAGATCCCCTGGTGTCCGACCTGCCAGCCTTTCTCACGGCTTTCCGGAAAGTCTTCGACGAACCCAGACGGAAGACCTCATCCGCATCGTCTCTGCTACGCCTCCGTCAAGGAGATCTCACCGTGGGCCAATATGCCATACGGTTCCGTACCCTTGCTTCGGAGCTGGCCTGGGATAACGACGCTCTGGTGTCTGTCTTCTGGGAGGGTCTGTCCGGCCGTATTAAAGATGAACTCGCCGGTCGGGACATTCCTACCACTCTCGACGACTTAATAACACTTGCCACCCGGATTGACATCCGATTCCAGGAGCGCGCCAAAGAGGTCACCCGTGAGAGGAGGTTTCCACGTCTAGCCCCCACCTTCCAGAAACCCGTCACTCCCTCCGTTACTCCCCAGGCACACTCACCTGAGCCTATGCAGGTCGACCAGACCAAGATGGTCAAAACCCGTCAAGACTTACGCCATGCCGAGGGGAGCTGCTTCTACTGTGGCAGTAAGGAGCACCGGATCCGTTCCTGCCCAGAGAGGTCGGGAAACGCCTGTGTCTAGGATCGCTCAGAGAGGTCGTCCTAGACAAGAGTAAACCCTCTCCATCCCTGATGCTGTCAGTCTCTATCACCTGCGGAGAGAACCGCTATTTCGAACTGGCTCAACTTGACTCAGGAGCTGCTGGAAATCTCATTTCTCAGTCTCTGGTAGAGAAATACCGCATTCCCACCAAACCTCTGGCCGTACCTTTATCTGTCGCCGCCGTGGATGGGGGCCTCTTACCACATCCCATCCAACTCATCACCGAATCCATAACTCTGCAGGTGGGAATGCTGCATTCTGAGAGCATCTCCTTTCATGTTCTGCCTGGACTCTCTCACGCACTCTTGTTAGGCCTACCTTGGCTCCAGAAACATGCACCCGTGCTTGACTGGCAGACCGGAGAAGTCCTTCGCTGGGGACAGGACTGCCATAAGACTTGTCTAGTTCCCGTTCGTCCTGCTCGTCCTTCTCCTACCCCAGTCAATCTACCCGGTCTACCGGTTCCCTATTGGTCTTATGCGGATGTCTTCAATAAAAAAGAAGCAGAGACATTACCCCCTCATAGACCATACGATTGTCCAATCGACCTGATACCCGGCTCTACTCCTCCCCGTGGGCGTATCTACCCTTTGTCCGCGGCAGAGACCCGGTCCATGTCAGAATATATTGAGGAGAATCTGGCCCGGGGATTTATCCGGAAATCTACCTCCCCGGCGGGAGCAGGCTTCTTCTTCGTCAAAAAGAAGGACGGCTCACTCCGTCCATGTATAGATTATAGAGGCCTTAACCAGATTACAGTGAAGAATAAATACCCCCTCCCGCTCATTCCTGAATTATTTGACCACCTGAGGGGGGCTAGAATCTTACATAGTTACATAGTTACATAGTTTATAAGGCCGAAAAAAGACAAGCGTCCATCCAGTTCAGCCTATTTCTTGTGCACTGCAGCTATTCCGCAGCGTTGATCCAGGGTAAGGCAACAAAAAACCATGCGGTATAGGCCAATTTACATCATTGAGGAAAAATTCACTTCCCGACACCAATCTGGCAGTCAGATTAAATCCCTGGATTAATTAACTAAGCATAAGATGTAATTTTATTGTTCTCAAGAAAGGCGTCCAGGCCTCTCTTGAACTCTTTAAGTGAGTTGGACATCACCACTTCCTCTCCCAGAGAGTTCCAGAGTCTCACGGCTCTTACAGTAAAGAATCCCCTTCTATGCTGGTGCAGGAACCTCCTTTCCTCCAGACGCATAGTGTGCCCCCTCGTCTTTGTCACCATCCTTGGTATAAACAGGTCATGGGAGAGATCTCTGTACTGCCCCCTGACGTATTTATACATGTTTATGAGGTCTCCCCTAAGCCTTCTCTTTTCCAACGTAAATGGGCCTAATTTTGACAACCTCTCTGGGTATTCTAGTCCCTCCATTCCCTTTATTACCTTAGTCGCCCTCCTTTGTACCCTCTCTAGCTCCAATATGTCTTTCCTGAGCACCGGAGCCCAGAACTGTGCACAATATTCTAAGTGCGGCCTTACCAGCGCTTTATACAGAGGAAGAACAATGTTCTCATCATATGTCCCTATTCCTCTTCTGATGCATGCCATGACTCTATTTGCCTTCGCAGCTGCTGCCTGACACTGGGCACTCCAATTTAATTTGCTATTAACCAAGACGCCCAGGTCCTTCTCCATGTCAGATTTCCCCAACGGTTTCCGATTTAATATGTATGGGTGACTGCTGTTTTTCTTTCCCATGTGCATGACCTTACATTTATCGGCATTGAACCCCATTTGCCATTTTTTGGCCCAACTCTCCAATTTATCTAAATCCTCCTGTAGCTGTGCCCTATCCTCATCTGTGTTAACTACTTTACAAAGTTTAGTATCATCTGCAAATATTGCTATTTTACTATGCAACCCTTCCACTAGATCATTAATAAATATATTAAATAATATAGGGCCCAAGACAGACCCTTGAGGCACCCCGCTAGTAACCCTGACACACCCTGAGCTTACTCCATTGATAACCACCCTCTGCTTTCTATCACTCAGCCAGCTATTTACCCACTTGCACACATTATCCCCCAGACCAAGCATTCTCATTTTATATACCAACCTTTTGTGTGGCACGGTATCAAACGCTTTGGAGAAGTCAAGGTATACAACATCCACTGACTCTCCCCGGTCCAGCTGTGAGCTCACCTCCTCGTAGAAGGCCATCAGGTTTGTTTGGCAGGAGCGATCCCTCATGAATACATGTTGATATGGAGTTAGACAGTTATTATCATTAAGATATTCTACAATAGCATCTCTAAGAAATCCTTCAAACAATTTACCCACAACAGACGTTAAACTGACTGGTCTATAGTTCCCAGGGTCACTTTTAGACCCCTTTTTGAATATTGGTACCACATTTGCTTGGCGCCAGTCTAGTGGGACAGTCCCTGTCCATAAAGAGTGCTTGAATATAAGATACAGCGGCCTGTCTATCACAGTACTTAATTCTTTTAGTACCCGGGGGTGTATGCCATCTGGGCCTGGTGACTTGTCTATTTTGATATTATTTAGGCGTTTCTGAACTTCCTCCTGGGTTAGGTGGGTGATATTTAGCGGAGGGTTTACTTTATCACTCTGCATTTCCTCCGATAAATAGTTTTCTTTTGTGAAAACAGTGGAGAAGAAGCTATTGAGTAGGTTTGCTTTACACTCATCGCCCTCTATGATTTTACCCAGGTTATTTTTCAATGGGCCAACTCCATCAGTTTTAATCCTTTTACTGTTTATATAGTTAAAGAACAGTTTGGGATTCGTTTTACTTTCCTTGGCAATTAGTCTCTCTGTCTCCTCTTTTGCTATTCTTATTTGTTTCTTACAGATTTTGTTTTTTTCCCTATAAGATATTAGCGCTTCCTCGCTGCCTTCTTGTTTAAGTTTACCGAAAGCCCTTTTTTTGTTTTTCATTGCCCTCTTGACTTCCTTATTTAGCCACATTGGCTTCCTCCTATTCCTAGCCCTTTTATTCCCATAAGGTATGTACCTTCTACAGTGACTATGTAGGACTGTTTTGAAAATTTCCCATTTTCTATCCGTGCTCCTATTACTAAAGATACTATCCCAGTCTATAAGGTGAAGGGCATCTCTTAACTGATCAAACTTTGCCCTCCTGAAGTTCAGTGTTTTTGTGACTCCCTTGCTGGGCACCCTACTGAAGCACATGTGGAATTGTATAATGTTGTGGTCACTATTTCCCAGGTGCCCCCCGACCTGCACCTCAGTTATTCTGTCTGGCCTGTTAGTTAATATTAAGTCTAAAAGGCCGTCCCTCTAGTTGGTTCCTGCACAAGTTGTGACAAATAATTGTCTTTGATAATTGACAGAAACCTGTTTCCTTTCTGAGATCTACAGCTTTCGGTTTCCCAGTCTATATCGGGGTAGTTGAAGTCCCCCATAATAATCACCTCATTATTTTTTGCTACTTCGTCTATTTGTCTCATTAATAGACTTTCCGTGGCTTCTGCTATATTTGGTGGTTTATAGCAGACTCCTATGATAATTTTATTATTGTTTTTTGCCCCATGTATCTCCACCCATAAGGACTCGACCTCCTCATTTCCCTCCCATACATCCTCCCGTATTGTAGGCTTTAGACACGTCTTTACATATAGACAGACTCCACCCCCTTTCCGACTTCTTCGATCCCTTCTAAACAGACTGTAACCCTGTAAGTTAACTGCCCAGTCATAGCTTTCATCTAACCATGTCTCGGTTATTCCCACTATGTCATAGTTACCTGTAGATATTTCTGCTTCCAGTTCATCCATCTTGTTTGTCAGGCTCCTGGCATTTGCTAGCACGCAGTTTACACGATTTTGTTTTGTTCCAATCTTCTCCCTGTGGATTGTATTAGAAATTTTCTTACCTCCCTTCCAAGTATCTTGTCTTGGACCTTCTTTGTCGCACTTCATATCTTTCATTAGTATGTTCTCTGGTTGCATGTTCGTGTCCGGCGTTTTTCTTCCCATCCCCTCTTCTTCTAGTTTAACGCCCTCCTGATGAGTGTTGCGAGTCTCCTGGCGAATGTGTGTTTCCCGGGTTTGTTGAGGTGTAGTCCGTCTCTGGCAAGGAGTCCGTCATAGAGGTAATTCACACCGTGGTCCAGGAATCCAAATCCTTGTTGTCTGCACCATCGTCTCAGCCAGTTGTTCACATCAAGGATCCTGTTCCATCTCCTGACGCCATGCCCGTCTACTGGAAGGATAGAAGATTAAACTACCTGCGCATCCAGTCCTTGCAGATTGTCGGTAGGTCCTTCTTTGCCGTGTCATTGGTGCCAACATGTATCAGAAGAAATGGGTGGACATCCTTGGAACTGATGAGCTTCGGTATCCTATCGGTAACATCCTTGATCTTCGCCCCTGGGAGGCAGCATACTTCTCTTGCAGTTATGTCCGGTCTGCAGATATCTGCTTCTGTTCCTCTCAGTAGTGAGTCTCCCACCACCACCACTCTTCTTCCCTTCTTGGCTGTCTTCACCAAACTGGATCTCCGTGGGGCGTATAACCTGGTCCGTATCCGTCAGGGGGATGAGTGGAAGACAGCATTCAACACCCGGGACGGCCACTATGAGTACCTTGTAATGCCCTTCGGTCTCTGTAACGCTCCTGCCGTCTTTCAAGAGTTGGTCAATGACATCTTCCGTGACCTTCTCTACTCCTGCGTGGTGGTGTACCTGGACGACATCTTGGTCTTCTCTCCGGACCTTCCTACTCACCGGAGGGATGTTCGTCAGGTCCTGCTCAGGCTCAGGCAGAACCACCTCTACGCTAAATATGAGAAGTGCATCTTTGAGCAGACCTCTCTTCCATTTCTGGGCTACATAATCTCTCAGACCGGCCTACAAATGGATCCTGAGAATCTGTCTGCCATCCAGAAGTGGCCCCGACCAGAGGGGTTGAAGGCTATTCAGCGGTTCCTGGGCTTCGCCAACTATTACCGCCTCTTCATACCGCACTTCTCTTCCCGGACTGCCCCTATCTCTGCGCTCACCCGTAAGGGTACTAATTCCAGAAGATGGCCGCCCGAAGCTGAGGAGGCCTTTCTTTCCTTAAAACAGGCCTTCTCCTCCGCCCCGGTGCTGCATCGTCCGGACGGCAACAAACAATTCTTCCTAGAAGTTGACGCTTCCTCCTCCGGAGCCGGGGCGGTACTTACCCAAAAGTCATCTTCCGGAAGAATGGTAACCTGCGGTTTTTTCTCCAAACTCTTCTCCTCTTCTGAGCGCAACTATTCTATTGGAGACTGAGAATTGTTAGCCATTAAGCTGGCACTGGAGGAGTGGCGTTACCTGCTGGAGGGGGCTCTTCACCCGGTAATAATTTACACGGACCACAAGAACTTGGCTTGTTTTTTGCCCGCTTTGATTTTGTTCTTCATTTTCGCCCGGCAGACAAAAATATCAAAGCTGACGCCTTGTCCCGATTCTTCCTGGTATCTGATCTAGAGGAGGAACCTAAGCACATCATTGATCCCGCCAGAGTAATGCAAGTGGCTCCCGTGAATCTAAATCGTCTCCTTCCCGGTAAGACGTTCATAACAGTACCTGATCGGAAGAAGGTCCTACACTGGGGTCACTCGTCTAAGCTAGCTGGCCACGCCGGTCAGAAAAAGACCCTCCAGCTCATTACCCGGCATTACTGGTGGCCTACCCTGCACAAGGATGTAATAGACTTTGTTTCTGCCTGTGCGTCCTGCGCCCGCAACAAAGTTCCGAGACACCTGCCAGCCGGTCGCCTTCTTCCTCTTCCATTACCTGCTGCCCCGTGGCAGCATATTGCTATGGACTTTATAACGGATCTTCCTGTCTCTGCCGGTTGTACGGTCATTTGGGTGGTCGCTGATCGCTTCTCTAAGATGGCGCACTTCATTCCCCTGCCGGGTCTCCCGTCTGCACCCGAACTGGCTAAAGACTTTATCCGCCACATCTTCCATGGCCTGCCCCTCCACATCGTGTCAGATCGTGGGGTTCAGTTCACCTCACGCTTCTGGAGAGCCACATGTAAGTTGCTTGACGTCACTCTGGACTTCTCCTCCGCTTACCATCCACAGTCGAATGGTCAAGTGGAGCGGATCAATCAGAACCTGACCAGTTACCTCCGGCACTTCGTTAATGCCCACCATTCGGACTGGGTGGATCTCCTACCATGGGCCGAGTTCTCTTACAATAATCACGAGAGCGAATCTTCCTCCAAATCCCCGTTTTTTGTAGTCTTCGGTCAGCATCCTCGGATCCCATTTCCCGTCTCCACCTCGGTGGACAATCCGGCTGCGGAATCTCTCGTTAGCGAATTCTCCTCCATTTGGGAGAGTACCCGATCCGCACTCCTTCAGTCGTCCGAGCGGATGAAAAAACATGCTGACAAACGCCTGGATCCTCCACAATTCCGTCCTGGAGATAAAGTCTGGCTCTCGTCCAAATATGTCCGGCTCAAAATTCCTTCCTACAAGTTAGGGCCTCGGTTCATCGGCCCACTGGAAGTTATCAAACAAATCAACCCGGTGGCCTATAAATTGAAACTCCCGGCCAACTTACGGATCCCTAACTCCTTCCATGTATCTCTCCTCAAACCCGTGGTACTTAACTCTTTTTCCAAGTCTACAGGTACGCCTCCTGCTCCGGTTTCCGCTGAGAACGAGTTTGAGGTAGAGAACATTCTGGCCACCAAAAGGGTAAGAGGAAAAACCTTTTTTCTGGTAGATTGGAAGGGGTTTGGTCCTGAGGAGAGAATGTGGGAGCCCCGGGAGAACATCCATGCCCCTCTCATCCTTGATAAATTTCTCTCTGGCCTAAAAAAGGGGGGGCCTAAAGGGGGGGGTACTGTAGCGTCGGCGTCTCTGCCTCCTGCTAGGCAGGGACGCTGTTCCCCTCACCTCTCCGCTCCGTGCCCGGCGTCTTCCTCCCGCTCTGCTGGCAGCGCGCGCTGCTTCCCGGCCACGGTGCTTAGGGCACACGCGCGCTCCCCCTCTCTTAAAGGGGCCGCGCGCGCCGTCCTAAGGAGTCCCCGGCCAATGGCCGGAGGACTTCACCATATATAAGGCACCTCCTCCAAAATGGAGGTGCCCGAGCAATGTTGTTGCAAAGCCTTCACTCTGCTTCAGCCCTCAGGTCCCGTTACCAGTTACCTGCCAGTCACCTGTCAGATTCCTGCTTGATACCTGCCTGATATCTGTTTACCTGCTTGCAAGCCTGCGGTCCGACGGTCTGCTTTCCGACACCTGTCAGTCTGTCTATGGACCAGCCTGCCCGCTCACCTGGGAGCGCTCATCTGCTACCTGCCTGCTAGCCTACCTGGAGGCTCCGCCGTCACTTGCCGTGACCACCTGCCTGTCCAGAGACTCTTGCCTGCTCACCTGGGAGCGCTCACCTGCTACCTGCCTGCTAGCCTACCTGGAGGCTCTGCCGTCACTTGCCGTGACCACCTGCCTGGCCAGAGACTCTTGCCTGCTCACCTGGGAGCACTCACCTGCTACCTGCCTGCTAGCCTACCTGGAGGCTCCACCGTCACTTGCCGTGACCACCTGCCTGTCCAGAGACTCTTGCCTGCTCACCTGGGAGCACTCACCTGCTACCTGCCTGCTAGCCTACCTGGAGGCTCTGCCGTCACTTGCCGTGACCACCTGCCTGTCCAAAGACTCTCGCCCGCTCACCTGGGAGCGCTCACCAGCCACCTGCCTGCTGCCCTTCTACCCAGAGACTGTCCCTGTCACTTGCCGTGAGTACCCGTCCTTCTACCCAGAGACTGTCCCTGTCACTTGCCGTGACTACCTGCCCTTCTACCCAGAGACTGTCCCTGTCACTGGCCGTGACTACCTGCCCTTCTACCCAGAGACTGTCCCTGTCACTTGCCGTGACTACCTGCCCGTCTTCCCTGGGAGCCACCTGCTTCCTTACAAGGACTGCCCCCTTGTATAGTTGCTCAGAGGTTCCGCCTCCCAGACCCGTTACATAAAGCTTCCTCCACAGAAATCACACTGATACTCTGTACTTCCCTGTCTTATTGGCAGCATACTTCTGACCAGGGGTTTCCACTTTATGCCCATTTGGTATTCTCGTATCAAGCACTTCAACTACACTACCATATCCATCTTCAAGCACCCCTAATATCTTGCAGTATCATCCTATTTCCAGCTCATCACACTTATCTCTCCACCCCCATGGGCCAGTAGATGCACATCCAGATCTGCTCTTCTGTGTGGTGTTACACAGAAAAGTCTGGAGACCTGCTATTTTTAGCTGTTTGCTAGACCTGGTCCTAATACACCAAGTTGGCAGAGAGCCATGAGTCACACAATATGGGCCCGCGAGCCACATGTGGCTCCCGAGCCACAGGTTGGGTACCCCTGCTCTAATTGCTATCTACTTTGGTTAGCCGATTGTATAACATTGCAGGGTACAAGAAAATCATTGCTCTTCTATGAAGCTCAGTCAGGGACTCACAAGGGGACCAAGATGACCATAGAAAGACCAAGATGGCAGCGAGAGGAGGCCTTCATTAGGCCTCTAAAACAGAAAAAACAAACAGGGCTCTCAGTAGTGCAGATGGGTTTTAGTACATAGTAAATTGAGAGGATAGAAATAAGTTGTCAGGTAGTGCACTCAACTTGTATAGTTGTGAGAACACTGGGAACAATCTATTACATTTTGTATTAGGTTGTCAGCTGTTGCTATCTCACTATGGTTGATCAGGCAAATCAGAGTAATATCAATCAGTGAAAAATTAAGTAATAAGGATATAATGGGAGTTATAGTTCTAGTGCTGATGATTAAAGAAGTGCACAGAAGAATCCAAAAAGTGCATATTTATTAAAATAAATGTCTACTTGTTGGACTTTACATCTGTGTCTATTTTAAACAGCAACTCTAGAACTACAACTCCCATTTTTTCCTATTTCCTCCATTTTTTACTGATTGATATTATGGTGATTCACCTGATCACTCATAGGAAGGTAGCAGCATCTAGCAATCAGAAATAAAATAAATGTCAGCTTTTTGGATCTAACTTCTGTACCGATGAAGTGACCGCGGGCAAGGCCGCGCGTTGGTATCCATGATCTGGCCCAGCAAGATCCCCACACACAGACTCTATCTTGATAACCGTATCTTTACTTGTATAAATTTTTAACACAGCAGAACACAATAAATGACAACCGTATATACTCACAGCAATAACGTGTACTTATAAGCTGACCCTCACTGTCCCTACTCACACGTTACCAGTCCTTTACTCCAGAAGGATGTGTCCCCCGTCGCAGGCCTGTCTGTCTTTGCAGGAAGGCGTCCCAGCCGAAGAAAAAAAAACAGGAACAACAAATTTCGCTGAAAGGAAGGAATACTTCGGCCTCTCGCCAGAGGTCCCGCTTACAGTCTCTCTGATCAGTATAGCAGCTCTTGTGGGTTCCCTTGTGTAGTCCACACTCCAGTAGTGGGGAGTGTAACAGCTGAATCCTTCAGCAGTGCGGAAGCTGGGGAAAGCTCTGAGGAAAAGATGTCAGATAACAGCAGCCACATTGAGAGTATCCTCTAAGGCACACACGAGGACCTGCACACCGTCCTGGTTCTTTTCACAGACTCTCTCAGACTCTCCGCGCGCTTTTTCCTGCTTCTCACTCTGGTCACGTGACTCTCTAGGGCGGGACACAGGAGACTCAGTCTTTTTCTCTGTCATCACACCCTGCGCAGGTGCAACCTCTGGCCACAAGGTGGCAACACCATCCTGCGTAATCATTTCTGTCACAGGCTCTATTTCAATTATCACAGAACAGCCAGAGTCTGCCAGCCCACTACACCTACACTCCACAACATTGAGACTGCAAAACCAAGAAGGAAAAGTCATCGAAATATAGAAATCACAGAATCGGTTATAATATGTAAATGATTAAAAATGGAAACAAAATTTTCAAGCCATCTCAGTTTATTCAGAATTGAGTATGGAAGTGCATTTTAATCAGCTCGTTGTTGGCTACACCGCACACTGTATCATTGGGTGGCTATGTCAGATCCTGTGCTGCTCCGGCTGGCCGCTCCGGTCCTGGTACTGGTGCACGGCGGTCCTGGTCAGGCCCGACCGGGGGCGCGTAACAGTCTTTGTCAATTGTGGGGCTAATAATAAAAGGTTTGTGATGCCATATGGGATGTTCGGCCTGGTATGGCCAGGCACTGATGAAGGCCCCAGAGAGTTAGGTGGTGATGAACAGTGCCAGATGATTAACCCTTCCCAACCAGGGCTGGCTCTCAAGGGATTTAGAGCAGGAATGGTGCAGCAGAGAATAATCAGCATTAGATGGGGCAATAAACAGTTTGTACCTTTTACTGAATTTTTGCAAACAGTTCCAGAAGATTCCAAGCAACTCACACACAGGGTTTTGGTGGGACCTTCAGGGTTCAGTTTCTCTGCTGTGATGCAATGTAGCCTTGCAGCTGCTAATCATATCTCTGGTAAAAGACTCCTTGGACCCCAGGGATCCAGGATAGACAGGTACTGGACTCGCGATCCCTTCCAGCAAGCAGGCAACTTGAATCCTGTGGAAAACACTTACTTTCTCTTGCAGCAGTTTTCCTGATTCTATGTGCTGCTGAGCTCCTGGGCAAAGCACTTTACTGCTCATTATATGAAGACCGAGCCAGTCTCTCAGTTTCACCACAGACTATGGAAGTCTCTGTGGCTCTGGGGACTGATTCCCTGCCTCATGTAGCTTGTCCTTGAAGAGAGCACGCTGCTTCTCTTCATCTGGATCTCCATGTTGCTACTTTTTTTCACATCTTCACTTCTCCACTCAATCACCTCCTCCTACCTGAGGGATCGTGCACACTTCCTGGTTCAGACAAAAGTGCACAATCCTCCAGTAAGGGATCGGGTACAACGTGTGGATGCAGTTTTCCCCAGCAGAATAACCAACCCTTACCATAGCTGGCAATACATATAAAAGTATATCACACATGCAGGCATTTTGTGGTGCTACAGACACGGGCACCACATCCCCCCCCCCAATGAAGAGTAGCATATCCTCGGGCTACTTAGCCAAGAGTCAGTCCACAATAAAACGAAATAGCATTAACCTGAACATACATAAACAGTTGAATTAATCTAGTCGTGGCTTACAGCCCAAAACCACTCCTGATCGTCCCCGAGTACAGCTGCGGGGCACACAGACCATAATATAGAATTCACTGCACTGGCTGTTTTGGATGGCTCCTTGACAAAGGCACGATGTACCGGGCTCCTTTCAGTTCGTAAATCTTTACAAGAGTTCTCATAGTGGAATAAAGTAATGGTTGCTGAAATCTCACATTAGTCCATATGGGCACATCTTCTTTTTCAACATTTTCAGTAACGTTACATAAAGCATAGTTCAACATAAATACAAAAGCAAATCTACTTATTGGTATTCCTTGCTCTATGAATCATTCCTATAGCGAGAAGGGGTCTGTACCTTTGTACTACGCTGTGATTTTCGCAAAATAGGAAGCCTAGGCAACTTAGGGATCATCATTAAAGGCTGGGGATTCTTCTTCCTTTGTCGTGCCCATGATGGGCGGGTACTGCTCATAGGGGGCTGCAACCTAAGCTCAGGCCAGCACCTGTACCAGACAGATTTTTGTGCTGTTTCCTTGTCAATATGCCCACAACGGGCGAAGCTATTGCCAGCCTCCGCACCACTCACTGATACCTTGTCGTCAGCGCTCAGCACCATCTTGGGACTTCTAAGGTCACCATCTTGGCCATTTCAAGGGTTTCTCCACTCTTTGTATGCAATGAATCTCAATGCTGTTGCAGGGTCTTTACTCAGCTGATACGTTTTCCAGTGGGATCCTGAGTAACTGGATCTCGAGCAGTGTGAGCTAGCAGTGCGAGCTAGCAGTGCTTCACCAACCGCGGGTTCCGACACTGCATGCACAGTCGATCACCAGAACTCCCTTGCTGCTGCAGGGACTTGAAACAAAACAATGGTTGCTTAGAAAAGTTAAGGTCCTTAGGCACACAAGATCCTGTTCTTGAAGCCAGGAAAGAGCCTATGCCGCTCCAGCTGCCCGCTGCACTAATGGTACTGGTGCACAGTGGTCCGAGTGCTGGTCAGGCCCGACCGGGGGCACGTGACAGTCTTTTTCATTTGTGGGGCTAATAATAAAATAATAAAAAGGTTTGTGACGCCAGTTGGGATGTTCAGCCTGGTATGGCGGGGCACAGATGAAGGCCCCTGGGATTTAGGTGGTGATTAACAGTGCCAGATGATTAATCCTTCCAAACCAGGGCTGGCTCCCAGGGGAGTTGGAACAGGAATGGTGCAGCAGAGAATAATCAGCATTAGATGGGGCAATAATCAGTTTGTACCTCTTACTGAATTTCTGCAAACAGTTCCAGAAGATTCCATACAACTCACACACAGGGTTTTTGTGGGACCTGCACGGTGAGGGTTCAGTTTCTCTGCTGTGATGTAGTGTAGTCTTCCTGCTGCTAATCATATCTCTGGTAAAAGACTCCTTGGACCCCAGGAATCCAGGCTTGACAGGAACTGGATCCATGATCCCTTCCAGCGAGCAGGCAGCTTGAATCCTGTGGAAAACACTTACTTTCTCTTGCAGAGGTGTTTCTGATTCTATGCGCTGCTGAGCTCCTGGGCAAAGCACTTTACTGCTCGTTATATGAACACCGAACCAGTCTCTCAGTTTCACCATGGACTCTGTAAGTCTCTGTGGCTCTAGGGACTGATACACTGCCTCATGTAGCTTGTCCTTGAAGAGATCACGTTGCTCCTTTTCATCCGGACCTCCATGTTGCTACTTCTCCTCACTAGTGATGTGTTAGTAGCGAAATATCCCACACAAAGAGCCGGCTCCCTGCTGTGACTGATGGGAGCCGGCACCCCAGTGAGAACCACTAACTTCTCTAAATCGCTCTCACTGGGCGTAAAATCGCAGTGTGGCACCCTGCTACCACAGGTACCACAGGACCCAAAAGGGTGCATGGATGGACTTCTCCACAAGAGGCCCTCAATACAAACAAACACCTCCACCCTTCCACCTCAGACCACCAAAGGGAGCCCTGTTAGGGATATATATATGGAGGGTGGAGTTAGGCAGTTAGAGAGTTCAGTTCAGACAGAGCAGAAAGTGGGAGAGCGTGCTGGCGCTGAGACCAGTGAAGGAGCAGCACGTCTGCTGCTGTGTTCTGAGGGCCCTGAGTGTGGCCGGAGGCAAAGAGGAGAGGAGAAAGGAGTTGAGGGGGCAGAGGAGCATCATAGGCTCACCCCAAGACACAAACCGGACACCGGGTCTGCGCCTACAGGGTCCTCTATACCCAGTAGGGCCTACCGGCTTACCAGGAGGCTTCCAGACCCCTGGTCATCCTGAAGCTACCAGCAATAACCGGACTAGGAACCACGAAGGCCCCGGCGTCCAGGGATAGTGGTTGCCAAAGAAAGGTCCTACTACCAAGCGGTCAGGTGAGAGAGCAACACAACACAGAAGCTAGGTCAAGTTTCAGGCTGGCTAGAAGCTTAGAGAGAGGGAGACACGGATCAGGAGGCCTTATACCCGCTCACTGGGGAGAAGTCCTGAAGTGCACCCTTCCTAGCAAGTACCCTGGACCATGCCTGCCGTTACACCAGTAAAGGTACTGAAGCGAATCTCCTGTCTCTGTCAATTACTCCTGCTGCGCCATCTCTTCTGCACTACAACACCCAGCATCACCATCTGCCCTAACACCTGCCCCGGGGGCCTGCTCCGCCTGTGGGGAGCAGAAACATCCCAGCTGCCATCCCATCACCCCCGGAGGTCTGCAGCAGCGCCAGTAACTATTACCGGGAACCACAGGTGGCGTCACAAGACAAACTGTATACTAAAACCCCTTTTTCAAGAGAGACCCCAGAGTACGGGCCCGGGAGCCGACTGCCGTGACATCCTAAACAAGGTAAAAGGCCCGGGTACCGAGTCCCCTATATCCCCCTGGGTGACACAGCAGTGTTCAGTGGTCGTAACTCTGCCCACCCGATCCAAACTTCGCCCACTCTTTGATTTAAGTGGCTAATTGCGAGTGGGCGGAGTTTCATCATGGGTGGGCAGAGTTTTGGCTGGATCAACCTCATCTTAAATATGTGTTCACCTACGGTGAAAACATATTTAATAGGGATCCATTTAGGATCCAAAAAATCCGGCTCTTTTTGGTGAGCGGAGCCAGAAGAGCCAGATCACCAAAAAGAGCCTGACTGCCCATCACTACTTCTCACATCTTCACTTCTCCACTCAAGCACCTCCTCCCACCTGAAGTATCGTGCACACTTCCTGGTTCAGACAAAAGTGCACAATCCTCCAGTAAGGGATCGGGTACAATGTGTGGATATAGTTTGCACCAGCAGAATAACCAACCCTCACCATAGCTGGCAATGCATATCTAAGTATATCACACATGCAGGCATTTTGTGGCGCTACAGACACGGGCACCACAATCCCACTCCTTATGGCTAGTTTAGGGAAGCATATTATTCGGACTGGTGATGTTTGAATAAAAGTCGTACAGTACACTGACCAGTGTATTTCAATAGGACTGTTCAGATGACAGTGTTTTCATAGGGACTGAGTGTGCATGTGAAAAAAATTGCAGTGTGAATTATTGTCTTCTGTATTTTGGATGAGATATGAGTATACAAGTCTGTGGGTGGGCAACAAATAAATAAATGCCATATGGATCATCCATATTGCATCTGATTTTTATGTATACATTGCCATTATTAAAGTTGGAAACTGTATGTGATAATGTACATTTTAAAATGTTAGTATATAAAGATGCATGGCAGATATATGCCACATTGATGTAAAATGCAGCTACACAGATGGCAATATGTATGAAAATTGTCCAAGTTTTTTGGGATATAAATTGGATGATTTTTTTTTTAGATATAAATTGGATGATTTTTTTTTATATGCTCCAGCCATAAGATGTAGTATACCAAAAAACTTGGCACTGCAAAATTGTAGTTGTAGTTGAAGCAAAGATTGATTTTATTTCCACAATCCAGTAAATCATCAAGTGAAGTTTCGCTTTAGCATAACAGATCTTTCTCATACAGATGGATTGCAAAATGTAGAAGAGAAGACGAAAAAATTACAGGCGCTGAGGAGATATATGACCAGCGTCACTTCAGAATGCACGTGTGGTCGATTGCTCTTTTGTGCCTGTTTTGTAAAGGAGGTCAGATAGAGCACAATGACTCTCCGTCTGCTTCATTAAAGGGGTGGTGTGAAATGAATGTTGATTTTCATCCTAAAAGTCTATCTATTAAATGTAATCTAATCGCTTTTCTAATATACTTTAATGAAAAAGTCTCTACTGTTCCCTTTCTAACTGCTTTATTTATTTATTAATACTTCTGGTTTGATGACATTTTGTTTGAGAATGTCCAGTGCATGCTAAGATACTTAAATGGGATGTAATCAGGTGGAAGGAGCTGCGGTAACTGCCATAGCCTCTGTCCCCACGCTGAAATCAGGCGTCATCAGTGACGTCCATTTCAGGTGCTGGGCTAGTCTATGCTCTACTAAGCATGTGGCCTTTGTTAATGTATGGTCAGTAGGATCTCCCTGTGTCATATTCCTTTTCAATGCACAGTGAAAATGCCCTCTTTTTCTGTTTCTAATGAGAAGTGCCGATCTGGTAAGGGAGCACACTGTCAGTGTGAATTGTAAAGCAGAGAACATAGTAAGCAGGGAGAGCAGAAACCAGCTATGCAAACAGACTGGGGGGCAGGGATGATCTCTGCTCTTCCTGCTCACCATGACATCTCCTTTACAATGCACACTGATGGTGCACTCTGTTGCCGGCTTGTCACTTCTCAATAGAGGCAGCGAGGGAGTGCACCGTCATTGTGCATTGAAAGAAATATTACACAATGAGCAGGGAGCTTCTACTGAGCATATGTTGGAAGTGACAACATATGCTCAGTAGAGCAGAGAACAGCCCACCCTTAAAATAAGCGTCACTGATGATGTTTGCTTCAGGATGGGGAAAGCATCTGCGGCAGTGACTGCAGCACCTTCCCCCTGATGATATCTCATTGAGTATCCCAGCATGCACTAAAGGTTCTCAAATGAAATGTAATCAAACTGGAAGTTAAAAAAAGCAGAGTCAAGAGGAAACAGCAAGGAGTTTTTAATTAATGTATATTACAAAATTATTAGATTATTACATTAAATAGATAGAAATTTGGGATTAAAGTCAACAATAGTTTCAGGCCACACCTTTAAAGTTAATGGCCTTAGATGTGAGACAAGAGTTTCTTATGCGTTTCAAACACTATGTCATACATTGTGTTTAAAATGTGTAAAGGTCACCTTTATTCCCTAATTAACTAGCAGCTTCCATATCTTACACATCCTTGATTTGGTCCTGCTATCATACATTTAAACCTATATATGCCTGTTTTCTACATATAATCTCTGCCTATGCCAATACTGGGCAGTATCAGATAGTGCAAAATTGAACATTTTCTAACTTTAAAGTTCTTGTTTTTCATTCATAGTTTCATCACTTGATAGATTTAAGATTGACGTAAGGTATACGTAAGTCCATCAAGTTCAACCTATACAGTGGCATGTAAAAGACTGGGCACCCCTGGTCAAAATTACTGTTATTGTGAACAGTTAAGAAAAGTAAAGATGAAATGATCGCCAAAAGGCCTAAAGTTAAAGATTATTCCTTTGTATTTTAGGCAAAAAAAAAAAAATATTGTAATTTTTTACATTTTAAAAATGACAAAAAGGAAAATGGGCCGATGCAAAAGTTTGAGCAACTTTGACCAAGGTTTCAGACGTTAATTAGACTGTTAGGGTTATGGCTTCACTATCATTGTTAAGAAACACCAGGTGATGCAAATCTTCCAGATTTATAAAAACGCAGCCTCCTGCAGCCTTGTGCCAAAAAACAGCAGCCATAGATTCTTCTAAGCAGCTGCCTAGCACTCTGAAAATGAAAATGATAGAGAAGCACAAAGCTGGAGAAAGCTATAAGAAGATAGCAAAGCGTTTCCAAGTTACCCTTTCCTTAGTTCGAGATGTAATTAAGAAATGACAGTTAACAGGAACAGTAGAGGTCAAGATAAGGTACGGAAGACCAAGCAAAATTTCAGTAAGAGCTGCTCATAGGATTGCTGGAAAGGCAAATCAGAACCCCCTCTTGACTGCAAAAATCCTTTAGAAAGATTTATCAGACTGTGGAGTTGGGGTACATTGTTCTACTGTTCAGAGACACCTGTACATGTACCTGTACCTGTGCCTTTCATGGAAGACTCATCAGAAGAAAGCTTTTCCTGCATCTTCACAATAAAATTCAGCGTCAGAAGTATGCAAAAGAACATATAAACAAGCCTGATGCATTTTGGAAACAAGTCCTGTGGACCGATGAGGTTAAAATAGAACTTTTTGGCCACAATGATCAAAGGTATGTGTGAAGAAAAAATGGCACAGAACTTAAGGAAAAGAACATCTCGCCAACCATTAAGCATTGGGTTGTGTTGCAGCCAATGACACAGGGAACATTTCACAGGTAGAGGGAAGAATGGATTCAATACAATTTCAACAAATTCTTGATGCAAACATAACTCCATCTGTAAAAAAGCTGAAGTTGAAAAGAGGATGGCTTCTACAAATGGATAATGATCCTAAATACACGTCAAATTCCACAATAAACTACCTCAAAAGAAGCAAGCTGATGGTTTTACAATGGCCCTCTCAGTCCCCTGATCTGAACTTCATTGAAAATCTGTGGCTAGACCTCAAAATAGCAGTGCATGCAAGATGACTCTGGAATCTCACAGAACTGGAAGAATTCTACAAGGAAGAATGGATGAAAATCCCTCCAACAAAAACTGAAAGCTGAAAGACTCTTGGCTGGGTACAAAAAGTCTTTACAAGCTGTGATACTTTGAAAAGGGACACTACTGGGTGCTAATCATGCAGGGTGTCAAAACTTTTGCATCTGCCCATTTTCTTTTTTGTAATTTTTAAAATGTAATAGAGGAAAAAAAAATATATATATATACACATGTGTGTTTATATATATATATATATATATATATATATATATATATATATATATATATCTATATATATATAGATATATAGATATATATATCTATATATGTATGTGTATATATATATATATATATATATATATATATATATATATATATATATATATATATATATATATATATATATATATATATATAGCTCAAAAAAATAAAGGGAACACTTAAAGAACAGAATATAACTCCAAGTAAATCAAACTTCTGTGAAATCAAACTGTCCACTTAGGAAGCAACACTGATTGACAATCAATTTCACATGCTGTTGTGCAAATGGAATAGACAATAGATATAAATTATTGGCAATTATCAAGACACACTCTACAACCCACAGAAGTTGCTCAGGTAGTGCAGCTCATCTAGGATGGCACATCAATGCGAGCTAGGCAAGAAGGTTTGCTGTGTCTGTCAGCGTAGTGTCCAAAGGCTGGAGGGGCTACCAGGAGACAGGCCAGTACACCAGGAGATGTGGAGGGGGCCGTAGGAGGGCAAAAACCCAGCAGCAGGACCGCTACCTCCGCCTTTTTGAAAGGAGGAACAGGAGGAGCACTGCCAGAGCCCTGCAAAATGACCTCCAGCAGGCCACAAATGTGCATGTGTCTGCACAAATGGTTAGAAACCAACTCCATGAGGGTGGTATGAGGGCCCGATGTCCACAGATGGGGGATGTGGTCACAGCCCAACACTGTGCAGGATGCTTGGCATTTGCCACAAAACACCAGGATTGGCAAAGTCGCCACTGGCGCCCTGTGCTCTTCACAGATGAAAGCAGGTTAACACTGAGCACATGTGACCGACGTGACAGAGTCTTGAGACGCCATGGAGAGCGATCTGCTGCCTGCAACGTCCTTCAGCATGACCGGTTTGGCAGTGGGTTAGTAATGGTGTGGGGTGGCATTTCTTTGGAGGGCCGCACAGCCCTCCATGTGGTCGCCAGAGGTAGCCTGACTGCCATTAGGTACCGATATGAGATCCTCAGACCCATCGTGAGACCACATGCTGGTGCGGTTGGCCCTGGGTTCCTCCTAATGTAGGACAATGCCAGACCTCATGTGGCTGGAGTGTGTCAGCAGTTCCTGCAAGATGAAGGCATTAAAGCTATGGACTGGCCCGCCCGTTCCCCAGACCTGAATCCGATTGAGCACATCTGGGACATCTTGTCTCGCTCCATCCACCAACGTCACGTTGCACCACAGACTGTCCAGGAGTTGGCGGATGCTTTAGTCCAGGTCTGGGAGGAGATCCCACAGGAGACCATCCACAACCTCATCCGGAGCATGCCCAGGCGTTGTAGGGAGGTCATACAGGCATGTGGAGGCCACACACAATACTGAGCCTCATTTTGACTTGTTTTAAGGACATTACATCAAAGTTGGATCAGTCTGTAGTGTGTTTTTCCACTTTAATTTTGGGGGTGACTCCAAATCCAGGCCTCCATTGGTTAATAAATTTGATTTCCATTGATGATTTTTTGTGTGATTTTGTTGTTAGCACATTCAACTTTATACAGAACAAAGTATTCAATGAGAATATTTCATTCATTCAGATCTAGGATGTGTTATTTGAGTGTTCCCTTTATTTTTTTGAGCAGTATATATATATAATTTTTTTTCCTAAAATCCAAAGGAAATGTGTCATCTTTAACTTTAGACCTTGTAGAGAACATTTCATCTTCAACTTGGTTAACTGTTCACAATAACAGTAATTTTGACCAGGGGTGTCCAAACTATTATATGCCACTGTAGCCTAACATGTTGATCCAGAGGAAGGCAAAAACCCCACAGGGCAGACATTAATAGCTCCCAATTATTGGAAAAACTCCTTCCTCACTCCATACGGCAATCAGTCTAGCTCTTTGTAGCAGCGCCCCATCATATAATCTAGTACCCATAACCTGTAATATTATATTTATCAAGAAAGGCATCCAGACCCTTCTTGAATTTTAGTAGTGAATAAATCATTACAACATTATGTGGCGGAAAGTTTCATAATCTCACTGCTCTTATAGTAAAAAATCTATAAAATTTTATGCAAATTGAATTGGCCATTCCTATACCTGTAAGTTCACTGTTGCTGTTGTTTCTCTGATAAAAGATTAAAAATAGAAGAGTCACTTTGTAAATTTTACCTTTGTTTCAGTCCTGTGAAAAACTCCAGCCAGATCTTCCATTCACTGCGCCATATGACTCCTGGCGATGAGGGGGCTCTGGGGCCTAGTGAACAGAAGACACAGCCATAAGTAGAGTGAAGATAGAAGAGCTGATCAGATAACCAGTGGTGGCGGAACAGGTACTGGGAGGGCCAAGGAAAGGAAAGTATAAGATTATTTTTAACCCACTCCCGGCTCTATATAATCCATCAAAATAGGAACGGATCCAGATTTTTTACACTATGTAGCAGCATATTGTAGAAGTTTTCTGCTCAGGATGTTAAGTATAAAGTAGAAGTTTCTAAAAGCAAGCCTCTAATCAATTTATTATTGTGTGATCTTCAATGTAAGATTCCATAAATGATAATGATACTAATATATACAGTGGTGGAAATAAGTATTTGATCCCTTGCTGTTTTTGTAAGTTTGCCCACTGACAAAGACATGAACAGTCTATAATTTTAAGGGTAGGTTAATTTTAACATTGAGAGATAGAATATTTAAAAAAAATCAAGAAAATAACATTGTATAAATTAGATAACTTTATTTGCATTTTGCAGTGAGAAATAAGTATTTGATCCCTCTGGCAAACAAGGCAAACAACACTTAATACTTTGTGGCAAAACCCTTGTTGGCAAGCACAGCAGTCAGACGTTTTTTGTAGTTGATGATGAGGTTTGGGCACATGTCGGGAGGAATTTTGGTCCACTTCTCTTTGCAGATCATCTCTAAATCATTAAGATTTTGAGGCTGTCGCTTGACTCCCTCCATAAGTTTTCTATGGGATTAAGGTCTGGAGACTGGCTAGGCCACTCCATGACCTTACTGTGCTTCTTTTTGAGCCAATCCTTTGTTGCCTTGGTTGTATGTTTTGGGTCATTGTCTTGCTGTAAGACCCAGCCACAACCCATCTTCAATGCTCTGACTGAGGGAAGGAGGTTGTTGGCCAAAATCTCGCGATACATGACCCCATCCATCTTCCCTTCAGTACGGTGCAGTCGTCATGTCCCCTTTGCAGAAAAGAACCCCCAAAGTATAATGTTTCCCCCACCATGCTTCACTGTTGGGACGATGTTCTTAGGGATGTACTCATCCTTCTTCTTCCTCCAAACACGGCGAGTTGAGTTAATGCCAAAGAGCTCAATTTTTTGTCTCATCTGACCACAGCACCTTCTCCCAATAACTCACAGAATCATCTAGGTGTTCATTGGCAAACTTCAGATGGGTCTGCACATGTGCCTTCTTGAGCAGGGGGACCTTGCTGGCACTTCAGGATTTTAAACCTTTAAGGCGTAATATGTTACCAATGGTTTTCTTGGTGACCCAGCTGCCTTGAGATCATTAACAAGTTCCCCCTGTGTAGTTTTAGGCTTATCTCTGACCTTCCTCATGATCAAGGATACCCCATGAGGTGAGATTTTGCATGGTGCTCCAGATCGATGTCGATTGACCGTCATTTTGTATTTCTTCCATTTTCTTACTATTGCACCAACACTTGTCTCCTTCTCACCCAGTGTCTTACTTATGGTTCTGTAGCCCATTCCAGCTTTATGCAGGTCTATAATTTTTTCCCAGACATCATTAGAAAGCTCTATGGTCTTGCCCATGTTGTAGACGTTAGAGTCTGACTGATTAATTGAGTTTGTGGACAGGAGTCTTTTATACAGGTGACTATGTAAGACAGCTGTGTTTAATGCAGGTAACGAGTTGATTAGGAGCGTCCAACTGGTCTGTAGGAGCCAGAACTCAATGTTTTGTAGGGGATCAAATACTTATTTCTCACTGTAAAATGCAAAAAAAAAAAAATCGAATTTACACAATGTGATTTTCTTGATTTTTTGGGGGGGGATATTCTATCTCTCAATGTTAAAATTAACCTACCCTTAAAATTATAGACTGTTAATGTCTTTGTCAGTGGGCAAACTTACAAAAACAGCAAGGGATCAAATACTTATTTCCCCCACCGTACTATACCCTATGCAATAAGAAATCCAATATATAGTGCCCATTGAAATTAATGTTACCCAATATGGTTCCCCCAGACAATAATTCTATATGCCCTCTGAAATGAATAATATATACACTGTACCTACTGAGGCAAAATAATAGTCAATGTGCCCTCAGGAAATAAATTATTAGACACATTGTGACTTCTGAAGTAAATAATCTATACACTATGCTCCCTATAATTATTACATTTTATTCGGTTATTAACAGACTGGATTGTCGCTAGGACAATCCAGCCTGTTCACAACAGAATGAATAAACGTAGGCACAATATTCGGACTGGTCTCCTTAATCACCGCCTCTCTAGGCATTTTTTAATCGAACATCACAAAGATCCTAGCCATCTGAAATTAATACTACTTGAACAAATACCTGAGAATATTCCAAATTGATTCCAAAGATTAATAAATACTGAATCCTTTTGGATATTCAAACTCTCAACTCTGGCACCTGAAGGACTGAATGGGAGTATCGAAAATACAAGATATGCGGAGCGGCTTTGGAAGAAAACACATTCTCAAGATGACTTCACTGCATTCAAACAAGCAACACTCGCATTCAAATCAGCACTCACCTCACCTAAACTGGCCTACTTCACCAGGGGTGGATTAAGAGTAGTAAGGGCCCTGGGCAGTTTAGAAGGCGCGGGCCCCCCCCACACACACACACCTGATTTATCACGTGACATGTCACATGATCCCCTGTGATAGATCATGTGATAGTTCACGTGAAATTAATTTGGCACAATATTAATTATAATATTATCTTTTAGGCTGTGTGCCCACTATGTGTTTTTTAAGCGTTTCCGCAGCGGTAATTCCGCTGCAGAAACGCTTAAAAAACGCTTGGTAGAAGGCCTGCCATGTTCCCCAATGATAATCCGCATGTGCTGTGTACATGCTGCGGAAATTTCCGCTGGGGATTATCATTGGGGAAAAATCCGCAGCATTACCAATTATTTTGCGGAAGCGCGGCGTTTTCGCCGCCATTGACTTGCTTTAGAACGCATGGAATCCGCATCCCTGCATCTGTAGATGCGGAATCCATGCGTTTCAATGTGCAGATGGTACCCGGGTATGGAGGACAGGAGACTCTCCTCCGAACCCGGGTACCATAGAACCTGTAAAAAAAGAATAAAATAAAAAATAAATATTATACTTACCTTCTGATGGCCCCCGGTGTCTTTATCCGATGCGTCCTGGCTTGCCGGCAGCTCGCGATTGTCTGAAAAGGACCTGCCGTGACGTCATTTAGTCATGTGACGGGTCACGCGACCGCTGACGTTTGCAGGCCATCAGAAGGTAAGTATATATTTTTTATTTTTAACCATTCTTTTACGGTCACACTATATAAATCCATGCTGGTTGCATGGATTTATATAGTGTAACCAAGTTGTCAAGCACTTTCCAAGTGATGCAAAAATCGCTTGGAAAGCGCTTGTCAACCCGCATGCGGAAATGCAAGTGAAGAACGCTTCACATCCGCATGCCCCTGGCAGGAAAACGCATATACAATCCGCATGTAAAATCCGCATGTAAAATCCGCATGCGTTTTTTCTGCCAGGGAGATGCAGAAAAGCTCAAAAAAAATCCGGAACATTTCTGTATCGTGGGCACATAGCCTTACATTAATTGTATGACTCAATATTGAGCACACGTAGCCATCTATACACAGCAGGAGGCTGCACGGTGCCATCTATACACAGCGGGAGGCCGCACGTAGCCATCTATACACAGCGGGAGGCCGCACGTAGCCATTTATACACAACGGGAGGCCGCACGTAGCCATCTATACACAGCGGAAGGCCGCACGGCGCCATCTATATACAGCAGGAGGCCGCACAGCGCCATCTATACACAGCGGGAGGCCGCACAGCGCCCCCCCAGAGACAGCAGGAGGCCGCACGGCGCCATCTATACTCAGCAGGAGGCCGCACGTAGCCATCTATACATAGCAGGAGGCCGCACGGCGCCATCTATACACAGCAGGAGGCCGCACGGCGCCATCTATACTCAGCAGGGGACTGCACGGCACCATCTATACTCAGCAGGGGGCCGCACGGCGCCATCTATACACAGCAGGGGACCACACGGCACCATCTATACACAGCAGAGGGCCGCACGGCGCCATCTATACACAGCAGGAGGCCGCACGGCACCATCTATACACAGCAGGAGGCCGCACAGCGCCATCTATACACAGCAGGGGGCCGCACAGTGCCATCTATACACAGCAGAGGGCCGCACGGCGCCATCTATACACAGCAGAGGGCCGCATGGCGCCATCTATACACAGCAGGAGGCCGCACGGCGCCATCTATACATAGTGGGAGGCCGCACGGCGCCCCCCCCAGAGACAGCAGGAGGCCGCACGGCACCAACTATACTCAGCAGGAGGCCGCACGCAGTTACGCATGCAGTCACGCACACACACAAACATACAGACATATACATACACGCATAAACACATTTGAAACACAAAAATACATATAAACAGACATCACACAATGATATCTGCCTACACACACACACACACACATACACACACACACACACACACACACACACACACACACACACACACACATACATACATACATACATACATACATACATACATACATACATACATACATACATACATACATACATACACATACACACACTCAGACTTACCATCCCCCGGCTCCATTCCTCCTGCCTGCTCTGACTTCTCCGTTGCAGCAGTGCAGGCCGGGCGCGCACTGCGTGACGTCACAGCTAAGAGACACGGCCGCGCACAGGGCCGTGTCTCCTAGCAGTGACGCGGCCGGGCTAGCACAGGGAAGTTAACTGCTGCAGTGCTGGCCTGGCCGATGAAGAAGTAGCGGCCGTTCGCCGCTGCTGGGGGAGCGGTCCGGGGCCCCCCTCCCGCCACTGCTACCGGTATGTGCCGCGGCGGCCCGCACATATAATGAGGGCAATCCGGCATTAGACACCCCGCCCGGAGCCGCGGGCCCCCTGCAGGCTCGGGGCCCCGGGCGGTAGCCCGGATTGCCCTCATTATAATCCACCTATGTACTTCACAACCCTCAATATCTTCCCTATCCTACAACCTCAAACAGCTATTCAACACTTTGAACTCTCTCCTCTGCCCTCCACTGCGCCCTCCGACCTACGTCATCTCTGCTGAAGAGTTTGCCACACACTTCAAAAACAAGATTGACCAAACACGGCAAGTCTTTACTGCCCAATCACCACAACCCCTTTGTTTTCCACACCATTGCCCTTATCCCATAACCTTCCTTCCTAACATCATGGAAAGAGACCTTACTCGTCTCCTCTCCAAATCACACCTCACCACTTGTACACTCAACCGCATCCCATTCCACCTCCTCCCCAACCTCACCCCCACACTCATCCCATCCCTAACCCATCTTTTCAACCTATCACTAACTTCTGGTACTTTCCCCGCTGCCTTCAAACATGTCACACTCACGCCCATCCTCAAAAAGCCATCCCTCGACCCAACCGCCTTGTCCAGCTATCGCCCCATATCGCTGCTCCCATTTGCCTCCAAACTCCTTGAGCAACACGTTCATGCTGAACTTTCCTCCCACTTCTCATCTAACTCTCTCTTCGACAACTGACAATCTGGCTTCCGCCCCCACCATTCCACCGAAACAGAGGCCTAAAACTTGCCCAAATTGATGGGAACAGTGCTCAAATGACATAGGAACAGCATGGGGAATACCCCTGGAAGAATTTCTGACTCCCAGGTCACTGCTGTCAACAACATTGTCACAGGTATTACGCCACTTTTACAGACTCACAATAAAACATACAAAAACGAAACCAAAATGGATTTTCCTGGGAAATATGTTAAGGAACATCCTTTACAGGGTAATGACTTGTATATAAGGCAAAATAAATAACCAAAAACAAAAATACTCCTCCACACCTTGGGCTATGTTCACATGTAGCGTTTTTGTTGCATTTTTGCACTTTTGCATTGCTTTCAACTGTGACAAATGCATTCACTGGGAAATGTAATTTTAACATTTTACAACCTTATCTGGCCATGTGGCGTTTGAGACATGATCAGACACATCCTGTTTCATTTATGAAGGAGGGACTCTGAAAGTCACAAAGCCTATTTTTATAGGGCCATCAGGCGGCCTTTACTATTCTTAAAGGGCCAGCAGTCGGCCCTCGTTTATTCTTAGAGAGCCATCAGCCGGCTATGCTTTGTTTTTTCCATTACTAAAGAGTGGGTCTCCTATACTGTTTTTGCTTATCCAGTGAGTGGCAGGTCTGCCCAAAATTTGGACGCACCCCAATACCCCTTTGAAAATTTGGACGCACCCCAATACCCCTTTGAAGAAACTTAGAGGAGGGCCTACTGAAAACAATGTTCCCATTATTAGGAAGTGGGTCTCCCATTGTGTTTGCCTATGCAGTGAATGCAAGGGTTGCTAAAAAATTGGAGGCATTCCAATGTCCCTTGGAAAAGACGTGGAGGTCAGAGGGCATCCTGAAAATAATGTTCCCATTATTAGGAAGTGGGTCTCTCATAGTGTTGGCATATGCAGTGAATGCAAGGGCTGCCAAAAATTGGGAGCAACTCCAATGCACCTTGGAAAAGAACGTGGCGGAGGACCTCATAAAAAAATGTTCCCATTATTAGGAAGTGGGTCTCCCATAGTGTTGGCCTATGCTGCTAATGCAAGGGCTGCCAAAAATTGGGAGACACTCCAATGCACCTTGGAAAAGACGTGGAAGAGGACCTCATAAAAAAATGTTCCCATTAGAGAGGAGCGGGTCTCCTACACTTGTAATGCCCATGCACTAAGTGTATGGGCTAACAAAATTTACCCCTGGGGGGTATACATGAACATACTGTATAAACATTTTTTTTACGGCCATCATAAACACTATTTAAAAAAATTATGTGGGTGTTGCATCACGGACCACGGTCACCCTGGTGATATGGTGGTGGAGGATGAGGACGAGGAGAAGGAGGAGGACAAAAGCCAAAATCAGGAAGCGTATACCCATGTGTGGAAATGTGTGAAAAGGTGCATGGGAATACACCTCCCAAAAAAAGACACTGGATTTGAGTTTATGTTACGCTGCTATCAGTCATTGAGTCAGTCTGTCAGCATTTTCAGTTGACAGGCAGATGCGCTTATCTGTTATAATTGCACCACCGGCACAAAAAACCCGCTCTGATAAAATGCTAGCGGATGGGCAGGCCAGGACCTCCAAGGCATAGAGAGCCAGTTCATTCCACAAGTCAGGCTTGGATACCCAATAATTAAAAGGCACAGAGGAATCACGGAGGACGTTGGTACGGTCGGCAAGGAACTCCCTCAGCATCTTCCCAAACTTTTCACTCCTTGTGAGAGTACCCCGCGCCTCAGGGCCTGTGCGATGGGAGGGTCTGAGAAAACTCTCCCAGAACTTTGACAGTGTTCCTCTGCCTCTGCTGGATTGGAGTTGTCTCTCTCGGCTGTACTCCTTGGTTGTCCAACAAACTGTGACCTCTGCCTCCAGCGTTTTCAGATGGGAATTTTTTTAGTAGTTCTGCAACAAGGGCCTTCTGTTACTGCCCCATTTTTGTAGACCTGTCCGCCTCAGGAATAAGAGATATAAAGTTCTCTAGCGTGGGTCTAGAAGTGTCACCAACCAGTAATGACTGTCACCCAAAATTTTGAGAATGTGAGGGTCACGGGAAAGGCAGCGTAACATAAACTCAGCCATGCGTGCCAGACTGCTAACAGGCAAGACTTCCGTGTCCTCACCAAGAGGACGACTGACCATGCTCTCCTCCTACTCCTCCTCTCTGTCCTCAGGCCATCCACGCTGAACAGACGGTATGACACTTGTGGAGGTAGTATCGTCTATAGTGCATGAAACTAGCTCCTGTTCTTCCTCCTCCTCTTCCTCATTGTCAACCAATCCACATTGGGATGAGATGAGGCTGGGCTGTGTGTAATCACACTGTATGGTTCCTTGCTCCATCTCATCGTGCTCCACCTGCAATGCATCCTCTTTGATTGTGAGCAGAGAGTCTTTCAGAAGACAGAGAAGAAGGATGGTGACGCTAATTATGGCGTCATCGCCGCTCACCATCTTGGTGGAGTCCTCAAAGTTTTTGAGGATGGTACAGATGTCTGACATCCATTTCCACTCCTGAGGTCTTATGTGTGGAGTCTGAACTGAATACCGACAGCCTTGTTGATGCAGGTAGTCAACAACTCCCCTCTTTTGCTTCTTCTACAAATCCTTCCCAACATCTGCAGTGTAGAGTTCCAATGCGTGGGGACATCACACACCAGTCTGTGAGCCAGAAGCTGCAAACGCTGCTGAAGCACGGCAAAGGCGGCGGAAGCTGTAGCTGATTTTCTAAAGTGGGTACACAGGCAGCGTACTTTGACAAGCAGATCTGGCAGTTCCGGGTAGCTTTTGAGCAACCACTGAACCATAAGGTTAAACACATGGGCCAGGCATGGTACATATGTGAGCTTGCCTCACCTCAGAGCCGCCACCAGGTTCCGGCCATGTCACACACGATCATGCCTGGCTGTAGGTTCAGTGGTGTCAGCCACAGATCTGCCTGCTGTTTCAGAGCTGTCCACAACTCTTCAGTATTGTGCGGTTTTTCACTTAAGCATATTAGCTTCATCACAGAGTGTTGCCGCTTGGCCGAGGCAGTGCTGCAGTGCTTCCAGCTTGTGACTGATGTGGTCATTTCGGAGATGAAGGTTGAAGAGGAGGAGGAGGCTGAGGAGGATGAGGTGCAGGAGCTGTAGACTGTGGGGGCAACCCTGATTGACCCAGGGCCCGCAATCCTTGGTGTCGGGAGGATGTGTTCCGTCCCAAAGTCCGACTGGGTCCTGGCTTCCACTATGTTAACCTAGTGTGCCATCAGCGAGATGTACCATCCCTGCCCACAAGCACTTGTCCACATGTCTGTGGTTAGGTGGACTTTCCCTGTAACTGCATTGTTGAGGGCACGGCTAACATTGTGGGACATGTGCCTGTGTAATGCGGGGATGGCACACAGGGAAAAATAGTGGCGGCTGGGGAGCGAGTACCGAGGGACGGCCGCCGCCATCAGGTTGTGGAAAGCTTCCTTCTCCACGAGCCTAAAAGGCAACATTTAGAGCGCAAGCCGTCCTGAAATGTGGGAATTTAGTAGTGTGGCCTGTGGGGCGCTGACTGCATATTTGCACTTGCGTTCCAAGGGCTGGGGTAAGGACAACTGAACGCTGCTCTGGGACAAGGATGTGCTTGCTGATGGTTCTAGTTGAGAGTGTGCAATGACAGGTGCAGGGCAGGAAGCATCTTCGCATGCACTATGGACAGGGGATTGGCTAGCACGCACAACAGCGGAAGAAGCAGTGGTGTCACCCACAGACACTGTTCCTGGTCCCTGGGGTTCGGCCCACAAAGTCGGGTGCTTTGCTGCCATGTGCCTGATCATGCTGGTGGTGGTCAGGCTGGTAGTTTTGCTACCCCTGCTGATGCTGGCCTGGCAGGTGGTGCAAATGGCCTTTTTGGGGTTATCAGCAGAGTCTTTAAAAAACAACCAGACTCGGGAAGACCTAACAGTTGTACTGGCGAAGTCCGTCATGTTGGTGTTACTGGGAACGGTTGCCTGCCTTCTGTCTGCAGCCACCACACTGCTTCTTCCTGCTTGTTGGGGTGCTCTGCCTCCCTCCCACGGTGTGCTGCTGTCCTCGCTCTGCATGTCCTCCTGCCAGGTTGGGTCAGTTACTATATTATCCACCACCTCGTCTTCCACTTCCGCACCCTGGACCTCCTCCTGACTTTCTGGCAATTGTGTCTCATCATCATCCACCTCTTGTGACACTTTCCTAGCGTCACCTTCGTATGACCGTGGCTGCTCAAACATTTGGGCATCGCTGCATGCGATCTCCTCTTGCCCGACTTCACGTGGACCTGGCGAGAGGCCCAAATCTATAAATGGAAAAGTGAACAGCTCTTCGGAGTGTCCAAGTGTGGGATCAGTTGTCTCTGGGCACTCGGCATGATGGAAGGAAGGAGGATCAGGGTGAGGAGTATGCGGTCCCGACTCACGGCTACTGAGACTTGACCGTGTGGAAGACAGGGAGGTGGTGGTGGTGGCTAAGTGACTGGAAGCATTATCTGGTATCCAACCAATAACCTTTTCACACTGCTCTGTGTTCAATTGTGGTGTTCTGCGGTCCCCTATTAATTGGGACAGAAAGGTCGAGCGAGAAGTTGTGGGTGTTTGTTGTGGCTCAATTTCAGATTGCTTCGGCCTCTGCATGTACCATCACCATGACGTCCAGTTCCCCGTCCCTTGCCATGTGCCTTGCCCATTGTAAATGGAGGACAATATCTTCCACGCTCATTACAATTGGCTGAATTTGGAGCGAACTTATATGTGATCTGTGTGACGGACAAACCACAGTTTTAAATAGCTGGCCTGTAGGTAACTATTTTTAACAGCGCCGACCTTGTGTCAATCAGTTCATTGACACACTGCAACAAAATTTAAATGGAGGCCAGAAATTGCAATATTTTCAGGCCAATTATACAGTGGTGGCCAAAAGTATTGGCACCCCTGCAATTCTGTCAGATAATACTCAGTTTCTTCCTGAAAATGATTGCAATCACAAATTCTTTGGTATTATTATCTTCATTTAATTTGTCTTCAATGAAAAAACGCAAAAAGAATTGTCCTAAAGCCAAATTGGATACAATTCCACACCAAACCTAAAAAGGGGGTGGACAAAAGTATTGGCACTGTTTGAAAAATCATGTGATGCTTCTCTAATTCGTGTAATTAACAGCACCTGTAACTTACCTGTGGCACCTAACAGGTGTTGGCAATAACTAAATCACACTTGCAGCCAGTTAACATGGATTAAAGTTGACTCAACCTCTGTCCTGTGTCCTTGCGTGTACCACATTGAGCAGGAGAAAAGAAAGAAGACCAAAGAACTGTCTGAGGACTTGAGAAACCAAATTGTGAGGAAGCATGAGCAATCTCAAGGCTACAAGTCCATCTCCAAAGACCTGAATGTTCCTGTGTCTTCCGTGCGCAGTGTCATCAAGAAGTTTAAAGCCCATGGCACTGTGGCTAACCTCCCTAGATGTGGACAGAAAAGAAAAATTGACGAGAGATTTCAACGCAAGATTGTGCGGATGGTGGATAAAGAACCTCGACTAACATCCAAACAAGTTCAAGCTGCACTGCAGTCCGAGGGTACAACAGTGTCAACCCGTACTATCCGTCGGCGTCTGAATGAAAAGGGACTGTATGGTAGGATACCCAGGAAGACCCCACTTCTTACCCCGAGACATAAAAAAGCCAGGCTGGAGTTTGCCAAAACTTACCTGAGAAAGCCTAAAACGTTTTGGAAGAATGTTCTCTGGTCAGATGAGACAAAAGTAGAGCTTTTTGGCAAAAAGCATCAACATATAGTGTACAGGAAAAAAAAAGAGGCATTCAAAGAAAAGAACACGGTCCCTACAGTCAAACATGGCAGAGATTCCCTGATGTTTTAGGGTTGCTTTGCTGCCTCTGGCACTGGACTGCTTGACCGTGTGCATGGCATTATGAAGTCTGAGGACTACCAACAAATTTTGCAGCATAATGTAGGGCCCAGTGTGAGAAAGCTGGGTCTCCCTCAGAGGTCATGGGTCTTCCAGCAGGACAATGACCCAAAACACACTTCCAAAAGCACTATAAAATGGTTTGAGAGAAAGCACTGGAGACTTCTAAGGTGGCCAGCAATGAGTCCAGACCTGAATCCCATAGAACACCTGTGGAGAGATCTCAAAATGGCAGTTTGGAGAAGGCAGCCTTCAAATATCAGGGACCTGGAGCAGTTTGCCAAAGAAGAATGGTCTACAATTCCAGCAGAGCATTGTAAGAAACTCATTGATGGTTACCGGAAGCGGTTGTTCGCAGTTATTTTGGTTAAAGGTTGTGCAACCAAGTATTAGGCTGAGGGTGCCAATACTTTTGTCTGGCCCATTTTTGGAGTTTTGTGTGAAATGATCAATGATTTTATTTTTGCTTCATTCTCTTTTGTGTTTTTTCCTTGCAAGCAAATTAAATGAAGGTAATAATACCAAAGAATTTGTGATTGTAATCATTTTCAGGAAGTATTATCTGACAGAATTGCAGGGGTGCCAATACTTTTGGCCACCACTGTATATCATCCGTGTGACAGACAAACCACGTTTTAAATAGCTGGCCTGTAGGTAACTATTTTTAACAGGGCTGACCTTGTGTCAATCAGTTCACTGACACATTGAAGCAAAATTTCAATGGAGGCCAAAAATGGCAATATTTTCAGCGCAATTATATATGATCTGTGTGACAGACAAACTACAGTTTTAAATAGCTGGCCTGTAGGTAACTATTTTTAACAGCAAACTGGTGTCAATAACTTCACTGACACACTGCAACAAAATTTCAATGGAGGCCAGAAATGGCAATATTTTCAGCGCAAATATATGTGATCCGTGTGACGGACAAACCACAGTTTTAAATAGCTGGCCTGTAGGTAACTATTTTTAACAGGGCTGACCTTGTGTCAATCAGTTCACTGACACATTGAAGCAAAATTTCAATGGAGGCCAGAAATGGCAATATATTCAGCGCAATTATATATGATCCGTGTGACGGACAAACCACAGTTTTAAATAGCTGGCCTGTAGGTAACTATTTTTAACAGGGCTGACCTTGTGTCAATCAGTTCACTGACACATTGAAGCAAAATTTCAATGGAGGCCAGAAATGGCAATATATTCAGCGCAATTATATATGATCCGTGTGACGGACAAACCACAGTTTTAAATAGCTGGATTTTTAGCGCTGTAATATGGAAAGGACCTGGCTGTATTCAGCACTGCCAACAAACAAATGGTGCAGATAAACGGTGTTCTCTGGATTGCTTTTTAAGCAAATAATCAGGATTAAGATAAAAAAAAAAATATTCCTGGCCCCTGATACCTGGGCCTATTTCTACAAATATCTGTAAAAGCACCAGCAGACAGAACTGGAATGGTCCCTCTTACTATGTGCACTGCAGTCTGCTATATACCCTGCCTGCCTGCCTAGCACTGATATCTCTGCAGCTGGATTAGTCCTCAGAAGGACTGTTAGTTGAGATGGATATGTGTGTCTAATATAGTTTGGTATACCTACACTAACTAGAAACAAGCAAATCTCTCCCTTGCTCAGCAGCATCTCTCCCTACACTGTCTGATTCCGGAGTGACTGTGACGAGCATGGCGGCCCCAGGTCTGATATAGACCTGATGATGCTCTGCGGCCAGCCAATCACTGTAATGCCACAACCAACATGGCTGCGGCATTACAGTGTGTGGAAGACAATCCCTGCATGTTGATTGGCGCTCTAAAGAGCGCCAAACATGCAGGGAGGGGACCCGAGCTCCCTCCGAGCAACTCCAGAAATACTCGGCTAGCGCCGAGCATTTTGAACAGTGAGATGCTCGGGCGAGCACCGAGCAGTAGTGAGCATGCTTGCTCATCACTAGTGCTGATTTTCCTTACAGAATTGCATTAGATATGCAACATTTGTAAGTAAAAAGCGCACATGGTTTTAATGCATTACCGCTGCAGAATCGCACTAAAAATACATGTAATTCACACGAATGTTTTAATAAACTTTTGGCAATAAAGCCAAATACCAGGAAGTTTTTTAAACACAGTAGCTTTATCTAAAACATAATGTACCAAAAAGGCAAAAACCGCATTGGGTACTGCAACTTAATTTAGCTAATAGGAGCAGAAATGTTGCAGAAAATCTGCAACATCAAAAACTCATCAAATACTCATTGTGGGAACTTGGCCTGAAGTCTGATTGTTGACATTTTCTTGAATGAGAAAATGGAAATAGAAATAATCAATGCAATAGAGATAAGTTAAAAAGTAAATTTCCTAGTAGAGTGCTACACTTTTCCCTTGCATAGTTACTAACGCAACTCATTCTTGTAACATACCCATGCCATAGCAGAAGATAATGGAGAAAATTACATTCTTCACCTTTCACGCATGACCCACAATACATAATTGCAACCATGCAGCCCAACAATGTTCAACATGCAGCACAACGTTCGACAACAACATGCAAACTTTGCAAGCCTGTGATGTCATACAAGGTTTTTTTATGTCAGGTTCTAAAAAAATCTGATCTGCAAATCATTAAATGATGTAATATTGAAGTATCGTAGATACCCTAGAATCCTTGCTTATATTGGAGAACATCTGTGTAATGCAATGCCAAATAGGGCACTAATTAATATAAAGCTATAGGGTCTCCGTACATCTCAGTATAGGCTCTAAGCACACAATATGCCATTTGCCATGAGCATTAGGTCTTGTACAACCAGAATCTGCTTACTAAAATATTACACATCTCTTTTAAATCGAATCTGTCAGCAGGTTTTTGCTATTTAATCTGAGAACAGCATAATATAGAGCAAGGTGATTCAAGGGATGTGTCACTTAATAGGCTGTGTTGTAGCTTGCATACAATCAGTGTTTTATCCGTGCAGAGCAGTCAGGTTAATCTGTGTAACCCCACCCCACCATTGATTGACAGCTTGCTGACAATGTACAGTGTACAGGGGAACCTGCCAATCAGAGGTGTGGGAGGGGTGATACACAGCCCCAAAGTCTTAGCTCTGCTACATCTGCATCAGAGTAAACAGGGATTCTATCAAAATTGCACCACCAGTCCAGTAAGTGATACATCGCTAGAATCAGGCTCTCTTTCTCTACATCATACTGCTATCAAATTCCATAGCAAAACCTGCTGCTAAATTTCCCTTTAAGAAACAAGAAAATGACATGCTAGTTATGCTTTCCAGCTGAGAACATAGACTAAGGGTATGTGCTCACAATCAGGAATAGCAGCGTTTTGGACGCAGCATCATTTCCGTGTGATCAAAACGTTGCGTTCTACTTTGCAAATACAGTGGATGGATTTATAGAAATCCCATGCCCACTGTGCTTCTATTTAACATGTTCAGTTCTGCTGCGTATTTTCCCCAATAGCCAGTCATTATATATGGTAAATCCGTATATTACCTTAACACATGTGCAGGAATATGCAGCGAAAATATGCTGCGTCCAAAATACTGCTGTTCCTGATCGTGGGCACATAGCCTAAGAGCCTCATGTTCTCACCAACTTGTGGGAAGTCCCTTAGTACAAGCCCCCACATAACTAACTTGCATACCTTGTGCATCCTCTTTCCTGTTGTAACACAGCCCCTTTAATACAATAAATCTTTTCACTGCATTCCAAAATGTTCACTTAAAGTTGTACATTACAGAATATCCTATTTTATGGTTTGGTGTCTCTGTTTTTGACCAGTGACAATAAAAGTTACTCTGATGGGAGGAGATATGACACCGACCAATGAAGGTTACTCTGATTTGCATTCTGTACATATTTATAATTGGTGATCTTGGACCTTTCAATTATTTTCACTAAGTTTTCCACAATTCAGCTTTATCATGCACTGGGCTGTTCTCTTTCTTCTTACAGTTTATCTACCAAGTAAGTTAGCAGTTATATTCTACACTTACTGTTCATTTTTATTTTCCTTTAAACTGCCTCATTTCTTTGTCTTTCTTTATTTCAGATTCCTCGGCACAGTTTACTGTGATTCAGGATGGTCCAATGTCTGTCGCTCCAGGTGCGAGCGTCCGTCTTGCTTGTAGCCTGAGTACCCGCAATGTTAATGCAGAGAATCGTCCAACTTGGATATATCAGATCCTCGGAAGTGTTCCTAAACTGGTAATTAGCAGTAGCGGTACTAGTCATCAAAATTCTAGACCTTCATGGACCTCGGATCGATTTACTGGATCCATAATAGGAGGATCAGCTGCTCTCTCCATCTTCAAAGTGGAAATTGGAGACACTGGGGATTATTACTGTGCTGTCTGGTCAGGTAGTCAATGCACAGTGGTGCAAAAAATACAGAACACAGACACTTATACTTCCTCTTTGCTTTATATTCTAAAGACATAACAGTTTACGTATTGTGCTATACAGTATTTCCATACTTGATGCTCTCTGAGACATTTGCCTGCTCAGCACATTTAGAAATGAATTTCTTTTATTTGAATTCTGTTTGTAGTTTCCAGAAGTTTTGGGCGCTCTGAACAGAGCTGATTTTGTGCGTAGTTTCTAAATGTGTGATATGATGCTTTAGAATAGAATAACATCCTATATGCTGCAGTTAGGGATTATTAATCTAATTACATCATTTAATATGAAAAATATATAGACAAAAATGTTATATTTTTGCAAAATTCAGAAGAAAACATTGTGACCTTGATGTGTCATCTCAGGATTTCTCAGCCCCAGTGTTCCAGTCCAATGATAAAGGTTAAATTGATATGATTGAGGCTCGCTCCATTTGCATCAGTTACTCTTGGGAGTCAGCTCTGTATAGCAGGCAGAATCTGCGGCAAATAGAGTGAGCTCAATTTTTTAACCTATTCCATATAGTGTTGGTGTATGGCAGCCATCACTAAGGGGTTAATTGATTTTTGCTTTATTTTTTAGTCTCCCTAGGCAACTACAAATGGTGGTCATATGATTGCTTATATTATATACTACAATTCTATAACATTTATCAGACTAGCAAAAAAAATACCAATAAAATATCAATATTTACTTAATTTGATTAAAACTACAACAAAACAAACTCCAAATAATAAAAATAACAAGTATTGACAAGAACAAGAAACTCAGAGATGTGAGGCTATCCCGTCTTGTTTATACAACCAGGGGACTAGCTGATAGATATATTCTGTATGTCTCTAAGAAAACACTACCTGACCACGGAGTTTGGCACCCTAGAGATGGCAAATGGCACTCTCGCTCAATGTAGTCTGCCCCTGTTAAGCCCTGAAATATCCAGATAGGTGCAATAATGGAACACAAATAGTGTTGAGCATTCCGATACAGAAATATCGGGTATCGACCGATATTCGCGGTATCGGAGTTCCGATACTGAGATCCGATACTTTTAGAATATCGAATACCGGAATCGGAAGTTCCCATAATGCCTGCGCTCTGCAGTGTCTCTGAAGGATGGCATGCTGGATGGCAGCATTCAGCTGCGTTCCAGCCTGTCATCTCAATGCCATTCCAGCGTGGGAGAATTCTCCTGCTCAAGTGCTGAGCGCAGGAGAATTCTCCCACACTGTCAGTGACGTGCATGAGGTGAGCTGAGTTCATTGGACATGAGCTCACCTCATGCATGTCACTGACAGCGTGGGAAAATTCTCCTGCGCTCAGCGCTTCAGCAGGAGAATTGTCTCACGCTCACTGCATGCGCAGGAGAATTTTCTCATGCTGTCAGTGACGTGCATGAGGTGAGCTGAGTTCATTGGACATGATCTTGGCTCATCTGGATGCCGTCACAGCCAGACACTGAGGAGCGCAAGCATGCCTGCGCTTCTCAGTGTCTGTGGCATGGCGAGCTGGATGGCAGCTTTCGGCTGCGATCCAGCCTGTCATGTGAATGTAGCAGAGGTGGAGCCGTCATGGAAAGGTAAGGATGATGTTGGTTTATTATTTTACTTTTATTGCAGAAGACATTGGCTTCAGCTGGAATGGGCGTGATGGTAGGTATGGTTTAATTTAGAACAATAAAGAATTGTGTGTTTATTTCAATTAAAGGACTTTATTCTGGGTGTTTGTGTTTTTTTTTTAACTTTAACTATGGGGTTAGTAATGGGGGTGTCTTATAGACACCTCTCCATTACTAACCTGGGCTTGATGTCAGCTGGTATTATAAGCTGACATCAACCCCAGCCCTATTACCCCACTGCCACCGCTACAGGGCAGTGGGAAGAGTGAGGCTAAGTGCCAGAATTTCCGCATCCTATGGATGCGCCATTTCTGGGGCGGCTGACGGCTGGTGTTTCTAGCCTGGGAGGGGGCCAATATTCATGGCACCCTTCCTGGGCTATTAATATCAGCCCCCAGCTGTCTGCCTAGCCTTTCCTAGCTATTAAAATAGGGGGGACCCCACGTCATTTTTTTGGGGGTCCCCCATTTTAATAGCTAGTAAAGGCTATGTATTCAGCTGGGGGCTGATATTAGTAGCCTGGGAAGCTCCGTGGGTATTACCCCCTTCCCAGGCTTCAAACATCTGCCCCAGCCGTCTGCTTAACCTCCTCTAGAGACTAAAATTACGGGGAACCCCACGCCAATTTTTTTTTAATAAATCCTTTATTTTAACACTACATGACAAGTACAGTAATCAACACTATCACTGTACTTCTTATATATGTGACTGACATGTTTCTATGTATCTAATCTATGTGTGACGCTCTATTCTTTCTTTTCTAAATTGTCGGGTACCGATGCTGAATTGCCGGCTGGCTTTTTTAAAGAGACGGTGCATGAAAACACTATTATTTCTTTTAATAAATCCTTTAACACCAAATGACAAGTACAGTAAGCAACACTGTCACTGTACTTCTTATATATGTGACTGACATGTTTCTATCTATCTAATCTATGTGTGATGCTCTATTCTTTCTGTTCTAAATTGTCGGGTACCGGTGTATGCCGCTGCTGAATTGCCGGCTTTTCATGTAATACATTCTACATTATTCTTAGTTGTTTTCCTTCATGTAGAATTAACCTACAAGGAAAGAAAGGGTTTATTTTCATTCCGATATTTGTGTCCCATTGACTTGCATTGGTTTCCGGTATCGGAATCTGCGATATCCGATATTTTTTGGGTATCGGTCCGATCCAATCCGATACGATATTTCCCGATATTGGAATGTATCGCTCAACACTAAACACAAATAAAACCTAACATCAGAGTGAAATTAGAAGCAGAAAACCTTAGATGTCATGAAAACATCACAATATCCAGTGATAATATAGGTACATTGTACACACATAAAAAGGTAGCAGATATAGACAAATTCCTATCAATCCCTTATCTTGCTCATATCTAACCGCAGAGGTTGGCACCTTAATGAAAAGCATGCAAATAGCACCCCCACTCACCATAGTTTGTCCCTTTTGGGCCCTAACAAACCCGACAAAGATAAAGTACTCTACAGTGTAAGACATGATAACCCTAGTGTAAAATCAGTGATGGGATAAAAAAAAGTGACCTATTAGATGCATACAAGGATCATACTAAAAAGTCAAGGTGCTCAATAGTCAGGATCAGGGGTGGGCAATAAATTTTCCGGAGGGGCCAAATGAGAGACAGTGACTGTTGTAAAGGGCCAAACTAATAGGCTAAAATAAATTCTGCTAAATATCAACTTTAGCAGTAATTATAATTATTTACATGAATATTAATTGTATCACTTGATATGGAGCAGGATTAAGTATGCTGACATCCTCTATATACAGTATGAGTCCACACACAGCCCCTTATATACTGTATGAGCCCACATACATTCCCCTATATACAGTTAGGTCCATATATATTTGGACAGAGACAACATTTTTCTAATTTTGGTTCTAGACATTACCACAATGAATTTTAAACAAAACAATTCAGATGCAGTTGAAGTTCAGACTTTCAGCTTTCATTTGAGGGTATCCACATTAAAATTGGATGAAGGGTTTAGGAGTTTCAGCTCCTTAACATGTGCCACCCTGTTTTTAAAGGGACCAAAAGTAATTGGACAATTGACTCCAAGGCTATTTCTTGGACAGGTGTGGGCAATCCCTTCGTTATGTCATTCTCAATTAAGCAGATAAAAGGCCTGGAGTTGATTTGAGGTGTGGTACTTGCATTTGGAAGGTTTTGCTGTGAAGTAAACATGCGGTCAAAGGAGCACTCCATGCAGGTGAAACAAGCCATCCTTAAGCTGCAAAAACAGAAAAAACCCATCCGAGAAATTGCTACAATATTAGGAGTGGCAAAATCTACAGTTTGGTACATCCTGAGAAAGAAAGAAAGCATTGGTGAACTCATCAATGCAAAAAGACCTGGGCGCCCACGGAAGACAACAGTGGTGGATGATCGCAGAATAATCTCCATGGTGAAGAGAAACCCCTTCACAACAGCCAACCTAGTGAACAACACTCTCCAGGAGGTAGGCATATCAATATCCAAATCTACCATAAAGAGAAGATTGCATGAAAGTAAATACAGAGGGTTCACTGCACGGTGCAAGCCACTCATAAGCATCAAGAATAAAAAGGCTAGACTGGACTTTGCTAAAAAACATCTAAAAAAGCCAGCACAGTTCCGGAAGAACATTTTTGGACAGATGAAACCAAGATCAACCTCTACCAGAATGATGGAAAGAGAAAAGTATGGCGAAGGCGTGGTACAGCTCATGATCCAAAGCATACCACATCATCTGTAAAACACGGCGGAGGCAGTGTGATGGCTTGGGCATGCATGGCTGCCAGTGGCACTGGGTCACTAGTGTTTATTGATGATGTGACACAGGACAGAAGCAGCTGAATGAATTCTGATGTATTCAGAGCCATACTGTGTGCTCAGATCCAGCCAAATGCAGCCAAACTGATTGGTCGTCGTTTCATACTACAGATGGACAATGACCCAAAAGATAAAGCCAAAGCAACCAAGGAGTTTATTAAAGCAAAGAAGTGGAATATTCTTGAATGGCCAAGTCAGTCACCTGATCTCAACCCAATTGATCATGCATTTCACTTGTTAAAGACTTAACTTCAGACAGAAAGGCCCACAAACAAACAGCAACTGAAAACCACCGCAGTGAAGGCCTGGCAGAACATCAAAAAGGAGGAAACACAGCGTCTGGTGATGTCCATGATTTCAAGACTTCAGGCCGTCATTGCCAACAAAGGGTTTTCAACCAAGTACTAGGAATGAACATTTTATTTACAATTATTTAATCTGTCCAATTACTTTTGGTCCCTTTAAAAACAGAGCACCACATAGCCTCCTATATACAGTATGAGCCCCCACATAGCCTCCTATATACAGTGTGAGTCCCCACATAGCCTCCTATATACATTATGAACCCCAACATAGCCTCTTAATTACAGTATGAACCCCCACATAGCCTCCTACATTTAGTATGAACCCCCACATAGCCTCGTATATGTTACGCACACACCCGTACTGACTGGCGTGAGCGTGGTTAGTGATCCCACTGGACCATGAACTGAGGAGTGCCTGGAGGGGCGTGACTAAGTATCAATTAGGTCCAACCAAGGTTGCATGGCGGCTCAGTCGACTCCGTGAGCCAGGGAGGAACCGAGCAGAGGGACCAGGTGCTACTCCAGGTCAGACCCCGGTCACAGCTGTTGACCCACACCGGGGAATGCAGGAACAGGCAGGTTAGGCTGGCATACAGACAGGTGGGTATTGGCAGGCACGGCTGGTATGCAGACAGGTGGGTACTGGCAGGCACGGCTGGTATGCAGACAGGTGGGTACTGGCAGACACGGCTAGTGTGCAGATAGGTGGGTACTGGCAGGTAGGAACGCAGGCACGATAGGGACCAGTACAGACTGGGATACAGGAACTGAGTCGCAGGTGTGGTAGACAAGCAGAGCAAAACCCACAGGTGCGGTAATTAAGCAGAGCAGAGCAAAACCCGTAGGTGCGGTAGACAAGCAGAGCAAATCCCGCTGGTGCGGTAGACAAGCAGGGCAGAGCAAAACCTGCAGGTGTGGTAAACAAGCAGAGCAGAGCAAAACCCGCAGGTGCGGTAGACAAGCAGAGCAGAGCAAAACCCACAGGTACGGTAGACAAGCAGAGCAGAGCAAAACCCGCAGGTGCGGTAGACAAGCAGAGCAGAGCAAAACCCGCAGGTGCGGTAGACAAGCAGAGCAGAGCAAAACCCGCAGGTGCGGTAGACAAGCAGAGCAGAGCAAAACCCGCAGGTGCGGTAGACAAGCAGGGCACAGCAAAACCCGCAGGTGAGGTAAACAAGCAGAGCAGAGCAAAACCCGCAGGTGCGGTAGACAAGCAGAGCAGAGCAAAACCCGCAGGTGTGGTAGAAAAGCAGAGCAGAGAAAAACCCGCAGGTGCGGTAGACAAGCAGAGCAGAGCAAAACCCGCAGGTGCGGTAGACAAGCAGAGCAGAGCAAAACCCGCAGGTGCGGTAGACAAGCAGAGCAGAGCAAAACCCGCAGGTGCGGTTGACAAGCAGAGCAGAGCAAAACTCGCAAGTGTGGTAGACAAGCAGAGCAGAGCAAAACCCGCAAGTGCGGTAGACAAGCAGAGCAGAGCAAATACACACAAGGTACTTTCAATGAAGTAGCGAGTGGACACTAAACTCACAAACAGAAGTACAGAGACAAAAGGGAAGATACGGACATAGAGACAAACAAGTAACGGGCTAGGACACTGTTCAGACAGGAACTGAATCAGGAACAAGATACACGAACGAGCCTGGGAACTCAGCCCCCAGGGTGGCGGAAACAGACTAGAAGTCACAGATACAGGTAACAGGCCTGGGTATACAGCCCCCAGGGTGGCGGAAACAGACAAGATACAGGACAGGACCTGGCAACTCAGTTGCACTGAACACACTGAAAGAAAGTGTTGCTCAGGCACCTCCTACTGGGTGGAGGGGGTTTAAGTATCCAGTGACTTACAGCAATAGGCTGGGGACGCATTAGGACTGTGCACACAGTAACTATAAGAAACAGGCAGTAACCGCGCCGCCGCCCTAAGCAATCAGACAAGAGACATGCACACGCAGGTACTGGAGCAAAGTGTGCAGCCTGGACTGATAAGTAAGATTACGGTCTTGCATGGTGGGAGGTGGTAAGCCATGCCAGCACGCCGCCAGGGATGTTACAGTATATACTGTTTTAGCCCCCACACAGACGCCTATACACTGTGAGAGCATATACACAGCCCCCTATATACAGTATGAGCCCCAACATAGCCTTCTATATACTGTATTAGCCCACACATAGCCTTTCTATATAAAGTATAAAACCCTGCTGACCTTCTATATAGTCAATATGAGCCCCCACATAGCCTCCTATATACATTGTGAGCCCCCACAGTCTCTTATACACAGTATGAGTCCCACATAGCCTCTTATATACTGTATGAGCCCCACATAGCCTCTTATATACAGTATGAACCCCCGCTTAACCTCCTACATTCAGTATGAGCCCCCGCATAGCCTCCTACGTACAGTATGAGCCATGATACAGCCTGCTTTATATGGCATGAGCCCCCACATAGTCTCCTATATACACTATGAGTCTCTACATAGCCTCCTATATACAGTATGTGCCCCCACATAGCCTCTATATAAAGTATGAGGTCTCACATAGCCTCATACATACAGTATGAACCCCCACATAGCCTCCTATATACAGTATGAACCCCCACATAGTTTCCTATATACAGTATGTGTCCCCACATAGCCTCTATATACAGTATGAGGTCTCACATAGCCTCATCCATACAGTATGAACCCGCACATAGCCTCCTATATAGAGTATGAGCCCCAAATATCCTCTTATATACAGCATATGCCCCACATGGCCTCTTATATACAGTGTGAGACCCATATAACCTCCAATATACAGTATGAGCCCCCACATAGCTTCTTATATACAGCATGAGACCCCCAAATAACCTCATATATACAGTATGAGCCCCCCACATAGCCTACTATATAAAGTATGAGCCCCCCATATAACCTCCAATATACAGTATGAGCCCTCACATAGTCTCCATGTTTACAGTGTCAGCCCCCACTTAGCCTTCTATATACAGTATGAGCCCCACATAGCCTCATTATGTACAGTATGATCCTTCACATCAGCCCTACATAGCCTTCATGTTTACAGTGTGAGCCCCACATAATTTCTGATATTTAGTATGAGCCCAATATAGTCTCCATATATACAGAGTGAGCCCCACAAAGCCTCTTATATACATACAAATATGGCATGATGCGGTTTGTGGGCCACTGTTTCAGCCTTTCGGTCCATGGACAGGACTGCAACAGCCAGAGGCTGATTGGCTGTTCAATTCTGAACTGCCAATCACAGCGTTTTCAATAAATTTGCCTGTAACACTGATGTCCAACCTATGATTGGTCCAGTGACAGCACGATCATAGGCTGGAACCTAGCAACCACAGAATGAGCAGGCCTAGCTGTGATTGGTGCAATCAGACGATAACGTCGATTGCACCAATCAGATTGCACATGCACATGTGAGAGGGAGATGTGTGAACATTGCTGCAGTATCAGTTTCCGGCCACAAGAGGTCTCTGTTGCCTCTAAAAAAAGGGACTCTATGGTGAACTTGCTGGTGTGTGAGTTAGCAAAAAAACAAGGAGTAGTGTGGAGAGGAAGGAGATTGGGGTGAGCTGCATCATAAGAGCCGGTGTGTGAAGCGTGCTGGGAGTGTAACAGGATTTTAAGTGAAGGTGAAGCCTTGCCTGTGACTCTGGCCATAGAGAGACAATCACCTTGGGGGGACGACTACGGTTGGATGCAGAATTGGATTCCCCCCAAGGCATCTGAGTGACGAGAAGGGCCCTTTGCTAGTCTGACAGACTGAAAACTGCGCTCCTGTGACGAGGTCAGGACCCTCTCCTCAGTCTCCCAGCTAAGTGCCCGATCAGACAGCTTCTTCAGAGAACAGTTAACGGCCGGTGGATGCATGCACAAAATAGCAGGAAGAGTTTGGCGCCAAACACAGGTTCTCAATTAAAGACATTGCTTGTAGGCAGGCTTGAGTGAACCTTAGCTAGGCACTCCCCTCAGTGGTGAGATTGTGTATAGTTAGGATAACAGTATTGTAAAGTAGAAAATTGTTAAGTTTGTTAACTGTTGTGCTGCACCACTGCACGGACCGTCTTATGCACCCATCTGATTACATCATTGCCATGCTTAACACGCGGTTACCGCACTAGGCGGAACCACTGGGTAGGCAAATTATAGTTCTTCTGTTAGTGCATCCTGGTCCTGTTGGTTGTGCAGTGCAGGGGTCCTGGCTGTCTTGAGCTAGGTGTGTGTGAAGTTTATTTGTGTTCCTTTCTTGCGTTGCCGGGGCAACCTAGTTCCTGTTCTTAGTAAAAAGGTGTTACCCAAACAAATTGTCTGCTAGTATCCTTTGTCCTCGGCCTGCTGTATTCTGAGAGAGACCTCCTCGGTACACGGTCTACACACAGACGGGATGGGATCTTACTATGACCGCCCTGCACTTCCTCATTCTAGCTTCGGACGCAGAGCAGTCAAAGCGGTGTTCTGTCGCGTTGTGCTGGACTTTGCAGTGCCACAGACTTTTTGAAGCCTGTGCCATCACGGCAGGTGTTGCTGCTGCTCTTCCAAAAAGAAGATGTTCCTAATCCTTCCCTGATCTGTTCCTGATCCCTGATCTTTCCTAATCAACCACAATCCACCACTCCCCTTTTTCCCCTCTTTTCCCTCTTTTTCTCCCTCTCCTTAACCCCCTCCACACAACCTCTTTTGCTGCAAAAGTCCTGATCAGTATTTGATTGCTCAATTTTTTGCAGTTTTTTTGTTTGTGCATCCTGCAGCCGCTTAGTGCTGATCAGTGACACAAATCACTGATTGGTACCCGTGCTCACTGTTTTCCAAGACTTCTTTTGTCACTGCGAAGCTGCGAAGCTTCTGATCAGACGCACATCACTGATCGGCACCCGTGCTCGCTTTTGGCAAGGACTTTTTTTCCTGTCTATTTTATTTATCCTCTTCTTGCACCACATCTGTGAGTGCGTCCTACAGCCTTCGAACCCTGGTCAGTGACGCACATCACTGATCGGCCTCCGGGTGTTTTTTTTTTTAGTTTGGGTGAACAAAGAATCAAAAAAATTATTTAGATTAGTTGATAGGATTAGATTAGGGACACTAAAAATATACTGTAGTAATCGGCGTTTACTAAGAATTTTCTTTTCTGAATTTAGTCACGGTTAGTGTCAGATAGACTGGAAAAAAGAATCACATCCCTGCTTGCGTCCTACAGCAGTCGAGCACTGATCACTGACGCACATAACTGATCAGTGTGCAGTTGTTGCTTTTTTTATGTGAAAAAAAGAATTTAAAAAAATGAGATTAGTTGATAGGACTAGATTAGAGACAGTAAAAATATACTGTAGTAATCGGCAACTATTACAGTATTTTTTCCTGAATATAGTCAGGGTTGGTGTCAGATAGTTGCGGGCGCTTTGTATTTTTTTTTTATTGACATCTGCTTAGTAAGTTTGTTTTTTTATTTTACCATATTTTTATATTCTTTTTATTTTATTTTTACCCTTTTCTTTCTATATTATTGTCTTTTTTTCTCTTCTATATAAAAAAAAAGTTTACACCAAACATTCACACACACACCTGAATAAAACTTGGTACACCTACAAACATCGCATACTTGCAAAAATGTCCCGCTCGCTGCAATCACAGTATTCAGCTAAGGAGGCATATGCCTTCCTTGCCTCTAACACTGATAGTGAGGGAGAGGATGCCACCTTCCTTTATTTTTCATCCTCCTCCTCCTACTCTTCCTTAAATAATACTGAATCACAACGCAGACGCACCAGGACAGAAAATGAACCAGCGCCTAAAGTTACTGACCCTGTATGGACTTCATTCACCCCTAAAGATTATATGAGCCACTGATTGCTGATTTTGTGGCACAATCAGGAATCAAATTTGACACCACCAGCCTTAACACAAATAGACTTTTTCATAGTCTTTTTCTCTAAGGCTGTGTGCCCACGATGCGTTTTTTAAGCGTTTCCGCAGCGGCAAAAATGATGCAGAAACGCTTAAAAAATGAACGGTAGAAGGCCTGCCATGTTCCCCAATAATAATCCGCATGTGCTGTGCACATGCTGCGGAAATTTCCGTTGCGGGTTATCATTGCAGAAAAAAACGCAGCACTACCAATTATTTTGCGGATGCACTGCATTTTCGCCACCATTGACTTGCATTGAAATGCTTGGATTCCGCATCACTGCATGTGTACATGCAGAATCCAAGCGTTTCAATGTGCGGATGGTACCCGGGTGTGGAGGAGAGGAGACTCTCCTCCGGACCCGGGTACCACAGAACCTGTAAAAAAAAGAATAAAACAAAAAAATAAATATTATATTTACTTTCAGATGGCCCACGGTCTCCTTGTCTTCACTTGCCGGCAGCTCGCATTTCTGCATCGTGGGCACATAGCCTAAGGATTTTTTAACCCTCATTGTGGCTAAGAAAAATGTATGCGCCCAGCAATTTTTGGCACAAAATCACCCTTCATCATTTTCTAACTGATCCCCTGTAGACGCAGTAGAAATTATGACGTTTTGGGGCCTTGTCCTTTGCATGGGGTTAGTGAAGAAGCCAGAACTTCAGCAATATTGGGGCATTGATGTTTTATACAACACTTCAGTGTTCCAGTGTTCCGCATGGCTATGACCCTTAACGATTTGAGGCAATCCACAAATTTTGCATTACAGTGATAATGCACAATGTCCTCCCTCAGATGACCCCAACTTTGACCGATTTTCAAAGTTCGACTGGTCGTTGATCTGCAACAAGTACTAAGGAAAGATAGGGGAAAAGCTGTCCCTACAGTAAGACTAAGCTGAATCCCTACGATGTAGCGGGCTGCCTGTTCCTAGCAAACAGACCCGCCTTTGTCCTCAGCTAGTCTGAATGAATACCTATAGCATAAGGGGAGGGGTCCCTAAAAGAACTAAGGACTGGGACAAAAATGGGACACCTCCTAAACAGAGAAGTTGTTGCAGAACACAAAAAGACAAACTGACAAAAAGGTATTAGAGGTCCCAGAAGGACCAAGCGAACTGACAGAGAAAGGCACCGAAGCACCTGGCTAAAGAAACAAACACTGAAGTCCAGCACAGCCAAAAGGGCGGAGCTGGAATATAAAGGCAGATGGTCACGTGATCGCAAAACACAAGATGGAAAAAAACAAACAGGAGGGTTCTAACAATCACTTTAGCAACAAGTTTGTAGAGGTATACGTTCCCTAAAGGGACATCTGCATGGATGAGTCTCTTATACATTTTAAGGGGAGGCTCAAATTCCGACAATACCTGCCCAGTAAGAGGGCCAGGTATGGAATTAAATTCTACAAGCTGCTCGGAGAGTACCTCAGGGTACACCCACAGGTTCAGAGTTCATGAAGTGAAGGACACCCAGATTGAACCCCCAGAACGTACCCCTGTCCTGGGAGTGAGTGAGAAAATTGTGTGGCATTTGGTGCACCCAATGCTGGATCAAGGTTATCACCTCTACGTAGATAACTTTTGTACCAGCATACAACTCTTCAAGTCTCTCTCTTGGCGAGCTACCTCAGTATAAATCAGAGAGGACTCCCTAACACACTCACTGGGCAGCTGCTCAGTAAGGGTAAGAGCAAAGACCAATGGAGTGAAAACATGCTGGTGGTGAAGTAGAAGAACAAGAGAGATGTCCTTTTCTTGACCACCATACATGGTGATGGCAGCACCCCCACCACTGTACGAGATACCTCAACACAGGTCACCAAGCTAGACTGTGTACTGGGGTACAACAAGAATTTGGGGGGAGTTGATCTCTCTGATCAAGTCCTCCAGCCGTACAATACCATAAGAAAAGACAAGATGTGATATAAGAAGCTGACCATGCACATCGTACTGATGGGAATGTACAACGCTTTGGTACTATCATGATATGCAGCCCAGAACTGTATGTACTTTCAGATCCAGGAGGCAGTGATCAAGACCCTAATCATTGGAAGTCAGGAAAGAGCAGGCCCCTGTACTTCCGGAACTGAAGGTGTTCATATCATACCAGGCTAACATTTCCCTGGTGAGGTCCCTCAAACCACAAAGAAAAGAAGGTCACAAAAGAGGTGCAGTGTGTGTTACAGAAGAGGGATACACAAGGACATACACTACTTATTAATGTGACCGCTGCCCTGACAAACCTGGCCTGTGTATAAAATAATGCTTCAAACTGTAGCACACATTCATGGACCACTAAATTAATTTCTGACTTATGCAACTCATGTATGCCAAACTGACATACACTACACAACTCACGTATGCCAACCTGAAGCACTCTACACAATTGATGAATGCCAACCTGATACACTCTACACTACTCACATATGCCAACCTGATGTACACTACACAACTCACATACATGAACAAACAGTGGCCCACCTTATGAGACTGAACAGGCCATGGTACCTGGTCGTGGCTGCCAGACTATGGACCGATTGTTGCCTACTCATATAATAAACATATTGAAAAAGGAGAAAACATGAGTATAGCGGCATAAAAAATATTATTTTATTAGATAAAGATTACATAACAACGTATGCAATAATCACATTTAGAGGATGAGAGATATAAAGTGCAAGGTGCCAGACAAGCGAGGGTCATCAATGGTGGATCATAACAAGTATACATATATAAATATTGCTCTATACAGGAGTTAGTGGTGAGTGTGGGGATTTTATACTATGGAAATCACCATTTCAAATTATGCTGCACAGTGCTAATGGAAACCTGTTGAGCCAGGATATGATGATAACACGCGTTGTCATCTTCACCACGACTGTTAGGTGGTCACAGTGGCTTGAGGACTTTACTGCTTTAACTTTTGGGTGAGTGTTGCCTGCGATATTATCAGGCCAGGGGGGGGTCTGTCATATGGGAAGTGGGATTACCTACATACCCTGGCTCAACAGGTTTCCATTAGCACTGTGTGTAAAATAAACGTCAACTTTACTTTACTTTTGTGTCTATTTTAAACAGCAGCTCTAGATCTACAACTCTAATTTTTTTCCTATGTCCTCCATTTTCTACTGAATGATATTACAGTGATTCACCTGATCACTGATAGAAAGTCAGCAGCAGCTGACAACCAGAAGTAAAATAAATGTCAGTTGTTTGAATTTTACTTCTGCGCCTACCAGTAGCATAGTTACCAGGGGGCACAGGGGGTGCTCTGAGGGGGTCCACCCAAAGCTACGCTAGTGTAACTGTGCAAGCACGCCATACAGTTACACTCTGGGGCAGAGCAGGGAAACTCGATGTCTCTTCACTGCCATGCAGCCGCTATGGGGCCCTTGAGCAGGAGGATGGAGGGGCCCTCGGTGCCAGTGTCAGGCCCCCTGCCAGACACCACAAGCTCCCTCTCCCTTCAGTCCCCCTCTGCGTCTGATGTCGGCATGATGACGTCATCACTTGGCGCCCGCTGTCCTGAGATGTGCTGGCGCTCGGAGCAGCACAGGGAATAAGGAGAATAAGTGAGTATTGTGGGGTTTTTTTGTTTGTTTTTTTATGGGGAATTTAGAGGCCTATGGGGCGCATTATACTATATAGAGTCTGCCTATGGGGGTGCATTATACTATAGAGTCTGCCTATGGGGGTGCATTATACTATATAGAGTCTGCCTATGGGGGTGCATTATACTATATAGAGCCTACCTATGGCAGTGCATTATACTATAGTCTGCCTATGGAGGTGCATTATACTATATAGTGTCTGCCTATGGGAGTGCATTATACTATATAGAGTCTACCTATGGGAGTGCATTATACAATATGGAGGCCTATGGGGGCTGCATTATATACTATAGAGGCTTATGGGGGTGTAATCCTCCACTCAACCTGGGGACAGAAGTTTTATGCCGGTGTTTTCAGCTTAAGTGTGGAAGGACAGGCCACAAAGAAGTGACCCCTTTGGCCACAAAAGAAACAAACCTCCATTCTACGGTGAACCACAAGAGGCTAAGACTGAACAGAGACCCTCCCCAACTGCATGTGTTCATCAGGACACACGGGAGAGCTTTCACCCCTAGGGAGTACTACTGGTGAAAAGACCATCATAGGTCTATCCCTGAGGCATCTGTCAATCTGTATAGCTAAGGCCATAGCGGCCTCTAAGGACACAGAAGTCTCAAATAAGAGAAAAGCGTCTTTAGCCTCTCTGAGGGACCCTGACAAAAATGAACAAAGTTTGCAGGCTTCCCTGAACACCACAAATTTATCCTGTCCCCCAGGAAACTGGTCAGGGAGGGCCACCTTTGGTTCAGGCTGGGTCTGGCTGACTGCCGAGTCCATCAGACCCGAAGTCTGCTGTTGTCACACAACTAAAGACCGCAGGTCTCTCACTTCCAAAGACAGAGTCTGCATCTGTTTAGCAAGTGTTGCAAAAGGATCCATGTTAGTATCTTGCGAAATAAGGTGAGCCAGCTATAATATCACACCAGGACATAGTGATGCCCGATGTGTGATGTAAAGGGAGAGATGGGGAAACAGGTAAAAGGGAGCCCTGACAATAGGAAGAGGGATAAGAAGTTGACCCCTAAACACTCACACTGCTAAACCCTGCGCTCCCTATCGCCTTAGATGGATCCTTCCCACCACACCGTCACGTGCCTAAGCCTTGGATGACCGCTGGCCTAGCCCTGGATAGTGTGAAGAACAGCAAGACTCTAGCCTTACTACTACAATAGGACAACACAGGGAATGAGACAGACAGGGGAAAACACACAAACAAATGGAACTCCACAGGTATCCAAAGGAACACAACAGCTTTTACAGGAACACCTTGATCAGAGAAGTAAGGCACAGGATGGAAAACATATAGCTGGCATGGAAGGGTTTAAATAATGAAAGGGGAGTAGTTCCAATATGCTGCAGCTGACACATGAGCCAATGGAAAACTTAGCAGAGTTTAAACAAGGAATTCTTAACCCTATCCATACCACAAGAGACCATAAACCTGTTTAACTCATGAATGACAACGCAGATACCAAAGAGAACCTGTGATCAGCTAACTGCTGTGATCTTATAATCCCAGATGCACCTCAGGTCCCAGCAGGGTGTCGCACATTCATAACAGCCTTTAGGTGCCCTGATTTCTTGCAGACAAAATACTCACGTGTTTTCTTTATTTTCTGATAGATCTTGGATTTTTAAAGTGGATTTCCCACTGCTGCTTATGCTTTCTGTCTTTTCTTATACTCATCTACAAGCTTTCCTCTGACATACTCCAATAATCTGGGCGAGAATCTAGTGCAGTTACAAGTGTGTCATAGCTTTCTGGTAGACCACTTAGTAGTGCAGCAACATGGAAATTCTTTTAGATATTCCCCTATGCCCCGCAGGCGCTCCACAAATTCTAGAGTATTTCATATGTAATCCTGCATATCTTTGCTTTTATTTAGCTTAGACTGATGCAGCTTTCTCATTAAATAGAGGTTATTTCTGAGATTTATCCTTTCATTCACTTTATGCAGCTATTCCCACATCTCTTTTACAGTTTCACATTTACATACATGCACAACCTGATCTTCATCTATACTGAGAGTGATAGTGCTTTGTGTTTTTTGATACTTCTCTACCCAGTCTTCTGGTACTGGGTCAGGTCCAGACTCCTGTGAGTATTTCCACATTCCCTCTCTTTTCAGCAGCATCTTTACCTTGAATTTCCAGGATTGATAGTTATGGTTAGTCAGATTCTGCACTGTGAACTTCACAGAATTGCTGGTAGCCATCTTTGCTTTTCCTTAGTACACTGTAGTTTTCTTTCCTTTGGGCTATTCTCTGGCTCTTTGGGTTTCTGGACTCATAACCTGTTGGCAGTGCATTAATCTCTGTACTGTCCAGCCGTTCAACAGTGAATACACACTGCTCAAAGAAATAAAGGGAACACTCAAATAACACATCCTAGATCTGAATCAATGAAATATTCTCATTGAATACTTTGTTTTGTACAAAGTTGAATGTGCTGACAACAAAATCACACAAAAATCATCAATGGAAATCAAATTTATTAACCAATGGAGGCCTGGATTTGGAGTCACCCCCAAAATTAAAGTGGAAAAACACACTACAGGCTGATCCAAGTTTGATGTAATATCCTTAAAACAAGTCAAAATGAGGCTCAGTATTGTGTGTGGCCTCCACGTGCCTGTATGACCTCCCTACAACGCCTGGGCATGCTCCTGATGAGGTTGCGGATGGTCTCCTGTGGGATCTCCTCCCAGACCTCGACTAAAGCATCTGCCAACTCCTGGACAGTCTGTGGGGCAACGTGACGTTGGTGGATGGAGCGAGACATGATGTCCCAGATGTGCTCAATCGGATTCAGGTTTGGGGAACGGGTGGGCCAGTCCATAGCTTCACTGCCTTCATCTTGCAGGAACTGCTGACACACTCCAGCCACATGAGGTCTGGCATTGTTCTGCATTAGGAGGAACCCAGGGCCAACTGCACCAGCATGTGGTCTCACAAGGGGTCTGAGGATCTCATCTCGGTACCTAATGGCAGTCAGGCTACCTCTGGCGAGCACATGGAGGGCTGTGCAGCCCTCCAAAGAAATGCCACCCCACACCATTACTGACCCACTGTCAAACCGGTCATGCTGAATGATGTTGCAGGCAGCAGATCACTCTCCACGGGTTCTCCAGACTCTGTCACATCTGTCACATGTGCTCAGTGTGAACCTGCTTTCATCTGTGAAGAGCACAGGGTGCTAGTGGCGACTTTGCCAATCCTGGTGTTCTGTGGCAAATGCCAAGCATCCTGCACGGTGTTGGGCTGTGAGCACAACCCCCATCTGTGCACGTCGGGCCCTCATACCACCCTCATGGAGTCAGTTTCTAACCGTTTGTGCAGACACATGCACATTTGTGGCCTGCTGGAGGTCATTTTGCAGGGCTCTGGCAGTGCTCCTCCTTGCACAAAGGCGGAGGTAGCAGTCCTGCTGCTGGGTTGTTGCCCTCCTATGGCCCCCTCCACGTCTCCTGGTGTACTGGCCTGTCTCCTGGTAGCGCCTCCAGCCTCTGGACACTACGCTGACAGACACAGCAAACCTTGCCACAGCTCGCATTGATGTGCCATCCTGGATGAGCTGCACTATCTGAGCAACTTCTGTGGGCTGTAGAGTCCGTCTCATGCTACCACGAGTGTGAAAGCACAACAAACATTCAAAAGTGGCCAAAACATCAGCCAGAAAGCATTGGTACTGAGATGTGGTCTGTGGTCCCCACCTGCAGAACCACTCCTTTATTGAGTGTGTCTTGATAATTGCCAATAATTTCCATCTATTGTCTATTCCATTTGCACAACATCATGTAAAATTGATTGTCAATCAGTGTTGCTTCCTTAGTGGACAGTTTGATTTCACAGACGTTTGATTTACTTGGAGTTATGTGCTGTTGTTTAAGAGTTCCCTTTATTTTTTTGAGCAGTGTATATTTATTCAGGAACAAAGATAACACAGCTTACTATTGGTATTTCTTATAGGAACTTAGCATCTTGTCTGTCAGCTTGCAAAGTGAAAGTAAAAGTGTACTCCAGCTACACACACAGAGTGAACAGGAACTTCCTGGTTGTGTTTTTTTAACAATGTATTATTGAGTAGTGTTGAGCGATTTTTTGGCGTGAACAAGCCGGAACCCCGAACACAAACCCCAATTTGAAATGCCGAACAAATTCGCTCAACACTATTATTGAGCAATATAACACTATTGCTGGAGCAATAACCTCATTAAACAGTAGTAAATAGTAACTGATACAATATATTTAATAATAAGCATTATTTCAACACAGTGGTCTGCCATTTGGAAGAACTTAAACATGGTTCTTTTGTCGTCAAACGTTGTGACATCTACTTTTCAGTGGATGGGAATAGTTTACATACTTAACAAAAATAGAAATTATAGCATTGCTTTGACAAGTAAAAACATATGAATCTAGATTTACATATGCAATTGTTGATGGTTTCTGAGAGAAACAGATAAGTGGAACCAAAACAGAAGGGAAGTAGAAATTCTTTGCTTAACATTTTGCTTAGTTTTAGATCCTTTACTAGCATTGAAAACATTTTTTTAAAAAATGAGCGCATAAGTACGGGTAGCCCAGTCAATGTGTAGAGCTGCGATCTCAGGGATCAGTTACACAGGTTTCTCTTTGTGTGTAGGTGTTGTTAGTACATTCAGATGGTCTCAATTCAGGTCCAATGCATTAAGATGTTGCAGGAATTCCCAGTGTATTACGATCAGAAGGAAGAAAGCAGTCCATTTTACAAAGAGAAAACATTCTTTACTGATAAAACTAGTATAACATATACAAGAGATAACAGGTACAAAACCTAGTGTTCACGTCTTCATCTGTTTTACAGAGAGGCACAGATATTTAGATTACACATGACAGCATGTCGCCTGAAAATGACATTTCAGAAATATGCCTTGCATGACTTGAACACTCCATTCCTTTTGTCTGTCCTTTACTGACCACAGCCCCATGCAGTGGTACCCTTGCCCCAGCCTTGCAAGTTCAGTAATTATTCACTAAGACTCCTAGGTCTGGTCAAGGTCAAGTTGCCTCTTCAGCCCACTCTTTTACTAGCTGAACTAGCTGCCTTGGCCCCAAAACCCGCCGTTTTCTGGCGTAAGGCCGTACTCACTACAGCTGATTCTATTTTGGGTTCTTTTCTACTTCACCACATCGGGATTCTCTGGCCGTATTACTTTGCCACTAGATCCAGTGACAGAATCTTGCTCTCTCTTCTCAGCTTCTTCCTGTCACACACTCATCACTGTGCAGCCTAACATGTCACACTCCATGTCACTGACTTCAGTTCACTAATAACTGCTGATTCACTAACTAGGAAGTAACTGTCACGGCATTGTTGTATGATATCCCAGGGTTAGGGGCTTTTCCCCTCTCCCTAATGCTAGGGGCACCCTAGTTATCCCTGTTCCCCGGATTACTTCTGATGGTGAAGATGCCAGGGCGACATGCCTTGTTGAGCTCTTAAATCAGCCCTTATCTACCCCTCCTCCAGCCAGGGAAGTCAGGAGTTGTACCGTATAGGAATACACAAACCACAAGGGAAGAATACCGTATAGGAATACACAAGAGAAGACATACAGGGTTAAATGAATATACCAATCATACAAATATGCACTCACAAACAATTGAGTGGAAAACCGGGAAGTAAAGGAAGGAAAAAAATAAATAGGAGAGGATGAGGATATGCACACAGACAAATCACCAAGCAACAGTCTTTAGGACAACATTCCAAACTTCTCCTCAAACAACCAACACCTTCAACTCCAGAACCAGGCAGTATGAAACTAACACTGGCAATCCCTGATTGCCAGAGGCGAGCATCTATAGCAGAGGGGAGTGGCCAACACTGAACAGCTGAGACCATCAAAGCAGGAACGCTCCAGAAGCTCTCAATGGAACAGATTAACCCTTGCACCGCTAACACAAACCTGCACTGTTTAATATGATTGTGAAGTGCTTCTAATCAGTACAGGAGTACGTGAAATCAGACGCTGCAGTCTTCTGGCCCCTCTATGTCCTAAACCCATGACAGTAACTCTCTCTTTATTCCCAAATACTCATCCCATCCGCAGGGGTGGCTCACTTTTAACTCTTCTGCGTCCTGCTCAAAAACTGTTACTTTCACTTTCCAAACACAAGTGCATCGTGGGCCATTAATACACAATAAACAATTACATGAAACATCACATATAGAAAATGCAGCAATGTAACACATTTCAGTCATCATAATATCTTCAGGTGGTGTTTCTTTTTCTGCAATGCTCTTACACATGAAAAAACTGCATGTGTGATTTCAGCCTCAGGAACCACGTTTGCTACAATAGACATTGCATACTTTAGGAACGAAATACAAGTTGAAAATGCAGCTGTTATATACTGTAACTTCTAAAACAGTACATTCACTGAGGTTTAGAGAAATTATTTGCATATCCAGAAGTCATTCTCTTTTATTAAATTACGCTCGATGTGTTTCACCTACAGATCTGTATAATGTACTGTATTTGCCTATTCGTTATCACTTTAGAATCCTACACAATTAAGGAATAATGAGTCAAACATAGTAATTTTAATGGGAAACAAATTAAGTGGAGAATAGATTAAATATTTGTTCTAATAAATAACAATTATTTATGATAGAGACTGATAAAGTATAGAAGGTCATGATACAGAGATCGGTAGGATAAATAATTACATTGAGAATGTCAAATAAAATATCAATTTGGACTTTTGTTAAAAATATATTATAAGATATCAGTAATTTGAACTATGTATATTTATTTGTTTTTTCTTCCATCTAGGTGGTTTAGCACAATATATACTAACACAGGAAACTATGATCAATGCATCCCTGAATCAAAGGGTCACTCTGTCCTGCCATTTAAACACAGGCACTGTATCAGATACAAACTACCCATACTGGATTCAGCAAAAATCTGGTGAGGTTACTGATGTCCTGATATACTAATGCTCATCTCTCTGGAATCCCTGTCAGGTTTTCTGACTTAAAAATTTGGCAATTTTGCCTATCTGGCAAGATACAAAATATTGTGCAGGTCAAATTACTCCATTCACCTAGTCAAATAATTACGTTTTTTGAGTTTTTTGTTAGGCTGTGTTTTTGACCTTAGACCTTCTGACTTCCCCTCCTCACGTTGTGTCTGTAAGTAGTGATTAGCATCACATTACAGCTGGCCATACATCTTTTTAGCCAGTATGGATCCTGTTCACACACTGTGTGACCAGGTGGCGAAACTGATGCAGATGATTCAGGATCTGGCTAAGGCATGCTAAAGTCCTGAATCGTCACAATATCAGTTGCAGTGTCAGATAATTAGTTTAAAGAAAACTTCGTATCACCTTGCGTGATCATCCTGGGGTTACAGCTACGCAGAAAACTATTACTAGACTTTTTTGGTGGCCATATATTAATAATGATATTAGAAATTTTGTATCCACTTGTGAAGTATGCGCACATGTTAAAGTCTGTCAGAGGGGTGAAGCAAAAGGCATAGTCCAGTAATTATCTGGGGTCAGAGCTCCAAGAAGGTAACGGATCAAGACAAAGAGGCTAGGCAAACGAATGGTCATAGGCAAATCCAAGGTTGGTCAACAAAGATCAAAATACAAGAGGTCAAAGTACAGAGCAAATACACCAAACTGAGCAAAGCTACAACTGTTAGATATATGAGGCAGACAGCCAGCTAAATAGCCTAAGAATCATTCCGAACAGGAGACACCTGTAGGAGACCCAGCATGCCCCAGCCCTGATTAGGCAACTGGACTGTCATTGACCACACTAACAGCTGAGCACACCCAAGCTTCAGATTGGAAGGTTGAGTTGTCTATCATAATACTGACAGCTCAACATGCCCCTGCCCCAGATTAGATGGCTGAGCTGTCACTCACCATACAGAAAGGAGGAATTGTGGAAAAAAACTGCATATGCTACATGTACAGTACAGACCAAAAGTTTGGACACACCTTCTCATTTAAAGATTTTTCTGTATTTTCATTACTTTGAAAATTGTACATTCACACTGAAGGCATCAAAACTATGAATTACCACATGTGGAATTATATACTTAACAAAAAAGTGTGAAACAACTGAAAATATGTCTTATATTCTAGGTTCTTCAAAGTAGCCACCTTTTTCTTTGATGACTGTGACGCGCCCCTGGGCCTGCTTAGTGTAGCGTTGCGCACGCGGGGACTACCCGGAGCCGGGCCTGTTGGGGGTAGTAGTTTCGTGGCGGTGACCCGGTCCGTGCCCAGGGAGTCAAACTGTGTGGCAGTATATTAGCAGTAGATGTAGGACGACTACGCCACCCGTTGAATGCAGCTATGGAGCTGCCGCTGCAGGGCAGACCGCTGAGGCCGGTGGTAGGATAGTGCAGCGTAGATGGTATAACCCCCAACGGGAGGGGTATGGCCTCAGGGCAGCTGACGTGGATGGTGGGGGTAGCAGGAACCACTCAGAGACGATGCGGTGTAGTTCAGGGTCTTTACTGGTGATAAAGATAGACCCTCCCGGAGTACTGGCTAGCGATCGGGGCCTGGTCAGTCTTTGAGCAGATGGGATCTCCCCTGGCCAGGCGGAGTTGTAGGCCTCCCCAACTAATTGTACTCTTCTGGCTACCTTGCTAGAGGCGGGTAAAAGTAGCCCACATCCCTGAGTGTACCGTGTGGTGCTCACCCGTATGGCCGGTGACTCGGGGCCTTCTAGTAGCTTCCGCTCCACGACGGCGGTGCTGGTCCCACGCGTGTGACCGTGCCTTCGGGTTTCTTGGCCAGAGGACCTGAAATCCCCTGCCGGGCGGTTTCTGCTGCTGGGTCTGGGTTAATCCCCACAGCTTCGGACTCCGGGTCCGGTGGTAACTCTTCAATCAGGGCGAGCTCTTCAGCTGCCAGCCCCTGATTCCTTTTTGCACTGCTCCCACAGAGCTCCTGATCTTTCTTTCCTATGCTGCTCCTCTTCTTCTCTCTACTCTTCTCCCTAACCCTGCCTCAGCCCCAGCTTTATATAGGGGAAGTTCTTCCCCTCCCAGGACTGGGCAGGAGGTGTGGCATGCATAGGATTCCTGACCAAGAGACCTCCCACCTGCTCTCAGACATAACATTGCTATCACTGTGGAGACCAGACCCCTGGGGTGCCACATTCCCCCCTAGTGAAATTTAGTACTCCGGGACTAAACATATTTTTGTAAAACATAACAAGTAAAAACAGAAACAGTACAATAAAGAAAAACACATTAGGATGGTCACGGAACGTCCGCAACCGGGTGCAGTCTTTGAAGAAAACAAAGGTGTCCATTTCACCAAGAAACAGGGAGCCGTAACCAGGTAGGGGTCTGTCCTACCCCGAGTCCTTAACAGTCTTTAGTCCATTCCTGGTTACGCTCCAACATATGTACAAAGGATTCCGGATAATCCATAAACGACACCTATAAACTAACTAGAAATACACAATTATTTACAGGTAACAGAAAACAGGTAAATACAAATAAACAGTCTAAACACTTAGATCCTCCAACGTACGGGCAACTGGCCTCTAGTGACCCTAGTGGACCTACGGAGCTGGCTGACTGGTCCTGAGCTACAGGGTATAGGAGCTGTCAAGGGTAAACTGGGCAGCCGTCTACGGACTCTTTGGCTCACTAGGGGTATGGCAGGCTCACTATAAGCAGAGGGTTGATTCTCCTGGTCTGCTTGTGTGGGGTCTTCTGCCTCCTGGACCGGCTGTTCTTCCAGTTCTACCTGCGTCTCCGTAGGCACTTGGGATGCTGGTTGGAGGAACGTGAGGACGGGTACCACAACAGCACCATTGACTTGAGTCCAAGACCGAGGGAAGTCTCCGAGCACAGTACTAACCATATCTTCCCTTTCCTCTACGGGTCGAGGGTCCTCTTGTTCCTCTTCAGGGTTCCGTAGCTGTTCGGGACACTTCTTCAGGTGATCCCGGGATACAATGGCTGTGGTTTCCCCTCCGTCTTTACTGATTGTACAGATCTTTGGGTTGTCGTGGCTTGAGGGCAGTACGGTGTACGGGTCCTTCTCCCACTGGTCGTCCAACTTGTGGAGCCGTCTTTTCCTCTTCAAGACCTGCTCTCCGGGCACCAGGGGAACAGCGGGAGCATACTGGTTGTAAGTTTTCTCCTGTCTTTCCCTAGCTTGACAGAGACTTCGCTCCACGCTCTCCTGTACTTTCCGGTACTGCTGCTGCCTCTCTGTGTCCCAGTCTGCTTCTGGTGAAGTGTCCTCGGGTGTCAGGACTCCCATCTCCAGATCAACAGGAAGCTTACCAGGTCTCGCCCTCATTAGGTAAGCCGGGGTACAGTTGGTGGAACCTACAGGGATGTGGTTGTATAGGTCCACCAGGTCGGGCAGCTTTTCAGGCCACAGACTATGTTCTTCCAGGGGCAATGTTTTCAGAAGATCTATCACCACCTGGTTCATTTTCTCACAAAGTCCATTAGTTTGCGGGTGATAGGGTGTTGTTCTTATCTTCCGGCATCCATACAGGGTGCAGAACTCCTGGAAGACCTCCGCTTCAAAGGCAGGCCCCTGGTCCGTCAGCACCTGCTCCGGGTATCCATGCGGACGGCAGAAGTGCTGCTGGAAGGCTCTAGCTGCCGTGTGAGCCGTTAAGTCCTTGACGGGGACGACAACCAAGAACCGGGAGTAGTGATCCACGATGGTTAACGCGTAGACGTAGCCACTTCTGCTTGGGGTCAGCTTTACATGATCCAAGGCTACCAGTTCCAACGGCTGTCTGGTGATGATGGACCGCAGGGGAGTCTTCTGGCTGGCACGGTCCTTCCTTCTTAAGTTGCATGGGCCACAGTCTCTGCACCACCTCTCGATGGTTCCTCTCATGCCTACCCAATGGAACCGCCCGCGCAGCAGAAACTCCAGCTTCTTCCATCCGAAATGCCCAGCTCCGTCGTGGTATGCCTCCATCACCATAGCTGCGTCTCTTCTTGGCACCACTACTTGCCAGATTAGTTCATGCGTCCGGGAGTTAACCATTCTGCGGCACAACTTTCCCTTATAAAGGAACAGTCGACTCTTCTCAGCCCACAGTTGCTTGGCTTCCTCCGGAGCGTCTGGGTCAAGGCGTGCATCTGGCCGAGTCAGCATCTCCTTTACCAGACGGACGGCAGGGTCACTGTCTTGCGTCTCCACCCAGTTGTAATGAGGTAAGGGGTTGAACGTAGCGGTTTGCTTACTTCTTACACGGTGGGAATACTGGATAGTCCCATGACGGTGGAACGCGGGGAGCTCAACTTCTTCCAGTTCCTCTGAATCTTCCCCTACGTCCGGTAGGTTTGGCATCCTGGACAGGGCGTCTGCGTTGGTATTGGAGCGTTCTGCCCGGTATTTGATTGTAAACTCATAGTTGGACAAGCGGGCCATCCATCTCTGCTCTAGGGCACCGAGTCTTGCAGTGTCCAGGTGTGTCAACGGGTTGTTATCCGTGTACACGGTGAACCGGGAAGAAGCGAGGTAGTGCTTAAAGCGTTCGGTGACTGCCCACACCACTGCCAGGAACTCTAGCTTAAATGAGCTGTAATTTTCAGGGTTTCTTTCGGTGGGTCGCAGTTTTCGGCTGGCGTAAGCAATTACCCGTTCCTTCCCCTGCTGGATCTGGGACAGTACGGCTCCTAGCCCGATGTTACTGGCGTCGGTGTAGAGGATAAAGGGCTGGCTATAATCAGGGTACGCCAGGATTTCATCCCCCGTGAGGGCCATCTTCAGCTGGCGGAAGGACTCTTCTTCCAGCTTCTCCCATCTGAAGGGTGGCTTCTGGTTCTTGGCCTTCCTGGACTGGCCTATCAGGAGGTCCTGCATAGGAGCTGCCTTTTTGGTGAAACCGGGAATGAACCTTCGGTAGTAGCCTACCAACCCGAGGAACTGCCTCACTTCCTTTACGCTGGAGGGGCTTGGCCATTCCTTAATTGCGGTGATCTTATCAGGGTCGGGAGCCACTCCGTCAGCACTCACCACGTGTCCCAGGTACTGCACCTTTGGCTTCAGGAGGTGACACTTGGAGGGTTTCACCTTTAGGCCGTAACTTGCCAGAGCTTCGAACACTTCCGCCAGGTGTTTCAGGTGGTCCTCGTAGGTCTTGGAGTAGACGATGACATCGTCCAGGTATAACAGGACCGTCTCAAAGTTCCGGTGTCCCAGACAGCACTCCATCAGTCGCTGGAAGGTTCCTGGTGCGTTGCAGAGTCCAAACGGCATGCAGGTAAACTCGCTAAGTCCCATCGGGGTGGTGAATGCGGTCTTCTCCCGATCCGCCTCTGCTACAGGAACCTGCCAGTACCCGCTAGTGAGATCCAAGGTGGAGAAGAAGTTAGCAGATTTTAAAGCAGCCAAAGACTCCTCTATTCTTGGTAAGGGGTACGCATCTTTGTGTGTGATACGGTTAATTTTCCGGTAATCTACACACATTCTCATGGTGTTGTCTTTCTTTCTGACCAAGACTAGTGGAGCTGCCCAGGGGCTACAGCTATCCCTGATTACCCCAGCCTCCTTCATGTCTCTAAGCATCCCCTTGGCGTGTTGGTAGTGTGCAGGGCGTACGGGTCGATACCTCTCTTTTATGGGAGGATGGTCTCCCGTGGGGATGTGGTGTTCTACCCCCTTTACTCGCCCGAAGTCTAACGGGTGTTTACTAAACACTCTCTCGTACTCTTGAACCACCCGGTAGACTCCCTGTTTCTGGTGGGAGGGAGTGGAGTCAGTACCCAAATGTAGTTGCTGACACCAATCCTCCATTATTTTCGTAGAGCCGTTACCTTCCTCCGGGTGAGATGGAGGCAAGGGTTCCACAGACTGTATAGAATTTTGGTTGATAGTATATAATTTGGCTAGCGTAGCATACCGGGGCAGGTATACTTCCCTTTTCCCGATATTTATTATACGAACGGGTACCCTCCCATGGCGTACATCAACTACCCCCCGGGCTGTCAAAATGGTGGGCCTACTGTCTGAGTAGACTGGCTCTACCATGGCCTGGTAATCTCTACCTCTCAGACCAATAGCTGCCCGGCACCAAATCATCATTTCACTTTTCGGGGGTATGGCAATAGGGAAAGGGTCACACATTCTTACGCTACCAATCTCACCGCCGGAGAGTTCCACTTGTTGCCGTCGCATCAGTGCCCGGATCTCTTTCTGGAGCACTCGCTGCTGGCCGGAGCTGGCGTTCTTGGCAACCTGCTGTAAAATGAAAATCACCTCTGCAAGACAATTTTCAATCACATTAGTTCCTAGAGTTATCTTTGGGTGACTCTCGCGCTTGTCAATGTCTACAATGATCAGTCCCTGTGCTGCCAGTTCGACTCTACCGATTTTAATGGTCATCTCTTTAAATCCGATCTGCGGCACGGGTTGACCATTGCTGGCAATGATACTCAAGTCGTCGTCAGGGTAGCGGGTTATATCCGAGTCATTCCAGTACTGCTTGAAGAGCACGTACGGGATGGTGGTGACCTGTGACCCGGTGTCCAGTAGGGCACTCATAGGAATGCCATCCAGTACCACAGGCAAGACTGGACGTCCTCCCACATATTTGTCGCGCCAGCTCGATGGGCCTGGTGATCTTTTTCCTGGGGGTTGGCCCTCTACCCCAGGTTGTGCCAGTTTAAAGGACAGTACCTTGCCATATGTCCGGGTTGATTGCAGCGGCGGCAGATGGGTTGTCCGTCCTCATTGTATCGGTCGCTGGGTCTTCCTCTGGCCGGTGGGGTCCTCCTTGGTCGACGCCACGGGATGTCCTCCGGTCCGGATGCCAGCTGGATCTTCCCTGGAGTGGAAACCTGTAAAGACTGCACAGTTCGGGTTAGCGCAGCAACGCTTTTAGCTAGCTCTTGGACCTGATGGTGCAGGTCTGGAGCCGGGTCATTGTTCAAAGCCTGCGCATCAGCCCCCACAGGCCCTGCCGACAAGGGCGCCGCCTCCTGGTGGTAAGTGATAGCTGGGCGCCTGTGGGTCACAACGCCACCCGGTGCCGGTTCTCGGAGCACCCGGATGGCTCTGTCCTTGAACTGTGCAAAGTCCAGATGAGGATCCTGTAAGGCCATTGCCCGCAACTGGGTTCGGTGGGCATTGCAATATAGTCCCTCTATAAATTGTTCGGTCAACAGCCTGTCCTCGTTTCCCATGCTGTCAGGGTCGGTCTGCTTAATGGCTCTCAGGGCCTCTTGTAGGTTTAGTGCATAGTCCCTTATACTCTCATGTGCTCGCTGCTTGCACCCATAGAATTTGAGCTTAATCTCGGCTGAGGTGCGGGTATCAAAGGTGTCCCTCAGCCGGGTTAGTATCCCCGCGACAGTCCTCCTCCCAGGTGGCCAGGACTTTACCTCCCTTTGGGCTGCCCCGGTTAGTTGGGCCACCAGGATGCTCACTTTTTGCTCTTCTGTGAGGGGGTACACCTGGAAGAGGCTATCCAGCTTTTCTCTAAAGTCATTCAGGGTATGTGACTCCCCTGAGTATTGGGGTAGCCAGGCTGCTCCCGGGATATAGGGCATGGTAAAAGGCATGATTGCAGCAGCGCTGGCGCTGGCGGGGGTTGAGGCAGTGAAGCTCTCCTCCATATCCGACATCTTCCTCCCCCCTAGTGGACCGTGGCCTACCTTGCGATGATCCTCTTCCGTAGGCCGCGGCTCCGCAGTGGATCGTCAGGGTTGAGGACCTTCCGTCGCGCTCCTGTGACGTCAGCGTCTGCTGGGCTCCTTCCAGGACCTTACGCGACGTCTGGACGTGAGGCGGGGCTTCAATTCTCGCGCGCTTTCGGAGTTCACGCCCCTCTTCTTCCTGCGCGGCGTCTTCAAGATGGCGTCCAACGGCGGGAAAACTCCACGGAAGGCGGGAAGAAGGCTGAAAATGGCGCCGGATGGCGGGAAAACTTCACGGATGGCGGGAAGAAGGCTGAAGATGGCGCCGGATGGCGGGAATCTTCGCGGATGGCGGGAAGAAGGCTGAAGATGATGCCGGATGGCGGGAATCTTCACCACAGGTTAGTTTAAAAGTCTCTTTTTCAGGCACGCAGTACCCGGCGGTTGCGGGCACGAAATCCTGCCGACTACGCCAAAAGCTGACGCGCCCCTGGGCCTGCTTAGTGTAGCGTTGCGCACGCGGGGACTACCCGGAGCCGGGCCTGTTGGGGGTAGTAGTTTCGTGGCGGTGACCCGGTCCGTGCCCAGGGAGTCAAACTGTGTGGCAGTATATTAGCAGTAGATGTAGGACGACTACGCCACCCGTTGAATGCAGCTATGGAGCTGCCGCTGCAGGGCAGACCGCTGAGGCCGGTGGTAGGATAGTGCAGCGTAGATGGTATAACCCCCAACGGGAGGGGTATGGCCTCAGGGCAGCCGACGTGGATGGTGGGGGTAGCAGGAACCACTCAGAGACGATGCGGTGTAGTTCAGGGTCTTTACTGGTGATAAAGATAGACCCTCCCGGAGTACTGGCTAGCGATCGGGGCCTGGTCAGCCTTTGAGCAGATGGGATCTCCCCTGGCCAGGCAGAGTTGTAGGCCTCCCCAACTAATTGTACTCTTCTGGCTACCTTGCTAGAGGCGGGTAAAAGTAGCCCACGTCCCTGAGTGTACCGTGTGGTGCTCACCCGTATGGCCGGTGACTCGGGGCCTTCTAGTGGCTTCCGCTCCACGATGGCGGTGCTGGTCCCACGCGTGTGACCGTGCCTTCGGGTTTCTTGGCCAGAGGACCTGAAATCCCCTACCGGGCGGTTTCTGCTGCTGGGTCTGGGTTAATCCCCACAGCTTCGGACTCCGGGTCCGGTGGTAACTCTTCAATCAGGGCGAGCTCTTCAGCTGCCAGCCCCTGATTCCTTTTTGCACTGCTCCCACAGAGCTCCTGATCTTTCTTTCCTATGCTGCTCCTCTTCTTCTCTCTACTCTTCTCCCTAACCCTGCCTCAGCCCCAGCTTTATATAGGGGAAGTTCTTCCCCTCCCAGGACTGGGCAGGAGGTGTGGCATGCATAGGATTCCTGACCAAGAGACCTCCCACCTGCTCTCAGACATAACATTGCTATTACTGTGGAGACCAGACCCCTGGGGTGCCACAACTGCTTTGCACACTCTTTGCATTCTCTTGATGAGCTTCAAGAGGTAGTCATCGGAAATGGTTTTCCCTTCACGGGTGTGCCCTGTCAGGTTTAATAAGTGGGATTTCTTGCCTTATAAATGTGGTTGGGACCATCAGTTGTGTTGTGCAGAAGTCTGGTGGATACACAGCTGATAGTCCGCCTGAAAAGACTGTTAGCTGCTTTTTTCTTGCCATAATACAAATTCTAAGTAAAGAAAAACGAGAGGCCATCATTACTTTAAGAAATGAAGGTCAGTCAATGCGAAAAATTGGAAAAACTTTGAAAGTGTCCCCAAGTGCAGTTGCAAAAACCATAAATCGCTACAAAGAAACTGGCTCACATGAGAACCGCCCCAGGAAAGGAAGACCAAGAGTCACCTCTGCTTCTGAGGATAAGATTATCCGAGTCACCAGCCTCAGAAATCACAGGTTAAGCGCAGCTCAGATTAGAGACCAGGTCAATGCCACACAGAGTTCTAGCAGCAGACACATCTCTACAACAACTGTTAAGAGGAGACTTTGTGCAGCAGGCCTTCATGGTAAAATAGCTTCTAGGAAACCACTGCTAAGGACAGGCAACAAGCAGAAGAGACTTGTTTGGGCTAAAGAACACAAGGAATGGACATTAGACCAGTGGAAATCTGTGCTTTGGTCTGATGAGTCCAAATTTGAGATCTTTGGTTTCAACCACCATGTCTTTGTGCGACGCAGAAAAGGTGAACGGATGGACTCTACATTCCTGGTTTCCACCGTGAAGCATGGAGGAGGAGGTGTGATGGTGTGGGGGTGCTTTGCTGGTGACACTGTTGGGGATTTATTCAAAATTGAAGGCATACTGAACCAGCATGGCTACCACAGCATCTTGCAACCGCATGCTATTCCATCCGGTTTGCATTTAGTTGAACCATCATTTATTTTTCAACAGGACAATGACCCCAAACACACCTCCAGGCTGTGTAAGGGCTATTTGACCAAGAGGGAGAGTGATGGATTGCTACGCCAAATGACCTGGCCTCCACAGTCACCAGACCTGAACCCAATTGAGATGGTTTGGGGTGAGCTGGACCTCAGAGTGAAGGCAAAAGGGCCAACAAGTGCTAAGCATCTCTGGGAACTCCTTCAAGATTGTTGGAAGACCATTTCCGGTGACTACCTCTTGAAGCTCATCAAGAGAATGCCAAGAGTGTGCAAAGCAGTCATCAAAGCAAAAGGTGGCTACTTTGAAGAACCTAGATTATAAGACATATTTTCAGTTGTTTCACATTTTTTTGTTAACTATATAATTCCACATGTGTTAATTCATAGTTTTGCTGCCTTCAGTGTGAATGTCCAATTTTCATAGTCATGAAAATACAGAAAAATCTTTAAATGAGAAGGTGTGTCCAAACTTTTGGTCTGTACTGTAGATATTGGGGTAAAGTTTGATGCAGATTTTATCCAACATTAGAGAATCTCTCAAAATTCAGTTTGGGCAAATTGGATCAAATTAATCCAATGCAAATTGAAATGGCCAAGAAGGGGTTAAAAAAATGTATATTCACATTTCCTCGGCTCTCTCCATACCTCTTACCTTTGCATTTGAAAATGATTGAAGAAAATTGAAGATAAAACTTATTTTGTACATTTTACTTTCCTTTCGGTCCCACTGGGCCCCATGGCTCGTGGGGCGCAATGCGCACGTCATTGATGAGTGTCACGTCCCTCGTGGGTCCTACTGAACAGAAGACCTGGCCATAAGTGAAAGATAAACAAAATAAAATAGAAAATAGAACACAAAAGACAGAAGAGCTCATTGGAGAACCAGAAAATGGGAGGGCCAAGGAAAGAAAAGTATAAGATTTTTTTTTTTTACCCATTCCTGGCTCTGTATAACCCATCAAAATGGTGACTGATCCAGATTTTTTAATAATAATGATAGTAATATATATTGTTCCCCCTAAAATAAGAAATCCAATACATGTTGCCCATTGAAATTGTTACCCAATGTGGTTCCCCCATAAAATAATTCTATATGCCCTCTGAAATAAATAATCTATACTCTGCACCTCCTGAAGCAAATAATAATTAGATTCAATGTATCCTCAGAAAATAAATTATTCTATACATTGTGACTTCTTAAGTACATAATCTATACACTGGGCCCCTTATAATTATTACAATACATGGTACCTCTGAGAATGAAATCTTACACGGTCTCTTAAATGAATAATACTACACACAGTACTCCCTGAAATGAGTAATATAATATTTGGTGCCCCTGAATGAATTATACAATACACTATGCATCCTAGAGGAAATAATCTTTAAACTAGGCCCTCTGAATTAAATAATATCAGCGGTGCCCCCTGACTTAAGTAACTCCATGCATGGAGGCAGGGGTGGATTAAGAGTAGCAAGGGCCCCGGGCAGTTTAGAAGGTGCGCCCCCCCCCACATTCACACACCTGATGTATCACGTGACATGTCACATGATAGCCTGTAATAGATCATGTGATAGTTCACGTGAAATTAATTTGGCACAATATTAATATATTAATTATATATTTTTTTACATTAATTGTATGACTTAATATTGAGCACAATTAAGTATGCTGACATCCCCTATATACAGTATGAGACCCTACACACAATATGAGCTTCCACAATTCTCCCACACACAGCAGGAGGCCACACGTAGCCATCTATATGACGCGCCCCCTGGGCCAGTGCTGTTTGGGGATTACCCGGAGCCGGATCAGATGGGGGTTGTAGTCTCCGAGTGGCGGTGACCCGGTCCGTGCCCAGGGTGTCAAACTCAGTGTGTGGCAGTCTTTACAGATGTTATTAAAGGTCCTTAATGTCGACTACGCCACCCGTTGATTTGTGGTCACAAGGCCGCCGCTGCAGAAGGGTCCGCTGAGGCTGGTGGTGTGTGTGCAGCTCTGGTAGTATAACCCCCAACGGGAGGGGTATAGCCTCAGGGGGTCAGATGTAGAGGATGGTGGTTGTGCAGGTGCAGGAGAGCTAAGCAAGAAGACTCAGAGTCGGGCTGTGCAGTTCAGGGGTCTTTACTTACGGGTGTTCTTATGGTCACTCTGGCCTGAAGCGACCACCCGAGCCGTGCTGCGTCCACCAGGTCCTGGACTCGGCTAACCCCCAGGCAGTTCTGGAGCGTGGTCCTGAGCTCCTGTCTGACCTTCCCTCTCTTCTGGCCGTTCTCACCAGGGATCCACCTATGTCCGGCTCCCTCGGGTCTCTTGGTGGGTACACCTCTTCTGGGTTCTCTGACCCTATACTTGGTCTGCCTTCCTGGTGGATTTAGTGAGGGTCGTGGCAGATCCTGCCCACGACCTCCGGTCTCTGGCTAAGGTGTGCTTTTCTCTCTGCCAGCTTGGGATCCGGTACCCTAGGTGCCAACCCTTCACCCTGTTGCTTGTATTCTGGGGTCTTGGGGTTCCTTCTCCTTCTCTCTGGGTCCTTCTGACTCCTCTCTCTCTCTTGGCCTTGGAGCTGGGCCCAGCCGGAACCACAACTCCCTGTCAGCCCTCCTGGCTGAGCTTCTCTGCTCTGCTCTTCTGACTCAACTCTGACAGACTGACCCTGATCTAAGATGGTGCCCACCTTATATACTCCCTCTATGTGTGAGCTCAGGTGACCAGCACCCAATGAGCTCCTAGCTTTACCCAGACTGCTCCCCCTATCTGCCCCTACACTACTGGGATGTTCCACCCCCCTCCCACTCCAGCCAGGGACAGACACTATCGTACCTGCACATATATTGGTGGGAGTACCGTTGATCTGTCCCCCGGAAATGGGATGTGTGTAGTGTATGCAGCCTACTGAGCTCAGTTCCACACTCCATCCTTACCCGGGAGTGGAATACCACACCTCTGGCTTGAGGTGCAATACCCCTGTAGCAGCCGAATCCTCAGGGTGCTACATTCCCCCCTGGTAAATCACAGCACGTCCTCGGGCTGTAAGAGAATAAAAACATCACAAACATACAATTTTTTTTCATAAAACATAAACATATAAAACATCATATAGATATTATCAGCATAAAACTTCTTCATATAAACATTCTTGTTCCTCCGGCCACGGTGCAACCCGTGACCGGGCAAAGCACGACAGTCTCTTTAGTAAAAACAACAGTTTCCTATAAAACCGGCAGGGGGCGCCCCAGAAAGCGCAACTATATACAAGGGAAGGTATGGCCGCTCTCAGTCCTCGGCCAGTTATAAGGAAGGAATGACCGCTCTCAGTCCTCGGTCAGTGGGATTAGGGACACACGGGTTAACAGTTCACTCTTGTCCCAACTGGGACATATTTAAAGCAGCAACAGTTCACTGTACCCCGACGGGTAACTATTTACAGTCTCTTTACCGTACTTTAACGACGGCGTCCTCCTGCTCCTTCTTTATCTTCAGACCCGTCCGGGTCCTCTTGCTCCTCCTCACACCGCAGCTCCTCCTCCGTCAGGCGATGCACATGGAGGGCGTAGGGTCCTTTGGCACATTTGTGCTGGGTGAACGTGACCTCGTCCCCTACGTACAGGTCACGACCTCTGTGTCCCTCCGGCAGATGGCTCTCTACGTCTCTGCGGGTTACAAAGACGTCGCCGGGGGTATGATGGTCTCTTATGAAGCCCCACCCATGCTGCAGGTTGAATTTAATCACAGTCCCGGTGGTACGGGGACCATGAGCTGCACGGGGGTTCCTCCTGGTCCGGCTCTTCTGCCCTGCGCTCTGTTCCTGCAGCCGCTGCTCACGGATCCGCCTCTCTTTCCGCTCTTGCTCGAAGGCTGCCAACTGCTGGCGGCAGCACTCCACTCGCTCTGCTGCGGCTGCCCGCGTTTCTTGAGTGAACCCCATGAGATCTCCTCCGGTGGGGTCCCACTCGAATTGTGCTTCTTCTAGCGGGAGCGGGGTTCTCCTGACGGGCTTCGGAGCCGGAATCAGGGGCTCGCACAGGGGCCTTGCTCTTTGGAGTTCCAGTTGGTAGTACTCCTGGGGCCATACAAAGGGCTGCCCATCTGGGCACGTGTGCTGGGCAAATAGATCTTCGCCCAGGTGCGGCACTCGAGATGTTGAGGGCGCGTTGATGGTAGCGGCGCCCGGGTTGACCAGGCCTTGCGACCAGGCTTGGGGCACCCTAAAGGTAAAGGGCACCGTAAGAACGGCGGCGCCCGGGGTAACTTGGCCCAGCGACCACGCCGGTGGCTCCGCGGAGGTAGGGGGCGCTGTTGGAATTGCGGCGCCCGGGGGTACTAGGCCTTGCGACCAGGCCGATGGCATTTCCTGTTTGGTGGCGCTCATGGTTGAGGCGGGTGACGTCACAGGGGTCGCGGCCGCGGCTTCTACTTGAGGCCTAGTCCGGCACGGTGACGATGCAGCGACGGGCACGGCAGGGGGAATTTCGGGCTCTGCGACGGGGAGCTGGGACAGGTACATGGTTTCTTGGCTCGGGGTAGAGACGTCCCCTTTACCTGCCTCCGTCCGTTCAGCTCCCTTCTCGGCGCCGTCTCCGGCCTTCACTCCTCCTGCACCATCCTCAGAGGCGGTCTGTCTCCTTGTCTCGGGTGGCGTGCTCCGCTGACGGGTTCCGGTCTGCTGGGCCATCTCACGGCTCCACTCCGTCAGCGTGTCTTGCTGCACCTGGGCCATCCTCCGTGCGAGGCCCTCCAGCGCGGTCTGTGCACACTCCCGGTCTCGGGGGAGCTGTGCTAGGATCTCCACTAAGCCTAGTGGGGTTGTTGCTTGCAGCAGGCTCCTGACCACTGGGTCGGTGCTGCCTGTCTCTCCCTCCATCTCCGGGTACGCTTTCTCTGGACCCCTCTCCAGACTTCTTGTCTCCGGGTGCGCTCTCTCCAGACTCCTCCAGGCTGCACCCATCTCCGCTCTCTTGTTCAGTCTCCGCCCACATTGAGGGTGGTCCTGGGGCAACTTAGTGATTGTCAGTTCCAGGGGCAGTTCTCTCACGCTGATGGACACTTCCAGCATCACAGTCTCTGTTGGTGGGCGCGGTTTCCGCTTTTGGCGCCATTCTTCGACCTAGCCCACGATGGGAGGTGGCCTCTTGCCACCCTCTGGCACGCCCATAATGGCGTCTGCTCTTCCAAGGCGGGAAATCTTTGGAAATGGCGGGAATCGTCTCCCAGTGGCGGGAAACTCCATGGATGGCGGGAAAAAGCTGCAAATGGCGGACAACCGGCGGGAAACGACCTGTGATGGGGTCCGTTGGCGGGGACCCTCCGGAACCGGCGGGAGACTTCTTTTTAAGGTAACGGTGAACTTTTCTTCAGGCACGCAGTACCCGGTTGTTGCGGGCACGTTATCCTGCCGACTACGCCAAAGTTGACGCGCCCCCTGGGCCAGTGCTGTTTGGGGATTACCCGGAGCCGGATCAGATGGGGGTTGTAGTCTCCGAGTGGCGGTGACCCGGTCCGTGCCCAGGGTGTCAAACTCAGTGTGTGGCAGTCTTTACAGATGTTATTAAAGGTCCTTAATGTCGACTACGCCACCCGTTGATTTGCGGTCACAAGGCCGCCGCTGCAGAAGGGTCCGCTGAGGCTGGTGGTGTGTGTGCAGCTCTGGTAGTATAACCCCCAACGGGAGGGGTATAGCCTCAGGGGGTCAGATGTAGAGGATGGTGGTTGTGCAGGTGCAGGAGAGCTAAGCAAGAAGACTCAGAGTCGGGCTGTGCAGTTCAGGGGTCTTTACTTACGGGTGTTCTTATGGTCACTCTGGCCTGAAGCGACCACTCGAGCCGTGCTGCGTCCACCAGGTCCTGGACTCGGCTAACCCCCAGGCAGTTCTGGAGCGTGGTCCTGAGCTCCTGTCTGACCTTCCCTCTCTTCTGGCCGTTCTCACCAGGGATCCACCTATGTCCGGCTCCCTCGGGTCTCTTGGTGGGTACACCTCTTCTGGGTTCCCTGACCCTATACTTGGTCTGCCTTCCTGGTGGATTTAGTGAGGGTTGTGGCAGATCCTGCCCACGACCTCCGGTCTCTGGCTAAGGTGTGCTTTTCTCTCTGCCAGCTTGGGATCCGGTACCCTAGGTGCCAACCCTTCACCCTGTTGCTTGTATTCTGGGGTCTTGGGGTTCCTTCTCCTTCTCTCTGGGTCCTTCTGACTCCTCTCTCTCTCTTGGCCTTGGAGCTGGGCCCAGCCGGAACCACAACTCCCTGTCAGCCCTCCTGGCTGAGCTTCTCTGCTCTGCTCTTCTGACTCAACTCTGACAGACTGACCCTGATCTAAGATGGTGCCCACCTTATATACTCCCTCTATGTGTGAGCTCAGGTGACCAGCACCCAATGAGCTCCTAGCTTTACCCAGACTGCTCCCCCTATCTGCCCCTACACTACTGGGATGTTCCACCCCCCTCCCACTCCAGCCAGGGACAGACACTATCGTACCTGCACATATATTGGTGGGAGTACCGTTGATCTGTCCCCCGGAAATGGGATGTGTGTAGTGTATGCAGCCTACTGAGCTCAGTTCCACACTCCATCCTTACCCGGGAGTGGAATACCACACCTCTAGCTTGAGGTGCAATACCCCTGTAGCAGCCGAATCCTCAGGGTGCTACATATACACAGCAGGAGGCCGCACGTAGCCATCTATACACAGCGGAAGGCTGCACGTAGCCATCTATACACAGCGGAAGGCTGCACGTAGCCATCTATACACAGCAGAAGGCCGCACGGTGCCATCTATACACAGCAGGAGACCGCACGTAGCCATCTATACACAGCGGGAGGCTCCACGTAGCCATCCATACACAGCGGGAGGTCGCACGTAGCCATCTATACACAGTGGGAGGTCGCACGTAGCCATCTATACAGAGCGGGAGGCCGCACGTAGCCATCTATACACAGCGGGAGGCCGCACGTAGCCATCTATACACAGCAGGAGGCTGTACATAGCCATCTATACACAGCAGGGAGGCCGCACGTAGCCATCTATATGACTCGCCCCCTTGGGCCGTGGGGCACCCGGGACCAGGCTTCTGTGCGATGCTGGGGGTAGTAGTGGCAACCCGATCCTGTGGCTCAGGGTGGTCAGACCAAATGCTGTGGCAGTCTATTTATAGATTTGGGAATGTCCGACTACGCCACCCGTGGATTGCGGTCAGGGATGACCGCCGCTGCAAGGCAGACCGCTGAGGCTGGTGTTGGTGTGCAGCACAGGGATAGGATAACTCCCCACGGGAAGAGTGTAGCCTCAGGGCAATGTAGGTGGATGCTGGGGGTGATGGTGCAGGCGCAGCATAAATCACACAGAGTCTAATGGTGCAGTTCAGGCCTTTTACTCACAGTTGATATCCAAGTCACTTCTGTCTGCAATGACAACCCAAGCCGTGCTGCGTCCACCAGGTGAGGGGCTCGGTCAACCCCCAGGCAACTCAGGAGTGTGGCACAGGACCCCGTTCTATCCTTTCTCTGGCCTCTCGTGCCCCACCAGTGACCACACTTCTGTCCGGCTGCCTCGGGCCTTCTCTGGTAAAACTTGGCGCCAGTTTCCCTGACCCTATGTGGTGCCTTCCTAGCGGGTGTAGCAAGGGGTCGCACCAATAAATGATCACGACCTCCGGTTTTTGGCTGAGGGATGATTTACCTCCACTAACTTGGGAATCCGGTACCCTTCCATGGCCTGACTCTTCACCCGATATAACGCGGGCTTGCAACGGTTGCTGTCCGTTCTGCTCTCTTAGGGTCCCTTCTGCCTTCTTGTTTCTGGAGCCTTTCTACTCCTCTGTCTCTCCTCTTTCCTTCCTTCTCCTTCTCCTCTTCTCCTCTCTGGCCCTGGCCTTCTCTCCAGGCCTGCCTCGTGGAGCTGAGCTCAGGCTGATCCTCGGCTCCCTGTCAGCTCTCTCTCTCTGCTGCTCTGACTGACTGAACTCCCTCCTAAGATGGCCCCCACCTTTTATCTACTTCTCTGTGTATGAGCTCAGGTGACCTGCACCCAATGAGCTCCTTCCTATGCTCCAGAAACCGTCCCCTACTGCTCCTACATCACTGGGTTCTCTCCCCCCTCCCCACTCCAGCCAGGGACATAGTCAGTTGTGCCTGCAATTATATGGGAGCACCGTCGAGCTGTCCCCCGGAAATGGGGTGAGTGTGTATGTGTGTGTGCAGCTAACTGAGCCCTGGTCCACACTCCATTCTTACCTGAGAGTGGAATATCACACCTCTGGTTGAGGTGCAATACCCCTGTGGCAACCGAACCCTCGGGGCGCCACATATACACAGCAGGGGGCCGCACGTAGCCATCTATACACAGCGGGAGGCCGTACATAGCCATCTATACACAGCGGGAGGCCGCACGTAGCCATCTATACACAGCAGGAGGCCGCACGTAGCCATCTATACACAGCGGGAGGCCGCACGTAGCCATCTATACACAGCGGGAGGCCGCACGGTGCCATCTATACACAGCAGGGGGCCGCACGGTGCCATTTATACACAGCAGGAGGCCGCACGATGCCATCTATACACATCGGGAGGCCGCACGTAGCCATCTATACACAGCAAGAGGCCGCACGTAGCCATCTATACACAGCAGGAGGCCGCACGTAGCCATCTATACACATCGGGAGGCCGCACGTAGCCATCTATACACAGCAGGGGGCCGCATGGTGCCATCTATACACAGCAGGAGGCCGCACGTAGCCATCTATACACAGCAGGAGGCCGCACGTAGCCATCTATACACAGCAGGAGGCTGCACGGCGCAATCTATACACAGCAGGAGGCCGCACGTAGCCATCCATACACAGCATGATGCCGCACGTAGCCATCTATACACAGCAGGGGGCCGCACGGCGCCATCTATACACAGCAGGAGGCCACACGCTGCCATCTATACACAGCGGGAGGCCGCACGTAGCCACCTATACACAGCAGTGGGCCGCACGGTGCTATCTATACACAGCAGGAGGCCGCATGGTGCCATCTATACACAGGAGGCCGCACGTAGCCACCTATACACAGCAGGGGGCCGCACGGCGCCATCTATACACAGCAGGAAGCCGATCGGCACCATCTATACACAGCAGGGGGCCGCACGGTGCCATATATACACAGCGGGAGGCCGCACTGCGCCCCCCAGATACAGCGGGAGGCCGCACGGCGCACCCCCAGAGACAGCGGGAGGCCACACAGTGCCCCCCCAGAGATAGCGGGAGGCCGCACGCAGTCACACACACACAAACATATACAGACGTATACATTGGTGGCCAAAAGTATTGGCACCCCTGCAATTCTGTCAGATAATACTCAGTTTCTTCCTGAAAATGATTGCAATCGCAAATTCTTTGGTATTATTATCTTCATTTAATTTGTCTTCAATGAAAAAACACAAAAAGAATTGTCCTACAGCCAAATTGGATACAATTCCACACCAAACCTAAAAAAGGGGGTGGACAAAAGTATTGGCACTGTTTGAAAAATCATGTGATGCTTCTCTAATTCGTGTAATTAACAGCACCTGTAACTTACCTGTGGCACCTAACAGGTGTTGGCAATAACTAAATCACACTTGCAGCCAGTTAACATGGATTAACGTTGACTCAACCTCTGTCCTGTGTCATTGTGTGTACCACATTGAGCATGGAGAAAAGAAAGAAAACCAAAGAACTGTCTGAGGACTTGAGAAACCAAATTGTGAGGAAGCATGAGCAATCTCAAGGCTACAAGTCCATCTCCAAAGACCTGAATGGTCCTGTGTCTTCCGTGCGCAGTGTCATCAAGAATTTTAAAGCCCATGGCACTGTGGCTAACCTCCCTAGATGTGGACGGAAAAGAAAAATTGACGAGAGATTTCAACGCAAGATTGTGCGGATGGTGGATAAAGAACCTCGACTAACATCCAAACAAGTTCAAGCTGCCCTGCAGTCCGAGGGTACAACAGTGTCAACCCGTACTATCCGTCGACGTCTGAATGAAAAGGGACTGTATGGTAGAATACCCAGGAAGACCCCACTTCTTACCCCGAGACATAAAAAATCCAGGCTGGAGTTTGCCAAAACTTACCTGAGAAAGCCTAAAACGTTTTGGAAGAATTTTCTCTGGTCAGATGAGACAAAAGTAGAGCTTTTTGGCAAAAAGCATCAACATAGAGTGTACAGGAAAAAAAAAGAGGCATTCAAAGAAAAGAACACGGTCCCTACAGTCAAACATGGCGGAGGTTCCCTGATGATTTGGGGTTGCTTTTTTGCCTCTGGCACTGGACTTCTTGACCGTGTGCATGGCATTATGAAGTCTGAAGACTACCAACAAATTTTGCAGCATAATGTAGGGCCCAGTGTGAGAAAATTGGGTCTCCCTCAGAGGTCATGTGTCTTCCAGCAGGACAATGACCCAAAACACACTTCCAAAAGCACTATAAAATGGTTTGAGAGAAAGCACTGGAGACTTCTAAGGTGGCCAGCAATGAGTCCAGACCTGAATCCCATAGAACACCTGTGGAGAGATCTCAAAATGGCAGTTTGGAGAAGGCACCCTTCAAATATCAGGGACCTGGAGCAGTTTGCCAAAGAAGAATGGTCTACAATTCCAGCAGAGCATTGTAAGAAACTCATTGATGGTTACCGGAAGCGGTTGTTCGCAGTTATTTTGGCTAAAGGTTGTGCAACCAAGTATTAGGCTGAGGGTGCCAATACTTTTGTCTAGCCCATTTTTGGAGTTTTGTGTGAAATGATCAATGATTTAATTTTTGCTTCATTCTCTTTTGTGTTTTTTCCTTGCAAGCAAATTAAATGAAGATAATAATACCAAAGAATTTGTGATTGCAATCATTTTCAGGAAGAAACTGAGTATTATCTGACAGAATTGCAGGGGTGCCAATACTTTTGGCCACCACTGTACATACATACACGCATAAACACATTTGAAACACAAAAATACATCTAAACAGACATCACACAATGATATCTGCACACACACACTCACACTCACACACACACACTCACTCACCATCCCCTGGCTCCTGTCGTCCAGCTCCTCTCCGGTGGTAAGTAGTAGTGCAGGGCGCGCACTGCGTGACGTCACACTAGCAGACATGGCCACGCACAGGGCTGTGTCTCCTAGCTGTGACGCGGTCGGGCCAGCACACAGGGAAGTTAACAGGTGTAGTGCTGGCCCGAACGAAGAAGAAGCAGCGGCAGTGCGCCGCTGCTGCGGGAGCGGTACGGGGGCCCCCCGCCTCTGACTGCTGGTATGTGCCGCGGCACCGCACATATTATAATGAGGGCAATCTGGCCATGGGCCCCCCGGAGCCCCGGGGCCCCGGGCGGTAGCCCAGATTGCCCTCTTTTTTAAAGGAAAAATATATTGCCACATGTTTCATATAAAAAACACCATTAAAAGACATGGCAAAATGTTAAACAATTATCAAAAAGTCATATAGAAATTTTTTTTATCATCTTGTCCTGCAAAGAATGCGACCCGTCATATTTAATTTTTTTTCTATGTAGTGCCCATTTACCCAACTAAGTTTGAGACCCCTGCTCTACATTATGCTGCCATCAGATTCCATAGCATAAACCTGCTATCAGATTCCATAGCATAAGCCTACTAACAGATTCCCTTTAAGGAAGTTGTCCAAAGAGACAGGTAAATGACATGCTAGTTACTGTAAGCTTTCCAGCTGAGAACGGAGACTAAGAGCCCCATTATGTTCTCGGTATCTTGTAGGAGGCCTTTCGGGACAAAACTTATCTACCTAATTTTTGCATCCTCTTTCCTGTTGTAGCACAGCCCCTTTAGTACAATAAACATTTTCATTGCATTCCAAAATGTAAGCTAAAGGTTGTGAAATACAGAATATCCTGTTTTGTGGTTTTCTGTGTCTGTGTTTTTGCCCAATGACCGTAAAAATTACTCTGATGGGAGTAGATATGACCCTGGCCAATGAAAGTTACTCTGATTTGCATTCTGTACATATTTATAATTGGTGATCTTGGACCTTTCAATTATTTTCACTAAGTTTCCCACAATTCAGCTTTATCATGCACTGGGCTGTTCTCTTCCTTCTTACAGTTTATCTACCAAGTAAGTTAGCAGTTATATTCTACACTTACTGTTCATTTTTATTTTCCTTTAAACTGCCTCATTTCTTTGTCTTTCTTTATTTCAGATTCCTCGGCACAGTTTACTGTGATCCAGGATGGTCCAATATCTGTCTCTCCAGGTGCGAGTGTCCGTCTTACTTGTAGCCTGAGTACCGGCAATGTTGGTGGAGGGAATTATCCAAATTGGATATATCAGATCCTCGGAAGTGTTCCTAAACTGGTAATTGGCAGTAGCGGTACTAGTAATCAAAATTATAGACCTTCATGGACCTCGGATCGATTTACTGGATCCATAATAGGAGGATTAGCTGCTCTCTCCATTTCTAAAGTGGAAGTTGGAGACACTGGGGATTATTACTGTGCTGTCTGGTCAGGTAGTCAATGCACAGTGGTGCAAAACAATGCAAAACTAAGACACTTATAGTTCCTCTTTGCTTTATATCCTGAAGACATACTGTAATTGCTTATTTTCTGTGTTATATTTCCATATTTATTTCCATGATGGTCCATGAGATGTGTGCTTGCTGATCACATTTATAAATTAATTTCTTTTATTAGAATTCTGTTTGTAGTTTTCAGAAGTATTAGGCGCTATTTTCTAAAAGTGTGATATGATGTTTTGACATGAAGTTAACATCCTATATGCTTCAGTTGGAAATTTTCAATCTACCTACAACATTTTTATGGAAAAAAAAATATATAGATAGATAGATAAAAGTTTTGTATTTTATATTTTTACAAAATATTTAGATTTGAGAGTCCTCAGTGGATGATACCTTTTAATGGCTAACTGAAATGATGGTAACAAGTTGCAAGCTTTCGAGACTACGCAGGCCTTTTCATCAGGCTAGTATAACACAAAATTATATTTTTGCAAAATCAAGAAGAAAACATTGTAATCCTGATGTGTTACCAGACCTTTTTTAAACCCCAGCAGAATGCATTATATAAGGAGCACATCTTTCATAGTCATCAGCTGCTCCAGTCCTTTAATAATAATAATAATAATAATAATAATAATAATAATAAGTCTTGACTAAGCTGGGCTTCAAAACGATGATTGTATTGAAGCCTGTAATAATCTAGCTGCTATTCTAGTCAAGGCATTTAACCCCTTTAAAGCCCATGACGTACTAATACACGTCTGTGCCCTGGGACTTAAGAGCCTGACCCGTATTAGTACGTTATGGCGATCGCGCGCGCACACAGGCTGTGCGGGCGCAATCGCCGCCGGGTGTCAGCTGATTGTCACAGCTGACACCCAGTACTATGTGCAGGGAGCGGTCCCGCACCGCTCCCGGCAAATTAGCCCCCGCAATGTTGCGATCGAAGTCGATCGCAGCATTGTGGTGGCTAAGGGGAGGTGATCGGTATACTCACCTCCTCTTCTGGCCTCCAGCGCTGTCTGCCGCGGCTTCCCGGGTGTTGCCATGACGACCCGATGTTGTCATGACAACATCCGGGTCACCAGACAGCAGGAAGATTTTTTGGTCTTGCGCAGTACATGACCAAACTATCTTCTCACTGTGCAGCGCTGACAGCCTGCATGGCACAGGGATGGTGCTCCATCCCTATGCTATGCAGGCGATCAGAATAAAAAAAGTGAATGTCCCATAGTGGGACAAAGTAAACAAATAAAAAAATTGTCAGAAAGTGAAAAAATAAAATAAAAAAAAAATGTAAAAAATATATATAAAAAAATAATAATAATAATCCACCAAAAATAAAAATATAATGTACCCATCAATAAATATTATTATGAGCAAAAAACAAACAAACAATAAAAGTACACATATTTGGTATTGCCCCGTCTGGAATGACCTGACCTATAAAATTGTCCCACTAGTTAAGCCCTTCAGTGAACACGGTAAAAAAAAAAAAAAAAAAAACGAAGCAAAAAACAATGCTTTATCATCATGCCGCCAAACAAAAAATGGAATAACACGCGATCAAAAGACGAATATAAATAAAAATGGTACCGCTGAAAACGTCATCTTGTCCCGCAAAAAATAGCTTTTATTGTGTAAAAGCGCCAAAACAGAGAAAAACAATATAAATGTGGTACCGCTGTAAACGTACTGACCCGAAGAATAAAGCTACCTTATCAATTTTACCACACGTGGAGTAGAATAAAAAAATAAAAAAAAAACCAATTCCTGAATTGCTGGTTTTTATTTATTCTGCCTCCCAAAAGCTGGAATAGAAAGCTATCAAAAAATGTCACGTGCCTGAAAATGGCACCAATAAAAACGACAACTCATCCTGCAAAAAATAAGCCATCAAATGACTCTGTTGGCCAAAATATGAAAAAATTATAGCTCTCAAAATATGGCGATGCAAAAACTAGATTTTACAAAATATGTGTCTTTTAGTGTGTGACAGCTGTCAATCATAAAATCCCGATATGATTCTGGTATCTCTGTAGTCGCACCGACCCGAAGAATAAGGTCGTCTAATCACTTATACCGCACTAGGAACGGCGTAAAAAATAAACGCTAGGGCTGGGGTTGGGGTTAGGGTTGTGCTAATATTAGGGCTGGGGTTAGGGTTGTTTTTTTTGACGATATGGCAACTAGTGTTGAACGCAAGTACTCGCTACTTGAGTTTGCATCGGTTGCCCGGGTATGCATTGAATATTGCGGGTGCTCGAGTCTCCGCCCCATATGCTTCGCGGCCAAAAAAACCTCGCGGGGATTGCCTGCCGTGCACGAGCGATCCCCGCATGTTTTTTTTGGGGTGTCTAATAACCATGAAACATGCGGGCGGGGACTCGAGCATTTCACTTGAGCACCCGTGATACATGGTGCATACCTGAGTACCCGATGCTAACTCAAGTAGTGAGTAGTGTTGAGCGAGCATGCTCGACACTGCTCGGTACTCGCCCGAACATCACACTACTCGGGATGTTCGGCGAGCACCGAGCATTTCCGACATACTCGGGCGGGAGCTCAGGTCTCCGCCCTGCATGTTTGGCGCTCTTTACAGAGGCAATAAACATGCAGGGATTGCCAGCCAGCCACTGTAATGCCGCAGCCATGTTGTTTGTGGGCATTACAGTGATTGGCTGGCCGCACAGCGTCACCTCGAGTATTTAAAACCGGGCGCCGCCATCTTGGACACAGTCGCTCCGGATCAGACAGTGTAGGGACAGCGCTGCTGATTTAGGGAGAGATATATCCTGCGAAATAGTTAGTGTAGGGTCTGTAAAGGCTGCCAGATCAAACAAACAGTCCTTCTCAGGACTAATATCCATCCCAGATATCAGGCAGGCAGGCAGGCTGTATAGGAGACGCAGTGGTTATACCAGCAAACAATGCATTACAGTCCTGTGTGCTCCTGTTGCTGAAATTGCTGGACTTAGCTCCAGGTCTTGGGGGCCAGGAAAAATCCTTTTTTTATCATCTAAATCCTCTTTTTTTCCTCCTTAACACTGTACAAATACCCGTTTTATTAACCTTTTGGTGCCCCCCCCCCAAAAAAAGTGTGTCTCTGATTTTTCAGACACAAATATATCTGTTGAAAATAGTCTGGTATACACCAGTAAATTATAACTGTGGTTTTGCTGTTCCATGGAAAAAAAATCTCTATTATCCTGCTTTTGGCATTTTTTGCCGTAAAGAAAAACAGTAGTAGTGTCTCCTGATTGTTCAGACACAAATATATCTGTTGAAAATAGTCTGGTGTAGGCCCGAGAAATACAAGTGTGGTTTTGCAGTTCCACGGGTCAAATCTCTGTATTATCCTGCTTTTTTGCATTTTTTGCCGTAAAGAAAAACAGTAGTAGTGTCTCCTGATTGTTCAGATACAAATATATCTGTTAAAAATAGTCTGGTATACACCAGTAAATTATAACTGTGGTTTTGCTGTTCCACGGTAAAAAATCTCTATTATCCTGCTTTTGTCATTTTTTGCCGTAAAAAAAAAAAAATAGTATCTCCTGATTGTTCAGAGACAAATATATCTGTTAAAAATAGTCTGGTATAGGCGCGAGAAATACAAGTGTGGTTTTGCAGTTCCACGGATCAAATCTCTGTATTATCCTGCTTTTTTGCATTTTTTGCTGTAAAGAAAAACAGTAGTGTCTCCTGATTGTTCAGACACAAATATATATGTTGAAAATAGTCTGGTATAGGCCCAAGAAATACAAGTATGGTTTTGCAGTTCCAGGGGTCAAATCTCTGTATTATCCAGCTTTTTTGCATATTTTGCTGTAAAGAAAAACAGTAGTGTCTCTTAATTGTTCAGACACAAATATATCTGTTGAAAATAGTCTGGTGTAGGCCCGAGAAATACAAGTGTGGTTTTGCAGTTCCACGGGTCAGATCTCTGTATTATCCTGCTTTTTTGCATTTTTTGCCGTAAATAAAAACAGTAGTGTCTCCTGATTGTTCAGACTCAAATATATCTGTTGAAAATAGTCTGGTGTAGGCCCGAGAAATATAAGTGTGGTTTTGCAGTTCCACGGGTCAGATCTCTGTATTATCCAGCTTTTTTGCATTTTTTGCTGTAAAGAAAAACAGTAGTGTCTCCTGATTGTTGAGACACAAATATATCTGTTGAAAATAGTCTGGTGTAGGCCCGAGAAATACAAGTGTGGTTTTGCAGTTCCACGGGTCAAATCTCTGTATAATCCTGCTTTTTTGCATTTTTTGCCGTAAAGAAAAACAGTAGTGTTTCCTGATTGTTCAGACACAAATATATCTCTTGAAAATAGTCTGGTATACACCAGTAAATTATAACTGTGGTTTTGCTGTTCCACGGTAAAAAATCTCTATTATCCTGCTTTTGGCATTTTTTGCCTCAAAGAAAAACAGTAATAGTGTCTGCTGATTGTTCAGACACAAATATATCTGTTGAAAATAGTCTGGTATACACCAGTAAATTATAACTGTGGTTTTGCTGTTCCACGGTAAAAAATCTCTATTATCCTGCTTTTGGCATTTTTTGCCATAAAGAAAAACAGTAGTGTCTCCTGATTGTTCAGACACAAATATATATGTTGAAAATAGTCTGGTGTAGGCCCAAGAAATACAAGTATGGTTTTGCAGTTCCAGGGGTCAAATCTCTGTATTATCCAGCTTTTTTGCATATTTTGCTGTAAAGAAAAACAGTAGTGTCTCTTAATTGTTCAGACACAAATATATCTGTTGAAAATAGTCTGGTGTAGGCCCGAGAAATACAAGTGTGGTTTTGCAGTTCCACGGGTCAGATCTCTGTATTATCCTGCTTTTTTGCATTTTTTGCCGTAAATAAAAACAGTAGTGTCTCCTGATTGTTCAGACACAAATATATCTGTTCAAAATAGTCTGGTGTAGGCCCGAGAAATATAAGTGTGGTTTTGCAGTTCCACGGGTCAAATCTCTGTATTATCCAGCTTTTTTGCATTTTTTGCTGTAAAGAAAAACAGTAGTGTCTCCTGATTGTTGAGACACAAATATATCTGTTGAAAATAGTCTGGTGTAGGCCCGAGAAATACAAGTGTGGTTTTGCAGTTCCACGGGTCAAATCTCTGTATAATCCTGCTTTTTTGCATTTTTTGCCGTAAAGAAAAACAGTAGTGTTTCCTGATTGTTCAGACACAAATATATCTCTTGAAAATAGTCTGGTATACACCAGTAAATTATAACTGTGGTTTTGCTGTTCCACGGTAAAAAAGCTCTATTATCCTGCTTTTGGCATTTTTTGCCGTAAAGAAAAACAGTAGTAGTGTCTCCTGATTGTTCAGACACACATATATCTGTTGAAATTAGTCTGGTATACACCAGTAAATTATAACTGTGGTTTTGCTGTTCCACGGTAAAAAATCTCTATTATCCTGCTTTTGGCATTTTTTGCCGCAAAGAGAAACAGTAATAGTGTCTGCTGATTGTTCAGACACAAATATATCTGTTGAAAATAGTCTGGTATACACCAGTAAATTATAACTGTGGTTTTGCTGTTCCACGGTAAAAAAATCTCTATTATCCTGCTTTTGGCATTTTTTGCCGTAAAAAAAAATAATAGTGTCTCCTGATTGTTCAGACACAAATATATCTGTTGAAAATAGTCTGGTGTAGGCCCGAGAAATACAAGTGTGGTTTTGCAGTTCCACGGTCGAATCACTGTATTATCCTGCTTTTTTGCATTTTTTGCTGTAAAGGAAAACAGTAGTGTCTCCTGATTGTTCAGACACAAATATATCTGTTGAAAATAGTCTGGTGTAGGCCCGAGAAATACAAGTATGGTTTTGCAGTTCCACGGGTCAAATCTCTGTATTATCCAGATTTTTTGCATTTTTTGCTGTAAAGAAAAACAGTAGTGTCTCCTAATTGTTCAGACACAAATATATCGGTTGAAAATAGTCTGGTGTAGGCCCGAGAAATACAAGTGTGGTTTTGCAGTTCCACGGGTCAAATCTCTGTATTATCCTGCTTTTTTGCATTTTTTGCCGTAAAGGAAAACAGTAGTGTCACCTGATTGTTCAGACACAAATATGTCTGTTGAATATAGTCTGGTATACACCAGTAAATTATAACTGTGGTTTTGCAGTTCCACGATAAAAAAGCTCTATTATCCTGCTTTTGGCACTTTTTGCCATAAAGAAAAACAGTAGTAGTGTCTCCTGATTGTTCAGACACACATATATCTGTTGAAAATAGTCTGGTATACACCAGTAAATTATAACTGTGGTTTTGCTGTTCCACGGTAAAAAAATCTCTATTATCCTGCTTTTGGCATTTTTTGCCGTAAAGAAAAACAGTAATAGTGTCTCCTGATTGTTCAGACACAAATATATCTGTTGAAAATAGTCTGGTATACACCAGTAAATTATAACTGTGGTTTTGCTGTTCCACGGTAAAAAATCTCTATTATCCTGCTTTTGGCATTTTTTGCCGTAAAAAAAAATAATAGTGTCTCCTGATTGTTCAGACACAAATATATCTGTTGAAAATAGTCTGGTGTAGGCCCGAGAAATACAAGTGTGGTTTTTCAGTTCCACGGTCAAATCTCTGTACTATCCTGCTTTTTTGCATTTTTTGACGTAAAGAAAAACAGTAGTGTCTCCTGATTGTTCAGACACAAATATATCTGTTGAAAATAGTCTGGTGTAGGCCCAAGAAATACAAGTGTGGTTTTGCAGTTCCACGGGTCAAATCTCTGTATTATCCTGCTTTCTTACATTTTTTGCCGTAAAGAAAAACAGTAGTGTCTCCTGATTGTTCAGACACAAATATATCTGTTGAAAATAGTCTGGTGTAGGCCCGAGAAATAAAAGTATGGTTTTGCAGTTCCAGGGATCAAATCTCTGTATTATCCTGCTTTTTTGCATTTTTTGCTGTAAAAAAAAAAAGTAGGATCTCCTAATTGTTCAGACACAAATATATCTGTTGAAATAGTCTGGTGTAGGCCCGAGAAATACAAGTGTGGTTTTGCAGTTCCACGGGTCAAATCTCTGTATTATCCTGCTTTTTTGCATTTTTTGCCGTAAAGAAAAACAGTAGTGTCTCCTGATTGTTCAGACACAAATATATCTGTTGAAAATAGTCTGGTTTGGCCCGAGAAATACAAGTGTGGTTTTGCAGTTCCACAGGTCAAATCTCTGTATTATCCTGCTTTTTGGCATTTTTTGCTGTAAAGAAAAACAGTATTGTCTCCTGATTGTTCAGACAGAAATATATCTGTTGAAAATAGTCTGGTATACACCAGTAAATTATAACTGTGGTTTTGCTGTTCCACGGTAAAAAAGCTCTATTATCCTGCTTTTGGCATTTTTTGCCATAAAGAAAAACAGTAGTAGTGTCTCCTGATTGTTCAGACACACATATATCTGTTGAAAATAGTCTGGTATACACCAGTAAATTATAACTGTGGTTTTGCTGTTCCACTGTAAAAAATCTCTATTATCCTGCTTTTGGCATTTTTTGCCGTAAAGAAAAACAGTAATAGTGTCTCCTGATTGTTCAGACACAAATATATCTGTTGAAAATAGTCTGGTATACACCAGTAAATTATAACTGTGGTTTTGCTGTTCCACAGTAAAAAATCTCTATTATCCTGCTTTTGGCATTTTTTGCCGTAAAAAAAAAATAATAGTGTCTCCTGATTGTTCAGACACAAATATATCTGTTAAAAATAGTCTGGTGTAGGCCCGAGAAATACAAGTGTGGTTTTTCAGTTCCACGGTCAAATATCTGTATTATCCTGCTTTTTTGCATTTTTTGCCGTAAAGAAAAACAGTAGTGTCTCCTGATTGTTCAGACACAAATATATCTGTTGAAAATAGTCTGGTGTAGGCCCGAGAAATTCAAGTATGGTTTTGCAGTTCCACGGGTCAAATCTCTGTATTATCCTGCTTTTTTACATTTTTTGCTGTAAAGAAAAACAGTAGTATCTCCTGATTGTTCAGACACAAATATATCTGTTGAAAATAGACTGGTGTAGGCCCAAGAAATGCAAGTGTGGCTTTCCAGTTCCACGGGTCAAATCTCTTTATTATCCACTTTTGGGCCATTTTTACCCCTAAAAAAACCATTTGAGTGTGTCGCTCACTGTTCAGTAGAGATGAGCGTTGTTCGACTCGAACTGTTCGCCAATCTCAAATTCGAGCTGTTTTGGGCGGTGTTCGAGCCGTTCGGCGAACACGAACGACTTGAAAAAAATTCGGCTGTTCGAGGTTATGTTCGATAACTGTTCGTGCACCAAAATCATAACTGGATTTTTTCTCAGTAATGATGAAAATTAATGTTAATACGCAGTTTGAGTATACAGCGGGGCGGGGGGAGGGGCAGGGGATGGATCTCTGCAGGAATAATGAAGATCTCCATTTTTTTTTTCTCTTTCCCGCATTTACAGTGGGGAGGTGCAATCTGTCAGCCTATCAGCAGCGCACACACGGAGCGAAGTGCTTTTTTTCACACAAGCAACGGCATGTGTCATTGGCAGTGTATGTCACCATTTTCTCACTGCTGCAGCTGCGTGTTAGACGGCACCGCTGTTGCTGTGTGCGCTATACCTTGTTAATTTCAAGCCAATTTTCGCACAAATCTACAGATAGCTTGGGAGTAGGGAATAGTTGTGATTGCAGTCCTTTTAAGGACTAGGTTACAGCATTTCCTACGACTTTTATCAGGCAGGTCTGTGCTCTTAAATAGATAGGTTGGGAGTAAAGACTAATTGTAATTGCAGTCCTTTTCAGGACTAAGTTACATCAGTTCCTATCAGTTTTTGCCAGGCAGGTCTGTGCCAGTGCTGTGCAAGTTTTTTTCACAGCATTTGGCTAAATCTAGCAAAGCTAATCCTTTTTGGCCTATTGCAGAGTGTGTTAGTCAGTGGAGTAGCCTATCTGTGTTGCAAGCTACACCACCTGTGTATAGAATACCAATTTTTTTTACTGCACCTAGTGAAGTAAAACCTTTTGGGCATAGCATCATTCTATTAGTCCATCTATACTGACCTCCATCAGGTTGCAAATTGAATATAATTTTTTTCTGCATCTAGCTCTGAAAAAATATTTGAGCTTCTAGCAGTGTGTGGGACTTGTTCAATTAGTCCATCTATACTGACCTCCACCAGGTTGCAAATTGAATATAATTTTTTTCTGCATCTATCTCTGAAAAAATATTTGGGCTTCTAGCAGTGTGTGGGACTTGGTCTATTAGTCCATCTATACTGACCTCCATCAGGTTGCAAATTCAATATAATTTTTTTCTGCATCTAGCTCTGAAAAAATATTTGGGCTTCTAGCAGTGTGTGGGACTTGGTCTATTAGTCCATCTATACTGACCTCCATCAGGTTGCAAATTAAAAATAATTTTTATCTGCATCTAGCTCTGAAAAAATATTTGGGCTTCTAGCAGTGTGTGGGACTTGGTCTATTAGTCCATCTATACTGACCTCCATCAGGTTGCAAATTAAAAATAATTTTTATCTGCATCTAGCTCTGAAAAAATATTTGGGCTTCTAGCAGTGTGTGGAACTTGGTCTATTAGTCCATCTGTACTGACTTCCATCAGGTTGCAAATTAAAAATAATTTTTATCTACATCTAGCTCTGAAAAAATATTTGGGCTTCTAGCAGTGTATTGGACTTGGTCTATTAGTCCATCTATACTGACCTCCATCAGGTTGCAAATTAAAAATAATTTTTATCTGCATCTAGCTCTGAAAAAATATTTGGGCTTCTAGCAGTGTGTGGGACTTGGTCTATTAGTCCATCTATACTGACCTCCATCAGGTTGCAAATTAAAAATAATTTTTATCTGCATCTAGCTCTGAAAAAATATTTGGGCTTCTAGCAGTGTGTGGGACTTGTTCTATTAGTCCATCTATACTGACCTCCATCAGGTTGCAAATTAAAAATAATTTTTATCTGCATCTAGCTCTGAAAAAATATTTGGGCTTCTAGCAGTGTGTGGGACTTGGTCTATTAGTCCATCTATATTGACCTCCATCAGGTTGCAAATTGAATATAATTTTTTTCTGCATCTAACCCAGCCAATAGTTTTGGCCTAATACCACAGTTTGGCCACTCAGCTCTGCTCGGTTCCCATCCATTGTTTTTTTGTGCAAATAACTCCAGAGTTGTGAATTAGTTAACCACCAAAATGAGTGGAAAAAGGCCTGCTGCTGGTGGAAAGGGGAATAGGCGTGTTGGGAAGGGGAAAAAAGGTTGTGTCCGTGGGGTAGGTGTTAAAGCAACAGTAACATCTGCAGAAGAAAGACCATCTTCCAGCCAAACTAAAATGTCTACTTCTTTTAGCGGACAATGTGATAAGATCCCTTTCTTACGGCCATGCCAATCGCTACAAATTCCAGATGAGGCACAAAAACAGCAGGTGCTTCAACGGATATCAAGTGCTCCTTTAAGTGGGCTCTCCTCCACATCAACTTCAACATCACAAATACTCCAGTCCTCAGAGTTGTCAACCCAATCGCACTTGCTTCCTCACAGCTCCCAAATCTCCAGCTGCCCGTCTGAGTATGAGGTAGAACAGATGGTTGAGTCTGCAGAGCTGTTTACTCATACTATAGCCTGGGAATCAGAGGTCGGCTCCAGCGCTTCTGTGAATCCAGATGAGGAAATGATCTGCACTGATGCCCAGAATCTTTATGAGTCGGAGCCAGGACCAGACGCAGAACGTTCTGACCATAATGTAGACCCTCATTCCCAAACTGTAACTCCTGTTGGTGGAGACAATGAGGAAGACGATGATGAGACTCAAATACCTGATTGGAGCGACAACTTTAGTTTTTTGTCAGGGCAGGAACAGGTTGGCTCTGAGGACGACGGGTGTGATAACACACAGGGTGATGATGATGAGGTTGGAGATCCCACTTACTGTCAACCCACAGTCAGCCAAGAGATGAGGTCAGCAGAGGAGAATGCTAGTGACGACGAGGTCAGGTTGCGCATTCCTGGACAAAGACGTAGTACTGGAAGCACGTCAACAACTGCATCCTCAAACACAACTCTGCCTCTCACCACAAGTCGTGGTGGCTCTTCAGGTCGCATGGGTGCTAAGCCTAGCGTAGTCTGGGCATTTTTTCAGATCGATAAAGATGACCCAACTCGTGTTATCTGTAACATTTGTCAGCAAAAGCTAAGTAGAGGCCAAAAAATACATAGTTTGAGTACTTCATGCATGAACCGGCACATGGACATGAAGCATAAGTTGCAGTGGGAAGCTCACTGTGCTACAATGCGGCCTAGCCGGCCGGGCCAACCACCATCTTCCACATCTTGTGCATCCGCGACCTTTTCATCCTCTGTGACTGGGGGGACAGCAGTCACACCTGTTTTGGGACGCAGACCTGCCACCTCTTTACCCGCAACAGCCATCGTGATTGGCAGGTCATCATTTTCTTTGGAGGTGGTAACACCAGCTGGTGTTGAGCGCTGTCCGACATCGATAGCACCACCTTTGGATCAAGGCAACCTAACATGTCCGCCTTCATCTTCCTCACAGACCGGCAGTTTGCCGGGGACACCCTTATCAACCCCGTCTAAGCACAATAGCCAGCCCTCGGTCCCTCAGATGTGGACAAGTAAAAGACCATTTCCTCCTAGCCATGAGAAAGCTAAGAGGTTGAATTTAACCATCTGCAAGCTCTTGGCTACAGAAATGCTGCCTTTCCGCCTGGTGGACACAGAGGATTTTCGAGACCTTATGTCCGTCGCAGTGCCCCAGTACCAGATGCCCAGTCGGCACTACTTCTCAAAGAAAGGTGTGCCTGCGCTCCACCAGCATGTCGCACACAACATCACCGCTTCTTTGAGAAACTCTGAGTGTAACAGGGTGCATTTCACCACAGACACTTGGACGAGTAGGCATGGACAGGGGCGTTACATGTCGCTGACTGGGCACTGGGTAACTATGGTGACAGCAGGACAAGGGGCTGCTGTCCAAGTCTTGCCGTCCCCACGAGTTGTGCGTCAATCCTCTTTATCTCAAAGTTCCTCCACTGCTTCTGCCTCCTCAAACTCCTCTCGGTCCTCCACCTGCACCCAAAGCCAGTCTGGTCATGCCACAAGCTTTCTAACTGCGCAGAAGGGATCCTGCACACCTCCTTACTATGCTGGCAGTAGGGCTCAACGTCATCAGGCGGTTATTACTTTGAAATGTCTGGGAAATGTGAGTCACACAGCTGAGGTGTTGTGGTCAGCTCTGGAGAACCAATTTCATGAATGGTTGTCTCCACTGGACCTGAAACCAGGGAAGGCCGTGTGCGACAATGCTGCAAACCTGGGTGCGGCCTTTTGCCGGGGCAATGTCACACATGTGCCTTGTATGGCTCACGTGTTGAACCTGTTTGTCCAGCAATTTTTAGCCTACTATCCCGGACTAGATGGCCTTCTGCAGAGGGCACGGTCGCTGTGTGCTCACTTCCGCCGTTTGCATCCCGCAGCTCAGCGACTTACATCTCTACAGAAGTCGTTAGGCCTGCCACTTCACCGGCTAAAATGCGATGTGCCTACCCGGTGGAATTCACCTCTGCACATGTTGCAGCGACTGTGGCAGCACCGACAAGCCATGGTGCAATACGTTCTGACGTATAGCCTGGGCCAACGAGATCCAGAGGTGGGGCAAATCACGCTGGAGGAGTGGTCTCAGATCAGGGACCTATGCACCCTTCTGCACAGTTTTGAAATGGCGACGAAGATGTTTAGTGCTGACGATGCCATTATCAGCATGACTATTCCGGTGATTTACATGCTGGAGCACATGTTAAACAGAATTCGGAGTCAGGTGGTGGCACAAGAGGAGGTGGAGGAAGTAGAGGAGGAGGAGTTGTATGCGGAAGGGCTAACATCTGCAAGGTCCAGACGGTCGGCAGCACCAAGGCGGCAGGCATGTGAGGGTGGGGGAGATGGTTTTACCATGGTAAACCAACACAACAGGGACTTGGTGCTCCTGGATGCGCAAGACACATGAGTGCTTTCTTGCTTCACTACCTGCAACATAACCCTCGAATTGTGAGAATTAGAAATAATCCTGACTACTGGGTTGCCACACTGTTAGATCCCCGATACAAAAGTAAATTTGCAGAAATTATTGCTGCCATAGAAAGGGATGCACGCATGCAGGAGTATCAGCAGAGACTGTTGCAGAATCTTGCACGTAGTGAATCTCACAGTTCCAACTTGCCAACCGTGGGACCGTCGAGTGTTCAGCACTCAAACCGTAACAGAACCACAGTATCTGCTGGTAACATCAATTTTGCGGAATCATTTCACCACTTTTTTAGCCCATCCTTTGCAAGGCCACAGGAGACAAGAAGTCTGACACATAGTCAACGCCTAGAGACGATGGTACAGGAGTATCTCCAAGTAAACATTGAAGCCATGACTGTGTCACTGGACCCTTGCTCTTTTTGGGCTTCCAATCTGGATAAATGGCCGGAGCTAGCCACTTACGCCTTGGAGATCTTGTCATGCCCCGCAGCCAGCGTTCTGTCTGAACGTGTGTTCAGCGCTGCTGGTGGTGTGCTGACAGATAAGCGCACGCGGCTCTCCACTGATAATGTAGACAGACTCACGTTCATAAAGATGAACAAATCATGGATCCGAAACGACTTTTCTACCCCTGTGTCATCCTGGGGAGAGTAAAAGCTTAATGATTGGTTAAAATCACCTCACCAACCGTTTTAAACTTTCAAATTACTAATCATGTTTATCTGTATCTTGGCTGGAAAATAATTTGGGCTTTGTAGCAGTGTGCAGTACTGATTCTATTAGGCCATCTATACTAAGCTCCACCAGATTTAAAATTACTAATCATGTTTATCTATATCTTGGTTGGAAAATAATTTGGGCTTTGTAGCAGTGTGCAGTACTGATTCTATTAGGCCATCTATACTAAGCTCCACCAGATTTAAAATTACTAATCATGTTTATCTGTATCTTGGCTGGAAAATAGTTTGGGCTTTGTAGCAGTGTGCAGCACTGATTCTATTAGGCCATCTATACTAAGCTCCACCAGATTTAAAATTACTAATCATGTTTATCTGTATCTTGGCTGGAAAATAATTTGGGCTTTGTAGCAGTGTGCAGTACTGATTCTATTAGGCCATCTATACTAAGCTCCTCCAGATTTAAAATTAATAATAATTTTTAGCTGCATCTAGCCCGGAAAATAATTTTGGGGCTCCGAGATGCGCAAGACACATAAGTGCCTTCTTGCTGCACTACCTGCAACATGACCCTCATATTGTCAGAATTCAAAGTAATCCTGACTACTGGGTTGCCACACTCTTAGATCCCCCAAACTCTTCGATCAACCTTTTCATTTTAATAAAGACCAAAAAAATGGTCATTTTTGAAATTATAAGCATTAGCAGGTTATTAGAAACTGAAATCAAACAGTTTTCGAAAGGAGCTTCTGAACTCTCTCGTCCATTGAATTTGTCAGGTTTTGGATGGTTTCTGCTTCAATTGTTTTGCATGAGGACAGAATACCCTCCCAGAGCTGTTGCTTAGATGTGAACTGCCTCCCGCCATCATAGACACTCCTTTTGATGATTCTCCAGAGGTTCTGAATGGGGTAGAGGTCAGGGGAGCATGGGGGTCACACCATAAGTTTGTCCCCTTTTATGCCCATATCAGCCAGAGATGCAGATGTTTTATGTGCAGCATGAGATGGTGCATTATCATGCATAAAAATGATCTTGCTGTGGAATACACGGTTCTTCTTCTTGAACCATGGCAGGAAGTGCTGTTTGAGAAACTCCACATACATTATGGAGTTCATCTTTACCCCTTCAGGGATCCTAAAGGGGCCAACAATCTCTCTCCCCATGATTCCAGCCCAAAACATTACTCCACCTCCTCCTTGTTGGCGCTGTAGCCGTGTTTGCGTGGGGTGTCCATCAACCAGCCATCCTCCACTCCATCCATCTGGACCATCGAGCGTTGCACGGCACTCATCCGTGAACAAAACAGTTTTGAAATCAGTCTTCATGTAATGTTTGGCCCACTGGAGCCGTTTCTGCTTGTGTGAAGTGGATAGAGGAGGTCGACAGAATGGCGTATGCACAGCTGCAAACCTCTGAAGGACCCTGCATCTTGTTGTTCGGGGGACGTTGGAGGCACCAGCAGCTTCAAAAACTTGTCTGCTGCTATGACAAGGCTTTTTTGCCCCTGCTCTTTTAACCTGACGTAATTGCCTGTAGGAAAGAGTCCTCAATTTGCCCTTATCAGCACGCACACGTGTGTACTGTGAATCAGCTACATACTTCTTGATTGCCAAGACACTTCATCCTGATCATCGCACAATGTTGATTGTAGTCATGCCTTGACCTAAACACTCCACAATTTGTTGTTTCTCAGCAGCCGACACATCCTTTTTCTTTCCCATTTTGGTAGAAAATGTAGGCTGCTTAATAATGTGGGACAGCCTTCTTAAGTAGTCTTGCCTTTCATTGGACACACCTGCCAAACTAATTAGCACAGGTGTCTGCAATTGCTTACAGTGATATAAAGAGCCCTGACACACATCACCATCAATGAGTTTAACTGACAAACAAAGAAATTCTTCCCTTATCACTCCTAAACACTTTTTGCATAATAATTTGGAACACAGTGTACATGTGCTTTTCCACAAAACACCAGTGGATCACGTAGTGAATCTTACAGTTATAACTTGCCAACCGTGGTCTATGGAGTTGTTCAATGAAGGGCCCAAAATTAAGATAACATAGATGGGAGATGTCTCTATGAATAGGAATTCCTAAGTATTTGATACCCTGTGAGGGCCAGGCAAAGGGAAAGTTGGACTGGATGGAATCCTGTATGGATTTGGGGAGGGAGACATCGAGGGCCTCAGACTTCGCTGCATTGATTTTAAAATTTGACCATGTAACAAAGTGATCTATTTCAGCCATAACAGCATGGATGGATATATGTGATTGAGTGATATATACTAGGACATCATCAGCAAATAGAGAGCACTTGTACTCGGTGCCTCCCACCTCAATCCACCTAATATTGGGGTTATGGCGAATTGATGAGAGCAGGTGCTCCATCACTAGGATGTATAAGAGAGGGGACAGAGGACATCCCTGCCTTGTCCCATTGGTGATTGTGAAAGGTGATGAAAATGTTCTGATGCACCCCCTGGGCCTTGGGACACCCGGAGCCGGACCCTTTTTGGTGGATGCTGGTGGTTGTAGTCTCCGTGGCGGCAACCCGATTCCGTGGCTCAGGGCGGTCAAACCAGTGGCGGAACTATTTATGTGGTTTTGATGTTTAAATGTCCGACTACGCCACCCCTGGATTGCGGTCAGAGTGAACCGCTACTGCAGGGCAGACCGCTGAGGCTGGTGTTGTGGGTGCAGCAGAGCGTAGCATAACTCCCCACGGGAGGAGTATAGCCTCAGGGCAGTGTATGCGGAGGATGGGGGTGATGGTGCAGGGCAGCAGCAGTAACGACACGGAGTCAGTGATGCAGTCCAGGGCCTTTACTCACAGTTCTTATTATGCAGACCACGTCTGCAGGTAACGGCTGCCCACGTCGTACTGTGCTCACCAGGTGAGGGGCTCAGACAACTCCCAGATAACTTTGGAGCGCTTCACAGGACCCCCTTTGTGTGTCCTTTGTCTGGCCTTTCTTACCAACCCTTCTGTCCGGCTGCCTCGGGCCTCCTCTTGGTAAACTTGGCGCCAGTTTCCCTGACCCTATGTGGTGCCTTCCTAGCGGGTGTAGCGAGGGGCTGCGCCACATAAAATGTCACAGCCTCCGGTTTCTAGCTGAGGGTCGTTTCCTGCCTCCACTAGTTTCGGGGACCGGTCTCCCCCTTTGGCCTGACCCCTCCACGCAGGTGGATTCGGGCGTGCGGTGGCGACTCGCCCGTCCGCACCCCTGGGATCCCTTCGTTACTCGTTCCTGGAGCCTTCTCCGCTCCTCTTCCTTCCTTCTCCCTCTTCCAGGCCTGGGCCTCTGTTATTAGGCCCGCCTCTGGAGCAGAGCTCATGCAGAGCCCCTGCTCCCTGTCACTTCTGCTCAGACTTCTCTGCACTGAACTAAGATGGTGCCCACCTTTTATACTCCCTTCTCAATGCACCCAGGAACTGCTTCCTCCCTGCTCCTGCACTACAGGGTTCCCCTTCCTCAGTGTTCCCTCCTCCCACTCCAGCCAGGGACAGGGACTGTCGTGCCCATCTCAGGGGCATATTGGTCGCCCTGCCCCACGGCAATGTGGTGTAATGCATGCAGGTGTCGGGTCCTGATCCACACTCCATCCTTACCTGAGAGTGAGATATCACACCTCTGGGTGAGGTGCAATACCTCTGTAGCAACCGAGCCCTCAGGGTGCTACAGTTCCATTTATCTTCAGCCTAGGTGACGTATTGCGATACAGGGCCGTGATTTTGGCTATAAAAGGGTCCCCTAGACCCCTACCCCAAGCTTTTTAAGAGAATCATATATGGCGTGCCAGGAGACTCTATGGAATGCTTTCTCAGCATCCAACGAGAGTATCTAATTACAAATTTTTAACTGCATCTAGCCCAGGAAATACTTTGTGCCTAGTAGCAGTGTCTGCTAGTCAGCGGATTATCCCGGCTGTTAAGCAAGCTACACCACCTGTAGTTTGGACACTTAATTTTTTCAAAGGAAATGCTTCGGGACCACGGGATACTCAGTGAAGAGCATCAGGAGGCACCCCAAGGCATAGGGGCTGGGACTGGCAGTAGGATGCCTTGCGGTGGACAGCCGAGCTCGATCCTTATAAAAGCTTTTTAACTGCAGCAGCTTTAGTGGACGCTACTGGAGCTGGAATTACGCGGCTGCTGGCATGAGACTTGCCCTCCAATAGATCCTTGTAAATGGATTTAAATTGTATTCATTCAAATTAGAGAGACAATTTAAATTAAAAAGCTTAGAGCTGCCTCCACCACAGGGGGGCTCGCTCGACCCACCAGCGGACAGGCATCAGTATTGGGAGAGGGGGGCTGGCCGTCAGGGTTCACCGCGGCTCTGGCACAAACCCGGCGACACGGAGGTGGCACGGGCAGGAGCGGACTGGCCGTGTCGGCTTCTCACTTTTTGGATTTTTTTTTTTTTGTCAGGTTTTGGACACCTCTGAAGGTGTTTTCTATGTGTTTCTATGTGTTTTTGTTTGCCTGCCATTCGTTTTAACGGTGTTCGAAGGTGTTCGACGAACAGTTCGGCGAACACACGGGTGTTCGACGAACCGAACCGAACTCGAACACTACGGGGGTGGCTCAACACTATTTCTGACCTGCCTGGAGCTAGGCCTAACTTTGTCTCTGTCCTGCGCTGGCTGACCTTGTGGTAGGGCCTTCTCTTGGAGTTCATGCTCCCAGTATGCGGGGCCTAATGTTATGATCTGCTAAAGGGACTAAGGAAAGACAGGAGATCTGTCCCTACAATAGAACTAAACTAGATCCCTACGATGTAACGGGGAACCTGATCCTGCGATCAGACCCGCTAAAGTCCTCGGCTAGTCTGTACGAAGACCTATAGATGTGAGGGAGGGATCCCTACAAGAACTAGGGACTGGGATAAAGTTGGACACCTCCTAGCAGAAATAGTAGCAGTCAAAGACAAACACACAACAAAAAGCATAGAGGTCAGAAGACCTAGCAAAACTAACAGAGAACGGCAACAGAGCACCAAGCTAGCTCAAGAGTAGTAAATACAATTCCAGCAAGGCCAGAAGGGCGGAGCCGGATTAAATAGGCAAAAATGGTCATGTGACCAGCAAACTAAAAAAAACCTAACAGGAGAGTTCTAACAGTACCCCCTCTTCTAAGAGGATCCTCCGGATCCCCTAGGCCCAGGCTTACCAGGAAACCTCCTGTGAAACGCTCTGACATGTCTGGAAGCAGAAACATCATCCGCCCTCATCCATGAGTTATCCTCAGGTCCGAAACCCTTCCAAGCGACGAGATACTGCAAACTCCCTCTATACCGTCTAGAATTTAGGATGCGGGAAATTTCATATTCCCCGTCCTCCACCACCGGAGGAACAGTGGCAGAGGCGTCACCATCCGACACATCAGCTTTTTTCAACAGAGAAACATGAAACACCGGGTTAATCTTCCAGGACGTAGGAACCTCCAACCTAACAGCAGATTGGTTAACTATCTGAAGCACCTTAAAGGGCCCTACGAACTTGGGACCAAATTTTTTAGAAGGAATCCTCAATCGCAGATTCTTAGAGGACAACCAAACCATGTCACCAACAGCAAACAAAACCTCTTGCCGTTTCCTATCAAAGTACCTCTTAGATTTTTTGTTAGCCTCCTGAAGATTACCACGCACTTCCGTCCAAACTCTCTCCAAATCACCGGAAAAACTCTCCTCCTCAGGCACAGCCGAAACCAATTTGGAGAATGACCCAAAAGATGGATGTCTCCCAGAACAACAAAAAAAAGGCGAACACCCAGCAGAAGAGGATGTATGGTTGTTAAGAGCAAATTCAGCAAGTGGCAGAAACTCAGACCACCCCTCTTGATTGTCTGCCACAAAACAATGCAAGAACTGCTCAACATCCTGGTTCTTCCTTTCTGTCTGGCCATTAGACTCAGGATGATATCCGGATGAAAACGACAAATGAACTCCCAACCTGTCACAAAAGGCACGCCAAAAACGAGCCAAATCTTGAACCGAGACCATGATGGAAAACTGGAGGTCTTTCCTTAGAGAAAATTTTTTTTTCTTTTAGGGCTGGACTTACTGTTATGATCTGCTAAAGGGACTAAGGAAAGACAGGAGATCTGTCCCTACAATAGAACTAAACTAGATCCCTACGATGTAACGGGGAACCTGATCCTGCGATCAGACCCGCTAAAGTCCTCGGCTAGTCTGTTCGAAGACCTATAGATGTGAGGGAGGGATCCCTACAAGAACTAGGGACTGGGATAAAGTTGGACACCTCCTAGCAGAAATAGTAGCAGTCAAAGACAAACACACAACAAAAAGCATAGAGGTCAGAAGACCTAGCAAAACCAACAGAGAACGGCAACAGAGCACCAAGCTAGCTCAAGAGTAGTAAATACAATGAAGTCCAGCAAGGCCAGAAGGGCAGAGCCGGATTAAATAGGCAAAAATGGTCATATGACCAGCAAACTAAAAAAAACCTAACAGGAGAGTTCTAATACCTAAGCGTCTCCTGGCTCTGTTACGTATCAGCACCTTAGCGATCCTGGGACTTGTAGTTCTCCAGGGATTACGGTTATGCCTTACTGGGTCATAGAGATCCCGGTAAGCTCGGATCCGGTGTCCGGTAAATGCTTCGGGGTGAGCTGGTTAAGCTCCTCTGCCCCTTATGTACTAACTCGCTACTCGCCTTCGGCCTACTCGGGCCCTCACTAGGCTATACACACTAACGACAGCTTGCCGCACTTCACCGATCTTATGGCGCCGGCACACCGTAAGCTCTATCTGGGCTCCCTGAATCTAGCTAGCAGGAGCCTCGTGCTCCACTGCTGAACTATTAACTGAGTTCTCTAGACTTGACTGAGCTCCACTGCAGACTGACCTCTCTTAGGCTTCTCTACTGCAGGAACTCTTCAGAGGAACTGAACTGCCTAGCTCCACCTTCCCTATTTATATCCCTAACGGGCTCCGTCTGCTGGTCTGAGGTGGAAGGTGGAGATGTGTGAATGTTTATGGGGGCCTCTTGTGGAGGATTCCATCAATACACTCTTCTAGTATCTGTGATACCAAGCGCAGAGGGGCGTCACAGATGCTATTGACGATGACGTTAGGTTGCGCCTTCCTGGACAGAGACGGAGTACTGGAAGCACGTCAACAACTGCATCCTCAACCACAACTCTGCCTCTGACCACAAGTCGTAGTGGCTCTTCAGGTCGCATGGGTGCTAAGCCTTGCATAGCTTGGGCATTTATTCAGATCGATAAGGATGACCCAACTCGTGTTATCTGTAATATTTGTCACCAAAAGCTAAGTAGAGGCCAAAAAATACATAGTTTGAGTACTTCATGCATGTACCGTCACATGGATATGAAGCATAAGTTGCAGTGGGAAGCTCACTGTGCTACAATGCGGCCTAGCAGGCTGGGCCAACCACCGTCTGCCCCATCTTGTGCATCCGCCGCCTCTTCATGCTCTGTGACTGGCAGGACAGCAGTCACACATGTTTTTGGACGCAGACCTGCCACCTCTTTACCTGCAACAGCCAGTGTGATTGGCAGGTCGTCAGTTCATTGGGAAGTGGAAACACCTGCTGGTGTTGAGCGCTCTCTGACATCGAGAGCATCACCTTTGGATCAAGGCAACCTAACATGTCCGCCTGCATCTTCCTCACAGACCGGCAGTTTGCCGGGGACACCCTACTCAACCCCGTCAAAGCACAACAGCCAGCCCTCGGTCCCTCAGATGTGGACAAGTAAAAGACCATTTCCTCCTAGCCATGAGAAAGCTAAGAGGTTGAATTTCACCATCTGCAAGCTGGTGGCTACAGAAATGCTGCCTTTCCGCCTGGAGGACACAGTGGATTTTCGAGACCTTATGTCCGTCGCAGTGCCCCAGTACCAGATGCCCAGTCGGCACTACTTCTCAAAGAAAGGTGTGCCTGCGCTCCACCATCATGTCGCACACAACATCACCGCTTCTTTGAGAAACTCTGTGTGTGACAGGGTGCATTTCACCACAGACACTTGGACGAGTAGGCATGGACAGGGGCGTTACATGTCGCTGACTGGGCACTGGGTAACTATGTTGACAGCAGGACAAGGGGCTGCTGTCCAAGTCTTACCGTCCCCACGAGTTTTGCGTCAATCTTCTTTATCTCGAAGTTCCTCCACTGCTTCTGCCTCCTCAACCTCCTCTCGGTCCTCCACCTGCACCCAAAGCTTGTCTGGTAATGCCACCTGCTTTCTAACTGCGCAGAAGGAATCCTGCACACCTCCTTACTATGCTGGCAGTAGGGCTCAACGGCATCAGTGTTTACTTTGAAATGTCTGGGAAATGTGAGTCACACAGCTGAGGACTTGTGGTCAGCTCTGGAGACCCAGTTTCATGAATGGTTGTCTCCACTGGACCTGCAACCAGGGAAGGCCGTGTGCGACAATGCTGCAAACCTGGGTGCGGCCCTTCGCTGGGGCAATGTCACACACGTGCCTTGTATGGCTCACGTGTTGAACCTGGTTGTCCATAAATTTTTAGCCCACTATCCCGGACTAGATGGCCTTCTGCAGAGGGCACGGTCGCTGTGTGCTCACTTCCGCCGTTCGCATCCCGCAGCTCAACGACTTACATCTCTACAGAAGTCGTTGGGCCTGCCAGTTCACCGGCTGAAATGCGATGTGCCGACACGGTGGAATTCAACTCTGCACATGTTGCAGCGACTGTGGCAGCACCGACAAGCCCTGGTGCAATACGTTCTGACGTATAGCCTGGGCCAACGAGATCCAGAGGTGGGCCAAATCACACAGCAGGAGTGGTCTCAGATCAGGGACCTATGAAGTTGATGCGCCCCCTGGGCCGTGGGGTACCCGGAGCCGGGCCGGTAGACGCTGGGGGTTGTAGTCACTGTGGCGGTGACCCGGTCCGTGACCCAGGGCGGTCAATCCAACGGTAATTTGAATATATGGATTTTATAATGTCCAACTACGCCACCTGTGGAGTGCGGCCAAAGGGGCCTCCGCTGCGGAACAGTCCTCTGAAGCTGGTGGTTTTGCAGCAATGGTATTATTACTCACCACAGGAAGAGTGTAGCTTCAGGGCAGTGTGGGTGGATGATGGTGGTTGTAGTGCAGGGAGTCAGTAATGAACACAGAATCCGTGTGATGCAGTCCCAAGATCTTTACTCACAGTTGTTGCAGTCCAGATTACAGGTACCAGAGCAATCTCACCCGTCGTGCTGTGCGTACTCAGTGAGGGGCTCAGTCCACCCCCAGATAGCTCCGGAGTACTTAGCAGGACCCCCTTCTGTGTGTCCTTTCTCTGGCCTTCTCCCTGCACCTCACACCCAGTGACACTTCTATCCGGTATCCTGGGGCCTTGGCGGGCGACTTGTGTTCCGTCCCCTGGGTCCTATGTGGCTACCTTCTTAGTGAGACTGGTGTGGACTTTTGCCTGCAGTACATGAAATGCTGCAGCCTCCGGTTTCTAGTTGAGCCTTGCTGTTTCTCCTCTAGTTGAGGGACCGGTTCCCCTTATCTGGCCTGACCCCTCTACCTCCTGGTAGCAGCGGGAGTACAGGTGGCCTTCTGCACGGCCCGTAGCCCTAGGGTCCCTTCGGTTCCTGGAGCCTTCCTGCTCCCACTCCTCTCTTCTCTCCTTCAGTCCTGGGCCTCCCAGGCTAGACCCACCTCCGGAGCAGAGCTCATGCCGAGCCTCTGCTCCTGTCACTTTTCCTCCTCTAACTGGCTTGCTCTTTCTAAGATGGCTTCCTATTTATACTCTCCCTGTCATGTGCTCCCCTAAGCTGCTCCCCTAAGCACCCACTACATAGGACCCTCCCACCAGCTAGGGACCTGGGACTGTGCTCTCCCTTAGGAGCAATCTCGCCCTACCCCCACTGCGGGTATGTGTCGGATGCAGGTGTTAGGGTCCCGAGCCATACGCCTTCCTTACCTGAGGGTGAGATACCACACCTCTGGGTGAGATGCACTAACTCTGTGGCGACTGAACCCTCAGGGGCGCCACACACCCTTCTGCACAGTTTTGAAATGGCGACGAAGATGTTTAGTGCTGACGACGATGCCATTATCAGCATGACTATTCCGGTGATTTACATGCTGGAGCACACATTAAACAGAATTCAGAGTCAGGTGGTGGGACAAGAGGAGGTGGAGGAAGTAGAAGAGGAGTCGTATGCGGAAGGGATAACATCTCCAAGGTCCAGACGGTTGGCAGCACCAAGGCAGCAGGCATGGGAGGGTGGGGGAGAGGGATTAACCAGGGCGCATGGTAGCAGCCAAACTGTTGAGGAAGGTGCAGGAGCCGAGGAAGAAGTGGAGGATGAACTGGCGATGGGCATGGAAGACTCATCAGATGAGGGAGACCTTGATCACATTTCTGTTGTGCAAGGTTGGGGGGAGAGGGCAGAGGACGGAAGCATGATTCTTACCTCGCTACCAACATAACAAGGACTTGGTCCTCCTGGATGCGCAAGACACATGAGTGCCTTCTTGCTGCACTACCTGCAACATGACCCTCAGATTGCAGAATTCGAAGTAATCCCGACTACTGGGTTGCCACACTCTTAGATCCCCGGTACAAAAGTAAATTTGCCGAAATAATTCCTGCCATAAAAAGGGATTGACGCATGCAGGAGTATCTGCAGACGCTGTTGCAGAATCTTACATGTGCTTTTCCACAAAACACCAGTGGTGCACGAAGTGAATCTCACAGTTCTAACTTGCCAACCGTGGGACTGTCGAGTCTTCATCACTCAAACCGTAACAGTAACACAGTATCTGCTGGTAACAGCAATTTTGTGGAATCGTTTCACCACTTTTTTAGACCATCCTTTGCAAGGCCACAGGAGACAAGAAGTCTGACACATAGTCAATGCCTAGAGAGGATGGTGCAGGAGTATCTCCAAGTGAACATCGAAGCCATGACTGTGTCACTGGACCCTTGCTCATTTTGGTATTCCAATCTGGAAAAATGGCCGGAGCTCGCCACTCACGCCTTGGAGATCTTGTCATGCCCTGCAGCCAGTGTTCTCTCTGAACGTGTGTTCAGCGCTGCTGATGGTGTGCTGACAGATAAGCGCACGCGGCTGTCCACTGAGAATGTAGACAGACTCACGTTCATAAAGATGAACAAATCATGGATTCGCAAGGACTTTTCTAACCCTGTGTTATGCTTGGGAGACTAAAAGCTTGAGGATTTGGTAATATCACCTCACCAACCGTTTTAAGCAACTGTGGGGCAATTGATGCCACTTAACCCTAGAACGCATGACCATAAAAATCTACACTTTCATATACCTGGGGCCTTTTAGGCCCGTGTGCAAATAACATGGAATAACTCAAACTCAAATGACAAACAACTATATACATGAAGAATACCTAGAGTTTCAAAATTCTAACTAAAGTAATCTTGCAGAAAATAGAAAACAATTAACAGGGCGGGACTGCGAGGCCCCAGGTATGCGTTCTAGGGTTAAGTGGTGTCTGTGCCACAATTTTGGGAAAAAATGGAGACTCTTTTTGGAGTCCCCTTGCTGTGTCTTACGTGACGTTGGCATCGTCAATTCCAGGTGGGTTGGGTCGCTCCCCCCCCCCCCTTTTAACTGTAAGAAACTACATACACTATGGCTTGGGGTAACACAGATGGTTGAGTCTGAAGAGCTGTTTACTCAGAGGTCTGCTCCAAATCTTCAGTGTCTGCTAGTCGGCGTAGAATTTTTAACTGCATCTAGCCTAGGCAATACTTTGGGCGTAGTAGCCCAGCTGCGAAGCAAGCTGCACCGCCTGTGTATCTAATAAGAATTTTTAAATGCATCTAGCCTTGGCAGACTGTGGGGACCCCCAACCAAACCCAGACGCTCAGCCCCCCTACCGCCCCCCTTTCCTTGACAATACAATAATGTAACTCTTACAACTGGATGGGTGAGGATTGGTCACAGCTTTATTAACTCTTTATACTCATTCCATTAGAAAGGCATTTTATTTCTAAAATAATTCAGCTTGTTGCAGCATGCCCTGGGTCTCCACTCCGGCAACTTGGCCAACAAGTGTAACTCTCCAACATGTCCTTTCTATTTCCAGGCCACGGAGGATCCTGCGTACTCGTATGCAGGACTCTGACCCCCACCCATCACTCTTAACGCTTGTTCCACTCCGTCCTGGAGTCCTGACAGGAATATGTCCAGTCCAATATCCATTAAGTGAACACCGTCGGGCCGTATGAGGCCTGCTTTATCTCCTTCCAGTTGTTGGTGTCGTACCACTACACCGCCTCTGTCTCTTCTAAATTTTGCAATCCGAATATTTATTACCCGCCTTGTCCGTTCGATGGCCGTGATGTCTCGCGCACCTTGCCATACCGCTATCGGCACAATCTCTGACCATACTATAGCTAGTTTTGTGAAAAATTCTCTGAAGCGCTCAGTGTCTAGTTTCATTATTGCCATTAGTTATGCACTCTTGTGATGACCTAGGTTGTTTCCCCCGGCCTGTATAACTAAGATGACTGGACATCTTGCCTCTCTCCCTACCTTGATTACCTCCATTAGTACCTGTGGCCATAGCAGACCTCTAATACCTCTTCAGTTGAAATATGTGTTATGAAACTCTAATTTCCTCCCGCCTGGGTGGACTTTCGCCCTTTAATCTGCCCGATATATATACGAGTGGCCTATCACCCACACTGTTGGCTTAGCGTCACCTGTAAAAGAAACAAACCACGTTAGGATAACAAGTCCAGTCTTATGTTTCTTGCCAAACACGTGGATCGCCATCTCCCTATCCTCTGAACTTCCGTTTCTGACAGTCCTGCTCTTGATGCTTCCGTGGCCGCGCCTATGCGGAATGAGTGTGTCCCGTAATCTTTGGGGTGGTTCCCTGCCGATGTTATGCATTTATTAAATATAGCTTGGAACTGGTATCTTGATAATGGCGTACCATCAATGTGTGATAGGAAGAAATTACTTTGTGATCTGATGGTTAGATATGTTTTTAATATTGTTACCCGACTCAGTGTACCGTTTGTGGGTTGTAGAAGTACCCAAGTGCCCCTGCCCGCTGGAACCGTTTTCGATTTGTGTATGCGTAGACGTATTGCATTATTGGCTATGACTACGTCCTGGTGTAATAAGCCTCCACTGGTGCTAATTTTGGATTGAGGGACTAATTCGCTTATGCATAGCGACCCGAAGAAGGCGATCACAAATGCAGTAGACAGTAGTGTTGCTTCAAATTGTGAGTGTCATGTTAATGGTGTTAGGGATATGATGTGAGAAATCAGTTTTAGTGACACGGGACGGGACGTCTACACTCCTGACTTGGCTGACCCCTTTTCCACCCTTTTATGGATTGTCTGATGATGAATCTTTGTCACATCTCCCCAATTCAGTAGTTGGAAGTGAAATGCTACTCCGGTCAGACACTGCTGCGCTGACGCCCCTGATATGCCCCTCATCATTAGCTGGTGTAGAAATTCTATGGTGACTTGTGATCTGGCTTGTTCACATCGGTCAACCCGTCTGCCTGCTACTAGTCGTGTCCACTCTTCCCATGACTTACCGTATGCTTGCCATGTCGACGGGGCAACTGACGCTCTGATTAATGGCATCAACTATTCGCCACTAGATCCCATAGGGAAGGTGGGCAACTGTTGTCCCGATGGGTGGGCGTTGTGGAAGAGCTCTGTGAAAATCTGCCAATTGAATTGTTATAAAGCGTTAGCAGCAGCTTTAGACCCCTCAGCATAGTGGCTAGCGCGGACCCATACATTGTGTTTTAGGCACAGGAATGCTAGCCTGGGTAGTAGGCCTAGCACTGGGAGAGACAATGATGCCATCTTATTAATTCAGTGCGCTAGGCTGGTGTTTTTTGTTATGAAGCGTATATTTTTGTAAGCAAGGAGCGCGCCCCATATTTCTATTGCTACCGCTATTGGGAAGAAAATTTTTTTTCAGGGCTAGATGCAGCTAAAAATTATTATTAATTGAAAAGCTGGTGGAGCTTGGTATAGATGGCCTAATACAATGAGTCCCACACACTGCTAGAAGGCCAAATATTTTTTCAGAGTTAGATGCAGAAAAAAATTATATTCAGTTTGCAACCTGATGGAGGTCAGTATAGATGGACTAATAGAACAAATCCCACACACTGCTAGAAGGCCAAATATTTTTTCAGAGCTAGATGCAGATAAAAATTATTTTTCATTTGCAACCTGATGGAGGTCAGTATAGATGGACTAATAGAACAAGTCCCACACACTGCTAGAAGGCCAAATATTTTTTCAGAGCTAGATGCAGACAAAAAATTATTTTGAATTTGCAACCTGATGGAGGTCAGTATAGATGGACTAATAGAACAAGTCCCACACAGTGCTAGAAGGCCAAACATTTTTTCAGAGCTAGATGCAGACAAAAAATTATTTTGAATTTGCAACCTGATGGAGGTCAGTATAGATGGACTAATAGAACAAGTCCCACACACTGCTAGAAGGCCAAATATTTTTTCAGAGCTAGATGCAGAAAAATATTATATTCAATTTGCAACCTGATGAAGGTCAGTATAGATGGACTAATAGAACAAGTCCCACACACAGCTAGAAGGCCAAATATTTTTTCAGAGCTAGATGCAGATAAAAATTATTTTTAATTTGCAACCTGATGGAGGTCAGTATAGATGGACTAATAGAACAAGTCCCACACACTGCTAGAAGGCCAAATATTTTTTCAGAGCTAGGTGCAGAAAAATATTTTATTCAATTTGCAACCTGATGGAGGTCAGTATAGATGGACTAATAGAACAAGTCCCACACACTGCTAGAAGGCCAAATATTTTTCAGAGCTAGATGCAGACAAAAAATTATTTTGAATTTGCAACCTGATGGAGGTCAGTATAGATGGACTAATAGAACAAGTCCCACACACTGCTAGAAGGCCAAATATTCTTTCAGAGCTAGATGCAGACAAAAAATTATTTTGAATTTGCAACCTGATGGAGGTCAGTATAGATGGACTAATAGAACAAGTCCAACACACTGCTAGAAGGCCAAATATTTTTTCAGAGCTAGATGCAGAAAAATATTATATTCAATTTGCAACCTGATGGAGGTCAGTATAGATGGACTTATAGAACAAGTCCCACACACTGCTAGAAGGCCAAATATTTTTTCAGAGCTAGATGCAGACAAAAAATTATTTTGAATTTGCCACCTGATGGAGGTTAGTATAGATGGACTAATAGAACAAGTCCCACACACTGCTAGAAGGCCAAATATTTTTTCAGAGCTAGATGCAGAAAAATATTATATTCAATTTGCAACCTGATGGAGGTCAGTATAGATGGACTAATAGAACAAGTCCCACACACAGCTAGAAGCCCAAATATTTTTTCAGAGCTAGATGCAGATAAAAATTATTTTGAATTTGCAACCTGATGGAGGTCAGTATAGATGGACTAATAGAACAAGTCCCACACACTGCTAGAAGGCCAAATATTTTTTCAGAGCTAGATGCCGAAAAATATTATATTCAATTTGCAACCTGATGGAGGTCAGTATAGATGTACTAATAGAACAAGCCCCACACACTGCTAGAAGGCCAAATATTTTGTCAGAGCTAGATGCAGACAAAAAATTATTTTGAATTTGCAACGTGATGGAGGTCAGTATAGATGGACTAATAGAACAAGTCCCACACACTGCTAGAAGGCCAAATATTTTTTCAGAGCTAGATGCAGACAAAAAATTATTTTCAATTTGCAACCTGATGGAGGTCAGTATAGATGGACTAATAGAACTAGTCCCACACACTGCTAGAAGACCAAATATTTTTTCAGAGCTAGATGCAGACAAAAAATTATTTTGAATTTGCAACCTGATGGAGGTCAGTATAGATGGACTAATAGAACAAGTCCCACACACTGCTAGAAGGCCAAATATTTTTTCAGAGCTAGATGCAGAAAAATATTATATTCAATTTGCAACGTGATGGAGGTCAGTATAGATGGACTAATAGAACAAGTCCCACACACTGCTAGAAGGCCAAATATTTTTTCAGAGCTAGATGCAGACAAAAAATTATTTTGAATTTGCCACCTGATGGAGGTTAGTATAGATGGACTAATAGAACAAGTCCCACACACTGCTAGAAGGCCAAATATTTTTTCAGAGCTAGATGCAGAAAAATATTATATTCAATTTGCAACCTGATGGAGGTCAGTATAGATGGACTAATAGAACAAGTCCCACACACAGCTAGAAGCCCAAATATTTTTTCAGAGCTAGATGCAGATAAAAATTATTTTGAATTTGCAACCTGATGGAGGTCAGTATAGATGGACTAATAGAACAAGTCCCACACACTGCTAGAAGGCCAAATATTTTTTCAGAGCTAGATGCCGAAAAATATTATATTCAATTTGCAACCTGATGGAGGTCAGTATAGATGTACTAATAGAACAAGCCCCACACACTGCTAGAAGGCCAAATATTTTTTCAGAGCTAGATACAGACAAAAAATTATTTTGAATTTGCAACGTGATGGAGGTCAGTATAGATGGACTAATAGAACAAGTCCCACACACTGCTAGAAGGCCAAATATTTTTTCAGAGCTAGATGCAGACAAAAAATTATTTTCAATTTGCAACCTGATGGAGGTCAGTATAGATGGACTAATAGAACTAGTCCCACACACTGCTAGAAGACCAAATATTTTTTCAGAGCTAGATGCAGACAAAAAATTATTTTGAATTTGCAACCTGATGGAGGTCAGTATAGATGGACTAATAGAACAAGTCCCACACACTGCTAGAAGGCCAAATATTTTTTCAGAGCTAGATGCAGAAAAATATTATATTCAATTTGCAACGTGATGGAGGTCAGTATAGATGGACTAATAGAACAAGTCCCACACACTGCTAGAAGGCCAAATATTCTTTCAGAGCTAGATGCAGATAAAAATTATTTTTAATTTGCAACCTGATGGAGGTCAGTATAGATGGACTAATAGAACAAGTCCCACACACTGCTAGAAGTCCAAATATTTTTTCAGAGCTAGATGCCGAAAAATATTATATTCAATTTGCAACGTGATGGAGGTCAGTATAGATGGACTAATAGAACAAGTCCCACACACTGCTAGAAGGCCAAATATTTTTTCAGAGCTAGATGCAGACAAAAAATTATTTTGAATTTGCAACCTGATGGAGGTCAGTATAGATGGACTAATAGAACAAGTCCCACACACTGCTAGAAGGCCAAATATTTTTTCAGAGCTAGATGCAGACAAAAAAATATTTTGATTTTGCAACCTGATGGAGGTCAGTATAGATGGACTAATAGAACAAGTCCCACACACTGCTAGAAGGCCAAATATTTTTTCAGAGCTAGATGCAGAAAAATATTTTATTCAATTTGCAACCTGATGGAGGTCAGTATAGATGGACTAATAGAACAAGTCCCACACACAGCTAGAAGCCCAAATATTTTTTCAGAGGTAGATGCAGAAAAAAATTATATTCAGTTTGCAACCTGATGGAGGTCAGTATAAATGGACTAATAGAACAAGTTCCACACACTGCTAGAAGGCCAAATATTTTTTCAGAGCTAGATGTAGACAAAAAATTATTTTGAATTTGCAACCTGATGGAGGTCAGTATAGATGGACTAATAGAGCAAGTCCCACACACTGCTAGAAGGCCAAATATTTTTTCAGAGCTAGATGCAGAAAAATATCATATTCAATTTGCAACCTGATGGAGGTCCGTATAGATAGACTAATAGAACAAGTCCCACACACAGCTAGAAGGCCAAATATTTTTTCAGAAGTAGATGCAGAAAAAAATTATTTTCAGTTTGCAACCTGATGGAGGTCAGTATAAATGGACTAATAGAACAAGTCCCACACACTGCTAGAAGGTCAAATCTTTTTTCAGAGCTAGATGCAGATAAAAATTATTTTTAATTTGCAACCTGATGGAGATCAGTATAGATGGACTAATAGAACAAGTCCCACATACAGCTAGAAGCCCAAATATTTTTTCAGAGGTAGATGCAGAAAAAAATTATTTTTAATTTGCAACCTGATGGAGGTCAGTATAGATGGACTAATAGAACAAGTCCCACACACTGCTAGAAGGCCAAATATTTTTTTCAGAGCTAGATGCAGACAAAAAATTATTTTTAATTTGCAACCTGATGGAGGTCAGTATAGTTGGACTAATAGAACAAGGCCCACACACTGCTAGAAGGCCAAATATTTTTTCAGAGCTAGATGCAGAAAAATATTATATTCAATTTGCAACCTGATGGAGGTCAGTATAGATGGACTAATAGAACAAGTCCCACATACAGCTAGAAGCCCAAATATTTTTTCAGAGGTAGATGCAGAAAAAAATTATATTCAGTTTGCAACCTGATGGAGGTCAGTATAGATGGACTAATAGAACAAGTCCCACACACAGCTAGAAGCCCAAATATTTTTTCAGAGGTAGATGCAGAAAAAAATTATATTCAGTTTGCAACCTGATGGAGGTCAGTATAGATGGACTAATAGAACAAGTCCCACACACAGCTAGAAGGCCAAATATTTTTTCAGAGCTAGATGCAGAAAAAAATTATATTCAATTTGCAACCTTATGGAGGTCAGTATAGATGGACTAATAGAACAAGTCCCACACACTGCTAGAAGGCCAAATATTTTTTCAGAGCTAGATGCAGATAAAAATTATTTTGAATTTGCAACCTGATGGAGGTCAGTATAGATGGACTAATAGAACAAGTCCCACACACTGCTAGAAGGCCAAATATTTTTTCAGAGCTAGATGCAGAAAAAAATTATATTCAATTTGCAACCTGATGGAGGTCAGTATAGATGGACTAATAGAATGATGCTATGCCCAAAAGGTTTTACTTCACTAGGTGCAGTAAAAAAATTGATATTCTATACACAGGTGGTGTAGCTTGCAACACAGATAGGCTACTCCACTGACTATCACACTCTGCAATAGGCCAAAAAGGATTAGCTTTGCTAGATTTAGCCAAATGCTGTGAAAAAAACTTGCACAGCACTGGCACAGACTTGCCTGTCAAAAACTGATAGGAACTGATGTAACTTAGTCCTGAAAAGGACTGCAATTACAATTAGTCTTTACTCCCACAACCTATCTATTTAAGAGCACAGACCTGCCTGATAAAAGTCGTAGGAAATGCTGTAACCTAGTCCTTAAAAGTACTGCAATCACAACTCTTCCCTACTCCCAAGCTATCTGTAGATTTGTGCGAAAATTGGCTTGAAATTAACAAGGTATAGCGCACACAGCAACAGCGGTGCCGTCTAACACGCAGCTGCAGCAGTGAGAAAATGGTGGCGACAGGGAAAATGGCTCGGTCTTATAGGGCAAGGACATGTGACATACACTGCCAATGACACATGCCCTTGCTTGTGTGAAAAAAAGCACTTCGCTCCGTGTGTGCGCTGCTGATAGGCTGACAGATTGCACCTCCCCACTGTAAATGCGGGAAAGAGGAAAAAAAATGGAGATCTTCATTATTCCTGCAGAGATCCATCCCCTGCCCCTCCCCCCGCCCCGCTGTACACTCAAACTGCGTATTAACATTAATTTTCATCATTACTGAGAAAAAATCCAGTTATGATTTTGGTGCACGAACAGTTATCGAACATAACCTCGAACAGCCGAATTTGAGATTGGCGAACAGTTCGAGTCGAACAACGCTCATCTCTATTCTTAAGTAGTCTTGCCTTTCATTGGACACACCTGCCAAACTAATTAGCACAGGTGTCTGCAATTGCTTACAGTGATATAAAGAGCCCTGACACACATCACCATCAATGAGTTTAACTGACAAACAAACAAATTCTTCCCTTATCACTCCTAAACACTTTTTGCATAATAATTTGGAACACAGTGTACATGTGCTTTTCCACAAAACACCAGTGGTTCACGTAGTGAATCTTACAGTTCTAACTTGCCAACCGTGGTCTGTATGGAGTTGTTCAATAAAGGGCCCAAACTTAAGATAACATAGACGGGAGAGGTCTCTATGAATAGGAATTCCTAAGTATTTGATACCCTGTGAGGGCCAGGCAAAGAGAAAGTTGGACTGGATGGAATCCTGTATGGATTTGGGGAGGGAGACATCGAGGGCCTCAGACTTCGCTGCATTGATTTTAAAATTTGACCATGTAACAAAGTGATCTATTTCAGCCATAACAGCATGGATGGATATATGTGATTGAGTGATATATACTAGGACATCATCAGCAAATAGAGAGCACTTGTACTCGGTGCCTCCCACCTCAATTCACCTAATATTGGGGTTATGGCGAATTGATGAGAGCAGGTGCTCCGTCACTAGGATGTATAAGAGAGGGGACAGAGGACATCCCTGCCTTGTCCCATTGGTGATTATGAAAGGTGATGAAAATGTTCTGATGCGCCCCCTGGACCTTGGGACACCCGGAGCCGGACCCTTTTTGGTGGATGCTGGTGGTTGTAGTCTCCGTGGCGGCGACCCGGTTCCGTGGCTCAGGGCGGTCAAACCAGTGGCGGAACTATTTATGTGGTTTTGATGTTTAAACGTCCGACTATGCCACCCGTGGATTGCGGTCAGAGTGAACCGCCGCTGCAGGGCAGACCGCTGAGGCTGGTGTTGTGGGTGCAGCAGAGCGTAGCATAACTCCCCACGGGAGGAGTATAGCCTCAGGGCAGTGTATGCGGAGGATGGTGGTGATGGTGCAGGGCAGCAGCAGTAACGACACGGAGTCAGTGATGCAGTCCAGGGCCTTTACTCACAGTTCTTATTATCCAGACCACTTCTGCAGGTAACGGCTGCCCACGTCGTACTGTGCTCACCAGGTGAGGGGCTCAGACAACTCCCAGATAACTTTGGAGCGCTTCACAGGACCCCCTTTGTGTGTCCTTTGTCTGGCCTTTCTTACCAACCCTTCTGTTCGGCTGCCTCTTGGTAAACTTGGTGCCAGTTTCCCTGACCCTATGTGGTGCCTTCCTAGCGGGTGTAGCGAGGGGCTGCGCCACATAAAATGTCACAGCCTCCGGTTTCTAGCTGAGGGTCGTTTCCCGCCTCCACTAGTTTCGGGGACCAGTCTCCCCCTTTGGCCTGACCCCTCCACGCAGGTGGATTCAGGCGTGCGGTGGCGACTCGCCCGTCCGCACCCCTGGGATCCCTTCGTTCCTCGTTCCTGGAGCCTTCTCCGCTCCTCTTCCTTCCTTCTCCCTCTTCCAGGCCTGGGCCCTGTTACTAGGCCCGTCTCCGGAGCAGAGCTCATGCAGAGCCCCTGCTCCCTGTCACTTCTGCTCAGACTTCTCTGCACTGAACTAAGATGGTGCCCACCTTTTATACTCCCTTCTCAATGCACCCAGGAACTGCTTCCTCCCTGCTCCTGCACTACAGGGTTCCCCTTCCTCAGTGTCACCTCCCCCCACTCCAGCCAGGGACAGGGACTATCGTGCCCATCTCAGGGGCATATTGGTCGCCCTGCCCCACGGCAATGTGGTGTAATGCATGCAGGTGCCAGGTCCTGATCCACACTCCATCCTTACCTGAGAGTGAGATATCACACCTCTGGGTGAGGTGCAATACCTCTGTAGCAACCGAGCCCTCAGGGTGCTACAGTTCCATTTATCTTCAGCCTAGGTAACGTATTGCGATACAGGGCCGTGATTTTGGCTATAAAAGGGTCCCCTAGACCCCTACCCCAAGCTTTTTAAGAGAATAATATATGGCGTGCCAGGAGACTCTATGGAATGCTTTCTCAGCATCCAACGAGAGTATCTAATTACAAATTTTTAACTGCATCTAGCCCTGGAAATGCTTTGTGCCTAGTAGCAGTGTCTGCTAGTCAGCGGATTATCCCGGCTGTTAAGCAAGCTACACCACCTGTAGTTTGGACACTTAATTTTTTCAAAGGAAATACTTCGGGACCACGGGATACTCAGTGAAGAGCATCAGGAGGCACCCCAAGGCATAGGGGCTGGGACTGGTGGTAGGATGCCTTGCGGTGGACAGCCGAGCTCGATCCTTATAAAAGCTTTTTAACTGCAGCAGCTTTAGTGGACGCTACTGGAGCTGGAATTACGCGGCTGCTGGCATGAGACTTGCCCTCCTATAGATCCCTGTAAAAGGATTTAAAGTGTATTCATTCAAATTAGAGAGACAATTTAAATTAAAAAGCTTAGAGCTGCCTCCACCACAGGGGGGCTCGCTCGACCCACCAGCGGACAGGCACCAGTATTGGGAGAGGGGGGCTGGCTGTCAGGGTCCACCGCGGCTCTGGCACAAACCCGGCGACACGGAGGTGGCACGGGCAGGAACGGACTGGCCGTGTCAGCTTCACACTTTTTGGATTTTAGAAGGGCATGACATGCCTATATCTGTGTCTCCCCCTCCTTTTACTACTCCACCTCTTTTCTTTTCGCATGACTATATGTACTTGTCACTTTTCCATGTGTTAGTTATGTCTTCTGAGCAGTTTGTCAGCTTTTGGACACCTTTGAAGGTGTTTTCTATGTGTTTCTATGTGTTTTTGTTTGCCTGCCATTGGTTTTAACGGTGTTCGAAGGTGTTCGACAAACAGTTCGACGAACAGATCGGCGAACACACGGGTGTTCGACGAACCAAACCGAACTCGAACACTACGGGGGTGGCTCAACACTACTTTTCAGCCGCAAATATATCTATTTAAAATTTTCTGGTTTACCCCAGTAAACAATAACTGTGGTTTTGCCATTCCACAGTAAAAAATCTATATTATTTAGCTTTTGGTATTTTTTCCGTAAAGAAAAACAGTAATAGTTTCTCCCTGATTGTTCAGATTGTTTAAAAGAGTCGGGTGTAGGCCAGAGAAATAGAACTTTGGTTTTCCTCTTCCACAGTTCTAATCTATTTTTTATTACCCTTTTTCCATTGATAGTGCGAATTATAACTGAAAAGCGCACTCGCCTGTCAACTGACAATGCTGACAAGCTGACCCTTATCAAAATGAACAAGGGATGGATTGGGCCAGACTTCTCATCACCACCAAATGACAGCAGAGTAACATAAAGTCAAATCCACTGTGTTATTTCGGGAGGTGTATTCACATGCACCACTTCACACCCACACATGGGTATACGCTTCTTCATTTCAGCTGTTTTATGTTCTTCTCCTTATCCTCAGCCTCCACCACCACTATACCACCAGGGTGACCGTGGTCCGTGTTGCCATTATTGAAAGTTCCTCCGTCCTAATTTTTGGCAGCTTTTGCTTGGAAGGCATAAGCAAATACTATGGGAGACCCACTCCCCAATAATGGGAATAATGTTTGTAATATGCTGTACTGCATGGCTCTCGTAAGGGGCATTGCAAGTTCCTCCGTCCTAATTTTTGGCAGCTGTAATATGCTGTACTGCATGGCTCTTGTAAGGGGCATTGCAAGTTCCTCCGTCCTAATTTTTGGCAGCTTTTGCTTGGAAGGCATAAGCAAATACTATGGGAGACCCACTCCCCAATAATGGGAATAATGTTTTTTAATATGCTGTACTGCATGGCTCTTGTAAGGGGCATTGCAAGTTCCTCCGTCCTAATTTTTGGCAGCTTTTGCTTGGAAGGCATAAGCAAAGACTATGGGAGACCCACTCCCCAATAATGGGAATAATGTTTTTTAATATGCTGTACTGCATGGCTCTGGTAAGGGGCATTGCAAGTTCCTCCGTCCTAATTTTTGGCAGCTTTTGCTTGGAATGTATAAGCAAACACTATGGGAGACCCACTCCCCAATAATGGGAATAATGTTTGTAATATGCTGTACTGCATGGCTCTTGGAAGGGGCATTGCAAGTTCCTCTGTCCTAATTTTTGGCAGCTTTTGCTTGGAAGGCATAAGCAAAGACTATGGAAGACACACTCCCCAATAATGGGAATAATGTTTGTAATATGCTGTACTGCATGGCTCTTGGAAGGGGCATTGGAAGTTCCTCCGTCCTAATTTTTGGCAGCTTTTGCTTGGATGGCATAAGCAAAGACTATGGGAGACACACTCCCCAATAATGGGAATAATGTTTGTAATATGCTGTACTGCATGGCTCTTGTAAGGGGCATTGCAAGTTCCTCCGTCCTAATTTTTGGCAGCTTTTGCTTGGAAGGCATAAGCAAAGACTATGGGAGACACACTCCCCAATAATGGGAATGATGTTTGTAATATGCTGTTCTGTATGGCTCTTGGAAGGGGCATTAAAAGCATTTTGTTAAGCTACTACGACCTCCACCACTTTTCCGAGGGGCATTAAAAGCGTCTTGTTAAGCTACTGTGACCTCCACGTCTCTTCCAAGGGGCATTCAAACCATCTTGTTAAGCTACTGTGACCTCCACGTCTCTTCAAAGGGGCATTAAAAGCGTCTTCTTAAGCCACTCTGAACTCCACAGCTCTTCCAAGGGGCATTTAAATGTTGTTTTTTATTACCTCTAACTTCCACGACTCTTCCAACGGGCATTGCATTTCCTCCTAATTTTAGTCAGCTTTTGCTTTTCAATGCAAAGGCGAAAACTAAGGGAGACCCACTCCCCAATAATGGGTAGAAGGTTTTTAGTACGCTGTAATCCACGTCTGTTTCAAGGGGCATTGCAGTTTCTCATAATTTTTGGAAAGCCTTCCATTCACTGCATAGGCCAACACTGTACAGGAGACCCAGTTGCTATAAATGGAAAAAACGGTTTAGTTAAGGCCCTCTGACCTCCATGTCATTTCCAAAGGGCATTGGAGTGCCTCAAAATTTTTGGTAGGCATTTCACTCACTGTATGCCCTATAACTGTGTAGCCGAACTGCTCCTTTTGTTACAGAAACATATCCTACAAGACATATGTGGTTAACTGGCCTGATATTGATGTGAATGGTCCCTGTTCCTCCTGCTCTTTCTCCTTTGCCACTACCTCATCGATCATTTATCACCTGAAGCTTTGTTTTATCGGGAGTCATAGAATTGGGATAGTAGCAGGAAAACATCCAGCAATCCTCAGAGGAGGTAGGATATGCGCCAAAACGCTGACCACCTCAGGCCTAGCCACTACTACATACATGCGCTTGCATTCCAAGAAAACAAAGCAGATGCTAACTTCTATCATCATCATCATGGTCCACTCCTTGGCACTCTCAACTCCCCTGATGGAGAAGCCAGGGCCCACCGGAGGAGTCTGGTTCTCTGGTGGGCTCGTCCAATGCTGCCCTAAAGCAGGCCGGGCTAAGAAAAGTGTGTGGGGGGATGTTCCAAGGAGAAATAGGGGCAGCTGGGGACCGTTTATGGACACCAGGCTGCCCCCAGGCGGCTGGGGACCGTGTGTGGACACCCGGCCCGTTGGGCGGCTTGGGACCGAGTATGGACACCCGGCCGCCCCCTAGTGGCTTGGGACCGAGTGTGGACACCCGGCTGCTGGGCGGCTGGGGACTGAGTATCGATACCAAGCCGCCAACGCAGCCATGACGTGGTGGCCAGATTCCGCCTCCACATGCCTAAAAGGCCCAATTTCAAGTGCAAGCAAGCAAGCAGTATGTTATTGCAGCCTGGGGGTGGGTGGGTGGCAGGCTGCACACTTACGCTTGCATTCCAAGAAAACAAAGCAGATGCTAACTTCTATCATCATTATCATGGTCCTCACCTTGGCACTCTCAACTCCCCTGATGGAGAAGCCAGGGCTCACCGGAGGAGTCTGGTTCTCTGGTGGGCTCGTCCAATGCTGCCCTAAAGCAGGCCGGGCTAAGAAAAGTGTGTGGGGGAATGTTCCAAGGAGAAATAGGGGTGGCTGGAGACCGTTTATGGACACCCGGCTGCCCCCAGGCGGCTGGGGACCGTGTGTGGACACCCGGCCGCAGGACGGCTGGGGACCGAGTATGGACACCCGGCCGCCCCCTGGCGGCTGGGAACCGAGTGTGGACACCCGGCCGCCGGGCGGCTGGGGACTGAGTATGGATACCAGGCCGCCAACGCAGCCATGACGTGGTGGCCAGATTCCGCCTCCACATGCCTAAAAGGCCCAATTTCAAGTGCAAGCAAGCAAGCAGTATGGTATTGCAGCCTGGGGGTGGGAGGGTGGCAGGCTGAACACTTGCGCTTGCATTCCAAGAAAACAAAGCAGATGCTAACTTCTATCATCATCATCATGGTTCTCACCTTGGCACTCTCAACTCCCCTGATGGAGAAACCAGGGCCCACCGGAGGAGTCTGGTTCTCTTGTGGGCTTGTCCAATGCTGCCTTAAAGCAGGCCGGGCCAAGAAAAGTGTGTGGGGGGGATGTTCCAAGGAGAAATAGGGGCAGCTGGGGACCGTTTATGGATACCCGGCTGCCCCCAGGCGGCTGGGGACCGTGTGTGGCACACGGCCGTGGGGCGGCTGGGGACCGAGTATGGACACCCGGCCGCCCGCTGGTGGCTGGGGACCGAGTGTGGACACCCGGCCGGTGGACGGCTGGGGACCGAGTGTGGACACCTGGCCGCGGGGCGGCTGGGGACCAAGTGTGGACACCCGGCCGCCGGGCGGCTGGAGACTGAGTATAGATTCCAGGCCGCCAACGCAGCCATGACGTGGTGGCCAGATTCCACCTCCACATGCCTAAAAGGCCCAATTTCAAGTGCAAGCAAGCAGTATGGTATTGCAGCCTGGGGGTGGGTGGGTGGTTGGCTGCATATTTGCGCTTGCATTGCTAGGAATGGGGGAGGTACAATTGAACACTGCCCTGGGACAAGGACTTGAACGGGGATAGTTGCAAATCTGCAACGACAGGTGCACAAGGTGGGAAGCATCTTCGCTTGTACCATGAACAGGGGTTTGGCATGCACACACTACAGCGGAATAGGCTGTCATTTCCACTAAATGCACTGGGGAGGGCACAGGTAATGTTTTGGTATGCATGCTTAATCTTATGTATAAGGCACACCGGGACAAATAGAGGCGGCTGGGGACTGAGTATGGATACCTCGCTGCCGAAGCAGCCATGAGGTAGTGGCCAGCTTTGGCCTCCTCCAAACTAAAAGGCCCCATTTCAAGTGGAAGCTAGCAGTATGGCATTGCAGCCTGGGGGTGGGTGGGTGGCAGGCTGCACACTTATGCTTGCATTCCCATTCCAAGAAAACAAAGCAGATGCTAACTTCTATCATCATCATGGTCCTCACCTTGGCCCTAAAGCAGGCCGGGCTAAGAAAAGTGTGTGGGGGGATGTTCCAAGGAGAAATAGGGGTGGCTGGGGACCATTTATGGACAGCCGGCTGCCCCCAGGCGGCTGGGGTCCGTGTCTTGACACCCGGCCGCCCCCTGGTGGCTGGGGACCGAGTGTGGACACCCGGCCGCCGGGCGGCTGGGGACTGAGTATGGATTCCAGGCCGCCAACGCAGCCATGACGTGGTGGCCAGATTCCGCCTCCACATGCCTAAAAGGCCCAATTTCAAGTGCTAGCAAGCAGTATGGTATTGCAGCCTGGGGATGGGTGGGTGGTTTGCTGCATATTTGCGCTTGCATTGCAAGGAATGGGGGAGGTACAATTGAACACTGCCCTGGGACAAGAACTTGCACGGGGATAGTTGCAAGTCTGCTTCTTCTGATGTGGCAAGGATGACTTCTGATGGGCACACTGTTAGGCAGTGACCTGGGTGTCAGAGATGCGTCCAGGGGTCTTCCCCATGCTGTTCCCATGTCTTTTCAGCACTGTATACATGTGTCACACAGCACATGGCCAGATAAGGTTGTAAAATATTAAAATGACATTTCCCGGTGAATGCATTTGTCACGGTTGAAAGCAATACAAAAGTGCAAAAAAACTTATAAAAAATGCTACTTGTGAACATAGCCCAAGGTGTGGAGGGAGGAGTATTTTTTTTTGGTTTATTTATTTTACCTTATACACAAGTCTTAATCCTGGAAAGGAAGTTCCTTAACATATTTCATAGGAAAGCAGTTTCAGTTTTGTTTTTGAACATTTTATTGTGAGCCCTTAAAAGTGGCTTAATACCTCTGACCACGTTGTTGACAGCAGTGACCTGGGGGTCAGAAATGCTTCCTGGGGCGATCCCCATGCTGACCCCATGTCATTTGAGCACTGTCACTATCGTTTTGGGCACTTGTTAGGCTTTTAAAAGACTGCCGGGGGTGCCGCCGCAAAAATGCTCGGGTCTCCCATAGACTAACATTGGGCTTGTTGCGCGGGTCGAGCACCCGAGTATCACGGTGAGCTCAGCCCGAGCTTCGAGCACCCGAGCATTTTAGTGCTCACTCAACACTAGTAGTGAGCACTTGCCCTCAAGACTAATGACAACTTATTCAATATGATGACCTAATGTTATCAAATTCTGTGTCGTACCTCTGGGTTCAAAATGTTAACTATACCCCTTGATAAAATCCTTGAGGGGTGTAGTTTCCAAAATGGGGTCACTTGTGGGTGGTTTCCACTATTTAGGCACATCAGGGGCTCTCCAAACGCGACATGGTGTCTGCTCTTGATTCCAGCCGATTTTGCGTTCAAAAAGTCACACAGTGCTCCTTCCCTTCTGAACTCTGCCGTGCGCCCAAACACTGTATTTTCCCCACATATGGCATATTGGCGTACTCTGGAGAAATTGCACAAAAGTTTTTGGGGTCCATTTTCTCCTCTTACCCTTGTGAAAATAAAAAAACTGGGGCTAAAACATCATTTTTGTGGAAAAAGTTTGATTTTTTTATTTTCACGGCTCCATGTTATAAACTTCTGTAAAGGACTTGGGGGTTCAAGGTGCTCACCACACATCTAGATAAGTTCCCTGAGGGGTCTAGTTTCCAAAATGGTGTCACTTGTAGGGGGTTTCCACTGTTTAGGCACATCAGGGGCACATCCGCTAATTATTCAAGCAAATTTTACAATCAAAAAGTCAAATGGCGCTCCTTCCCTTCCGAACCCTGCCCCGTGCCCAAACAGAGGTTTTCCCCCACATATCGGGTATCTGCTAACTCAGGAGAAATTGCACAACAAACTGCATAGTGCAATTTCTTCTGTTACCCTTATGAAAATTCAAAAGTGGGGGCTGAAAAACATTTTTGTGGGAAAAGTTTGAAAATTTTATTTTTACGGCTAAATGTTATAAACTTCTGTGAAGCACCTGGGGGTTCAAGGTTCTCACCAAACATCTAGATAAGTTCCCTGGGGGGTCTAGTTTCAAAATTGTGTCACTTGTGAGGGGTTTCCACTGTTTAGGCACATCAGGGGCTCCCCAAATGCAACATGGCGTCCACTAATTATTCAAGCAAATTTTACATTCAAAAAGTCAAATGGCGCTCCTTCCCTTCCGAACCCTGCCGTGCGCCCAAACAGTGTTTTTTCCCCACATATGGGGTATCTTCATGCCCAAGGGAAATTGCACAACAAATTTTGGGGTCCATTTTTTCCTGTTACCCCTGCGAAAATAAAAAAAATTGGGTCTAAAGTAACATTTTTGTGAAAAATGTTAAATGTTAATTTTTTTCTTCCACATTCCAAAAATTCCTGTGAAGCACCTGAAGGGTTAATAAAGTTCTTGAATGTGATTTTGAGCGCCTTGAGGGGTGCAGTTTTTAGAATGGTGTCTCTTTTGGGTATTTTCTGTCATAAAGACCCCTCAAAGTGACTTTAAATATGATGTGGTCCCTAAAAAAATGGTTTTGTAAATTTTGTTGGAAAAATGAGAAATCGCTGGTCAACTTTTAACCCTTATAGCTCCCCAATAAAAAAAAATTTTGGTTCCAAAATTGTGCTGATGTAAAGTAGACATGTGGGAAATGTTATTTATTAACTCTTTTGTGTGACATATCTCTCTGATTTAAGGGCATAAAAATTCAAATTTTGAAAATTGCAAAATTTTCACCAAATTTCCGTTTTTTTCACAAATAAACGCAAGTGAAATCAAAGAAATTTTACCACAATCATGAAGTACAATATGTCACGAAAAAACAGTCTCAGAATCAGGGGGATCCATTGAAGCGTTCCAGAGTAATTACCTCATAAAGTGACAGTGGTCAGAATTGTAAAAATTGGCCTGGTCATTAACGTGCAAACCACCTTGGGTTGTAAAGGGGTTAAACACTCAGCAAAATAAGTAATTGCGAAACCTGAATGTTTACCTCTCATAACCAGTACCACATTTGTTATTTTAAACAGAAGGTTTGTAATTTTAACCCCATAATGACCTGCGGCAGATATAGCCCTTTTAGGTAGGGAAGTACAAATTAAATCAATGGAAGGCAATGACTAGGGGATAAAAAACTAGACTCTAAAAGCTGTTTTTTTATTGCTTCTAAAATAATGACACAAACAACATACATTTTCTAAATCATCGCAAAAAGTTCACAGAAAATTCACAGAAGCCAAGCCATGAGCTGGGATTAAAGCGCACCTGTCAGCAGAATTGTGCTTAGTAAACTGCATACACTGTTAGGTGGGCGCCGTTATACTGATTAAAATGATATCTTGGTTGATGAAATCTGTCCTGTGGTTCTTGTGTAATCTTTACTTTCAGTTTGGAGATAATAATATGCTCGTGCTTCAGAGCAGGATTGTGGGGTGGGCTCTATCTGGTGCTCTGCTTACATATTTATCTGTATGCTCTTATGACAGCTCACTGAGCCTTCACTGACCAGCCTCCTATTTTACATAATGCATCTAGTAGTGCGGGGCTAGGTAAAATAAGAGGCAGGTCAGTGAAGGCACAGTGAGCTGTCATAGGAGCATACAGATGAATATGTAAGCAGAGCACCAGATAGAGCGCCCCCCACAGTCTTGCTCCGAAGCACATGCATATCATTATCTCCAAACTGAAAGTAAAGATTACACAAGCACCACAAGATGAATTTTATCAACCAAGGTATAATTTTAATCAGTGTATTGTTGCCCACCTGACAATGTATGTAGTTTACTTAGCACAATCTTGCTGACCGATATGTTTTAAGACTGACATCAGCATTATGCAACGTTTTTGAGGGTATTATATGAGATGACCTACAGAAATATATTGCAGAGAATAATATAAATAACTGACAAACAGCATGGATTCATGAAAGATAACTCATGTCTGATACCAAACTGAGAGGAGAACAATGGACTGGGAGGAATATATTAAATATGTATTTACAAATTGGGGAGAACTCCAAAGAAAGTCGTCTCTAATAAGCCATAAAACTTAACTTTTATTTATAAATTATATTAAAATGCATAAGGGTATAAAATCTTGTCCTTAATCTGCCTAAGGTATTATTTTAGTGGTAAACACTTGTATATTTTTATTTAGTGACACCCCGAGGTGCCATCATTTATAGGGCAGAATAGGACAAGTTGTACTTAAAGCACAAGTCCCCGCAACATGTTTCACCACATGTGCGGAGTCATCAGGGAATGGGACAATGGCAAAGATGGCTGCCAGTCATAAATGCCTCATATATCGCCTTTGTATATAGAGCTCAACCAATGTGGATAGTAGATGTGGATAGTAGAAGTTTGCTTTTGCATTTTAATATAATTAATAAATAAAAGCTAAAGTTTTATGGCTTGTTAGGGAGGGATTTCTTTGGGGTTCTCCCCACTTTGTAAATACATAAATCATGTCTAACCAACATGTTGGGCTTCTATGATGAGGTATATTGGCTTGCAAAATTATTCACCCCCCTTGGCATTTTTCGTGTTTTGCTACCTCACAACCATGAAATTCACTGGTTTGTTTTTGAGGGTTTGCATCAGTTCATATAAAGAACATGCCTACAACTGTGAACATTTTGTTTTCTTTTTATTGTGAAGTAAACAACAAATAGGGCAAAATAACTGAAAACTTCAGTGTGCATAATTATTCACAACCCTAAAGTCAGTACTTTGTAGAGCCTCTTTTTACAGCTGCAAGTCACTTTGGCTAAGTTTCTATGAGCTTTCAACATCTTGCCACTGGGATTTTTGCCCATTTCTCAAGGCAAACCTGCTCCAGCTCCTTCAAGTTAGATGGTTTCCGCTGGTAAACAGCAGCTTCAAGTCTGACCATAGATTCTCAATTGGATTAAGGTCTGGGCTTTGACTATGCGACTCTAAAACATATACACGTTTCCCCTTATACCAGTTGAATGTTGATTTACATTTTACTTAGAAAAACAGAGTAATTACACATGCAGCAATTTTTGTAAAAAAGTATAAATCCATTTATTTTACATATATGCTGACAAACAATTAAAACAACAGTTATTTTACAGACAGTGAGCCGTAGTAGATGATGAACCGATCAATTGGAGTGGTTTGCAGGTTTACAAGTGTGTATCCTGAGTGGCATTAACATCAATCAAATCATATTGCAGTAAACAGTTTAACACCAGTCTTTTTTAGTAATTAGAAGGGCTGTATCTTCCCCTCTCCATGGGAGGTAGCAAACAGCAGGCAGAGAAAAAACAACAAGTCACAGTTTAACAGTACACCATTATATACGTATCTCAGTCTATGCCTCAAGTGCAATCATGAATGCAGGCTGCAAACTATCAATGTTCATGTACCCAGTACACAGTTACCCTGTGCTGAAATCTCAAACCCCAGTTAGTGTCACCTCACTGAATCAGGCAAGAATATCTCATTTTGCAGTGTTAGCAGTGTTAAATCATGTATTACATGCTATTACCAGTCAGGAAGGCTGTTAGGACCCACTTACCAAGTGACCCCTGGCCCCAATGCGCATTTCGCACTAGCTTCCTCAAGGGCTTCTTTTTACAGCTGCAAGTCACTTTGGCTACGTTTCTATGAGCTTTCAACATCCTGCCACTGGGATTTTTGCCCATTTCTCAAGGCAAACCTGCTCCAGCTCCTTCAAGTTAGATGGTTTCCGCTGGTAAACAGCATCTTCAAGTCTGACCATAGATTCTCAATTGGATTAAGGTCTGGGCTTTGACTATGCGACTCTAAAACATATACACATTTCCCCTTATACCACTTGAATGTTGATTTAGCAGAATGCTTTGGATCATTGTCAAGTTAGAAGGTGAACCTCCATCCCGGTCTGAAATCACTGACAGACTGAAACAGGTTTTGTTCAATAATATCCCTGTATTTTGCACCATCCATCTTGCCCTCGACTCAAACCATTTTCCCTATCCCTGCTTCTAGAAAACATCCCAACAGCATAAAGCTGCCACCACCAGGTTTCACTGTGGGGATGGTATTCTTGGCGTAATAAGCTGGGTTAGTTTGGAGCCAGACATGACTTTTACCTTGATGGCCAAAAGTTCAATTTTGGTCTCACCTGACCACAGCACCTTCACAGCAAACATTTGGGGAGTCATCCACACATCTTTTGACAAACTCAAAACGAGCCTTACAATTTGTGTGTGTAAGTAAAGGCTTTTTTTCTGTCCACTCTTCCATAAAGGTCATCTCTATGGAGTGTGCTGCTTACTTAGTCATATGGACAGATACTCCAGTCTCTGCTTGGGAACTCTGTAGCTCCTTCAGGGTTACCTTTGGTCTTTGTGCTGCCTCTCTGACTAATGCTCTACTTGCCCAGGCTGTGAGTTTTAGTGGGTGGCCCTCTCTTGGCAGGTTTGTTAAATCTTTCTGCCATTGCAGTGCACACGGCTCACCCACAGCGTTCGCATATACTTTCTGTCTTGTGCAATCGATTATACTAATGAAGGTCACATGACCGAAACGTCTTCACTTTTTGGATTGCCTGGACTTTGAATAAATATATTCAAAATATTCTCCAATTTACTATGAGTGCGAAGTTTTTTTCAAGTATATACATATGTATGGGTGTTGCATTTGTGTGTGTGGCTGCGTGAGCTTCTGAAGACTTATTATAATTGACAAGACTATTAATGGAAGTGGTTAGCATGGGGGGAGAAAAGTGTGAAGAGGCACAGAACAGAGACTGGGTAGTGTGGATCATCAGTATAGAGAAGGGGTAGCATGGGGGGACAGCATGCTGAGGAGAGGAATGTGATTAAGGGGCACATTATAGAGATTGGGCCCTATAGGGGAAAAAACACAGCAAAAAAGGGCAGCAGTGTTTACCTGCCCACATCTTCAGAACTAAATGCACTACCAGGGTGCAGGAAACCCATATAAAGATGGCGGCTACACAGGTGCAAAATACTGATGAGACACTCACTCACAACCTACCATTTCATGAAGGGGTGACTGCTTAGTATTTGAATTGCACACAAAAAGGCTTGTATAGGGCGCTGTTCACACTTGGGTAGTGCACAGTATCCGGCTTACAACCTATTAGTTATGCCCATACTATTAGATTAGGAGGGCTGCCCGGTACTATCCAAGTGCACTCTATGGGAACAGACACCCCAGATTACAATGCCAGCACTGATAGGCCTGGCTGCACCCTGGAATAAAAAAGTGCAAAAATGCATATATATAATATATGTGGTATTAGTCTATATTTTGGCCAAACCCGCAACCCGCATCAAGGGTCCTCATACTTGCGAGTCGCTACGCTAAACACAAAAAGCAAAGCCACACTAAGAAGAATTAAAACTCCTCCAAGATTCAAGAAAAAACCACAGCAAAAAGGGGCAGCAGTGTTTACCTGCCCAGATCTTCAGAACTAAATGCAAAATACTGATGAGACCATCACTCACAACCTGCCATTTCATGGAGGGGGTGACTGCTTAGTATTTGAATTGCACACGAAAAGGTTTGTATAGGGTGCTGTTCACACTTGGGTAGTGCACAGTATCCGGCTTACAGCCTATTAGTTATGCCCATACTATCAGATTAGGTGGGCTGCCCGGTACTATCTAAGTGCACACCCATGGGAACAGACACCCGAGTTGTAATGCCAGCACTGATGGGTCTGGCTGCACCCTGGAATAAAAAAGTGCAAAAATGCATATATATATATATATGAGGTATTAGTCGACATTTTGGCCAAAATACGCAAGCTCGCAACCCGTGTCAAGGGTCCTCATATTTGCAAGTCCCTACGCTAAACAGATAAAGCAAAGCCACACTACAAGCCTTTTTGTGTGCAATTCAAATATCCAAAATTTGCAAGCCAACCCGTGGACAGAGTAATCCTTTCGCTGCATATACATTTATTGGGAGTGTTCTCAGGACTACAGAGCAGAATAAGTACTTGGATATTCTGGTTACAAGTAAGCTGAGCAGCAGTAGTCAATGTCAAGCAGCAGCTGCAAAAGCAAACAAGATTTTAGGGTGTATAAAAAGAGATAAAATCCTGTGATCCCAATGTATTGTTATCCCTCTAAAAAATAATTTGTAAGGCCACATCTAGAATATGGGATCCAGTTTTGGGCTTCACATTTTAAAAGGAGATAGAGTCAGTTCAAAGGCGGACAATTAGATTTTTACAAGGGATGGAAGGCCTCTCATATGATGAGAGGTTCGAAAAGTTGGGCTTGTTTAGCTTAGAAAAAACATGCCTCAGAGGATATCTCATTTATATGTATAAATATATGTGTGGTCTGTACAAAGGAAAGGGTTCTTTACAGTTAAAGCAGTCAGATTGTGGAATGCCCTACCATAAGAGGTAGCAATGTCAGACACTATAACAGCTTTAAAAAAAGGGCTGGGTGATTTCCTCAGTACACATACCATTGGGGGTTAAAGATAATTTAGTGAAAAAAATGTATAATTAGTGGAGGAAGGTTGAACTTGATGGACCTAGGTCTTTTTAAGCCTATGTAACTAGTCAACGCAGCCTCTGTTTGCAGCATAAGTGAGAGCACAGTTCGGATATGTGGAATGGTTGCAGCACTGACCCTGTCAATCATAAGGTGTATACTGCCCCATGACAAGCAAATATCCAGGAGTGTGGGAGCAGTGCTCTCCTAAAGACTATACATGAGACTAACCTTTTAACCTAGCAGTTAACTGGAAAAAAATGAGTTGGCACAATTCAACCATATTGTTCTTTTATATGCCAGTAAACCTTTGCACTTTTAGAATCTTTGTACCACAAGAGTAATAAAGCAATATTCAGGTGATAAAGCTTGTTAAAGTAAGTCTTGATAGCGTTTAGCAACAAGACAAGTATACAGCTAACTTTACAGGAGCGTATATGCATTATATATAAACGCTTGGTCTAGCAATCTACTAAGAATAACGCAGGTGCGGCCCATTGTTCTCTAGTGACATGCAAGAAAGTAAGGTTTGAAGGTGCAATTGGGAATAGCTCAAATCTGCATGCAGTTTATTAGCAGGCACAGTTTGATGTACGTTTTTTATATTACATATTGTTTAGTGGCGTAATTTACCAGAAGTGTTCTATGTTAGTTAAATTGTCCTATCATATTTAGATCATGCAGTCGAAAAAGGCACTGTCAAAACCATGTTTGCTAAGGCGAAACCTGTGCAGTGACTGCGCCACAACTGCACTGTGTGACCTTACCCTTAGAGTTCCACCATACACTTTTTCCAGCACTTTAAAACACTTGTAAAAAACATACATTTCAAATGTTTAATTTTTGGGGGGGACATTAAGGTCTCATTTAGACACCTGTGATTTTTCACATACGCAAAAAACTATCAGAGTGTCATCAGTGTTTGGTCAGTCCTAGTTTATTCAATCTCCCCTTACTCAGTTTGCAATGAGAAGTGTGAGATATCTGCAGCAGCAGAGAGGAGGAACACTGAGGAACTGGTAGAGGATTTAGTTTATACTTTCAATATGAATTATACTGCATTTTTGACAGGGATTTACAAAGTATGTACACCAGCTCAATAAGATCTAGGAGATCTGTTTATTAATTTATGCATTTTATATTGTGAAATCTGGTGACAGATACAGTTTACACCAGCACACCATCATTGTGCTGTGATGCTTCCTCTTTAGGAATTTAATCCCCTGATGAACCCCTACCACTAAAGGGGGAAACGCATAGGGATGAATATTGGACTATCTTGGATGATATGTACTCTATAGATATTATCTACCTATTTGTCTTTATTTGGGCTATTTTTGTATTGTAAATTCCTGTGTCCTTATATGGCACCTCTGGCTGATCCAGCACTAATCTGGGATCACCCTTTGCAACACATTAATTCCATTGGGTAAGAATTAAATCCTGCATGAGGGGTACTATCGACTCTAAATATTATTAATAGACAATATTATTTGATATTTTTTGGAAGTGAAGGATCCTCACTCCGGATTTATCTAATATTTATATCTTTATTTGGCTATTGGGCAAGTGCAATATACTAAACCGATGTGTCACCCCTCTTTATAGGGACTGCTTCAGAATAGCTCTTACTTTGATTCAGGGGTTAAGAAGTCCTTATTATCCTTTAAATTATTGTCCTGATGGGTGTATCCACATTCCTGTCTATGCAATATAGGGACTATTGCTTACATATCCTATAGCCATATAGGTGTATCCCAAATCCCTGTTTATGTATAGGGGTTACTGGTTAAAGCATATTATTATCTCTTTTACTGCCATATAGGGATTCTTAAAAGGACAAGATATGTTAGTGTGACGCTCACAGCCCTGCCCTGGGAAGATGGGGGATACTCGGAGCCGGGTCAGATGTTGAGGGGATGCAGCCGTGGCCTGGACCCGTTCCGTGCCCAGGGCCGTCACATTAAAAAGGATGTAAGGGCTTTCAGGGTTGAGTGGTATTATCGACTATGCCACCAGTGGTGTCTGGTGATGCGCCACTAGCGCTGCTAGCAGTCCTCTGAGGCTGGATGTAGTGGCAGCAGGCGATGTTATAACTCCCCACAGGCGGAGCAGGGCCTCAGGGCAGATATGACAGGAGGATGGGGAGAGTAGTCCTGGGTCACTCAGGTACTGTGTGGTGCAGTGCAGAAATGAAGGAACCAGAGGCCGTAGGGATAGTCTTCCAGGTCTTTTACTCACAGTTCTTTTAAGCAGCTGCAAGGCTTCTCCCTGCTCCTCACGGATCACTGCGGCCACCAGGGATGAGGGCTCAGCGCACCCAAGGTATTCAGGTACCTCGATCAGGACCCTCCGAGTGTTCCTAACAGTCCCCTTTGAACCTCTCCTGTCCGTGTGCGTGGAAAGGCTGGGTCTCCCTCTGGACTATGCACAGATATAGGGTAAGGCGGCAATTCCGTTCCGCCCGTCACCCGACGGGATCCACTGTAGCCTACCGGGCTTCTCTGACAGAGACGTGAAGTGGCAAAGTCAGATGTCGGGGGCCGGTACCCCTCTTGCAGCAGGAGTCCCTCTGGCAGGGCCAGAATGGAGAGTACAGGTGGCGTACGCCACTCCGTCCGTGCTCCCTGGGATCCTTTTGCTTGTGGAGCTGTCACTATAGCTCCCAACCTTCTTAAGCAAGGGAACTTGACCGGGATAGAGATGCTGTTAACTCATACCCACTCCTCATGTCAAGGTCAGAGCACGAGGACCGTGCATCTTCAGCACACTGCAGGCTCCTACACAAGGCCACTGTCAGCTGCAAAGACCACAATCAAAGAACCTTGTGCTTAAGATGGCTGGCTATTATATATGAAACTATGTGTGCAAACTAAAACTGTGTTCTACCATTCACCCACTACTTGGTTCCCCTATCTTTTGGTTCCCCCACTCGTGATTCTGCTGAGGCAGCACTATGGTGCATACATGCCTCCCATAGGTCAGGAGTGTGTAGTGTTGAATGTAGATTCAGGGTCCTGACCAGTGCACCTTCCTTACCTGGGTGAGGATGTGAAGCCCAGCCGTGCTTGGTATCACAGACCCAGAAGGGTGTATTGAAGGATTCCTCCACAAGAGGCCCCCATAACCATTCACACACCTCCACCTTCCACCTCAGACCACCAGAGGGAGCCCGTTAGGGAGCTATATAAGGGAAGGTGGGGACAGGCAGCAGTTAGTCTATTCTGGTTTAGCAGTGAGTCCAGTGCAGTCTGAGAAGAGTTACCTCAGAGGACAAAAGCCTGTTCTAGCTCCTGCAATTGTTATCCTGCAGTGGAGCTTATCCAGATCAAGACTCGGTGCAGCTCAGAGAGGTGAGCTTCAGGTGTGCCGGCGCCATAAGATCGGTCAACTGCGGCACGCTGCCGTTAGTGTGAGTAGCCTATTGAGGGTCCGAGTAGGCCGAAGGCGACGGAGTAGAGAGTTAGTTCATAGGGGGCAGAGGAGCTTAACTAGCTCACCCCGAAGAAGAAGTAGTTACCGGACACCGGGTCCGAAGCTTGCCGGGATCTCCATGACCCAGTAAGATAGACCGGAATCCCTGGAGAACTACATGTCCCAGGATCGCTAAAGTGCTGATACGTACTAGAGCCAGGAGACACATAGGCCCCCGTAGGTCGGGAGCGTGCACTCCAAGAGAAGGCCCTACCACAAGGTCAGCCAGCGCAGGACAGAGACAAAGTTAGGCCTAGCTCCAGGCAGGTCAGAAACTTACTACGCAGAAGCCAGAACCAGGAGGCCCAAAACCTGCTCATTGGGGAGGATCCGGACATACACCCTTCACCCTACAGTGCTCCGGGGAGTGCCTGAAATTCCACCAGTAAAAGGTACTGAAGTGACTATTGTGTCCATCCTTGTTCTTGTTCTGGCCCGGCGGATTCTCTCTGTCCTGCTTCCCTGTTCTTATACCGCCCTGAGGCCCAGCTCCACCTGTGGGGAGCTATACCATCAAGCTGCCTTATCACTGGCCTCAGTGGACTGCGCAGCGCTGGTGATCCTCACCAGAAGCCACAGGTGGCGTCACGAACTCTTTTATAAACTTAATAAATCACCAAACCTTTTTAAAGAGAGGCCCAGGGTACGGGCCCGGGAGCCGACCACCGCGACATCCCTAACGGCCAGGCTAAAGGCCCGGGTACCGAGTTATCCCCATTCCCCTGGGCTGGTCAAGGAGACACTACACCTGCTGACAGGCTGCAGTATCCCCCCTTGTGGCGACCGAACCCTCAGGGGCGCCACAATAGTGTCAAGGAAAAATTTTCACAAGATCTTAATTTCTATTGTCATCTTGTGAGATGTGTTTGATCGTAGATTATATACCCCGAGAGCCTGTGGCACATAAAAGAACCACTAATATAGTTGGTTCCTCCTTTTAGTTGGGATTCTATTTGTCAGATATTTTGCGTGTTGTTTCCCTTGTAACCTCAGGCCGTCAGGACAGGGATATCCAATCACATTATTGATTGTCTTATTCTTATCTCATATTGTTTTTGAGAATTGTGTTGTTCCTTCCTGTCAGGGACTGTTAGGGCCAGGAAGGGTAAGCCGAAATTGAGCTGGGGCACCACTTCGATTATTAGGGTGCCAACCTCAGCGGCAAGATAGGGCAACTATGAGGATATAAAATAGGGTAAAAATCTTGGTTAACCTCCACCTTTTCCTGCTGGTGTGGATGCCTCTACTTACTAGTATATTGTTTTCACTAGGTTATTCTTGTGCCCTTATCAGTGCTCTCATGTATTTTGGTACATGTTTGTTACTTTTTGACATTTTTGGTGGTGTTATTCCCTTGCAGGGTGTAATAGGGTGAGTGAGGGAGAGCAGGTGTTGAATGGGGGCGCCACTTTGTCTCCCCCTAGGGTGCCAACATCAAAGGCAAGGTAGGGAAATCGTTAGACCTTCATTAGGGTCAAATATCCCTACCATCTCTTTATACTTACCTATCTCTGCATAAAAAGCACCCGCTTTTTAAATTATTAATTAATGAAATGTTTTGTACAGAGTAAGAGGGTCTTTTTCTTGATGGATATAGTTAAGCACTATAATGAAATCCATTTAACAATCCAGACACAGCAATGTAGCAGCACCCACACTGCACACAGACATTGTATGGGTAATTTTGATCCATGACTGGGCAAAAACGGTCATGACTGCAAGTTTTTTTGAGTACTGCATGTCCACAAAAAAAAAACACGAAAATTCAGTCATGTGAATGGTAACATAGACTATAATGGGTTTGTGTTCTGTCTGTAAAAATCATGGACAAAACATGTACTTTCATTATGCACAACTGAATGAGACTTTAAATATAGACTTTAAAACGCAATGAAAAACAACACCAATAAAAACATATTAATACCTTGTGTATGTGAATTCTGCCTGGCTATGGCACCACATTGGTGATACCGTAAGTGATAAATATCTGTTCGATGGGGTTAGTCATCACTCAATTCCACACAATTTCAGTCATTTTGGGTTTCAGTCACAACTTATCATCACATGCTTGAAACAAAGTTGTTTACCCAAAATTTTAGAAAGGTTCCAACAATTTTGCCCAGCCTATTTTTGTTTTTTTCTGTGAAATGATACTCCATTTGCCTTTTTTTCTCTCTTTTTTTTGTGTTGTTTCAATACACAAAAAGGAAATAAACATGTGTATAATAAAACGTGTAATTGCAGTAATTATATTGGAGAAATACTTCATTTTCTGAAACAATTTCAAGGGTGCCAACATTTTTGGCCATGTACTAGCCTTAATTCATCACACTCTCTTAGTTGTGATAAAGTGTAATTTATTGATACAGCATAAATCAGATTAATCAGACCAGTGATGGGTGGCGACAATATATTGGGACGTTTCGGCCTAAATTGGCCTTATTCAATCCAGTCACTACTGCAAAGAGAGGATAATTGTATGAGTACAACGTGAAAATGATAAACAATCGTGAAATTACATAGGAAAATAACACATTAAACAATAATTAGGCAAATCATACAAAATCCTAGAAAAAAATTCCAAGTTTGTTAGGTGGACATATAGAGCACCAGGAACTGGAAAAGGGGAGGAGAAAGGGGAGAAACAAACTCGTACAAGTTGAAGGTAAGAAAATATAAAGTAGTCATGGTACAGAGTACATAGAGATACACCAGAAAACCTTACTTGCTGCTGGCTGATGTAGGGGTCGAGGATTTAGGCTATTCTTAAGACCAGGAGTGAGATCTCTGTAGGGATAGACTGAAACAATATAGGTGTTATGGTATAATAGGAGCTGAATCTGCTGCTGTAGGTTAGGTAATGGAAGGAGGGTACCTCTTAGTGATCCAGGTAATGCTGGTTTCAGTAGTTCTAGAGAGGAAGGGGATGGTGGCATTAGGTGTCACTCAAATTGCACTGTGCAGATGAAGTATAGTAAATCCTTCAAAAAGGTGGACTTACTAGTAGAAGTCAGTGGTCAGTGACTGGCCGACAGCAGGGCTGAGCTGGTAGTGGTGCGGGCTGCGCCTTGCTTATGGGAGGCCGTGTTCGACTGTGACGGGCGCCCTTCTTAAAGCCCGCAGTGTGATTAAACAGGAAGGGGCGGGGCCACTACCGACCGGAAGGGGCGGGGCCAGGACTTCAGCTTAGGGGGGGTCTGTGTGCTGCGGCACCTGCGCCGTGCTTGTAATAGCGCTAATAGATGGGCGCTTATGCAGGATGCTAGCAGGGAAGGCCGGACCATGAAGTAAAGGGTGGGATTGCGTGTCAGCACAGGGGTATGCTGAGTGGAGGTACCAAAGTATGACTTGGAGAGATGGTAACTAGTAGAGGGGGGCAAATGGTCAGAGGGCACTGTGCAGTCTGAGTGGACGCCAAATCAGAAGGGGGGGGGGCAATGCTCAATGTCATGGAGACCAACCAGACAATGTGTACTGCGGTGCCTGTGCAGTGTGTGTAATAGTGCTATCAGATGGGCGCTTATGCAGGATGCTTGCCGGGGTGGTCGGGCTATAGAGAAAAGAGTGAGATGGCGTGTAGTTACAGGGGGATAATGGATGGAGGTACCAAAGATGGTGGTTATAGATAGAGGAGGGGCATATGGTCAGTAGACACAGTACAGGGGCGTGTTAGTAAGGAGAGGGTTAGTGTTAGAAAAGGGTTAATGTTAGTAAAGGAACGGGGTAACCTTGGCTACTTACCCCGGGTAAGGACACGGATTAGTGTGTCTGAAAAGAAGAGATTCATATGATTAAACATTAATAGATCCAATCTATTTCCTTATTCAGACCTTTAGGAGGGAGTGTCTGTAAGGTATAAATCCAGTAAGCCTCACGATCCTTGAGTATCCTGATACAATTACCCCCCTCCTTGGTCTAGGTTCAATGACCTGATATCGTAATTGAGCTACGGCATGTTTATGTTTATGTGACTTGCCCCCTGGGCCTAGTGTGGACGTGTGTGGGATACCCGGAGCCGGGTCTCTGGGGGTTGTAGAATCCGTGGCGGTGACCCGGTCCCGTGGCTCAGGGTGGTCAGGCCGATGGCGGTATTTTGTGGGGGTTTTAGGTTAATTGTCCGACTACTCCACCCGTGGATTGCGGTCAGCGCGGACCGCCGCTGCAAGGCAGACCGCTGGGGCTGATGGTGTGTGCAGCTGAGGTAGTGTGACTCCCCACGGGAAGAGTGGAGCCCCAGGGCAGTGTAGTTGATGGTAAGGGTGATAGTGCACGGGAGTCCCAGCACTAGTAGTGCTGGTGCGGCAATGAAGCAGGAACGACTCAGAGTCTTTGCAGTGCAGGTCAGGGTCTTTACTGGTGATATTAAGGCAGACCCTGCCGGGAGTACTGGCTAACATAAGGGGCCTGGTCAGTCTGCGAGCAAACAGGAGTTCCCCTGGCCAGGTGGAGTTGTAGGTCTCCCCGTCTATCTGCACTCTTTCTGGCTACCTTGCTGTAAGCGGGTAGAAGTAGCCCACGTCCCTGAGTATACCGTGTGGTGCTCACCCGTATGGCTGGTGACTTGGGGCCTTCTGTTAGCCTCCGCTCCTGGATGGCGGTGCTGGTCCCTTCCTTGTGACTGAGCCTCCGGGCTTCTATGGCCAGAGGACCTGGAATCCCCTGCCGGCTGGTTTCTGCTGCTGGGTGGATATCAGTCCCCTTAGCCTCGGACTCTGGTGTCCGGTTATCAGATTCTTCTGCCAGGGCGAGCTCTGCTCAGCTCCAGCCCCTGGTCTTCAGCTACTGCTCCTACAGAGCTCCTGCTGTAACTCTCCCTGTGTCTGGAACTGTCTCCAGGCTCTGACTGAACTCACTAATCCCACCCCAGACCCAGTTTATAAGGGCAGATTCCTCCCCTCCCATGTCTAGGCAGGAAGTGTTGCATGCTTAGGGCTCCTGACCAGAGAAACCTCCCACTTGCTCTCAGACGTAATATTTCTATTACTGTGGCAACCAGACTCCTGGGGTGCCACATTCCCACCTAGTGAATTTTAGTACTCCGGGACTTAACACATTTTTAAGAAAACACAAATACAGGGTATAAACAATAATACAATAACATATATACAAGAAGCTTTAGTCTTTAGAGGTCACGGCGTGTCCATAACTGGGTGTCCATATCACCCAACAAGGTGAAGTCTTGGAACAGAGTAGGGGACCTGTCTAAAGCAAACCCCAAGCGTTGGCCCTGGGCGTGGCTGCAAGGCTGAGGCTAGCTACTTTGGGCCACAAGGAGGCCACGCCAGACAGGTTTTTCTCTTCCGCGGCCATCTTCGCAAGAGGCACCAAGGTGCAACTATCTACATGTAGTTCCGGTTATTCAGCGTCCATAAACTGTCAGTCCAAATAAACCTGAAGGGTAACTAGAGAAACATAATTAATGAACAGGCAACAAAAACATAAACCATTTTCAACATTTGCAGTTTACAGGTATCACAGTTTAGATTCTCCAGCGAGCGGGCATCTGTCCTCTAGTGCTCTTGGTGGACCTACGTAACCCACTATCTGGTTCTGCACTACAGGGTGTAGGAGGTGTTGCGGGTAGGTCTGGCAGCTTTCTGCGTACTCTTTGGCTTACTAGGGGCACGGCAGGCTCACCACTAGCAGAGGGTTGATTCTCCTGGGCTGCTGGTATGGATTCTTCTGCCTCCTGGGCCGGCTGCTCTTCTGACACTACCTGTTCTTCTGTAGGTCCTTGAGGGGCTGGCTGGAGAAAGGTGAGGACGGGTACCACGACTGCGTTGTTGATCTGAGTCCAGGACCGGGGAAAGTCTCCGAGTACGGTACTGATCATTTCTTCCCTTTCCTCTGCGGGTTGAGGGTTTTCTTGATCTTCTTCAGGGCTTTGCAGCTGCTCGGGACACTTCTTCAGGTGGTCTCTGGAGACAATGGCTGTGGTCTCTCCTCCATCCTTACTGATGATACATACTTTTGGGTTCTCATGACTTGAGGGCAGTACGGTGTACGGGGCCTTCTCCCACTGGTCGTCCAACTTGTGGAGCCGCCTCTTTCTCTTCAAGACCTGCTCTCCAGGTACCAGGGGAACAGCGGGAGCATACTGGTTATAAGCCTTCTCTTGCCTTTCTCTTGCTTGAGACAGACTTCGCTCGACGCTCTCCTGTACTTTCTGATACTGCTGCTGCCGTTCTGTATCCCAGTCTGCCTCTGGCGAGGTGTCCTCAGGTGTCAGGACTCCCATATCCAGGTCAATAGGCAGCTTACCAGGTCTTGCTCTCATTAGGTAAGCCGGGGTGCAGTTGGTGGAGCCTACGGGGATGTGATTGTACAAGTCCACCAAATCAGGCAGTTTTTCAGGCCACAGACTGCGTTCTTCCAGGGGCAACGTTTTTAGCAAGTCTATCACCACCTGGTTCATTTTCTCAGATAGTCCGTTGGTCTGAGGGTGATAGGGCGTTGTTCTTATCTTCCTGCAGCCATACAGATTGCAGAACTCCTGGAAGACCTCCGCTTCGAAGGCTGGTCCTTGGTCCGTCAGCACTTGCTCCGGATACCCGTGTGGACGGCAGAAGTGCAGCTCGAAGGCCCTGGCTGCTGTTTGGGCCGTTAAGTCCTTGACAGGGACCACCACTAGGAACCAGGAGTAGTGATCTATGATGGTGAGGGCGTAGACGTACCCAGATTTGCTTGGAGCCAGTTTCACATGGTCTAGGGCTACCAGTTCCAGTGGCTGCCTGGTGATGATGGGCTGCAGGTGACTCTTCTGGCTGGCACGGTCCTTTCTTCTTAGGTTGCACGGGCCACAGTCTCTGCACCACCTCTCGATGGCTCCTCTCATGCCTACCCAGTAGAACCGTTCACGCAACAAGAACTCCAGCTTTTTCCATCCGAAGTGTCCTGCTCCGTCGTGGTACGCCTCCAGAACCATAGCCGCGTCTCGTCTTGGGACCACTACCTGCCAGGTCAGCTCATGTGTTCTAGAGTTGACCATTCTCCGGCACAGCTTCTCCTTGTAAAGAAACAGCCTGCTTTTCTCCTTCCACAGTTGCTTGGTCTCCTCCGGAGCGTCTGGGTCAAGACGGGCATCAGCCTGTGTCAGCATTTCCTTCACCAGATGGACTGCGGGATCACTGTCTTGCGTCTCCGCCCAGCTGTAGTGGGGTAAGTGACTGAACGTGGCAGAGCGCCTGTCCCTTACACGGTGGGAATACAGGGTAATCCCATGACGGTGGAACGCAGGGAGTTCGACTTCTTCCAGTTCTTCTGGATCTTCCCCTACGTCCGGTAAGTTTGGCATTCTGGACAGGGCATCCGCGTTGGCATTTGAGCGTCCCGTCCGGTATTTGATGGTGAATTCATAGTTGGACAGGCGGGCCATCCATCTCTGCTCCAGGGCACCAAGTCTTGCAGTGTCCAGGTGTGTCAACGGGTTGTTATCTGTGTACACGGTGAACTTGGAAGAGGCAAGGTAATGCTTGAAACGTTCGGTCACTGCCCACACCACTGCCAGGAACTCTAGCTTGAATGAGCTATAATTCTCAGGGTTTCTCTCTGTGGGCCTTAGTTTTCGGCTGGCGTAAGTGATTACCCGTTCTTTCCCCTGCTGGATCTGGGACAGTACAGCTCCTAGCCCGATGTTGCTCGCGTCCGTGTGGAGGATAAGGGGCTGGCTGTAGTCAGGGTACGCCAGGATTTCATCCCCCGTGAGGGCCATCTTCAGCTGGCAGAAGGACTCCTCTTCCAGCTTTTCCCACCTGAAGGGCGGCTTCTGGTTTTTGGCCTTCCTGGATTGGCCTATCAGGAGGTCCTGCATAGGAGCTGCCATTTTGGTGAAACCGGGAATGAATCTTCGGTAGTAGCCTACCAACCCGAGGAACTGCCGCACTTCCTTTATGCTGGAGGGTCTTGGCCAGTCTTTAATCACTGTGATCTTATCGGGGTCGGGAGCCACTCCGTCAGCACTCACCACTGCACCTTTGGTTTCAGCAGGTGACACTTGGAGGGTTTCACCTTGAGGCCGTAGCTTTCCAGGGCGTCAAACACTTCTGCCAGGTGTTTCAGATGGTCCTCGTAGGTTTTGGAATAGACGATGACATCGTCCAGGTATAACAGGACCGTCTCGAAATTCCGGTGTCCCAGACAGCATTCTATCAACCGCTGGAAGGTACCTGGTGCGTTGCAGAGCCCGAACGGCATACAGTTGAATTCGCTGAGACCCATCGGGGTGGTGAATGCGGTCTTCTCCTTGTCCGCCTCTGCTACAGGAACCTGCCAGTACCCGCTAGTAAGATCCAAAGTGGAGAAGAAGTTAGCAGATTTTAATGCAGCTAAAGATTCTTCTATCCTAGGTAACGGGTACGCATCTTTGTGTGTGATACGGTTGACCTTTCTGTAGTCTACACACATTCTCATGGTGTTGTCCTTTTTCACTAGAACTAGTGGAGCTGCCCAGGGGCTACAGCTGTCCCTGATTACCCCAGCCTCCTTCATGTCCCGCAACATCCCTTTTGCATGCTGATAGTGTGCAGGGGGTACAGGTCGGTATCTTTCCTTTATGGGTGGATGGTCTCCTGTGGGGATGTGATGTTCTACCCCCTTTACTCGCAAGAAGTCTAGCGGGTGTTTACTAAAGACTCTCTCGTACTCCTGAACCACCCGGTAGACTCCCTGTTTTTGGTGTGAGGGAGTGGAGTCAGTACCCAAATGCAGTTTCTGACACGAGTCCTCCATTTGTTTCTTAGAGCCGTTACCTTCCTCTGGTTGAGATGGAGGCAAGGGTTCCACGGCCCTTACAGAATTTTGGTTTATGGTGAACAATTTGGCTAGCGTGGCATACCGGGGCAGGTATACTTCTCTCTCCCCGATATTTATGATGCGGACGGGCACCCTCCCATGGCGTACATCGACCACCCCCTGTGCTGTCAAAATGGTGGGCCTACTGTCTGAGTAGACGGGTTCTACCATTGCTTGGTAGTCTCTACCTCTTAGACCAATAGCTGCCCGGCACCAGATCATCATCTCACTTTTCGGGGGCATGACAATAGGGAACGGGTCACACATTCTCACGCTACCTATCTCACCACCAGATAGTTCCACTTGTTGCCGCTTCATCAGTGCCCGGATCTCTTTTTGGAGCACACGCTGCTGGCTGGAACTGGCGTTCTTGGCAACCTGCTGTAAAATGAGAATCACCTCTGCAAGACAATTTTCAATCACGTTAGTTCCCACGGTTATTCTAGGGTGACTCTCATGACGGTCAATGTCCACAATAATCAGTCCTTGTGCCGCCAGTTCGATCATACCGACCTTAATGGTCACCTCTTTGAACCCCACCTGCGGCACGGGCTGACCATTGCTGGCGATGATACTCAGGTCGTCATCTGGGTAGCGGGTTATGTCCGAGTCATTCCAGTACCGCTTAAAGAGCACGTACGGGATGGTGGTCACTTGTGACCCAGTGTCCAGCAGGGCACTCATAGGAATGCCATCCAGTACCACAGGCAAGACCGGACGTCCCCCTACGTATTTATCACGCCAGTTCGATGGGCCTGATGATCTTATGCCTGGGGGTTGGCCCTCTGCCCCAGGTTGTGCCCGTTTAAATGACAGTACCTTGCCATATGTCCGGGTTGATTGCAGCGGCGGCAGATGGGTTGTCCGTCCTCGTTGTATCTGTCGCTGGGTCTTCCTCTGGACGTTGGGATCCTCCTCTGTCGGCGCCATGGGACGTCCTCCGGTCCGGATGCCAGCTGGATCTTTCCTGGAGGGGAAACCTGTATAGACTGCACAGTTCTGGTTAGCGCGGCTACGCTTTTGGTTAGCTCTTGGACCTTATGGTGCAGGTCTGTAGCCGGGTTGTTATCCAAAGCCTGCGCACCAGCTCCTACAGACTCTGTAGACAAGGGCGCCGCCTCCTGGTGATAGGTTATAGCAGGGCGCCGGTGGGTTACAGCGCTACCCGGTGCTGGTTCTCTGAGCACCCGGATGGCCCTGTCTTTGAACTTTGCAAAGTCTAAACCAGGGTTCTGCAAGGCCATTGCACGTAACTGGGTTCGGTGGGCGTTGGACAGCAGACCCTCAATGAATTGCTCAGTTAACTCTTCTTCCCGCGCGGCGTCCCGAAGATGGCGTCCGATGGCGGGAAAACGACTGCGGATGGCGGGAAACTTTTGAAGATGGCGGGAAATGGCTCCGGATGGCGGGGACCTTCACCACTGCAGGTATGACAGTCTTTTGAAGGCGCGCAGTACCCGGTGGTTGCGGGCACGAAATCCTGCCGACTACGCCAAAGCTGACTCGCCCCCTGGGCCTAGTGTGGACGTGTGTGGGATACCCGGAGCCGGGTCTCTGGGGGTTGTAGAATCCGTGGCGGTGACCCGGTCCCGTGGCTCAGGGTGGTCAGGCCGATGGCGGTATTTTGTGGGGGTTTAGATTAATTGTCCGACTACGCCACCCGTGGATTGCGGTCAGCGCGGACCGCCGCTGCAAGGCAGACCGCTGGGGCTGATGGTGTGTGCAGCTGAGGTAGTGTGACTCCCCACGGGAAGAGTGGAGCCCCAGGGCAGTGTAGTTGATGGTGAGGGTGATAGTGCACGGGAGTCCCAGCACTAGTAGTGCTGGTGCGGCAATGAAGCAGGAACGACTCAGAGTCTTTGCAGTGCAGTTCAGGGTCTTTACTGGTGATATTAAGGCAGACCCTCCCGGGAGTACTGGCTAACATAAGGGGCCTGGTCAGTCTGCGAGCAAACAGGAGTTCCCCTGGCCAGGTGGAGTTGTAGGCCTCCCCGTCTATCTGCACTCTTTCTGGCTACCTTGCTGTAAGCGGGTAGAAGTAGCCCACGTCCCTGAGTATACCGTGTGGTGCTCACCCGTATGGCTGGTGACTTGGGGCCTTCTGTTAGCCTCCGCTCCTGGATGGCGGTGCTGGTCCCTACCTTGTGACTGAGCCTCCGGGCTTCTATGGCCAGAGGACCTGGAATCCCCTGCCGGCTGGTTTCTGCTGCTGGGTGGATATCAGTCCCCACAGCCTCGGACTCCGGTGTCCGGTTATCAGATTCTTCTGCCAGGGCGAGCTCTGCTCAGCTCCAGCCCCTGGTCTTCAGCTACTGCTCCTACAGAGCTCCTGATGTAACTCTCCCTGTGTCTGGAACTGTCTCCAGGCTCTGACTGAACTCACTAATCCCGCCCCAGACCCAGTTTATAAGGGCAGATTCCTCCCCTCCCATGTCTGGACAGGAAGTGTTGCATGCTTAGGGCTCCTGACCAGAGAAACCTCCCACTTGCTCTCAGACGTAATATTTCTATTACTGTGTCAAACAGACCCCTGGGGTGCCACATATGCTTAGAGAAATGGTCTGGTATGGGGAGCCAGTTTTTTCCGCAGCGAATCGTGGACTTGTGGCTAGCGATGCGATCCCTTATATGGTGCATGGTTTCTCCTACATAAAGCAAGCCGCATGGGCATTTGATTACATATATGACAAAGTTTGAATCGCATGTGAAAAACCCTTTAATAGGGTAGCTTTTACCCGTCCTGGGGTGCGTGACAGTATCAGACTTTGTGATATTTGAACAAGCTGCACAGCTCAGGCAGGGGAAAGTACCATACCTTCTTGCGCTGAGAAGGCGTTGTGAGGCGGTGGTCTGGGAACTGCCTATGTCAGCCTTGATGATCTTGTCCCAGATGTTGGGGGCTCTTCTAGTGCACATGAGGGCCGGGTTGGAAAAAGCCGGTATATCTGGGTAGGCTCTGGAGAGTAAGGGCCAGTGTTTCTTAATGGAAGAATGTATTTTTGACATAAGTGGATGGTAGGTGTGTACGAATGGAATGCGTTCCGTGTTAAAGGGTTTTTCACATGCGATTCAAACTTTGTCATATATGTAATTGACGCGCCCCCTGGGACATATTCCTTTTTGAGGGGAATACCCGGCACCGGATCAGATGGGGGGGTTGTAGTCTCCGAGCGGCTGTGACCCGGCCCGTGCCCAGGGCGTCAAGCTCAGTGTGATGTGGCAGTCCTACAGATGTTATTAAGTTCTTAATGTCGACTACGCCACCCGTTGTGTTGCGGTCACTATGGCCGCCGCTGCAGCAGGGTCCGCTGAGGCTGATGGTGTAGGTGCAGCTTGTGATGGTATAACCCCCAACGGGTGGGGTATAGCCTCAGGAGGTCAGGTGCAGAGGATGGGGGTTGTAGTGGTGCAGCATAGATGTTAAAGGAAGACAGAGTCGGGTTGTGCAGTTTAGGGTATTTACTCACTGCTGATGTTCCGGTCACTCCAGCTTCAAGTGACCTCCCGAGCCGTGCTGCATCCACCAGGTCCTGGATCCAGCCAACCCCCAAGCGAGTCCGGAGCGTGACCCTGAGCTCCCCTTCTGTCCTTTCTCTGGCCGTCCCCACTAGTGATCCACCCAGGTCCAGCTCCCTCGGGCCTTCTGTTGGGAGACCCTTGGCCTTGGGTTCCCTGACCCTCCACGTGGTATGCCTTCGTGGTGGATGTGGTGGGTGGCCGTGGCAGACGCTGCCCACGGCCTCCGGTCTCTGGCTGGGGTGTGTTTTTGCCCCCACCAGCTTGGGTTCCGGTACCCTGATGCCGACTCTTCACCCGGTGCTTTTAGTTGGGGTCTTAGAGTCCTTTCTTCTGTTTCCCCCTCTGGGTCTCTCTTTCTTTCTCCTCTCTCTCTCTCTGGATCTGCTCTGCTCCTCTTCCTGTGACTCCTCTGCAAAGGCTGACAGACTGACCCTGATCTTAGTTGGTGCCCACCTTATATACACCCTCTATGTGTGAGCTCAGGTGACCAGCACCCAATGAGCTCCTATCTTTACCCAGGCTGCTCCCCCTATCTGCCCCTACACTACTTGGGATGTACCACCCCCCTCCCACTCCAGCCAGGAACAGACTCGGTCGTACCTGCACATTTCTAAGTGGGAGTACCGTCGGCCTGTTCCTCGGAAATGGGATGTATGTAGTGCATGCAGCCTACCGAGCTCAGATCCACACTCCATCCTTACCCGGGAGTGGAATATCACACCTCTGGGTTGAGGTGCAATACCCCTGTAGCAGCCGAATCCTCAGGGTGCTACATTCCCCCCTGGTAAATCACAGCACGTCCTCGGGCTGTAAGACAAAAACACCATAAAACATACAATTTTTTTTTTTTTTTCATAAACAACATAAAACATATAAAACAACATTACATATATATATAAAACATTCTCGTCGCCTCTGGCTCCTCCTCCGGTCACTGTGCAACGTGTGACCGGGTAAAGTGCGACAGTCTCTCTAGAAAACTGGTTTTCCTCTAAAACCGGTAGGGGGCGCTTTAGGACGCGCAACTATATACAGGGGAAGTTGGCCGCTCTCAGTCCTCGGCCAGTTAAGGAGGGAAAGGGGATGGCTGCTCACAGTCCTCAGCCTGTGGGATTAAGGGGTTAACGGGTAAACAGTTCACTCAGCTGGTCCCAACGGGGACTATATATATATGTACAGTCATGGCCAAAAGTATTGAGAATGAGACAAATAGTAATTTTTCCAAAGTTTACTGCTTCATTTTTTGTAATGGCAATTTGCATATACTCCTGAATGTCAAAGAGTGATCAGCTTAACAGCAATTACTGTACTTGCAAAGTCAATATTTGCCCAGAAAATGAACTTTAACCCCCAAAACACATTTCAACATCATTGCAGTCCTGCCTTAAAAGGAGCAGCTAACATCGTTTTAGTGATTGATCCATTAACACAGGTGTGGGTGTTGATGAGGACAGGGCTGGCGATCAGTCAGTCATGATTAAGTAAGAATGACATCACTGGACACTTTAAAAGGAGGCTGGTTCTTGGTATCATTGTTTCTCTTCAGTTAACCATGGTTATCTCTAAAGAAACACGTGCAGCCATCATTGCACTGCACAAAAATGGCCTAACAAGGAAGAGTATCGCAGCTACAAAGATTGCACCTCAGTCAACAATCTATCGCATCATCAAGAACTTCAAGGAGAGAGCTTCCATTGTTGTCAAAAAGGCTCCAGGGCGCCCAAGAAAGACCAGCAAGCGCCAGGACCATATCTTAAAACTGTTTCAGCTGCGGGATCGGACTACCAGCAGTGCCAAGCTTGCTCAGGAATGGCAGCAGGCTGGTGTGAGTGCTTCTGCACGCACTGTGAGGCGGAGACTCTTTGAGCAAGGGCTGGTTTCAAGGAGGGCAGCAAAGAAGCCACTTCTCTCCAGAAAAAACATCAGGGACCGACTGATATTCTGCAAAAGGTACTGGGAGTGGACTGCTGAGGACTGGGGCAAAGTCATTTTCTCTGATGAATCCCCTTTTCAATTGTTTGGGACATCTGGAAAACAGCTTATTCGGAGAAGAAGAGGTGAGCGCTACCACCAGTCTTGTCTCATGCCAACTGTAAAGCATCCTGAAACCATTCATGTGTGGGGTTGATTCTCAGCCAAGGGAATCGACTCACTCACAGTCTTGCCTAAAAACACAGTCATGAATAAAGAATGGTACCAGAATGTCCTCCAAGAGCAACTTCTCCCAACCGTCCAAGAGCAGTTTGGCGCCCAACAATGCCTTTTCCAGCATGATGGAGCACCTTGCCATAAAGCAAAGGTGATAACTAAATGGCTCATGGAACAAAACATAGAGATTTTGGGTCCATGGCCTGGAAACTCCCCAGATCTTAATCCCATTGAGAACTTGCGGTCAATCATCAAGAGACGGGTGGACAAACAAAAACCAACAAATTCTGGCAAAATGCAAGCATTGATTATGCAAGAATGGACTGCTATCAGTCAGGATTTGGTCCAAAAGTTGATTGAGAGCATGCCAGGGAGAATTACAGAGGTCTTGAAGAAGAAGGGGCAACACTGCAAATATTGACTTGCTGCATTAACTCATTCTAACTGTCAATATAACCTATTGGTACTCATAATATGATTGCAATTATATTTCTGTATGTGATATAAACATCAGACAAACACTAATAAAAACCAGAGGCCAGCAGATCATGTGAAAATATAATTTTGGTGTCATTCTCAAAACTTTTGGCCATGACTGTATCAACAGTTTCTTTGGTACCCGGTCGGGTAACTATTTACATCACTTGCTCTGCCGCACTCAACGGCGTCTTCCTCCTGCTCTTTGCTTATAGCTGGTTGTTACTTCAGACCCGTCCGGCCATGTGAGCTGGCTGAACAAGTCCTCCCCCAGGTGTGGCACCCTTGGTTTTACGGGCGCGGGCGCGGTGGTGGTGGCGCCCGGGTTGCTCAGGCCTTGCGGCCAGGCCTGGGGCACCTGGAAGGTGAAGGGCACCGTTAGGACGGCGGCACCCTGGGCTACCTGGCCTTGCGGCCAGGCCGGAGGCTCCGCGGAGGTAGGGGGCGCTGTTGGTGATGCGGCGCCCGGGGGTACTAGGCCTTGCGACCAGGCTGGTGGTATTTCCTGCTTTGTCACGCTCCGGGTCGAGGCGCGTGACGTCACAGGGGTCGCTGCGGCGGCTTCCGGTCGGGGCCTAGTCCATAGCGGTGACATGGCGGCTACGGGCACAGCAGGGGGACTTTCGGGCTCTGCGACGGGGAGCTGGGGCAGGTGGGCGGTTTCTCGGCTTGGGGTATAGGCGTCCCCTTTACCTGCCTCCATGCGTTCGGCTCCCTTCTCGGCGCTGTCTCCGGCCTTGGGTCCTCCCGCGCCATCCTCAGAGGCGGTCTGCTTCCTCTTCCAGGGTAGCGTGCTCCGTTGACTGGTCTCAGCTTGCTGGGTCATCTCCCGGCTCCACTCCGCCAGTATCTCGCGCTGTACCCGGGCCATCCTCCGTGCGAGGCCCTCCAGGGCAGTCTGTGCACACTCCCGGTCTCGGGGGAGCTGTGCAAGGACCTCCACTAGGCCTAGTGGGGTCGTGGTGTCTAGCAGGCTCCTGACCAACGGGTCGGTGCTGCTCTGCTCTTCTTCCAGCAGGCTCCTGGCCAGCGGGCCGGTGCTGCTCTGCTCTCCTTCCTCGGTCTTTAGCAGACTCCTGGCCAGCGGGCCGGTGCTGTTCTGCTTTCTCTCCATATCCGGGTAAGCTCCTCCGATACTCTTCGTTAGACCTCTTGCCTCCGGGTGCGCTCGCTCTACACTGCTCCAAGCGACACCCATCTTTTCTCTTCTCTTTCGTCTCCTCCCACTTCGAGGGCGGTCCCGGGGCAACTCGGTGACTGTCAGCTCCAGGGGTAGTTCTTTCACGCTGACAGACACCTCTAGCATCACAGTCTCTGTTGGTGGGGGCGGTTTCCACTTTTGGCGCCATTTTCTGTCCTGGCCCACGATGGGAGGTGGCCTCCTGCCCTCCTTTGGCACGCCCATAATGGCGTCCGCTGCTCTTCCAAGGCGGGAAATCTGCGGTTTTGGCGGGAAGCGTCGCCCAGTGGCGGGAAACTCTGCAGATGGCGGGAACAAGTTGGAAATGGCGGACAATCGGCGGGAAACGACTGGTGATGGAGTCCGATGGCGTGGACCCTCCGGAACCGGCGGGAGACTTCTTTCTGAGGTAAACTTGCACTTTTCTTCAGGCACGCAGTACCCGGGTGTTGCGGGCACGTAATCCTGCCGACTACGCCAAAGTTGACGCGCCCCCTGGGCCATATTCTTTAGTGGGAATATCCGGAGCCGGATCAGATGGGGGTTGTAGTCTTCCGAGTGGCTGTGACCCGGTCCGTGCCCAGGGTGTCAAACTCAGTTGTAATGTGGCAGTCCTACAGATGTTATTAAGTTCTTAATGTCGACTACGCCACCCGTTGTGTTGCGGTCACTATGGCCGCCGCTGCAGCAGGGTCCGCTGAGGCTGATGGTGTAGGTGCAGCTTGTGATGGTATAACCCCCAACGGGTGGGGTATAGCCTCAGGGGGTCAGGTGCAGAGGATGGGGGTTGTAGTGGTGCAGCATAGATGTTAAAGGAAGACAGAGTCGGGTTGTGCAGTTTAGGGTATTTACTCACTGCTGATGTTCCGGTCACTCCAGCTTCAAGTGACCTCCCGAGCCGTGCTGCATCCACCAGGTCCTGGATCCAGCCAACCCCCAAGCGAGTCCGGAGCGTGACCCTGAGCTCCCCTTCTGTCCTTTGTCTGGCCGTCCCCACTAGTGATCCACCCAGGTCCAGCTCCCTCGGGCCTTCTGTTGGGAGACCCTTGGCCTTGGGTTCCCTGACCCTCCACGTGGTATGCCTTCGTGGTGGATGTGGTGGGTGGCCGTGGCAGACGCTGCCCACGGCCTCCGGTCTCTGGCTGGGGTGTGTTTTTGCCCCCACCAGCTTGGGTTCCGGTACCCTGATGCCGACTCTTCACCCGGTGCTTTTAGTTGGGGTCTTAGAGTCCTTTCTTCTGTTTCCCCCTCTGGGTCTCTCTTTCTTTCTCCTCTCTCTCTCTCTGGATCTGCTCTGCTCCTCTTCCTGTGACTCCTCTGCAAAGGCTGACAGACTGACCCTGATCTTAGTTGGTGCCCACCTTATATACACCCTCTATGTGTGAGCTCAGGTGACCAGCACCCAATGAGCTCCTATCTTTACCCAGGCTGCTCCCCCTATCTGCCCCTACACTACTTGGGATGTACCACCCCCCTCCCACTCCAGCCAGGAACAGACTCGGTCGTACCTGCACATTTCTAAGTGGGAGTACCGTCGGCCTGTTCCTCGGAAATGGGATGTATGTAGTGCATGCAGCCTACCGAGCTCAGATCCACACTCCATCCTTACCCGGGAGTGGAATATCACACCTCTGGGTTGAGGTGCAATACCCCTGTAGCAGCCGAATCCTCAGGGTGCTACATAATCAAATGCCCATGCGGCTTGCTTTATGTAGGAGAAACCACGCAACATATAAGGAATCGCATTGCTAGCCACAAGTCCACGATTCGCTGCGGAAAAAAACTGGCTCCCCATACCAGACCATTCCTCTAAGCATAAACATACCGTAGCTCAATTATGATATCAGGTCATTGAACAGGTCCCTAGACCAAGGAGGGGGGGTAATCGTATCAGGTTACTCAAGCATCGTGAGGCTTACTGGATTTATACCTTACAGACACTCGCTCCTAAAGGTCTGAATAGGGAAATAGATTGGATCTATTAATGTTTAATCATATGAATCTCTCCTTTTCAGACACACTAATCCATGTCCTTACCCGGGGTAAGTAGCCAAGGTTACCCCGTCCCTTTACTAACATTAACCCTTTTCTAAAACTAACCCTCTCCTTACTAACACGCCCCTGTACTGTGTCTACTGACCGTATGCCCCTCCTCTATCTATAACCACCCCTTTAATCATACCTAAAAATCTTTGGTACCTCCATCCATTATACCCCTGTAACTACACGCCATCTCACTCTTTTCTCTATGGCCCGACCACCCCTGCAAGCATCCTGCATAAGCGCCCATCTGATAGCACTATTACACACACTGCACAGGCACCGCAGTACACATTGTCTGGTTGGTCTCAATGACATTGAGCATTAGCCCCGCCCCTTCTGATTTGGCGTCCACTCAGACTGCACAGTGCCCTCTGACCAGTTGGCCCCCTCTACTAGTTACCATCTCTCCAAGTCATACTTTGGTACCTCCACTCAGCATACCCCTGTGCTGACACGCCATCCCACCCTTTACTTCATGGTCCGGCCTTCCCTGCTAGCATCCTGCATAAGCGCCCATCTATTAGCGCTATTACACGCACGGCGCAGGCGCCGCAGCACACAGACCCCCCCTAAGCTGAAGTCCTGGCCCCGCCCCTTCCGGCCGGCGGTGGCCCCGCCCCATCCTGTTTAATCACACTGCGGGCTTTAAGAAGGGCGCTCGTCACAGTCCCTGAGCACGGCCTCCCATAAGCAAGGTGCAGTCCGCGCCGCTACTCACCACTACCAGCTCAGCCCTGCCGTCGACCAGTCACTGACCACTGACTTCTACTAGTAAGTACACCTTTTTGAAGGATTTACTATACTTCATCTGCACAGTGCAATTTGAGTGACACCTAATGCCACCATCCCCTTCCTTTCTAGAACTACTGAAACCAGCATTACCTGGATCACTAAGAGGTACCCTCCTTCCATTACCTAACGTACAGCAGCAGATCCAGCTCATATTATACCATAACACCTATATTCTTTCAGTCTATCCCTACAGAGATCTCACTCCTGGTCTTAAGAATAGCCTAAATCCTCGACCCCTACATCAGCCAGCAGCAAGTAAGGTTTTCTGGTGTATCTCTATGTACTCTCTACCATGACTACTTTATATTTTCTTACCTTCAACTTGTACGAGTTTGTTTCTCCCCTTTCTCCTCCCCTTTTCCAGTTCCTGGTGCTCTATACGTCCACCTAACAAACTTGGATTTTTTTTCTAGGATTTTGTATGATTTGCTTAATTATTGTTTAATGTGTTATTTTCCTATGTAATTTCACGATTAATTGTTTATCATTTTCACGTTGTACTCATACAATTATCCTCTCTTTGCAGTAGCGACTGGATTGAATAAGGCCAATTTAGGCCGAAACGTCCCAATATATTGTCGCCACCCATCACTGGTCTGATTAATCTGATTTATGCTGTATCAATAAATTGCACTTTATCACAACTAAGAGATGAATTAACGCTAGTACATTGTCTTGGGCTCACCAGTCCATTGCATCTGCACCTCGCCTAATGACAGAGTGCACGCCAATTTATCTACTTAACATTTTTGGCCATGACTGTATGTCTGTGTGTATATTGTGGTAGAGCGGCTTGATCGGCTGTACACGGAGGTAGACATGGAACACTTTCTCTTTAAGGTTCGGATTGGTTTATTAAAAATGTTATAAACCAACCTAGAGTTCATAAAGTAAACACAGCCTATTCGGCATAAAAGCAAAGCAAAATAAAAGATACAGCATATCGACTGGGGTCCGGCCACTCAGGGTTACCAATAGAACACAGTCCAGGTTAGCACAAACCCAAGTTCCTCTCTCTCAGGAGCTAGCTTCTCAATACACTGAACAACACCTGAGTCAAAAGACTGGCTATTTATAGCCCAGACCACACCCTGGGGTGGAGATATAGTGAATGGTCTCTTACCCGCACTATGGCCATTCATAAACAAAACATGCCTTTTTAAATATGGCTGATTAACCCTCTCTGCACATACCATGCAGGAGAAAACTTTCACGTTTCACATCACTGAAGCTAATAGCCTCAGTGAAACATATCTCCCCTCCAGCACTCTGCCAGTGACTTTGTCACATATCCCCCCCCTCTGCCCAAAGCTGGGGGTTTTGGCACCTTCACTCATTAAACATGGAAGTCTGGATAGGGCATCTGCATTACTATGTAGTTTCCCAGGCTTGTGTTCCACATGAAAATTAAAGTCCTGGAGCACGAGAAACCACCTAGTCAACCAGGCATTCTTCCCCCTCCTTTCCCTCATCCATCTCAGGGGCGCATGATCTGACACTAAACTGAACTTATGGCCTAAAAGGTAATACCTCAGGGTGTCAACTGCCCACTTGACGGCCAAGCACTCTTTTTCTACTATGGCATAGTTTTTCTCACAGGCAAAGAGTTTTCTGCTTAGATACAAAATGGGATGTTCCTTGTCACTTCTTGGGATAACATGGCTTCTAATCTGACCTCTGAGACGTCCGTCTGGATCACAAACTCCTTATTGAAGTCCGAAGCAATCAAGACTGGCTACTTACACAGGGCGAGCTTCAGTTCCTGGAACGCTCCCTCCGCTTCAGCAGACCATTTGGCAGGCCGTTCAGGGGTGCAGCTGTAATGGCGAAATTCGGGATAAATCGCCGATAGTACCGCACAATTTCCAGAAATGCCCGAACCTGTTTCTTGGAGTTCAGTTGCGGACAATTTTGGATTGCTTCCACCTTATTTACTTGCGGCTTGATTTTGCTCCGTCCCACTATGTAGCCCAAGTATTTTGCCTCTTCTTTCCCCATGGCGGACTTCTTAGGGTTTATTGTAAACCCAGTCTTCCTCAGCGCATTAGGCCACCTGGTCCTTCTATAGATGACTTCCCCAATCTGGGCTGAAAATCACAATGTCGTCCAGGTACGCTGCGGCATATTCCTTGTACGGGGCTAGGACCCGGTGCATGGCCCTCTGGAAGGTAGCTGTTGCTCCCTGCAGACCGAACGGCATTCTGGTGTACTGAAAGCACCCGTCAGGACTAGAGAAGGCCATCTTCTCCTTGGCGACAGGAAAATTTGCCAATACCCTTTTTGTTAGGTCCAGGGTGGTGATGTATCTGGCTGCCCTAGCCTTTCAATAAGTTCATCTACCTTGTAGTTGACATCACTCAACTGTTCGACCATCTCGTATGGCCCTTGCCACTTGGCCAGGAATTTACTTTCCACTGTGGAGATTAACACCAACACCCGGTCCCCTGGGCTGAACTGTCTCAGTCTTGCCGCCCGGTTGTAAACCCTGGCTTGGGCCTCTTGGGATTGGAGGAGGCTTTCCCTCACAATCGGCATCACCTTCTCGATCCGGTCTTGCATTTGGGTCACATGCTCGATGACGCTCTTGTGGGGTGTCACCTCGGCTTTCCAGGTCTCCTTTGCAATATCCAGAAGTCCGATAGGATGGCGTGCATATACCACTTTGAAGGGGGAGAATCCCATAGAAGCCTGGGGAACTTCCCTAACCGAGAACAGCAGGTAGGGGAGTAGGCAATCCCAGTCTCGGTCATCCTTTTCCACCACCTTCTTCAACATGGATTTGAGGGTCTTGTTAAACCTCTCCATGAGGCCGGCCGTCTGCTGATGGTACACGGAGGTCCTGAGTTGTGTAATTTGGAGAGCTTTACACAACTCCCTCATCACTTTTGACATGAAAGGAGTTCCTTGGTCTGTCATGATCTCCTTTGGCAGGCCCATCCGGGAGAAAATATGTACAGCTCTCGGGCTATACTCCTGGCAGAGGAGCTTCTCAGTGGTACCACCTCCGGGTACTGTGTCGCATAGTCCATCACCACTAAAATGTACTAAAATAACCACTCGCTTTACCATCTGCGCAGGGGTAGAGGACTCTGGCTGCAACCATTTTTGGACCAGGTGCAGTAGATCAAACATTTGGGAGCGATAGGGTTTCTCACGCTGATATGCCCCGCGGAACACCCACTGCACCCTGACAGTCATAGTCACCACTAAGCGCGTCAAAATTTCAGTTTTTAATTTTACATACTCTTTGGCATCTTGCAAGGCCAAGTCATAGTAAGCCTTCTGGGGCTCCCCCGTTAAGTATGGCGCCAGCACCTCTGCCTATTGCTCTGACAGAAATTTCTCCCTCTCAGCGATCCTCTCAAATACCGTCAGAAAGGTTTCTACTTCGTCACCTGGGGTCATTTTCTGCAGATCTCCCCTTACCGCCTTCTGGATGGAAAAGTCGTCCACTGACCTTAGAGCTGGAGCTGCCGCTGTGCCACGAAATGCCTCAGTGAGCAAATCAATTTGCTGCTGCTGTTGTCGGCCCTGGTCCTGTTGCTGCTGCTGGAGCTGCTGCATAAGTAGCTTAGTGGTCTCCTGTTGCGCCATCTGTTGCTGCTGCTGCTCCATTGTGCTGCTGTAGCTGTTGCAGGTGCCTTTCGTGCTGCTGCTGTGATTGCACCAGATGCTTAATTAAGTCCTCCATTTTTTCTGGCGTCTCTTGCTGGCAGACTTCAACCAGGACATGCAGCACCTCTTGTAGCAGTCACATGTGTTCGCTGGGAACACTGCCTGCAATTCTAACACAACCTGTGGTAGAACGGCTTACTCGGCTGTACACAGAGGTAGACATGGAACACTGTCTCTTTAAGGTTCGGATTGGTTTATTAAAAATGTCATAAACCAGCCTAGAGTCCATAAAGAAAACACAGCACATTTGGCATAACGGTAAAGCAAAATAAAAGATACAGCACAGTTTGTATCTCGGCTGGGGTCCAGCCACTCAGGGTTAACAATAGAACATGGTCCAGGTTAGTGCAAACACAAGCTCCTCTCTCTCAGGAGCTAGCTTCTCCATACAGTGAACAACCGTTAGGTTCAGATAGGGGCGAGACAGGTCACATGAATTTTTTGGAATCCTGGGGAAACAGTTACTCAGGGTGACCATGTGACCATAGACCATGTGCTGCAGCTTCTCTCAGGCACACAGGGGTATTGGCCCTCAGGCACAGACACGTAGGTTTTTTCACTTGCTGACCAGACACACTTGACAAGAGTCTTCATAAACGGTAGAACAGTAGCATTTAATAAGAAGCCACACAGCTAGTGCAAGTTAAGTCTTATGAGTAACAGGCTCCAGTGACAAACAGTACAGTTTCCTTGGAACTTTGAAGAGAACAAGGGGTACATATGCTAGGCACCAAGTATTCTTAATAAGCAATAAAAATCAAACCGCAAGGATTGAAAAATTATAAAGAAATTTTATTAGGAACACTAAACACACTCCAGTTAAAACATACTTAAAAACATGTAGCAAATACCCGTGAAGGTATGTAGTATATCAAAATATAAGTGTAATACATATAACCTATAATAAAAAGGCAATACAGATTATTCCCCAAAATCTGCGCACAAATATAATAATCTGATGAGTATCGGCAATTATAAGTGCTACCTTATAGAACAACTGTATCATAATACTGTATATGCAGTTGCATTAGAAAAATAAGAAGGTAAGATTACTCCCATTCAAACGGTGCATGTGTGGGCACATTGCTGTCTAAGCCCAGTATATATATTCAAATAGAAGGTATACAGCAAATACTATACCTACCACAAAGAAAGTGCACCAACAGGGAAACAGGCAGATAGTGGGAAAACAATACAGAGCCAGAACCCCACGCGTTACGCCACTGAATGGCTTCCTCAGGGGTATAATGTTAGTGTTCACTAGGGGAACAATATATATATAGAATGAGTCCACCTGTTGGCTAATAGGCAATTGGACAGAGGGAAAATCTGTACTGGAATGAGACAAGGATAAGTAGAAGCCTCATGCTCAATGGATCAAGTATAACGATGCAGAGAAAGCAGTAAGTTCATATCATCCTCCTGCAGCTATGTGGATTGATCAAAAAAAAAAAAATAGAAAAATATGAAAAATAAGAAAAAAAAAAATTATGAGAAAGAGGGGGCATGACGCAGCGGGCGGCGTACGTGTCAAGCTGAGCCGCATCGCGCAGGGTAACCGCCCCACCGGAAGATGCCTGCGGGACCGCCCACATCCGGAAATGCATGTTGCCATGACACGCAGTCAGAGAAGCGGCAACCGTAGATGGAGGCTGCCCACATTCGGTATGCCAGTCACAATAACGTGAAAAGTAGTAACAGGGGCCGGGAATGACCGCCCACAGCAGATATGAGTAACACGCAACACCTGGAGCGGTAAGGAATAAATTCAACAATAGATTAGGGCAAAATCAGAGATACCCAAGATAAGAAAGAAGGGGAAGGGGTGAAGAGGGGGAAGGGGAAAAGACATAGCCGCATCCTACAATAGACCATTGATATAGGAATAAGTGATACATGTAATAGAATGTTCTGCAAAATAGTAATAATAATAGGTGCAGGTGAGTATGCGCAATATTAGACTATAAATATGAAACATACGCGACAGCCATACCAAAACACAATAAGATGTAAATACATAAGGCCAGAATTATTCAAAACAAAACCGCAGCAATATGGTATCAATGATGGGATGTGACATTCTTGCCCCCCTCCCCACCATTCAAAAAAATTCTTTCTGGTTCGGAAGTCAGCCAGACATCTCCACCAAAAGAAACAATCAGTACTGATTGGAGATATTCCCATATGTCAAACACAATGTGCACACACATAACCCTATCTTTTATAGAAACCAGTGAATAACAGATCCTCATTGATACCTCTGGGGGATACCCAATTTAATTTATATATCCAACTAGATTCTAGACGTAATCAAGCCGGTGACATGTCACCACCACGGATATTTGAGGGTATATAGTCCAAACAATAAATCAATGTCCCACGGGTCTTACAGTGATGATGCTCGAAATAATGCATTGCCACAAAATTTGTTTTTGTGCCTTCAAATGTAAGTCTGCCAGAGCAATATTCGAAAGGTGTTGTTGGATTCTTTTACGAACCTCCTGTGATGTCTGGCCAATGTATACCAAGGGGCATGGGAAGACCAGCGCATAGATAACGTTTTTGGCCCGACAGTTGATATAGTTTCTCAAAATAAATTCCTTCTGGTCCACTGGGTTCACAAAGACATACGTGGAAGGCACAAATGAGCAAATAGAACAGTTTCCACATGCATGTGACACTTTGAGGGAAGTACCTCTATTCAACTTCGTTGTAGGTCAAATAAAATGGCTCCTTGTCAAATTGTCCTTAAGGTTTCTTGCCCTCCTTGCAGTCAAAAGTGGTTTTGCAGGTATGACATTTTGCAGTTTTGGTTCAGTCAGCAAAATAGTCCAGTTCTTATGGAATATGGCATGCAAATCCCTCCACTGATTGTTGTAATTAGTAATCAAATGGATTGAAGTATTGTCTTTTCTAGGTTTAGGTCGTAACAAGTCCAACCTCTCAAGATGTCTAACCCTGTTCAGTGCTGTATTAATCGTTTTTCCAGGGTAACCCTTGGCCTTCAGCCGAGAGGTTAATTCACAAGCCTGAAATGCCTGAAATGCAAAATCGACAGTCTTACTACAATTGCGTTTAGCTCTCAGTAACTGGCTGTAAGGGATACCTCTTTTGAGGTGCAGTGGGTGGAAACTGCTATAATGTAGCAAGGAGTTTGTCGAGGTTGTCTTACGGTACAAATTAGACCATATACTATTGTTTTCTAAGGTAAGATGCACATCAAGAAAGTTCACTGAACTGGTTGAGATCTGATAGGTAAGGTGTATATTGTATGTATTTTGATTTAGGAAGGATATTTATTCCACACATAGATCCTCAGGGCCAGTCCACAACAAAAGAATGTCATCGATGTACCTGAACCACTTGAAGACATGCCCCCGGAAACAAGCTGACGGGTATACGTGCTCCCCCTCCCACCAGCCAAGGAAAAGGTTGGCATAGGAGGGGGCACAGCGCGCACCCATCGCAGTCCTGGAGGCCTGCCTGTCGCAGGTACGATCGAAGACAAAATAGTTATGTTTCAAAATAAAAGACATCAGTTCAAGCAAAACGGCACTGTGTGCAGGGTCAGAGGACTCCGGACCCTGCAAAAAGGAGGCAATTGCCTGTAGACCCAATTGGTGCGGAATACTGGTATAGAGGGACTCCACATCCATGGACACTAGAAGGGTATCCTCCGGGACATGGAGCCCCTCCAACATATCAAGGAGGTGCATTTTGTCACGAACATATGATTTGAGTCAGAGAAAGTGAGGCTGCAAATAGAAATCTATATATTCCCACGGCCTTTCACTAAGGCCACCAATGCCCGCAACGATGGGTCTACCAGGGGGAGCCGACAGTGACTTATGAACCTTCAGAAGAAGGTTAAATTTGGGATAACTGGTTCCCTGGTGGCTAAAAAAATCCTGTTCAGCCTTGTTAATAACTCCCTGTCTAAATGTCTCCTCCAAAAGGGAATCCAATTTCTTTTTGAACAACTCAGTGGGATCTGAAGGGAGAGCCATATAATAGTCCCTATTACCCAACTGCTGTTCTGCCTCTGCAAGGTATAACTCAACTGGCCATAGTACTATATTACGCCTTTACCTGCCTCCTTTATAACAAACTGGGTGTTCTGTTTTAGAGAGTTAATAGCACCTTTTTGAGCCAGCGATAAATTGCTATCATCATTGCCTCTAAGTTTAAGATTTTCTATGTCATGTACAACTGATCTGAAAAAGGTTTGAATGGCGGGTACTACTTCTAGAGAAGGTGTTACCTTAGAAGGGAGGCGGGAATTAAACTTTCTCCTACCTATAGGCTCCTCGCTTTCTTTCAAAAGGTCCATAAGATCATGGAAGATTTGTCACTCGTCCGGTGGTAGATCATCCAGGGCAGATGGTTGACAATACATATATCTGAATATTAGGTTTCTGCAAAATAAGTACACATCTTTAATAAAGGTAAATCTATCAAGTGTCTGCGTGGGGGAGAATGTCAGTCCCTTTGCTAGCACTGACCTTTCAACTTCAGACAATGTATGTTTGGAAAGATTTATGATTTGAAGTTCATCTGGGCGATCCACCACCGACGAGTCCTCTATCGTCTGTTCCCGCTCCTTAGGTGATTGCGAAAGGGCGAGAAATTTTTGTGTCTGTTTCTTCTGACAATTTTGCGTCCTCCGCCTCCGCCCCCCACGTCTAGTGCGCCTTCTGGATCGCTTGTGTCCGTTGATAAAAAATCACTGGACATTATGTCACTTTCCTTATTCATAGGACAAGTCCCAACTATATTAATATGTGGTCTACTGTTACCTAAATGTGACCATCTATATGCTGTCTTATTTTCATAGTCCAGTTTATCCCTCAAGAATTTGCATTTTTTCCAGCCATAATGTCCTTTTCATAATGGTCCTTGATTTTTTTAAACCTAGCATAAAATGGCTATACCAGTGAGAATTTATCAAAAGAGTCAGTTTTACCCTCACAGGCAGCAATTTTTGTCTTAAGATCTAACAACAACGCCTTATCATGGTCAATTAGCATTCTCAAGATAATTTGGGAGTATTGCAGTAAACCTGCTTCCCAAGCACTTTTAAATTGGGAATCACATTCCCATGCTGGAAAAATCTGGACCCTCAAGCCCCTGGGAATAATGGATAGTTTCAAATATTGTTCCAGGCTATTGGCATTCCACCATACCCGAATGAAGTTTTTATGCAATTTGAGTAATTCATCTGTGACAATTGTAAAATCATCATTAGTGCTAACTGTCGTGCTGGCATGGAAAAGTGTAGATACTTGATTCCTCCAGGCCGTTTCTTTGGCCTCAAAATCAAAAGCCATCCCAAATGTCGGTCTATATAGCCAAACAAGAAAATAGAGGAATATTAAAGTATTAGAATCCAAAATAGTTACAACAATATAATCAGCAAAATGCTAAATATTGAACGTGTGCCAGAATTAAAGAAGGAGGATAAACCGCCTATAATAAATATAGATAGCAGAAAGAAAAAAAAAATTCTAGCACCACATATTTAATAAAGGAATACTGTGCCAGTAACGTCCCAAAGAGAGACTGCGAACTTTGAAGAGAACAGTACAGTTTCCTTAGCAGCACAGCAGTTCACAGTCTTCCCAGTAGTACAGGACAGCACAGTTCTAATGCAAAGGCACATTAATGAACACAGCATTCTTTACAGCACAGTGAGGTGGAGGGGGGAAGGAGGGATTGCTGAGGGAGATGATCCCTGTAACACCATTTCTTCCAGTCCTTATCTTTCTGCCTGACAATACTCTGCACTGCTAGTTCAGGAACTCTACCTGACCCGTGCTTAGCTTCACTGCTGACTTGAATCCTTTTCACTTGCAAGGGCACTTCTATGAGATACAGAACATACACATCACCTTTCTCTTTGGCTCCAGCCAGACAGTAAACAACTTCCCCACAATCCCCCTGGGGCTCTGCTTAAACACTCCCCTTCTCCTGTGACTGTGTTAACACCTCTAGTTGCTGGATGCTTCTGGAGCACAACACTTCCTTTCTCATGCGCTTGTGTTACTTCTAATGGTTGCTGAATGCTTTTAAAGCAACAGCACTACTTCTGCATGTCACAAACGCCTGAGTCAAAAGCCTGGCTATATGCCTGCACTATGGCCATTCACAGACAAACATGCACTTTTAAATATGGCTGATTAACCCTCTCTGCACATACCATGCTGGTGAAGACTTCCACATTTCACATCACTGAAGCTAATAACCACAGTGAAACATATGTCCCCTCCAGCACTCTGCCAGTGACTTTGTCAAAATATATACAGTACAGAACAAAAGTTTGGACACACCTTCTCATTTAAAGATTTTCTGCATTTTTATGACTTTGAAAATTGTACATTCACACTGAAGGCATCAAAACTATGAATTAACACATGTGGAATTATATACTTAACAAAAAAGTGTGAAACAACTGAAAATATGTCTTATATTCTAGGTTCTTCAAAGTAGCCACCTTTTGCTTTGATGACTGCTTTGCACACTCTTGGCATTTTCTTGATGAGCTTCAAGAGGTAGACACCGGAAATGGTCTTCCAACAATCTTGAAGGCGTTCCCAGAGATGCTTAGCACTTGTTGGCCCTTTTGCCTTCACTCTGCGGTCCAGCTCACCCCAAACCATCTCGATTAGGTTCAGGTCTGGTGACTGTGGAGACCCTTACACAGCCTGGAGGTGTGTTTGGGGTCATGGTCCTGTTCAAAAATAAATGATGGTCCAACTAAACGCAAACCGGATGGAATAGCATGCCGATGCAAGATGCTGTGGTAGCCATGCTGGTTCAGTATGCCTTCAATTTTGAATAAATCCCCAACAGTGTCACCAGCAAAGCACCCCCACACCATCACACCTCCTCCTCCATGCTTCACGGTGGGAACCAGGCATGTAGAGTCCATCCGTTCACCTTTTCTGCGTCTCACAAAGACACGGTGGTTGGAACCAAAGATCTCAAATTTGGACTCATCAGACCAAAGCACAGATTTCCACTGGTCTAATGTCCATTCCTTGTGTTCTTTAGCCCAAACAAGTCTCTTCTGCTTGTTGCCTGTCCTTAGCAGTGGTTTCCTAGCAGTTATTTTACCATGAAGGCCTGCTGCACAAAGTTTCCTCTTAACAGTTGTTGTAGAGATGTGTCTGCTGCTAGAACTCTGTGTGGCATTGACCTAGTCTCTAATCTGAGCTGCTATTAACCTGCGATTTCTGAGGCTGGTGACTCGGATAAACTTATCCTCAGAAGCAGAGGTGACTCTTGGTCTTCCTTTCCTGGGGCGGTCCTCATGTGAGCCAGTTTCTTTGTAGCGCTTGATGGTTTTTGCAACTGCACTTGGGGACACTTTCAAAGTTTTCCCAATTGTTCGGACTGACTGACCTTCATTTCTTAAAGTAATGATGGCCACTCGTTTTTCTTTACTTAGCTGCTTTTTTCTTGCCATAATACAAATTCTAACAGTCTATTCAGTAGGACTATCAGCTGTGTATCCACCAGACTTCTGCACAACACAACTGATGGTCCCAACCCCATTTATAAGGCAAGAAATTCCACTTATTAAACCTGACCGGGCACACCTGTGAAGTGAAAACCATTTCCGGTGACTACCTCTTGAAGCTCATCAAGAGAATGCCAAGAGTGTGCAAAGCAGTCATCAAAGCAAAAGGTGGCTACTTTGAAGAACCTAGAATATAAGACATATTTTCAGTTGTTTCACATTTTTTTGTTAAGTATATAATTCCACATGTGTTAATTCATAGTTTTGATGCCTTCAGTGTGAATGTACAATTTTCTTAGTCATGAAAACACAGAAAAATCTTTAAATGAGAAGGTGTGTCCAAACTTTTGGTCTGTACTGTATATTGTAGGGATTTGTACTCACTGAGCCGCATTGGACGTAGGCACAGGTTCACACAGTGATGCAGTCCACGGATTCAAACAAATTGGTGGTTTATTTAGTGTCCATACACCAGTGAGGAAACAAAAGTAACAGCCTTTTCCTGGCACAAAAAGGAATAACAGAACAAAGCTCAAAACAACAAGTCCATGCAACACGGCCTCGGCCGTTTAAAGAAAGTGCTTTTTTTCTGCCTCCAGCAGACTCTGAGAAGCACATGCAAGGTCTGCTCACCTTGCCCAACAAACACAGACAGACAGAGACAGGCGCAGCTGTCTTAAATCAGCCTTCCAAAATATGGACTGGAGGTAAGTGAGCAGCTGTTCCCCCCCAGCTCTTTCAGCTGCTCGTAAAACCCGGCCCTGTAATCTGGGCCCATTAAATTCCTCTCAGCACTATGTGTGCTGGAGTCTGCTTCTCCGGGTCCTACATCACTGAAGCTTGGCACTTCGGGGACACATACCTCCCGTCCACGACCTGTCCGGCAGCCACCTTACATACCTCCCCCTCTGCCCAAAGCCGGGGGGCTTGGCACCTTTTGTTACCATACAATAAACCCTTGACAAGGCCTCAGCATTCCCAAGTTGTTTCCCAGGCCTATGCTCTACCCGGAAACTAAAATCTTGTAGAGCCAGGAACCACCTAGTCACTCTGGCATTGTTCCCCTTCTTTTCTCGCATCCACCTCAGTGGGGCATGGTCTGACACTAACCTGAACCTTCTACCTAACCGGTAATACCTCAGAGTGTCTAACACCCACTTAATGGCCAAACATTCTTTTTCTACAATGGAGTAGTTCTTCTCACAAGTGGAGAGATTCCGACTGAGGTATATTACAGGATGTTCTTCTCCGTTAATCTCCTGGGACCAGACTGCTCCCAGCCCGACATCCGATGCATCGTCTTGACCACAAACTCCTTGGAGAAGTTGGGTGCCACCTAGACTGGCTGTTTACAGAGGACCAGTTTCAATTCCTGGAAGGCCGCTTCTGCTTCCGGGGACCACTTGGCCATAGCCGACTTTGTCCCTTTCAGAAAATCCGTCAGTGGGGCTGCTATCAGGGCAAAGTTAGGGACAAATCTTCGATAGTAGCCCACAATGCCTAGAAACGCCCTGATCTGCTTCTTCGAGAGGGGCTGTGACCAGTTCAAGATCGCCTTGAATTTATTTATTTGTGGTTTTATTTCCCCTCTACCAACCACGTACTCTAGGTACTTGGCTTCCTCCATCCCCATGCCACATTTCTTCGAGTTGATAGTAAGGCCCGCCTTCCTTAGGGCATTAAGCATGGCTTGAACTTTGTCCAGATGACTTTCCCAGTCCAGGCTGAATATGACAATGTCATCTAGGTAGGCCGCTGCATACTTTTTGTGGGGTGCTAAGATCCGGTCCATTGCTCTCTGGAAGGTGGCCGGAGCTCCCTGCAACCCAAACGGCATCCTGACGTATTGATAACATCCGTCTGGCGTCGAGAAGGCTGTCTTCTCCTTGGCCTCTTTGGACAGGGGAATTTGCCAATATCCTTTGGTGAGGACCAGAGTGGTGATGTACCCAGCGGGTTCTAGCCTTTCAATAAGCTCATCTACCCTAGGCATTGGGTAGGCGTCGAACTTCGAGACCTCATTCAGCTTCCTATAGGTGTTGCAAAACCTCCATTCCCCATCTGGTTTCGGTACTAAGACTATAGGACTGGACCATCCACTTTTGGATTCTTCAATGACTCCTAGGTTAAGCATCCACCTCACTTCTTTTGAGATCACCTCTCTGCGGGCCTTGGGGATCCGGTATGGTTTTAGATTGACGCGAACATGAGGCTCTGTGAGAACCTCATGCTCTATGGCCTGAGTGAGTCCTGGCAACTCCGAAAACAGGTCTTTATTTCGCTGTAGCAACTCTTTGCACTTTTGCTTTTGGGCATGTGACAGTGACTCTGCCACCTTGACCTCTTTCACATCGGCCTCAGCCTCAGCCACTAAACAGGGAGCTTCTACGGGCTCTCTATCTTGCCATGGCTTAATCAAGTTAACATGGTAAATTTGGTAGGGCTTCCTCTTCCCCGGTTGGTGGATTTTATAGTTGACTTCCCCCACTTTCTCTACCACCTCATAGGGGCCCTGCCACTTGGTCATGAACTTGCTCTCCACTGTGGACACTAGAACAAGCACTCGATCTCCTGAGTTGAACGATCTCACCCTGGCCAACCTATTATACACCCCCTATTATACACCCTGGACTGTGCCTCTTGTGCCTTGAGGAGGTGCTCCCACACAATGGACATCACGTGGGCAACGTGCTCCACCATGCTCCTATAAGGAGTGGTCTCAGCTTCCCAGGACTCTTTCGCCACATCCAGGAGTCCTTGAGGGTGTCGTCCATAGAGTAGTTCAAACGGGGAGAAACCTGTGGAAGCTTGGGGAACTTCCCAGATGGCAAACAACAGATAGGGAAGCAGACAGTCCCAGTCTCGAGCATCCTTTTCCACTGCTTTCCTCAACATTGCTTTCAAGGTTTTGTTAAACCTCTCGACCAGTCCGTCCGTCTGGGGATGGTACACGGAGGTTCTCAGTTGTGCAATCTGCAATGTATTGCACAATTCCCTCATGACCTACGACATAAATGGAGTTCGTTGGTCTGTTAGGATCTCCTTAGGCAACCCCGTTCTTGAAAACATGTGGACAAACTCCCGAGCTATACACCTGGCGGAGGAGTTTCGTAGTGGTACGGCCTCTGGATACCATGTAGCATAATCTAATACCACCAGGATATATTGATTGTTATGAACTGCTACAAGCACTAAGGAAAGAATAGGAAAACTGTCCCTATAATAGGACTAAGCTGATTCCCTACGATGCAGCGGGGGACCTGTTCCTTGTGAACAGACCCGCCTAAGTCCTCGGCTAGTCTGAACGCAGACCTATAGATAAAAGGGAGGGGTCCCTACAAGAACTAAGGACTGGGATATAGATGGACACCGCCTAGCAGAAATTGTAGCAGAGCAAAGACAAACAAACAAAAAGTACTAGTGGTCCAAAGACCAAGCAAACTACAGAGTTAGGTACAAGGCACCTGGCTAGCTTAAGAGTAAGAAAAACACTGAAGTCCAGCAAGGCCAGAAGGGCGGAGCTTTATTATATAGGCAGAAAGTCATGTGACCAATAAAATAGAAAAAGAACTAACAGGAGGGTTCTAACAGTACCCCCTCTTCTATGAGGATCCTCCAGATCCTCCAGGCCCAGGTCTATCAGGAAACTTCCTGTGAAACGCTCCGACAAGTCTTGGAGCAGAGACATCATCCGCCTTTACCCAGGAGTTATCCTCGGGACCGAAACCTTTCCAAGCGACAAGATACTGCAATCTCCCTCTATGCCATCTAGAATTAAGAATGCAAGAAATTTCATATTCACCGTCTTCCACCACCGGAGGAACAGAGACAGTGGCGTCCCTATCCGAAACATCAGCTTTTTTCAATAAGGAAACATGAAACACCGGATTAATCTTCCAGGAGGTGGGAACCTCCAACCTAACAGCAGATTGGTTAACTACCTGAAGTACCTTAAACGGCCCTACAAATTTCGGGCCCAATTTCTTAGAAGGAATCCTCAACCGCAGATTCTTAGAGGACAACCAAACCATGTCACCAACCGTAAACAAAACCTCTTGACGTTTCCTGTCAAAGTACCTCTTAGATTTTTTGTTAGCCTCTTGAAGGTTACAATGTACATCAGTCCAAACTCTCTTCAAATCACCGGAAAAATTCTCCTCCTCCGACACAGCCGATACCAATTTGGAGAATGACCCAAATGACAGATGTCTCCCAGTACAACAAAAAAAAGGAGAACACCCAGCAGAAGAGGATGTATGGTTGTTAAGAGCAAATTCAGCAAGTGGCAGAAACTCAGACCACCCCTCTTGATTGTCAGCCACAAAACAACGCAAAACTGTTCAACATCCTGGTTCTTTCTTTCTGTATGTCCATTAGACTCAGGATGATATCCAGATGAAAATGACAAATGAACTCCCAACCTGTCACAAAAGGCACGCCAAAAACGAGCCACGAACTGAGGTCCCCTATCGGAAACAATGTCGGTAGGAACGCCATGGAGTCTGACAATTTCCTTAACAAAAGCCTTAGCGAGTGTCTTAGCGCAGGGCAGTTTGATGAAAGGAACCAAGTGACACATCTTGCTAAAACGGTCCATGACCACCCAGATGACAGTGAAACCCTCAGAGGCAGGAAGGTCAGTAATAAAATCCATAGCAAGATGCATCCAAGGTGCACTAGGAACCTCCAGAGGGCAAAGCAACCCCGCAGCAGGAGCATGTGAAGACTTAGATCTAGCACACACAGTACATTGAAGCACCCACTTAATGACTTCCTTCTGCCACCCAGGCCACCAAAAACTGCGACCTACAAGTCTCTTAGTCTCAGAAATTCCTGGATGACCTGCCAACTGAGACTCATGACACTCCACAAACAAATCTCTCCTAAAGTTCCTAGGCACAAACAACCTCCCATGGGGAGTGTTAGACGGGGCATCGTCCTGGGCTTTCAGAATCCCATTTTCCAAAACAGAGTCCAATGCTGCTATCACAACACCTTCCTGTAAAATGCTCTCCTCCTCCTCTGTACCAACCATGGGAGAAAAGCTGCGAGATAAAGCATCAGCTTTTACATTCTTGGTACCCGGGATGTAAGTAACAGAAAAATTAAACCGCGAAAAAAAAAGTGCCCACCTAGCCTGACGGGCATTCAAGTGCTTGGCAGCATCAAGATAGATCAGATTCTTATGATCAGTGAAAACCTGAATGGGAAATTTAGCACCTTCCAAGAGATGACGCCAATGTTCAAATGCGAGTTTAATAGCCAGCATTTCCCGATTACCAACATCGTAATTAAGTTCGATCTCAGAAAATTTTTTTGAAAAAAAAGCACAGGGATGTACTCCATCCTTGTTTTCCTGAGACAAAACAGCCCCGACCCCCACCGAAGAAGCATCAGCCTCGACCAAAAAAGGCTTGGTCTCATCAGGCTGCATAAGGATGGGGGCAGAACTGAACCTCTCCTTGAGATACACAAAAGCTTCAATGGCCTCCATAGTCCACTGAACCGTATTCGCACCTTTCCTGGTGAGATCGGTCAGCGGTTTAACTATTATAGAAAAATTCTTAATGAATTTTCTGTAATAATTGGCGAACCCCAAAAATCTCTGTATCGATTTCAAACCAATAGGCCTAGGCCATTCCTGCACAGACTGAACCTTCACCGGGTCCATCTCAAAGCCCTCGCTGGAGATAATGTAGCCCAAAAAACTAATTCTCTGCACAGCGAACTCACATTTCTCCAGCTTAGCAAAAAGCGAATTGTCACTTAACAACTGCAATACCTCACGTATGCTCTGCCAATGAGACTCCAGATCCGGCGAATAAATCAAAATGTCATCCAAATACACCACCACATTCTTACCGATCAACGGTCTTAGGATGTCATTAATAAGGTTCTGAAAAAACGCTGGTGCATTGGTAAGACCAAAAGGCATAACCAGATTCTCAAAATGACCCACCGGAGTGTTAAAAGCAGTTTTCCATTCATCACCCTCCTTCATTCGTAACAAATTGTATGCCCCCCGGAGATCAATTTTAGAGAACCACTTGGCCCCCACTAACTGGTTGAACAAGTCAGGAATTAATGGCAGTGGGTAGTAATTGCGTACGGTAATTTTATTAATTTCGCGAAAGTCCAGACATGGACGTAAACCGCCGTCCTTTTTTTTTACAAAAAAAAATCCAACAGCCACAGGAGACTTAGAAGGTCTAATGTGACCGGCGGCCAAGCTTGTCTGTATGTATTCCTCCAAGGCCTTTCTCTCAGGGATAGTCAGATTAAATAAGCGACTCTTGGGAAGAGTAGCTCCAGGGACAAACTCAATGATGCAATCATAGTCCCTATGAGGAGGCAACACTTGCGACTCCTCCTCAGAAAAAACCTTCCAAAAATCCTGAATAGGTACAGGTAATTCCCCTCTTTCCACAGCAGCAATGCGACCGTTACAACATTTATCATGACACTTAGGACTCCAAGACTTAATTTCATGGGTAGACCAGTCCAGTACAGGATTGTGCAATTTTAACCAAGGTAACCCCAAAACCACTGGAGAAGGCAAGTTATTTAATACTGCCAAATCCAAATTCTCTTGGTGAATACCATTAATGGTGAGGGGAAATTCAAAAACCTTGTGAGTAATACATTTCAAAGGAGAGCCATCAACAGCTATCACAGAAATAGGAAATGGCAAAAGTTTGGATTCTAATTTAAATTTTTCCAAAAATCCCTTATCAATCACATTGAGTGTAGAACCACAATCCACAAATACCCGAAATTCAATCAACTCCTCCTGAAATGAGGTGCTCCCAGAAAGAAATACTCCCTTTGAGTTTAAACAAGCTATACGGGCGTAACTGACCTTTTTTTTTTCTTTGTTCAAACGAAGCACACAGTTCTTAATAAAGTGGTCAGATTTGCTGCAATAAAAACATAATCCCTTAGCAAACCTGCGGTCTTTTTCCTGAGAATGGGGTGACATCACCCCAATCTCCATCGGTTCTCCACCTTCTGAGCAGGCCCTCTGAAAACTAGGAGCTGCCATAGCAGTAGATTTCTCTTCATTAATCCTAGCACGCAGTCTCCTGTCCACATGTATAGCTAATTGCAATGCCTCCTGCAAGGTTCCAGGTGTTGGGAAGGCAATCAGCAGATCCTTAACCCTTTCACCTAGACCAGCAAGAAACAGACATTTTAATGCTGAGTCATTCCATTCCACTTCGGCCGACCATCTTCTGAAGTATGTACAATAATTTTCCACATCACCTGATCCCTGCTTCAAACGTCTTAATTCAGTTTCAGCAGATGAGACTCGATCAGGATCGTCATACAACAACCCCATAGCAGAAAAAAAATCTTCCACTGATCTAAAACATGGATCATTAGGTTGGAGAGAAAAGGCCCATCCCTGTGGTTCTTTGCGCAAAAGTGACATTATAAACCCAATGCGCTGTGATTCATTCCCAGAGGATCTGGGTCTTAAACGAAAATATAATAAACAAGCGTTTTTAAAGGAAAAAAAATCTTGCTGTTTACCATAAAAAAAATCTGGCAGTCCTACCTTCGGTTCCACAAAATGCGCTCCAGGACAGCTACTCACGTGTTGCTGGAGCTCGGCCACCTCCAAAGACAGTCCCTGTAGGCGATGAGCCAACTCCTGAACCGACACCATGCTGATATCTGGATTCTTTTCCTTAGAGTGAATTATTTTTGTTTTGGGCTGGACTTACTGTTATGAACTGCTTCAAGCACTAAGGAAAGAATAGGAAAACTGTCCCTACAATAGGACTAAGCTGATTCCCTACGATGCAGCGGGGGACCTGTTCCTTGTGAACAGACCCGCCTAAGTCCTCGGCTAGTCTGAACACAGACCTACAGATAAAAGGGAGAGGTCCCTACAAGAACTAAGGACTGGGATATAGACACCTCCTAGCAGAAATTGTAGCAGAGCAAAGACAAACAAACAAAAAGTACTAGTGGTCCAAAGACCAAGCAAACTACAGAGTTAGGTACAAGGCACCTGGCTAGCTTAAGAGTAAGAAAAACACTGAAGTCCAGCAAGGCCAGAAGGGCGGAGCTGGATTATATAGGCAGAAAGTCATGTGACCAACAAAATAGAAAAAGAACTAACAGGAGGGTTCTAACACTGATGCCCTCGGGCGGACTTGACCACTAGATCCATTGCTATGCGTTCGAATGGAACCTCGATGACGGGTAGGGGCACTAGGGAACTGCGGAAGTGGACCACTGGGGAGGTTATCTGGCATGTGGGGCAGGAACGACAATAATTCTTTATTTCTCTATAGCAACCTGGCCAGTAGAATCTCTGGAGGATCCGTTCTTGAGTCTTGTCTGCACCCAGGTGACCACCGAACACATGAGAATGAGCCATGTCTAACACCCTGCGTCTATCGGGCCCTGGCACCAGCAACTGTTCTATTACCTCAACCCTTGGCTTGGTTACTCTGTACAGCAAATCCCCATTCACAGCAAAATGAGGGAGCCGAGTGTCAGCCCCCGGTTCCTGAGGCACCTCACAGTAACATTTTCAAAGGCCCCTTTCAGAGTTAAATCCCTGAGTTGGGCAGTTCCAAAGTTTCCCTCGGACACCTCCAGCTCAGGGATATTGGCCTCAGGGGATGTTGCCTCATCCTCATTGCCCACAAACACACACATGGGAAACTCATCTACCATGTTCTGCGGGTAAGTTTCCTTAAGGGCGATCTGGCTGGCGTTCGAGCAACCAGGTGTCCCCGCTTTCCCCCACATTTCCCAGAATAATGCAAAGTCACGTACAATTATTATGGGATGCAATAGGTCCTTAACGACCGCCACTTCATGAGATGTGGTGCCACAGTCCATGTTTACATCCACCTGGGTCACAGGATAGTTCTTAGCGTCCCCATGGATACCCCGGACAACCACCACCTTCCCAGAAACCAGTCGATGAGGGAGTGTGTTGACAAACAAGGAGAGGGAGAAGGGGAGAAAAAAATCAGCTCACCCGATCGTTAGCAGCTGGAGGCTCTGTGTAAGTTGATCCGACAACGGAATAGCCCTGGTTCCAGGCAATCTTTTAGAACAGGAAAAAGAAATGTGGTCTTCCAGCGGATCTTTGATAAAATTAAGCTTTTATTAGGAACATATAAAAGCAGCCATGTCACAAGGACAATACACGGGATACAAAGTCACAAGACATGATAGTCCCAACGCGTTTCAGCTAAGTATTAGCCTTAATCATGGGATAAAGTCACTGTGAGACATAATGATATATATAGCTATACATACAAAAGTGGCTCCACCTAGACACAGGTGGTAAATAATTAATTACTAGGAAGGAGTTAAATTAAAGGTAACAGGCCAGTAGAACAAGATATAAAATAAAACCACTATATTTCACTGACACTACGAAAAAAGCAATTATACAGAGTATATATGTATGAATCATGAAACAGTACAGTCTGAAAAACATACGAGAGTTACCTTAGGTGAATAGAATTGTTTAAGAAATCTGGTATTGATTTTCTACTACAACATTATCTATTCTAATTGGGAATTAGTTTGGATAACCTCTCTTTAAAAATAAATATTTCGTAAATTTAGCTGTGGGCATATAAGTTTCTTTATTGTAATAGTGTCTCATCATCATAATAAATTCTCCCCCAGGGATATTTATAATTTATATTAGAAAATTGCAGGAGAAAACTCGCTAAAAAATGTTCCCAGTCATTAATTTATGTATATTGTAATATTAAGTCTTGTCTGATGTTCAGACCTTGCGGTATTCTAGTAGCTAGTCTAAAAATCCAAAAGGATTCTCTATTGAGAATTTTTCTCTTATATTCTCCTCCTCTAAAAGGTTTATAAACTTTTTCTATGGCTCTAAATTTGAAACCAGACGCATCTCCACCGTGTGTGTACTGAAAATGTCTTGATAGAGACGAGCAATTAAAGATTTTTGGGTTGCTAGTAGTGGTGAGCCACCCCCGTAGTGTTCGAGTTCGGTTCGGTTCGTCGAACACCCGTGTGTTCGCCGAACTGTTCGTCGAACTGTTCGTCGAACACCTTCGAACACTGTTAAAACCAATGGCAGGCAAACAAAAACACAAAGGTGTCCAAAAGCTGACAAACTGCTCAGAAGACACAACTAACACATGGAAAAGTGACAAGTACATATAGTCATGCGAAAAGAAAAGTGGTGGAGGAGTAAAAGGAGGGGGAGACACAGATATAGGCATGTCATGCCCTTCTAAAATCCAAAAAGTGAGAAGCCGACACGTTAAGTCCGCTCCTGCCCGTGCCACCTCCGTGTCGCCGGGTTTGTGCCAGAGCCGCGGTGAACCCTGACGGCGAGCCCCCCTCTCCCAATACTGGTGCCTGTCCGCTGGTGGGTCGAGCGAGCCCCCCTGTGGTGGAGGCAGCTCTAAGCTTTTTAATTTAAATTGTCTCTCTAATTTGAATGAATACACTTTAAATCCATTTACAAGGATCTATTGGAGGGCAAGTCTCATGCCAGCAGCCGCGTAATTCCAGCTCCAGTAGCGTCCACTAAAGCTGCTGCAGTTAAAAAGCTTTTATAAGGATCGAGCTCGGCTGTCCACCGCAAGGCATCCTACTGCCAGTCCCAGCCCCTATGCCTTGGGGTGCCTCCTGATGCTCTTCACTGAGTATCCCGTGGTCCCAAAGCATTTCCTTTGAAAAAATTAAGTGTCCAAACTACAGGTGGTGTAGCTTGCTTAACAGCCGGGATAATCCGCTGACTAGCAGACACTGCTACTAGGCACAAAGTATTTCCTGGGCTAGATGCAGTTAAAAATTTGTAATTAGATACTCTCGTTGGATGCTGAGAAAGCATTCCATAGAGTCTCCTGGCACGCCATATATGATTCTCTTAAAAAGCTTGGGGTAGGGGTCTAGGGGACCCTTTTATAGCCAAAATCACGGCCCTGTATCACAATACGTCACCTAGGCTGAAGATAAATGGAACTGTAGCACCCTGAGGGCTCGGTTGCTACAGAGGTATTGCACCTCACCCAGAGGTGTGATATCTCACTCTCAGGTAAGTATGGAGTGTGGATCAGGACCCGACACCTGCATGCATTACACCACATTGCCGTGGGGCAGGGCGACCAATATGCCTCTGAGATGGGCACGACAGTCCCTGTCCCTGCCTGGAGTGGGGGGAGGGAACACTGAGGAAGGGGAACCCTGTAGTGCAGGAGCAGGGAGGAAGCAGTTCCTGGGTGCATTGAGAAGGGAGTATAAAAGGTGGGCACCATCTTAGTTCAGTGCAGAGAAGTCTGAGCAGAAGTGGCAGGGAGCAGGGGCTCTGCATGAGCTCTGCTCCGGAGGCGGGCCTAGTAACAGAGGCCCAGGCCTGGAAGAGGGAGAAGGAAGGAAGAGGAGCGGAGAAGGCTCCAGGAACGAGGAATGAAGGGATCCCAGGGGTGCGGATGGGCGAGTCGCCACCGCACGCCCGAATCCACCTGCGTGGAGGGGTCAGGCCAAAGGGGGAGACCGGTCCCCGAAACTAGTGGAGGCAGGAAACGACCCTCAGCTAGAAACCGGAGGCTCTGACATTTTATGTGGCGCAGCCCCTCGCTACACCCGCTAGGAAGGTACCACATAGGGTCAGGGAAACTGGCGCCAAGTTTACCAAGAGGAGGCCCGAGGCAGCCGGACAGAAGGGTTGGTAAGAAAGGCCAGACAAAGGACACACAAAGGGGGTCCTGTGAAGCGCTCCAAAGTTATCTGGGAGTTGTCTGAGCCCCTCACCTGGTGAGCACAGTACGACGTGGGCAGCCGTTACCTGCAGACGTGGTCTGGATAATAAGAACTGTGAGTAAAGGCCCTGGACTGCATCACTGACTCCGTGTCGTTACTGCTGCTGCCCTGCACCATCACCCCCATCCTCCGCATACACTGCCCTGAGGCTATACTCCTCCCGTGGGGAGTTATGCTACGCTCTGCTGCACCCACAACACCAGCCTCAGCGGTCTGCCCTGCAGCGGCGGTTCACTCTGACCGCAATCCACGGGTGGCGTAGTCGGACATTTAAACATCAAAACCACATAAATAGTTCCGCCACTGGTTTGACCACCCTGAGCCACGGAACCGGGTCGCCGCCACGAAGACTACAACCACCAGCATCCACCAAAAAGGGTCCGGCTCCGGGTGTCCCAAGGCCCAGGGGGTGCATCAGAACATTTTCATCACCTTTCACAATCACCAATGGGACAAGGCAGGGATGTCCTCTGTCCCCTCTCTTATACATCCTAGTGACGGAGCACCTGCTCTCATCAATTCGCCATAACCCCAATATTAGGTGGATTGAGGTGGGAGGCACCGAGTACAAGTGCTCTCTATTTGCTGATGATGTCCTAGTATATATCACTCAATCACATATATCCATCCATGCTGTTATGGCTGAAATAGATCACTTTGTTACATGGTCAAATTTTAAAATCAATGCAGCGAAGTCTGAGGCCCTCGATGTCTCCCTCCCCAAATCCATATAGGATTCCATCCAGTCCAACTTTCCCTTTCCCTGGCCCTCACAGGGTATCAAATACTTAGGAATTCCTATTCATAGAGACCTCTCCCATCTATGTTATCTTAATTTTGGGCCCTTTATTGAACAACTCCATACAGACCACAGTTGGCAAGTTAGAATTGTAAGATTCACTACGTGAACCACTGGTGTTTTGTGGAAAAGCACATGTACACTGTGTTCCAAATTATTATGCAAAAAGTGTTTAGGAGTGATAAGGGAAGAATTTGTTTGTTTGTCAGTTAAACTGATGGTGATGTGTGTCAGGGCTCTTTATATCACTGTAAGCAATTGCAGACACCTGTGCTAATTAGTTTGGCAGGTGTGTCCAATGAAAGGCAAGACTACTTAAGAAGGCTGTCTCACATTATTAAGCAGCCTACATTTTCTGCCAAAATGGGAAAGAAAAAGGATGTGTCGGCTGCTGAGAAGCAACAAATTGTGGAGTGTTTAGGTCAAGGCATGACTACAATCAACATTGTGCGATGATCAGGATGAAGTGTCTTGACAATCAAGAAGTATGTAGCTGATTCAAAGTACACACGTGTACGTGCTGATAAGGGCAAATTGAGGACTCTTTCCTACAGGCAATTACGTCAGGTTAAAAGAGCAGCGGCAAAAAAGCCTTGTCATAGCAGCAGACAAGTTTTTGAAGCTGCTGGTGCCTCCAACGTCCCCAGAACAACAAGATGCAGGGTCCTTCAGAGGTTTGCAGCTGTGCATACGCCATCCTGTCGACCTCCTCTATCCACTTCACACAAGCAGAAACGGCTCCAGTGGGCTAAACATTACATGAAGACTGATTTCAAAACTGTTTTGTTCACGGATGAGTGCCGTGCAGCGCTCGATGGTCCAGATGGATGGAGTGGAGGATGGCTGGTTGATGGACACCCCACGCAAACACGGCTACAGCGCCAACAAGGAGGAGGTGGAATAATGTTTTGGGCTGGAATCATGGGGAGAGAGATTGTCGGCCCCTTTAGGATCCCTGAAGGCGCTAAAGATGATCTCCATAATGTATGTGGATTTTCTCAAACAGCACTTCCTGCCATGGTTCAAGAAGAAGAACCGTGTATTTCACAGCAAGATCATTTTTTTGCATGATAATGCACCATCTCATGCTGCACATAAAACATCTGCATCTCTGGCTGATATGGGCATAAAAGGGGACAAACTTATGGTGTGACCCCCATGCTCCCCTGACCTCTACCCCATTCAGAACCTCTGGAGCATCATCAAAAGGAGTGTCTATGATGGTGGGAGGCAGTTCACATCTAAGCAACACCTCTGGGAGGGTATTCTGTCCTCATGCAAAACAATTGAAGCAGAAACCATCCAAAACCTGACAAATTCAATGGACGAGAGAGTTCAGAAGCTCCTTTCGAACAAGGGGTCCTATGTGAAAATGTAACATCACCTAGAATAAAGTTTTGAGTTGAAAACTGTTTGATTTCAGTTTCTAATAACCTACTAATGCTTATAATTTCAAAAATGACCATTTTTTTGGTCTTTATTAAAATGAAAAGGTTGATCGAAAAGTTTGGGGGATCTAAGAGTGTGGCAACCCAGTAGTCATGATTACTTCGAATTCTGACAATATGAGGGTCATGTTGCAGGTAGTGCAGCAAGAAGGCACTTATGTGTCTTGCGCATCTCGGAGCCCCAAAATTATTTTCCGGGCTAGATGCAGCTAAAAATTATTATTAATTTTAAATCTGGTGGAGCTTAGTATAGATGGCCTAATAGGATCAGTGCTGCACACTGCTACAAAGCACAAATTATTTTCCAGCCAAGATACAGATAAACATGATTAGTAATTTTAAATCTGGTGGAGCTTATTATAGATGGCCTAATAGAATCAGTGCTGCACACTGCTACAAAGCCCAAATTATTTTCCAGCCAAGATACAGATAAACATGATTAGTAATTTGAAAGCTTAAAACGGTTGGTAGGGTGATTTTAACCAATCATCCATCTTTTACTCTCCCCAGGATGACACAGGGGTAGAAAAGTCATTTCGGATCCATGATTTGTTCATCTTTATGAACGTGAGTCTGTCTACATTATCAGTGGAGAGCCGCGTGCGCTTATCTGTCAGCACACCACCAGCAGCGCTGAACACACGTTCAGACAGAACGCTGGCTGCGGGGCATGACAAGATCTCCAAGGCGTAAGTGGCTAGCTCCGGCCATTTATCCAGATTGGAAACCCAAAAAGAGCAAGGGTCCAGTGACACAGTCATGGCTTCAATGTTTACTTGGAGATACTCCTGTACCATCGTCTCTAGGCGTTGACTATGTGTCAGACTTCTTGTCTCCTGTGGCCTTGCAAAGGATGGGCTAAAAAAGTGGTGAAATGATTCCGCAAAATTGATGTTACCAGCAGATACTGTGGTTCTGTTACGGTTTGAGTGCTGAACACTTGACGGTCCCACGGTTGGCAAGTTGGAACTGTGAGATTCACTACGTGCACCACTGGTGTTTTGTGGAAAAGCACATGTAAGATTCTGCAACAGTCTCTGCTGATATTCCTGCATGCGTGCATCCCTTTCTATGGCAGGAATAATTTACTTTTCTACCGGGGATCTAACAGTGTGGCAACCCAGTAGTCAGGATTATTTCTAATTCTCACAATTCGAGGGTCATGTTGCAGGTAGTGCAGCAAGAAGGCACTCATGTGTGTTGCGCATCCAGGAGCACCAAGTCCCTGTTGTGTTGGTGGCGAGGTAACAATCATGCTTCCTTCCTCTGTCCTCTCCCCCCAACCTCGCACAACAGAAATGTGATCAAGGTCTCCCTCATCTGATGAGTCTTCCATCAGTTCGTCCTCCACTTCTTCCTGGGCTCCTACACCTTCCTCACTAGTTTGGCTGCTACCATGCGCCCTGGTAAAACCATCTCCCCCACCCTCACATGCCTGCCGCCTTGGTGCTGCCGACCGTCTGGACCTTGCAGATGTTAGCCCTTCCGCATACAACTCCTCCTCCTCTACTTCCTCCACCTCCTCTTGTGCCACCACCTGACTCCGAATTCTGTTTAACATGTGCTCCAGCATGTAAATCACCGGAATAGTCATGCTGATAATGGCATCGTCAGCACTAAACATCTTCGTCGCCATTTCAAAACTGTGCAGAAGGGTGCATAGGTCCCTGATCTAAGACCACACCTCCAGCGTGATTTGCCCCACGTCTGGATCTCGTTGGCCCAGGCTATACGTCAGAACGTATTGCACCAGGGCTTGTCGGTGCTGCCACAGTCGCTGCAACATGTGCAGAGTTGAATTCCACCGGGTAGGCACATCGCATTTTAGCCGGTGAAGTGGCAGGCCCAACGACTTCTGTAGAGATGTAAGTCGCTGAGCTGCGGGATGCGAACGGCGGAAGTGAGCACACAGCGACCGTGCCCTCTGCAGAAGGCCATCTAGTCTGGGATAGTGGGCTAAAAATTGCTGGACAACCAGGTTCAACACGTGAGCCATACAAGGCACGTGTGTAACATTGCCCCGGCGAAGGGCCGCACCCAGGTTTGCAGCATTGTCGCACACGGCCTTCCCTGGTTTCAGGTCCAGTGGAGACAACCATTCATGAAATTGGTTCTCCAGAGCTGACCACAACTCCTCAGCTGTGTGACTCACATTTCCCAGACATTTCAAAGTAAAAACCGCCTGATGACATTGAGCCCTACTGCCAGCATAGTAAGGAGGTGTGCAGGATCCCTTCTGCGCAGTTAGAAAGCTTGTGGCATGACCAGACAGGCTTTGGGTGTAGGTGGAAGACCGAGAGGAGGTTGAGGAGGCAGAAGCAGTGGAGGAACTTTGACATAAAGAGGATTGACGCACAACTCGTGGGGACGGCAAGACCTGGACAGCAGCCCCTTGTCCTGCTGTCACCATAGTTACCCAGTGCCCAGTCAGCGACATGTAACGCCCCTGTCCATGCCTACTCGTCCAAGTGTCTGTGGTGAAATGCACCCTGTCACACACAGAGTTTCTCAAAGAAGCGGTGATGTTGTGTGCGACATGCTGGTGGAGCGCAGGCACACCTTTCTTTGAGAAGTAGTGCCGACTGGGCATCTGGTACTGGGGCACTGCGACGGACATAAGGTCTCGAAAATCCTCTGTGTCCACCAGGCGGAAAGGCAGCATTTCTGTAGCCAAGAGCTTGCAGATGGTGAAATTCAACCTCTTAGCTTTCTCATGGCTAGGAGGAAATGATCTTTTACTTGTCCACATCTGAGGGACCGAGGGCTGGCTATTGTGCTTAGACGGGGTTGATAAGGGTGTCCTCGGCAAACTGCCGGTCTGTGAGGAAGATGCAGGCGGACAGGATAGGTTGCCTTGATCCAAAGGTGTTGCTATCGATGTCGGACAGCGCTCAACACCAGCTGGTGTTACCACCTCCAAAGAAAATGATGACCTGCCAATCACGCTGGCTGTTGCGGGTAAAGAGGTGGCAGGTCTGCGCCCCAAAACAGGTGTGACTGCTGTCCCCCCAGTCACAGAGGATGAAGAGGCCGCGGATGCACAAGATATGGCAGACGGGGGTTGGCCCGGCCGGCTAGGCCGCATTGTAGCACACTGAGCTTCCCACTGCAACTTATGCTTCATGTCCATGTGCCGGTTCATGCATGAAGTACTCAAACTATGTATTTTTTGGCCTCTACTTAGCTTTTGCTGACAAATGTTACAGATAACACGAGTTGGGTCATCTTTATCGATCTGAAAAAATGCCCAGGCTATGCAAGGCTTAGCACCCATGCGACCTGAAGAGCCACCACGACTTGTGGTGAGAGGCAGAGTTGTGTTTGAGGATGCAGTTGTTGACGTGCTTCCAGTACTACGTCTCTGTCCAGGAAGGCGCAACCTGACCTCGTCGTCACTAGCATCTTCCTCCACCTCCTCTGCTGACCTCATCTCTTGGCTGACTGTGGGTTGACAGTAAGTGGGATCTCCAACCTCATCATCATCACCCTGTGCGTTATCACACCCGTCGTCCTCAGATCCAACCTGTTCCTGCCCTGACAAAAAACTAAAGTTGTCGCTCCAATCAGGTATTTGAGTCTCATCATCGTCTTCCTCATTGTCTCCACCAACAGGAGTTACAGTTTGGGAATGAGGGTCTACATTATGGTCAGAACCTTCTGCGTCTGGTCCTGGATCCGACTCATAAAGATTCTGGGCATCAGTACAGATCATTTCCTCGTCTGGATTCACAGAAGCGCTGGAGTCGACCTCTGATTCCCAGGCTATAGTATAAGTAAACAGCTCTGCAGACTCAACCATCTGTTCTACCTCATACTCAGACGGGCAGCTGGAGATTTGGGAGCTGTGAGGAAGCAAGTGCGATTGGGGTGACACCTTTGAGGACTGGAGTATTTGTGATGTTGAAGTTGATGTGGAGGAGAGCCCACTTAAAGGAGCACTTGATATCCGTTGAAGCACCTGCTGTTTTTGTGCCTCATCTGGAATTTGTAGCGATTGGCGTGGCCGTAAGAAAGGGATCTTATCACATTGTCCGCTAAAAGAAGTAGACATTTTAGTTTGGCTGGAAGATGGTCTTTCTTCTGCAGATGTTACTGTTGCTTTAACACCTACCCCACGGACACAACCTTTTTTCCCCTTCCCAACACGCCTATTCCCCTTTCCACCAGCAGCAGGCCTTTTTCCACTCATTTTGGTGGTTAACTAATTCACAACTCTGGAGTTGTTTGCACAAAAAAACAATGGATGGGAACCGAGCAGAGCTGAGTGGCCAAACTGTGGTATTAGGCCAAAACTATTGGCTGGGTTAGATGGAGAAAAAAATTATATTCGATTTGCAACCTGATGGAGGTCAGTATAGATGGACTAATAGAACAAGTCCCACACACAGCTAGAAGCCCAAATATTTTTTCAGAGGTAGATGCAGAAAAAAAATATATTCAGTTTGCAACCTGATGGAGGTCAGTATAGATGGACTAATAGAGAAAGTCCCACACACTGCTAGAAGGCCAAATATTTTTTCAGAGATAGATGCAGACAAAAAATTATTTTGAATTTGCAACCTGATGGAGGTCAGTATAGGTGGACTAATAGAACAAGTCCCACACACTGCTAGAAGGCCAAATATTTTTTCAGAGCTAGATGCAGAAAAAAATTATATTCAGTTTGCAACCTGATGGAGGTCAGTATAGATGGACTAATAGAACAAGTCCCACACACAGCTAGAAGCCCAAATATTTTTTCAGAGGTAGATGCAGAAAAAAATTATATTCAGTTTGCAACCTGATGGAGGTCTGTATAGATGGATTAATAGAACAAGTCCCACACACTGCTAGAAGCCCAATATTTTTTCAGAGGTAGATGCAGATAAAAATTATTTTTAATTTGCAACCTGATGGAGGTCAGTATAGATGGACTAATAGAGAAAGTCCCATACACTGCTAGAAGGCCAAATATTTTTTCAGAGCTAGATGCAGATAAAAATTATTTTTAATTTGCAACCTGATGGAGGTCAGTATAGGTGGACTAATAGAGAAAGTCCCACACACTGCTAGAAGGCCAACGATTTTTTCAGAGCTAGATGCAGAAAAAAATTATATTCAGTTTGCAACCTGATGGAGGTCTGTATAGATGGATTAATAGAACAAGTCCCACACACAGCTAGAAGCCCAATATTTTTTCAGAGGTAGATGCAGAAAAAAAATATATTCAGTTTACAACCTGATGGAGGTCTGTATAGATGGATTAATAGAACAAGTCCCACACACAGCTAGAAGCCCAATATTTTTTCAGAGGTAGATGCAGAAAAAAAATATATTCAGTTTGCAACCTGATGGAGGTCAGTATAGATGGACTAATAGAGAAAGTCCCGCACACTGCTAGAAGGCCAAATATTTTTTCAGAGCTAGATGCAGAAAAAAATTATATTCAGTTTGCAACCTGATGGAGGTCAGTATAGATGTACTAATAGAACAAGTCCCACACACAGCTAGAAGCCCAAATATTTTTTCAGAGGTAGATGCAGATAAAAAATATTTTTAATTTGCAACCTGATGGAGGTCAGTATAGATGGACTAATAGAGAAAGTCCCACACACTGCTAGAAGGCCAAATATTTTTTCAGATCTAGATGCAGATAAAAATTATTTTTAATTTGCAACCTGATGGAGGTCAGTATAGATGGACTAATAGAGAAAGTCCCACACACTGCTAGAAGGCCAAATATTTTTTCAGAGCTAGATGCAGAAAAAATTATATTCAGTTTGCAACCTGATGGAGGTCAGTATAGATGGACTAATAGAACAAGTCCCACACACTGCTAGAAGCCCAAATATTTTTTCAGAGCTAGATGCAGAAAAAAATTATATTCAATTTGCAACCTAATGGAGGTCAGTATAGATGGACTAATAGAATGATGCTATGCCCAAAAGATTTTACTTCACTAGGTGCAGTAAAAAAATTGGTATTCTATACACAGGTGGTATATCTTGCAACACAGATAGGCTACTCCACTGACTAACACACTCTGCAATAGGCCAAAAAGGATTAGCTTTGCTAGATTCAGCCAAATGCTGTGAAAAAAACTTGCACAGCACTGGCACAGACCTGCCTGGCAAAAACTGATAGGAACTGATGTAACCTGGTCCTGAAAAGGACTGCAATTACAATTAGTCTTTACTCCCACAATCTTTCTATTTAAGAGCACAGACCTGCCTGATAAAAGTCGTAGGAAATGCTGTAACCTAGTCCTTAAAAGGACTGCAATCACAACTATTCCCTACTCCCAAGCTATCTGTAGATTTGTGCGAAAATTGGCTTGAAATTAACAAGGTATAGCGCACACAGCAACAGCGGTGCCGTCTAACACGCAGCTGCAGCAGTGAGAAAATGGTGGCGACGGGGAAAATGGCTTGGTCTTATAGGGCAAGGACATGTGACATACACTGCCAATGATACATGCCCTTGCTTGTGTGAAAAACAGCAGTTCGCTCCGTGTGTGCGCTACTGATAGGCTGACAGACTGCACCTCCCCACTGCAAATGCGGGAAAGAGAAAAAAAAATGGAGATCTTCATTATTCCTGCAGAGATCCATCCCCTGCCCCTCCCCCCACCCCGCTGTACACTCAAACTGCGTATTAACATTAATTTTCATCATTACTGAGAAAAACTCCAGTTATGATTTTGGTGCACGAACAGTTATCGAACATAACCTCGAACAGCCGAATTTTTCTCAAATCGTTCGTGTTCGCCGAACGGCTCGAACACTGCCCAAAACAGCTCGAATTTGAGATTGGCGAACAGTTCGAGTAGAACAACGCTCATCTCTAGTTGCTAGCATCCGATAGATGCCTCCTAATGCGTTTTTTCAGTGGCCCAGTAGTGCAACCAGCATACTGTAATTTGCAAGGAAAACATTCTGCAAGGTAGATAACATTATCAGTATTACAATTCATTAAAGAATTAATATTATATGTCTGATTAGTAATATGACTGAAAAGATATGCTTTTCTGGGCATAGCCACAAGAAATACAACGTGTGTGACCACAGCCATAAAAACCTTTTAGTGTTAGCCAAGTGTCGGAGAGAGAATTTTTTTCTGACAGAAAAAGATTGGGGGACAAAATAGTACCTAAAGTGGCTGCTTTTCGAGATACAAATTGAATATTGGAAGTCTCCAAGATTTTACAGAGTGTCTGATCTTGATTTAAAACTGGTAGATATTTTCTCACAATATTAATAATATCCTGATATTTTCGACTGTATTGGGTGCAGAAAACGATTTTATTATCTGAAGTCTGATTTTTTGCCCTGGTTTTTCTAGTGGGATTTTTTAAAAGATCTGATCTATTAATATCTGCTACAATATTGTCTGCTCTGGATAAGAATTTATTGGGGTAATCTCTCCTTAAAAGTCGTTTTTTGGTAGATTGAACAGCAGTTGTATAAATCTCTTGATTAGAGGAATGTCTCTTCATCCTGATAAATTCTCCCACAGGGATGTTTTTTATTATATGTTTAGGATGACAAGATGAAGCTTGTAAAATAGTATTTCCAGGTGTTGCTTTTCTAAAAGGAAGTATTGTGATTTTTTTGGTATTATCATCACCAGATAGAACAATGTCTAAATAATTGATAGTATGTTTTTGAAGGCAAAAAGTAAATTTCAAATTGTAGTCATTCCCATTAAGATAATCCACAAATGATGGAACTTTAGAAATGGGCCCCTTCCAGATAAGTAGTAAATCATCTATGTACCTAGATTACCATTCTATATCTTTTATAAAGGGATTATACTCTGAGAAAATATATCTTTCTTCCCATACCGACAAAACAATATTTGCCAGAGAAGGGGAGAATTTTCCCCCCATACTGACTCCCTGTTTCTGAAAATAAAAATCCCTTTCAAAAGAAAAAAAATTGTTTTTTAATAAGAATTCTATAGAAAGTAGAATAAAGTCTTGAATACAAGTAGTATATCCGCTATATTTTTGCAAAAAATATTTAAGACAGTTCAGCGCTGTAACATGGGGTATGGCAGGATACAGACCGACAACATCACATGATAGCCAGTTATATGAGGGGAGCCAAGTATACGTATCAAAGGTGTTGACCACAGTGCTAGTATCCCTTATTTAACCTGGGATATCGGGGATGAGCGGCTGAAGATAATGATCCACCCATGCTCCAAGTTTTTCACCTAAGGAGCCTATGCCAGCAATAATCGGTCGAAGGGGAGGTGGAAAAACATTTTTGTGCACTTTCGGTAATGAGTGGAAAATAGGTACTACTGGATGGTCTATATATAAATGTTCAAATATTTTTTTAGAAATAGCACCCATATGTAAACCTTCATTCAAGAAGGACAACAAATCTTTTTGTACCTGAGATGTGGGATTATATGCTACTTTTTTGTATATATCCTGATTGTTTAACATCTCAATATTAAGTTTTTTATAAAGACCAGCATTCATAATAACTATATTGCTGCCTTTATTGGCGTACTAAAAGATCTTTTTTTCTATCTAGTTCCTGAAGAGCCTCTCGTTCCTCGGAAGTTATATTAGATGTTTGTATATTAGGTGCTAGATCTAGTTTGGCCAGGTCTTTTTCAATTAGATCTTGAAATAAATCTAATACCTGTGGTCTAGATTGTATAGGATAGAAGAAAGGATTTTTTTAGATGAAAAATAGAATTCAAAGAAATATCAGGTAAGAACAGATTCACTTTCCAGATCCCTGAGAATGATAGAATGTTGCAATTCTTTGAGAGGTAAGACATTATAACACTCAGTAAATAAATCACATTTATTGTTAGTACCAGTATTGTTGAATAAAGATGAAGATGAGTCCTGACAATCCTCCAATAGGGGGGAGTGTCAGGTTCATGTTCAACTTTATTAGATATGGAGAAAAAATGAATTTTAACAGTAAGGTTACGAGCAAACTTATTGACATCCAATATAGTTTTAAAAAAATCAAATTTCCGAGAAGGTGAGAAGCTCAAACCTTTAGATAGAATGGACATTTGGTTCTAAGTCAAAATATAGCTGGACAAATTTCAGATTTCACAATTCAATGTCCCATCCTGTATCGTTGTTTGTAAGGAGGTTTCTTTGGATTTTTTATGCTTCCTACCCCCTCTGTGTCGTCGTTTTTTGAAACCGACCTTGTAAAAGTTCTGGATCTCAGATCGTAAGAAGAGCCACTATTGGCATCTGATGAAGTGTCAGAAATATAATCATCCGATAGAGAAGAGGGGGAGTAAATTGATGTACCTGTATTACCAAAACTAACAGTCCTTTGTCGTTTTTTCTTGTTGTTCCCCTCTCGTTTCAAAATAGATTTCCTCCAGGAATAGATTTCATTGTTCAAATAGTCACGAGAATCCCTGTTGAACTTTGATTTTTTTAAATCCGTTATATCATTTTCCAATTTCTCAATATTTTTGTTAATCTTATCATTCAAAAAGGTAAAATCCGGTAATTTGGTGTGTTTATCCAGAGAACCACGAATGTCTTTAATTTCTTCTCTGACTTTAATAAGTTCCTGGTCCTCAAATTTAACAATGAGTGACATTAATTTAATAGAACAAGTCGACAAAATATCTTTCCATTCAGTTTGAAATGTACCAGAGTAAGCATAGGTACAATATTTATTTATTCTTAGTCCTCGGGGGATCATATTTTTAGATATATACGATTTAAGAAATGTAGAATCCCACCATAATCAGGTTTCTCTCTTCATTTTATACTCCAACCGTTTCATGAGACTTTTAAAATCATTGTCTGTGGAGTTTGATTGTATCTCCGTGTGAGTATTGGCATTAGTATTGAAAATAGAAGCCAATTTACATTGACGTTTGGCATCTATATCAGAGACCTCCTGTGGTGTAGCCATTATATATGAGCAATAAGTAGCAAAGCCAGGGTTTTTATGGCTGTGGTCACACACGTTGTATTTCTTGTGGCTATGCCCAGAAAAGCACATCTTTTCAGTCTTACATTACTAATCAGACCTATAATATTAATTATTTTATGAATTGTAATACTGATAATGTTATCTACCTTGCAGAATGTTTTCCTTGCAAATTACAGTATGTTGGTTGCACTACTGGGCCACTGAAAAAACGCATTAGGAGGCATATATCGGATGCTAGCAACCCAAAAATCTTTAATTGCTTGTCTCTATCAAGACATTTTCAGTACACACACGGTGGAGATGCGTCTGGTTTCAAATTTAGAGCCATAGAAAAAGTTTATAAACCTTTTAGAGGAGGAGAATATAAGAGAAAAATTCTCAATAGAGAATCCTTTTGGATTTTTAGACTAGCTACTAGAATACCGCAAGGTCTGAACATCAGACAAGACTTAATATTACAATACACATAAATTAATGACTGGGAACATTTTTTAGCGAGTTTTCTCCTGCAATTTCAAATATAAATTATAAATATCCCTGGGGGAGAATTTATTATGATGATGAGACACTATTACAATAAAGAAACTTATATGCCCACAGCTAAATTTACGAAATATTTATTTTTAAAGAGAGGTTATCCAAACTAATTCCCAATTAGAATAGATAACGTTGTAGTAGAAAATCAATACCAGATTTCTTAAACAATTCTATTCACCTAAGGTAACTCTCGTATGTTTTTCAGACTGTACTGTTTCATGATTCATACATATATACTCTGTATAATTGATTTTTTCGTAGTGTCAGTGAAATATAGTGGTTTTATTTTATATCTTGTTCTACTGGCCTGTTACTTTTAATTTAACTCCTTCCTAGTAATTAATTATTTACCACCTGTGTCTAGGTGGAGCCACTTTTGTATGTATAGCTATATATCATTATGTCTCACAGTGACTTTATCCCATGATTAAGGCTAATACTTAGCTGAAACGCATTGGGACTATCATGTCTTGTGACTTTGTATCCCGTGTATTGTCCTTGTGACATGGCTGCTTTTATATGTTCCTAATAAAAGCTTAATTTTATTGAAGATCCGCTGGAAGACCACATTTCTTTTTCCTGTTCTAAAAGATGAGGGAGTGTGGCCCTTATTAGGGTCACCAAACTTCCTGAGTCCAATGTGCCCCGTTTACTGATAGTGAGCATGCCTGAGGGCCCTCGCTATGTTGAGGAACCGCCCTGCAGGCGGGGTAGGCAAAATAGGAGCAACGCCGGCCCATGTTGCAGTCCATTGGCTCAGAATTTATGGGACACCGGGCGGCAATACGGCCAGGGGTATGACATCTCCAACACACTATATTATGGGGTGGGCCCTTGGGCAGCAACTCAGACCCCTCCCGAACTCTAGGACACCCCCCAGGTGTGGCACTAGCTCCCTTCTTTTGGGAACCCCAGTATTGAGAGGCTACGACCCCTTGTTTTCCCAACGGACTCTCAACCACCTGGTATCTTTCCACCAACCCCACCAAGTCATCTGCATTATGGGGATCTCCCTGGGCAACCCAGGATTTCACCGACTTTGGGAGAGAGTGTATAAACCTGTCTATAACTACCTTCTCCACCATCTGTTCTGGGGAGGAAGATTCAGGTTGCAACCACTTTTGGACCAGGTGTAGGAGGTCGAACATCTGGGACCGGGGAGGTTTGTCACTGCAATAGGCCCAGTGGTGCACCTGTTGCACCCTGACAGTCAGAGTTACTCCTAAGCGTGCCAAAATCTCAGTTTTCAACTTAGCGTACTCTTTCGCGTCCTCCAAGGCCAAGTCATAATAGGCCTTCTTCGGCTCGCCTGTCAAATATGGCGCCAGCACCTCCGCCCAGTACTCCGGAGGCAATTTCTCCCGCTCTGCCACCCTCTCAAAGACAGTCAGGAACGCCTCAACGTCATCAGCCGGGGTCATCTTTTGTAATGCTCTTCTTACCGTCTTCGTGACATATGAGTCATCATCTGAGGATGTGGTGGTCATCCTGCCACGGATCTGCTCTGCCAAGATTTCCATTTGTCTTTGCTGCTATTGGATCTGCTGCATCAGAAGTTTATTTGCTTCCTGCTGCTGCTGCATGCTCTGCTGGCTCTGCCGGTAATGCTGCTGGTGCTGCGCTTGCTGCTGCTGGTGCTGCGCTTGTTGCGCCTGCTGTGCCTGCAACAGATTTTTAAGCAGGTCCTCCATTTTGTCCAGCGACACTTGCTGGCTTATGGCCGACTTCACCCAGGACATATACGTCTTCTTGTAGCAGTCACACTGCCGCTTGGGATCTGTGCCCGTGCTTCTAGCACCAGTTGTAGGGATTTGTACTCACTGAGCCGCGTTTGAGGTAGGCACAGGTTCACACAGTGATGCAGTTCACGGATTCAAACAAACTGGTGGTTTATTTAGTGTCCATGCACCAGTGAGGAAACAAAAGTAACAGCCTTTTCCTGGCACAAAAAGGAATAACAGAACAAAGCTCAAAATAACAAGTCCATGCAGCACGGCCACAGCCATTTAAAAAAGTGCTTTTCTCTGCCTCCAGCAGACTCTGAGAAGCACATGCAAGGTCTGCTCACCTTGCCCAACAAACACACACAGACAGAGACAGGCGCAGCTGTCTTAAATCAGCCTTCCAAGATCTGGACTGGAGGTAAGTGAGCAGATGTATGCCCCCCCCAGCTCTTTCAGCTGCTTGTAAAACCCGGCCCTGTAATCCGGGCCCATTAAATTCCTCTCAGCACTATGTGTGCTGGAGCCTGCTTCTCTTGGGACACATACCTCCCGTCCACGACCTGTCCAGCAGCCACCTTATAATATATATACATATGTATATGTATATATATATATATATCTCTATATAAGCACAGTATATATATATATATATATATATATATATATATATATAGTAGGGAATAGGGACTGTGGGGATGATGGATAGGGACTGTAGGAGCGATGGATGGGGGCACATCCAGGGTGTGGGCTATGGAGGTCCATGGCATATCACAGTTCTCTTTCTTGCAGCCTATGGCATGCGCTCACATACTGCGCTGCTATCTCCACCACGCTCTCTTCTTTCCCCAGCAGGATATATGTTTTCTCTTCCTTCTTCATGGATCTGAAATTCGGGAAGAGATTTGAGAGTCTTCTGAAGTGAGTGTCCCTCACTGCTGAGTATTTGGTGCAGTGCAGCAGGAAGTGTGTCTCATCCTCCAGGGCTTCCAGGTCATAATCCTCCCTGGGCTTGTAGCTCTGTCTGTGCCGGCCATACTCTATGGCTAAATTGTGGGCACTGGGTCTATACCAACTCAGGATCTGGGGTTCGGGAGTTTATCCAGATATGGAGCCAGTCTGCAGTCTCTCTGTAGAATCAAGTACATGGTTAGTTTCTATGAGGCATTGATATGGTTCCTCCAGTCACTGACATACCTCTCCTGGCCCTCGTCTACCATCTTCCTGATTCACGCTTTTGTCAGGCTGCTGTGGTTGTTGTTTCGGTTAGGTTGGGTTTGGTTAGGTTGGGTTTGGGTGAGCTGCTCTGGGGGTCCTGGTTTGTTTGGTTCGCCTACATGTAGCAGGGCTTTATGATGATGGGAGCTCAGGCTGCTACTATGTAGGTGAGCCTAGAAGGACGGCACCCTCTTCAGAACTGCTATGTGTAGGGGTAATCTGCCCAGCTCAGCCCAACAGGCACTGTTGGTGGTGCTCCAATGGACCTGGAGAATGTGCTAACAGAATTCCATGTGGAATATTTTTGGGGGGCTGGAATCTCACTTTAACCAGTCTGGGTATGTGTGAGGGCCCCAGACTTCCCTGTCATACAGGAGGATTGGGGCGATGATGGTATCGAATATTTTTACCCAGACCCTCACTGGTGGCTTCAGATGGTAGAGTTTCCTATGGATGGCATAGAAGGTTTTGTAGGCCTTGTCCTTCAGGGTCTCACATGTCACCTGAAATAAAGATAAAATAATAAGCCACCATAATCCTCACCTGTCCGCGATCTGTGTGATCGCTCCCGCAGTGTATCTCGATGAGCTGGTCACTGGAGTTCATCATCTGAAGATCAGCTGAGAGTTCTGGCGCTCTTACCTACGGCTCCGATGCTGCGTGAGAATTTTCCCATGCAACACTGATGCTGTAAGTGAGGTCACCGGAGCTCTCAGCCAATCTACAGCTGTTTGAACTCAAGTGACCTCACTCCTGAAGCACAGCACTATACACCAACAGGAATGATTACACTGTCAGTGTATACAGTGCTGTCTTCTACAGCAGTCACACCAGTGACCGCTGATGTGGCTGCTGTAGAAGTGACCCGGATCACCGTGGGATACTGGGATTACGTCATGATGGCGGACAAGTGAAGGATATTGTTGCTTTTTATTTTTGGTTTCTTACAGGAGACGAGGGCTTTGGGGATTGGGCATTAGGTGAGTATACAGTGTTTTTTATTTTTAAATAAATTATTAAAACTGTGTGGAATTTTATTTAAATAAAATACTTTATTCTGACCATGTCTTTATTGAAAAAATGTCAAAAACCTTACCGTAGGGTTAGTAATGGGGGCGTCTTATAGACACCTCTCCATTACTAACCTGGGCTTCATGTCAGCCGCCAAGTCAAGGCTGACATGAACCCCACCCTATTACACCACTCGCCACCTCTATACAGCAGTGGGAAGAACGGAGGCTAAGGACCAGAATTGGTGCATCCTATGCATGAGCCATTTCTGGGGCGGCTAAGAGCTGATATTATTAGCCTCGGAGGGGGCCATGATCCATGACCCATTTCCTGACTATTAATATCAGCTCACAGCTGTCTGTTTAGCCTTTGCTGGTTAGATTTTTTAGGGGACCCTACGTGAATTTTCTTCTGGGGTCCCCCTGTAATCTAGTAAGTAAAGGCTAAGCAAACAACTGTGAGCTGTTATTAATAGCCAGGGAACATTTTTGGCTAATGGCCCCTTCCCTGGCTAGTAATATCAGCCCCTAGCAGTCAGTTTTCCCTCTGCTGGTTATAAAAATGATGCAGGAGCCCACGCCATTTTTTTTTCATTTAATTCTTCATTTTATTTAATTTATAAGAAATCCCATGTCCACTGTGCTTGTTTTTGATACTGTATAAACTCACCCGCAGCATGTCAATTTCTGCAAAGAGAGACTTCAAGTCTCTGCTGCATATTTTGACCAATTGACATGTCATTACATGCGGTGGATCTGCATGTACTGACAAAACAAGTGCGGCATTAGAACGCAACGTTTTGGATGCAGCAAAAATACTCATCCCTGGTCCGACGGTAATCCAAGGGTTAGGGTATGTGCACATGATCCGGAAAAGCAGCTCTTTGGATGCAGCATAATTTATGCTGCGTCAAAAGTGCTGCGTTCTATTGAATGCAGGTGAATCCGCCTGTGTTCATTGAACCATCTGGATTTACCGCAATCAATACATTGTACTGATCAGATTTCTCTTGTGACTCCGCAAGAGAAACTGCCATGCTGCCGTCTTGAAAGACGCTCCACATGTCCATGTCTGCACGTGATCCGCAGCTTCATATGAACACATAGTGGACATGGGATTTCTACAAATCCCATCCACTATGCTGTAACATCTGGCCGCTGCTGGTTTGTCGCTACATAAGCACGCAGCGTCAAACCTGCAGGGGCTCCTGATCGTGTGCACCTACCCTTAAAGTGATGTCCCGTTTCTTTTTTCAAATACCTTTATTTAGCTCCAAAAGGCATTCATTGCTGTACAAATATGCATGCATAAACGCATCAAAAGCTCTGCAGTGAAGTGTCATGCACACGTTGAGTATTTTTTGACTTGCAGTATTGGCGCAAAAATTAAGCATGTCAATTCTCTATGCGTTTTTGACGCTTTTTTTTGCATGCGTTTTTTCAGTACTTTTAATGGATGAAAAACGCAGGCAAAACGCACAAAAAGGGAAAATAGAAAATAATCTTCAGCATGTCAATTCTCTGTGCATTGAATGCACTGAAAAAACGCAGTCAAAATCACGGCAAATGCGACTAAATCTCGGCAAAAAGGCAGGCAATAACATGCATCGTAATGGTAGTAAAATCTCAGTAAAAGCACAGGCAATAAAATGCATCAAAATCGTTGCAAAAATGCTGGCAATAAAACGCATCAAAATCGCGGTAAAATTACGGCAAAGATGCAGGCAATAACAAGCATTAAAATCGCAGTAATATCGCAACAAAATCATGGCAAAAATGCAGGCAATAAAATGCATCAAAATGGTGATAAAATCTCGGTAAAAGCACAGGCAATAAAACGCATCAAAATCGTGGTAAAATTGCGGCAAAAAACACGCAATAAAATGCATCAACATCGCTGTAAAATCGAGGCTAAAATGCATCAATATCGCTGTAAAATGGCAGCAAAAATGCAGGCAATAAGGCTATGTTCACACATTGCCCTTTTTCAGCATGTTTTTTATGCGTTTTTTTATGAAAATATTCTGCTCTGTTTTACATTACCAGCAAAGTCTATGAGATTCCAGAAATCTCATGCACACATCTTGTTTTCTTTTGGATCAGGATTTTGTGCTTTGAATGTTTTTTTGCAGAATAATAGGGCTATGTTCACACATTGCGTTTTTTTTTCTGCAGCAAATTCTAATGTCTTGCCAGGAAGGTTTGTTCAGGATTTATCTTGTTTGATTTTTTGCTTGTTTTTTGCTGCGTTTTTCAGCGTTTTTTCACCACCCATTATTTCCAATGGGTGAAAAATGCTGAACAATGACACGCTACAATATTTTCTGGATACAAGGTAAATGTAGAGAAATGCCAACAGTTATTCTTGAGGCGATCTACTATTGAACCTAGTCTTAAGGCTGAAGTCAAGGTGGCTCCGAAATCAGTGAACTATTTGGGTATTAAGCTTGGCAAAGACCAAAATCTTTATATAAATTAAACTTTCCATATTTGATACATAAAATATTAAAAGAGCTGGAAAAATGTAAAAATCTATAAAATATCCCTGTTCGGTAGAGCACACTTAATAAAAATGATTAGCTTCTCTCGTATCTTATATCCTATACAAACAATACCTTTGATGTTGAAACATCTAAACATACAAAAAGTACAGTCAGCGTTTGTATGATTTTTATGGCAGGGTAAAAGACCGATAAATTTCATACAAGAGAATTGCTCTATCCAAGGTGGAGGGAGGGATTCATTTACCCCTTATAAGAGCTTATAATTTAGCTGCCTTGACAAGACACATCAGAGATGGGGTCCATGTGACAAATAACTTTACTTACACATTGTTGGAGGGGATTTTGCAGCACCTAATGACCTTCATACTCTTCTACATCTAAAATTCGGTACTTCTTCAAATTAAACAAACTGTCCTTCTGAAAGATACTATTGGGGCATGGAAAACACTAAGAAAATTATATAAGTTACTGTTTAGTCTATCTAAAATAGTACCCTTATGGGAAGATCATATAGTGGGTACCGAAAGTATTGAGACCTCTTTAAATTTTTCACTCTTTGTTTCATTGCAGCAATTTGGTAAATTCTAAAAAGTTCATTTTTTTTTCTCATTAAAGTACACTCTGCACCCCATCTTGACTGAAAAAAAACAGAAATGTAGAAATTTTTGCAAATTTATTAAAAAAGATATAGGGAAAATATATTTTCTTGTACCGTGTTAGCCAGTAGATAGAAAAATATTTAGATTTGAGAGTCCTCAGTGATTGATACCTCTTAATGGCTAAATAATAGCCATTAAAAGGTATCAACCACTGAGGACTCTCAAATCTAAATATTAAAAAAGAAAAACTGAAATATCACATGGTCATAAGTATTCAGACCATTTGCTCAGACACTCATATTTAAGTCACATGCTGTCCATTTCCTTGTGATCCTCCTTGAGATAGTTCTACTCCTTCATTGGAGTCCAGCTGTGTATAATTAAACTGATAGGACTTGATTTGGAAAGGCACACACCTGACTACATAAGACCTCACAGCTCACAGTGCATGTCAGACCAAATGAGAATCATGAGCTCAAAGGAACTGCCCAAGGAGCTCAGAGACAGAATTGTGGCAAGGCACAGATCTGGCCAAGGTTACAAAAGAATTTCTGCATTACTCAAGGTTCCTAAGAGCACAGTGGCCTCCATAATCCTTAAATGGAAGAAGTTTGGGACCACCAGAAGTCTTCCTAGACCTGGCCGTCCAGCCAAACTGAACAATCGTGGGAGAAGAGCCTTGATGAGAGAGGTAAAAAAGAACCCCAAGATCACTGTGGCTGAGCTCCAGAGATGCAGTAGAGAGATGGGAGAAAGTTCCACAAAGTCAACTATCACTGCAGCCCTCACCAGTAGGGCCTTTATGGCAGAGTGGTCCGACGGAAGCCTCTCCTTAGTGCAAGACATATGAAAGCCCTGATAGAGTTTGCTCAAAAACACATGAAGGACTCCCAGACTATGACAAATAAGATTCTCTGGTCTGATGAGACGAAAATAGAACTTTTTGGTGATAATTCTAAGCGGTATGTGTGGAGAAAACCAGGCACTGCTCATCACCTCCCCAATACAATCCCAACAGTGAAACATGGTGATGGCAGCATCATGATATAGGGGTGTTTTTCAGCTGCAGTGATAGGATGACTGGTTGCAATTGAAGGAAACATGAATGCGGCCAAGTACAGAGATATCCTGGATGAAAACCTCTTCCAGAGTGCTCTGGACCTCAGACTTGGCCCAAGGTTCACCGTCCAACAAGACAATGACCCTAAGCACACAGCTAAAATAACAAAGGCGTGGCAACTCTGTGACCATTCTTGACTGGCCCAGCCAGAGATCTGACCTAAACCCAATTTAGCAACTCTGGAGAGACCTGAAAATGGCTGTCCACCATTGTTCACCATTAGTGATGAGCGAGAACTAAAATTTGGGAAAAACCCCACTAAGAATTTAAAGACACACAGAGCAGGGCCACAGTAACAAGTACGACATGTTCCCATTAGAAAGGAGAGAGTCTGCTATACAGTTATAGGGCATGCAGTGGGTCCAAGTGCTGACCAATTTTAGGAAAAACCCCACTAAGAATTTAAAGACACATAGAGCAGAGGCACAGTAACAAGGTACACCATGTTCCCATTAGAAAGGAGAGGGTCTGCTATACAGTTATAGGGTATGCAGTGAGTCCAACGGCTGACCAATTTTTGGAAAAACCCCATTAAGAATTTAAAGACACAGAGCAGGGCCACAGTAACAAGTACGACATGTTCCCATTAGAAAGGAGAGAGTCTGCTATACAGTTATATGGTATGCAGTGAGTCCAACGGCTGACCAATTTTAGGAAAAACCCCACTAAGAATTTAAAGACATATAGAGCAGGGCCACAGTAACAAGGTACGACATGTTCCCATTAGAAAGGAGAGGGTCTGCTATACAGTTATAGGGTATGCAGTGAGTCCAACGGCTGACCAATTTTAGGAAAAACCCCACTATGAATTTAAAGACACATAGAGCAGGGCCACAGTAATGACAAATTCCCATTAGAAAGGAGAGAGTCTCCCATAGTGTTGGCCTATGCTGTGAATGCAAGGGCTGCCAAAAGTTTGGAGGCACTTCAATGCCCCTTGGAAGAGACGTGGAGGAGGGGGTAATAAAAAAATTTTACCATTAGAAAGGTGCGGGCCTCCTATACTTGTAATGCCCATGTACTAAGTGTATGGGCTGACAAACATTTACCCCTGGGGGGTATACAAGAACATACTGTATACAAAATTTTTTTTACGTGCATCATAAACACCCTTTAAAAAAATTATGTGGGTGTTGCATCACGGACCACGGTCACCCTGGTGATATCGTGGTGGAGGATGAGGAGAAGGAGGAGGACAAGAGCAAATAGCCAAAATCAGGAAGCGTATACCCATGTGTGGGTGTGAAAAGATGCATGGGAATACATCTCCCAAGAAAAGACACTGGATTTGAGTTTATGTTAAGCTGCTATCATTCGGTGGTGTTGAGAAGTCTGGCCCAATACAGGCCCTTGTTCATTTTTATAAGAGTCAGCCTGTCACCATTTTCAGTTGACAGGCGGATGCACTTATCAGTTATAATTCCACCAGTAGCACTAAAAACCCGCAGTGATAAAACACTGGCGGCAAGGCAGGCCAGGACCTCAAAGGCATAGAGATCCAGTTCATTCCACATATCCAGCTTCGATAACCAATAATTATAAGGCACAGCGGAATCACGGGGACGTTGGTACGGTCGGCAATGTACTCCCTCAGCATCTTCCCAAATTTGTACTCCTTGTGAGAGAACCCCGCGCCTCAGGGCCTGTGCGATGGGAGGGTCTGAGAAAACTCTCCCAGAACTTTGACAGTGTTCCCCTGACTCTGCTGGATTGAAGTTGTTTCTCGCTCACCTGTACTCCTTGGTTGTCCAACGAAGTGTGCCCTCTGCCGCCAGAGTTTTCAGATGGGAATTTTTTTAATAGTTCCGCAACAAGGGCCGTCTAGTACTGCCCCATTTTTGTAGACCAGTCCGCCTCAGGAATAAGAGATAGAAAGTTCTCCTTGTAGCGTGGGTCTAGAAGTGTCAACAACCAGTAATGACTGTCAGCCAAAATTTTGAGAGCGCGAGGGTCATGGGAAAGGCAGCTTAACATAAACTCAGCCATGCATGCCAGACTACTAACAGGCAAGACTTCCGTGTCCTCACCAAGAGGATGACTGACCATGCTCTCCTCCTCTTCTCTGTCCTCTGGCCATCCACGCTGAACAGACGTTATAACAGCTGTGCAGGTATTACCATCTATAGTGCATGAAACTAGCTCCTGTCCTTCCTTCTCCTCCTCTTCCTCATTGTCACCCAATCCACGTTGGGATGAGATGAGGCTTGGCTGTGTGTAATCACCCTGTATGGTTCCTTGCTCCATCTCATCGTGCTCCGTCTGCAATTCATCCTCTTTGATTGTGAGCAGAGAGCATTTCAGAAGACAGAGAAGCGGGATGGTGACGGTAATTATGGCGTCATCGCCGCTCACCATCTTGGTGGAGTCCTCAAAGTTTTGGAGGATGGTACATATGTCTGACATCCATGTCCACTCCTGAGGTCTTATGTGTGGAGTCTGAACTGAATACCGACGGCCTTGTTGATGCTGGTACTCAACAACTGCCCTCTTCTGCTCACAAATCCTTCCCAACATCTGCAGTGTAGAGTTCCAATGCATGGGGACATCACACACCAGTCTGTGAGCCGGAAGCTGCAAAAGCTGCTGAAACACTGCAAGGGTGGCGGAAGCTGTAGCTGACTTTCTAAAATGGGCACACAGGCGGCGTACTTTAACAAGCAGATCCGGCAGCTCCAGGTAGGATTTAAGAAACCGCTGAACCACGAGGTTAAGCAAATGGGCTAGGCATGGTACGTGTGTGAGCTCGCATCAGAGCCGCCACCAGGTTCCGGCCATTGTCACACACGACCATACCTGGCTGTAGGTTCAGCAGTGTGAGCCACAGATCTGCCTGCTCTTTCAGAGCTGTCCACATCCCTTCAGCATTGTGCGTTTTTTCACCTAAGCATATTAGCTTCAGCACAGCCTGTTGCCGCTTGGCCGAGGCAGTGCTGCAGTGCTTCCAGCTTGTGACTGATGTGGTCATTTTGGAGATAGAGGCTGAAGAGGAGGAGGAGGCTGAGGAGGATGAGGTGCAGGAGCTGTAGACCGTGGGGGCAACCCTGATTGACCTATGGCCCGCAATCCTTGGCGTCGGGAGGACGTGTTCCGTCCCAAGGTCTGACTGGGTCCTGGCTTCCACTATGTTAACCCAGTGTGCCGTCAGCGAGATGTACCGTCCCTGCCCACAAGCACTTGTCCACGTGTCCGTGGTTAGGTGGACTTTACTGGTAACTGCGTTGTTGAGGGCACGAATAATGTTTTGGGACATGTGCTTGAGTAATTCGGGGACGGCACACCGGAAGAAATAGTGGCAGCTGGGGACTGAGTACCGAGCGATGGCTGCCGCCATCAGGTTGCGGAATGCTTCTGTCTCCACGAGCCTAAAAGGCAACATTTCAAGCGCAAGCAGTCGTGAAATGTGAGAATTTAGTAGTGTGGCCTGTGGGGCATTGTCTGCATATTTGCGCTTGCATTCCAAGGACTGGGGTATGGACAACTAAGCACTGCGCTGGGACAAGGACATGGATGTGCTTCCTGATGCTGCTTGTAGCGCCGGCGTCCCTGCCCTCTGCTAGGCAGGGACGCTGTTCCCCTCACCCCTCTGCTCCGAGCCCGGCGTCCTCCTCCCGCTCTGCTGGCAGCGCGTGCTCCTTCCCGGCCACTGTGCTTAGGGCGCGCGCGCTCCCTCCCTCTTAAAGGGGCCGCGCGCGCCGTCCTAAGGAGTCCCCGGCCAATGGCCGGAGGACTTCACCATATATAAGGCACCTCCTCCAAAATGGAGGTGCCCGAGCAATGTTGTTGCACTGTTCACTACTCTGCTTCAGCCCTCAGGTCCCGTTGCCAGTTACCTGCCAGATTCCTGCCAGTTTGCTGTCTGATTCCTGCCTGATATTCTGCTTACCTGCCTGCTAGCCTGAGGTCCGACGGTCTGCCTACCGACTCCTGTCAGTCTGTCTAAGGACCAGCTTGCCCGCTCACCTGGGAGCGCTCCTCTGCTACCTGCCTGCTAGCCTGAGGTCCGACGGTCTGCCCTCCAACTCCTGTCAGTCTGTCTATGGACCAGCTTGCCTGCTCACCTGGGAGCGCACATCTGCTACCTGCCTGCTAGCCTACCTGGAGGCTCCGCCGTCACGTGCTGTGACCACCTGCCATTCCAGAGACTCCTGCCCGCTCACCTGGGAGCGCACACCTGTCACCTGCCTGCTAGCCTACCTGGAGGCTCCGCCGTCACGTGCTGTGACCACCTGCCATTCCAGAGACTCTCGCTTGCTCACCTGGGAGCTCACATCTACCGTCTGCCTGCTAGCCTACCTGGAGGCTCTGCCATCACAGGTCGTACCTTCCCTTTACCCAGAGACTGCCCCGGTCACTTGCCGTGACCTCCTGCCCGTTCATCCAGAGACTGCCCCGGTCACTTGCCGTGATCTCCTGCCCGTTCATCCAGAGACTGCCCCGGTCACTTGCCGTGACCTCCTGCCCGTTCATCCAGAGACTGCCCCGGTCACTTGCCGTGACCTCCAGCCCGTTCACTCAGAGACTGTCCCGGTCACCTGCTGTGACGGCCTGCCCGTCTTCCCTGGTCGCCACCCGCTCCCTTACAAGGACCGCCCCCTTGTATAGTAGCTCAGAGGTTCCGCCTCCCAGACCCGTTACACTGCTACTTGAGAGTGTGCAGTGACAGTACAGGGCAGGAGGCATCTTCGCATGCACCATGGACAGGGGATTGGCTTGCATGCACAACAGCGGAAGAAGCAATGGTGCCACCCGCAGACACTGTTCCTGGACCCTGAGGTTCGGCCCACAAAGTCGCGTGCTTTGCTGCCATGTGCCTGATCATGCTGGTGGTGGTCAGGCTGGTCGTTTTGCCACCCCTGCTGATGCTGGCCTGGCAGGTGGTGCAAATTGCCTTTTTGGGGTTATCGGCAGAGTCTTTAAAAAACAACCAGACTCGGGAAGACCTAACAGTTGTACTGGCAACTTCCTTCGTGTTGGTGTTACGGGGAACGGTTGCCTGCCTTCTGTCTGCGGCCACCACACTGCTTCTTCCTGCCTGTTGGGTGCTTTGCCTCCCTCCCCCTGGTTCTGCTGTCCTCGCTCTGCATCTCTTCCTGCCAGGTTGGGTCAGTTATTATATCATCCACCACCTCGTCTTACACTACTGCACCCTTGTCCTCCTCCTGACTTTCTGGCAATTGTGTCTCATCATCGTCCGCCTCTTGTGACACTTTCCCACCATCACCTTTGTGTTACCGTGGCTGCTCAAATATTTGGGCATCGCTACACGCGATCTCCTCTTGCCCCGCTTCAAGTGGACCAGGCGAGAGGCCCGAATCTATAAGTGGAAAAGTGAACACCTCTTCAGAGTGTCCAAGTGTGGGATCAGTTGTCTCGGGGTACTCGGCATGGTGGGAGGAAGGAGGATCAGGGTGAAGAATATGCGGTCCATACTCATGGCTACTGAGACTTGACCGTGTGGAAGACAGGGTGGTGGTGGTGGCTAAGTGACTGGAAGCATTATCCGCTATACATCCAACAACCTTTTGACACAGCTCTGGGTTCAATAGTGGTGTGCTGCGGTCCCCTAGAAATTGGGACAGGAAGGTCAGGTGAGAAGATGTGGGTGTTTGTTGTGGCACAATTTCGACTTGCCCACGGCCTTGTCCTCGGCCTCTGCATGCACCATTACCATCACGTCCAGTTCCCCGTCCCTTTCCACGTGCCTTGCCCATTTTAAATGGAGGACAGAATCTTCCACACTCACTACCAATGACTGAGTTTGGAGCGAACTTATATGTGATCCGTGTGACGGCGAAAACAGAGTTTTAAATACCTGGCTTGTAGGTAAGTAGTTTGAACGGCAAACTGCTGTGAATTACTTCACTGACACACTAAAGGAAATTTTTAATGGAGGCCAGAAATGGCAGTATTTTCTGACAACGTATATGTGATCCGTGTGACGGAGAAAACAGAGTTTTAAATACCTGGCCTGTAGGTAAGTAGTTTGAACAGAAAACTGCTGTGAATTGCTTCACTGACACACTAAAGGAAATTTTTAGTGGAGGCCAGAAATGGCAGTATTTTCTGACAATATATATGTGATCCGTGTTATGGAGAAAACAGAGTTTTAAATACCTGGCCTGTAGGTAAGTAGTTTGAACAACAAACTGCTGTGAATTGCTTCACTGACACACTAAAGGAAATTTTTAATGGAGGCCCGAAATTGCAGTATTTTCTGACAACATATATGTGATCTGTGTGACGGAGAAAACAGTGTTTTAAATACCTGGCCTGTAGGTAAGTAGTTTGAACAGCAAACTGCTGTGAATTGCTTCACTGACACACTAAAGGAAATTTTTAATGGAGGCCAGAAATGGCAGCGTTTTCTGACAATGTATATGTGATCCATGTGACGGAGAAAACAGAGTTTTAAATACCTGGCCTGTAGGTAAGTAGTTTGAACAGCAAACTGCTGTGAATTGCTTCACTGTCACACTAAAGGAAATTTTTAATGGAGGCCAGAAATGGCAGTATTTTCTGACAACGTATATGTGATCCGTGTGACGGAGAAAACAGAGTTTTAAATAGCCTGGCCTGTAGGTAAGTAGTTTGAACAGCAAACTGCTGTGAATTGCTTCACTGACACACTAAAGGAAATTTTTAGTGGAGGCCAGAAATGGCAGTATTTTCTGACAACATATATGTGATCCATGTGACGGAGAAAACAGAGTTTTAAATACCTGGCCTGTAGGTAAGTAGTTTGAACAGCAAACTGCTGTGAATTGCTTCGCTGACACACTGAAAGAAAGTTTTAATGGAGGCCAGAAATGGCAGTATTTTCTGACAACGTATATGTGATCCGTGTGACAGAGAAAACAGAGTTTTAAATACCTGGCCTGTAGGTAAGTAGTTTGAACAGCAAATTGCTGTGAATTGCTACGCTGACACACTAAAGGAAATTTTTAATGGAGGCCAGAAATGGCAGTATTTTCTGACAACGTATATGTGATCCGTGCGATGGAGAAAACAGAGTTTTAAATACCTGGCCTGTAGTTAAGTAGTTTGAACAGCAAACTGCTGTGAATTGCTTCACTGACACACTGAAAGAAAGTTTTAATGGAGGCCAGAAATGGCAGTATTTTCTGACAATGTATATGTGATCCGTTTGACGGAGAAAACACAGTTTTAAATAGCTGGATTTCTAACGCTGTAATATGGAAAGGGCCTGGCTGTATTCTGCAGTGCCAAGAAGCAAATGGCGCAGAAAAACAGTGTTTTCTGGATTGCTTTATAACCAAATAATGAGGATTAAGATCCAAAAAAAGTATTCCTGGCCCCTGAGACCTGGGCCTTTGTGTAGAAATATCTAACAACAGCAGAAGGCAGAATTGGAATGGAGCCTCTTGTGCTATATGCACTGCAGTCTGCTATATACCCTGCCTGCCTATATACACTGCCTGCCTGATAACTCTGCAGATGGATTAGTTAGTCCTCAAAAGGACTGTTTGTTAAGATGGATATATTTAATGTGCGGTTTTTCTCCCTACACTACCTAATACACAAGCAAATCTCTCCCTGACGTAGCAGCACCTCTCCCTACACTGTCTGATTCCATAGTGACTGTGACGAGCATGGCGGCGCCAGGTCTGATATAGACCTGATGAAGCTGTGCGGCCAGCCAATTACTGTAATGCCCACTACCAACATGGCTACGGCATTACAGTGCATGGCAGGCAATCCCTGTATGTTCATTGGCTCTCTAAAGAGCGCCAAACATGCTGGGAGGGGACCCGAGTTCCCGCCCGAGCAACCCAGAAATACTCGGCGAGCGCCGAGCATCTCGGGCAGTGAGATGCTCGGGTGAGCACCGAACAGTAGCGAGCATGCTCGCTCATCACTATTCACCATCCAACCGGACAGAACTGGAGAGGATCTGCAAGGAAGAATGGCAGAGGATCCCCAAATTCAGGTGTGAAAAACTTGTTGCATCATTCCCAAGAAGACTCATGGCTGTACTAGCTCAAAAGGGTGCTTCTACTCAATACAGAGCAAAGGGTCTGAATAGTTACATAGTTACATAGTTACATAGTTTATAAGGCCGAAAAAAGACAAGCGTCCATCCAGTTCAGCCTATTTCTTGTGCACTGCAGCTATTCCGCAGCGTTGATCCAGGGGAAGGCAAAAAAAAAACATGCGGTATAGGCCAATTTACATCATTGAGGAAAAATTCACTTCCCGACACCAATCTGGCAGTCAGATTAAATCCCTGGATTAATTAACTAAGCATAAGATGTAATTTTATTGTTCTCAAGAAAGGCGTCCAGGCCTCTCTTGAACTCATTAAGTGAGTTGGACATCACCACTTCCTCTCCCAGAGAGTTCCAGAGTCTCACGGCTCTGACCGTAAAGAATCCCCTTCTATGCTGGTGCAGGAACCTCCTTTCCTCCAGACGCATAGTGTGCCCCCTCGTCTTTGTCACCATCCTTGGTATAAACAGGTCATGGGAGAGATCTCTGTACTGCCCCCTGATGTATTTATACATGTTTATGAGGTCTCCCCTAAGCCTTCTCTTTTCCAACGTAAATAGGCCTAATTTTGACAACCTCTCTGGGTATTCTAGTCCCTCCATTCCCTTTATTACCTTAGTCGCCCTCCTTTGTACCCTCTCTAGCTCCAATATGTCTTTCCTGAGCACCGGAGACCAGAACTGTGCACAATATTCTAAGTGCGGCCTTACCAGCGCTTTATACAGAGGAAGAACAATGTTCTCATCATATGCCCCTATTCCTCTTCTGATGCATGCCATGACTCTATTTGCCTTCGCAGCTGCTGCCTGACACTGGGCACTCCAATTTAATTTGCTATTAACCAAGACGCCCAGGTCCTTCTCCATGTCAGATTTCCCCAACGGTTTCCCATTTAATATGTATGGGTGACTGCTGTTTTTCTTTCCCATGTGCATGACCTTACATTTATCGGCATTGAACCTCATTTGCCACTTTTTGGCCCAACTCCCCAATTTATCTAAATCCTCCTGTAGCTGTGCCCTATCCTCATCTGTATTAACTACCTTACAAAGTTTAGTATCATCTGCAAATATTGCTATTTTACTATGCAACCCTTCCACTAGATCATTAATAAATATATTAAATAATATAGGGCCCAAGACCCTTGAGGCACCCCGCTAGTAACCCTGACACACCCTGAGCTTACTCCATTGATAACCACCCTCTGCTTTCTATCACTCAGCCAGCTATTTACCCACTTGCACACATTATCCCCCAGACCAAGCATTCTCATTTTATATACCAACCTTTTGTGTGGCACGGTATCAAACGCTTTGGAGAAGTCAAGGTATACAACATCCACTGACTCTCCCTGATCCAGCTGTGAGCTCACCTCCTCGTAGAAGGCGATCAGGTTTGTTTGGCAGGAGCGATCCCTCATGAATCCATGTTGATATGGAGTTAGACAATTATTATCATTAAGATATTCTACAATAGCATCTCTAAGAAATCCTTCAAACAATTTACCCACAACAGACGTTAAGCTTACTGGTCTATAGTTCCCAGGGTCACTTTTAGACCCCTTTTTGAATATTGGTACCACATTTGCTTGGCGCCAGTCTAGTGGGACAGTCCCTGTCCATAAAGAGTGCTTGAATATAAGATACAGCGGTCTGTCTATCACATTACTTAATTCTTTTAGTACCCTGGGGTGTATGCCATCTGGGCCTGGTGACTTGTCTATTTTGATATTATTTAGGCGTTTCTGAATTTCCTCCTGGGTTAGGTGGGTGATATTTAGCGGAGGGTTTACTTTATCACTCTGCATTTTCTCCGATAAATTGTTTTCTTTTGTGAAAACAGTGGAGAAGAAGCTATTGAGTAGGTTTGCTTTACCCACATCGCCCTCTATGATTTTACCCAGGTTATTCTTCAATGGGCCAACTCCATCAGTTTTAATCCTTTTACTGTTTATATAGTTAAAGAACAGTTTGGGATTCGTTTTACTTTCCTTGGCAATTAGTCTCTCTGTCTCCTCTTTTGCTATTCTTATTTGTTTCTTACAGATTTTGTTTTTTTCCCTATAAGATATTAGCGCTTCCTCGCTGCCTTCTTGTTTAAGTTTACCGAAAGCCCTTTTTTTATTTTTCATTGCCCTCTTGACTTCCTTATTTAGCCACATTGGCTTCCTCCTATTCCTAGCCCTTTTATTCCCATAAGGTATGTACCTTCTACAGTGACTATGTAGGACTGTTTTGAAAATTTCCCATTTTCTATCCGTGCTCCTATTTCTAAAGATACTATCCCAGTCTATAAGGTGAAGGGCATCTCTTAGCTGATCAAACTTTGCCCTCCTGAAGTTCAGTGTTTTTGTGACTCCCTTGCTGGGCACCCTACTGAAGCACATGTGGAATTGTATAATGTTGTGGTCACTATTTCCCAGGTGCCCCCCGACCTGCACCTCAGTTATTCTGTCTGGCCTGTTAGTTAATATTAAGTCTAAAAGGGCCATCCCTCTAGTTGGTTCCTGCACAAGTTGTGACAAATAATTGTCTTTGATAATTGACAGAAACCTGTTTCCTTTCTGAGATCTACAGCTTTCGGTTTCCCAGTCTATATCGGGGTAGTTGAAGTCCCCCATAATAATCACCTCGTTATTTTTTGCTACTTCATCTATTTGTCTCATTAATAGACTTTCAGTGTCTTCTGCTATATTTGGTGGTTTATAACAGACTCCTATGATAATTTTATTATTGTTTTTTGCCCCATGTATCTCCACCCATAAGGACTCGACCTCCTCATTTCCCTCCCATAGTTATGACCATGTGATATTTCATTTTTTCTTTTTTAATACATTTGCAAAAATGTCTATATTTCTGTTTTTTTTCAGTCAAGATGGGGTGCAGAGTGTACTTTAATGAGAAAAAAAATGAACTTTTTAGAATTTACCAAATGGCTGCAATGAAACAAAGAGTGCAAAATGTAAAGGGGTCTGAATACTTTCTGTACCCACTGTAGATACAGTGGGGGAAATAAGTATGTGATCCCTTGCTGTTTTTGTAAGTTTGCCCACTGACATAGACATGAACAGCTATAATTTTAAGGGTAGGTTAATTTTAACATTGAGAGATAGAATATCCAGAAAAAGAATCAAGAAAATCACATTGTATAAATTAGATAAATTTATTTGCATTTTGCAGTGAGAAATAAGTATTTGATCCCCTACAAACCATTATGAGTCCTGGCTCCTACAGACCAGTTAGACGCTCCTCATCAACTTGCTACATGCATTAAAGACAGCTGTCTTACATAGTCACCTGTATAAAATACTCCTGTCCACAGACTTAATTAATCAGTCAGACTCTAACCCTTACAACATGGGCAAGACCAAAGAGCTTTCTAAGGATGTTAGGGACAAGATCATAGACCTGCACAAAGCTGGAATGGGCTACAAAACCATAAGTAAGATGCTGGGTGAGAAGGAGACAACTGTTGGTGCAATAGTAAGAAAATGGAAGAAATACAAAATGACTGTCAATCAACATCGATCTGGGGCACCATGCAAAATCTCAGCTCATTTGGTATCCTTGATCATGAGGAAGGTGGGAGATCAGCCTAAAACTACACGGGGGAACTTGTTAATGATCTCAAGGCAGCTGGGACCACAGTCACCAAGAAAACCTTTGGTAACACATTATGCCTTAAAGGTTTAGAACCCTACAGTGCCCGCAAGGTCCCCTTGCTCAAGAAGGCACATGTGCAGGCCTGTCTGAAGTTTGCCAATGAACACCTGGATGATTCTGTGAGTTATTGGGAGAAGGTGCTGTGGTCAGATGAGAAAAAAATTGAGCATTTTGGCATTAACTCAACTCACCGTGTTTGGAGGAATAGAAATGCTGCCAATGACCCAAAGAACACCATTCCGACTGTCAAGCATGGAGGTGGAAACATTATGTTTTGGGGGTGTTTCTCTGCTAAGGACAGAGGACTACTTCACAGCATCAATGGGAGAATGGATGGAGCCATGTACCGTAAAATCCTGAGTGACAACCTCTTTCCCACCGCCAGGACATTAAAAATGGGTTGTGGCTGGGTCTTCCAGCAAGACAGTGACCCAAAACATACAGCCAAGGGAACAAAGGAGTGTCTCAAAAAGAAGCACATTAATTACAACTACAAAAAATGAATGACTGCTGTGCTTGCCAACAAGGGTTTTGCCACCATGTATTAAGTGTTGTTTGCCAGAGGGATCAAATACTTATTTCTCACTGCAAAATGAAAAAAAAAAAATTTAATTTATACAATGTGATTTTCTTGCTTTTTTTTGGATATTCTATCTCTCAATGTTAAAATTAACCTACCCTTACTACAGTTGTGCTCAAAAGTTTACATACCCCGGCAGAATTTTTGCTTTCTTGGCCTTGTTTCAGAGAATATGAATGATAACAAAAAACTTTTTCTCCACTCATGGTTATTGATTGAGTGAAGCCATTTACTGTCAAACTACTGTGTTTTTGTATTTTTAAAACTTAATGACAACCAAAAACATCCGAATGACCCTGATCAAAAGTTTACATACCCTGGTGATTAATACCGTGTATTGCCCCCTTTAACATCAATGACAGCTTGAAGTCTTTTGTGGTAATTGTGGATGAGGTTCTTTATTTTCTCAGATGGTAAAGCTGCCCATTCTTCTTGGCAAAATGACTCCAGTTCCTGTAAATTCCTGGGCTGTCTAGCATGAACTGCGCCCTTGAGATCTCCCCAGAGTGGCTCTATGATATTGAGGTCAGGAGACTGAGATGGCCACTCCAGAACCTTCACTTTGTTCTGCTGTAGCCAATGACTGGTCGACTTGGCCTTGTGTTTTGGATCGTTGTCATGTTGGGACGTCCAAGTACGTCCCATGCGCAGCTTCCGGGCTGATGAGTGAAAATTTGCCTCCAGTATTTGCTGATAACATGCTGAATTCATCTTTCCTTCAACTTTTACCAAGTTTCCTGTGTCTTTGTAGCTCACACATCCCCAAAACATCAGCGATCCACCTCTGTGCTTTACAGTAGGAATGGTGTTCCTTTCATCATAGGCTGTGTTGACCTCTCTCCAAATGTAACGTTTTTGGTTGAGGCCAAAACGTTAAATTTTGGTCTCATCACTCCAAATTACCTTGTTCCAGAAGTTTTGAGGCTTGTCTCTGTGCTGTTTGGGATATTATAGGCGAGATACTTTGTGGCATTTGCGCAGTAATGGCTTTTTTCTGGTGACTCGACCATGCAGCCCATTTTTCTTCAAGTGCCTTCTTATTGTGCATCTTGAAACAGCCACACTGCTATTTTTCAGAGAGTCCTGAGTTTCAGCTGATGTTATTTGTGGGTTTTTCTTTGCATCCCAAACAATTTTCCTGCAGTTGTGGCTTAAATTGTTGCTGGTTAAACTGACCGTGGTTTGGTTTTTACAGAGCCCCTGATTTTCCATTTGTTAATCACAGTTTGAACACTGCTGACTAGAATTATCAATTCCTTGGATATCTTTTTGTATCCCTTTCCTGTGTTATACAGTTCAACTACCCTTTCTTGTAGATCCATTGACAATTTTTTTCTTTCCCCATGACTCACAATCCAGAAACATCAGTGGCTGGATGAAAGATGCAAGAGTCTGTCTGGAACCCAGAAACTCACTCAGCTGTTATGCACACACACTGATTACAAGCAAACAGGTCACAGGTGTGTTAGGCGTCGGGCTGTTGCTGGATTCGAAATGGGTTCAGAACCTTCTGTGGTCTCCCATTCTGGTCCAGCCAGGGCTGATGCTGCTCAGCATCTTCATCAGCCTCAACGCCTACCTGGTCCACGAGATGCACAGATTGTCTCTCAGCTATTTGTGCCTAGCAATGTTAAGCATAGGTTGCGGAGGGAGACAGGGCTCTTGGAGTCTAAGTCCAGGATTCGCCACACTGAGCATGCCCGTGACCTGGCGGACTGTGATTGGTGGTTTGGCAACCACCTGACCCGGTGACCTGGCACCGCCTGATTGGTCCACGGGTGGCGTCACCAATGGTGCGACGGTGGGCAGGGCTTGGTCTTTAAAAGGCCCGCCCACAAACATGGCGGTGCTCTCTGATCATAGAGCATGTGATGCTTTTGTGTGGACGACTGTGTTCCACGTAGTTTCCATAGGCAGGTTTAGTGGAAATAGCCAGGCTAGTGGAAATAGGCAGGTAGCTTCGTCTTGCAGTCTGGCTCTGCCAAAGGGGTCGCCTAACACCCCGAGCAGCCTGCAGACGTCCTATCCACGACTATCGCCTGTCAGCCACGTGGAGTAGTACCCTTCTGTCCGGTAGCACGCCGACTGGAGGCACGAGTACCCGTCGGCGTAGTCACACACGCATCCTTGCGCCGCCTGTGTAGTCCCTGTGCAGTAACAGGTCTACAGATAGTTTTTCACTGCACATATCTCATGCTGCTAACGGAGATTGTGCGAATTGCTATACCCGTTCCCGTGTGCAGTAACACGGAAGGGTTTATCATTTAAGTTGGTTGCTTTCCTCTCCACCCGGAAAGTGTTCGGCAGCAGCCCACCAGGCTGCATCGCGGACCCCGGGGTCGGTTGCGTTCCATTATAATAAAGTTGTTTGCAACCGCCCTCCTAATAGGTGAGGATGTTACCTTTAGTAGCCATTCAACCCCATTTGAGTCAAATTCTGTGCATGATATCAGGCCAAAATCACTAGGGTATGTGAACTTTTGATCAAGGTCAAGAGAGAAAACACAGTAGTTTGACAATAAATGGCCTCACCCAACGAATAAGGCCAAGAAAACAAAAATTCTGCCCGGGTATGTAAACTTTTCAGCACAACTGTATTTCCCCCACTGTATATTCAGGGTAAACAGAATAAGCTTCTTTTTTTTTTTGTTTGAATAGTTTTGTTCGGGAGATTTTTACAAAACTGGGAAGGGGGAAGTTATCATGGCAATATAATTGTGCAATCAAACTTTATAAACAGAACTGAGATGTATTGCCGTTCATAATAGTAAAATACATATGTATAATAATTCTTTAAACTGAACATGGGAGAGAAGGGAAGGGAAGGTATGGGGAGCAAACTTGAGTCTACTGGGAATAAAGTAACACAATAAATAGGTGTTAAGTGTTTAAAAATAACATGTAAAACAAAGTGTGAATTATGTCAATTATGTTTGGTAAGTTTATAAGAAGGGCTTTGCAATGAGAGTAAAGTGAGAGTTCCAAAAGGACGATTTTGAGCGGTATTTGGTAAGAGAGTTGTTTTTAAGGCAATTGCAAGTTCGAATGTGTTATGAGAAGAGACTTTTTTTGATTATTTCATTAATTGTGAGAGTATTAACTGTTTTCCATTTGGCACCTATGATGAGTTTGGTTACAGCAAAGATGTGTAGAGCTATGAGTTTAATTTCTTTAGAGAGGGAGTCTGCCTCTAGAGAGAGAAGAACTAGTTGGGGAGAGATATTTACTTTATTTTCATAATTTGCATAAAAGATCTGCAATATCTGCAATATCATTCTTTAGGGTTTTTAATTTAGGACAAGACCAAAATATATGCATGGTATTTTCCTCGTTGCCGCATCATTCTCTCCATCATAGATGAGGGAGGTTTGGAAATGCCTTCTTTAGCCTTACTGGAGTAAGATGCAATCTAATGAAGATTTTATAGAACTTATCATAAATGTTGGCATTGATGTTACTTTTATATGTTAGCTTAAAGGCACATTGCCACTCGTCTGGGGGAAATGTTTTATTTAAATCTTTCTCCCATTTGGATGCTGGAGGTGATTTTGAAAATATTGTGTCTGTGTTAAGGAAAGCATAAATGTTCTCTAACTTCCAAAAGAGATTTGAATCAGGGTTATTTATTAAAAGCAAGATGGTGCGGGAATCACTATAGGAAGATTTAGTTTTTGTCTCACGAATTTCCTAAGAGTAATTAGATTAAGGAGTTCCTCTTCTGGTAGGTTGTACATGCTTTTTAAAGTTAGGAAGTTGACAATAGTGTTTTTGTTTGTACCAGTAATTAATACCAGTACCAGTAATTAATAATATTATTTATGGAGGACTTTGTTCTAATTCCACAGGATATTGGGGCGTGATCTGACCATGTGATGTTTCTGATTACAGATTCTGTAAATTTTGGAAGCAATGAGATGTCAGTTAGAAATAGGTCAATTCTAGAGGAGGATTTGTGTGGGTTTGAGTAGAAGGTGTATTCCCTTGAGTTGGCATTCAGGCATTGAAATACATCAAACAACTGTTCATGCACTAACCAATTGTTGAGTGTGGTTGTTTTACCTCTGGAGGAAGCTATTGAATCCAAGGTTTTATCAGGAACAGCATTAAAGTCCCCTAAAATGGTAAGGGTACCTTGCTGATTTTTTTTTTATTTTTTTCATTAGTTTATTTAGGAATTTTATTTGTCCTGACTTGGGAGCGTATGTATTGACTAGTTTGTATTTATTTGATTCAATTTCACATAAAAGAATGTGAAACCCGCCATTTGGACCCAATATTTCCTTAATGAAATGAAAAGAGACTGAGTTGCTAATCACAGTTAAGACTCCTGCCTTTTTGACCGGCGAGGAGGCTCTACAAGTATGTAGGGAAGAAGTTGTGACAAAATTTAGGAGGTCTAATTCAGCAAATTGGTCTCTTGTAATGCGACTATGTCTGCCTTTGATTGGACAGCTTCCTTCCAAGCAAAGAAACGTTTCAGAGGGTTGTTAAGGCCCTTAACATTTAAAGACTGTATCTTCATAGACATGAAGTAGCAGGAAAAGTAGGGTAATTATAGCCAGCAAAACCTTTTGAAAACACTTAGATGCTTAAATTATTAAAGCATTTTTTGGGATTGATTTGGATTTTCGAAGCCTGTGTGCTCTGTCAAGCGTAATCTCTAAGTCCGAGATAGAAGGAAAAGCTTTTGTGAGAATTCCCTTAATATATTCTGAGAGATCTGCAGGGGTAACATTTTCCGGAATGCCTCTGAACTTCAAATTGTTCAGGCGATTTCTATCCTCCTGGTCCATGATCTTGTTTTTCACTGAGAGGATTTCCATTTTTAATAAGGAGTTTGTTTCTTCTAGACTGTTTGGTGGCGATAACGTCCACCCTTTCTTCTTTTTTTTGGGCTTTTTGTTTAATTTCTAAAAAGGAATTCTGGAGATTATAAAATCTTTTGTTCATGTTGGCATCTAATTGTAAGATTGTGGATTTAAGGTTGTTGCAAATGTATGCTTCAGAAGGAGATAAATTTGTGGGAGTTTCTTCCGACTGAAAATTTTTAAATTCCATTTCTGTAGTTTGAGTAGAGGGGTCTATCTAAGGACTATTAATGTCTAATCTTGGTTTTTGTTTGTGTGGGGTGAAGTTTGGGGATGAATTCTCTGATTCCTCGTCTATGTCAGTAGATTGTAGATTCTTTCCTTTTTTGGGATGAACCCCTTCCAATCTGAAAGAATTATTAAGATCAGTGGGAATGTAGCTTGGAATGGCTAGATTCTCATTAGGGGTGTCTTTTTTAAATATCAGTTATTTTTGTACTTGGGGTTTGGAGACTTTATGGGGTTGCGGAGAAGAGGAAATATCAGAAGTGGACTTTGTTGTGCCTGGTTTCCCTTTAGGATGGGAGTTTTTAGTGACTGGAGAAGGGTGAACTTTTGAGGAGGGAATAGCAGCTATGTTAGCTGTGGAAGCTTTATTAGCTGATTTTTCAGTTGAACGCAGCTGTTTAAACAGGCCAGTCAGCTGAGCAAAGTTGAAGCTGTTCCCCCTGCTGTGATATGTTTGTCTGCGGGAATTTTGTGGGTATGTACAGGGTTAATGTGTCCTTGGAGATTATCGCCATCAATTTTGCGGTCAGTGGTAGTGTTTTTACGGGGGACAACAGCCCCCTGATATGGAGCTGGGGCGGAGAGTGCAGCGTTACGGTTGAGGGATCTTGCTTACCGCAGTTTCTACCACTCCTGCAGGCGGCTTGTTGGCTGTGGTCATCATTGAAAGATCTTCCTTCTTGGTGGCCGGCAGGATGTCTTCAGTAGGATGTGGGGGTCTTCTCTCGGTGGTCATGGTCGTCCCGCTGTTTCGTCTTCTGGGACGGAGGAGGTAAGGTTTTGCCGGGTGGCACAGGGACATGCAGCGGCAGCTGTGGTCACAGTGGGTCTGCCTAGGGCAGCTGGGGGACCAGGAACAGCTGGGTCAGCAAGATTACTGGGTCTTGAAGGTCCTGGACAGGTGGTGGCAACTGCAGCTGCAGTGAGGTCTTTTGAGGTCGCTGCAGCCAGTACAGCTGTAGGAGGTGCTGTAGAGACTTTAGGCAAAGGCTTTGTCTGATGTTGTCAATCTTCTGCTTGAAGAATGAGGCAAACTCTTCAGCTGAGATGAGAGGAGAGGGAGGAGGCACTGGGAGACGGAGGAGAGAATTGAAAGTGTTGAATAGCTGTTTAGAATTGTGAGACAGGGGCGATATGAGAGATGAGAAGTATGTTTCAGGTTTGTTTTGCTGCTGTGAGTGTGGACCTGAAAATAGTGAGGGACTGTTTGAACGCGATGAAGTGCTCATTGGAGTGGTACTTTTTCATCTCCGCTCATCAGCCCTGGAGGCCTGTCACAGTTCTTTAGTCAGGTTGGTGTGCCAGGGATGCCTATTGAATATGTGAGCTTTGGTATGTGTGAGAGGGGCGAACAAATCGAGAGCTGCAGCTGTTGTGGTGTTATATAAAGTGTAATGCACACGCCCGGACTGACTGGCGTGTGCGTGTTTATGTAGTGATTCCAATGTGCCATGAACCGGAGAGTGCCTGGAGGGGCATAACTAAGTATCTGCCCGATCCGACCAAGGTCGCACGATGGCATACGACGCCAGTGCACCAGGGAGGAACCGAGCAGAGGAACCAGGGTCTACTCCAGGTCAGACTCCGGACACAGCTGTTGACCCACACCGGGGAATACAGAGACAGGCAGACTAGAGCGCAGGCTGGGTAGGGTCCAGTACAGACTGGGAGACAAATTCGAAACCGCAGACGCGATGGACAGGGCCGAGCAAAGCGAAACCGCAGACGCGGTGGACAGGGCCGAGCAAAGCGAAACCGCAGACGCGGTGGACAGAGCAGAGCAAAGCGAAAACCGCAGACACGGCGGACAGAGCCGAGCAAAGCGAAAACCGCAGATGTGGTGGACAGAGCTGAGCAAAGCGAAAACCGCAGACGCGGTGGACAGAGCAGAGCAAAGCGAAAACCGCAGACGCGGTGGACAGAGCAGAGCAAAGCGAAAACCGCAGACGCGGTGGACAGAGCTGAGCAAAGCGAAAACCGCAGACGCGGTGGACAGAGCTGAGCAAAGCGAAAACCGCAGACGCGGTGGACAGAGCTGAGCAAAGCGAAAACCGCAGACGCGGTGGACAGAGCTGAGCAAAGCGAAAACCGCAGACGCGGTGGACAGAGCTGAGCAAAGCGAAAACCGCAGACGCGGTGGACAGAGCTGAGCAAAGCGAAAACCGCAGACGCGGTGGACAGAGCTGAGCAAAGCGAAAACCGCAGACGCGGTGGACAGAGCTGAGCAAAGCGAAAACCGCAGACGCGGTGGACAGAGCTGAGCAAAGCGAAAACCGCAGACGCGGTGGACAGAGCTGAGCAAAGCGAAAACCGCAGACGCGGTGGACAGAGCTGAGCAAAGCGAAAACCGCAGACGCGGTGGACAGAGCTGAGCAAAGCGAAAACCGCAGACGCGGTGGACAGAGCTGAGCAAAGCGAAAACCGCAGACGCGGTGGACAGAGCTGAGCAAAGCGAAAACCGCAGACGCGGTGGACAGAGCTGAGCAAAGCGAAAACCGCAGATGCGGTGGACAGAGCAGAGCAAAGCAAAAACCACAGACGCGGTGGACAGAGCTGAGCAAAGCGAAAACCGCAGACGCGGTGGACAGAGCTGAGCAAAGCGAAAACCGCAGACGCGGTGGACAAGGCTCTGTTCACACAGAACAGACTAGAAGAGAAAGGCAGAACCAGATACCCACAGGGTACTTGCAGAGAAGTAGCGAGTGGACCACAAACTCACAAACGGAAGTACAGTGACAATGAGCAGGAGTTATGTACGAGTACAGACTCTGCAGAAAAAGGAAAGGAACGGACATAGAGAAAAAACAGGTAAAAGATAGGAGAGAGTTCAGACTGGAACTGAGCGTACGGAGGAGACCGACACTGCAGCGGGATACAGGAGCGGGTCTGGGAATACGGCCCCCAGAGAGGCGGGACGAACAGGCAAGGAGCGTGTTCAGACTGGCCTGGAAATACAGCCTCCAGGAAAGCGGAACGAACAGGCAAGGAACGAGAACAGACTGCAGGTTAAGGTACACAGATAGGACACAGTACAGACATGGAAACAGATACTGCAAGACTGGTAACATAGACAGGACCTGGCATGTCAGAGACAAAAGCCAACTGACAGGGCAAGATGCTCAGGCATCAGTTAATTGGGGCAGCTGGTTTAAATACCAGGTGATAGACAGCAATAGGCTGAGGACGCACAAGGGGTGTGCCTGCAGCAGGTACAAAAAGCAGGAAGTTATCGGGCGCCGCCCTTAAGCAGCAGACACAGAAGCAAACAGACAGCATGGAGGGAAGCCAGAGAGACAACCTGGACTGGAGATCAAGTGCGCGCTCTTGCACAGTGGGAGATGGACCACTATGCACGGACGCCGCCAGGTATGTTACATAAAGCAGAAGCAACATCTGTGTCATGTAAAGAATAGTGATGGGCGAGCACTAAAATGCTAGGGTGCTCATTACTTGGGTCAAGCACATTGGAATACTCGGGTGCTCAACCCGAGCAACAAGCCCAATGTAAGTCTATGGGAAACTCGAGCATTTTTCAGGCGGCTCCCCCCGGCGGTCTGCAGAGGGCCTAAAAAATGCCCAAATCGATGGGAACAATGCTCAAATGGCATGGGAACAGCATGGGGAAGACCCATTGAAGCATTTCTGACTCCCAGATCACCGCTGTCAACAATGTTGTCAGAGGTATTATGCCACTTTTACGGACTCACAATAAAACATACTAAAACGAGACCAAAATGGATTTTACTGGGAAATATGTTAAGGAACATCCTTTCCAGGGTAATGATTTGTATATAAGGCAAAACAAATAACCAAAAACAAAAATATTCCTCCACACCTTGGGCTATGTTCACACGTAGCGTTTTTGATGCGTTTTTGCGCTTTGACAAATGCATTCACCGGGAAATGTCATTTTAACATTTTACAACCTTATTTGGCCATGTGGTGTGTAAGACATGATCAGACACATCCTGTTTCATTTATGAAGGAAGGACTCTGAAAGTCACAAAGCCTATTTTTATAGGGCTATCAGGTGGCCTTTACTATTCTTAAAGGGCCAGCAGTCGGCCCTCACTATTCATAGAGAGCCATCAGCCGGCTATGCTTTGTTGTTCCCATTACTAAAGCGTGGGTCTCCTATACTGTTATTTCATATGCAGTGAGCGGCAGGGTCTGCCCAAAATTTGGACGCACTCTAATACCCCTTTGAAAAATTTGATGCACCCCAATACCCCTTTGAAGAGACTTAGAGGAGGGCCTCCTGAAAACAAAGTTCCCATTATTAGGAAGTGGGTCTCCCATACTGTTTGTCTATGCAGTGAATGCAAGGGCTGACAAAAATTTGGAGGCACTCCAATGCCCCTTGGAAGAGACGTGGAGGTCAGAGGGCCTTTTGAAAACAATGTTCCCATTATTAAGAAGTGGGTCTCCCATTGTGTTTGCCTATGCAGTAAATGCAAGGGTTGCCACAAATTTGGAGGCATTCCAATGCTTCTTGGAATAGATGTGGAGTTCAGAGGGCCTTTTGAAAACAATGTTGACATTAGAAAGTAGGTCTCCCATTGTGTTTGCATATGCAGTGAATGCAAGGGTTGCCAAAAATTTGGAGGTATTCCAATGCCTCTTGGAAGAGACGTGGAGGTAAGAGGGCCTCTTGAAAACAATGTTCCCATTATTAGGAAGTGGGTCTCCCATTGTGTTTGCCTATGCAGTGAATGCAAGGGCCGGCAAAAATTTGGACCTACTCCAATGCCCCTTGGAAGAGACGTGGAGGAGGGCCTCATAAAAAAATGTTCCCATTACAAAAGAGCGGGTCTCCTATACTGGTAATGCCCATTCACTAAGTGTATGGGCTGACAAACATTTATCCCTGGGGGGTATACATGAACATACTGTATAATTTTTTTTTTTACGTGCATCATAAACACCCTTTAAAAAAATTATGTGGGTGTTGCATCAAGGACCACGGTCACCCTGGTGATATGGTGGTGGAGGATGAGGATGAGGAGAAGGAGGAGGACAAGAGCAAATAGCCAAAATCAGGAAGCGTACACCCATGTGTGGAAATGTGTGAAAAGGTGCATGGGAATAAACCTCCCAAAAAAAGACACTGGATTTGAGTTTATGTTAAGCTGCTATCATTCGGTGGTGTTGAGAAGCCTGGCCCAATCCAGTCCTTGTTCATTTTTATAAGAGTCAGCTTGTCAGCATTTTCAGTTGACAGGCGGATGCGCTTATCAGTTATAATTCCACCAGTGGCACTAAAAACCCGCTCTGATAAAACGCTAGTGGTAGGGCAGGCCAGGACCTCCAAGGCGTAGAGAGCCAGTTCATTTAATGTATCCAGCTTGGATACCCAATAATTATAAGGCACAGTGGAATCAAGGAGGATGTTGGTACCGTCGGCAAGGTACTCCTTCAGCATCTTCCCAAACTTTGCAGTCCTTGTGAGAGTACCCCGCACCTCAGGGCCTGTGCGAAGGGAGGGGCTGAGAAAAATCTCTCAGAACTTTGACAGTGTTCCCCTGCCTCTGCTGGTTTGAAGTTGTGTCTCTCTCGCCTGTAATCCCTGGTTGTCTAATGAACTGTGACCTCTGCCGCCAGCGTTTTCAGATGGGAACTTTTTTAATAGTTCCGCAAAAAGGGCCTTCTGGTACTGCCCCATTTTTGTAGACCTGTCCACCTCAGGAATAAGAGATATAAAGCTCTCCTTGTAGCGTGGGTCTTGAAGTGTCACCAAGCAGTAATGACTGTCACACAAAATATTGAGAGCGTGAGGGTCATGGGAAAGGCAGCATAACATAAACTCAGCCATGCGTGCCAGACTGCTAACAGGCAAGACTTTCGTGTCCTCCCCAAAAGGACGAGTGACCATGCTCTTCTCCTCCTCCTCCTCTCTGTCCTCTGGCCATCCACGCTGAACAGACGATATGCAGTTGTGCAGGTATTACCGTCTATAGTGCATGAAATTAGCTCCTGTTATTCCTCCTCCTCCTCTTCCTCATTGTCACCCAATCCACGTTGGGATGAGATGAGGCTGGGCTGTGTGTAATCATTCTGTATGGTTCCTTGCATCTTATTGTGCTCCGCCTGCAATGCATCGATTTGATTGTGAGCAGAAAGCGTTTCAGAAGACAGAGAGGCGGGATGGTGACGCTAATTATGGAGTCATCGCCGCTCACCATCTTGGTGGAGTCCTCAAAGTTTTGGAGGATGGTACATATGTCTGACATCCATGTCCACTCCTGAGGTCTTATGTGTGGAGTCTGAACTGAATACACACGGCCTTGTTGATGCTGGTACTCAACAACTGCCCTCTTCTGCTCACAAATCCTTCCCAACATCTGCAGTGTAGAGTTCCAACACGTGGGGACATCACACACCAGTCTGTGAGCCGGAAGCTGCAAACTCTGCTGAAACACTGCAAGGGTGGCGGAAGCTGTAGCTGACTTTCTAAAATGGGCACACAGGCGGCATACTTTAACAAGCAGATCTGGCAGCTCCGGGTAGGATTTGAGAAACCGCTGAACCACAAGGTTAAGCACATGGGCCAGGCATGGTACGTGTGTGAGCTCGCCTCGCCTCAGAGCCGCCACCAGGTTCCGGCCATTGTCACACACGACCATACCTGGCTGTAGGTTCAGCGATGTGAGCCACAGATCTGCCTGCTCTTTCAGAACTGTCCACAACTCTTCAGCATTGTGCGCTTTGTCACCTAAGCATATTAACTTCTGCATAGCCTGTTGCCATTTGGCTGAGTCAGTGCTGCAGTGCTTCCAGCTTGTGACTGATGTGGTCATTTCGGAGATGGAGGCTGAAGAGGAGGAGGAGACTGAAGAGGATGAGGTGCAGAAGCTGTAGACTGTGGGGGCAACCCTGATTGACCTAGGGCCTGCAATCCTTGGCATTGAGAGGACGTGTGTTCCGTCCCAAGGTCCGACTGGGTCCTGGCTTCCACTATGTTAACCCAGTGTGCCGTCAGCGAGATGTACCATCCCTGCCCACAAGCACTTGTCCATGTGTCCGTGGTTATGTGGACTTTCCCGGTAACTACGTTGTTGAGGGCATGGCTAATGTTTTGGGACACGTGCTTGTGTAATGCGGGGATGGCACACCAGGAGAAATAGTGGCGGCTGGGGACCAAGCACTGAGGAACGGCCGCCGCCATCAGGTTGCGGAATGCTTCCGTCTCCACGAGCCTTAAAGGCAACATTTCGAGCGCAAGAAGTAGTGAAATGTGGGAATTTAGTAATGTGGCCTGTGGGGCGTTGGCTGCGTATTTGCGCTTGTGTTCCAAGGACTGGGGTATGGACAACTGAACGCTGCACTGGGACAAGGACATGGACGTGCTTCCTGATGCTGCTAGTTGAGAGTGTGCAACGACAGTGCAGAGCAGGAGGCATCTTCGCATGCACCATGGACAGGGGATTGGTGTGCATGCACAACAGCGGAAGAAGCACTGGTGCCACCCGCAGACCCTGTTCCTGGACCCTGGGGTCCTGCCCACAAAGTCAGGTGCTTTGCTGCCATGTGCCTGATGGTAGTCAGGCTGCTAGTTTTGCCACCCCTGCTGATGCTGTCCTGGCAGGTGGTGCAAATGGCCTTTTTGGGGTTATCGGCAGAGTCTTTAAAAAACAACCAGACTCTGGAAGACCTAACAGTTGTACTGGCAACTTCCTTCGTGTTGGTGTTACGGGGAGCGGCTGCCTGCCTTCTGTCTGCGGCCACCACACTGCTTCTTCCTGCCTATTGGGGTGCTCTGCCTCCCTCCCCCTGTTTGCTGCTGTCCTCGCTCTGCATATCCTCCTGCCTGGTTGGGTCAGTTACTATATCATTCACCACCTCGTCTTCCACTTCCGCACACTGGTCCTCCTCCTGACTTTCTGGCAATTGTGTCTCATCATCGTCCACCTCTGGTGACACTTTCCCACCGTCGACTTCGTGTGACCGTGGCTGCTCAAATATTTGGGCATCGCTACATGCGATCTCCTCTTGCCCCTCTTCAAGTGGACCGGGCGAGAGGCCCGAATCTATAAATGGAAAACTGAACAGCTCTTCGGAGTGTCCAAGTGTGGGTCAGTTGTCTCTGGGCACTCGGCATGGTGGGAGGAAGGAGGTTCAGTGTGAGGAATATGCGGTCCAGACTCACGGCTACTGAGACTTGACCGTGTGGAAGACAGGGTGGTGGTGGTGGCAAAGTGACTGGAAGCATTATCTGCTATCCAAGCAATAACCTTTTCACACTGCTCTGTGTTGAATAGTGGTGTTCTGTGGTCCCCTATTAATTGGGACAGGAAGTTTGAGCGAGAAGATGTGGGTGTTTTTGTGGCATAATTTCAGCTTACCCACGACCTCGGCCTCTGCATGCACCATCACCATCACGTCCAGTTCCCCACCCCTTGCCACGTGCCTTGCCCATTTTAAATGGAGGACAATATCTTCCACGCGCACTACAAATGCCTGAATTTGGAGTGAACTTATATGTGATCTGTGTGACGGACAAACCACAGTTTTAAATAGCTGGCCTGTAGGTAACTATTTTGAACCGCAATCCGGTGTGAAAAACTTCGCTGACACACTGAATCAAATTTTTAATAGAGGCCAGAAATGGCAGTATTTTCTGAAAACATATATGTGATCCGTGTGATGGAGAAAACAAAGTTTTAAATAGCTGGCCTGTAGGTAACTATTTTGAACAGCACTCTGGTGTCAATAGCTTCACTGACACACTGAAACAAAATTTCAATGGAGGCCAGAAATGGCAATATTCTCAGCACGATTATATGTGATCCGTAACGGAGAAACCACAGTTTTAAATAGCTGGATTTTTAGCGCTGTAATATGGAAAGGACCTGGCTGTATTCTGCAGTGCCAACAAGCAAATGATGCAGAAAACGGTGTTCTCTGGATTGCTTTTTAAGCAAATAATGAGGATTAAGATCCAAAACAAAATATTCCCTTCCCCTGAGACCTGGGCCAATGTCTACAAATATCTAACAGCAGCAGCAGCAGCAGACAAAACTGGGATGGAGCCTTTTGTGCTATATGCACTGCAGTCTGATATATATACTGCCAGCCTGCCTATATACACTGCCTGCCTGATATCTCTGCAGATGGATTAGATCTCAGAAGGACTGTTTGTTGAGATGGATATGTGTCTCTAATATAGATTGGTATACCTACACGAACTAGAAACAAGCAAATCTCTCCCTAGCTCAGCAGCATCTCTTCCTACACTGTCTGATTGCGGAGTGACTGTGACGAGCATGGCGGCGCCAGGTCTGATATAGACCTGATGATGCTGTGCGGCCAGCCAATCACTGTAATGCCACAACCAACATGGCTGCGGCATTACAGTGAGTGGCAGACAATCCCTGCATGTTCATTGGCTCTGTAAAGGGTGCCAAACATGCAGGGAGGGGACCCGAGCTCCCGCCGAGCAACCCCGGAAATAGTCGGCGAGCGCCGAGCATCTCGAGCAGTGAGATGCTCGGGCGAGCACCGAGCAGTAGCGAGCATTCTCGCTCATCACTAGTAAGGAATTTATGTCTGGAAGATGGAGGAGGGATTCAGAGAGTGAGGGTAGGTCAAGATGTTTGAGGTTTCTGCGAGGGTGTGCAAGTTTGTTAAGTGGGGATTGTGGACCTGGAGGGGAGAGGGTAGAGAATGTAAGTAGGTTGTTGTCAGAAAGAGGGAGAGGAGTGTTTGAGAGGTTAGATAGGGAACAGAGGCTGGTGAAGATGAGGTCTAGTGTGTGGCCATTTTTATGAGTGGCTGCACAGACCATTGAGCAAGGCCAAAGGAGGAACTGAGGGATAGGAGCTTACAGACAGATGAGTGGGATGTGTCAATGAGGATGTTGAAGTCGCCCATGATGATAGTGGGGATGTCAGTGGAAAGGAAGTGAATTCTTTGGAATGCACTACCCAGGACAGTTTGATTAATTCCCAATACCCACAGTTTCAAGCGAACCCTAAAAACCCATTTCTTTAGACTTGCTTATCGCCTAAACACAGTATCTGTCCGTCCCAGTTTTCCCCCATATTAAAATCTTCTTCAATTTCAGGTTCATACCAGCCATGTATTTAATAGCCTCGGTCAGGACTGTACACATACTGGCTGGCGACCAATCCATGTATTATTATTTATCCTATTCGGTATATCAAGGCTGCATTATACAATATATGTACACTTTACCTTTTGTGTCTGCCCCATTTCCTCATAGACTGTAAGCTTGCGAGCAGGGCCCTCACTCCTTTTGATTTGAGAAATGTTTATTCTGCATTGTTTGAATAAGTCCCCCCTAAAATTGTAAAGTGCTGCGGAATATGTTGGCGCTATAAAAATAAAAATTATTATTATTATTATTATTATTAAGTGAAGCAGCCAGGTGGTGAAGTGGTCGAAGAATGTGGTGGCTGGCCCTGGGGGGGGGTGGTAAATGACAGCCAGTTGGAGGCTAGAGGGGGAGTAGATGCGCACACAGTGCACCCAAAAAGAAGGGAGAGTAATGGAGGGCAGACTAGCTGAGATAATAAGTACTCTGAAGTCTTTATTAATTTATGACAAAATGAAGATCTTTTATTGAACAAAGTTATACGCAATCGGAAATATCACAATTAATGAAAATATTTAAACATACTTCTTGGTAGTACAGGTAAGATCTAAAAGGAACACTAGGGACACTTAAGGCATAATTGATTGGTTCATTCAAGGTTTAACACACGTAATGCAAAATAGGAGTGTATGTTAATATTTAATATTATTATTGGTTATATGTTTTACATTTAAGTTTAAAATTAACCTTACTAAAAATATTGTTGTGACAAAGATAACAGAAAATGATGGGATGACTTTGAAATTCATGTACAAAGATGAAAATTGATATACTGGATGTACTCGTAGCTAACAAATGTTATAACGATTCTGTGATTATATTCTGTATTATATTTACCGTATTTTTCGGACTATAAGACACACTGGACGCACCTAGGTTTTAGAGGAGGAAAAAAAAATGTAAGCCAAAAATGTGTTCATGATGCACTTTTAAGGGGGAGGGGGTCTTCTGCTGACACTGGTATAGGGGTAATGTCCCCCAATTCTGACAATATCCCCCATCCTGGTATATATGGAACCCCTCCATCCTGGTATGCATGGCACCCCTCATCCTTATCCTGGAATGCATGGCACCCCTCATCCTTATCCTGGCATGCATGGCACCCCTCATTCCTATCCTGGTATGCATGGCACCACTCATCCCTGTCCTGGTATGCATGGCACCCCTCATCCCTGTCCTGGTATGCATGGCACCCCTAATCCCTATCCTGGTATGCATGGCACCCCTAATCCCTATCCTGGTATGCATGGCACAGCAATCACCATCCTGGTATGCATGGCACAGCAATCTTCATCTTGGTACGCATGGCACCCCTCATCCCTATCCTGATATGCATGGCACCCCTCATCCCTGTCCTGGTATGCATGGCACCCCTCATCCCTGTCCTGGTATGCATGGTACCCCTCATCCTTATCCTGGTATGCATGGCACCCCTCATCCTTATCCTGGTATGCATGGCACCCCTCATCCCTGTCCTGGTATGCATGGCACCCCTAATCCCTATCCTGGCATGCATGGCACCCCTCATCCTTATCCTGGTATGTATGGCCCCTCATCCTAATCCTGGTATGTATGGCCCCTCATCCTAATCCTGGTATGTATGTCCCCCCTCAGCGTTATCCTGGTATTTATGGCCCCCTCATCTTTATCCTGTTATGTATGCCCCCATCAGCGTTACCCTGGTATGTATGGCCCCCTCATCCTTACCCTGGTATGTATGGCCCCCTCATCCTTACCCTGGTATGTATGGCCCCCTCATCCTTACCCTGGCATGTATGGCCCCCTCATCCTTACCCTGGTATGTATGGTCCCTCATCCTTATCATAGTATGCATGGTCCCCCTAATCCCCATCATGCTGCATATAAAAAAAAATAAACACTCCTACTCACCTTTCTTCTCTCCTCCAGCGCTGCGTCCTGTCTGCCCGCACTGATCTCTCCATGTGAGCCGCGCATGACGTCACTGCCATGCGCGGCTCACAAGGAGAGATCAGCTGCCGGAAGTCACTGCTCCCCACGTCAGGACTGTGTGCGCGGGGAGCAGTGACTTCACTCTCCTTCATAGCCGGCACACAGCGTAGCCGCACTGCGGCTCCTGCTGCTGCCGGGCTGTAGCGTGTGCCCACTTATTAAAGGGCATGAATATTCCCCCCCTCCCCACGCCCATGGGCGTGGAGAGAAGTTGAATATTCATGCCCTTTAATAGCGGGCACAGGCGATTCCGGCAGCAGCAGGAGCCGCAGCGTGGCTGCACTCTGTGCTGCTATTAAGGAGCATGAATATTCAGTGCTCCTCACGCCCCATGAATATTCATTTTCTTTAGCAGCGGGGACAGTGTAGGCGGCAGCGGGCGGCTGCCTCCTGTGCCCCGCTCCTTCACCGCTACCGCTCCCCCCACACCCCACATACAGTTATATGAAAAAGTTTGGGCACCTCTATTAATCTTAAGCTTAATGTTTTATAAAAATTGGTGTTTTTGCAACAGCTATTTCAGTTTGATATATGTAATAACTGTTGGACACAGTAATGTTTCTGCCTTGAAATGAGGTTTATTGTACTAACAGAAAATGTGCAATCTGCATTCAAACAAAATTTGACAGGTGCATAAGTATGGGCACCTCACCAGAAAAGTGACATTAATATTTAGTAGATCCTCCTTTTGCAAAAATAACAGCCTCTAGTCGCTTCCTGTAGCTTTTAATGAGTTCCTGGTTCCTGGATGAAGGTATTTTTGACCATTCCTCTTTACAAAACAATTCCAGCTCAGTTAAGTTTGATGGTCGCCGAGCATGGACAGCCCTCTTCAAATGATCCCACAGATGTTCAATGATATTCAGGTCTGGGGACTGGGATGGCCATTCCAGAACATTGTAATTGTTCCTCTGCATGAATGCTTGAGTAGATTTGGAGCGGTGTTTTGGATCTTTGTCTTGCTGAAAGATCCATCCCCTGCGTAACTTCAACTTTATCACTGATTCTTGAACATTATTGTCAAGAATCTGCTGATACTGCGTGAAATCCATGCGTCCCTCAACTTTAACAAGATTCCCGGTGCCGGCATTGGCCACACAGCCCCAAAGCATGATGGAACCTCCACCAAATTTTACTGTGGGTAGCAAGTGTTATTATTGGAATGCTGTGGTTTTTTTGCCGCCATGCATAACGCCTTTTTGTATGATCAAACAACTCAATCTTGGTTTCATCAGTCCACAGGACCTTCTTCCAAAAAGAAATTGGCTTCTCCAAATGTGCTTTTGCATACCGCAGCCGACTCTGTTTGTGGCGTGCTTGCAGAAACGGCTTCTTTCGCATCACTCTCCCATACAGCTTCTCCTTGTGCAAAGTGCGTTGTATAGTTGACCGATGCACAGTGACACCATCTGCAGCAAGTTGATGCTGCAGCTCTCTGGAGGTGGTCTGAGGATTGTCCTTGACTGATCTCACCATTCTTCTTCTCTGCCTTTCTGATGTTTTTCTTGGCCTGCCACTTCTGGCCTTAACAAGAACTGTCCCTGTGTTCTTCCATTTCCTTACTATGTTCCTCACAGTGGAAACTGACAGGTTAAATCTCTGAGACAGCTTTTTGTATCCTTCCCCTGAACAACCATGTTGAATAATCTTTGTTTTCAGATCATTTGACAGTTGTTTTGAAGAGCCCATGATGCCACTCTTCAGAGGAGATTCAAACAGGAGAGCAACTTGCAAGTGGCCACTTTAAGTAGCTTTTCTCATGATTGCATACACCTGGCTATGAAGTTCAAAGCTCAATGAGGTTACAAAACCAAAAAAAGTGCTTTAGTAAGTCAGTAAAAAGTAGGTAGGAGTATTTAAAACAAGAAAATGATAAGGGTGCCCATACTTATGCACCTGTCAAATTTTGTTTGAATGCAGATTGCATATTTTCTGTTAGTACAATAAACCTCATTTCAAGGCAGAAACATTACTGTGTCCAACAGTTATTACATATATCAAACTGAAATAGCTGTTGCAAAAACACCAATTTTTATAAAACATTAAGCTTAAGATTAATAGGGTTGCCCAAACTTTTTCATATAACTGTATATATACACCCCCCCTACATTCGGACTATAAGACACACCCCCCATTTTCCTCCAAAATTTGAGGAAAAAAATGTGTCTTATAGTCCGAAAAATACGGTACATTATATCCTATCAAATATAGTTTGTTTAAAAAAAAAGTTGAACACGTCATGGATTTCCAAGGACTTTTGCACCCCAATTGCAGACTGTATAGACTAAGCGATGGTGTAGTTTTTAGTGTGCTGCATTGATCTCACATTATTGCAGACTGCGACATCTTTGTCGTAGCTTCTGTGCCTGCTATTGCTGCTGCTGATGTTAGCAATAATTTTTTGAAATGTGGAGACTCCTGGTTTGGTCTCCATCAGGTGGTTCCCCTGTAGTGGAAAGGGTGTCGGTCTCCATTATACGATTTCTACTCTGGTAAAATTGATGCCACTTTTGTGGTATCAGCCCCTAAGTTTTTGAAATGTGGAGACTCCTGATTGGGTCTCCATCTGCTGGGTTGGCTTTAGTGGAAGGGGTGTCAGTCACTATTATACTATTTCTACTCTAGTAAAATTGATGCCACTTTGGTGGGGTCTGTCTCTAATTTTTTGAAATGTGGAGATTCCTGGTTGGGTCTCCATCTGGTGTGTTTCCTGTAGTGGGAGGGGTGTCGGTCACCATTATGTTATTTCTACTATAGTGAAATTGATGCCACTTTGGTGGTGTCTGCTCCTAATTTTTTGAAATGTAGAGTCTCCTAATTTCTACTCTGGTGAAATTGATGCCTCTTTAGTGTGTGGCATTAATTTTTTGAAATGTGGAGACTCCAAGTTTGGTCTCCTTCATGTGTGTTGCCTGTAGCAGTAGGACTCCCAGACCGGCAGACGTGCATTTACTTTCAGTAAAGTACCTGTGTTACTATCCTTACATTTTTCTGGCAATAGTAGTCTGCAAAACTTATATTTGTGCCACCTGAGTGTGGATGAGCAGAAAAGCAGCTTGAGCTGTTGCATGTGTTATCAGGGCTCCAAGCACAACAGACCTACACCAATCCCTCACACACCTCGTCTTAATTTGAAGTTAAATTCAAAGCTATAAATTCTGTCCCAGAACAAGATACCTTATTTATGGCCCATGGCTGACTGCTGCTTAGCCAATATAAAATTTGCACTGTGGGTCAGTTGATGCCACTTTTCCTGGTGTTTACCCCTAATTTGAGCTGTTTTGGCAGCTTTTGGGCCCCTTTGAAGGTTTTGTCTATGCGTTTTGTTTCCCATTGAATTCGGATGGGGTTCGGATATGTTCGACGAATTGTTCGGCGAACATCGGGAAGTTCGTCGAGCAGAAACGAACCAAACCTTGAAAGGTTCGCTCATCTCTAGTAGTTAGCAATAAACTGCCTGTAACTCCTTAGGTTTTTTTTTTCTATTGGGCTAAGTCCCGGATAATGTTTTGTCCATAAAGATTGTTCCGTCTCCAAAGGGTTACAATAATGCTTTTTATTGATATAATTAAAACATTATAATTCAAGTGAAAAAAAAAACAAAAAAACTCTAGGTTTTTTTATTATGAAGTTTTAATCATATAAATAAAAAACATTATTTTAACCCTTTGGAGCTGGAAGAATGTTTATGAATTAACATTATCAAGTTGGATGTCATGTCGAGACGAAGTCCATACATAAACAGTCATTGCTACTACATGAAGGAGGTGAAGAATGTGGACTGATTGATCAAAGTAATTGCAGAAAATAATGTCTTCAATACTCTGGCTGATTGCAGCAGCCACCAGAAAAAACGTAGGCAGGTTTCTACAGGCAGCTAGAATGTTGTGTATTAAGTTTTTCGGGGGGAATGAAAATCATTTAGACGCCTTTTCACTTAGGAACTTTACTAATATTACCATCAACATTTTAGAGATGTGACGTGAAATTAAGAAATGTCATACTGATTAGTGATGATCTGTTTACACCCATAGTATTTTGCAGCAGATCACACATTTTTATTTTATGCACAAAAGAATACTCCCGGGTTTGTGTTTCTACCTGTAACATGTTTTGGCAAAGTGAAGGGACACCATAGTAAAAAGACTTGGTATGACACAATAAAAGACATGCTATTAATATTTACTTAAGATTGAAGCATGCAAATAATGATTCATTGGTTCCTTTCATCATACGGGAAGTAATTTCCACAAAAAAAAAATCATTCCTTTCACATTGCTTTCACTTCTTAAGAAGCTATCTAAGAATTGATATGGAGCTACAAATGCTGTTGCTGGTCTCCTGGCTGCCTGTTCACATTACTATGCATCCACACGGTAAGTAATAATATACTACTTATATTCTTCATACGATCAAATAGGCTAATTAAATGGGTATGCAAATGACCAATACTTATTTTACACAAGTTAACAATAGTATATTTGGAATTCTATATTTTATCATGTCATAGATTAAATTGTTTCTGTACATATCTTTCAACTTTGAAAGCAATGCTGAAGATTCGGTGTTTTGTTCTTTTTTTAACAATAGCCACCTTTTCACCAAAGTATCTGGTGCATTTTTGTCTATGTCTGTCCAGATATAGGAGCATTGAAAGAGAAAAAAATATGAAAACTTAACTATCATTCTGACTGTACTGTAACTAGCAGAAATCTGTAAAGGAGGTTCTTCATGCTTATCCTTAAGCCACGTTCACACATTCAGCATTTTGCAGCAGTATTTGTAAGCCAAAACCACAAGTGGGTGAAAAATGCAGAAATGGTGAACGTGTTTCTATTATACTTTTCCTCTGATTGTTCCACTCTTGATTTTTGGTTACAATGCTGATGTAAAATACTGACCAAATACTGAATGTGTGAAAGTGGTCTGAAAAGTAGCCTTCATAAATATAGTAATGTCTGTAGAGCTGCTTTTGGGGAGTGAACTGCTACATTGCATGCCTTAAAGGGAATCTGTCACCCCCCTGGGACCTATCAGACCGCGAATATGGGCATACCGATTATAGAAATGTGAATCTATACTTACCTGTATGTGCCATATTAGTGGTCTTGTAGCTGTGAAATTTCTTTTTATAAAATCCTTTTTCCTAGGCTTGGCATCTGGGGACACCAAGAAATGCCCACCTATATGCTTAATTTAAATATTCCCCCCTCCCCTGAACATCACGGGGCCCTATAGCTTAAGGCGCATTTTCTTTCTCCCTGCCCTATTTTACTGATGTGCTCTAGTGCGCAAGCGCCAGGAGTCACTGTGACTTTCGCTCCAGTGACCTCCGGCGTGCGCAACAATAAGCTTTGGTCCCCACTTAGCAGGATGCTAAGTTTCATCACAATGATATGTTTCGCTGCTAACATCCGGTGGTGTGGAGAAGTCTGGCCCAATCCAGTCCTTGTTAATTTTGATAAGAGACAGCCTGTCAGAATTTTCAGATGCAGGCCAGGACCTCCAAGGTGTAGAGAGCCAGTTCTTGCCACGTGTCCACCTTGGATACCCAATAATTATAAGGCACAGAGGAATCACGGAGGACGTTTGTACGGTCGGCAAGGTACTCCTTCAGCATCTTCCAAAACTTTTCCCTCCTTGTCAGTGTACTCTGCGCATCAAGGCCTGGGCGCTGGGAGGGGCTGAGAAAACTGTCCCACAGCTTTGACCATATTCCCCTGCCTCTGCTGCATCGTATTTGTGTCTCCCCCACCTGTACTCCTTGGTTGTCCAAGTAACTGTGACCTCTGCCGCCAGCGTTTTCAGTTTTTTTTTAATAATTCCGCAACAAGGGCCTTCTGGTACTGCAACATTTTACTAGATCTCTCCGCCGCGGGAAGGAGAGACAGAAAGTTCTCCCTGTAGTGTAGGTCTAGAAGTGTGACCAACCAGTAATTACTGATGGCCAAAATGAGTACAACGTGAGGGTAACGGGAAAGAGGAACATAAAGCAGACATGTGTGCCATACTGGTAATAGCCAAGTCTTCCCTCTCCTGACCAAGAGGACGACTGTCCATGCTCTCCTCCTCATCCTCCTCATTCTCCGTTTCCTCAGGCCTTCCACGCTGAACAGACGGTATGAATATTGTTTGGGTAGTACCGTCTGTAGCCCAGGAAACCAGCTCCTGCCCCTCCTCCTCCTCATCCTCCACCTCCTCATTATCACCCAATCTGCATTGAGATGAGATGAGGCTGGACTGTGTCATCACCCTGTATGGTTCTTTGCTCCATTTCATCGTGCTGCGCCTGCAATGTCTCTTCTTTAATTGTGAGCAGTGAGCAGCGAGCGTTTCAGAAGACAGAGAAGTGGGATGGTGACGCTAATTATGGAGTCATCACCGCTCACCATCTTGGTAGAGTCCTCAAAGTTTTGGAGGACGGCACAGATGTCAGATATCTATGCCCACTCATCAGCTCTTATGTGAGGAGGCTGACCTGAACGCCGATGGGCGTGTTGAAGCTGGTACTCAACAATTGCCCTCTGCTGCTAACCAATCCTTCCCAACATCTGCAAGGTTGAGTTCCAATGCGTGGTAACTTCGCACACTAGTCGTCTAGCTTCAGAGCCTGGCTGTAGATTCAGCGGTGACAGACATAAATCTGTCTGCTCTGTTACAGCTGTCAACAACTTTTCAGAGGAGTGCAGTTTGTCCCCTAAGCATACTAGCTTCAGCAGTGCCTGCTCCCCCTTCCCATTATTACCCAATCCGCGTTGAGAAGAGATGAGCCTTGGCTGTGTATCATCACCCTGTATAGTTCCTTGCTCCATCTAATCGTGCTCCGCCTGCAATGCTTTTTCTTTAATTGTGAGCAGTGAGCGTTTCAGTAGACAGAGAAGCGGGATGGTGATGCGAACTATGGCTTCATCGCCGCTCACTATCTTGGCCGAGTCCTCAAAGTTTTGGAGAACAGCACAGATATCAGACATCCATGCCCACTCATCAACTCTTATGTGCAGAGGCTGAACTGAATACCGAAGGGCCTTTTGAAGCTGGTACTCAACGACTGCCCTCTGCTGCTCACAAATCCTTCCCAACTTATGCAACGTTGAGTTCCAATGTGTAGTCACATCGCACACCAGTCTGTGAGATGGAAGCTGCAAACGCTCCTGAAGCACTGCCAGGTTGGCAGAAGCTGTAGTTGACTTTATGAAATGGGCACACATGCAGCGTACTTTCACAAGCAGTTCAGGCAGATCTGGGTAGGTTTTGAGAAACCGCTGAACCACTAAGTTGAGCACAAGGGCTAGGCATGATACGTGTGCGAGGTTGCAAAGCTTCAGAGCCGCCGCCAGGTTCTGGCCATTGTCACACACAATCATGCCTGGTTGTAAATTCAGCAGTGACAGCCACAGATCTGCAGTGCTTCCAGCTTCTGACTGATGTGGTCATTTCGGAGATAGAGGCTGAGGAGGAGGAGAAGGAGTAGGAGGTGCAGGAGCTGTAGAATGTGGGGGGAAACTCTGATTGACACTGGGCCCACAGTCATCGGCGTCGAGAGGACGTGTTCCATCCCAGGGTCTGAATTGGTCCTGTCTTCCACTAGATTAACCCAGTGTGCCGTCAGTGAGATGTACCGTCCCTGGCCACAAGTGCTTGTCCATATGTCCATGGTTAGGTGGACCTTCCCAGTAACTGCATTGTTGAGGGTACGGCTAATGTTCTGGGACACGTGCTTGTGTAATGCAGGGATGGCAAAGCGGGAGAAAGAGTGGCGGATAAGGACCGAGTACCGAGGGACAGAAGCTGCCATCAGGTTGCGGAAAGATTCCGTCTTCATGAGCCTAAAAGGCAACATTTCAAGTGCAAGCATTCGAGAAATGTGTAAGTTAAGTAGTTTGGCTTGATGGGCGTTGGCTGTTTATATGCGCTTGCTTTCAAACGATTGGGGTAGGGACAACTGAACGTTGCGCTGGGACAAGGACGTGGAAGGTGATGGCTGCAAGTCTGCAATGACAGATGCAGTGTGAGAGGCATCTTCGCCTGCACCATGGATAGGGGATTAGAGCCAGACTCTGGAAGACCTAACAGTTGGACTGGCAACTTCCCTCGTGTTTGCGTTCCACGGAACAGTTGCCAGCCTTCTGTCTGTGGCCACCCCATTGCTTGTTCCTGTCTTTCTTGGCCTGACCCCCTTACTCTGGTAGCGGCGGGCGTGCGGTGGCGGCTGGCCGGTCCGCACCCCTGGGGTCCCTTCACTCCACTCCTGGAGCCTCCTCCGTTCCTCTCCTCTCCTTTCTTCTCCTCCAGGCTCAGGCCTTGAGACTTGGCCTGCCTGCGGAGCAGAGCCCATACAGAGCACCTGCTCCCAGTCTCCTTCTCTCTCTGCTCTCTCCTCTACACTCCTCTGACTCTAAGATGGTGCCCACCATATATACTCCCCTATACAGTGCACCCGGGATCTACTCTCCCCACCCACACACTACCGGGTTCCCCCTTTCTAGGTGTTCCCTTCCCCCACTCCAGCCAGGGACAGGGGCAGTTGTGCTCACCCTTGGGAGCATTGTCGCCCTCTCCCCCGGAAATGTGGTGTAGTGCATGTGGGTGTTAGGGTCCTGAGCCACACTCCATCCTTACCTGGAAGTGAGATATCACACCTCTGGGTGAGATGCAATACCTCTGTAGCGACCGAACCCTCGGTGTGCTACATATTATTTGGCCCGCTCCATAAAAATGTCTGTATTATTACCGCAGTATTATGGAATCACATGTGACGACCACAGTTTTAGCCAGTGGCTTTGTAGCATATTATTGGTCAGCGACCAGGTGTGAATACATTTAAGAAAACACATCTGGCTTACTTTAGATGGAGGGTAATGTTTGGCCCACTCCAAAAAAATTCACAATTATTACCGCAGTAATATGGGAAATGTGTGAAAAGCTTCAACAAAACACAGCTGACTGGCTTTAAATGGAGGGTAATATTTGGCCCGCTCCAAAAAATGTCTGTATTATTACATCAGTCACGTCTGATCATGGAAAAGTTTCTCCACTTCCACAATACAGAAATGTGAATAAAATAAAAAAAATCTGCCTGTATTCTGCTAACAAGTAAATGGAGCAGTAAAATGGAGTACTGTATTGCTTTTTAAGCAAACAATCAGGATTAAGAGCAAAAAAAAAGCCCTGATATCTAGGGCTATGGATATCTGTAACAGCAGCAGACAGAACGTGCAATGGACCCTATTGTGCTGTATACACTGTCCACAAATCCAGCCTGCTTAACTCCTGCTATCACCAGAAATATATGCAGCTGGATTAGTTCTCAGAAGGAATGTTAGTTTAGATGGATATAGCTCTGGAATAACTGACTAAAACAACAACCAATTCTGTCCCTCACTCAGCAGCACTTCTCCCTGTTCTGCCTGTCTGAAGGGTAGACTGTGACGAGCACAGGGTCAACAGGTCTTATATAGACCTGATAACTCTATGCGGCCGGCCAATCACTGTAATGCCACAAACAACATGGTTACGGCATTATAGTGAGTGACAGGTAATCTCTGCATGTTAATTGGCTGTCTAAAGAGCGCCAAAGATGCGGGGAGGGGACTTCCGCCCGAGCATCCCAGAAATACTTGCAGACCGCCGCGCATCTGATGAGCATGCTCCCTCATCACTATTACTAACGTGATACAGTAGGGGAGATCTCAGTTGGAAATTGCTTGGAGCATATCTTCTATGTTAAACATGCCTCATACACACTAAAAAAATACTTTCTTCTCTTACTAACAGGATACAGTAGGGGACATCTCAGGGAGGTTGGATTACTGCAATCAAGGGGGGCTGGTGATATCAGACTATAATTATTATTTATTATTATAGCGCCATTTATAACGAGGCGCTTTACATGTGAAAAAGGGTCACCAACTGGTAGAAGAGGAGAGAGGAGTTGGACCCTGCCTGCGGAGGCGCGCAAACAATCTACAAGGGATGGGTGAGAATACAGTAGGTGAGGGTACAGCTGGTTATGCAGCGGTATGCTGGAACGAGGGTTACCACAGATTGTACGCTTGTCACAAGAAGTGGGTCTTCAGCTTCCTTTTGAAGGTTTCCACGGTAGGCGAGAGTCTGATGTGCTGGGGCACAGAGTTCCACAGTAGGGGAGATGCACGGGACAAATCTTGTATGCGATTATGGCAAGAAGAGATAAGAGGGAAGTAGAGAAGGAGATCTTATAAGGATGGGAGGTTGCGCACAGGTAACTAGAGGGAGACTAGGTCACAGATTTATGGAGGAGACCGGTTTTCGATGGCTTGGTATGCCAAAGTTAGGCTTTTCAACTGGAGATGCTGGGCAATGGGGAGCCAGCGCAGGGATTGACAGAGGGAAGAAGCCAGGGAATAGCGGGGTCACAGGTGGATTAGTCGGCCAGCACAGTTTAGGATATATTGGAGGGGTGCAAGAGTGGTAGAAGGAAGGCCACAGAGCAGGAGCTTGCAGTAGTCCAGGCGGGAGATGATGAGGGCATGCACTGGTATTTTTGGTGATTCATGGTTGAGGAATGTGCAGATACGGGAGATATTTTGGAGTTAGAGTCGGCAGAAAGTGGACAGGGCTTGTATCTGATATTTGAAGGACAGATCAGAGTCAAGCATGCCGGACTGGGGAGAGTGGGTAGCCATTGACTTTGATGGATAGGTCAGTTGGGGGGGGGTGAATGAGATGGTGGAAAGATGATGCATTCTGTTTTATCCATGTTAATTTTTACAAATCTAGCAGAGAAGAAAGATGAAATAGTAGACACACATTGTGGGATTCTGGTTAGTAAGGAGGTGATATCAGGTTCAAAGAGGTAGATCTATGTGTCATCAGCATAGAGGCGATACTGAAAGCAGTGAGACTATGAACTGTCCCAGGCCGAAGTTGTAGATGGAGAAGAGCAGGGGTCCTAGAACTGAACCTTGGGGGACACCGACACAGGGGGCGAGATGAGGAGATGATGTGTGAGTGGGAGACACTAAATGTCCAGTTGGTTAGGTATGAAGAGATCCAAGATAGGGCCAAGTCTGTGATGCCGAAACAGTGGTACACTTTGTAGATAAGGGTCAGAAAGAACATGTGCTCCAGTAGATGTGGCCTCTGCTCCTTTTCCCACACAGAGTACAGTGCTCAGAGGTGGCAACCCAGTTACTCTTGTTTTTCCCCGTGTCACAACTCTCCAGCTGCCCAACTAACTGTGGGGAACCACAGATGGGCAAGTCTACAGAGCTGTTCACACATTCTATTCCTGAGCATCAAAGGTCTGATCCAAAGTTTCACGGACTCAAAAGGGAGAAAGCATGTGTAGCGATGCCCACTTTTTTTTCAGTTGATCCGGGCCTGGACGAAATAGGGGCCCAAGCAGAATCCAAACCATCGGCACCAGACATTACCCCATGGGGGTGGGCATAGATGGGTTGGAAAAGGAAACAAATACACACCAGAACATGGAAAACTCAATTCACCCACAGTACAAATTTTATAATGGTACAGCAGCAATCAGTCATGGGTAATGCATGAAGTATTAGGGTCTGGGCCAGCATTTACAGTTTTGAATTGAGCTTCAAATTAAGATGAGCGGGGTGAGGGATCGGTGTAGGTCTGCTGTGCTGGAAGCTTTGATACAACATGCAACAGCTCAACCTGCTTTTATGCTCAGCCACACTCAGATGGCAGAAAAATCAGCTTCATAGATTAGTATTGGTACAAAACTATAAGGATAGGACTGAAAGTAAGTGGAGGCCTGCTGGTCTGGGAGGCCTACTGCTACAGGCAACACACATGAATGAGACCCAACCAGGAGTCTCCCCATTTCCAAAAATTGAAGGCTGACACCACCAAAGTGGCATCAATTTCACCAGAGTAAAAATATTATAATTAGGATTATAATAATAATAATTAATAATAAATAATAATAAAATAATAAAGCCCAATACTGTTCCCTCATTGATATCTAACAAACAGGTCATGCAGGAGAAACTTGCACCTACTGCCACTCAGTGTCTTCAGCTCCTTTGTCATAAACTAATGTTTGGGCAGTGTAAGGTGGCTAACGGACACAAAGTTGATGGGAGATGTGTATCACAGAGATGGCTGTCGTCTATGATGAAATTCTGGAATGTTGCTCTATTGCACTTAAGCAATAAGAGGATTATTTGGTACATCTAGGCTCAGGTTTTACAGGTAGACGGAGAGATGGGCAGGTTTGGCTACCCACATACCTTACCTCTGGGTGTGGTTAACAATGTAAAATGGAGTCTGTTGTTTGACACATGGTCTCTTTGTGAGGAAAAAGAGGTACTCCTGTGTGGCATCTGCAAACTGAGCCGGTGTACTGGATGCTTTCCAGCAGCTGTGACTAGGACTGGTTCTCAAGAGACTTTGCCTAAAGAACTGTTTACTTTGTTTGCCTGAACTGAAGGCTGTTTATTTTCCTTTGCTTATGGTTGGTTTATGACACCGCAATAAACCAGAATGGATTTTAAACGAAAATGCTTCCTGTTTTGACTACGGATGCTCCCAAGTGAGTAGAAACCCCACAGCAGCCAGTCTACCAAATAAAATTCCTTAGATATGGAAATTATGGATGGCTTTGCCTCTGGTACAGGGTGCTCATACCAAACCTTGGCATTCCATTTGCTGGATATTCTTGGCTGGTTGGAGCCAATCTCATTCCCACAGAAAAGTATCAGGCAGCAAGCTAAGGAGATGGTGGCCTCTACCATCATGGAGGAGTTTGCTCGTTGTCTAGGGGAGCGACCACCGCTGCTGTCTACCTTGTGAACATTAACGATGACGCTCCCAAGTTAGTAGGAAACCCCGCAGCAGCCAGTGTACCAAATAAAATTCCTGCGATATGGAAATTGTGGATGGCTTCACCTCTGGTACTGCGTGCTCATACCAAACCATGACGCGCCATTCACTGCATATTCCTGACTGCCTGGAGTCAAGCTCATTTACACAGAAAAGTACCAGCAAGTTAAGGACATGGTGGCCGCTGTCATGGAGGAGTTTGCTCGTTGTCTAGTAGAGCAACCACCGCTGCTGTCTACCTTGTGAACATTGTGTTGAAGCTTGCAAGGATTAAGAGGTTAAATTGGCGAGTTTCTTTTTAATACTAAAGGTCCTGCTGTGTTTTTATAGTTTTTTTTTATTTATTTGGCCTTATATACGAGTCATGACCCTGCAAAGAATGTTTCTTAACATTTCTTGCAGGAAAATCCATTTTAGCTTTGTTTTTGTATGTTTTATTGTCAGTCCTGTGACAAAGTCACTGGCAGAATACTGGAAGGGAGATATGTTTCACTGAGGTTATTAGCTTCAGTAGTGCGAAACATGGAAGTTTTCTATGGCATAGTAGATGCAGAGAGGGTTAATCAGCCATGTTTAAAAGGGCATCTTTTATGACAACAACCATAGAGTGGATGGGAGGTTGTTCTCCATATCTCCACCTCAGGGTGTGGTCTGGGCTATAAATAACCAGCTTTTAACTCAGATGTTGAGGGGCAGTATCTGGAGAGACTTGCTCCAGAGAGGAGCTTGTATGTATTGTGCTGAATCGTGTATGGTTAACCCTGAGTTGAAGGAACCCGGCCAATATATGGACTGTGCTGCATCTTTGTTTTGTTTTAGCCATTATGCCGAATGGGCTGTATTTACTTTATGAACTCTAGGTTGGTTTATGACATTTTAATAAACCAACCCAAAAACTTAAAGAGACAGTGTTTCGTGTCTACCTCCGTGTACAGCCAAGCAAGCCATTTTACCACAGTCCGTAAAAGTGGCGTAATACTCTGACAACACTATTCACAGATATGGTATATCAGAGACCAACTGTGAATAGGTTTGAACACACAACTGCCAGACTTTAAATGGAGTATAATATTTGACACCCTTCCAAAAATTTCAGGATTATTATTGCAGTAATATAGGATTACGTCTGATGATTAGGGTTTTAGGAAGTGTGAAAAGGTTCAACAAAACACAGCTTGCTGACTTTAAATGGAGTGTAATATTTGGCACGCTCCACAAAATTTCTGTATTATTACCGAAGTAATATGGGATCACATTAGTGTTGAGCGAGCACTAAAATGCTTGGGTGCTCGAAGCTCGGGCCGAGCTCACCGTGATACTCGGGTGCTCGACCCGAGTAACGAGCCCAATGTTAGTCTATGGGAGACCCGAGCATTTTTGCGGCGGCACCCCCGGCAGTCTGTAGAAAGCCTAAAACGTGCCCAAAACGATAGTGACAGTGCTCAAATTACATGGGGACAGCATGGGGGTCACCCCAGGAAGCATTTCTGCCCCCCAGGTCTCTGCTGTCAACAACGTAGTCAGAGGTATTAAGCCACTTTTACGGGCTCACAATAAAACGTTCAAAAACTAAACTGAAAGTGCTTTCCTGTGAAATATGTTAAGGAACATCCTTTCCAGGGTAATGACTTGTGTATAAGGTAAAATAAATAACCAAAAACAAAAATACTCCACCACACCTTGGGCTATGTTCACAAGTAGCATTTTTTATGCGTTTTTGCACTTTTGTATTGCTTTCAACCGTGACAAATGCATTCACCGGGAAATGTCATTTTAACATTTAACAACCTTATCTGCCCATGTGCTGTGTGACACATGCATACAGTGCTGAAAAGACATGGGAACAGCATGGGGAAGACCCCTGGAAGCATCTCTGACTCCCAGGTCACTGCCTAAAAGTGTGCCCATCAGAAGTCATCCTTGCCACATCAGAAGATTCAGACTTGCAACTATCCCATTGCAAGTCCTTGTCCCAGGGCAGTGTTCAATTGTACCTCCCCCCATTCCTTGCAACGCAAGCGCAAGTATGCAGCTTGCCACCCACCCACCCCCAGGCTGCAATACCATACTGCTTGCTTGCACTTGAAATTGGGCCTTTTAGGCATGTGGAGGCGGAATCTGGCCACCATGTCAGGGCTGCTTCGGCGGCCTGGTATCCATACTCAGTCCCTAGCCGCCCGGCGGCCAGGTGTCCACGCTTGGTCCCCAGCCGCCAGGGGGCGGCCGGGTGTCCATAAACAGTCCCCAGCCACCCCTATTTGTCCAGGTAACCTTCCCCACACTTTTCTTAGCCTGGCCTGCTTTAGGACAGCATTGGCCGAGCCAACCAGACAACCAAACTCCTCCGGTGGGCCCTGGCTTCTCCATCAGGGGAGTTGAGAGTGCCAAGGTGAGGAGCATGATGATGATGATAGAAGTTAGTGACGCGCCCCCGGGGCAATGGGGTACTCAGCAGTTGAGCCGATAGATGCTGGTGGGGGATAGGTCACAGTGGCTGGCCCGGTCCGTGGCCAAGGGTGGTCAACCACAAAGGGGGATTGTAACTTGGATAGGAAAAATAAAATAAATAGTTTGTGACACCACCAGTGGTACCTGGTAAGGTTTAGCAGCGCTGCTGCAGACCTCCGGGGGGTGATGGGATGGCAGCTGAGGTGTTTCTGCTCCCCACAGGTGGAGTGGGCCCCCGGGGCAGTGTGGAGTTTGATGGTGGGTGGTGATGCTGGGGCTTGTAATGCAGGTGGTAGTGATGGCGCAGCTGAAATAATGGACGGAGGCAGTGCGGTGCAGTCATCCGAGTCTTTACTCACAGTTCTCATGTACGTTCCACTGATACTGTTATGATCTGCTACAGGGACTAAGGAAAGACAGGAGATCTGTCCCTACAATAGAACTAAACTAGATCCCTACGATGTAACGGGGAACCTGATCCTGTAATCAGACCCGCTAAAGTCCTCGGCTAGTCTGTACGAAGACCTATAGATGTGAGGGAGGGATCCCTACAAGAACTAGGGACTGGGATAAGTTGGACACCTCCTAGCAGAAATAGTAGCAGTCAAAGACAAACACACAACAAAAAGCATAGAGGTCAGAAGACCTAGAAAAACTAACAGAGAACGGCAACAGAGCACCAAGCTAGCTCAAGAGTAGTAAATACAATGAAGTCCAGCAAGGCCAGGAGGGCGGAGCCGGATTAAATAGGCAAAAATGGTCATGTGACCAGCAAGCTAAAAAAAACCTAACAGGAGAGTTCTAACAGTACCCCCTCTTCTAAGAGGATCCTCCGGATCCCCTAGGCCCAGGCTTACCAGGAAACTTCCTGTGAAAAGCTCTGACAAGTCTGGAAGCAGAAACATCATCCGCCCTCACCCATGAGTTATCCTCAGGTCCGAAACCCTTCCAAGCGACGAGATACTGCACACTCCCTCTATACCGTCTAGAATTTAGGATGCGGGAAATTTCATATTCCCCGTCCTCCACCACCGGAGGAACAGTGGCAGAGGCGTCACCATCCGACACATCAGCTTTTTTCAACAGAGAAACATGAAACACCGGGTTAATCTTCCAGGACGTAGGAACCTCCAACCTAACAGCAGATTGGTTAACTATTTGAAGCACCTTAAAGGGCCCTACAAACTTGGGACCCAATTTTTTAGAAGGAATCCTCAATCGCAGATTCTTAGAGGACAACCAAACCATGTCACCAACAGCAAACAAAACCTCTTGCCGTTTCCTATCAAAGTACCTCTTAGATTTTTTGTTAGCCTCCTGAAGATTACCACGCACATCCGTCCAAACTCTCTCCAAATCACCGGAAAAACTCTCCTCCTCAGGCACAGCCGAAACCAATTTGGAGAATGACCCAAAAGACGGATGTCTCCCAGAACAACAAAAAAAAGGCGAACACCCAGCAGAAGAGGATGTATGGTTGTTAAGAGCAAATTCAGTAAGTGGCAGAAACTCAGACCACCCCTCTTGATTGTCTGCCACAAAACAACGCAAGAACTGCTCAACATCCTGGTTCTTCCTTTCTGTCTGGCCATTAGACTCAGGATGATATCCGGATGAAAACGACAAATGAACTCCCAACCTGTCACAAAAGGCACGCCAAAAACGAGCCACAAATTGAGGTCCCCTATCAGAAACAATGTCAGTAGGAACACCATGTAGTCTGACAATTTCCTTGACAAAGGCCTTAGCGAGTGTCTTAGCGCAAGGCAGTTTGATGAAGGGAACCAAGTGACACATCTTGCTAAAACGGTCCACGACCACCCAGATGACCGTGAAACCTTCAGAGGGGGGAAGGTCAGTAATAAAGTCCATAGCCAGATGTGTTCAAGGTGCACTAGGAACCTCCAGAGGGCAAAGCAACCCCGCAGCAGGAGCATGCGAAGACTTGGATCTAGCACACACAGTACATTGGCGCACCCACTTAATGACTTCCTTCTGCCATCCAGGCCACCAAAAACTGCGACCCACAAGTCTCTTGGTCTCAGAAATTCCTGGATGACCTGCCAACCGAGACTCATGACACTCAACAAACAAATCTCTCCTAAAGGTCCTAGGCACAAACAACCTCCCATGGGGAGTGTTAGATGGGGCATTCTCCTGAGCTTTAAGAATCTCATCCTCCAAAACGGAGTTCAAAGCAGCAATCACAACACCTTCTTGTAAAATGCTCTCCTCTTCCTCCTCAACACCGACCATGGGAGAAAAGCTGCGAGACAAAGCATCCGCTTTAACATTCTTGGTACCCGGGATGTAAGTAACGGAAAAATTAAACTGTGAGAAAAAAAGTGCCCACCTAGCCTGACGGGCATTCAAGCGCTTGGCAGCATCAAGATAGATCAGATTTTTATGATCAGTGAAAACCTGAATGGGAAATTCAGCACCTTCCAAGAGGTGACGCCAGTGTTCAAATGCGAGTTTAATCGCCAGCAATTCCCGATTACCAATATCGTAATTAAGTTCAGGCTCAGAAAATTTTTTTGAAAAAAAAGCACAGGGATGTACTCCATCCTTGTTTTCCTGAGACAACACCGCACCGACCCCCACCGAAGAAGCATCAGCCTCAACCAAAATCGGCTTAGTCACATCAGGCTGCATAAGGATGGGAGCAGAGGTGAACCTCTCCTTTAGAAACACAAAAGCTTCAATGGCCTCAGAAGTCCACTGAACCGCATTAGCACCTTTCCTGGTGAGATCGGTCAGCGGTTTGACAATAATAGAAAATTTTTTTATGAATTTTCTGTAATAATTGGCGAAACCCAAAAACCTCTGTATCGATTTCAAACCAATAGGCCTAGGCCATTCCTGCACAGCTTGAACTTTAACCGGGTCCATCTCAAAACCTTCACTGGAGATAATGTAGCCCAAAAAACTAATTCTCTGTACAGCGAACTCACATTTCTCCAGCTTAGCAAAAAGCGAATTGTCCATTAATAACTGTAATACCTCACGTACACTCCGCCAATGAGACTCCAGATCAGGCGAATAAATCAGAATGTCATCCAAATACACAACCACATTTTTGCCGATTAAAGGTCTAAGGATGTCATTAATAAGATTCTGAAAAAATGTTGGAGCATTGGTAAGACCAAAAGGCATCACCAGATTCTCAAAATGACCCACAGGAGTGTTAAAAGCAGTCTTCCATTCATCACCCTCCTTCATGCGCAACAAATTGTATGCCCCCCGGAGATCAATTTTAGAGAACCACTTGGCCCCCACTAACTGGTTAAATAAATCAGGAATCAATGGCAGTGGGTAAGGATTGCGTACAGTAATTTTATTAATCTCACGAAAGTCCAGACAAGGACGTAAACCGCCATCTTTTTTTTTTACAAAAAAAAATCCAACAGCCACAGGAGACTTGGAAGGCCTAATGTGACCGGCGGCCAAGCTTGTCTGTATGTATTCCTCCAAAGCCTTTCTCTCAGGAATAGTAAGATTAAATAAACGACTTTTAGGAAGAGTCGCTCCAGGGACAAATTCAATGGTACAATCATAGTCTCTATGGGGAGGCAAAATTTGTGACTCCTCCTCAGAAAAAACTCTCCAAAAATCCTGAATAGGTAAAGGTAATTCCCCTTTTTCCACCGCAGCAATACGTCTGTTACAACACTTGTCATAACACTTAGGGCTCCAGGACTTAATTTCATTGGTAGACCAATCTAGGACAGGATTGTGCAATTTTAACCAGGGTAACCCCAATATTACTGGAGAAGGCAAATTATCCAATACCACCAAATCCAAATTCTCTTGATGAATACCATTAATAGTGAGGGGAAATTCACAGACCTTATGAGTAACACTCTTCAAGGGAGAGCCATCAACAGAAACCACAGCAATAGGGGATGACAAAGTTTTAGGTTCTAATCTAAGTTTTTCCAAGAATCTCCCATCAATCACATTCAGAGTAGAACCACAATCCACAAATACCCGAAATTCAATTAATTCATCCTGAGCAGCGGTAGTAGCAGATAGGAATACTCCCTTAGAATTTAAACAGGCAATACGTGCATGACTGACCATTTTTTTTTCTTTCTTCATACGAAGCACACAGTTCTTAATAAAATGACCAGTATTTCCGCAATAGAAGCACAAGCCTTCAGAAAGCCTGCGGTCTTTTTCCTGAGAGCGGGGTGCCATCGCCCCAATCTCCATCTGCTCTCCATTGTCAGCACAGACCCTCTCAGGACTCGGAGCTGACATAGCAGAGGATTTGCTCTCATTAACCCTTGCACGCAGTCTCCTGTCCACCCGTATAGCTAATTGCATTGCCTCCTGCAAGTTTCCAGGTGTGGGATAAGCAATCAGTAAATCCTTAACCCTTTCACCTAGCCCTGCAAGAAACAAGCTTTTCAAAGCTGAATCGTTCCACCCCACCTGGGCAGACCACCGACGGAAGTGAGAACAATATTTTTCCACATTACCTGATCCCTACCTCAAACGTCTCAATTCAGACTCAGCAGATGAGACACGATCAGGATCATCGTACAACAAACCCAAAGCAGAAAAAAAACTATCCACTGATCTAGAGCATGGATCACTAGGTTGGAGAGAGAAGGCCCATCCCTGAGGATCTTTGCGCAAAAGTGACATTATGAACCCTATGCGCTGTGATTCATCACCAGAGGATCCGGATCTCAAACGAAAATACAATAAACAAGCATTTTTAAAAGAAAAAAAATCTTGTTGTTCGCCAAAAAATAAATCAGGCAGACGTACCTTAGGTTCCACAAAATGTGCTCCAGAACAGCTACTCACGTGTTGTTGGAGCTTGGCCACCTCCAGAGAGAGTCCCTGCAGGCGTTGAGCCAAATCTTGAACCGAGACCATGATGGAAAACTGGAGGTCTTTCCTTAGAGAAAATTTTTTTTTTTTCTTTTTTTTTTTTTCTTTTAGGGCTGGACTTACTGTTATGATCTGCTACAGGGACTAAGGAAAGACAGGAGATCTGTCCCTACAATAGAACTAAACTAGATCCCTACGATGTAACGGGGAACCTGATCCTGCGATCAGACCCGCTAAAGTCCTCGGCTAGTCTGTACGAAGACCTATAGATGTGAGGGAGGGATCCCTACAAGAACTAGGGACTGGGATAAGTTGGACACCTCCTAGCAGAAATAGTAGCAGTCAAAGACAAACACACAACAAAAAGCATAGAGGTCAGAAGACCTAGCAAAACTAACAGAGAACGGCAACAGAGCACCAAGCTAGCTCAAGAGTAGTAAATACAATGAAGTCCAGCCAGGCCAGGAGGGCGGAGCCGGATTAAATAGGCAAAAATGGTCATGTGACCAGCAAACTAAAAAAAACCTAACAGGAGAGTTCTAACAATCTATGTGTGATTCTCTATTCCTTCTATTCTAAATTGTCGGGTACCGCTGCTGAATTGCCGGCCGGCTTTTTTAAAGAGACGGTGCATGAAAACACTATTATATTTTTTAATAAATCCATTACACTAAATGACAAGTACAGTAAGCAACACTGTCACTGTACTTATTATATATGTGACTGACATGTTTCTATGTATCTAATCTATGTGTGAAGCTCTATTCCTTCTATTCTAAATTGTCGGGTACCGCTGCTGAATTGCCGGCCGGCTTTTTTAAAGAGACGTTGCATGAAAACACTATTATTTTTTTTAATAAATCCTTTACACTAAATGACAAGTACAGTAAGCAACACTGTCACTGTACTTCATATATATGTAACTGACATGTTTCTATCTATCTAATCTATGTGTGATTCTTTATTCTTTCTGTTCTAAATTGTCGGGTACCGGTGTATGCCGCTCAGGAATTGCCGGCTTTTCGCGTAATACATTCTACATTATTCTTAGTTGTTTTACTTCATGTAGAATTAACCTACAAGGAAAGAAAGGGTTTATTTTCATTCCGATATTTGTGTCCCATTGACTTGCATTGGTTTCCGGTATCGGAATCGGCGATATCCGATACTTTTTGGGTATCGGTCCGATCCAATCGGATACGATATTTCCTGATATCGGAAGGTATCGCTCAACACTAGTTATCAGCAGAGTCTTTAAAAAAATTCCAGACTCTGGAAGACCTACCGGTTGTACTGGCAACCCTCGTGTTGGTGTTAGGGGGAACTGTTGCCCGCCTTCTGTGTGCGGCCACCACACTGCTTCTTCCTCCCTCCCTGTTGGGTTACTCGGCCTCCCCCCCCCCGTGTGCTGCTGGCCTCGCTCTGCGTGTCCTCCTGCCACGTTGGGTCAGTTACTAGATCATCCACCACCTCCTCCTCTTCCACTTGCGCACCACAATCCTCCTCCTCACTTCCTGGCAATTGTGTTTCATCATCGTCCACCTCTTGTAACAAATTGCCAGCGTCGACTTCCTGTGGCCGTGGCTGTTCAAATATTTGGGCATCGCTGCATGGGATCTCCTCTTCTACCACTTCAAGCGGAGCAGGCGAGGGGCACATATATGGAAATGGACCAGTGAACAGCTCTTCAGAGTGTCCAAGTGTGGGATCAGTTGCTGTCTGACGACACTCGGCATGGTGGGAGGAAGGAGCATCAGGGTGAGGAGGAGTATGCGGTCGAGACTCACGGGCTACTAAAACTTGACCGTGTGGAAGACAGACCGGAGGTGGTGGTACCCAGGTAACTGGAAGTATTATCTGCTATCCAATTAATAACCTGTTCACACTGATCAGTTCGCAATACTGGTGTTGTAGTGTGCTTCCCTAGTAATTCGGTCAAGAAGTGGGAGCGAGTAGATGTGGCTGTTGGTTGTGGCACATTTTCACCTTGGCCACGGCCCCATCATCTACACGCACCATCACCAGAATGTCCAGTTCCACGTCCCTTGCCACGCGCCTTGCCCATTGTAAGTGAAGTAAAATAGCTTACACTCACACTATCAATGGCAAAAGGGTAATAAAAAGGAGATTTGAACCATGAAAGAGGAAAACCACGGTTCTATTTCTCTGGCCTACACCAGAATCTTTTAAACAGATATATTTGTGTCTGAACACTGAGCGAGACAATCATTTTTTTTTATTTTTTATGTAATAAAGGCAAAAAGGTGGATAATACAGAGATTTGAACCGTGGAACTGCAAAACCACAGTTATAGTTATGTGGCCTACAGCAGATTCTTTTAAACAGATATATTTGTGTCTGAACAGTCAGGGAGACACTATTACTGTTTTTTATTACGGAAAAAATGGCAAAAGCAGGATAATACAGAGATTTGACTCGTGGAACTGCAAAACCATAGTTCTATTTTTCTGGCCTACACCAGACTCTTTTAAACAGATATATTTGTGTCTGAACAGTCAGGTTGACACTATTACTGTTTTTTTTTAACGGAAAAAATGCCAAAAGCAAGATGATACAGAGATTTGACCCGTGGAACTGCAAAACCACAGTTCTAGTTATCTGGCCTACACCAGACTCTTTTAAACAGATATATTTGTGTCTGAACAGTTAGGGAGACACTATTACATTTTTTTTTACGGAAAAAATGGCAAAAGCAGGATAATACAGAGATTTGACCCATGGAACTGCAAAACCACAGTTGTATTTATCTGGCCTCTACCAGACTCTTTATAAACAGATATATTTGTGTCTGAACAGTCAGGGAGACACTATTACTGTTTTTTTTTTACGGAAAAAATGCCAAAAGCAGGATAATACAGAGATTTCAACCGTGGAACTGCAAAACCACAGTTGTAGTTATCTGGCCTACACCAGACTCTTTTAAACAGATATATTTGTGCCTGAACAGTCAGGGAGACACTATTACTGTTTTTTTGCGGAAAAAATGCCAAAAGCAGGATAATACAAAGATTTGACCCATGGAACTGCAAAACCACAGTTCTAGTTATCTGGCCTACACCAGACTCTTTTAAACAGATATATTTGTGTCTGAACAGTCAGGGTGACAATATTACAGTTTTTTTTACGGGAAAAATGGCAAAAGCAGGATAATACAGAGATTTGACCCGTGGAACTGCAAAACCACAGTTGTATTTATCTGGCCTCTACCAGACTCTTTATTAACAGATATATTTGTGTCTGAACAGTCATTGAGACACTATTACTGTTTTATTTTACGGAAAAAATGCTAAAAGCAGGATAATACAGAGATTTCAACCGTGGAACTGCAAAACCACAGTTGTAGTTATCTGGCCTACACCAGACTCTTTTAAACAGATATATTTGTGTCTGAACAGTCAGGGAGACACTATTACTGTTTTTTTATATGGAAAAAATACCAAAAGCAGGATAATACAAAGATTTGACCCGTGGAACTGCAAAACCTCAGTTCTAGTTATCTGGCCTACACCAGACTCTTTTAAACAGATATCTTTGTGTCTGAACAGTCAGGGAGACACTATTACTGTTTTTTTTATGTAAAAAATGCCAAAAACAGGATAATGCAGAGATTTGAACTGTGGAACTGCCAAACCACAGTTCTAGTTATCTGGCCTACACCAGACTCTTTTAAACAGATATATTTGTGTCTGAACAATCAGGGAGACACTATTACTGTTTTTTTTTATGAAAAAAATGCCAAAAGCAGGATAATACAGAGATTTGAATCGTGGAACTGCAAAACCACAGTTCTCGTTATCTGGCCTACACAAGACTCTTTTAAACAGATATATTTGTGTCTGAACAGACAGCTAGACACTATTACTGTTTTGTTTACGGAAAAAATGCCAAAAGCAGAATAATACAAAGATTTTACCCGTGGAACTGCAAAACCACAGTTCTATTTATCTGGCCTACACCAGACTCTTTTAAACAGACATCTTTGTGTCTGAACAATCAGGGAGACACTATTACTGTTTTTTTACGGAAAAAATGCCAAAAGCACGATAATACAGAGATTTGAACCGTGGAACTGCAAAACCACAATTCTAGTTATCTGGCCTACACAAGACTCTTTTAAACAGATATATTTGTGTCTGAACAGTCAGGGAGACATTATTACTGGTTTTCTTTAAGGAAAAATGGCAAAAGCTGGATAATACAGAGATTTGTCCCATGGAACTGCAAAACCACAGTTGTAGTTATCTGGCCTACACCAGACTCTTTTAAACAGATATATTTGTGTGTGAACAGTCAGGGAGACACTATTACTGGTTTTCTTTAAGGAAAAAATGCCAAAAGCAGGATAATACAGAGATTTCAACCGTGAAACTGCAAAACCACAGTTCTAGTTATCTGGCCTACACCAGACTCTTTTAAACATATATATTTGTGTCTGAATAGTTAGGGAGACATTATTACAGGTTTTTTTTATGGAAAAAATGGCAAAAGCAGAATAATACAGAGATTTGACCCATGGAACTGCAAAACCACAGTTCTAGTTATCTGGCCTAAACCAGACTCTTTTAAACAGATATATTTGTGTCTGAACAGTCAGGGTGACAATATTACTGTTTTTTTTACGGAAAAAATGCCAATAGCAGGATAATACAGAGATTTGACCCGTGGAACTGCAAAACAAAAGTTCTAGTTATCTGGCCTACACCAGACTCTTTTAAATAGATATATTTGTGTCTGAACAGTCAGGGAGACACTATTACAGTTTTTTTTACGGAAAAAATGGCAAAAGCAGGATAATACAGAGATTTGACCCGTGGAACTGCAAAACCACAGTTGTAGTTATCTGGCCTCTACCAGACTCTTTATTAACAGATATATTTGTGTCTGAACAGTCAGGGAGACACTATTACTGTTTTTTTTTACGGAAAAAATGCCAAAAGCAGGATAATACAAAGATTTGACCCGTGGAACTGCAAAACCTCAGTTCTAGTTATCTGGCCTACACCAGACTCTTTTAAACAGATATCTTTGTGTCTGAACAGTCAGGGAGACACTATTACTGTTTTTTTTATGTAAAAAATGCCAAAAACAGGATAATGCAGAGATTTGAACTGTGGAACTGCAAAACCACAGTTCTAGTTATCTGGCCTACACCAGACTCTTTTAAACAGACATCTTTGTGTCTGAACAATCAGGGAGACACTATTACTGTTTTTTTTTATGGAAAAAATGCCAAAAGCAGGATAATACAGAGACTTGAATCGTGGAACTGCAAAACCACAGTTCTCGTTATCTGGCCTACACCAGACTCTTTTAAACAGATATATTTGTGTCTGAACAGTCAGCTAGACCTTATTACTGTTTTGTTTACGGAAAAAATGCCAAAAGCAGAATAATACAAAGATTTTACCCGTGGAACTGCAAAACCACAGTTCTAGTTATCTGGCCTACACCAGACTCTTTTAAACAGACATCTTTGTGTCTGAACAATCAGGGAGACACTATTACTGTTTTTTTTACGGAAAAAATGCCAAAAGCACGATAATACAGAGATTTGAACCGTGGAACTGCAAAACCACAGTTCTAGTTATCTGGCCTACACCAGACTCTTTTAAACAGATATATTTGTGTCTGAACAGTCAGGGAGACACTATTACTGGTTTTCTTTAATGAAAAATGCCAAAAGCTGGATAATACAGAGATTTGACCCATGGAACTGCAAAACCACAGTTGTAGTTATCTGGCCTACCCCAGACTCTTTTAAACAGATATGTTTGTGTATGAACAGTCAGGGAGACATTATTACTGGTTTTCTTTAAGGAAAAAATGCCAAAAGCAGGATAATACAGAGATTTGAACCGTGGAACTGCAAAACCACAGTTCTAGTTATCTGGCCTACACCAGACTCTTTTAAACAGATATATTTGTGTCTGATCAGTCAAGGAGTCACCATTACTGTTTTTTTTTACGAAAAAAATGCCAAAAGCAGGATAATACAGAGATTTGACCCGTGGAATTGCAAAACCACAGTTCTAGTTATCTGGCCTACACCAGACTCTTTTAAACAGATATATTTGTGTCTGAACAGTCAGGGAGATACTATTACTGTTTTTTTTTACGTAAAAAATGCCAAAAGCAGGATAATACAGAGATTTGACCCGTGGAACTGCAAAACCTCAGTTCTAGTTATCTGGCCTACACCAGACTCTTTTAAACAGATATCTTTGTGTCTGAACAGTCAGGGAGACACTATTACTGTTTTTTTTATGTAAAAAATGCCCAAAACAGGATAATGCAGAGATTTGAACTGTGGAACTGCAAAACCACAGTTCTAGTTATCTGGCCTACACCAGACTCTTTTAAACAGATATATTTGTGTCTGAACAATCAGGGAGACACTATTACTGTTTTTTTTTATGGAAAAAATGCCAAAAGCAGGATAATACAGAGATTTGAATCGTGGAACTGCAAAACCACAGTTCTCGTTATCTGGCCTACACAAGACTCTTTTAAACAGATATATTTGTGTCTGAACAGACAGCTAGACACTATTACTGTTTTGTTTACGGAAAAAATGCCAAAAGCAGAATAATACAAAGATTTTACCCGTGGAACTGCAAAACCACAGTTCTAGTTATCTGGCCTACACCAGACTCTTTTAAACAGACATCTTTGTGTCTGAACAATCAGGGAGACACTATTACTGTTTTTTTTATGGAAAAAATGCCAAAAGCACGATAATACAGAGATTTGAACCTTGGAACTGCAAAACCACAGTTCTAGTTCTCTGGCCTACACCAGACTCTTTTAAACAGATATATTTGTGTCTGAACAGTCAGGGAGACACTATTACTGGTTTTCTTTAAGGAAAAATGGCAAAAGCTGGATAATACAGAGATTTGACCCATGGAACTGCAAAACCACAGTTGTAGTTATCTGGCCTACACCAGACTCTTTTAAACAGATATATTTGTGTGTGAACAGTCAGTGAGACACTATTACTGGTTTTCTTTAAGGAAAAAATGCCAAAAGCAGGATAATACAGAGATTTCAACCGTGGAACTGCAAAACCACAGTTCTAGTTATCTGGCCTACACCAGACTCTTTTAAACAGATATATTTGTGTCTGAACAGTTAGGGAGACACTATTACAGTTTTTTTTACGGAAAAAATGGCAAAAGCAGGATAATACAGCGATTTGACCCATGGAACTGCGAAACCACAGTTGTATTTATCTGGCCTCTACCAGACTCTTTATAAACAGATATATTTGTGTCTGAACAGTCAGGGAGACACTATTACTGTTTTTTTACGGAAAAAATGCCAAAAGCAGGATAATACAGAGATATCAACCGTGGAACTGCAAAACCACAGTTGTCGTTATCTGGCCTACACCAGACTCTTTTAAACAGATATATTTGTGCCTGAACAGTCAGGGAGACACTATTACTGCTTTTTTGCGAAAAAATGCCAAAAGCAGGATAATACAAAGATTTGACCCATGGAACTGCAAAAGCACAGTTCTAGTTATCTGGCCTACACCAGACTCTTTTAAACAGATATATTTGTGTCTGAACAGTCAGTGTGACAATATTACTGTTTTTTTTACGGAAAAAATTCCAAAAGCAGGATAATACAGAGATTTGACCCGTGGAACTGCAAAACAAAAGTTCTAGTTATCTGGCCTACACCAGACTCTTTTAAATAGATATATTTGTGTCTGAACAGTCAGGGAGACACTATTACAGTTTTTTTTTACGGAAAAAATGGCAAAAGCAGGATAATACAGATATTTGACCCGTGGAACTGCAAAACCACAGTTGTAGTTATCTGGCCTCTACCAGACTCTTTATTAACAAATATATTTGTGTCTGAACAGTCAGGGAGACATTATTACTGTTTTATTTTACAGAAAAAATGCTAAAAGCAGGATAATACAGAGATTTCAACCGTGGAACTGCAAAACCACAGTTGTAGTTATCTGGCCTACACCAGACTCTTTTAAACAGATATATTTGTGTCTGAACAGTCAGGGAGACACTATTACTGTTTTTTTTTATGGAAAAAATGCCAAAAGCAGGATAATACAAAGATTTGACCCATGGAACTGCAAAACCTCAGTTCTAGTTATCTGGCCTACACCAGACTCTTTTAAACAGATATCTTTGTGTCTGAACAGTCAGGGAGACACTATTAATGTTTTTTTTATGCAAAAAATGCCAAAAACAGGATAATGCAGAGATTTGAACTGTGGAAGTGCAAAACCACAGTTCTCGTTATCTGGCCTACACCAGACTCTTTTAAACAGATATATTTGTGTCTGAACAATCAGGGAGACCTTATTACTGTTTTGTTTACGGAAAAAATGCCAAAAGCAGAATAATACAAAGATTTTACCCGTGGAACTGCAAAACCACAGTTCTAGTTATCTGGCCTACACCAGACTCTTTTAAACAGACATCTTTGTGTCTGAACAATCAGGGAGACACTATTACTGGTTTTTTTACGGAAAAAATGCCAAAAGCACGATAATACAGAGATTTGAACCGTGGAACTGCAAAACCACAGTTCTAGTTATCTGGCCTACACCAGACTCTTTTAAACAGATATATTTGTGTCTGAACAGTCAGGGAGACACTATTACTGGTTTTCTTTAAGGAAAAATGCCAAAAGCTGGATAATACAGAGATTTGACCTATGGAACTGCAAAACCACAGTTGTAGTTATCTGGCCTACACCAGACTCTTTTAAACAGATATATTTGTGTGTGAACAGTCAGGGAGACACTATTACTGGTTTTCTTTAAGGAAAAAATGACAAAAGCAGGATAATACAGAGATTTGAACCGTGGAACTGCAAAACCACAGTTCTAGTTATCTGGCCTACACCAGACTCTTTTAAACAGATATATTTGTGTCTGATCAGTCAAGGAGTCACCATTACTGTTTTTTTTTACGGAAAAAATGCCAAAAGCAGGATAATACAGAGATCTGACCCGTGGAATTGCAAAACCACAGTTCTAGTTATCTGGCCTACACCAGACTCTTTTAAACAGATATATTTGTGTCTGAACAGTCAGGGAGATACTATTACTGTTTTTTTTTACGTAAAAAATGCCAAAAGCAGGATAATACAGAGATTTGAACTGTGGAACTGCAAAAGCACAGTTCTAATTATCTGGCCTACACCAGACTCTTTTAAACAGATATATTTGTGTCTGAACAATCAGGGAGACACTATTACTGTTTTTTTTTACGGAAAAAATGACAAAAGCAGGATAATACAGAGATTTGACCCGTGGAACTGCGAAATCACAGTTCTAGTTATCTGGCCTACACCAGACTCTTTTAAACAGATATATTGGTGTCTGAACAGTCACAGACACACTCAATTTTTTTTTGGGGGGGTGGAATACCAAAAAGTTAATAAGACGCATATTTGTACAGTCTGAGTGAGGAAAAAAAAATACAGGATTTAGATGAAAAAAAAAAGGATTTTTCCTGGCCCTTGAGACTGGGGGATAAGTCTAGCAATTTGACCAACAGGAGCACACAGGACTGTAATGCACTGTTTTGCTGGTATAACCACTGAGTCTCCTGTACAGCCTGCCTGCCTGATATCTGGGATGGATATTAGTCCTGAGAAGGACTGTTTGCTTGATTTGGCAGGCTTTAGAGACCCTACACTAACTATTTCGCAGTATAAATCCCTCCCTAGCTCTGCAGCACTGACCCTACACTGTCTGATCCGGAGCGTCTGTGTCCAAGATGGCGGCGCCCGGTTTTAAATACTCGAGGTGACGCTGTAATGCCCACAAACAACATGGCTGCGGCATTACAGTGACTAGCTGGCAATCCCTGCATGTTCATTGGCTCTGTAAAGAGCGCCAAACTTGCAGGGCGGAGACCCGAGCTCCCACCCGAGTAACCCGGAAATGCTCGGTGCTTGCCGAACATCCCGAGTAGTGAGATGCTCGGGCGAGTACCGAGCAGTGTTGAGCATGCTCGCTCAACACTAAAGAAGACACGATTAAGCTAAGTACACAACTGTTCAGGCCATATAGCGTCTAAATATATATATATATACACACGTGGTCAAAATTTTTGGTACCCCTCGTTTAATGAAAGAAAAACCCACAATGATCACAAATAACTTGAATCTGACAAAAGTAATAATAAATTAAAAATCTATGAAAATGAACAAATGAAAGTCAGACATTGCTTTTCAACCCTGCTTCCACAGAATTTAAAAAAAAAATAAACTCATGAAATAGGCTTGGACGGAAATGATACTCTTAACTTAATATTTTGTTGAACAACCTTTTGAGGCAATCACTGCAATCAAACGATTCCTGTAACTGTCAATGAGACTTCTGCACCTATCGACAGGTATTTTGGCCCACTCTTCATGAGCAAACTGCTCCAGTTGTCTCATGTTTGAAGGTTGCCTTTTCCAGACGGCATGTATCAGCTCTTTCCAGAGATGCTCAATAGGATTTAGGTCAGAGCTCATAGAAGGACACTTCAGAATAGTCCAAAATTTTCCTCTTAGCCATTCTTGGGTGTTTTTAGCTGTGTGTTTTGGGTCATTATCCTGTTGCAAGACCCATGACCTGCACCTGAGACCAAGCTTTCTGACACTGAGCAGCACATTTCTCGCTAGAATCCATTGATAGTCTTGAGATTTCATTGTACCCTGCCCAGATTCAAGACACCCTGTGCCAGATGCAGCAAAGCAGCCCCAGATCATAACAGAACCTCCTCCATGTTTCAAAGTAGGGACAGTGTTCTTTTCTTGATTTGCTTAATTTTTCCATCTGTGAACATAGAGTTGATGTGTCTTGCCAAAAACTTCCATTTTTGTCTTATCTGTCCATAGGACATTCTCCCAGAATCTTTGTGGCTTGTCAACATGTAGCTTGGCAAATTCCAGTCTGTTTTTTTAATGCTTTTTTTCAACAATGGTGTTCTCTTTGGTCATCTCCCATGAACTCCACTTTGGATCAAACAACGACGAATGGTGCGATCTGACACTGATGTTCCTTGAGCTTGAAGTTCACCTTTAAGCTCTTTAGAAGTTATCCTGGGCTCTTTTGTTACCATTCGTATTATCCGTCTCTTTTATTTGTCATCAAATTTTCTCCTGCGGCCACGTCCAGGGAGATTGGCTACAGTCCTTAAATTTCTAACTAATATGTGCAACTGTAGTCACAGGAACATCAAGCTGCTTGGAGTTGGTCTTCTAACCTTTAACATGCTTGTCTATAATTTTCTTTCTAATCTCCTGAAACAACACTTTCCTTTGCTTCCTCTGGTCCATGTTGAGTGTGGTACACACCATGTCACCAAACAGCACAGTGAGTATCTGTAGCCCTATATACAGGTCCACTGACTGATTACAAGATTGTAGACATCTGTGAAGCTAATTAGTGGACACAACTTGATTAAGCATGTCCCTTTTGTCACATTATTTTCAGTGGTACCATCATTTCTGTCCAGGCCTATTTCATGAATTTAATTTTTTTAACAATTCTGTGGAAGCAGGGTTGAAAAGCAATGTCTGACTTTAATTTGTTCATTTTCATAGATTTTTAATTTATTATTACTTTTGTCAGATTCAAGTTATTTCTGTGACTATTGTGAGTTTTTCTTTCATTAAACGAGGGGTACCAACAATTTTGACCACGTGTGTATATATACACACATATGCATATTTTTGCTTTCTTGGCCTTGTTTCCGCAAATATGAATGATAACAAAAAAAATTTTTCTCCACTCATGGTTATTGGTTGGGTGAAGCCATTTATTGTCAAACGACTGTGTTTTCTCTTTTTAAATCTTAATGACAACCAAAAACATCCAAATGACCCTGATCAAAAGTTCACAAACCCTGGTGATTTTTGGCCTGATAACATGCACAGAATTTGACTTAAATGGATTTGAATGGCTACTAAAGGTAAAATCTACACCTGTGACCTGTTTGCTTGTAATCAGTGTGTGTGCGCATAAAATCTGAGTGAGTTTCTGGGATCCAGACAGACTCTTGCATCTTTCATCCAGCCAGAAGAAAGCCATTACTGCGCAAATGCCACAAAGTATCTTGCCTACAATACGCCAAACAGCACAGAGACAAGCCTCAAAACTTCTGGAACAAGGTAATTTTGAGTGATGAAACCAAAATTGAACTTTTTGGCCAAAACCATAAACGTTACATTTGGAGAGAGGTCAACAAGGCCTGTGATGAAAGGAACACCATTCCTACTGTAAAGCACGGAGGTGGATCGCTGATGTTTTGGGGATGTATGAGCTACAATGGCCCAGGAAACTTGGTAAAAATTGAAGGCAAGATGAATGCAGCACGTTATCAGCAAATACTGGAGGCAAATTTGCACTCATCAGCCCAGAAGCTGCGCATGGGACGTACTTGGACGTTCCAACATGACAACGATCCAAAACACAAGGCCAAGTTGACCTGTCAGTGTCTACAGCAGAACCATCTGAGAAAATAAAAAACCTCATCCACAACTACCACAAAAGACTTCAAGCTGTCATTGATAATAGAGAGGGCAATACACTGTATTAAAAACTGGGGTATGTGAACTTTTGATCAGGGTCATTTGAATGTTTTTGGTTGTCATTAAGATTAACACAGTAGTTTGACAATAAATGGCTTCACCCAACTAATAACCATGAGTGGAGGAAAAGTTTTTTGGTTATCATTAGTGTTGAGCGATACCTTCCAATATCGAGAAATATCGGATCGGATTGGATCGGACCAATACCCAAAAATTATCGGATATCACCGATTCCGATACCAATGCAAGTCAATGGGACACAAATATCGGAATGAAAATAAACCCTTTCTTTCCTTGTAGGTTAATTCTACATGAAGGAAAACAACTAAGAATAATGTAAAATGTATTGGGGGAGGTGGGGGAGACAATAAAGGCATAGAGGTTTAGCCCAATCAAATGGAATAGCAGGAATTAATATTTTTTTAAGACGTTTTGAGTTACGAACATATTGACTATGTTAAGTTTTTTTATATTTTGTCAGATATTTATGTTTCACTACTTCCATGCTCTTCACCTTCTTTTTTACTTCTCCCACACTTTCTCATTCATCATCCTCAGCATCAGCATCTTTTTCATCAACTTCTTCTTCACCTTCTTCATCTTCTTCTTCTTCACCTTCTTCGTATTATTCTTTTTTTTTACATTCTTCATATTCTTCTTATTCAACTATTATTCTTCTTCAAATTCTACTTCTTCATCTTCTTCATATTCTTCTTCTTCATCATATTCTTATTTGTGACAGGCATTCCTGTAGTTGTTATCTATAAAAGTTTGAACATTACACCTTTCTTTCTGCCTGTCACAAAAGATTTACAACAGGGTTTGTCCGCGTTCAGTTTGGCCTGCAGCAGCAGGTCTTTTCCAGGGGCACCACGAGGAGGAACGGACTCACCCCCATACACTGCTTAGTCTTCTTCTGCTTATAATTTAGATAATATTTTTTGCTCAGATTTTTAGTCTTATGTTTAATGTTCTTCCGCTTTTTGTTCTGCAGCTTCTTGTTCTTCTGCTTCTTGGTTTTCTGTCTCTTGTTCTTCTGTATCTTGGTGGTTGTCTTCTTGTTCTTTGTCCTCTTGGTCATCTTCTTCTCAGGGTCATCTTCTTGGTCTTCTTTTGGGGTGGTCTTCAGGGTCGTCATCTTCAGGGTCGTCGTCTTCGGGGTCCTCGTCTTCTTTGGGGTGGTCTTCAGGGTCCTCGTCTTCAGGGTTGTCATCTTCGGGGTCCTCGTCTTGTTCTGGGTGGTCTTCAGGGTCCTCGTCTTCAGGGTCGTCATCTTTGGGGTCCTCATCTTCTTCGGGGTGGTCTTCAGGGTCCTCGTCTTCGGGGTCCTTGTCTTCTTTTGGGTGGTTTTCAGGGTCCTCGTTTTCAGGGTCGTCGTCTTCGGGGTCCTCGTCTTGTTGGGGGTGGTCTTCAGGGTCCTCGTCTTCAGGGTCGCCGTCTTCGGGGTCCTCGTCTTCTTTGGGGTGGTCTTTAGGGTCCTTGTCTTCAGGGTTGTCATCAGGGAGATCCAGAGTGATTACGAAGAACCATTTCAAAAAGCTTGAACTTGGAAATGTAGCAGAAGGTACAAGAAGGCTGAGGAACTGCCGAGAACCAGCTGATGGTACTGGAACCCGGATGGGTAGCAGAAGGCACAAGAGCCAATGGAACTACCGAGGACCAGATGACGGTACTAGAACTCGGTTACTAAGCAGGAGGTACCTGTGCCAGAAAACACTACCAAGGACCAGCAGACGTTGGTGGAACTTGGATAACGAGAAGATGGCAACTAAGCCAAAGGCACTGCCGAGAACCAGCTGACGGTACTGGAACTCAGATGGGTAGCAGAAGGTACCCATGAAAAAAAAAGTTGCAAGGCCGCGAGCTGGCCGCAGTTACCGAAACCCACAGTCCTACATGGGGTGCTTGTCTTATTGGCACTATGGAAACAGCCTTCATTGCCAGATCCCACAGCCCACATAGGAGTCACCTAAACTGCAGGCACCATAGCGTCGGCTAACCCGACCGCAACATGACAGGACAATGTATTGGAGGCAAAGTGACGTTGATACTACCCGGAAACAGCTGGCGTGCTGGAATCAGGCTGGGCAGGAGGGAGTACCCATGCCAAAGACACTGCCGGGAAACAGCTGACGGTACTGGAACCCGGATGGGTAGCAGAAGGTACAAGAGCCAATGGAACTACCGAGGACCAGCTGACGGTACTGGAACCCGGATGGGTAGAAGAAGGTACAAGAGCCAATGGAACTACCGAGGACCAGCTGACGGTACTGGAACTCAGTTACTAAGCAGGAGGTACCTGTGCCAGAAAGCACTACTAAGGACCAGCAGACGTTGGTGGAACTTGGATACCGAGAAGAAAGCACCTAAGCCAAAGGCACTGCCGAGAGCCAGCTGACGGTACTGGAACTCGGATGGGTAGCAGAAGGTACCTATGAAAAAAAAAGTTGCAAGGCCGCGATCCGGCCACAGTTACCAAAACCCACAGTCCTACAGGGGGTGCTTGTCCTATTGGCACTATGGAAACAGCCTTCATTGCCAGATCCCGCAGCCCACATAGGAGTCACCTAAACTGCAGGCACCATAGAGTCTGCTAACCCGACCACAACACGACAGGACAACGTATTGGAGGCAAAGTGACGTTGACACTACCTGGAAACAGCTGGCGTGCTGGAACCAGGCTGGGCAGGAGGGAGTACCCATGCCAAAGACACTGCCGGGAAACAGCTGACGGTACTGGAACCCGGATGGGTAGCAGAAGGTACAAGAGCCAATGGAACTACCGAGGACCAGCTGACGGTACTGGAACTTGGTTACTAAGCAGGAGGTACCTGTGCCAGAAAGCACTACCAAGGACCAGCAGACATTGGTGGAACTTGGATACCGAGAAGGAGGCACCTAAGCCAAAGGCACTGCCGAGAACCAGCTGACGGTACTGGAACTCATTGGGCAGCAGAAGGTACCCATGAAAAAAAAAGTTGCAAGGCCGCGAACCGGCCGCAGTTACCAAAACCTACAGTCCTACAGGGGGTGCTTGTCCTATTGGCACTATGGAAACAGCCTTCATTGCCAGATCCCGCAGCCCACATAGGAGTCACCTAAACTGCAGGCACCATAGAGTCGGCTAACCCGACCACAACACGACAGGACAACGTATTGGAGGCAAAGTGACGTTGACACTACCCGGAAACAGCTGGCGTGCTGGAACCAGGCTGGGCAGGAGGGAGTACCCGTGCCAAAGACACTGTCGGGAAACAGCTGACGGTACTGGAACCCGGAGGGGTAGCAGAAGGTACAAGAGCCAATGGAACTACCGAGGACCAGCTGACGGTACTGGAACCCGGTTACTAAGCAGGAGGTACCTGTGCCAGAAAGCACTACCAAGGACCAGCAGACGTTGGTGGAACTTGGATACCGAGAAGGAGGCACCTAAGCCAAAGGCACTGCCGAGGATCAGCTGACGTTACTGAACCCCAATAACACTGGACCAAGTGTTAACTGTGCAGACGGCACTTCTGAGCAGCAACTGGCGGTGTTGGAGCTCAGGGTACATACTGAAAACAGAGGAGGCAGAGGCCTAATTGGAGCAACTTTAAAATCTGTAGTAGTGTGAATGTGGACAGAGCAGGATAAATTGCCTTACACACAGCAGGGGATCAGCTGACGTTACTGAACCCCAATAACACTAAACCAAGTGTTAACTGTGCAGATAGCACTTCTGAGCAGCAACTGGCGGTGTTGGAGCTCAGGGTAAATACTGAAAAAAGAGTGGAGCCAGAGGTGTAATTGGAGCAAGTTTTAAATCTGTAGTACAGTGGATGTGGACAGAGCAGGAGAATTTGCCGGACACACAGCTGGGGATCAGCTGACGTTACTGAACCCCAATAACACGGCAGCAAGTGTTGACTGTGCAGACGGCACTTCTGAGCAGCAACTGGCGGTGTTGGAGCTCAGGGATAATACTGAAAACAGAGAGGAGCCAGAGGTGTAATTGGAGCAAGTTTTAAATTAGTAGCAGAGTGGATGTGGACAGAGCAGGAGAATTTGCCGGACACACAGCAGGGGATCAGCTGACGTTACTGAACCCCAATAACACGGCAGCAAGTGTTGACTGTGCAGACGGCACTTCTGAGCAGCAACTAGTGGTGTTGGAGCCCAAGGTAAATACTGAAAACAGAGGAGCCAGAGGTCTAATTGGAGCAACTGTAAAATCTGTAGTAGTGAGAATGTGGACAGAGCAGGAGAATTTGCCGGATAAACAGCTTGGGATCAGCTGACGTTACTGAACCCCAATAACACGGCAGCAAGTGTTGACTGTGCAGACGGCACTTCTGAGCAGCAACTGGCAGTGTTGGAGCTCAGGGATAATACTGAAAACAGAGAGGAGCCAGAGGTGCAATTAGAGCAAGTTTTAAATCTGTAGTAGTAGTGAGAATGTGGACAGAGCAGGAGAATTTGCCGGACACACAGCAGGGGATCAGCTGACGTTACTGAGCCCCAATAACACGGCACCAAGTGTTGACTGTGCTGACGGCACTTCTGAGCAGCAACTGGCGGTGTTGGAGCTCAGCGATAATACTGAAAACAGAGAGGAGCCAGAGGTGTAATTGGAGCAAGTTTTAAATTAGTAGCAGAGTGGATGTGGACAGAGCAGGAGAATTTGCCGGACACACAGCAGGGGATCAGCTGACGTTACTGAACCCCAATAACACGGCAGCAAGTGTTGACTGTGCAGACGGCACTTCTGAGCAGCAACTAGTGGTGTTTGAGCCCAGGGTAAATACTGAAAACAGAGGAGCCAGAGGTCTAATTGGAGCAACTTTAAAATCTGTAGTAGTGAGAATGTGGACAGAGCAGGAGAATTTGCCGGACACACAGCTGGGGATCAGCTGACGTTACTGAACCCTAATAACACGGCAGCAAGTTTTGACTGTGCAGACGGCACTTATGAGCAGCAACTGCCGGTGTTGGAGCTCAGGGATAATACTGAAAACAGAGAGGAGCCAGAGGTGTAATTGGAGCAAGTTTTAAATCTGTAGTAGTGAGAATGTGGACAGAGCAGGAGAATTTGCCGGACACACAGCAGGGGATCAGCTGACGTTACTGAGCCTCAATAACACGGCACCAAGTGTTGACTGTGCAGACGGCACTTCTGAGCAGCAACTGGCGGTGTTGGAGCTCAGGGATAATACTGAAAACAGAGAGGAGCCAGAGGTGTAATTGGAGCAAGTTTTAAATTAGTAGCAGAGTGGATGTGGACAGAGCAGGAGAATTTGCCAGACACACAGCAGGGGATCAGCTGACGTTACTGAACCCCAATAACACGGCAGCAAGTGTTGACTGTGCAGACGGCACTTCTGAGCAGCAACTAGTGGTGTTGGAGCCCAGGGTAAATACTGACAACAGAGGAGCCAGAGGTCTAATTGGCGCAACTTTAAAATCTGTAGTAGTGAGAATGTGGACAGAGCAGGAGAATTTGCCGGACACACAGCAGGGGAACAGCTGACGTTACTGAACCCCAATAACATGGCAGCAAGTGTTGACTGTGCAGACGGCACTTATGAGCAGCAACTGGCAGTGTTGGAGCTCAGGGATAATACTGAAAACAGAGAGGAGCCAGAGGTGTAATTGGAGCAAGTTTTAAATCTGTAGTAGTGAGAATGTGGACAGAGCAGGAGAATTTGCCAGACACACAGTAGGGGATCAGCTGACGTTACTGAGCCCCAATAACACGGCACCAAGTGTTGACTGTGCAGATGGCACTTCTGAGCGGCAACTGACGGTGTTGGAACTCAGGGATAATATTGAAAACAGAGGAGCCAGATTCCTAATTGGAGCAACTTTAAAATCTGTAGTAGTGTGAATGTGGACATAGCAGGAGAAATTGACGTACACACAGCTGGGGAACAGCTGACGTTTCTGAACCCCAATAACACGGCAGCAAGTGTTGACTGTGCAGATGGCACTTCTGAGCAGCAACTATCGGTGTTGGAGCCCAGGGTAAATACTGAAAACAGAGGAGCCAGAGGTCTAATTGGAGCAATTTTAAAATCTGTAGTAGTGAGAATGTGGACAGAGCAGGAGAATTTGCCGGACACACAGCTGGGGATCAGCTGACGTTACTGAACCCTAATAACACGGCAGCAAGTTTTGACTGTGCAGACGGCACTTATGAGCAGCAACTGCCGGTGTTGGAGCTCAGGGATAATACTGAAAACAGAGAGGAGCCAGAGGTGTAATTGGAGCAAGTTTTAAATCTGTAGTAGTGAGAATGTGGACAGAGCAGGAGAATTTGCCGGACACACAGCAGGGGATCAGCTGACGTTACTGAGCCTCAATAACACGGCACCAAGTGTTGACTGTGCAGACGGCACTTCTGAGCAGCAACTGGCGGTGTTGGAGCTCAGGGATAATACTGAAAACAGAGAGGAGCCAGAGGTGTAATTGGAGCAAGTTTTAAATTAGTAGCAGAGTGGATGTGGACAGAGCAGGAGAATTTGCCAGACACACAGCAGGGGATCAGCTGACGTTACTGAACCCCAATAACACGGCAGCAAGTGTTGACTGTGCAGACGGCACTTCTGAGCAGCAACTAGTGGTGTTGGAGCCCAGGGTAAATACTGACAACAGAGGAGCCAGAGGTCTAATTGGCGCAACTTTAAATTCTGTAGTAGTGAGAATGTGGACAGAGCAGGAGAATTTGCCGGACACACAGCAGGGGAACAGCTGACGTTACTGAACCCCAATAACATGGCAGCAAGTGTTGACTGTGCAGACGGCACTTATGAGCAGCAACTGGCAGTGTTGGAGCTCAGGGATAATACTGAAAACAGAGAGGAGCCAGAGGTGTAATTGGAGCAAGTTTTAAATCTGTAGTAGTGAGAATGTGGACAGAGCAGGAGAATTTGCCAGACACACAGTAGGGGATCAGCTGACGTTACTGAGCCCCAATAACACGGCACCATGTGTTGACTGTGCAGATGGCACTTCTGAGTGGCAACTGACGGTGTTGGAACTCAGGGATAATATTGAAAACAGAGGAGCCAGATTCCTAATTGGAGCAACTTTAAAATCTGTAGTAGTGTGAATGTGGACATAGCAGGAGAATTTGCCGGACACACAGCTGGGGATCAGCTGACGTTACTGAACCCCAATAACACGGCAGCAAGTGTTGACTGTGCAGACGGCACTTCTGAGCAGCAACTGGCGGTGTTGGAGCTCAGGGATTACAGTTCAGGTGGTAGAAACATGAACACAATAGGAGACCTGGATACTATTGCCAATCAATTATTTATTCTGGAAGAGGACTGGCAAATTCATGCAAGATCCAGGTCTTGTTCATTTTCAGAAAAGTAAGCCGGACAACGTTATCGGAGGATAGGCGCATGCGACGGTCTGTTAGTACCCCACCTGCGTTCCGATAATACACTAGCAGCAGGGCAAGCCAGCACCTCCAATGCATACTGGCTAAGCTCTGGCCATGTATCCAGCTTAGAGACCAAAAACTTGAAGAGGGAAGTGCCGTCTGGGAGTACACTGAGAGGGCAAGACATGTAGTCTGTCACTGTCTGACGGAAACGTTGCCTCCTGCTGACTAGAGCCGTCTGTGATGGTGTAGACATTTGTGGCGGCGGGGACACAAAAACTTTGCCACATTTGGGCCATACTGGTCTTGCCTTGTGCTGAGGCGCTGCTTCTGCTCCCTCTTTGTGCAGAGCTTCCTCCACTGCCTCGACGCACTGAGCTGCTTTGTAAAGCACTAGCAGCACTGCTCTCGGTTGGAATGGAGAACATGATGGAATGCACCAGTGCGTCTTGGTATTCCCGCATTTTACGCTCCCGATTCAACGGTGTTATGAGGCTTTGTAAGTTGTCCCGGTAGCGAGGACCTAGGAGGGTGGACACCCAATAATCAGCCGTGTTGAGAATGTGGGCGATGCGGCGGTCGTTTCTCAGGCACTGCAGCATGAAATCAACCATGTGCTGCAGACTGCCAACTGGCCAAGAAATGCCGTCCTCTGCTTGAGGCGTGATCTCTGCCTGCTCAGCATCACCCCACCCTCACTCTAGATACTGACTACTAGAGCATTGTGTACCTCCCTCCTCTGGACAGATGTCTTCCACCTCCATTGACTCCTCCTCATCCTCCTCACAAAGTGTCCCCTGCCTAGGCCTTTATGAGGAACCACGTTGCGCAGACTGTACAGAAGCAGATGGCATTTGTGACTCCTCATCCTCTACCTCTTCCAAAACCTCCTCCCTTAGTGCTTGCAGTGATTTTTCAAGCAGGCAGATAAGGGGGATAGTCATGCTGACTAGTGCATCATCTGCACTCGCCATCCGCGTGGAATAATCAAAGGCACCAAAACGTGGCGAATGTCCTTCATAGAGGCCCACTCAGTGGTGGTGAAGTGTGAACGGCGCGCACTGCGACTTGTTTGCACCTGCTGCAGCTGGTACTCCACTACTGCTGCCTGCTGCTCACACAACCTCTCCAACATATGTAACGTTGAATTCCACCTGGTGGGTAGGTCACATATGATACGATGTTCCGGAAGAAGTAATCGGTGCTGCAGAGCTGCAATGCGCGATCTTGCGTTGCTGGAACGCCGCAAGTGAGCGCACTCTATGCGGACCTTGTGCAGCAGTGCATCAAGATCTGGATAGTCCCTCAAAAAACTCTGCATGACCAAGTTGAGCACATGTGCCAGACATGGGATGTGAGTGAGGTTGCCTAGGCCCAGAGCTGCCACCAGATTTCGGCCATTGTCACACACTACCATGCCTGGCTGGAGATTCGCTGGCACAAACCACACGTCGCTCTGCTGCTTGATGGCATTCCAGAGCTCCTGCGCTGTGTGGCTTCGATTCTCCAAAGAAATTAATTTTAATACGGCCTGTTGAAGTTTGGCCACGGCTGTGCTCATATCGGTCATCATAACAGGTAACCGTTCACGGGTCGATGTGGAGTTAGACCGTGACGGCTCCTGCAGCGCTGATTCAGAGGAACTGGAGTATGAGGAGGAGTCAATGTGTACAGACTGGATTCCTGCAATTCTTGGAGTTGGCAGAACACGTACAGCGCCACTCTCAAGATCTGTACCTGGCTCCACAACATTTACCCAATGGGCAGTGAGGGAAAGGTATCGTCCCTGTCCATGCTTACTGGTCCACGCATCGGTGGTCAGGTGGACCTTGCTACTGACGGCGTTTTGTAGCGCATGTTTAATTTTTCCCTCCACATGCTGTTGCAGGGCAGGGACGGCTTGCCTGCTGAAATAAAAGCGGCTGGGCACGTTGTATTGTGGGACTGCCAATGCCATAAAGTTACGGAAGGTGTCAGTCTCCACCAGCCTGAATGTATGCATTTCAAGGGCCAGTAGTTTTGCAATGCCAGCATTCAGAGCCTGTGCTCGGGGGTGGTTTGCCGAGTATGGGTGCCTTTTCTCCCATGCCTGTGCTAACGATGGCTGAAGACTGGCCTGGGAGTGTGAGGATGACAGGGAACATGGTTCTGTGGGTGGAATTATACTGTGTCTCTGTACAACAGTGCCAGAGGTTCTTCCATGGCGATCCTGTGAGGAAGCCAAACCAGCTGTGTGTGAGCTGGAGGAAGAGGCTACAACACGAGCTGAAGAGGTGGTAGGTGGCGCTGTAGGTTGGCCTAGGTCTTCAGTGTGTTTTTGTAACTCCACCACGTGCTTGGTCCGCACATGTTTCCACATATTTGTGGTATTGAGGTTGCTGACACTTTTCCCTCTTTTCACCTTCTGATTACACAGCTTGCATTTGACAAAGCAAATGTCATCTGCAACTGTGTCAAAAAAGGACCAGGCACTGCAAGTCGCCCACTTTGGATTTTGGAAGAGCCATGCTCCTAATGGGTGCCGAAGTGGAGGCTACAGGCAACCAAGTCTGCCCCCTCCCTCTCCCTCCTTTTTGGGCCGTTCGGGGAATCTCTTCCTCAGAGCTGCTCCCACCACGTTCCTGTCCCTCACGCCATGATGGGTCAAGGACCTCATCATCTACACCACCCTCTTCAAACAACTGCTTCTCCTGGGTAGTCTCGACAGCACAGTACGCACCAGAAAGTGGCACCTGAGTCTCATCATCAGATGCGTACTGAGGTGTGCTGCTGACCATAGGCACTGGCCCACCCGCCTCTTCAGATTCAGAGAGACAAAACGGTTGCGCATCACTGCATACTACCTCTTCTTCAAATTCTCGAATTCTGCTTGGCTGGCCCCCTCTTTCCAAGCCAAGAGATTCATAGAACAGAACTAGAGATGGCTCCTGTCCAGGGCTCTCTGACTGTCTGGGCAATTTGGCAGGTGGTGAAGAGACAGATGGGTGCTCTTCAGTGCTCAGGACCTGAGAGGATCTGGAACTAATTGAAGTCGATGCGTTAGCTGCCATGCATCCGACAACGGCTTCAATTTGGTCCTCCCGCAGCAGTGGGGTACGGCTAGCTCCTACAAAGCTGCGCATAAAGGACTGTTCCCTGGTAAAACTGGGGGATGCTGAGTCACTGGTGCCCGCAGCAGGCACAGAATCCCCACGTCCTCTCCCTGCAGGCACAGAATCCTCACGTCCTCTCCATGCAGAAACTCCACGCCCACGACCACGACCACATGCCTTACTCCCTGCCTTCTTCATCTTGGTAGACTGATAAAGATAGGCAGAAAAGTACTAATGGCTTAGTGTGCTTATTCCTGAACAGCTGCTAACAGGTATAAGAAACACTAATTTTATAAAGTGTGGACTAGACTTTAATATGAGCTAATGTGGCCTACACAACTGTAAAGTGGAGTGTTTGGTCAACTTTATTTAGGTTTTTTTGTCACAAAAAGACACTGGTTGTGCCCAAAGATGTTTTACCGATAGTATCACAAACTTTTTGTAGCTATTACAATGCAGGAAAGTAACCTACAATGCAATAGATGAGGCTACAAAAAATAGGCTAATACTAATCTGGCTTGGGCTGCAGGGCACAAGGCTGCAGAAAGGCTCCTCTATCTACTCCTATATAGTGTGTTTGGAACCAATGTAGCTGGATACGAATGGAACCACCACACTAATAGGAGAAATCAGGAAAAATGATCAATTAGCAAAAAAGGACAATGTATGAGGCAGTGACGCACGCTGAGCGTACTACAACCAGACGTGGCTGAAGCACACACTACAGCGTGAGCTGCACTCACACACAGAGACCTTGCAGACAGCCGTGAACAGTGCAGATGCAGAGTAGTGTTGAGCCACCCCCGTAGTGTTCGAGTTCGGTTTGGTTCGTCGAACACCCGTATGTTCACCGAACTGTTCGTCGAACTGTTCGTCGAACACCTTCGAACACCGTTAAAACCAATGGCAGGCAAACAAAAACACATTGAAACACATAGAAAACACATAGAAAACACTTCAAAGGTGTCCAAAAGCTGAAAAACTGCTCAGAAGACACAACTAACACATGGAAAAGTGACAAGTACATATAGTCATGCAAAAAGAAAAGAGGTGGAGGAGTAAAAGGAGGGGAAGACACAGATATAGGCATGTCATGCCCTTCTAAAATCAAGAAAGGCTGGAGTAAAAATCTAAAATCAGCCTACCAACACCCAGACGTCGTGACAAGAAAATTAAAAAAAGAAATATCTTTAGGTAGAATGGCGGTTCCATTCAGAACACTTTCCTTACAAGACGTAGTGGTATCCCCGTTGTGAGTTGTGCCAAAAACGGAACCCAATACATTCGGACTAATCCACCATTTGTCATATCCAAGGGGCAGGTCCGTAAATGACGCGGAACCAAGTACAGTAGTATATATTGTACATCCTTTGACAAGGCAATCAGGCAGATCAAGAAATTAGGAACGGTCACCCTAATGGCCAAAACAGACATTGATGTGGCTTTCCGGTTACTTACTACTTGTGCCTCCGAATAGTGTCCACCTATTGGGCTGCTTCTGGGAAGGAGCATACTATATAGATCGCTGTTTGCCCATGGGGTGGTCTAGATCCTGGTCACTATTTGAGGCATTTAGTTGCTTCCTCGAATGGATTGTAATGGACATTTCTAAGGGGGCACATATTATCCATTACCTCGACAACTTCTTATGCCTGGGCCCAAAAGATTCGCCACAGTGTGAATACACTCGGTAGTCCACCTGTGAGAAGGAGCGAGCTGGAGGGAGAGCGGATACCACAGAGCAGAGGGGTTAGATGGAGAACGGAAGAAGGAAAGAGGGCGAGGGAGGTAAGGGAGTACAGTGGAAGGCCGACCTGAGCTCCCCCACGTTCCTGCTGGGCGGAGAACAGCCCTGGGAAGAAAAGCCGCTTGTGCATCCCTTTGAGGTTATGGGCGCGAGCGGGCAGAGGGACTACGCTGGAGTGCGAAGCCAACACGGCCAGTCCGTTCCTGCCCGTGCGACCTCCGTGTCGCCGGGTCTGTGCCAGAACCGCGGTGGACCCTGATGGCCAACCCCCCCTTTCCCAATACTGGTGCCTGTCCGCTGGTGGGTCGAGCCCCCCCCGCGGTGGGGGGGAGTAACTTCTGCAGAAGAAAGACCATCTTCCAGCCAAACTAAGATGTCTACTTCTTTTCGTGGACAATGTGATTACGATCCCTATCTTACGGACACGGCCATCGCTACAAATTCCAGATGAGGCACAAAAACAGCAGGTGCTTCAACGGATATCAAGTGCTTCTTCAAGTGGGCTCTCCTCCACCTCAACTTCAACATCACAAATACTCCAGTCCTCAGAGGTGTCACCCCAATTGCACTTGCTTCCTCACAGCTCCCAAGTCTCCAGCTGCCCGTCTGAGTAAGGGGTAACACAGATGGTTGAGTCTGCACAGCTGTTTACTCATACTATAGCCTGGGAAATGGAGGTCTGCTCCAGAGCTTCTGTTAATCCAGATGAGAAAATGATCTGCACTGATGCCCAGAATCTTTATGAGTCGGATCCAGGACCAGATGAAGAAGGTTCTGAGAATAATGTAGACCCTCATTCCCAAACTGTAACTCCTGTTGGTGGAGACAATGATGAAGACGATGATGAGACTCAAATACCTGATTGGAGCGACAACTTGACTTTTCAGTCAGGGCAGGAAGAGGTTGGCTCTGAGGACGACGGGTGTGAGAACACATAGGGTGATGATGACGAGGTTGGAGATCCCACTTACTGTCAACCCACAGTCAGCCAGTCGATGAGGTCAGCAGAGGAGGTGGAGGAGGATGTGACTAGCCCAGGGGATGGGGATGACTCGGTACCCGGGCCTTTGCCTGGCCTTGGGGATGTCGCGGTGGTCGGCTCCCGGGCCCGTACCCTGGGGTCACTCTTTAAAAGGGTGGATAATTGTTAATTTTATAAGAGTTCGTGACGCCACCTGTGGTATCTGGTGAGAAGCACCAGCGCTGCAGCAGTCCACTGAGGCCGGTGATAAGGCAGCTCAATGGTATAGCTCCCCACAGGTGGAGCTAGGCCTCAGAAAAGCGTATGCAGGGGGAATGCAGGACAGGCGAGACCCAGCTGGGTCAGAGCAAGAACGGGAATGGACACGGTAGTCACTTCAGTACCTTTTACTGGTGGAAATTCAGGCACATCCCGGAGCACTGTAGGGTGAAGAGTGCATATCAGGATCCTCCCCAATGAGCGGGTGTAGGGCCTCCTGTTTCTTACCTCTGCGTAGTAAGTTTCTGACCTGCCTGGAGCTAGGCCTAACTTTGTCTCTGTCCTGCGCTGGCTGACCTTGCGGTAGGGCCTTGTCTTGGAGTTCACGCTCACAGTATGCGGGGCCTAAGCATCTCCTGGCTCTGTTACGTATCAGCACCTTAGCGATCCTTGGACTTGTAGTTCTCCAGGGATTCCGGTTATGCTTTACTGGGTCATAGAGATCCCGGTAAGCTCGGATCTGGTGTTCGGTAAATGCTTCGGAGTGAGCTGGTTAAGCTCCTCTGCCCCCTATGTACTAACTCTCCACTCGCCTTCGGCCTACTCGGGCCCTCACTAGGCTATACACACTAACGGCAGCTTGCCGCGCTTCACCGATCTTATGGCGCCGGCACACCTTAAGCTCTAACTGGGCTCCCTGAATCTAGCAAGCAGGAGCCTCGTGCTCCACTGCTGAACTATTAACTGAGTTCTCTAGACTAGACTGAGCTCCACTGCAGACTGACCTTTCTTAGGCTTCTCTACTGCAGGAACTCTTCAGAGGAACTGAACTGCCTAGCTCCACCTTCCCTATTTATATCCCTAACAGGCTCCCTCTGCTGGTCTGAGTTGGAAGGTGGAGATGTGTGAATGTTTATGGGGGCCTCTTGTGGAGGATTCCATCAATGCACTCTTCTAGGATCTGTGATACCAAGCGCAGCTGGGCGTCACAGATGCTATTGACGATGAAGTTAGGTTGCGCCTTCCTGGACAGAGATGGAGTACTGGAAGCACGTCAACAACTGCATCCTCAACCACAACTCTGCCTCTGACCACAAGTCGTAGTGGCTCTTCAGGTCGCATGGGCTCTAAGCCTTGCATAGCCTGGGCATTTTTTCAGATCGATAAGGATGACCCAACTCGTGTTATCTGTAATATTTGTCACCAAAAGCTAAGTAGAGGCCAAAAAATACATAGTTTGAGTACTTCATGCATGAACCGTCTCATGGATATGAAGCATAAGTTGCAGTGGGAAGCTCACTGTGCTACAATGCGGCCTAGCGGGCCGGGCCAACCACCGTCTGCCCGATCTTGTGCATCCGCGGCCTCTTCATCCTCTGTGACTGGGGGGACAGTAGTCACACATGTTTTTGGACACAGACCTGCCACCTCTTTACCCGCAACAGCCAGTGTGATTGGCAGGTCATCATTTCATTTGGAAGTGGAAACACCAGCTGGTGTTGAGCGCTCTCCGACATCGAGAGCACCACCTTTGGATCAAGGCAACCTAACTTTTCCGCCTGCATCTTCCTCACAGACTGGCAGTTTGCCGGGGACACCCTACTCAACCCCGTCTAAGCACAACAGCCAGCCCTCGGTCCCTCAGATGTGGACAAGTAAAAGACCATTTCCTCCTAGCCATGACAAAGCTAAAAGGTTGAATTTCACCATCTGCAAGCTGTTGGCTACAGAAATACTGCCTTTCCGCCTGGTGGACACAGAGGATTTTCGAGACCTTATGTCCGTCGCAGTGCCCCAGTACCAGATGCCCAGTCGGCACTACTTCTCAAAGAAAGGTGTGCCTGCGCTACACCAGCATGACGCACACAACATCACCGCTTCTTTGAGAAACTCTGTGTGTGACAGGGTGCATTTCACCACAGACACTTGGACGAGTAGGCATGGACAGGGGCGTTACATGTCGCTGACTGGGCACTGGGTAACTATGGTGACAGCAGGACAAGGGGCTGCTGTCCAAGTCTTGCCGTCGCCACGAGTTGTACGTCAATCCTCTTTATCTAGAAGTTCCTCCACTTCTTATGCCTCCTCAACCTCCTCTCGGTCCTCCACCTGCACCCAAAGCCTGTCTGGTAATTCCACCCGCTTTCTAACTGCGCAGAAGGAATCCTGCACACCTCCTTACTATGCTGGCAGCAGGGCTCAATGGCATCAGGCGGTGTTTACTTTGAAATGTCTGGGAAATGTGGTTCACACAGCTAAGGAGTTGTGGTCAGCTCTGGAGGCCCAGTTTCATGAATGGTTGTCTCCACTGGACCTGAAACCAGGGAAGGCCATGTGCGACAATGCTGCAAACCTGGGTGTGGCCCTTCACCGGGGCAATGTCACACACGTGCCTTGTATGGCTCACGTGTTGAACCTGGTTCTCCAGCAATTTTTAGCCCACTATCCCGGACTAGATGGCCTTCTGCAGAGGGCACGGTCGCTGTGTGCTCACTTCCGCCGTTCGCATCCCGCAGCTCAACGACTTACATCTCTACAGAAGTCGTTGGGCCTGTCAGTTCACCGGCTGAAATGCGATGTGCCAACACGGTGGAATTCAACTCTGCACATGTTGCAGCGACTGTGGCAGCACCGACGAGCCCTGGTGCAATACGTTCTGACGTATAGCCTGGGCCAACGAGATCCAGAGGTGGGGCAAATCACACTGCAGGAGTGGTCTCAGATCAGTGACCTATGAAGTTGATGCGCCCCCTGGGTCGTGGGGTACCCAGAGCCGGGCCGGTAGACGGTGGGGGTTGTAGTCACTGTGGCAGTGACCTGGTCCGTGACCCAGGGCGGTCAATCCAAGGGTAATTTGTATATATGGGTTTTATAATGTCTGACTACGCCACCTGTGGAGTGCGGCCAAAGGGGCTGCCGCTGCGGAACAGTCCTCTGAAGCTGGTGGTTTTGCAGAAATGGTATTATTACTCCCCACAGGAAGAGTGTAGCTTCAGGGCAGTGTGCGTGGATGATGGTGGTTGTAGTGCAGGGAGTCAGTAATGAACACAGAGTCCGTGTGATGCAGTCCCAAGAGCTTTACTCACAGTTGTTGCAGTCCATATTACAGGTACCAGAGCAATCTCCCCTGTCGTGCGTACTCAGTGAGGGGCTCAGTCCACCCCCAGATAGCTCCGGAGTACTTAGCAGGACCCCCTTCTGTGTGTCCTTTCTCTGGCCATCTCCCTGCACCTCACACCCAGAGACACTTCTATCCGGTATCCTCGGGCCTTGGCGGGCGACGTGTGTTCCGTCCCCTGGGTCCTATGTGGCTACCTTCTTAGTGAGACTGGTGTGGACTTTGGCCTGCAGTACATGAAATGCTGCAGCCTCCGGTTTCTAGTTGAGCCTTGCTGTTTCTCCGCTAGCTGAGGGGCCGGTTCCCCTTATCTGGCCTGACCCCTCTACCTCCTGGTAGCAGCGGGCGTACGAGTGGCCTTCTGCACGGCCCATACCCCTAGTGTCCCTTTGGTTCCTGGAACCTTCCTGCTCCCACTCCTCTCTTCTCTCCTTCAGTCCTGGGCCTCCCAGGCTAGGCCCCCCTCCGGAGCAGAGCTCATGCAGAGCCTCTGCTCCTGTCACTTCTCCTCCTCTGACTGGCTTGCTCTTTCTAAGATGGCTTCCTATTTATACTCTCCCTGTCATGTGCTCCCCTAAACTGCTTTCTCCACCCACACCCACTACATAGGACCCTCCCGCCAGCTAGGGACCTGGGACTGTGCTCTCCCTTAGGAGCAATCTCGCCCTACTCCCACTGTGGGTATGTGTTGGATGCAGGTGTTAGGGTCCCGAGCCATACTCCTTCCTTACCTGAGGGTGAGATACCACACCTCTGGGTGAGATGCAGTACCTCTGTGGCGACTGAACCCTCAGGGGCGCTACACACCCTTATGCACAGTTTTGAAATGGCGACGAAGATGTTTAGTGCTGACGATGCTATTATCAGCATGACTATTCCGGTGATTTACATGCTGGAGCACACGTTAAACAGAATTCAGAGTCTGGTGGTGGGACAAGAGGAGATGGAGGAAGTAGAGGAGGAGTCGTATGCGGAAGGGATAACATCTCCAAGGTCCAGACGGTCGGCAGCACCAAGGCGGCAGGCATGGAAGGGTGGGGGAGAGGGATTAACCAGGGCGCATGGTAGCAGCCAAACTGTTGAGGAAGGTGCAGGAGCTGAGGAAAAAGTGGAGGACGAACTGGCGATGGGCATGTAAGACTCATCGTGTGAGGTTGGGGGGAGAGGGCAGAGGAAGGAAGCATGATTCTTACCTTGCTACCAACACAACAAGGACTTGGTCCTCCTGGATGCGCAAGACACATGAGTGCCTTCTTGCTGCACTACCTGCAACATAACCATTGGATTGTCAGAATTCGAAGTAATCCCGACTACTGGGTTGTCACACTCTTAGATCCCCGGTACAAAAGTAAATTTGCCGAAATAATTCCTGCCATAGAAAGGGATTCACGCATGCAGGAGTATCAGCAGAGGCTGTTGCAGAATCTTACATGTGCTTTTCCACAAAACACCAGTGGTGCACGTAGTGAATCTCACAGTTCTAACTTGCAAACCGTGGGACTGTCGAGTCTTCATCACTCAAACCGTAACAGTAACACAGTATCTGCTGGTAACAGCAATTTTGTGGAATTGTTTCACCACTTTTTTAGACCATCCTTTGCAAGGCCACAGGAGACTAGAAGTCTGACACATAGTCAACGCCTAGAGAGGATGGTACAGTAGTATCTCCAAGTGAACATCGAAGCCATGACTGTGTCACTGGACCCTTGCTCATTTTGGGATTCCAATCTGGAAAAATGTCCAGAGCTCGCCACTCACGCCTTGGAGATCTTGTCATGCCCTGCAGCCAGCGTTCTCTCTGAACGTGTGTTCAGCGCTGCTGGTGGTGTGCTGACAGATAAGCGCACGCGGCTGTCCACTGAGAATGTAGACAGACTCATGTTCATAAATATGAACAAATCATGGATCCGCAAGGACTTTTCTACCCCTGTGTCATCCTGGGGAGACTAAAAGCTTGAGGATTTGGTAAAATCACCTCACCAACCGTTTTAAGCAACTCTGGGGCAATTGAAGCCACTTAAGTGGTGTCTGTGCCACAATTTTTGGAAAAAATGGAGACTCTTTTGGAGTCCCCTTGCTGTGTTTTACGTGACGTTGGCATCGTCAATTCCAGGTGGGTTGGGTCGCCCACCCCCCCTTTTAACTGTAAGAAACTACATACACTATGGCTTGGGGTAACAAAGATGGTTGAGTCTGAAGAGCTGTTTACTCAGAGGTCTGCTCCAAAGCTTCAGTGTTTGCTAGTCAGCGTAGAATTTTTAACTGCATCTAGCCTAGGCAATACTTTGGGCGTAGTAGCCCAGCTGCGAAGCAAGCTGCACCGCCTGTGTATCTAATAAGAATTTTTAAATGCATCTAGCCTAGGCTGACTGTGGGGACCCCCAACCAAACCCAGACGCTCAGCCCCCCTACCGCCCCCCTTTCCTTGACAATACAATAATGTAACTCTTACAACTGGATGGGGGAGGATCGGTCACAGCTTTATTAACTCTTTATACTTATTCCATTAGAAAGGCATTTTATTTCTAAAATAATTCAGCTTGTTGCAGCATGCCCTGGGTCTCCACACCGGCAAGTTGGCCAACAAGTGTAACTATCCAACATGTCCTTTCTATTTCCAGGCCATGGAGGATCCTGCGTACTTGTATGCAGGACTCTGACCCCCATCCGTCACTCTTAACGCTTGTTCCACTCCGTCCTGGAGTCCTGACAGGAATATGTCCAGTCCAATATCCATTAAGTGAACACCGTCGGGCTGTATGAGGCCTGCTTTATCTCCTTCCAGTTGTCGGTGTTGTATCACTACACCGCCTCTGTCTCTTCTAAATTTTTCCATCCGAATACTTATTACCCGCCTTGTCCGTTCGATGGCCGTGATGTCTCGCGCACCTTGCCATACCGCTATCGGCACAATCTCTGACCATACTATAGTTAGTTTTGTGAAAAATTTTCTGAAGCGCTCAGTGTCTAGTTTCATTATTGCCATTAGTTATGCGCTCTTGTGATGACCTAGGTCGTTTCACCCGGCCTGTATAACTAAGATGACTGGACCTCTTGCCTCTCTCCCTACCTTGATTACCTCCATTAGTACCTGTGGCCATAGCAGGCCTCTAATACCTCTCCAGTTGAAATATGTGTTATGAAACTCTAATTTCCTCCCGCCTGGGCGGACTTTCGCCCTTTTTTCTGCCCAATATATATACGAGTGGCCTATCACCCACACTGTTGGCTTAGCGTCACCTGTAAAAGAAACAAACCACGTTAGGATAACAAGTCCGGTCTTATGTATCTCGCCAAACACGTGGATCGCCATCTCCCTATCCTCTGAACTTCCGTTTCTGACAGTCCTGCACTTGCTGCTTCCATGGCCGCGCCTATGCAGAATGAGTGTGTCCCATAATCTTTGGGGTGGTTTCCTGCCGATGTTATTTATTAAATATAGCTTGGAACTGGTATCTTGATAATGGCATTCCATCAATGTGTGATAGGAAGAAATTACTTTGTGATCTGATGGTTATATATGTTTTTACTATTGTTACCCGACTCAGTGTACCGTTTGTGGGTTGTAGAAGTACCCAAGTGCCCCTGCCCGCTGGAACTGTTTTCGATTGGCGTATGCGTAGAAGTATTGCATTATTGGCTATGACTACGTCCTGGTGTAATAAGCCTCCACTGGTGGTAATTTTGGATTGAGGGCCTAATTCGCTTATGCATAGCGCCCTGAAGAAGGCGATCGCAAATGCAGTAGACAGTAGTGTTGCTTCAAATTGTGAGTGTCATGTTAATGGTGTTTGGGATATGATGTGAGAAATCAGTTTTAGTGACACGGGACGGGACGTCTACACTCATGACTTGGCTGACCCCTTTTCCACCCTTTTATGAATTGTCTGATGATGAATCTCTGTCACATCTCCCCAATTCAGTAGTTGGAAGTGAAATGCTACTCCGGTCAGACACCGCTGCGCTGACGCCCCTGATATGCCCCTCATCATTAGCTGGTGGAGAAATTCTATGGTGACTTGTAATCTGGCTTGTTCACATTGGTCAACCCGTCTGCCTGCTACTAGTCGTGTCCACACTTCCCATGCCTTACCGTATTCTTGCCACGTCAACGGGGCAACTGACGCTCTGATTAATGGCATCAACTATTCGCCACTAGATCCCATAGGGAGGGTGAGCAACTGTTGCCCGATGGGTGGGCGTTGGGGAGGAGCTCTGTGAAAATCTGCCAATTGAATTGTGATAAAGCGTTAGCAGCAGCTTTAGACCCCTCAGCATCGTGGCTAGCGCGGACCCATATATTGTGTTTTAGGCATAGGAATGCTAGCCGGGTTAGTAGGCCTAGCACTGGGAGAGACGATGATGCCATCTTATTAATGCAGTGCGCTAGGCTGGTGTTTTTTGTTATGAAGCGTATATTTTTGTTAGCCAGAAGCGCCCCATATTTCTATTGCTACTACTATTGGGAAGAAAAATTATTTCCCGGACTAGATGCAGCTAAAAATTATTATTAATTTCAAAGCTGATGGAGCTTAGTATAGATGGCCTAATACAATGAGTACCACACACTGCTAATATGCCCAAAATTATTTTACAGGCAAGATGCAGCTAAAAATTATTATTAATTTCAAAATTGGTGGAGCTTGGTATAGATGGCCTAATACAATGAGTACCACACACTGCTACTATGCCCAAAACTATTTTCCAGGCAAGATGCAGCTAAAAATTATTAGTAATTTGAAAGCTGGTGGAGCTTAGTATAGATGGCCTAATAGAATGAGTACCACACACTGCTAATATGCCCAAAATTATTTTACAGGCAAGATGCAGCTAAAAATTATTATTAATTTCAAAGCTGGTGGAGCTTGGTATAGATGGCCTAATACAATGAGTACCACACACTGCTACTATGCCCAAAATTATTTTCCAGGCAAGATGCAGCTAAAAATTATTAGTAATTTGAAAGCTGATGGAGCTTAGTATAGATGGCCTAATAGAATGAGTACCACATACTGCTAATATGCCCAAAATTATTTTACGGGCAAGATGCAGCTAAAAATTATTATTAATTTCAAAGCTGGTGGAGCTTGGTATAGATGGCCTAATACAATGAGTACCACACACTACTACTATGCCCAAAATTATTTTCCAGGCAAGATGCAGCTAAAAATTGTTAGTAATTTCAAAACTGGTGGAGCTTGGTATAGATGGCCTAATACAATGAGTACCTCACACTGCTACTAAACCCAAAATTATTTTCCAGGCAAGATGCAGCTAAAAATTATTAGTAATTTGAAATCTGGTGGAGCTTAGTATAGATGGCCTAATAGAATGAGTAACACACACTGCTAATATGCCCAAAATTATTTTCCAGGCAAGATGCAGCTAAAAATTATTAGTAATTTGAAAGCTGGTGGAGCTTAGTATAGATGGCCTAATAGAATGAGTACCACACACTGCTAATATGCCCAAAATTATTTTCCAGGCAAGATGCAGCTAAAAATTATTAGTAATTTCAAAGCTGGTGGAGCTTGGCATAGATGGCCTAATACAATGAGTACCACACACTGCTACTATGCCCAAAATTATTTTCCAGGCAAGATGCAGCTAAAAATTATTAGTAATTTGAAAGCTGGTGGAGCTTAGTATAGATGGCCTAATAGAATGAGTACCACACACTGCTAATATGCCCAAAATTATTTTACAGGTAAGATGCAGCTAAAAATTATTATTAATTTCAAAGCTGGTGGAGCTTGGTATAGATGGCCTAATACAATGAGTACCACACACTACTACTATGCCCAAAATTATTTTCCAGGCAAGATGCAGCTAAAAATTATTATTAATTTCAAAACTGGTGGAGCTTGGTATAGATGGCCTAATACAATGAGTACCACACACTGCTACTAAGCCCAAAATGATTTTCCAGGCAAGATGCAGCTAAAAATTATTAGTAATTTGAAAGCTGGTGGAGCTTAGCATAGATGGCCTAATAGAATGAGTACCACACACTGCTAATATGCCCAAAATTATTTTACAGGAAGATGCAGCTAAAAATTATTAGTAATTTCAATGCTGGTGAAGCTTGGTATAGATGGCCTAATACAATGAGTACCACACACTGCTAATATGCCCAAAATTATTTTCCAGGCAAGATGCAGCTAAAAATAATTATTAATTTCAAAGCTGGTGGAGCTTAGTATAGATGGCCTAATAGAATGAGTACCACACACTGCTACTATGCCCAAAATTATTTTGCGAGCTAGATGCAGATAAAAACTATTTGTAATTTGCAAGCTGGTGGAGCTTAGTATAGATGGCCTAATAGAATGATGCTATGCCCAAAAGGTTTTACTTGGCTAGGTGCAGTAAAAAAAATTGTATTCTATGCACAGGTGGTGTAGCTTGCAACACAGATACGCTACTCCACTGACTAACACACACTGCAAGAGGCCAAAAAGGATTTGCTTAGCTAGATTTAGCCAAATGCTGTGAAAAACACTTGTACAGCACTGGCACAGACCTGCCTGGCAAAAAGTCCTAGGAAATGCTGTAACCTGGTCCTCAAAAGGACTGGAATTACAACTAGTCCCTACTCCCAAGCTGTCTATTTAAGAGCACAGACCTGCCTGCTAAAAGTCGTAGGAAATGCTGTAACCTAGTCCTCAAAAGGACTGCAATCACAACTATTCCCTACTCCCAAGCTATCTGTATATTTCTGAGAAAATTGGCTTGAAATTAACACTGAAAGTATAGCGCACACAGCAACAGCGGTGCCGTCTAACACGCAGCTGCAGCAGTGAAAAAATGGTGGCGACGGGGAAATGGCTGGGTCTTATAAGGACATGTGACATACACAGCCAATGACACATGCCCTTGCTTGTGTGAAAAAAAGCACTTCGCTCCGTGTGTGCGCTGCTGATAGGCTGACAGATTGCACCTCCCCACTGTAAATGCGGGAAAGAGAAAAAAAAATGGAGATCTTCATTATTTATGCCGAGATCCATCCCCTGCCCCCCCCCCCCGCCCCGCTGTACACTCCAACTGCGTATTAACATTGATTATCAGCATTACTGTGAAAAAATCCAGTTATGATTTTGGTGCACGAACAGTTATCGAACATAACCTCGAACAGCCGGATTTTTTTCAAATCATTCGTGTTCACCGAACGGCTCGAACACCGCTCAAAACAGCTCGAATTTGAGATTGGCGAACAGTTCGAGTCGAACACCGTTCATCTCTAATGCAGAGCACTGTGCACTAGCACTGCAAGACAAAATAAAACTTCTCTATCTAATCCTATATAGTGTGTTTGGAACCAATGTAGCTGGATACGGATGGAACCACCACACTAATAGGAGAAATCAGGAAAAATGATCAATTAGCAAAAAAGGACAATGTATGAGGCCTTGATGCACGCTGAGCGCACTACAACCAGACTTGGCTGAAGCACACACTACACTACACTCACACACAGAGACCTTGCAGACAGCGGTGAACAGCACAGAGAACTGTGCACTAGCGCTGCAAGGCACAGCGATTTATAAAGTAGCTTGGGTAAAGCAGAATAGAGCAAATAGGTAGCTAAAACTGTCCCTCAGAACAACAGCGTCCTATCCCTAACTGAATTCACAGCAGAGTGAGATCAAAATGGCGGCGGCGGCTTTTATAGTGCATCATGACATCATTTCAGCAGCCAATTACAGCCATTCCATTAGTTAACATGCCTACATGCCTAACAGGATGTGCCCACACTTCTTAGGATCCTTTGGCTGAATAAAATGAAACTGGCTCATTGCATTATGGGAACTTCCGATTCCGGTATCCGATATCCTAAAAGTATCGGAACTAAGTATCGGAATTCCGATACCGCGAATATCGGCCGATACCCGATATTTCAGTATCGGAATGCTCAACATTAGTTATCATTCATGTTTTCTGAAACAAGGCAAAGAAAGCAAAAATACGCATGTGTGTGTATATATACACACGTGGCCAAGAAAGCAAAAATTCTGCCGTGGTATGTAAACTTTTGAGCACAACTGTAATATATATATATATATATATATATATATATACAGTCCATTGTGAAAGTATTTGGCCCCCTTGAATTTTTCTACCTTTTGCCACATTTCTGGCTTCAAACATAAAGATATAAAATTCAAATTTTTTTGGGAAGAATCAACAACAAGTGGGACACAGTCGTGAAGTGGAACCAAAATTTATTGGATATTTTAAACTTTTTTAACAAATTAAAAACTGAAAAGTGGGGTGTGCAATATTATTCGGCCCCTTTACTTTCAGTGCAGCAAACTCACTCCAGAAGTTCAGTGAGGATCTCTGAATGACCCAATGCTGTCCTAAATGACTGGTAATGATAAATAGAATCCACCTGTGTGTAATCAAGTCTCCGTATAAATGCACCTGCTCTGTGATAGTCTCAGGGTTCTGTTTCAAGTGCAGAGAGCATCATGAAGACCAAGGAACACACCAGGCAGGTCCGAGATACTGTTGTGGCGAACTTTAGAGCCGGATTTGGATAAAAAAAGATTTTTCAAGTTTTAAACATCTCAAGGAGAACTGTGCAAGCGATCATATTGAAATGGAAGGAGTATCAGACCACTACAAATCTACCAAGACCCGGCCATCACTTTCATCTCTAACAAGGAGAAGACTGATCAGAGATGCAGCCAAACGGCCCATGATCACTCTAGATGAACTGCAGAGATCTACAGCTGAGGTGGGAGAGTCTGTCCATAGGACAACAATCAGTCGTACACTGCACAAATCTGGCCTTTATGGAAGAGTGGCAAGAAGAAATCCATTTCTCAAAGATATCCATAAAAAGTCTCGTTTGAAGTTTGCCACAAGCCACCTGGGAGACACACCAAACATGTGGAATAAGGTGCTCTGGTCAGATGAAACCAAAATCGAACTTTTTGGCCACAATGCAAAACGATATGTTTGGCGTAAAAGTAACACAGCTCATCGCCCTCAAAACACCATCCCCACTGTCAAACATGGTGGTGGAAGCATCATGGCTTGGGCCTTCTTTTCTTCAGCAGGGACAGGGAAGATGGTTAAAATTGATGGGAAGATGGACGCAGCCAAATACAGGACCATTCTGGAAGAAAACCTGTTGGAGTCTGCAAAAGACCTGAGACTGGGAAGGAGATTTATCTTCCAACAAGACAATGATCCCAAACATAAAGCAAAATCTACAATGGAATGGTTCAAAAATAAACGTATCCAGGTGTTAGAATGGCCAAGTCAAAGTCCAGACCTGAATCCAATCGAGAATCTGTGGAAAGAGCTGAAAACTGCTGTTCACAAATGCCCTCCATCCAACCTCAATGAGCTCGAGCTGTTTTGCAAGGAAGAATGGGCATGAATTTTAGCCTCTCGATGTGTAAAACTGATAGAGACATACCCCAAGCGACTTGCAGCTGTAATCGCAGCAAAAGGTGGCGCTACAAAGTATTAACTCAAGGGGGCCGAATAATATTGCACGCCCCACTTTTCAGTTTTTAATTTGTTAAAAAAGTTTAAAATATCCAATAAATTTTGTTCCACTTCATGATTGTGTCCCACTTGTTGTTGATTCTTCCCAAAAAAATTAGAATTTTATATCTTTATGTTTGAAGCCAGAAATGTGGCAAAAGGTAGAAAAGTTCAAGGGGGCCAAATACTTTCACAATGCACTGTATATATTATATATTATATTAGGATAGTCCATGTCCATAGAAGAATAACTATGATGTATATGGATGTTTTGTGGCTTTAATTGCACTGCCACTTGACCGGCCATTTATGATCTGATTTTGTTAGACAAGGACATCATTTATGTTTCTTCTTGGACTTTGTTAGGGTTTTTTTTTTCTGGTCTGATTGTTGAAATTTATTGATGATATATATACAGTGGTTGCCAAAAGTATTGGCACCCCTGCAATTCTGTCAGATAATACTCAGTTTCTTCCTGAAAATGATTGCAATCACAAATTCTTTGGTATTATTATCTTCATTTAATTTGCTTGCAAGGAAAAAACACAAAAGAGAATGAAGCAAAAATCAAATCATTGATCATTTAACACAAAACTCCAAAAATGGGCCAGACAAAAGTATTGGCACCCTCAGCCTAATACTTGTTTGCACAACCTTTAGCCAAAATAACTGCGAACAACCGCTTCCGGTAACCATCAATGAGTTTCTTACAATGCTCTGCTGCAATTGTAGACCATTCTTATTTGGCAAACTGCTCCAGGTCCCTAATATTTGAAGGGTGCCTTCTCCAAACTGCCATTTTGAGATCTCTCCACAGGTGTTCTATGGGATTCAGGTCTGGACTCATTGCTGGCCACCTTAGAAGTCTCCAGTGCTTTCTCTCAAACCATTTTATAGTGCTTTTGGAAGTGTGTTTTGGGTCATTGTCCTGCTGGAAAACCCATGACCTCTGAGGGAGACCCAGCTTTCTCACACTGGGCCCTACATTATGCTGCAGAATTTGTTGGTAGTCTTCAGACTTCATAATGCCATGCACACGGTCAAGCAGTCCAGTGCCAGAGGCAGCAAAGCAACCCCAAAACATCAGGGAACCTCTGCCATGTTTAACTGTAGGGACCGTGTTCTTTTCTTTGAATGCCTCTTTTTTTTCTCCTGTACACTCTATTTTGATTCTTTTTCCCAAAAAGCTCTACTTTTGTCTCATCTGACCAGAGAACATTCTTCCAAAACGTTTTCGGCTTTCTCAGGTAAGTTTTGGCAAACTCCAGCCTGGCTTTTTTATGTCTCGAGGTAAGAAGTGGGGGTCTTCCTGGGTATCCTGCCATACAGTCCCTTTCCATTCAGACGCTGACGGATAGTACGGGTTGACACTGTTGTACCCTCGGACTGCATGGCAGCTTGGACTTGTTTGGATGTTAGACGAGGTTCTTTATCCACCATCCGCACAATCTTGCATTGAAATCTCTCGTCAATTTTTCTTTTCCGTCCACATCTAGGGAGGTTAGCCACAGTGCCATGTGCTTTATACTTCTTGATGACACTGCGCACGGAAGACACAGGAACATTCAGGTCTTTGGAGATGGACTTGTAGCCTTGTGATTTCTCATGCTTCCTCACAATTTGGTTTCTCAAGTCCTCAGACAGTTCTTTGGTCTTCTTTCTTTACTCCATGCTCAATGTGGTACACACAAGGACACAAGACAGAGGTTGAGTCAACTTTAATCCATGTTAACTGGCTGCAAGTGTAATTTAGTTATTGCCAACACCTGTTAGGTGCCACAGGTAAGTTACAGGTGCTGTTAATTACACGAATTAGAGAAGCATCACATGATTTTTCAAACAGTGCCAATACTTTTGTCCACCCCCTTTTTTAGGTTTGGTGTGGAATTATATCCAATTTGTCTTTAGGACAATTCTTTTTGTGTTTTTTCTTGAAGATAAATTAAATGAAGATAATAATACCAAAGAATTTGTGATTGCAATCATTTTCAGGAAGAAACTGAGTATTATCTGACAGAATTGCAGGGGTGCCAATACTTTTGGCCACCACTATATATACACCCCTCAGCCCACTAGTATCTATAATTGTGTATATTTCTATGTGTTCATTTCATATTATCTGATCCCCTATGGAGGATGCCTGGTCAGTTAGAGTAGTGGTAGGACTACATAGGGGAAGTTGACAAGGAGCGGGGGCGCCATACCGTTTCAACTTAGGGTGTTGACCTCTGCTGTCAGGAAGGGAAATGTGAAGGGCAAAACTAGTCCCTATCTCCCCTAATTTCTACTCTTTGTTTAAAATTACTGTTTTGATGCGCAAATGTGTGTGCATTGTGTCTTTCAGGCCACAGCCCCACTATCAGTATTTGGTCAGTATTCAGTTAGTATTTTTTCTCAGGAGTAGGAGCCAAAACGAGGTGAGGAGCAATCAGAGAAAAGGCATAATAGAAACAAGTCACCAATTCTGCATTTATCACCCTCTCCTGGTTTTGGCTCCCACTCCTGAGAAAAAATACCGACCGAATACTGACCAAATACTGATAGTGGGGCCGTGGCCTTAGTGATGAGCCAGCGTGCTCAGATAACTTGTTATCCTTGCATGCTTGGGTGTTATCAGAGTATGTTGTAGTGCTCAGATAATATATTCGGGTCCCTGCGGCTGCATGTTTTGCTGTTAGACAGATGCAACACACGCGGGGATTGCCTGTTTGTTAAGTGTTGTGGTTGAACAGTTATGCAGACTCACCCATCTGTGGTTCCCTACAATCAGTTGGGCGGTTGGACAATTGTGACAATTGGGGTGCCTCCTCTGTGGACTGTACTGTGTGTGATATTGAGGTGGAGGAAGAGGAAGCCACTTGCAGCAGCACTTGCCATCCACTGGAACACCTGCTCTTTCTGGCCCTCATCAATATGGCGCACCGCTGTATGGCAGCCAAAGAAAGGGAGTAGAGTAGCCCATCCAGTAACAGAAGTTGTCAGTTGTCTTTAAATAGGACATGAGTCTTGGTTCACTAGTGCTTTCACTAATAGGACCACCTACCCCACATATACCTTGAACACAAAGCCTATTTCCCCTTCCACCACAACCTCATTTTTTCCCACTCATGTTGCTCATATAGTGTGGGAGGAGCATGCTATTAGCAACCAAAATTAGGATTTCTACTTTGCACCAGCTCTGCAAACACCTGAATTTCAGAGGCACTAAATGACAAGGAGAAATATGGCTTGCTGTATCAAGTTAGCAACTGAAAAAACATTTTGTTTTATTCTGCAACAGCTTTGCACACATCTGACTTTCAGCGGCACTAAATGATGTCTTCTACTGTATCACATTAGTAACAAAATAAAATATTTTTTAGCGTGGATGAGGTCCTATGTATAACACAGGAGATATTCTCCAAATGATTTCAAACTGAGATGTCCCTTACTGCATCACGTTAGTAACAGAAGAAAATATTTTTTTAGTGTGGACGAGGCCTATATAACATAGGAGATGTAACGGGAGTGGGTGGTGGAACCACTGTGCCGCAGTGCAAGGAGAGACCGGAGGGGAGTAACTAGGTGCCTCACCAAATCCGACCTTAGATCTACAGCGGCTTAACGACTCTGTGATCCAAGGAGACAATAGGAAGCTGGACCAGGTGCTACTCCGGTACTGACCTTGGATGTTAGGCAGCTGACCCCCAAGGACTGGAGGCAGGTACAGACAGACATGGCTGATGGACAGGCAGGCGGGCACAACTGATAGACAGGCAGGTGGGCAAGTGCATGAAGTGGGACCTGGAGCTAAAGAATGAGTAAACACCAAAAAACAAATTGCACAGGCACCTCCATATTGGAAATGAGATGTTCGGATGTTGACCATATACCACAAAGAACGGAGACATGGCAGAGGACTCACTCACATGATTATTGTAGGAGAATTCGGCCAAAGGCCCAAGGCAAGAGTTCAACCCAGTCGCTTTGCTGAGCAATAACAAAGTGTCGGAGAAAATTAGTGAGGATCTGATTGATTCGCTCCACCTGTCCATTGGACTGAGGATGATAAGCCAAAGAGAAATCCAATGTGACCTTCAGCAGCTTGCATGTGGTCCTCCAAAAGAGAGAGTTAAACTGGACTCCTCTATCCGAGACAATATGGAGAGGCAGACCATGAAGGCGGCAAATATGAAGAATGAACTTCTCAGCGAGCACTGGTGCAGGTGGAAGACCGGACAGAGGAACAAAGTGAGCCATCTTGGAAAAGCGATCCACAACCACCCAGATGATGGTACAACCAGCCGATACAGGAAGATTAATGATGAAGTCCATCACAATATGCTGCCAAGGCGTGGAGGGCACAGGCAAAGGAAGTAAGCTGTTTAGAAGTTTAGGAGGTAAAGCAAGTAAGCTGTTTAGAAGTTTTATTATGGGCACAAGAGGAACAAGTAGAGACGAAATCCGTCACATCTTTGTGTAGGGTCGGCCACCAGTAATGTCGGGAAATAAGTAGAACTGTCTTCTTTTGTCCGGCATGACCCGCCAGTTTGGACAAGTGCCCCCAAAGAAGGACGCACTTTCTATCTGGTTCCGCCACATACGTCTTACCGGGAGGAAGCTGGGACAGGTCCAACGAGGTGACTGTAATGATTTTAGAGGGATCGATGATGTGTTGCGGATTCTCCTCCAGATCAGACGATAGAAAAGACCTGGAAAGTGCGTCTGCCTTGATATTTTTATCCGCCGGCCAGAAGTGGAGGAAGAAGTTGAAACGAGCGAAGAACAGGGACCACATGACCTGTTGAGGGTTAAGCTGTTGGGTGGAGTGCAGGTATGAAAGATTCTTATGGTCCGTGTAGATAATCACCGGATGCAGAGCCCCCTCAAGTAAATACCGCCACTTTTCTAGTGCCAATTTGATCGCCAACAGCTCCCGGTCTCCAATGGAATAATTACGCTCAGAAGAGGAAAAGAGCTTGGAAATGAAACCGCATGTAACCATGTGATTGGAAGAGGATTTCTGGGTGAGGATGGCTCCAGCCCCTAAAGAGGAAGCATCCACCTCCATGAAAAATTGCTTACTACCGTCAGGGCGATGCAGAACTGAGGCAGAAGAGAAGGCTTGCTTTAGGGACATGAAAGCACCTTCAGCCTCAGGGATCCATATTTTAGGATCGACCCCTTTGCGAATCATGGCAGAAATGGGAGCTGTCCGGGAGAAAAAGTGAGGAATAATTAGGCACTTAAGAATGGCCGACACCTTTTTGGGATCCATCTTCAAGCCCGTCTTTGAGATTATGTACCCCAGGAATGGAAGAGAAGTCTGCTCAAAAACATATTTTTCAAATTTGGCATACAGACGATTCTTCCTAAGCCTTTGCAGAACCTGGCAAACGTCTCTATGGTGTGAAGGCAGGTCAGGAGAAAACACCAGAATATCGTCCAGATACACCACCACATACATTTAGAGAGGATCTCAGAACATGTCATTCACCAGCTCTTGAAAGACAGCTGGTGCGTTGCAGAGTCCAAACGGCATTTCTGAAACTCATAGTGGCCGTCCCACGTATTGAATGGTGTCTTCCACTCATCTCCCTGCCAAATTCGGATCAGGCTGTATGCCCCTCGAAGATCGAGTTTAGTGAAGATTTTAGAACCCTTGAGAGGATCAAACAGCTCTGAGATGCAGTCGCCGAAGACAACCATCTTTATTCTTGACGAAGAAGAATCCTGCACCAGCTGGAGAGGTGGATTTCCAGTTGAATCCCCTAGCAAAATTCTCCTTTACATAATCAGACATGGTACAAGTCTCGGCCTGCGACAGGGGATAAATATGACCTTGAGGAGGAGAAGAGTCGGGATGAAGGTCAACAGGACAATCATAGAGCTTATAGGGCTGTAAAGTCTCAGCCTCCTTTTTGTCAAAGGCATACACATACATCCAGTAAGGTGCAGGCAAGCCAGGAAATCTGGATGGGGAAGCTGGGGGTCGAACAAGGCGAGAGGGAAGCAGGCAGGGTTTGTGATAATCCAAACCACAAAAGGAGCACTTCTCCAGAATTCCAATTCAATACCGGTTCATGTCTTCTCAACCAAGGTAGACCTAGTAGAATAGGATGAGAGAGACTGGACATCACATAAAAGGAAATCTTCTCTGAGTGGAGCATTCCTACCTGGAGCACCACGGGCTCAGTAACGAACAAGATGGTTTCCGAAAGGGTCCTTCCATCCACTGAAGAGACAACAAAAGGATCCGGGAGACGTTGGGTAGGAATTCAATATCGCTCAACCAGGGCCTGCTGTATGAGTCCAGATAGGCAGATTCATTGAAATGGATGTTGTTGCAGGATACTGATACTGGCAGAGTCAGAGATGGAGAGGACTGATTCTCACCCAGGGTGACCTCTCCAAGCAGCCCTAGGCTCTGGAGTTTCCCGGCCTCTCAGGACAGCAGCAGATGAATTGCTCACACCTGCCACAATTAAAGCACTTTCCTTCGGCACGACGGACCTCCTGGCGGCTCTTGACCATTGTCATCCAAATCAACCTGCATGGATTCTGGAGAAGATGCCGAGGCAAAGGCTACCTATGAGACCGGGCTTTGAATGGTAGGCGCCAGGCGTGGAAAGCTTCTCTTGCAAACCACCTCCTTGGTAAATTCTTGGAACATAATGTCAACTCGTATGGCTAAAGACACTAGATCATCCAGAGAGGTGGGGAGATCGTGACCGGCCAGCTTGTCTTTAATTTATTCTGAAAGGCCCTCCAAGAAGGTGGCCACCAGGGCCTTGCTATTGCAGGCAAGTTCAGACGAGAGGGTACGGAAACGCACAGCACAGCGGCCCACTGACGCAGTCGAAGGAGAGATGAGGCCATAGAGAACGCTTGCCAAGGCTCATCAAAAATACTTCGGAAGGCCTCCAAGAAAGCCTGAAGGTTTGACACCAGTGGGTCCCCTCTCTGCTATAGGGGATTAAGCCATGCCAGCACTTCACCAGTGAGATGGGACATGATGAAGGCTACTTTGACCCGGTCTGATGGAAACTGGGAAGCCAGGACTTTGAAGTGCAGCGTGCACTGATTTACAAATCCACAGTATTGAGCAGGATCCCCACCATAGCGTGGAGGAACAGACAGTGGCAGTCCTGAACCATTACAGGGTTGAGATACCGCCGGAGTAGTTACCGCCCGTGTAGGGGCAGGTGCTGCGGGTGAGGCCAGCGCATCCATACGGGAGTTCACAGTCTGCAAAGTAGGACAGAATTGTGTCTTTCTGAGACTTCTGGCGGGAGACGTCCTGGTATAGGTCTGTAAGGGAGGGAGCCTGGGAGCCAGCGGATTCCATTGCCTGTGCAAACTGTAATGGGGAGGATGGTTAAACTACTGTGCCGCGGTGCAAGGAGAGACCAGAGGGGAGGAACTAGGTGCCTCACCGAATCCAACCTTAGATCTACGGCGGCTTAAAGACTCTGTGATCCAAGAAGGTACGAGGAAGGACTGACCTTGGATGATAGGCAGCTGACCCCAAGGACTGGATGCAGGTACTGACAGACACAGCTGATGTACAGGCAGGTGGGCACGGCTGATAGACAGGCAGGTGGGCAAGTACATGAAGTGGGACCTGGAGCTAAAGACCGAGTAAACATCAAAAAACAAATTGCACAGGCACCTCCATATTGGAGGAGGTGCCTTAAATAGCCAGAGTCCTCTGGACATTGGCTGGGGACACTTTTGGATGGAGTGTGTGCAGTCCCTTTAAGAGGAGGGGAGCGCGCACACGCCATAAGCACAGTGACCAGGGATCTGCACGCTGTGCGCGCACCCTGGGCTGTGACAGCATGGAGGGAGTACGCTGGAGCGGGACCCTCCGGCCGAGGGCTGCAACGGTAAGAGGATCTGCTTCTCTGCTGGGAAGGAGGCAGAGATGGCAGCACTAAAGGAGATATGATACGAACAATTTCAAACTGAGATGTTCCCTACTGTATCACATTAGTAACAGAAAAAAATATTTTTTTAATGTGGATGAGGCCTGTATAACAGAGAAGATGTGCTCCAAACAATTTGAAACTCAGATCTAGCCTGGTGAATCACGTTTGTCACAGAAAAAAATAGATTTTTTTACTCTGCACACAGGTGAATTTCAATGACACAAAATGACAAGGTGGCTTATGGCGTCCAGCGTCACGTTACTCACAGAAAAAAAAAGATTTTTTAAATCTGCATACAGCTGAATTTCACTCCCACAAAATGAGAAGGTGGGCTACTGTAGCTTGAAGTATCATATTAGCAAATGAAAAAAGAAATATTTTTGTACTCTGCACTCAGGAGTTCTGCATACAGCTGAATTTCAACCCCACAAAATGACAAGGTGGGCCACTAGAGCTTGCTGTATCACATTAGCAAGTGAAAAAAATAGATTTTTAAAGGTGTACTCTTGCATGGAGCACAATAGAAGCAGTGCACAACAGAGTTCTATGACATGGGCCCTGCTGTCTTCGTGTGGACCTCAGTAATGGTACAAGAAAAAAAAATCTGCTGGAAGGTCGATTTCACAGCCACACAGGACACTAGCTATCTAAACTATCCTACTTAGAAGCAACCGCCTATCTAACTAGCTAAAATTTCTCAGTGTGCAGGAGCACTATCAGCAGCAGCCTCTGTGACCCATTATAATCACAAAATGGCAATAACACAACATGTCCGTTCTTTATATAGAGAGGACATGTGATTTCAGCAACCAATGGCACAAGCCCTTGTGTCTGGACAGTGGGGATGCTTCCTGCACCCTGATTGGCTAGCCACAATTTGCACACATAAAGTTAGGGGGGGAAAAATTACAAGCACGGCGCTGCGCTCAGCTCCTGTCAGCTCTCCCCAGACCCTCCCCTTGTCAAACACATCCCCCTGCTCATCATACACCACCAGTATGCTAGCCAAAGTGTTAAAAATACTTTAGTTGCAACGCAATAATTTCCCACACTTTTTCACTGAATTTTAGAGATTTTTGACAATTTTAGTAAAAAATGCTTGTGGTTCCGATCACGAATCCGAATCAGAATGTGCCATATTCATGCCAGATTTAAAACTTGCGATCGTTTTTCAAACATATTTGCTCATCACTAATTATTATTTTTAATACATTTACTTTTTTAAAAAATTTTTGTACTTAATCCCACTATCGGACTTTCACTTTCATAGCTCTGATCGTGATTATAAGACACTGCAATGCACCAGCATTGCAATGCATTATAACTGTCACTTCTGCTCTTACACAATCTTCTTAGTCTATGCTGTGAGCATAGTTGAACAATCTTGCTAGAGCCTGGTGATCCGGATGTCGTCATGATGACCTTGGGTCACCATGGCAATGATCAGGCCCTCACAATGATGTTGTGGGGGCACAGAGAGGAGAGGAAACGGAGCCCCCTTGCTTTCCCTGCCTTGTAATTGATCGCAGCATTTAGGGGGTTAAACTTCCGGTAGAGGTGTGGGCACTGCTCCTGGCAGTGAGTGCTGGGAGTCAGCTGTTATGTCAGCTGAACACCCGGCGGCAATCGTGTATGCACAGCTTCTGTGCGCGCAAAATCGCCATGACGCATCCATACTTCCAAGGAAGGGAAGTCCTTCCCAATCTGGACATCTAAGGTTGTAAAGGGGTTAAAAAAGAATAAAGTGGATTTCTTCACCAAAGGAATCAATTTAATCTGTATAAGAGCATCATTACAGCAGTATCTTTCCCTTTAAAAAGAACCTGTCAGTACGATTTTATGAAGTAATCTATCTGTAGGATCAACCCTCCTAAGTCGTCTACATGGACATGCAGCGTTTTTATTTTTTGGTCAATATGGCCATGTGAGGGCTTATTTTTTGCGGGACGAGTTGTACTTTTGAACGACATTACTGGTTTTACCATATCGTGTAGGGGGAAACGGGGAAAAAATTCCAAGTGCGGTGAAATTGCAAAATAAGTGCAATACACAGATGTTTTTTTTTATTTTTTTTAGCAAGTTCACTGAATGCTAAAACTGACCGCCGTTCTTATTCTCCAGGTCATTATGAGTTTGTAGATACTAAATATGTATAGGTTCTTTTTTATGTAAGTGGTGAAAAAAAAATCCAAAGTTTGCTTGTTTCCAAGATCCGTAGCGTCTCCATTATTCGGGATCTGGGGCCGGGTGAGGGCTTATTTTTTGCGCGCCGAGCTGAAGTTTTTATTGATACCATTTTGGGGTAGATACGATGTTTTGATCGCCCATTATTGCATTTTATTGCAATGTTGTGGCGACCAAAAAACGTAATTCTGGCATTTAGAATTTTTTTCTTGATACCCCATTTACCGATCGGATTAATTCTTTTTTTAAATTGATAGATCGGGCGATTCTGAATGCAGCGATACCAAATATGTGTATGTGGTTTTTTTTTTATTATTTTATTTTGAATGGGGCGAAAGGGGGTGATTTAAACTTTTATATTTTTTTATATTTTTAAAAACATTTTTTTACACTTTTTGCTTGCTTCTATAGTCTCCATAGGAGACTAGAAGCAGCAACTACCTTATCGCCTCTGCTGCATAGAGGTGATAAGCAGATCACCTCTATGTAGCAGAAATGCTCCTGTGCTATGAGCGAAGACCACTAGGTGGCGCTCATAGTGATCAGTACATGACAACCACTGGGGTCTTCTGCAGACCCAGGGTTGTCATGCCCACCCATCAGTGACCCGCGATCACGTGACGGGGTCACCGAAGGGCTGGGTAAGTGACACGCTTCCGGCGCGGCGCTGTTAAATACCGCTGTCAATCTCTGACAGCGGCATTTAACATGTTAACAGCCGCGGGTGGATCGCTATTCCACCCGCGGCTGTTGCGGGCACATGTCAGCTGTATAAATCAGCTGACATGTGCCCAGTTCAGTGTGGGCTCAGCGCCGGAGTCCGCGCTGAACAGGGGGTGATAGCCTGGTGTGTACTATTATGCCCCAGGCTGTAAAGGGGTTAAATATAAGGGGAGTTACCAGTGTGATGTGCCGCTCTCTGCTCTCCTTTTCTCACTGTAGAGCAGTGTATATTTATAACTGGCACATCTGCAGATCCCCCTCAATGCTTCATATTCCATCTCATAGGCAGCCAGTGTTGCAATACAGCAGAGCTGTGAGAGCCACAGCAAATGTGTTTGTAAGGAGACAAAATTCAGTTCTACTGTTCTGTGTTAGTTACTTGTCTCACACTGGTAACTCCGCCTTTCATTTATAATAAGCTCTGGAGGCAGATTGTCATGCAGATTAATGTCCTGCCCATAGATCTTAACAGCTTATTAAACAACTTTACAACAGCTTAACAGCTTTACATATTTTGGAGAAATAAATATTATATTTTCTTATAAAAAAATCAGATTGCAAATGTGACATGCAGAAGTAGTGCTGTTGCTTCAAAAGCATCCAGCAACTATTAGAAGTAACACAAGAAGACAGGAAGTGTTGTGCTCCAGAAGCATCCAGCAACTAGAGGGGTTACCACAGTCACAGGAGACAGGGAGTGTTTTAGCAGAGCCCCAGGAGGATTGTGGGGAAGTTGTTTACTGTCTGGCTAGAGCCGAAGAGAAAGGTGGTGTATGATCTGCATCTCACAGAAGGCAAGGGAACAGAATTCAGGTCAAGAGGGAAGCTAAACATAGGTCAGATAGACTCCCTGAGCTAACAGTGTGGAGTATTATCAGGCAGAAGGATAAGGACTGGAAGGAATCCTGTCATAAGGATCATCTCCCTCATAAAGCCCTCCCCCCTCCATCTCCATGCAGGATAAAGAATGCTGTGTACTATTGTGTCCTTGTGAAGGAAAAGCCTGTGGTTGTGTATGCATAGAAGTGTGCTGCTAAGAGACCTAATCTATGATGAATTATGCTACTGAAGAGACTGTAATACTGTGCCTTGTCAAGAAACTACTGTATTGTTACTGGAGCCGGTTGCTCAAGAAACTCAGACTGTACTGTAATGAAGATTGTTGCTGTAATATCCCTGAATTATACGGGCCGTGTTTCAGATTAAATTCCACTGTTAAACTGTTGAAAAAGACTCTTGTCAGATGTGTCTGGTCAGCAATTGAATCTATTGTGTGCCTGAGAGAAGCTGCCTATGGTCGCCCTGAGTAACAGTTCCCCCAGGATTCCAAAGAATTCATGAAACCTGTCTCACCCTATCTGAACCTAGCGGCGTGCGTGTAACACAAATATCAAGGTATCATTTTATTCAGTTTCCTGCATGTCCATATAGAAGGCTTAGGGGGGAAGGTGGGAGGGGTGAGCCAACTGACTGATTCCGTTTAAGAAAAGTTTGCCATTTACTTCTAACATTGTAACACAGACTTTCATTATTTTTTCCAGACATTCTCTCAAGGTGTCGATGTATAAATTATCAGACCAATTTACGACCTAAGCGGTTTGAAAACATAGAGGTGACACCTCCAATATCTTCCTGCAACTACACAGAAATTATGTGAGTAATCAGCTTACAGCCTAGTAGAGAAATTTTAGCTGCTAGAACCTTGACAAAAGTCACAACTAACAATAAAGGTGTAGCCAGATTTGACCTTAGGGACACTGCACAATTTTGCAAACCATACGTGTGCCTCTATGTGAAAAAAGCTTTAATGTTTCTGACGCACCCCCTGGGCCATATTCTTTAGGGGAATACCCGGAGCCGGATCAGATGGGGGTTGTAGTCTCCGAGTGGCTGTGACCCGGTCCGTGCCCAGGGTGTCAAGCTCAGTGTGTGGCAGTCCTTACTGATGTTACTAAAGTTCTTTATGTCGACTACGCCACCCGTTGAATTGCGGTCACTACGGCCGCCGCTGCAGCAAGGTCCGCTGAGGCTGATGGTGTTTGTGCAGCTTAGGTAGTATAACCCCCAACGGGAGGGGTATAGCCTCAGGGGGGTCAGGTGCAGAGGATGGTGGTTGTGGAAGTGCAGGGATGATGGTAATGAGAGTCAGAGTCGGGTTGTGCAGTTCAGGGTTCTTTACTTACTGCAGATGTTCCGGTCACTCCGGCCTTGAGTGACCACCCGAGCCGTGCTGCGTCCACCAGGTCCTGGACTCGGCCAACCCCCAAGTAGTTCTGGAGCGTGGTTCTGAGCTCCCGTTCTGTCCTGTCCTCGTCTCTGGCCTTCCCCACCAGGGATCCACCTATGTCCGGCTCCCTCGGGCCTTCTGTTGGTAACCCTTGACTCTGGGTCCCCTGACCCTACGCGTGGTCTGCCTTCTGGGTGGATATGGTGGGTGGCCGTGGCAGATGCTGCCCACGGCCTCCGGTCTCTGGCTGAGGTATGCTGTAGCCCCCACCAGTTTGGGATCCGGTACCCTGTTGCCAACTCTTCACCCTGTGATTGTATTTGGGCTCTCAGAGTTCCTTCTTTCTCCCCCTCTGGGTCTTTCTTGCTCTCCTCTCTCATTCTTGGGCTGGGGCTGCTCTGCTCTTCTGCTCTCTTCCTCTGGCTTCTCTGCAAAAGGCTGACTTCTCACAGACTGACTGACTGACTGTGGCTGACTGACCCTGATCTTAGATGGTGCCCACCTTAAATACTCCCTCTATGTGTGAGCTCAGGTGACCAGCACCCAATGAGCTCCTAGCTTTACCCAGGCTGCTCCCCCTATCTGCCCCTACACTACTGGGATGTACCACCCCCCTCCCACTCCAGCCAGGAACAGACTCGGTCGTACCTGCACATTTCTAAGTGGGAGTACCGTTGGTCTGTTCCTCGGAAATGGGATGTGTGTAGTGCATGCAGCTAACTGAGCTCAGTTCCACACTCCATCCTTACCCGGGAGTGGAATATCACACCTCTGGCTGAGGTGCAATACCCCTGTAGCAGCCGAATCCTCAGGGTGTTACATTTCCCCCTGGTAAATCACAGCACGTCCTCGGGCTGTAAAAGATAAAACACCAAAACATACAATTTTTGCGTAAACAACATAATAAAACATCATATAAAACAACATATATTAGCAGCATCATAAAACTTTTCATATAAAACTTTCTCGTAGTCGTTTCTTGCTTCTAGCTCCTCCGGTCACTGTGCAACTTGTGACCGGGTAAAGTGCGACAGTCTCTTGAAGAAACACGGTTTCCTATAAAACCGGTAGGGGGCGCTTTAGGAAGCGCAACTATATACAAGGGATATGGCCGCTCTCAGTCCTCGGCCAGGTATTAGGAAAGGGATGACCGCTCTCAGTCCTCGGTCAGTGGGGTTAAGGGACACACGGGTTAACAGTTCAATTCGCTGGTCCCAACGGGGACTATAATAGCAACAGTTCACTGTGCCCCGACGGGCAACTATATACAGCTTCTACTCTGCTGTACTCAACGACGACGTCCTCCTGCTCTTTCTTTGTGATTAACTTTAGCTTCAGACCCGTCCGGGTCCTCTTGCTCCTCCTCACACCGCAGCTCCTCCTCCGTCAGGCGATGCACATGGAGAGCGTAGGGTCCTTTGGCACACTTGTGCCGGGTGAAGGTGACCTCGTCCCCTATATACAGGTCACGACCTCTGTGTCCCTCCGGTAGGTGGGACTCAACGTCTCTTCTTGTCACGAAGACGTCGCCTGGGGTGCGGTGATCTCGGATGAAGCCCCACCCGTGCTGCATATTAAACTTGATCACAGTCCCGGTGGAAGGGGGACCATGAGCTGCACGGGGACTCCTCCTGGCCCGGCTCTTCTGCTCCGCGCTCCTTATCTGCGCTTGTTGTTCTCGGACCCGCCTCTCTCTCCGCTCCCTCTCAAAGACCTCGAGCTGCTGGCGGCAGCACTCTGCACGCTCCGCTGCAGCTGCCCGGGTCTCCTGAGTGAACCCCATGAGATCTTCTCCGGTGGGGTCCCACTCAAACTGTGCCTCCTCTAGCGGGGGCGAGATCCTCTTTATGGGCTTTGGAGCCGGGATCAGGGGTTCGTCTAGGGGTCTCTCTTTCCGGAGTCGGGGATGGTGAAACTCCGGTGGCCATATAAAGGGCTGCCCATCCGGGCACGTATGTTGGGCGAACAGATCTTCTCCCAGATGCGGCACTCTTGGTTTTATGGGCGCGGTGGTGGTGGCGCCCGGGTTGCCCAGGCCTTGCGGCCAGGCCTGGGGCACCTGGAAAGTGAAGGGCACCGTAATGACGGCGGCGCCCTGGGCTACTTGGCCCTGCGACCAGGCCGGGGGCTCCGCGGAGGTAGGGGGCGCTGTTGGTATTGCGGCGCCCGGGGGTACTAGGCCTTGCGACCAGGCTGGTGGTACTTCCTGCTTGGTCACGCTCGGGGTCGAGGCGTGTGACGTCACAGGGGTCGCGGCTGCGGCTTCCGGTTGAGGCCTAGTCTGTGGCGGTGACGTTGCGGTTACGGGCACGGCAGGGGGAATTTCGGGCTCTGCGACGGGGAGCTGGGGCAGGTACGCGGTTTCCCGGTTTGGGGTAGAGACGTCCCCTTTACCTGCCTCCTTTCGTTCGGCTCCCTTCTCGGCGCCGTCTCCGGCCTTCAGTCCTCCTGCGCCATCCTCAGAGGCGGTCTGTCTCCTCGTCTCGGGTGGCGTGCTCCGCGGACGGGCTCTTGTCTGCTGGGCTATCTCACGGCTCCACTCCGCCAACGTCTCTCGCTGTACCCGGGCCATCCTCCGTGCGAGGCCCTCCAGCGCAGTCTGTGCACACTCCCGATCTCGGGGGAGCTGTGCCAAGACCTCCACTAAGCCTAGTGGGGTCGTTGCTTCTAGCAGGCTCCTGACCAACGGGTCGGTGCTGCTCTGCTCTCCTCTCGTTGTCTCCAGCAGGCCTTCTGGAATGGCGACCGGCAACAGGCTCCTGACCGCTGGGTCGGTGCTGCCTGGAGTGGCGGCCCGCATCAGGCTCCTGACCACTGGGTCGGTGCTGCCTGGCTCTCCCTCCATCTCCGGGTAGGCTCTTTCTGGACTCTGCTCCAGGCTTCTTGTCTCCGGGTGCGCTCTCTCCAGACTGCTCCAGGCGACACCCATCTTTGCTCTCTTGTTCTCAGTCCTCCCACTTCGAGGGCGGTCCCGGGGCCACTTGGTGATTGTCAGCTCCAGGGGCAGTTCTTTCACGCTGACAGACACCTCTAGCATCACAGTCTCTGTTGGTGGGGGCGGTTTCCACTTTTGGCGCCATTTTCGGTCCTGGCCCACGATGGGAGGCGGCCTCTTGCCACCCTCTCGCACGCCCATAATGGCGTCCGCTCTGACAAGGCGGGAAACCTTTGGAAATGGCGGGAATCGTCTCCCAGTGGCGGGAAACTCCATGGATGGCGGGAAAAAGCTGCAAATGGCGGACAACCGGCGGGAAACGACCTGTGATGGGGCCCGATGGCGGGGACCCTCCGGAACCGGCAGGAGACTTCTTTTTAAGGTAACGGTGTACTTTTCTTCAGGCACGCAGTACCCGGTTGTTGCGGGCACGTTATCCTGCCGACTACGCCAAAGTTGACGCACCCCCTGGGCCATATTCTTTAGGGGAATACCCGGAGCCGGATCAGATGGGGGTTGTAGTCTCCGAGTGGCTGTGACCCGGTCCGTGCCCAGGGTGTCAAGCTCAGTGTGTGGCAGTCCTTACTGATGTTACTAAAGTTCTTTATGTCGACTACGCCACCCGTTGAATTGCGGTCACTACGGCCGCCGCTGCAGCAAGGTCCGCTGAGGCTGATGGTGTTTGTGCAGCTTAGGTAGTATAACCCCCAACGGGAGGGGTATAGCCTCAGGGGGGTCAGGTGCAGAGGATGGTGGTTGTGGAAGTGCAGGGATGATGGTAATGAGAGTCAGAGTCGGGTTGTGCAGTTCAGGGTTCTTTACTTACTGCAGATGTTCCGGTCACTCCGGCCTTGAGTGACCACCCGAGCCGTGCTGCGTCCACCAGGTCCTGGACTCGGCCAACCCCCAAGTAGTTCTGGAGCGTGGTTCTGAGCTCCCGTTCTGTCCTGTCCTCGTCTCTGGCCTTCCCCACCAGGGATCCACCTATGTCCGGCTCCCTCGGGCCTTCTGTTGGTAACCCTTGACTCTGGGTCCCCTGACCCTACGCGTGGTCTGCCTTCTGGGTGGATATGGTGGGTGGCCGTGGCAGATGCTGCCCACGGCCTCCGGTCTCTGGCTGAGGTATGCTGTAGCCCCCACCAGTTTGGGATCCGGTACCCTGTTGCCAACTCTTCACCCTGTGATTGTATTTGGGCTCTCAGAGTTCCTTCTTTCTCCCCCTCTGGGTCTTTCTTGCTCTCCTCTCTCATTCTTGGGCTGGGGCTGCTCTGCTCTTCTGCTCTCTTCCTCTGGCTTCTCTGCAAAAGGCTGACTTCTCACAGACTGACTGACTGACTGTGGCTGACTGACCCTGATCTTAGATGGTGCCCACCTTAAATACTCCCTCTATGTGTGAGCTCAGGTGACCAGCACCCAATGAGCTCCTAGCTTTACCCAGGCTGCTCCCCCTATCTGCCCCTACACTACTGGGATGTACCACCCCCCTCCCACTCCAGCCAGGAACAGACTCGGTCGTACCTGCACATTTCTAAGTGGGAGTACCGTTGGTCTGTTCCTCGGAAATGGGATGTGTGTAGTGCATGCAGCTAACTGAGCTCAGTTCCACACTCCATCCTTACCCGGGAGTGGAATATCACACCTCTGGCTGAGGTGCAATACCCCTGTAGCAGCCGAATCCTCAGGGTGCTACATTTCTTCTTATATCACTGATTCTGGGAAGGTTTCTTGAAACATACATTTACTATGAATATAATTTAATTTATGTAGGATGTTAACACATTTTACATATTTAGAAAAAAAAAATTTTGCAAAAATTAGCAATCTCAGATGGAGAAGCAGGTCACAGATATTGACATCTTGCGTAGATATTTTAGCTCTCCCAACTTCATCAGAATGACCAGGCCCGCGCGAGATGTTGGCCAATGGTGCAGGTCAAAGATAACAGTGACCTGTCAACCACTGGCAGGAGGCTGGTGCAAATAAGAGAAAGAGGAAGAGAGGCGGGAGAGCTGTAATTGCAGACCAAGCCCCTGAACTTGTGACTTCATTTGCATAAGAATTTGCAATAGTGAAATACTGTCTGGTACAGGATAAGTGAAAGCGATGGTAGTGCTCACCTGAAGGTGTTTGTGTTCAGACACAACACCTATAAAAGTGTGGAAAGCCAGGGCTGCTGCCTCGTGGGTGGAGAAAAGGGTTCTTTCAGATGTACAATGGCAAAAATGGAAACTGGCACATTTAGGCCGGTCAGCGCTGTGGGAATGAAGAGCCTTGGGATTCCAAACAATTTTTTATTAACACCAACACGTTTCTGCGCTGAACCGGCATTTTCTCAAGGTGTAAAAACCAAGTGACATTTGATCTCTATACCTTGAAAAAGGCGCCAGCCCAGGGCCAAAATGCGTTGGCATTAACAAAATACTATTTGGAATCCCAAGGCTCTACATTCCCGCAGCACAGCCTGTCTAAACGCTCTGTTTCCATTTTTTTGCCTTCACTGTGATGACATTATTTTGAGGTCTAAAATACTGCTGTCGGGTTCCCTTTAAAAATACAAAGTATTCAAAGTGATTGTCCACAACTAGAGAACCCTTTTTCAATGCCCCCAACGTGCTGTGTAAAACAAAAAGCATACTTACATAAAAAACTGGAACCGCTCCTCCATTCCTGGCATTGTGTCCCCTGGAGATCTTGTGACATTGTTTAAATGACATGTACCGGAGGTGTTTGAGTGGGAGGAGGTTTTCAAATTTTACACAGCACATTAGGGGCGGTGAAAAGGGGTCCTGAGACGATGGACAACCGATTTTATAGAAGAAAATAGGGGAAAATCCAGATTCGGCACAGCAACCAGGTAAAAAAATCAAAATGTTTATTTAGCTAGTTTAAAAATTTTAAAACACCTAGTTTTATTAGGGTGACTGACAAAATGTTGCCTAAAATTTACTTTACATATGAGAAAAAGTTTTCACAGAACCCAAAAACACATGCTATTGTAGAAGAAAAAACAAACTATGAAATGACAGGTTTATACAATAGAACTGTAGAGAAGCTCTTAAGTAGCCATATCCTAAAAATGTGTTACACAAGGCTTCCTACTCAAGAGGTTAAAAGAAGAAAAAAAAAATTCATAAAAAGTTTCACTTGAACAGCACTATCTCCCAGTAACTGTTTAGAAATTCACAATTTGCCCATACTATAAAATGGACCTTAAATTTCTTACAAATAGATGTCGGAATGTGTCAATATTCCCATCTATTAGGCAGCAAGTCATCTTTTAGGGTCCTTGCAGCTGCAAGAAGAGTGGCAAAGATGATGCCCCCGGAAAGCAGCCAAACACTGAATGGGTGACAACAACACAAAACTCATCTTTGTTTTTTGGTGACCGGTTTTCTCTCCTTTGTCCAAAGAGCAAAATTAAAAAAAAAAAAAAATAGTACCACCCCCACCCACCATGTAAACTCCCAATGTCTCTTTCTTTTTCTGACAGACATCACAATACATGCTACTCGGTAAAAAATGCAGATTTTGCAACACTAGTGGGAAAGATGATGAGCAGGGGTTAGGGTGCAGAATCTCCAGGGCTTTATAATGGAAACTCCTTCTTTGGCTGCAGGAAAAACTGAATCCTGTAGCTTTCCTCCCACCCCCTCCTCACTATACCATAGGCCCCACCATCCATTGTTAATAACTGCTTTATCTGGCTTTAGTTCCTGTCATCTTTTTTGTCTTCGTCCCCTGTTGGGTAGGAATGCCACATCAGCCGTTCCTCATAGAATGAAATCACCACTTGGGGATACTTCATATTGGCTTCTTTTGCTGGGGCAAGATTGGCCTCGTCCGAATTTTTCCATTTCATCACAAACATTAACTCTCCACTTGAGTCTGTGGCTTCAATAATCCTTTCTGGATCTAACCCTCGCACTCTTTAGATAGCCATTTGACATGCAGGGATTGCCTGCCACTAACTATAATGCCGTAGCCATGTAGGTTGTGGCATTACAGTGAGCGGCTGGCCGCATAGCGTCATCGGGTCTATATAAGACTTGGTAACCCTATACTCGTCACAGTCTACCCTTCAGACTGGCAGAGTAAGGAGAGGTGCTACTGAGTGAGGGACAGAATTGGAGGTTTATTAGTTAGGTATAGGTATTCCACAGCAAGATATATTTCCATCTGAACTAACAGTCCTTCTAAGGATTAATCCAGCTGCATATATTACTGGTGATAGCAGGAGTTAGGCAGGCAGTGTATGTGGACACTGAATATTGCAGAATAGGGTCCATTGCACGTTCTGTCTGCTGCTTTTACAGATATCTCACTGCTCGACATGCTCAGCACTCCTCGAGTATTTCAGGGATGCTCGTCCCCGCCCTGCATGTTTGGCGCTCTTTAGAGAGCCAATGAACATGCAGGGATTTTCAGCCACTCACTGAAATGCTGTAGCCATCTTGGTTGTGGCATTACAGTGATTGGCTGGCTGTATAGCGTCATCGGGTCTAGATAAGACCTGGTGGCCCTATGCTCATGACATTCTAACCCGGAAACAGGCAGCGTAGGGAGAGATGCTGCTGAACTAGGGAGACAATTGGCGGTTTATTAATTAGGTAAAGGTATTCAACAGCAAGATATACAGTATATCCATCTGAACTAACAGTCCTTCTGAGGACTAATCCAGCTGCATATACTAATCCTGATAGCAGGAGTTAGGCAGGCAGGGTTTGTGGCAGTGTGTACAGCACAATAGGGTCCATTGCACGTTCTGTCTGCTGCTGCTGCTGTTACAGATATCCATATAGCCCCACATATCCGGGCTATTTTTTTTTTTGCTCTTAATCCTCATTATTTGCTTAAAAAGCAATCCAGAGTACATCATTTTACTGCTCCATTTGCTTGTTTGCAGAATACAGCCAGATTTTTTGGATTATATTCGCAGTACTGTATTGTGGAAGCAGAGAAATTTTTCCATGATTAGAAGTGATCCCATATTACTGCTGTAATAATACAGACATTTTGTGGAGCGTGCCAAATATTACACTCCATTTAAAGTCAGCCAGATGTGTTTTGTTGAACCAATTGACACTTGGTCACTGACAAATACCATACTATTAGGGGACTGCCTGAAACAGTGGCCATCAGACGTGATCCCATATTACTGCTGGAATAATACAGAAATGTTTGGGAACGCGTCAGATATTACACTCTATTTAACCCCTTTAAAGCCCAAGACGTACTAATACGTGTCAGTGCCCTGGGCTTTAAGAGCCTGACCCGTATTAGTACGTCATCGCGATCGCGTGCGCACACAGGCTGTGCGGGCGCGATCGCCGCCGGGTGTCAGCAGCTGACACCCGGTACTATGTGCAGGGAGCGGTCCCGCACATTAACCCCCGCAATGCTGTGATCAAAGTCGATCGCAGCATTGCGGTGGCTAAGAGGAGGTGATCGGTATACTCACCTCCTCTTCCGGCCTCCAGCGCTGTCTGCCGGGGCTTCCCGGGTGTTGCCATGACGACCCGATGTCGTCATGACAACATGCAGTTCACCAGACAGCAGGAAGATTTTTTGGACATGCGCAGTGCATCTCCAAACTATCTTCTCCCTGTCCAGCGCTGACTGCCTGCATGGCACAGGGATGGTGCTCAATCCCTATGCTATGCAGGCAATCAGAATAAAAAAAGTGAAAGTCCCATAGTGGGACAAAGTAAAAAAGTAAAAAAACTCCCAGAAAGTGAAAAAAAAATAAAAAAAAATTGTAAAAATATAAAAAAAAATAAAAAAAATAATCCACTAAAAATAAAAATATAATGCACCCATCAATAAATATTATGAAAAAAAAGCAAAAAAACAATAAAAGTACACATATTTGGTATCGCCACGTCCATAACGACCTGACCTATAAAACTGTTCCACTAGTTAACCCCTTCAGTGAACACGGTAAAAAAAATAAATAAAAAACGAAGCAAAAAACAATGCTTTATCACCATACCGCCAAACAAAAAATGGAATAACACGCGATCAAAAAGACGAATATAAATAAAAATGGTACCGCTGAAAATGTCATCTTGTCCCGCAAAAAACAAGCCACCATACAGCTCCATCATCCAAAAAATCTAAAAGTTATAGCTCTCAGAATAAAGCGATGCAAAAAAATAATTTTTTCTATAAAATAGCTTTTATTGTGTAAAAGCGCCAAAACATAAAAAACGATATAAATGTGGTACCGCTGTAAACGTACTGACCCGAAGAATAAAGCTTCCTTATCAATTTTACCACACGCGGAGTAGAATAAAAAAATGTAAAAAAACACAATTCCTGAATTGTTGGTTTTTGTTTATTCTGCCTCCCAAGAGCTGGAATAGAAAGCGATCAAAAAATGTCAAATGCCTGAAAATGGTGACGCGCCCCCTGGGACATATTCCTTTTTGAGGGGAATACCCGGCACCGGATCAGATGGGGGGTTGTAGTCTCCGAGCGGCTGTGACCCGGTCCCGTGCCCAGGGCGTCAAGCTCAGTGTTATGTGGCAGCTTTACAGATGTTACTAAAGTTCTTTTGTGTCGACTACGCCACCCGTTGTGATGCGGTCACTGTGGCCGCCGCTGCTGCAGGGTCCGCTGAGGCTGATGGTGGGTGCGCAGCTTGGTGAGATAACCCCCAACGGGAGGGGTATAGCCTCAGAGGGGACAGGCGCAGAGGATGGGGGTTGTGGTGGTGCGGTGCAGCCGGCAATGAAGACAGACTCGGGTTATGCAGTTAAGGGTGTTTACTTACTGCAGATGTTGTACTGGTCACTCCAGCTGCTAGTGACCACCCGAGCCGTGCTGCGTCCACCAGGTCCTGGATCCGGCCAACCCCCAAACAAGTCCAGAGCGTGGCCCTGAGCTCTCCCTCTGTCCTTTCTTCAGCCGTCCCCACCAGGGATTCACCTAGGTCCAGCTCCCTCGGGCCTTCTTTTGGGACACCCTTGGCCCTGGGTTCCCTGACCCTTCGTGTGGTGTGCCTTCGGGGTGAATGTGGTGGGTGACCGTGACAGACACTGCCCACGGTCTCCGGTCTCTGGCTGGGGAATGTCTTTGCCCCCACCAGCTTGGGTTCCGGTACCCTCTTGCTGACTCCTCACCCGGTGCTCTAATTTGGGTTCTTGGGTCCCTTCAGTCTTCCCCCTCTGGGTCTTTCTCTGCTCCACTCTCTCTCTCTCCAGGGCTGCTGTTTCCTTCTCTCTCCTCTCCAACTGACTTGTTCTCAGCGTCTGACCCTGATCTAAGTTGGTGCCCTCCTTATATATCCCTCTATGTGTGAGCTCAGGTGACCAGCACCCAATGAGCTCCTATCACTACCCAGACTGCTCCCCCTATCTGCCCCTACACTACATGGGATGTACCACCCCCCTCCCACTCCAGCCAGGAACAGGCTCGGTTGTACCTGCACATTTCTAAGTGGGAGTACCGTCGGCCTGCTCCTCTGGAATGGGATGTATGTAGTGCATGCAGTCTATCTGAGCTCAGTTCCACACTCCTTCCTTACCCGGGAGTGGAATATCACACCTCTGGGTTGAGGTGCAATACCCCTGTAGCAGCCGAATCCTCAGGGTGCTACAATGGCACCAATAAAAACTTCAACTCATCCCGCAAAAAACAAGCCATCACATGACTCTGTAGGCCAAAATATGGCAATGCAAAAACTAGATTTTACAAAATATGTGTCTTTTAGTGTGTGACAGCTGTCAATCATAAAAACCCAATATGATTCTGGTATCGCTGTAATTGCACCGACCCAAAGAATAAAGTAATCTCATCACTTATACTGCACGAGGAACGGCGTAAAAAATAAACGCTAGGGCTGGGGTTGGGGTTGTGCTAATGTTAGGGTTGGGGTTGTTTTTTTTTTCAAAAGTAAAAAAAAATAAAGATGACGATATGGCAACTAGTGTTGAACGCAAGTGCTCACTACTTGAGTTTGCATCGGGTGCTCGGGTATGCACTGAGTATCGCGGGTGCTCGAGTCTCCGCCCCATATGCTTCGCGGCCAAAAAAAACCTTGCGGGGATTGCCTGCCATGCACGAGCGATCCCCGCATGTTTTTTTGGGGGTGTCTAATAACCGTGAAACATGCGGGCGCGGACTCGAGCATTTCACTTGAGCACCCGTGATACATGGTACATACCTGAGTACCCGATGCAAACTCAAGTAGCGAGCACTTGCGCTCAAGAGTAATGACAACTTATTCAATATGATGACCTAATGTTATCAAATTCTGTGTCGTACCTCTGGGTTCAAAATGTTCACTATACCCCTTAATAAAATCCTTGAGGGGTATAGTTTACAAAATGGGGTCACTTGTGGGGGAGCTCCACTGTTTAGGCACATCAGGGGCTCTCCAAACGCGACATGGTGTCCGCTAACAAATTGAATAGAAAATCGGCTCAAATTGTTAACCGAACACCATGTTGCGTTTGGAGAGCCCCTGTGTGCCTAAACATTGGAGCTCCCCCACAAGTGACCCCATTTTGGAAACTAGACCACACAAGGCACCTATCTAGATGCATAGTGAGCACTTGGAACCCTCAGGTGCTTCACAAATTGATTCGTAAAAATGAAAAAGTGGAAAAAAAAATACTTTTTCATTTTTACGAATCAATTTGTGAAGCACCTAGGGGTTCCAAGTTCTCACTATGCATCTAGATAGGTGCCTTGGGGGGTATAGTTTCCAAAATGGGGTCACTTGTGGGGGGTTTCCACTGTTTAGGCACATCAGGGGCTCTCCAAACGCAACATGGCGTCCGCTAATTATTCAAGCAAATTTTACAATCAAAAAGTCAAATGGCGCTCCTTCCCTTCCGAGCCCTGCCATGCGCCCAAACAGTGGTTTTTCCCCACATATGGGGTATCTGCGTGCCCAGGGGAAATTGCACAACAAATTTTGGGGTCCATTGTTTCTTGTTACCCCTGCGAAAAGAAAAAAATTGGGTCTAGAGTAACATTTTTGTGAAAAAAGTTAAATGTTCATTTTTTTCTTCCACATTCCAAAAATTCCTGTGAAGCACCTGAAGGGTTAATAAAGTTCTTGAATGTGGTTTTGAGCACCTTGAGGTGTGCAGTTTTTAGAATGGTGTCACTTTTGGGTATTTTCTGTCATAAAGACCTCTCAAAGTGACTTCAAATGTGATGTGGTCCCTAAAAAAATGGTTTTGTAAATTTTGTTGGAAAAATGAGAGATCGCTGTCAACTTTTAACCCTTATAGCTCCCTAATAAAAAAAAATTTTGGTTCCAAAATTGTGCTGATGTAAAGTAGACATGTGGGAAATGTTATTTATTAACTATTTTGTGTGACATATCTCTCTGATTTAAGGGCATAAAAATTCAAATTTTGAAAATTGCAAAATTTTCAAAATTTTCGCCAGATTTCCATTTTTTTCACAAATAAACGCAAGTGATATCAAAGAAATTTTACCACAATCATGAAGTACAATATGTCACGAAAAAACAATCTCAGAATCAGGGTGATCCGTTGAAGCGTTCCAGAGTAATTACCTCATAAAGTGACAGTGGTCAGAATTGTAAAAATTGGCCTGGTCATTAACGTGTAAACCACCCTCGGGGGGTAAAGAGGTTAAAGTATGGCAGTTGTGTGTTCAAACCTATTCACAGTTGGTCACTGACAAATACCATACTATGAGGGCACTGACTGAAACCCTGGCCATCAGACGTGATCCCGTATTACTGCCGCAATAATACAGAAATTTTTGAGAATGTGTCAGATATTATACTCCATTTAAAGTCTGCCAGATGTATGTTGTTCCAAACTATTGACACTTGGTCGCTAACAAATACCATACTATTAGGGTACATGCACACGATAAATAATCGCTGCGGATTGGATGCAGCGCACTTACGCTGCATGCAATCCACAGCGGCCAGATGTTACAGCATAGTGGATGGGATTTGTAGAAATCCTATGTCCACTATGCGTCTCTGTGCACCTGCGGATCACCCACGGATATGGACATGCAGCGCGTCTTTCCAGACCGCAGCATGTCAATTTCTCTTGCGGAGAATCTAGTCTCTGCAAGAGAAATTATATCAGTGTAATGTATAGGATGCGGTGAGTCCGCACGATTTAATGAACACATGCAGATTTACCTGCGTGCAGCACTTTGGACGCAGCATAAAGTATGCTGTTTTCAAAGCGCTGTCAATACCGACCGTGTGCACATATCCTAAGGCGACTGACTGAAACCGTGGCCATCAGACGTGATCCCATATTACTGCTGTAATAATACAGACATTTTTGGGAATGTGTCAAATATTATACTCCATTGAAAGTATGGCAGTTTTGTGTTCAAACCTATTCACAGTTGGTCGCTAACAAATAGCATATCTGTGAACAATGTTGTCAGAGTATTACGGCACATTTACGGACTGACAATAAAACATACAAAAACCAAGCTAAAATGGATTTTCCTGAAAAAAATGTTAAGAAACATGCTTTCCAGGGTAATATAGACTAAAGAAATGATAAAAAAAAAATGGACTGCGGAAAAGATTTATGCGACCAGAATGAACACTCATCTGGAGCTAATTATACCACCTAACACCTGTCCCTATTGTAAATGCATCTAACAGCGTTATGAATAGGGAATAGAATAGATTTTTTTTTCTTTCGGCAGCACCAGCAGCAATAATACCTGGCTGGATGGGTGTAATACGCTATGCATACTGCAATACCTCACCCATAATCGAATTTCCGATAAGACAGGTAATATTCTAGAATATAGAATCTATTTGAATTGTCCTTCCCAGAGTGGGTCTCCTATACTGTTATTCCGTATATGCAGCAATTAGAAAGCTGGCAAAAATTAGGACGCACTCCAATATGCATTTGAAGAGACATAAAAAAATAAATAAATATATATAGGTAGGTTAATTTTAACATTGAGAAATAGAATATCCAAAAAGAAAAAATCAAGAAAATCACATTGTATAAATTAGATAATTTTTTTTTGCATTTTGCAGTGAGAAATAAGTATTTGATCACTCTGGCAAACAATACTTAATTTTTGGTGGCAAAACCCTTGTTGGCAAACACAGTAGTCAGACGTTTTTTGCAGTTGATGATGAGGTTTACGCACAAGTCAGGAGGCATTTTGGTCCACTCCTCTTTGCAGATCATCTCTAAATCATTACAATCTTGAGGCTGTCGCTTGACAATTCGGAGCTTCAACTCCCTCCATAACTTTTCTATGGGATTAAGGTCTGGACACTGGCTAGGCCACTCTATGACCTTAATGTGCTTCCTTTTGAGCCACTCCTTTGTTGCCTTGGCTGTATGTTTTGGGTCATTGTCTTGCTAGAAGACCCAGCCACGACCCATTTTTAATGTCCTGGTGGAGGGAAGGAGGTTATCACTCAGGATTTTACGGTACATGGCTCCATCCATTCTCCCATTCATGCTGTGAAGTAGTCCTGTGCCCTTAGCAGAGAAACATCCCCAAAACAAGTTTCCACCTCCATGCTTGACAGTGGAGGACGGTGTTCTTTGGGTCATAGGCAGCATTTCTCTTCCTCCAAACACGGCGAGTTGAGTTCATGCCAAGGAGCTCAATTTTTGTCTCATCTGACCACAGCACCTTCTCCCAATAACTCACAGAATCATCCAGGTGTTCATTGGCAAACTTCAGATGGTCCTGCACATGTGCCTTCTTGAGCAGGGGGACCTTGCGGGTACTGCAGGATTTTAAACCTTTAAGGCATAATGTGTTACTAATGGTTTTCTTGGTGACTGTGGTCCCAGCTGCCTTGAGATCATTAAGAAGTTCCCCCCATGTAGTTTTAGGCTGATCTCTCACCTTCCTCATGATCAAGGAAACCCCATGAGGTGAGATTTTGCATGATGCTCCAGATCAATGTCGATTGAAAGTCATTTTGTATTTCTTCCATTTTCTTACTATTGCACCAAGAGTTGTCTCCTTCTCACACAGTGTCTTACTTATGGTTTTGTAGCCCATTCCAGCTTTGTGCTGGTCTATGATCTTGCCCTGACATCCTTAGATAGCTCTTTGGTCTTGCCCATGTTGGAGAGGTTAGAGTCTGACTGGTTAACTGAGTCTGTGGACAGGAGTCTTTTATACAGGTGACTATGTAAGACAGCTGTCTTTAATGCAGGTAACGAGTTGATCAGGAGTATCTAAATGGTCTGTAGGAGCCAGAACTCATAATGGTTTGTAGGGGATCAAATACTTATTTCTCACTGCAAAATGCAAAAAAAATTATACAATGTCATTTTCTTTATTTTTTTGGGGATATGCTATCTCTTTAGTATAGAAAGCTGACTCGCCATTGTAACCTCAATGCTGGGGGCACTGCAGCACTACTTTTTCCCTCTATGCCAGTCCTTTCATCTGACCTAAATAATATGGCTGTGGTGAAATACAACTCTCACCGAGGAGTAGCTCTGGCTAAGAAAACTCTGTGCGAAGGTTCCCGGCCACTCGATAGCTGCTTTATTACTGTGGACTGGCTCCAGCAATCTATTCAATCTGGCACCTTGGCAAAGACAAATTCTGTTCTCCCTCTGATATCTAACAATAACAAACAGGTCATGCTGGAGAAACTTGCACCTACTGCCACTCAGTGTCTTCAGTTTCTTTGTGAGAAACTAATGTTTGGGCAGTCACTCTGTCTACCAATAAAATTCATGAGAAGGAAATTGTGGCTGACTTTGCTTCTGGTACTGGGTGCACTGCTAATACCATGGTGTGCCATAATTCACTGGAAATATTCCGGAAGGATTGGAGACAAGCTCATTCCTGTTATGATCTGCAACATAAATTAAGGAAAGATAGGGGAAAGCGTCCCTACAGTAAGACTAAGCTGAATCCCTATGATGTAGCAGGCTGCCTGTTTCTTGTGAACAGACCCGCCTTCATCCTCGACTAGTCTGAACGGAGACCTATAGAATCAAGGGAGGGGACCCTAAATGAACTAAGGACTGGGACAAAAATGGGACACCTCCTAAACAGAAATTGTTGCAGAGCAAAAAGGACAAACTGACAAAAAGTACTAAAGGTCCCAGAGGACCAGAGGACCAAGAACTGACAGAGATAGGCACCGAAGTACTTGGCTAGAGAGACAGTCTAAACAATACTGTAGTCCAGCAAAGACAGAAGGGTGGAGCTGGAATATATAGGCAGCTGGTCACGCGACCGCAAAACACAAGATAGCAAAAACTAACAGGAGGGTTCTAACAGTACCCCCTCTTCTATGAGGATCCTCCGGATCCTCCAGGCCCAGTCCTATAAGGAAACCTCCTGTGGAAAGCTTTAACAAGCCTAGGAGCAGAGACATCTTCCGTCCTTACCCAGGAGTTGTCTTCGGGACCGAAACCCTTCCTGGAGACAAGATACTGTAATTTCCCTCTATGCCATCTTGAATTCAAAATACGAGAAATTTCATATTCGCCGTCTTCCACCACAGGAGGAACTGTGACAGTGGCGTCCCTATTAGAATCATCTTTTTCAACAAGGAAACATGAAACACAGGATTAATCTTCCAGGAAGTAGGGACATCCAACCTGACAGCAGATGGGTTAACAACCTGAAGCACTTTAAATGGACCCACAAACTTAGGACCCAGTTTTTTAGAGGAAATCCTCAACCGCAGGTTCTTCGAGGACAACCAAACCATGTCACCCACAGAAAACAAAACCTCTTTACGTTTCCTGTCAAAATACTTCTTGGACTTCTTGTTAGCCTCTTGCAGGTTACAATGTACATTAGTCCAAACTCTCTCCAAATCACCGGAAAAATTCTCCTCCTCCGGCACTGCCGACCTCAACTTGGAGAACGAACCAAAAGACGGATGTCTCCCAGTACAACAAAAAAAAGGAGAACACCCAGCAGAGGAGGATGTATGATTGTTAAGAGCAAATTCTGCGAGAGGCAGAAACTCAGACCACACCTCTTGATTGTCTACCACAAAACAATGCAAAAACTGTTCAACATCCTGGTTCTTTCTTTCAATCTGTCCATTAGACTCAGGATGATAACCAGACGAAAATGACAAATGAACTCCCAACCTGTCACAAAAATCACGCCAAAAGCGAGCCACAAACTGAGGTCCTCTATCAGAAACAATATCCGTGGGAACGCCATGGAGCTTGACAATCTCCTTAACAAACGCCTTAGCGAGTGTCTTGGCGCAGGGCAACTTAATGAATGGAACCAAATGACACATCTTACTAAAACGGTCCATGATCACCCAGATGACAGTAAAACCCTCAGACACAGGAACATCAGTAATAAAATCCATAGTGAGATGCGTCCAAGGTGCACTAGGAACCTCCAGAGGGCAAAGCAACCCCGCAGCAGGAGTATGTGAAGCCTTTGACCTAGCACACACAGTACACTGACGCACCCACTTGATGACTTCCTTCTGCCATCCACACCACCAAAAACTGCGACTGATAAGTCTCTTAGTCTCCGAAACTCCTGGATGACCTGCCAACCGAGACTCATGACACTCCACAAGCAAATCTCTCCTAAAGTCTCTAGGCACGAACAACCTCCCATGGGGAGTGTTAGATGGAGCATCATCTTGAGCATTCAGAATCCCATTCTCCAAATCGGAGTCCAATGCCGCCACCACAACTCCTTTCTGCAAAATGCTCTCCTCCTCCTCGGCACCGACCGTAGGAGAGAAGCTGCGAGATAAAGCATCGGCTTTAATATTCTTAGTACCAGGGATATAGGTAACAGAAAAATGAAACCGAGAAAAAAAAAGTGCCCACCTAGCTTGACGGGCATTCAAGCGCTTGGCAGCATCCAGATAGATCAAATTCTTATGATCAGTGAAAACCTGAATAGGAAATCTAGCGCCTTCCAAAAAATGATGCCTGTGTTCAAACGCAAGTTTAATAGCCAGCAACTCCCGATTTCCAACATCATAATTCAGTTCGGTTTCCGAAAATTTTTTCGAAAAGAAGGCACAAGAATGTACTCCACCCTTGTTCTCCTAAGACAAAACTGCTCCGACCCCCACTGATGAAGCATCGACCTCGACCAAAAAAGGTTTGGTCTCATCAGGCTGCATAAGGATAGGGGCAGAACTGAACCTCTCTTTGAGATACTTAAACGCTTCAATGGCTTCAGTAGTCCACTGGGCCGTATTCGCACCTTTCCTGGTGAGATCGGTTAGAGGTTTAACAATTACAGAAAAATTCTTAATGAATTTCCTGTAATAATTGGCAAAACCCAAAAACCTCTGTATAGATTTCAAACCAATAGGTCTAGGCCATTCCTGCACAGCCTGAACCTTCACAGGGTCCATCTCAAAGCCCTCGCTGGAGACAATGTAGCCCAAAAAACAAATTTTCTGCACAGCGAACTCACATTTCTCCAGTTTAGCAAAGAGTTAATTATCACCCAATAACTGCAAAACTTCACGTACACTCTGCCAATGGGACTCTAGATCTGGTGAATAAATCAAAATGTCATCCAAATACACAACCACATTCTTACCAATCAAAGGTCTCAGGATGTCATTAATAAGGTTCTGAAAAAATGCAGGTGCATTGGTAAGACCGAAAGGCATCACCAGATTCTCAAAATGACCTACCGGAGTGTTAAAAGCAGTTTTCCATTCATCACCCTCCTTCACACGTAACAAATTGTATGCCCCTCGGAGATCAATTTTTGAGAACCACTTGGCTCCCTCTAACTGGTTAAACAAGTCAGGAATTAATGGCAATGGGTAGGAATTGCGTACGGTAATCTTATTAATTTCACGAAGGTCCAGACATGGACGTAAACCGCCGTCCTTTTTTTTAACAAAGAAGAATCCGACTGCCACAGGCGACTTAGAAGGTCTAATGTGACCAGCAGCCAGACTAGTCTCTATGTACTCCTCCAAGGCCTTTCTTTCAGGGATACTCAGATTAAACAAGCGACTTTTGGGAAGAGTAGCACCCGGAACAAACTCAATGGCGCAATCATAATCCCTATGAGGAGGTAAAACTCCTCCTCCGAAAAAACCCTCCAAAAATCTTGAATAGGTACTGATAATTCCTCTTTTTCCACAGCCGCAATGCGACCATTACAACATTTATCATAGCACTTCGGACTCCAAGACTTAATCATATTAGTAGACCAGTCCAACAAAGGATTGTGCAGTTTTAACCTAGGCAATCCTAGAACAACTGGAGAGGGCAAATTATCCAAAACAACCAAGTCCAAAATTTCTTGGTGAACACCATTGATAGTGAGAGGAAATGCAGCAGTCTTGTGAGTAATACATTTCAAATGAGTGTTATCAATTGCAACCACAGAAATAGATGACAAAGGTTTAGATTTCAATTTAAGTTTTTCCAAAAACCCTTTATCAATCACATTAAGTGTTGAACCACAATCCACAAATACCTGAAATTCAATCAAATCTCCCTGCAGAGTAGTACACCCAGAAAGAAACACTCCTGCAGAACGTAAACAAGCTATATGGGCGTAAATTACCTTTTTTTTTTTCTTTGCTTAAACGACGCTCACAATACTTAATCAAATGATCATCTTTACCACAATAAAGACACAAACCTTCGGTGAATCTCCGATCTCTTTCCTGAGAGCGGAGTGACATCGCCCCATCCTCCATTGGTTCTCCGCTGTCAGAGCAGATTTTCGGGGAACTAGGACCTGAAGTTACAGGAGTCTTTACATCATTGACCCTGGACCTCAGTCTAATGTCCACCCGAACAGCTAACTGCATAGCTTCCTGCAGAGTCTCAGGTGCAGGGAATGCAATTAGCAAATCCTTAACCCTTTCACTCAAACCAGCAAGAAATAAACATTTCAGCGCCAAATCATTCCATGTAACTTCTGAGGCCCATCTTCTGAAGTGTGTGCAATAAATTTCAACATCATCTGACCCCTGATTCAAACGTCTAAGTTCTGACTCAGCAGATAAGATTCGATCAGGATCGTCATATAATAGCCCCATAGCAGAAAAAAATTCTTCAACAAAACTTAAACACGGATCATTAGGTTGGAGAGAAAAGGCCCACCCCTGTGGTTTATTGCGCAACAGTGACATAATAAAACGAATGCGCTGTGATTCATTCCCAGAGGATCTTGGTCTCAAACGAAAATATAACAAACAAGCATTTTTAAAGGAAAAAAAATCTTGCTGTTTACCATAAAAAACATCAGGCAGTCCTTCTTCCTCGGCTAGTCTGAGCGGAGACCTATAGAATCAAGGGAGGGGTCCCTAAATGAACTAAGGACTGGGACAAAAATGGGACACCTCCTAAACAGAAGTTGTTGCAGAGCAAAAAGGACAAACTGACAAAAAGTACTAAAGGTCTCAGAGGACCAAGAACTGACAGAGATAGGCACCGAAGTACCTGGCTAGAGAGACAGTCTAAACAACATTGAAGTCCAGCAAAGCCAGAAGGGTGGAGCTGGAATATATAGGCAGGTGGTCACGCGACCGCAAAACACAAGATAGCAAAAACTAACAGGAGGGTTCTAACATTTCCCACAGAAAAGTACCAGAAAGCTAAGGAGGTGGTGGCCTCTATAATCATCAATAATTTGCTCGATGTCTAGGAGACCGACCACTGCTGCTGTCTACCTTGTGAACATTCTGTTGAAGCTTGATTGACCCAGGGCCTGCAATCCTATGCGTTGGGATGACGTGTTCCGTCCCAGGGTCCGACTGGGTCCCGGATTCCACAATATTAACCCAGTGATGTGTCAGTGAGATGTACCATCCCTGGTAACAAGCACTTGTCCACGTGTCTATGGTTAGGCGGTCCTTTCCCCTAACTGCGCTGGTGAGGGTGCGGGTAATGTTCTGGGACCTGTGTTTGTATAAGGCGGGGACGACACCGGGAGAAATAGTGGCGGCCGGAGATCGAGTACAGAGGGCCAGCCGCCGCCATGAGGTTACGGAAAGCTTCCGCCTCCACGAGCCTAAAAGGCAAAATTTCTAGTGCAAGCAGTCGAGAAATGTGGCAGTTTAGTATTGTGGCTCGTGGGTGGTTGCCTGCATATTTGCGCTTGCATTCAAAAGAATCCGGTAGGGACAACTGAACGCTGCGCTGGGACAAGAACGTGGACGTGGTGGCTGATGGGGATGGTTGCAAGTGTGCAATGACAGGTGCAGGGTGGGAGGCATTTTTGCCTGCATCATGGACAGAGGCTTGGCTTGCACGTACTGTACAACAGGGGAAAAGGCAGTGGTGTCACCCGCAGACACTGTTTCTGGACCCTGTCGTTCGGCCCATTGACTTCATCGTCCACCAACTAGTCTTACATTTCCGGACCCTGGACCTCCTCCGGACTTTCTGTCCATTGTATCTCATCATCATCCACCTCTTGTAACAGTAATTGCACTTTCCCACCGTCACCTTCAGGTGACCATGGCTGCTCAAATATTTCTGCATCGCTACATGCGATCTTCTGTTGCCCTGCTTGAAGTGGGCCGAGGAGAGGCCCGAATATATAAATGAAGAAGTGAACAGCTCATCAGAGTGTCCAAATGTGGGGTGAGTTGTCTCCGGGCACTCGGCATGGTGGGAGGAAGAAGGATTAGGTACTAACCAAAATTCCACAATGTCTGTCCGCTATTTCATCCTTCTTATCTGCTAGATTTCTAAAACTTAACATGAATAAAACAGAATTCATCATCTTTCCACCATGTCCTTCAACCCCCTATCTGACCTATCAACGTCAATGGCTGTCCACTCTCCCCAGTCCCGCCAGCTCGCTGCCTTGAGGTAACGCTGGACTCTAATCTCTCCTCCAAACCACATATCTAAGCCCTTTCCACTTCTTGCCGACTCCAACTCAAAAATATCTACCAATTCATACATTCCTCAACCACGAATCTGCAAAAACACTAGTGCATGCCCTCATCATCTCCTGCCTCAACTACTGCAACATCCTGCTCTGTGGCCTCCCTTCCAATACTCTCGCACCCTTCCAATCTATCTTAAACTCTGCTGCCCGACTAATCCACCTGTCCCCCAGCTATTCCCCGGCCTCTCCTCTCTGTCAATCCCTTCACTGGCTCCCCATTGCTCAGAGACTTCAGTTCAAAACCCTAATCATGGCATACAAAGCCATCCACAACCTGTCTCCTCTATATATCTGTGACGTAGTATCCCGGTACATTCCTGCATGCAACCTCCGATCCTCACAAGATCTCCTTCTCTACTCCCTCTTATTTACTCTTCCCACAATCGCATACAAGATTTCTCCTGTGCATCCTCCCTACTCTGGAACTCTCTACCCCAACATATCAGACTCTCGCCTACTGTTGAAACCTTCAAAAGGAAGCTGAAGACCCACGTTTTCTGACAAGCATACAACCTGCAGTAACTCTCGCTTCCCCATACCGCTGCACGACCAGGTCTACCCTCACCTATTGTATCCTCACCCATCCCTTATAGACTGTTTGTGCGCCCTCACGGGCAGGGTCCTCTCTCCTCTTGCAGCAGTCGGTGACCTCTTTTCACATGTAAATCGCCATGGAATAAATGGCGCAATAATAATAAAAAATAATTATACTAATTGTACTTTGGGTCAATTGATGGCACTTTCCTGGTGTCTGCCCCTAATTTGATGTGTTTTGGCAGCTTTTGGGAACTTTTGAAGGTGTTGTATATGCGTTTGGTTTTGCCCATCATTGAATCCAATGGCGTTCAGCAATGTTCGGCGAATATTCGACAAATACATTGGCGAATATTGCAAAACCCACGATCATAATCCTAAACGAATATTGAAATATTCGCTCGTCTCTAATTATAAACACTCTTAAAAAAATAATGTGGGCATGGCGTGATGGTCATCCTGGTGATATGGTGGTGGAGGATGAGGAGAAGGAGGAGGGCAACATAAAATAGAAGAATTCTTGAAGCGTATACTGATGTCTGGGTGTGAAGGGTTGCATAGGAATAGATCTCCCCCCCCAAAAAAATCCACTGGATTTGAGTTTATGTTCCGATTCTATCATCCGGTGGTGTTGAGAAGTCTGGCCCAATCCAGCTCTTGTTCATTTTGATAAAAGTCAGCCTGTCAGCATTGTCAGTTGACAGGCAGATGCGCCTATCAGTTATAATGCCCCCGGCGGCACTAAAAAACATTTCTGACAAAACGCTAGCGGTCATGACCTCCAAGGTGTACAAAGACAGTTCATGCCACGTGTCCAGCATGGATACCCAACAGTTGTAAGGCACAGAGAGGAATAATAGAGGACGCTGGTACAGTCACCAAGGTGGTCCTTCAGTATCTTCCAAAACTTTTCCCTCCTTGTCAGAGTACCCTGTGTATCAGGATCTGGGCGCTGGTAGGGTCTGAGAAAACTGTCCCTGACCTTTGACATCATTCCCCTGTCTCTGCCACATCTGGTTTGTGTCTCCATCGCCTGTACTCCTTGGTTGTTCAATGAATTGTCTATGACCTCTGCCGCCAGCCCTGTCAGATAGGAATTTTTTTATATATAATTCTTCAACAAGGGCCGGAACTGAATATCTCCAAAAATGAACTCCTTCTGTTTCCTCCCTCTACTAACCTACCTATAAAGGACTTTTATTAACCTACCTATATCTGACTTTAACTAACCTACCTTTACCTGACTTTTACTAACTTACCTATAAAAGTTTGCTGAACAAATCGATATTCGCCGAATTTATTCGCCGAATGTTCGTCAAACATTTCCAAATCCCAAAGGAGTCAATGGGGGGACCAAAAAATGCATATACAACACCTAGAAACAGGACCAAAAGCTGCCAAAACACATCAAATTAGGTGTAGACACCAGGGAAGTGCCATCAATTGACCCAGAGTACTATAATTATTATTATTGTGACAGCGACATTGGCGCTTTAATTGTCAAAAGGGGTCACCGACTGGTACAACAGGAGAGAGGACCCTGCCTGCGAGGGCGCCCTGTCACAGACGTGGTTTGTGGAACCGCTGTGCCACGGACCCTGGAGAGCCTGAAGGAGCGTGACTAAGCGAGCACCGGACTGTTCACTAGGGCCTCTGATGGTGAGGTTAGACTTAGACTTGGCTCCCGATGAACACCAGGTGGCACTCCAGGACAGACCAATGGACGTGCAGAAGCTGGACCCAGTAGGACAAACTAGATGGTGCAGCAGGCAGAGTCTGTATCAGGAGTGCAGCAGGCAGAGTCTGTATCAGGACTGCAGCAGGCAGAGTCGGTATCAGGAGTGTAGCAGGCAGAGTCTGTATCAGGAGTGCAGCAAGGACTGGTACACAACCTTACACAACTTAAACTGCAGAACAGGAAGGTTCCACTACCGCCAACCCAATAGATGGAGACTAGTGTTGAGCGAGCACTAAAATGCTCGGGTGCTCGAAGCTCAGGCCGAGCTCACCGTGATACTCGGGTGCTCGACCCGAGCAACGAGCCCAATGTTAGTCTATGGGAGACTCGAGCATTTTTGCGGTGGCACCCCCGGCAGTCTTTTAAAAGCCTAACAAGTGCCCAAAACGATAGTGACAGTGCTCAAATGACATGGGGACAGCATGGGGATCGCCCCAGGAAGCATTTCTGACCCCCAGGTCACTGCTGTCAACAACGTGGTCAGAGGTATTAAGCCACTTTTACAGGCTCACAATAAAACGAAAGTGAAACTTTTTTCCTGTGAAATATGTTAAGGAACATCCTTTCCAGGGAAAAGACTTGTGTATAAGTTAAAATAAATGACCAAAAACAAAAATACTCCTCCACACCTTCGGCTATGTTCACAAGTAGCATTTTTTATGCGTTTTTGCACTTTTGTATTGCTTTCAACTATGACAAATGCATTCACCGGGAAATGTCATTTTAACATTTTACAACCTTATCTGGCCATGTGCTGTGTGACACATGCATAAAGTGCTGAAAAGACATGGGAACAGCATGGGGAAGACCCCTGGAAGCATCTCTGACTCCCAGGTCACTGTCTAAAAGTGTGCCCATCATAAGTGATCCTTGCCGCATCAGAAGATGCAGACTTGCAACTATCCCCATGCAAGTTCTAGTCCCAGGGCAGTGTTCAATTGTACCTCCCCCATTCCTTGCAATACAAGTGCAAGTATGCAGCCTGCCACCCACCCACCCCCAGGCTGCAATACCATACTGCTTGCTTGCTTGAACTTGAAATTGGGCCTTTTAGGCATGTGGAGGCGGAATCTGGCCACCACGTCATGACTGTGTTGGCGGCCTGGAATCCATACTCAGTCCCCAGCCACCCGGCGGCCAGGTGTCCATACTCAGTCCCCAGCCGCCCCGCGGCCGAGTGTCCACACGGTCCCCAGCCGCCTGGGGGCAGTCGGGTGTCCATAAACGGTCCCCAGCCGCCCCCATTTCTCCTTGGAACATCCCCCCACACACTTTTCTTAGCCCAGCCTGCTTTAGGCAGCATTGGACGAGCCCACCAGAGAACCAGACACCTCCGGTGGGCCCTGACTTCTCCATCGGTGGAGTTGAGAGTGCCAAGGTGAGGAGCATGATGATGATGACAGAAGTTAGCATCTGCTATGTTTTCTTTTAATGCAAGTGTAAGTGTGCAGCCTGCCACCCACCCACCCCCAGACTGCAATTCCATACTGCTAGCTTGCACTTGAAATGGGGCCTTTTAATTTAGAGGAGGCCGAAGCTGGCCACTACCTCATGGCTGCTTCGGCAGCGAGGTATCCATACTCAGTCCCCAGCCGCCCCTATTTGTCGTGGTGTGCCTTATACATAAGATTAAGCGCGTATACCAAAACATTACCTGTGCCCTCCCCAGTGCATTTAGAGAGAAGGAGAGCCTATTCCGCTGTAGTGTGTGCATGCCAAACCCCTGTTCATGGTACATGCGAAGATGCCTCCCACCTTGCACCTGTCGTTGCAGACTTGCAACTATCCCCATTCAAGTCCTTGTCCCAGGGCAGTGTTCAATTGTACCTCTCCCATTCCTTGCAATGCAAGCGCAAGTATGCAGCCTGCCACCCAGCCACCCCCAGGCTGCAATACCATACTGCTTGCTTGCTTGAACTTGAAATTGGGCCTTTTAGGCATGTGGAGGCGGAATCTGGCCACCACGTCATGGCTGTGTTGGCGGCCTGGAATCCATACTCAGTCCCCAGCCACCCGGCGGCCGGGTGTCCATACTCGGTCCCCAGCCGCCCCGCGGCCGAGTGTCCACACGGTCCCTAGCCGCTTGGGGGCAGTCGGGTGTCCATAAACGGTCCCCAGCCGCCCCCATTTCTCCTTGGAACATCCCCCCACACACTTTTCTTAGCCCGGCCTGCTTTAGGCAGCATTGGACGAGCCCACCAGAGACCACTGTTTTCAGAACATTAACAATAAGAACATGGAAGAGTCCAGGAGCCATTTGGTGAGCTGCATATCCTGCTACATGTTCACAGACTTGCCAGTGGAAAAGCCAGACTTCACATGCCAGAAATGCAAGCTTGTGTCCCTGTTGGAGGAAAAGTTGCGAAATCTAGAAGAGAGGTTAACTACCTTGAAAATCATTAAGGAAGGTGAAGAGTTCTTAGACAGAGCAGAATTATCTCTTCATGATTCAGAAAGAGAAGAAATTCGAACTGCACCTGACGAAACAGAGGAATGGAAGCATGTGACCCACAGAAGCAGGAGGATCGAGAGGCAGTCAGCACCCATACTGCTCAGGAACCAGTACCAGGCTCTCACACAGGAGAACCATGAAGAAATACAGCAAGATAAGACTTTGCCAGCAATGAATAACCTTGTAAGCCCTCAGAATCATCCTGGATGGAGAAAGAAGAATGTTGTGAAGAAAAAACGGAGAGTGGTGGTCATGGGGGATTCCCTGTTAAGAGGAACAGAGGCCGCTATCTGCAGACCAGACATAACCTCAAGAGAAATGTGCTGTCTTCCAGGAGCAAAAATTAAAGATGTGTCTGACAGGATATCAAGACTCTTCAGACCTACAGATCACTACCCATTCCTGCTAATACATGTGGGGACAAATGACACCGCAAGAAAGGACCTGGAAACCATCTGCAGTGACTTTGAAGACTTAGGCAAGAAAGTGAAAGAATTGGGAGCGCAGGTGGTCTTCTCATCCATCCTCCCAGTGGATGGCCATGGAACAATGAGGTGGAATAAGATTCTACAGGTGAACAACTGGCTACGTCGATGGTGCCGTCAACAAGGATTTGGATTTCTGGATCACGGAATGAATTACCTATACGATGGACTACTTGCTAGAGATGGGGTGCACCTTACGAAGACTGGAAAACATGTATTTGGAAGTCGCCTTGCTACACTCATCAGAAGAGCTTTAAACTAGAACAATGTGGGAAGGGAAGCAAAAGGCCAGAAAAAGCCATACAGCTGACAAATACTATTGAGATCTCTGCTACTGGAAGTGGAAAAGAAGAACAAAGACAAAAAAATCTAAATAATAAAAATATGGGAGGAAGAGAAACCAATCACAAACTAAAATGTTTTTATACAAATGCACAAAGCATGGGCAACAAACAAGGAGAATTGGAACTACTAATGCAGGAAAAGGAATATGATGTCATTGGAATCACTGAAACTTGGTGGGACGATACACATGATTGGAATAAAAGGCTAAAAGGATACAACTTATTTGCAAGAAACAGACTTGATAAACGAGGAGGAGGTGTTGCATTGTATGTTAGAAAAGCGTATATCTGCACAGAGATTGAAGCTTCAGAGACTGGGAGTTCTGTGGAAACTGTTTGGGTAAGAATACAAGGAGAGAACAACGGAAAGGACACCATTGTAGGCATTTACTACAGGCCACCTGGGCAAGCTGAAGATATGGATGAACTCTTTATGTATCAAATGACCAAGTTCTCCAAAAAATATGACGTAGTGGTCATGGGAGATTTCAACTATCCAGACATTTGTTGGGAATCTCTCTCAAGTAAAACTAACAGGTCAAGCAAATTCTTATCCTCTCTTGCTGACAACTTTATCTTCCAAAAGGTAGGGGAGAAAACAAGGGGATCTGCTACTTTGGATCTAATCCTTATAAACAGGGAGGAAATGGTTGAGGAGGTAAAGGTGGCTGGGACCCTAGGAGGCAGCGATCATGCTATTATAGAATTTTGGATAACTAGAGGAGGAAGACATGTGAAGACTCAAACTTCAAGGTTAGATTTTAGAAAGGCAGATTTTAAGAGACTCAGAAAGAGAATAGGAGGGATCCAATGGCTGGATGTCCTTAAGGACAAAAATGTCCAGGAAGGATGGGAAATTTTTAAAAATGAGATTCTCAAAGCACAATCGTTAACAATCCCGAAAAGTAGGAAGAATGGGAAGCATTTAAGGAAACCAGGATGGATGAACACAGAACTTAAACACATGCTAAAAAGAAAGAAAGAAATGTTTATTAAATGGAAAGAGGGAGGCATATCTAAAGAAGATTATAATGCAGTCTGCAGATCCTGTAGGGCACGTATCAGGTTAGCTAAAGCTGACAATGAATTAAGGCTTGCAAGAGATGTCAAAAGCAATAAAAAAGGATTTTGGGGGTATGTCAAAAGTAAAAGAAAAGTCAAAGATGCTATAGGATTTTTACAGGATGAAAATGGAGAAATGGTAAGAGAGGATGTTGAGAAGGCCGAACTTTTTAATTCCTATTTTGCATCTGTTTTCTCTCAGAAAGAAAATGTAACATCAACTGATCTTCACTGTCCTTTTAAAGGAATAGAGGAATCCAAGTTATCTGTAAACAGAAAGATTGTGAGGGAATATTTAGCTAACATAAATGAGTTCAAGTCTCCAGGTCCAGATGAATTACACCCCAGAGTACTGAAGGAGATTGTAGAAGAAATTTTAGAACCACTCTCCATAATCTTTGAAAATTCTTGGAGAACAGGAGAAGTCCCAGAAGACTGGAGAACAGCAAATGTTGTTCCTATCTTCAAAAAGGGGAAGAAGGTGGACCCAGGGAACTATAGGCCGGTGAGTCTGACTTCTATACCAGGAAAGATCTTTGAACAAATTATTAAACAACATGTATGTAAGTACATGGATAAGAATGAAGTGATTAACCAGAGTCAGCATGGGTTTGTAACTAACAAGTCATGTCAGACTAACTTAATTTCCTTCTATGACAGAATCACTGACTGGGTGGATCAGGGAAATGCTGTAGATATAGTATATCTTGACTTCAGCAAAGCATTTGACAAAGTATCTCACATCATCCTTATTGAAAAAATGACCAAGTATGCAATGGACCAGGCAACTGTTAGGTGGATTCATAACTGGCTTAGTGATCGGACTCAAAGGGTGGTTGTAAATGGCTTCACATCCAGCTGGATGAATGTCTCAAGTGGGGTACCACAGGGCTCCGTCCTGGGACCTGTATTGTTCAACATCTTTATCAATGATTTAGATGAAGGAATTGAGGGTAAACTGATTAAATTTGCTGATGACACAAAGCTAGGAGGGATAGCTAATACTAGAGAAGAGAGAGAGAGGATTCAAAAAGACCTAAATAAACTGGAGCAGTGGGCAGCAACCAACAGAATGGTTTTTAACAGGGAAAAATGCAAAGTACTACATCTGGGCAATAAAAATGAAAAAAGCATATACAGAAAGGGAGGAATAGAGCTAAGCAACAGTACATGTGAAAAAGACTTAGGTATACTAATAGATCATAGACTGAACATGAGTCAACAGTGTGATGCAGCAGCAAAAAAGGCAAATACAATTCTGGGATGTATTAACAGAAGCATACAGTCTAGATCACGTGAAGTCATTATCGGTCTTTACTCCTCTTTGGTCAGACCTCATCTGGAATACTGTGTACAGTTTTGGGCACCACATTTTAAAAAAGACATCGACAAACTGGAGCAAGTTCAGAGAAGAGCGACCAGAATGGTGACTGGTCTGCAAACCATGTCCTATGAGGAACGGTTGCAGGATTTGGGAATGTTTAGCTTGCAAAAAAGAAGACTGAGAGGAGACTTAATAGCTGTCTACAAATATGTCAAGGGCTGTCACATTGTAGAAGGATCATCTTTATTCTCATTTGCACAAGGAAAGACTAGAAGCAATGGGATGAAACTAAATGGGAGGAGACACAGATTAGATATTAGAAAAAACTTTTTGACAGTTAGGGTGATTAATGAGTGGAACAGGCTGCCACGAGAGGTGGTGAGTTCCCCTTCAATGGACGTCTTCAAACAGAGGCTGGACAGACATCTGTCTGAGATGATCTAGTGAATCCTGCTTTGAGCAGGGGGCTGGACCAGATGACCCAGGAGGTCCCTTCCAACTCTACCATTCTATGATTCTATGATTCTATGATTCTATGAAATAGACTCTTCCGGTGGGCCCTGACTTCTCCATCGGTGGAGTTGAGAGTGCCAAGGTGAGGAGCATGATGATGATGACAGAAGTTAGCATCTGCTATGTTTTCTTTTAATGCAATTGTAAGTGTGCAGCCTGCCACCCACCCACCCCAAAAATTAGGACGGAGCAACTTGCAATGCCCCTTACAAGAGCCATGCAGTACAGCATATTACAAACATAAGTCCCATTATTGGGGAGTGGGTGTACCATAGTATTTGCTTATGCCTTGCAAGCAAAAGCTGCCAAAAATTAGGACGGAGCAACTTGCAATGCCCCTTACAAGAGCCATGCAGTACAGCATATTACAAACATAAGTCCCATTATTGGGGAGTGGGTGTCCCATAGTATTTGCTTATGCTTTCCAAGCAAAAGCTGCCAAAAATTAGGACGGAGCAACTTGCAATGCCCCTTACAAGAGCCATGCAGTACAGCATATTACAAACATAAGTCCCATTATTGGGGAGTGGGTGTCCCATAGTATTTGCTTATGCTTTCCAAGCAAAAGCTGCCAAAAATTAGGACGGAGCAACTTGCAATGCCCCTTACAAGAGCCATGCAGTACAGCATATTACAAACATAAGTCCCATTATTGGGGAGTGGGTGTCCCATAGTATTTGCTTATGCTTTGCAAGCAAAAGCTGCCAAAAATTAGGACGGAGCAACTTGCAATGCCCCTTACAAGAGCCATGCAGTACAGCATATTACAAACATAAGTCCCATTATTGGGGAGTGGGTGTCCCATAGTATTTGCTTATGCTTTCCCAGAAAAAGCTGCCAAAAATTAGGACGGAGCAACTTGCAATGCCCCTTACAAGAGCCATGCAGTACATCATATTAAAAACATAAGTCCCATTATTGGGGAGTGGGTGTCCCATAGTATTTGCTTATGCCTTGCAAGCAAAAGCTGCCAAAAATTAGGACGGAGCAACTTGCAATGCCCCTTACAAGAGCCATGCAGTACAGCATATTACAAACATAAGTCCCATTATTGGAGAGTGGGCGTCCCATAGTATTTGCTTATGCTTTCCAAGCAAAAGCTGCCAAAAATTAGGATGGAGCAACTTGCAATGCCCCTTACAAGAGCCATGCAGTACAGCATATTACAAACATAAGTCCCATTATTGGGGAGTGGGTGTTCCATAGTATTTGCTTATGCTTTCCAAGCAAAAGCTGCCAAAAATTAGGACGGAGCAACTTGCAATGCCCCTTACAAGAGCCATGCAGTACAGCATATTACAAACATAACTCCCATTATTGGGGAGTGGGTGTCCCATAGTATTTGCTTATGCATATTACAAACATAACTCCCATTATTGGGGAGTGGGTGTCCCATAGTATTTGCTTATGCTTTCCAAGCAAAAGCTGCCAAAAATTAGGACGGAGCAACTTGCAATGCCCCTTACAAGAGCCATGCAGTACAGCATATTACAAACATAAGTCCCATTATTGGGGAGTGGGTGTCACATAGTATTTGCTTATGCTTTCCCAGAAAAAGGTGCCCAAAATTAGGACGGAGCAACTTGCAATGCCCCTTACAAGAGCCATGCAGTACAGCATATTACAAACATAAGTCCCATTATTGGGGAGTGGGTCTCCCATAGTGTTTGCTTATGCCTTGCAAGCAAAAGCTGCCAAAAATTAGGACGGAGCAACTTGCAATGCCCCTTACAAGAGCCATGCAGTACAGCATATTACAAACATAAGTCCCATTATTGGGGAGTGGGTGTCCCATAGTATTTGCTTATGCCTTGCAAGCAAAAGCTGCCAAAAATTAGGACGGAGCAACTTGCAATGCCCCTTACAAGAGCCATGCAGAACAGCATATTCCAAACATAAGTCCCATTATTGGGGAGTAGGTGTCCCATAGTATTTGCTTATGCTTTCCCAGCAAAAGCTGCCAAAAATTAGGACGGAGCAACTTGCAATGCCACTTACAAGAGCCATGCAGTACAGCATATTACAAACATAAGTCCCATTATTGGGGAGTGGGTGTCCCATAGTATTTGCTTATGCCTTGCAAGCAAAAGCTGCCAAAAATTAGGACGGAGCAACTTGCAATGCCCCTTACAAGAGCCATGCAGTACAGCATATTACAAACATAAGTCCCATTATTGGGGAGTGGGTGTCCCATAGTATTTGCTTATGCTTTGCAAGCAAAAGCTGCCAAAAATTAGGACGGAGCAACTTGCAATGCCCCTTACAAGAGCCATGCAGTACAGCATATTACAAACATAAGTCCCATTATTGGGGAGTGGGTGTCCCATAGTATTTGCTCATGCTTTCCCAGAAAAAGCTGCCAAAAATTAGGACGGAGCAACTTGCAATGCCCCTTACAAGAGCCATGCAGTACAGCATATTACAAACATAAGTCCCGTTATTGGGGAGTGGGTGTCCCATAGTATTTGCTTATGCCTTGCAAGCAAAAGCTGCCAAAAATTAGGACGGAGCAACTTGCAATGCCCCTTACAAGAGCCATGCAGTACAGCATATTACAAACATAAGTCCCATTATTGGGGAGTGGGTGTCCCATAGTATTTGCTTATGCTTTCCAAGCAAAAGCTGCCAAAAATTAGGACGGAGCAACTTGCAATGCCCCTTACAAGAGCCATGCAGTACAGCATATTACAAACATAAGTCCCATTATTGGGGAGTGGGTGTCCCATAGTATTTGCTTATGCCTTGCAAGCAAAAGCTGCCAAAAATTAGGACAGAGCAACTTACAATGCCCCTTACAAGAGCCATGCAGTACAGCATATTACAAACATAAGTCCCATTATTGGGGAGTGGGTGTCCCATAGTATTTGCTTATGCTTTCCAAGCAAAAGCTGCCAAAAATTAGGACGGAGCAACTTGCAATGCCCCTTACAAGAGCCATGCAGTACAGCATATTACAAACATAAGTCCCTTTATTGGGGAGTGGGTGTCCCATAGTATTTGCTTATGCTTTCCAAGCAAAAGCTGCCAAAAATTAGGACGGAGCAACTTGCAATGCCCCTTACAAGAGCCATGCAGTACAGCATATTACAAACATAAGTCCCATTATTGGGGAGTGGGTGTCCCATAGTATTTGCTTATGCTTTGCAAGCAAAAGCTGCCAAAAATTAGGAAGGAGCAACTTGCAATGCCCCTTACAAGAGCCATGCAGTACAGCATATTACAAACATAAGTCCCATTATTGGGGAGTGGGTGTCCCATAGTATTTGCTAATGCTTTCCCAGAAAAAGCTGCCAAAAATTAGGACGGAGCAACTTGCAATGCCCCTTACAAGAGCCATGCAGTACAGCATATTACAAACATAAGTCCCATTATTGGGGAGTGGGTGTCCCATAGTATTTGCTTATGCCTTGCAAGCAAAAGCTGCCAAAAATTAGGACGGAGCAACTTGCAATGCCCCTTACAAGAGCCATGCAGTACAGCATATTACAAACATAAGTCTCATTATTGGAGAGTGGGCGTCCCTTAGTATTTGCTTATGCTTTCCAAGCAAAAGCTGCCAAAAATTAGGACGGAGCAACTTGCAATGCCCCTTACAAGAGCCATGCAGTACAGCATATTACAAACATAAGTCCCATTATTGGGGAGTGGGTGTTCCATAGTATTTGCTTATGCTTTCCAAGCAAAAGCTGCCAAAAATTAGGACGGAGCAACTTGCAATGCCCCTTACAAGAGCCATGCAGTACAGCATATTACAAACATAAGTCCCATTATTGGGGAGTGGGTGTCCCATAGTATTTGCTTATGCTTTCCAAGCAAAAGCTGCCAAAAATTAGGACGGAGAAACTTGCAATGCCCCTTACAAGAGCCATGCAGTACAGCATATTACAAACATAAGTCCCATTATTGGGGAGTGGGTGTCCCACAGTATTTGCTTATGCTTTCCCAGAAAAAGCTGCCAAAAATTAGGACGGAGCAACTTGCAATGCCCCTTACAAGAGCCATGCAGTACAGCATATTACAAACATAAGTCCCATTATTGGGGAGTGAGTGTCCCATAGTATTTGCTTATGCCTTGCAAGCAAAAGCTGCCAAAAATTAGGACGGAGCAACTTGCAATGCTCCTTACAAGAGCCATGCAGTACAGCATATTACAAACATAAGTCCCATTATTGGGGAGTGGGTCTCCCATAGTATTTGCTTATGCCTTGCAAGCAAAAGCTGCCAAAAATTAGGACGGAGCAACTTGCAATGCCCCTTACAAGAGCCATGAAGTACAGCATATTACAAACATAAGTCCCATTATTGGGGAGTGGGTGTCCCATAGTATTTGCTTATGCCTTGCAAGCAAAAGCTGCCAAAAATTAGGACGGAGCAACTTGCAATGCCCCTTACAAGAGCCATGCAGAACAGCATATTCCAAACATAAGTCCCATTATTGGGGAGTAGGTGTCCCATAGTATTTGCTTATGCTTTCCCAGCAAAAGCTGCCAAAAATTAGGACGGAGCAACTTGCAATGCCCCTTACAAGAGCCATGCAGTACAGCATATTACAAACATAAGTCCCATTATTGGGGAGTGGGTGTCCCATAGTATTTGCTTAAGCCTTGCAAGCAAAAGCTGCCAAAAATTAGGACGGAGCAACTTGCAATGCCCCTTACAAGAGCCATGCAGTACAGCATATTACAAACATAAGTCCCATTATTGGGGAGTGGGTGTCCCATAGTATTTGCTTATGCTTTCCAAGCAAAAGCTGCCAAAAATTAGGACGGAGCAACTTGCAATGCCCCTTACAAGAGCCATGCAGTACAGCATATTACAAACATAAGTCCCATTATTGGGGAGTGGGTGTCCCATAGTATTTGCTTATGCCTTTCAAGCAAAAGCTGCCAAAAATTAGGACGGAGCAACTTGAAATGCCCCTTACAAGAGCCATGCAGTACAGCATATTACAAACATAAGTCCCATTATTGGAGAGTGGGTGTCCCATAGTATTTGCTTATGATTTCCAAGCAAAAGCTGCCAAAAATTAGGACGGAGCAACTTGCAATGCCCCTTACAAGAGCCATGCAGTACAGCATATTACAAACAAAAGTCCCATTATTGGGGAGTGGGTGTCCCATAGTATTTGCTTATGCTTTCCAAGGAAAAGCTGCCAAAAATTAGGACGGAGCAACTTGCAATGCCCCTTACAAGAGCCATGCAGTACAGCATATTACAAACATAAGTCCCGTTATTGGGGAGTGGGTGTCCCATAGTATTTGCTTATGCCTTGCAAGCAAAAGCTGCCAAAAATTAGGACGGAGCAACTTGCAATGCCCCTTACAAGAGCCATGCAGTACAGCATATTACAAACATAAGTCCCATTATTGGGGAGTGGGTGTCCCATAGTATTTGCTTATGCTTTCCAAGCAAAAGCTGCCAAAAATTAGGACGGAGCAACTTGCAATGCCCCTTACAAGAGCCATGCAGTACAGCATATTACAAAACATAAGTACCATTATTGGGGAGTGGGTGTCCCATAGTATTTGCTTATGCTTTCCAAGCAAAAGCTGCCAAAAATTAGGACGGAGCAACTTGCAATGCCCCTTACAAGAGCCATGCAGTACAGCATATTACAAACATAAGTCCCATTATTGGGGAGTGGGTGTCCCATAGTATTTGCTTATGCTTTCCCAGAAAAAGCTGCCAAAAATTAGGACGGAGCAACTTGCAATGCCCCTTACAAGAGCCATGCAGTACAGCATATTACAAACATAAGTCCCATTATTGGGGAGTGGGTGTCCCATAGTATTTGCTTATGCCTTGCAAGCAAAAGCTGGCAAAAATTAGGACGGAGCAACTTGCAATGCCCCTTACAAGAGCCATGCAGTACAGCATATTACAAACATAAGTCCCATTATTGGGGAGTGGGTGTCCCATAGTATTTGCTTATGCTTTCCAAGCAAAAGCTGCCAAAAATTAGGACGGAGCAACTTGCAATGCCCCTTACAAGAGCCATGCAGTACAGCATATTACAAACATAAGTCCCATTATTGGGGAGTGGGTGTCCCATAGTATTTGCTTATGCTTTCCAAGCAAAAGCTGCCAAAAATTAGGACGGAGCAACTTGCAATGCCCCTTACAAGAGCCATGCAGCACAGCATATTACAAACATAAGTCCCATTATTGGGGAGTGGGTGTCCCATAGTATTTGCTTATGCTTTCCAAGCAAAAGCTGCCAAAAATTTGGACGGAGCAACTTGCAATGCCCCTTACAAGAGCCATGCAGTACAGCATATTACAAACATAAGTCCCATTATTGGAGAGTGGGTGTCCCATAGTATTTGCTTATGCCTTGCAAGCAAAAGCTGCCAAAAATTAGGACGGAGCAACTTGCAATGCCCCTTACAAGAGCCATACAGTACAGCATATTACAAACATAAGTCCCATTATTGGGGAGTGGGTGTCCCATAGTATTTGCTTATGCTTTCCCAGCAAAAGCTGCCAAAAATTAGGACGGAGCAACTTGCAATGCCCCTTACAAGAGCCATGCAGTACAGCATATTACAAACATAAGTCCCATTATTGGGGAGTGGGTGTCCCATAGTATTTGCTTATGCCTTGCAAGCAAAAGCTGGCAAAAATTAGGACGGAGCAACTTGCAATGCCCCTTACAAGAGCCATGCAGTACAGCATATTACAAACATAAGTCCCATTATTGGGGAGTGGGTGTCCCATAGTATTTGCTTATGCTTTCCCAGCAAAAGCTGCCAAAAATTAGGACGGAGCAACTTGCAATGCCCCTTACAAGAGCCATGCAGTACAGCATATTACAAACATAAGTCCCATTATTGGGGAGTGGGTGTCCCATAGTATTTGCTTATGCCTTGCAAGCAAAAGCTGGCAAAAAATAGGACGGAGGTACTTGCAATGCCCCTTACAAGAGCCATGCAGTACAGCATATTACAAACATAAGTCCCATTATTGGGGAGTGGGTGTCCCATAGTATTTGCTTATGCTTTCCCAGCAAAAGCTGCCAAAAATTAGGACGGAGCAACTTGCAATGCCCCTTACAAGAGCCATGCAGTACAGCATATTACAAACATAAGTCCCATTATTGGAGAGTGGGTGTCCCATAGTATTTGCTTATGCTTTCCAAGCAAAAGCTGCCAAAAATTTGGACGGAGCAACTTGCAATGCCCCTTACAAGAGCCATGCAGTACAGCATATTACAAACATAAGTCCCATTATTGGAGAGTGGGTGTCCCATAGTATTTGCTTATGCCTTGCAAGCAAAAGCTGCCAAAAATTAGGACGGAGCAACTTGCAATGCCCCTTACAAGAGCCATACAGTACAGCATATTACAAACATAAGTCCCATTATTGGGGAGTGGGTGTCCCATAGTATTTGCTTATGCTTTCCCAGCAAAAGCTGCCAAAAATTAGGACGGAGCAACTTGCAATGCCCCTTACAAGAGCCATGCAGTACAGCATATTACAAACATAAGTCCCATTATTGGGGAGTGGGTGTCCCATAGTATTTGCTTATGCCTTGCAAGCAAAAGCTGGCAAAAATTAGGACGGAGCAACTTGCAATGCCCCTTACAAGAGCCATGCAGTACAGCATATTACAAACATAAGTCCCATTATTGGGGAGTGGGTGTCCCATAGTATTTGCTTATGCTTTCCCAGCAAAAGCTGCCAAAAATTAGGACGGAGCAACTTGCAATGCCCCTTACAAGAGCCATGCAGTACAGCATATTACAAACATAAGTCCCATTATTGGGGAGTGGGTGTCCCATAGTATTTGCTTATGCCTTGCAAGCAAAAGCTGGCAAAAAATAGGACGGAGGTACTTGCAATGCCCCTTACAAGAGCCATGCAGTACAGCATATTACAAACATAAGTCCCATTATTGGGGAGTGGGTGTCCCATAGTATTTGCTTATGCTTTCCCAGCAAAAGCTGCCAAAAATTAGGACGGAGCAACTTGCAATGCCCCTTACAAGAGCCATGCAGTACAGCATATTACAAACATAAGTCCCATTATTGGGGAGTGGGTGTCCCATAGTATTTGCTTAAGCCTTGCAAGCAAAAGCTGCCAAAAATTAGGACGGAGCAACTTGCAATGCCCCTTACAAGAGCCATGCAGTACAGCATATTACAAACATAAGTCCCATTATTGGGGAGTGGGTGTCCCATAGTATTTGCTTATGCTTTCCCAGCAAAAGCTGCCAAAAATTAGGACGGAGCAACTTGCAATGCCCCTTACAAGAGCCATGCAGTACAGCATATTACAAACATAAGTCCCATTATTGGGGAGTGGGTGTCCCATAGTATTTGCTAATGCCTTGCAAGCAAAAGCTGGCAAAAATTAGGACGGAGCAACTTGCAATGCCCCTTACAAGAGCCATGCAGTACAGCATATTACAAACATAAGTCCCATTATTGGGGAGTGGGTGTCCCATAGTATTTGCTTATGCTTTGCAAGCAAAAGCTGGCAAAAATTAGGACGGAGCAACTTGCAATGCCCCTTACAAGAGCCATGCAGTACAGCATAGTACAAACATAAGTCCCATTATTGGGGAGTGGGTGTCCCATAGTATTTGCTTATGCTTTCCCAGCAAAAGCTGCCAAAAATTAGGACGGAGCAACTTGCAATGCCCCTTACAAGAGCCATTGTCACGGGTGTGTTGCCACGAAGATCGTCACGAGTACACAGCCTGACTTCTCGCAGCTGACTTGTTGGTGCTTTGTGTTTTCTCGGCAGTGAAGGAGTTAATTCTCTCTCTCTCTGGGCTAGCTGAGGTCCAGCCTCGCCCAGCTGCAATCAATGCTTCGTTAGTGAGACTCCTTTATATTCCTGCAGGTCTGTTTGTGAGGTGTCGGTGAAAGCTTTTCATTCAGACTTACAGAGCGGATCGTGGTGTTTGGAGTTGCTGAGATTAGTGTATTTGAAAGTGTTATTTCCCTTTCCTCGCTTTATCATTTATCTCCTTTCCCGTTGGTGTTCCCTCTGTTGTAGTTTTGTTGAAGTTGTATGCAAGGTGGTTTTGGTTTTTCCCTTGTACTGTCTCGTTCGTCTAAATACTGTGTGTGGGCATATTATCGCTGGTTCCCAATTGTTGTGATCGGGGTCCTTCTCAGGACTAGATTACTGTGGTGCAGGGATCCTCAGGAGGTAGGGGTTACGCTGGCGGCCTGGACCTCTGTACCTTTAACAGTACCTCCAGGATGAGGGATTAGTCAGGGCCCCAGCTTAGGGTCAGCTTAGGCCCCCTACCTCCAGTATTCTGTGACAGTGTGACATTTTCACCGACCAACTTAGTTTTTCTCCAGCTACCATGGATCCAGTAGCCGGTCTAGCTCAGCAGTTGCAGAGTTTGTCCATGGGGCTGGCGGACGTTAGGTCCAAGGTTTTGCATCCTCTGGAGCAAGCCGGACCAGAACCTAAAGTAGCTCTCCCTGACAGGTTCACTGGGGGGCGGGACAAGTTTTTTGTTTTCCGGGAGGCATGCAAATTGTACTTTCGGCTGCGGCCTCGGTCATCGGGCAGTGAAGAACAAAGGGTGGGAATTGTCATCTCGCTCCTACAAGGGGACCCACAATCTTGGGCGTTCTCTCTTCCCCCTAGCTCCCCAGTTCTCCAGTCAGTGGATAGGTTTTTCGCTGCTTTGGGACTCGTATATGATGACCCAGATCGGATCTCCCTTGCTGAGTCTAAGTTACGTAGGATTCAGCAGGGAGATCGTCCGGCGGAGGAATTCTGTTCGGAGTTCCGTAGGTGGGCCACGGACACCCAGTGGAATGACCCGGCTCTTAGGAGCCAGTTTTGTCATGGTTTATCCGACAAATTACAGGATGTGTTGGCACAGTATGACTCTCCCGCGTCACTGGAAGCCGCTATGGCCCTTGCTATTCGCGTTGACAGACGGCTTCGGGAGAGGTGCGGGATAACTCTACCCCCTGTAATGTCTCCACCTCTTACAAGGTCCCCTCATATGGTGGTTCCCCTGGTCAGTCCGGAGGAGCCTATGCAATTAGGAGGGACATCATTTCGGGGAAGGGGACCGGTGGTGCGCCATAAGACAGGAAGGTGTTTCCTCTGCGGGAAAAAGGGACATTTTATTGGGGGGTGTCCATCCCGCCCCTTGCTGAGTAAAGAGTCGTCGAAAAAACTGTTGATCCCAGGTTGTGTGGTGGACGGCAATCTGGGAGTAGGTATTTCGTCCCTAGGTTCGTCTCAGTTTCTCGTACCGGCGGAGGTGGTGGTGGGTACGAGAACTGAGAGGATATCTGTTCTTCTGGATAGTGGGGCCGGGGCTAATCTGGTTGATGCTCGGTTTGCCCGGGTTCAAGGTATGCGATTGAGTGAGTTGGCTAAACCCATCCCCATATTCTCGATCGATGCCAGGCCTCTCGGTCAGGGAAGTTTTTTGCAAGCTGTGCATGGCGTAAAACTTCAAGTGGGGGCAATACATAAAGAACTGTTGTCTTGCTACGTGTTGGAGGGTCTTCCCACTCCTATAGTGTTGGGCCTTCCTTGGTTAGCTAAGCATAACCCTGTTATTAATTGGCAAACCAGAGAGATAAGCCAATGGAGTAAATTCTGTAATAAAAACTGCATGAACACGGTCATCGGTGCGGTTACTCCTTGGGTCTTACCTCCATTTCTGGCAGACTTTGAGGATGTATTCTCGGAGAATGGGTGTCAGGAACTACCTCCTCATCGCGAGTATGACTGTTCTGTAAAACTGCTCCCTGAGGCCAAGTTACCTAAAGCTAGGTTGTATAACCTTTCTGGTCCTGAGAGGCAGGCCATGAAGGATTATATTTCTGAAAGTCTGGCTAAGGGGCATATTAGACCTTCATCTTCACCGGTGGCCGCGGGGTTCTTCTTTGTTAAGAAGAAAGATGGAGGCCTACGCCCTTGCCTGGATTTCCGTGAACTTAATCGGATTACGGTCCGAGATCCGTATCCGCTCCCACTTATTCCCGATCTCTTTAATCAGATCGTGGGCGCCAAATGGTTCTCTAAGTTGGATCTCAGGGGGGCGTACAATTTGATTAGGATGAAGGAGGGGGATGAGTGGAAGACGGCTTTTAACACTCCGGAGGGGCATTATGAGAACCTTGTCATGCCATTCGGTCTGACTAATGCCCCGGCGGTGTTTCAACACTTTGTTATTGATATTTTTCGCCACCTGGTGGGACAGTTTGTTGTCATATATCTGGATGATATCTTAATTTACTCGCCGGATCTGGTGTCTCATCAGGAGCATGTTAGACAGGTGTTACAGATCTTGCGGGATAATAAACTGTATGCCAAGTGGGAAAAGTGTGTGTTCGCCGTACAGGAACTCCAGTTTTTAGGCTTCCTGGTTTCTGCGTCCGGTTTTCGTATGGACCCTGGGAAAGTGCGGGCAGTTCTTGAGTGGGATCGGCCGGAGAATCTTAAGGCACTACAACGTTTCCTGGGGTTTGCTAACTATTACCGGAAGTTCATTCGTAATTTCTCGTCCGTGGTTAAGCCTCTCACAGACATGACTAAAAAGGGGACGGATTTTTCTAGGTGGTCTGACAAGGCTTGTCAAGCATTCTCCTCCTTGAAAAAATGTTTTGCCTCGGCACCCATACTCATTCAACCTGATGCGTCTCAGCCATTCTTTGTAGAGGTAGACGCTTCCGAGGTAGGGGTGGGAGCAGTATTGTCACAGGGTTCGTCCCCTGGTAAGTGGCATCCGTGCGCCTTTTTCTCTAAAAAATTGTCGTCCGCTGAGAGGAATTACGATGTCGGCAATAGGGAACTCCTGGCCATTAAGTTAGCTTTTGAGGAGTGGCGCCATTTTTTGGAGGGGGCAGTTCATCCGGTCACCGTCATCACCGATCACAAGAACCTGCTATATCTGGAGTCCGCTAAACGTCTGAATCCCAGACAAGCTAGGTGGTCATTGTTTTTTACCAGGTTTAATTTCGTCGTTACATATCGTCCTGGGTCTAAAAATGTAAAGGCGGATGCCTTATCTCGTAGTTTCCCTGGGGCCGGGAATACGGACGACCCGATTCCTGTTCTTCAGGAGGGGGTGGTGGTTTCGGCAGTATGCTCTGAGCTGGAGGAGGAGATATTGGAGGCTCAGGGGGACGCCCCTGTTGGACCTCCGGGGAGACTGTTCGTTCCAGATCAGTTGCGACAAAAGGTGATCGAGGCACACCATAACTCAGTTTTTGCAGGACACCCGGGGAGTAAAGCAACTGTGGATCTCCTCTCGCGTCGGTTTTGGTGGCCTAACTTACATAAAGAGGTGGTAACTTTTGTCGCGTCCTGTGGGGTTTGTGCGCGCTCTAAGACCTCACATACCCGTCCGTCTGGGGCCCTCTTACCTTTGAAGATCCCGGAGCGTCCTTGGACTCATCTGTCTATGGACTTTATTACGGACCTCCCTCCGTCTTCGGGTAAAACGGTCATACTCGTTGTAGTGGACAGGTTCAGCAAGATGGCACATTTTATCGCTCTTCCGGCTCTCCCTAATGCTAAAACTCTTGCGCAGGTGTTCATTGGGGAGATTGTGAGGCTTCACGGGGTACCCTCCGAGGTGGTGTCTGATCGGGGGTCTCAGTTTGTGTCCAAGTTCTGGAAGGCGTTTTGTGCACGGCGGGGGATGCATTTGTCATTCTCGTCGGCTTTTCATCCTCAGACCAATGGTCAGACGGAACGTATGAACCAGAGCTTGGAGACATATCTTCGGTGTTTTGTGTCAGAGAACCAGGAGGACTGGGCTTCTTTCCTACCTCTGGCAGAGTTTGCTCTCAATAATAGGCGAAGCGAGTCCACTGGTAAGTCCCCGTTTTTTGGGGCATATGGTTTTCACCCCCAGTTTTGTACTTTCAGTAGGGGGGGCTCTTCGGGGGTTCCGGAGGAGGAACGATTTTCCTCATCTCTCGCTTCAGTATGGAGAGGGGTGCTGAAGAATCTGAATACTATGGGGAACCGATACAAACGTATGGCTGATAGGAGGAGAGTGTCTGGTCCGGACCTAAGTGTGAACGATCAGGTATGGTTGTCTACCAGGAATATTAAACTTAAGGTTCCCTCCTGGAAACTGGGTCCCAGGTTCATCGGGCCGTACAGAATCAGTTCTGTTATTAATCCGGTGGCATTCCGTCTTGACCTCCCCCCTACGTTTAAAATTCACAACGTGTTTCACAGATCATTGCTTAAGAGGTATGTGGCGCCGGTGGTACCGTCACCTTTACCTCCCCCTCCTGTGGTTGTCAATGGTAACTTGGAGTTCCAGGTATCGAGGGTCATTGATTCACGCTTTAATCGCCGGTCCCTTCAGTACTTGGTTCATTGGAAGGGGTATGGTCCTGAGGAGAGGATGTGGGTTCCTGCGTCGGATATTAACGCAGACCGATTAGTTCGGGCCTTCCACACGACTCACCCGGATAAACCTGGCCCTGAGGGTCCGGAGGCCCCTCGTAGAAGGGGGGGTACTGTCACGGGTGTGTTGCCACGAAGATCGTCACGAGTACACAGCCTGACTTCTCGCAGCTGACTTGTTGGTGCTTTGTGTTTTCTCGGCAGTGAAGGAGTTAATTCTCTCTCTCTCTGGGCTAGCTGAGGTCCAGCCTCGCCCAGCTGCAATCAATGCTTCGTTAGTGAGACTCCTTTATATTCCTGCAGGTCTGTTTGTGAGGTGTCGGTGAAAGCTTTTCATTCAGACTTACAGAGCGGATCGTGGTGTTTGGAGTTGCTGAGATTAGTGTATTTGAAAGTGTTATTTCCCTTTCCTCGCTTTATCATTTATCTCCTTTCCCGTTGGTGTTCCCTCTGTTGTAGTTTTGTTGAAGTTGTATGCAAGGTGGTTTTGGTTTTTCCCTTGTACTGTCTCGTTCGTCTAAATACTGTGTGTGGGCATATTATCGCTGGTTCCCAATTGTTGTGATCGGGGTCCTTCTCAGGACTAGATTACTGTGGTGCAGGGATCCTCAGGAGGTAGGGGTTACGCTGGCGGCCTGGACCTCTGTACCTTTAACAGTACCTCCAGGATGAGGGATTAGTCAGGGCCCCAGCTTAGGGTCAGCTTAGGCCCCCTACCTCCAGTATTCTGTGACAGTGTGACAGCCATGCAGTACAGCATATTACAAACATAAGTCCCATTATTGGGGAGTGGGTGTCCCATAGTATTTGCTTATGCCTTGCAAGCAAAAGCTGCCAAAAATTAGGACGGAGCAACTTGCAATGCCCCTTACAAGAGCCATGCAGTACAGCATATTACAAACATGAGTCCCATTATTGGGGAGTGGGTGTCCCATAGTATTTGCTTATGCCTTGCAAGCAAAAGCTGCCAAAAATTAGGACGGAGAAACTTGCAATGCCCCTTACAAGAGCCATGCAGTACAGCATATTACAAACATGAGTCCCATTATTGGGGAGTGGGTGTCCCATAGTATTTGCTTATGCTTTCCAAGCAAAAGCTGCCAAAAATTAGGACGGAGCAACTTGCAATGCCCCTTACAAGAGCCATGCAGTACAGCATATTACAAACATAAGTCCCATTATTGGGGAGTGGGTGTCCCATAGTATTTGCTTATGCTTTCCAAGCAAAAGCTGCCAAAAATTAGGACGGAGCAACTTGCAATGCCCCTTACAAGAGCCATGCAGTACAGCATATTACAAACATAAGTCCCATTATTGGGGAGTGGGTGTCCCATAGTATTTGCTTATGCTTTCCAAGCAAAAGCTGCCAAAAATTAGGACGGAGCAACTTGCAATGCCCCTTACAAGAGCCATGCAGTACAGCATATTACAAACATAAGTCCCATTATTGGGGAGTGGGTGTCCCATAGTATTTGCTTATGCTTTCCCAGCAAAAGCTGCCAAAAATTAGGACGGAGCAACTTGCAATGCCCCTTACAAGAGCCATGCAGTACAGCATATTACAAACATAAGTCCCATTATTGGGGAGTCGGTGTCCCATAGTATTTGCTTATGCCTTGCAAGCAAAAGCTGCCAAAAATTAGGACGGAGCAACTTGCAATGCCCCTTACAAGAGCCATGCAGTACAGCATATTACAAACATAAGTCCCATTATTGGGGAGTGGGTGTCCCATAGTATTTGCTTATGCTTTCCAAGCAAAAGCTGCCAAAAATTAGGACGGAGCAACTTGCAATGCCCCTAACAAGAGCCATGCAGTACAGCATATTACAAACATAAGTCCCATTATTGGGGAGTGGGTGTCCCATAGTATTTGCTTATGCTTTCCCAGCAAAAGCTGCCAAAAATTAGGACGGAGCAACTTGCAATGCCCCTTACAAGAGCCATGCAGTACAGCATATTACAAACATAAGTCCCATTATTGGGGAATGGGTGTCCCATAGTATTTGCTTATGCCTTGCAAGCAAAAGCTGCCAAAAATTAGGACGGAGCAACTTGCAATGCCCCTTACAAGAGCCATGCAGTACAGCATAGTACAAACATAAGTCCCATTATTGGGGAGTGGGTGTCCCATAGTATTTGCTTATGCTTTCCCAGCAAAAGCTGCCAAAAATTAGGACGGAGCAACTTGTAATGCCCCTTACAAGAGCCATGCAGTACAGCATATTACAAACATAAGTCCCATTATTGGGGAGTGGGTGTCCCATAGTATTTGCTTATGCTTTCCAAGCAAAAGCTGCCAAAAATTAGGACGGAGCAAATTGCAATGCCCCTTACAAGAGCCATGCAGTACAGCATATTACAAACATAAGTCCCATTATTGGGGAGTGGGTGTTCCATAGTATTTGCTTATGCCTTGCAAGCAAAAGCTGCCAAAAATTAGGACGGAGCAACTTGCAATGCCCCTTACAAGAGCCATGCAGTACAGCATATTACAAACATAAGTCCCATTATTGGGGAGTGGGTGTCCCATGGTATTTGCTTATGCTTTCCAAGCAAAAGCTGCCAAAAATTAGGACGGAGCAACTTGCAATGCCCCTTACAAGAGCCATGCAGTACAGCATATTACAAACATAAGTACCATTATTGGGGAGTGGGTGTCCCATAGTATTTGCTTATGCCTTGCAAGCAAAAGCTGCCAAAAATTAGGACGGAGCAACTTGCAATGCCCCTTACAAGAGCCATGCAGTACAGCATATTACAAACATAAGTCCCATTATTGGGGAGTGGGTGTCCCATAGTATTTGCTTATGCTTTCCCAGCAAAAGCTGCCAAAAATTAGGACAGAGCAACTAGCAATGCCCCTTACAAGAGCCATGCAGTACAGCATATTACAAACATAAGTCCCATTATTGGGGAGTGGGTGTCCCATGGTATTTCCTAATGCTTTCCAAGCAAAAGCTGCCAAAAATTAGGACGGAGCAACTTGCAATGCCCCTTACAAGAGCCATGCAGTACAGCATATTACAAACATAAGTCCCATTATTGGGGAGTGGGTGTCCCATAGTATTTGCTTATGCTTTCCCAGCAAAAGCTGCCAAAAATTAGGATGGAGCAACTTGCAATGCCCCTTACAAGAGCCATGCAGTACAGCATATTACAAACATAAGTCCCATTATTGGGGAGTGGGTGTCCCATAGTATTTGCTTATGCTTTCCCAGCAAAAGCTGCCAAAAATTAGGACGGAGCAACTTGCAATGCCCCTTACAAGAGCCATGCAATACAGCATATTACAAACATAAGTCCCATTATTGGGGAGTGGGTGTCCCATAGTATTTGCTTATGCCTTGCAATCAAAAGCTGCCAAAAATTAGGACGGAGCAACTTGCAATGCCCCTTACAAGAGCCATGCAGTACAGCATATTACAAACATAAGTCCCATTATTGGGGAGTGGGTGTTCTATAGTATTTGCTTATGCTTTCCAAGCAAAAGCTGCCAAAAATTAGGACGGAGCAACTTGCAATGCCCCTTACAAGAGCCATGCAGTACAGCATATTACAAACATAAGTCCCATTATTGGGGAGTGGGTGTCCCATAGTATTTGCTTATGCTTTCCCAGCAAAAGCTGAAAAAAATTAGGACGGAGCAACTTGCAATGCCCCTTACAAGAGCCATGCAGTACAGCATATTACAAACATAAGTCCCATTATTGGGGAGTGGGTGTCCCATAGTATTTGCTTATGCTTTCCAAGCAAAAGCTGCCAAAAATTAGGACGGAGCAACTTGCAATGCCCCTTACAAGAGCCATGCAGTACAGCATATTACAAACATAAGTCCCATTATTGGGGAGTGGGTGTCCCATAGTATTTGCTTATGCTTTCCCAGCAAAAGCTGCCAAAAATTAGGACGGAGCAACTTGCAATGCCCCTTACAAGAGCCATGCAGGACAGCATATTACAAACATAAGTCCCATTATTGGGGAGTGGGTGTTCCATAGTATTTGCTTATGCTTTCCAAGCAAAAGCTGCCAAAAATTAGGACGGAGCAACTTGCAATGCCCCTTACAAGAGCCATGCAGTACAGCATATTACAAGCATAAGTCCCATTATTGGGGAGTGGGTGTCCCATAGTATTTGCTTATGCCTTGCAAGCAAAAGCTGCCAAAAATAAGGACGGAGGAACTTGCAATGCTGGCACCCTGGTGGTATAGTGGTGGTGGAGGCAGAGGATAAGGAGAAGAAGATAAAACAGCCGAAACGAGGAAGCTTATACCCATGTGTGGGTGTGAAGCGGTGCATGTGAATACACCTCCCGAAATAACACAGTGGATTTGACTTTATGTTACTCTGCTGTCATTTGGTGGTGATGAGAAGTCTGGCCCAATCGAGCTCTTATTCATTGTGATAAGGGTCAGCTTGTCAGCATTGTCAGTTGACAGACGAGTGCGCTTATCAGTTATAATTCCCCCAGCGGCACTAAAAACACGCTCCGATAACACGCTAGCGGCAGGGCAGGCCAGGACCTCCAAGGCGTACAGAGCGAGTTCATTCCAAGTTTCCAGCTTGGATACCCAATAATTAAAAGGCACAGAGGAATCACGGAGGACGCTGGTACGATCGGCAAGGTACTCCCTCACCATCTTTTGAAACTTTCCACTCCTTGTGAGAGTACCCCGCGCCTCAGGGCCTGTAAGCTGGGCGGGTGTCAGAAAACTGTCCCAGAATGTTGACAGTGTTCCCCTGCCTCTGCTATATTGGAGTTGCATCTCTCTCGCCTATACGCCTTGGTTGGGCAACGAACTGTGACCTCTGCCGCTAGCGTGTTCAGATGGGAATTTTTTAAGAGTTCTGCAGCAAGGGCCTTCTGGTACTGCCCCATTTTTGTAGACCTCTCCACCTCAGGAATAAGAGAGTGAAAGTTCTCCTTGTAGCGGGGGTCTACAAGTGTCACCAACCAGTAATGACTGTCACCCAACATTTTGACAACGCGAGGGTCACGGTTAAGGCAGTGTAACATTAAGTCAGCCATGCGTGCCAGACTGGTAACGGGCAAGATTTCCGTGTCCTCACCAAGATGATGACTGACCATGCTCTCCTCCTCCTCCTCCTCCTCCTCTTCCTCCTCCCCCCTGTCCTCAGGCCACCCACGCTGAACCGACGGTATGACACTTGTACAGGTACTACCGTCTACAACGCATGATAGCAGCTCCTGTTCTTCCTCCTCTTCCTCCTCCTCCTCCTCTCCCTCATTGTCCCCCAATGCACGTTGGGATGAGATGAGGCTGGGCTGTGTGTAATCGACCGCTACGGCTTCTTGATCCATCTCATCATACTCTGGCTGCAATGCCTCCTCTTTAATTCTCTGCAGAGAGCGTTGCAAAAGACAGACAAGTGGGATGCTGACACTAATGATGGCGTCATCGCCACTCACCATCTTGGTGGCCTCCTCAAAGTTTGTCAGGATGGTACATATGTCAGACATCCAGGTCCACTCCTGAGGTCTTATGTGTGGAGTCTGACCTGAATATCGACGGCCTTGTTGCAGCTGGTACTCCACAACTGCTCTCTTCTGCTCACAAATCCTTTGCAACATGTGGAGGGTAGAGTTCCAATGTGTGGGGACATCACACACCAGTCGGTGTGCCGGAAGCTGCAAACGCTGCTGCAACACAGCAAGGGCGGCGAAAGCTGTAGCCGACTTGCAAAAATGAGCTGACAGGCGGCGTACTTTCACGAGCAGATCTGGCAACTCGGGGTGCGATTTAAGAAACCGCTGAACCACGAGGTTAAGCACATGAGCCAGGCATGGTACGTGTGTGATCTCACCTCGCCTCAGAGCCGCCACCAGGTTACGGCCATTGTCACACACGACCATGCCGGGATATAGGTTCAGCGGTCTCAGCCACAGATCTGCCTGCTCTTTCACAGCTGTCCACAACTCACAAGCAGTGTGAGGTTTATCACCTAAGCTTATGAGTTTCAGCACAGCCTGTTGCCGCTTGGCGGAGGCAGTACTGCAATGCTTCCAGCTTGTAACTGATGTGGTGATATCTGAGATGGAGGCTGAACATGAGGAGGAGGAGGAGGATGCGCAGGAGCTGTACACTGTGGGGGCAACTCTGACTGACATAGGGCCCGCAATCCTCGGTGTGGGGAGGATGTGTTCCGTCCCAAGGTCCGACTGGGTCCCGGCTTCCACTTTGTTTACCCAGTGTGCCGTCAGAGAGATGTACAATCCCTGGCCACAAGCACTTGTCCACGTGTCCGTTGTCAGGTGGACTCTCCCAGTAACTGCGTTGTTGAGGGCACGGCAGATGCTTTGGGACACGTGCTTGTGTAGTGCGGGGATGGCACACCGGGCAAAATAGTGTCGGCTGGGGACCGAGTACCGAGGGACGGCCACCGCCATAAGATTGTAGAAGGATTCCGTCTCCACCAGCCTAAAAGGCAGCATTTCCAATGCAAGCAGTCGTGAAATGTGCGAATTTAGGACTGTGGCCTGTGGGGCGTTTGCTGCGAATTTCTGCTTTCGTTCAAAGGTCTGGGATATGGACAATTGAACGCTGCGGTGGGACGTGGACGTGGACGTTGATGCTGTTTCTTGAGAAACTGCCATAACAAGTGAAGACTGAGAGGAGGGGGCATCTTTACATGCAGTATGGACAGGGGATTGCCTTGCACACACAACAGGGGGTTCTATTGCACGCACAACAGTGGAAGAAGCAGTGGTGACACCCGCTGACACTGGTCGTGGACCCTGGGTTTCGCCCCACAAAGTCGGGTGCTTTGCTGCCATGTGCCTGATCATGCTGGTGGTGGTCAGGCTGGTAGTTTTGTCACCCCTGCTGATGCTGGCATGGCAGGTGGAACATATGGCCTTTTTGGGGTTATCAGCAGAGTCTTTAAAAAAATTCCAGACTCTGGAAGACCTACCGCTTGTACTGGCAACGTCCCTCGTGTTGGTGTTACGGGGAACGGTTGCCTGCCTTCTGTCTGCGGCCACCACACTGCTTCTTCCTGCCTGTTGGGGTACTCTGCCTCCCTCCACCTGTGTGCTGCTGGCCTCACTCTGAATGTCCTCCTTCCACGTTGGGTCAGTTACTAGATCATCCACCACCTCCTCCTCTTCCACTTGCGCACCACGATCCTCCTCCTCACTTCCTGGCAACTGTGTCTCGTCATCGTCCACCTCTTGTGACAGATTGCCAACGTCGACTTCCTGTGGCCGTGGCTGTTCAAATATTTGGGCATCGCAACATGGGATCTCCTCTTCCACCATTTCAAGCGTATCAGGCGAGGGGCCCAAATATGGAAATGGACCAGTGAACAGCTCTTCAGAGTGTCCAAGTGTGGGATCACTTGCTGTCTGACGACACTCGGCATGGTGGGAGGAAGGAGCATCAGGGTGAGGAGGAGTATGCGGTCGAGACTCACGGCTACTAAGAGTTGACCGTGTGGAAGACAGACCGGAGGTGGTGGTGCCCAGGTAACTGGAAGTATTATCTGCTATCCAATTAATAACCTGTTCACACTGATCAGTTCTCAATACTGGTGTTGTTCTGTGCTTCCCTAGTAAATCGGTCAAGAAGTGGGAGCGAGAAGATGTGGCTGTTGGTTGTGGCACATTTTCACCTTGGCCACGGCCCCGTCCTCTGCACGAACCATCACCAGAACGTCCACTTCCACGTCCCTTGCCACGCTCCTTGCCCATTGTAAATGAAGTAAAATAGCTTACACTTGCACTATCAATGGAAAAAGGGTAATAAAGAGTAGATTAGAACCGTGGAAGAGGAAAACCACAGTTATTGTTTACTGGGGTATACCACACTTTTTTAAATAGAGATATTTGCGGCTGAACAGTGAGCGACACACTCAAACTGCTTTTTTTTTAGATACCAAAGGCCCAAAACTGGATAGTACAGCGATTTGACCCGTGGAACTGCGAAACCACACTGGGATGTCGGGCCTACACAAGACTATTTTCAACAGATATATTTTTGTGTCACAACAGTCAGGAGACACTACTGTTTTTCTTTACGGAAAAAACTACCAAAAGCTGAATAATAGAGATTTTTTACCGTGGGATGGCAAAACCACAGTTATTGTTTACTGGCGTATACCACACTTTTTTAAATAGAGATATTTATGGCTGAACAGTGAGCGACACACTCAAACTGCTTTTTTTTTAGATACCAAAGGCCCAAAACTGGATAGTACAGCGATTTGACCCGTGGAACTGCGAAACCACACTGGGATGTCAGGCCTACACAAGACTATTTTCAACAGATATATTTTTGTGTCACAACAGTCAGGAGACACTACTGTTTTTCTTTACAGAAAAAACTACCAAAAGCTGAATAATAGAGATTTTTTACCGTGGGATGGCAAAACCACAGTTATTGTTTACTGGGGTATACCACACTTTTTTAAATAGAGATATTTGCGGCTGAACAGTGAGCGACACACTCAAACTGCTTTTTTTTTAGATACCAAAGGCCCAAAACTGGATAGTACAGCGATTTGACCCGTGGAACTGCGGAAACCACACTGGGATGTCAGGCCTACACAAGACTATTTTCAACAGATATATTTTTGTGTCACAACAGTCAGGAGACACTACTGTTTTTCTTTACGGAAAAAACTACCAAAAGCTGAATAATAGAGATTTTTTACCGTGGGATGGCAAAACCACAGTTATTGTTTACTGGGGTATACCACACTTTTTTAAATAGAGATATTTGCGGCTGAACAGTGAGCGACACACTCAAACTGCTTTTTTTTTAGATACCAAAGGCCCAAAACTGGATAGTACAGTGATTTGACCCGTGGAACTGCGAAACCACACTTCTGTTTCTCTAGCCTACACCAGACAATTTTCAACAGTTATATTTGTGTCTGAAAAATCAGAGACACGCTTTTTTTTTGGGTGGGGGGGACACACCAAAAGGTTAATAAGACGGGTATTTGTACAGTGTGAAGGAGGAAAAAAAAAGGAGGATTTAGATGAAAAAAAAAGGATTTTTCCTGGCCCCCGACACCTGGTGCTAAGTCCAGCAATTTCAGCAACAGGAGCACACAGGACTGTAATGCAGCGTTTGCTGGTATAACCACTGTGTCTCCTATACAGCCTGCCTGCCTGGTATCTGGGATGGATATTAGTCCTGAAAAGGACTGTTTGTTTGTTCTGGCAGCCTTTACAGACCCTACACTAACTATTTCGCAGTTTATATCTCTCTCTAAATCAGCAGCGCTGTCCGTACACTGTCTAATCCGGAGCGACTGTGTCCAAGATGGCGGCGCCCCGTTTTAAATACTCGAGGTGACGCTGTGCGGCCAGCCAATCACTGTAATGCCCACAACCAACATGGCTGCAGCATTACAGTGACTGGCTAGCAATCCCTGCATGTTCATTGGCTCTGTAAAGAGCGCCAAACATGCAGGGCGGAGACCTGAGCTCCCGCCCGAGTAACTCGGAAATGCTCGGTGCTCGCCGAACATCCCGAGTAGCGTGATGCTGGGGCGAGTACCGAGCAGTGTCGAGCATGTTCGCTCAACACTAGTTATTTATTTTGCCTTAAATACAAGTCATTACCCTGGAAAGGATGTTCCTTAACATTTTTCCCATTTTGGTTTCGTTTTTGTATGTTTTATTGTGAGCCTGTAAAAGTGGCGTAATGCAACATGGTTCACAGCAGTGATCTGCGAGTCAGAGATGCTTCCAGGGGTCTTCTCATGCTGTTCCCATGTCATTTGAGCACTGTTCCCATCACTTTGGGCAATTTTTAGACTCTCTGCAGACTTCCGGAGGGGGTCGCCGGAAAAATGCTCGAGTTTCCCATAGACTTACATTGGGCTCGTTGCATTCCAATTTGCTTGACCCGCTCAATGAGCTCCCGAGCATTTTAGTGCTCGCTCATCACTAGTCAAGGACAAAATCAGGGTCTGGAAGAATAGTCAGAAACAAGCTGCGGTCAAAACAGGAATACATTAAACAAACCAGGGGGAGAAGATGAACCCATAGTCAATAAATACTAACCTATATCTAGCAGCTTCCAGCAGCAAGCTGGAAACTTTAGTAGGGTGTGGTGCTCTCCAATTGGCTGGAGCCAACAGCTGATAACTTCAGCTGGAAGCACACACACCCATACTTCCAGACTGGATGGCACTACAGGTGCAAGCCAATTTAAGCTATACTAAGGTTACAAGAATTCACAGCCTCCAGGTGTTCAGGCAGCTGGGAAGTCCAGTAACCTTGAAGTCTCTCTTAAAGGCTCTCTTAAGGTTTTGGGCCTCCCAGTTGCTGAGAGACCCAGTGGCTGTTAACTCTGGTAGCCTTAAGTACCTCTAGTTACTCCAGTGATTCCGCCAGGTCACAGTGCTCAATGAGACCCAGTTCACAGCCGGCCAGTCTCTCAGGGCAGCATGCCTGGCATTGGTGGCTACAAAAGCCTATGGAGCATCCTTAGGGCATTCAATACGCTTCAGATGGCATGGGACATTGTGGGATTGTTGGAGTACTTAACTGCATGGGATTTTTTTTTAACAAATGGGAGAAGAAGGGTATTTTTCCTGGTGTGTTTTGGTGAATAAAGTTTTTTTTGTTACTGCTTTTTTCCTATTTCTTACTGGGTTAGTAATGGGGGTGTCTGACAGACTAACCCCAGGGGTTGATGCCAGCGGTGATTTTTGACAAATCACAGCTGACATCAACCCCAAATCCCATTACACCGATTTGCCACCGCACCAGGGCAATTGAGAAGAGCTGAGACAGGAGGCCAGAATTGGTGCAAATAATGGAATGTGCTAGTTCTGTGTTGGCTGAGGGCTGGTATTTTAGGCTGAGAAGGGGAAAATAGCCATGGCCCTTCCCAGTGTGATAATATCAGCCCACAGCTGACTGCTTTGCCTTAGCTGGTTATAAAAAATAGGGGGGATCCAACACCATTTTTTTTTAAATATTTATTTATTGCTAAACATGACAGGGAAATGCATTGAGAGATGGCGTTTTTTTTCCTTCTCTTTTTTAGTTTGCTTTATATACAAGTCATTATGCAGGAGAGAATGTTTCCTAACATTTTTTTCCGTAAAATCCATGTCATCTTCGGTTTCATAGAATCATTGTCAGCCTGTAAAAGTGGCGTAATACTCTGACAACATTGTTCCCAGCAGCAACCTGGGAGTCAGTGATGCGTCTAGGGGTCTTTCGCATGCTGTTCCCATTCCATTTCAGCAATTTTCTGGCCACCCAGTTTCCCATTAACTTCCATTATGCTTGTTACTCGAAACGAGTACCCGAGAATTATGATTTTCTAAATCCGAGTAACAAACACCAGAGCATTTTAGTATTCACCCATCACTACTATTGAGAGCCCAATTAAACCATTCACAAGAGTGCAGTTAGGGTGCATTGGGCACAGCGTAACACATTGACCCGTGGTATGTCCATGTACCAGTATGATGGAGGCCCTCAGAGTAACCTGTTATGCATAAGTAACGTTCTTCACAAGTAATGAACTGCCATCCAAAACCAATACAAGTGTGCCACTGTAGATAAGGTGTATAGTCTGTCAATGAATTTCCCTGAGTATTCGTATTGTGTATGAAGATATGCAAAGAGACCCTCTCAAATTCCATCTCACGCTCACATCGGGTGTGGCTCAGGGGAAAAAAACAGTCGCATCAAACCAAGGTAAATGTGTCCATTTGTCCTGCGATAGGTCTAAGTTCTCACGCTCGCGGTGCCGTCAGAAAGGTCATTGGAGTTCATACCCAATGAACTCCGATCATCTCAATGACGTAAGCGTATGTGCGGTGAGAACTTTCCCATGGTGAGCGGTGACGTCATTGACATGATGGGAGTTCATTGAATATGAACTCCGATGACCTTTCTGGTGGCACCACGAGCATAAGAACTTTGTCATGCTCACGGTGATGTCAGTGAGGTGAACGGAGTTAATTGGATATAAACCCCGCTCAACTTTATCAAGCATGCGCACCTCAGTGTCTCTGCTGGATTGCAGGCTGTGTAGTCGCATCAAGCTGCTGTGCAGCCTGCCATCTAGATGTAGTAGAGCTAAACCCATTGTGGGACAAATGGATTATTTTCTTCACATCGTAGAGGTGAGGATGAGGTTGCTTTATTATTTTATTTTTATTGCAGGTGACATGGGCTTCAATGGAATCGGCGTAACGTTAAGTAGAATGCTTTGGTTAAATTTTGATTTATTAAACGACTCTGTGTGTTTATTTCAAATAAATTATTTTATTTTGGGTGTTTGTGTTATATTTCACTATTTGACTATGGGCTTGATGTCAGCTGCCAATACAAAGCTGACATCAACCCCAATCCTATTACCCCACTTGCCACCGCACCAGGGCAAGTGGGAAGAGCGGAGGCTAAGCGCCATCCATAAGATGCGCCTTTTCTGGGGCGGCTGAGAGCTGATGTTTGTAGTCTTGGAGGTGGGGCAATATTCATGGCCCCTTCCTTGGCTATTAATATCAGCCTCCAGCTGTCTGCCTAGCCTTTGCTGATTGTTAAAATAGGGGGACCCCACTTACATTTTTTTTGTGGCCCCTCATTTTAATAACCAGTAAAGGCTAAGTATACAACTGAGAGCTGACATTAATAGCCTGGGAACCTCCATGGGTATCACCCCTTTCCAGGCTATAAACATCTGCCCACAGCTATCCATTTTCCCTCTGCTGGTTAATAAAATTATGGGGGACACCACGTCATTTTTTTAAGAAATGTATTAATTTAATGTTAAAATACATGTACAGTAGACTACATAGTCACTGCACTAATTATATATGTCACTGACATCTTTCGAACTATCTATTCTATGTATATATCTATTCTTCTCTCTATTCTATAATGCCGGTCCCGCTGTGATTTTACTCTATGAGGCAGATGAATTGTCTGGTTTTCAAGGAGACAGGTGTGTAAAAATCGGACGGCACTAGCATGGTCTGAGGGCCGTGCAATTTTTTTCTCTTACCCATTGACTTGCATTGGCGCGTCTCGTCTGAGATACGTGGCAATATGCAGCATGCTGATTTTTTTCTCAGTCCAATTTCAGCTGAGTAAAAAATCACAGATGAGATGTGCCTCATAGAATAACATTGGTCAGAGTGCAATCCGATTTTTTATTGGATTGCACTCGTCCGTTTTTCTCGCAAATGAGTATGAGCCAATAGTGAAATCCATGATTTCATGGCTCCTGACTGACCACGTGAAAGATAGACTTAGATTAGTTCTCTGAAAAACTTATGACAGAAAGAAATTGTGTAGCTGGCTGTGTACCACGATACAGAGAAGCAGCAGAAGACAAATATAGCAAAATATCAGTCGCACATTGACCCATTCCTCTTTAATACAGACAGCTAGCTAAATAATTGTTTTCCTTTACAGCGTGACTGTGAAAACTTCTCGCCATTGCCTCAATCCAGACACAGCACTTGGGAAAATTATTACTACATGCTGGAAAAGGTAATTTTTAAATTGAGAAGAAAATTGAGACACAAATAAAATTATATATAAATATACATACATACCATATTTTTCAGACTATAAGATGCACCAGACCATAGGATGCACCACAATTTTTGGGGTGGAAAATAGGAAAAAATATTTTTTTTTATAAGATGGGGGTCCATCTTATAGTCCAAATAAGTCTCTTACCTTGGGGGTGGTGGAGGGGGGGGTCACCTCAGGAAGCCGGCAGAAGTGTAGCATTGCAGAGGGCCCTCGGTGGGAGAAGGCTGAGCCCCAGCAGTGGGGGGTTGCAGTGGTGGTGGAGCGGCATAGCAGCAAGCAGGGTCCCTCTCTCAGGAACCCGGTGGCAGCAGGAGAAGTGAGATGCTGTGGGCTGGATGTTGGTGGTGAAGCAGAGAATAGTGCACTGCTCTTCCGGTGGCCATCTTTCAGAAGCCGTGGTCTACAGGAAAATGACCACCCAAGCAGGTGCATGCGCAGACTGGGATCTTGGCGACCATTTCCCTGAGGCCCACGTCTTCAGTAAGATGGCAGCCAGAGGCAGCGCATGCGTAGTTGTGATCTTGATTAGGCCAAGATCCCAGTCTGCACATGCGGCCGCCATGAAAGCTCTGCCTGACTGCTGATACAGGGCTCACAGCATCGCACAGCTTCTGCAGCTGCCGGCTTCCAGATGGAGGGACCCTTTTTCCTTGCAATTCTGCTCCACCACCACCACAACTCCCCGGTAAGCCTGTATTCGGACCTTAAGATGCACCCCCCATTTTCCTCCCAAATGTGGGGCGAAAAAAAGTGTGTCTTATGGTCCAAAAAATATGGTACATACATACAGTGGTGTGAAAAAGTGTTTGCCCCCTTCCTGATTACTTATTATTTTGCATGTCTGCCGCAATTAAATGTTTCAGATCACAAAGCAAATTTAAATATTAGACAAAGATAACACAAGTAAACACAAAATGAAGTTTTTAAATTAAGGTCTTTATTATTAAAGGAAAAATAAATCCAATCCTACAGGGCCCTGTGTGAAAAAGTGATCTCCCCTCCCCCCCGAAAACATAAATTAACTGTGGTTTATCATATGTTTGGGAAGCTGAGTTCTATTTCCCTAGCAACATACATGCCTGATTACTGCCTGCACTTAAACCTCCCCTCACTAGACTCCCCCTCACTAGACTCCCCCTCTCTAGACTCAGCAGCCTCCCCTCACTAGACTCCCCGCTGCAGCCTCCCCTCACTAGACTCAGCAGCCTCCCCTCACTCCCCTCATTAGTCTCCCTTCAGCAGCCCCCCCTCACTGGACTCCCCCTCACTAGACTCCCCATCACTAGACTCAGCAGCCTCTCCTCATTCGACTCCCCTCACTCACCTCAGCAGCCTTCCCTCAGCAGCCTCCCCTCACTAGACTCCCTTCACTAGACTCCCCTCAGCAGCCTTCCCCTCACTAGACTCCCCTCACTAGACAACCCTAACTCCCCTTAGCAGCCTCCCCCTCACAAGATTCAGCACACTCCCCTTACTGGACTCCCCTTACTAGACTCAGCAACCTCCCTGCACTACACGCCCCTCACTACACTTGCATCACTAGACTCCCCTCACTAGACTCAGAAGCTTCCCCTCAGCAGCCTGCCCTCAGTCCCCTCAGCAGTCTCCCCTCACTAGCCTCTTCTCAACAGCCTCTCCTCACTAGGCTCCCTTCAGCAGCCTCTCCTCGCTAGATTCCCCTTAGCAGCCTCTCCTCACTAGACACCCCTCATTAGCCTCCCCTATGTAGACTCAGCAGCTTCCCATCACTCCCCTCAGCAGCCTCCCCTCACTTGACTCCCTTCACTCGATTCCCCTCAGCAGTCTCACCTCATTCCCTTCAGCAGCCTCCCCTCACTCGACTCCCCTAGCTCCCCTCACTAGACTCCCCTCACTAGACTCACTTGACTCCCCTCAGCAGCCTCCCCTCACTAGACTCCCCTCAGCAGCCTCCCCCTCACTTGACTCCACAGCCTCCCCTCACTCCCCTCATCAGCCTCTCCCTCAATACTAGACTCCCTTCACTTCTAGACTCCCCTTACTAATAGACTCCCCTCACTACTAGACTCCCCTCACTACTAGACTTCCCTCACTACTAGACTTCCCTCACTACTAGACTCTCCTCAGTAGCCTCCCCTCAATAATGAGCAAATGTATTTTTCACTAAAATGTTGCTTCAGCCCCAAATTTGTAATTTTCACAAAGGTAAAAGGGGAAAATGGGAAACAAAATTTGTTGGGCAATTTCTCCTGAGTATGCAGATATGCCATATGTGGGGGAAAACTACTCTTTTGGCACACTGCAGGGCTCAGAAAGGAAGGAGTGTTATTGTGCGCAGATTTGACCGGAATAGACTGCGGATTCCTTATCACATTTGAAGAGCTGTTGATGTGAGAAAACAGCAGAAACCCCCCACAAGTGTCCCCATTTTGGAAACTACACCCTTGAGGAATCTGTCTAGGGATGTGGTGAGCATTTTAAACCTATTGATGATTCACAGAACATTGAGCTGTGGAAATGAAAAATTTTAATTTTTTTCCACTAAAATGTTCTTTTATTACAAAATATTTAAGTTTCAAAAGGGCGATTAGGAGAAAACAGACCACATAATTTGTTATACAAATTCTCCTGAGTTTGCCAATACCTCAAATATTGTCAGAAACTATTTTTCAGGCACAATGCAAAGCTCAGAAGGAAGGAGCGCCATATTGAAGTGCAGATTTTGCTAGAATGATTTGCGAGTGCCATGTCACATTGACAGAGTCCCTGATGTGCCAGAACAGCAGAAACTCCCATAAGTGACCCCATTTTACAAACAACACCCTTCAATGAATTCCTCTAGGGGAGCAGTGAGCATATTGATACCACAGGTGTGTCACAAAATTTTATACTATTAAGCGGTGAAGAAAAACAAATACATTTGTACCATTACAATACTGATTTAGCTCCAGACAATGGGAAGTAGGTCAAAATGGCCACATAATGAAGGTGGACCCAGGGAACTATAGGCCGGTGAGTCTGACTTCTATACCAGGAAAGATCTTTGAACAAATTATTAAACAACATATATGTAAGTACATGGATAAGAATGAATTGATTAACCAGAGTCAGCATGGGTTTGTAACTAACAAGTCATGTCAGACTAACTTAATTTCCTTCTATGACAGAATCACTGACTGGGTGGATCAGGGAAATGCTGTAGATATAGTATATCTTGACTTCAGCAAAGCATTTGACAAAATATCTCACACCATCCTTATTGAAAAAATGACCAAGTATGCAATGGACCAGGCAACTGTTAGGTGGATTCATAACTGGCTTAGTGATCGGACTCAAAGGGTGGTTGTAAATGGTTTCACATCCAGCTGGATGAATGTCTCAAGTGGGGTACCACAGGGCTCCGTCCTGGGACCTGTATTGTTCAACATCTTTATCAATGATTTAGATGAAGGAATTGAGGGTAAACTGATTATATTTGCTGATGACACAAAGCTAGGAGGGATAGCTAATACTAGAGAAGAGAGAGAGAGGATTCAAAAAGACCTAAATAAACTGGAGCAGTGGGCAGCAACCAACAGAATGGTTTTTAACAGGGAAAAATGCAAAGTACTACATCTGGGCAATAAAAATGAAAAAAGCATATACAGAATGGGAGGAATAGAGCTAAGCAACAGCACATGTGAAAAGGACTTAGGTATACTAATAGATCATAGACTGAACATGAGTCAACAGTGTGATGCAGCAGCAAAAAAGGCAAATACAATTCTGGGATGTATTAACAGAAGCATACAGTCTAGATCACGTGAAGTCATTATCGGTCTTTACTCCTCTTTGGTCAGACCTCATCTGGAATACTGTGTACAGTTTTGGGCACCACATTTTAAAAAAGACATAGACAAACTGGAGCAAGTTCAGAGAAGAGCGACCAGAATGGTGACTGGTCTGCAAACCATGTCCTATGAGGAACGGTTGCAGGATTTGGGAATGTTTAGCTTGCAAAAAAGAAGACTGAGAGGAGACTTAATAGCTGTCTACAAATATGTTAAGGGCTGTCACATTGTAGAAGGATCATCTTTATTCTCATTTGCACAAGGAAAGACTAGAAGCAATGGGATGAAACTAAATGGGAGGAGACACAGATTAGATATTAGAAAAAACTTTTTGACAGGGTGATTAATGAGTGGAACAGGCTGCCACGAGAGGTGGTGAGTTCCCCTTCAATGGACGTCTTCAAACAGAGGCTGGACAGACATCTGTCTGAGATGATCTAGTGAATCCTGCTTTGAGCAGGGGGTTGGACCAGATGACCCAGGAGGTCCCTTCCAATTCTACCATTCTATGAGTTCTATGAGTTCTATGATAATGTGTTACACAATTTCTCCTGAATGTGGCAATAGCCATATCTGGCTCTACAGTACGGTTTGACCACATGGCAGGGCTCAGGAGGGAAGGAGCACTATTTGACTTTTGGGGTGCAGATTTTCCTAGAATAGTTTGCGGACTCCATTTGCAAAACCCCCCAAAAGCCACAACATCAGAAATATCCTTGTCCAGCTAAAAAGAACTGATTTCAACTGGATCCGTTTTAACATTGAAGTCTATAGAAAACATCAGTCATCAGTTTTTTTTTTCATTTGCTTGTAAGTCATATAGTTTCGATAGATAGGATCCTTTGTGGCTGTGACTAGAGATGAGCGTTGTTCTACTCGAACTGTTCGCCAATCTCAAATTCGAGCTGTTTTGGGCGGTGTTCGAGCCGGTCGGCGAACACGAACAATTTGAGAAAAATTCGGCTGTTCGAGGTTATGTTCGATAACTGTTCGTGCACCAAAATCATAACTGGATTTTTTCTCAGTAATGATGAAAATTAATGTTAATACGCAGTTTGAGTGTACAGCGGGGCGGGGGGAGGGGCAGGGGATGGATCTCTGCAGGAACAATGAAGATCTCCATTTTTTTTTCTCTTTCCCGCATTTGCAGTGGGGAGGTGCAATCTGTCAGCCTATCAGCAGCGCACACACGGAGCGAAGTGCTTTTTTTCACACAAGCAAGGGCATGTGTGATTGGCTGTGTATGTCACATGTCCTTGCCCTATAAGACCAAGCCATTTTCCCCGTCGCCACCATTTTCTCACTGCTGCAGCTGCGTGTTAGACGGCACCGCTGTTGCTGTGTGCGCTATACCTTGTTAATTTCAAGCCAATTTTCGCACAAATATACAGATAGCTTGGGAGTAGGGAATAGTTGTGATTGCAGTCCTTTTAAGGACTAGGTTACAGCATTTCCTACGACTTTTATCAAGCAGGTCTGTGCTCTTAAATAGATAGATTGTGGGAGTAAAGACTAATTGTAATTGGAGTCCTTTTCAGGACTAGGTTACATCAGTTCCTATCAGTTTTTGCCAGGCAGGTCTGTGCCAGTGCTGTGCAAGTTTTTTTCACAGCATTTGGCTGAATCTAGCAAAGCTAATCCTTTTTGGCCTATTGCAGAGTGTGTTAGTCAGTGGAGTAGCCTATCTGTGTTGCAAGATATACTACCTGTGTATAGAATACCAATTTTTTTACTGCACCTAGTGAAGTAAAATCTTTTGGGCATAGCATCATTCTATTAGTCCATCTATACTGACCTCCATCAGGTTGCAAATTAAAAATAATTTTTTTCTGCATCTAGCTCTGAAAAAATATTTGGGCTTCTAGCAGTGTGTGGGACTTGGTCTATTAGTCCATCTATACTGACCTCCATCAGGTTGCAAATTGAATATCATTTTTTTCTGCATCTAGCTCTGAAAAAATATTTGGGCTTCTAGCAGTGTGTGGGACTTGGTCTATTAGTCCATCTATACTGACCTCCATCAGGTTGCAAATTAAAAATAATTTTTTTCTGCATCTAGCTCTGAAAAAATATTTGGGCTTCTAGCAGTGTGTGGGACTTGGTCTATTAGTCCATCTATACTGACCTCCATCAGGTTGCAAATTGAATAAAAAAAATTTCTGCATCTAGCTCTGAAAAAATATTTGGGCTTCTAGCGGTGTGTGGGACTTGGTCTATTAGTCCATCTATACTGACCTCCATCAGGTTGCAAATTAAAAATAATTTTTTTCTGCATCTAACCCAGCCAATAGTTTTGGCCTAATACCACAGTTTGGCCACTCAGCTCTGCTCGGTTACCATCCATTGTTTTTTTGTGCAAACAACTCCAGAGTTGTGAATTAGTTAACCACCAAAATGAGTGGAAAAAGGCCTGCTGCTGGTGGAAAGGGGAATAGGCGTGTTGGGAAGGGGAAAAAAGGTTGTGTCCGTGGGGTAGGTGCAGAAGAAAGACCATCTTCCAGCCAAACTAAAATGTCTACTTCTTTTAGCGGACAATGTGATAAGATCCCTTTCTTACGGCCACGCCAATCGCTACAAATTCCAGATGAGACACAAAAACAGCAGGTGCTTCAACGGATATCAAGTGCTCCTTTAAGTGGGCTCTCCTCCACATCAACTTCAACATCACAAATACTCCAGTCCTCAAAGGTGTCACCCAAATCGCACTTGCTTCCTCACAGCTCCCAAATCTCCAGCTGCCCGTCTGAGTATGAGGTAGAACAGATGGTTGAGTCTGCAGAGCTGTTTACTCATACTATAGCCTGGGAATCAGAGGTCGACTCCAGCGCTTCTGTGAATCCAGACGAGGAAATGATCTGCACTGATGCCCAGAATCTTTATGAGTCGGATCCAGGACCAGACGCAGAAGGTTCTGACCATAATGTAGACCCTCATTCCCAAACTGTAACTCCTGTTGGTGGAGACAATGAGGAAGACGATGATAAGACTCAAATACCTGATTGGAGCGACAACTTTAGTTTTTTGTCAGGGCAGGAACAGGTTGGCTCTGAGGACGACGGGTGTGATAACGCACAGGGTGATGATGATGAGGTCGGAGATCCCACTTACTGTCAACCCACAGTCAGCCAAGAGATGAGGTCAGCAGAGGAGGTGGAGGAAGATGCTAGTGACGACGAGGTCAGGTTGCGCCTTCCTGGACAGAGACGTAGTACTGGAAGCACGTCAACAACTGCATCCTCAAACACAACTCTGCCTCTCACCACAAGTCGTGGTGGCTCTTCAGGTCGCATGGGTGCTAAGCCTTGCATAGCCTGGGCATTTTTTCAGATCGATAAAGATGACCCAACTCGTGTTATCTGTAACATTTGTCAGCAAAAGCTAAGTAGAGGCCAAAAAATACATAGTTTGAGTACTTCATGCATGAACCGGCACATGGACATGAAGCATAAGTTGCAGTGGGAAGCTCAGTGTGCTACAATGCGGCCTAGCCGGCCGGGCCAACCACCGTCTGCCATATCTTGTGCATCCGCGGCCTCTTCATCCTCTGTGACTGGGGGGACAGCAGTCACACCTGTTTTGGGGCGCAGACCTGCCACCTCTTTACCCGCAACAGCCAGCGTGATTGGCAGGTCATCATTTTCTTTGGAGGTGGTAACACCAGCTGGTCTTGAGCGCTGTCCGACATCGATAGCACCACCTTTGGATCAAGGCAACCTAACATGTCCGCCTGCATCTTCCTCACAGACCGGCAGTTTGCCGGGGACACCCTTATCAACCCCATCTAAGCACAATAGCCAGCCCTCGGTCCCTCAGATGTGGACAAGTAAAAGACCATTTCCTCCTAGCCATGAGAAAGCTAAGAGGTTGAATTTCACCATCTGCAAGCTCTTGGCTACAGAAATGCTGCCTTTCCGCCTGGTGGACACAGAGGATTTTCGAGACCTTATGTCCGTCGCAGTGCCCCAGTACCAGATGCCCAGTCGGCACTACTTCTCAAAGAAAGGTGTGCCTGCGCTCCACCAGCATGTCGCACACAACATCACCGCTTCTTTGAGAAACTCTGTGTGTGACAGGGTGCATTTCACCACAGACACTTGGACGAGTAGGCATGGACAGGGGCGTTACATGTCGCTGACTGGGCACTGGGTAACTATGGTGACAGCAGGACAAGGGGCTGCTGTCCAAGTCTTGCCGTCCCCACGAGTTGTGCGTCAATCCTCTTTATGTCAAAGTTCCTCCACTGCTTCTGCCTCCTCAACCTCCTCTCGGTCTTCCACCTGCACCCAAAGCCTGTCTGGTCATGCCACAAGCTTTCTAACTGCGCAGAAGGGATCCTGCACACCTCCTTACTATGCTGGCAGTAGGGCTCAACGTCATCAGGCGGTTTTTACATTGAAATGTCTGGGAAATGTGAGTCACACAGCTGAGGAGTTGTGGTCAGCTCTGGAGAACCAATTTCATGAATGGTTGTCTCCACTGGACCTGAAACCAGGGAAGGCCGTGTGCGACAATGCTGCAAACCTGGGTGCGGCCCTTCGCCGGGGCAATGTCACACACGTGCCTTGTATGGCTCACGTGTTGAACCTGGTTGTCCAGCAATTTTTAGCCCACTATCCCAGACTAGATGGCCTTCTGCAGAGGGCACGGTCGCTGTGTGCTCACTTCCGCCGTTCGCATCCCGCAGCTCAGCGACTTACATCTCTACAGAAGTCGTTGGGCCTGCCACTTCACCCGCTAAAATGCGATGTGCCTACCCGGTGGAATTCAACTCTGCACATGTTGCAGCGACTGTGGCAGCACCGACAAGCCCTGGTGCAATACGTTCTGACGTATAGCCTGGGCCAACGAGATTCAGAGGTGGGGCAAATCACGCTGGAGGAGTGGTCTCAGATCAGGGACCTATGCACCCTTCTGCACAGTTTTGAAATGGCGACGAAGATGTTTAGTGCTGACGATGCCATTATCAGCATGACTATTCCGGTGATTTACATGCTGGACCACATGTTAAACAGAATTCGGAGTCAGGTGGTGGCACAAGAGGAGGTGGAGGAAGTAGAGGAGGAGGAGTTGTATGCGGAAGGGCTAACATCTGCAAGGTCCAGACGGTCGGCAGCACCAAGGCGGCAGGCATGTGAGGGTGGGGGAGATGATTTTACCAGGGCGCATGGTAGCAGCCAAACTAGTGAGGAAGGTGCAGGAGCCCAGGAAGAAGAGGAGGACGAACTGATGGAAGACTCATCAGATGAGGGAGACCTTGATCACATTTCTGTTGTGCGAGGTTGGGGGGAGAGGACAGAGGAAGGAAGCATGATTGTTACCTTGCCACCAACACAACAGGGACTTGGTGCTCCTGGATGCGCAACACACATGAGTGCCTTCTTGCTGCACTACCTGCAACATGACCCTCGAATTGTGAGAATTAGAAATAATCCTGACTACTGGGTTGCCACACTGTTAGATCCCCGGTACAAAAGTAAATTTGCAGAAATTATTCCTGCCATAGAAAGGGATGCACGCATGCAGGAGTATCAGCAGAGACTGTTGCAGAATCTTACATGTGCTTTTCCACAAAATACCAGTGGTGCACGTAGTGAATCTCACAGTTCCAACTTGCCAACCGTGGGACCGTCAAGTGTTCAGCACTCAAACCGTAACAGAACCACAGTATCTGCTGGTAACATCAATTTTGCGGAATCATTTCACCACTTTTTTAGCCCATCCTTTGCAAGGCCACAGGAGACAAGAAGTCTGACACATAGTCAACGCCTAGAGACGATGGTACAGGAGTATCTCCAAGTAAACATTGAAGCCACGACTGTGTCACTGGACCCTTGCTCTTTTTGGGCTTCCAATCTGGATAAATGGCCGGAGCTAGCCACTTACGCCTTGGAGATCTTGTCATGCCCCGCAGCCAGCGTTCTGTCTGAACGTGTGTTCAGCGCTGCTGGTGGTGTGCTGACAGATAAGCGCACGCGGCTCTCCACTGATAATGTAGACAGACTCACGTTCATAAAGATGAACAAATCATGGATCCGAAACGACTTTTCTACCCCTGTGTCATCCTGGGGAGAGTAAAAGCTTGATGATTGGTTAAAATCACCCTACCAACCGTTTTAAGCTTTCAAATTACTAATCATGTTTATCTGTATCTTGACTGGAAAATAATTTGGGCTTTGTAGCAGTGTGCAGCACTGATCCTATTAGGCCATCTATAATAAGCTTCACCAGATTTAAAATTAAAAATAATTTTTAGCTGCATCTAGCCCGGAAAATAATTTTGGGGCTCCGAGATGCGCAAGACACATAAGTGCCTTCTTGCTGCACTACCTGCAGCATGACCCTCATATTGTCAGAATTCGAAGTAATCATGACTACTGGGTTGCCACACTCTTAGATCCCCCAAACTTTTCGATCAACCTTTTCATTTTAATAAAGACCAAAAAAATGGTCATTTTTGAAATTATAAGCATTAGCAGGTTGTTAGAAACTGAAATCAAACAGTTTTCAACTCAAAACTTTATTCTAGGTGATGTTACATTTTCACATAGGACCCCTTGTTCGAAAGGAGCTTCTGAACTCTCTCGTCCATTGAATTTGTCAGGTTTTGGATGGTTTCTGCTTCAATTGTTTTGCATGAGGACAGAATACCCTCCCAGAGCTGTTGCTTAGATGTGAACTGCCTCCCGCCATCATAGACACTCCTTTTAATGATGCTCCAAAGGTTCTGAATGGGGTAGAGGTCAGGGGAGCATGGGGGTCACACCATAAGTTTGTCCCCTTTTATGCCCATATCAGCCAGAGATGCAGATGTTTTATGTGCAGCATGAGATGGTGCATTATCATGCAGAAAAATGATCTTGCTGTGAAATACACGGTTCTTCTTCTTGAACCATGGCAGGAAGTGCTGTTTGAGAAAATCCACATACATTATGGAGTTCATCTTTAGCGCCTTCAGGGATCCTAAAGGGGCCGACAATCTCTCTCCCCATGATTCCAGCCCAAAACATTACTCCACCTCCTCCTTGTTGGCGCTGTAGCCGTGTTTGCGTGGGGTGTCCATCAACCAGCCATCCTCCACTCCATTCATCTGGACCATCGAGCGCTGCACGGCACTCATCCGTGAACAAAACAGTTTTGAAATCAGTCTTCATGTAATGTTTGGCCCACTGGAGCCGTTTCTGCTTGTGTGAAGTGGATAGAGGAGGTCGACAGGATGGCGTATGCACAGCTGCAAACCTCTGAAGGACCCTGCATCTTGTTGTTCGGGGGACGTTGGAGGCACAAGCAGCTTCAAAAACTTGTCTGCTGCTATGACAAGGCTTTTTTGCCGCTGCTCTTTCAACCTGACGTAATTGCCTGTAGGAAAGAGTCCTCAATTTGCCCTTATCAGCACGCACACGTGTGTACTGTGAATCAGCTACATACTTCTTGATTGCCAAGACACTTCATCCTGATCATCGCACAATGTTGACTGTAGTCATGCCTTGACCTAAACACTCCACAATTAGTTGCTTCTCAGCAGCCGACACATCCTTTTTCTTTCCCATTTTGGCAGAAAATGTAGGCTGCTTAATAATGTGAGAGAGCCTTCTTAAGTAGTCTTGCCTTTCATTGGACACACCTGCCAAACTAATTAGCACAGGTGTCTGCAATTGCTTACAGTGATATAAAGAGCCCTGACACACATCACCATCAATGAGTTTAACTGACAAACAAACAAATTCTTCCCTTATCACTCCTAAACACTTTTTGCATAATAATTTGGAACGCGGTGTACATGTGCTTTTCCACAAAACACCAGTGGTTCACGTAGTGAATCTTACAGTTCTAACTTGCCAACCGTGGTCTGTATGGAATTGTTCAATAAAGGGCCCAAAATTAAGATAACATAGATGGGAGAGGTCTCTATGAATAGGAATTCCTAAGTATTTGATTCCCTGTGAGGGCCAGGCAAAGGGAAAGTTGGACTGGATGGAATCCTATATGGATTTAGGGAGGGAGACATCGAGGGCCTCAGACTTCGCTGCATTGATTTTAAAATTTTACCATGTAACAAAGTGATCTATTTCAGCCATAACAGCAGGGATGGATATATGTGATTGAGTGATATATACTAGGACATCATCAGCAAATAGAGAGCACTTGTACTCGGTGCCTCCCACCTCAATCCACCTAATATTGGGGTTATGGCGAATTGATGAGAGCAGGTGCTCCGTCACTAGGATGTATAAGAGAGGGGACAGAGGACATCCCTGGCTTGTCCCATTGGTGATTGTGAAAGGTGATGAAAATGTTCTGACGCACCCCCTGGGCCTTGGGACACCCGGAGCCGGACCCTTTTTGGTGGATGCTGGTGGTTGTAGTCTTCGTGGCGGCGATCCGGTTCCGTGGCTCAGGGCGGTCAAACCAGTGGCGGAACTATTTATGTGGTTTTGATGTTTAAATGTCCGACTACGCCACCCGTGGATTGCGGTCAGAGTGAACCGCCGCTACAGGGCAGACCGCTAAGGCTGGTGTTGTGGGTGCAGCAGAGCGTAGCATAACTCCCCACGGGAGGAGTATAGCCTCAGGGCAGTGTATGCGGAGGATGGGGGTGATGGTGCAGGGCAGCAGCAGTAACGACACGGAGTCAGTGATGCAGTTCAGGGCCTTTACTCACAGTTCTTATTATCCAGACCACGTCTGCAGGTAACGGCTGCCCACGTCGTACTGTGCTCACCAGGTGAGGGGCTCAGACAACTCCCAGATAACTTTGGAGCGCTTCACAGGACCCCCTTTGTGTGTCCTTTGTCTGGCCTTTCTTACCAACACTTCTGTCCGGCTGCCTCGGGCCTCCTCTTGGTAAACTTGGCGCCAGTTTCCCTGACCCTATGTGGTGCCTTCCTAGCGGGTGGAGCAAGGGGCTGCGCCACATAAAATGTCAGAGCCTCCGGTTTCTAGCTGAGGGTCGTTTCCTGCCTCCACTAGTTCGGGGACCGGTCTCCCCCTTTGGCCTGACCCCTCCACGCAGGTGGATTCGGGCGTGCGGTGGCGACTCGCCCGTCCGCACCCCTGGGATCCCTTCATTCCTCGTTCCTGGAGCCTTCTCCGCTCCTCTTCCTTCCTTCTCCCTCTTGCAGGCCTGGGCCTCTGTTACTAGGCCCGCCTCCGGAGCAGAGCTCATGCAGAGCCCCTGCTCCCTGCCACTTCTGCTCAGACTTCTCTGCACTGAACTAAGATGGTGCCCACCTTTTATACTCCCTTCTCAATGCACCCAGGAACTGCTTCCTCCCTGCTCCTGCACTACAGGGTTCCCCTTCCTCAGTGTTCCCTCCCCCCACTCCAGCCAGGGACAGGGACTGTCGTGCCCATCTCAGGGGCATATTGGTCGCCCTGCCCCACGGCAATGTGGTGTAATGCATGCAGGTGTCGGGTCCTGATCCACACTCCATCCTTACCTGAGAGTGAGATATCACACCTCTGGGTGAGGTGCAATACGTCTGTAGCAACCGAGCCCTCAGGGTGCTACAGTTCCATTTATCTTCAGCCTAGGTGACGTATTGCGATACAGGGCCGTGATTTTGGCTATAAAAGGGTCCCCTAGACCCCTACCCCAAGCTCTTTAAGAGAATCATATATGGCGTGCCAGGAGACTCTATGGAATGCTTTCTCAGCATCCAACGAGAGTATCTAATTACAAATTTTTAACTGCATCTAGCCCAGGAAATACTTTGTGCCTAGTAGCAGTGTCTGCTAGTCAGCGGATTATCCCGGCTGTTAAGCAAGCTACACCACCTGTAGTTTAGACACTTAATATTTTCAAAGGAAATGCTTCGGGACCATGGGATACTTAGTGAAGAGCATCAGGAGGCACCCCAAGGCATAGGGGCTGGGACTGGCAGTAGGATGCCTTGCGGTGGACAGCCGAGCTCGATCCTTATAAAAGCTTTTTAACTGCAGCAGCTTTAGTGGACGCTACTGGAGCTGGAATTACCGCGGCTGCTGGCATGAGACTTGCCCTCCAATAGATCCTTGTAAATGGATTTAAAGTGTATTCATTCAAATTAGAGAGACAATTTAAATTAAAAAGCTTAGAGCTGCCTCCACCACAGGGGGGCTCGCTCGACCCACCAGCGGACAGGCACCAGTATTGGGAGAGGGGGGCTGGCCGTCAGGGTTCACCGCGGCTCTGGCACAAACCCGGCGACACGGAGGTGGCACGGGCAGGAGCGGACTGGCCGTGTCGGCTTCTCACTTTTTGGATTTTAGAAGGGCATGACATGCCTATATCTGTGTCTCCCCCTCCTTTTACTCCTCCACCTCTTTTATTTTCGCATGACTATATGTACTTGTCACTTTTCCATGTGTTAGTTATGTCTTCTGAGCAGTTTGTCAGCTTTTGGACACCTTTGAAGGTGTTTTCTATGTGTTTCTATGTGTTTTTGTTTGCCTGCCATTGGTTTTAACGGTGTTCGAAGGTGTTCGACGAACAGTTCGACGAACAGTTCGGCGAACACACGGGTGTTCGACGAACCGAACCGAACTCGAACACTACGGGGGTGGCTCAACACTAGCTGTGACCTTCCAGTAGATCAATCGTTTTTGCTATTAGTGTGGTCCAGACAGAGACATCAGGCCACATTTCAGCATAGAATTCTGTTGTGCTGATATTGTGCTCAATGCAGGAGTACACCTTTGAAACTCTTATTTCTTCTGTTACTACCGTGATACATACAGCAGGTCACATCTCAGCTTGTAATTTTTTTGCGTATAGATTAAACTGCATACAGGGCTCATCTACAGTAAAAAATCTAATTTCTTCTGTTACTACCATGATACATACAGCAGGCCAAATCTGAGCTTGTATTTTTTTTTGCACATATATTCTGCTATATCCAGGCCTCATCCACAGTAAAAAATCTAATTTCTTCTGTTACTATCATGATACATAAAGCAGACCACATCTCAGCTTTTAATTCTTTTGGGCAGAAACTCTGCTGTGTCCAGGACTCCACAGTATAAAATCAAATGTTTGGTTTCTAATAGCGTGCACCAGCAACAATATCTGAGCAAATAAATACTAATTGGTAATTTACTGACAGATGACTCACAAGTCTGGGCATAGATTTGTTAAATAGCTGGTTCAAGGAGTGGAAAAGTAGAGCCAACATGAGTGGAAAAAAAGCGAGCTCATGGTGGAAGGGGGTATAGACTTCATGTTCAAGGTCTTCGTGGGGTAGGTGGTCCTATCCAAATACAACTGAAAACTTCAGTTACTGGATGGGCTACTCCACTCCCTTTCTTTGGCAGCTGCACAGTGGAATGTCTTGTAGATGATGGCCAGAATGAGCATGTGCTCCAGTGGATGGCAAGCGCTGCATCAAGTGGCCTATCCTCCTCTTCCTCCACCTCAACATCACACACAGTACAGTCCTCAGAGGTGGCACCCCAATTACCCTTGTCGTCCCACCCCCGCGTCACAACTCTCCAACCACCCAAATGACTAGAGAGAGCAACAGATGGGCAAGTCTGCAGAGCTGTTCACACATTATATGCCATGGGCATGGCCAAAGATTCAAGAGGAGGAAGGCATCTGCACCGATGCCCAAAATTTTTTTCTGCTGTATCCCAGGCAGGGCGAAGTAGGGTCCGAGCAGAATCCTGACCCTCATCACTAGACGTTAACCCCCGTGGAGGCAGTTGATCCTGATGAGACTCAGATATCTGAGGTGTACGCAGACTGTACTGTGTTGTCAGGGCAAGAAGAGGAGGAGGGCGACTCTCAGGGCAAGGAGTGAGAGAACAGAGAGGATGATAATGATGTTGTAGATCCCACTTGGTGTGAACTCAGGAGCACGCAGCTGACTAGCTCAGCAGAGAAGGTGGAGGAGGAAGATGAGGAGGTTACATTGTGGCCTCCCACACAAGCAAGGAGTGATGCAACCACGACGAGCACTGCATCCTCATTCACAACTGTGGCTGTGGCCAGCAGCATTCGCGGGTCGGCAGCTCACATGGGCGGCAAAGGTTCCCTAGCCTGGGCCTTTTTTGACACCGCAAAGGATGAGCCAACTCACATTATCTGCCCACTTTGCAAAACCCGACTCAGTAGAGGGAAAAAGTGCAATAATTTGACTACTACATGCATGAACCGTTACATGTGCGATCAACATGCGTTAGTCTGGCAATCTCACTGCGATAAAATGCGGACCACATGGCCTCACCAAACATCTGTTGCCCCATCAACCACATCTGCTTGTTATTCCTCCTCTGTCACCATATCAAGTACCATAAGTTGTGGATGCAAGAAAGTGCCAATGATTCCGCGCTCCTCCGGGTCAGAAGAAGGGATGCATTACCCAGTGCTTGGTTAAGAGTCCATTTATTTAGAAGCTAAAATCAGACGTGTTTCGTGGACATCCTGTCCACTTCATCAGTGCATCCCTTCTTCTGACCCGGAGGAGCACGGAATCATTGGCACTTTCTTGCATCCATAACTTATGGTACTCGGACCCTTGAGGTTTGGTATCTCCTGCAGCACTCCACTATACCATCATATGAGTTGTGCATTTCACAACTCACCAAGGTGAGCATCCTTTTTCCTTTATACCACTACTTGTCTGGGTAACAGCGCTATTGGCGCCCCCTCTCCATCCTATTACCATATCAAGTATTGTCACACAGGTCTCCGGCCACAGAACCTCAACTCAACCCACTCCAGTCAGGCTGAGTGAGAGCCCGTCAGCTGTAACGGAAGTGGACATGCTAGGTGTTTTTGCTTCACCGACCACACCCCATCTTTCTCAATCCATTGTAACATCTCTACATGCACCTCACTCACGGTCCAGCAGTTTGTGGTGTTCACCCTACTCCACCCTCTCTCAGCACAGCAGCTAGCCCTCGGTCCTGCAGTTGTGGTCACGTAAAAGATTGTTTCATCCTACACATGCCAAAGCTAAGAGGTTGAACTCCACCATCTCCAATCTGTTGGCCATGGAAATGGTGCCTTTCTGCCTGGTGGATACAGACTGTTTTCGAAAGCTGATGGCTGTCGCTGTCTCTCAGTACCAGTTGCTCAGTCGTCATTACTTCTTAAAGAACGCTGTGCCTGCGCTACACCAGCATGTCGCAGACAACATCACTCGTTCCTTGACTAAATCTATGTCTGCCAGAATACATTTCACCACAGACACCTGGACAATTAAGCATGGCCAGGGGCGTTACATCTTGCTGTCTAGGCACTGAGTGTCACGGGTGTGTCGCCACGAAGATCGTCACAATTACACAGCCTGACTTCTCGCAGCTGAGTTTTTGGTGCTTTGTGTTTTTCGGCAGTGAGGGAGTTAACTCTCTCTCTCTCTGTGCTAGACGAGGTCCAGCCTCGCCCAGCTGCAATCAATGCTGCTGTAGTGGGACTCCTTCAAATGCCTGCCGGTCTGTTAGGGAAGTGTCGGTGAAAGCATTTCTTATAGACATACAGAGCGGATCGTGGTGTTTTGGAGTTCTGAGCTAAGTGTATTTGGTGTGATTTTTCCCTTCCTCGCTTTATCATTTATCTCCTTTCCCGTTGGTGTTCCCTCTGTTGTTGTGAGTAGTTTTTGTATGCAAGGTGGTTTTTGGTTTGACCCTTGTACTGTCTCATTCGTCTAAGTACTGAGTGTTGGCATATTATTTCCTGTCCCCTATTGTTGTGATCGGGGTCCTTCTCAGGACTAGATTACTGAGGTGCAGGGATCCTCAGGAGGTAGGGGTTACGCCTGCGGCCTGGACCTCTGTACCTTTAACAGTACCTCCAGGTAGAGGGATTAGTCAGGGCCCCAGCTTAGGGTCAGCTTAGGCCCCTGACCTCCAGTACGCAGAGACAGCGTGACACTGAGTGACTCATGGCTGTGGGAGCAGGCGGGGAAGGGGCTGCTCCACAAGTCTTGGAATCCCCAAGGCTTGCGGGACAAACCTCTGTATATAACACTTACTCTACTGCTTCTGACTCCTCCACCTCCTCTAGGGCCTCCACCTGTGCCTTCAACCTCTGCTTTAATGAGACATGCATTCCAACAGTGCAGAGTGAATCCCCACCACCCTGGAACTGCGCAGCCAGGGCTCACCACAATCAGGCAGTTTTAAAATTAATATGTCTTGGAGATCACAGTCACACAATTCAAGAGTTGTGGACAGCTATACAGGCTGAGGTTGAGCAATGGCTGTCTCCACTGAATCTGGAGCCAGCAAAGGCTGGCTCCAGATTCCGTGATAATAGTGCAAACCTGGTGGTGGCCCTGCACTGAGGCAACCTCACACATGTGCCTTGCATGGCTCACGTCCTCAGCCTCGTGATAAAGCAATTTCTCAGCCATTATCCCGGCCTGGATGTGCTGCTGCCGAAAGTTCGGTCACAGTGTGCTCACTGCCACCATTCGCACCCCTCATGTCATCGACTTGCATCGATACAGAGGTCTTTGTTCATACCGGTTAACCGATTGATATGTGATGTGTGGAATTCCACTCTGCACATGTTGAAGCGACTGTGGCAGTAGTGACGAGCCCTGACACAGTATCTCATTTTGTATAGCCTGGGACAATGCAGTAAGGACATGGTGCAAATCAGTTTTGTGGAGTGGGCACAGATTAAAGACCTCTGCACCCTTCTGCACAGTTTTGAAATGGCTACTAAGATGGTTAGTGCTGACGATGCCGTCATCAGCATCACTATTACGGTCATCTGCATGCTGCAGCACACTTTGAATAGTCTGCAGGAGGAGGTGGTGGTCCCAGAGGAAGAGGAGATAGCAGAGGATGATGCGGATGGGATAACAATGTCTCTAAGTTCCACATTGTCATCACACAGGCGGGTGCCAAGGCAGAGTGTATTACAGCGATCGCGGGGGCTCGTGTTACCAGACAAACTGTTAGTGAAGGTATAGGAGTCGAGGAACAAATGGAGGAGGATGAGGAGGAAGAAGTGATTGGTGAGCATGCAACAGTCAAGAGACCATGGTTGGCAAGAGGGGAAGGAGGAAACAAGCATTAGTGTTACCCAGCCACCAACACACCATGGGCTTGGACCTCATGGAAGAGCCCGACACATGCTGCCTTCTTGCTGCACTATCTGCAACATGATCCCCATATTGTTAGGATTCAAAATAGTGCTGACTACTGGGTTGCCACTCTGTTAGATCCATGGTACAAGAGTACATTTTGCCAGATGCTTCCCATCGTGGAAAGGATCCGGCGCATGCTGGAGTATCAAAACACGCTTTTAGACAACCTTAAGAGAAGTTTTCCCCAAGACAGCAGTGAGGCACACAGGGTGCATTGTAGCTCTAGATTTCCAACCCCAGGAACCTTAATTCGTCAACACAAATACATTAGCAGCAGCAGCAGAGTAAATGTCAGAAGCAATTTCTGTGAGTCCTTTCACACATTTTTTTGACCAGCTCGTGCACCAGCACAACAGAGTAGAAGTCTGACACATGGTGAACGACTGGAGAGCATGGTGCAGAAGTATCTCAAGCTCAATATCAATACCATCAGGGAGGGTTTGGACCCTTTTACATTTTGTTCTTCAAAAATGGAAGAGTGGCCTGAGCTCACCTGTCATGCCTTGGAGGTTTTATCATGCCCCGCAGCCAGCGTTCTCTCAGAACGTGTCTTCAGCGCTACTGGTGGTGTCCTGATAGATAAGTGCATCCGGCTGTCCCCTGAAAGTGTAGACTAGTGTTGAGCCACCCCCGTAGTGTTCGAGTTCGGTTCGGTTCGTCAAACACCCGTGTGTTCGCCGAACTGTTCGTCGAACTGTTCGTTGAACACCTTCGAAAACCGTTAAAAGCAATGGCAGGCAAACAAAAACACATAGAAACACATAGAAAACACCTTCAAAGGTGTCCAAAAGCTGACAAACTGCTCTGAAGACACAACTAACACATGGAAAAGTGACAAGTACATATAGTCATGCGAAAAGAAAAGAGGTGGAGGAGTAAAAGGAGGAGGAGACACAGATATAGGCATGTCATGCCCTTCTAAAATCCAAAAAGTGAGAAGCCGACACATTCAGTCCGCTCCTGCCCGTGCCACCTCCGTGTCGCCGGGTTTGTGCCAGAGCCGCAGTGAACCCTGACGACCAGCCCCCCTCTCCCAATACTGGTGCCTGTCCGCTGGTGGGTCGAGCGAGCCCCCCTGTGGTGGAGGCAGCTCTAAGCTTTTTAATTTAAATTGTCTCTCTAATTTGAATGAATACACTTTAAATCCACTTACAAGGATCTATTGGAGGGCAAGTCTCATGCCAGCAGCCGCGTAATTCCAGCTCCAGTAGCGTCCACTAAAGCTGCTGCAGTTAAAAAGCTTTTATAAGGATCGAGCTCGGCTGTCCACCGCAAGGCATCCTACTGCCAGTCCCAGCCCCTATGCCTTGGGGTGCCTCCTGATGCTCTTCACTGAGTATCCCGTGGTCCCGAAGCATTTCCTTTGAAAAAATTAAGTGTCAAAACTACAGGTGATGTAGCTTGCTTAACAGCCGGGATAATCCGCTGATTAGCAGACACTGCTACTAGGCACAAAGCATTTCCTGGGCTAGATGCAGTTAAAAATTTGTAATTAGATACTCTCGTTGGATGCTGAGAAAGCATTCCATACAGTCTCCTGGCACGCCATATATGATTCTCTTAAAAAGCTTGGGGTAGGGGTCTAGGGGACCCTTTTATAGCAAAAATCACGGCCCTGTATTGCAATACATCACCTAGGCTGAAGATAAATGGAACTGTATTACCCTGAGGGCTCGGTTGCTACAGAGGTATTGCACCTCACCCAGAGGTGTGATATCTCACTCTCAGGTAAGGATGGAGTGTGGATCAGGACCCAACACCTGCATGCATTACACCACATTGCCGTGGGGCAGGGCGACCAATATGCCCCTGAGATGGGCACGACAGTCCCTGTCCCTGGCTGGAGTGGGGGGAGGGAACACTGAGGAAGGGGAACCCTGTAGTGCAGGAGCAGGGAGGAAGCAGTTCCTGGGTGCATTGAGAAGGGAGTATAAAAGGTGGGCACCATCTTAGTTCAGTGCAGACAAGTCTGAGCAGAAGTGGCAGGTAGCAGGGGCTCTGCATGAGCTCTGCTCCGGAGGCGGGCCTAGTAACAGAGGCCCAGGCCTGGAAGAGGGAGAAGGAAGGAAGAGGAGCGGAGAAGGCTCCAGGAACGAGGAACGAAGGGATCCCAGGGGTGCGGACGGGCGAGTCGCCACCGCACGCCCGAATCCACCTGCGTGGAGGGGTCAGGCCAAAGGGGAGACCGGTCCCCGAAACTAGTGGAGGCAGGAAACGACCCTCAGCTAGAAACAGGAGGCTGTGACATTTTATGTGGCGCAGCCCCTCGCTTCACCTGCTAGGAAGGCACCACATAGGGTCAGGGAAACTGGGGCCAAGTTTACCAAGAGGAGGCCCGAGGCAGCCGGACAGAAGGGTTGGTAAGAAAGGCCAGACAAAGAACACACAAAGGGGGTCCTGTGAAGCGCTCCAAAGTTATCTGGGAGTTGTCTGAGACCCTCACCTGGTCTGGATAATAAGAACTGTGAGTAAAGGCCCTGGACTGCATCACTGACTCCGTGTCGTTACTGCTGCTGCCCTGCACCATCACCCCCATCCTCCGCATACACTGCCCTGAGGCTATACTCCTCCCGTGGGGAGTTATACTACGCTCTGCTGCACCCACAACACCAGCCTCAGCGGTCTGCCCTGGAGCGGCGGTTCACTCTGACCGCAATCCACGGGTTGCGTAGTCGGACATTTAAACATCAAAACCACATAAATAGTTCCGCCACTGGTTTGACCGCCCTGAGCCATGGAACCGGGTCGCCGCCACGGAGACTACAACCACCAGCATCCACCAAAAAGGGTCCGGCTCCGAGTGTCCCAAGGCCCAGGGGGCGCGTCAGAACATTTTCATCACCTTTCACAATCACCAATGGGACAAGGCAGGGATGTTCTCTGCCCCTCTCTTATACATCCTAGTGACGGAGCACCTGCTCTCATCAATTCGCCATAACCCCAATATTGGGTGGATTGAGGTGGGAGGCACCGAGTACAAGTGCTCTCTATTTGCTGATGATGTCCTAGTATATATCACTCAATCACATATATCCATCCATGCTGTTATGGCTGAAATAGATCACTTTGTTACATGGTCAAATTTTAAAATCAATGCAGCGAAGTCTGAGGCCCTCGATGTCTCCCTCCCCAAATCCATATAGGATTCCATCCAGTCCAAGTTTCCCTTTGCCTGGCCCTCACAGGGTATCAAATACTTAGGAATTCCTATTCATAGAGACCTCTCCCATCTATATTATCTTAATTTTGGGCCCTTTATTGAACAACTCCATACAGACCACGGTTGGCAAGTTAGAACTGTAAGATTCACTACGTGAACCACTGGTGTTTTGTGGAAAAGCACATGTACACTGTGTTCCAAATTATTATGCAAAAAGTGTTTAGGAGTGATAAGGGAAGAATTTGTTTGTTTGTCAGTTAAACTCATTGATGGTGATGTGTGTCAGGGCTCTTTATATCACTGTAAGCAATTGCAGACACCTGTGCTAATTAGTTTGGCAGGTGTGTCCAATGAAAGGCAAGACTACTTAAGAAGGCTGTCTCACATTATTAAGCAGCCTACATTTTCTGCCAAAATGGGAAAGAAAAAGGATGTGTCGGCTGCTGAGAAGCAACAAATTGTGGAGTGTTTAGGTCAAGGCATGACTACAATCAACATTGTGCGATGATCAGGATGAAGTGTCTTGGCAATCAAGAAGTATGTAGCTGATTCACAGTACACACGTGTGCGTGCTGATAAGGGCAAATTGAGGACTCTTTCCTACAGGCAATTACGTCAGGTTAAAAGAGCAGCGGCAAAAAAGCCTTGTCATAGCAGCAGACAAGTTTTTGAAGCTGCTGGTGCCTCCAACGTCCCCCGAACAACAAGATGCAGGGTCCTTCAGAGGTTTGCAGCTGTGCATACGCCATCCTGTCGACCTCCTCTATCCACTTCACACAAGCAGAAACGGCTCCAATGGGCCAAACATTACATGAAGACTGATTTCAAAACTGTTTTGTTCACGGATGAGTGCCGTGCAGCGCTCGATGGTCCAGATGGATGTAGTGGAGGTTGGCTGGTTGATGGACACCCCACGCAAACACGGCTACAGCGCCAACAAGGAGGAGGTGGAGTAATGTTTTGGGCTGGAATCATGGGGAGAGAGATTGTCGGCCCCTTTAGGATCCCTGAAGGCGCTAAAGATGAACTCCATAATGTATGTGGATTTTCTCAAACAGCATTTCCTGCCATGGTTCAAGAAGAAGAACCGTGTATTTCACAGCAAGATCATTTTTTTGCATGATAATGCACCATCTCCTGCTGCACATAAAACATCTGCATCTCTGGCTGATATGGGCATAAAAGGGGACAAACTTATGGTGTGACCCCCATGCTCCCCTGACCTCTACCCCATTCAGAACCTCTGGAGCATCATCAAAAGGAGTGTCTATGATGGCGGGAGGCAGTTCACATCTAAGCAACAGTTCTGGGAGAGTATTCTGTCCTCATGCAAAACAATTGAAGCAGAAACCATCCAAAACCTGACAAATTCAATGGACGAGAGAGTTCAGAAGCTCCTTTCGAACAAGGTCCTATGTGAAAATGTAACATCACATAGAATAAAGTTTTGAGTTGAAAACTGTTTGATTTCAGTTTCTAATAACCTGCTAATGCTTATAATTTCAAAAATGACTATTTTTTTTGGTCTTTATTAAAATGAAAAGGTTGATTGAAAAGTTTGGGGGATCTAAGAGTGTGGCAACCCAGTAGTCATGATTACTTCGAATTCTGACAATATGAGGGTCATGTTGCAGGTAGTGCAGCAAGAAGGCACTTATGTGTCTTGCGCATCTCGGAGCCCCAAAATTATTTTCCGGGCTAGATGCAGCTAAAAATTATTATTAATCTTAAATCTGGTGGAGCTTAGTATAGATGGCCTAATAGGATCAGTGCTGCACACTGCTACAAAGCCCAAATTATTTTCCAGCCAAGATACAGATAAACATGATTAGTAATTTTAAATCTGGTGGAGCTTATTATAGATGGCCTAATAGAATCAGTGCTGCACACTGCTACAAAGCCCAAATTATTTTCCAGCTAAGATACAGATAAACATGATTAGTAATTTGAAAGCTTAAAACGGTTGGTAGGGTGATTTTAACCAATCATCCATCTTTTACTCTCCCCAGGATGACACAGGGGTAGAAAAGTCGTTTCGGATCCATGATTTGTTCATCTTTATGAACGTGAGTCTGTCTACATTATCAGTGGAGAGCCGCGTGCGCTTATCTGTCAGCACACCACCAGCAGCGCTGAACACACGTTCAGACAGAACGCTGGCTGCGGGGCATGACAAGATCTCCAAGGCGTAAGTGGCTAGCTCCTGCCATTTATCCAGATTGGAAGCCCAAAAAGAGCAAGGGTCCAGTGACACAGTCATGGCTTCAATGTTTACTTGGAGATACTCCTGTACCATCGTCTCTAGGCGTTGACTATGTGTCAGACTTCTTGTCTCCTGTGGCCTTGCAAAGGATGGGCTAAAAAAGTGGTGAAATGATTGCGCAAAATTGATGTTACCAGCAGATACTGTGGTTCTGTTATGGTTTGAGTGCTGAACACTTGACGGTCCCACGGTTGGCAAGTTGGAACTGTGAGATTCACTACGTGCACCACTGGTGTTTTGTGGAAAAGCACATGTAAGATTCTGCAACAGTCTCTGCTGATACTCCTACATGCGTGCATTCCTTTCTATGGCAGGAATAATTTTTGCAAATTTACTTTTGTACCGGGGATCTAACAGTGTGGCAACCCAGTAGTCAGGATTATTTCTAATTCTCACAATTCGAGGGTCATGTTGCAGGTAGTGCAGCAAGAAGGCACTCATGTGTGTTGCGCATCCATAAGCACCAAGTACCTGTTGTGTTGGTGGCGAGGTAACAATCATGCTTCCTTCCTCTGTCCTCTCCCCCCAACCTCGCACAACAGAAATGTGATCAAGGTCTCCCTCATCTGATGAGTCTTCCATCATAGAATCATAGAATCATAGAATGGTAGAGTTGGAAGGGACCTCCTGGGTCATCTGGTCCAACCCCCTGCTCAAAGCAGGATTCACTAGATCATCTCAGACAGATGTCTGTCCAGCCTCTGTTTGAAGACGTCCATTGAAGGGGAACTCACCACCTCTCGTGGCAGCCTGTTCCACTCATTAATCACCCTAACTGTCAAAAAGTTTTTTCTAATATCTAATCTGTGTCTCCTTCCATTTAGTTTCATCCCATTGCTTCTAGTCTTTCCTTGTGCAAATGAGAATAAAGATGATCCTTCTACAATGTGACAGCCCTTGACATATTTGTAGACAGCTATTAAGTCTCCTCTCAGTCTTCTTTTTTGCAAGCTAAACATTCCCAAATCCTGCAACCGTTCCTCATAGGACATGGTTTGCAGACCAGTCACCATTCTGGTCGCTCTTCTCTGAACTTGCTCCAGTTTGTCTATGTCTTTTTTAAAATGTGGTGCCCAAAACTGTACACAGTATTCTAGATGAGGTCTGACCAAAGAGGAGTAAAGACCGATAATGACTTCACGTGATCTAGACTGTATACTTCTGTTAATACATCCCAGAATTGTATTTGCCTTTTTTGCTGCTGCATCACACTGTTGACTCATGTTCAGTCTATGATCTATTAGTATACCTAAGTCTTTTTCACAAGTACTGTTGCTTAGCTCTATTCCTCCCATTCTGTATATGCTTTTTTCATTTTTATTGCCCAGATGTAGTACTTTGTATTTTTCCCTGTTAAAAACCATTCTGTTGGTTGCTGTCCTCTGCTCCAGTTTATTTAGGTCTTTTTGAATCCTCTCTCTCTCTTCTCTAGTATTAGCTATCCCTCCTAGCTTTGTGTCATCAGCAAATTTAATCAGTTTACCCTCAATTCCTTCATCTAAATCATTGATAAAGATGTTGAACAATACAGGTCCCAGGACGGAGCCCTGTGGTACCCCACTTGAGACATTCATCCAGCTGGATGTGAAGCCATTTACAACCACCCTTTGAGTCCGATCACTAAGCCAGTTATGAATCCACCTAACAGTTGCCTGGTCCATTGCATACTTGGTCATTTTTTCAATAAGGATGGTGTGAGATACTTTGTCAAATGCTTTGCTGAAGTCAAGATATACTATATCTACAACATTTCCCTTATCCACCCAGTCAGTGATTCTGTCATAGAAGGAAATTAAGTTAGTCTGACATGACTTGTTAGTTACAAACCCATGCTGACTCTGGTTAATCACTTCATTCTTATCCATGTACTTACATACATGTTGTTTAATAATTTGTTCAAAGATCTTTCCTGGTATAAAAGTCAGACTCACTGGCCTATAGTTCCCTGGGTCCACCTTCTTCCCCTTTTTGAAGATAGGAACAACATTTGCTCTTCTCCAGTCTTCTGGGACTTCTCCTGTTCTCCAAGAATTTTCAAAGATTATGGAGAGTGGTTCTAAAATTTCTTCTACGATCTCCTTCAGTACTCTGGGGTGTAATTCATCTGGACCTGGAGACTTGAACTCATTTATGTTAGCTAAATATTCCCTCACAATCTTTCTGTTTACAGATAACTTGGATTCCTCTATTCCTTTAAAAGGACAGTGAAGATCAGTTGATGTTACATTTTCTTTCTGAGAGAAAACAGATGCAAAATAGGAATTAAAAAGTTCGGCCTTCTCAACATCCTCTCTTACCATTTCTCCATTTTCATCCTGTAAAAATCCTATAGCATCTTTGACTTTTCTTTTACTTTTGACATACCCCCAAAATCCTTTTTTATTGCTTTTGACATCTCTTGCAAGCCTTAATTCATTGTCAGCTTTAGCTAACCTGATACGTGCCCTGCAGGATCTGCAGACTGCATTATAATCTTCTTTAGATATGCCTCCCTCTTTCCATTTAATAAACATTTCTTTCTTTCTTTTTAGCATGTGTTTAAGTTCTGTGTTCATCCATCCTGGTTTCCTTAAATGCTTCCCATTCTTCCTACTTTTCGGGATTGTTAACGATTGTGCTTTGAGAATCTCATTTTTAAAAATTTCCCATCCTTCCTGGACATTTTTGTCCTTAAGGACATCCAGCCATTGGATCCCTCCTATTCTCTTTCTGAGTCTCTTAAAATCTGCCTTTCTAAAATCTAACCTTGAAGTTTGAGTCTTCACATGTCTTCCTCCTCTAGTTATCCAAAATTCTATAATAGCATGATCGCTGCCTCCTAGGGTCCCAGCCACCTTTACCTCCTCAACCATTTCCTCCCTGTTTATAAGGATTAGATCCAAAGTAGCAGATCCCCTTGTTTTCTCCCCTACCTTTTGGAAGATAAAGTTGTCAGCAAGAGAGGATAAGAATTTGCTTGACCTGTTAGTTTTACTTGAGAGAGATTCCCAACAAATGTCTGGATAGTTGAAATCTCCCATGACCACTACGTCATATTTTTTGGAGAACTTGGTCATTTGATACATAAAGAGTTCATCCATATCTTCAGCTTGCCCAGGTGGCCTGTAGTAAATGCCTACAATGGTGTCCTTTCCGTTGTTCTCTCCCTGTATTCTTACCCAAACAGTTTCCACAGAACTCCCAGTCTCTGAAGCTTCAATCTCTGTGCAGATATACGCTTTTCTAACATACAATGCAACACCTCCTCCTCGTTTATCAAGTCTGTTTCTTGCAAATAAGTTGTATCCTTTTAGCCTTTTATTCCAATCATGTGTATCGTCCCACCAAGTTTCAGTGATTCCAATGACATCATATTCCTTTTCCTGCATTAGTAGTTCCAATTCTCCTTGTTTGTTGCCCATGCTTTGTGCATTTGTATAAAAACATTTTAGTTTGTGATTGGTTTCTCTTCCTCCCATATTTTTATTATTTAAATTGTTTTGTCTTTGCTCTTCCTTTCCACTTCCAGTAGCAGAGATCTCAATAGTATTTGTCAGCTGTATGGCTTTTTCTGGCCTTTTGATTCCCTTCCCACATTGTTCTAGTTTAAAGCTCTTCTGATGAGTGTAGCAAGGCGACTTCCAAATACATGTTTTCCAGTCTTCGTAAGGTGCACCCCATCTCTAGCAAGTAGTCCATCGTATAGGTAATTCATTCCGTGATCCAGAAATCCAAATCCTTGTTGACGGCACCATCGACGTAGCCAGTTGTTCACCTGTAGAATCTTATTCCACCTCATTGTTCCATGGCCATCCACTGGGAGGATGGATGAGAAGACCACCTGCGCTCCCAATTCTTTCACTTTCTTGCCTAAGTCTTCAAAGTCACTGCAGATGGTTTCCAGGTCCTTTCTTGCAGTGTCATTTGTCCCCACATGTATTAGCAGGAATGGGTAGTGATCTGTATGTCTGAAGAGTCTTGATATCCTGTCAGACACATCTTTAATTTTTGCTCCTGGAAGACAGCACATTTCTCTTGAGGTTATGTCTGGTCTGCAGATAGCGGCCTCTGTTCCTCTTAACAGGGAATCCCCCATGACCACCACTCTCCGTTTTTTCTTCACAACATTCTTCTTTCTCCATCCAGAAGGATTCTGAGGGCTTACAAGGTTATTCATTGCTGGCAAAGTCTTATTTTGCTGTATTTCTTCATGGTTCTCCTGCGTGAGAGCCTGGTACTGGTTCCTGAGCAGTATGGGTGCTGACTGCCTCTCGATCCTCCTGCTTCTGTGGGTCACATGCTTCCATTCCTCTGTTTCGTCAGGTGCAGTTCGAATTTCTTCTCTTTCTGAATCATGAAGAGATAATTCTGCTCTGTCTAAGAACTCTTTACCTTCCTTAATGATTTTCAAGGTAGTTAACCTCTCTTCTAGATTTCGCAACTTTTCCTCCAACAGGGACACAATCTTGCATTTCTGGCATGTGAAGTTTGGCTTTTCCACTGGCAAGTCTGTGAACATGTAGCAGGATATGCAGCTCACCAAATGGCTCCTGGACTCTTCCATGTTCTTATTGTTAATGTTCTGAAAACAGTGAAAAAAGCTTAAAAAAAAAGCTTCAAAATGCGGGGTTTACCGATGTCCTCTTTTCAGCTCCAACAGCCAAAATCCAGTGTTCTTTGAGCTCGCGGAGACTCTTCACTTACCCCAAAATGCAGTGGGAATATGCAAATTATCTCCTCAGGACTCCTCCCCTGGTTTACCGATGTCCTCTTTTCAGCGCCAACAGCCAAAATCCAGTGTTCTTAGAGCTCGCGGAGACTCTTCACTTACCCCAAAATGCAGTGGGAATATGCAAATTATCTCCTCAGGACTCCTCCCCTGGTTTTTAGTTCGTCCTCCACTTCTTCCTGGGCTCCTGCACCTTCCTCACTAGTTTGGCTGCTACCATGCGCCCTGGTAAAACCATCTCCCCCACCCTCACATGCCTGCCGCCTTGGTGCTGCCGACCGTCTGGACCTTGCAGATGTTAGCCCTTCCGCATATAACTCCTCCTCCTCTACTTCCTCCACCTCCTCTTGTGCCACCACCTGACTCCGAATTCTGTTTAACATGTGCTCCAGCATGTAAATCACCGGAATAGTCATGCTGATAATGGCATCGTCAGCACTAAACATCTTCGTCGCCATTTCAAAACTGTGCAGAAGGGTGCATAGGTCCCTGATCTGAGACCACTCCTCCAGCGTGATTTGCCCCACGTCTGGATCTCGTTGGCCCAGGCTATACGTCAGAACGTATTGCACCAGGGCTTGTCGGTGCTGCCACAGTCGCTGCAACATGTGCAGAGTTGAATTCCACCGGGTAGGCACATCGCATTTTAGCCGGTGAAGTGGCAGGCCCAACGACTTCTGTAGAGATGTAAGTCGCTGAGCTGCGGGATGCGAACGGCGGAAGTGAGCACACAGCGACCGTGCCCTCTGCAGAAGGCCATCTAGTCTGGGATAGTGAGCTAAAAATTGCTGGACAACCAGGTTCAACACGTGAGCCATACAAGGCACGTGTGTGACATTGCCCCGGCGAAAGGCCGCACCCAGGTTTGCAGCATTGTCGCACACTGCCTTCCCTGGTTTCAGGTCCAGTGGAGACAACCATTCATGAAATTGGTTCTCCAGAGCTGACCACAACTCCTCAGCTGTGTGGCTCACATTTCCCAGACATTTCAAAGTAAAAACCGCCTGATGACGTTGAGCCCTACTGCCAGCATAGTAAGGAGGTGTGCAGGATCCCTTCTGCGCAGTTAGAAAGCTTGTGGCATGACCAGACAGGCTTTGGGTGCAGGTGGAAGACCGAGAGGAGGTTGAGGAGGCAGAAGCAGTGGAGGAACTTTGAAATAAAGAGGATTGACGCACAACTCGTGGGGACGGCAAGACTTGGACAGCAGCCCCTTGTCCTGCTGTCACCATAGTTACCCAGTGCCCAGTCAGCGACATGTAACGCCCCTGTCCATGCCTACTCGTCCAAGTGTCTGTGGTGAAATGCACCCTGTCACAAACAGAGTTTCTCAAAGAAGCGGTGATGTTGTGTGCGACATGCTGGTGGAGCGCAGGCACACCTTTCTTTGAGAAGTAGTGCCGACTGGGCATCTGATACTGGGGCACTGCGACGGACATAAGGTCTCGAAAATCCTCTGTGTCCACCAGGCGGAAAGGCAGCATTTCTGTAGCCAAGAGCTTGCAGATGGTGAAATTCAACCTCTTAGCTTTCTCATGGCTAGGAGGAAATGGTCTTTTACTTGTCCACATCTGAGGGACCGAGGGCTGGCTATTGTGCTTAGACGGGGTTGATAAGGGTGGTTACCACCTCCAAAGAAAATGATGACCTGCCAATCACGCTGGCTGTTGCGGGTAAAGAGGTGGCAGGTCTGCGCCCCAAAACAGGTGTGACTGCTGTCCCCCCAGTCACAGAGGATGAAGAGGCCGCGGATGCACAAGATATGGCAGACGGTGGTTGGCCCTGCCGGCTAGGCCGCATTGTAGCACACTGAGCTTCCCACTGCAACTTATGCTTCATGTCCATGTGCCGGTTCATGCATGAAGTACTCAAACTATGTATTTTTTGGCCTCTACTTAGCTTTTGCTGACAAATGTTACAGATAACACGAGTTGGGTCATCTTTATCGATCTGAAAAAATGCCCAGGCTATGCAAGGCTTAGCACCCATGCGACCTGAAGAGCCACCACGACTTGTGGTGAGAGGCAGAGTTGTGTTTGAGGATGCAGTTGTTGACGTGCTTCCAGTACTAAGTCTCTGTCTAGGAAGGCGCAACCTGACCTCGTCGTCACTAGCATCTTCCTCCACCTCCTCTGCTGACCTCATCTCTTGGCTGACTGTGGGTTGACAGTAAGTGGGATCTCCAACCTCATCATCATCACCCTGTGCGTTATCACACCCGTCGTCCTCAGAGCCAACCTGTTCCTGCCCTGACAAAAAACTAAAGTTGTCGCTCCAATCAGGTATTTGAGTCTTATCATCGTCTTCCTCATTGTCTCCACCAACAGGAGTTACAGTTTGGGAATGAGGGTCTACATTATGGTCAGAACCTTCTGCGTCTGGTCCTGGATCCGACTCATAAAGATTCTGGGCATCAGTGCAGATCATTTCCTCGTCTGGTTTCACAGAAGCGCTGGAGTCGACCTCTGATTCCCAGGCTATAGTATGAGTAAACAGCTCTGCAGACTCAACCATCTGTTCTACCTCATACTCAGACGGGCAGCTGGAGATTTGGGAGCTGTGAGGAAGCAAGTGCGATTGGGGTGACACCTTTGAGGACTGGAGTATTTGTGATGTTGAAGTTGATGTGGAGGAGAGCCCACTTAAAGGAGCACTTGATATCCGTTGAAGCACCTGCTGTTTTTGTGCCTCATCTGGAATTTGTAGCGATTGGCGTGGCCGTAAGAAAGGGATCTTATCACATTGTCCGCTAAAAGAAGTAGACATTTTAGTTTGGCTGGAAGATGGTCTTTCTTCTGCAGATGTTACTGTTGCTTTAACACCTACTACACGGACACAACCTTTTTTCCCCTTCCCAACACGCCTATTCCCCTTTCCACCAGCAGCAGGCCTTTTTCCACTCATTTTGGTGGTTAACTAATTCACAACTCTGGAGTTGTTTGCACAAAAAAACAATGGATGGGAACCGAGCAGAGCTGAGTGGCCAAACTGTGGTATTAGGCCAAAACTATTGGCTGGGTTAGATGCAGAAAAAAATTATATTCAATTTGCAACCTGATGGAGGTCAGTATAGATGGACTAATAGAACAAGTCCCACACACAGCTAGAAGCCCAAATATTTTTTCAGAGGTAGATGCAGAAAAAAATTATATTCAGTTTGCAACCTGATGGAGGTCAGTATAGATGGACTAATAGAGAAAGTCCCACACACTGCTAGAAGGCCAAATATTTTTTCAGAGCTAGATGCAGAAAAAAATTATATTCAGTTTGCAACCTGATGGAGGTCAGTATAGATGGACTAATAGAGAAAGTCCCACACACTGCTAGAAGGCCAAATATTTTTTCAGAGCTAGATGCAGAAAAAAAATATATTCAGTTTGCAACCTTATGGAGGTCAGTATAGATGGACTAATAGAGAAAGTCCCACACACTGCTAGAAGCCCAAATATTTTTTCAGAGCTAGATGCAGAAAAAAATTATATTCAGCTTGCAACCTGATGGAGGTTAGTATAGATGGACTAATAGAGAAAGTCCCACACACTGCTAGAAGGCCAAATATTTTTTCAGAGCTAGATGCAGAAAAAAATTATATTCAGTTTGCAACCTGATGGAGGTCTGTATAGATGGATTAATAGAACAAGTCCCACACACAGCTAGAAGCCCAATATTTTTTCAGAGGTAGATGCAGAAAAAAATATATTCAGTTTGCAACCTGATGGAGGTCAGTATAGATGGACTAATACAACAAGTCCCACACACAGCTAGAAGCCCAATATTTTTTCAGAGCTAGATGCAGAAAATAATTATATTCAATTTGCAACCTGATGGAGGTCAGTATAGATGGAGTAATAGAACAAGTCCCACACACAGCTAGAAGCTCAAATATTTTTTCAGAGATAGATGCAGATAAAAATTATTTTTAATTTGCAACCTGATGGAGGTCAGTATAGATGGACTAATAGAGAAAGTCCCACACACTGCTAGCAGGCCAAATATTTTTTCTGAGCTAGATGCAGAAAAAAATTATATTCAGTTTGCAACCTGATGGAGGTCTGTATAGATGGATTAATAGAACAAGTCCCACACACAGCTACAAGCCCAATATTTTTTCAGAGGTAGATGCTGAAAAAAATATATTCAGTTTGCAACCTGATGGAGGTCAGTATAGATGGACTAATACAACAAGTCCCACACACAGCTAGAAGCCCAATATTTTTTCAGAGCTAGATGCAGAAAAAAATTATATTCAATTTGCAACCTGATGGAGGTCAGTATAGATGGAGTAATAGAACAAGTCCCACACACAGCTAGAAGCCCAAATATTTTTTCAGAGCTAGATGCAGATAAAAATTATTTTTAATTTGCAACCTGATGGAGGTCAGTATAGATGGACTAATAGAGAAAGTCCCACACACTGCTAGAAGGCCAAATATTTTTTCAGAGCTAGATGCAGACAAAAAATTATTTTGAATTTGCAGCGTGATGGAGGTCAGTATAGATGGACTAATAGAACAAGTCCCACACACAGCTAGAAGCCCAAATATTTTTTCAGAGGTAGATGCAGATAAAAATTATTTTTAATTTGCAACCTGATGGAGGTCAGTATAGATGGACTAATAGAGAAAGTCCCACACACTGCTAGAAGGCCAAATATTTTTTCAGAGCTAGATGCAGAAAAAAATTATATTCAGTTTGCAACCTGATGGAGGTCTGTATAGATGGATTAATAGAACAAGTCCCACACACAGCTAGAAGCCCAATATTTTTTCAGAGGTAGATGCAGAAAAAAATTATATTCAATTTGCAACCTGATGGAGGTCAGTATAGATGGAGTAATAGAACAAGTCCCACACACAGCTAGAAGCCCAAATATTTTTTCAGAGCTAGATGCAGATAAAAATTATTTTTAATTTGCAACCTGATGGAGGTCAGTATAGATGGACTAATAGAGAAAGTCCCACACACTGCTAGAAGGCCAAATATTTTTTCAGAGCTAGATGCAGACAAAAAATTATTTTGAATTTGCAGCGTGATGGACGGCAGTATAGATGGACTAATAGAACAAGTCCCACACACAGCTAGAAGCCCAAATATTTTTTCAGAGGTAGATGCAGATAAAAATTATTTTTCATTTGCAACCTGATGGAGGTCAGTATAGATGGACTAATAGAGAAAGTCCCACACACTGCTAGAAGGCCAAATATTTTTTCAGAGCAAGATGCAGAAAAAAATTATATTCAGTTTGCAACCTGATGGAGGTCTGTATAGATGGATGAATAGAACAAGTCCCACAAACAGCTAGAAGCCCAAATATTTTTTCAGAGGTACTGTAGATGCAGATAAAAATTATTTTTAATTTGCAACCTGATGGAGGTCAGTATAGATGGACTAATACAACAAGTCCCACACACAGCTAGAAGCCCAATATTTTTTCAGAGCTAGATGCAGAAAAAATTATATTCAATTTGCAACCTGATGGAGGTCAGTATAGATGGAGTAATAGAACAAGTCCCACACACAGCTAGAAGCCCAAATATTTTTTCAGAGCTAGATGCAGATAAAAATTATTTTTAATTGCAACCTGATGGAGGTCAGTATAGATGGACTAATAGAGAAAGTCCCACACACTGCTAGAAGGCCAAATATTTTTTCAGAGCTAGATGCAGACAAAAAATTATTTTGAATTTGCAGCGTGATGGAGGTCAGTATAGATGGACTAATAGAACAAGTCCCACACACAGCTAGAAGCCCAAATATTTTTTCAGAGGTAGATGCAGATAAAAATTATTTTTAATTTGCAACCTGATGGATGTCAGTATAGATGGACTAATAGAGAAAGTCCCACACACTGCTAGAAGGCCAAATATTTTTTCAGAGCTAGATGCAGAAAAAAATTATATTCAGTTTGCAACCTGATGGAGGTCTGTATAGATGGATTAATAGAACAAGTCCCACACACAGCTAGAAGCCCAATATTTTTTCAGAGGTAGATGCAGAAAAAAATATATTCAGTTTGCAACCTGATGGAGGTCAGTATAGATGGACTAATACAACAAGTCCCACACACAGCTAGAAGCCCAATATTTTTTCAGAGCTAGATGCAGAAAAAAATTATATTCAATTTGCAACCTGATGGAGGTCAGTATAGATGGAGTAATAGAACAAGTCCCACACACAGCTAGAAGCCCAAATATTTTTTCAGAGCTAGACGCAGATAAAAATTATTTTTAATTTGCAACCTGATGGAGGTCAGTATAGATGGACTAATAGAGAAAGTCCCATACACTGCTAGAAGGCCAAATATTTTTTCAGAGCTAGATGCAGACAAAAAATTATTTTGAATTTGCAGCGTGATGGAGGTCAGTATAGATGGACTAATAGAACAAGTCCCACACACAGCTAGAAGCCCAAATATTTTTTCAGAGGTAGATGCAGATAAAAATTATTTTTCATTTGCAACCTGATGGAGGTCAGTATAGATGGACTAATAGAGAAAGTCCCACACACTGCTAGAAGGCCAAATATTTTTTCAGAGGTAGATGCAGAAAAAAATATATTCAGTTTGCAACCTGATGGAGGTCAGTATAGATGGACTAATACAACAAGTCCCACACACAGCTAGAAGCCCAATATTTTTTCAGAGCTAGATGCAGAAAAAAATTATATTCAATTTGCAACCTGATGGAGGTCAGTATAGATGGAGTAATAGAACAAGTCCCACACACAGCTAGAAGCCCAAATATTTTTTCAGAGGTAGATGCAGAAAAAAATTATATTCAGTTTGCAACCTGATGGAGGTCTGTATAGATGGATTAATAGAACAAGTCCCACACACAGCTACAAGCCCAATATTTTTTCAGAGGTAGATGCAGAAAAAAATATATTCAGTTTGCAACCTGATGGAGGTCAGTATAGATGGACTAATAGAAAAAGTCCCACACACTGCTAGAAGGCCAAATATTTTTTCAGAGCTAGATGCAGAAAAAAATTATATTCAATTTGCAACCTGATGGAGGTCAGTATAGATGGACTAATAGAATGATGCTATGCCCAAAAGATTTTACTTCACTAGGTGCAGTAAAAAAATTGGTATTCTATACACAGGTGGTATATCTTGCAACACAGATAGGCTACTCCACTGACTAACACACTCTGCAATAGGCCAAAAAGGATTAGCTTTGCTAGATTCAGCCAAATGCTGTGAAAAAAACTTGCACAGCACTGGCACAGACCTGCCTGGCAAAAACTGATAGGAACTGATGTAACCTAGTCCTGAAAAGGACTCCAATTACAATTAGTCTTTACTCCCACAACCTATCTATTTAAGAGCACAGACCTGCCTGATAAAAGTCGTAGGAAATGCTGTAACCTAGTCCTTAAAAGGACTGCAATCACAACTATTCCCTACTCCCAAGCTATCTGTAGATTTGTGCGAAAATTGGCTTGAAATTAACAAGGTATAGCGCACACAGCAACAGCGGTGCCGTCTAACACGCAGCTGCAGCAGTGAGAAAATGGTGGCCACGGGGAAAATGGCTTGGTCTTATAGGGCAAGGACATGTGACATACACTGCCAATGACACATGCCCTTGCTTGTGTGAAACAAAGCACTTTGCTCCGTGTGTGCGCTGCTGATAGGCTGACAGATTGCACCTCCCCACTGTAAATGCGGGAAAGAGAAAAAAAAATGGAGATCTTCATTATTCCTGCAGAGATCCATCCCCTGCCCCTCCCCCCACCCCGCTGTACACTCAAACTGCGTATTAACATTAATTTTCATCATTACTGAGAAAAAATCCAGTTATGATTTTGGTGCACGAACAGTTATCGAACATAACCTCGAACAGCCGAATTTTTCTCAAATCGTTCGAGTTCGCCGAACGGCTCGAACACCGCCCAAAACAGCTCGAATTTGAGATTGGCGAACAGTTCGAGTAGAACAACGCTCATCTCTAGTGTAGACTGCCTAACTTTCATAAAGATGAACAAGTCATGGATCTTCAAGGACTTTTGCACCCCAATCACAGACTGTGCAGACTAGGCGATGGTGTAGTTTTTAGTGTGCTGCATTGATCTTGCATTATGGCAGTCTGTGATATTTTTTTTGTGGCTTCTGCGGCTTCTGTTGCTGCTGTCACCAATAATTTTTGGAAATGTGGAGACTCCTGATTGGGTCTCCATCTGCTGGGTTGGCTGTAGTGGGAGAGGTGTCGGTCCCCATTATACTATTACTACTCTAGTAAAATTGGTGCCATTTGGTGGTTTCTGCCCCTAATTTTTGGAAACGTGGAGACTCGTGGTTGCATCTCCTTCATGTGTGTTGCCAGCAGCAGTAGGATTCAGTCACCTGTGTTACTATCCTTACATTTTTGTACCAATAGTACTCTATGAACCTGATGTTTGTGCCACCTGAGTGTGGCTGAGCAGAAAAGCAGCTTGAGCTGTTGCGTGAGGGATCAGGGCTCCCAGCACATCAGTCCTACACCGATCTCTCACCCACCTTGTCTTATTTTGAAGTTAAATTCAAAGCTATAAATGCTGGCCCAGACCCTGATTCCTCATGCATGGTCCATGGCTGACTGCTGCCATGTAATTATAAAATGTGTACTGTGGGTCAATTGTTGCCACTTTTCATGGTGTTTGCTCCTAATTTGAGCTGTTTTGACAGCTTTTGGGCCCCTTTAAAGATGTTGTGTATGCATTTGGTTCTGCCTCACATTGAATCCAAAGGGATTTAGACATGTTTAACGAACTTTTCATCAAACTGTTGGAAGAACTGTTCGACGAACATCAGGAAATTCTCAAATCTGAAATGAATCGAACCTTTAAACGTTCGCTCATCTCTAGTCCTGACCCTGGAGGCGGAGGTACTACGCGAGCATGGAGACTGTCCCAATCTTATGGAGCATCACTTTCTGGTGTTGTAGGGTGTGTGAGGATTTGAGATGCTGTGTCTGTCACTGATTTCCTCCGTTGCCAGGCAATGCAGGACACTACTTTGTCTGGTAGTAAGCAGTGGTGGAATTCTATTCATTCTGCTGTGCAAGCCAGCAGGGAATGGCTGTCTCGGGATGATTGAGAAGTATTCAATAACTGATCATTAGGCGGGCTATTTAATGCTGCTCCCTGCTCAGTGTTTTGCTGTTTATTGCAGTTCCTATGTGCTGTGGTAGTGAGTGGTGCTAGCATTAGTATTGCTATCTTTTCAGGGGTTTTCTCATTTTCTCTTCTGGTTTCACTTTCTGGGGTTCTTGCAGAGGTACTTACCTGGTTCTTGACTAGGCACCAGCCGCGCCACCAGTCGCCAGTTGTCCGGTGACAGTGGGCCTGGGAAGGGCTCTGCCAAAGTCCCCCTACTGGTAGCTGGGGAAGAGTATTTCCGACCCTCAAGTGCTAGCCTAGCTGGGCAGCTTGTGCCAAGTGCTTCTGTTGGTGCGCCGTTGCTGGTTTGGTGCCAGTCTTGCTGGGTCCCTCTGCAAAGCACATAACATGTGAAAAGTCCAAAGTGATGCTATCTGCCTCATTATAGGGAATGTTCAGTTGTGGACTTTGTGTGAATCATGTATTTCAAAAATTTACAAGTTAACCCCAATGTAAGTGCTCAGTGAGTCAAACCAGACAATTTCTAGAACTTTGTGGGTATCTTCAAGTGCAGTCATGAAAATCATCAGTCGCTATGATGAAACTGGCTACTTGAGGACTGGCCAAATAAATGAAGACCAATAATTACCTCTGCTGTTGATGTGGCGCCCTGCAAAGACAAGCATCACAATTATCTGTGAAGTCTGATGGTGTGAGAAGCCAGCTCTTCAGCCATTTTTACACACACACACACACACACACACACACTAATTACGTGTGTGTCTGTAAGGGCTATTGTGAAGTTTGGTGGGTAGCAGCCCCTGCAGGAGAACAACTAAGCCCAGGAGACGCAACCCTGCTCCCCTGGGATTGAGTGATGCTAGAGATCTAGGAGGCCAGCCAGTGCCTTTGCTGTCGTCGTTGACGGGACAACAGTGAATTCTGTACAGCCACATGGGACATAGTGTCCTGTTGCACCTGAAATCTGGACATTGCTTATTGAGAAGGTCTGATCTTGCATCCCTTTGACAACTTTCCCCTTTTTACTCTGCTGAGAACGGCCTGCCGGCCAGTGAGACCACAGTGACAGTTGGCCACCAGTACGCCCCGGCTCGGTGGAGGCCGACCCAGACATAGAGGATAATAAGCTCAGAGTTATCCCCCTCGGAAAACAAAAACTGACAGAAACTTAGATAGTGAACTTCATAAATGTGGCACAGACATCAAAAAGAAGACCCATCTCAACATCAACTTAAGGCTATTTAAGGGTTATATGACCAAGAAGGAGAGGGATGATGTGCTGTAGCAGATGACACGGCCACAACAATCACTCAACCTCTGTACATGGGTATGGCATCCAGTGCCTACTAGTGATGAGCGAATGTGCTCGCTACTGCTCGATACTCGCCAGAGCATCTCAATGCTCAAGATGCTCTGTGCTCTGCGAGTATTTTCTGGTTGCTCGGGCAGGAGCTTGGGTCGCCTCCCTGCATGCCTGGCACTCATTAGAGAGCCAATGAACATACAGGGATTGCCTGCCACACACAGTAATGCCATAGCCATGTTTGTTGTGGCTAGTTATGAGCGAGCATACTCGCAAGTACTCGGTACTCACCCAAGCATCTCAGTACTCAAGATGCTCGGAGCTCGCTGAGTACTTGCGAGATGCTAGTGCGGATGCTCGGGTCCCCACCCTGCATGTTTGGTGCTCTTTAGAGTGCCCATCAACATGCAGGGATTGCCTGCCACTCACTGTAATGCCGCAGCCATGTTGGTTTTGGCATTACAGTGATTGGCTGGCCGCACAGCGTCATCAGGTCTATATCAGACCTGGCGCCGCTGTGCCCGTCAGTCTACTCCGCAATCAGGCAGTGTAGGGAGAGGTGCTGCTGAGCTAGGGAGAGATTTGGTTGTGTATTAGGTAATGTGGGGAGAAAACAAGTACATTACACATATCCATCTCAACAAACAGTCCTTCTGAGGACTAATCCATCTGCAGAGATATCAGGCAGGCAATGTATATAGACAGGCAGGCAGTGTATATAGCAGACTGCAGTGCATATAGCACAAGAGGCTCCATTTCAGTTTTTCCTCCTTCTGCTGTTAGATATTAGTAGACAAAGGCCCAGGTCTCAGGGGCCAGGAATAATTTTTTTTGGATCTTAATCCTCATTATTTGCTTCAAAAGCAATCCAGAGAACACTGTTTTTCTGCGCCATCTGCTTGTTGGCACTGCAGAATACAGCCAGGTCCTTTCCATATTACAGCGCTAAAAATCCAGCTATTTAAAACTGTGGTTTGTCCGTCACATGGATCACATAAAATTGCGCTGAAAATACTGCCAAATTTTTTTTCAGTGTGTCAGCAAAGTTTGCTGTCCAAAATAGTTACCTACAGGCCAGGTATTTAAAACTGTTGTTTCTCCGTTACACGAATCACATTCACATATAATTGCGCTGAAAATACTGCCATTTCAGGCCTCCATTCAAATTTTTTTCAGTGTGTCATCAAAGTTTTTGGCACCAGTTTGCTGTTCAAAATAGTTACCTACCAGCCAGGTATTTAAAACTGTGATTTCTCCATCACACGGATTACATATCATTTTGCTCCAAATTCAGCCATTTGTAGTGAGCGTGGAAGATATTGCCCTCCATTTAAAATGGGCAAAGCGCTTGGCAAGGGACGGGGAACTGGTGATGGTGATGGTGCATGCAGAGGCCGAGGCTGTGGGCAAGCTGAAATTGTGCCACAACAAACACCCACATCTTCTCGCTCGACCTTCCTGTCCCAATTCCTAGGGACCGCAGCACACCACTATTGAACCCAGAGCAGTGTCAAAAGGTTGTTGGTTGGATAGCGGATAATGCTTCCAGTCACTTAGCCACCACCACCACCCTGTCTTCCACACTGTCAAGTCTCAGTAGCCGTGAGTCTGGACCGCATATTTCTCACCGTGAACCTCCTTCCTCCCACCATGCCGAGTGCCCGGAGACAACTGGACACTCTGAAGAGCTGTTCACTTTTCCATTTATAGATTCAGGCCTCTCGCCGGGTCCACTTGAAGAGGAGATCACATGTAGCGATGCCCAAATATTTGAGCAGCCACAGTCACACGAAGGCGACGGTGGGAAAGTGTCACAAGAGGTGGACGATGATGAGACACAATTGTCAGAAAGTCAGGAGGAGGACCAGGGTGCAGAAGTGGAAGACGAGGTGGTGGATGATATAGTAACTAACCCAACCTGGCAGGAGGACATGCTGAGCGAGGACAGCAGCACACTGAGGGAGGGGAGGCAGAGCACCACAACAGGCAGGAAGAAGCAGTGTGGTGGCCACAGACAGAAGGCAGGCAACCGATCCCCATAACATCAACACAAAGGATGTTGCCAGTACAACTGTTAGGTCTTCCTGAGTCTGGTTGCTTTTAAAAGACTCTGCCGATAACCCCAAAAAGGCCATTTGCACCACCTGCCAGGCCAGCATCAGCAGGGGTAGCAAAACTACCAGTCTGACCACCACCAGCATGATCAGGCACATGGCAGCAAAGCACCCGACTAAGTGGGCCGAACCCCAGGGTCCAGCAACATTGTCTGCGGGTGACACCACTGCTTGTTCTTCTGTTGTGCGTGCACGCCAATCCCCTGTCCATGGCTCATGCCAAGATGCCTCCCGCCCTCCACCTGTCACTGAACACTCTCAACTAGCACCATTAGCAAGCACATCCACGTCCTTGTCTCAGCACAGAGTCCAGTTGTCCCTACCCCAGTCCTTGGAACGCAAGCGCAAACACGCAGCTAATGCCCCACAGGCTACACTACTAAATTCACACATTTCGCGAATGCTTGCGCTCAAAATGTTGCCTTTTAGGCTCGTGGAGACAGAAGTTTTCCGCAACCTGATGGCGGCGGCCGTTCCTCGGTACTCGGTCCCCAGCTGCCACTATTTCTCCCGGTGTGCCATCCCTGCATTTCACAAGCACGTGTCCCAAAACATTGGCCGTGCCCTCAACAATGCAGTTACTGGGAAAGTCCACCTAACCACGGACACGTGGACAAGTGCTTGTGGGCAGGGATGGTACATCTCGCTGACGGCACACTGGGCTAACACAGTGGAAGCAAGGACCCAGTCGGACCGTGGGACGGAACACGTTGTCCCAACTGGAGATGAGCGGTGTTCGACTCGAACTGTTTGGCAATCTCAAATTCGAGCTGTTTTGGGCGGTGTTCGAGCCGTTCGGCGAACACGAACAATTTGAAAAAAATTCGGCTGTTCGAGGTTATGTTCGATAACTGTTCGTGCACCAAAATCATAACTGGATTTTTTCTCAGTAATGATGAAAATTAATGTTAATACGCAGTTTGAGTGTACAGTGGGGCGGGGGGAGGGGCAGGGGATGGATCTCTGCAGAAATAATGAAGATCTCCATTTTTTTTTCTCTTTCCCGCATTTGCAGTGGGGAGGTGCAATCTGTCAGCCTATCAGCAGCGCACACACGGAGCGAACTGCTTTTTTTCACACAAGCAGTTTTTTCATTGGCAGTGTATGTCACATGTCCTTGCCCTATAAGACCCAGCCATTTTCCCAGTCGCCACCATTTTCTCACTGCTGCAGCTGCGTGTTAGACGGCACCGCTGTTGCTGTGTGCGCTATACTTTGTTCATTTAAAGCCAATTTTCGCACAAATCTACAGATAGCTTGGGAGTAGGGAATAGTTGTGATTGCAGTCCTTTTCAGGACTAGGTTACATCATTTCCTACGACTTTTATCAGGCAGGTCTGTGCTCTTAAATAGATAGGTTGGGAGTAAAGACTAATTGTAATTGCAGTCCTTTTGAGGTCTAGGTTACATCAGTTCCTATCACTTTTTGCCAGGCAGGTATTTGCCAGTGCTGTGCAAGTTTTTTTCACAGCATTTGGCTAAATCTAGCAAAGCAAATCCTTTTTGGCCTCTTGCAGTGTGTGTTAGTCAGTGGAGTAGCCTATCTGTGTTGCAAGCTACACCACCTGTGTATAGAATACCAATTTTTTTACTGCACCTAGTGAAGTAAAACCTTTTGGGCATAGCATCATTCTATTAGTCCATCTATAATAACCTCCACCAGGTTGCAAATTCAATATAATTTTTTTCTGCATCTAGCTCTGAAAAAATATTTCGGCTTGTAGCAGTGTGTGGGACTTGTTCTATTAGTCCATCTATACTAACCTCCACCAGGTTGCAAATTCAATATAATTTTTTTCTGCATCTAGCTCTGAAAAAATATTTTGGCTTGTAGCAGTGTGTGGGACTTGTTCTATTAGTCCATCTATACTAACCTCCACCAGGTTGCAAATTAAAAATAATTTTTTTCTGCATCTAGCTCTGAAAAATTTTTTCGGCTTGTAGCAGTGTGTGGGACTTGTTCTATTAGTCCATCTATACTAACCTCCACCAGTTTGCAAATTCAATATAATTTTTTTCTGCATCTAGCTCTGAAAAAATATTTTGGCTTGTAGCAGTGTGTGGGACTTGTTGTATTAGTCCATCTATACTAACCTCCACCAGTTTGCAGATTCAATATAATTTTTTTCTGCATCTAACCCAGCCAATACTTTTGGGCTAATACCACAGTTTGGCCACTCAGCTCTTCTCGGTTCCCATCCATTGTTTTTTGTGCAAACAACTCCAGAGTTGTGAATTAGTAAACCACCAAAATGAGTGGAAAAAGGCCTGCTGCTGGTGGAAAGGGGAATAGGCGTGTTGGGAAGGGAAAAAAAGGTTGTGTCCGTGGGGTAGGTGTTAAAGCAACAGTAACATCTGCAGAAGAAAGACCATCTTCCAGCCAAACTAAGATGTCTACTTTTTTTAGCGGTCAATGTGATAAGATCCCTTTCTTATGGCCACGCCAATCACTACGAATTCCAGATGAGGCACAAAAACAGCAGGTGCTTCAACGGATATCAGGTGCTTCTTTAAGTGGGCTCTCCTCCACCTCAACTTCAACGTCACAAATACTCCAGTCCTCAGAGGTGTCACCCCAATCGCACTTGCTTCCTCACAGCTCCCAAGTGTCCAGCTGCCCGTCTGAGTATGGGGTAGAACAGATGGTTGAGTCTGCAGAGCTGTTTACTCATACTATAGCCTGGGAATCAGAGGTCGGCTCCAGAGCTTCTGTGAATCCAGACGAGGAAATGATCTGCACTGATGCGCAGAATCTTAATGAGTCGGATCCAGGACCAGACGCAGAAGGTTTTGACCATAATGTAGACCCTCGTTCCCAAACTGTAACTCCTGTTGGTGGAGACAATGAGGAAGACGATGATGAGACTCAAATACCTGATTGGAGCGACAACTTTAGTTTTTTGTCAATTTTGTCAATTCAACTCTGCACATGTTGCAGCGACTATGGCAGCACCGACAAGCCCTGGTGCAATATGTTCTGACGTATAGCCTGGGCCAACGAGATCCAGAGGTGGGGCAAATCACGCTGGAGGAGTGGTCTCAGATCAGGGACCTATGCACCCTTCTGCACAGTTTTGAAATGGCGACGAAGATGTTTAGTGCTGTCGATGCCATTATCAGCATGACTATTCCAGTGACTTACATGCTGGAGCACATGTTAAACAGAATTCGGAGTCAGGTGGTGGCACAAGAGGAGGTGGAGGAAGTAGAGGAGGAGGAGTTGTATGCGGAAGGGCTAACATCTGCAAGGTACACACGGTCGGCAGCACCAAGGCGGCAGGCATGTGAGGGCGGGGGAGATGGTTTTACCAGGGTGCATGGTAGAAGCCAAACTAGTGAGGAAGGTGCAGGAGCCCAGGAAGAAGTGGAGGACGAATTGATGGAAGACTCATCAGATGAGGGAGACCTTGATCACATTTCTGTTGTGTGAGGTTGGGGGGAGAGGGCAGAGGAAGGAAGCATGATTGTTACCTCGCCACCAACACAACAGGGACTTGGTGCTCCAGGATGCTCAAAACACATGAGTGCCTTCTTGCTGCACTACCTGCAACATGACCCTCGAATTGTGAGAATTAGAAATAATCCTGACTACTGGGTTGCCACACTGTTAGATCCCTGGTACAAAAGTAAATTTGCAGAAATTATTCCTGCCATAGAAAGAGATGCACGCATGCAGGAGTATCAGCAGAGACTGTTGCAGAATCTTACATGTGCTTTTCCCCAAACACTAGCGGTGCACGTAGTGAATCTCACAGTTCCAACTTGCCAACCGTGGGACCGTCGAGTGTTCAGCACTCAAAACGTAACAGAAACACAGTATCTGCTGGTAACATCAATTTTGCGGAATCATTTCACCACTTTTTTAGCCCATCCTTTGCAAGGCCACAGGAGACAAGAAGTCTGACACATAGTCAACGCCTAGAGACGATGGTACAGGAGTATCTCCAAGTAAACATTGAAGCCATGACTGTGTCACTGGACCCTTGCTCTTTTTGGGCTTCCAATCTGGAAAAATGGCCGGAGCTCGCCACTTACGCCTTGGAGATCTTGTCATGCCCCGCAGCCAGCGTTCTGTCTGAACATGTGTTCAGCGCTGCTGGTGGTGTGCTGACAGATAAGCGCACGCGGCTCTCCACTGATAATGTAGACAGACTCACGTTCATAAAGAAGAACAAATCATGGATCCGAAACGACTTTTCTACCCCTGTGTCATCGTGGGGAGAGTAAAAGCTTACTGTTTATCTGTATCTTGGCTGGAAAATAATTTGGGCCTTGTAGCAGTGTGCAGTACTGATTCTATTAGGCCATCTATACTAAACTCCACCAGATTTAAAATTACTAATCATGTTTATCTGTATCTTGGCTGGAAAATAATTTGGGCCTTGTAGCAGTGTGCAGTACTGATTCTATTAGGCCATCTATCCTAAACTCCACTAGATTTAAAATTACTAATCATGTTTATCTGTATCTTGGCTGGAAAATAATTTGGGCCTTGTAGCAGTTTGCAGTACTGATTCTATTAGGCCATCTATACTAAGCTCCACCAGCTTTCAAATTAATAATAATTTTTAGCTGCATCTAGCCCGGAAAATAATTTTGGGGCTCCTAGATGCGCAAGACACATGAGTGCCTTCTTGCTGCACTACCTGCAACATGACCCTCAGATTGTCAGAATTCGAAATAATCCTGACTACTGGGTTGCCACACTCTTAGATCCCCCACACTCTTCGATTAACCTTTTCATTTTAATAAAAAACAAAAAAATTGTCATTTTTGAAATTATAAGCATTAACAGGTTATTATAAACTGAAATCAAACAGTTTTCAACTCAAAACTTTATTCTAGGTGATGTTACATTTGCACATAGGACCCCTTGTTCGAAAGGAGCTTCTGAACTCTCTCGTCCATTGAATTTGTCAGGTTTTGGATAGTTTCTGCTTCAATTGTTTTGCATGAGGACAGAATACCCTCCCAGAGCTATTGCTTAGATGTGAACTGCCTCCCGCCATCATAGACACTGCTTTTGATGATGCTCCAGAGGTTCTCAATGGGGTTGAGGTCAGGGGAGCATGGGGGTCACACCATAAGTTTGTCCCCTTTTATGCCCATATCAGCCAGAGATGCAGATGTGTTATGTGCAGCATGAGACGGTGCATTATCATGCATGAAAATGATCTTGCTGCGGAATAAACGGTTCTTCTTCTTGAACCATGGCAGGAAGTGTTGTTTGAGAAACTCCACATACATTATGGAGTTCATCTTTACCCCTTCAGGGATCCTAAAGGGGCCGACAATCTCTCTCCCCATGATTCCAGCCCAAAACATTACTCCACCTCCTCCTTGTTGGCGCCGTAGCCGTGTTTGCATGGGGTGTCCATCAACCAGCCATCCTCCACTCCATCCATCTGGATCATCGAGCGTTGCATGGCACTCATCAGTGAACAAAACAGTTTTGAAGTCAGTCTTCATGTATTGTTTGGCCCACTGGAGCCGTTTCTGCTTGTGTACAGTGGATAGAGGAGGTCGACAGGATGGCTTACGCACAGCTGCAAACCTCTGAAGGACCCTGCATCCTGTTGTTCGGGGGACGTTGGAGGCACCAGCAGCTTCAAAAACTTGTCTGCTGCTATGACAAGGCTTTTTTGCCGCTGCTCTTTTAACCTGATGTAATTGCCTGTAGGAAAGAGTCCTCAATTTTCCCTTATCAGCACGCACACGTGTGTACTGTGAATCAGCTACATACTTCTTGATTGTGTGATTATCAGGATGAAGTGTCTTGGCAATGTTGATTGTAGTCATGCCTTGACCTAAACACTCCACAATTTGTTGCTTCTCAGCAGCCGACACATCCTTTTTCTTTCCCATTTTGGCAGAAAATGTAGGCTGCTTAATAATGTGGGACAGCCTTCTTAAGTAGTCTTGCCTTTCATTGGACACACCTGCCAAACTAATTAGCACAGGTGTCTGCAATTGCTTAAAGTGATATAAAGAGCCCTGACACACATCACCATCAATGAGTTTAACTGACAAACAAAAAAATTCTTACCTTATCACTCCTAAACACTTTTTGAATAATAATTTGGAACACAGTGTACATGTGCTTTTCCACAAAACACCAGTGGTTCACGTAGTGAATCTTACAGTTCTAACTTGCCAACCGTGGTCTGTATGGAGTTGTTCAATAAAGGGCCCAAAAGTAAGATAACATAGATGGGAGAGGTCACTATGAATACGAATTCTTAAGTATTTATACCCTGTGAGGGCCAGGCAAAGGGAAAGTTGGACTGGATGGAATCCTGTATGGATTTGGGGAGGGAGACATCGAGGGCCTCAGTCTTCGCTGCATTGATTTTAAAATTTGACCATGTAACAAAGTGATCTATTTCAGCCATAACAGCAGGGATGGATATATGTGATTGAGTGATTTATACTAGGACATCATCAGCAAATGCAGAGCACTTGTACTCAGTGCCTCCCACCTCAATCCACCTAATATTGGGGTTATGGCGAATTGATGAGAGCAGGTGCTCCGTCACTAGGATGTATAAGAGAGGGGACAGAGGACATCCCTGCCTTGTCCCATTGGTGATTATGAAAGGTGATGAAAATGTTCCATTTATCTTCAGCCTAGGTGACGTATTGTGATACAGGGCCGTGATTTTGGCTATAAAAGGGTCCCCTAGACCCCTACCCCAAGCTTTTTAAGAGAATAATATATGGCGTGCCAGGAGACTCTATGGAATGCTTTCTCAGCATCCAACGAGAGTATCTAATTACAAATTTTTAACTGCATCTAGCCCAGGAAATACTTTGTGCCTAGTAGCAGTGTCTGCTAGTCAGCGGATTATCCCAGCTGTTAAGCAAGCTACACCACCTGTAATTTGGACACTTAATTTTTTCAAAGGAAATGGTTCGGGCCCCCGGGACACTCAGTGAAGAGCATCGGGGAGGCACCCCAAGGCACAGGGGCTGGGACTGGCGGTAGGACGCCTTGCGGTGGACCGCCAAGCTCGATCCTTATAAAAGCTTTTTAACTGCAGCAGCTTTAGTGGACGCTACTGGAGCTGGAATTACGTGGCTGCTGGCATGAGACTTGTCCTCCAATAGATCCTTGTAAAAGGATTTAAAGTGTACTCATTCAAATTAGAGAGACAATTTAAATTAAAAAGATTACACCTGCCTCCACCGCAGGGGGGCTCGCTCGACCCACCAGTGGACAGGCACCAGTATTGGGAGAGGGGGGCTGGCCATCAGGGTCCAGCGCGGCTCTGACACAAACCCGGCGACACGGAGGTCGCACGGGCAGGAACGGACTGGCCGTGTCGGCTTCGCACTTTTTTGGTTTTAGAAGGGCATGACATGCCTATATCTGTGTTTCCCCCTCCTTTTACTCCTCCACCTCTTTTCTTTTTGCATGACTATATGTACTTGTCACTTTTCCATGTGTTAGTTGTGTCTTCTGAGCAGATTGTCAGCTTTTGGACACCTTTGAAGGTGTTTTCTATGTGTTTCTATGTGTTTTTGTTTGCCTGCCATTGGTTTCAACGGTGTTCGACAGTGTTCGACGAACAGTTCGGCTAACATACGGGTGTTCGACGAACCGAACCGAACTCGAGCACTACAGGGGTGGCTCAACACTAGTCACAACTCCGAGGATTGCGGGCCCTGGGTCAATCAGGGTTGTGTCACGCCAGGTGTGAGTGCAACACAGAGGGGAAAGGGAGCCCAGACACTAGGAAAAGGGGGAAGAGGTGACCTTCTAATCTGGACTAGCATCACCGTGTCTCCCCCTAACATCCCTATACAATCTCTGCAACTGTCGCCGATCACATGCCTTGCCCTACTTTCCCTGGCGTAAGGCTATAGCTGGGGGTGGAAGGAGATGAGCACTAGTCAACCTCCGCTAGCACTCTAAAGACAAAAGGGGAATAACAACTTAGCTTAGAAGAACTCCCACAGGGCACACGGCCTCAAGACTCCAGAGAGGACGTGATGCTGCTTCAGCCAAGTTCCAAGTAGAAATGAGTTTAACAGGCGACGCTCACCTAGACACACCAGGTATGTATATACCCAGACTTAAGGGAGGTAGTCGCTGGGTCCTAAACATAGCCTCCTATCTAGGCAGCTGTCTGCATTGCAAAACATGGAGATCTCCTGCAAACCACTGTAGGGCGACTGTCTGTCACCTCTGACACACCCGTGACAGTACCCCCCCTCCTCTACAAGTGTCCTCCGGACACTCAGGACCGGGTTTCTCAGGAAAAGAGGTGTGAAAAGAACGAACTAATCTGGAAACATTCACCTCTAACGCTGAAACCCACGTCCTCTCCTCCGAACCATAGCTTTTCCAGTGCACCAAGTACAGCAGAGAGCGACTTTGGAGACGAGAATCTACTATCCTCAAAAATCTCGAACTCCAAATTACCATCAACCATTACTGGGGGCGGTGGTAGAGGTGAGGGCTCAAGAGGTTCTACGTACCTTTTGAGTAAGGACCTGTGGAACCCATTGTGAACCTTAAGGGCCCGAGGAAGTTCAAGACGAAACGCTGCTGGGTTAATGACGGCGGTAATTTTGTAGGGATCAATAAACTTAGGTCCCAGCTTCCAAGAAGGAACTTTCAATCTATATTCTTGGTAGACAATCACACAAAGTCATTCACATTCAGGTCCGGACCTGGCTAGCGTTTTCTGTTAGCCATACATTTATACCGGTCACCCATGGTCTTCAAATTACACAGAACACCCTGCCACACTGAGGAGAGCGACGAAGCAAACCGTTCCTCTTCAGGAACTCCTGAAGCTCCTTCGCCCACTGAAAGTACCAAACTGTGGATGATAACCGTATGCACCAAAAAACGATGACCTGCCAGTGGATTCTTGACGATGATTATTGATGGCAAATTCTGCCAGCGGTAAGTAGGATGCCCAATCCTCCTGATTTTCGGAGACGAAACCCTTGAGGTATGTCTCCAAGTTCTGATTGACCCGCTCGGTCTGACCATTCGACTGAGGGTGGAAGGCAGAGGAAAAGGACAGCTGCACCCCCAGTCGAGAACAGAATGCCTTCCAGAACTTGGGAAACAAACTGGGTCCCCCGATCGGACACCACATCGGAGGGAACCCCGTGAAGCTTCACAATCTCATTTATGAACACCTGAGCAAGTGTCTTAGCATTGGGAAGTGCAGGTAAAGCGACAAAGTGAACCTTTTTACTGAACCTATCTACTACTGACAAAACCACCGTTTTACCTGCAGAAACCGATAGGTCAGTAATAAAATCCATGGACAAGTTTGTCCATGGCTTGCAAGGGATAGGTAGCGGAAGAAGAGTACCAGACGGACGGGTGCGCGAAACCTTAGAACGCACGCAAATACGACAAGCAGCTACATGTTCAATTACATCCCGATGCAACCCCTGCCACCAAAAATTACTAGAGAGGAGGTCCGCGGTTGCCTTACCACCTGGATGCCCAGCAAGCACAGAGTTATGATGTTTCTTGATTACTTTGTGGTGCAGATCAGGTGGTACAAATAACTTTCCTGAAGGGCAGGAGGCAGGGGCATCCCCCTGAGCCTCCAGCACCTTACCCCCCAGTTAAGGAAAAAAAGCCAAAATAACTACCCCTTTCTGTAATATCAGGGCAGGGTTCTCATGGTCACCACCACCAGGGAAGCTCTGGGACAAAGCATCAGCCTTGACGTTTTTGACCCCTGGACGAAAAGTGACAACAAGATTGTACCTAGTAAAAAACAGGGACCATCTGGCTTGCCTAGGGTTGAGACGTTTAGCTGACTGGAGATATGACAGTTTCTTATGTTCAGTAATAACAGTAATAGAATGCACAGCCCCCTCCAACCAGTGTCTCCATTCCTTGAACGCCAATTTGATCGCCAAAAGTTCCCTATTACCCACATCATAATTTCTCTCAGCCGAAGACGATTTTTTAGAAAAGAAAGCGCATGGAGCACCATTTACCAGGGGACAAACCCTGAGACAACACAGCCCGAACCCCAACATCCAAAGTATTGACCTCCACAATAAAGGGTTGAAAAACATCGGGTTGACTGAGAATAGGTGCAGTGGCAAAATGATTCTTTAAAGAAGAAAAAGCCTGGAGGGAAGCCTCCGACCAGTTGGAAAAATCAGACCCCTTCTTAGTCATGTCAGTAAGGGATTTCACTACCACCGAGTAATTTTGGATGAATTTCCTGTAAAAATTAGTAAAGCCCAGAAAATGTTGTAGGGCCTTCAGGTTCTCGGAACATTCCCAGTCAAGGACTGCACAGATCTTCTCCAGATCCATCCAAAAACCTGAAGATGACAACAAGTACCCCAAAAACTGCACTTCCTGAACAGCAAAAACACATTTTTCTAGTTTGGCATAAAGTTTGTTATCCCTTAATATCTGGAGCACCTGCTTAACATGCCACTGATGGGTCTCAAAATCAGGAGAATAAACCAAAATATCATCCAGATAGACCACCACAAACCTCCCCACCAAATGATGAAAAATATAATTTATGAAATGCTGGAATACCACAGGTGCATTGGTCAAACCAAAAGGCATAACCAGACTCTTGAAATGACCTTCAGGGGTATTGAATGCTGTCTTCCATTCGTTCCCCTCTCTGATTCTAACCAGATTGTAGGCTCCCCTTAAATCTAACAATAGCGAGGGCCGACTGCTGGCCCTTTAAGAATAGTAAGGGCCACCTGATGGCTGTATAAAAAATGGACTGGCTCCGTACCATCCCTGGCCACATTCACTTGTCCACGTGTTTGTGACGCGCCCCTGGGCCTGTGTCGCGCTGCGTTGCGCACGCGGGAGCTTACCCGGAGCCGGATCTCTTGAGGGTTGTAGTCTCGTGGCGGTGACCCGGTCCGTGCCCAGGGAGTCAAACTGAGCGGCGATGTAACAGCGGTAGATGTAGGACGACTACGCCACCCGTTGAATGCAGCTATGGAGCTGCCGCTGCAGGACAGTCCGCTGAGGCCGGTGGATGGATGGTGCAGCATAGATGGTATAACCCCCAACGGGAGGGGTATGGCCTCAGGGCAGCAGATGTGGATGATGGGGGTAGCAGGAACCACTCAGAGACGGTGCGGTGTAATTCAGGGTCTTTACTGGTAACAACGATAGACCCTCCCGGAGTACTTGCTAGTGAACGGGGCCTGGTCAGTCCTTGAGCAGATGGGATCTCCCCTGGCCAGGCGGAGTTGTAGGCCTCCCAAACTGACTGTACTCTTCTGGCTACCTTGCTAGAAGCGGATATAAGTAGCCCACGTCCCTGAGTGTACCGTGTGGTGCTCACCCGTATGGCCGGTGACTCGGGGCCTTCTAATGGCTTCCGCTCCACGATGGCGGTGCTGGTCCCACGCGTGTGACCGTGCCTTCGGGTTTCTGGGCCTGAGGACCTGAAATCCCCTGCCGGTCGGCTTCTGCTGCTGGGTAAGAGTTAGTCCCCACAGCCTCGGACGCCGGGTCCGGTAAGAAAGCTTCTCAGTCAGGGCGAGCTCTGCAGCTGCCAGCCCCTGACTCGTAGTAGTATTGCTTCTGCTGTTTCTTGTCTCTACTCTCCTTGACTGACTAACCCTGCCTCAGCCCAGGGTTTATACAGGGGAAGTCCTTCCCCTCCCAAGACTGGGCAGGAGGTGTGGCATGCACAGGATCCCTGACCAAAGGACCTCCCACCTGCTCTCAGACATAACATTACATTACTGTGGAAAACCAGACCCCTGGGGTGCCACATTCCCCCCTAGTGAAATTTAGTACTCCGGGACTAAACATATTTTAGAAAAAAAACATAACAAGATATAACAACAATAATAGTACAATAAGAAGAAACACATAAAGGTGGTCACGGCATGTCCGTAACCGGGTGTAGTCTTTGAAGAAAGCAAGGTGTCCATTTCACCAAAACAGGGAGACGTAACCAGGTAGGGGTCTGTCCTACCCCGAGTCCTTAACAGTCTCTAGTCCATCCTGGGTTACGCTCCAACTATGTACAAGGATTCCCGGTAAATCCACCAAGGATTCCTAAAAATAACTGGAAACACAAAATTGTACACAAGCAACAATACACAGATAAACATAAATAAAACAATTTATACACTTCAAATCCTCCAGCGTGCGGGTAACTGGCCTCTAGTGGCCCTAGTGGACCTACGGAGCTGACTGTCTGGCCCTGAACTACAGGGTGTAGGAGCTGTCAAGGGTAAACTGGGCAGCTGTCTACCGGCTCTTTGTCTCACTAGGGGTACGGCAGGCTCACTATAAGCAGAGGGTTGATCCTCCTGTTCTGCTTGTGTGGAGTCTTCTGCCTCCTGGACCGGCTGTTCTTCCAGCTCTACCTGTTGCTCCGTAGGTGCTTGGGATGCTGGTTGGAGGAAGGTGAGTACGGGTACCACAACTGCACCATTGACTTGAGTCCAAGACTGAGGGAAGTCCCCGAGCACAGTACTAACCATATCTTCCCTTTCCTCTACGGGTCGATGGTCTTCTTGTTCCTCTTCAGGGTTCCTCAGTTGTTCGGGACACTTCTTCAGGTGGTCCCGGGATACAATGGCTGTGGTTTCCCCTCCGTCTTTACTGATGGTACAAACCTTCGGGTTCTCGTGGCTTGAGGGCAGTACGGTGTACGGGTCCTTCTCCCACTGGTCATCCAACTTGTGGAGCCGTCTCTTCCTCTTCAAGACCTGCTCTCCGGGTACCAGGGGAACAGCGGGAGCATACTGGTTGTAAGTTTTCTCTTGTCTTTCCCTAGCCTGACAGAGACTTCGCTCCACGCTCTCCTGTACTCTCCGGTACTGCTGCTGCCTCTCTGTGTCCCAGTCTGTTTCTGGTGAAGTGTCCTCGGGTGTCAGGACTCCCATTTCCAGGTCAACAGGTAACTTACCAGGTCTTGCCCTCATTAGGTAAGCCGGGGTACAGTTGGTGGAACCTACCGGGATGTGGTTGTATAGGTCCACCAGATCAGGCAACTTCTCAGGTCACAGACTGCGTTCTTCCAGGGGCAACGTTTTTAGAAGATCCATTACCACCTGGTTCATTTTCTCACAAAGTCCATTAGTTTGCGGATGGTAGGGTGTCGTCCTTATCTTCCGGCAGCCATACAGATTGCAGAATTCCTGGAAGACCTCCGCTTCAAAGGCAGGTCCCTGGTCCGTCAGCACTTGGTCTGGGTACCCGTGTGGACGGCAAAAGTGCTGCTGGAAGGCTCTAGCTGCTGTTTGAGCCATTAAGTCCTTGACGGGGACGACAACCAGAAACCGGGAGTAATGATCCACGATGGTTAACGCGTAGACGTAGCCACTTCTGCTTGGGGTCAGTTTTACATGATCCAAGGCTACCAGTTCCAACGGTTGCCGGGTGACGATGGACTGCAGGGGAGTCTTCTGGCTGGCACGGTCCTTCCTTCTCAGGTTGCACGGGCCACAGTCTCTGCACCACTTCTCGATGGTTCCCCTCATGCCTACCCAGTAGAACCGCTCGCGCAGCAGGAACTCCAGCTTCTTCCACCCGAAGTGTCCAGCTCCGTCGTGGTATGCCTCCATCACCATGGCTGCGTCTCTTCGTGGCACCACTACTTGCCAGAGTAATTCATGCGTCCGGGAGTTAACCATTCTGCGGCACAACTTCCCTTTGTAAAGGAACAGTCGACTCTTCTCTGCCCATAGTTGTTTGGCTTCCTCCGGAGCGTCTGGTTCAAGGCGAGCCTCCGGCCGAGTCAGCATCTCCTTCACCAGTCGGACGGCAGGGTCGCTGTCTTGCGTTTCCGCCCAGTTATAGTGGGGTAAGGGGTTCAACGTAGCAGCCTGCTTACTCCTTACCCGGTGGGAATACTGGATAGTCCCATGACGGTGGAATGCAGGGAGTTCAACTTCTTCCAGTCCCTCCGGATCTTCTCCTCCGTCCGGCAGGTTGGGCATCCTGGACAGGGCGTCCGCGTTGGTATTGGAGCGTCCTGCCCGGTATTTGATTGTGAACTCGTAGTTGGACAGACGGGCCATCCACCTCTGCTCCAGGGCACCGAGTCTTGCCGTGTCCAGGTGTGTCAACGGGTTGTTATCCGTGTACACGGTGAACCGGGAAGAAGCGAGGTAATGCTTAAAGCGCTCGGTGACTGCCCATACTACGGCCAGGAACTCTAACTTAAATGAGCTGTAATTCTCGGGGTTCCTTTCGGTGGGTCGCAGTTTTCGGCTGGCGTAGGCAATTACTCGTTCCTTCCCCTGCTGGATCTGGGACAGTACGGCTCCTAGCCCGATGTTACTGGCGTCGGTGTAGAGGATAAAGGGCTGGCTATAATCCGGGTACGCCAGGATTTCGTCCCCCGTGAGGGCCATCTTCAGCTGACGGAAGGACTCTTCTTCCAGCTCCTCCCATTTGAAGGGCGGCTTCTGGTTCTTGGCCTTCCGGGACTGGCCTATCAGGAGGTCCTGCATAGGTGCTGCCTTTTTGGTGAAACCGGGAATAAACCTTCGGTAGTAGCCTACCACCACGAGGAACTGCCGCACTTCTTTTACGCTGGAGGGGCTTGGCCATTCCTTAATTGCGGTGATCTTATCAGGGTCGGGAGCCACTCCGTCAGCGCTCACCACGTGTCCCAGGTACTGCACCTTTGGTTTCAGGAGGTGACAGTTGGAGGGTTTCACCTTTAGGCCGTAACTTGCCAGAGCTTCGAACACTTCCGCCAGGTGTTTCAGGTGGTCCTCATACGTCTTGGAATATACGATGACATCGTCCAGGTACAACAGGACCGTCTCGAAGTTTCTGTGGCCCAGACAACACTCCATTAGTCGTTGGAAGGTTCCCGGTGCGTTGCAGAGTCCGAACGGCATGCAGGTGAACTCGCTAAGTCCCATCGGGGTGGTGAATGCGGTCTTCTCCCGGTCCGCCTCTGCTACAGGAACCTGCCAGTACCCGCTAGTGAGATCCAAGGTAGAGAAGAAGTTAGCAGATCTTAAAGCAGCCAATGACTCCTCTATCCTTGGTAAGGGGTACGCATCCTTGTGTGTGATACGATTGATTTTCCGGTAATCTACACACATCCTCATGGTGTTGTCTTTCTTTCGGACTAAGACTAGTGGAGCTGTCCAGGGGCTACAGCTATCCCTGATCACCCCAGCCTCCTTCATGTCTCTAAGCATCCCCTTGGCGTGTTGGTAGTGGGCAGGGGTACGGGTCGATACCTCTCTTTTATAGGAGGATGGTCTCCCGTGGGGATGTGGTGTTCTACCCCCTTGACTCGCCCGAAGTCTAACGGGTGTTTACTGAACACTCTCTCGTACTCCTGAACCACCCGATAGACTCCTTGTTTCTGGTGTGCGGGAGTGGAGTCAGTACCCAGATGTAGTTGCTGACACCAGTCCTCCATGTTTTTCTTAGAGCCGTTACCTTCCTCCGGGTGAGATGGAGGCAAGGGTTCCACAGATTGTATAGAATTTTGGTTAATGGTATATAATTTGGCTAGCGTGGCATACCGGGGCAGGTACACTTCCCTCTCCCCGATATTTATTATGCGAACGGGCACCCTCCCATGGCGTACATCAACCACCCCCCGTGCTGTCAAAATGGTGGGCCTACTGTCCGAGTAAACTGGTTCTACCATTGCCTGGTAATCTCTACCTCTCAGACCAATAGCTGCCCGGCACCAAATCATCATTTCACTTTTTGGGGGCATGGCAATAGGAAAAGGGTCACACATTCTTACGCTACCAATCTCACCGCCGGAGAGTTCCCCCTGTTGCCGTCGCATCAGTGCCCGGATCTCTTTCTGGAGCACCCGCTGCTCGCCGGAGCTGGCGTTCTTGGCAACCTGCTGTAAAAGGAAAATCACCTCTGCAAGACAATTTTCAATTACATTAGTTCCTAGAGTTATTTTTGGGTGACTCTCATGTTTGTCAATATCTACAATGATCAGTCCCTGTGCTGCCAGTTCGACTCTACCGATTTTGATGGTCACCTCTTTAAATCCGATCTGTGGCACGGGCTGGCCATTGCTGGCGATGATACTCAAGTCGTCGTCAGGGTAGCGGGTAATATCCGAGTCATTCCAGTACTGCTTAAAGAGCACGTACGGGATGGTGGTGACCTGTGACCCGGTGTCCAGTAGGGCACTCATGGGAATGCCATCCAGTACCACAGGCAAGACTGGACGTCCTCCCACATATCTGTCGCGCCAGTTCGATGGGCCTGGTGATCTTTTTCCTGGGGGTTGGCCCTCTACCCCAGGTTGTGCCCGTTTAAAGAACAGTACCTTGCCATATGTCCAGGTTGATTGCAGCGGCGGCAGATGGGTCGTCCGTCCTCGCTGTATCGGTCACTGGGTCTTCCTCTGGCCGGTGGGGTCCTCCTTGGTCGACGCCACGGGATGTCCTCCGGTCCGGATGCCAGCTGGATCTTCCCTGGGGTGGAAGCCTGTAAAGACTGCACAGTTCGGGTTAGCGCAGCAACGCTTTTAGCTAGCTCTTGGACCTGATGGTGTAGGTCTGGAGCCGGGTCATTGTCCAAAGCCTGCGCATCAGCTCCCACAGGCCCTGCCGACAAGGGCGCCGCCTCCTGGTGGTAAGTGATAGCAGGGCGCTTGTGGGTCACAGCGCCACCCGGTGCCGGTTCTCGGAGCACCCGGATGGCTCTGTCCTTGAACTGTGCAAAGCCCAGATGGGGATCCTGTAAGGCCATTGCCCGCAACTGGGTTCGGTGGGTATTACAATACAGTCCCTCTATAAACTGTTCGGTCAACAGCCTGTCCTCGTTTCCCACTCCATCAGGGTCGGTCTGCTTAATGGCCCTCAGGGCCTCTTGTAGGTTTAGTGCATAGTCCCTTATACTCTCATGCGCTCGCTGCTTGCACCCGTAGAATCTAAGCTTAATCTCGGCTGAGGTGCGGGTATCAAAGGTGTCCTTCAGCCGGGTTAGTATCCCTGCGACAGTCTTCCTCCCAGGTGGCCAGGATTTTACTTCCCTTTTGGCTGCCCCGGTTAGTTGGGCCACCAGGATGCTCACTTTTTGCTCTTCTGTGAGGGGGTACACCTGGAAGAGGCTATCCAGCTTTTCTCTAAAGTCATGCAGGGTATGTGACTCCCCTGAGTACTGGGGTAGCCAAGCTGCTCCCGGGATATAGGGCATGGTGAAGGGCATAACTGCAGCAGCGGTAGCGCTGGCGGGGGTTGAGGCAGTGAAGCTCTCCTCCGTATCCGACATCTTCCTCCCCCCTAGTGGACCGTGGCCTACCTTGCGATGATCCTGTTCCGTAGGCCGCGGCTCCGCAGTGGATCGTCAGGGTTGAGGACCTTCCGTCGCGCTCCTGTGACGTCGGCGTCTGCTGGGCTCCTTCCAGGACCTTACGCAACGTCCGGACGTGAGGCGGGGCTTCAGTTCTCGCGCGCTTTCGGAGTCCACGCCCCTCTTCTTCCCGCGCGGCGTCCTCAAGATGGCGTCCAATGGCGGGAAAACTCCACGGATGGCGGGAAGAAGGCAGAAGATGGCGCCGGATGGCGGGAAACTTCACCGATGGCGGGAAGAAGGCTGAAGATGGCGCCGGATGGCGGGAATCTTCACCACAGGTAAGTTTGAAAAGTCTCTTTTTCAGGCACGCAGTACCCGGTGGTTGCGGGCACGAAATCCTGCCGACTACGCCAAAGTTGACGCGCCCCTGGGCCTGTGTCGCGCTGCGTTGCGCACGCGGGAGCTTACCCGGAGCCGGATCTCTTGAGGGTTGTAGTCTCGTGGCGGTGACCCGGTCCGTGCCCAGGGAGTCAAACTGAGCGGCGATGTAACAGCGGTAGATGTAGGACGACTACGCCACCCGTTGAATGCAGCTATGGAGCTGCCGCTGCAGGACAGTCCGCTGAGGCCGGTGGATGGATGGTGCAGCATAGATGGTATAACCCCCAACGGGAGGGGTATGGCCTCAGGGCAGCAGATGTGGATGATGGGGGTAGCAGGAACCACTCAGAGACGGTGCGGTGTAATTCAGGGTCTTTACTGGTAACAACGATAGACCCTCCCGGAGTACTTGCTAGTGAACGGGGCCTGGTCAGTCCTTGAGCAGATGGGATCTCCCCTGGCCAGGCGGAGTTGTAGGCCTCCCAAACTGACTGTACTCTTCTGGCTACCTTGCTAGAAGCGGATATAAGTAGCCCACGTCCCTGAGTGTACCGTGTGGTGCTCACCCGTATGGCCGGTGACTCGGGGCCTTCTAATGGCTTCCGCTCCACGATGGCGGTGCTGGTCCCACGCGTGTGACCGTGCCTTCGGGTTTCTGGGCCTGAGGACCTGAAATCCCCTGCCGGTCGGCTTCTGCTGCTGGGTAAGAGTTAGTCCCCACAGCCTCGGACGCCGGGTCCGGTAAGAAAGCTTCTCAGTCAGGGCGAGCTCTGCAGCTGCCAGCCCCTGACTCGTAGTAGTATTGCTTCTGCTGTTTCTTGTCTCTACTCTCCTTGACTGACTAACCCTGCCTCAGCCCAGGGTTTATACAGGGGAAGTCCTTCCCCTCCCAAGACTGGGCAGGAGGTGTGGCATGCACAGGATCCCTGACCAAAGGACCTCCCACCTGCTCTCAGACATAACATTACATTACTGTGGAAAACCAGACCCCTGGGGTGCCACATTTGTGGTTAGGCGGTCCTTCCCAGTAAGTGCACTTGGGAGGGCACGGATAATGTTGTGGGACCCGTGCTTGTGGAAGGCGGAGACGACACCGGGAGAAATAGTGGCGGCTGGGGACCAAGTATGGACACCCGGCCACCTCTGGCATGAGGTTGTGGACAGCGTCCACCTCCACGAGCCTAAAAGGCCACATTTCAAGTGCAAGCAGCTTTAGAGGACTTCCTGGGAGAAATGACAGCTGGAGTAGATATGGTTTCCCAAAAGTCAGTCCTTTCACCGAGCTAAAAAATATGAATGTAGTGAAATACAATTCACCGACAAGCTGTGGACTGGCTCCGTACTGCCCCTGGCCACATTCACTTGTCCACGTGTTTATGTTTAGGCGGTCCTTCCCAGTAAGTGCCGCCGCCATAAGGATGTGGACAGCTTCCGCCTCCACGAGCCTAAAAGGCCACATTTCAAGTGCAAGCAGCTGTCAAAAATTTGGCAGTATAGTGTTGCAGCCTGTGGGTGGATGGGTGGCTGGCTGCATACTTGCGCTTGCATTCTAAGGAATGGGGTAAGGACAACTGAACGCTGCGCTGGGACAGGGACGTGGACGGTGATTGTTGCAAGTCTGCAATGAAAGGTGCATGGCGGGAGACATCTTCGCGTGCACCAAGGATCACTTTTGATGGGCAAACCTTTAGGCAGTGCCCTGGGAGTCACAGATGCTTCCAGGGGTCTTATCCATGCTGTTCCCATGTCTGTTCAGCACTGTATGCATGCGTCTGATGATATGTCACACACTACATGGCCAGATAAGGTTGTAAAATGTTAAAATGACATTTCCCAGTGAATGCATTTGTCTTGGTTGAAAGCAATGCAAAAGTGCAAAAACACAGCAAAAACGCTACGTGTGAACATAGCCCAAGGTGTGGAGGAGCATTTTTGTTTTTGGTTATTTATTTTGCCTTATATACAAGTCATTACCCTGGAAAGGATGTTCCTTAACATATTTCCCAGGAAAATCCATTTTGGTTTTGTTTTTGTATGTTTTATTGTGGAAGAAAAAAAGTGGCGTAATAGCTCTGACAACATTGTTGACAGCAGTGACCTGGGAGTCAGAAATGCTTCCAGGGGTCTTCCCCATGCTGTTCCCATGTCATTTGAGTACTTTTCTCATCGATTTGGGGAATTTTTAGGCCCTGTGCAGACTGCCGAGGGGAGCCACTGGTGTTTCCCATAGACTTACTTTGGGCTCGTTACTCGGACCGAGCACTCGAGTATTCCAATTTGCTCGACTCAAACAATGAGTTCCCGAACATTTGAATGCTCGCTCATCACTAGTGCCTACCCACATACAGTACAATAGTCTCTCCTAAACCAGAATCCCACAATGGGTTGTATCCCACAGTCCAAACAACATTTTAACCCAATTTACATTTGAATATATGTATTCATATTCAAATGTGTTTGTGTATATATATAATTTTTTTTACACATTAGCCCCTGGTAAATTAATCCCTTCTGTCCAGGAATCTCTTGCTTGTACTGAATTTTAATCTCTCTCATCACTACTCATTAGTATGATAACCTTCCATTGGTATTACTGGGATGCTGAATTTTTATAACAATGATTAACTATTCAGATAAGCTGCAATTATAGTTTAACTAATGGTGCATTTACACTTGCTTACTTATGGCAGTCATTTAATAGCCTGTTTAGACAGGCCTACCACAATGCTCATGCATACATAAGGATCAGTAATTTTTTGGGGTGAATAGACACTCATTTAGACAGGACAATGTGCTGGTGAGAATTATGAATTTTAAGTATGCATAGAAATCATTTCACGAACGAGCACTTTGCTGGTCACTCAAGTGATTGGCAGCCTGTTTACACAGGGCAATTATCTAGAAACCAGCATGCCCATTTGGCCAGTGTAAATATAAGCTAACATCTTGGGAATGTATCTTTATATGACTGATCTTGATTCTTTCTATTGTAGAAATAAGAACAATTTCAAAAATATGAAGCGGTGTGTGAAGAATAAATGGAACGCAGTAGAGAACCAAAGCAAAATCCGCAAAAAGAAAAAAAAAAAGAACAAAAATATGCGTAACAGAAAACAAATGCAAAGTACATTCAAATATTAACGCTCAGTAATGTAACAAAGATTGGTGGATCCAACTGAATGTTAAAAAAGTTATCCACTTTTTTGTTCAATCCATATCAAAGAATAAAAGCTAACCTGTTAAATTGTTTTTTTTTATATTTTTTCTTTTGTATCTGCTACTAAGATGGGTAGTCTAAATATGTAATACAGCAAGTTCTCAATGCATTATATACCTACTGCCTATATAAATTGTTTCAAGAATAAAATAACTATAGGTCATTGATACTCATTTCATCACTACCTGGCAAACCAGTTGTGAAATTTTACTTTTATTCATATGCAAATTAGCAGTCTATGGATCCTTTTAGCCTCTCCCTTCCAGCACCGCCCCCACTTCTTGATTAACAGTGAGGAGCAAAGTTGGCATTATTTTACTCATTTACATAAAACCATTAATTCCACAGCACTTTACAGATGCAATCAGTATGTTTCTGGAGTGTGGGAGGAAAGCAGGAAACTTGGAGGAAACCGACACTAGCACAACGATGACATACGAACTCCTTGCAGATGTTGTCCTTGAAGGGATTTGAGCCACGGACCCCTGCGCGACAAAGTAATAGTGCTAACCACTGAGCAACCGTTCTGCCCAATGTGCAGCAGAACCTCTGTCTCCACTGTCCATCATGAAGAAGGGGTGGCACTGATGGGGAGAAGCTAAGAAAATCCATAGACTGCACAAGCACTTACATGCCCACTTGCAAAGCTAATTTGCATAGGAATAAGAGACAACTTTCACTTAAGGAAAGCACCAGACAGCAACAATACAAGTATTTGTACATTAACTCACACAAAAAGTCGGAAGTAGAGATGAGCGAATATTTCAATATTCGGTTCGGATTACAATTGCTGATTTTGCAATATTCGCCAATTTATTCGCTGAATATTCGCCGAACACATCCGAACACCATTGAATTCTATGTGGGGGGGGGGGCGAAACCAAACGTATACAAAACACCTTCAAACGGGCCCAAAAGCTACCAATCGCATCAAATTAGAGGCAGACACCAGGAAAGTGGCATCAATTGACCCAGAGTACAAGTAGTATAATTATTATTATTTATTATTATTGCGCCATGTGAAAAGAGGTCACCGACACATACAAGAGGAGGGAGGACCCTACAAGGTATAGGTGAGGATACAGTAGGTGTGAGTACAGCTGGTTATGCAGCGGTATGGTAGAGCGAGGGTTACTGCAGATGGTACGCTTCTCAGTATCCTTTTGAAGGTTTCCAAAGTAGGCGAGAGTCTGATGTATTGGGGTACAGAGTTCCAAAGTAGGGGAGATGCACAGGACAAATCTTATATGCGATTGTGGCAAGAAGAGATAAGAGGCAAGTAGAGAAGGAGATCTTGTAAGGATGGGAGGTTGCGTGCAGGTAAGAACAGGGAGACTAGGTCACAGATGTATGGAGGAGACAAGTTTTCGATGGGTTGGTATGCCAAAATTAGGCTTTTCAACTGGAGTCTCTGAACAATGGGGAGCCAGACGAGAGATTGCCAGAGGGGAAAAGCCAGGGAATAGCGGGGTGACAGGTGGATTAGTCGACCAGCACAGTCTGGGTTAGATTGGAGTGGTGCGAAAGTGGTAGAAGGGATGCCACAGTGCAGGAGCTTGCAGTATTCGAGGCGGGAGATGATTAGGGCATGCACAATTGTTTTTGCAGATTCTTGTTTGAGGAATGTGCAGATCTGGAAGATTTTTTTGACTTGGAGTCAACATATTCCTCAGTTATCCCTCAGTGTCCAGTTGTCCCTACCCCAGTCCTAGGAACGCTAGCGCAAATACGCAGCCACCCACAGGCCACAATACTAAACTGCCCCATTTCTCAACTGCTTGCACTAGAAATTTTGACTTTTAGGCTTGTAGAGGCGGAAGCTTTCTGCAACCTTATGGCTGTCCTTTGGTACTCGATCCCCAGACGCCACTATTTCTCCCAGTGTGCCGTCCCCGCCTTATACAAGCACGGGTCCCCGAACATTACCTGTACCCTTACCAACGCAGTGGGAAGAACCACCTAACAACAGACACGTGAACAAGTGCTTGTGGCCAGGAATAGTACATCTCACTGACGGCACACTGGGTTAATATTGTGGAAGCTGGGATTCAGTCGGACCCTAGGATGGAACACGTCCTCCCGACACAGAGGATTGTGGGCCATGGATCAATCAAGCTTTAACACAATGTTCACAATGTTGACAGCAGAGGTGGTCGGTCTCCTAGACAATGAGCAAACTCCCTCATGATGATAGAGGCCAGCAGGGGCTAGTTAGTCTCTTGCTGGAAGCCTTTTGTTAGCGGTCTGCTAATCTTGGTTTGTGCCACTCCCACCTCCCTTTAAATAGCCACATGGTCCATCAGTTGACCACAGGTTATAGTTCATTCTATGCTGACCTCTTTGAAGGAGCCAGTCACTGGAGAAGCTGTGGTGTTGATTGCTATTGCAGTAGAGAAGTTTTCTGTTGGAGAGATAAGTGTATTTTATGTGATCTTCCCATTGTTTATCTTCCCTTCCTTATTGTAGTGGTGAGACTAGTGTCTCTCTGGCCTGCACACTAGCCAGGTTAAGTCCAGGGCCAGCGACGGCTTAGGTACATGATTGCGCATGGGGGAACCTGTCTAGGGATGATAGTGGAGCTTAGGGACAGACAAAGGTTGGTGTCAGGAGGTGTCTCTTCCCTTGTTCCCTACCGTTAGGGCCCTCTTTCCCCCTCTATCTCCCGCTGCATCCGCTTGTTGTGCTGTCCGCTGGACATCCCCTTGTCATTCTGTGACACTGGTACTTTTCTGTGGAAATGAGCTTATCTCCAACCAGCCAGGAATATCCAGTGACTTATGGGACATCATGGTTTGGTATTAGCACCCAGTACCAGAAGCGAAGCCATCCACAATTTCCATCTCCGGAATTTTATTTGGTAGACTGGCTGCCCAAACATTAGTTTCTCACAAAGGAGCTGAAGACACTGAGTGGCAGTAGGTGCAAATTTCTCCAGAATGACCTGTTAGCCTGTTGTTAAAGGATGTGGTGTTGTCAGTGGTGCGCGAGAAGGCACTCAGTCTGTGTCAGATCAGAAGAAGCTTGATGGATCTACGATGTTCCTGCAAAAATTTCCCGGTCTGGAACGTAAATGTTTGTGGAAGCCAGAAAAGTGAGAGCAAATTCTGTCTTGGATAGCAGACAAGGCCTCTACGCATTTGTCAAGCAGCAACAAATCTTCCACGACCACACAGTCCACTGTGGATACACAGAAGGCTGGCCCATCCAATCCTGAAGATGGTTCTCCTTCCTCCAGCCATTATCAGTCACAGGAGACATATGACCCATGCTTGGCCACTCCGAGGATCTGTTTGGTATGTATCCTTTGGTTGGCTCTGGCCTATCACCGTGCAGCATTGAAAAGGGACAAGAGGAGGTGGTGTGAGTTGATGCTCAAATATTTGAGGACCTACGGCCTGAAGAAAGCCGCTTGGCGGAACGTCATTTACTGTCTCCAGAGGTGGAGGTTGATGATGATGAGACACAGTTGCCATCAGGTCAGCCTACAATGTCAACTGGTAAGGAGGATGAGATGGAAGATGAGGTGGTCGATGATGAGTCCACTGATCCGACCTGACTTGGCATGCATAACCATGACAGCAACACAGAGGAAGATGGATATGTAGCACCAACACAGGCACCAAGAAGTAGTGGTTTGCCCAGAGTGAGAACTGGGTCAACTGTTCCCAAGAGCACCCCCGCTGTGCGCCAAGTCAGGGCAAGGGGGCTTTCAGCTGCTGTGTGGAATTTTTTTTCTGAAAGTCCTTCAGAGAAAAACATTGTAGTCTGTAGCATCTGTCATACCAAGTTGAGCAGAGACCAGGGCAAAGGCAACCTAAGCACCACCAATATGCGAAACCACATGGCAGCCAAGCACCCCAGTAGGTGGGCGGAACACCAGGGTACCAAATCTGCGTCTGCGGGTCAAACCAATGCCATGTCATCTGGGCTATGTCCTTCAGAATCTGCTGTTCAGGAAGCAGGCGCTCATACCTTCTGCCCATGAGCTGTGGTTGCTCACACGCAACAAACATCAACCACATCCACTTCCTTGTCCCAGCAAAGAATCCAATTGTCCGTGCCTGAGAGCTTGGAAAGAAAGCATAAATACCCAGCCACGCACCCACAGGCACAAATACTAAACTCGCAGATTGCAAAATTGCTAGCTGTGGAGATGTTGCCGTTTAGGCTTGTGGGAACACAGTCTTTCCGTGATCTCTTGGCTGTGGCTGCCCCACGATACAGTGTTCCCAGCCGCCACTATTTTGCCCGGTGTGCTGTCCCTGCGTTACACAAGCACGTGTTAAACAATCTGAACCGTGCTCTCACCAACGCCGTAACCGGCAAGGTCCACCTAGCAACAGACACCTGGACAAGTTGTTGTGGACAGGGATGATACATTTCTGTCACGGCACACTGGGTGAAGCTGGTGGAGGGTGGGACAAAGGCTCAAACTGGAACATCACATATCCTACCCACGCAAAGAATAGCGGGCTGAACGTCTGTCAGGTTTTCCGCTTCTTCATATTCCACTTCTTCTCTCCCCTCCTCCTGCTCCTCATCCTCTGCTGAATTACCCTCCCCATCACTGCCAAGCTGGGACCAGTGCAACAGCGCTTCAGCAAAGCGGCAACATGCTCTGTTGAAGCTGATCTGTTTAGGTCAGAAAGCACACACTGCAGCAGAGCTGTGGCAAGCTTTAAAACTACAGACCCATCAGTGGCTCTCCCCGCTGCACCTCCAACCCGGTCTGGTCGTCCGCGATAATGGGCGTAACCTGGTGGCGGCTTTAAAGGTCGGCAAGCTGGTACACGTGCCATGCATGGCTCACGTGCTGAACCTAGTTGTTCAGAAATTTCTGAAAACTTACTGTGACTTGCCGTACCTGCTTGAGAAGGTGCGCCGTATTAGCGCTCATTTGCGCCATTCCTCTACCGCTTTTGCTGCTCTTACAGAGCTGCAAAAGCGCTTGAATTTGCAAAGTCACCGACTCATTTGCGACCTGCCCACGCGGTGGAACTCCACCTATCATATGTTGGCGAGGATTAGTGAATAGCAGAGGGCAGTAGCATCAGCATGCCCGTCAGACTGAGAGTCAGCCACCATACATAACAACTATCGAGTGGGTGTGGATCGCTGACATTTGTGAGGTTCTTGAGAACTTTGAGTGCTGCACCAACCTTGTGAGCGGTGATCAGGCTATTATCAGCGTAACCATCCCGCTGCTGTGTCTCTTGAAACAATCACTGCATAATCTCAAAGAGGAAGCTTTGAGTGCCCAGCATGTTGGTATGGGGCCAGATTTCCCAATGGGTGTTACTACCCAGCCCAGCCAATATTCTGAGGCAACAATGGATGATGAGGAGGAAGATGAGGAGAGAGAGGACTTGTTTTTCTGTGCTACCGAGGGGACTTGTAATGCTACAGAGGGGACACCCAACCCAAGCCTCATGTCTGTCCAGGCTGGATGGGCTGAAGAGGAGGACAAGGAAGTGGAGGAGGAGGCAAGTCAGCGTGAGGAGAGGATGGGTACTTTTTCTACTGTTGGGGACACAGAACATTTGCCTTTTTGCAGCTTGGCCCACATGGCACAGTTCATGTGTAAGTGTCTGTGGCAAGACCCTCGCGTGATACACATTTTATCCAACAATCTATACTGGTTGGCCACCTTTCTCGATCCACGGTACAAGGAGAAATTTCCTTCTCTCCTTTTGGAGTCACCAAAGAGTTTTACAATGGAATCGTTCAAGAGGGCCGTTGTAGATCAGTTGCTGAAAACATCACCCTCAGACTATGCTGGTGGCAGAGGTAGCGGCTCTTATCAACACCAAGGGATAATAGGGAGAGACACAAATACCAGCTCCAACAGAGGTGGGGGGAAAATGTCCATAAATTGTGCAATTTTCAATAAACCAGTGTTACGGGTCCGGGTGGTGGAACCTCTGTGCTGGGATGCAAGGAGGGACCAGAGGGGCGTAACTAAGTGCCTACTCGGACCGACTCTGGCCACACGGCGGCTTAGTCGACTCCGTGAACCAAGGAGGGGCCGGGCAGGGGAACCAGGTGCCATTCTGGGACTGACCTTGTGTGAGAGCAGGCGACTCCCACGGGTCAAGTGGGATCCGGGTAGGCAAGCAGGCAGGTACGGCTTGTAGCCTGACACTTGATCTGGGTAGACAAGCAGGCGGACACAGCAGGTAACCTGACAGGTGATCCGGGTTGGCAAGCCGGCGGGCACGGCAGGTAAACAGGCTGGCGGGCACGGCAGATAGACAGACTGGCGGGCACGGCTGATAGGCTTGAGACGGACATACAGTACAGATCAAAAGTGTGGACACACCTTCTGATTTAAAGATTTTTCTGTATTTTCATGACTATGAAAATTGTACATTCACACTGAAGGCATCAAAACTATGAATTAACATATGTGGAATTATATACCGTACTTAACAAAAAAATGTGAAACAACTGAAAATATGTCTTATATTCTAGGTTCTTCAAAGTAGCCACCTTTTGCTTTGATGACTGCTTTGCACACTCTTGGCATTCTCTTGATGAGCTTCAACAGGTAGTCACCGGAAATGGTCTTCCAAAAATCTTGAAGGAGTTCCCAGAGATGCTTAGCACTTGTTGGCCCTTTTGCCTTCACTCTGCGGTCCAGCTCACCCCAAACCATCTCGATTGGGTTCAAGTCCTTCTTGGTCAAATAGCCCTTCCACAGCCTGGAGGTGTGTTTGGGGTCATTGTCCTGTTGAAAAATAAATGATGGTCCAACTAAAAGCAAACCGGATGGAATAGTATGCCGCTGCAAGATGCTGTGGTAGCCATGCTGGTTCAGTATGCCTTCAATTTTGAATAAATCCCCAACAGTGTCACCAGCAAAGCACCCCCACACCATCACACCTCCTCCTCCATGCTTCACGGTGGGAACCAGGCATGTAAAGTCCATTCGTTCACCTTTTCTGGGTCGCACAAAGACATGGTGGTTGGAACCAAAGATCTCAAATTTGGACTCATCAGACCAAAGCACAGATTTCCACTGGTCTAATGTTCATTCCTTGTGTTCTTTAGCTCAAACTTGTCTCTTCTGCTTGTTGCCTGTCCTTAGCAGTGGTTTCCTAGCAGCTATTTTACCATGAAGGCCTGCTGCACAAAGTCTCCTCTTAACAGTTGTTGTAGAGATGTGTCTGCTGCTAGAACTCTGTTGGCATTGACCTGGTCTCTAATCTGATCTGCTGTTAACCTGCGATTTTTGAGGCTGGTGACTCGGATAAACTTATCCTCAGAAGCAGAGGTGACTCTTGGTCTTCCTTTCCTGGGGCGGTCCTCAAGTGAGCCAGTTTCTTTGTAGCGCTTGATGGTTTTTGCAACTGCACTTGGGGACACTTTCAAAGTTTGCCCAATTTTTCAGACTGACTGACCTTCATTTCTTAAAGTAATGATGGCCACTCGTTTTTATTTACTTAGCTGCTTTTTTCTTGCCATAATACAAATTCTAACAGTCTATTCAGTAGGACTATCAGCTGTGTATCCACCTGACTTCTGCACAACACAACTGATGGTCCCAACCCCATTTATAAGTCAAGAAATCCCACTTATTAAACCTGACAGGCCACACCTGTGAAGTGAAAAACATTTCCGGTGACTACCTCTTGAAGCTCATCATGAGAATGCCAAGAGTATGCAAAGCAGTCATCAAAGCAAAAGGTGGCTACTTTGAAGAGCCTAGAATATAAGACATATTTTCAGTTGTTTCACACTTGTTTGTTAAGTATATAATTCCACGTGTTATTTCATAGTTTTGATGCCTTCAGTGTGAATGTACAATTTTCATAGTCATGAAAATACAGAAAAATCTTTAAATGAGAATGTGTGTCCAAACTTTTGGTCTGTACTGTATTTGGAGGAAAGCCAGACCTTGTCTCCCGGACGGAATTGAGGCAGATCCAGGCGTCTCTTATCAGCATGCTTCTTCATCCGCTCGGAGGACTGAAGAAGCGCAGATCTAGTGTTCTCCCAAATTGCAGAAAATTCACTGAAGAGAGACTCCGAAGCAGGATTGTCCACTGAAGAGGAGACGGGAAACGGAATCCGAGGGTGTCGACCATAGACCACAAAAACTGAGACTTAGCAGAAGATTGACTCACATGGTTTTTATAGGGCCAGGGCAGGAGCTCAACCCAATCGCTATGGTGTGCGTTGACATAGTGCCGAAGAAAACTGGTAAAAATCTGATTGATACGTTCCACTTGACCATTGGACTGAGGATGATAGGCTGAAGAAAAATCCAAAGAGACATCCAGCAGCTTGCACGTGGCTCTACGGAAGAGAGAAGTGAACTTAACTCCCCGGTCTGAGACAATGTGGAGGGGTAAGCTGTGGAGACGGAAGATGTGACGGATAAAGTCCTTAGCCAGCACAGGTGCAGACGAAAGACCAGGCAGAGGAATGAAGTGAGCCATCTTGGAGAAGCGGTCGGCGACCACCCAAATGACTGTACAAACGGCCAATAGAGGAAGATCCGTGATGAAATCCATTGCAATATGTTGCCATGGAGCGGAAGGTATGGGAAGAGGAAGGAGACGACCGGCTGGAAGGTGTCTAGGTATCTTATTACGGGCACAAGAGAAACAAGCCGCGACAAAATCCGCAACATCCCTGCGCAGGGTGGGCCACCAGTAATGAGGTGAAGCGTCTTCCTTTGGCCGGCATGGCCAGCCAGTTTGGATGAATGGCCCCAGAGTAAGACCCTCTTCCAATCCTGAGCCGCTACAAAGGTCTTACCAGGAGGTAGATGAGACAGGTCAAATGAAGCAACAGTCATAATTCTGGAGGGATCGATGATGTGGAGAGGCTCCTCCTCTAGGTTGGAAGACAGAAAAGAGCGGAATAGAGCGTTGGCTTTAATGTTCCTGTCTGCCGGGCGGTAATGGAGGGTAAAGCAGAATAGAGCAAAGAACAAAGACCATCTGGCTTGACGCGGGTTTAGTCTTTGGGCGGTCTGCAAATAAGCGAGGTTTTTATGGTCAGTGTAGATGACCACTGGGTGCAGAGCACCCTCAAGCAAGTAGAGCCACTCCTCCAGCGCTAATTTGATGGCCAGCAGTTCTCGATCTCCTATGGAGTAATTGCGCTCAGATGGAGAGAAGAGTTTGGAGAAAAAGCCGCAGGTCACCATTCGCCCGGACGAGCATTTCTGGGTAAGCACTGCTCTGGATCCGGAGGAAGAGGCATCAACCTCCAGGAAGAACTGTTTATTGCAATCCGGACGGTGTAACACAGGAGTGGAGGAGAAGGCTTGTTTAAGAGAGATAAAGGCATTCTCTGCCTCGGAAGACCACTCCCTGGGATTTGGTCCCTTACGGATAAGAGCAAAGATGGGAGCTGTCCGGGAGGAAAAATGAGGAATGAAGATACGGTAATAGTTTGCGAATCCCAGAAACTGCTGAATAGCCTTCAAGCCCTCCGGTTGGGGCCACTTTAAGACAGCAGACACCTTCTCGGGATCCATCTGCAGTCCGGTCTTAGAGATGATATACCCCAGAAATGGCAGAGAGGTCTGCTCAAAGAGGCATTTCTTGAACTTAGCATACAGGTGATTCATCCGGAGTCTCAGCAGGACCTGACGAACATCCCTCCAGTGAGAGGGCAAATCAGGGGAGAACACCAAGATATCGTCCAGGTACGCCACCACACAGGAATACAGGAGATCTCGAAAGATATTGTTTACTAACTCCTGGAGACAGCTGGAGCATTACAGAGACCAAAGGGCATCACACGGTACTCGTAGTGACCATCCCGAGTGTTTAAAGCCATCTTCCACTTGTCTCCCTGGCAAATCTGGACCAGATTGCACGCCCCACGCAGGTCGAGCTTAGTCAAGATCTTTGCGCCTTTTAGGCGGTCAAACAGCTCCGAGATGAGAGGCAGGGGGTATTTATTCTTGATGGTAATCTGGTTTAGGCCCCTATAGTCGATACAAGGCCGAAGAGAGACGTCTTTCTTTTTTATGAAGAAAAATCCTGCTCCAACCGGAGAGGTGGATTTCTGGATAAATCCTCTAGCAAGATTTTCTTCAATGTATTCAGACATGGCACGGGTCTCAGCCAGTGACAAGGGGTAGATTCGCCCGCGAGGTGGTGAAGCACCAGGTATTAGGTCGGTGGGGCAATCATACGGCCTATAAAGGTGGTAGTGTCTCTGCCTCCTTTTTATCAAAGACGTCCGCATAGGACCAGTAGGGTGCTGGCAGGCCAGGTAGGTTAGCCGGAGAAGACGGAGGTCGAGCAGGACGAACTGGAACCAGACAGGTCTTATGGCATTCCTGACCCCAACGGAGCACCTCACCTGAGCTCCAATTCAGGACGGTCTCATATCTCTGCAACCAAGGCAGGCCTAGCAAGATGGGATGTGAGAGACCGGACAGTACGTAAAAGGAAATCTTCTCCGAGTGCAGCATTCCCACTTGAAGAATTACCGGCTCAGTGTCCAATAGAATGGTCTCAGAAAGAAGCTTTCCATCCACAGAGGAAACCGCTAAACGATCCGTCAGACGTATAGTAGGAATCAGAAAATGCTCCACAACGGCCTGTTGGATGAGATTCCCAGCGGCTCCGGAATCCAAATGGGCAGTCTCGAAGAAGCGGGTCTCACCACTGGTAACGGAAATGGACAGAGTCAAGGGCGGAGAGGAAGAACTCTTGCCTAGGACGACCTCTCCGAGTGGTCCTAGAAACTGGATTTTCCCGGTCTCACCAGGCAAGAGTGGATCTAATGTTCTATATTGCCACAATAGAAGCAACTTCCCTCGGCACGACGGGTCTCCTGGCGAGACTTGATCATCTTTACTTGATCAATTTGCATGTAGCATCGGTGTCTCTGCCCCGTACTAGGCGGAGACGCCGTCCCTCTCACCTCCCCGCTCCTGGCGCGGCGTCCTCCATCGCTTCTCTCCTCGCTGCTTCCGGCACGCGCTCCTTCCCCGGCAGTGTGCTTAGGGCGCGCGCGCGCGCGCTCCCCCTCTCTTGAAGGGACCGCGCGCGCCGTCCTAAGGAGTCCCCGGCCAATTGCCGGAGGACCTCCCATATATTAGGCACCTCCTCCAAAATGGAGGTGCCCGAGCAATGTTGTTGCAAAGCCTTTCAACTCTGCTTCAGCCCTCAGGTTCCGTTACCAGTTACCTGCCAGTTACCTGCCAGTCACCTGCCAGTCACCTGCCAGATTCCTGCCTGTTGCCAGATTCCTGCCTGTTGCTTATCTATCTGCGGTCCGACAGTCTGCCTACCAGCCCTGCCAGTCTGTCTATGGATCAGTCTGCCCGCTTACCTGGGAGCGCTCACCTACTACCTGTCTGCTAGCCTACCTGGAGGCTCCGCCGTCACGTGCTGTGACCACCTGCCTGTCCAGAAACTCTTGCCCGCTCACCTGGGAGCGCTCACCTGCTACCTGCCTGTTAGCCTACCTGGAGGCTCCGCCGTCACGTGCTGTGACCACCTGCCTGTCCAGAGACTCTTGCCCGCTCACCTGGGAGCGCTCACCTGCTACCTGCCTGTTAGCCTACCTGGAGGCTCCGCCGTCACGTGCTGTGACCACCTGCCTGTCCAGAGACTCTTGCCCGCTCACCTGGGAGCGCTCACCTGCTACCTGCCTGCTAGCCTACCTGGAGGCTCTGCCGTCACGTGCCGTGACCACCTGCCTGTCCAGAGACTCTTGCCCGCTCACCTGGGAGCGTCCACCTGCTACCTGCCTGCTACCCTACCTGGAGGCTCTGCCGTCACTTGCCGTGACCACCCGCCTGTCAAGAGACTGTCCCTGTCACTTGCCGTGACCTCCTGCCCCTCTACCCAGAGACTGTCCCCGTCACTAGCCGTGACTACCTGCCCGCCTTCCCTGGGAGCCACCCGCTTCCTTACAAGGACTGCCCCCTTGTATAGTTGCTCAGAGGTTCCACCTCCCAGACCCGTTACATTGCATAGGCTTTGGAGAAAACACCCGGGGGAGTGCTGGTTGCAAGACTGGATTTTGGAAGACAGGAGCGGGGCGCAGAGATCTCCTCTCACGGGTCATCTCCTTAGCGTGTTTCAAGAAACGGATGTCAATCCGGGTAGCTAATGACACCAGTTCATCCAGGGAGGAAGGTACTGTATGTCACGACCGGCTAGCTCATCCTTGATCAGTCTGGAAAGGCCCTCCCAAAAGGTGGACACCAGGGCCTCGTTGTTCCAGGCAAGCTCAGATGCGAGGGTACGGAACTGTATGGCATACTGGCCCACGGTGAGACTCCCTTGGCAGAGACGGAGCAGTGAGGAGGCAGTAGAAGTCCTTCGTCCAGGCTCATTGAAGACCCTCCAGAAGGCAGAGAGGAAAGCCGACAGATCGGACACCAGGGGATCCCCTCTCTCCCATAGAGGGTTTAGCCATGCCAATTCTTCCCCGGTGAAGTGAGACATGATGAACGCCATCTTGGCCCGGTCGGAGGGAAACTGATGTGCCAGGAGTTCAAAGTGCAGCGTGCACTGGTTTAGAAAACCCCAACATAAGATGGGGTGGCCACCAAAACGTGGAGGCGCAGACAGCCGGGGTCCAGAGCACTAATAGGCTGAGGCGCCGCCGGAGCAGGTGCCGCTCTGCTCGAGGTGGACACAGGTGGAATGGACAGCATGTCCAAGTGGGAGTTGACAGACTGCAGGTAGGTCAGGATAGTTTCCTGTTGGGATCTCTGACAAGAAACCTCCTGGTACAGGTCAGCAAGCGAAGGGGCCTGGGTTCCATGGCCCGTGCAAACTGTTACGGATCCGGGTGGTGGAACCTCTGTGCTGCGGTACAAGGAGGGGCAAGAGGGGCGTGACTAAGTATCTACTTGGCCCGTCCAAGGTCGCACGGCAGCTCAGTCAACTCCGTGAGCCAGGGAGGAACCAAGCTGAGGGACCAGATGCCTCTCTGGGACCGACCTTGTATGAGAGCAGGTGACTCCCATGGGTCAGAAGCCAGGAACTGACCGGTACAGCGGATGAGCTCAGCGGGCAGGCTGATGGGTGGTTCGGGTAGACAAGCAGGCTGATTAGACTGATAGTCAGGCGAGTGCTCTGGGTAAGCAGGCTGGCGGGCACGGCAGGCAAGAGGCAGGTAACAGGCAGGTGCTTACAGGTAAGCAAGTGGGCAGAGCCCATAGACAGACTTGCGGACTGGACTGTAGACAGACTGTCGGGCTGGATAGTAGTCAGACTGGCGGACTGAACTGTAGAACAGGCTGGCATACAGGACTGACTAGCAGAGGACCTGAGGGCTGAAGCAAAGTAAGTAACACAAAGCAACAACCTTGCACGGGCACCTCCATATTGGAGGAGGTGCCTTTTATAGAGGAAGTCCTCCGGCCATTGGCCGAGGACTTTTTAGGACGGCGCGCGTGGCCCCTTTATGAGGGAGGGAGCGCGCGCACGCCCTAAGCACAGAGCCAGGAAAGCTGTGTGCACCAGCAGCAGCAGCAGGGAGGCCGGAAGACGCCGGAGCAGGACTGCGGCGGTAAGGGTGACGGCGTCTCTGCCTAGCAGGGGGCAGAGACGCTGATGCTACACTTTCTTTGTGTGGACCACAGTAAAAAATCTGCTGGAAGGTTGATTTCACAGCCACACAGGACACTAACTACCTAAACTATCTGACTTAGAAACAACCGCCTATCTAACTAGCTAAAATCTCTAATGAGTCCAGGAGCAGCGTCAGCAGCAGCCTCTGTGACCTGTTATACTGACAAAATGGAGATAAAACAACATGTCTGCTCTTTATAAAGAGAGGGACATGTGATTTCAGCAGCCAATGGCACAAGCCCTTGTGTCTGGACATTGTGGATGGTTACTGCTCCCTGATTGGCTAGCCACAATTAACACATAAAGTTAGGAAAAAAAAAAAAAGATTAAAAGCACGCTGCTGCTCTGAGCTCTCCCCAGCCCCTCCCCTCATCAAACACGTCCCCCATCATACACCACCGCTATCCTAGCAGAAATGTTAAAAAATACTTTAGTTGCAATGCAATAATTTCCCCCACTTTTACCAAATTTTACCAATTTTTGCAGATTTTAAGAAAAATTGCTCCTGTTTCTGATCACGAATCCGAATGTGCCATATTCATTCTGAATTTGAAATTGACTATCGTTTTTCAAACATATTCGCTCATCACTATCCGTGATAGCACGTATGCTTATATAGTGCCATCTGTATGATGTGCAAGGCCAGCTTTTTGTACCACCCATAATTTTCAATTGGCACCGTAGGGCTGGAGGACTTGATCAGAGAGATCAATTCCCCTCATATACTTATTGTACCCCAGGACACATTCTGGCTTGGGAACCTGTGTAGATGTACCTTGTACAGTGGTGGGAATGCTGCCATTACCATGTATTGTGATCAAGAAAAAGACATCCCTCTTGTACTTATATTTGACCACCTGCATGTTGCCACTAAATTGGCTCTGCTCTCACCCTTTCTGATCAGCTGCCCAATTGGTGACCCAGGGGGTCCTCTCTGTTTTTTGCGCACAGTATGACATGCTGCAGTAGCTCTGGCAGAAAGGCATTTGAAGAGTGGGATGTTTGCTTAGAAGTAATAAAACCTGATCCAGCAGTTGGGCACCAATTCCCACACAATTTTCCCACTTATTTCTAGGACAGGGGGCATTCAGGGGGTTCAATCCGGGTGTACCTTCTTTCATAATCACTAAATCTGGGGGGGTACCCTGAGGTAGTACTGCGCAGGTATTGCTGGAATTTAAGCCTCCCCTTTAAGGCTGTGTGCCCACGATGCATTTTTCAAGCGTTTACACTGCGGAATTTCCGCAGCGTAAACGCTTGGGAAACGCTTGGTAAACCTTCTCCCATGGTCTCCAATGCAATTCCGCACTTTCAATCCCCATGCTACGTATTTTTCCACAGTGTTTATGCTGCGCTCAAAAAACCGCAGCATGTCCATTAATTTTGCGGACACGCAGCGTAATCGCCGCCATAGACTTGCATTAGAACGCGCCAATTCCGCAAGACTGCTTTTGTACTTGCGTAATTGGCGCGTTCTAATGTGCGGATGGTACCCAAGTCTGGAGGAGAGGAGAGTCTCATCCAGTCCTGGGTACCATAGAATTTGCAAAAAAAAGAATTTAAAATAAAAAATAAATTTTGTGTGAAGGACCTGCCATGACACATCACATGACTCAATGACGTCACCGCAGGTCCTTCACACCACCGTGAGCATTGCAAGAGACCGGACGCAGCAGAGATGACACCGGGAAGACACCGGAAGGTGAGTATAATCTTTTTTTTAACTATTACTTGGTCACACTATATAAATCCATGCTGGTGAACAAGTTGTCAAGCACTTTTCCAAGTGATGCTAAAATCGCTTGGAAAAGCGCTTGATAACCCGCATGCAGAAATGCATGCAAAGACGCTTGACAAACGCTTCTACCTGGCGGGAAAAATGCATGTAAAAAACGCATACGTTTTTCCTGCCAGAGAGAAGCGTAAAAAATACGCAGCATTTCTGCATCGTGGGCACCTCAGCAATTTATTGCTGAAGTGATCAATGACCAGCTGAATTTTGACAAGTCGGTCAAAATTGGGGTGGGGATGGACACTGTGCATTATCGTTGTAATGTGAAAATTTGTGAATGGCCTCAAAGCATGTCCAGGGCATAGCCATGCGGAAAACTGGAGTGTTATATAAAATATCAGCACTCCAATATTGCTGAAGTCCTGGCTTCACTATACCATTAATACAGAACACACCGGACACAGCAATATATAATATGTTATAGGATGAATAGTATCTTAGGAAGGTAACATATGACACATATTTGCCTGGACATATAATGAATGGCTGACCATTTGGAATAAACGCAAAAGCAAAGGAAGAAAAACTGAATAGATTGGTCATGAAGCATATAAATACAAGGATAATTGTACTCAAAAATAAAAATAAAAAGCCTTTATTATGTGGTCAATGTATAACCGTGGCACTGTGAACAAAAAGTGCACACACGAATATAAAAACAACATAAAATCACTATTTATGTAAATGGTACAAAAATTGTATACATACATGGAATAACACCAGGACAATTCATGCAAGTGGATGCCTACACTATTTCCAACCAAAATAGTAGTTTAAAATGGCGCTATGAGGAAATAGGATATATACTATATGGACATGATGAAAAAATATCCAAAATTCAAATAAGGTGTATATTTATATATCTTACATATATGTATCATTGTAGTCTAGCAGACAATGTATAATTAGCAGGCATATAATGCTGGAGAAATATGTGTGCAAAAAGGTGCTCCATATCCTGAAGGACTAATTATCCTTGTATTTATATGCTTCATGACCTGTTTATTTGTTTTTTCTTCCTTTAGTATTGCTTCACTATACCGTGTGAAGGACAAGGCCCCAAAACTTCATCATTTCTACTGCATCTACAGGGAACCAATTAGCGTCTGATATAGTGGGGTTTTGGTCAAGAATTATTGGGCGTATAATTTTGCCTGGGCCGTCATGAGATTTACAAAATCCTCAGAGAAAAAGACTTTGAAAAGGTAGATTTCTGTGAGCCTGGCAGTGTCAAATTGGATTCCTGATTGGGCCACAAAATCAGGAATTTGAGGCTCATAATTTTCAGGAGGTGAGGCCCATAGGAGGTCACTAACTGAAGGTCGCTGGCTCACTTGCTGTTCTGGGGTATCTTCGTGGGGTGTCATTATCACTGGAGAAGAGAGAGAAGTAGGAGGAAAAATAGAGGAAGGTGGCATCCTCTCCCTGACTAATAGTGTTGAAGGCAAGGGCGGCGTATGCCTCCTGAGATGAATACCATCTTTGAGACAAGCAGGACATTTTATTTTTCCCATGGGTGGTATGTGTGTGTATAAAATAACCAATAACCAAATTTTATTCAGGTCTGTGTGTTTGGTGTAAAAAATGTATTTAATCATTTATTAGAATAGAAGAAAGAGAAAAAAGAATAGAACAAAATAATCTACAAAGAAAAAAAATAAAAATAAAATAAAAAGGAGAATATAAAAATTTGTTAAAATAAAAAAACGTAGTAACCGGACGACGGTAAGAACAATTACTGAGTGTCTGCAACTTAATTACGCTAACCGTAATTCTATGTAGTAGAGAAAACTGTATAATTACTATAATTTTTCACTACAATTCTGAAACTATAACACTGGTCTACAAAAAAATATTTTTGTAATCATTGCAGTTGACCTTGTACTTTTCTGAATCATTTTTTTGTTCTGATTTGAAAAATGTATATTAGTTTTTCTGTAGCAAGTATAGTTTCCACGAAGCAGCATCATTATTATAAGGTATAGGAATATTTCCTATACTGGCTACATTAAGAAAAAAATGCTTGACCTTACAAAACAGTTTTTATTGAACCAAAATAATTTCACATGCAAAATAGAAACCAAAATATTAGCAAAAATTAAAAATGCTTGACATTAGACTGTTGTTGATACGATTTTTCAGGGTTGTCCCTATATAACATCCAACGGTAATCTGCCATCATTGAGTCATTCCAAAAACACTGGTATCGGTGTTCCATTACTTCAATGTCCTGGTGAAACCGCTTGCCTTGTTCATCGCTTACATCCTCAAGATTTGGAGGGAAGAAATCTAAATGTGAATGCAAAAAGTGCATTTTCAGAGACATGCGACATCCAAGACACTGGTATGCATTTAGCAGTTCCTCAACACCTTCAACATATTCTAGAGATTTATTTTTTTCTAAGAAGTTTTCACAGATCCACTTGAAGCTTTTCCAAGCTCCCAATTCCTTATCATTTAGAGTTCCTTCAAACACATCATCTCTCATAAGCTCTCTGATGTGAGAACCAACAAATACCCCTTCCTTCAGTTTTGCTGGTGAAATGCGGGAGAATTTCTGTGAAATGTACTGGAACCCTTGTGAATTTGTCTTTGCCATGGCTTTCACAAAGTTTTTAATCAATCCCAATTTTATATGTAGTGGAGGAAGAAAATTTTTATTGGCGCAACTAAAGGATTATGATGTACATTTTGTCTACCTGGAGCAAAGATGTTTCTCTGTCCCCAATCACGTTGAACATAATGCTCTACTGTATTTCTACTGTCCCATAAACACAAGAAGCAACAATATTTTGCGAAACCTCCTTGCATTCCCATTAGCAGACCAATCACTATCAAATCTCCACTGATATTCCATTGATGATGCTTATATTGTATAGCATCCAAAACAACTGACAGATTTTCATAACTTTCCTTTAGATGACATGAGTGAGCAATAGGGAGTGATGGTTTCATATTTCCATTGAGAAGCAACACTGCTTTCAAACTTCTCTGGGATGAGTGAATAAACAATCGCCAATCTGCAACAAAATACTCTTGATTCAGTTCTTCAAAGAGGCCATTCACATTGTTACAGTACACCATTGGTCCATCAACTGTGAAAAATTGTGTTACACAGTTATTTCTGTTTTGGTAATAAAAATAGTGTTGAGCGAGTATGTCCTATTAACCCTTTCGCCGAGTATGCTCGGGCCGAGCTCCGAGTATTTATAGCTGCTCGGTGATATGTTTGAATCGCTCCCATGTGCATGATTTGCAACTGTTTGACAGCTTTATTACATGTGAGGAATGTCTATTTCTTACACATTCCTCACATGTAATAAAACTGTCAAACAGTTGCAAATCATGCACACGGGAGCGATTCAACCAGATCACCGAGCAGCTGTAAATACTCGGAGCTCAGCCCGAGCATACTCGGACAGAACATACTCGCTCAACCCTAGTAATAACTAGTGATCAGCGAGCATGCTCGCCACTGCTTGGTACTCGCCCGAGCATCTCAGTACTCGAGATGCTCGGAGCTCGCCGAGTACTTTCAAGATGCTCGGGCGGGAGCTCGGGTCCCCGTCCTGCATGTTTGGCGCTATTGAGAGCATCAATCATGCAGGGATTGTCTGCCACTCACTGTAATGTGACAGCCATGGTGGTTGTGGCATTACAGTGATTGCCCAAATCGATGGGAACAGTGCTCACAGTGAAACATGAAAAGCCGGCAATTCATCAGCGGCATACACCGGTACCAGACAATTTAGAACAGAAAGAATAGAGCATCACACATAGATTAGATAGATAGAAACATGTCAGTCACATATATATATATGAAGTACAGTGATAGTGTTCGTTACTGTACTTGTCATTTAGTGTTAAAATAAAGGATTTATTAAAAAAAAAATTGACGTAGGGTTCCCCGTAATTTTAGTCTCTACCGGAGGTTAAGCAGACGGCTGGGGCAGATGTTTGAAGCCTGGGAAGGGGGTAATACCCACGGAGCTTCCCAGGCTACTAATATCAGCCCCCAGCTGAATACCTAGCCTTTACCAGCTATTAAAATGCAGGACCCCCCAAAAAATGACATGGGGTCCCCCCTATTTTAATAGCTAGCAAAGGCTAGACAGACAGCTGGGGGCTGATATTAACCACTTCGCACCAGAGCCTGTTTTTGCCTTCGTGACCGGGCCAATTTTTTCAATTCTGACCACTGTCAATTTATGAAGTAATTACTCTGGAACGCTTCAACGTATTCCCCTGATTCTGAGACTGTTTTTTCATGACATATTGTACTTCATGATTGTGGTAAAATTTCTTTGATATAACTTGCGTTTATTTGTGAAAAAATCAGAAATTTGGCGAAAATTTTGAAAATTTTGCAATTTTCAAACTTTGAATTTTTATGCCCTTAAATCAGAGAGATATGTCACACAAAATAGTTAATAAATAACATTTCCCACATATCTACTTTACATCAGAACAATTTTGGAACCAAAATTTTTTTTTGTTAGGGAGCTATAAGGGTTAAAAGTTGACCAGCGATTTCTCATTTTTCCAACAAAATTTACAAAAACATTTTTTTAGGGACCACATCATATTTAAAGTCACTTTGAGGGTTCTTTATGACAGAAAATACCCAAAAGTGACACCATTCTAAAAACTGTACCCCTCAAGGTGCTCAAAACCACATTCAAGAACTTTATTAACCCTTCAGGTGCTTCACAGGAATTTTTGGAATGTGGAAAAAAAAAATTAACATTTAACTTTTTTCACAAAAATGTTACTTTAGACCCAATTTTTTTTATTTTTACAGGGGTAACAGGAAAAAATGGACCCCAAATTTTTTTGTGCAATTTCTCTTGAGCATGCTGATACCCCATATGTGAGGGAAAACCACTGTTTGGGCGCACTGCAGGGTTCGGAAGGGAAGGAGCGCCATTAGACTTTTTGAATGTAAAATTTGTCTGAATAATTAGCAGACACCATGTTGCGTTTGGAGAGCTCCTGATGTGCCTAAACAGTGGAAACCCCCCACAAGTGACACCATTTTGGAAACTAAACCCCTTAGGGAACTTATCTAGATGTGTGGTGAGCACCTTGAACCCCAAGGTGCTTCACAGAAGTTTATAATATTGAGCTGTAAAAATAAAATTTTCACATTTTTCCCACAAAACCGTTTTTCATCCCTTAATTTTGCATTATCATAAGGGTAATAGGATAAATTGCACCATGAAATTTGTTGTGCAATTTCTCCTGAACACGCCGATACCCAATACGTGGAGGCAAACCAGTGTTTGGGCGCATGGCAGGGTTTGAAAGGGAAGGAGCGCCATTTGACTTTTTGAATGTAAAATTTGTTTGAATAATTAGCAGACGCCATGTCGCATTTGGGGAGCCCCTAATGTGCCTAAACAGTGGAAACCCCCCACAAGTGCCACCATTTTGGAAACTAGACCCCTTAGGGAACTAATCTAGATGTGTGGTGAGCACCTTGCACCCCCAGCTGCTTCACAGAAGTTTATAATATTGAGCCGTAAAAATAAAATTTTCACATTTTTCCCACAAAAAATGTTTTTCATTCCCTAATTTTGCATTATCATAAGGGTAACAGGATAAATTGCACCATGAAATTTGTTGTGCAATTTCTCCTGAGTACGCCGATACCCCATATGTGGGGGAAAACCACTGCTGTGGTGTACGGCAGGGTTCGGAAGAGAAAGGAGCGCTATGTTGGCTGGGATAGGTGGCAGACACCATGTCACATTTGAAGAGTCGTTGACATGCCGAAACAGCAGAAACCCCCACAAGTGACCCCACTTTGTAAACTACACCTCTCAAGGAATTCATCTAGGGAACTAGTGAGTATTTTTTAATTTTTAAATTTATACCATTGGGCAGTGAAAAAAGCATAATTATATTTTTACCACAAAAAAATGTTTTACCCTCATATTTTACATTTCCACACAGGGCAATGGGTAAAAATGGTGACAAAATGTGTCACACAATTTCTTCTAAAAGTGGCAATACCCCATATGTGGCTGTATCGTACCGCTCAGCCATACGGCGAGATCTGGGGGGGACGGAGCGCTATTTGACAATTGGAGAACAAATTATTGTAGAATAGGCATTTGGATTTGGGAGCACAACATTTTCTGAATTTCTTTTGGGGGGCAAGGGCCATTTCGCTTTTCCAGAGCCTTTCTGCTACCAGTAACTTGGAAGTCCTTTATATTTTTAACAGATGACGGACCTGAGTGGGGACTAGCTTTTTTTGAGGACTGAGTTGAAGCATTTATTGGGAACATTTTACGTAACATTTATCCGGCGCTCTAGGCTGAGCACTTACATCGGGGTTTCCATCTAAATTTCCAAGTGATGTAATTCAGATGAAACCCCTGCGGGATCCATTCACTGTAATGAGGCAGCAGAGTTATTCTGGACTCCGTCTGGCCTCTGTTTAGCGGTGTCCTTTTTATCAGAAGTGCACAAAACTGTGGCCAACCGCACTTTTATGCACGCCTAAAACAAATAACACCGTGGGATCCCAGGCTAGACGACGTCCACAGTGGCCTATATCTGCCTCATTACAGGGAATCTTCCGTCATGGGTTCCGGCTGAATCTTGTATTTCAGAGATTTACACGGAAACTCTGGTGTAAGCGCTTAGCGCAGAGCGCAGGATAAATGTGAGCAGAGCCTTACTGCGATCTTTGGGAGACATAATAAACAAATCAGTAGCAGGTGAAGAAATGGTTTTATTTATTTTTTACGCCGTTCCTAGTGTGATATAACTGATTAGATTACTTTATTCTTCGGGTCGGTGCGATTACAGAGATACCAGATTCATAACGGGTTTTTATGACTGACAGCTGTCACACACTAAAAGACGCTTTTTTTTGCAAAATCTAGTTTTTGCATCACCATATTTTGAGAGCTATAATTTTTCCATATTTCGGCCGACAGTCATGTGATGGCTTGTTTTTTGCGGGACGAGTTGACATTTTTATTGGTACCATATTTGGGTACGTGACATTTTTTGATCGCTTTCTATTCCGTTTTTTGGGAGGTAAAATTAACAAAAACCAACAATTCAGGAATTGTTTTTTGAGGTTTTTTTTATGCTGTTCTGCGTGTGGTAAAAGTGATCAGGCAGCGTTATTCTTTGGGTCAGTACATTTACAGCGATACTACACTTACTGTATTTTTTTTTATGTTTTGGCGCTTTTACACAATAAAACAATTTTATAGAAAAAAATATTTTTTTTGCATTGCTTTATTCTGAGCGCTATAACTTTTTTATTTTTTGGCTGATGGAGCTGTATGGCGGCTTTTTTTTTGCGGAACAAGATGACGTTTTCAGAGGTACCATTTTATTTCTATTTTGCTTTTTGATCGCATTTTTTTCCACTTTTTGTTAGGCGATATGATGAAAAAGCATATTTTTTTGGTCCGTTTTTTATTTATTTTTATTACGGTGTGCACAGAAGGAGTTAATTAGTGTGACAGTTTTATAGCTCGGGTTGTTTTGGACACGGCAATACCAAATATGTGTACTTTTTTTGGTTTTGTAAAAATATACGGATTTATTGGTTTAATATTTTATTTATTTATTTTTATTTATTTTGTGATTTTTTTTTAACAGTTTAAAAATATTTTTTTTAACTTTTTTTACATTTTTCCTTAGTCCCTGTATGGGACATTAATTTTTATTTTTCTGATCACTGCTCTCATGTAATGTAATAGACATATATTACATTACATGAGATCTTCGCTGACTGTTTCACAGTCAGAGTCTCCTGCCTGGCTTCAGCTGCAGGCTCAGCCAGGCAGGACACCATATATGGCAGATCTGGAGGCGGTCATGTGACCTCCAGCTGCCATAGCAACCCCAGGTCCTGGAAGGTATCAGGGGTCGTCGGAGAGGTAAGTAAGACAACCCCCTCTCCTCTGTCTATCTTCTATATGCCGCGATCACTATAGATCGCGGCATATAGAACATAGCAAAGGGTTAACATCACTGGGACCTGATCCAATCAGGTCCCGATGATGTTCGATGTCAGAGCTAACGCTCTGCACCGGAATCGCAGCGCTTGCAGGACCCTGGGGGTCCTGAGCGCTGCGAGACCACCCACCGTTTTTAAACGTCGGCGCTGCACAGAGCCCAGCAAGCGCCGACGTTTATCTACAGTGGGCCGTCGCAAATCGGTTAATAGCCCAGGAAGGGTGCCATGAATATTGGCCCCCTCCCAGGCTAGAAACACCAGCCGTCAGCCGCCCCAGAAATGCCGCATCCATAGGATGCACCAATTCTGGCACTTAGCCTCGCTCTTCCCACTGCACTGTAGCGGTGGCAGTGGGGTAATAGGGCTGGGGTTGATGTCAGCTTATAATGCCAGCTGACATCAAGCCCAGGTTAGTAATGGAGAGGCGTCTATAAGACACCCCCATTACTAACCCCATAGTCAAAGTTAAAAAAAAACACAAACACCCAGAATAAAGTCCTTTAATTGAAATAAACACACAATTCTTTAATGTTCTAAATTAAACCATACTTACCATCACGCCCATTCCAGCTGAAGCCAACGATCTCTTGTAATAAAAGTAAAATAATAAAGCAACCTAATCCTTACATTTCCATGGTTCCCAGGACGGCTCCAGCTCTGCTACATTCACATAACAGGCTGGATCGCAACCGAAAGCTGCCATCCAGCTTGCCATGCCGCAGACACTGAGAAGTGCAAGCATGCTTGCGCTCCTCAGTGTCTGGCTGTGACGGCATCCAGATGAGCCGAGTTCATCTCCAATGAACTCAGCTCACCTCATGCACGTCACTGACAGCGTGGGAGAATTCTCCTGCGCATGCGGTGAGCATGAGAGAATTCTCCAGCGCATGCGGTGAGCGTAGGAGAATTCTCCCACGCTGTCAGTGAAGTGCATGAGATGAGCTCATGTCCAATCTTTTATTACAAGAGATCGTTGGCTTCAGCTGGAATGGGCGTGATGGTAAGTGTGGTTTAATTTAGAACATTAAAGAATTGTGTGTTTATTTCAATTAAAGGACTTTATTCTGGGTGTTTGTGTTTTTTTTTAACTTTGACTATGGGGTTAGTAATGGGGGTGTCTTATAGACGCCTCTCCATTACTAACCTGGGCTTGATGTCAGCTGGCATTATAAGCTGACATCAACCCCAGCCCTATTACCCCACTGCCACCGCTACAGGGCAGTGGGAAGAGCGAGGCTAAGTGCCAGAATTGGCGCATCCTATGGATGCGGCATTTCTGGGGCGGCTGACGGCTGGTGTTTCTAGCCTGGCAGGGGGCCAATATTCATGGCACCCTTCCTGGGCTATTAATATCAGCCCACAGCTGTCTGCCTAGCCTTTGCTAGCTATTAAAATAGGGGGGACCTCACGTCATTTTTTTTTTGGGTCCCCCATTTGAATAGCTAGTAAAGGCTAGGTATTCAGCTGGGGGCTGATATTAGTAGCCTGGGAAGCTCCGTGGGTATTACCCCCTTCACAGGCTTCAAGCATCTGCCCCAGCCGTCTGCTTAACCTCCGCTAGAGACTAAAATTACGGGGAACCCCACGCTAATTTTTTTTTTCATAAATCCTTTATTTTAACACTAAATGACAAGTACAGTAATCAACACTATCACTGTACTTATTATATATGACATGTTTCTATCTATCTAATCTATGTGTGATGCTCTATTCTTTCTGTTCTAAATTGTCTGGTACCGGTGTATGCCGCTGATGAATTGCCGGCCGGCTTTTTTAAAGAGACAACAACACTATTATTTTTTTTTTTAGAAATCCTTTATTTTAACACTAAATGACAAGTACAGTAACCAACACTGTCACTGTACTTATTATATATGTGACTGACATGTTTTTATCTATCTAATCTATGTGTGATGCTCTATTCTTTCTGTTCTAAATTGTCGGGTACCGATGTATGCCGCTGATGAATTGCCATTTTTTTAAAGAGACGGGTGCATGAAAATCGGAGGGCACTAGTGTGTTCCAATTTCCCTGCTATGTTTTTCATGCACCCTCCTATATACCCTGCCTGCCTGTCTGCCTATATATTCTGCCTGCCTGACGTTCAATTGAGCACCGTTCCCATCAATTTGGGCAATTTTTGACCTTCTGCAGACCGCCGGGGCGACCACCAGAAAAATTCTCGAGTTTCCCATAGACTTACATTGGGCTCGTTGCTCGGATCGAGCACCCGAGTATTCCAATGTGCTCGACCCGAGCTTCAAGCACCCGAGCATTTTAGTGCTCGCTCATCACTAGTAATAACATGAAGAAGATTCCTCTGTTTCAACCTAGATGCAAGAAGTTCGGCTTTATCTTTTGACAATGACAGGTCTCTGATGAGATCCTTTAATTCATGTTGAGTAAAGCTTTCTGGTTGCTTGGTCCATCAGGTACATACTTGACTAGCCCCGGGGATGGGGATGACTCGGTTACCCGGGCCTTTAGCCTTGGGGATGTCGCGGTTGTCGGCTCCCGGGCCCGTACCCTGGGGTCACTCTTTAAAAGCGTTGAACTTTCTTAAAAATTAATAAACATTGTGACGCCACCCGTGGCTTCTGGTGAGGATCACAAGCGCTGCGCAGTCCACTGAGGCCGATGATAAGGCAGCTCGATGGTATAGCTCCCCATAGGTGGAGCTAGGCCTCAGGGCAGTGTGTGAAGGGGAATGCAGGACAGGCGCGACCCAGCCGGGTCAGAGCAAGAACAGGGACAGACACGATAGTCACTTCAGTACCTTTTACTGATGGAAATTCAGGCACGTCCCGGAGCACTGTAGGGTGAAGGGTGCATATCAAGATCCTCCCCAATGAGCGGGTTTTGGGCCTCCTGTTTCTTGCTTCTGCGTAGTAAGTTTCTGACCTGCCTGGAGCTAGGCCTAACTTTGTCTCTGTCTTGCGCTGGCTGACCTTGTGGTAGGGCCTTTCCTTTGAGTACATGCTCCTCCACTTGTGGGGCCTATGTGTCTCCTGGCTCTGTTACGTATCAGCACTTTAGTGATCCTGGGACTTGTAGTTCCCCAGGGATTCCGATTTATCTTACTGGGTCATAAAGATCCCTTTAAACTTCGGACCCGGTGTCCGGTAAAGGATTCGGGGTGAGCTAGGTAAGCTCCTCTGTCCCCTATGTACTAACTCTCCACTCGCCTTCGGCCTACTCGGGCCCTCTCTAGGCTACTCACACTAACGGCAGCTTGCCGCGCTTCACCGATATTATGGCGCCGGCACACCAAAAGCTCACCTCTCCGAGCTACATGGAGTCTGGACTGTGCTCCACTGCAGACTGACCTCTTTCTGTGTCTCACTCTGCAGGACCTCTCTCAACAGGTTTGCTCTCTGTCGACTCCAGTCTAGACTAAGAGCTGCCTGGCTCCACCTTCCCTATTTATCTATCCCTAACGGGCTCCCTCTGGTGGTCTGAGGTGGAAGGTGGAGATGTGTGAATGGTTATGGGGGCCTCTTGTGGAGAAATCCTTCAATAGACCCTTCTAGGATTTGTGATTCCAAGCACAGCTGGGCGTCACATACTCATCTTGACTTGCGGTCTCCATGCCTTCGCTAGTAGCTTCAGCTCCATATTCTACTTCAATTTCATCCAATCCAGACAACGGTGGTACAGGAACTGGCAAGGTATCATTATGTGGAACTGGCCTAATCGCAGATTCAAGTTCAAGGTAATTAATCTTATGTTTGTTCTTTGTAGAAAGCCCTTCAGTTTGACAAAACAAAAGTAGCAGTCATCACTATGATTTTTGGGTTCTCTCCAAATCATGGGAACAGCAAATGGCATAGCCCCTTTAGGCTTATTCAACCAGTCACGAAGACCATTTGAACAACTTGAGCATATCACATGAGGGGCCCAGCTTTTGTCTTGATCACCAAGTGGACAGTTAAAGTGGACAGTAAAAATACATCTGGTACATCATTTTAATATCATGAGTGATTGAACGTACTTGGCCTTTTGGTGTAAAAGAACCACACACATAGCAGAATCTGTCCGGATGATTGATACACTGTCTGGGCATTTTTTTTTAAGTTCAGTTCAATGGTGGTGACAAACTCAAAAAAAAAATGAGCCGGTATGTAGATATTTCCCCAGAGATGACAGAGGCAGCTTGTATTTAGATCTGATTTTACTGGAGGTAATCTGGTATATAACTATATATAGGTATGAGGTAAACAGGTCAGCCTATTCCTTACAGATGAACACTTGCAGACAGACAGTTTCTCAATGTGATATTGGCTTCTTTCAGGTTCTCTCTGTGTGGAGACCCTCACTCAGCTACACCTCAGTGTAGGAGGCCTGTGATATTGGCTTCTTTCAGGTTCTCTCTCTGTGGAGACCCTCACTCAGCTACACCTCAGTGTAAGAGGCCTGTAGAGGCCTGTCTCCTGTCACAGTGTCACATATCAGTCCTTGCTGCCATCACCATCCTTTTCTGACTGACTCAAATCTTACCACCTCATAACAGTTAGTGTGGCGCCCCTGAGGGTTCAGTCGCCACAGAGGTACTGCATCCGTGGTGCCTCACTCTCTGGTAAGGAAAGGGTACAGGCGCAAGAAGGGAACCGGTCCCTGGGTTAGTCGTGTCACTTCAAGTCTCGGCTAGGAAACCGGAGGCTTCTGATTTTTATGGTGCAGTTGCCATACTCGCATCTGAGTAGCCAAGAAAGGTAGCCGTGTAGGATCAGAGAACTCCAGGTGACCCTGAAGGATCCGAGGACGCCATCTTGGGACTCAGTTTGTGAAGTGCAGGGCAGGAGGGAGAGACCCAGCGCGGAAAGTCGGCTGAGGAAAGGAACATATAGAAAGGAGGTCCCGATAAGTACTCTCGAATTGCCGGAGGGACTTCTGAGCCCCTGCTTGGTGAACGCAGCGCGACGCGGGAAACGGTAACCTGTACAGTGTACCTGAGGAATCTAAAAAGAACTGTGAGTAAAATCGGACGACTGCACTCCACTGTCTCTGTCGGTTATTGCCGCTGCGCCATCATCCTGTTATGTTCTGCTACCAAAGCTAAGGAAAGAGAGGAGATCTGTCCCTACTATAGGACTCAGCTGAATCCCTACGATGTAACAGGGAACCTGATCCTGCGATCAGACCTGCTAAAGTCCTAATCTAGTCTGTACGGAGACCTATAGATGTGGGGAGGGAATCCCTACAAGTACTAAGGACTGGGAGGAATATGGGACACCTCCTAACAGAAATAGTAGCAGACAGACGAACAAACAAAATAGATAGAACATAGAGGTCCGTAGACCAAGCAAACTAACAGAGTTAGATACAGAGCACAGGCTAGCTAGAAAGTAGATATACAATGAAGTCCAGCAAAGCCAGAAGGGCGGAGCAGGATTAAATAGGCCAACAAGGTCATGTGACCAGCAAAGGAAAAAAGACCTAACAGCAAGGTTCTAACAGTACCCCCCCTTCTAAGAGGATCCTCCGGATCCCCTAGGACCAGGCTTATCAGGAAATCTCCTGTGAAACGCTCTGATAAGTCTGGACGCGGAAACATCATCTGACCTCACCCAAGAGTTATCCTCGGGTCCGAAACCTTTCCAGGCCACAAGATACTGCAAACTACCTCTATACCGTCTAGAGTCAAGGATGCGAGAAATTTCATATTCCCCGTCCTCCACCACCGGAGGAACAGAGGCAGAGGCGTCACCATCCGACACAACAGCTTTTTTTAACAGAGAGACATGAAAGACCGGATTAATTCTCCAGGAGGTAGGAACCTCCAACCTAACAGCAGATTGGTTGACAACCTGAAGCACCTTAAAGGGCCCTACAAACTTGGGACCCAATTTCTTAGAAGGAATCCTCAACCGCAGATTCCTAGAGGACAACCAAACCATGTCACCAACAGCGAACAAAACCTCCTGTCATTTCCTATCAAAGTAGTCTTTAGATTTTCTGTTGGCCTCCTGAAGATTACCACGCACATCCGTCCAAACTCTTTCCTTAGAGAATTTGCAGGCTGGACTTACTGTTATGTTCTGCTACCAAAGCTAAGGAAAGAGAGGAGATCTGTCCCTACTATAGGACTCAGCTGAATCCCTACGATGTAACAGGGAACCTGATCCTGCGATCAGACCTGCTAAAGTCCTAATCTAGTCTGTACGGAGACCTATAGATGTGGGGAGGGAATCCCTACAAGTACTAAGGACTGGGAGGAATATGGGACACCTCCTAACAGAAATAGTAGCAGACAGACGAACAAACAAAATAGATAGAACATAGAGGTCCGTAGACCAAGCAAACTAACAGAGTTAGATACAGAGCACAGGCTAGCTAGAAAGTAGATATACAATGAAGTCCAGCAAAGCCAGAAGGGCGGAGCAGGATTAAATAGGCCAACAAGGTCATGTGACCAGCAAAGGAAAAAAGACCTAACAGCAAGGTTCTAACACATCCCTCCTACGTTACAACACCCTGCATCTCTTCTATCAACTCGGCCCGGGGGCCCGCTCCGCCTGTGGGGAGCAGAAACATCCCAGCTGCTATCCTATCACCCCAGGAGGTCTGCAGCAGCGCTGGTAACTATTACCAGAAACCACAGGTGGCGTCACGAGACAAACTATTAACAAAAACACTAAAACCCCCTTTTAAAAGAGTGACCCAGAGGACGGGCCCGGGAGCAGACTGCCGTGACATCCCAAGGAGGTAAAGGCCCGGGTACCGAGTTATCCCCCATATATCTCACGTGCCCCCAGGGCCGTGGGGTACTCGGTGCTGGGCCTATAGATGCTGGGGGAGGGATATGTCACAGTGGCGGCGGCCTGGCCCGTGGCCCAGGGCAGTCAACAAAAAGGGGAGAAATATTTATGTGAGATTTGTAGTTCTTAGGAAGTGTTCGTGACGCCATCTGTGGTCTGTGGTTTCTGGTAATAGGTACCAGCGCTGCTTCAGACCTCTGGGGCGGTTGATAGGGCAGCTGGGTTGGAACGGCTCCCCACAAGTGGAGCGGGCCCCAAGGCAGTGTAGTAGGGATGGTGGTGATGCTGGGGCTTGTAGTGCAAGAGAGATGGCGCAGCGGAAATAACTGACGGAGGCAGTGGAGTGCAGTCATCCGAGTTTACTCACAGTTCTGTTTAAGTTCCTCAGGTACACTCTATGGGTGTTAGCCTCCCACGTCGCACTGCGTCTACCAGCCAAGGGGTTCAGCACTTTCTCAAGTATATCGGGAGCGCTTGACGGAACCCCGCTCTTGTATGTTCCTTTCTAGACCGACTTCCCGCGCTGGGTCTTCTCCCTCCTGCCCTGCGCTTCCCCACACACAGTCCCGATCGGGTGCTCTGAAGTCCCTCTGGGCAACCTGGAGTTCCCGGACCTACTTGATGCCCTTCACGGTGACTAGGGTGAGACTGTGGCAACTGCACCATGGAAGTGCAGAAGCCTCCGGTTTTCCAGCCGAGACCTGGAGTAACACGGCTGGTCCAGGGACCGGTTCCCTTCCTGCGGCCTGATCCCTCTGACGCTTGGCAGATTCGGGCGTATGGGTGCCGTCCTGCACTCACCGTACCGCCTAGGATCCCTTATGTTACCGGAGCCTTTCTCCTCTGCTCCCCTCCTGGGCCTCTCTTACTAGGCCCCACTCATGGAGCAGAGCTCCTGAAGAGACTCTGCTCCCCTCCTTTCTCTCACTGAATCCACACTGACTCACTAACCTCCTACTCTAAGATGGCTTCCCATTTTATACACCTATAAAAGTGCTCCCCTGTGCTGCATCCTCCACCCACACCAACTACTGGTTCCCGCTCTCTTTGGTTCCCCCCACTCCAGCCAGGGACGGGGCAGCAGAAGGAGTGCATAATGCCCTTCCAGCCGGCCTGGAGTAGTGTAGTGTTGAATGCGGGTTTTGGTCCCGGGCAGCACTCCCACCTTACCTGAGAGAAGGAGACACCACACCTCTGGGTGAGGTGCAGTACCTCTGTGGCGACTGAACCCTCAGGGGCGCCACACTCCCCCCTGGTAAAACACAGCACGTCCGCGGGCTGGAACTGAGCAAAACACGATATTTTAGACATACAAAATTTTTAGATGCATCACTTAGAAGATTATAAAACTTTTTCTTCCCTTTATGGGAGGCACATTCCTTAAACGTTACAGGTTAACATTATCAGGAACAATATAAAACTTTTCACTTGAATATACATATTTTCTCATGTACAACATTTTCAACATTTTTCAAGCAAATTGTAGTGAGATCCCAAACAGGGTGTCCATCTCACTGGTAAAGGTGCAAATTGAGCAGCATGAGGGACCTGTCCGAAAACCCTCAACGTAGGCCCTGGGCGTGGCTGCAGGGCATAGCTGATCCTGGTGCTGGACCACGTATTCGGCCACGCAAAACGGGTTTTTGTTCTGAGGTCGCTTGGTTGCAAATATAAAACCAATAGGGGGCACTTGAACAAGTGCAACTATTTACAGGGAAAAGTTTTTTGGCTGCTCACAGTCCTCAGCCTGCAGTCTGTATACCCTCACGGGTAACCAGATGCACCCATAATTTTTCAGTTCTCACACTAATAACTGGTTGTACCCTTACGGGTAACTATTTTACACAATGTTCAGTTCCACTCACTTTTGCTTAGTGATGGTATTCCTGCCGGGGGTACTCCTGATTTTTGCTTGCTGACCAAGCCGGGTCATCCACCTTGAACTGCAGGGGCATGCTCTTTTCCTCCTCGACCACGCAGTATACCTGGAGGGCATACCACCCGCGTTCCCCGTGATGCCTAGTATAGGTGACACGGTCACCAGGGTACAAATTCCGGTCGGGGTGGCCCTGTTCCAGATGGGGCTCAACATCCCCCCGGTTGACGAATATGTCTCTGCTAAAGTGGGGATCGCGGATGAAGCCCCACCCAGCCCCCAAGTCAAATTTGATGACCAGTCCCTCTTCACGGGGACTAGGATGGGCAGATTCCGCTTGCCGAACTTGGACTTTTGCGCCCTTGTTCCGGGCCTCCAAACGCTCACAGCGCGCCCGCCGGGTGGACCGCTCCTTTTCCAGTTGTAGGAGCTCCTGTCTGCAGAACTCCTCTCTCGCCAGCGCTTGGACTTGGGTCTCCTGTGGGAACCCCATCAGGTCCTCCCCCTGGTTGTCCCACCTAAACTCTTCTCCTCCTGTGCAGGCAACCGGGGGCGCTGGTGTCAGTGTCAGTGGGGGTCGTTGCTGGTCTTCCACTTTAGCGGACCAGTCATAGGTGGCATGCCCATACACCCACGCGGGTGTAGGGGCCAGCGGTTCCGGGAGCGTGTCGAGCAGCAGGCCCCCGGGGTTGGTGCCCGGGATCAAAGGTTCCGGGAGGGAGCCGAGCAGCCGGTCCACGGAGTCGGCGCCCAGGGTGGGAGGTGCCTGGCTCAGAAGTTGCTCCAAGGTGTACGTGGCCGGGGACGGCGGGCCCTGCAGGAAGCCCAGGAGCAGGTCGGTGCTTTCAGCGCTCGGGACAGGGGAACTTTTCCTACCTGCTCCTGTGCTGCACACGGCCTCCTGGTGCTCATCTGGCTCCGCCTGGGCTGGGGTGCCGCTGATGGTACACGACTCTGGCTATCGCCGAGCTGCTATCTTCACCAGCAGCTCCTTCTTCCACCTGGCGACCGCTGCTTGCTGGGCCCATTCCACCTGCTGGCTCAGCTCCTGGATTTCGTTCTGGAGGAATTCAGCATCCTACGGGGATAGCTTGACGTTTGTTCCCTCCAGGTTGAGGGGGGTCGCCAGCTCTTGCAGGCCAGAGGCGGAGGTTTGGTCCTGACCTCCTTCCAGTCTGGCTGCCGGGTGCGGTCTGTCTAGACTGGTTAAGACCACACCCTGTCTCCATTTCTTCTCTCCTCCTCCCCTCCCTTTTCGGGTGTGGTTCCATGGCAGCCTGCTGCCGGTCACTCCCAGGGATGTCCTCCCCGCCTTGACGGACACATATATGCGGACGGTCACAGTTGCAAGGGGCGGGTTGTTCTTTTGGCGCCATTCTGGGACCCGGTCCATGATGGGAGGTTCCATATTGTTGTCTTTGATCACGCACATAATGGCGCTTGTTCTTCTGGGGCGGGCGCCACATTCAATGTGGAAAAACAGTTCTTTAGGCACACAATACCCGCTGTTAACGGGCTGGTCACGTATCCTGTTAGTGACGCCAGAGATGATGCGCCCCCAGGGCCGTGGGGTACTCGGTGCCGGGCCTATAGATGCTGGGGGAGGGATATGTCACAGTGGCGGCGACCCGGTCCGTGGCCCAGGGCAGTCAACAAAAAGGGGAGAAATATTTATGTGGGATTTGTAGTTCTTAGGAAGTGTTCGTGACGCCACCTGTGGTTTCTGGTAATAGGTACCAGTGCGGCTTCAGACCTCTGGGGCGGTTGATAGGGCAGATGGGTTGGAACGGCTCCCCACGGGTGTAGCGGGCCCCAGGGCAGTGTAGTAGGGATCGTGGTGATGCTGGGGCTTGTAGTGCAAGAGAGATGGCGCAGCGGAAATAGCTGACAGAGGCAGTGGAGTGCAGTCATCCGAGTTTACTCACAGTTCTGTTTAAGTTCCTCAGGTACACTGTACGGGTGTCAGCCTCCAACGTCGCACTGCGTCTAACAGCCAAGGGGTTCAGCACTTTCTCAAGTATATCGGGAGCGCTTGACGGAACCCCACTCTTGTATGTTCCTTTCTAGACCGGCTTCCCGCGCTGGGTCTTCTCCCTCCTGCCCTGCGCTTCCCCACACACAGTCCCGATCGGGTGCTCTGAAGTCCCTCTGGGCAACCTGGAGTTCCCGGACCTACTTGATGCCCTTCACGGTGACTAGGGTGAGACTGTGGCAACTGCACCATGGAAGTGCAGAAGCCTCCGGTTTTCCAGCCGAGACCTGGAGTAACATGGCTGGTCCAGGGACCGGTTCCCTTCCTGCGGCCTGATCCCTCTGACGCTTGGCAGATTCGGGCATACGGGTGCCGTCCTGCACTCACCGTACCGCCTAGGATCCCTTATGCTACCGGAGAGTTTCTCCTCTGCTACCCTCCTGGGCCTCTCTTACTAAGCCCCACTCATGGAGCAGAGCTCCTGAAGAGACTCTGCTCCCCTCCTTTCTCTCACTGAATCCACACTGACTCACAAACCTCCTACTCTAAGATGGCTTCCCTTTATATACACATATATAAGTGCTCCCCTGTGCTGCGTCCTCCACCCACACCCACTACTGGTTCCCCCTCTCTTTGGTTCCCCCCACTCCAGCCAGGGACGGGGCAGCAGAAGGAGTGCATAATGCCCTTACAGCCAGCCTGGAGTAGTGTAGTGTTGAATGCGGGTGTTGGGGTCCCGGGCAGCACTCCCTCCTTACCTGAGGGAAGAAGACACCACACCTCTGGGTGAGATGCAGTACCTCTGTGGCGACTGAACCCTCAGGGGCGCCACATATCCCCCTGGGGCGAGACATTAGCTCCTCCCCATAACATGCGACTTACCGAGAAGCAGTCATTGGCTGACTGCATTGTCAATACTCCTTCCCATAAAACTCACTAAAAACTTTACTGATGTTGTCCCTGTAAGAAAGTTCACAATTAAGTACGACAAGCAAAGAAATGGGAATAACATAGAAAAACAACATACATTAAAAATGTAGAAATAACGTAATTACAAAAATGCTTCTATATCAGAAACTTTATGTGATAGAGCAAAACTAAGCATATTTTTGGAATCTGCACATCAAACTCCATAAAACAGACATATTACCTTTGCTGATGATTTTTTTGTGTTGACCAGTGAATTACTAAAACGGATGTCAGGAAAAAAAATCACTGAGGACCCACAACTATCTGACACTAATTCTGATTCTATATGTTAGTAGACAAAAACTGTAGTACAAGCACTACAACAATTTTCTACTAAAATTCTGAAACTACAATTACTAAACTAACATCAGTAAAAGCAATTATTGAGCGACCACAACTAAATTGCGCTAACTATATTTCTATGCAGTGGAAAAAACCTGTATTATTATAATTACTACAATAATTTTACACTACAATCCTGAAACTACAATTACTAAACAGACATCAGTAAAAAAAAAAATACTGAGCGCTCACAACTATCTGATGATAATTCTGATTACATTTTAGCAAAAACTACTGTATAAGCTAATTACTCCAGTATATTTTACTGTCCCTAATCTAATCCTATCAACTAATCTAAATTATTATTTTTATTTGATTCTTTGTTTCTACCCTTTTTGAGAAAAAACAAAACAACTGAATGCTGATCAGTGATCTGCGTCACTGATCGGGGATCAGCAGCTGCAGGACGCATGCATGAAAGTGCTGCACATGGGGGGGGGGAAAGACAGGGACAAAAAAATTCTAAGACAAAAGTGAGAATGGATGCCGATCAGTAATGTGCTTATACTTCATGTCAGCAGCCTGCAGCTGTTAACTATTGCCGTGCGGGAAGCTTCCGAGGACACAGGTTCACTGAACCGGCAGAATGCTGTCGCTCAGGCCCCATACGCCAGTAAGGGTAGTAATGCCCTGATGGCGGCCCTGCTTGTCAGACACGGTGATTGGAGGTACCCATGATGTAAATATATGTCAACTTGTGGGAACCCCTTCCCGATCGTGGCGTAAACTTACTGCAGTGATTCAGCAGTGATAGAAGTCTGTAGGTTTGGGCCCTGTAGGTTTGGATTTCTTTTTCCCTTAATAATAAAGACTTAATTTAAAAACTGCATTTTGTGTTTACTTGTGTTATCTTTGTGTTTAAATTTGTGTTGTGATCTGAAACATGTAAGTGTGACAAACATCCAAAAGAATAAGAAATCAGGAAGGGGGCAAACACTTTTTCACACCACTGTATGCAGGTTAATAGCCTTATCTGACCTAGCAAGTTCTTTTTACACTTTGCATAGAACAGGTACCCATGTGTTACGGGTGGACCGGGTAGATAAGCAGGCTGGTTCGGCAGATAGCCAGACGGGTGCTCCGGGTAGGCGAGCAGGCGGGCACTGCAGGTAACTGGCAGGTGCTTCGGATTGTCTGGCTGGCGGGCTACCTAACACAACCAAGCTCTCAGCATACGAGTCTTCAACTACAGCACACTATTTTGACAGCTTATCCATTGCTCTATTTTCCTGAAACCTGTCACAAGAACAATCTTGGAAAGCACCACCCGCAGCTAGGACAGCACCAACATGAATCTTAAATGAGGAAGACGATAAAGACACCAGAGGCCGCGGAGGACGCGAAGACGCTACCCACCCCGATGAAGAAAGAGTTTAGGAATCTGAAATTCTAATGATGATTTAACAAAAACCAGGCTGCAGATTTCTACACTGAAGGCATCTATTAAATCAGTATGACAGTACACTATGAATTCATTTAATCTAAATGAGTTGATTGCTACCACTTATTACAGAGGACTTCTATGAAGTGATGTCTTCCTTTCAGCAGTTAAACACCCTCTCAAGAGGTAACGTGTGATGGGTAGATACCACACATAGTGTGAGAAGCATCCAGCAACCAGGGGTTTAACAGGGTGCAGCTAGGGGGGAGTGGCTAGGCCTGCCTCAGAGAGACTGAGTAGAGTCAGTTCTGAGTTAGGGAGCATGCTGGAAAAATGCAGACCTCTTCACCAGGCTGACTAGGGTCCTGGAACACTGTCCAACTGCCGCCCGGTTGTTCGTGGTATCTACAGAAGAAAGTAGTGGAGCAAAGAGTTATCTGCTGCAGAGCAGGAGCAGGGATCAAACACCATGTCTGAGGACTGGGCTTATCCTGCCGTTCAATCCCCCCCCCCATACCTCACTGCACTAAGGTAAAATCCAGGGACGCTGTGGACCGGGGACTGTGGAAGGAGCACTGTGCGTGCGGGTGCATTAAAACTGTGCTGTACTGTGCTAATGGAAGGACTGTGTGCTACTGGATAGACTGTGTACTACTGTACTGCTAAGGAAACTGTATTGTTGTACTGCAGCCTGTTGCTCAAGGAACATTTACATTGCACTGGGTGTGCTGTGGAATAAATGTGACTGTTCAACTGTTTATGAAGACTCGTGTCAGATGTGTCTGGTCCGCAATTGAATCTATCCTGTGCCTGAGAGAAGCTGCAGCCTATGGTCGCCCTGAGTAACGATTCCCCCAGGATTCCAAAGAATTCATGAAAGCTGTCTCACCCCTATCTAAACCTAGCGGCGTGCGCATAACAAAAGACTATCCTACCAATATTGCTGTGTAGAAAGAAGACTTGGGTTTACACAACTGTCTAAAATCAGACACCAATTGGCCACATAGCATATTGATTGGATCTTGTTGAAAGTTGAGTATCATATTCTGTTCAAGCTATCATGGTATTATTATTTATATTTATTTTTTAAGAAACATTCCAATCGCTATAGTTTTTCCCTCTAAATTGTCCATCGATAATAGTAATTTGTTCCTAAGATAGTGGGTGAAGAATAACTACAATGATGTGTCTCATACTCCGTACACAGAGCTGTGAGGGATTTCTGCATTCTCTCTTTCTCTGTAACACATCTTCAGAAGCATCAGCATAGTGAATGTTATATAGCATTACTGAACAGTGCTGATGTGAATATAGCTCTGGGTGAGATGTCACACTTACTAAAAAGTTGCAGCACAGTTTGAGTGTGTCTTTGCTCAGCTGTCTCTTCTACCCCATCTCCCATTCATAGACCTCAATACACAGCTGTAACCTGATCCCTTAGTGAGCAAGCAGTCTTTTCATGAACAAGACAAATTATAGCAGTTTTTGAGGGTAAAGGTTGAATTCACGGGGGAAGGAGGGTTGGGTGGAGTTAGCAATAACTGAAAAAATAAATACTTTTTTTCTGAAAAAATATATTACAAAGTTTCCTATATTTTCTTATACTGTCGACCAATGCCTTTTTATATAACAGTATTGCATTAGCATTGTTCAAATAGCAACACCCTGCTTCTTGACATCTCTGTATCTTATTGGATAAGATAGTGCACACTATGATGTTATATCTGTAGCATTCATATGGAAAGATCTGGAAGGGGAGAGATGGGGAGGGATAATACCAGGGTCAGTCAATAAGTAATGCCTCCTATTTTTTTTCTCCTTTTAATTGGCCAGAAATTCTAATGCAATTACATAGATTGAAAACCACAACATTAACGATTAATTTGTCACTTTTCAATATAATCTCCATCCATTTCCACAGTCTTGGTCCACCGTTTAACAAGGGCATGTATTCCAGCATGGTGAAAAGCATTTTTGGGACCCACCGTGCACAAACTTTTCTGTATCCCAGTTATCCAATCATTTTCATCACACTGCCTTTATTGAGGCTGATAATTAGTATTAAATTTTTTTTCCTATTTAACTCCCCAAAATTTGGGGTGCGTCTTATGGTCAGGTGCAAGGAGTAAATAAAATTAACACAGCTTGGTGATTAATCATTTTAAACCTAGGGAGACAAGATCAAGATACTTATGATATTCCTATCAGTGAATATGATATTATTTGCATAGTGGGGTCCATCCTTCTCTTTCTAGACTCATAAAGGAATAAGGGAGTCACCGTGTGACGGTCTGACCAGCACAGAACAAATCTCCTGCACCATGTCCTGGTCCTGCCTCCTCCTCTCACTCATTTTGTGTTGTGCATGTAAGATCCACATCACAGACAGATTACAGGACAGCCAGTTTCATTAGAGTAACATTTACTTCTTTTCTATTTCAGATGCATCGGCTCAGTTTACTGTGACTCAGGATGCTTCAGTGTCAGTGTCTCCGGGGGGGAGTGTTCGTATCACCTGCAGTAGAAGTGGGGGTTCAGTAACTGGTGGTAACTATCCAGCTTGGTACTACCAGAAACCTGGAAGTCCCCCTAAACCTTTAGTTTACAGCACAAGCAGTAACCAGAATAGCAGGCCATCAGGAGTATCAGATCGATTCAGTGGATCCATACCTGGGGGATCAGCGGTCCTGACCATTAGTAGAGTTCAGTCTGTGGATGAAGGAGATTATTACTGTTGTCTCTATGCTGGTAATGATAGATATACACAATGTTACATTGTAGATAATGAACAGTTACAAACATAGCCTGCATGTTCCGTATTAAACACTAGAGGCAGTAGTGCATGTACTATACAACTTTAATGATAAACATAAGTAGGTTTTGTTTGAAGCCATTAATATCAAAAATCCCGCCAACATAATGATTATCAACTTAGATCATTATGAATAATGCATGTAGAACCCATGAACACTCCTAAGCAAACACTTGAATGAAGGAGAAGATAAAGGAGTATTTGATAAAAGGTATATATACTTTATTGAATAAATATTAAAGAGACGAAATTGCAAATATACTAAAAGGAAATAGACAAAAGTGGCAACAGACAAACAAGGGGGAGAAGAACCTGCACGGCAAGGGGTGGCAAAAAAGAATAATATCTAGGGTTGGTGGGATTAGGCACAGAAAGTATCAGTCATTCCATGTTAGGATATACAGTCATCTTGCCAGAATCCCAACCAAATGTACCCAATTACTGGAATCCCTTACCCATGTGCCAGGACAGGACCCCCTGAGGTTGTGGGAGAAGGTAGTGCGGATCTCCAACGTGCTTTTAGCGTACCGACTTCACGGTGTCTCAAGGGGAAGTGAAGTGAAAATGCCTGCAGGACCTTTTACCGTGTGATCTAATAACTGTTAAGCCGGCCCAAGCACGCCAGGAGTTGCTAAGACTACCAGGCCTGTGCAGACCAGCATAGGTACGCCGGAGCACAGCGCGCACAAGGAGCAGGGAAGAGGGCACGCGCACAGCGGTCCGGTGGTGAGTATGGTTAGAAAATATATGCTGTAAGAACTTTCCTCCCTATAGATCTCACCAAGGAAATGGCTATCAATATAACAAGGACAAGAAGGGTGGAGGGAGCATAGAATGAAAACGGCTATGGAAAAATGCACCTACAGAAAACTATTTGCTTGATAATGCAAATTTTTTTTTGAAGTAATATGAATAATACATAATCCTACAAATACGATTAAGAATCGTATTAAGAAGCATAACATGAAGGTGTAAATGATTCCGTCATTAAATGCATAAGTTGAACGTCCTTCTCTATCCCAATTGTGGCACCCTGCTGTTCACAGGTACCACAGGACCCAAAAGGGTGCATGGATGGACTTCTCCACAAGAGGCCCTCATTACAAACAGACACCTCCACCCTTCCACCTCTTACCACCAGAGGGAGCATGTTAGGGATATATATATATGGAAGGTGGAGCCAGGCAGTTCAGCAGATAGTCTCAGTCTGAGAGAGAGTGTGCTACCACTGAGAGCAGTGAAGACGCAGCACGTGTGCTGCTGTATTGAGGGCCCCGAGTGTGGCCGGAGGCAAGGAGGAGAGGAGAGAGGAGTTGAGGGGGCAGAGGAGCATCATAGGCTCACCCCAAGACACGAACCGGACACCGGGTCCGCGCCTACAGGGTCCTTTATAACCAGTAGGGATCACCGGCATACCAGGAGGACTACAAGTCCCTGGCCGACCTGAATCTAAACCCTTGACAGGACTAGGAACCACGAAGGCCCCGGCGTCCAGGGATAGTGGTTGCCAGAAAAAGGTCCTACGACCAAGCGACAGGTGAAGGAACAGCACGACACAGAAGCTAGGCCCAGTTGCAGGCTGGCCAGGAGCTTAGAGAGAGGGAGACACGGACCAGGAGGCCTTATACCCGCTCACTGGGGAGAAGTCCTGAAGTGCACCCTTCCTACCGAGTACCCTGGACCGTACCTGGCATCCGCACCAGTAAAGGTACTGAAGTGAATCCCCTGTCTCTGTCAGTTACTCCTGCTGCGCCATCTCTCCTGCACTACAAGTCCCAGCATCACCACCATTTGCACCTACACTGCCCCGGGGGCCCGCTCCGCCTCTGGGGAGCAGAAACATCCCAGCTGCCATCCCATCACCCCCCGGAGGTCTGCAGCAGCGCCGGTAACCATTACCGGAAACCACAGGTGGCGTCATGAGACAAACTGTACACTAAAACCCCTTTTTAAAGAGAGACCCAGAGTACGGGCCCGGGAGCCGACTGCCGTGACCTCCTAAACAAGGTAAAAGACCCGGGTACCGAGTCCCCTATATTCCCCCTGGGTGACACATCTCTATTTCCTGGCGTCACGAGCAGGATTTCGTGCCTGTTGCCACTGGGTACTGTGTGCCGTAATTGAACTGTGTTTGTACTGTGATGAACATCGCCACCATTACCGCATCGCCGCGTGGGAAGATGAGGGGCGTGAACCAGAGAGGCGTGACTGCTGAAAGCGCGCGAAGCTCAAGCCCCGCCTCGCGCTCTGACGCAGCACCAGGAAGCGTCGTCTGCGGAGCTGCGGCCTACCCGATTAAAGAAACAGGAGGTAGGCTATGGTTCACTAGGGGGGCGCAGCCATGGCCGACGACCAGCAAAACGCCGGAGCACCGGATAACGCTCTCGATGCTCAACTTGCGCCCGGCGCTGCTCAGGCCGGAGCGGCCGCCCCACCAGCAGGGGTCGTGACTCCGTTGATAGCCATGGCCCTGCCGTATATCCCTGGATCAAAATGGCTTCCCCAGTATGACGGCAAACCAGACACCCTGTCTGGATTCAAAAGGAAAATATGTGGTGTACTGGATATGTACTCAATGACTGGTAAGCAGAGAGCTGCTGTTGTGCTGGGACAATTGACTGGTGCCGCAGAGAGGGAAGTTGAAACCTGGCCAGCCGCAGACCAGGAATCAGTATCCATTATCTTTAAGAGACTGCAAACTGTCTTTGAAAACCGCACTGAGACAGATCTCCAGATGAGGTTCTACCACTGTACCCAGAAACCTGAGGACAGTATCCGGGACTATGCCTGGCACTTACAGGAAGCCCTGCGGGCCCTGAAACAGGTTAGTCCAGCCAGCATACATGGTGAGGACAAAATGCTGACAGAACAGTTCATCTGGGGGTTGAGGTCCCAGGAGGAGAGCAGAACCATACGGTGGTGGGTCGTAGATCATCCAAATGCCACCTTTGACGCCCTGAAGGACATGGCTATTAAGGGTCTGCAGCCCCTGGAACCATGAGATACTGCTATCCAGCGTTACCAGGGTGGGGCCACCCCAGTGCCCGCAGCACCCACTGCTCCTTCATTAACGGCTGAAACAAAAATGCAAACAGTGCCCCCTAGCGAGCTGGACCGCCTGCGCTCTGAAGTGCGTCAGCTAAGTAAAACCCTGACCACTGTCCTGAGCGCCCTGCAGCTACAGGCGGAGCCCGAGTCGGAGGGAAGGATCCTACTCGCAGACAGTCCTGAGGATGTCCCCTGGATGAGGAGAAGAAGGAGGACAATGCCACCCTGTAGGAGGACAACGCCACCCCGTGGGAGGACCAATGACCAACGTCGCCCTCCAGGAGAATTCATCTGCTACCGTTGCCACAAGGCAGGCCACACCTCTCGGAACTGTCCTTTAAACGGGCAAACCCTGGGGCCGAGGGCCGACACCCATGAGTAGACCAACCAGGCCCATCAAGCTGGTACCACCGGTTTGTAGGAGGAAGGCCTTTCCTGTCCATCGTGCTGGACGGCATAGCAACACCAGCATTACTGGACACCGGCTCACAGGTAACCATCATACCTGATGTCCTCTACAAAAGGTACTGGTCCATAGATGAACTCCACCCGCCAGCCCCAAACCTCTCTGTGTATGCCTCTAATGGCCTTCCTCTTAACCTAGTAGGGGTTAAGGATGTGACAGTGAAGGTGGGGAGAGTGGAACTAGAGGACCAAGGACTAATTGTCATAGAATCTAATCCTGGTTGTAGCGCTGGCGTCCCTGCCCTCTGCTAGGCAGGGACGCTGCTCCCCTCACCGCTCTGCTCCGTGCCCGGCGTCCTCTCCCCGCTCTGCTGTCAGCGCGCGCTCCTTCCCGGCGTCCTCCTCCCGCTCTGCTCTCAGCGCGCGCTCCTTCCCGGCCCCTGTGCTTAGGGCGCGCGCGCGCGCGCTCCCCTCCTCTTAAAGGGGCCGCGCGCGCCGTCCTAAGGAGTCCCCGGCCAATGGCCGGAGGACTTCATCATATATAAGGCACCTCCTCCAAAATGGTGGTGCCCGAGCAATGTTGTTTGCACCTGTGTCTCACCTGTGCTTCAGCCCTCAGGTCCCGTTGCCAGTTACCTGCCAGTTTCCTGCCAGTTTCCTGCTAGTTACCTGCCTGATTCCTGCCTGAATACTTGTTACCTGTCTGCCAGTCTGAGGTCCGACGGTCTGCCTTACTACTCCTGTCAGTCTGTCTAAAGGACCAGCCTGCCCGCTCACCTGGGAGCGCATATCAGCTACCTGCCTGCTTGCCTGAGGTCCGACGGTCTGCCTTACTACTCCGGTCAGTCTGTCTATGGACCAGCTTGCCCGCTCACCTGGGAGCGCTTCTCCGTTATCTGCCTGCTTGCCAGCCCGGAGGCTCCGTTGTCACGTGCTGTGACCACCAGCTATCTCAGAGACTCTTGCCCGCTCACCTGGGAGCGCATCTCCGTTACCTGCCTGCTTGCCAGCCCGGAGGTCCCGTTGTCACGTGCGGTGACCACCAGCTATTCCAGAGACTCTTGCCCGCTCACCTGGGAGCGCTTCTCCGTTACCTACCTGCCTGCCAGCCCGGAGGTTCCGCCGTCACGTGCCGTGACCACCTGCTATTCCAGAGACTCTCGCTTGCTCACCTGGGAGCACACATCTACCATCTGCCTGCTAGCCTACCCGGAGGCTCTGCCATCACAGGTCGTACCTACCCCTTACCCAGAGACTGCCCTGATCACTTGCCGTAACTCCCTGTCCGTTCACCCAGAGACTGCCACCCGCTCCCTTACAAGGGCCGCCCCCTTGTATAGTAGCTCAGAGGTTCCGCCTCCCGGACCCGTTACAGTTTGCTCGGGCCATGGAACCCGGTGGCACCCAAGCTCCCTCGCTCTCGGACCTCTGTCTTGAACTGTCCCGTCAGAGGTCCCAACAGGAGGCCATCCTGGGTCACCTGCGGAATGTTAATACTCGTCTGATCCACCAACAACCTCCGCCAGTGCCATATCTTGCAATCCGGCAGCTCCGCTGCCCACTAATACTATGGTATCCTACCCCGGACCCCGGCTTTCTGCACCTCCTCGCTTCGGAGGCGACCCCGTCCAGGCTCGGGGCTTCATAAATCAGTGCACCCTGCACTTTGAACTTTTGTCCCATCAGTTTAATTCCGACCGGGCCAAAATTGCCTTTATCATGTCCCATCTCACCGGGGAGGCCCTGGCCTGGCTAAATCCTCTATGGGAGAGAGGAGACCCCCTGGTGTCCAACTTGCCTGCTTTTCTCTCGGCTTTCCGGAAAGTCTTCGACGAACCCGGACGGAAGACCTCATCCGCATCCTCTCTGCTACGCCTCCGTCAGGAGGGTCTCACCGTGGGCCAATATGCCATACGGTTCCGCACCCTTGCCTCGGAGCTGGCCTGGGATAACGACGCTCTGGTATCCGTCTTCTGGGAGGGTCTGTCCGGTCGTATTAAAGATGAACTTGCTGGTCGGGACATTCCTACCTCTCTCGATGATCTAATAACCCTTGCCACCCGGATTGACCTACGGTTCCAGGAGCGTGCCAAAGAGGTCACCCGTGAGAGAAGGATTCCACGTTTAGCTCCTACTTTCCAGAAACCCGTCATTCCCTCCATCTCTCCCCAGGTACACTCTCCTGAGCCTATGCAGGTCGACCAGACCAAGATGGTCAAAACCCGTCAGGACTCACGCCGTGCCGAGGGGAGCTGCTTCTACTGTGGCAGTAAGGAGCACCGGATCCGTGCCTGCCCGGAGAGGTCGGGAAACGCCTGTGTCTAGGTTCGCTCAGAGAGGTCCACCTAGACAAGAATAAATCCTCTCCATCCCTGCTGTTGTCACTTTCGATCATCTACGGGGAGAACCGTTATTTCGAACTAGCCCAACTTGACTCTGGAGCAGCCGGGAACCTTATTTCACAGTCCCTGGTTGAGAAATACCGCATCCCCACCAAACCTCTGGCTGTACCCTTGTCTGTCGCTGCCGTGGATGGGGGCCTCTTACCTCGCCCCATTCAACTCATCACCGAATCCATTACCCTGCAGGTGGGAATGCTGCATTCTGAAAGTATCTCCTTTCATGTTCTGCCTGGACTCTCTCACGCCCTCTTGCTAGGTCTGCCCTGGCTCCAGAGACATGCACCCGTGCTAGACTGGCAAACCGGAGAGGTCCTTCGCTGGGGACAAGACTGTCATAAAACCTGCCTGGTTCCCGTCCATCCCGTCCGTCCCTCTCCTACCCCAGCTAATCTACCTGGACTTCCGATTCCTTATTGGTCTTATGCAGATGTCTTTAATAAAAAGGAGGCAGAGACATTACCACCACATAGACCATACGACTGTCCCATCGATCTGCTACCCGGTACTACTCCTCCCCGTGGGCGTATCTATCCTTTATCCGCTGCTGAGACCCGGTCAATGTCCGAATATATTGAGGAGAATCTGGCCAGAGGATTCATCCGGAAATCTACCTCCCCGGCGGGAGCAGGCTTCTTTTTCGTCAAAAAGAGGGACGGCTCTCTCCGTCCCTGTATAGACTATAGAGGCCTAAACCTGATCACGGTGAAGAATAAGTACCCCCTTCCGCTCATTCCAGAATTATTTGATCGCCTGAGGGGGGCTAGGATCTTCACCAAACTGGACCTTCGTGGGGCGTACAACCTGGTTCGTATTCGTCAGGGGGATGAATGGAAGACGGCATTCAACACCCGGGACGGCCACTATGAATACCTGGTAATGCCCTTTGGTCTCTGTAACGCTCCTGCCGTCTTTCAAGAGTTGGTCAATGACATCTTCCGGGACCTTCTCTACTCCTGCGTAGTGGTGTACCTGGACGACATCTTGGTCTTCTCTCCGGATCTCCAGACTCACCGGAGGGACGTTCGTCAGGTCCTGCTCAGGCTAAGGCAGAACCATCTCTACGCTAAATTTGAGAAGTGCCTCTTTGAGCAGACCTCGCTTCCGTTTCTGGGCTACATTATCTCTCAGACCGGCCTACAAATGGATCCTGAGAAACTGTCTGCCATCGAGAAATGGCCCCGACCGGAGGGGTTGAAGGCCATTCAGCGATTCCTGGGCTTCGCCAACTACTACCGCCTCTTCATACCACACTTCTCTTCCCGGACGGCCCCAATTTCTGCGCTCACCCGTAAAGGTACTAATCCCAAAGAGTGGCCACCCGAAGCAGAGGAGGCCTTTCTTTCCCTTAAACAGGCCTTCTCTTCCGCCCCGGTGCTGCATCGCCCAGATGGCAACAAACAGTTCTTCCTGGAAGTTGACGCCTCCTCCTCTGGAGCCGGAGCGGTACTTACTCAAAAATCATCTTCCGGGAGGATGGTAACTTGTGGCTTCTTCTCTAAACTCTTCTCCTCCTCTGAGCGCAACTATTCCATAGGAGACCGAGAGTTATTGGCCATCAAACTGGCATTGGAGGAGTGGCGTTACCTGCTCGAGGGGGCTCTTCACCCGGTAATAATTTACACTGACCACAAGAACTTGGCTTACCTCCAGCATGCCCAGAGACTTAACCCGCGCCAAGCCCGGTGGTCCTTGTTTTTTGCTCGTTTTGATTTTGTCCTTCATTTTCGCCCGGCTGACAAAAACGTCAAGGCGGACGCCTTGTCTCGGTCCTTTCTGGTGTCTGATCTCGAGGAGGATCCGAAACATATCATCGATCCCGCCAGAGCAATGCAGGTGGCTCCCGTGAGTCTAAATCGTCTTCCTCCTGGTAAGACGTTCGTACCAGTACCTGACCGGGAGAACATCCATGCCCCTCTCATCCTAGCTAAATTTCTGTCTGGCCTAAAAAAGGGGGGGCCTAAAGGGGGGGGTACTGTAGCGCTGGCGTCCCTGCCCTCTGCTAGGCAGGGACGCTGCTCCCCTCACCACTCTGCTCCGTGCCCGGCGTCCTCTCCCCGCTCTGCTGTCAGCGCGCGCTCCTTCCCGGCGTCCTCCTCCCGCTCTGCTCTCAGCGCGCGCTCCTTCCCGGCCCCTGTGCTTAGGGCGCGCGCGCGCGCGCTCCCCTCCTCTTAAAGGGGCCGCGCGCGCCGTCCTAAGGAGTCCCCGGCCAATGGCCGGAGGACTTCATCATATATAAGGCACCTCCTCCAAAATGGAGGTGCCCGAGCAATGTTGTTTGCACCTGTGTCTCACCTGTGCTTCAGCCCTCAGGTCCCGTTGCCAGTTACCTGCCAGTTTCCTGCCAGTTTCCTGCTAGTTACCTGCCTGATTCCTGCCTGAATACTTGTTACCTGTCTGCCAGTCTGAGGTCCGACGGTCTGCCTTACTACTCCTGTCAGTCTGTCTAAAGGACCAGCCTGCCCGCTCACCTGGGAGCGCATATCAGCTACCTGCCTGCTTGCCTGAGGTCCGACGGTCTGCCTTACTACTCCGGTCAGTCTGTCTATGGACCAGCTTGCCCGCTCACCTGGGAGCGCTTCTCCGTTATCTGCCTGCTTGCCAGCCCGGAGGCTCCGTTGTCACGTGCTGTGACCACCAGCTATCTCAGAGACTCTTGCCCGCTCACCTGGGAGCGCATCTCCGTTACCTGCCTGCTTGCCAGCCCGGAGGTCCCGTTGTCACGTGCGGTGACCACCAGCTATTCCAGAGACTCTTGCCCGCTCACCTGGGAGCGCTTCTCCGTTACCTACCTGCCTGCCAGCCCGGAGGTTCCGCCGTCACGTGCCGTGACCACCTGCTATTCCAGAGACTCTCGCTTGCTCACCTGGGAGCACACATCTACCATCTGCCTGCTAGCCTACCCGGAGGCTCTGCCATCACAGGTCGTACCTACCCCTTACCCAGAGACTGCCCTGATCACTTGCCGTAACTCCCTGTCCGTTCACCCAGAGACTGCCACCCGCTCCCTTACAAGGGCCGCCCCCTTGTATAGTAGCTCAGAGGTTCCGCCTCCCGGACCCGTTACACTGGTGATACCAATCCGTATATGATACTCGGTACAAATATTGTTGGTAACTGTTTGGGAGAAGTGTTGTTTTTACTCCAACAGATTGCTGACACTGCCAAACCAGGGCAGAGGAAGGTGCTCCAGAAAGAAATTCGAGCCCTCCTGTACCAGCAACAGGTAAAGCTAACAGGTGGTGAGATTGGTAATGTACGGGTGACAGACCCGATACCCATTGTGATTCCCCCAATGAGTGAGATGCTGATTTGGTGTAGGGCAGCAATAGATCTCAAGGGACAGAACTACCAGGCGGTAGTAGAGCCCATTAGCTCAGAGCACAGACCTACACTCCTAACTGCTAGAGGGATAGTTGATGTACGCAATGGGAGGGTACCTGTACGTCTCCTAAATTGTGGGGAGGAGGAAGTTAAATTGCCAAGATACGCCACTGTTGCCAGATTGTATACTGTGAATAATGATGCCATACACACAGTGGAATACTTGACCCCACCAGATACAGTGGAGAACAATGACTCCGATGCTCAGCTGGAGGATTGGTGTCAACAGCTCCATGTAGGAACTGACGCCACTCCTGTCCATCAGAAACACGGTGTTTACAGAGTGGTTCAGGAATATGAACAAGTGTTTAGTAAGCACCCACTTGATTTTGGAAGGGTTAAAGGGGTACAACACCACATACCCACAGGTAACCATCCACCCAATAAGGAGCGTTACAGACCCATACCACCAGCACATTACCAAAAAGCCAAGGAAATGTTGCATGACATGAAAAAGGCAGGGGTAATAAGGGATAGCCGTAGTCCCTGGGCAGCTCCCCTGGTCCTGGTCAGAAAGAAGGACGGTAGCATGAGGATGTGTGTAGATTATAGACAAATTAATCGAATAACACATAAAGATGCATACCCTTTGCTCCGTATAGAGGAATCCCTGGCTGCACTAAAATCTGCCAATTACTTCTCTACATTGGATCTCACTAGCGGGTACTGGCAAGTCTCTGTTGCTGAGGAAGACCGAGAGAAGACAGCCTTCACCACCCTGATGGGATTATGCGAGTTCAACAGTATGCCGTTTGGGCTCTGCAACGCCCCCGGAACATTCCAGAGGGTGATGGAGTGTTTGTTAGGACACCAGAACTTTGAGACAGTGCTGCTGTACCTGGATGACGTTATCGTGTACTCGAGGACGTATGAAGACCATCTGAAGCACCTGGCGGAGGTATTTGAAGCATTGTCCCGGTATGGGATGAAACTAAAACCTTCCAAGTGCCACCTGCTCAAGCATAAGGTTCAGTACCTGGGACACGTAGTCAGCTCAGAGGGAGTAGCACCAGACCCGGAGAAGATCACTGCCATCCAGAAGTGGCCTGAACCGAGAAACATCAAAGAAGTACGGCAATTCCTGGGACTGGTCGGGTACTACAGGAGGTTCATAAAGGACTATACCAAAAAGGTAGCACCTCTACAAGATCTCCTGGTTGGACAGTCCAAGAGAGGTAAAAGTCCCCCATTCCAGTGGGGTAAGGAACAGGCTGAATCCTTTGCAGTAATGAAGGAAGTCCTAACTGGTGAAGAAATCCTGGCTTACCCTGACTACAGCCAGCCTTTCCTGTTGTACACCAATGACAGCAAGGGGGGACTGGGAGCTGTGTTGTCCCAGAAGCAAAATGGCAGAGAAAAGGTAATTGCGTATGCCAGTAGGAAGCTTCGCCCTACCGAGAGGAACCCGGAGAATTACAGTTCCTTCAAGCTGGAGTTCCTGGCCTTGGTCTGGGCTATCACCGAAAGATTCAAGCATCACCTAGCCTCAACTAAATTCACAGCCTTTACCGACAATAATCCCTTGACACACCTGGAGACAGCCAGGTTGGGAGCCATGGAACAGCGTTGGGTGGCCAGGCTGTCAAATTATCAGTTCACAATCAAGTACCGGGCAGGTCACAAGAACACCAATGCCGATGCCCTGTCAAGGATGCCCCACCAGTCAGACACCGAGGATGAAGTGGATGACCTAGAAGAAGTTGAATTACCTGCCTTCCACAGAAGCGGAGTGGTCCACCAGCAACACGCCTCCAGAAGATGTCATGGTAGGACGCCAAACCCTCTACCTCATCACAGCTGGAAGGAGACCCAGGACAGTGACCCGGTTGTCAGCCTCATCAAAAGACTGATAACCCAAGAAGGTTCTCACCTGGAGAAGGATGCTCCCCCACAAGCCAAACACCTGTGGAATGAGAGAAGCCGGCTGTTCATCTACAGAGAGAAGCTGTGCAGGAGGTATGTCAACCCCAAGACCCATGAAATGGTGTGGCAGATTGTTGTACCCAGGACAGATATCCAGATGGTGTTAGAGGCCTACCACGATCAAGCAGGTCACTTTGGCTGGAAGAAGCTGGAAACCCTTCTGAAGGACCGATTCTATTGGGTTGGAATGCGGAGTTCCAAAGAGAGGTGGTGCCGGAACTGTGGGCCCTGTAGCCTCAGAAGGAAAGACTACGGCAGCCAGAAAGCACCCTTGCAGTCCATCAAGATGACCCAACCCCTGGAGATTGTCGCTCTGGATCACGTCAAACTGTCGCCCAGCAGATCAGGTTACTCCTATGCCCTGACCATGGTGGATCATTATTCCCGGTTCCTGGTGGTAGCCACTGTCTAGTACTTCACAGCAGAAACTGCAGCAAGAACGTTCCAAGCCTACTTCTGCAGACCCCATGGATATCCGGAAAAGGTGCTCACAGATCAAGGCCCTGCTTTCGAAGCTGAGCTATTCAAGGAATTCTGCCACCTGTATGGATGCAAGAAGATCCGGACTACGCCATATCATCCGCAAACCAACGGTATGTGCGAGAAAATGAACAACATCGTTATAGACCTGTTGAAAACCCTATCTTTGGAAGAAAGGAACCAGTGGCCAGAAAAGCTACCTGACCTAGTGGCTAGTGGACCTGTATAACCACATACCCGTGAGTTCTACAAACTGTACCCCAGCGTACCTCATGAGAGCAAGACCTGGAAAATTGCCCATGGACTTGGAGCTCGGAGTGGTAGAACCTGCTGCAGATACGTCCACTGAAAATTGGGACACAAGTCGGCAAGAGCAGTACAGGAAGGTACAGGCCTGTGTCGAAGACAGTCTAAACAAGGTGAGGGAAAGACAGGAAGAGCAGTATAACAAACATGCACCAGCAGAACCCTTGGCACCTGGAGAGATAGTGCTAAAGAGGAAAAGAAGAGGTCACAAGCTCGATGACCAGTGGGAAAGAGAGCCCTACACCGTGTTAAACTCCAGATTTGACAACAGTAAAACCTGCCTGATCAGTAAGGATGGAGGTAAGACAATCGCAACAGTCTCAAGAGACCATTTGAAAGTGTGCCCAGGTCTACTGAAGACAACGGAGGAAGAAGTACCTCCTATAGCAGCGGAAGAACCCAAGGAAGATGTGCTTCACACAGGTCTAGGAGACTTCCCTGCAGACTGGCCTCAACTTGATGGAGCAGTTATTATACCAGTAATACACTTCTATCAACCACAAGAAGAACCTGTGGGCGCCCTAGCGGAACCTGCTCAGGAACAGGAAGAGTCCCCAGTCAGAGGAGGATCACCCGTTGAGGCAGAGCCTGAAGGCCCAGTAATCAGTGCACTTGCCAGTCCCATAGAGAGATTGAGGCAGTTTTATAATCTACCAGCACATACACCTGATAGGTTAGCAGAGAGTGCACGCACAGACACCAGTATCACCCCAGTGCTACGAAGGTCCACATGCAGCACACAAGGCCAAATACCTGCCAGGTTTAGGGAATAAGCACAAAGTGCCTACATTATATGAATAGTTACCCAGTTGGGTATTGCCTATTATTTATTGTGTAAACTGCAAATAATATGTGTTCATTTAGTTACCCGTCAGGGTACAAAGACTTGTAGGCTGAGGACTGTGAGCAGCCAAAAAATGTCCCTGTAAATAGTTGCACTTATCAGAGTGCCCCCCTTATTTGACCACAGAACAAAAACGCGTTTGACGTGGCCGAAGATGTGGTCCAGCACCTGGATCACTTATGCCCTGTAGCCTCGCCCAGGGCCTATGTTGAGGGTTTTCGAAGGGGTCCCTCAAGTTACTCATGTTATACCATCTTCGGTGAAATGAACACCTGGTTACGGGACATACTGTAACTTTATTATTGTTATTGTTATTATAATTATTGTTATTGTTGTAACCTGTTACAAAATGCTTCAGTCCAGGAATACTGAATTGTACTAGGGGGCAATGTGGCACCCTGCTGTTCACAGGTACCACAGGACCCAAAAGGGTGCATGGATGGACTTCTCCACAAGAGGCCCTCATTACAAACAGACACCTCCACCCTTCCACCTCATACCACCAGAGGGAGCCCGTTAGGGATATATATATATGGAGGGTGGAGCCAGGCAGTTCAGCAGATAGTCTCAGTCTGAGAGAGAGTGTGCTGCCACTGAGAGCAGTGAAGACGCAGCACGTCTGCTGCTGTATTGAGGGCCCCGAGTGTGGCCGGAGGCAAGGAGGAGAGGAGAGAGGAGTTGAGGGGGCAGAGGAGCATCATAGGCTCACCCCAAGACAAGAACCGGACACCTGGTCCGCACCTACAGGGTCCTTTATACCCAGTAGGGATCACCGGCATACCAGGAGGACTACAAGTCCCTGGCCGACCTGAATCTAAACCCTTGACAGGACTAGGAACCACAAAGGCCCCGGCGTCCAGGGATAGTTGTTGCCAGAAAAAGGTCCTATGACCAAGCGACAGGTGAAGGAACAGCACGACACAGAAGCTAGGCCCAGTTGCAGGCTGGCCAGGAGCTTAGAGAGAGGGAGACACGGACCAGGAGGCCTTATACCCGCTCACTGGGGAGAAGTCCTGAAGTGCACCCTTCCTACAGAGTACCCTGGACCGTACCTGACATCCGCACCAGTAAAGGTACTGAAGTGAATCCCCTGTCTCTGTCAGTTACTCCTGCTGCGCCATCTCTCCTGCACTACAAGTCCCAGCATCACCACCATTTGCACCTACACTGCCCCGGGGGCCCGCTCCACCTCTGGGGAGCAGAAACATCCCAGCTGCCATCCCATCACCCCCCGGAGGTCTGCAGCAGCGCCGGTAACCATTACCGGAAACCACAGGTGGTGTCACGAGACAAACTGTACACTAAAACCCCTTTTTAAAGAGAGACCCAGTGTACGGGCCCGGGAGCCGACTGCCGTGACCTCCTAAACAAGGTAAAAGGCCCGGGTACCGAGTCCCCTATATTCCCGCTGGATGACACACAATCATTCATCCAGGAAATTGCATACAGGCGATGCATGTATATGCATATATATGCGGCCACCATCCACCGCATATTGTGGACCAGATGAGTATATATAGGGTCAGTCCCGGTTAAGGTAATTAGGAAAATTTTCCAAAAGGAAGAACTGCAGGTAAATACACAGAGAAACAAATTAATGAAAGTAATAACTAAAAACACATACAATTTAAAATCAACACCAACTCTGCATGGGATAGTGGTGGCAGATGTCTAATTAGAGAAAGGACAAAAAACTTAGTGTTTCAATGAGACCAGATAGAGATAACTTTCCCAGAGTGACGATCCATCTGGTCTCACGTTGTGCCAAGTTTGCCAGTGTGTATGAGGTCAATTCCCCTCACCTTAAAAGATTTGGGGCTACAGCCATGACACATCTTAAAATGGCGGGGAATAGTTTTCAACTCCGTAGTATCAGTCGTTGTGCTGGCCGCAGCCATGTCCCTCACATTCTCCCGCACACGTACTCGCAGCTCGCGGGCAGTGAGTCCAATGTATAGTTTAGAACAACCGCATAGGTGGCATAGTGTATTACATTTGTGCTAGTACAGGTAATATGGTGTTTAATTTCAAATTGACAGAGCCCATCGGCCAACGTGAAGGAGGAGCTGCGAAGGACGTTGCTGCAGGCGAGACAGCGGCCACATGGGAAAAATCCCGATTTGGACCTCTATCTCCAAACAGATTAGCCATGGGCAGTGTATAGTGGCTTTTAACTAATAAATCCTTTGGATTTCTGCAGAGTCTATATGTCATTAATGAGGTGATGGGCAGACTTGATTGTAAAGATGGCTCAGAGTTCAGAATGGACCAATGTTTTTTTAGAATAATTCTCATATTGTGCCATTCATGGTTATAGGTGGAGATAAACCGTAGTCTTCCATCACACTTCTTTTGTTTGGAGGAATTGAAGAGGAGTGAGTTGCGTGAAGTATTTTTTGCCCGCCAGTATCCTGCCTTGATGCACCGCTGGCTGTAGCCCCTATCCTCAAAACGGGATCTCAAATCCCTCGCCTGCATGTCAAACCTGCCTTTGGATGAGCAAATTCGCCTCATCCTGAGGAACTGACCAACCGGGACAGCGCGAATGGTCGCAGCATCATATGCTGATGACGCATGTATTAATGCATTGACAGAGGTGGACTTCCTGAATACATCTGTCTGTATAAAGGCATCATCATCAACCTCCAGTTTGATATCCAGGAAGTCCAACCTCTTATTGTCAGCCTTATACATCAATTTGATATTAAGTGAGTTTTTATTGAGGCGAATAATGAATTGCCTACGTCTGAGTGTCCGCCTTCTGTGGGTGTACACTCCCAAAAAAAGTGCACAGCAGAGCTCACGTTCGCTCTGCCGTCACCATTGTGGTCTATGGCCTCGGTCACAGCACATGTCCGGACCCATTTTGCAGGGAATTTTATGACGGGGACACAGAACGCAATGTGAAAGCACCCTTAAAGTGGGTGTCCTTTAGCACGCCATATAATTTTAAACAAATGTACTTTATCAAGTGCTACTTTTAAAAAGTAACAAAAAGAGTCGTAAACTCACTCCTTTAGTGCTGGTGGCTTAAAACCTAGCGTGCCAATGCTAGACATAAGTGTCAAATTTAGATTACAAAACTTTGTGTAACATTTTGTTAATTTAACGCAAATTCTGATTACTTTGAGCCTAACTTTTACTATACAAAATTACTTTAAAATTCCCCTAATATTACATAACCCCACAAGTCTCAATGGATACCTGCTGTGTCGGTAGTACAATGTGATTTATATTGTTATAGCTGAGGATAAGTCCAAGACTACGTTCAGAAAGAGATTCTATCTCATTTCTAGAAAATAATACCACTGTACCTCAGGGGAACCTGACCTACCCCACTCTAGGTCTGCAATTTGGGAAAATGCTAAATGGGCAGATCTGGCAGTATACTGCATTGATCGCGACACTGCTAAGAGTGTCTGCATTAATACTGTTAAAAGCTGTAGTGGAGAAGTTACCTCGTCAGGCAGTAGGCCATAAGTCTAGAAAAAGGGGATGTTTAATGGAGTGATGACATCACTGCATCGTGCCACCTGAACTGGCCCACTTTTTTACTCGAAAAGGGGATGGATTAACCAGGATACACTGAGTGTTAACTTTTTTTTACATTTTTCTAATATTATTGTTCCTGGGAGTCAGTGGTTCAGGACATCATACTGTGTGGGGGACTGTGGTGGACATCATACTATACAGACAGCTATGGTGACATTCATACTGTGTGGGGTATTGTGGTTGACATCATACTGTATGGAGGATTGTATTGGACATCACATTGCATAGGGAGCTGTGGTGGACATCTTACAGTGTGAGGGGCTGTGGTGACCATACTGTATTGGGGTGTTTCGTGAACATCATACTGTGGATGGGGGTCTGTGGTGGCCATCATACAAGTTTTTCTCCAAATACCCCATACACTTTAGATAGCTGTCCTATTGTTTGTATGGCAGCAATCTTGCCCAACTCTAACCCTACCTCCCTCAATCTGCTGACCACTCCTGTATATTCTAAGAGTAACTGTTATGATAGTGTAGCAACTCACTTGAGAAAATAGATAACACTCTAGAAACTGCAACTGACCCTGCTGGTACAGTACAGACCAGAGATTTCTGACCCTGCAGTCCCTAGTAGTCACTGCATGAGCAGAGATAGCCCTAACCACTTCATGGTCCTCCTAAAGACCCGGCGAGAAAAGCAGAGTGTGAACTATCTATAGAAAGGAAAGTGTGCTGAAATAGAAAGAGATCCCAGAGTGAATAAACAAACCATAAAGTACAAAATAAAAGATTAAGTAAGTACAGTTAGCGAATATGCCGCCTACTTCCTAAAAAGAAACAGAAGATACGTGAAGGTAAAAGAACATAAACAGCAGAGAGGTAAAACTTAGCTGGTCTTTCAATCACTGTCTTAAACTACAGCAGTATGGCTGGACAACCAAATGACACTAATACCAGCAGGAAATACCAGCAGGAAGAAAGTATATAAAGCTGCACCCGAAAGGTGATAGGACAGATAAATGAGTAAATGAAGACATCTGTTACCCTAAAAAGACTGAAGCAAGGATAATATAAGCTAAACACCCAGAGAAAAGGTGTATCTGCTGTGGCTCAGTGGACAGAGAAGTCGACCACAAAGCACAGGCTCAAGGGTTTGAACCCAGACGAATGACAGTACCCCTCCTTCTATGAGGGGCCATCAGACCCATTGAGATCCCCAACCTCTGACGCCACTGATAGAACTCCCTCACTTGGCGGTCTGCATGCAAATCTTCCACATCAATCCAGGAATTATTCTCCGGACCAAAACCCTTCCAATCAACAAGATATTGCAGTCGATATCTGGAACCCAAAACTCGTTCCAACTCATACTTCTTTTCCTCCTGCAAGTCAACCTCAATGATGTCCAGAGGCATCCCCACAAACTTTTTAAGAAGGAAGGAATTATTAATCTTCCACGCAACCGCGAGTTGATGCATTACCGTTACAGGGTTAATGATCTTCATTAACTTATACAGACCAAGAGATTTAGTGTATGTTGATGCTGCTAAGTGCTTGAATAGGCCCGATGGGCCCTCTTTTTCGCTCGGTTTGATTTCTCTATGACTTATCTCCTGGTACTAAGAATGTTAAGGTTGATACTTTATCACGTAGTTTTGTTCCTGAGTTGAGGGATGAAAATCCAGTTGAAATTCTTAGGGAAGGGGTGGTGGTGGGTGCTCTGGGAATTGATCTCAAACAGCGTATTGTGGAAGCTCAGGTTGGTGCACCGAACAACTTGCCACCCGGTAAGCTTTTTGTGCCATCCTCACTTTGCATTGATCTTAACGAAGTGCATGCCTCTGTGTTGGCTGGTGATAATGTTATGATGGTGTAAAAAATTCACTTGGGAAAATAGATAACACTCTAAAAACTGCAACTGACCTTGCCGGTTCTTGTACTGACTAGGGAGCCTGACCCTGAAGTCCCTAGTAGCCACTGCATGAGCAGAGATAGCCCTAACCACAGACTAGACAATGGCAACTCGGACCTATCCAGCCTGAAGGACCGTAGAGTGCTTCACTTTACTCCTAAAGAACAAGAGGGCAGAGCAGAGTGTGAATTACCTAAAGAAGGGAAAGTGTACTGAAATAGAAAGAGATCCCAGAGTGAGTAAAACAAATCATGAAATACAAAATAAAAGATTAAGCACGCATAGTTAGAGAATATGCCGCCTACTTCCTAAAAAGAAACAGAAGATAGATGGAGGGTTAAGAACATAAACTAGCTGGTCTTTCACTAACTGTCTTAAACTACAGCAGTATGGCTGGACAGCCAAATGAGACTATCACCCAGCAGGAAATACCAGCGGGGAGGTGTGGGGGGGAGAAAATGCAGCAGCAGGTGGGATGTCTGACGCAGCTCCATTCATTCTCTTTGATGCTTCCAGAAAAAAACAAGAGCAACGCTCACAGCCACTGAGGGAATGAATGGATCAGTGGTCAAGTTGCACATGAGCTCCAGTCTAATGGGGATAAAAGCTCCACAGTCTGCTGATCGCATGGGTCCCAGCAGTCAGAACCCCACCAATCAATGTTATCCTTATGCCACGTTCACATGTTCAGTATTTTACATAACTTATTTGTAAGCCAAAATCAGGAGTGGAACAATCAGAAAAAAAGTATAATAGAAACACTTCATCACTTCTGTATTTATCACCCACTCCTGGTTTTGGCTTACAAATACTGATGGGAAATACTGACCAAATACTGAACATGTGAATGTGGCCTTAGGATAGGCGATTACTTGTTTTCACCGGAGAACCTTTCTAAGTGCATATTTGCTACTGTGTAATAGACACATGATAGGGAGGGGTTAAATGTCAAAGTAATTAATCTCTATTGGAAATAAAGAATCTTCCCCTTATTGATATCAGAGAGAACAAGTGACCTTCATACACAACACAATCCACTATACCAAGACCAATAATACCACATACAAGGGGATAAAGACTGTCACACTATGATCAAACCACATCACCACCACATAGTAACCGAATAATACCACATATAAGGAACAAACACCGCCACACCATGACCAGACCTCATATTACCACCACATAGTAACCGAATAATACCACATACAAGGGACAAATACCGCCACACCGTGACCAGACCACAAAGTGACTGAATAATACCACATACAAGGGACAAATATCGCCACACCATGACCAGATCACATATGACCACCACATAGTAACCAAATAATACCACACACAAGGGACAAATACCGCCACACCATGACCAGATCACATATTACCACCACATAGTAACCGAATAATACCACACACAAGGAACAAATACCGCCACACCATGACCAGATCACATATTACCACTAGTGTTGAGCCACCCCCGTAGTGTTCGAGTTCGGTTCGGTTCGTCGAACACCCGTGTGTTCGCCGAACTGTTCGTCGAACTGTTCGTCGAACACCTTCGAACACCGTTAAAACCAATGGCAGGCAAACAAAAACACATAGAAACACATAGAAAACACCTTCAAAGGTGTCCAAAAGCTGACAAACTGCTCAGAAGACACAACTAACACATGGAAAAGTGACAAGTACATATAGTCATGCGAAAAGAAAAGAGGTGGAGGAGTAAAAGGAGGGGGAGACACAGATATAGGCATGTCATGCCCTTCTAAAATCCAAAAAGTGAGAAGCCGAGACGGCCAGTCCGCTCCTGCCCGTGCCACCTCCGTGTCGCCGGGTTTGTGCCAGAGCCGCGGTGAACCCTGACGGCCAGCCCCCCTCTCCCAATACTGGTGCCTGTCCGCTGGTGGGTCGAGAGAGCCCCCCTGTGGTGGAGGCAGCTCTAAGCTTTTTAATTTAAATTGTCCCTCTAATTTGAATGAATACACTTTAAATCCATTTACAAGGATCTATTGGAGGGCAAGTCTCATGCCAGCAGCCGCGTAATTCCAGCTCCAGTAGCGTCCACTAAAGCTGCTGCAGTTAAAAAGCTTTTATAAGGATCGAGCTCGGCTGTCCACCGCAAGGCATCCTAGTGCCAGTCCCAGCCCCTATGCCTTGGGGTGCCTCCTGATGCTCTTCACTGAGTATCCCGTGGTCCCGAAGCATTTCCTTTGAAAAAATTAAGTGTCCAAACTACAGGTGGTGTAGCTTGCTTAACAGCCGGGATAATCCGCTGACCAGCAGACACTGCTACTAGGCACAAAGTATTTCCTGGGCTAGATGCAGTTAAAAATTTGTAAGTAGATACTCTCGTTGGATGCTGAGAAAGCATTCCATAGAGTCTCCTGGCACGCCATATATGATTCTCTTAAAAAGCTTGGGGTAGGGGTCTAGGGGACCCTTTTATAGCCAAAATCACGGCCCTGTATCACAATACGTCACCTAGGCTGAAGATAAATGGAACTGTAGCACCGAGGGCTCGGTTGCTACAGACGTATTGCACCTCACCCAGAGGTGTGATATCTCACTCTCAGATAAGGATGGAGTGTGGATCAGGACCCGACACCTGCATGCATTACACCACATTGCCGTGGGGCAGGGCGACCAATATGCCCCTGAGATGGGCACGACAGTCCCTGTCCCTGGCTGGAGTGGGGGGAGGGAACACTGAGGAAGGGGAACCCTGCAGTGCAGGAGCAGGGAGGAAGCAGTTCCTGGGTGCATTGAGAAGGGAGTATAAAAGGTGGGCACCATCTTAGTTCAGTGCAGAGAAGTCTGAGCAGAAGTGGCAGGGAGCAGGGGCTCTGCATGAGCTCTGCTCCGGAGGCGGGCCTAGTAACAGAGGCCCAGGCCTGCAAGAGGGAGAAGGAAGGAAGAGGAGCGGAGAAGGCTCCAGGAACGAGGAATGAAGGGATCCCAGGGGTGCGGACGGGCGAGTCGCCACCGCACGCCCGAATCCACCTGCGTGGAGGGGTCAGGCCAAAGGGGGAGACCGGTCCCCGAACTAGTGGAGGCAGGAAACGACCCTCAGCTAGAAACCGGAGGCTCTGACATTTTATGTGGCGCAGCCCCTTGCTCCACCCGCTAGGAAGGCACCACATAGGGTCAGGGAAACTGGCGCCAAGTTTACCAAGAGGAGGCCCGAGGCAGCCGGACAGAAGTGTTGGTATGAAAGGCCAGACAAAGGACACACAAAGGGGGTCCTGTGAAGCGCTCCAAAGTTATCTGGGAGTTGTCTGAGCCCCTCACCTGGTGAGCACAGTACGACGTGGGCAGCCGTTACCTGCAGACGTGGTCTGGATAATAAGAACTGTGAGTAAAGGCCCTGAACTGCATCACTGACTCCGTGTCGTTACTGCTGCTGCCCTGCACCATCACCCCCATCCTCCGCATACACTGCCCTGAGGCTATACTCCTCCCGTGGGGAGTTATGCTACGCTCTGCTGCACCCACAACACCAGCCTTAGCGGTCTGCCCTGTAGCGGCGGTTCACTCTGACCGCAATCCACGGGTGGCGTAGTCGGACATTTAAACATCAAAACCACATAAATAGTTCCGCCACTGGTTTGACCGCCCTGAGCCACGGAACCGGATCGCCGCCACGAAGACTACAACCACCAGCATCCACCAAAAAGGGTCCGGCTCCGGGTGTCCCAAGGCCCAGGGGGTGCGTCAGAACATTTTCATCACCTTTCACAATCACCAATGGGACAAGGCAGGGATGTCCTCTGTCCCCTCTCTTATACATCCTAGTGACGGAGCACCTGCTCTCATCAATTCGCCATAACCCCAATATTAGGTGGATTGAGGTGGGAGGCACCGAGTACAAGTGCTCTCTATTTGCTGATGATGTCCTAGTATATATCACTCAGTCACATATATCCATCCCTGCTGTTATGGCTGAAATAGATCACTTTGTTACATGGTAAAATTTTAAAATCAATGCAGCGAAGTCTGAGGCCCTCGATGTCTCCCTCCCTAAATCCATATAGGATTCCATCCAGTCCAACTTTCCCTTTGCCTGGCCCTCACAGGGTATCAAATACTTAGGAATTCCTATTCATAGAGACCTCTCCCATCTATGTTATCTTAATTTTGGACCCTTTATTGAACAATTCCATACAGACCACGGTTGGCAAGTTAGAACTGTAAGATTCACTACGTGAACCACTGGTGTTTTGTGGAAAAGCACATGTACACCGCGTTCCAAATTATTATGCAAAAAGTGTTTAGGAGTGATAAGGGAAGAATTTGTTTGTTTGTCAGTTAAACTCATTGATGGTGATGTGTGTCAGGGCTCTTTATATCACTGTAAGCAATTGCAGACACCTGTGCTAATTAGTTTGGCAGGTGTGTCCAATGAAAGGCAAGACTACTTAAGAAGGCTCTCTCACATTATTAAGCAGCCTACATTTTCTGCCAAAATGGGAAAGAAAAAGGATGTGTCGGCTGCTGAGAAGCAACAAATTGTGGAGTGTTTAGGTCAAGGCATGACTACAATCAACATTGTGCGATGATCAGGATGAAGTGTCTTGGCAATCAAGAAGTATGTAGCTGATTCACAGTACACACGTGTGCGTGCTGATAAGGGCAAATTGAGGACTCTTTCCTACAGGCAATTACGTCAGGTTGAAAGAGCAGCGGCAAAAAAGCCTTGTCATAGCAGCAGACAAGTTTTTGAAGCTGCTTGTGCCTCCAACGTCCCCCGAACAACAAGATGCAGGGTCCTTCAGAGGTTTGCAGCTGTGCATACGCCATCCTGTCGACCTCCTCTATCCACTTCACACAAGCAGAAACGGCTCCAGTGGGCCAAACATTACATGAAGACTGATTTCAAAACTGTTTTGTTCACGGATGAGTGCCGTGCAGCGCTCGATGGTCCAGATGAATGGAGTGGAGGATGGCTGGTTGATGGACACCCCACGCAAACACGGCTACAGCGCCAACAAGGAGGAGGTGGAGTAATGTTTTGGGCTGGAATCATGGGGAGAGAGATTGTCGGCCCCTTTAGGATCCCTGAAGGCGCTAAAGATGAACTCCATAATGTATGTGGATTTTCTCAAACAGCACTTCCTGCCATGGTTCAAGAAGAAGAACCGTGTATTTCACAGCAAGATCATTTTTCTGCATGATAATGCACCATCTCAAGCTGCACATAAAACATCTGCATCTCTGGCTGATATGGGCATAAAAGGGGACAAACTTATGGTGTGACCCCCATGCTCCCCTGACCTCTACCCCATTCAGAACCTTTGGAGCATCATTAAAAGGAGTGTCTATGATGGCGGGAGGCAGTTCACATCTAAGCAACAGCTCTGGGAGGGTATTCTGTCCTCATGCAAAACAATTGAAGCAGAAACCATCCAAAACCTGACAAATTCAATGGACGAGAGAGTTCAGAAGCTCCTTTCGAACAAGGGGTCCTATGTGAAAATGTAACATCACCTAGAATAAAGTTTTGAGTTGAAAACTGTTTGATTTCAGTTTCTAACAACCTGCTAATGCTTATAATTTCAAAAATGACCATTTTTTTGGTCTTTATTAAAATGAAAAGGTTGATCGAAAAGTTTGGGGGATCTAAGAGTGTGGCAACCCAGTAGTCATGATTACTTCGAATTCTGACAATATGAGGGTCATGCTGCAGGTAGTGCAGCAAGAAGGCACTTATGTGTCTTGCGCATCTCGGAGCCCCAAAATTATTTTCCGGGCTAGATGCAGCTAAAAATTATTTTTAATTTTAAATCTGGTGAAGCTTATTATAGATGGCCTAATAGGATCAGTGCTGCACACTGCTACAAAGCCCAAATTATTTTCCAGTCAAGATACAGATAAACATGATTAGTAATTTGAATGCTTAAAACGGTTGGTAGGGTGATTTTAACCAATCATCAAGCTTTTACTCTCCCCAGGATGACACAGGGGTAGAAAAGTCGTTTCGGATCCATGATTTGTTCATCTTTATGAACGTGAGTCTGTCTACATTATCAGTGGAGAGCCGCGTGCGCTTATCTGTCAGCACACCACCAGCAGCGCTGAACACACGTTCAGACATAACGCTGGCTGCGGGGCATGACAAGATCTCCAAGGCGTAAGTGGCTAGCTCCGGCCATTTATCCAGATTGGAAGCCCAAAAAGAGCAAGGGTCCAGTGACACAGTCGTGGCTTCAATGTTTACTTGGAGATACTCCTGTACCATCGTCTCTAGGCGTTGACTATGTGTCAGACTTCTTGTCTCCTGTGGCCTTGCAAAGGATGGGCTAAAAAAGTGGTGAAATGATTCCGCAAAATTGATGTTACCAGCAGATACTGTGGTTCTGTTACGGTTTGAGTGCTGAACACTTGACGGTCCCACGGTTGGCAAGTTGGAACTGTGAGATTCACTACGTGCACCACTGGTATTTTGTGGAAAAGCACATGTAAGATTCTGCAACAGTCTCTGCTGATACTCCTGCATGCGTGCATCCCTTTCTATGGCAGGAATAATTTCTGCAAATTTACTTTTGTACCGGGGATCTAACAGTGTGGCAACCCAGTAGTCAGGATTATTTCTAATTCTCACAATTCGAGGGTCATGTTGCAGGTAGTGCAGCAAGAAGGCACTCATGTGTGTTGCGCATCCAGGAGCACCAAGTCCCTGTTGTGTTGGTGGCGAGGTAACAATCATGCTTCCTTCCTCTGTCCTATCCCCCCAACCTCGCACAACAGAAATGTGATCAAGGTCTCCCTCATCTGATGAGTCTTCCATCAGTTCGTCCTCCACTTCTTCCTGGGCTCCTGCACCTTCCTCACTAGTTTGGCTGCTACCATGCGCCCTGGTAAAATCATCTCCCCCACCCTCACATGCCTGCCGCCTTGGTGCTGCCGACCGTCTGGACCTTGCAGATGTTAGCCCTTCCGCATACAACTCCTCCTCCTCTACTTCCTCCACCTCCTCTTGTGCCACCACCTGACTCCGAATTCTGTTTAACATGTGCTCCAGCATGTAAATCACCGGAATAGTCATGCTGATAATGGCATCGTCAGCACTAAACATCTTCGTCGCCATTTCAAAACTGTGCAGAAGGGTGCATAGGTCCCTGATCTGAGACCACTCCTCCAGCGTGATTTGCCCCACCTCTGAATCTCGTTGGCCCAGGCTATACGTCAGAACGTATTGCACCAGGGCTTGTCGGTGCTGCCACAGTCGCTGCAACATGTGCAGAGTTGAATTCCACCGGGTAGGCACATCGCATTTTAGCCGGAGAAGTGGCAGGCCCAACGACTTCTGTAGAGATGTAAGTCGCTGAGCTGCGGGATGCGAACGGCGGAAGTGAGCACACAGCGACCGTGCCCTCTGCAGAAGGCCATCTAGTCTGGGATAGTGGGCTAAAAATTGCTGGACAACCAGGTTCAACACGTGAGCCATACAAGGCACGTGTGTGACATTGCCCCGGCGAAGGGCCGCACCCAGGTTTGCAGCATTGTCGCACACGGCCTTCCCTGGTTTCAGGTCCAGTGGAGACAACCATTCATGAAATTGGTTCTCCAGAGCTGACCACAACTCCTCAGCTGTGTGACTCACATTTCCCAGACATTTCAATGTAAAAACCGCCTGATGACGTTGAGCCCTACTGCCATCATAGTAAGGAGGTGTGCAGGATCCCTTCTGCGCAGTTAGAAAGCTTGTGGCATGACCAGACAGGCTTTGGGTGCAGGTGGAAGACCGAGAGGAGGTTGAGGAGGCAGAAGCAGTGGAGGAACTTTGACATAAAGAGGATTGACGCACAACTCGTGGGGACGGCAAGACTTGGACAGCAGCCCCTTGTCCTGCTGTCACCATAGTTACCCAGTGCCCAGTCAGCGACATGTAACGCCCCTGTCCATGCCTACTCGTCCAAGTGTCTGTGGTGAAATGCACCCTGTCACACACAGAGTTTCTCAAAGAAGCGGTGATGTTGTGTGCGACATGCTGGTGGAGCGCAGGCACACCTTTCTTTGAGAAGTAGTGCCGACTGGGCATCTGGTACTGGGGCACTGCGACGGACATAAGGTCTCGAAAATCCTCTGTGTCCACCAGGCGGAAAGGCAGCATTTCTGTAGCCAAGAGCTTGCAGATGGTGAAATTCAACCTCTTAGCTTTCTCATGGCTAGGAGGAAATGGTATTTTACTTGTCCACATCTGAGGGACCGAGGGCTGGCTATTGTGCTTAGACGGGGTTGATAAGGGTGTCCCCGGCAAACTGCCGGTCTGTGAGGAAGATGCAGGCGGACATGTTAGGTTGCCTTGATCCAAAGGTGGTGCTATCGATGTCGGACAGCGCTCAAGACCAGCTGGTGTTACCACCTCCAAAGAAAATGATGACCTGCCAATCACGCTGGCTGTTGCGGGTAAAGAGGTGGCAGGTCTGCGCCCCAAAACAGGTGTGACTGCTGTCCCCCCAGTCACAGAGGATGAAGAGGCCGCAGATGCACAAGATATGGCAGACGGTGGTTGGCCCGGCCGGCTAGGCCGCATTGTAGCACACTGAGCTTCCCACTGCAACTTATGCTTCATGTCCATGTGCCGGTTCATGCATGAAGTACTCAAACTATGTATTTTTTGGCCTCTACTTAGCTTTTGCTGACAAATGTTACAGATAACACGAGTTGGGTCATCTTTATCGATCTGAAAAAATGCCCAGGCTATGCAAGGCTTAGCACCCATGCGACCTGAAGAGCCACCACGACTTGTGGTGAGAGGCAGAGTTGTGTTTGAGGATGCAGTTGTTGACGTGCTTCCAGTACTACGTCTCTGTCCAGGAAGGCGCAACCTGACCTCGTCGTCACTAGCATCTTCCTCCACCTCCTCTGCTGACCTCATCTCTTGGCTGACTGTGGGTTGACAGTAAGTGGGATCTCCGACCTCATCATCATCACCCTGTGCGTTATCACACCCGTCGTCCTCAGAGCCAACCTGTTCCTGCCCTGACAAAAAACTAAAGTTGTCGCTCCAATCAGGTATTTGAGTCTTATCATCGTCTTCCTCATTGTCTCCACCAACAGGAGTTACAGTTTGGGAATGAGGGTCTACATTATGGTCAGAACCTTCTGCGTCTGGTCCTGGATCCGACTCATAAAGATTCTGGGCATCAGTGCAGATCATTTCCTCGTCTGGATTCACAGAAGCGTTGGAGTCGACCTCTGATTCCCAGGCTATAGTATGAGTAAACAGCTCTGCAGACTCAACCATCTGTTCTACCTCATACTCAGACGGGCAGCTGGAGATTTGGGAGCTGTGAGGAAGCAAGTGCGATTTGGGTGACACCTTTGAGGACTGGAGTATTTGTGATGTTGAAGTTGATGTGGAGGAGAGCCCACTTAAAGGAGCACTTGATATCCGTTGAAGCACCTGCTGTTTTTGTGCCTCATCTGGAATTTGTAGCGATTGGCGTGGCCGTAAGAAAGGGATCTTATCACATTGTCCGCTAAAAGAAGTAGACATTTTAGTTTGGCTGGAAGATGGTCTTTCTTCTGCACCTACCCCACGGACACAACCTTTTTTCCCCTTCCCAACACGCCTATTCCCCTTTCCACCAGCAGCAGGCCTTTTTCCACTCATTTTGGTGGTTAACTAATTCACAACTCTGGAGTTGTTTGCACAAAAAAACAATGGATGGTAACCGAGCAGAGCTGAGTGGCCAAACTGTGGTATTAGGCCAAAACTATTGGCTGGGTTAGATGCAGAAAAAAATTATTTTTAATTTGCAACCTGATGGAGGTCAGTATAGATGGACTAATAGACCAAGTCCCACACACCGCTAGACGCCCAAATATTTTTTCAGAGCTAGATGCAGAAATTTTTTTTATTCAATTTGCAACCTGATGGAGGTCAGTATAGATGGACTAATAGACCAAGTCCCACACACTGCTAGAAGCCCAAATATTTTTTCAGAGCTAGATGCAGAAAAAAATTATTTTTAATTTGCAACCTGATGGAGGTCAGTATAGATGGACTAATAGACCAAGTCCCACACACCGCTAGAAGCCCAAATATTTTTTCAGAGCTAGATGCAGAAAATTTTTTTATTCAATTTGCAACCTGATGGAGGTCAGTATAGATGGACTAATAGACCAAGTCCCACACACTGCTAGAAGCCCAAATATTTTTTCAGAGCTAAATGAAGAAAAAAATTATTTTTAATTTGCAACCTGATGGAGGTCAGTATAGATGGACTAATAGACCAAGTCCCACACACTGCTAGAAGCCCTATGCGCTGCTGATAGGCTGACAGATTGCACCTCCCCACTGCAAATGCGGGAGAGAGAAAAAAAAATGGAGATCTTCATTGTTCCTGCAGAGATCCATCCCCTGCCCCTCCCCCCGCCCCGCTGTACACTCAAACTGCGTATTAACATTAATTTTCATCATTACTGAGAAAAATCCAGTTATGATTTTGGTGCACGAACAGTTATCGAACATAACCTCGAACAGCCGAATTTTTCTCAAATTGTTCGTGTTCGCCGACCGGCTCGAACACCGCCCAAAGCAGCTCGAATTTGAGATTGGCGAACAGTTCGAGTAGAACAACGCTCATCTCTAATTACCACCACATACAAGTGACAAATACCACCATGCCATGACCAGACCACACGTTACCATTATATAGTCACCAAATAATACTACAATAGGGATCATGAATAAAAAACACAATACTATTAACACAAATATTACTACTGGTGACATTATACACAGCAGCTCTATACATAGTATACAGTATAGTGTCAGTGTACAGGTAATACAGGGATCACCAATGACATTATACACAGGAGCTCTGTATATAGTGTGAGTGTACAGGTAATACAGTGATCACCTGTGACATTACACACAGGAGCCCTATATATAGTGTCAGTGCGCAGGTAGTATAGTGATCACCAGTGATATTATACACAGGAGCTCTGTATATACTATATAGTGTATAGTGTGCATTTACATGTAACACACTGACTCACCAGTGACGTCTCTAGTTGAAGTCCTTCATCTTCGCTTTTCTTCTTCATCCCGCACAGACCACCATCACTTCTTCCATCCAGGACTGATCGCTGCAGAAAATAACAGTTATCAATAGCTGATCTCTTCTAGAGCACATTCCACACTTCTTCCCCAATTTCTACACTACAGCAGATGAAGAAAAAAAGTGACATAGTGCCGACCTGCACAATAACAGGACCTTCCTTTTGTTACTCCCCCATGAAGAACAGTATCCTCAAAAGTAAATTATAGTACAGCAATAATGTACCCTACAGTAATTATGTCCCCACTTGCCACCATAAACTAATACCTCATTCTGACACCCATATTGTAATTGCCACCCATTCTGGTCCCCTTTATTTATTATTATTATTATTATTGTTTATTATTATAGCACCATTTATTCCATGGCGCTTTACATGTGAAAAAGGGGTATGATACAAGAACAATTACAATAATCTTGAACACAATGTGACAGCGACTGGTACAGGAGGAGCGAGGACCCTGCCCGCGAGGGCTCACAATCTACGAGGGATGGGTGAGGATACAGTAGGTGAGGGTAGAGCTGGTCGTGCAGCGGTATGGTGGAGCGGTGGTTACTGCAGGTTGTAGGCTTGTCGGAAGAGGTGGGTCTTCAGGTTCCTTTTGAAGGTTTCCACAGTAGGCAAGAGTCTGATACGTTGGGGTAGAGAGTTCCAGAGTAGGGAGGAAGCATGGGAGAAATCTTGTATACGGTTGTGGGAGGAGGAGATAAGAGGGGAGTAGAGCAGGAGTAATATACCCCATCCTAGGCTCCCATGTATCTCCCCCCACCCATCCTGGGCCTGTATTTATCCCCCCCACCCATCCTGGGCCTGTATGTATCCCCCCCACCCATCCTGGGCCTGTATGTATCCCCCCACCCATCCTGGCATCCTGGGCCTGTATGTATCACCCCCCCAACATGGGCCCCTATGTAGCATCCTCTCCCTCCCTCCTCATCATGGGCCCCTATGTAGCATCCTCTCCCTTCCCATCATGGGCCCCTATGTAGCATCCTCTCCCTCCCTCCCCATCATGGGCCCCTATGTAGCATCCTCTCCCTCCCCATCAGGGGCCCCTATGTAGCATCCTCTCCCTCCCCATCATGGGCCCCTATGTAGCATCCTCTCCCTCCCTCCCCATCATGGGCCCCTATGGAGCATCGTCTCCCTCCCTCCCCATCATGGGCCCCTATGGAGCATCGTCTCCCTCCCTCCCCATCATGTGCCCCTATGTAGCATCCTCTCCCTCCCCATCACGGGGCCCCTATGTTGCATCCTCTCCCTCCCTCCCCATCATTGGCCAATATGTAGCATCCTCTCCCTCCCTCACCATCATGGGCCCCTATGTAGCATCCTCTCCCTCTCTCCCCATCATGGGCCCCTATGTAGCATCCTCTCCCTCCCCATCATGAGCCCCTATATAGCATCCGCTCCCTCCCTCCCCATCATGGGCCCCTATGTAGCATCCTCTCCCTCACTCCCTCCCCATCATGGGCCCCTATGTAGCATCCTCTCCATCCCCTTCATGGGCCCCTATGTAGCATCCTCTCCCTCCCCATCATGGGCCCCTATGTAGCATCTTCTCCCTCCCTTCCTATCATGGGCCCCTATGTAGCATCCTCTCGAACCCCTTACTCCCATTCACTCACTATCCTGCTTATTCATGTAGGAAAAAAATCTTCTTACCTTCGTGCGCTCCCCCAGTCGCGTCCTCTGCAGCTTCATGTCCGTGTGGTCTTCAACAGGGCCGCCGACTGATCAGAGCCCGTGGGCTGACAGCAGCCCGCTGGCCGGAGGCCATTTCACATCACTGCAATGCACTGCGCACCAGGTGGCTGTTGGGATAAGCAGAATGATGGCTGGTGGGATAAGCAGGATGGTGGCTGGTGGGATAAGCAGTAAGGTGACTGGTGGGATAAGCAGTAAGGTGGCTGGTGGGATAAGCAGGAAGGCCCCCATGATGGGACGAATGTCCCTGAGCAGTTCTGCCTGTCACACACCCTGACACCAGTTGTGCCCTGTGTGTCCGCTAGAGGGCGGCAGACACATTATCGCTTCCGGTGTTGGGAGGATTTCCGGCCGTTGTGCTGTAGGAGACTGAAGGTCACGGCGCTGTGCTGGGGCTGGGGCTGATGGTGCTTACACCCGGCCGCCGACATGGGCTCTCCTTGAGCCAGTGTCAGTGAGCAGTCACCGCACGGGAGGATGCAGGTACGACCGGCACTGGTGCTTCATCACTGCTATGCGCTGTGCACTGACGTCAGCGTCCGGCGCATAGCAGTGACGTTCAATGTCCGCTGACCTATCAGAGGCCGAACGCTGACGCGAGCAGCTTTGATTGTACAGTGGCCTTCCTTGGAACTTCACTGCTATGCGCCATCTTGTGCGCAGCGCATAGCAGACAGCAGATGTTCCCGGCAGCCATTAAGAGGGAGGTAAGCAACGCGCGCTGAGCGCTTGGCAGCCTCTGATAGGCATAGACCCGTCAAAAAGATCATGGTTACCGGAGGGCCCCCGCTATATCCGTCACGGGGGCCCACTGGGGACCCGGGGGCCCACCGGGGGATCTCCTGGTGTCACAGAGGGCCAGTCCGGCGCAGAATCCAGCTAATTTTTTAGGCGGAAGACCCTTCTGGGCATGCCATATCAATTAATCTTTTATATTATGGACAATTAATTCCTTTAATAACACCTCAGATTCCTTAAGCCACAGAACTCTGAGGGTTAGGAAAGATATTTCACAACAATAATTTCTATCAGTTGATGAGATCAACAGTAAACCTTTGTACTCGGTTGTTATGAGGATGAGGAACATGGTGGACGCGAACCAAATGCCCAGCTTTGTTGGTACCTCTGTCAACTGTGGTGGTAGGGATCCTGACTGTTGCATTCAAAATGTTAGTGGCACTCAGGGCAGAGTCAGGGCAAATCTACAGGTGGGAAGCAGGAGCTTAGGACATTTCCCACACTGAAACAACGGTCATTTGAGTCAGGGATGATGTTTGTGTGGTGTACAGGAGCTGGTAACCAGTTTAGGGTGACAAGGAGGTGACATAATCAGAGAGGAAAGTTGGTGCCATGGGCGATAAAAAGTGGAGTCGGTGTCTGACCAAAAATTCTTCTGGGGGCAGATCTGCTTTTTTCTATGGTCAGATCAGGAACAAGTGATGTCACAACAGCTGTTTGTGAAGGGGGCTCAACAGCGCTTGAATGTTCTGGTTGTGATCATAGTGGTGGTAAGTCCAATATGAGGGCGGTACAGGTGTGGGAATTCTTGTGCACGTTGTCGGAAGACCAATCTAACAGTATGTAGGCTCTGCAGTAGGAAAATAAACTGTGGACCTCACGTCACAAAGCAAGCTGGACAGCAAAATACTCAAGGCAAAAGCTGTCCTCCCAATCTTTCTCCTCCCTCTCATCTTTCTGTAAACATTATTGTATCCTCAGGTGGTGCCTGGTTGTTGTTATCATCTACAGCATCATCCCTATAATACTACTTTTCGTACCCTACATCCATTGTGTCATCAATTAGCCTTATCTGTTCCCAGGAAGCATGCGTCCAGTCGTGTATTTATGTGGAAACTCAACTTCACATATTTCCAAGTTCACTACAATCATTACCATACCATGTGGGGTGCACTGCCTTTTGGGAAATGATGGCATGTGCTTTGCTTCAAGAGAATACTAGAAATGCTAGTATATAAGGAAAAAGTCATTCCTGCTTTGTACACTGATCTCAGAGATCGTGGCCTGCTGCTTGTAATAGACATTGTGCTGCAAGGTGCCCCTCCACCATTGGCAGCAGAGACTTTACATTACATTGAGTCAATGTTTTGATTGGTGGTGATGCACTACCATAGCAGTCCAGGTGTTTACTGTTGGAACTTCCACACTAAGAGACCCTTATGACTACAATTTTCTTTACCATGATCATAATTTTTTGTGAATATAAGCAGTTTTTGGGGATCAACTGGTGTTCATGACACTGGTATTGTCGATGATCCGTTTAACCGAACCATCCAAATTTTGTACCCTTCCCTTTTTGTAATTCCCTTACTAAAATAAAATAAGACTAAAACACCATATTCTTTTGGGAAATTCTGGCCACAGCAGCCTTTATTTAAACAAAAATGACAGATAAATAATTAACACTCAATGGTAGGAAGGTCCTTGAAGCTCCAAAGATCTGGTGATTAACATGAAACCAACAATTAAAACCAAATTGCCCCCAGCCATTACCCCACTGGTTCGAGAGCACCATAACCCAAAAGGGTTCCATTATTTACTTCCACTTCCCGGGCTCCGACATTACCTGCCGTGAGACCCCCAAAACCAGATCAGCAACCAACGTTATCCTATCACCCATGACAGCACCTACAACGAGAAAGGGGATCCGCCCTTCCAGGACAGGAAACCTACAGAATAAAAGGGCGGCGCCTCTCCACCACCTCAGTTGGTTTCCTGTCCTTGAGGGGGAACCTTGTTAAAATGGCGGCAGAAGAAAGAAGAGAAGATTATTCCCAATGGGAGAACCTTAGACAGGCTTACCTGTTGAAGATCCGGATATGACTGAGCGGAACAGCTGCTGTGGAACTGCGCCCCTATCTGGGGTCGGCAGATCCAGCTCTGCACGTCAGTGAGAGAGCAGCTGTGGACCTGCGCCCCTGTCTGGGGTCGGCAGCTCCAGTTCCGTGCATCAGTGGAGAAGCTGCTGTGGAACTGCGCCCTTGTCTGGGGTCGGCAGATCCAGCTCTGCACGTCAGTGAGAGAGCAGCTGTGGACCTGCGCCCCTGTCTGGGGTCGGCAGCTCCAGTTCCGTGCATCAGTGGAGAAGCTGCTGTGGAACTGTGCCCCTGTCTGGGATCAGCAGCTCCAGCTCTGCACATCAATGGGAGCACCTGTTGAGCTGCGCCCCTGCCTGGGGGTAGCAGCTCCAGCTTTGATCGGTGCACTATTGGAGGCGCCCCTGCCTGGGATTGACCACCCCAGTATTGCTCAGGCATGGACGGATGGAGAGGAACAGGCCTGTGACTCATTCCAGCCTCCGAATCTGTACAACTGGTGGTGAGTGATCTTCGTGAATGTTTACCTTGTTTATGGGGCCCTTTCCTTGTTATGGTTACTAGGAAAGGCTGAAGGATGTTAGCGCAAAACTCAAAAATGTGTGTGTGTGCGCTCTGTAAGACCCCATCTGGGCCAAGGGCATCTTGCTTTAAATTTGGCTTCAGGACGGAAGCTGGACCTTAGACCTCTAGGCTAAAGTTAGCCACATGTCTGGGCCGCACAGAGCCTCATGATTGGCCTTCAGAATTTACCACAAAAATGAGCCTCAGTAAATGTTAAACTAACACTGAGGTTTTTACTGTTGTCCTCCAGTCTGTTTACTCCATCCATAGGATGGCACATGGTGTTAATACAGCACATGGTCTCTGTGAAGGTCTGCTGACCAGCTGCGTCTCATCAGTTGGCTCCTTCAGGTGGGGCTAGTCTGACAATTGAGATTTACCACCCAAAGGAAAGGTTTATCCTTCATTCAGAGGGATTGCTCTTTTAAATAAAAATCTGAGCGCAGTGCCTCACAGTGCTTATAAAGCCTCTTTGCGCTTCACAAAGAGCACATCATAGCGCTTTATATCACATCATAGCGTGGTGCCTCATGGCACATCATAGCGTGGTGCCTCATGGCACATCATAGCGTGGTGCCTCGTGGCACAGCGCTTCATGTCACTTAATAGTGCCTCATAGCGCCTCGTGGCCCATAGCATAATGCCTCATAGCACATCACAGTGCCTCATAGCATAGTGCCTCATAGCATAATGCCTCATAGCACATCACGGTTCGTCGAACACCTTCGGACACCATTAAAACCAATGGCAGGCAAACAAAAACACATAGAAACACATAGAAAACACCTTCAAAGGTGTCCAAAAGCTGACAAACTGCTCAGAAGACATAACTAACACATGGAAAAGTGACAAGTATATATAGTCATGCAAAAAGAAAAGAGGTGGAGGAGTAAAAGGAGGGGGAGACACAGATATAGGCATGTCATGCCCTTCTAAAATCCAAAAAGTGAGTAGCCGACACGGCCAGTTCGTTCCTGCCGTGCCACCTCCGTGTCGCCGGGTTTGTGCCAGAGCCGCGGTGGACCCTGACGGCCAGCCCCCCTCTCCCAATACTGGTGCCTGTCTGCTGGTGGGTCGAGCGAGCCCCCCTGTGGTGGAGGCAGCTCTAAGCTTTTTAATTTAAATTGTCTCTCTAATTTGAATGAATACACTTTAAATCCTTTTACAAGGATCTATTGGAGGGCAAGTCTCATGCCAGCAGCCGCGTAATTCCAGCTCCAGTAGCGTCCACTAAAGCTGCTGCAGTTAAAAAGCTTTTATAAGGATCGAGCTCAGCTGTCCACCGCAAGGCGTCCTATCCCCAGTCCCAGCCCCTATGCCTTGGGGTGCCTCCTGATGCTCTTCACTAAGTATCCCGTGATCCTGAAGCATTTCCTTTGAAAAAATTAAGTGTCCAAACTACAGGTGGTGTAGCTTGCTTAACAGCCGGGATAATCCGCTGACTAGCAGACACTGCTACTAGGCACAAAGTATTTCCTGGGATAGATGCAGTTAAAAATTTGTAATTAGATACTCTCGTTGGATGCTGAGAAAGCATTCCATAGAGTCTCCTGGCACGCCATATATGATTCTCTTAAAAAGCTTGGGGTAGGGGACTAGGGGACCCTTTTATAGCCAAAATCACGGCCCTGTATCGCAATACGTCACCTAGGCTGAAGATAAATGGAACTGTAGCACCCTGAGGGCTCGGTTGCTACAGAAGTATTGCACCTCACCCAGAGGTGTGATATCTCACTCTCAGGTAAGGATGGAGTGTGGATCAGGACCCGACACCTGCATGCATTACACCACATTGCCGTGGGGCAGGGCGACCAACATGCCTCTGAGATGGGCACGACAGTCCTTTTCCCTGGCTGGAGTGGGGGAAGGGAACACTGAGGAAGGGGAACCCTGTAGTGCAGGAGCAGGGAGGAAGCAGTTTCTGGGTGCATTGAGAAGGGAGTATAAAAGGTGGGCACCATCTTAGTTCAGTGCAGAGAAGTCTGAGCAGAAGTGACAGGGAGCAGGGGCTCTGCATGAGCTCTGCTCCGGAGGCAGGCCTAGTAACAGAGGCCCAGGCCTGGAAGAGGGAGAAAGAAGGAAGAGGAGCGGAGAAGGCTCCAGGAACGAGGAACGAAGGGATCCCAGGAGTGCGGACGGGCGAGTCGCCACCGCACGCCCGAATCCACCTGCGTGGAGGGGTCAGGCCAAAGGGAGAGACCGGTCCCCGAAACTAGTGGAGGCGGGAAACGACCCTCAGCTAGAAACCGGAGGCTGTGACATTTTATGTGGCACAGCCCCTCGCTACACCCGCTAGGAAGGCACCACATAGGGTCAGGAAAACTGGCGCCAAGTTTACCAAGAGGAGGCCCGAGGCAGCCGGACAGAAGGGTTGGTAAGAAAGGCCAGACAAAAGACACACAAAGGGGGTCCTGTGATGCGCTCCAAAGTTATCTGGGAGTTGTCTAAGCCCCTCACCTGGTGAGCACAGTACGACGTGGGCAGCCGTTACCTGCAGAAGTGGTCTGGATAATAAGAACTGTGAGTAAAGGCCCTGGACTGCATCACTGACTCCGTGTCGTTACTGCTGTTGCCCTGCACCATCACCCCTATCCTCCGCATACACTGCCCTGAGGCTATACTCCTCCCGTGGGGAGTTATGCTACGCTCTGCTGCACCCACAACACCAGCCTCAGCGGTCTGCCCTGCAGCGGCGGTTCACTCTGACCGCAATCCACGGGTGGCGTAGTTGGACATTTAAACATCAAAACCACATAAATAGTTCTTCCACTGGTTTGACCGCCCTGAGCCACGGAACCGGGTCGCCGCCACGGAGACTACAACCACCAGCATCCACCAAAAAGGGTGTCTCAAGGCCCAGGGGGCGCGTCAGAACATTTTCATCACCTTTCATAATCACCAATGGGACAAGGCAGGGATGTCCTCTGTCCCCTCTCTTATACATCCTAGTGACGGAGCACCTGCTCTCATCAATTCGCCATAACCCCAATATTAGGTGGATTGAGGTGGGAGGCACCGAGTACAAGTGCTCTCTATTTGCTGATGATGTCCTAGTATATATCACTCAATCACATATATCCATCCCTGCTGTTATGGCTGAAATAGATCACTTTGTTACATGGTCAAATTTTAAAATCAATGCAGCGAAGTCTGAGGCCCTCGATGTCTCCCTCCCCAAATCCATACAGGATTCCATCCAGTCCAACTTTCCCTTTGCCTGACCCTCACAGGGTATCAAATACTTAGGAATTCCTATTCATAGAGACCTCTCCCGTCTATGTTATCTTAATTTTGGGCCCTTTATTGAACAACTCCATACAGACCACGGTTGGCAAGTTAGAACTGTAAGATTCACTACGTGAACCACTGGTGTTTTGTGGAAAAGCACATGTACACTGTGTTCCAAATTATTATGCAAAAAGTGTTTAGGAGTGATAAGGGAAGAATTTGCTTGTTTGTCAGTTAAACTCATTGATGGTGATGTGTGTCAGGGCTCTTTATATCACTGTAAGCAATTGCAGACACCTGTGCTAATTAGTTTGGCAGGTGTGTCCAATGAAAGGCAAGACTACTTAAGAAGGCTGTCCCACATTATAAAGCAGCCTACATTTTCTGCCAAAATGGGAAAGAAAAAGGATGTGTCGGCTGCTGAGAAGCAACAAATTGTGGAGTGTTTAGGTCAAGGCATGATTACAATCAACATTGTGCGATGATCAGGATGAAGTGTCTTGGCAATCAAGAAGTATGTAGCTGATTCACAGTACACACGTGTGCGTGCTGATAAAGGCAAATTGAGGACTCTTTCCTACAGGCAATTACGTCAGGTTAAAAGAGCAGTGGCAAAAAAGCCTTGTCATAGCAGCAGACAAGTTTTTGATGCTGCTGGTGCCTCCAACGTCCCCCGAAAAACAAGATGCAGGGTCCTTCAGAGGTTTGCAGCTGTGCGTACGCCATCCTGTCGACCTCCTCTATCCACTGCACACAAGCAGAAACGGCTCCAGTGGGCCAAACAATACATGAAGACTGACTTCAAAACTGTTTTGTTCACGGATGAGTGCCGTGCAACGCTCGATAGTCCAGATGGATGGAGTGGAGGATGGCTGGTTGATGGACACCCCACGCAAACACGGCTACAGCGCCAACAAGGAGGAGGTGGAGTAATGTTTTGGGCTGGAATCATGGGGAGAGAGATTGTCGGCCCCTTTAGGATCCCTGAAGGGGTAAAGATGAACTCCATAATGTATGTGGAGTTTCTCAAACAGCACTTCCTGTCATGGTTCAAGAAGAAGAACCATGTATTCCACAGCAACATCATTTTCATGCATGATAATGCACCGTCTCATGCTGCACATAACACATCTGCATCTCTGGCTGATATGGGCATAAAAGGGGACAAACTTATGGTGTGACCCCCATGCTCCCCTGACCTCTACCCCATTCAGAACCTCTGGAGCATCATCAAAAGGAGTGTCTATGATGGCGGGAGGCAGTTCAAATCTAAGCAACAGCTCTGGGAGGGTATTCTGTCCTCATGCAAAACAATTGAAGCAGAAACCATCCAAAACCTGACAAATTCAATGAACGAGAGAGTTCAGAAGCTCCTTTTGAACAAGGGGTCCTATGTGCAAATGTAACATAACCTAGAATAAAGTTTTGAGTTGAAAACTGTTTGATTTCAGTTTCTAATAACCTGCTAATGCTTATAATTTCAAAAATGACCATTTTTTTGGTCTTTATTAAAATGGAAAGGTTGATCGAAGAGTGTGGGGGATCTAAGAGTGTGGCAACCCAGTAGTCAGGTAGTGCAGCAAGAAGGCACTCATGTGTCTTGCGCATCCAGGAGTACCAAGTCCCTGTTGTGTTGGTGGCGAGGTAACAATCATGCTTCCTTCCTCTGTCCTCTCCCCCCAACCTCGCACAACAGAAATGTGATCAAGGTCTCCCTCATCTGATGAGTCTTCCATCAGTTCGTCCTCCACTTCTTCCTGGGCTCCTACACCTTCCTCACTAGTTTGGCTGCTACCATGCGCCCTGGTAAAACCATCTCCCCACCCTCACATGCCTGCCGCCTTGGTGCTGCCGACCGTCTGGACCTTGCAGATGTTAGCCCTTCCGCATACAACTCCTCCTCCTCTACTTCCTCCACCTCCTCTTGTGCCACCACCTGACTCCGAATTCTGTTTAACATGTGCTCCAGCATGTAAATCACCGGAATAGTCATGCTGATAATGGCATCGTCAGCACTAAACATCTTCGTCGCCATTTTAAAACTGTGCAGAAGGGTGCATAGGTCCCTGATCTGAGACCACTCCTCCAGCGTGATTTGCCCCACCTCTGGATCTTGTTGGCCCAGGCTATACGTCAGAATATATTGCACCAGGGCTTGTCGGTGCTGCCACAGTCGCTGCAACATGTGCAGCGTTGAATTCCACCAGGTAGGCACATCGCATTTTAGCCGGTGAAGTGGCAGGCCCAATGACTTCTGTAGAGATGTAAGTCACTGAGCTGCGGGATGCGAACGGCGGAAGTGAGCACACAGCGACCGTGCCCTCTGCAGAAGGCCATCTAGTCCGGGATAGTGGGCTAAAAATTGCTGGACAACCAGGTTCAACACGTGAGGCATACAAGGCACGTGTGTGACATTGCCCCGGCGAAGGGCCGCACCCAGGTTTGCAGCATTGTCGCACACGGCCTTCCCTGGTTTCAGGTCCAGTGGAGACAACCATTCATGAAACTGGTTCTCCAGAGCTGACCACAACTCCTCAGCTGTGTGACTCACATTTCCCAGACATTTCAAAGTAAAAACCGCCTGATGACGTTGAGCCCTGCTGCCAGCATAGTAAGGAGGTGTGCAGGATCCCTTCTGCGCAGTTATAAAGCTTGTGGCATGACCAGACAGGCTTTGGGTGCAGGTGGAGTACCGAGAGGTGGTTGAGGAGGCAGAAGCAGTGGAGGAACTTTGAGATAAAGAGGATTGACGCACAACTCGTGGGGACGGCAAGACTTGGACAGCAGCCCCTTGTCCTGCTGTCACCATAGTTACCCAGTGCCCAGTCAGCGACATATAACGCCCCTGTCCATGCCTACTCGTCCAAGTGTCTGTGGTGAAATGTACCCTGTCACACACAGAGTTTCCCAAAGAAGCGGTGATGTTGTGTGCGACATGCTGGTGGAGCACAGGCACACCTTTCTTTGAGAAGTAGTGCCGACTGGGCATCTGGTACTGGGGCACTGCGACGGACATAAGGTCTCGAAAATCCTCTGTGTCCACCAGGCGGAAAGGCAGCATTTCTGTAGCCAAGAGCTTGCAGATGGTGAAATTCAACCTCTTAGCTTTCTCATGGCTATGAGAAAATGGTCTTTTACTTGTCCACATCTGAGGGACCGAGGGCTGGCTGTTGTGCTTAGACGGGGTTGATAAGGGTGTCCCCGGCAAACTGCCGGTCTGTGAGGAAGATGCAGGCGGACATGTTAGGTTGCCTTGATCCAAAGGTGGTGCTATCGATGTCGGACAGCGCTCAACACCAGCTGGTGTTACCACCTCCAAAGAAAATGATGACCTGCCAATCACGCTGGCTGTTGGGGGTAAAGAGGTGGCAGGTCTGCGTCCCAAAACAGGTGTGACTGCTGTCCCCCCAGTCACAGAGGATGAAGAGGCCGCAGATGCACAAGATGGGGCAGACGGTGGTTGGCCCGGCCGGCTAGGCCGCATTGTAGCACAGTGAGCTTCCCACTGCAACTTATGCTTCATGTCCATGTGCCGGTTCATGCATGAAGTACTCAAACTATGTATTTTTTGGCCTCTACTTAGCTTTTGTTGACAATTGTTACAGATAACACGAGTTGGGTCATCTTTATCGATCTGAAAAAATGCCTAGGCTATGCAAGGCTTAGCACCCATGCGTCCTGAAGAGCCACCACGACTTGTGGTCAGAGGCAGAGTTGTGTTTGAGGATGCAGTTGTTGACGTGCTTCCAGTACTACGTCTCTGTCCAGGAAGGCGCAACCTGACCTCGTCATCACTAGCATCCTCCTCCACCTCCTCTGCTGACCTCATCTCTTGGCTGACTGTGGGTTGACAGTAAGTGGGATCTCCAACCTCATCATCATCACCCTGTGTGTTATCACACCCGTCGTCCTCAGAGCCAACCTGTTCCTGCCCTGACAAAAAACTAAAGTTGTCGCTCCAATCAGGTATTTGAGTCTCATCATCGTCTTCCTCATTGTCTCCACCAACAGGAGTTACAGTTTGGGAATGAGTGTCTACATTATGGTCAGAACCTTCTGCGTCTGGTCCTGGATCCGACTCATAAAGATTCTGGGCATCAGTGCAGTCATTTCCTCGACTGGATTCACAGAAGCGCTGGAGCCGACCTCTGATTCCCAGGCTATAGTATGAGTAAACAGCTCTGCAGACTCAACCATCTGTTCTACTTCATACTCAGACGGGCAGCTGGAGATTTGGGAGCTGTGAGGAAGCAAGTGCGATTGGGGTGACACCTCTGAGGACTGGAGTATTTGTGATGTTGAAGTTGATGTGGAGGAGAGCCCACTTAAAGGAGCACTTGATATCCGTTGAAGCACCTGCTGTTTTTGTGCCTCATCTGGAATTTGTAGCGATTGGCGTGGCCGTAAGAAAGGGATCTTATCACATTGTCCGCTAAAAGAAGTAGACATTTTAGTTTGGCTGGAAGATGGTCTTTCTTCTGCAGATGTTACTGTTGCTTTAACACCTACCCCACGGACACAACCTTTTTTCCCCTTCCCAACACGCCTATTCCCCTTTCCACCAGCAGCAGGACTTTTTCCACTCATTTTGGTGGTTAACTAATTCACAACTCTGGAGTTGTTTGCACAAAAAAACAATGGATGGGAACCGAGCAGAGCTGAGTGGCCAAACTGTGGTATTATGCCAAAACTATTGTCTGGGTTAGATGCAGAAAAAAATTATATTCAATTTGCAACCTGATGGAGGTCAGTATAGATGGACTAATAGAACAAGTTCCACACACTGCTAGAAGGCCAAATATTTTTTCAGAGCTAGATGCAGAAAAAAATTATATTCAATTTGCAACCTGATGGAGGTCAGTATAGATGGACTAATAGAACAAGTCCCACACACTGCTAGAAGGCCAAATATTTTTTCAGAGCTAGATGCAGATAAAAATTATTTTTAATTTGCAACCTGATGGAGATCAGTATAGATGGACTAATAGAACAAGTCCCACACACTGCTAGAAGGCCAAATATTTTTTCAGAGTTAGATGCAGATAAAAATTATTTTTAATTTGCAACCTGATGGAGGTCAGTATAGATGGACTAATAGAACAAGTCCCACACACTGCTAGAAGGCCAAATATTTTTTCAGAGCTAGATGCAGAAAAAAATTATATTCAATTTGCAACCTGATGGAGGTCAGTATAGATGGACTAATAGAACAAGTCCCACACACTGCTAGAAGGCCAAATATTTTTTCAGAGCTAGATGCAGATAAAAATTATTTTTAATTTTCAACCTGATGGAGGTCAGTATAGATGGACTAATAGAACAAGTCCCACACACTGCTAGAAGGCCAAATATTTTTTCAGAGCTAGATGCAGAAAAAAATTATATTCAATTTGCAACCTGATAGAGGTCAGTATAGATGGACTAATAGAACAAGTCCCACACACTGCTAGAAGGCCAAATATTTTTTCAGAGCTAGATGCAGATAAAAATTATTTTTAATTCGCAACCTGATGGAGGTCAGTATAGATGGACTATTAGAACAAGTCCCACACACTGCTAGAAGGCCAAATATTTTTTCAGAGCTAGATGCAGATAAAAATTATTTTTAATTTGCAACCTGATGGAGGTCAGTATAGAAGGACTAATAGAACAAGTCCCACACACTGCTAGAAGCCGAAATATTTTTTCAGAGCTAGATGCAGAAAAAAATTATATTCAATTTGCAACCTGATGGAGGTCAGTATAGATGGACTAATAGAACAAGTCCCACACACTGCTAGAAGCCCAAATATTTTTTCAGAGCTAGATGCAGATAAAAATTATTTTTAATTCGCAACCTGATGGAGGTCAGTATAGATGGACTAATAGAACAAGTCCCACACACTGCTAGAAGGCCAAATATTTTTTCAGAGCTAGATGCAGATAAAAATTATTTTTAATTTGCAACCTGATGGAGGTCAGTATAGATGGACTAATAGAACAAGTCCCACACACTGCTAGAAGCCGAAATATTTTTTCAGAGCTAGATGCACAAAAAAATTATATTCAATTTGCAACCTGATGGAGGTCAGTATAGATGGACTAATAGAACAAGTCCCACACACTACTAGAAGGCCAAATATTTTTTCAGAGCTAGATGCAGATAAAAATTATTTTTAATTTGCAACCTGATGGAGGTCAGTATAGATGGACTAATAGAATGATGCTATGCCCAAAAGGTTTTACTTCACTAGGTGCAATAAAAAAATTGGTATTCTATACACAGGTGGTGTAGCTTGCAACACAGATAGGCTACTCCACTGACTAACACACTCTGCAATAGGCCAAAAATGATTAGCTTTGCTAGATTTAGCGAAATGCTGTGAAAAAAACTTGCACAGCACTGGCACAGACCTGCCTAGCAAAAACTGATAGGAACTGATCTAACTTAGTCTTGAAAAGGACTGCAATTACAATTAGTCTTTACTCCCAACCTATCTATTTAAGAGCACAGATCTGCCTGATAAAAGTCGTAGGAAATGCTGTAACCTAGTCCTTAAAAGGACTGCAATCACAACTATTCCCTACTCCCAAGCTATTTGTAGATTTGTGCGAAAATTGGCTTTAAATTAACAAGGTATAGCGCACACAGCAACAGCGGTGCCGTCTAACACGCAGCTGCAGCAGTGAGAAAATGGTGGCGATGGGGAAAATGGCTGGGTCTTATAGGGCAAGGACATGTGACATACACTGCCAATGACACATGCCCTTGCTTGTGTGAAAAAAAGCACTTCGCTCTGTGCGTGCGCTGCTGATAGGCTGACAGATTGCACCTCCCCACTGTAAATGCGGGAAAGAGAAAAAAAAATGGAGATCTTCATTATTCCTGCAGAGATCCATCCCCTGCCCCTCCCCCCACCCCACTGTACACTCAAACTGCGTATTAACATTAATTTTCAGCATTACTGAGAAAAAATCCAGTTATGATTTTGGTGCACGAACAGTTATCGAACATAACCTCGAACAGCCGAATTTTTTTCAAATCGTTCGTGTTCGGCGAACAGCTCGAACACCGCTCAAAACAGCTCGAATTTGAGATTGGCGAACAGTTCGAGTCGAACAACGCTCATCTCTAGTTAGTACCTCATAGCGCTTCACAGTGCCTTTTAGTACCTAATGGGGCCTCATAGTGTCTCTCAGTGCTTCAGGGTACCCCTGTGCCTTGTAGTGCTTTTATAGGGTGTCTGTGCCTCATAGTCCCTCTTTGTAAAAGTACTGGTTCCACAACTAAGTTTATGTCTGACAAAACCAAGTTCAGCGACTGTAAACTGCATGGCAAGCTTACCGAATTCAGGGGGAAAAATATCCTAGCCTCTATTTTGAGACAGAGGGTAGCAGTATTCCTGGCTGGTGCTCAGCTGGCTCGGTGGAATGCCGATTGGAGGCAGGTGACAAGCGCTTCCTTAGTTTTGCAGGTTAATAATAAACCTTGTAGGTTTTCACTCTTAAAGGTAGGAGGCATCATGTAGTGCTCATACAGCCATTGTGGGTTTGGTCCAATCGAGCGCAGTTTTCTTGCTTTTTACAGGTTGCACAGAAGTCGTAAACATTATTTCTGGTCTTGTCCAAGCTCTGACTAAATAGGACAGACCCTGACTACTCATATACAGCTCAGCTAACACAGCTTGGTCAAACAAAACAATATTTATTCAGGGTAACCACTGATACTTGTGGAGTCTGGCCTGTGTCTCTGATTAGCATCAAGACACTACCATCTGCTCTGCTCTCCAGCAGTCTGACTAAGGTGAATGCCTAGCCTGCTCTGGTGCTTAGCTCTCCAGGGGCCCTAATCAAGACCTGTAAAGCTATTATTTAACCCAGTCCTACCTGGGTTTGCTACAACCCGAAGGGGCTGTTGAGATTCCTGAGAGTTAGATCATGGAAATGGACTCTAGAAGAACTGCTAGTAAATCTGCAGTTCCAGATTGCAATATAGTAGTATAGGCGTTTAAGGAGGTATACAATCAGGTTCCAATTCACATGAAACATCAAATTTCCTGAGAATAGTTCTTGGCATAAAATGAGGATTTAGGCTTTCAGTCTGTGTCCTTCCATTCAGATGTTAATTAGCCTTAAGGCTTTATGGAGGATTATAGTAGTTAGGACAACTCTCATATCAAAGGAAGAGGCATTGACAATAGTTTACCTCAACTATTTCAGGATTATGGGCAGATACATCGAGTGCTGCAGAACTCAATGGGCAGTGAGTAAGAGTTGTGGTCTCCCAAGGTAGAATAAGGAGTCCTGCTATATGTCAAAATTAATTAGCCGTCTGGCCACAATCCTGAACAAGACAATATTGCTGTTAATAACTAATCTCCTACATTCCAGTAGTAGCATGGTCACGGGTACACACCCGTGGGCTGCCTCTAAAGACCCGGTTCCTCTAACCTAAAGAAGCTTTAGGCAGTATATAAGAAAGCTCCATTCATCTATACATGGTCACCATGTAAAGGTCTTGTCATACAATAGAGTAGCTTTATCTTACATAAACCATTATGGAGGCACTCTGCCAAGATCCTTAATGACACTTATGTCTAATCAGTTCAGATGGCGAAGTCTCACCTTTTATCTTTAACAGCACCTCATATAAAGAGGAAGAGAATTGCAAGTGGACCTTTTTAGCCATAGACTACTGGAACAGTGTCCAACGTTCATTGAATAAGCAAGGAATGTGAAAGTGAGCTTTAGATCTAGGCCCATTTTCAGTCCAAAGATGGCACCCTGGGATGTGAATCCAGTGCTTATGGCTATAACAAGCCTTCGCTTGAACCCATGGATTCAGGGTCTTCACAATAAAGACTATTATCCCGGTTGCCCTGACTTCAGCATGGTAAGTTAGTGACATTCAAGCTTTTTCGGTTAATCCTTTGTTTATACAGATCGTAGAAGATGGGTCGGTTCCGGAGTTACTTTATCTTCCGAAGATAGCTTCCAATTTCTATAGAAGTCAGGAAATTGTGCACCCTACTTTCTGTGCTAATCCGGGGAATCCATGGCAGAACAATAAGAAAGCGGATGTCCCCATCAAGCATTATGTAAGGTTGCGATTCATTCTTCACCTTGCACCTTCTATAGACACTATAGGCTTGATCTGGGATCCTCTGCTGTCCTTTCCTTTAGGAAAACTGTTCTACAGGCTGTGGTCCCACCCTAACTTTAAAGTTTTTTCTCTGTAAATCTCTCGTTGTAGGTGCTGTCAAGGGTGATGTAACGGGTCTGGGAGGTGGAACCTCTGAGCAACTATACAAGGGGGCAGTCCTTGTAAAGAAGCGGGTGGCTCCCAGGGAAGACGGGCAGGTAGTCACGGCAAGTGACAGGGACAGTCTCTGGGTAGAAGGGCAGGTAGTCACGGCAAGTGACAGGGACAGTCTCTGGGTAGAAGGGCAGGTAGTCACGGCAAGTGACAGGGACAGTCTCTGGGTAGAAGGGCAGCGGGCTGGTGGCTGGTGGACGCTCCCAGGTGAGCGGGCAAGAGTCTCTGGACAGGCAGGTGGTCACGGCAAGTGACGGCAGAACCTCCAGGTAGACTAGCAGACAGGTAGCGGGTGGACGCTCCCAGGTGAGCGGGCAAGAGTCTCTGGACAGGCAGGTGGTCACGGCAAGTGACGGCAGAACCTCCAGGTAGACTAGCAGACAGGTAACGGGTGGACGCTCCCAGGTGAGCGGGCAAGAGTATCTGGACAGGCAGGTGGTCACGGCAAGTGACGGCAGAGCCTCCAGGTAGGCTAGCAGGCAGGTAACAGGTGGACGCTCCCAGGTGAGCGGGCAAGAGTCTCTGGACAGGCAGGTGGTCACGGCAAGTGACGGCAGAGCCTCCAGGTAGGCTAGCAGGTAGGTAACAGGTGAGCGCTCCCAGGTGAGCGGGCAGGCTGGTCCATAGACAGACTGACAGGTGTCGGAGGGCAGACCGTCGGACCGCAGGCTTGCAAGCAGGTAAGCGGATATCAGGCAGGTATCAAGCAGGAATCTGGCAGGTGACTGGCAGGTAACAGGCAGGAATCAGGCAGGTGACTGGCAGGTAACAAGCAGCAATCTGGCAGGTGACTGGCAGGTAACTGGTAACGGGACCTGAGGGCTGAAGCAGAGTGAAGGCTTTGCAACAACATTGCTCGGGCACCTCCATTTTGGAGGAGGTGCCTTATATATGGGAGGTCCTCCGGCAATTGGTCGGGGACTCCTTAGGACGGCGCACGCGGTCCCTTTAAGAGAGGGGGAGCGCGCGCGCTCGCCCTAAGCACACTGCCGGGGAAGGAGCGCGTGCCGGAAGCAGCGGGGAGAGAAGCGCTGGAGGACGCCGCGCCAGGAGCGGGGAGGTGAGAGGGACGGCGTCTCTGCCTAGTACGGGGCAGAGACGCCGATGCTACAGTACCCCCCCCTTTAGGCCCCCTCTTTTTTTGGCCAGAAAGAAATTTTTCAAGGAGAAGTGGGACGTTGATGTTCTCCCTGGGTTCCCAAGTTCTCTCCTCAGGACCAAACCCCTTCCAATCTACCAGAAAAAAGGTCTTTCCTCTTACCCTCTTGGAGGCCAGAATACTCTCTACCTCAAAGACATCATCAGCGGAAACCAGAGCAGGAGGGGCACCTGGATTATTGGAAAAAGAGTTAAAGACAACGGGTTTGAGGAGAGATACGTGGAAGGAGTTGGGAATCCGTAGGGTGGCCGGGAGTTTTAATTTGTAGGCCACAGGGTTAATTTGCCTGAGGACTTTGAAGGGACCGATGAATCGAGGGCCCAACTTGAAGGAGGGTACTTTGAGCCGCACTTGTTTGGACGAGAGCCAAACCTTGTCTCCCAGACGGAATTGAGGCGGATCCAGACGTCTCTTATCAGCATATCTCTTCATCCGCTCAGAGGACAGAAGAAGAGCGCACCTGGTACTCTCCCAAATAGTAGAAAATTCGCTGACAAGAGACTCCGCAGCAGGGTTGTCCACAGAAACGGAGACAGGAAGTGGAATCCGGGGATGTTGGCCACCGACTATAAAGAACGGGGATTTGGAAGAGGATTCGCTCTCATGGTTATTGTAAGAGAACTCGGCCCATGGTAGGAGATCCACCCAGTCCGAATGGTGTGCATTAACGAAGTGCCGGAGGTAACTGGTCAGGATCTGATTGATCCGCTCCACTTGACCATTGGACTGAAGGTGGTAAGCGGAGGAGAAGTCCAGGATGATGTCTAGCAGCTTACATGTGGCTCTCCAGAAGCGTGAGGTGAACTGAACCCCACGATCCGACACGATGTGGAGGGGCAGGCCATGGAGACGGAAGATGTGGCGGATAAAGTCTTTAGCCAGCTCGGGTGCAGATGGGAGACCAGGCAGGGGAATGAAGTGGGCCATCTTAGAAAAGCGGTCAGCGACAACCCAAATGACTGTACAACCGGCAGAAATAGGAAGATCGGTGATAAAGTCCATAGCAATGTGCTGCCACGGAGCAGCAGGTACGGGAAGGGGCAGGAGATGGCCGGCTGGTAGATGTCTGGGAACTTTGTTACAGGCACAGGATGAGCAGGTCGCGACGAAGTCTACCACGTCCTTACGCAGTGTAGGCCACCAGTAATGCCGGGTAATGAGTTGGAAGGTCTTCTTTCGATCTCCCGATCTGGTACAGCTACAAACATCTTACCGGGTGGGAGACGAGTCAGATCCAAGGGGGCCACATTCATCACCTTGGAGGAGTCGATGATGTGCGTAGGCTCCTCCTCTTGATCGGAGGACAGGAAGGACCGGGACAAGGCATCAGCTTTGACGTTCTTGTCCGCCGGACGGAAATGAAGAATGAAGTCGAAGCGGGCAAAAAACAACGACCACCGGGCCTGGCGAGGATTGAGTCTCTGGGCATTTTGGAGATATGCCAGGTTTTTGTGATCCGTGTAGATAATTACCGGGTAGAGAGCCCCTTCAAGCAGATAGCGCCACTCTCCCAGTGCCAATTTGATGGCTAACAATTCACGGTCTCCTATGGAGTAGTTGCGCTCAGACGAGGAGAAGATTTTGGAGAAGAAGCCGCAGGTTACCATTCTCCCGGTAGAAGATTTTTGGGTGAGTACCGCTCCGGCTCCGGAGGAGGAGGCATCAACCTCCAGGTAGAATTGTTTATTACAGTCCGGACGGTGCAGGACGGGAGCAGAGGAGAAGGCTTTCTTTAAGGAAAGGAAGGCCTCCTCGGCTTCAGGCGACCATGTCCTGGGATTAGCCCCCTTACGGGTAAGTGCAGATATGGGAGCAGTCCGAGACGAGAAGTGTGGGATGAAAAGACGATAGTAATTAGCGAAGCCCAGGAATCGCTGTATCGCCTTCAAACCTTCAGGACGAGGCCATTTTAGAACGGAAGAGAGCTTCTCGGGATCCATTTGCAGACCTGTCTGGGAGATGACATAGCCCAAGAATGGTAGGGAGGTCTGGTCGAAGAGGCACTTCTCGCATTTGGCATAGAGGTGGTTCTGCCGAAGCCTAAGCAGGACCTGACGAACATCCCTTCGGTGTGTGGGGAGATCCGGAGAGAAGACCAAGATATCGTCCAGGTATACCACTACGCAGGAGTACAGGAGGTCGCGGAAGATGTCGTTGACTAGTTCTTGAAAGACAGCGGGAGCATTACAGAGACCGAAGGGCATCACAAGGTACTCATAGTGACCGTCCCGGGTATTGAATGCCGTCTTCCACTCGTCTCCTTGACTGATACGGACCAGGTTATATGCTCCTCGTAGATCCAGCTTGGAGAAGATCCTGGCGCCCTTGAGACGGTCAAACAATTTGGAGATGAGCGGCAGAGGGTATTTGTTTTTTACTGTGATGAGATTGAGTTCTCTGTAGTCAATACAGGGACGTAGCGAGCCGTCTTTCTTTTTGACAAAGAAGAATCCGGCTCCAGCCGGGGAGGTAGATTTTCGGATAAATCCCCTAGCCAGATTCTCTTCAATGTACTCAGACATGGCCCGGGTCTCGGCTGCAGACAACGGGTAGATACGCCCACGGGGAGGAGTGGTGCCAGGTACCAGGTCGATCGGGCAGTCATATGGCCTATGGGGTGGCAACGTCTCTGCTTCCTTCTTACCGAAGACGTCCGCATAGGGCCAGTAAGGAGTCGGGAGACCTGGTAAATTAGCTGGAGTAGGCGGAGAGCGAGCTGGGCGGACCAGAACCAGGCAGGTCCTATGGCAGTCTGGACCCCATCGGAGTACTTCACCGGATCGCCAGTTCAATACGGGTTCGTGTGTCTGGAGCCAAGGTAGACCTAGCAACAGGGAGTGAGAAAGTCCGGACAGCACATGGAATGAGATTTCCTCAGAGTGCAGCATTCCCACCTGCAGGGTTATGGGTTCAGTGACGAGCAGGATGGTCTCCGAGAGAAGTCTTCCATCCACAGAGGCGACTGACAATGGTTCAGCCAGGGACTTGGTGGGAATACGGTATCTCTCTACCAGAGACTGGGAGATGAGGTTTCCAGCAGCTCCAGAATCCAGGTGGGCGAGTTCAAAGTGACGGTTTTCTCCCCAAGCAATAGAGACCGGTAAAGTCAGAGACGGAGAGGGCTTACTTTTGTCTAGGACGACCTCTCCGAGCGGTCCTAGACACTGGCGTTTCCTGGCTTTTCCAGGCAGGAACGGATGAAGTGCTCCATACTGCCACAATAGAAACAGCTTCCCTCGGCTCGGCGAGATTCTTGGCGAGATCTGACCATCTTGGTCTGGTCGATCTGCATAGGTTCAGGCGAGAGCGCCCGCGGAGTGACTGGTTGAGAGGCAGGTCTCAGGGAAGTAGAAGCAGAGCAAGAAAAGTCTTTCTCCCAGGCAGTCTCTTTGGCACGTTCTTGGAACCGGATGCCAATCCGGGTAGCTAGTGACACCAGGTCATCCAGAGTGGTAGGAATGTCCCGACCAGCTAACTCGTCCTTAATCCGACCGGAAAGACCCTCCCAGAAGACGGACACCAGAGCCTCATTTTCCCAGGCAAGCTCAGAAGCGAGGGTGCGGAACCGTATGGCGTATTGGCCCACGGTGAGACTCCCTTGGCGGAGACATAGCAGAGAGGAGGCAGAAGAGGTTTTCCATCCAGGTTCATCGAAGACTTTCCGGAAAGCAGCGAGGAAAGATGGCAGGTCGGACACCAGGGGATCCCCTCTCTCCCACAGGGGATTTAGCCATGCCAGTGCCTCCCCAGTGAGATGGGACATGATGAAGGCCACCTTGACCCGGTCGGAGATGAACTGGTATGCCAATAGCTCAAAGTGCAGGGTGCACTGGTTTATGAAAACCCGAGCTAAAGTAGGTTCGCCGGCAAAGCGTGGAGGTGCCAGAAGCCGAGGTCCATAGTCGGGTACCATGAAGGGACTGGATTGCGGTACCGCAGGAATGGGCACAGCTGGACCAGAGGTAGACATAGACGAGTCACACAATGCGCCTAGACGAGAGTTAACGGACCGTAGATAGGACAGTACCACCTCCTGCTGAGTTTTCTGACGTAAGACTTCCTGGTGCAGATCGGAGATCTGGGGGCCACCGGGTTCCATGGCCCGAGCAAACTGTAACGGGTCTGGGAGGTGGAACCTCTGAGCAACTATACAAGGGGGCAGTCCTTGTAAGGAAGCGGGTGGCTCCCAGGGAAGACGGGCAGGTAGTCACGGCAAGTGACAGGGACAGTCTCTGGGTAGAAGGGCAGGTAGTCACGGCAAGTGACAGGGACAGTCTCTGGATAGAAGGGCAGCGGGCTGGTGGCTGGTGAGCGCTCCCAGGTGAGCGGGCGAGAGTCTCTGGACAGGCAGGTGGTCACGGCAAGTGACGGCAGAACCTCCAGGTAGACTAGCAGACAGGTAGCGGGTGGACGCTCCCAGGTGAGCGGGCAAGAGTCTCTGGACAGGCAGGTGGTCACGGCAAGTGACGGCAGAACCTCCAGGTAGACTAGCAGACAGGTAGCGGGTGGACGCTCCCAGGTGAGCGGGCAAGAGTCTCTGGACAGGCAGGTGGTCACGGCAAGTGACGGCAGAGCCTCCAGGTAGGCTAGCAGGCAGGTAACAGGTGGACGCTCCCAGGTGAGCGGGCAAGAGTCTCTGGACAGGCAGGTGGTCACGGAAAGTGACGGCAGAGCCTCCAGGTAGGCTAGCAGGCAGGTAACAGGTGAGCGCTCCCAGGTGAGCGGGCAGGCTGGTCCATAGACAGACTGACAGGTGTCGGAGGGCAGACCGTCGGACCGCAGGCTTGCAAGCAGGTAAGCGGATATCAGGCAGGTATCAAGCAGGAATCTGGCAGGTGACTGGCAGGTAACAGGCAGGAATCAGGCAGGTGACTGGCAGGTAACAAGCAGGAATCTGGCAGGTGACTGGCAGGTAACTGGTAACGGGACCTGAGGGCTGAAGCAGAGTGAAGGCTTTGCAACAACATTGCTCGGGCACCTCCATTTTGGAGGAGGTGCCTTATATATGGGAGGTCCTCCGGCAATTGACCGGGGACTCCTTAGGACGGCGCGCGCGGTCCCTTTAAGAGAGGGGGAGCGCGCGCGCGCCCTAAGCACACTGCCGGGGAAGGAGCGCGTACCGGAAGCAGCGGGGAGAGAAGCGCTGGAGGACACCGCGCCAGGAGCGGGGAGGTGAGAGGGACGGCGTCTCTGCCTAGTACGGGGCAGAGACGCCGATGCTACAGGTGATAGGATAACACTAAATTACTTACCGGTAATGTGTTTTTCCTGAAGCCATGACAGCACCCTTATATTCCCTCCCATCACTGGTAGAAGTTGATCACTTCATTTCCTTCATGGTGTTTGATTCACGTGGTGTGTAGAAGGAAAAATCATGGGATATATAACTATTAAGTAGTGTCCCCTCATGCTCTGTAAACAACTGAGGTGGTGGAGAGGCGCCGCCCTTTTATTCTGTAGGTTTCCTGTCCTGGAAGGGCGGATCCCCTCTCTCGTTGTAGGTGCTGTCATGGGTTCAGGAAAAACACATTACCGGTAAGTAATTTAGTGTTTTTCCAATTAAGGAATCCATACCCTAATGGACCCACCCATACCAATTTAAATCTAACTTCAAGGACCGCCAAAAGCCACAGTGATCCAAATCTACTCCAAAACCCCTCATACCGAAATACCAACCATAGGGCGGGCGGGCGGGACAACACACTACCCCTGTGAGCGGGAATCTGGGTAACCCCTCCCCTCACAAGTTCTTAAAAAAAAAACATTGAACCCCTCCCCATTACCATTAAGGCCAAGCCACTCCCTCCAACCCATTGTCATGCAGGCCTGCGTCCAAGCCTGCAGGAGGGGGGGGTGGCTGTACTCCGGCCTATCCTTGACATTGGTATTGTCGATGATCCATTTAACCGAACCATCCAAATTTTGTACCCTTCCCTCTTTGTAATTCCCTTACTAAAATAAAATAAGACTAAAACACCATATTCTTTTGGGAAATTCTGGCCACAGCAGCCGTTATTTAAACAAAAATTACATAGATAAATAATTAACACTCAATGGTAGGAGGGTCCTTGAAGCTCCAAAGATCAAGTGATTAACATAAAACCAACAATTAAAACCAAATTGCCCCCAGCCATTACCCCACTGGCTCGAGAGCACCATAACCCAAAAGGGTTCCATTATTTACTTCCACTTCCCGGGCTCCGACATTACCTGCCATGAGACCCCCAAAACCAGATCAGCAACCAACGTTTTCCAATTAAGGAATCCATACCCTAATGGACCCCCCATACCAATTTAAATCCAACTTCAAGGACCCCCAACCGCCACAACGAGGGCACTTTGAATATTTCAAATGCCCGAGACCCCCCCCCCCCCGAACGAAAAGCTATGGCCCTCTCGATGAGCTCTTGTAACCCCAAAGCCCACATGTCAATGCCCACTGCATTTAAATGCACACCATCCGCCAACCAAAATTCACCCTCTCCTTTCTCTAAATCGAAATGCCGCACAGAAATCCCCCCCATTCCTAGTAACAAAACTAGAGACTGCCCTATTAACTTTAATCCTAGCTTTATTGATTTTCTCAATGGACCTAGCTCTACGCCAAAATCTCCGAGGGACAATCTCCGACCAAACAATAAAGAAACCTGGAAATGCCAACCACAATCGCAACAAATCATGTTTAATATCCTTTATCAACTCTCTAAAAGGGCGCAAACCTAGGTCGTCGTCCCCCACGTGCAAAACCAAAATGTCAGGTGACCTGTCTAAATGCGCGCTGTGATGTACCTCCTGCAGCACTCTACACCAACTCATGCCTCTAAAGCCCAACCACCTGATCACAGTCGTTTCTCTGTCAAAACCGAGCTGCCTTCCTGCAGGCCTTATATCCGCCCTCAGTGCTCCCCAGTGCACGTAGGAGTGTCCCAGAATCCATACCAACACGGAATTGGAACCTGCAGAATAAACACAAACAAATTTGAAAAACACTTGCCATAAACCAACAGCAGCCATAAAATCCAACATTAAAGAGGCAGTTTACCTGCCCGAGCCTGAGGTCTGATATAACTCCGATAACGCCTCGACTCCCACCGCCCAATGCGCTGTATAGTTTCCCTATTAAGACCACCCGCAGCCGCTTCCGTTGCCGCTCCAATCCGAAACGAATGTGACCCAGAACGGGATGAATCTAACCCCAATGACTTTAAACACTTCCTAAATACTGCTATAAACTGGTATGTGGACAAGAAAGACCCGTCCTTGTGACACAATAATGGACCTCCCTGCTTTGGTTCAGACTCCCTAAACAGCTGCAAGCATCTTAACCCTAGAACGCATACCTGGGGCCTCGCAGGCCCGCCCTGTTAATTGTTTTCTATTTTCTGCAAGATTTCTTTAGTTAGAATTTTGAAACTCTATGTATTCCTCAGGTATATAGTTGTTTGTCATTTCCAGTTGGTCATTTATTTATTATTTGCACACGGGCCTAAAAGGCCCCAGGTATGTGAAAGTGTAGATTTTTATGGTCATGCGTTCTAGGGTTAACGGACACATAAAAGAATTCCCAATCACTCCCAAAACTACGATTCTTCCTTTCCCCAACTGATCCGTTTTTGATTTCCGGATCCAAAATTCCACACCTCCTGAGGTGCCCACCACATCTGCTGACAAAAGACCCCCGCCCACTGATCGTCTAGGTGATACGATCTCACCCACCCTCAAAGCTCCAAAGAAGGCCAGAGAAAAGGCCAATCTAAAAAGACAAATTTCAAACTCAGAGCAACACACAGAAGGTAACACCCCCCCTATCTTTTCCAAAATGCCAAATGAAACTGGCCTCCTAGAGTCCTCCTGCCCCTTCCCCCTCCGAACCCCCTCAATGCCTGTTTTATCAAAAAACTTTTTGTTAAATCTCTCTGACCATGTAACTTGAAGCCAAAGGCCATAGCCGCAATAGTCCAAGAGATTTTTGCTATTGACCAACCCTCCTCAGCCCCTTGACTTATCCATGACAATAATACTCCTAACTGATCATCGTCCAGAGCCGAAAGCCCGACCGTATTAGACAACCAGTCTTCCCATAATTGCCAGGTAGATTGATACGCTTCCCAAGTTCCCACCGCCAACAATGACCTAATCAACGACTCAGCAGCCCGTAAACCACCTTCCAAAGCTCCGGAGGGCACTCCAGCCCCTTGTCTGCCGCCTCTAGTGCCAACCGCCGGAAGCGCTCCAACTACAAGCGAGAAAGTGAATCAGCAATGGCACTCTGCCCTCCCGGTATGTGAGACGCTGTCACATAAGCATTCATGGAAAGGCAAGTCAACATTAACTGGCGGAGAACCCTAATCACTGGAGGTGAGGATGCTGTAATGTTATTAATTGCACACACGACCCCCATGTTGTCGCAGTTAAACCGTACCCTCTTATTTTGAAGTTCCCCCCTCCACAGATATACTGCCACCAAAATGGGAAAAATCTCTAATAAGGCTATGTTTTTTACCAATCCTGAAGCTACCCAATCTTCAGGCCAACCGGATGCGCACCATTGACCTCTAAAGTACGCCCCAAAACCTGAACATCCCGCCGGATCCGTGTACAATTCCAAAGTACAATTGTCCTGTACTTCCTCCATGAGCAATGAACGTCCGTTATATTGCTCCAGAAATTCTTCCCACACTACCAAATCATCTCTGTGTTCAGCCGACAAATGAACGTAATGATGTGGCGATTTTACACCCGCCGTAGCGCTGGCTAACGGACGAGAAAAAATTCTCCCCATGGGAATAATGCGGCATGCAAAATTAAGTTTCCCAAGAAGAGACTGTATTTCCCTCAAAGTCATTTTTTTTAACTTCCTAGCCCGCGCAACCTCCTTTTTCAAAGCCGACAGTTTCTCCTCTGGCAACCTAAATTCCCAATTAACTGAATCAATTACAATTCCTAAAAAACAAATGGTCGTAGTTGGACCTTCATTTTTTTCTGAAGCCAAATGCACTCCGAAACGCTCTGCTACCCACTGAATCGCACTCAGCAGAATTTCACAACATGTAGAATCGCCCGAACCAATGCTCAAAAAATCATCCAGATAATGGATGATAGATTCAAGACCGGTCACATCCTGGATGACCCATTCTAGAAATGTACTGAAAGCCTCAAATAAGGAACAAGACAAAGAACAGCCCATGGGCAAACACCTATCCACAAAAATCTCACCCCCCCAGTGACAACCCAACAACACTTTCAGGATGAACAGGCAACAACCGAAACGCTGATTCCACATCCGTCTTAGCCAGCAATGCCCATTTACCACACCATCTAACCCACCGCACCGCCTCATCGAATGACGTATAAACCACGGAACACAGTTCCCGATCAATCCCGTCATTAACTGACCTTCCCCGCGGATAAGAAAGATGGTGAATGAGCCTAAACTTATTAGGATCCTTTTTGGGCACTACCCCCCAATGGAGATACTACCAAATTTGAAAAAGGAGGATCGGCAAAAGGACCAGCCATACGCCCCAAAGCCACCTCTTTTTGTAACTTTACAGAAACCACCTCCGCATACTGATCTGCTGATCTAAGATTTTTCGGCACCCGGGGAATCTCGAATGGAGGTGGCGGAATTTTAAATCCGTCAGCAATATCTGATAATAATATAATCAGAAAACCTATTTAGATAAGGGAGCATCGCGGTTAAGTTCACCGGTGTCTCCCCCTTGAGAATTGTTCGCCCCTGACTTGGCTTTCTTTTTGAAACACCTGGCAGCGCCATGTGATGAGCCATTGCAGTGCGAGCAAAGATGCTTGAACCTGCAGTTGGCCCCAAATTTACATTGGCTGACGTTGAACTGCCAGCATAAACCCGGTTTTTGAATTTCTGACTGCCCGGATGTGCCTCCACTCCCCTGCGTACCGAGTTGACCAGCGGAATGGCCGGCGAAGCCGGCCCCTCCGTGAAAGGAATGCCCCAATCTAGAAGGAGCCATCACCCGTAAACAAAAGCCAATGTCCTTCTGATCCCACCTTATGGCAGGACGAATAGCTTTCCTCTGACGAAACTGCTCGTCATACCGAAGCCAAGTCTGTCCCCGGTAAGTCCTATGGGCCTCCCCAATAGCATCCATATAGCAAAACAAGAGAGAGCAGTTCTGCGGTGCCTTCTCACCTATCACGCTCGCCAAAATGGCGAATGCCTGCAGCCAATTAGTGAAAGTCTGCGGGATTAAACGCCACCTTTTCTTCTCTTCGTCCTCCTTCCTACTATCATCCTTTTTACTTTTTTCCAGGTTAAATTTCACCAGAGGCAGAAGAGAAAAAATTTCTACGTATTCGTCTTTCCAAATTTTTTCCCTCACCTCTTTCTTAAGGTGTGCCCTTAACGGACCTTCAAAACAAACATAAACCTTCCCGTGAGCCCTATCGTCCAAATGAATTCTACACTCCTTTTCTTTTTCTGTCTGCACCGACACCGAAACAGGCTCGAGCAATTGACTCTCACCCCCAAGTCCATAACCCACACTGCTCAGCCCGCCCCATTGCGGGCTCACCCATGCGGCTAAATGGCCCGAAGCGCCACTACTACCCCTTTCCAGTCGTGACAATAACTCCCTCACATTTGCTAATACCTCACTCACCCCTTCGCCAACCACCCCCGTCTGTCCCTGACTTGTACCCCCAGCCACCGACCCCAGATTAACACTTAAACCTGATGATAGAAAATTCTGGGGTAACGAACAAGACATAGAACACAACTCACCAGGCTGCGGAGGAGCTGTGGTCCCCCCAGCCGACCTTCCTGAATCCAGCCGTCTGTCCCGACTTCCGATTCTTCCCGTTGGACCCTCCGTCTCTTGTGGCCCGAACACCGCCGATGCAATGGATCCCGCCGACTCAGCCCTGTAAGGCCGAAAGTCACTGACATGCGCTGATGTTGAAAAAGGACCGCTCTGACCCCTGCCTGCAAGGTCTGTGTGCCAGTGGCCCGCGTGTCTGGTCCTAAATTTAAAGCAGCCCACGGACCGCCTGTAAGGGCCAGTAATAACACTTGCCTGTTATCACCACCCGATTGCTGCCCATCCTGGATGATCTTGATGTCTTCTGTGTCTGAGGAGGCAGGCCGCCCGACAGGAGCATCGCCGTGGCGACCCCCCATGACGTCACTGGTACCATCAGCCCTGGCGCGTGTAGGCCCCGCCCCTGACATGGGATGCGGCCTACTAACCGCAGCATGACACGTGCCGGCGGGCGGATTCCTCCCAGACCGGGGCCTGCTGCTGCGCTTCCTGACCGGTGCCCGGCCTGGAGGGTCCCCGCAGGGGCTCCTGCGCCTGCGCAGTGTCTGCAGAGCCAGGTCGGGCGACAGCCTGTCAGGAGGCCGCGCCCGACAGGAACGCCGCTCCGGCTGTGCTGTCACAGCCACCGTCCCCGCTCCCCCTCCGATGATCGTCGCTACCTGCTCCTCAAGCCATCCGACCGTGTGCGACTCTGCAGCCGTCCTCAGGGCTTCCAAGAGCTGCGCTGTGGACGCCATCTGGTATTCACAAGACGGTATGTGGGAGACAACACACTACCCCTGTGAGCGGGAATCTGGGTAACCCCTCCCCTCACAAGTTCTTAGAAAAAAACATTAAACCACTCCCCATTACCATTAAGGCCTAGCCACTCCCTCTAACCCATTGTCATGCAGGCCTGCGTCCAAGCCTGCGGGGGGGGGGGGCGGCTGTACTACGGCCTATCCTTTTTCTTGGCAGTATTGGGCCTCTGCACAGGACTGGGAATAAAAGGTAAACATTTTTTTTTCAAATAAAAAATTCTTAGGTTTCCATAAGTTAAATATTCTTTACCATAAAAATAATTTTCTTTGCAAATATAAGGATTTTCTGTGTTCCGACTGGTGTGAATTTACACAGTAGTACCCTTCACAGCATATGGCCCCTGCGTAGCTTTGGGCACAGAAGAAAAATTATTAGCCCAGCACTGGAAATTTCAGTTGTTCTAGACATACAGGAAGCACCAAAGAGTGGTCTGTCAGATCAAAAAAAGCTATGAATAAATGTTCTGTGTTATTAACCACTTAGTGATCGAGCAAATTTAGACCTTAATGACGAAGCCAAATTTTTGGTATCTGACCAGAGTCACTTTATGTGGTAATAACTCTGAAATGCTTAAACGTAACCCAGTGATTAAGAGATCCTTTGTTTGTGCCACATAGTACCGTACTTTATGCTAGTGGGGAATTTAGGTTGATATATTTTGCTTTTATTTGTGAAAATATTGAAATGTTGGCAAAAATTTAGAAAAATGTGCAACTTTCAATTTTTATGTACTTAACCCCTTCACCTCCTTGTGTTTTTCCGTTTTCATTTTTTGCTCCTCTTCTTCCCAGAGCCATACCTTTTTTTATTTTTCTGTCAATACAGCCATGTGAGGGCTTATTTTTTGCGGGACGAGTTGTAATTTTGAATGACACCATTGGGTTTACCATATTGTGTACTGGAAAACGGGAAAAAAATTCAAAGTGTGGTGAAATTCCAAAAAAGTGCAATTCCACAACAGTTGTTTTTTTTTTTTTTTTACTATGTTCACTAAATGCTTAACCTGACCGGCCAATATGATTCTCCAGGTCATTATGAGCTTGTAGATACCAAAAATGTATAGGTTCTTTATTTTTAAGTGGTGAAAAAAAAATCCAAAGTTTGTAAAAAAAAAAAAATGGTGCAATTTACCAAGACTCGTAGCATCTTCATTTTTTGAGGATCTGGGCTCGATGTGGACTTTTTTTTGCTGACATTTTTATTGACAACATTTTGGTATAGATATGATGTTTTGATTGCCTGTTATTGCATTTTATTGCAATGTTGCTGCGACCAAAAAACGTAATTCTGGTGTGTTTTTTTCTCATTACCCTGTTGTACGATCGTATTAATTCTTTCTATATATTGATAGATTTTTTTTTTAAATTGTTTTATTTTGAATGGGGCGAAAGGGGGTTATTTGAATATATATATATATATATATATATATATATATATATATATATATATATATATATATATATATATACAGTACAGACCAAAAGTTTGGACACACCTTCTCATTGAAAGATTTTTCTGCATTTTCATGACTATGAAAATTGTACATTCACACTGAAGGCATCAAAACTATGAATTAACACATGTGGAATTATATACTTAACAAAAAGTGTGAAACAACTGAAAATATGTCTTATATTCTTGGTTCTTCAAAGTAGCCACATTTTGCTTTGATGACTGCTTTGCACACTCTTGGCATTCTCTTGATGAGCTTCAAGAGGTAGTCACCGGAAATGGTTTTCACTTCACAGGTGTGCCCTGTCAGGTTTAATAAGTGGGATTTCTTGCCTTAGAAATGGGGTTGGGACCATCAGTTGTGTTGTGCAGAAGTCTGGTGGATACACAGCTGATAGTCCTACTGAATAGACTGTTAGAATTTGTATTATGGCAAGAAAAAAGCAGCTAAGTAAAGAAAAATGAGTGGCCATCATTACTTTAAGAAATGAAGGTCAGTCAGTCCGAAAAATTGGGCAAACTTTGAAAGTGTCCCCAAGTGCAGTTTCCAAAACCATCAAGCGCTACAAAGAAACTGGCTCACATGAGGACCGCCCAAGGAAAGGAAGACCAAGAGTCACCTCTGCTTCTGAGGATAAGTTTATCCGAGTCACCAGCCTCAGAAATCGCAGGTTAACAGCAGCTCAGATTAGAGACCAGGTCAATGCCACACAGAGTTCTAGCAGCAGACACATCTCTACAACAACTGTTAAGAGGAGACTTTGTGCAGCAGGCCTTCATGGTAAAATAGCTGCTAGGAAACCACTGCTAAGGAGAGGCAACAAGCAGAAGAGACTTGTTTGGGCTAAACAACACAAGGAATGGACATTAGACCAGTGGAAATCTGTGCTTTGGTTTGATGAGTCCAAATTTGAGATCTTTGGTTCCAACCACCGTGTCTTTGTGCGACGCAGAAAATGTGAACGGATGGACTCTACATGCCTGGTTCCCACCGTGAAGCATGGAGGAGGAGGTGTGATGGTGTGGGGGTGCTTTGCTGGTGACACTGTTGGGTATTTATTCAAAATTAAAGGCATACTGAACCAGCATGGCTACCACAGCATCTTGCAGCGGCATGCTATTCCATCCGGTTTGCGTTTAGTTGGACAATCATTTATTTTCAACAGGACAACGACCTCAAACACACCTCCAGGCTGTATAAGGGCTATTTGACCAAGAAGTAGAGTGATTGGGTGCTACTCCAGATGACCTGGCCTCCACAGTCACCAGACCTGAACCCAATCGAGATGGTTTGGGGTGAGCTGGACCGCAGAGTGAAGGCAAAAGGGCCAACAAGTGCTAAGCATCTCTGGGAACTCCTTCAAGATTGTTGGAAGACTATTTCCGGTGACTACCTCTTGAAGCTCATCAAGAGAATGCCAAGAGTGTGCAAAGCAGTCATTAAAGCAAAAGGTGGCTACTTTTAAGAACCTAGAATATAAGAAATATTTTCAGTTGTTTCACACTTTTTTGTAAAGTATATAATTCCACATGTGTTAATTCATAGTTTTGATGCCTTCAGTGTGAATGTACAATTTTCATAGTCATGAAAATACAGAAAAATCTTTAAATGAGAAGGTGTGTCCAAACTTTTGGTCTGTACTGTATATATATTTAAAATCTTTTTATTTTTTATTTTTACTGGCTTCAATATTTTCCATGGGAGACTTGAAGTTGCAATCATCTGATCGCTTGTGCGTCACATAGCAGGGCTTCAGCTTTGCCATGTGTACAGAAATGATCATCTGCTATGACAACCACAGGGGTCTCCTGCAGAACAGATCAGCTGTCATGTGCCTGAAATGAAGCGGGCTAAGCACCGGAGCTTGCATCAAAAGGAGGGAGGCGACCTATGACGTACCTATATGTCATAGGTCATGAAGGGGTTAATTCAGTTAGTCATGCTGTACAAAATAATTAGTAAATAACATTTCCCATATGTCTACTTTACATCTGCATAATTTTTCAAATGTAATTTTATTTTGTTAGGATGTTAGAAGGCTTAAAAGTTTAGCAGCAATATTTAATTTTTTTAATAAATTTACAAAAACTGTTTCTTTATGGACCTATCTAGATTTGAATGGACTTTGAGGGGCATATATATTAGAAACTCCCTAAAAGTGATGCAATTTAAAAAACCGCACCCCTCAAATACTTTAAAACTGCTGTCAGGAAATTCTTTAACCCTGCAGGTGCTTACACAGCAAAGTGGAATGAAAAAAAAAATTTTACTTTTTCTTGTTGATTTAGCCTCAATTTATTTCACTTTTCCAAGTGATAGTACGACAAAATGAACCAAACAGTTAGTTACCCAGTTTCTTTTCAGAACGCTGATACCCCACAAGTGGTCAGAAACCTCTTTTTGGACAAACGGCAGTTCTCAAATGGGTAGGCGCATCTTTTGAATTTTGAAACACAAATTTGAAATAAAATGCGGGTGCCATGTCGCATTTGCAGGGTCCCCAAGGTGCCTAAACAGCAGAAAAAAAACACAAGTGACCCCATTTTGGAAACTACACCCCTCAAAGATTTTATCAAGTTATATAGCGACCATTTTAAACTGACAGGTACTACACAGAATTTGATAACATTAGTCCATCATATTGAAAATTTTTTTTTTTTTTTACGAAAATGTTGCATCGGTCCCAAATTTTTCACTGTTACAAGAAGTAACACATAAAAGTGGACCCCATAGTTTGTTTCCCACTTTCTTCTGAACATGGCAATACCTCACATGTAGTCAAAAATTTCTGTTTGAACACACTGCAAGGCTCAGAAAGAAAGAAGCAACAATTTGGTTTTCGGAATGTAAATTTGGCTGGAGTAGGTTGCAGACACCTTGTCTCATTTGAAGAGCCCCTGAGGTACGAAAACAGCAGAAACCCCCACAAGTGAACCTATTTTACAAGCTAAACCCATCAAGGATTTCATAAAGGGGTGTGTTGAGCTTGTTGAATCCCGTTGGTGCTTTACAGACCTTTTTTAAAATGTGAATGTATAAATGTCAATTACAATAGGAGAAAACGGACCCCATACTTTGCTACATAATTTTTCCTGAACACGATGATTCCCCATATGTGGTCAAAAACTGTTTGGGCACATGGCAGGCCTCGGAAAGGAAAGAGAGCTATTTGGTTTTTGGAGCGTAAATTTATCTGGAAAACATTGTGAATTCCATGTCGCATTTGCAGAGCCCCTGACATGCCAAAGCAGCAGAAATTTGCTATGACCCCATTTTAGAAACTAGATCCCTCAAAGAATTCATCTAGGGGTGTACTGAGCATTTTTAACCTACAGGGGATTCACGAAACTTTATAACATTTAGATGTGAAAACTTAAAAATATTTTTTTTCCACCAATACACTGTTTTAGCACCAAATTTATAATTTACACTAAGGGTAATAGGAGAAAATGGATACCATAATTTCTTATGCAATTTTTACTTAACGTGGCAGTACCCCAAATGTGTTTGTACATTACTGTTTGAGAACTCGTCAGGTATCGGATGGGAAGGAGCGCTGTTGGCTTTTAGAACAAAGATTCCATTTCAGAAGATTGTGAACTCTATTAGCTGAGCCTCTCAGGTGCCAGATCAGCAGAGACCCCCACAAGTGATCCCATATTGGAAACTTCACTGACTAAGGAATTCATCTGGGTGTGTAGTAAGTATTTTGAACCCACAGGTGCCTCGCAGAATTTTATAACATTGGGATGTGGAAATACAACATTTTAGTAGTAAAAATGTAATTGTTTTTCTTTGCTGCAAATTTGTCAGTTACACTGGGGTTAATAGATGAAACTGGACCCTACAATTTATTGCGCAATATCTCTTGAACGCAGTCATGCCCCATATGTCGTTCGGCAACTACTGTTTGGCCCCATATCAGGGCTGAGAAGGAAAGAGTTCTATTTGACTTTTAGAGTACAGATTTTGATAGAATAGTTTGCGGGTGACATTTGCGGAGCCCCTAAGGTGCCAGTACAGCAGAAATACCCCACATGTCCAAACGTGACCCCATTGTAGAAATTACACCTCTCAATGAATTCATCAACACCTGCAGTGACTATTTTGTAACATCCACACTTTTTTCTGGAGAATTGCAAATCTACCAGTTTAGTGCCCATACATTGTTCCCCCATACAGTTTAGTGCCCCCATATATTGTGCCCAGCTTGTGCTTCTGGGGACATGCACCCCTTAAATTGTTATGTGCGCTCTCTCAGCTACAATAATGCCAAACATGTGGCCGCTTACTGTGATTTAGGCACAGTGGCACTCAGAAGGAGCATTTGGATTTGGGAGCGCAGATTTCACCAGATTTTATTTTAGGGGGTGGGAGCCATGTTGCTTTTCCAGAGTCTTTGTTCTACCAGTAATGTGGGAACCTGTATATTTCCAGAGACAGATGATGGACCTGAGTGGGGGGCTGTTTTTTTGTGGGATAAGATAGGGTTTTTATTGGTAACATTTTGGGGTACATAATATTTTTTGATCGCTTTCAATATAACAGAACCACTCACTGTAATGAGGCTGATGGTGTTATGTTCTGCTACCAAAGCTAAGGAAAGAGAGGAGATCTGTCCCTACTATAAGACTCAGCTGAATCCCTACGATGTAACAGGGAACCTGATCCTGCGATCAGACCTGCTAAAGTCCTAATCTAGTCTGTACGGAGACCTATAGATGTGAGGAGGGAATCCCTACAAGTACTAAGGACTGGGAGGAATATGGGACACCTCCTAACAGAAATAGTAGCAGACAGACGAACAAACAAAATAGATAGAACATAGAGGTCCGTAGACCAAGCAAACTAACAGAGTTAGATACAGAGCACAGGCTAGCTAGAAAGTAGATATACAATGAAGTCCAGCAAAGCCAGAAGGGCGGAGCAGGATTAAATAGGCCAACAAGGTCATGTGACCAGCAAAGGAAAAAAAAACCTAACAGCAAGGTTCTAACAGTACCCCCCCTTCTAAGAGGATCCTCCGGATCCCCTAGGACCAGGCTTATCAGGAAATCTCCTGTGAAACGCTCTGATAAGTCTGGACGCGGAAACATCATCTGACCTCACCCAAGAGTTATCCTCGGGTCCGAAACCTTTCCAGGCCACAAGATACTGCAAACTACCTCTATACTGTCTAGAGTCAAGGATGCGAGAAATTTCATATTCCCCGTCCTCCACCACCGGAGGAACAGAGGCAGAGGCGTCACCATCCGACACAACAGCTTTTTTTAACAGAGAGACATGAAAGACCGGATTAATTCTCCAGGAGGTAGGAACCTCCAACCTAACAGCAGATTGGTTGACAACCTGAAGCACCTTAAAGGGCCCTACAAACTTGGGACCCAATTTCTTAGAAGGAATCCTCAACCGCAGATTCCTAGAGGACAACCAAACCATGTCACCAACAGCGAACAAAACCTCCTGTCGTTTCCTATCAAAGTAGTCTTTAGATTTTCTGTTGGCCTCCTGAAGATTACCACGCACATCCGTCCAAACTCTTTCCAAATCACCGGAAAAATTCTCCTCCTCAGGCACAGCAGATCCCAACTTGGAGAACGACCCAAACGACGGATGTCTCCCAGAACAACAAAAAAAAGGCGAACAACCAGCAGAAGAAGATGTATGATTGTTCAGAGCAAATTCGGCAAGTGGCAGAAACTCAGACCACCCCTCTTGATTGTCTGCCACAAAACAACGCAAGAACTGCTCAACATCCTGGTTTTTCCTTTCTGTCTGGCCATTAGATTCAGGATGATATCCGGACGAAAACGACAAATGAATTCCCAACCTGTCACAAAAGGCACGCCAAAAACGAGCCACGAACTGAGGACCCCTATCAGAAACAATGTCAGTAGGAACGCCATGAAGTCTGACAATTTCCTTGACAAAGGCCTTAGCGAGAGTTTTAGCGCAGGGCAGTTTGACGAAGGGAACCAAGTGACACATCTTGCTAAAACGGTCCACGACCACCCAGATGACAGTAAAACCCTCAGAGGAGGGAAGGTCAGTTATAAAGTCCATAGCCAAATGTGTCCAAGGAGCACTGGGAACCTCCAAAGGACAAAGCAACCCCGCAGCAGGAGTATGTGAGGACTTAGATCTAGCACATATAGTACATTGGCGCACCCACTTAATGACTTCCTTCTGCCATCCAGGCCACCAAAAACTGCGACCCACCAGTCTCTTGGTCTCAGAGATTCCGGGATGACCTGCCAACCGAGATTCGTGACACTCAACAAACAAATCTCTCCTAAAGGTCCCAGGCACAAACAACCTCCCATGAGGAGTGTTAGATGGGGCATTCTCCTGTGCTTTAAGAATCTCATCTTCCAAAACGGAGTCTAAAGCAGCTATCACAACACCTTCTTGTAAAATGTTTTCCTCTTTCTCAGCACCGACTATGGGAGAAAAACTGCGAGACAAGGCATCCGCCTTAACATTCTTAGTACCAGGGATGTAAGTAACGGAGAAATTAAACCGCGAGAAAAACAGTGCCCACCTAGCCTGACGGGCATTCAGGCGCTTGGCAGCATCAAGATATATCAGATTTTTATGATCCGTAAGAACCTGAACGGGAAATTCCGCACCTTCCAAGAAGTGGCGCCAGTGTTCAAATGCGAGTTTAATAGCCAATAATTCCCGATTACCAATATCGTAATTCAGTTCAGTCTCCGAAAATTTTTTTGAAAAAAAGGCACAGGGATGTAATCCATCCCCGTTATCCTGAGACAATACTGCGCCAACCCCCACAGAGGAAGCATCAACCTCAACCAAAAACGGCCTAGTAACATCAGGCTGCATAAGGATGGGAGCAGAGGTGAACCTCTCCTTGAGATACACAAAAGCTTCAATGGCCTCAGAAGACCACTGAACCGCATCAGCACCTTTCCTGGTGAGATCAGTCAGAGGTTTGACAATACTAGAAAAATTTTTTATGAATTTTCTGTAGTAATTGGCGAAACCCAAAAACCTCTGTATCGATTTCAAACCAATAGGCCTAGGCCATTCCTGCACAGCCTGAACCTTAACCGGATCCATCTCAAAACCTTTGCTGGAGATAATGTAGCCCAAAAAACTAATTCTCTGTACAGCGAACTCACATTTCTCCAGCTTAGCAAAAAGCGAATTGTCCATTAATAACTGTAATACCTCATGCACGCTCCGCCAATGAGACTCCAGATCTGGCGAATAAATCAAAATGTCATCCAAATACACAACCACATTTTTACCGATCAAAGGTCTAAGGATGTCATTAATCAGATTCTGAAAAAATGCAGGAGCATTAGTAAGACCAAAAGGCATAACCAGATTCTCAAAATGACCCACAGGAGTGTTAAAAGCAGTCTTCCATTCATCGCCCTCCTTCATGCGCAACAGATTGTATGCCCCCTTAAGGTCAATTTTAGAGAACCACTTGGCCCCCAATAACTGGTTAAACAGATCAGGAATCAATGGCAGTGGGTAAGGATTGCGTACCGTAATTTTGTTAATCTCACGAAAATCCAGACAAGGACGTAAACCGCCGTCCTTTTTTTTTACAAAAAAAAATCCAACCGCCACAGGAGACTTAGAGGGCCTAATGTGACCGGCGGCCAAACTTGTCTGTATGTATTCCTCCAAAGCCTTCCTCTCAGGAATGGTAAGGTTAAATAAACGACTTTTAGGAAGAGTCGCTCCAGGGACAAATTCAATAGAACAATTATAGTCTCTATGGGGAGGCAAAACCTGCGATTCCTTCTCAGAAAAAACTCTCCAAAAATCCTGAATAGGAACAGGCAATTCTCCCCTATCCAAAGCTGCAATACGCCCGTTACAACACTTGTCATAACATTTATGGCTCCAGGATTTAATTTCACTGGTAGACCAATCCAGTACAGGATTGTGAAATTTTAACCAGGGCAAACCCAATATTACTGGAGAAGGCAAGTTATTCAACACTACCAAATCCAATTTCTCATGGTGAACACCATTAATAGTGAGAGGAAATTCACTGACCTTGAGAGTAATATTCTTCAAAGGGGAGCCATCCACAGAAACCACAGCAATGGGGGATGATAAAGGTTCAGGTTTTAAATTGAGTTTTTCCACGAATCCCCCATCAATTACATTCAGTGTAGACCCGCAATCAACAAACACCCGAAATTCCATTAATTTTTCCTGAGCAATTGTGGAAGCAGCTAAAAATATACCCTTGGAATTTAAACAGGCAATACGGGCGTGACTGACCATTTTTTTTTCTTTCTTCATACGAAGCTCACAGCCTTTAATCAAATGACCAGATTTTCCGCAATAGAAACACAAGCCTTCTGAAAAACGACGGTCTTTTTCTTGAGAGCGAGGTGCCACCGATCCAATCTCCATCGGTTCACCACTGTTAGTACACACATTCTCATAACCAGAAACTGACATAGCAGAGGATTTGCTCTCATTAACCCTTGCACGCAGTCTTCTATCCACCCGTATAGCTAATTGCATAGCCTGTTGCAAATCCTCAGGTGTAGGATAAGCAATTAGCAGGTCTTTAACCCTTTCACTGAGCCCAGCAAGAAATAGACTTTTCAGAGCAGAATCGTTCCACCCTGTTTGAGTGGACCAACGACGAAAATGAGTACAATATTTTTCGACATTACCTGATCCTTGTTTTAAACGTCTCAACTCAGTCTCAGCTGATGCCACACGGTCAGGATCATCATATAATAGTCCTAAAGCAGAAAAAAAACTATCCACTGATCTGAAGCATGTATCACTAGGTTGCAAAGAAAAGGCCCACTCCTGAGGCTCTTTGCGCAAAAGTGAAATTATGAACCCTACGCGCTGGGATTCATCCCCAGAGGACTTGGGTCTCAAACGAAAATACAATAAGCAAGCATTTTTAAATGAAAAAAATTCTCGATGTTCACCAAAAAATAAATCCGGCAAACATACCTTAGGCTCCAAGAAATATGCTCCAGGACAGTTACTCACGTGCTGACGGAGCTCGGCCACTTCCAGAGAGAGTCCCTGCAGGTGTTTAGCCAAATCCTGAACCGACACCATGATGGAACAAAAAAAAAAAAAAAAATCTTTCCTTAGAGAATTTGCAGGCTGGACTTACTGTTATGTTCTGCTACCAAAGCTAAGGAAAGAGAGGAGATCTGTCCCTACTATAAGACTCAGCTGAATCCCTACGATGTAACAGGGAACCTGATCCTGCGATCAGACCTGCTAAAGTCCTAATCTAGTCTGTACGGAGACCTATAGATGTGAGGAGGGAATCCCTACAAGTACTAAGGACTGGGAGGAATATGGGACACCTCCTAACAGAAATAGTAGCAGACAGACGAACAAACAAAATAGATAGAACATAGAGGTCCGTAGACCAAGCAAACTAACAGAGTTAGATACAGAGCACAGGCTAGCTAGAAAGTAGATATACAATGAAGTCCAGCAAAGCCAGAAGGGCGGAGCAGGATTAAATAGGCCAACAAGGTCATGTGACCAGCAAAGGAAAAAAAACCTAACAGCAAGGTTCTAACAGATGGAGACATGGACTCCATTTGGCGTCTGTTCCGGTGGCATACATTTTTTTTAGGCGTGCACAACTGTGGTCAACTACACTTATGCACTAAAAAAATGGCTAAAATGATGGGACACCATCAGAACAGAGACCAGACAGAGTTCAAAAGGATTTCTTGTGCCTCATAAGTGAATGGTTCCATCGAGGTTTTCATCTACACAGAATTCTCAAAATAATCACTCAGCAAAGAGCGTAGGATAAATGTGAACTGAGCCTTACTCCGATTTTTGGAAGGCACAATGGACAAATAGAAAGAATTACAAGAATAGTTCTTATTTCTATTTTTGTGTGGTTCACCATGTGGTATAGGTGATAATGCAGCTTTATTCTTTGGGTTGGTGTGATTACAGCGATGTTAGATTTATATGGGATTTTTTATGTTTTTCTGTTATGAAACAGTAACAATGTTTTTTTTTTATAATAAAACTAGTTTTTTTTTATTGCCATATTCTGAAAGCTGTAACTTTTTATTTTCAGCATACAGAGCTGTAAGAGGGCTTATTTTTTGCACAACAAGATGAATCCAGCAATTCAGTTATTTATTTTTTTGCACTGTTCACCATGTGTTAAAAGTGATAAAACCAATTTATTCTTCAGTAAGTATGATTACAGCGATACCAGATTTATATAGGTTTTTTTATACTTTGCTACCTTTACACACTAAAAACTATATTTTACAAAAATGAATTTATTTTTGCATCACCATATGCTAGGAGCTGTAACTTTTTTATTTTTTTGCCGATAGAGCCAAATTAGGGCTTGTTTTTTGCGGGACTGTTTGAGGTTTTCATTTCTATAACTTTTTTCTACATATGACATTTTGATTGCTTTTTATTTAATATTTTGTGTGTCAGAATGATGAAACAGCAACATTTTTTACATGTTTTTTAGAATTTTTTTACGCTGCTCTCCATACAGAATAAATAATGTGACAGTTTTACAGTTTGGTTCGTTTTGGACTTGGCATTATTAATTATGTGCCCTTTTTTGTTTCTTTTTGTTTTAATGAAAACACTGCATTTTTTGTGGCAAAACGGATTTTCGTGATTTGTGTGCGCTTTTTGTCTGTGTTTTTTTACCTTTTTACACATTTTATTCCACTTTTTTTTTTACTTTTTCACTTATCCCATTGTGTGACATGAATATTTTTTTACTTTGATCACTGGTCTTATGCATTGCAGTACTCGTGTTTCGCAATGCCTGAGACTTGTCAGTGTCTCACTGACAGAGCCTGTGAGACCCTGATGTTAGCAGGATCTAACAGGCTACCGTCATCACAGGATCTCAGGGAACCATGGCAATGATCGTTGGGGTCGATCCTGTCAAAGAGGGTCTTTTAACCCCTTATTTAATTGGTTAATCGGCTCTGATCGGTTCCAAAACTGGTTGGGGCCAATGGAACAAGGTGTCAGCTATCATGTATAGTTATGACTTGCGGGATTTGGACCCATCAATGGGCGCTATTCCTTTATTCATCAGCTACGTTAAAAAGCGGCGATGAGAAATAAGGCCCTTTAATGAAGGCGTATCGGCAGGTTTTAGTAGTTAAAATCCAATTTTTTATGGTGTGTCTGTGTTTATTCATTGTTTTCCTAATGGTCTGAATAGTTCTTCTGACATATTGTAAATTACAACTACAACTACATTGTAACAAATAAATAACAAAAGATCTACTGCAATTTAAAATTTGACTCACCTGTCACTAGAGAATCAAAGCTATTGCTCTTATGCATTCACATACCGCAACACAAACAACTTCACACTGCCACATGTAAAACAATCTTTTAAATCAGCAAAGAAAAATTATTACTAGAAAACAGTAGACTACATTTATCCTTACTATTCAGCTTTGATTCAATTCTTCACCTTGCCAGATCATTTTTTAATGTTTTAATTTCTCCAAAATATTATACTCAGTTTCTTGGGAATTAACTTGTCATAAGTACTATTCAGACCAATGGGAAAAGGATGAACAAACACAGACAAAACATAAAAAATGGAATTTTAAATCAGTTTGTCTAAACTTTTTCATTCTACACACAATAAAGATCCCATTTGTTTAAAATAATAGAACAAATCCCCGAATCTCATCCATATCGTTTTAGGAGGATAACAGAGTTAATAGAGAACCCTTTTGGATTTTCAAGCTAGGCACTTTGTCCCCTGATGGGATAAATGAAATAGCCACAATAACCTGCCCATAAAAATAGGACTTATGTGTGATTATTGTAAAAAAAAAAAAAAAGAAAACAAATGAGAATTTTTTATTTTGTGAGGAACTTTTTTTGTTTTCTTTTTTGCTTCACAATTATTTACTTCTTCATCTAGAGATTTTATATATAATCTTCTATTCTTTTTGTGCATTATTATTATAAATTATTCATATGTTGCTCTATTATGTGTCCGGGTTTTGCCACTCACCAGTAAGTGGGACATAATTTCCTTGAATCCCAGCTTCATTTGTGAGTAGTTTTATGTATTTCTTTGTATGATAACCTGAGGAAGAAATCAGATCAATTTTGAAATGCATTGCTGTATTTTAATAAATGTTTGTTGTTTTCTATACCTTCTCATTCCTTTCTTCATCATGACAACACCCGCCACAAAGTTTTTTTTTATTATTTTTTGCCTCACAACTCCTCATGTAAATATGATGCTTGCAGCCTAAACTAGCATACCCCAAGGGCTACAGCAGAAAGAAAGCACTGAGTGACCAATGTTCAGGCAATCAGCGCTGGCCTCATTTATGTATCCTGGCCCCTCTGTGGAGCTATGGTTAAAGAGCTGTGCACTGAGGACTCCTGAGTGCACAGGACGAGATGGGAGGGGCGAGACAGCCTGGTTGCACGACACGATTCAGCCTCTTCAGTTCAGTGTAGATGTCCTTCTCTCTGGTTTTTACTGTGATTTGACACAAGAGTGTGTAGGATCTCAAAGGGAGAGGGAAAGTTGCCCCAAACTGCAGTCTGCCAGCCAGTGCCCTGTGCTCCCGCATAGATTGCACAAAGGTAACTTGGCCATGGACAAAGATCACTAGGACATTAATAAGGTGTTTTCATTAAAGAGCTCCTCAAAAGTGCTTCAGTTCAATACAGTACTAGGAGATCTTGAAGTGTTACACATCTATTTTCAGGGCAATGAGAGGCTTTGAAATATTGAGTATATATTCTCTGCAAAAGGAATTAAAAAAAAAAATTCAGCAGGTTTGAATTTCAAGCCGTTCATTCATCTTTAGTAATTACCCATCTTGGTTCTGTCAGACCCCTAGACGTCGCTTTCTTTCACTTCACATTTTCCCCAAAAAATTGTAATAAAAATTGATGAAATAGTAATACTGAATATACACCAAAATTGTACCTATAAAAAAAACTATAGCTTACATCACAGACAAGACTCATACAGCTCTATTGACCCAAAGTGAAAAAGTTATGTTATATAATTGTTAATGCACAGTGAATGCCTTAAAAATAACACCCAAGCAACAATGACACAATTGCATTTTGTCACCATACTGTGGCGCCCGTGTCTATAGCTCCACAAAATGCCTGCAAGTGTAATATAATTCATATGTATTGCCAGTTATCGTGAGTGCTAAATTCTCTGCTGTTATCATTACATCCACACATTGTTACCCTATCACTTACTGAAGGACTGTGCACTTTTGCCAAACCAGGAAGTTGTGCACATCCTCAGAGGGAAGGAGGTGCTTTAGAAGTTGTAGTTTTGTGGAAGATGTAGCATCATGGAGTGCCCTGTGCAAGGGAGAGAAGTGTGCTCTCTCTGCAAGGACAAGCAGCACAAAACCGGGTCTTAGTCTTGAGAGCACAGAGACTTCCAGGGTCTGTGCTAAACTGAAAGCCTGGTCAGTCTTTATGACTGGCAGAAGAGTGCTTTTTCCTAGGGGCTCAGCGGTGCATAGAATCAGGAGCACTACTACAGGAGAAAGTAGGTGTTTTCCACAGGATTCAAGCTGCCTTCTTGCTGGAAGGGATCACAGATCCAGTAACAGTTTACTTTGGACCCCTGGGGATCCAAGGAATCGTCTACTAAAGGTATACTTAGCAGCAGGAAGGCTACACAACCTCACAGCAGAGAATCTGAACCCCCCACCATGCAGGTCTGTCCAAAACCCTGTATGTGAAATGGATAGAAGCTTTTGGAACTGTTTGCAGAACTCCAGTAAAAGGTACAAAATGGTTATTACCCTGTCTCAAGCTAATTATTCCCTTCTGCGCCATTCCTGCTCCATCTCCCCTGCCCTGGTTGGAAAGGGTTAATCATGTGGCACTGCTCATCACCACCTAACTCCCAGGGGCCCTCATCAGTGCCCGGCCATACCAGGCCGAACATCCCAACTGGCGTCACAAACCTTTTTATTATTTTATTATTAACCCTCACAATTGACAAAGACTGTTGCGCGTCCCCAGTGGACCAGACCAGCACTCGGACCGCCGTGCACCAGTACCGTGACCGCAGCGGCCCGGCCGGAGCGGCACAATATCACCCCACAATTTTCCTGTTTGTCAGTGTATAGTATGCTAAATGAAATACTGACAATCAAAACTGAACTTGTTCCATAAAAAACTCAAGCCCTCAAAGGTCTTTATCAACTAAAAAATAAAAATGTATTGCTTTTGTAAGAAGGGGACAGAAACAGCATAAAGAAGGGCACGGTGGCAAAACCTGACATAACAGACCCCACTATAAATCAATTTGCTTCAGTGTTTACCACTGATATCCACCACAGGACTGATCTGGTAGGAGACTAGAGATGTTACAGAATGAAGCCACAATGTTGTTTTAAACAGATTCTAAGAGTAAATTGTTTCGGAATAAAGCTCTGTTCATTTCTGTGATGGAATTTCCAACGGACACTATGGTGAGAACTGTCAGACTCTGTAATAGATGAATATAGACGTAGAACAAAAGATCCAGCCCAGTGAAGCCACATTCTGATATAAATCTAGCCTAACTTTGCTAATCATCATAAATCTAATAAAAAAAAAATCCTGAAGCCATTCCTGTGTATATGATGTTATTTGCATAGTGAGGTCCATCCTCTGCTTTCTAGACTCATAAAATGATAAGGGAGTCACCATGTAACCATCTTACAAGCACATAACAAATCTCCTTCATCATGTTCTGGTCCTGCCTCATCCTCTCACTCATTTTGTGTTGTGCATGTAAGATCCTCATCTCAGCACACACAGATTACAGGACAGCCACTTTCTCTGGTGTAACTTTATTTCTCTTCCATTTCAGATGCATCGGCTCAGTTTACTGTGACTCAGGATGCTTCAGTGTCAGTGTCTCCGGGGGGGAGTGTTCGTATCACCTGCAGTAGAAGTGGGGGTTCAGTAACTGGCGGTAACTATCCAGCTTGGTACTACCAGACACCTGGAAGTCCCCCTAAACTCCTAGTTTACAGCACAAGCAGCAACCAGAATATCAGGCCATCAGGAGTATCAGATCGATTCAGTGGATCCATATCTGGGGGATCAGCGGTCCTGTCCATCAGCAAAGTTGAGTCTTTAGATGAAGGATTTTATCACAATTTTTCTATGGTAGTAGTGGCTCTGGCATATACACACAATAATATATGCTGATCATGAACAAGCAGAAATACCTCATGCATGTCCTATATTAAACGCTAGAGGTAGTAGTAGTGATGTACTGTATTATTTTATGGCAAAGAGTTTTTAGAGAAGTTTACTGCTTGTTATACAAACATAACAAATATTCACCTCAGCTGAGGCCAGATAATACATGAGCCAAAGTTTATAAAAGAGGAAAAAAATAGCAGCAAAGGACTTATCCAGTATATAGAAATAAAAAAATGAAAACAGAAAGCCAATATTATATAGTAACAAAATCACATGCTGTAGAACTGGCATCACCACTCTTCAATGGGAACTATGATGCCAGAATTTTGGAATGTGAGTATCCAGAAGGTGCTTCCGTTGGAGATTAGATTTCTAATTTGATTGTCAGAGGGCTATTAGTGATCATTCGGAAATGTGATAATTTCTGACTGATCACTAAAAGCCCTCTGACAATCAAATTGGGAATCTAACCTTCAAACAGAAGCACCATCTGGATCTTCATCCAAAGCTACTCTGAGGATTTTCTGGGAGAGGAAAACTACCCTCCACGGTTCACCAGATGGGCGGCATGCCGGCAAAGCGATCCCTTTTATCTACAAATGACATCTAGACTTGTGCCTAATTTGCACAACCTGCTCAGCTGAACAAAATCTAATTTTTACTCACCTAAATATCACATACTATACTTACTATGCTTAGATAGCACTCCCTTGTGTACTTCCCTCATCTTTTCTTTCCCTGGTACTATTTCATGGAATGTGAGTAGTTATGCTATAGTTATTTTACCATATTGGCTGCTATTTGTAAAAAAACATTTTTATCTTGGATACCATTTTAAGTCTACAATGTACTCGCATCAAAAAGTTAAAGGAAACCTGTCACCTCGAGAAATGATATTTAGCTGCAGATATAAGGTTAGTCTGCAAGTAAATAGTTTTTAAATCCTGTGAAACCAGTTTACTGGAAGAGCAGGGAGAAAGTGAACTTATATTCTCCCTGCCACCACTGGCAACCAGTCATCGGGGCTGTGCAGGAAGCTCTTACAGTCTCTATACTGTGCACTCAGCTGTAATAATTCCCTGGCACTTTGAATGACAGTATATTCTGCACACACATGCTGCCGAGTGGGCTGTCAATCAAAGTGCCAGAGAGTGATAGCAGCCAGTGGTGGCAGGTAGAATATGACATCATTTTCTCCCTTCCACTTCTTTTCCAGAAAGCCACAGGGTTTAAACACTATTACCTGCAGATTACCCGCAGATTACAGATTATATCTGTAGTTAAATAGCATTTTTGAGGTGGCAGGTTCCCTTTAACATATACAATGACTGCACAGATAACTATATCAGAAAAATATTCCCTTCAGATAAGCACCTATCTAAATACAATAGTTCACTTAATGCATTATCTGAGACATGACGGGCCTGGTTCATTAAGACTGACATTGTACATGCCAATCTGAATGAAATGGACCCCTGGAGTAAGATGCACATAAGTCTTTAAGAGGCGCATTTCGACTTAGGGGCATCTTTTAACTGACGTGTGCCCCCCATCAGATATATACTTAAGTTTGAAAATAACACTTGTTCTGATGGTCATAACCCCCGCAACCATGATCATTACGACCCTGATCCTATGACAGCAATGAAACATTTCACACAAAAAAATAGACAATTGATATCTTGTTGTTTTTTTTGTTCAAGAATAGGAAAGACTTTGGGCCTTCGTATTATTACCCATTGAAAGGGTGTACCGTGTATGGGATAAAAAAAATGGTTAACAAAAATGTGCTGAAATAAAAATATAACCAATACTAACTTTCTCAATCACTTGACAGGCCTGTATTTGCCACTAAGCACCGGTGTCCGGTGTTAAATGGCACCATCAACTCATCTTCCAAAAAACACTGCCTCACACATCTCTGTCCTCCATCTCCTGCTGTCTCCCCGTGCCACAACTTTTTTTATCTTTATAAATAGTGATATGCTGCTTCCAATAGGTGGCGCTATAGAGTTCAAGTCCTCTTTCTCTCTGAAGAGGCAATTTGCATATTAAATAGTGATACACACCTGAACCTCTCTCTGCTTTAATGAAGCAGATATCTATTGATTGCAAGTAAAATCTACCTCCTTCTAAGGGTCAGATAAAACCTGTACCGGTGTAAGAGGGTGACCGGGACGGTCATGCGCCTCTTCCCTCTTTATGCACATAATGTTATACTCTGTTTTATATATGAGTATGTGTTATGACCGACTGTCTGATGTGTCAGTTACAGAGTCAGTATAGGATAGGTATAGATAGGGTGTTAGATTAGGAATGGGGTAGTACAGCTTTGGGCACTATAGGATAGGAAGTACTTTGTCATTAGTTAGGAAAGAGTTAAAGGGTTTAGGAGCTACTCCAGTGTGGGAGGAGCAGATTCAGTGTACAACTAAGGGACTTCCTGATTGCAGGCAGTTCTAGTGAGTGAAAAGGAGAGATGTGACAAGAACAGTAGTTGGAGGTCCAGGGTGCACAAGAAGCACAGGTTATCCAGCAGCAGAGGAACGTCAGTCACAAACTCTGAAATAGACTTTCCCTTAATGTTCAGGGCCTACGGTCCACAGGAGCCAGCAGATAAGCTTGTCTCAAAATCTTCCCAGAAGGGGAAGTCAAACGGGGAATTAATACAGAGAAGACTGTACGGGACTCTTAAAACTGCAGAGCGTCTCATAGGCCAAAAAGGTCGACTATGGAAGGGACAGCTCAGGCCAAAGGACAATAAAACATCAATACGTGCTGTGCAATGGATTTTGAACTTGGAAAAGTATTACCCAATACTGCATCTTCCACTATGTTGAATTTGGACATTTCAATAAAGTTTTATAAAACGGAGTGGAAGTCCCCAAATGAGTGTGCGGCGGTTCCTGAGATGGAAGAACCGAAGACAGCAGAGATCTGCGACCAAAACGTGAGTGTTACTCACCACACGCACAGCACAGAAGAATTGGGACATTTGTCCTTGTCAGGGAGCCAGGGTGTAGGAACACAGCTGCAGCCTCTCGCCACCACTACCACCCTGAGCCCCTCACACCAGAGATATCTGTGTCCGTGTGTGGCACGCATATGGCAGCCGTGTGCCACCCGTGTGCCTCATTAAGAGCACACGTACCGGCACTTGGGAATCAGTGTACAGTTAGTGCTGTTACCAATCGCCTGGTGCTGAATGCTGCCCTCATCATGGTTCCCTGCCGGCGCTGCGATCAACACCAGCAGGGATAATGATGAGAGTTGTAGTATACTCCCTCAGTGTCCGACTGTAAAAATAAGAATCAATTAAAAAATCCTTATCTTCACCTGTCCTAAGTGTCCCCCACTGTAATCCATGTGACCGATCAGCAGAGGAGCCGGGGAGAATAACTCCTGCAGCGAGCAAGCTGAGGAGCGGTGTCCCGTCACTTACTGAGCTTAGCTCTGGGGCCCACTCGCTGCAGAGGCTCATTCTCCTCGGAACTCTCTGCTGAGTGGTCACATGGATTACAGCGGGGGACAATTAGGACAGGTGAGTATAAGGATTTTTTTATTTTATTCTTATTTTTACAGTTGGACACTGTGGGGACAGACACTACTACTCTCATCATTGTCCCTGCTGGAGCTGATCGCAGCGCCGGCAGGGAACAATGATGAGGGCAGCGTTCAGCACCTGGCTCATGGGAACAGTGCTAACTGTACACTGAATCCCAAGCGCCGGGACGTGTCACATGGATGGCATTCGTGTGCAGTACATGATTACACGGACCCATTAACTTGAATGGGTCAATGTGATCCGTGCTGTTGTCCAAAAACGGACATGTTTTGCCCACAGACACACGGTCCATGGAAACACACTGACATGTGCGCAGACCCATAGATTTGAATGGGTCTGTGTGTGTCAGTGTCTCCGGTACGTGTGGAAACTGTCACCACACATACTAGAAACACTGATGTGTGAAAGATAAAAATGCACTCCCCATGGTGCTCCATATAATAAAATGCTCTCCCCATGGTCCTCAATAAAATATAGTGCACTCCCCATTGTCCTCAATAAAATATAATGCACCCCCATGGTCTAGCATACAATATAATGCACCCCTCATGTTCCTGCATACAATATAATGGACCCCCCATGGTTCTGCATACAATATAATGCACCCCCCATGGTCCTCCATACAATATAGTGCACTCCCCATGGTCCTCTATACAATATAATGCACCCCCATGGTCCTCCATAAAATATAATGCACTCCCCATGGTCCTCAATAAAATCTAGTGCACTCTCCATGGTCCTCTATGCAATATAATGCACCCTCCATGGTCCTCTATATAATAAAATATTCTCCCCATAGTCCTCCATAAAATAAAATACACCCCCATGGTCCTACTTACAATATAATGCACCCGTCATGTTCCTGCATACAATATAATGGACCCCCATGGTTCTGCATACAATATAATGCACCCCCCATGGTCCTCCATACAATATAGTGCACTCCCCACGGTCCTCCATACAATATAGTGCACTCCCGATGGTCCTCAATAAAATATAGTGCACACCCCATTATCCTCTATGCAATATAATGCTCCCTCCATGGTCCTCTATATAATAAAATATTCTCCCCATGGTCCTCCATAAAATATAATGCACCCCCATGGTCTAGCATACAATATAATGCACCCCTCATGTTTCTGCATACAATGTAATGGAACCCCCATGGTTCTGCATACAATGTAATGCACCCCCCATGGTCCTCCATACAATATAGTGCACTCCCCATGGCCCTCAATAAAATATACTGCACTCCCCATGGTCCTCTATGCAATATAATGCACCCTCCATGGTCCTCTATATAATAAAATATTCTCCCCATAGTCCTCCATAAAATATAATACACCCCCATGGTTCTGCATACAATATAATGCACACCCCATGGTCCTGCATACAATATAATGCACATGCTATTGTCCTCAATAAAATATAGTACACTCCCCATGGTCCTCCATACAATATAATGCATCCCCATGGTCCTCCATAAAATATAATGCACCTCCATGGTCCTGCATACAATATAATGCACCCCCATGGTTCTCCATACATGCATACAGTATACACTGTGTGCAGAATTATTAGGCAAATGAGTATTTTGATCACATGATACTTTTTAAACATGTTGTCCTACTCCAAGCTGCATAGGCTTGAGAGCCAACTACCAATTAAGTAAATCTGGTGATGTGCATCTTTGTAATGAGGAGGGGTGTTGACTAATGGCATCAACACCCTATATAAGGTGTGCTTAATTATTAGGCAACTTCCTTTCCTTTGGCAAAATGGGTCAGAAGAGAGATTTGACGGGCTCTGAAAAGTCCAAAATTGTGAGATGTCTTGCAGAGGGATGCAGCAGTCTTGAAATTTCCAAACTTTTGAAGCGTGATCACCGAACAATCAAGCGTTTCATGGCAAATAGCCAACAGGGTCACAAGAAGCCTGTTGGCCAAAAAAGGCGCAAAATAACTGCCCATGAATTGAGGAAAATCAAGCGTGAAGCTGCCAAGATGCCATTCGCCACCTGTTTTACCATATTTCAGAGCTGCAACGTTACCTGAGTATCAAAAAGCACAAGGTGTGCGATACTCAGGGACATGGCCAAGGTAAGGAAGGCTGAAAAACGACCACCTTTGAACAAGAAACATAAGAAAAAAACGTCAAGAATGGGCTAAGAAATATCTTAAGACTGATTTTTCAAAGGTTTTATGGACTGATGAAATGAGAGTGACTCTTGATGGGCCAGATGGATGGGCCAGAGGCTGGATCTGTAAAGGGCAGAGAGCTCTACTCCGACTCAGACGCCAGCAAGGTGGAGGTGGGGTACTGGTATGGGCTGGTATCATCAAAGATGAACTTGTTGGACCTTTTCGGGTTGAGGATGGAGTGAAGCTCAACTCCCAGACCTACTGCCAGTTTCTGGAAGACAACTTCCTCAAGCAGTGGTACAGAAATAAGTCGGTATCGTTCAAGAAAAACATGATTTTCATGCAGGACAATGCTCCATCTCATGCATCCAACTACTCCACAGCGTGGCTGGCCAGTAAAGGTCTAAAAGAAGAAAAAATAATGACATGGCTCCCTTGTTCACCTGATTGGAACCCCATAGACAACCTGTGGCCATCATAAAATGTGAGATCTACAGGGAGGGAAAACAGTACACCTCTCGGAACAGTGTCTGGGAGGCTGTGGTGGCTGCTGCACGCAATGTTGATCGAAAACAGATCAAGCAACTGACAGAATCTATGGATGGAAGGCTGTTGAGTGTCATCATAAAGAAAGGTGGCTATATTGATCACTATTTTTTTGTTTTTTCATGTCAGAAATGTTTATTTCTAAATTTTGTGCATTGATGTTGGTTTACCTGGTGAAAATAAACAAGTGAGATGGGATTCTATTTGTTTTTTATTAAGTTGCCTAATAATTCTGCACAGTAATAGTTACCTGCACAAACAGATATTCCTAAGATAAATCTAAAAAAAAAACACTCCAACTTCCAAAAATATTAAGCTTGGATATTTGAGTCTTTTGGGTTGATTGAGAACATACCGTATTTGCCGGCGTATAAGACAACTTTTTTGCCCTGAAAAACAGGCCTCCAAGTGGGGGGGGGGTCGTCTTATACGCCGGGTAGATGCCGGGGCCCTGAGCAGGTGGGGGGGGCCCACTGGCGGTCTGCCGGGCTATAGGCGGAGGAGAGCGGTGTCAGCACCTGCTCCCTCTCGCTTGCTCAGGGGCCCGGCAGCCGGATACTTACCTCTCCCCATGCCTCCACAGATCTGCTGTCTTCCTGCTCTGCGCTCCCTGTGACGTCTCAGGTCTTTACACCACGCCCTCCCCTGAGCCGTCACAGGCAGCGCAGAGCGGGGCGACGCTGGAGTCCTGAGCAGCGGCAGCAGGTGAGAAGGAGTGAGGTGAGTATTGGATTTTTTTTTTCTTAATGTATGGAGGCATGGGGCATTATATGGGGGTGACATCCTGCATGGGGCATAATATGGGGGGTGACATCCTGCATGGGGCATTATATGGGGGGTAACAGCCTGAATGGGGCATAATATGGGGGGTGACATCCTGCATGGGGCATTATATGGGGGTGTAACAGCCTGCATGGGGCATAATATGGGGGGGTGACATCCTGCATGGGGCATTATATGGGGGGGTAACAGCCTGCATGGGGCATAATATGGGGGGTGACATCCTGCATGGGGCATTATATGGGGGTGTAACAGCCTGCATGGGGCATAATATGGGGGGTGACATCCTGCATGGGGCATAATATGGGGGGTGACATCCTGCATGGGGCATTATATGGGGGGTAACAGCCTGCATGGGACATAATATGGGGGGTGACATCCTGCATGGGGCATTATATGGGGGGGTAACAGCCTGCATGGGGCATAATATGGGGGGTGACATCCTGCATGGGGCATAATATGGGTGGTGACATCCTGCATGGGGCATTATATGGGGGGTGACATTCTGCATGGGGCATAATATGGGGGGGGTAACAGCCTGCATGGGGCATAATATGGGGGGTGACATCCTGCATGGGGCATAATATGGGGGGTGACATCCTGCATGGGGCATTATATGGGGGGGTAACAGCCTGCATGGGGCATAATATGGGGGGTGACATCCTGCATGGGGCATTATATGGGAGGGTAACAGCCTGCATGGGGCATAATATGGGGGGTGACATCCTGCATGGGGCATTATATGGGAGGGGGTGAGTATATAACAAACTCTATATTTTGAGTGGAAATGTTGGGGGGTCGTCTTATACTCCCAGTCGTCTTATACGCTGGCAAATACGGTAGTTGTTGATCAATAATAAAAATAATCCTTTAAAATACAACTTGCCTAATAATTCTGCACACAGTGTAATGCACACCCCATGGTCCCCCACACAACATAATGCACTCCCCCCATGGTCCTCCATACAATATAATGCACACCCCATGGTCCTCCCTACAAAATCATGTACCCCCCATGGTCCTCTATACAAGTATTATGTGCTGACTAGTGTTGAGCATTCCGATACTGAAATATCGGGTATCGGCCGATATTCGCGGTATCGGAATTCTGATACTTAGTTCCGATACTTTTAGAATATCGAATACCGGAATCGGAAGTTCCCATAATGCAATGAGCCAGTTTCATTTTATTATGCCAATGAGGATCCTAAGAAGTGTGGGCACATCCTGTTAAGCATGTAGGCATGTTAACTAATGGCATGGCTGTGATTGGCTGCTGAAATTAAGTCATGATGCACTATAAAAGCCGCCGCCGCCATTTTGAGCTCACTCTGCTGTGAATTCAGTTAGGGATAGGACGTTGTTGTTCTGAGGGACAGTTTTAGCTACCTATTTGCTCTATTCTGCTTTACCCAAGCTACTTTATAAACCGCTGTGCCTTGCAACGCTAGTGCACAGTTCTCTGTGCTGTTCACCGCTGTCTGCAAGGTTTCTGTGTGTGAGTGCAGCTCACGCTGTAGTGTGTGCTTCAGACACGTCTGGTTGTAGTGCGCTCAGCGTGCGTCACTGCCTCATACATTGTCCTTTTTTGCTAATTGATCATTTTTCCTGATTTCTCCTATTAGTGTGGTGGTTCCATCCGTATCCAGCTACATTGGTTCCAAACACACTATATAGGAGTAGATAGAGAAGTTTTATTTTGTCTTGCAGCGCTAGTGCACAGTGCTCTGCATCTGCACTGTTCACGGCTGTCTGCAAGGTCTCTGTGTGTGAGTGCAGCTCACGCTGTAGTGTGTGCTTCAGCCACGTCTGGTTGTAGTGCGCTCAGCGTCCGTCACTGCCTCATACATTGTCCTTTTTTGCTAATTGATCATTTTTCCTGATTTCTCCTATTAGTGTGGTGGTTCCATCCGTATCCAGCTACATTGGTTCCAAACACACTATATAGGAGTAGATAGAGGAGCCTTTCTGCAGCCTTGTGCCCTGCAGCCCCAGCCAGATTAGTATTAGCCTATTTTTTGTAGCCTCATCTATTGCATTGTAGGTTACCTTCCTGCATTGTAATAGCTACAAAAAGTTTGTGATACTATTGGTATTACATCTTTAGGCACATCCAGTGTCTTTTTGTGACAAAAAAAAACTAAATAAAGTTGACCAAACACTCCACTTTACAGTTGTGTAGGCCACATTAGCTCATATTAAAGTCTAGTCCACACTTTATAAAATTAGTGTTTCTTATACCTGTTAGCAGCTGTTCAGGAATAAGCACACTAAGCCCTTAGTACTTTTCTGCCTATCTTTATCAGTCTACCAAGATGAAGAAGGCAGGGAGTAAGGCATGTGGTCGTGGGCGTGGGCATGGAGTTTCTGCAGGGAGAGGACGTGAGGATTCTGTGCCTGCAGGGAGAGGACGTGGGGATTCTGTGCCTGCTGCGGGCACCAGTGACTCAGTATCCCCCAGTTTTACCAGGGAACAGTCCTTTATGCGCAGCTTTGTAGGAGCTAGCCGTACCCCACTGCTGCGGGAGGACCAAATTGAAGCCGTTGTCGGATGGATGGCAGCTAACGCATCGACTTCAATTAGTTCCAGATCCTCTCAGGTCCTGAGCACTGAAGAGCACCCATCTGTCTCTTCACCACCTGCCAAATTGCCCAGGCAGTCAGAGAGCCCTGGACAGGAGCCATCTCTACTTCTGTTCTCTGAATCTCTTGGCTTGGAAAGAGGGGGCCAGCCAAGCAGAATTCGAGAATTTGAAGAAGAGGTAGTATGCAGTGATGCGCAACCGTTTTGTCTCTCTGAATCTGAAGAGGCAGGTGGGCCAGTGCCTATGGTCAGCAGCACACCTCAGTATGCATCTGATGATGATGAGACTCAGTTGCCACTTTCTGGTGCGTACTGTGCTGTCGAGACTACCCAGGAGAAGCAGTTGTTTGAAGAGTGTGGTGTAGATGATGAGGTCGTTGACCCATCATGGCGTGAGGGACAGGAAGGTGGTGGGAGCAGCTTTGAGGAAGAGATTCCCCGAACCGCCCAAAAAGGAGGGAGAGGGAGGGGGCAGACTTGGTTGCCTGTAGCCTCCACTTCGGCACCCATTAGGAGCATGGCTCTTCCAAAAACCAAAGCGGGCGCTCCCAAGACTTGCAGTGCCTGGTCCTTTTTTGACACAGTTGCAGATGACATTTGCTTTGTCAAATGCAAGCTGTGTAATCAGAAGGTGAAAAGAGGGAAAAGTGTCAGCAACCTCAAAACGACAAATATGTGGAAACATGTGCGGACCAAGCATGTGGTGGAGTTACAAAGACACACTGAAGGCCTAGGCCAAGCTACAGCGCCACCTACCACCTCTTCAGCTCGTGTTGTAGCCTCTTCCTCCAGCTCACACACAGGTGGTTCAGCTTCCTCACAGGATCGCCATGGAAGAACCTCTGGCACTGTTGTACAGAGACACAGTGTCATTCCATCTACAGCACAACGTTCCCTGTCATCCTCACACTCCCAGGCAAGTCTACAGCCATCGTTAGCACAGGCATGGGAGAAAAGGCGCCCATACTTGGCAAACCACCCCCGAGCACAGGCTCTGAATGCTGGCATTGCAAAACTACTGGCCCTTGAAATGCTATCATTCAGGCTGGTGGAGACTGACACCTTCCGTAACTTTATGGCATTGGCAGTCCCACAATACAACGTGCCCAGCCGCTTTTATTTCAGCAGGCAAGCCGTCCCTGCCCTGCAACAGCATGTGGAGGGAAAAATTAAACATGCGCTGCAAAACGCCGTCAGTAGCAAGGTCCACCTGACCACCGATGCGTGGACCAGTAAGCATGGACAGGGACAATACCTTTCCCTCACTGCCCATTGGGTAAATGTTGTGGAGCCGGGTACAGATCTTGTGAGTGTCGCTGTAGGTGTTCTGCCAACTCCAAGGATTGCAGGAATCCAATCTGTACACATTGACTCCTCCTCATACTCCAGTTCCCCTGAATCAGCGCTGCAGGAGCCGTCACGGTCTACCTCCACATCGACCCGTGAACGGTTACCTGTTATGATGACTGATATGAGCACAGCCGTGGCCAAACTTCAACAGGCCATATTAAAATTAATTTCTTTGGGGAATCGAAGCCACACAGCGCAGGAGCTCTGGAATGCCATCAAGCAGCAGAGCGACATGTGGTTTGTGCCAGCGAATCTCCAGCCAGGCATGGTAGTGTGTGACAATGGCCGAAATCTGGTGGCAGCTCTGGGCCTAGGCAGCCTCACTCACATCCCATGTCTGGCACATATGCTCAACTTGGTCGTGCAGAGTTTTTTGAGGGACTATCCGGATCTTGATGCACTGCTGCACAAGGTCCGCATAGAGTGCGCTCACTTGTGGCGTTCCAGCAACGCAAGATCGCGCATTGCAGCTCTGCAGCGCTGATTACGTCTTCCGGAACATCGCATCATATGTGACCTACCCACCAGGTGGAATTCAACGTTACATATGTTGGAGAGGATGTGTGAGCAGCAGGCAGCAGTAATGGAGTACCAGCTGCAGCAGGCGCAAACAAGTCGCAGTGCGCGCCGTTCACACTTCACCACCACCGAGTGGGCCTCTATAAAGGACATTTGCCACGTTTTGCATGCCTTCGATTATTCCATGCTGATGGCGAGTGCAGATGAGGCACTAGTCAGCATGACTATCCCCCTTATCTGCCTGCTTGAAAAAACACTGCAAGCACTAAGGGAGGAGGTTTTGGAAGAGGTGGAGGATGAGGAGTCACAAATGCCATCTGCTTCTGTACAGTCTGTGCAACGTGGTTCCTCACAAAGGCCTAGGCAGGGGACACTTTGTGAGGAGGATGAGGAGGAGTCAATGGAGGAGGAAGACATCTGTCCAGAGGAGGGAGGTACACAATGCTCTAGTAGTCAGTATCTAGAGCGAGGGTGGGGTGATGCAGAGCAGGCAGAGATCACGCCTCAAGCAGGGGACAGCGTTTCTTGGCCAGTTGGTAGTCTGCAGCACATGGTTGATTTCATGCTGCAGTGCCTGAGAAACGACCGCCGCATCGCCCGCATTCTCAACACGGCTGATTATTGGGTGTCCACCCTCCTAGATCCTCACTACCGGGACAACTTACAGAGCCTCATAACACCGTTGAACCGGGAGCGTAAAATGCGGGAGTACCAAGACGCACTGGTGCATTCCATCATGTTCTCCATTCCAACCGGGAGCAGTGCAGCTAGTGCTTTACAAAGCAGCTCAGTGCGTCGAGGCAGTGGAGGAAGCTCTGCACAAAGAGGGAGCAGAAGCAGCGCCTCAGCACAAGGCAAGACCAGTATGGCTCAAATGTGGCAAAGTTTTGTGTCCCCGCCGCCACAAATGTCTACACCATCACAGACGGCTCCAGTCAGCAGGAGGCAACATTTCCGTCAGATGGTGACAGACTACATGTCTTGCCCTCTCAGTGTACTCCCAGGCGGCTCTTCCCCCTTCAAGTTTTGGGTCTCTAAGCTGGATACATGGCCAGAGCTTAGCCAGTATGCATTGGAGGTGCTGGCTTGCCCTGCTGCTAGTGTATTATCGGAACGCATCTTTAGTGCCGCAGGTGGTGTACTAACAGACCGTCGCATGCGACTATCCTCCGATAACGTTGACCGGCTTACTTTTCTGAAAATGAACAAGGCCTGGATCTCACATGAATTTGCCAGTCCTCTTCCAGAATAAATAATTGGTTGGCAACAGTATCCAGGTCTCCGGTTGTGTTCATGTTTCTACCACCTGAACTGTAATCCCTGAGCTCCAGCACCGCCAGTTGCTGCTCAGAAGTGCTGTTTGCACAGTCAACACTTGCTCCAGTGTTATTGGGGTTCAGTAACGTCAGCTGATCCCCTGCTGTGTGTCCGGCAAATTCTCCTGCTCTGTCCACATCCACTTTACTACTAATTTAAAACTTGCTCCAATTACACCTCTGGCTCCTCTGTTTTCAGTATTTACCCTGAGCTCCAACACCGCCAGTTGCTGCTCAGAAGTGCCGTCTGCACAGTCAACGCTTGGTCCAGTGTTATTGGGGTTCAGTAACGTCAGCTGTTCCCCTGCTGTGTGTCCGGCAATTTCTCCTGCTCTGTCCACATTCACACTACTACAGATTTTAAAGTTGCTCCAATTACACCTCTGGCTCCTCTGTTTTCAGTATTTACCCTGAGCTCCAACACCACCAATTGCTGCTCAGAAGTGCCATCTGCACAGTCAACACTTGGTCCAGTGTTATTGGGGTTCAGTAATGTCAGCTGATCCCCTGCTGTGTGTCCGGCAAATTCTCCTGCTCTGTCCACATCCACTGTACTACAGATTTAAAACTTGCTCCAATTACACCTCCGGCTCCTCTGTTTTCAGTATTTACCCTGAGCTCCAACACCACCAATTGCTGCTCAGAAGTGCCGTCTGCACAGTCAACACTTGGTCCAGTGTTATTGGGGTTCAGTAATGTCAGCTAATCCCCTGCTGTGTGTCCGGCAGATTCTCCTGCTCTGTCCACATCCACTGAACTACAGATTTAAAACTTGCTCCAATTACACCTCTGGCTCCTCTGTTTTCAGTATTTACCCTGGGCTCCAACACCGCTAGGTGCTGCTCAGAAGTGCCATCTGCACAGTCAACACTTGCTCCAGTGTTATTGGGGTACAGTAACGTCAGCTGATCCCCTGCTGTGTGTCTGGCAAATTCTCCTGCTCTGTCCACATCCACTCTACTACTAATTTAAAACTTGCTCCAATTACACCTCTGGCTCCTCTGTTTTCAGTATTTACCCTGAGCTCCAACACCACCAGTTTCTGCTCAGAAGTGCCGTCTGCACAGTCAACGCTTGGTCCAGTGTTATTGGGGTTCAGTAACGTCAGCTGTTCCCCTGCTGTGTGTACGGCAATTTCTCCTGCTCTGTCCACATTCACACTACTACAGATGTTAAAGTTGCTCCAATTAGGCCTCTGGCTCCTCTGTTTTCAGTATTATCCCTGAGCTCCAACACCGCTAGTTTCTGCTCAGAAGTGCCGTCTGCACAGTCAACACTTGCTGCCGTGTTATTGGGGTTCAGTAATGTCAGCTGATCCCCAGCTGTGTGTCCGGCAAATTCTCCTGCTCTGTCCACATCCACTGTACTACAGATTTAAAACTTGCTCCAATTACACCTCTGGCTCCACTCTTTTTTCAGTATTTACCCTGGGTTACAGCCCCGCCAGCTGTTTCCCGGCAGTGTCTTTGGCACGGGTACTCCCTCCTGACTGGTTCCAGCACGCCAGCTGTTTCCGGGTAGTGTCAACGTCACTTTGCCTCCAATACGTTGTCCGGTCATGTTGCGGTCGGGTTAGCCGACTCTATGGTGCCAGCAGTTTAGGTGACTCCTATGTGGGCTGCGGGATCTCGCAATGAAGGCTGGTTCCATAGTGCCAATAGGACAAGTACCCCCTGTAGGACTATGGGTTTCAGTAACTCCGGCCGGCTCGCGGCCTTGCAACTTTTTTTTTCATGGGTACTTTCTGCTACCCATCCGGGTTCCAGTACCGTCAGCTGGTTCTCGGCAGTGCCTTTGGCTTAGGTGCCTCCTACTCGGTATCTGAGTTCCACCAACGTCTGCTGGTCCTTGGTAGTGCTTTCTGGCACAGGTACCTCCTGCTTAGTAACCGGGTTCCAGTACCGTGAGCTGGTTCTCAGCAGTGTCTTTGGCACGGGTACTCCCTCCTGCCCAGCCTGGTTCCAGCACGCCAGCTGTTTCCAGGTAGTGTCAACATCACTTTGCCTCCAATACGTTGTCCTGTCGTGTTGCGGTTGGCTTAGCCGACTCTATGGTGCCTGCAGTTTAGGTGACTCCTATGTGGGCTGCGGAATCTGGCAATGAAGGCTGGTTCCATAGTGCCAATAGGACAAGCACCCCCTGTAGGACTGTGGGTTTCGGTAACTCAGGCCGGCTCGCGGCCTTGAAACTTTTTTTTTCATGGGTACCTTCTGCTACCCATCCAAGTTCCAGTACCGTCAGCTGGTTCTCGGCAGTGCCTTTGGCTTAGGTGCCTCCTTCTCGGTATCCAAGTTCCACCAACGTCTGCTGGTCCTTGGTAGCGCTTTCTGGCACAGGTACCTCCTGCTTAGTAACCGAGTTCCAGTACTGTCAGCTGGTCCTCGGTAGTTTCATTGGCTCTTGTACCTTCTGCTACCCATCCGGGTTCCAGTACCATCAGCTGGTTCTCGGTAGTTTCATTTGCTCTTGTTCCTTCTGCTACCCATCCGGGTTCCAGTACCGTCAGCTGGTTCTCGGCAGTGCCTTTGGCTTAGGTGCCTCCTTCTCGGTATCCAAGTTCCACCAACGCCTGCTGGTCCTTGGTAGTGCTTTCTGGCACAGGTACCTCCTGCATAGTAACCGGGTTCCAGTACCGTCAGCTGGTCCTCGGTAGTTCCATTGGCTCTAGTGCCTTCTGCTACCCATCCGGGTTCCAGTACCGTCAGCTTGTTCTCGGCAGTTCCTCAGCCTTCTTGTACCTTCTGCTACATTTCCAAGTTCAAGCTTTTTGAAATGGTTCTTGGTAATCACTCTGGATCTCCCTGACGACGACCCTGAAGACAAGGACCCTGAAGACCACCCCGAAGAAGATAAGGACCCCGAAGACGACGACCCTGAAGACGTGGACCCTGAAGACCACCCCGAAGAAGACGAGGACCCCGCAGATGATGACCCTGAAGACGACGACCCTGAAGACCACCCCGAAGAAGACCAAGAAGATGACGCTGAAGAAGTTGACCAAGAGGACAAAGAAGAGAAGACAACCACCAAGATACAGAAGAACAAGAGACAGAAAACCAAGAAGCAGAAGTACAAGAAGCTGCAGAACAAAAAGCGGAAGAACATTAAGCATAAGACTAAAAATCAGAGCTAAAGATATTATATAAATTATAAGCAGAAGATGACTAAGCAGTGTATGGGGGTGAGTCCGTTCCTCCTCATGGTGCCCCTGGAAAAGACCTGCTGCTGCAGGCCAATCTGAACGCGGACAAATCCTGTTGTATATCTTTTGTGACGGGCAGAACGAAAGGTGTAATGTTCAAACTTTTATAGATAACAGCTACAGGAATGCCTGTCACAAATAAGAATATGATGAAGAAGAAGAATATGAAGAAGATGAAGAAGTAGAATATGAAGAAGAATAATAGTTGAATAAGAAGAATATGAAGAATGTAAAAAAAAAGAATAATACGAAGAAGGTGAAGAAGAAGAAGATGAAGAAGGTGAAGAAGAAGTTGATGAAAAAGATGCTGATGCTGAGGATGATGAAGGAGAAAGTGTGGGAGAAGTAAAAAAGAAGGTGAAGAGCATGGAAGTAGTGAAACCTAAATATCTGACAAAATCTAAAAAAACATAACATAGTCAATATTTTTGTAACTCAGAAAGTCTTAAAAAAAATATTAATTCCTGCTATTTCATTTGATTGGGCTAAACCTCTATGCCTTTATTGTCTCCCCCACCTCCCCCAATACATTCTACATTATTCTTAGTTGTTTTCCTTCATGTAGAATTAACCTACAAGGAAAGAAAGGCTTTATTTTCATTCCGATATTTGTGTCCCATTGACTTGCATTGGTTTCCGGTATCGGAATTGGCGATATCCAATATTTTTTGGGTATCGATCCGATCCAATCCGATCCAATATTTCTCGATATCGGAAGGTATCATTCAACACTAGTGCTGACCATGATCCTCCATACAGCATAATGCACCCCCATTATCCTCCATACAGTATAATGCACCCCCATGGTCCTCCATACATTATAATGCACCCACATGGTCCTTCATACAGTATAATGCAACCCCATGGTCCTCCATACAGTATAATGCACCCACATGGTCCTCCATACAGTATAATGCAACCCCATGGTCCTCCATACAGTATAATGCACCCCTCATGGTCCTACATACAGCATAATGCACCCCATCGTCCTCCATAAAGCATAATGCACCCCCATGATCCTCCACACAATATAATGTACTCCCCCCCATGGTCCTCCACACAATATAATGCACTCCCCACACTGTATTATGGCCACCGGTCCCTGATTTAAAAAGTACAGTACTCACCTCTCCTGGTTCCACTCGATGCTCCAGTCTTCTCAGCATGTGGTGTGAAGCGGACATCTCAGAGCAGTGGGCGCCCTGTAATGACATCATTGCGCCTGCTGCTCTGAGATGTCAGACGCCGATGAATGATGGGGGAGGAAGCGTCTTCTGACGCTCCCTCCTCCATCATCATTGCTCTCACTGAGCCTCCCTCCGGCGATCAGCGCGAGCAAGGATGATGGAGGAAGGAGCGTCAGCAGATGCTTCCACCCTCATCATTCTGTGCAGGCGGGAGGCCGGGCAGTGCGGGTGCTGACGGGCAGAAGTGGGGTCCAGTGAGGGCCCGCTGCGGGCCCCCCCGGCTCACAGACACCATAGCACTGGCGTGGCCTGCCACCATTGGTGGTACGCCACTGTTTGGGAGGAAGAATGAACAAATCAACAGGTCAAGAATTTGTACTATTTAATTTTTACGCCTTTCCTTTTGCAGTATAAGATTAGACTACTTTATTCTTCGGGCCAGTGCGATTATAGCGAAAACAGATTTCTATTGTTTTTTTTATGTTCAGCTACTATCACACGTTAAAAAATTTTTTTTTTTTGCAAAAATACGTTTTTGCATCGCCATATTTTGGGAGCTATAATTTTTCTATATTACTGTAGAGACAAGTTGCCATTTTTATTTGTATCATATTCGGTCACATAATGGTTTTTGATCCGTTTCGATTTTTGAGGCAAAATGAACAAAAAATATCAATTAAGAATTTTTTTTGACGGGGAGGGATTATACTGTTTACCGTGTAATTAAAAGTAATAAGACAGCTTTATTCTTTGGGTCAGTACGATTACAGTGATACTAATTTATATATAATTTATGTTTACTTATGTTTTACCGCTTTTACACAATAAAAACTACTTTAGAGAAAAAATAAATATTTTTGCATCGCTATATTCTGAGAGCTATAACGTTTTTATTTCTCTGCTAAGAAGCTATATGGCAATCTTTTTTTTGCAGGACAAGATTACGTTTCAGCTATACCATTTATATTTACATTAAACTTTTTGAATGCGTTTTATTCCAGTTTAATTGGTGGTATGATGAAAAAGCTTAGATTTTTACGGTGTTCACTGAAGGGGTTAACTAGTGTGACAATTTTATAGATCAAAATGATCCGGACGCGGCGATTGCAAATATGTCTAGTTTTTTGTTCATTTTTGTTTTTACATAAAAATATGTATTTCTGGATATAATATTTTTACAATTTTTTTTTTACTTTTTACTTAGTCCCTGTATGGCACTTTAACTTTTGTCACTCTGATTGCTCCAGCATTGCAATGCATTTGTAGCACCCTGAGGATTCGGCTGCTACAGGGGTATTGCACCTCAGCCAGAGGTGTGATATTCCACTCCCGGGTAAGGATGGAGTGTGGAACTGAGCTCGGTTAGCTGCATGCACTACACACATCCCATTTCCGGAGGACGGACCAATGGTACTCCCACTTAATAATGTGCAGGTACGACCGAGTCTGTCCTTGGCTGGAGTGGGAGGGGGGTGGAAAATCCCAGTAGTGTACGGGCAGATAGGGCGAGCAGCCTGGGTAAAGCTAGGAGCTCATTGGGTGCTGGTCACCTGAGCTCACACATAGAGGGAGTATATAAGGTGGGAACCATCTTAGATCAGGGTCAGTCTGTGAGAAGTCTGTGAGACATCAGTCTTTTGCAGAGCAGTGGAGGAAAGCAGAGGAGCAGAGCAGCCCCAAGGCCAAGAGTGAGAGAGGAGAAAGAAAGACCCAGAGGGGGAGAAAGAAGGAACTCTGAGAGCCCAAACTAAATCTAAGGGTGAAGAGTTGGCAACAGGGTACCGGATCCCAAGCTGGCAGAGGCTACAGCACACCTTAGCCAGGAACCGGAGGTCGTGGGCAGGACTGATCTGCCACGATCACCCACTATATCCACCCGGAAGGCAGACCACGAATAGGGTCAGGGAGCCCAGAGACAAGGGTTCACCAACAAGAGGCCCGAGGGAGCCGGACTTAGGTGGATCCCTGGTGGGGAAGGCCAGAGACGAGGACAGGACAGAAAGGGAGCTCAGAACCACGCTCCAGAACTACTTGGGGGTTGGCCGAGTCCAGGACCTGGTGGACGCAGCACGGCTCGGGTGGTCACTCAAGGCCGGAGTGACCGGTACAAGAACAGCAGTAAGTAAAGAACCCTGAACTGCACAACCCGACTCTGACTCTCATTACCATCCTTGCTGCACCTCCACAACCACCATCCTCTGCACCTGACCCCCTGAGGCTATACCCCTCCCGTTGGGGGTTATACTACCTGGGCTGCACAGACACCATCAGCCTCAGCGGACCCTGCTGCAGCGGCGGCCGTAGTGACCGCAATTCAACGGGTGGCGTAGTCGACATAAAGAACTTTAGTAACATCAGTAAGGACTGCCACACACTGAGCTTGACACCCTGGGCACGGACCGGGTCACAGCCACTCGGAGACTACAACCCCCATCTGATCCGGCTCCGGGTATCCCTAACAGCACTGGCCCAGGGGGCGCGTCACATTATACATATCAGTATTACAATATCACAAGCCTCTAAGACAATGCTTCTGGCATAGTCTCAGCAGGCCTCCATGACTAGCAGACCCGGAAGTCGTCATGACGACCTCGGATTGTAATTACCTTGCCAATCGAACGAGAGAGGGAGCCCCCTCCCTCTCCTAGCCTCTTACATGTTGCAGTCAAAATCGGTTGCAGGATTTAGTTGGTTAAACAGCTGGGTCTCGACTATCAAGTAAGCTGAGCTCCTGGTGGTGATCAGGCTGGACCATCTCCTGTGCCACGCACAATCGCCTTGAAGTACCTATACATCATTGGTTGAGAACCTCTATTCGACATAACGTATAGGTGTGTCAAATGTCGGGAAGGGGTTAAAAACTGTAAAATAATTATAAAATATATCAATTTAAAAATCCAGTCCCTGCTGGAGTAAAATTTGTGGCATCAGACTATCAGAATTCTAGCTTAAAAACTTTGAAGACTTGGGCCCTAAGAGTAAACTAAGTAGAAATAAAGCTATGTTCACTGTGATGAAATCTCAAATGGACACCTTGGTAGGAATCGGAGGACTCTGTAATATATAAATGTAGACATTGGGCAATGGATTCAACCCTGTGTTGTAGCTTCTGTAATAAACAGTAACCATGTACTGATATAAATATAGCCTAACTTGGCTAATTATCAGATATTCAATAAAATGAGAAGCCATTCTTACCAGTGTTAATGATATTATTTGCATAGATGGGTCCATCCTTCTCTTTCTAGCCTCATTAAGGAATAAGGGAGTCACCATGTGACAGTCTGACCAGCACAGAGCATATCTCCTGCACCATGTCCTGGTCCTGCCTCCTCCTCTCACTCATTTTGTATTGTGCATGTAAGATCCACATCACAGACAGATTACAGGAGTCACATTCTCTAGAGTAACATTTATTTCTCTTCCATTTCAGATGCGTCGGCTCAGTTTACTGTGACTCAGGATGGTTCAGTGTCTCCTGGGGAGAGTGTTCGTATCACCTGCAGTAGAAGTGGGGGTTAAGTTACTGGGGGTAACTATCCAACTTGGTACTACCAGACACCTGGAAGTCCCCCTAAACCCTTAGTTTATAGTGGCAGTAGCAGCAACCAAAACAGCAGGCCATCAGGAGTAGTGTTGAGCCACCCCCGTAGTGTTCGAGTTTGGTTCGGTTCGTCGAACACCCGTATGTTCGTCGAACTGTTCGTCGAACACCGTCGAACACCGTTAAAACCAATGGCAGGCAAACAAAAACACATAGAAACACATAGAAAACACATAGAAAACACTTCAAAGGTGTCCAAAAGCTGACAAACTGCTCAGAAGACACAACTAACGCATGGAAAAGTGACAAGTACATATAGTCATGCGAAAAGAAAAGAGGTGGAGGAGTAAAAGGAGGGGGAGACACAGATATAGGAATGTCATGCCCTTCTAAAATCAAGAAAGGCTGGAGTAAAAATCTAAAATCACCAACACCCAGACGTCGTGACAAGAAAATTAAAAAAAGAAATATCTTAGGTAGAATGGCGGTTCCATTCAGAACACTTTCCTTACAAGATCCAGTGGTATCCCCGTTGTGAGTTGTGCCAAAAACGGAACCCAATACATTCGGACTAATCCACCATTTGTCATATCCAAGGGGCAGGTCCGTAAACGACAACATCGATGCAGAACCAAGTACAGTAGTATATACTGTACATCCTTTGACAAGGCAATCAGGCGGATCAAGAAGTTGGGAAGGGTCACCCTAATGGCCAAAACAGACATTGATGCGGTGTTCCGGTTACTTACTACCTGTGCCTCCGAATGGTGTCCACCTATTGGGCAGCTTCTGGGAAGGAGCATACTATATAGATCGCTGTTTGCCCATGGGGTGCTCCAGATCCTGCTCACTATTTGAGGCTTTTAGTTGCTTCCTCGAATGGGTTGTAATGGACGTTTCTAAGGAGGCACATATTATCCATTACCTCAACAACTTCTTATGCCTGGGCCCAAAAGATTCGCCACAGTGTGAATACACGTGGTAGTCCACCTGTGAGAAGGAGAGAGCTGGAGGGAGAGCGGACACCACAGAGCCGAGGGGTTAGATGGAGAACGGAAGAAGGAAAGAGGGCGAGGGAGGTAAGGGAGTACAGTGGAAGGCTGACCTGAGCTCCCCCACATTCCTGCTGGGTGGGGAACAGCCCTGGGAAGAAAAGCCACTTGCGCATCCCTTTGAGGTTACGGGCGCGAGCGGGCAGAGGGACTACGCTGGAGTGCGAAGCTGACACGGCCAGTCCGTTCCTGCCCGTGCGACCTCCGTGTCGCCGGGTTTGTGCCAGAGCCGCGGTGGACCCTGACGGCCAGCCCCCCTCTCCCAATACTGGTGCCTGTCCGCTGGTGGGTCGAGCCCCCCCGCGGTGGGGGGGAGTAACGTCTGCAGAAGAAAGACCATCTTCCAGCCAAACTAAGATGTCTACTTCTTTTCGTGGACAATGTGATACGATCCCTTTCTTACGGACACGCCCATCGCTACAAATTTCAGATGAGGCACAAAAACAGCAGGTGCTTCAACGGATATCAAGTGCTCCTTCAAGTGGGCTCTCCTCCACCTCAACTTCAACATCACAAATACTCCAGTCCTCAGAGGTGTCACCCCAATCGCACTTGCTTCCTCACATCTCCCAAGTCTCCAGCTGCCCGTCTGAGTATGGGGTAACACAGATGGTTGAGTCTGCACAGCTGTTTACTCATACTATAGCTTGGGAAACGGAGGTCTGCTCCAGAGCTTCTGTTAATCCAGACGAGGAAATGATCTGCACTGATGCCCAGAATCTTTATGAGTCGGATACAGGAACAGATAAAGAAGGTTCTGAGCATAATGTAGACCCTCGTTCCCAAACTGTAACTCCTGTTGGTGGAGACAATGATGAAGACGAAGATGAGACTCAAATACCTGATTAGAGCGACAACTTGACTTTTCGGTCAGGGCAGGAAGAGGTTGGCTCTGAGGACGACGGGTGTGAGAACACACAGGGTGATGATGACGAGGTTGGAGATCCCACTTACTGTCAACCCACAGTCAGCCAGTCGATGAGGTCAGCAGAGGAGGTGGAGGAGGATGTGACTAGCACAGGGGATGGGGATGACTCGATACCCGGGCCTTTGCCTGGCCTTTGGGAAGTCACGGTGGTCGGCTCCCGGGCCCGTACCCTGGGGTCACTCTTTAAAAGGGTGGATAATTGTTAATTTTATAAGAGTTCGTGACGCCACCTGTGGTATCTAGTGAGAAGCACCAGCGCTGCAGCAGTCCACTGAGGCCGGTGATAAGGCAGCTCAATGGTATAGCTCCCCACAGGTGGAGCTAGGCCTCAGAAAAGCGTATGCAGGCGGAATGCAGGACAGGCGAGACCCAGCTGGGTCAGAGCAAGAATGGGAATGGACAGGGTAGTCACTTCAGTACCTTTTACTGGTGGAAATTCAGGCACATCCCGGAGCACTGTAGGGTGAAGGGTGCATATCAGGATCCTCCCCAATGAGTGGGTGTAGGGCCTCCTGTTTCTTGCCTCTGTGTAGTAAGTTTCTGACCGACCTGGAGCTAAGCCTAACTTTGTCTCTGTCCTGCGCTGGCTGACCTTGTGGTAGGGCCTTGTCTTGGAGTTCACGCTCCCAGTATGCGGGGCCTAAGCGTCTCCTGGCTCTGTTACGTATCAGCACCTTAGCGATCCTGGGACTTGTAGTTCTCCAGGGATTCCGGTTATGCCTTACTGGGTCATAGAGATCCCTGTAAGCTCGGATCCAATGTCTGGTAAATGCTTCGGCTTACTCGGGCCCTCACTAGGCTATACACACTAACGGCAGCTTGCCGCGCTTCACCGATCTTATGGCGCCGGCACACCTTAAGCTGTAACTGGGCTCCCTGAATCTAGCTAACAGGAGCCTCGTGCTCCACTGCTGAACTATTAACTGAGTTCTCTAGACTAGACTGAGCTCCACTGCAGACTGACCTCTCTTAGGCTTCTCTACTGCAGGAACTCTTCAGAGGAACTGAACTGCCTAGCTCCACCTTCCCTATTTATATCCCTAACGGGCTCCCTCTGCTGGTCTGAGGTGGAAGGTGGAGATGTGTGAATGTTTATGGGGGCCTCTTGTGGAGGATTCCATCAATGCACTCTTCTAGGATCTGTGATACCAAGCGCAGCTGGGCGTCACAGATGCTATTGACGACGAGGTTAGGTTGCGCCTTCCTGGACAGAGACGGAGTACTGGAAGCACGTCAACAACTGCATCCTCAACCACAACTCTACCTCTGACCACAAGTCGTAGTGGCTCTTCAGGTCGCATGGGCTCTAAGCCTTGCATAGCCTGGGCATTTTTTCAGATCGATAAGGATGACCCAACTCGTGTTATCTGTAATATTTGTCACCAAAAGCTAAGTAGAGGCCAAAAAATCCATAGTTTGAGTACTTCATGCATGAACCGTCACATGGATATGAAGCATAAGTTGCAGTGGGAAGCTCACTGTGCTACAATGCGGCCTAGCGGGCCGGGCCAACCACCGTCTGCCCCATCTTGTGCATCCGCGGCCTCTCCATCCTCTGTGACTGGAGGGACAGCAGTCACACATGTTTTTGGACGCAGACCTGCCACCTCTTTACCCGCAACAGCCAGTGTGATTGGCAGGTGATAATTTCATTTGGAAGTGGAAACACCAGCTGGTGTTGAGCGCTCTCCGACATCGAGAGCACCACCTTTGGATCAAGGCAACCTAACTTTTCCGCCTGCATCTTCCTCACAGACCGGCAAATTAGCCGGGGACACCCTACTCAACCCCGTCTAAGCACAACAGCCAGCCCTCGGTCCTCAGATGTGGACAAGTAAAAGACCATTTCCTCCTAGCCATGACAAAGCTAAGAGGTTGAATTTCACCATCTGCAAGCTGTTGGCTACAGAAATGCTGCCTTTCCGCCTGGTGGACACAAAGGATTTTCGAGACCTTATGTCCGTCGCAGTGCCCCAATACCAGATGCCCTGTCGGCACTACTTCTCAAAGAAAGGTGTGCCTGCGCTCCACCAGCATGTCGCACACAACATCACCGCTTCTTTGAGAAACTCTGTGTGTGACAGGGTGCATTTCACCACAGACACTTGGGCGAGTAGGCATGGACAGGGGCGTTACATGTCGCTGACTGGGCACTGGCTAACTATGGTGACAGCAGGACAAGGGGCTGCTGTCCAAGTCTTGCCGTCCCCACGAGTTGTACATCAATCCTCTTTATCTAGAAGTTCCTCAACTGCTTCTGCCTCCTCAACCTCCTCTCGGTCCTCCACCTGCACCCAAAGCCTGTCTGGTAATGCCACCCGCTTTCTAACTGCGCAGAAGGAATCCTGCACACCTCCTTACTATGCTGGCAGCAGGGCTCAACGGCATCAGGCGGTGTTTACTTTGAAATGTCTGGGAAATGTGAGTCACACAGCTGAGAAGTTGTGGTCAGCTCTGGAGACCCAGTTTCATGAATGGTTGTCTCCACTGGACCTGCAACCAGGGAAGGCCGTGTGCGACAATGCTGCAAACCTGGGTGCGGCCCTTCGCCGGGGCAGTGTCACACATGTGCCTTGTATGGCTCACGTGTTGAACCTGGTTGTCCATCAATTTTTAGCCCACTATCCCGGACTAGATGGCCTTCTGCAGAGGGCACGGTCGCTGTGTGCTCACTTCTGCCGTTCGCATCCCGCAGCTCAACGACTTACATCTCTACAGAAGTAGTTGGACCTGCCAGTTCACTGGCTGAAATGCGATGTGCCGACACGGTGGAATTCAACTCTGCACATGTTGCAGCGACTGTGGCAGCACCGACAAGCCCTGGTGCAATACGTTCTGACGTATAGCCTGGGCCAACGAGATCCAGAGGTGGGGCAAATCACGCTGCAGGAGTGGTCTCAGATCAGGGACCTATGAAGTTGACGCGCCCCCTATGAAGTTGACGCCGTGGGGTACCCGGAGCCGGGCCGGTAGACGCTGGGGGTTGTAGTCACTGTGGCGGCGACTCGGTCCGTGACCCAGGGCGGTCAATCCAAGGGTAATTTGTATATATGGGTTTTATAATGTCCGACTACGCCACCTGTGGAGTGCGGCCAAAAGGGCCGCCGCTGCGGAGCAGTCCTCTGAAACTGGTGGTTTTGCAGCAATGGTATTATCACTCCCCACAGGAAGAGTGTAGCTTCAGGGCAGTGTGGGTGGATGATGGTGGTTGTAGTGCAGGGAGTCAGTAATGAACACAGAGTCCGTGTGATGCAGTCCCAAGATCTTTACTCACAGTTGTTGCAGTCCAGATTACAGGTACCAGAGCAATCTCCCCCGTCGTGCTGTGCGTACTCAGCGAGGGGCTCAGTCCACCCCCAGATAGCTCCGGAGTACTTAGCAGGACCCCCTTCTGTGTGTCCTTTCTCTGGCCTTCTCCCTGCACCTCACACCCAGTGACACTTCTATCCGGTATCCTCGGGCCTTGGCGGGTGACGTGTGTTCCTTCCTATGTGGCTACCTTTTTAGTGAGACTGGTGTGGACTTTGGCCTGCAGTACATGAGATGATGCAGCCTCCGGTTTCTAGTTGAGCCTTGCTGTTTCTCCGCTAGTTAAGGGACCGGTTCCCCTTATCTGGCCTGACCCCTCTATCTCCTGGTAGCAGCGGGCGTACGGGTGGCCTTCTGCACGACCCGTACCCCTAGGGTCCCTTCGGTTCCTGGAGCCTTCCTGCTCCCACTCTTCTCTTCTCTCCTTCAGTCCTGGGCCTCCCAGGCTAGGCCTGCCTCCGGAGCAGAGCTCATGCAGAGCCTCTGCTCCTGTCACTTCTCATCTGGCTTGCTCTTTCTAAGACGGTTTCCTATTTATACTCTCCCTGTCATGTGCTCCCCTAAGCTGCTTTCTCCACCCACACCCACTACATAGGACCCTCCCACCAGCTAGGGACCTGGGACTGTGCACTCCCTTAGGAGCAATCTCGCCCTACCCCCACTGAGGGTATGTCTTGGATGCAGGTGTTAGGGTCCCGAGCCATACTCCTTCCTTACCTGAGGGTGAGATACCACACCTCTGGGTGAGATGCAGTACCTCTGTGGCGACTGAACCCTCAGGGGCGCCACACACCCTTCTGCACAGTTTTGAAATGGCGACGAAGATGTTTAGTGCTGACGACGATGCCATTATCAGCATGACTATTCTGGTGATTTACATGCTGGAGCACACGTTAAACAGAATTCAGAGTCAGGTGGTGGGACAAGAGGAGGTGGAGGAAGTAGAGGAGGAGTGGTATGCAGAAGGAATAACATCTCCAAGGTCCAGACGGTCGGCAGCACCAAGGCGGCAGGCATGGGAGGGTGGGGGAGAGGAATTAACCAGGGCGCATGGTAGCAGCCAAACTGTTGAGGAAGGTGCAGGAGCCGAGGAAGAAGTGGAGGACGAACTGGCGATGGGCATGTAAGACTCATCAGATGAGGGAGACCTTGATCACATTTCTGTTGTGCGAGGTTGGGGGGAGAGGGCAGAGGAAGGAAGCATGATTCTTACCTCGCTACCAACACAACAAGGACTTGGTCCTCCTGGATGCGCAAGACACATGAGTGCCTTCTTGCTGCACTACCTGCAACATGACCCTCGGATTGTCAGTGTTAGAACCTTGCTCTTAGGTTTTTTTTCCTTTGCTGGTCACATGACCTTGTTGGCCTATTTAATCCTGCTCCGCCCTTCTGGCTTTGCTGGACTTCATTGTATATCTACTTTCTAGCTAGCCTGTGCTCTGTGTCTTGCTCTGTTAGTTTGCTTGGTCTACTGACCTCTATGTTCTATATATTTTGTTTGTTCGTCTGTCTGCTACTATTTCTGTTAGGAGGTGTCCCATATTCCTCCCAGTCCTTAGTACTTGTAGGGATTCCTTCCCCACATCTATAGGTCTCCGTACAGACTAGCTTAGGACTTTAGCAGGTCTGATCGCAGGATCAGGTTCCCTGTTACATCGTAGGGATTAAGCTGAGTTCTATCGTAGGGACAGATCTCCTCTCTTTCCTTAGCTCTGGTAGCAGAACATAACAGTCAGAATTCAAAGTAATCCCGACTACTGGGTTGCCACACTCTTAGATCCCCGGTACAAAAGTAAATTTGCCGAAATAATTCCTGCCATAGAAAGGGATTCACGCATGCAGGAGTATCAGCAGAGGCTGTTGCAGAATCTTACATGTGCTTTTCCACAAAACACCAGTGGTGCACGTAGTGAATCTCACAGTTCTAACTTGCAAAACGTGGGACTGTCGAGTCTTCATCACTCAAACCATAAAAGTAACACAGTATCTGCTGGTAACAGCAATTTTGTGGAATCGTTTCACCACTTTTTTAGACCATCCTTTGCAAGGCCACAGGAGACTAGAAGTCTGACACATAGTCAATGCCTAGAGAGGATGGTACAGGAGTATCTCCAAGTGAACATCGAAGCTATGACTGTGTCACTGGACCCTTGCTCATTTTGGGCTTCCAATCTGGAAAAATGGCCGGAGCTCGCCACTCACGCCTTGGAGATCTTGTCATGCCCTGCAACCAGCGTTCTCTCTGAACGTGTGTTCAGTGCTGTTGGTGGTGTGCTGACAGATAAGCGCACGCGGCTGTCCACTGAGAATGTAGACAGACTCACGTTCATAAAGATGAACAAATCATGGATCCGCAAGGACATTTCTACCCCTGTGTCATCCTGGGGAGACTAAAAGCTTGAGGATTTGGTAAAATCACCTCACCAACAGTTTTAAGCAACTCTGGGGCAATTGATGCCACTTAAGTGGTGTCTGTGCCACAATTTTTGGAAAAAATGGAGACTCTTTTTGGAGTCCCCTTGCTGTGTTTTACATGACGTTGGTATCGTCAATTCCAGGTGGGTAGGGTCGCCCCCCCCCCCTTTTAACTGTAAGAAACTACATACACTATGGCTTGGGGTAACACAGATCTTTGAGTGTGAAGAGCTGTTTACTCAGAGGTCTGCTCCAAAGCTTCAGTGTCTGCTAGTCAGCGTAGAATTTTTAACTGCATCTAGCCTAGGCAATACTTTGGGTGTAGTAGCCCAGCTGCGAAGCAAGCTGCACCGCCTGTGTATCTAATAAGAATTTTTAAATGCATCTAGCCTAGGCAGACTGTGGGGACCCCCAACCAAACCCAGACGCTCAGCCCCCCTACCGCCCCCCTTTCCTTGACAATACAATAATGTAACTCTTACAACTGGATGGGTGAGGATTGGTCACAGCTTTATTAACTCTTTATACTCATTCCATTAGAAAGGCATTTTATTTCTAAAATAATTCAGCTTGTTACAGCATGCCCTGGGTCTCCACACCGGCAAGTTGGCCAACAAGTGTAACTCTCCAGCATGTCCTTTCTATTTCCAGGTCACGGAGGATCCTGCGTACTCGTATGCAGGACTCTGACCCCCATCCATCACTCTTAACGCTTGTTCCACTCCGTCCTGGAGTCCTGACAGGAATATGTCCAGTCCAATATCCATTAAGTGAACACCGTCGGGCCGTATGAGGCCTGCTTTATCTCCTTCCAGTTGTCGGTGTTGTTTCACTACACCGCCTCTGTCTCTTCTAAATTTTGCCATCCGAATATTTATTACCCGCCTTGTCCGTTCCATGGCCGTGATGTCTCGCGCACCTTGCCATACCGCTATCGGCACAATCTCTGACCATACTATAGTTAGTTTTGTGAAAAATTCTCTGAAGCGCTCAGTGTCTAGTTTCATTATTGCCATTAGTTATGCGCTCTTGTGATCACCTAGGTCGTTTCCCTGTATAACTAAGATGACCGGACCTCTTGCCTCTCCCCCTACTTTGATTACCTCCATTAGTACCTGTGGCCATAGCAGGCCTCTAATACCTCTCCAGTTGAAATATGTGTTATGAAACTCTAATTTCCTCCCGCCTGGGCGCGGAACTTTCGCCCTTTTTCCGCCCAATATATATACGAGTGGCCTATCACCCACACTGTTGGCTTAGCGTCACCTGTAAAAGAAACAAACCACGTTAGGATAACAAGTCCGGTCTTATGTATCTCGCCAAACACGTGGATCGCCATCTCCCTATCCTCTGAACTTCCGTTTCTGACAGTCCTGCTCTTGCTGCTTCCGTGGCCGCGCCTATGCGGAATGAGTGTGTCCCGTAATCTTTGGGGTGGTTGCCTGCCGATGTTATGCATTTACTAAATATAGCTTGGAACTGGTATCTTGATAATGGCGTTCCATCAATGTGTGATAGGAAGAAATTACTTTGTGATCTGATGGTTATATATGTTTTTACTATTGTTACCCGACTCAGTGTACCGTTTGTGGGTTGTAGAAGTACCCAAGTGCCCCTGCCCGCTGGAACCGTTTTCGATTGGCGTATGCGTAGACGTATTGCATTATTGGCTATGACTACGTCCTGGTGTAATAAGCCTCCACTGGTGGTAATTTTTGGATTGAGGGACTAATTCGCTTATGCATAGCGCCCCGAAGAAGGCGATCGCAAATGCAGTAGACAGTAGTGTTGCTTCAAATTGTGAGTGTCATGTTAATGGTGTTAGGGATATGATGTGAGAAATCAGTTTTAGTGACATGGGACGGGACGTCTACACTCCTGACTTGGCTGACCCCTTTTCCACCCTTTTATGGATTGTCTAATGATGAATCTCTTTGTCACATCTCCCCAATTCAGTAGTTGAAAGTGAAATGCTACTCCGGTCAGACACCACTGCGCTGACGCCCCTGATATGCCCCTCATCATTAGCTGGTGGAGAAATTCTATGGTGACTTGTAATCTGGCTTGTTCACATTGGTCAACCCGTCTGCCTGCTACTAGTCGTGTCCACTCTTCCCATGCATTACCGTATGCTTGACACGTCGACGGGGCAACTGACGCTCTGATTAATGGCATCAACTATTCATCACTAGATCCCATAGGGAGATTGGGCAACTGTTGCCCGATGGGTGGGCGTTGGGGAGGAGCTCTGTGAAAATCTGCCAATTGAATTGTGATAAAGCGTTAGCAGCAGCTTTAGACCCCTCAGCATCTTGGCTAGCGCGGACCCATACATTGTGTTTTAGGCACAGGAATGCTAGCCGGCGTAGTAGGCCTAGCACTGGGAGAGACGATGATGCCATCTTATTAATGCAGTGCGCTAGGCCGGTGTTTTTTGTTATGAAGCGTATATTTTTGTTAGCGAGGAGCGCGCCCCATATTTCTATTGCTACAACTATTGGGAAGAAAAATTACTTTCCGGGCTAGATGCAGCTAAAAATTATTATTAATTTCAAAGCTGGTGGAGCTTGGTATAGATGGCCTAATACAATGAGTACCACACACTGCTAATATGCCCAAAATTATTTTCCAGGCAAGATGCAGCTAAAAATTATTAGTAATTTGAAAGCTGGTGGAGCTTAGTATAGATGGCCTAATAGAATGAGTACCACACACTGCTAATATGCCCAAAATTAGTTTACAGGCAAGATGCAGCTAAAAATTATTATTAATTTCAAAGCTGGTGGAGCTTGGTATAGATGGCCTAATACAATGAGTACCACACACTGCTAATATGCCCAAAATTATTTTACAGGCAAGATGCATCTAAAAATTATTATTAATTTCAAAGCTGGTGGAGCTTGGTATAGATGGCCTAATACAATGAGTACCACACACTGCTAATATGCCCTAAATTATTTTACAAGCAAGATGCATCTAAAAATTATTATTAATTTCAAAGCTGGTGGAGCTTGGTATAGATGGCCTAATACAATGAGTACCACACACTGCTACAAGCCCAAATGTTTTTTCAGAGCTAGATGCAGATAAAAATTATTTTGAATTTCCGACCTGGTGGAGGTTAGTATAGATGGACTAATAGAACAAGTCCCACTCACTGCTACAAGCCCAAATATTTTTTCAGAGCTAGATGCAGATAAAAATTATTTTGAATTTGCAACCTGGTGGAGGTTAGTATAGATGGACTAATAGAACAAGTCCCACACACTGCTACAAGCCCAAATATTTTTTCAGAGCTAGATGCAGATAAAAATTATTTTGAATTTGCAACCTGGTGGAGGTTAGTATACATGGACTAATAGAACAAGTCCCACACACTGCTACAAGCCCAAATATTTTTTCAGCGCTAGATGCAGATAAAAATTATTTTGAATTTGCAACCTGGTGGAGGTTAGTATACATGGACTAATAGAACAAGTCCCACACACTGCTACAAGCCCAAATATTTTTTCAGAGCTAGATGCAGATAAAAATTATTTTGAATTTGCAACCTGGTGGAGGTTAGTATAGATGGACTAATAGAATGATGCTATGCCCAAAAGGTTTTACTTCACTAGGTGCAGTAAAAAAATTTGTATTCTATACACAGGTGGTGTAGCTTGCAACACAGATAGGCTACTCCACTGACTAACACACACTGCAAGAGGCCAAAGAGGATTTTTCGGCAGACCATCAGAAGGAAAGTATATATATATATATATTTTTTTTACCATTCTTTTACGGTCACACTATATAAATACATGCCGGTCGCACGTAGCCATCTATACACAGCGGGAGGCCACGCGGAGCCATCTATACCCAGCAGGAGGCCGCACGTAGCCATCTATACCCAGCGGGAGTCCGCGCGTAGCAATCTATACCCAGCGGGAGGCCGCACGTAGCCATCTATACCCAGCAGGAGGCGGCCCGCGACCAATCACCGATTTGGCCGCAAAATTTAAATATCGGCCGCGACCAATCAGCACAGCGGTGTTTAAATGTGGTGCCAAAATCGGTGATTGGTCGCGGCTGATATTTAAATTTGGCGCCCAAATCGGTGATTGGTCGCGGGCAGCGTCCGCGACCAATCAGCACAGTAGTGTTTAACTTTGGCCGCAAGATCAGTGATTGGTCGCGGGCCAAGACCGCGATCAATCACCGATTTGTGTGGAACATTTAAATAACGGCTGCGACCAATTGGATGTCAGCGCCGCTCCCCGGTCCTCCCTTCACACCCTAGCCGCATGGATGTCAGCGGCGCTGCCTGTGCGGATACTTCTGCTGCGAGAACCCGGGACATAAGCTGGCGCTCGCAGCAGAAGTATCCCGACCCGCAGCGCCGCTCCCCGGTCCTCCCTTCACACCCTAGCCACTGATGTCCCCACAGTACCTGCATGGTGTTACAAAGGTCCGGACATTTGTGTTAAAAATCGCTGATTGGTCGCTGGCGCTGCCCGCGACCAATTACCGATTTGGGCGCCAAATTTAAATATCGGCCGCGACCAATTACCGATCTTGGCTCCACATTTAAACACCGCTGTGCTGATTGGTCGCGGACGCTATTTAAATGTGGCTCCAAAATCGGTGATTAGTCGCGCCCAGCGTCGGCGACCAATCAGCACAGCGGTGTTTAAATGTGGAGCCAAAATCGGTGATTGGTCGCGGCCGATATTTAAATTTGGCGCCCAAATCGGTGATTGGTCGCGGGCAGCGCCAGCGACCAATCAGCGATTTTTAACACAAATGTCCGGACCTTTGTAACACCATGCGGATACTGTGGGGACATCAGCGGCTAGGGTGTGAAGGGAGGACCGGGGAGCGGCGCTGCTGGTCGGGATACTTCAGCTGCGAGCAGTCGCTCATGTCCCGGCTTCTTGCAGCGGAAGTATCCGCACAGGCAGCGGCGCTCCCCGGTCCTCACTAATACGATTCCGCTCCCGGCTCCTCACCAATACGATTCGCTGATTGGTCGCGCTCTCTGCACGCGACCAATCAGTGATCTAGGCGCTAAAGTTAAACACCGCTCTGCTGATTGGTCGCGGCCGCTGCCCGTGACCAATCACCGATTTAGCCGCCACATTTAAATAGCGGCCACGACCAATCACGGATCTTGCCGCCACATTTAAACACTGCTGTGCTAATTGGTCGCGGACGCCAGCCGCGACCAATCAGCGAGATTGGCGCCAAATTTAAACACCGCTCTGCTGATTGGTCGAGGTCGCCAGCCGCGACCAAGCAGCGAGATTGGCGCCAAATTTAAACAACGCTCTGCTGATTGGTTGAGGCCGCCGGCCGCGACTAATCAGCGATTTTGGCGCCAAATTTAAACAACGCTCTGCTGATTGGTCGCGGCCGGCGACCGATCAGCGATTTTGGCGCCAAATTTAAACCCCGCTCTGCATCGCTCTGCTGATTGGTCGCGGTCGCCGGCCGCGACCAATCAGCAGTATTGTCGCCAAATTTAAACACCTCTTTGCTGATTGGTCGCGGTCGCGACTAATCAGCGATTTTGGTGCCAAATTTAAATACGCTCTCCTGTCCTCACTAACACGGTTCGCTGATTGGTCGCGGCCGCCGCCCGCGACCAATCGGCGATTTTGCCGCAAAATTTAAACACCGCTCTGCTGATTGGTCGCGGCCGCCAGTCGCGACCAATCAGCGAGATTGGTGCCAAATTTAAACACCGCTCTGCTGATTGGTCGCGGGCCGCCAGCCGCGAACAATCATCGAGATTGGCGCCAAATTTAAACACCGCTCTGCTGATTGGTCGAGGCCGCCAGCCGCGACCAATCAGCGAGATTGGCGCCAAATTTAAACAACGCTCTGCTGATTGGTCGCGGGCCGCCAGCCGCGAACAATCATCGAGATTGGCGCCAAATTTAAACAACGCTCTGCTGATTGGTTGAGGCTGCCGGCTGCGACCAATCAGCGATTTTGGCGCCAAATTTAAACAACGCTCTGCTGATTGGTCGAGGCCGTCAGCTGCGACTAATCAGCGATTTTGGCGCCAAATTTAAACACCGCTCTGCTGATTGGTCGCGGCCGGCGACCAATCAGCGATTTTGGTGCCAAATTTAAACCCCGCTCTGCATCGCTCTGCTGATTGGTCGCGGTCGCCGGCCGCGACCAATTAGCAGTATTGTCGCCAAATTTAAACACCTCTTTGCTGATTGGTCGTGGTCGCGACTAATCAGCGATTTTGGTGCCAAATTTAAACACGCTCTCCTGTCCTCACTAACACGGTTCGCTGATTGGTCTCGGCCGCCGCCCGCGACCAATCAGCGAATTTGGTGCAAAATTTAAACACCGCTCTGCTGATTGGTCGCGGCCGCCAGTCGCGACCAATCAGCGATATTGGCGCCAAATTTAAACAACGCTCTGCTGATTGGTCGAGGCCGTCAGCTGCGACTAATCAGCGATTTTGGCGCCAAATTTAAACACCGCTCTGCTGATTGGTCGCGGCCGGCGACCAATCAGCGATTTTGGTGCCAAATTTAAACCCCGCTCTGCATCGCTCTGCTGATTGGTCGCGGTCGCCGGCCGCGACCAATTAGCAGTATTGTCGCCAAATTTAAACACCTCTTTGCTGATTGGTCGCGGTCGCGACTAATCAGCGATTTTGGTGCCAAATTTAAACACGCTCTCCTGTCCTCACTAACACGGTTCGCTGATTGGTCTCGGCCGCCGCCCGCGACCAATCAGCGAATTTGGTGCAAAATTTAAACACCGCTCTGCTGATTGGTCGCGGCCGCCAGTCGCGACCAATCAGCGATATTGGCGCCAAATTTAAATACCGCTCTGCTGATTGGTCGCGGCCGCCATCCGCGACCAATCAGCGAGATTGGCGCCAAATTTAATCAACGCGATGCAGAGCGGGGTTTAAATTTGGCCCCAAAATCGCTGATTAGTCGCGGCTGACGGCCGTGACCAATCAGCAGAGCGTTGTTTAAATTTAGCGCCAAAATCGCTGATTGGTCGCGGCCAGCGGCCTCGACCAATCAGTGATTTTGGTGCCAAATTTAAACCCCGCTCTGCATCGCTCTGGTGATTGGTCGCGGTCGGCGGCCATGACCAATCAGCAGTATTGGCGCCAAATTTAAACACCGCTCTGCTGATTGGTCGCGACAAATCAGCGATTTTGGTGCCAAATTTAAACACGCTCTCCAGTCCTCACTAACACGGTTCGCTGATTGGTCGCGGCCGCCGCCCGCGACCAATCACCTATATTGCAGCCAAATTTAAACACCGCTTTGCTGATTGGTCGCGGTTGCCGAACGCGACCAATTAGCGATTTTGGCGTCAAATTTAAACACCGTTCTGCTAATTGCGCCCGGTCGGCCGCATACATATTCTACAATACCCGATGCGTTAGAATCGGGCCACCATCTAGTAGACTAAATAATGATAGATTCCTGCACAGATTTTTCGCTTGTCAAAATAAAAAGCAAGCTGGGGTTGGTATCCTGGTTAAAAACTCTGTCTCTTTTTCCCTTCATAACAAAATAGAAGATCCAGAGGGCAGATTTATTGTACTCCACTGTTCCTTAAATGATGTCCAATATACAGTACAGACCAAAAGTTTGGACACACCTTCTCATTTAAAGATTTTTCTGTATTTTCATGACTTTGAAAATTGTACATTCACACTGAAGGCATCAACACTATGAATTAACACATGTGGAATTATATACTTAACAAAAAAGTGTGAAACAACTGAAAATATGTTTTATATTCTAGGTTCATCAAAGTAGCCACCCTTTGCTTTGATGACTGCTTTGCACACTCTTGGCATTCTCTTGATGAGCTTCAAGAGGTAGTCACCGGAAATGGTTTTCACTTCACAGGTGTGCCCTGTCAGGTTTAATAAGTGTGATTTCTTGCTTTATAAATGGGGTTGGGACCGTCAGTTGTGTTCTGCAGAAGTCAGGTGGATACACAGCTGATAGTCCTACTGAATAGACTGTTAGAATTTGTATTATGGCAAGAAAAAAGCAGCTAAGTAAAGAAAAACGAGTGGCCATCATTACTTTAAGAAATGATGGTCAGTCAGTCCGAAAAATTGGGCAAACTTTGAAAGTGTCCCCAAATGCAGTTGCAAAAACCATCAAGCGCTACAAAGAAACTGGCTCACATGAGGACCGCCCTAGGAAAGGAAGACCAAGAGTCACCTCTGCTTCTGAGGATAAGTTTATCTGAGTCACCAGCCTCAGAAATCGCAGGTTAACAGCAGCTCAGATTAGAGACCAGGTCAATGCCACACAGAGTTCTAGCAGCAGACACATCTCTACAACAACTGTTAAGAGGAGACTTTGTGCAGCAGGCCTTCATGGTAAAATAGCTGCTAGGAAACCACTGCTAAGGACAGGAAACAAGCAGAAGAGACTTGTTTGGGCCAAAGAACACAAGGAATGGACATTAGACTAGTGGAAATCTGTGCTTTGGTCTGATGCATCCAAATTTGAGATCTTTGGTTCCAACCACCGTGTCTTTGTGCAACGCAGAAAAAGTGAACGGAGGGGCTCTACATGCCTGGTTCCCACCGTGAAGCATGGAGGAGGAGGTGTGATGGTGTGGGGGTGCTTTGCTGGTGACACTGTTGGGGATTTATTCAAAATTGAAGGCATACAGAACCAGCATGGCTATCACAGCATCTTGCAGCAGCATGCTATTCCATCCGGTTTGCGTTTAGTTGGCCCATCATTTATTTTTCAACAGGACAATGACCCCCACACACACCTCCAGGCTGTGTAAGGGCTATTTGACCAAGAAGGAGAGTGATGGGGTGCTACACCAGATGACCTGGCCTCCACAGTCACCAGACCTGAACCCAATCGAGATGGTTTGGGGTGAGCAGGACCGCAGAGTGAAGGCAAAATGGCCAACAAGTGCTAAGCATCTCTGGGAACTCCTTCAAGATTGTTGGAAGACCATTTCTGGTGACTACCTCTTGAAGCTCATCAAGAGAATGCCAAGAGTGTGCAAAGCAGTCATCAAAGCAAAAGGTGGCTACTTTGAAGAACCAAGAATATAAGACATATTTTCAGTTGTTTCACACTTTTTTGTTAAGTATATAATTCCACATGTGTTAATTCATAGTTTTGATGCCTTCAATGTGAATGTACAATTTTCAAAGTCATGAAAATACAAAAAAATCTTTAAATGAGAAGGTGTGTCCAAACTTTTGGTCTGTACTGTACAATAGCTTCTATTTATGCTCCTAATTTCTCCCAGATTGGATTCCTCAGATCCTTTCTCCAAAAATGTAAAGATTTTGCTGAAGTTTTGAAGATAATTGGAGGGAATTTTAACCTTCCGATGAATAGAATGCTAGACTGCTCTCAGCCAGCGTTAAATAGGAAGGAAATGGGATCCATTATTAAAGAATTCTGTTTTCATGATGTATGGAGATATATATGCATGGATTGGAGAGGGATTATTCTTTCTTTTCCCCCAGGCACAACACTTACAGTCGCATTGACCACTTTTTGGTTGATGATAATCTCCTTCTCAGATGTAAATCTGCTGATATTGGTATTGCGTCCTGGTCTGATCATGCCCCATTCTCCCTACATGTTGCGGATACCTCATTGGTCCCAAGATCCTTTAAATGGAGACTCAATGAATATTTACTCTTTAAAAAAGAAACCAAAGATTTGGTTGCATCACAGCTGCAGGAATTTTTTTCCACCAATGATAATGGGGCAACCTCTGATGAAATAGTATGGGAGGCTCATAAAGCCTTTGTTAGAGGGATCTTCATAAAATTGGCGGTAATGGGAAAGAGAAATAGAGAAAGAAACTTGCGCGATCTGTTAGTCAACCTAAGTAACTTAGAAACCTTAAATAAAAAAACACTCCTCAAGTAAAATGGCACAAGAAATAATTCAAACTAGGCAACAAATTAGGGGACTATTACTGTTTAATTATGAGAAAAATTTAAAGCAATCCAAGTCACAATATTATGCCATAGGGGACAGGGCGGGAAAACTGCTGGCCAGACAGGTTAAAAAGAGGATGAGCAAAAGTAGGATAGACTTCCTGGATAAATACGACAGGACTAGGACATTTCACCCAATAGAGATTGCTCATGAATTTATATTATTCTATAACAAACTTTATAATTTAAGGGAGGATGCGGATGTTCCCCAACCTTCCTTGAAGGGAATTCGTAGTTATCTCCAAAAAATACATCTTCATGCAGTCTCACAATCCCAACTTGACAGACTTAATGCTCCCTTCACCCTACAGGAGATCAGGGAGGCGATTTCAACATCTAAAAAGAACTCAGCCCCGGGACCTGATGGCTTGCCCAACATTTACTGTAACCAATTCTCATCTATTTTATCCCCTTATTTACTTAAAACATTCAAATATTGGCAAAATAATAGGTCCATAAACCCCAAGAACCTTGAATCTAGTATCACAACTCTCCCTAAACCAGGAAAGAGCCCCACATCTTCTAGCAACTTCTTCCCAATATCACTTTTAAATTGTGATCTAAAACTGTACGCCAAAATTATTTTCAAAAGACTAATGATTGTTCTGCTTGACTTAGTTGACTCAGATCAGGTTGAGTTTATTCCGGGACGGCAGGCCAAAGATGGGGTCCGACACATTATAAATATTCTGGAGACTCTGGAGAAGAGAGATGGCCCTGGTGTTCTTCTGTCACTTGATGACAAAAAGGCGTTTGACAGGGTTCACTGGGGCTACCTAGAGGAGGTTCTGAGGAAATTTGGTCTGATAGGCCCAATTAAAGATGCAATTCTGTCCCTGTACTCAAACCCAGTTGCATCGGTCAATGCGGCGGGTTTCCAGTCTGGGCGGTTCTCCATATCGAATGGGACTCGCCAGGGGTGCCCACTTTCACCAGTAATATTTTCTCTGGTGATGGAGCCCCTGGCGGAGTCCATAAGATCCAACCCGAATAGTCATGGAGTTCAAATAGGGAATATGTCTCATAAGGTGGGTTTTTATGCTGATGATGTTGTTATCGCCTATGAAAATGTCAGGACCTCTCTAGAGGCCACTATGGAGACCCTCTCAGACTTCACGAAGGTGTCATACTACAAATTGAACGCCACTAAATCCACGATTTATGGATTGGGGGTAGGAAAGGTCTTGCAATCTGAACTTCAATGTAAATTTCCATTCGTTTGGAATGAAGAAGGTATGGTGTACCTAGGGATTAAATTAACCAAAACTACAAAATTAGTACAACATAATGTTAAGTAGAGATGAGCGGTGTTCGACTAGAACTGTTCGCCAATCTCAAATTCGAGCTGTTTTGGGCGGTGTTCGAGTTGTTCGACGAACCCGAACGATTTGAGAAAAATTCGGCTGTTCGAGGTTATGTTCGATAACTGTTCGTGCACCAAAAGCGTGTCCTGCATGTCTGGTGCTATTTAGAGCACCAATCATGCAGGGATTGTCTGCCACTCACTGTAATGTCACAGCCATGGTGGTTGTGGCATTACAGTGATTGCCCAAATCGATGGGAACAGTGCCAACAGAGAAACATGAAAAGCCGGCAATTCAGCAGCGGCATACACCGGTACCCGACAATTTAGAACCGAAAGAATAGAGCTTCACACATAGATTAGATAGATATAAACATGTCAGCCACATATATACGAAGTACAGTGAAAGTGCTGCTTACTGTACTTGTCATTTAGCGTAAAGGATTTATCAAAAAAAATAATAGTGTTTTCATGCACTGTCTCTTTAAAAAAGCCGGCCGGCAATTCAGCAGCGGTACCCGACAATTTATAACAGACAGAATAAAGCTTCACACATAGATTAGATAGATAGAAACATGTCAGTCACATATATATGAAGTACAGTGATAGTGTTGGTTACTGTACTTGTCATTTAGTATTAAAATAAAGGATTTATTATTAAAAAAATTGGCGTGGGTTTCCCCTTAATTTTAGGCTCTAGCGGAGGTTAAGCAGACAGCTGGGGCAGATGTTTGAAGCCTGGGAAGGGGGTAATACCCACGGAGCTTCCCAGGCTACTAATATCAGCCCCCAGCTGAATACCTAGCCTTTACTAGCTATTAAAATGGGGGACCCCCCCAAAAAAATGACGTGGGGTCCCCCCTAATTTAATAGCTAGCAAAGGCTAGGCAGACAGCTGGGGGCTGATATTAATAGCCCAGGAAGGGAGCCATGAATATTGGCCCCCTCCCAGGCTAGAAACACCAGCCGTCAGCCGCCCCAGAAATGGCGCATTCATAGGATGCGCCAATTCTGGCACTTAGCCTCGCTCTTCCCACTGCCCTGTAGCGGTGGCAGGGGGTAATAGGGCTGGGGTTGATGTCAGCTTATAATGCCAGCTGACATCAAGCCCAGGTTAGTAATGGAGAGGCGTCTATAAGACACCCCCATTACTAACCCCATAGTCAAAGTTAAAAAAAACACAAACACCCAGAATAAAGTCCTTTAATTGAAATAAAGACACAATTCTTTATTGTTCTAAATTAAACCATACTTACCATCACGCCCATTCCAGCTGAAGCCAACGATCTCCTGTAATAAAAATAAAATAATAAAGCAACCTCATCCTTACCTTTCCATGGTTCCCACGACAGCTTCAGCTCTGCTACATCGAGATGACAGGCTGGACCGCAGCAGAACGCCGCCATCCAGCCTGTCATCCCGCGGACACTGAGAAGAGCAGGCTTGCTTGCGCTCCACATTGTCTCTCTGTGACGGCATAAAGATGAGCCGAGGTCATGTCCAATGAACTCGGCTCACCTCATGCACGTCACTTACAGCGTGGGAGAATTCTCACGCTGAAGCGCTGAGTGCAGGAGAATTCTCCCACGCTGTCAGTGACGTGCAGGAGGTGAGCTGAGTTCATTGGACATGACCTCGGCTCATCTGGATGCCGTCACAGCGAGACACTGAGGAGCGCAAGCATGCCTGCTCTTCTCAGTGTCTGCGGAATGACAGGCTGGATGGCGGCGTTCTGCTGCGGTCCAGCCTGTCATCTCGATGTAGCAGAGCTGAAGCTGTCGTGGGAACCATGGAAAGGTAAGGATGAGGTTGGTTTATTATTTTTCTTTTATTGCAGGAGATCGTTGGCTTCAGCTGGAATGGGCGTGATGGTAAGTATAGTTTAATTTAGAACAATAAAGAATTGTGTGTTTATTTCAATTAAAGGACTTTATTCTGGGTGTTGTGTTTTTTTTAAATACTTTACTAGAAATTCATGGCGGTCATGTCTAATACTGGCGTGACCCCATGAATTTTGGGCTTGGGGCCAGCTGATAATACCAAGCTGGCCCTAACCCCTTTATTACCCAGTGAGCCACCGCACCAGGGCCCTGGATGAGTTGGGTACAGCGCCAGAAGATGGCGCTTCTATGAACGCGCCATTTTCCGGGGTGGCTGCGGACTGCAATTTGCAGCGGGGGGGGCCCAGAAAGCTTGGGCCTCCCTGCGCTGCAGATTCCAGCCCCCAGCTGCCTAGTTGTACCTGGCTGGACACAAAAATAGGGCGAAGCCCCACTTCAATTTTTTTAAATTATTTCAGGAAATTCATGAAATAATTAAGAAAAAAAGGCCTTCCCTATATTGTTGTGTCCGGCCAGGTACAAATAGGCAGCTGGTGGTTGGGGGCAGCCCATTCCTGCCTGCTGTACCTGGCTGGACACAAATATAGTGTGAAGCCCCACTTCAATTTTTTTAAATTATTTCAGGAAATTCATGAAATAATTAAAAAAAAATTGACGTGGGGCTTCGCACTATATTTGTGTCCAGTCAGGTGCAGCAGGCAGGAACGGGCTGCCCCCAACCACCAGCTGCCTATTTGTACCTGGCCGGACACAACAATATAGGGAAGCCCTTTTTTTCTTAATTATTTCATGAAATAATTTAAAGAAAATTGACGTGGGGCTTCGCCCTGTTTTTGTGTCCAGCCAGGTACAACTAGGCAGCTGGGGGCTGGAATCCGCAGCGCAGGGAGGCCCAAGCTTTCTGGGCCACCCCCGCTGCAAATTGCAGTCCGCAGCCACCCCGGAAAATGGCGCGTTCATAGAAGCGCCATCTTCTGGCGCTGTACCCAACTCATCCAGGGCCCTGATGCGGTGGCTCACTGGGTAATAAAGGGGTTAGGGCCAGCTTGGCATTATCAGCTGGCCCTAAGCCCAAAATTCATGGGGTCACGCCAATATTAGACATGACCACCATGAATTTCTAGTAAAGTATTTAAAAAAAACACAACACCCAGAAAAAAGTCCTTTAATTGAAATAAACACACAATTCTTTATTGTTCTAAATTAAACCATACTTACCATCACACCCATTCCAGCTGAAGCCAACGATCTCCTGCAATAAAAGAAAAATAATAAAGCAACATCATCCTTACCTTTCCATGGTTCCCATGACAGCTTCAGCTCTGCTACATCGAGATGACAGGCTGGACCGCAGCAGAACGCTGCCATCCAGCCTGTCATCCCGCAGACACTGAGAAGCGCAGGCTTGCTTGCGCTCCACAGTGTCTCTCTGTGAGGGCATCCAGATGAGCCGAGTTAATGTCCAATGAACTCGGCTCACCTCATGCACGTCACTGACAGCGTGGGAAAATTCTCCTGCACTCAGCGCTTCAGCGTGGGAGAATTCTCACACTGAAGCGCTGAGTGCAGGAGAATTCTCCCACGCTGTCAGTGACGTGCAGGAGGTGAGCTGAGTTCATTGGACATGAGCTCACCTTATGCACGTCACTGACAGCGTGGGAGAATTCTCCTGCACTCAGCGCTTCAGCGTGAGAATTTTCCCACGCTGTCAGTGACGTGCATGAGGTGCGCCGAGTTCATTGGACATGAACTCGTCTCATCTTTATGCCGTCACAGCCAGACACTGCAGAGCGCAAGCATGCCTGCGCTTCTCAGTGTCTGCGGGATGACAGGCTGGATGGCAGCGTTCTGCTGCGGTCCAGCCTGTCATCTCGATGTAGCAGAGCTGAAGCTGTCGTGGGAACCATGGAAAGGTAAGGATGATGTTGCTTTATTATTTTTCTTTTATTGCAGGAGATCGTTGGCTTCAGCTGGAATGGGCGTGATGGTAAGTATGGTTTAATTTAGAACAATAAAGGATTGTGTCTTTATTTCAATTAAAGGACTTTATTCTGGGTGTTTGTGTTTTCTTTTAACTTTGACTATGGGGTTAGTAATGGGGGTGTCTTATAGACGCCTCTCCATTACTAACCTGGGCTTGATGTCAGCTGGCATTATAAGCGGACATCAACCCCAACCCTATTACCCCCTGCCACCGCTACAGGGCAGCGTGGAAGAGCGAGGCTAAGTGCCAGAATTGGCGCATCCTATGAATGCGCCATTTCTGGGGTGGCTGACGGCTGGTGTTTCTAGCCTGGGAGGGGGCCAATATTCATGGCTCCCTTCCTGGGCTATTAATATCAGCCCCCAGCTGTCTGCCTAGCCTTTGCTAGCTATTAAATTAGGGGGGACCCCACGTCATTTTTTTGGGGGGGTCCCCCATTTTAATAGCTAGTAAAGGCTATGTATTCAGCTGGGGGCTCATATTAGTAGCCTGGGAAGCTCCGTGGGTATTACCCCCTTCCCAGGCTTCAAACATCTGCCCCAGCTGTCTGCTTAACCTCCGCTAGAGACTAAAATTAAGGGGAACCCCACGCCAATTTTTTTTAATAATAAATCCTTTATTTTAATACTAAATGACAAGTACAGTAACCAACACTATCACTGTACTTCATATATATGTGACTGACATGTTTCTATCTATCTAATCTATGTGTGAAGCTCTATTCTGTCTGTTATAAATTGTCGGGTACAGATGCTGAATTGCCGGCCGGCTTTTTTAAAGAGACGGTGCATGAAAACACTATTATTTTTTTTAATAAATCCTTTACACTAAATGACAAGTACAGTAAGCAACATTGTCACTGTACTTCATATATATGTGACTGACATGTTTCTATCTATCTAATCTATATGTGAAGCTCTATTCTGTCTGTTATAAATTGTCGGGTACAGATGCTGAATTGCCGGCCGGCTTTTTTAAAGAGACAGTGCATGAAAACACTATTATATTTTTTAATAAATCCTTTACACTAAATGACAAGTACAGTAAGCAACACTGTCACTGTACTTCATATATATGTGACTGACATGTTTCTATCTATCTAATCTATGTGTGAGGCTCTATTCCTTCTTGTCTAAATTGTCGGGTACCGGTGTATGCCGCTGCTGAATTGCCGGCCGGCTTTTTTAAAGAAAGCGTCTTCTGAGCAGTTTGTCAGCTTTTGGACACCTTTGAAGGTGTTTTCTATGTGTTTCTATGTGTTTTTGTTTGCCTGCCATTGGTTTTAACGGTGTTCGACGGTGTTCTAAGGTGTTCGACGAACAGTTCGACGAACAGTTCCTCGAACATCCCGGTGTTCGACGAACCGAACCGAACCCGAACACTACGGGGGTGGCTCAACACTAATGTTAAGTCACTGATGCAGGAAATTAAAGCAGATTTTGATAGGCAGCCTCGTCTCCCCTTGTCGTGGTGGGCAAGAATTCAAGCTGTGAAAATGCTGATTTTTGCCAAAATCCTTTATGTTTTTAGGTGCATTCCCCTGACCTTCCCTACCAAAGAAATATTTAAATTACAGTCACTACTAGGTAAGTTTATTTGGGCTAAAAGTAAACCCAGAATAGCACGTAATGTAATGTACTACCATTATAATCAAGGAGGAATGGGGGTCCCTCATTTAGTTAACTACTACAAAGCCTCCATACTTGACGCAATTTGGAGCTGGTGGCATGAAGGTGGTGCAGAAGTGAATGCAGATTGAATTTCAAAATGCTCCTCGGGGATCTATCCGTTGGATATTGGAATCATCCCTACTTGGGAAAGTAGATTATAATTTACCTTTACACTCAATGTCTACTTTAGTAAAGTTGTGGAAGAATATTAATCCTCAATACCTAAATTTTTTACTGTCTGACATCTCTATCTGAACTATCGAAGCACTTATCCCAGACTTGTACCTGGGGGAATGGGAAAAAATGGGGCTATCTAAACTAGGTCTCTTGTTTGAATCATCCCGACTCAGACCCTTCATCTCCCTGCAGGAACAATTTGGTCTCAGTAAGACTTGCTTTTACCAATATCTACAAATTAGACACCTATTTACCTCTCGTTCTTTCGTGGTAAATTCAACTGTATTCTATACCAATGCATCAAATTACATGCCTGAATAATTGTTACTGCTTGAAAAAGTTGAATAAAAAGTTTATTGGTTTAAAAAAAAAAATAAGCAACTTGGTAATATATTTATCAGAGAAATGTTCTTTCTCTGCCAAAATTGATTAGTCATTATCAAAATGAGGATAGAGGAGCTAGAGCAGGGATGTCAAACTCGAACACACAGATGACCAAAATCATTTAAATCAGCAATAATCCAGTATCCAAAAGGTAACACATACAAAGAATCAACAAATTCTATAACTACATGGGTAAAATGTTCCCTTCAGATAAGCAATTACTTCAGTATATAGTCCAGTACATAGTTCACTTAATGCATTGCCTGAAAGATACAGTATGTGCAGTTTTAAACAATTGCTTAAAAAGGATCAGGCAAATAGTAATAACATAGAATTTGGATGTACATAGAATAAGAAATCCAGTTATATTTACTGTAGGGTATGCTTACAATTTTTCCACGTCAGTGGCTTTGTCGGCACTTCCGTCTGAAGCCCTGAAAAACGTGACTGAGGTTGAATGTTCGATGGAGCTTGTAATAGATATAAATGTAAAAATATATCAAGTTCTCCTAGCTATCATAGTGAATACTGAAGTAAGGCTAGCACTCTATTTAACTTTACATGACCCGACCCCTCCTGCTGTGAAGAACTAATTAAAGTTGGTATCCAATGGATAGCAGATACCACCCCATCCCCAGCTTGCCTCAGAATGCGGAAGCTGAAAGATATATGGCCTTTGCCTGCATGGCAGGAAAACTACAGTCAGCTGCTTTGTTCTACTTGCTAGTTATGATTATTGGGTTTTTTATGAACAGCATAGACATGAGAATTATGAAAGTCATATTTTCAGAGTCGTGATGAAGTGGTGCACGTAATGCATTGTCTTGTGTCACTGGGTGGTTGAGACAGCACCTTTTATGTTAATAATGGACAAATGGATGATGATGTATAAGCCATGTTTCCTCTGTATAGAAAGGTAAATTTGTGATAGGAAACTTGACAGTAATATCTCCCACCCGGGCCCCGCAGGGACAAAGATATCATGGAATTTTGGAATCCCATAATTTGTTAATGACTGTGCCACATCCGATGACCAGCCTTCTTATGTGGGCATAACTTATGTTAATAAAAGCAAATGAGAAACTATAATCGTTCTCAGTACTGGGAAATGCAGTTCACTGTAGTTCTGTCCGTTGCTCCCCAAAAACGAAGTGCTGCCCTTCATAAAAGCCTGAGCCAATCCTGCGACATCAGGTTTAGTACATTTCTTCTGTTTATCCTTCTTATTTTATGTAATTGTTTATACTGTAACATCTTTGTATATTTTTATAAACACTGCCTACTTTTTGGATTAAATATATAAAATATTTAAAATAGCTTCGTTCCTCTTGCTCTATAAACCACGTCCCTGAAGCAATACACTATTCATGATCGTGTGGCTAATCAGCCTGTATAAACGATTGGCGGTAGCAGCTAGTTCCTGTTGTTATTGTGGAGTTGGCAGTGACCATACTGCGATATACATACATACATACATACATATACACTGCTCAAAAAAATAAAGGGAACGCTCAAATAACAAATCCTAGATCTGAATGAATTACATATTCTCATTGAATACTTTGTTTTGTACAAAGTTGAATGTGCGGACAACAAAATCACACAGAAATCATCAATGGAAATCAAATTTATTAACCAATGGAGGCCTGGATTTGGAGTCACCCCCAAAATTAAAGTGGAAAAACACACTACAGGCTGATCCAACTTTGATGTAATGTCCTTAAAAAAAGTCAAAATGAGGCTCAGTATTGTGTGTGGCCTCCACGTGCCTGTATGACCTCCCTACAACACCTGGGCATGCTCCTGATGATCCTGTGGGATCTCCTCCCAGACCTGGACTAAAGCATCCGTCAACTCCTGGACAGTCTGTGGTGCAACGTGACATTGGTGGATGGAGTGAGACATGATGTCCCAGATGTGCTCAATCAGATTCAGGTCTGGGGAATGGGCGGGCCAGTCCATAGCTTCAATGCCTTCATCTTGCAGGAACTGCTGACACACTCCAGCCACATGAGGTCTGGCATTGTCCTGCATTAGGAGGAACCCAGGGCCAACTGCACCAGCATATGGTCTCACAAGGGGTCTGAGGATCTCATCTTGGTACCTAATGGCAGTCAGGCTACCTCTGGCAAGCACATGGAGGGCTGTGCGGCCCTCCAAGGAAATGCCACCCCACACCATTACTGACCCACTGCCAAACCAGTCATGCTAAAGTATGCTGCAGGCAGCAGATCGCTCTCCATGGCGTGTCCAGACTCTGTCACGTCTGTCACATGTACTCAGTGTGAACCTGCTTTCATCTGTGAAGAGCACAGGGCGCTAGTGGCGACTTTGCCAATCCTGGTGTTCTGAGGCAAATGCCAAGCATCCTGCACGGTGTTAGGCTGTGAGCACAACCCCCATCTGTGGATGTCGGGCCCTCATACCACCCTCATGGAGTCGGTTTCTAATAGTTTGTGCAGACACATGAACATTTGTGGCCGGCTGGAGGTCATTTTGCAGGGCTCTGGCAGTGCTCCTCCAGTTCCTCCTTGCACAAAGGCGGAGGTAGCGGTCCTGCTGCTTGGTTGTTGCCCTCTTATGGCCCCCTCCACGTCTCCTGGTATAATGGCCTCAGGACACTACGCTGACAGACACAGCAAACCTTCCTGTCACAGCTCGCATTGATGTGCCATCCTGGATGAGCTGCACTACCTGAGCAACTTCTTTGGGTTGTAGAGTCCGTCTCATGCTACCACGAGTGTGAAAGCTCAACCACCATCCAAAAGTGACCAAAACATCAGCCAGAAAGCATTGGTACTGATATGTGGTCTGAGGTCCCCACCTGCAGAACCACTCCTTTATTGAGTGTGTCTTGATAATTGCCAATAATTTCCATCTATTGTCTATTCCATTTGCACAACAGCATGTGAAATTGATTGTCAATCAGTGTTGCTTCCTAAGTGGACAGTTTGATTTCACAGAAGTTTGATTTACTTAGAGTTATATTCTGTTGTTTAAGTGTTCCCTTTATTTTTTGAGCAATGTATATATATATATATATATATATATATATATATATATATATATACAGTGCCTACAAGTAGTATTCAACCCCCTGCAGATTTAGCTGGTTGACACATGCGGAATTAACTTGGCATTGTGACATTTATACTGTAGATCAGCCTGGAAGTGGGAAATGCACTGCAGTAAATTTTTTTTTTTTTTTTAAAACGTTAAAAGTTAATTCAGAGTGTCATTTATTATTCAACCCCTCAAACCACAAGAATTCTGTTTGGTCCCCCTAAAGTATTAAGAAGTAGTTCAGGCACCAAGAATAATGAGCTTCACATGTGTGGATTAAAGATCTCTTTTGCCAGCCTTTTCTGACTATTTAAGACCCTCCCCAAACTTGTGAACAGCACTCAGACATGGTCAACATGGGAAAGACAAAGGAGCATTCCAAGGCCATCAGAGACAAGATCGTGGAGGGTCACAAGGCTGGCAAGGGGTACAAAACCCTTTCCAAGGAGTTGGGCCTACCTGTCTCCACTGTTGGGAGCATCATCCGTAAGTGGAAGGCTTATGGAACTACTGTTAGCCTTCCACGGCCAGGACAGCCTTTGAAAGTGTCCTCCCGTGCCGAGGCCAGGCTTGTCCGAAGAGTCAAGGCTAACCCAAGGACAACAAGGAAGGAGCTCCGGGAAGATCTCATGGCAGTGGGGACATTGGTTTCAGTCAATACCATAAGTAACGTACTCCACCGCAATGGTCTCCGTTCCAGACGAGCCCGTAAGGTACCTTTACTATCAAAGCGTCATGTCAAGGCTCGTCTACAGTTTGCTCATGATCACTTGGAGGACTCTGAGACAGACTGGTTCAAGGTTCTATGGTCTGATGAGACCAAGATCGAGATCTTTGGTTCCAACCACACACGTGACGTTTGGAGACTGGATGGCACTGCATACGACCCCAAGAATACCATCCCTACAGTCAAGCATGGTGGTGGCAGCATCATGCTGTGGGGCTGTTTCTCAGCCAAGGGGCCTGGCCATCTGGTCCGCATCCATGGGAAGATGGATAGCACGGCCTACCTGGAGATTTTGTCCAAGAACCTCCGCTCCTCCATCAAGGATCTTAAGATGGGTCGTAATTTCATCTTCCAACTAGACAACGACCCAAAGCACACAGCCAAGAAAACCAAGGCCTGGTTCAAGAGGGAAAAAGTCAAGGTGTTGGAGTGGCCTAGTCAGTCTCCTGACCTTAACCCAATTGAAAAATTGTGGAAGGAGCTCAAGAATAAAGTCCACATGAGACACCCAAAGAACCTAGATAACTTGGAGAAGATCTGCATGGAGGAGTGAGTGGGCCACAGACCTGTGCCGGCCTGATCAGGTCTTATAAAAGACGATTATTAGCTGTAATTACAAACAAGGGTTATTCCACAAAATATTAAACATAGGGGTTGTATAATAATTGACCCACACTTTTATGTTTAAAATTTAATAAAATTCAACTGAGCAACATAACTTTTTGGTTTGTAAGATTTATGCTTCTGTTCATAAAACCTACTCTCGTTTGCAGTTTGAAGGCTCTAACTTATTTGCATCTTATCAAACCAGCTAAATCTGCAGGGGGTTGAATACTACTTGTAGGCACTGTATATATATATATACAGTGGTGGCCAAAAGTATTGGCACCCCTGCAATTCTGTTAGATAATACTCAGTTTCTTCCTGAAAATGATTGCAATCACGAATTCTTTGGTATTATTATCTTCATTTAATTTGCTTGCAAGGAAAAAACACAAAAGAGAATGAAGCCAAAATCAAATCATTGATTATTTCACACAAAACTCCAAAAATGGGCCAGACAAAAGTATTGGTACCCTCAGCCTAATACTTGGTTGCACAACCTTTAGCCAAAATAACTGCGAACAACCGCTTCCGGTAACCATCAATGAGTTTCTTACAATGCTCTGCTGGAATTGTAGACCATTCTTCTTTGGCAAACTGCTCCAGGTCCCTGATATTTGAAGGGTGCCTTCTCCAAACTGCCATTTTGAGATCTCTCCACAGGTGTTCTATGGGATTCAGGTCTGGACTCATTGCTGGCTACCTTAGAAGTATCCAGTGCTTTCTCTCAAACCATTTTATAGTGCTTTTGGAAGTGTGTTTTGGGTCATTGTCCAGCTGGAAGACCCATGACATCTGAGGGAGACCCAGCTTTCTCACACTGGGCCCTACATTATGCTGCAAAATTTGTTGGTAGTCTTCAGACTTCATAATGCCATGCACATGGTCAAGCAGTCCAGTGCCAGAGGCAGCAAAGCAACCCCAAAACATCAGGGAACCTCCGCCATGTTTGACTGTAGGGACCGTGTTCTTTTCTTTGAATGCCTCTTTTTTTTTCCTGTACACTCTATGTTGATGCTTTTTGCCAAAAAGTTCTACTTTTGTCTCATCTGACCAGAGAACATTCTTCCAAAATGTTTTAGGCTTTCTCAGGTAAGTTTTGGCAAACTCCAGCCTGGCTTTTTTATGTCTCGGGGTAAGAAGTTGGGTCTTCCTGGGTATCCTACCATACAGTCCCTTTTCATTCAGACGCCGACAGATAGTACGGGTTGACACTGTTGTACCCTCGGACTGCAGGGCAGCTTGAACTTGTTTGGATGTTAGTCGAGGTTCTTTATCCACCATCCGCACAATCTCGCGTTGAAATCTCTCGTCAATTTTTCTTTTCCGTCCACATCTAGGGAGGTTAGCCACAGTGCCATGGGCTTTAAACTTCTTGATGACACTGCGCACGGAAGACACAGGAACATTCAGGTCTTTGGAGATGGAATTGTAGCCTTGAGATTGCTCATGCTTCCTCACAATTTGGTTTCTCAAGTCCTCAGACAGTTCTTTGGTCTTCTTTCTTTTCTCCATGCTCAATGTGGTACACACAAGGACACAGGACAGAGGTTGAGTCAACTTTAATCCATGTTAACTGGCTGCAAGTGTGATTTAGTTATTGCCAACACCTGTTAGGTGCCACAGGTAAGTTACAGGTGCTGTTAATTACACGAATTAGAGAAGCATCACATGATTTTTCAAACAGTGCCAATACTTTTGTCCACCCCCTTTTTTAGGTTTGGTGTATAATTGTATCCAATTTGGCTTTAGGACAATTCTTTTTGTGTTTTTTCATTGAAGACAAATTAAATGAAGATAATAATACCAAAGAATTTGTGATTGCAATCATTTTCAGGAAGAAACTGAGTATTATCTGACAGAATTGCAGAGGTGCCAATACTTTTGGCCACCACTGTATATACTTATTTACAGTGGGGGAAATAAACTTATGGAGGGAGTTGAAGCTCCGAGTTGCCAAGTGGCAGCCTCAAAATCTTAATCATTTAGAGATGATCTGCAAAGAGGAGTGGACCAAAATTCCTCCTGACATGTGTTAAAACCTCATCATCAACTACAAACAAAGTCTGACTGCTGTGCTTGCCAACAAGGGTTTTGCCACCAAGTATTAAGTATTGTTTGCCAGCGGGATCAAATACTTATTTCTCACTGCAAAATGCAAAAAAAATTATCTAATTTATACAATGTGATTTTCTTGATTTTTTGGGGGGATATTCTATCTCTCAATGTTAAAATTAACCTACCATTAAAATTATAGACTGTTCATGTCTTTGTCAGCGGGCAAACTTACAAAAACAGCAAGGAATCAAATACTTTTTCCCCCCACTGTATATTTATACAGTGGGGAAAAAAAGTATTTAGTCAGCCACCAATTGTGCAAGTTCTTCCACTTAAAAATATGAGAGAGGCCTGTAATTGACATCATAGGTAGACCTCAACTATGAGACCTCAACTATGCCCCCACCAGGGCAATGAACGAGTGGCTTCGTAAGAAGCATTTTAAGGTCCTGGAGTGGCCTACCCAGTCTCCAGATCTAAACCCTATAGAAAACCTTTGGAGGGAGTTGAAAGTCCGTGTTGCCCAGCAACAGCCCCAAAACATCACTACTCTAGAGATCTGCATGGAGGAATGGGCCAACATACCAGCAACAGTGTGTGCCAACCTTGTGAAGACTTACAGAAAACATTTGACCTGTCATTGCCAACAAAGGATATATAACAAAGTATTGAGATGAACTTTTGTAATTGACCAAATACGTATTTTCCACCAAAATTTAAAAAAAAATTCTTTCCAAATCAGACAATGTGATTTTCAGGATTTATTTTCTCATTTTGTCTCTCATAGTTGAGGTCTACCTATGATGTCAATTACAGGCCTCTCTCATCTTTTTAAGTGGGAGAACTTGCACAATTGGTGGCTGATTAAATACTTTTTTTCCCCACTGTATATATATATTTATATTCCATGTATTGGAATTGGATGTGTGTATACTATACTCTCACTGTGATTTCCCCAATAACTGGCCTATTAGTCAAAATAGCCGTACACTCATCCATCCCTTGTCAGTCAGTTGCATAATTGTCCTGATGATTGGAGGCAGCGTAGTGTTGCTTCTTGACAAATTGGTACCAGCCAGTAGATCTGTCTGATCTCCTTGTTGGTCCCCTTAACAAATTGGTGGCAGCAGTGGGATCTTCGTGATCTTACGGCTGTGATCCTTGACAGGGCCATTGACTTTTTTCCTTCACAATTATTTACTTCTTCATCTAGAGATTTTATATAATCTTTTATTCTTTTTTTGTATTATTATTATAAACTATTCATATATTGCTCTATCATGTGTCCGGGTTTTGCCACTCACCAGTAAGTGGGACATGTAATTTCCTTGAATCCCAACTTCATTTGTGAGTTGTTTTATATACTTATTTGTATAATAACCTGTGGAAGAAATCAGATACATTTTGAAAAGCGCTGTATTTTAATAAATGTCGTTGTTTTTCTATACCTTCTCATCCCTTTTTTCATCATGACAATGTCCGCCACAATGATTTTTTAATTATTTTTTGCCTCACAACACCTCATGTAAATATGATGCTTGCAGCCTAAACTAGCATAGTCTAAGGGCTACATCAGAAAGAAAGCACTGAGTGACCAATGTTCAGCCAATTAACGCTGGCTTCATTTATGTATCCTGGCCCCTCTGTGGAGCTATGGTTAAAGAGCTGTGCACTGAGGACTCCTGAGTGCACAGGATGGGATGGGAGGGGCGAGACAGCCTGGTTGCACAACACGATTCAGCCTCTTCAGTGCAGTGTAGATGTCCCTCTCGCTGGTTTTTACTGTGTTTTGACACAAGAGTGTGTAGGATCTCAAAGTCTGCCAGCCAGTGCCCTGTGCTCCCGCATAGATTGCACAAAGGTAACCTGGCCATGGACAAAGATCACTAGGACATTAATAAGGTGTTTGCATTAAAGAGCTCCTCAAAAGTGCTTCAGTTCAATACAGTACTAGGAGATCTTGAAGTGTTACACATCTATTTTCAGGGCAATGAGAGGCTTTGCAATATTGAGTATACATCTCTGCAAATGGAATTTAATTTTTTTTTAAACCCAAGGAAAGAGAATTGTAGCCAAAATATCAGCTATGCTTGTACTTAGAACAAGTCCCCAAAAGAGTAGCCAGAGAAAAAGCTCTTAATGAAAATATATATTTATTGAGCTATAAATAGAAAGGATAAGACATTATATTAAATAGGTGTTGGTTAATGTGAGAGATATGACCAAATTGGCAGGTGGAAAACACCAGGGAGAAACAAGACCATATCCCTCATGGCAAAAATTCCACAATACCCATAGGGAAGTGAAATGCAGTGGCTTGTGGCATTACTGTAATGGTCCAGGATGTGTTTTGGCTGACCATGTACCTCCCCCTCAGGTGACTGGTCACATGACTGTGACATAGCACAGGTCCTGTGCACACAGAATGTCTGATCACATGACTGTGACATCAGCACAGGTCCTGTGTGCGTTGGAAGATATAAAAGCCCTGGTAGTTTTGAGACAGGGTGTGTAAGGCGTGAGGCCTGTTCCCATGTGGGACACCGCTAGAGTGTGAGGCCTAGTGAGGCCTATTGAAGCCTGGTGGAGCCTGAAAGGCGGAGGCTGGATCCTAAGGTGTAAGCGATCCCAGTAGCCTTGGAGAGCCAGAGTCTTGGAAGGCAAGAGTCCTGGAAGGCAAAGGCTGGATGTGGGGTGAGACCACATACCAGTAGCCTTTGAAGGAACGAGGGCTGGAGACCCCCATCTGGGAAGCTGTAAAGCCACAGTGGTGGCAGAACAAGTCTGAAGCAGCTAAAACCCGGCAAAAGGTAAAATACTGCTTGATGTGAACATTTCTATAAATGACTTTGCTGGGGGCTGTAACTGGAGCCAAGTGGCCCTGTCTGCCACTTGAAAGGCTCCTGGACATTATATGTAATATGTCGGCGAGCCACTGAGTTGGACTCGGTTATAGCAGTTATGTTGTATAATAAACTGCTGGAGTGTGAAAACTGGAAAACGTGGCTGGTGTGCTTTAATTGACCCGGTGCAGCGAGTATCCCCAAGTATGATCACTAGCGCTGCCTTACATGTGGTGGAGACTGCAGCCCGGTTGCTAGGGGCAACTACAGCCCGGTTGCTAGGGGCAACTGCAGCCCGGTTGCTAGGGGCAACGGCACAGGACGACAAGTGTGGATACAAGCATCTTGCTGTGACTCGGCAGGATCACGAAGATTAAAGCATCTTGCTGTAACTCGGCGGGGTTACGAAAATTGTCTTCGCACTCAAACCTGGTTTGCTGTGGCTCGGCGGGGTCACGAAAATTAAAGCATCTGGCTGTAACTCGGCGGGGTTACGAAAATTGTCCTCGCACTCAAACCTGGTTTGCTGTAGCTCGGCGGGGTTACGAAAATTGTCCTCGCACTCAAACCTGGTTTGCTGTGGCTCGGCGGGGCCACGAAAAATTTTCCGGGGAAAGCGGTGAAGTGTCTAGTGTGAATAGTATACCGCGATGGCTGTGAACGGAGCAGCAAAAGAAAATGAAGCTATTGAGCGATTAAAGTGCCGGTTAAAACCGCAGCAGATATTTGAGAAACGTCTACAGGACATGGTGCAGGAACGGCAGGAGCTGTGGGCACCGTATAGAATGGCAGTAGTGAACCATTCTGTGAACTCCAGGGGGCGCCAGTATTGTCCCAGAGTGCCCGGGGAGGTGGTAAGAGATGTTGTGAACTGAGTCCTAAGACTATTGCTGATTTTTTTTGTAAAAATCCCCCTACAGGTGTGGGTGCCCAAAAGTGGGTGGAGTCTCAAAAGGGGGCGGATTTTCACAAGAGCGTGGAGTACAGAAAAACAAAATTTGTTACTGGTTGTGGGTTGGTACCGCCTAAAAATGATGACTTGACCGTTGATAACGGGGTAGCTCCAGTAGAAGGGGTTGACGTCAAAGTGGGAGGTGACCTGTTAGTCCACAAAACCATGGGGAGTGACACAGACCCCGTAGCTGACGGTGACACTATGAAAGTAGAAAGAGAGGTCAGTCAGGAGGGGCTAGACGAGGGGAGAGAGTCCCCCTCTCGTCGTCGACGGCGCAAGGGCCACAAAAAGGTTGCTCCTATAGTCTTTGCTGAAAGTGAAAATAAAGAAAATGTAGTACTGTGTGCCTTTGTTTCAAGTGTGGATCTTCCTTTAGAGGCAGAAGAGGAGGTGACGTTGCCAGTAGCAACTTCCGGTACAGTACTGAGACAGAAGGATCTGACAGCCCTGAAAGAGGATGTGGCCAGTCATGACCAAGAGCTGGAGCCTATCAGGCAGCAGTATCAGAGTGACATGCAGCAACTATGGGAAAACCTGGAGAACGTGTCCTCAGACCAGCGGAGCCTGGAGTCTGAACGGCAGAAAATATACCAGGTTGTGAGGAACTTACAGCGAGACCTGGAGGGAAGCAACGAGGAAATTAACCAATGGAAGGAAATGTTCCAGGAAATTAAGGAGGACCGCCGCAAAACCAAGGAGGAGGTTTTGCAGTTGAAGCTTGAGAAGGAGGCGCTGCAGGATGAAGTTTCTGGGCTTGATCAAAACCTAGAACGACTGCGCGAACAGTTCAACCGGGAGCTGTGTGAATCCAAGAAGAAATATGGTGAACACAGTGGGGAACTGCAACAAGTTAAGAGAGACTATGATGATCTCCTCAGGGTTAAAGAAAAACTAGAGGATGATAAGGCGGATGCAGAGCACATGCGCCAAGTGGTTGAGACCACTCTGAAGGACACCCGTGATGAAAATGATGATCTTCGCAGAAAGACCCTAGGTCTGGAAGCTCAGGTGAAGGAGCTGCAGACGTTCTGTGATAATCTCCAGAGGGCAGAGACGTGCCTTAAGGAAAGAATCAGCAAGATTGAAGCTGAGCGGAAAAAGATGGAGGAGTCTATCGGAGAAGCCGCAGACCAGGGCCAGGAGTTGGCCACTGGAGATGGGAGGTATGAAACAAATACCTACTCGAATAATGCGAGCTCGGATGATTCGGTGGATGTAGGAGCCGAGATCAAGGAGCTCAAGGAGTCGCTACAAGCCCATATGAAGCAAGAGAAGCTTGAGAGACTGGCTGTTGAGAGCCGAGTGGGCACATTGGAGACAGAGAGGTCTGAGAGAACTCTACTGTTAAAGGAGCAGCTGAAGCAGGAAGAGCTTCAGAGATGGGCTGCTGAGAGGCGAGTAGCTGAGCTAGAGGAAGAAGTTTTCAAGCTCAAAAGTCGCCTGGCAAAGTATCACTCAGTGAACGAGGCCTCCTTGGAGAAGGAAAAGGAGAAAAAAGTTGCACTTACTCCTTTATACCATGAGAAGGTGGACCTGAGGAGAGCTAAGAGTGTGTTAACAGAAGATAAATATGAGATGGAAGTGGTCAAGACGAAAATTCTTGAAGTTGTAGCTGTGAGTCAGCTCAGGGGAAGCATACAGGGTGAAGAAGCTGAAAGTCAGTTGTCCCTGAAACCTGAGCTGGTTGATAGTCTGGAAACCACTGGTGAGACAGAAACGTCTCGGTACAAAGGCCTCATAGATGTACCCGAGGATTTGAGAGAAGAATGCACCAGCGAGTCAGTGCATGAAGAGTTTAAGAAGGCCGTGGGAGCCTGTAAGGTGTTCTCGACCTCAGAAGCTAAACAGCTGGTGGTCCTGTCCACGACCGAAGTCACAGTGAAGAGGGTGGCTATCCTAAGTGACATGCACTGGCGATGTATTCGCACAAAGCGGTTTCTCTGGTTGAAGACGGAACAAGCCGTTAGACAACTGGAGCTTATGAGAAAAGCACACAGTCTGCGGGAAGAGGTCATCCGGGTGCCTCATGTTATGGTGAGAAAGCTCATTGGGAGAAATGGCCGAGCCATACAGATGATGGTAAAGAAGTCTGGGGTGATGAAAGTAAGCAGTCCACGTGATCGACAGGACTGGATACCCGATGAAGACGGCATGGTGTCATTCTCCGCTGTAGGAACGGAAGAAAGTCTTGCATATATACGCATGCTGATGGAGTACCGAGTGACCTACCTGCGAGAGGTAGAAAAGTTGAATCTCGCTAGACTGCGAGTGGATAAACAGCATCATCTGAGCAGCAGAAGATGGCAGCCGTCTAGAAATTGTGAGACCAGACAGAGAAAGGGCCCCCTAAATAACAAAACAGCTACAGCTGAAGTTAGGGACCTTTCAAGATGTTCTGAGAGTAGTGGGCGTGGGTTTAGAGGTAGTGAGATCTCCAGTAACTCAGGTTTGCGAGGCCCATACAAACGACCCAATAGAGTACGAGACAGTACAGAGTCTAACCGGACCTTAGATTCCAGGGCGTGTGAGTCATCCTGCTGTATTGACCGCTGGGAGCGGGGGAGGTCTGACAAGGTTACGACTGACCGCTGGGAGCGGGGGAGGTCTGACAAGGTTACGACTGACCGCTGGGAGCGGGGGAGGTCTGACAAGGTTACGACTGACGGCTGGGAACGGGGGAGGTCTGACAAGGTTACAACCCGGAAAGGTGACTTGACGAAGTCAGTGACAATGACAGATGGTAGGTCCCTAAGAAATGGGTTATTGTCGATGACTAATGTTCCAGGGGCTGAGCAGCGCAATTGTCAAGTACATGGTCTCTGTGTGAACTGGAGGTTATAATGTGATTGTGTATATTATATTATGTGTTCAACCCCACAAGTTTGAACAGGGGGGGGGATATGTAATACAGTGGCTTGTGGCATTACGGTAAAGGTCCAGGATGTGTTTTGGCTGACTATGTACCTCCCCCTCAGGTGACTGGTCAAATGACTGTGACATAGCACAGGTCCTGTGCACACAGAATGTCTGATCACATGACTGTGACATTAGCACAGGTCCTGTGTGCGTTGAAAGATATAAAAACCCTGGTAGATTTGAGACAGGGTCTGTAAGGCGTGAGGCCTGTTCCCGTGTGGGACACCGCTAAAGTGTGAGGCCTAGTGAGGCCTATTGAAGCCTGGTGGAGCCTGAAAGGCGGAGGCTGGATCCTAAGGTGTAAGCGATCCCAGTAGCCTTGGAGGGCCAGAGGCCTGGAAGGCAAGAGTCCTGGAAGGCAAAGGCTGGATGTGGGGTGAGACCACATACCAGTAGCCTTTGAAGGAACGAGGGCTGGAGACCCCCATCTGGGAGGCCGTAAAGCCACAGTGGTGGCAGAACAAGTCTGAAGCAGCTAAAACCCGGCAAAAGGTAAAACACTGATGATGTGGACATTTCTATAAGTGACTTTGCTGCGGGCTGTAACTGGAGCCAATTGGGCCTGTCTGCCACTTGAAAGGCTCCTGGACATTATATGTAATATGTCGGCGAGCCACTGAGTTGGACTCGGTTATAGCAGTTATGTTGTATAATAAACTGCTGGAGTGTGAAAACTGGAAAACGTGGCTGGTGTGCTTTAATTGACCCGATGCAGCGAGTATCCCCCAGTATGATGACTAGCGCTGCCTTACAGGAAGATAATAACTGCTGCACCAATATATATAGATAGAAAAAGTCTGCAGAGGGAATAATTAGAAGGTTACGATTTAGATTAGATACTATGATATGATCAAATCATAGTATCGCATATACAGTTAGGTCCATATATATTTGGACAGAGACAACATTTTTCTAATTTTGGTTCTAGACATTACCCCAATGAATTTTAAACAAAACAATTCAGATGCAGTTGAAGTTCAGACTTTCAGCTTTCATTTGAGGGTATCCACATTAAAATTGGATGAAGGGTTTAGGAGTTTCAGCTTCTTGACATGTGCCACCCTGTTTTTAAAGGGACCAAAAGTAATTGGACAGATTAAATAATTGTAAATAAAATGTTCATTTCTAGTACTTGGTTGAAAACCCTTTGTTGGCAATGACTGCCTGAAGTCTTGAACTCATGGACATCACCAGACGCTGTGTTTCCTCCTTTTTGATGCTCTGCCAGGCCTTCACTGCGGTGGTTTTAGTTGCTGTTTGTTTGTGGGCCTTTCTGTCTGAAGTTTAGTCTTTAACAAGTGAAATGCATGCTCAATTGGGTTGAGATCAGGTGACTGACTTGGCCATTCAAGAATATTCCACTTCTTTGCTTTAATAAACTCCTGGGTTGCTTTGGCTTTATGTTTTGGGTCATTGTCCATCTGTAGTATGAAATGACGACCAATCAGTTTGGCTGCATTTGGCTGGATCTGAGCACACAGTATGGCTCTGAATTCATCAGAATTCATTCAGCTGCTTCTGTCCTGTGTCACATCATCAATAAACACTAGTGACCCAGTGCCACTGGCAGCCATGCATGCCCAAGCCATCACACTGCCTCAGCCTTGTTTTACAGATGATGTGGTATGCTTTGGATCATGAGCTGTACCACACCTTCGCCATACTTTTCTCTTTCCATCATTCTGGTAGAGGTTGATCTTGGTTTCATCTGTCCAAAGAATGTTCTTCCAGAACTGTGCTGGCTTTTTTAGATGTTTTTTAGCGAAGTCCAGTCTAGCCTTTTTATTCTTTATGCTTATGAGTGGCTTGCACCGTGCAGTGAACCCTCTGTATTTACTCTCATGCAGTCTTCTCTTTATGGTAGATTTGGATATTGATACGCCTACCTCCTGGAGAGTGTTGTTCACTTGGTTGGCTGTTGTGAAGGGGTTTCTCTTCACCATGGAGATTATTCTGCCATCATCCACCACTGTTGTCTTCCGTGGGCGCCCAGGTCTTTTTGCATTGATGAGTTGACCAGTGCTTTCTTTCTTTCTCAGGATGTACCAAACTGTAGATTTTGCCACTCCTAATATTGTAGCAATTTCTCGGATGGGTTTTTTCTGTTTTTGCAGCTTAAGGATGGCTTGTTTCACCTGCATGGATAGCTCCTTTACCGCATGTTTACTTCACAGCAAAACCTTCCAAATGCAAGCACCACACCGCAAATCAACTCCAGGCCTTTTATCTGCTTAATTGAGAATGACATAACGAAGGGATTGCCCACACCTGTCCATGAAATAGCCTTGGAGTCAACTGTCCAATTATTTTTGGTCCCTTTAAAAACAGGGTGGCACATGTTAAGGAGCTGAAACTCCTAAACCCTTCATCCAATTTTAATGTGGATACCCTCAAATGAAAGCTGAAAGTCTGAACTTCAACTGCATCTGAATTGTTTTGTTTAAAATTCATTGTGGCAATGTCTAGAACCAAAATTAGAAAAATGTTGTCTCTGTCCAAATATATATGGACCTAACTGTAGAAGATATTCTGATAATGGTAGCAGAGCCTATAAATAAGGGGTATATATAATCTGCTGACACAGCTACTGCCAATGAGTCCCTGTGCATAAAATCAAAAGGTGCCCTATTCTAAACATGCATTCCATTAAATCCATGTGGGGTGCATGCATAAACTGGGGCCGTATAAGCCTGTTTTGTTAACATGTTCACATGAATGACAGTGTTAAATTACCTTGTGACATGTTAGTTTCGGTATGTAGATGCTGTCAGGAGGGAGCTGATAGCGCGCCTCAACGCGCGTTTCGCCTTCGTGGCTTCGTCACGCCTCCTGACATACCGCAACTAACATCTCACATTGGGCTGTCTATGATTAATCTTATGGTCAGTATAATTTTTTGAATCTAAAATTAAAATTGATTATAATATTATAAACTATAAAGTACCTGTTGGTGCATGTTTGGGATCTCATACCCTTACATGGGTCTCTTTCTTCCTTTTAATTGTTTTTAATTTTTTTCTGTGTGATTTAATGGTCGTTGTCAAATCCTTGTCTAATAAAATATATACTTTCAATATACAAATATTTAGGTGTGCCCGGCTTTTTGTACCTGTGGCTTTCTCTCCTTCTTTACATAACTTTGCTAATCATCATAAATCTAATAAAAAAATGCTGAAGCCATTCCTATCGGTGTATATGATGTTATTTGCATCGTGAGGTCCATCCTCTGCTTTCTAGTCTCATAAAATAATAAGGAAGTCACCATGTAACTGACGCGCCCCCTGGGCCAGTGCTGTAGTGCGGCGCACGTGTGCGCGGGGGAATACCCGGAGCCGGATCAGATGGGGGTTGTAGTCTCCGAGTGGCGGTGACCCGGTCCGTGCCCAGGGTGTCAAGCTCAGTGTGTGGCAGTCCTACAGATGTTACTGGATGTTCTTTAGTGTCTACTACGCCACCTGTTGACTTGCGGTCACTACGGCCGCCGCTGCAGCAGGGTCCGCTGAGGCTGGTGGTGTGTGTGCAGCTTCTGGTAGTATAACCCCCAACGGGAGGGGTATAGCCTCAGGGGGTCAGTTGTAGAGGGTGGTGGTTGTGGTGGTACAGTGAGGGTGGTAATAAGACTCAGAGTCGGGCTGTGCAGTTCAGGGTCTTTACTTACTGCTGTTGTTCTGGTCACTCCGGCCTTGAGTGACCGCCCGAGCCGTGCTGCATCCACCAGGTCCTGGACTCGGCCAACCCCCAGGTGATTCTGGAGCGTGTTCCTGAGCTCCCTTTCTGACTTGTCCTTCTCTCTGGCCTTCCCCACCAGGGATCCACCTAAGTCCGGCTCCCTCGGGCCTCTTGTTGGTAAAACCCTTGTCTCTGGGTTCCCTGACCCTATTCTTGGTTTGCCTTCCGGGTGGATTTAGTGGGTGGTCGTGGCAGATCCTGCCCACGACCTCCGGTCTCTGGCTAAGGATTAGTGCCCTCCACCAGCTTGGGATCCGGTACCCTTGTGCCAACTCTTCACCCTCTGGTCTAATTTTGGGTTCTTGGAGTTCCCTCTTCTCCCCCTCTGGGTCCTTCTTTCTCCTCTCTCTCTCTCTTGGCCTTGGAGCTGGCTGTTGACTTTCAGACCAAACCTCTACAAAAGACCCTGTTCTAAGATGGTTCCCACCTTATATACTCCCTCTATGTGTGAGCTCAGGTGATCAGCACCCAATGAGCTCCTAGCATTACCCAGACTGCTCCCCCTATCTGCCCCTACACTACTGGGATGTTCCACCCCCACTCCCACTCCAGCCAGGGACAGACACTGTCGTACCTGCACATTTCTCTAGTGGGAGTACCATTGGTCTGTCCCCCGGAAATGGGATGTGTGTAGTGCATGCAGCCTACTGAGCTCAGTTCCACACTCCATCCTTACCCGGGAGTGGAATATCACACCTCTGGCTTGAGGTGCAATACCCCTGTAGCAGCTGAATCCTCAGGGTGCTACATTCCCCCCTGGTAAATCACAGCACGTCCTCGGGCTGTAAGATATAAAAAAACATCCAAAACATACAATTTTTTTCCATAAAACATAAACATAGAAAACATATAAACATTATCAGCAGCATAATAAATATTCTTGTTCCTCCGGCCACGGTGCAACTTGTGACCGGGAAAAGTACGACAGTCTCTTCTGGAAAGAAAAACACAGCTTTCCTATAAAACCGGTAGGGGGCGCCTTAGGAAGCGCAACTATACACAAGGGAAGGTATGGCCGCTCTCAGTCCTCAGCCAGTGGGGAAAAAGGGATGGCTGCTCACAGTCCTCAGCCTGTGGGGAGATGGGACACACTGGAACAGTTCACTGGTCCCAACGGGGACTATATTTTAACTAGCAGCAGTAACAGTTCTGGTACCCTGACGGGTAACTATATACAGTCTCTTTACCGTACTTTAACGACGGCGTCCTCCTGCTCCTTCTTTGGATTCAGACCCGTCCGGGTCCTCCTGCTCCTCCTCACACCGCAGCTCCTCCTCCGTCAGGCGATGTACATGGAGGGCGTAGGGTCCTTTGGCACACTTGTGCCGGGTGAAGGTGACCTCGTCCCCTACATACAGGTCACGACCTCTGTGTCCCTCCGGCAGATGGCTTTCTACGTCTCTGCGGGTGACAAAGACGTCGCCGGGGGTATGATGGTCTCTTATGAAGCCCCACCCATGCTGCAGGTTGAATTTAATCACAGTCCCGGTGGTACGGGGACCATGAGCTGCACGGGGGTTCCTCCTGGTCCGGCTCTTCTGCCCTGCGCTCTGTTCTTGCAGCCGCTGCTCTCGGACCCGCCTCTCTCTCCGTTCTCGCTGGAAGTCTGCCAACTGCTGGCGGCAGCACTCCACTCGCTCTGCTGCGGCTGCCCGCGTTTCTTGAGTGAACCCCATGAGGTCTCCTCCGGTGGGGTCCCACTCAAACTGTGCCTCCTCTAGCGGGGGCTGGGTCCTCCTGACGGGCTTCGGAGCCGGAATCAGGGGCTCACACAGGGGCCTCGCCCTTTGGAGTTCCAGTTGGTAGTACTCCTGGGGCCATATGAAGGGCTGCCCATCCGGGCACGTATGCTGGGCGAACAGGTCCTCACCCAGGTGCGGTACTTTAGGTGTTATGGGCGCTGTGGTGGTAGCGGCGCCCGGGTTGACCAGGCCTTGCGACCAGGCTTGGGGCACGCTAAAGGAAAAGGGCACCGTAAGAACGGCGGCGCCCGTGGTTACTCGGCCCTGCGACCAGGCTGGTGGCTCCGCGGAGGTAGGGGGCGCTGTTGGAATTGCGGCGCCCGGGTGTACTAGGCCTTGCGACCAGGCCGATGGTATTTCCTGCTTTGCCGCGCTCAGGGTCGAAGCGCGTGACGTCACAGGGGTCGCGGCCACGGTTTCTGCTTGAGGCCTTGTCTGGAGCGGTGACGATGCAGCGACGGGCACGGCAGGGGGAATTTCGGGCTCTGCGACGGGGAGCTGGGGCAGGCACGCGGTTTCTCGGCTCGGGGTAGTGACGTCCCCTTTACCTGCCTCCATCTGTTCAGCTCCCTTCTCGGCGCCGTCTCCGGCCTTCACTCCTCCTGCACCATCCTCAGAGGCGGTCTGTCTCCTCGTCTCGGGTGGCGTGCTTCGCTGGCGGGTTCTTGCCTGCAGGGCCATCTCTCGGCTCCACTCCGTCAGCGTCTCTCGCTGCACCTGGGCCATCCTTCGTGCGAGGCGCTCCAGCTCGGTCTGCGCACACTCCCGGTCTCGGGGGAGCTGTGCCAGGATCTCCACTAAGCCTAGTGGGGTTGTTGCTTGTAGCAGGCTCCTGACCACTGGGTCGGTGCTGCCTGACTCTCCCTCCATCTCCGGGTAGGCTTTCTCTGGACTCCTCTCCAGACTTCTTGTCTCCGGGTGTGCTCTCTCCAGACTCCTCCAGGCGACACCCATCTTTGCTCTCTTGTTCTGTCTCCGCCCACATTGAAGGTGGTCCCGGGGCAACTTTGTGATTGTCAGTTCCAGGGGCAGTTCTCTCACGCTGATGGACACTTCCAGCATCACAGTCTCTGTTGGTGGGCGCGGTTTCCGCTTTTGGCGCCATTCTTCGACCTGGCCCACGATGGGAGGTGGCCTCTTGCCACCCTCTGGCACGCCCATAATGGCGTCCGCTCTTCCAAGGCGGGAAATCTTTGGAAATGGCGGGAATCGTCTCCCAGTGGCGGGAAACTCCATGGATGGCGGGAAAAAGCTGCAAATGGCGGACAACCAGCGGGAAACGACCTGTGATGGGGTCCGTTGGCGGGGACCCTCCGGAACCGGCGGGAGACTTCTTTTTAAGGTAACGGTGAACTTTTCTTCAGGCACGCAGTACCCGGTTGTTGCGGGCACGTTATCCTGCCGACTACGCCAAAGTTGACGCGCCCCCTGGGCCAGTGCTGTAGTGCGGCGCACGTGTGCGCGGGGGAATACCCGGAGCCGGATCAGATGGGGGTTGTAGTCTCCGAGTGGCGGTGACCCGGTCCGTGCCCAGGGTGTCAAGCTCAGTGTGTGGCAGTCCTACAGAGGTTACTGGATGTTCTTTAGTGTCGACTACGCCACCCGTTGATTTGCGGTCACTACGGCCGCCGCTGCAGCAGGGTCCGCTGAGGCTGGTGGTGTGTGTGCAGCTTCTGGTAGTATAACCCCCAACGGGAGGGGTATAGCCTCAGGGGGTCAGTTGTAGAGGGTGGTGGTTGTGGTGGTGCAGTGAGGGTGGTAATAAGACTCAGAGTCGGGCTGTGCAGTTCAGGGTCTTTACTTACTGCTGTTGTTCTGGTCACTCCGGCCTTGAGTGACCGCCCGAGCCGTGCTGCGTCCACCAGGTCCTGGACTCGGCCAACTCCCAGGTGATTCTGGAGCGTGTTCCTGAGCTCCCTTTCTGACTTGTCCTTCTCTCTGGCCTTCCCCACCAGGGATCCACCTAAGTCCAGCTCCCTCGGGCCTCTTGTTGGTAAAACCCTTGTCTCTGGGTTCCCTGACCCTATTCTTGGTTTGCCTTCCGGGTGGATTTAGTGGGTGGTTGTGGCAGATCCTGCCCACGACCTCCGGTCTCTGGCTAAGGATTAGTGCCCTCCACCAGCTTGGGATCCGGTACCCTTGTGCCAACTCTTCACCCTCTGGTCTAATTTTGGGTTCTTGGAGTTCCCTCTTCTCCCCCTCTGGGTCCTTCTTTCTCCTCTCTCTCTCTCTTGGCCTTGGAGCTGGCTGTTGACTTTCAGACCAAACCTCTACAAAAGACCCTGTTCTAAGATGGTTCCCACCTTATATACTCCCTCTATGTGTGAGCTCAGGTGACCAGCACCCAATGAGCTCCTAGCATTACCCAGACTGCTCCCCCTATCTGCCCCTACACTACTGGGATGTTCCACCCCCCCTCCCACTCCAGCCAGGGACAGACACTGTCGTACCTGCACATTTCTCTAGTGGGAGTACCATTGGTCTGTCCCCCGGAAATGGGATGTGTGTAGTGCATGCAGCCTACTGAGCTCAGTTCCACACTCCATCCTTACCCGGGAGTGGAATATCACACCTCTGGCTTGAGGTGCAATACCCCTGTAGCAGCCGAATCCTCAGGGTGCTACATAACCATCTTACGAGCAGATAACATATTTCCTGCACCATGTCCTAGTTCTTCCTCATCCTCTTACTCATTTTGTGTTGTGCATGTGACGCGCCCCCTGGGCCATATTCTTTAGGGGAATACCCGGAGCCGGATCAGATGGGGGTTGTAGTCTTCCGAGTGGCTGTGACCCGGTCCGTGCCCAGGGTGTCAAACTCAGTTGTATGTGGCAGTCCTACAGATGTTATAAAGTTCTTAATTGTCGACTACGCCACCCGTTGTATTGCGGTCACTATGGCCGCCGCTGCAGCAGGGTCCGCTGAGGCTGATGGTGTTGGTGCAGCTTTTGGTAGTATAACCCCCAACGGGTGGGGTATAGCCTCAGGGGGTCAGGTGCAGAGGATGGGGGTTGTGGTGGTGCAGCATAGATGGTAATTAAAGACAGAGTCGGGTTGTGCAGTTTAGGGTATTTACTCACTGCTGATGTTCCGGTCACTCCAGCTTCAAGTGACCACCCGAGCCGTGCTGCGTCCACCAGGTCCTGGATTCAGCAAACCCCCAAACAAGTCCGGAGCGTGGCCCTGAGCTCTCCTTCTGTCCTTTCCTCTGGCCGTCCCCACTAGTGATCCACCTAGGTCCAGCTCCCTCGGGCCTTCTGTTGGGAGACCCTTGGCCTTGGGTTCCCTGACCCTCCACGTGGTCTGCCTTCGGGGTGGATGTGGTGGGTGGCCGTGGCAGACGCTGCCCACGGCCTCCGGTCTCTGGCTAGGGTGTGCTTTTGCCCCCACCAGTTTGGGATCCGGTACCCTATTGCCGACTCTTCACCCGGGGATTGAATTTGGGTTCTCAGAGTCCTTTCTTTTCCCCTCTGGGTCTTTCCTTCTCTGCTCCACTCTCTCTCTGCAGGCTCATCTGGACCTCTGCTTCCTCCTGACTCTGACAGACTGACCGACTGTGGCAGACTGACTCCTCTGCAAAGACTGACTGACCCTGATCTTAGATGGTGCCCACCTTAAATACTCCCTCTATGTGTGAGCTCAGGTGACCAGCACCCAATGAGCTCCTATCTTTACCCAGGCTGCTCCCCCTATCTGCCCCTACACTACTGGGATGTACCACCCCCCTCCCACTCCAGCCAAGGACAGACTCGATCGTACCTGCACATTTCTAAGTGGGAGTACCGTTGGCCTGCCCTCTGGAAATGGGATGTGTGTAGTGCATGCAGCTGACTGAGCTCAGTTCCACACTCCATCCTTACCCGGGAGTGGAATATCACACCTCTGGGTTGAGGTGCAATACCCCTGTAGCAGCCGAATCCTCAGGGTGCTACATTCCCCCCTGGTAAATCACAGCACGTCCTCGGGCTGTAAGATATAAACATCCACAAACATACATTTTTTTTTTTCATAAACATATAAAACATCATACAAAACATTATATATATATATATATCAATAAAACTTTTTCATATAAAACATTCTTGTAGACTTTTCCTCGCTTCTGTTCCTCCTCCGGTCACTGTGCAACGCGTGACCGGGTAAAGTGCGACAGTCTTTTCTTGAAAAATGGTTTTCCTATAAAACCGGTAGGGGGCGCTTTAGGACGCGCAACTATATACAAGGGATATGGCCGCTCTCAGTCCTCGGCCAGGTATTAGGGAGGAATGACCGCTCTCAGTCCTCGGTCAGTGGCATTTAAGGGTTAAACGGGTAAACAGTTCACACTTGCTGGTCCCAACGGGGACTATTATAGCAGCAGTAACAGTTCACTGTGCCCCGACGGGCAACTATATACAGCTTCTGCTTCGCTGTACTTAACGACGACGTCCTCCTGCTCTTTCTTTGTGGTTAACTCTAGTTTCAGACCCGTCCGGGTCCTCTTGTTCTTCCTCCTCACACCGCAGCTCTTCCTCCGTCAGGCGATGCACATGGAGGGCGTAGGGTCCTTTGGCACACTTGTGCCGGGTGAAGGTGACCTCGTCCCCGATGTAAAGGTCACGACCTCTGTGTCCCTCCGGTAGGTGGGATTCAACGTCTCTCCTGGTTACAAAGACGTCGCCTGGGGTGCGGTGGTCTCGGATGAAGCCCCACCCATGCTGCATGTTAAACTTGATCACAGTCCCGGTGGTGCGGGGACTATGCGCTGCACGGGGGTCTCTCCTGGCCCGGCTCTTCTGCTCCGCGCTCCTTATTTGAGCTTGCTGTTCCCGGACCCGCCTCTCTCTCCGCTCCCTCTCGAAGACCTCGAGCTGTTGGCGGCAGCACTCAGCACGCTCCGCTGCAGCTGCCCGAGTCTCCTGAGTGAACCCCATGAGATCTTCTCCGGTGGGGTCCCACTCAAATTGGGCCTCTTCTAGCGGGGGCGAGATCCTCTTTACGGGCTTTGGAGCCGGGATCAGGGGTGCACACATGGCCCCAGCCTTCCTCTGTCGTTCCAGTTCATGATATTCCTGGGGCCAGATGAAAGGCTGCCCATCCGGGCACGTGTGTTGGCTAAACAGGTCCTCTCCCAGATGCGGCACTCTTGGTCTTATGGGCGCGGTGGTGTTAGCGCCCGGGTTGCCCGGGCCTTGCGGCCAGGCCTGGGGTATCTGGAAGGTGAAAGGCACCGTAAGGACGGCGGCACCCTGGGCTACTTGGCCCTGCGACCAGGCCGGGGGCTCCGCGGAGGTAGGGGGCGCTGTTGGTATTGCGGCGCCCGGGGGTACTAGGCCTTGCGACCAGGCTGGTGGTACTTCCTGCTTGGTCACGCTCGGGGTCGAGGCGTGTGACGTCACAGGGGTCGCGGCTCCCGTTTGAGGCCTAATCTGCGGCGGTGACGTTGCAGCGACGGGCACGGCAGGATAGACTTCGGGCTCTGCGACGGGGAGCTGGGGCAGGTACGCGGTTTCCCGGTTTGGGGTATAGACGTCCCCTTTACCTGCCTCCACTCGTTCGGCTCCCTTCTCGGCGCCGTCTCCGGCCTTCAGTCCTCCCGCGCCATCCTCAGAGGCGGTCTGTCTCCTCGTCTTGGGTGGCGTGCTCCGCTGACAGGTTTCGGTCTGCTGGGCCATCTCACGGCTCCACTCCGCCAACGTCTCTCGCTGCACCCGGGCCATCCTCCTTGCGAGGCCCTCCAGAGCGGTCTGTGCACACTCCCGGTCTCGGGGGAGCTGTGCTAGGACCTCCACTAGGCCTAGTGGGGTCGTTGTTTCCAGCAGGCTCCTGACCAACGGGTCGGTGCTGCTCTGCTCTCCTTCTGTTGTTTCCAGCAGGCTCCTGGCCAGCGGGCCGGTGCTGCTCTGCTCTCCCTCCTCTGTTTCTAGCAGGCTCCTGGCCAACGGGCCGGTGCTGCTCTGCTTTTTCGCCATCTCCGGGTAAACTCCTCCGATACTCTTCTCCAGGCTTCTTGCCTCCGGGTGCGCTCTCTCCAGACTGCTCCAAGCGACACCCATCTTTGCTCTCTCCTTTCGTCTCCTCCCCCTTCGAAGGCGGTCCCGGGGCCACTTGGTGATTGTCAGCTCCAGGGGCAGTTCTTTCACGCTGACAGACACCTCTAGCATCACAGTCTCTGTTGGTGGGGGCGGTTTCCACTTTTGGCGCCATTTTCGGTCCTGGCCCACGATGGGAGGCGGCCTCTTACCACCCTCTGGCACGCCCATAATGGCGTCCGCTCTTCCAAGGCGGGAAACCTTTGGAAATGGCGGGAACCGCTTCCCAGTGGCGGGAAACTCTGCGGATGGCGGGAAAAAGCTGTTAATGGCGGACAACCGGCGGGAATCGACCTGTGATGGAGTCCGATGGCGGGGACCCTCCGGAACCGGCAGGAGACTTCTTTTTGAGGTAAACTCGTTCTTTTCTTCAGGCACGCAGTACCCGGGTGTTGCGGGCACGTAATCCTGCCGACTACGCCAAAGTTGACGCGCCCCCTGGGCCATATTCTTTAGGGGAATACCCGGAGCCGGATCAGATGGGGGTTGTAGTCTTCCGAGTGGCTGTGACCCGGTCCGTGCCCAGGGTGTCAAACTCAGTTGTATGTGGCAGTCCTACAGATGTTATAAAGTTCTTAATTGTCGACTACGCCACCCGTTGTATTGCGGTCACTATGGCCGCCGCTGCAGCAGGGTCCGCTGAGGCTGATGGTGTTGGTGCAGCTTTTGGTAGTATAACCCCCAACGGGTGGGGTATAGCCTCAGGGGGTCAGGTGCAGAGGATGGGGGTTGTGGTGGTGCAGCATAGATGGTAATTAAAGACAGAGTCGGGTTGTGCAGTTTAGGGTATTTACTCACTGCTGATGTTCCGGTCACTCCAGCTTCAAGTGACCACCCGAGCCGTGCTGCGTCCACCAGGTCCTGGATTCAGCAAACCCCCAAACAAGTCCGGAGCGTGGCCCTGAGCTCTCCTTCTGTCCTTTCCTCTGGCCGTCCCCACTAGTGATCCACCTAGGTCCAGCTCCCTCGGGCCTTCTGTTGGGAGACCCTTGGCCTTGGGTTCCCTGACCCTCCACGTGGTCTGCCTTCGGGGTGGATGTGGTGGGTGGCCGTGGCAGACGCTGCCCACGGCCTCCGGTCTCTGGCTAGGGTGTGCTTTTGCCCCCACCAGTTTGGGATCCGGTACCCTATTGCCGACTCTTCACCCGGGGATTGAATTTGGGTTCTCAGAGTCCTTTCTTTTCCCCTCTGGGTCTTTCCTTCTCTGCTCCACTCTCTCTCTGCAGGCTCATCTGGACCTCTGCTTCCTCCTGACTCTGACAGACTGACCGACTGTGGCAGACTGACTCCTCTGCAAAGACTGACTGACCCTGATCTTAGATGGTGCCCACCTTAAATACTCCCTCTATGTGTGAGCTCAGGTGACCAGCACCCAATGAGCTCCTATCTTTACCCAGGCTGCTCCCCCTATCTGCCCCTACACTACTGGGATGTACCACCCCCCTCCCACTCCAGCCAAGGACAGACTCGATCGTACCTGCACATTTCTAAGTGGGAGTACCGTTGGCCTGCCCTCCGGAAATGGGATGTGTGTAGTGCATGCAGCTGACTGAGCTCAGTTCCACACTCCATCCTTACCCGGGAGTGGAATATCACACCTCTGGGTTGAGGTGCAATACCCCTGTAGCAGCCGAATCCTCAGGGTGCTACACATGTAAGATCCTCAACTCAGCACAGACAGATTACAGGAGTCACTTTCTCTGGTGTAACTTTATTTCTCTTCCATTTCAGATGTATCGACTCAGTTTACTGGGACTCCGGATGCTTCAGTGTCAGTGTCTCTTGGAGAGAGTGCTCGTATCACCTACAGTAGAAGTGGGGGTTCAGTTACTGGGAGTAACTATCCAACTTGGTACTACCAGACACCTGGAAGTCCCCCTAAACTCCTAGTTTACAGCACAAGCAGCAACCAGAACATCAGGCCAACAGGAGTATCAGATCGATTCAATGGATCCATATCTGGGGAATCAGCAGTCCTGTCCATCAACAAAGTTGAGTCTTTAGATCAGGGGTCCTCAAACTACAGCCCGCGGGCCACATGCGGCCCGCGGAGGATTTTTATCCTGCCCGCCGGGCTGTAAGCAGAGGAGAGCGGTGCCAGTGCCCGCCCTTCTCCGCCCCTTGCTCAGGGCCCCGGCAGCCGGATACTTACCTCTCCCCGTGCCTCCGCAGATCCGCTGTCTTCCTGGTGCGCACTCACTGTGATGTCTCAGGTCAGAGGGTGTGGTGACGTCTTTACACCGCGCCCTCCCCTGAGCCATCACAGGCAGCGCAGAGCGGGGCGACGCTGGAGTACAGACCTGAGCAGCGGCAGCAGGTGAGGAGGAGGGAGGTGAGTATTGCATTTTTTTTTTTATGTATGGAGGCATGGGACATAATATTAGGGGTGACATTCCCTGCATGGGCATTATATGGGGGGGGGGTGACATGCTGCATGGGGCATTATATGGGGGGGATGACATGCTGTATGGGGCATTATATGGGGGGGTGACATACTGAATGGGGCATTATAACGACAGGGGAGTGATATCCTGCATGGAGCATTATATGGGGGGGTGACATGCTGCATGGGGCATTATATGGGGGGGGTGACATCCTGCATGGGGCATTATATGGGGGAGTGACATGCTGCATGGGGCATTATATGGGGGGGTGACATCCTGAAAGGGGCATTATAAAGACAGCGGAGTGATATCCTGCATGGCGCATTATATGGGGGGGTGACATCCTGAAAGGGGCATTATAACGACAGGGGAGTGATATCCTGCATGGGGCATTATATGGGGTGGGAGTGACATCCTGCATGGGGCATTATATGTGGGGGTGACATCCTGTATGGGGCATTATATGGGGGAGTGACATGCTGCATGGGGTATTATATGGGGGGGTGACATCCTGAAAGGGGCATTATAACGACAGGGGAGTGATATCCTGCGTGGCGCATTATATGGGGGGGTGACATCCTGAATGGGGCATTATAACGACAGGGGAGTGATATCATGCGTGGCGCATTATATGGGGGGGTGATATCCTGAATGGGGCATTATAACGACAGGGGAGTGACATCCTGCATGGGGCTTTATATGGGGGGGTGACATCCTGCATGGGGCATTATAAAGACAGGGGAGTGATATCTTGCATGGGGCATTATATGGTGGGAGAAAGGGACATCCTGCATGGGGCATTATATGGGGGATGACATCCTGCATGGGGCATTATAAGGTGGAACAGCCTGCATGGGGCATTATAAGGGGGAAATAGCCTGCCTATTGAGGACCTATGCTGCCTATTGGGGACATTTACCTGCCCATTGAGGACCTATGCTGCCTATTGGGGACATTTACCTCCCCATTGAGGACCTATGCTGCCTATTGGGGACATTTATCTGCCTATTGGGGACATTTACCTGCCTATTGGGAACCTATGCTGTCTATTGGGGATATTTACCTGCCTATTGGGGACATTTACCTGCCTATTGGGGACATTTACCTCCCCATTGAGGACCTATGCTGCCTATTGGGGACATTTGCCTGCCTATTGGGGACATATACCTGCCTATTGGGGATATTTACCTGCCTATTGGGGACATTTACCTGCCTATTGGCGATATTTACCTGCCTATTGGGGACATTTACCTGCCTATTGGGGACCTATGCTGCCTATTGGGGATATTTACCTGCCTATTGGGGACCTATGCTGCCTATTGGGGACATTTACCTGCCTATTGAAATACCGGTTTATCTAACTTTACTTGTTCTTCATTTTAAATATTGTATTTGTTCCTGTATTGTTTTATTTTACGTCAAAATAAGATATGTGCAGTGTGCATAGGAATTTGTTCATAGTTTTTTTAAAAAAACTATATTCCGGCCCTCCAATGGTCTGACGGACAGTGAACTGGCCCCGTGTTTAAAAAGTTTGAGGACCCCTGCTTTAGATGAAGGATTTTATCACTGTTTGTTCTATGATGGTAGTGGCACTGGCATATACACACAATAATAACAATAATATAAACTGATCGTGAACAAGCACAAATACCTCATGCATGTCCTATATTAAAAGCTAGAGGAAGTAGTGCTAAATGGTATTATTTTATAGCAAAGAGTTTTTAGAGAAGTTTACTGCTTGTTATACAAACATAACAAATATTCACCCAAGCCAGATACTACATGAGCCAAAGTTTGCAAAAGAGGAAAAAATAGTAGCAAAGGACTTAGCTTGCATATAGAAATAAAAAAATGATGACAGAAAGTCAATATTATATAATAAAAAATCACATGCTGTAGAACTGGCATCACCACTCTTCGATGGGAACTATGATGCCAGTATTTGGGAATATGAGAATCCAGAAGGCGCTTCCGTTTGAAGATTAGATTCCCAATTTGATTGCCAGAGGGCTATTAGTAGTGATGAGCGAGCATGTTCGCTACTGCTCGGTGCTCGCCCGAACATCTCACTGCTCGAGATGTTCGGCTCTCGCCGAGTATTTCCAGGGTTGCTCGGCGGGAGCTCGGGTCTCCTCCCTGCATGTTTGGCGCTCTTTAGAGGGATTGCCTTCCACTCACTGTAATGCTGTAGCCATGTTGGTTGTGGCATTACAGTGATTGGCTGGCTGCACAGCGTCATCAGGTCTATATCAGACCTGGCGCCGCCATGCTCGTCACAGTCACTCTGGAATCAGACAGTATAGGGAGAGGTGCTGCTGAGCTAGGGAGAGAGTTGCTTGTTTCTAGTTAGTGTAGGTGAACCAAACTATATTAGAGACATATATCCATCTCAACAAACAGTCCTTCTGAGGACTAATCCATCTGCAGAGATATCAGGCAGGCAGTGTGTATATAGGCAGGCAGGCAGGGTATATAGCAGACTGCAGTGCTCATACCACAAGAGGCTCCATTCCAGTTCTGTCTGCTGCTGTTAGATATTTCTAGAAATAGGCCCAGGTCTCAGGGGCCAGGAATAATTTTTTTGGAGATCTTAATCCTCATTATTTGCTTAAAAAGCAATCAAAAGAACACAGTTTTTCTGTGCCATTTGCTTGTTGGCACTGCAGAATACAGCCAGGTCCTTTCCATATTACAGCGCTAAAAATCCAGCTATTTAAAACTGTGGTTTGTCCGTCACACGGATCACATATAATTGCGCTGAAAATACTGCCATTTCTGGCCTCCATTAAAAAAAATTTCAATGTGTCATTGAAACAATTGACACCAGATTGCTGTTCAAAATAGTTACCTACAGGCCAGGTATTGAAAACTGTGTTTTCTCCGTCACACGGATCACATATACGTTTTCAGAAAATACTGCCATTTCTGACCTCCATTAAAAATTTGTGTGTCAGTGAAGCAATTGACACCAGATTTCTGTTCAAAATAGTTACCTACAGGCCAGATATTTAAAACTGTGTTTTCTCCACCACACGGATCACATATATACGTTTTCAGAAAATACTGCCATTTCTGACCTCCATTAAAAAATATTTCAGTGTGTCAGTGAAGCAATTGACACCAGATTGCTGTTCAAAATAGTTACCTACAGGCCAGGTATTTAAAACTGTGGTTTGTCCATCACATGGATCACATATAAGTTCGTTCCCAATTCAGTCATTTGTTGTGAGCGTGGAAGATATTGTCCTCCATTTAAAATGGGCAAGGCACGTGGCAAAGGACAGGGAACTGGACGTGATGGTGTTGATTGTGCATGCAGAAATTGTGCCACAACAAACACCCACATCTTCTCGCTCGACTTTCCTGTCCCAAATAATAGGGGACTGCAGAACACCACTATTGAACACAGAGCAGTGTGAAAAGATTATTGGTTGGATAGCAGATAATGCTTCCAGTCACTTAGCCACCACCACCACCACCTTGTCTTCCACACGGTCAAGTCTCTGTAGCTGTGAGTCTGGACCGCATATTCCTCACCCTGAACCTCCTTCCTCCCACCATGCTGAGTGCCCGAAGAGCTGTTCACTTTTCCATTTATAGATTCGGGCCTCTCGCCTGGTCCACTTGAAGCAGGGCAAGAGGAGATCGCATGTAGCAATTCCCAAATATATGAGCAGCCACGGTCACACGAAGGCGATGAGATACAATTGCCAGAAAGTCAGAAGGAGGACCAGAGTGCGGAAGTGGAAGACAAGGTGGTGGATGATATAGCAACTGACCCAACCTGGCAGGAGGACATGCAGAGCGAGGACAGCAGCACACAGGGGGAGGGAGGCAGAGCACCCCAACAGGCAGGAAGAAGCAGTGTGGTGGCCGCAGAAAGAAGGCAGGCAACCATACCCCGTAACACCAACGCGAAGGAAGTTGCCAGTACAACTGTTAGGTCTTCCCGAGTCTGGTTATTTTTTAAAGACTCTGTCGATAACCCCAAAAAGGCCATTTGCACCACCTGCCAGGCCAGCATCAGCAGGGGTGGCAAAACGACCAGCCTGACCACCACCAGCTTGATTAGGCACATAGCAGCAAAGCACCCGACTTTGTGGGCCAAACCCCAGGGTCCAGGAACAGTGTCTGCGGGTCGCACCATTGCTTCTTCCGCTGTTGTGCATACAAGCCAATCCCTTGTCCATGGTGCATGCGAAGATGCCTCCTGCCCTGCACCTGTCATTTCACACTCTCAAGTAGCAGCATCAGGAAGCACATCCACGTCCTTGTCCCAGCGCACCGTTCAGTTGTCCATACCCCAGTCCTTGGAACGCAAGCGCAACTACGCAGCCAACGCCCCACAGGCCACACTACTAAATTCCCACATTTCACGTCTCGAAATGTTGCCTTTATAGGCTCGTGGAGACAAAGCATTCCGCAACCTGATGGCGGCGGCCGTCCCTCGGCACTCGGTCCCCAGCTGCCACTATTTCTCCCGGTGTGCCGTCCCCGCATTACACAAGCACGTGTCCCAAAACATTTACTGTGCACTCAAAAACGCAGTTACCCGGAAAGTCCACCTAACCACGGACACGTGGACAAGTGCTTGTGTGCAGGGATGGCACATCTCGCTGACAGCACACTAGGTTAATATAGTGGAAGCCGGGACCCAGTCGAACCTTGGGACGGAACACGTCCTCCCGACGCCAAGGATTGCGGGCCCTAGGTCAATCAGGGTTGCCACCACAGTGTACAGCTCCTGCACCTCAGCCTCCTCCTCCTCTTCATCTTCCATCTCCGAAATGACCACATCAGTCACAAGATGGAAGCACTGTCTCGGCAAAGCGGCAACAGGCTGTGCTGAAGTTAATATGCTTTGGTGACAAACCGCACAATGCTGAAGAATTGTGGACAGCTCTGAAAGAGCAGGCAGATCTGTGGCTCACACCGCTGAACCTACAGCCAGGCATGGTCGTGTGTGACAATAGCCGGAACCTGGTGGCGGCTCTGAGGCGAGGCGAGCTCACACATGTACCATGCATGGCCCATGTGCTTAACCTCGTGGTTCAGCGGTTTCTCAAATCCTACCCAGAGCTGCCAGATTGGCTTGTTAAAGTACGCCGCCTGTATGCCCATTTTAGAAAGTCACCTACAGCTTCCGCCGCCCTTGCCGTGTTCCAGCAGCATTTGCAACTTCCGGCTCACAGACTGGTATGTGATATCCCCACGCGTTGGAACTCTACACTGCAGATTTTAGGAAGGATTTGTGAGCAGAAGAGGGCAGTTGTTGAGTACCAGCATCAACAAGGCCGTCGGTATTCAGTTCAGACTCCACACATAAGACCTCAGGAGTGGACATGGATGTCAGACATATGTACCATCCTCCAAAACTTTAAGGACTCCACCAAGATGATGAGCGGCGATGACACCATAATTAGCGTCACCATCCCACTTCTCTGTCTTCTGAAACGCTCTCTGCTCACAATCAAAGAGGATGCATTGCAGGCAGAGCACGATGAGATGGAGCAAGGAACCATACAGGGTGATTACACACAGCCCAGCCTCATCTCATCCCAATGTGGATTAGGTGACAATGAGGAAGAGGAGGAAGAAGAAGAACAGGAGCTAGTGTCATGCGCTATAGACGGTACTACCTGCACAACTGTCATACCGTCTGTTCAGCGTGGATGGACAGAGAGGAGGAGGAGAGCATGGTCAGTCATACTCTTGGTTAGGACATGGAAGTCTTGCCTGTTAGCAGTCTGGCACACATGGCTGAGTTTGTTACGCTGCCTTTCCCATGACCCTCCCATCGCACAGGCCCTGACGTGCGGGTACTCTCACAAGGAGTGCAAAGTTTCGGAAGATGATGAGGGAGTACCTTGCCAACCGTACCAACATCCTCCGTGATTCCTCTGTGCCTTATAATTATTGGGTATCCAAGCTGGATACGTGGAATGAACTGGCTCTCTACGCCTTAGAGGTCCTGGGCTGCCCTAAACAAGGGCTGGATTGGGCCAGACTTCTCAACACCACCGAATGATAGCAGCGTAACATAAGCTCAAATCCAGTGTCTTTTTTTGGGAGATATATTCCCATGCACCTCTTCACACCCACGTATGGGTCTACGCTTCCTGATTTTGGCTATTTGCTCTTGTCCTCCTCCTTCTCCTCATCCTTATCCTCCACCACCATATCACCAGGAAGACCGTGGTCTGTGATGCAACACCCACATAATTTTATGATGCCAGTAAAAAAAAAATTGTATACAGTATGTTCATGTATACCCCCCAGGGGTAAATGTTTGTCAGCCCATACACTTAGTGCATGGGCATTACAAGTATAGAAGACCCACTCTTTTCTAATGGGAATATTTGCTTTAAGAGGCCCTCTAAGTCTCTTCCAAGGGGCATTGGAGTGCCTCCCAATTTTTGGCAGCCCTTGCATTCACTGCATAGGCCAACACTATGGGAGACCCTCTCCTTTCTAATGGGAATTTGTCGTTACTGTGGCCCTGCTCTATGTGTTTTTAAATTGTTAGTGGGGTTTTTCCTAAATTTGGTCAGCTGTTGGAGTCACTGCATACCCTATAACTGTATAGCAGACCCTCTCCTTTCTAATGGGAACGTGTCGTACTTGTTAGTGTGGTACTGCTCTATGTGTCTTTAAATTCTTAGTGGGGTTTTTCCTAAATTTGGTGTGCCGTTGGACTCACTGCATACCCAATAACGGTATAGCAGACTCTCTCCTTTCTAATGGGAATTTGTCGTTACTGTGGCCCTGCTCCATGTGTCTTTAAATTCTTAGTGGGGTTTTTCCTAAATTTGGTCAGCCGTTGGACTCACTGCATACCCTATAACTGTATAGCAGACCCTCTCCTTTGTAATGGGAACATGTCTTACTTGTTACTGTGGCCCTGCTCTATGTGTCTTTAAATTCTTAGTGGGGTTTTTCCTAAAATTGGTGAGCCGTTGGACTCACTGCATACCCTATAACTGTAAAGTAAACCCTCTCCTTTCTAATGGGAACATGTCGTACTCATTACTGTGGCCCTGCTCTATGTGTCTTTAAATTGTTAGTGGGAGTTTTCCCAAATTTTGGCAGCCCTTGCAGTCACAGCAAGGGCATTACGACTATAGGAGACCCGCTCCTTTATAATGGAAACATTTTTTTTACTGAGACCCTCCTCTATGTCTCTTCAAAGGGGTATTGGGTTGGCTCCGAATTTTTGGCAGCCCTTGCAGTCACTGCATACGCAATAACAGTATAGGAGACCCACTTTTTAATAATGGGAACAACAAAGCATAGCCGGCTGATGGCTCTCTAACAATAGCAAGGGCCGACTGCTGGCCTTTTAAGAACAGTAAGGGCCGCCTGATGGCCCTATAAAAATGGGCTTTGTGACTTTCAGAGTCCCTCCATCATAAATGAAACAGGACGTGTCTGATGCTGTGTCACACACCACATTGCCAGATAAGGTTATAAAATGTTAAAATGACATTTCCCGGTGAAAGCATTTGTCTTAAAAAATAAAGTAAAAAAAAAACAAAAAACAGTAGCATCTTTCTTTAGTATAAAAAAACAGAGTCACCAATGTAACCTCAATGTAATCACATTGTTCAACTCCTGCACCTCCTCCTCCATCTCTGAAATGACCACATCAGTCACAAGCTGAAAGCACTGCAGCACTGCCTTGGCCAAGCGGCAACAGGCTGTGCTGAAGATAACATGCTTAATGCTTAGGTGACAAACTGCCCAGCGCTGCAGAGTTGTTGAAAGCTGTAACACAGCAGCCTAATCTGTGGCTCTCACCGCTGAACATACAGCCAGGCATGGTCGTGTGTGACAATGGGTGGAACCTGGTGATGGAGAAATGACAGCCGGAGTAGATACGGTTTCCCTCTATGCCAGTCCTTTCACCGAGCTAAAGAATATGGCTGTGGTGAAATACAACTCCCAATGAGAAGCTGTTTCAGATTGAAAAACATTGTGCCCACCAGAGGATTTAATTCTGAGGGCTCACCTTTCTCCCCCACTCAAGAGCCTCATAGCAGCTGCAAAGATAGCGCTATCATGAACTCTCCTGACGTAAAAGCCAGGGCAAACCAGAGGATTCTCTGGTGGGACCATCTAACCCAGCCGAGAAGCAGTCCTGGCTAAGAAAAGTGTGTGGGAAGGTTCCCGGACACTCTATGGCTGCTTTTTTACTGAGGTGGAAACACACGCAAACACGGGGAGAACATACATAAGTCACACATACAGAAGTCCTTGCAGATGTTGTCCTTGCTGGGATTTGAACCCACAGATCCAATGTGCTGCCGTTCACCCTCTAATATCTAACAGGCTGGAGAAACTTGCACCTACCGCCACTCGATCTTCAGCTCCTTTGTGAGAAACTAATGTATTTGGGCAGCCACTCAGTCTAACAAATAAAATTCCTGAGAAGGAAATTGGAGATGGCTTCGCTACTGGTACTGGGGGCAGTGCTAATACCATGGCGCCGTACCATAGTTTACTGGAAATATTGCAGGCTGGTAGGAGGCAAGCAAATTCCCACAGAAAAGTACCAGCAGTAATGTTCAGGGACCCGCGCTTGTAGAAGGCACAGACAACACCGGGAGAAATAGTGACGACTGAGGACCGAGTATGGAAACGAGGCATGAGGTTGTGAAAAGCTTCCGCCTCCATGAGCCTAAAAGGCCACATTTCAAGTGCAAGCAGCTGCCCAGAAATCTGGCAGTTTAGTATTGCGGCCTGATGGCTGGCTGCATACTTACACTTGCATTCCAAGTAACAGAAAACTAAGCAGATGGTGGTCTCTATCATCATCATGGCTTCACCTCGGCGCTATGAACTCTCCTGAAGGAGAAGCCAGGGCCCGCCGGAGGAGTCTCCGGTTTTCTGGTGGGTCCGTCCATCCCTGCCGAGAAGCAGCCCTGGCTAAGAAAAGTGTGGGGGAAGGTTCCCGGACACTCCATGGCTGCTTTTCTAACGTGGATCGGACGTGCTTATGCATGTTATTTCTCAAACAGCATTGATGATCAGGTCATTGCCCAACTCAGTTGTCATGAAATTAATTACTCAAAGAAATATGTTTCTGTGTCAAAGCACCACCGACAATTGCGAATTGATGTTGGATGGGCTGCCATTGCTTCTGCAACACGCTGCATTAGAGGACTTCCTGGGAGAAATGACACACAGAGTAGATACGGTTTCCCTCTATGCCAGTCCTTTCACTGAGCTAAAGAATATGGCTGTGGTGAAATACAACTCAGCCAAAAAAGCTGTGGACTGGCTCCGTACCATCCCTGGCCACATTCACCTGTCCACGTGTTTGTGGTTAGGGGGTCCTTCCCAGTAAGTGCACTGGGGAGGGCACGGGTAATGTTGTGGGACCCGTGCTTGTGGAATACGGAGACGATATCGGGAGAAATAGTGGCAGCTGGGGACCGAGTATGGACACTTGGCCGCCGCCGGCATGAGGTTATGAAAAGTTTCCGCCTCCACGAGCCTAAAAGGCCACATTTCAAGTGAAAGCAGCTTTAGAGGACTTCCTGGGAGAAATGACAGCTGGGTAGATATGGTTTCCCAAGTCCTTTCACCAAGCTAAAGAAAATGGCTGTGGTGAAATACAACCCAGCAAAAAAAGCTGTGAACTGGCTCCGTACCATCCCTGGCCACATTCACTTGACCACGTATTTGTGGTTAGGCGGTCCTTCCCAGTAAGTGCACTGGGGAGGGCACAGGCAATGTTGTGGGACCCGTGCTTGTGGAAGGCGGAGACGATACCGGGAGAAGTAGTGGTGGCTGGGGACCGAGTATGGACACCCGACCGCCGCCGGCATGAGGTCATGAAAAGCTTCCGCCTCCACGAGCCTGAAAGGCCACATTTCAAGTGAAAGCAGCTTTAGAGGACTTCCTGGGAGAAATGACAGCTGGGTAGATATGGTTTCCCAAGTCCTTTCACCAAGCTAAAGAATATGGCCACATTTCAAGTGCAAGCAGCTGTCAAAACTTTGGCAGTATACTATTGCAGCCTGTGGGTGGGTGGTGGCTGGCTGCGTACTTGCCCTTACATTCCAAGGAACGGAGTAGGGACAACTGAATGCTCCACTGGGACAAAGACGTGGACAGTGATTGTTGCAAGTCTGCAACGACAGGTGCATGGTGGAAGGCATCTTCGCATGCGCCAAGGATCACTTATGATGGGCACACTTTTAGGCAGTGACCTGGGAGTCAGAGATGCTTCCAGAGGTCTTCCCCATGCTGTTCCCATGTCTTTTCAGCACTATATGCATGTGTCTGATGATGTGTCACACACCACATGGCCAGATAAGTTTGTGAAATGTTAAAATGACATTTCCCAGTGAATGCATTTGTGTTGGTTGAAAGCAATGCAAAAACGCATCAAAAACGCTACGTGTGAACATAGCCCAAGGTTTGGAGGAGTATTTTTATTTTTTTGGGTTATTTACTTTGCCTTATATACAGGTCATTACCCAGGAAAGGATGCTCCTTAACATATTTCCCAGGAAAGTCCATCCGTATAAGTAGCGTAATACTCTGACAACTTTGTGGGAGTCAGAAATGCTTCCAGGGGTATTCCCCATTCTCTTCCCATGTCATTTGACCACTGTTCCCATGGATTTTGGCAATTTTTAGGCCCTCTGCAGACTGCCGAGGGGAGCCGCCTGAAAAATGCTCGAGTTTTCCATAGACTTATATTGGGCTCTTTGCTCGGGTTGAGCACCTGAGTATTCCAATTTGCTCGATCCGGGCAACGAGTACCCAAGTATTTTAGTGCTTGCTCATCACTAGCTATTAGTGATCATTTGGAAATGTGATAATTTCTGACTGATCACTAAAAGCTCTCTGAAAATCAAATTGTGAATCTAACCTTCAAACAGAAGCGCCATCTGGATCTTTTTCCAAAGCTTTCTCTGACGTGGAGGATTTTCTGGGAGAGGAAAACTACCCTCCACGGTTCACCAGATGGGCGGCATGCTGGCGAAGGGATCCCTTTCATCTACAAATGTTATCTAGAGTTGTGCCTATTTTACACAACCTGCTCAAGTGAGCAAAGTCGAATTTTTACTCACTTAAATATCTCATACTATACTTACTACGCTTAGATAGCGCTCCCCCTTGTATTTCCCTCATGTCTTCTTTCCCAGGTACTATTTAATGGAATGTGAGTAGTTATGCTATAGTTATTTTACCATATTGGCTGCTATTTATAAAAAAAAAATATTTATCTTGGATACCATTTTAAGTCTGCAATATACTCGTATTGAAAAGTTAAAGGAAACCTGTCACCTCAAGAAATTATATTTAGCTGCAGATATAAGGTTAGTCTGCAAGCAAATCATTTTTAAATCCTGTGAAACCAGTTTACTGGAAGAGCAGGGAGAAAGTAAAGTTATATTCTCCCTGCCACCACTGGCATCCAGTCATCGGGGCGGTGCATGAAGCTGTTACAATCTCTATACTATGTACTCTGCACAAACATGCTGCCAAGCGGGCTGCTAATCAAAGTGCCAGAGAGTGATATCAGCCAGTTGTTGCAGGGAGAATATGACATCATTTGCTCCCTTCCACTTCTCTTCCAGAAAACACCTGGTTCCACTCGATGCTCCAGTCTCGTCAGCGTGTGGTGTGAAGTGGAAATCTCAGAGCAGTGGGTGCCCTGTAAAGGAGGGGGCTGGAGACGGGCACAGCTAGTGGGAAGCCCCTCATGACCGGGATTGGCCAGGTGGTTTCATTTTGAAAGCATAGGGTTGTTAGGATTGGATGGGGGGAAGTTTAAGGGGCGGGCAGTTAGGAAAGGCTGGGGTATATAGCAAAAAGTGTGGGAAAACCGCCATTCCAGGAGGAGCAGCCAACAAGAGAGTCTTACCACATGGAGTCAGTGGAATCCCTCGTGGTCTGGCTGAGGAATGTTGCACGGTCTCGGAGTGGTGGTTGGCTTGAATCCCAGCTGTCTGTTTTGCTGGGAGCAGCTGGTACCCAGGATGCGCCGTCGGTAGCAGCGAGGAGAACCAGGAGGACCCGGCCCCCGGAGAGACTGTCACCGGAGGTAATCATGCGCAACAGGCGCAGGCTCCGGGGACCCTACGGGAGGCAAGCGTGGCTGTGCGGTCCCTTCCCGCCATGCTCGCCCCGGCAGGAATCCATCCAGCTGGCCTGTGGGCGCAGCACACTGAGGATCGCGGGCCGCGCCGGAAGTCAGGGCCGTGCCGGATGTGCGGCCTGCATCAAGAGCGCTGCCGGTGCCGGAGGTCCGGGCTCCGGCCGAGCGGCACATGCACACAGCAGCTGGGCCGCAAAGCCCAACTGTTAATCGCGGTGGGGGCCATCGATGCAGGCAAGGGACCAGGAGGACACCAGGAGGAGGACCCCATGCGACAGGCACCACTGGCGATGTTCCTGTCAGGGTGCCTGCTGGGAGGAACACCAGGAGATCATCTCAGCAAGATTCTGCAGGCAGGCAGCAGTGCAGGGAACCCCTGCTGCCTGGCTCACCCAGCCGACGAAGAGTGGGCGTGGAGGCGGGCAACGACGCGATATTGCCTGGCAGCTTGCGTCCTGTCAACACGGACCAAGCCCGTGCGTCTGGTGACCAAAGATGGTCCAGAGCTACAGCTAGGAGCGCCAGGAGGTCTGTCGGGAGGCGGTCCCCTGAAAGCCCGGCAATATCATCTGCAACTGCTCAGGTCCCCCCTGGTGACCGGGAGGCCAGGGGCGCGGGCCTTGAGCAGCGACCTGATTCAGAGGGATCTGGTTCCAGCGACGACTGTGACGGAGGAAGAGATCGTCAGGACTCAGGATTTCCATCTGGCGGGGACACAGCACCTGCGCAGCTGTGTGAGTATGACTTTATGTCTGGTTTGTCGCCCGCAGGGGCTGTATTGCTAGGGGAAGGCAGGGGTCAGTTGGCAGGGCCAGGGGGGAGGAATTTAGGCGGGCCTGGTGGTGCAGAGGTTTCGGGGATTAGAGATATCTTGCACAGTTTGTCACAGATTTTGCTTAGAATGGAGGGCGGGGCTGCGAGTGGGTCAAGGGCATCCCCCGTGGGAGCCAGGTTGCCAGGACAGGCCGTGTTGCTACAGTCTAGGTTTGAAGCGGTTGGGTCTGCGGCGGGCGCAGAGGCAGCATCTATGGGGCTTCAGTGTCGGTTCAGATGGAGAAAGACAAAGGAGATACTGTCAAGCTGGATGATAGGGCAAAAGGTGAGGTGTATGTGTGCTTCGAGGGGCCGCTGAGGGCACATTTGAAAAAAGAGGTGAAAGAGAAAATTTGGCGCGATGAATATGTTGAAATTTTCTCCCTCCTTCCCTTGGAAAAGTTTAATCTAGACAAGGGGAAGAAGGACGATAGCAAAAAAGAGGAGGAGGAGAAGCGAAGGCGGCGGTTAATCCCCAAGACATTTGTAAATTGGCTTCAAGCGTTTGCTATATTGGCTAGTGTCATTGGGGAGAAGTTTCCTGAGAATTGCTCGCCTTTATTCTGTTATTTGGATTCTATTGGGGAAGCACATCTTACTTACGGGGGTCAGACATGGCTGAGGTATGATGAGCAATTCAGGCAGAGGAAGGCGGTGCGGCCAGAGATTAAGCAGGATCAGAAGGATATTGGTCTTTGGTTAAAAGTTATGGCCCCGGCTAGGTATGGGCAGTCCTTTCATGGGAGTGGAGGTAGCGGGAGTCAACCGTCAGGACATGGAGGGGGTAGTCAGGGAGCACAGGGAGGAAAAGAGAAGTCTGGAACATGCTGGCAATTTAATGACGACCAGTGCAAATATGGGAACAGCTCTAAGTTCAAACATGTTTGTTCCCATTGCAATGGGAGCTCCCATGGGGCCTCAAAATGTTTCAAAAAAAGAAAAGGAAAGCTGTCTGTGGGTACCGGTCAAGGGGGTGACTCCAGTGAAGCTGCTAGGGATGGCCCCCTTTCTAAGTAGTTATCCCGATCAACTGAAGGCTACAATTATTTGGAATGTTTTTTTGGAAGGTTTCAGGATCCCGCCACCTGATCATAAAGTTCCTTTTTCAGTTAAGAATTTGAGGTCTGCTTTATTGCATCCAGAGGTCATCAGTGTAAAGTTGGCAAAGGAGGTGATGTTAGGGCGTATGGCAGGACCTTTTGAGAGTTTGCCGGGTGAAGGGGTGATAATTTCTCCTTTGGGGGTTGTGCCCAAGAAGAAGCCGAATAAATTTCGTTTGATTCAGCATTTGTCGTACCCGAAGGGGTTTTCGGTCAATGACGATATCGCGCGAGAATTATGTTCTGTAGAATACACATCATTTGATACGGCGGTGCCATGGGTGCGCAGGTACGGGCTTGGGTCATTGTTAGCAAAAACCGATATTGAATCGGCTTTCAGGTTACTTCCAGTTCACCCAGCTAGAATTTCATTATTGGGTTGTTTTTGGAACAAAGGTTATTACCTGGATAGATGTTTGCCTATGGGTTGCTCAATTTCATGTTCGTTGTTTGAGACTTTCAGTACTTTTTTGGAGTGGGTGGTTAGGGATGTTGCAGGTGTGCAGTCCGTTATTCATTACTTGGATGACTTTTTGTATATAGGTCCTCCAGATTCGTTTGTTTGTGGTAATTTGTTAGCAGCCATGGTGTGGAACGTTTTGGTGTTCATTGGCGAAAGAAAAAACTGAAGATCCTTGTACCATGTTGAGTTTTTTAGGAATGTTGATTGATTCGGAAAGAATGGAATGTCGGTTGCCCGAAGACAAATTGTCATTGCTCAGGTAGGAGGTTGAGCGAATCGGTAAATTGCGCAAGGTGACATTGAAGGAGCTGCAGTCGCTGTTAGGGAGATTGAACTTTGCGTGTAGGATTATGCCTATGGGCAGCATATTTTGTCGCAGGTTGTCAGGGGCAACAGCAGGTGTGCGTTCATCGCATCATTTTATTTGTTTGAATAGAGAGCGCTTTTTGGACAATTACAATGGTAGGTCATTGATTCAGCAGGAGTTTTCAAACAGCTTTGATTGCGAGATTTATACGGACGCTGCAGGCGGGGCTGGTTATGGGCCTATTGTAAGGGAAAGTGGAGTGTTGGAAAATGGCCCGATTCATGGAAGGAGAGGGGTCTTACAAAGAATCTTGCTCTGTTGGAATTATTCCCAATCGTAGTCACGGTCTCAATTTGGGGCGAATTTTTCTCGAATCAGAGAGTCAGGTTCCACTGTGATAATATGGGCGTGGTGGCGGTGATTAATAGTTTGTCGGCTTCATCTCCACCGGTTATTAAACTGGTCAGGGAACTGGTACTCCGGTGTCTGGAGTTGAATGCGTGGATTTCAGCAGTTACCTGCCAGTAACCTGCCGAGCCCGCCAGCCTGCCTACCTGGAGCACCTGCCAGTTACCTGCCGTGCCCGCCAACCAGCCTACCTGGAACACCTGCCTGCTGATCTACCCGGACCACCCGTATGTCATCCGCTGTACCGGTCAGTCCCTGTCATCTGACCCATGGGAGTCACCTGCTCTCACACAAGGTCGGTCACAGAGTGGCACCTGGTTCACCTGCCCCGTCCCTCCCTGGTTCACGGAGTCGAATAAGCCGCCGTGTGACCTGAGTCAGGCCGAGTAGGCACTTAGTCACGCCCCTCTGGTCCCTCCTTGCACCGAAGCACAGAGGTTCCATACCCGGACCCGTAACAGTTTGCACAGGCTATGGAACCCGGTAGCCCCCAGGCTTCTTCGCTCTCTGACCTGTACCAGGAGGTCTCTCTCCCGCCTGGACATGCTGTCCACCCCGTCTGTATCCGTCTCTAGCCGAGCGGCACCCGCTTCGGCGGCACCTCAACCCAGTGACGCTGTGGCACCCGTCTTTGGTCCCCAGCTCTCTGCGCATTCACGTTTTGGTGGTGACCCCGTCTTATGTCGGGGCTTCATAAATCAGTGCATGCTGCACTTTGAACTCCTGGCACACCAGTTCACCTCCGACCGGGCCAAGGTGACGTTCATCATGTCTCACCTCACCGGGGAGGCATTGGCATGGCTAAACCCTCTGTGGGAAAGAGGGGATCCCCTGGTGTCCGATCTTCTGGCTTTCCTCGCTGCCTTCCGGAAGGTCTTCGATGAGCCCGGCCGAAAATCTTCTACTGCCTCCTCACTTCTCCGTCTCCGCCAAGGGAGTCTCATTGTGGGCCAGTATGCCATACGTTTCCGAACCCTCGCATCTGAACTTGCCTGGAACAACGAGGCCCTGGTGTCCACCTTTTGGGAGGGTCTTTCCGGATGGATCAAGGATGAGCTAGCCGGTCGTGACATCCCTTCCACCCTGGACAACCTGGTGTCACTAGCTACCCGGATTGACATCCATTTTCTGGAACATGCTAAGGAGACTACCCGGGAGAGAAGATTTCCGCATCTTGCTCCAACATTCCAAAGGCCAGCCTCGCAACCAGCAATTTCCCGGGCATGTTCGGCTGAGCCTATGCAAATTGACCAAACCAAGATGGTCAAGTCTCGCCTGGAGATGCGCCGAGCCAAGGGGAGTTGTTTCTACTGTGGCAGTATAGAGCATCTGATCCGTTCCTGCCCAGTGAGGCCAGGAAACTCCAGTGTCTAGGACCACTCGGAGAGGTCATCCTAGCCAAGAGTAAATCCTCTCCGTCCTTGACTCCATCTGTTTCAATTTCCAGTGGTGAGACCCGCTTCTTCGAGACTGCCCATCTGGATTCCGGAGCCGCTGGGAATCTCATTCAACAGGTTGTTGTGGAGCGGTATCAGATTCCTACTGTACGTCTGGCTGAACCATTGGCGGTTTCCTCCGTGAATGGGAGGCTTCTTCTGGAGACCATCTTGCTCGACACAGAGCCTGTAACCCTTCAGGTGGGAATGCTGCACTCGGGGAAGATCTCCTTTCATGTGCTGTCCGGTCTCTCTCACCCCCTCTTGCTTGGTCTACCCTGGTTACAAAGACATGAGCCCATCCTGAATTGGACATCTGGTGAAGTGCTCGGTTGGGGTTAGGAATGCCATGAGTCCTGTCTCATTCAGGTTCGTCCTGCTCGACCCCCGTCTACTCCGGCTAATCTACCTGGTCTGCCGGCACCCTACTGGTCCTATGCGGACGTCTTTGACAAAAAAGAAGTGGAGACACTACCACCTCATAGGCCGTATGATTGCCCCATCGACCTGGTACCTGGTGCTTCTCCTCCCCACGGGCGAATCTACCCCTTGTCGCTGGCTGAGACCCGGGCCATGCCTGAGTACATAGAAGAGAATCTTGCTAGGGGATTTATCCATAAAGGCGCGAAGATCTGGTCCCTCCTTGCACCGAAGCACAGAGGTTCCACCACACGTAACCGACTGGCTGGAAGGTGCCTAGGTATTTTGTTACAGGCAATAGAGGAACAAGCCGCGACAAATTCCGCAACATCCTTGCGCAGGGTGGGCCACCAATAATGACGGGCAATGAGCAGAAATGTCTTCCTCTGGCCAGCATGACCGGCTAGTTTGGATGAATGGCCCCAGAGTAGAACCTTCTTTCGATCCGGAACCGCTACAAAGGTCTTACTGGGTGGAAGATGAGACAGGTCAAGCGGAGCAACAGTCATTACTTTGGAGGGGTTATTGATATGTAGAGGCTCCCCCTCTTGGTCGGAAGACAGGAATGAGCGGGATAGAGCGTCGGCTTTAATGTTCTTGTCCGCCGGGCGGTAATGCAGAGTGAAGCAGAATCGGGCAAAGAATAGAGACCACCTGGCCTGACGCAGATTTAGTCTTTGGGCGTTCTGCAAATAAGCGAGGTTTTTGTGGTCAGTGTAGATGACCACCGGGTGCAGAGCCCCCTCCAGCAAGTAGCGCCACTCCTGCAGCGCTAATTTGATGGCCAGCAGCTCACGATCTCCTATGGAGTAGTTGCGCTCGAACGAGGAGAAGAGCTTGAAGAAGAAGCCACAGGTTACCATTCTCCCGGACGAGGATTTCTGGGTGAGCACCGCTCCAGCTCCAGAGGAGGATGCATCAACCTCCAGGAAGAATTGGTTGTTGCAATCTGGACGGTGCAGCACAGGAGCGGAGGAGAAGGCTTGTTTAAGGGAGACGAAGGCCTTCTCCACTTCGGAAGTCCATTCCCTGGGATTTGCTCCTTTATGGGTGAGCACGGAGATGGGAGCAGTCCGGGAAGAGAAATGAGGAATGAAGAGGCGGTAATAGTTTGCGAAGCCCATGAATCGCTGAATCGCCAACAACCCCTCCTGTCGGGGCCACTTTAAGACGGCAGACACCTTCTCGGGAACCATCCGCAGACCTGTCTCGGAGATAATATAGCCCAGAAACGGCAGAGAGGTCTGCTCAAAGAGGCATTTCTTGAATTTAGCGTATAGGCGATTCTTCTGGAGCCTTAGCAGAACCTGACGAACATCCCTCCGGTGTGAGGGTAGATCCGGAGAGAAAACCAAGATATTGTCCAGGTACACCACCACGCAAGAATACAGAAGATCACGGAAGATGTCATTAACCAGCTCCCTGAAGACAGCTGGAGCATTACAGAGACCAAAGGGCATCATGCGGTATTCGTAGTGACCGTCCCAGGTGATGAATGCCGTCTTCCACTCGTCTCCCTAGTGGATCCGGACCAAATTGTACGCCCTTCGAAGATCGAGCTTGGTGAAGATCTTCGCATCTTTTAGGTGGTCAAACAACTCCGAGATGAGAGGCAGGGGGTACTTATTTTTAATGGTAATTTGGTTTAGACCCCTATAGTCAATACAAGGACGAAGCGAGCCGTCTTTCTTCTTGACGAAGAAGAATCCTGCTCCAGCCGGAGAGGTGGATTTCCAGATAAATCTCCTAGCAAGATTCTCCTCAATGTACTCAGACATAGCGCAGGTCTCGGCCAACAACAAGGGACAGATTCGCCCACGAGGAGGTGAGGCACCAGGTATCAGGTCGATGGGGTAATCATACGGCCTATGAGGTGGTAGTGTCTCAGCCTCCTTTTTGTCAAAGACGTCCACATAGGACCAGTAGGGTGCCGGCAGGCCAGGTAGGTTAGCCGGCGCAGACGGGGGTCGAGCAGGACGAACCAGAACCAGACAGGATTCATGGCATTCCTGACCCCAATGGAGCACTTCACCAGATGTCCAATTCAGGACGGGCTCATGTCTCTGTAACCAGGGCAGACCAAGCAAGATGGGATGAGAGAGGCCGGACAGCACATGAAAGGAGATCTTCTCCGAGTGCAGCATTCCCACCTGAAGAGTTACAGGCTCAGTGACCAGCAAGATGGTTTCCGGAAGAAGCTTCCCATCCACTGAGGAAACAGCCAAAGGTTCAGCCAGACGTATGGTAGGAATCTGATTGCGCTCCACAACGGCCTGTTGAATGAGATTCCTTGCGACTCCGGAATCCAGAAAGGCAGTCTCGAAGAAGTGGGTCTCACCACTGGTGACAGAAACGGACAGAGTCAAGGACAGAGAGGATTTACTCTTGCCTAAGACGACCTCTCCGAGCGGTCCTAGACAATGAAGTTTCCTGGTCTCTCCGGGCAGGAACGGATCAGATGCTCTATACTGCCACAGTAGAAGCAACTCCCCTCGGCGCGGCGTGTCTCCTGGCGAGACTTGACCCTCTTGGCTTGGTCAATTTGCACGATGAAGTACTGCTCCTGCTAAGCTTCATGAGTAGAATTGGAAATAGCCGGCAGCTCCCTCTCAGACACACCAGGTATATAAACACCCAGGCCAGAGAGCTAATTATCAAGAGAGAGGTAGCCGCTCGGTCCTAAAGACAGCCTCTTATCTAAAGAGCTGCCTGCAATGCTAAACGTAGAGATCTCCTGCAATCCACTGTATGGCGACTGTCTGTCACCTCTGACACACCCGTAACAGTACCCCCCGCTACTGTGACAGGAAGCGGAAGGAGACTACCAGACTGAAGGGTATGCGAAACCTTAGAACGTGAGCAAATACGACAAGCAGCTACATGTTCAATTACATCCCGATGTAACCCCGGACGCCAAAAACGATGAGAGAGGAGGTCCACGGTTGCCTTACCACCTGGATGCCCAGCAAGCACAGAGTTATGATGTTCCTTGATTACTTTGCGGCGCAGATCAGATGGTACAAATAACTTTCCTGAAGGGCAAGAGGCAGGGGCGTCCCCCTGAGCCTCCAACATCTCACCCTCCAGTTCAGGATAAAGAGCCAAAATGACTACCCCTTTCTGTAATATCAGGGCAGGATTCTCGTGGTCACCACCACCAGGGAAGCTCCGGGACAAAGCATCAGCCTTGATGTTTTTGACCCCTGGACGAAAAGTGACAATAAAATTGAACCTAGTAAAAAACAGGGACCATCTGGCTTGCATAAGGTTGAGACGTTTAGCTGACAGGAGATATGACTGGTTCTTATGGTCATAACGGTCATAATTTCTCTCAGTCGAAGACAATTTTTTAGAAAAGAAGGCTCATGGATGCCATTTACGAGGGGACGAACCCTGAGACAACACAGCCCCAACCCCGGCATCTGAGGGATCGACCTCCACAATAAAGGGTTGAGAAACATTGGGTTGACTGAGTTTAGGTGCAGTGGCAAAATGATTCTTTAAGGAAGAAAAAGCCTGGAGGGAAGCATCCGACCATTTGGAAAAATCAGACCCCTTCTTAGTCATGTCAGTAAGGGGTTTCACTATAACAGAGTAATTTTGGATGAATTTCGTATAAAAATTAGTAAAGCTCAGAAAACGTTGTAGAGCCTTCAGGTTCTCGGGATGTTCCCAGTCAAGAGCTGCACGGATCTTCTCCGGATCCATCCGAAAACCTGAAGATGACAATAAGTACCCCAAAAACTGCACCTCCTGAACAGCGAAAACACATTTTTCTAGTTTGGCATGAAGTTTGTTATCCCTTAAAGGGAACCTGTCAAGTCCTAGTTGCTATGTACACTGGCCCCATTGCTTTGTTAGTGAAGCAATGTGCATCACTAACAAGCTTTTTTCATTAAAATCGGTGGTAGTGTAATGATTTTATAACCTTATATATACTTTGTCCTATCTGCTCGTATTCAGTCATAGGGGTGTGATTCTCTCATTCAGTCACTGCTAGCACCACCCGTGTATTTGAATACTGCTCCCGGTAAGGTTGCATCTAGATCGGAGGTGATTTTTTTGTGCTCCTCACTTCAGCCACTCCGGTCTAGACACTTCACTGCTGAGGAGACTACATCAGAGTTGCTGGAGTGAGGGCCTCAAAAACTCACCTCCGATGTTGACAGTTCAGCACTGACACCACTAGATGGAGCTGATTCCAGGATCCTCATACTCACTGCTGTCTAATTGCCTCTACTGTCTTTTTAATGCTTTTCTTTTTTTTTTTATGCAATTGCTCATGTTTTTAATGGAGCAAACGTCACAAGTCAAAAATGTTTTTTTACACTGTTATTTAATTTATGTATTTGTACACTGTTTTTTTGAAAGTTACATTTTTATTGTCTCTTTATGTAATATAAAAAATTCCCCTAATCGCTGATTGTTCAGTTTTGCCAGAATGTGACTTTTCACATTTGTCCAAAGTCCTGTCTGCAGCAGTGAAGAGTGGGCGGAGCTCCGCGGGGAGAGGCATAAAAGAGCGCCCCTGACAGTCACCATAATGTACAATACAGAAGTGATAAATTATTACAGGAATGTCTAAGGTCACTGGAGAACACTGCTGTTATAATTTATGCCACTTTTGTGATGTCAATTCTGATGATTCTGTTGGCTGCTCCATTACTGTTACCACCCTCCCTGCAAATCTCCACCCAATCTTAGTTTGAAGTTGATTTTTTTGAGGACCTCACTCCAACAACTCCATTCTACTCACTTTGGTACTGAACCATCTAGAGTGGAGGCTACGACGAGGTCCTCAAAAAATCACCTCTGCTCTACTCACCTCACTAGTGAGTCGCCTACAGTGGAGGCTAAAATGAGGTGCTCAAATAATCATCTCCAATCTAGACGGCTCCTTATAAAAGTGGCTAGAATGCAGTTACTGCAGTGCGGGGATGTAACGAGGCCCCGGAATAAATGAGATATCAGGTGGTATCGTCCAGATAGACCACCACAAACCTCCCCATCAAATAATGGAAAATATAATTTATGAAGTGCTGGAATACCGCAGGTGCATTGGTCAAACCAAAAGGCATAACCAGACTCTCAAAAGGTCCTTCCGGGGTATGGAATGATGTCTTCCATTCGTCCCCTTCTCTGATTCTAACCAGATTGTAGGCTCCCCTTAAATCCAACTTGGGGAATACCTTAGCTCCCACAACCTGGCTGAACAAATCAAGAATCAGAGGAAGAGGGTATGGATCACGGATGGTAATTTGATTTAATTCCCGGAAATCTAAACAGGGACGTAGACAGCCATATTTTTTCTTCACAAAGAAGAACCCTGCCGCCACGGGCGAAGATGAGAGTCTAATATGTTCCTTCTCCAGACTTTCCGCAATGAAATCCTTCATGGCTGGTCTCTCAGGGCCAGAAAGATTATACAGTCTGGACTTCGGTAGTTTAGCTCCGGGGGTCAGGTTAATATGACAGTCATAAGCACGATGAGGCAAATCCTGATGCCCCTTCTCAGAAAAAAGTCCTCAAAACCAGACAGAAAAGCAGGTAATATTTCCGTAGAGACAGTAGCAATGGAAATATCTAGACAGTTCTCATGGCAGTAATCTCCCCATTCAATAATCTCCCTGGTTTGCCAATCCACCAACGAATTATGTTTAACAAGCCAAGGTATACACAAGACAATCGGAGTTGCTAGATTGTCCAGAATATAGCAAGGGGTGATTTCCAAATGAACTGACCCCATCCTCAGTTTTACATTATGTACAATCTGAGTAAATGTTTTCTGTGCAAGTGGCGCTGAGTCAATGGCAAAGATGAGAATAGGTACAGCTAAAGCACAGCAAGCAAGACCATGAGTTTTCACAAACTCAGCATTAACCATGCTGACTTCGGCTCCACTGTCAACAAACACAGAATTTTTTTTAGTTTTGCTCTCTAGCACCACCTCTGCTGTCAGGACAAAGCAGGAACTGCAGTTTGGCCACAAATGCACCTTTTGTTTATGCAACTCCAGACTACCGAGAATTAATCGAGTTTCCTTTTGTTTAGGAATTGAAGAACAGGTCCCAACAAAGTGTCCCTTTTTCCCACAAAAAAACATACCCCTTTTTTCTTGCGAATCTCCAGGGAGATGTATGATGTAGAGACACCCCCTAACTGCATGGGTTCCTCCACCTCCCCGAGTGCTGGTTCACCCCCAGACCGCTCCCCTGGCAGAGGTACACAACCCCGGCAAGAAAGCCCCAGAGAAGGTGGTCGCACCAGTCTATCCTGAAGGCATCTATCAAAACGTATGGCCAAAGATATGGCAGCCTCCAAGGATGGAGAAGTTTCATATACAGCCAAGACATCTTTCAACCTTTCAATAAGCCCCTCACAATATTGACTTCTAGGGGCTGAGTCATTCTATTTGGAATCCGTTGCCCATCTACGGAATTCCGAACTGTATGTTTCCACTGACCTAATCCCCCGCTGAAGGCGACGTAGCCTAGACTCAGCCAAGGTGACTCGGTCAGGGACATAATAGATGAGGGCCAGAGCTCCGAAAAACCCCTCCACAGATTGGAGACAAACCGAGCCCTGTGGTAACGAAAACGCCCATGACTGAGAATCGCCCTGTAAGAGAGAGATAACAATACCAACTCGTTGCTCCTCATTACCGGAGGAGTAGGGACGAAGTTTAAATACAATTTGCATGCCTCCTTAAATAAAAGAAACTTGTCCCTACCTCCTGAAAATCTGTCTGGAAGGGCAACCTTGGGTTCAGGCTGGACAGTCCTACCTGAGGAGACCCCCATATTGGCGACCTGTAACCGATGATGCTGCTGCTGTACCTCACCACGGAGGTTATTCACCTCCAGAGACAGCCTGTGCAGCCGCTCTGCAAGCTCTGCAACTGAATCCATACCCAAGGGAGAAAGGAAAAAAAAAAGGTGCAAGCCCAAAAACACACAATGAAAAAAAAAAAAAAATGTCAGTTCCCCTTTTTTTTTTCCTTTTCAAAACGTGCTCGGCCCGCTATAATGTCACGCAAGGTGTGGGAAAGACTTAGTGCAACACAGAGGGAAAAGGGAAAGGGAGCCCAGACACTAGGGAAAGAGGGGAAGTGGAGACCTCCTAGTCTGGTCTAGCGCCACCCTCTCAACTAACGTCCTTATATTGCCTCTTCAGCAATCGCCCTACTTTCCCTGGCGTATGGCTATGGCTAAGGATTGAAGGAGATGAGCACTAGTCAACCTCCACTAAACTCTATAGACAACAAGGGAGGACAAAACAGGGGAAATGGCGTAGCTTTAGATGACCTACAAATAAGCACATGGCCTCAAACACCAGAGAGGACAATGTACTGATCCTGCTAAGCTTCACAAGTAGAAATGGATATAGCCGGCAACTCCCTCTCAGACACACCAGGTATATATACACCCAGGCCAGAGACCTAATTAGCAAGAGAGAGGCAGCCGCTTGGTCTTAAAGACAGCCTCTTAACTAAAGAGCTGTCTGCAATGCCAAACGTAGAGATCTCCTGCAACCAACTGCAGGGCGACTGTCTGTCACCTCTGACACACCCGTGACAATAGGTTTGTCAAATGTCATGAAGGGGTTGAAAACATTAAAATACTTTTAAAATATATAAATTTAAAAATCCAGTCCCTGCTGGAGTAAAATTTTTGGCATCAGGCCATCAGAATTCCAGCTTAAAAACTTTGAAGAATTGGGCCCTAAGAGTAAGCTAAGAAGAAATAAAGCTATGTTCACTTCTGTGATGAAATCTCAAATGGACACCTTGGTAGGAATCGGAGGACTCTGTAATATATAAATGTAGACATTGGGCAATGGATTCAACCCTGTGTTGTAGCTTCTGTAATAAACAGTAACCATGTACTGATATAAATATAGCCTAACTTGGCTAATTATCAGATATTCAATAAAATGACTGAAGCCATTCTTACCATTATATATGATATTATTTGCATAGACGGGTCCATCCTTCTCTTTCTAGCCTCATAAAGGAATAAGGGAGTCACCGTGTGACAGTCTGACCAGCACAGAACAAATCTCCTGCACCATGTCCTGGTCCTGCCTCCTCCTCTCACTCATTTTGTGTTGTGCATGTAAGATCCACATCACACACAGATTACAGGAGTCACATTCTCTAGAGCAGTGATTTTCAACCAGTGTTCCGCGGCACACTAGTGTGCCGCGACACATGGTCGGGTGTGCAGCGGGGAAAGTTCCCCAAACTATGGTGCCCCCTGTGTTTTGTTTCCCGGCAATGCGCTCGATGCGCAGTCACGCCTTCTTACAATGTAGGAGACGTGTACAATAACACATGCGCAAGCTTTGAACCTCGCGCGACTTAATGACGTCATCGAGGCCGGCGCGTCATCCTGAGAGCGGAGAGACTCTCGCATTTGCCCGCCGCCAAGGTAATGCCCGCCAATAATGCTGACTATATGAGCTTTTGCCTGAGTATATGAACTGTTGGCAGAATACTCAGCATATGAGCTGGTACTTTTAGTACTCCAGCAGTATACTGCATATAACAATGAGAAATGTAAAATGAGAAATACTATAGTCATGAGGCTGGAGTACTACAAGTACCAGCTCATATGCTGAGTATATGAGCTGGCACTTGTACTCTGGCCTCATGGCCATAGTACTTCTCATTGTACCCATTTATATTGCAGTATATGAGCCACATAATAATCAGCACCATATACTGTGGCGCTGTACAGTGCACATCACCACAGTATATGATGCTGATAATCATGTGCTCATATACGTGGGACTGTATTTATGAGGTTACATGGGATTGAATATATGAGGGGGTTATCCTTTTTTATTTCACTTTTTTAAAATAAATAATTTATTGAAAGGACCTCTGCCAGGCATATTTCACTCTTGAAGGCTAAAAAAGTAGCTCTTGTGGTGGTAAGAAGCTGATTTAAAACCCCCAAGAGTGAACTCCGTGAGAGTTGTATGTATGGAATAATAAATGATATTAGTACCGTTCTTCAGCAGTCATGTCCTGCTTGAATTGACTCTAGTGGCGTAGCACTTGGCAGCCGGCTCTATTCTACTTATAGAGAAAGCTGAGTGCTACGTCACTAGTGTCAATTCAAGCAGGAAATGCAGACCGTAGTAATAGAAGTTATTATCACACACATACAGCTCTCGCGAAGTTCACTCTTGGGGGGTTTAAATCAGCTTCTTGTCACCACGAGAGCTGCTTTTTAAGCCCTCAGGAATGAAATATGCCTAGCAGAGGTCCTTTAAGTGTGGCAGATAATGTAATACTCTTCTATTTTAGTGTGTGGCTGCGCACACTATCTCAGCAGTGATGGAGAAGTATTTGAGAATGGAAAAGGCAAATGCCGAACAGGACCCTGGACACAATTCTAACCCAAATGAAGGCCCTAGTATGAGAGTTCGACAAAAGAAAAAAGACAAGACGGTGAGCTCAAGGCAATACAGTGAAAGCTATCTTTCATTTGGATTTACTTCCACTGGGGATGCGACAGCACCAACACCACTGTGCTTGGTGTGTGGTGAGAAGCTTTCCAATAGCGCTATGGTGCCAAGCAAACTTAAACGCCATCTCCAAACGAAACACCCTTCCGTTCAAAATAAACCGATGGAGTATTTTGTACGCTTACGTACAAACAATGAGAAAGGGGTAACTTTTTTGAGAAAAAGCACAAAGGTAAATGAGAGAGCCCTCAAAGCTAGCTACCTTGTTGCTGAACTCATAGCTAAATCAAAAAAGTCCCACACTGTGGCAGAAACACCAATACTACCAGCTTGTAAAGCTATTGTAAATGAGATGCTTGGCCCTGAAGCAGCTAAAGAGATAGCTAAAGTGCCTCTCTCTGATAACACAATTGCCAGACGGATTGATGACTTGTCTGCGGACATTGAAACAGTTGTTTTGGAAAAGGTGCGCATCAGTAAGAAATTTGCCTTGCAACTTGATGAGTCGACGGATATCAGTGGACATTGTCAGTTGTTGGCCAATGTGCGTTTTGTGGATGGTGAAGCCATTAGAGAAAACTTCCTATTTTGCAAGGCACTGACAGAAAAATCAACAGGAGAGGCAATATTCCAAGTCACATCGGAATATCTTGATAAAAGTGGACTTACATGGGAAAACTGCACAGGTGTCTGCACTGATGGAGCTGCAGCCATGGTCGGGCGCATCAAAGGCTTTGTAAGTAGGGTTAAAGAAAGAAACCCAGATGTTCTTGCTACCCACTGTTTCTTGCACCGTGAGGCCCTCGTTGCAAAGACCTTACCAGCAGATCTAGCTCCTGTGTTGGATGATGTTGTGTGCATAGTGAACTTTGTGAAGACGCGACCTTTGAGATGTCGCTTATTTGCGTCTTTGTGTACAGAAATGGAAGCGGAACATAAAATCTTATTGCTCCACACGGAGGTCAGGTGGCTGTCACGCGGCAAAGTGCTGGCCCGTGTGTATGAGTTGCGAGAGGAACTTAAAATATTTCTTACAAACGAGAGGTCCGATTATTCAAAGCTGCTTGCAAGTGATGAGTGGTGTGCAAAGCTGGCATACCTGGCTGATATATTTCAATATCTGAATGAACTAAACACACGGATGCAAGGTCGAAATGAAAACCTGCTTACAAGCACTGATAAAATGAACGGATTCCGTTTAAAGGTGCAGCTCTGGCAACAACATGTGCAGGGTGGCAACCTTCAGATGTTCCCACTCACCGAGAAACTGCATGATGACAATACTGCTGCAATGTGCGAAGCGATTGGCAGACATTTGAAAACTCTTGAGGAGAAGTTATCATTCTATTTCTCTTCAGCCTTCACAGAATGCCTTGACTGGGTTAGGGACCCATACAGCTCATTATCCGTTGCTGGAAAAGACATGACTTTAAAGGAGTAAGAGGAACTCGTTGAACTGAAGCAAGATCGCGGTTTAAAGCTAAAGTTTGCTGATCTTCCTTTGGACAGTTTTTGGTTATCTGTTGCCAAGGAGTTCCCCATTCTGGCCAACAAAGCTATTTTGACATTGCTCCCATTTTCAACCACATATCTATGTGAGCTGGGCTTCTCAAGCTTGACTGCGATAAAAACTTAAAACAGGGAGAAACTGAGAACTGTTGAGGAAGAGCTTCGTGTGTGTCTTTCCACCATTCCTGCCAGGATATCCCTTTTGTGTTTATCGAAACAGGCCCAGGTTTCACACTGAGTGAGTAAAATAAATTTAGAATCTATATTATTAACTATATGTATAATATGACTGTTTTAGTGTCATTTTGTGCTATTTTGGTTGGTGGTGTGCCCCAGGATTTTCTAAGTATAAAAAGTGTGCCGCGGCTCAAAAAAGGTTGAAAATCACTGCTCTAGAGGAGCTTTATTTTTCTCTTCCATTTCAGATGCATCGGCTCAGTTTACTGTGACTCAGGATGCTTCAGTGTCAGTGTCTCCGGGGGGGAGTGTTCGTATCACATGCAGTAGAAGTGGGGGTTCAGTTACTGGGAGTAACTATCCAACTTGGTACTACCAGACACCTGGAAGTCCCCCTAAACTCCTAGTTTATAGTGGTAGTAGCAGCAACCAGAATAGCAGGCCATCAGGAGTATCAGATCGATTCAGTGGATCCATATCTGGGGGATTAGCGGTCCTGTCCATCAGCAAAGTTGAGTCTTTGGATGAAGGATTTTATCACTGTTGTCTCTATGCTGGTAATGGTGTACACACAATAATATAAGCTGATCGTGTACAAGCACAAATACCTCATGCATGTCCTACTATATTAAACGCTAGAGGCAGTAGTGATGTACTGTATTATTTTATAGCAAAGAATTTTTAGAGAAGTTTACTGCTTGCTATACATATATAACAGATATTCATTTCAGCTACTGAAATATGAGGAGAATATTTACTGAGTCCATGTAAAAGAGGAAAAACTTAAATCATAACCGTCATTTTAATTTTTATTTAATAAATTAATAGTGCACATAAAAATAAACAATTTTGTAATATATTTCATCAGGAAATGTTCTTCTTTCTCTGCCAAAATTGATCAATCATTATCAAAATTCTCACTTCTGAGATAAAATCTGTATTCAGTGAAGACAGACTCTCCCATTACTGAAATAGGAGATGACAGGTGCTACGGATAAGATTCTATGTAGACCGGAGGATGGAGGAGCTAGAGCAAGGAAGTCAAACTCAAACACACAGAGGACCAAAATCTTTTAAATCAGCAATAATCCAGTATCCAAAAGGTGACACATACAAAGAATCAACAAATTCTATAACTACATGGTTAAAATGTTCCCTTCAGACAAGCACTTACTTCAGAACATACAGTACAGACCAAAAGTTTGGACACACCTTCTCATTTAAAAGTTTTTCTGCATTTTCATAACTATGAAAATTGTACATTCACACTGAAGGCATCAAAACTATGAATTAACACATATGGAATTATATACTTAACAGAAAAGTGTGAAACAACTGAAAATATATCTTATATTTTAGGTTCTTCAAAGTAGCCACCTTTTGCTTTGATGACTGCTTTGCACACTCTTGGCATTCTGTTGATGAGCTTCAAGTAGTAGTCACCGGAAATGGTTTTCATTTCACAGGTGTGCCCTGTCAGGTTTAATAAGTGGGATTTCTTGCCTTATAAATGGGATTGGGACCATCAGTTGTGTTGTGCAGAAGTCTAGCGGATACACAGCTGATAGTCCTACTGAATAGACTGTTAGAATTTGTATTATGGCAAGAAAAAAGCAGCTAAGTAAAGAAAAACGAGTGGCCATCATTACTATAAGAAATGAAGGTCAGTCAATCCGAAAAATTGGGAAAACTTTGAAAGTGTCCCCAAGTGCAGTTGCAAAAACCATCTAGCGCTACAAAGAAACTGGCTTACATGAGGACCGCCCCAGGAAAGGAAGACCAAGAGTCACCTCTGCTTCTGAGGATAAGTTTATCCGAGTCACCAGCCTCAGAAATTGCAGGTTAACAGCAGCTCAGATTAGAGACCAGGTCAATGCCACACAGAGTTCTAGCAGCAGACACATCTCTTCAACAACTGTTAAGAGGAGACTTTCTTCAGCAGGCCTTCATGATAAAATAGCTTTTAGGAAACCACTGCTAAGGACAGGCAACAAGCATAAGAGACTTGTTTGAGCTAAAAAAACACAAGGAATGGACATTAGACCTGTGGAAATCTGTGCTTTAGTATGATGAGTCCAAATTTGAGATCTTTGGTTCCAACCACCATGTCTTTCTGCGATGCAGAAAAGGTGAACAGATGGACTCTATATGCCTGGTTCCCACCGTGAAGCATGGAGGAGGAGGTATGATGGTGTGGGGGTGCTTTGCTGGTGACACTGTTGGGAATTTATTCAAAATTGAAGGCATACTGAACCAGCATGGCTACCACAGCATCTTGCAGCGGCATGCTATTCCATCCGGTTTGCGTTTAGTTGGACCATCATTTATTTTTCAACAGGACAATGACCCCAAACACACCTTCAGGCTTTGTAAGGGCTATTTGACAAAGAAGGAGAGTGATGGGGTGCTACGCCAGATGACCTGGCCTCCACAGTCACCAGACTTTAACCCAATCGAGATGGTTTGGGGTGAGCTGGACCGCAGAGTGAAGGCAAAAGGGCCAACAAGTGCTAAGCATCTCTGGGAACTCCTTCAAGATTGTTGGAAGACGATTTCCGGTGACTACCACTTGAAGCTCATCAAGAGAATGCCAAGAGAGTGCAAAGCAGTCATCAAAGCAAAAGGTGGCTACTTTGAAGAACCTAGAATATAAGACATATTTTCAGTTGTTTCACACTTTTTTGTTAAGTATATAATTCCACATGTGTTAATTCATAGTTTTGATGCCTTCAGTGTGAATGTACAATTTTCATAGTCATGAAAATACAGAAAAATCTTTAAATGAGAACGTGTGTCCAAACTTTTGGTCTGTACTGTAGTTCAGTACATAGTTCACTAAGGCTAAGTGCCCACGATGCAGAAATGCTCCTGATTTTTTCTCCATCTCCCTGGCAGGAAAAGCGCATGCGGACTTTACATGCGTTTTTCCTGCCAGGTAGAAGCATTTGTCAAGCGTTCTTCACATGCACTTTCTCATTCGGGTTATCAAGCGCTTTTCCAAGCGATTTTAGCATCACTTGGAAAAGTGCTTGACAACTTGGTCACACTATATAAATCCATGAAACCGGCATGGATTTATATAATGTGACCAAGTTAATAGTTAAAAAAAGAATAAAAATGGTAAAAAAAAACAAACAAACATTATACTCACCTTTCGATGGCCCCCGGTCTCCTTCTCCGGTGCTTCTGGTGTCTTGGGCGTCCGGTGTCACATGACTAAATGACGTCATGGAAGGTCCTTTTACACCACCATGAGCTGCCGAAGACACCGGACGCATCGTACCATAGACCGGTGGCCATCAGAAGGTGAGTATAATGTTTTTTTTTATTTTAATTCTTTTTTAACCACAGATACTATGGTACCCGGGTCTGGATGAGAGTCTCCTCTTCTCCAGACCCGGGTACCATCTGCGCATTGAATCGCTTAATATCCACATGTGTACATGTAGTCACACGGATGTTATGCGACTCAATGAAAGTCAATGGCGACAATTAAGCCGCGTTTCCGCAAAAATAATGGACATGCTGCAGATTTTTCCGCAATGATAATCCACAGCGGAAATTTCCGCAACATGTGCACAGCACAGCACAGCACGCTTGGGGCACGTATTACCAAGCGTTTTTTAAGCGTTTTCTCTGTGGAAATTCTGAGGCAAAAACTCTTGAAAAACACATAGTGGGCACGCAGCCTTAATGCATTGTCTGAAAGATATGTGCAGTTATAAACAATTGCTTTAAAAAAAGATCAGGCAAATAGTAATAACATAGAATTTGGATGTACATAGAATAAGAAATCCAGTTATATTTACTGTAGGGTATGTTCACATTTATGCCATGTTAGTGGCTTTGTCTGCACTACCGTCTGATGCCCTGAAAAACGTGACTGAGGTTGAATATTCGATGGGGCTTGTAATAGATATACCATAATTGTAAAAATATATCAAGTTTTCCTAGCTATCATAGTGAATACTGAAGCAAGGCTAGCTCTCTATTAAACTCTACATGACCCGACCCAATAGCCAATATCATGGAATTTGGGAATCCCATAATTTGTTAAAGACTGCACCACATCCCATTGTCAGCTCTGCTATGTGGGCGTAACTTGTGTTAATAAAAGCAAATGCCAAACTATAATCGTTGTCAGTCATGGGAGATGCAGTTCACTGTAGTTCTGTCCGTTGCCTCCCCCAAAACTAAGTTCTCCACTTCATAAAAGCCTAAGCCAGTCCTGCGACATCAGGTTTAGTACATTTCTTCAATTTATCCTTTGTATTTTATGTAATTGTTTATACTGTATTGTTTTGTCCTCTCTGTAACATCTTTGTATATTTTTATAAACACTTTTTGGATTAAATATATAAAATATTTATAATAGCTTCGTTCCTCTTGCTCTATAAACCACATCCCTGAAGCAATACACTATCCGCGAGCGGGTACAAATAATTGGTGGTGGCGGTTAGTCCTTTTGTTATTGTGGAGTTGGCAGTGTCCATACTGCGGTTTATAAATATATATACAGTGGGTATGGAAAGTATTCAGACCTCTTTAAATTTTTCACATTTTTCTTTCATTGCAGCCATTTGGTAATTTTTTCTCATTAAAGTACACTCTGTACTCCATCTTGACTGAAAAAAAACAGAAATGTAGAAATTTTTGCAAATTTATTAAAAAAGAAAAACTGAAATATCACATGGTCATAAGTATTCAGACCGTTTGCTCAGTACTGAGTAGAAGCACCCTTTTGAGCTAGTACAGCGTCTTGGGAATGTTTTTCACACCTGGATTTGGGGATCTTCTGCCATTCTTCCTTGCAGTTCCTCTCCAGTTCCATCAGGTTGGATGGTGAACGTTGGTGGACAGCCATTTTCAGGTCTCGCCAGAGATGCTCAATTGAGTTTAGCTCAGGGCTCTGGCTGAGCCAGTCAAGAATGGTCACAGAGTTGTTCTGAAGCCACTCCTTTGTTATTTTAGCTGGGAGCTTAGGGTAATTGTCTTGTTGGAAGGTGAACCTTCGGCCACTTCTGAGGTCCAGAGCACTCTGGAAGAGGTTTTCATTCAAGATATCTCTGTACTTGGCTGCATTCATGTTTCATTCAATTGCAACCAGTCATCCTGTCCCTGCAGCTGAAAAACACCCCCATAGCATGATGCTGCCACCACCATGTTTCACTGTTGGTATTGTATTGCGCAGGTGATGAGCAGTGCCTGGTTTTCTCCACACATACTGCTTAGAATTATGTCCAAAAATATCTATCTTCGTCTCATCAGACCAGAGAATCTTATTTCTCATAGTCTGGGAGTCCTTCATGTGTTTTTGAGCAAACTCTATGCGGGCTTTCATATGTCTTGCAGTGAGGAGAGGTTTCCGTCGGGCCACTCTGCCATAAAGGCCAGACTGGTGGAGGGCTGCAGTGATAGTTGACTTTGTGGAACTTTCTCCCATCTTCCTACTGCCTCTCTGGAGCTCAGCCACAGTGATCTTGGGGTTCTTCTTTACCTCTCTCACCAAGGCTCTTCTCCCACGATTGCTCAGTTTTGCTGGATGGCCAGGTCTAGGAAGACTTCTGGTGGTCCCAAACTTCTTCCATTTAAGGATTATGGAGGCCACTATGCTCTTAGGTACCTTGAGTAATGCAGAAATTCTTTTCTAAGCTTGGCCAGATCTGTGCCTTGCCACAATTCTGTATCTGAGCTGTGATCCTTGACAGGGCCATTGACTTTAATTGACTTTAACCGCTTCCCGACCGCCCACTGTACATAAACGTCTGTGCTGGCTGGGCTCTGCGCAGTGCAGACATTTATAAACGATCGGCAGTCTCGCAGCGCTCAGGACCCCCAGGGTCCTGCAAGTGCTGCGATTGCGGTGCAGAGTGACAGCTCTGACAGGTGACATCATCGGGACCTGATTGGATCAGGTCCCAATGATGTTAACCCTTTGCTATCCTCTGGATGGCCGCCTTTCCGACAGCCCCCGTGATGTGTCTGGCGTTGTCATGGCATGCTGAGGTAACATGATGACATTCGGGTCTGCCATGTACGGTATCCTGCTAGGCTCACCCAGCAGCTGAGTCTAACAGGACATCTGACAGTGTAAAACTGTCAGGTCTCGTGCAATTTAATACATGTCTATTGCATTACATGAGACCAGTGATCAGAAAAATAAAAATTGAAAGTAAAAAAGTAGGAAAAAGTCTAAAAATGTTTTTAAACTATTTTATAAAATCACAAAATAAATAAATAAAAAATATTAAACCAATAAATCCGTATATTTATGCCAAAACAAAAAAAGTACACATATTTGGTATCGCCACGTCCGGAACAATCCGATCTATAAAACTGTCACACTAATTAACCCCTTCTGTGCACACCGTAAAAAAAATTAAAAACGGAGCAAAAAACAATGCTTTATCATCATACTGCCAAACAAAAAATGGAATAAAACGCGATCAAAAAGACGAATGTAAATAAAAATGGTACAGCTGAAAATGTCATCTTGTCTCGCAAAAACCAAGCCGCCATACAGCTCCATCAGCCGAAAAATAAAAGTTATAGCTCTCAGAATAAAGTGATTAAAAAAATTATTTTTTCTATAAAATAGTTTTTATAGTGTAAAAGCGCCAAAACATAAAAAAACATATAAATGTGATACCGCTGTAAACATACTGACCCAAAGACTAAAGCTAGCTTATCAATTTTACCACACATGGAACAGCATAAAAATTGTTGGTTTTTATTTATTCTGCCTCCCAAAAATCTGAATAGAAAGTGATCAAAAAATGTCACATGCCCAAAAATGTTACCAATAAAAATGTTAACTTGTTCCGCAAAAAACAAGCCCTTACATGACTCTGTCGGCTGAAATATGGAAAAATTATTGCAAAAACTAGTATTTGCAAATTAAAAAGAATCTTTTAGTGAGTGACAGCCGCAAACATAAAAACCCGATATGAATCTGGTATCGCTGTAATCGCACCGACCCGAAGATTAAAGTCATCTAATCACTTATACCACACGAGGAAAATCGTAAAAAATAAACTCTAGGGTTAGGGCTGTTCTAGGGTTAGGGTTGTGCTAGGGTTAGGGTTGTGCTAGGGTTAGGGCTGTGCTAGGGTTAGGGTTGGGCTGAGGTTATAGGTTGTGCTATGGTTAGGGTTAGGGTTGGGGTTGTGTTGGGGTTGGGATTTTTTCTAAAGTAACAAAAAAAAGATGACGATATGACGACCAGTGTTGAGCGCAGGTTGCTCGCTACTTGAGTTTGCATCGGGGATGCACTGAGTATCGCGGGTGCTCAAGTGACATACTTGAGTCTCGATCCCATATGCTTCGCCGCCAAGAAAACCTTGCAGGGATTGCCTGCCATGCACGAACGACCCCCACATGTTTTTTTTTGGGTGTCTAACAACTATGAAACATGCAGGGCGTGGACTCGAGCATGTCACTCGAGCACCCACGAAACATGGTGCATACCTGAGTGCCTGATGCAAACTCAAGTTAGCACTTGCTCTCATGACTAATGACTAGTGTTGAGCCACCCCCGTAGTGTTAGAGTTCGGTTCGGTTCGTCGAACACCCGTGTGTTCGCCGAACTGTTCGTCGAACTGTTCGTCGAACACCTTCGAACACCGTTAAAACCAATGGCAGGCAAACAAAAACACATAGAAACACATAGAAAACACCTTCAAAGGTGTCCAAAAGCTGACAAACTGCTCAGAAGACATAACTAACACATGGAAAAGTGACAAGTACATATAGTCATGCGAAAAGAAAAGAGGTGGAGGAGTAAAAGGAGGGGGAGACACAGATAAAGGCATGTCATGCCCTTCTAAAATCCAAAAGTGAGAAGCCGACACGGCCAGTCCGTTCCTGCCTGTGCCACCTCCGTGTCGTCGGGTTTGTGTCAGAGCCGCGGTGGACCCTGACGGCCAGCCCCCCTCTCCCAATACTGGTGCCTGTCCGCTGGTGGGTCGAGCGAGCCCCCCTGTGGTGGAGGCAGCTCTAAGCTTTTTAATTTAAATTGTCTCTCTAATTTGAATGAATACACTTTAAATCCTTTTACAAGGATCTATTGGAGGGCAAGTCTCATGCCAGCAGCCACGTAATTCCAGCTCCAGTAGCGTCCACTAAAGCTGCTGCAGTTAAAAAGCTTTTATAAAGATCGAGCTCAGCTGTCCACCGCACGGCGTCCTACCGCCAGTCCCAGCCCCTATGCCTTGGGGTGCCTCCTGATGCTCTTCACTAAGTATCCCGTGGTCCCGAATCATTTCCTTTGAAAAAATTAAGTGTCCAAACCACAGGTGGTGTAGCTTGCTTAACAGCCGGGATAATCCGCTGACTAGCAGACACTGCTACTAGGCACAAAGTATTTCCTGGGCTAGATGCAGTTAAAAATTTGTAATTAGATACTCTCGTTGGATGCTGAGAAAGCATTCCATAGAGTCTCCTGGCACGCCATATATTATTCTCTTAAAAAGCTTGGGGTAGGGGTCTAGGGGACCATTTTATAGCCAAAATCACGGCCCTGTATCGCAATACATCATCTAGGCTGAAGACAAATGGAACTGTAGCACCCTGAGGGCTCGGTTGCTACAGAGGTATTGCACCTCACCCAGAGGTGTGATATCTCACTCTCAGGTAAGGATGGAGTGTGGATCAGGACCCGACACCTGCATGCATTACACCACATTGCCGTGGGGCAGGGCAACCAATATGCCCCTGAGATGGGCATGACAGTCCTTTTCCCTGGCTGGAGTGGGGGGAGGGAACACTGAGGAAGGGGAACTCTGTAGTGCAGGAGCAGGGAGGAAGCAGTTCCTGGGTGCATTGAGAAGGGAGTATAAAAGGTGGGCACCATCTTAGTTCAGTGCAGAGAAGTCTGAGCAGAAGTGACAGGGAGCAGGGGCTCTGCATGAGCTCTGCTCCGGAGGCGGGCCTAGTAACAGAGGCCCAGGCCTGAAAGAGGGAGAAGGAAGGAAGAGGAGCGGAGAAGGCTCCAGGAACGAGGAACGAAGGGATCCCAGGGGTGCGGACGGGCGAGTCGCCACCGCACGCCCGAATCCACCTGCGTGGAGGGGTCAGGCCAAAGGGGGAGACCGGTCCCCGAAACTAATGGAGGTGGAAAACGACCCTCAGCTAGAAACCAGAGGCTGTGACAGTTTATGTGGAGCAGCCCCTCGCTACACCCGCTAGGAAGGCACCACATAGGGTCAGGGAAACTGGCGCCAAGTTTACCAAGAGGAGGCCCGAGGCAGCCGGACAGAAGGGTTGGTAAGAAAGGCCAGACAAAGGACACACAAAGGGGGTCCTGTGAAGCGCTCCAAAGTTATCTGGGAGTTGTCTGAGCCCCTCACCTGGTGAGCACAGTACGATGTGGGCAGCCGTTACCTGCAGAAGTGGTCTGGATAATAAGAACTGTGAGTGAAGGCCCTGGACTGCATCACTGACTCCGTGTCGTTACTGCTGCTGCCCTGCACCATCACCCCCATCCTCCGCATACACTGCCCTGAGGCTATACTCCTCCCGTGGGGAGTTATGCTACGCTCTGCTGCACCCACAACACCAGCCTCAGCGGTCTGCCCTGCAGCGGCGGTTCATTCTGACCGCAATCCACGGGTGGCGTAGTCGGACATTTAAACATCAAAACCACAAAAATAGTTCCGCCACTGGTTTGACCGCCCTGAGCCACGGAACCGGGTCGCCGCCACGGAGACTACAACCACCAGCATCCACCAAAAAGGGTCCGGCTCCTGGTGTCCCAAGGCCCAGGGGTGCCAGAACATTTTCATCACCTTTCATAATCACCAATGGGACAAGGCAGGGATGTCCTCTGTCCCCTCTCTTATACATCCTAGTGACGGAGCACCTGCTCTCATCAATTCGCCATAACCCCAATATTAGGTGGATTGAGGTGGGAGGCACCGAGTACAAGTGCTCTGCATTTGCTGATGATGTCCTAGTATATATCACTCAATCACATATATCCATCCCTGCTGTTATGGCTGAAATAGATCACTTTGTTACATGGTCAAATTTTAAAATCAATGCAGCGAAGTCTGAGGCCCTCGATGTCTCCCTCCCCAAATCCATACAGGATTCCATCCAGTCCAACTTTCCCTTTGCCTGGCCCTCACAGGGTATCAAATACTTAGGAATTCCTATTCATAGAGACCTCTCCCGTCTATGTTATCTTAATTTTGGGCCCTTTATTGAACAACTCCATACAGACCATGGTTGGCAAGTTAGAACTGTAAGATTCACTATGTGAACCACTGGTGTTTTGTGGAAAAGCACATGTACACTGTGTTCCAAATTATTATGCAAAAAGTGTTTAGGAGTGATAAGGGAAGAATTTGTTTGTTTGTCAGTTAAACTCATTGATGGTGATGTGTGTCAGGGCTCTTTATATCACTGTAAGCAATTGCAGACACCTGTGCTAATTAGTTTGGCAGGTGTGTCCAATGAAAGACAAGACTACTTAAGAAGGCTGTCCCACATTATTAAGCAGCCTACATTTTCTGCCAAAATGGGAAAGAAGAAGGATGCGTCGGCTGCTGAGAAGCAACAAATTGTGGAGTGTTTAGGTCAAGGCATGACTACAATCAACATTGTGCGATGATCAGGATGAAGTGTCTTGGCAATCAAGAAGTATGTAGCTGATTCACAGTACACACGTGTGCGTGCTGATAAGGGCAAATTGAGGACTCTTTCCTACAGGTAATTACGTCAGGTTAAAAGAGCAGCGGCAAAAAAGCCTTGTCATAGAAGCAGACAAGTTTTTGAAGCTGCTGGTGCCTCCAACGTGCCCCGAACAACAAGATGCAGGGTCCTTCAGAGGTTTGCAGCTGTGCGTAAGCCATCCTGTCGACCTCCTCTATCCACTGCACACAATCAGAAACGGCTCCAGTGGGCCAAACAATACATGAAGACTGACTTCAAAACTGTTTTGTTCACGGATGAGTGCCGTGCAATGCTCGATGGTCCAGATGGATGGAGTGGAGGATGGCTGGTTGATGAACACCCCATGCAAACACGGCTACAGCGCCAAAAAGGAGGAGGTGGAGTAATATTTTGGGCTGGAATCATGGGGAGAGAGATTGTCGGCCCCTTTAGGATTCCTGAAGGGGTAAAGATGAACTCCATAATGTATGTGGAGTTTCTCAAACAGCACTTCCTGCCATGGTTCAAGAAGAAGAACCGTGTATTCCACAGCAACATCATTTTCATGCATGATAATGCACCGTCTCATGCTGCACATAACACATCTGCATCTCTGGCTGATATGGGCATAAAAGGGGACAAACTTATGGTGTGACCCCCATGCTCCCCTGACCTCAACCCCATTGAGAACCTCTGGAGCATCATCAAAAGGAGTGTCTATGATGGCGGGAGGCAGTTCACATCTAAGCAACAGCTCTGGGAGGGTATTCTGTCCTCATGCAAAACAATTGAAGCAGAAACCATCCAAAACCTGACAAATTCAATGGATGAGAGAGTTCAGAAGCTCCTTTAGAACAAGGGGTCCTATGTGCAAATGTAACATCACCTAGAATAAAGTTTTGAGTTGAAAACTGTTTGATTTCAGTTTCTAATAACCTGCTAATGCTTCTAATTTCAAAAATGACCATTTTTTTGTTCTTTATTAAAATGAAAAGGTTGATCGAAGAGTGTGGGGGATCTAAGAGTGTGGCAACCCAGTAGTCAGGATTACTTCGAATTCTGACAATCTGAGGGTCATGTTGCAGGTAGTGCAGCAAGAAGGCACTCATGTGTCTTGCGCATCTAGGAGCCCCAAAATTATTTTCCGGGCTAGATGCAGCTAAAAATTATTATTAATTTTAAATCTGGTGGAGCTTAGTATAGATGGCCTAATAGAATCATTACTGCACACTGCTACAAAGCCCAAATAATTTTCCAGCCAAGATACAGATAAACATGATTAGTAATTTTAAATCTGGTGGAGTTTAGTATAGATGGCCTAATAGAATCATTACTGCACACTGCTACAAAGCCCAAATAATTTTCCAGCCAAGATACAGATAAACATGATTAGTAATTTTAAATCTGGTGAAGCTTAGTATAGATGGCCTAATAGAATCAGTACTGCACACTGCTACAAAGCCCAAATTATTTTCCAGCCAAGATACAGATAAACATGATTAGTAATTTTAAAACTGGTGGAGCTTAGTATAGATGGCCTAATAGAATCAGTACTGCACACTGCTACAAAGCCCAAATAATTTTCCAGCCAAGATACAGATAAACATGATTAGTAATTTGAAAGCTTAAAACGGTTGGTGAGGTGATTTTAACCAATCATCAAGCTTTTACTCTCCCCAGCATGACACAGGGGTAGAAAAGTCGTTTCGGATCCATGATTTGTTCATCTTTATGAACGTGAGCCTGTCTACATTATCAGTGGAGAGCCGCGTGCGCTTATCTGTCAGCACACCACCAGCAGCGCTGAACACACGTTCAGACAGAACGCTGGCTGCGGGGCATGACAAGATCAAGAGCAAGGGTCCAGTGACACAGTCATGGCTTCAATGTTTACTTGGAGATACTCCTGTACCATCGTCTCTAGGCGTTGACTATGTGTCAGACTTCTTGTCTCCTGTGGCCTTGAAAAGGATGGGCTAAAAAAGTGGTGAAATGATTCCGCAAAATTGATGTTACCAGCAGATACTGTGTTTCTGTTACGGTTTGAGTGCTGAACACTCGACGGTCCCACGGTTGGCAAGTTGGAACTGTGAGATTCACTACGTGCACCACTGGTGTTTTGTGGAAAAGAACATGTAAGATTCTGCAACAGTCTCTGCTGATACTCCTGCATGCGTGCATCCCTTTCTATGGCAGGAATAATTTCTGCAAATTTACTTTTGTACCGGGGATCTAACAGTGTGGCAACCCAGTAGTCAGGATTATTTCTAATTCTCACAATTCGAGGGTCATGTTGCAGGTAGTGCAGCAAGAAGGCACTCATGTGTCTTGCGCATCCAGGAGCACCAAGTCCCTGTTGTGTTGGTGGCGAGGTAACAATCATGCTTCCTTCCTCTGTCCTCTCTCCCCAACCTCGCACAACAGAAATGTGATCAAGGTCTCCCTCATCTGATGAGTCTTCCATCAGTTCGTCCTCTATTTCTTACTGGGCTCCTGCACCTTCCTCACTAGTTTGGCTGCTACCATGCGTCCTGGTAAAACCATCTCCCCCACCCTCACATGCCTGCCGCCTTGGTGCTGCCGACCGTCTGGACCTTGCAGATGTAAGGCCTTCCGCATACAACTCCTCCTCCTCTACTTCCTCCACCTCCTCTTGTGCCACCACCTGACTCCGAATTCTGTTTAACATGTGCTCCAGCATGTAAATCACCGGAATAGTCATGCTGATAATAGCATCGTCAGCACTAAACATCTTCGTCGCCATTTCAAAACTGTGCAGAAGGGTGCACAGGTCCCTGATCTGAGACCACTCCTCCAGCGTGATTTGCCCCACCTCTGAATCTCGTTGGCCCAGGCTATACGTCAGAACGTATTGCACCAGGGCTTGTCGGTGCTGCCACAGTCGCTGCAACATGTGCAGAGTTGAATTCCACCGGGTAGGCACATCGCATTTTAGCCGGTGAAGTGGCAGGCCCAACGACTTCTGTAGAGATGTAAGTTGCTGAGCTGCGGGATGCGAACGGCGGAAGTGAGCACACAGCGACCGTGCCCTCTGGGCTAAAAATTGCTGGACAACCAGGTTCAACATGTGAGCCATACAAGGCACGTGTGTGACATTGCCCCGGCGAAGGGCCGCAACCAGGTTTGCAGCATTGTCGCACACGGCCTTCCCAGTGGAGACAACCATTCATGAAATTTGTTCTCCAGAGCTGACCACAACTCCTCAGCTCTGTGATTCACATTTCCCAGACATTTCAAAGTAAAAACCGCCTGATGACGTTGAGCCCTACTGCCAGCATAGTAAGGAGGTGTGCAGGATCCCTTCTGCGCAGTTGTGGCATGACCAGACAGGCTTTGGGTGCAGGTGGAGGACCGAGAGGAGGTTGAGGAGGCAGGAGTAGTGGAGGAACTTTGAGATAAAGAGGACTGACGCACAACTCGTGGGGACGGCAAGACTTGGACAGCAGCCCCTTGTCCTGCTGTCACCATAGTTACCCAGTGTCCAGTCAGCGACATGTAAAGCCCCTGTCCATGCCTACTCGTCCAAGTGTCTGTGGTGAAATGCACCCTGTCACACACAGAGTTTCTCAAAGAAGCGGTGATGTTGTGTGCGACATGCTGGTGGAACGCAGGCACACCTTTCTTTGAGAAGTAGTGCCGACTGGGCATCTGGTACTGGGGCACTGCGACGGACATAAGGTCTCGAAAATCCTCTGTGTCCACCAGGCGGAAAGGCAACATTTCTGTAGCCAAGAGCTTGCAGATGGTGAAATTCAACCTCTTAGCTTTCTCATGGCTAGGAGGAAATGGTCTTTTACTTGTCCACATCTGAGGGACCGAGGGCTGGCTGTTGTGCTTAGACGGGGTTGATAAGGGTGTCCCCGGCAAACTGCCGGTCTGTGAGGAAGATGCAGACACACATGTTAGGTTGCCTTGATCCAAAGGTGGTGCTATCGATGTCGAACAGCGCTCAACACCAGATGGTGTTACCACCTCCAAAGAAAATGATGACCTGCCAATCACGCTGGCTGTTGCGGGTAAAGAGGTGGCAGGTCTGCGTCCCAAAACAGGTGTGACTGCTGTCCCCCCAGTCACAGAGGATGAAGAGGCCGCGGATGCACAAGATGTGGCAGACAGTGGTTGGCCCGGCCGGCTAGGCCACATTGTAGCACAGTGAGCTTCCCACTGCAACTTATGCTTCACTTCATGTCCATGTGCCGGTTCATGCATGAAGTACTCAAACTATGTATTTTTGGCCTCTACTTAGATTTTGTTGACAAATGTTACAGATAACACGAGTTGGGTCATCTTTATCGATCTGAAAAAATGCCCAGGCTATGCAAGGCTTAGCACCCATGCGACCTGAAGAGCCACCACGACTTGTGGTCAGAGGAAGAGTTGTGTTTGAGGATGCAGTTGTTGACGTGCTTCCAGTACTACGTCTCTGTCCAGGACGGCGCAACCTGACCTCGTCGTCACTAGCATCCTCCTCCACCTCCTCTGCTGACCTCATCTCTTGGCTGACTGTGGGTTGACAGTAAGTGGGATCTCCAACCTCATCATCATCACCCTATTCAATTTGCAACCTGATGGAGGTCAGTATAGATGGACTAATAGAACAAGTCCCACACACTGCTAGAAGCCCAAATATTTTTTCAGATCTAGATGCAGAAAAAAATTATATTCAATTTGCAACCTGATGGAGGTCAGTATAGATGGACTAATAGACCAAGTCCCACGCACTGCTAGAAGCCCAAATATTTTTTCAGAGTTAGATGCAGAAAAAAATTATATTCAATTTGCAACCTGATGGAGGTCAGTATAGATGGACTAATAGAACAAGTCCCACACACTGCTAGAAGGCCAAATATTTTTTCAGAGCTAGATGCAGAAAAAAAATATATTCAATTTGCAACCTGATGGAGGTCAGTATAGATGGACTAATAGAACAAGTCCCACACACTGCTAGAAGGCCAAATATTTTTTCAGAGCTAGATGCAGAAAAAAATGATATTCAATTTGCAACCTGATGGAGGTCAGTATAGATGGACTAATAGACCAAGTCCCACACACTGCTAGAAGCCCAAATATTTTTTCAGAGCTAGATGCAGAAAAAAATTAAATTCAATTTGCAACCTGATGGAGGTCAGTATAGCTGGACTAATAGACCAAGTCCCACACACTGCTAGAAGCCCAAATATTTTTTCAGAGCTAGATGCAGAAAAAAATTATATTCAATTTGCAACCTGATGGAGGTCAGTATAGATGGACTAATAGAACAAGTCCCACACACTGCTAGAAGCCCAAATATTTTTTCAGAGCTAGATGCAGAAAAAAATTATATTCAATTTGCAACCTGATGGAGGTCAGTATAGATGGACTAATAGAACAAGTCCCACACACTGCTAGAAGCCCAAATATTTTTTCAGAGCTAGATGCAGAAAAAAAATATATTCAATTTGCAACCTGATGGAGGTCAGTATAGATGGACTAATAGAACAAGTCCCACACACTGCTAGAAGCCCAAATATTTTTTCAGAGCTAGATGCAGAAAAAAATTATATTCAATTTGCAACCTGATGGAGGTCAGTATAGATCGACTAATAGAACAAGTCCCACACACTGCTAGAAGCCCAAATATTTTTTCAGAGCTAGATGCAGAAAAAAATTATATTCAATTTGCAACCTGATGGAGGTCAGTATAGATGGACTAATAGACCAAGTCCCACACACTGCTAGAAGCCCAAATATTTTTTCAGAGCTAGATGCAGAAAAAAATGATATTCAATTTGCAACCTGATGGAGGTCAGTATAGATGGACTAATCGAACAAGTCCCACACACTGCTAGAAGCCCAAATATTTTTTCAGAGCTAGATGCAGAAAAAAATGATATTCAATTTGCAACCTGATGGAGGTCAGTATAGATGGACTAAAAGAACAAGTCCCACACACTGCTAGAAGCCCAAATATTTTTTCAGAGCTAGATGCAGAAAAAAATTCTATTCAATTTGCAACCTGATGGAGGTCAGTATAGATGGACTAATAGACCAAGTCCCACACACTGCTAGAAGCCCAAATATTTTTTCAGAGCTAGATGCAAAAAAAAATGATATTCAATTTGCAACCTGATGGAGGTCAGTATAGATGGACTGATAGAACAAGTCCCACACACTGCTAGAAGCCCAAATATTTTTTCAGAGCTAGATGCAGAAAAAAATGATATTCAATTTGCAACCTGATGGAGATCAGTATAGATGGACTAAAAGAACAAGTCCCACACACTGCTAGAAGCCCAAATATTTTTTCAGAGCTAGATGCAGAAAAAAATTATATTCAATTTGCAACCTGATGGAGGTCAGTATAGATGGACTAATAGAACAAGTCCCACACACTGCTAGAAGCCCAAATATTTTTTCAGAGCTAGATGCAGAAAAAAATTATATTCAATTTGCAACCTTATTGAGGTCAGTATAGAGGGACTAATAGAATGATGCTATACCCAAAAGGTTTTACTTCACTAGGTGCAGTAAAAAAATTGGTATTCTATACACAGGTGGTGTAGCTTGCAACACAGATAGGCTACTCCACTGACTAGCACACTCTGCAATAGGCCAAAAAGGATTAGCTTTGCTAGATTTAGCCAAATGCTGTGAAAAAAACTTACACAGCACTGGCACAAACCTGCCTGGCAAAAACTGATAGGAATTGATGTAACTTAGTCCTGAAAAGGACTGCAATTACAATTAGTCTTTTCTCCCAACCTATCTATTTAAGAGCACAGACCTGCCTGATAAAAGTCAAAGGAAATGCTGTAACCTAGTCCTTAAAAGGACTGCAATCACAACTATTCCCTACTCCCAAGCTATCTGTAGATTTGTGCGAAAATTGGCTTTAAATTAACAAGGTATAGCGCACACAGCAACAGCGGTGCCGTCTAACACGCAGCTGCAGCAGTGAGAAAATGGTGGCGACGGGGAAAATGGCTGGGTCTTATAGGGCAAGGACATGTGACATACACTGCCAATGACACATGCCCTTGCTTGTGTGAAAAAAAGCAGTTTGCTTTGTGTGTGCTCTGCTGATAGGCTGACAGATTGCACCTCCCCACTGTAAATGTGGGAAAGAGAAAAAAAAATGGAGATCTTCATTATTCCTGCAGAGATCCATCCCCTGCCCCTCCCCCCGCCCCACTGTACACTCAAACTGTGTATTAACATTAATTTTCAGCATTACTGAGAAAAAATCCAGTTATGATTTTGGTGCACGAACAGTTATCGAACATAACCTCGAACAGCCAAATTTTTTTCAAATCATTCGTGTTCGCCGAACGGCTCGAACACCGCCCAAAACAGCTCGAATTTGAGATTGGCGAACAGTTCGAGTCGAACAACGCTCATCTCTACTAATTACAACTTATTCAATATGATGACCTAATTCTATCAAATTCTGTGTCGTACCTCTGGGTTCAAAATATTTACTATACCCCTTGATAAAATCCTTGAGGGGTCTAGTTTCCAAAATGGGGTCACCTGTGGGGGGTTTCCACTGTTTAGGCACACCAGGGGCTCTCCAAACGCGACATGGCGTCCGCTCTTGATTCCAGCCAATTTTGCGTTCAAAAAGTCACACAGCGCTCCTTCCCTTCTGAAACCTGCCGTGCACCCAAACAGTGCATTTTCCCAACATATGGGGTATCGGTGTGCTCAGGAGAAATTGCACAAAAGTTTTTGGGTTTCACTTTCTCTTCTTACCCTGGTGAAAAAAAAAATGTGGGGCTAAAAGATAATTTTTGTGGAAAAAGTTTGTTTTTTTATTTTCACTGTTCAATGTTATAAACTTCTGTGAAGTACCTGGGGGTTCAAGGTGCTCACCACACACCTAGATAAGTTCCCTGAGGGATCTAGTTTCCATAATGGTGTCACTTGTGGGGGGTTTCCACTGTTTAGGCACATTAGGGGCTCCCCAAACGCAACATGGCATCCTCTAATTATACAAGGAAATTTTACATTCAACAAGTTGAATGGAACTCCTTCCCTTCCGAACTCTGCTCTTAAACAGTGGCTTTCCCCCTCATATGGGGTATTGGCGTGCTAAGGAGGAATTGCACAACAAATTTTGGGGTCCATTTTTTCCTGTTACCATTGCAAAAATAAAGTAACATTTTTGTGAAAAAAGTAAAATGTTCATTTTTTTCTTCCACATTCCAAAAATTCCTGTGAAGCACCTGAAGGGTTAATAAACTTCTTGAATGTGGTTTTGGGCACCTTGAGGGGTGCAGTATTTAGAATGGCGTCACTTGGGTATTTTCTGTCATAAAGGCCTCTCAAAGTCACTTCAAATGTGATGTGGTCCCTAAAAAATGGTTTTGTAAATATTGTTGGAAAAATGAGAAATCGCTGGTCAACTTTTAACCCTTATAACTTCCTAACAAAAAAAAAATGTAGTCAAAATTGTGCTGATGTAAAGTAGACATTTGGGAAATGTTATTTATTAACTATTTTGTGTGACATATGTCTCTGATTTAAGGGCATAAAAATTCTAATTTTGAAAATTGCTAAATTTTCTAAATTTTCACCAAATTTGCGATTTTTTCACAAATAAACGCAAGTCATATAGAAGAAATTTTACCACTATCATGAAGTACAATATGTCAAGAAAAAACAATCTCAGAATCAGTGGGATCCGTTAAAGTGTTCCACAGTTACCTCTTAAAGTGACAGTGGTCAGAATTGTAAAAATTGGCCTGGTCACGAAGGTGAAAACAGGCTCTGGCGTGAAAGTGTTACTACTTAATTTATGCACTTTCTAGCCTCCATTTTGGCAGTATCCACCTTCTTGCAGTGAGCAAATAACATGTTTGACCGCGTTCAATTAAAGTAAATTTCATTAAAGTCACATTTCATTACAGTCAATTGGCCCTTCAACGGTTTTGTCAAAATCCCATTTTTCAAAGCTTCAGGCAGGAGAATCAATGGAGCCACTTATGTGAAGCCGGCCTTATGATTATGTTCTGAATTGTATACATTCATGAACCTTCTAAATATATCCTCAAAACACTCTGTCCTATAACAATAATGATTTCACTCAAAAAAAAAAAAAAGAAAAGACTAATCACTTGTCATTACTTCCTTCAATAGAAGAACAGACTGTTTGCCTCCTTGTCATTACCCATTGAAAGAGGTTTACTGGAATTTAAAAAATGGGTAAGAGAACGAATTGTGATAAGAAAAGAAAATATGAATGCTCTTCGGTTACATCCCCGCAGCAAATATTTATTTTTGTTTCCTTGCATTTTGTTAGTCATATATTATTTTCAAAAGTCAAAAGTTGTTTTTTTTGGTACAATGAGCTTTTTTTTTATTTTGGAACACTTAAAAAGTGAAATGCAGGGAAATTTCTATCATTGTTTAGTATTCTATGTTTACTTAGCTGATATGATATATTTATTGTTTTTATTGAGTTCATACTAAATATAGTCTCAAAACTCATTGTCTTGTGACAGTAATAAATTCACACAAAAAAATCAAGACCGATTGTTTGTCATATTTTCCTTCAATAGAAAAACAGACTTTGGGCCTCCTTGTTAGAAGGCAAAAAGCAGGAAGTGTGCTAAAAAAATAATCAAAACTATTAATTTTTCAATCCCTCAAAGCTCAATTGCAAATGCTTCTGTGATCCCCGTTAGTGTTTGTTTATATTTCCGCACCATTCTACTTTGCATTCTGTTAGTCATACATTATAATTATTTGTGTAATTTGCTATTTGTTTTTTTGTAGAACAAGGTATAGATTTTCTTATGGTTTCATACTCTGTGCTGCTGTGGTGGTGTTGCTGACATACTCTGTGCTGCTGTGGTGGAGTCGTTAACATATTCTGTGCTGCTGTGGCAGGATCTCTGGAGGGTGCTGTGTAGGTATGAGTGGTTGATGAATAAAACAGAGAGAGACAGTCTGTCTCTATGATGAGGAACATACTTGTGCTTCAGAGCGGTCTGTGGGCAGATCTTTTCTTAGTTATCTGGCCTAGAGCATCAGGATAAGAGCCTGCCTACAGTCACAAGAATCTCATTAACTCAAAACTGCAAACACTGATTGCACAAGAACCACAAGATGGGTTTCTTCACCTCAGGTATCATGTTAATCAGTGCAGCAGCCCCAACATAACACTGCCTGTAGTTTACTATGCAAAATCCTGCTGACAGGTTTCTGTTACACACAAGCTGCTAGGTTCAGATATGGGTGAGACACGTTACATGAATTCTTTGGAATCCTGGGGGAACCATTACTCAGGGTGACCATAGACCATATGCTGCAGCTTCTCTCAGGCACATAGGGGTTTTGACCCTCAGGCACAGACACGTAGGTTGTTTCACTTGCTGACCAGACACACTTGACAAGAGTCCTCATAAATGGTAGAACAGTAGCATTTAATAAGAAGCCGCACAGCCAGTGCAAGTTAAGTCTTATGAGCAACAGGCTCCAGTGACAAACAGTACAGTTTCCTTAGCAGCACAGCAGTTCACAGTCTTCCCAGTAGTAGAGGACAGTACAGTTCTAATGCAAAGGCACATTAATGAACACAGCATTCTTTCCAGCACAGTGAGATGAGGAGGGGGAGGGTTTGCTGAGGGAGATGTACCCTGTGACACAATTTCTTCCAGTCCTTATCTTTCTGTCTGAAAATACTCCTCACTGTTAGTTCAGGAACTCTACCTGACCTGTGCTTAGCTTCACTCCGGACTTGAATCCTTTTCACTTGTAGGGGCACTTCTGTGAGATACAGAACACACACACCACCTTTCTCTTCGGCTCCAGCCAGACAGTAAACAACTTCTCCACCATCCCCTTGGGGTTCTGCTAAAACACTCCCCTTCTCCTGTGACTGTGTTAACCCCTCTTGTTGCTGGATGCTTCTGGAGCACAACACTTCCTGTCTCATGTGCTTCTAATGCTTTTAAAGCAACAGCACTACTTCTACATGTTACACTCTGCAACAGCACTACTTCTGCATGTCACACTCTTCCCTCCTTTTTGAATGTCATTCTCGACATTCGTCTTAATTGGTCATTCTGACCAATTCTGAGATAGTGGTGAAAGTTGGATAACTTTATATACAAATTGGCATTGTGAAATTGGTATAATGTTCATACACATTGATAACAACCTAATCTTTTGACCTTTTTCATGTAGAATGCCTGTAAGAAATTAACAATTAACACAATTAAAACAATCAGCATCTCTTCAGCTGGAGCTTTTCGTACGTCTTCAACCAGCTCTCTCTCTCTCTGTGCTTTAACAGTTCTTTGTTTCTACAAAGTCTTTTAAAGAAAATCAAAGCATGAAAAGAAGTCTTTCCACCAGGCAACATCTTCCATACTGCCTCTCGGTGGTGAATAGTATACCACTCAAGTGGGCTTACCTGGTCCACAGGCAGAGATACCTGTTTCCAGCCGACAGTCCTTGGCACTTGACTCGGTTCACCAAGTGTCTCATACGTCAGCATCACTGGCCTCCTCACTTCTCAAGTCGACATCCTCCTGGTGGGTTGTTACTCAGAGACCACGTGTTCTTCGGTCACAGAAGTTTCTTCCACCGCACTCATTCCCCTTGCTTCCTCAGATGCTCTTGGAGCTGCCTCTGTAAGTTCCTGTACTCCTGAGTCGCTTATTTCCGCATGGTTTGGTAATTCCGCTCCTCCTGAGTGTCGATCGGTCTCTTCAGGGGTCGGTGTTCGATCATCAGATCTGAATTGGACTTCATATCTACTCCTTGGTACGAACTCTGGAGCCTCAGGACTTAGTCCATTCTCCTGAGGATGGTACATCTCTCTCCATGCCGGTCCGAGAAATACAATGGTGTGTTCTTCTCCATCGGAACTTTCAAGGTCACTATCCACCTCCGGAGCTTCAGTCTGTGGAGGTCCCTTAGTCGATCTCGGACAATGTCGGTCTACTTCTGGGAAGTCTTGTTGTGGTGGGAGATAATCACAGGGTAGCAGTAAATTCCAATGGACTATTCTGTTTTTCTTGTCTCCCGTTTTCAATCGGATTTCAAACACTGGGCTGTCATCAGATTTCCTCCTTACGACCACATTCACCTTGTCTTCCCACTACGAACAAAGTTTTCCTGGACCGCCTTTCTCACGTACGCTCTTGACTAGCACCCCGCTTCCCGGTGCCAATTCTACACCATAACATTTTCGATCATAGTATTCCTTACTCTTGCTCTGTCCTTGCGTAACCACTTTGGACGCTATGTTGTATGCCTCTGCCATCCATTCCTTCCATTTCCGAACATACTCTGGATACGTTCTGTAAGTCTCTGACACTGGAGTATCGAACATGATGTCGATTGGCAGTCTTGGCGATCGTCCATACAATAGGAAAAAGGGTGAGTAACCCATTGCATCGCTCTTTGTACAGTTATAGGCATGTACCACTTTTGACAGAGAACTCTTCTAGTCTTTCTTCTCATCAGCTGTTAAAATGCGCAACACTGTGTCGCACAGTGCTTTTACTAGGAGTCCATCTAGCTGGCACTGTATAAAGCACTTTTCACCAATTAGGCTGATGAGGCTATCTTTGCTGACTGAGGAATTCTCCTCCCAGGAGTACATCGTTTGACCTCCTCACTGGGCATTAAGTAACTGATGCCCCTGTCTCCCTTGCAGCTGTTGTTGTCGGGAACACACTTGGGAATAGTACTCACACAGCCGTTTTACCTCATGCGCCGTTCTGGAGTTTGTTGTTGAGATTTGGATTTGCTTCTGGGGCCTCCTCTGTGTCACGCTTACCAATCGCCCGGCATTGGTAACCTCCTGTCTTTTAACTCAAACGACCGTGACCATTGGCATTCCTTGGCATAATGTCCTTCCTCACCAAATCTTACACAGTGGACACAAACCGTACTCTGATTTCATGAACGGCATTCTTCACAAGCCGGGTATCTTCTGTGTTGGAACCCACTCCTGGGTCTGAGGGATACCGGTTCTGGCCTGGAATGAATCAACTTTTTCACCTCAATCAACTCCACTCACAGTTCTATTATTTCCTCCCAGTCAGCGCTGGCAGGCCTCTCTTTTATTGGGGATTTAAGGTTCCCTCTCGGAGGTGGCACTGAAGGGTCTCTATGATGATCTTTGGACTGCCCACAGGGGGTCTCTAACTTCAACTGACTCATTTTGGTGATTTTAGGAGCATAGCCTTTCTTTAACTTCTGTTCGCTCTCTGACTCCAAACTCAAGAATGCCAGGATCTTCTAGGTACTGTTTCAGTTGCAACTTGATATCTTTGCTGATTAATCCCGTTCCTAATGATCTCAAGAACTTCTTCTGGACTAGTCCAGCATCAAACTTCTCTTCCTCTTCTACATCTCTGGATGCAAACAACAGTCTATCCTTCAGTTCAATTGCTCTGAACAATAAATTTTGGGGTGATTCTTTATTTTTCTGTGAGAGGTTAATAAGTCGGTGGAAAAATTCTGAAGTACTCTCTTCTTTATAGTGCCCTTTTAAAATCATCTTCAGCTGTTGCAAGGTCAATTGACTTTTCATTTCTAGCATACTACGGAGGTTCAGCCCTGGGATGATTGCTTTCACCACACCCTCAACGATCTCATCTGGCTGGTAGCCTTTCTGTAAGCCTGCATCGATCTGGTGCAACAAGTTCCTATAAGATGGTCTCTTTCTGTTCACACTCTCCAATCTGTCCCAGGATCTTGAATTCTTTCCTTATGGTGATTTGTGGTGTTAGAGAGGACAGTTTTCCTGATTTATCTAATCCGAGCAGGTTAAAGGTCCTGTTTGAGTCTATTACCTGTTCAGAGGTTTTGGTCAATTCCTGCAGGGCTGTTGTTAGTGCTTTGAATTGTTCTTTCAATTCCTGTGGTTCAGTCTGTGGGCGGAGATTCCCGCTTTTGGTAATTGGTGCCACCCCTCCATCCTCCAACTTCACCTGATTAGAAACTGTGTTAGTTCCTGGAGGAATGTCCCCATGACGTCTTCAGCTTTTTTCTCCCCCAGCTCATCCATTTTTGCATTAATGGCAGCTAACAGTTGCCTGCTGTTGTGTGCTTTGGAAATCTGTTCTACTGACATCTTTATATGTTCTGCTACTGTTCTCAATTCTTCACAGGTTAACTGAAGAAGCAGCTCACTAATTAATTTGTATTTCCACATCCATTGCTGTTAGTGAGTTTTCTTTAGGGCCCGTCTCCTTTAACTGGTGTAGCAGAGTTGAGTTGAGCTGCTGTGCTGCTGTGTTTTTCCAGACACTTTTCCACTTCTCCCTCTACGCGCTAATTCCCACTCAGGATTCCCCGTACGGGCCACCAATGTTACACGCATGCCGCTAGATTCAAATAGGGGCGAGATACGTTACATGAATTCTTTGGAATCCTGGGGGAACCATTACTCAGGGAGACCATAGACCATGTGCTGCAGCTTCTCTCAGGCACATAGGGGTACTGACCCTCAGGCACAGACAGGTAGGTTGTTTCACTTGCTGACCAGACACACTTGACAAGAGTCCTCATCATTGGTAGAACAGTAGCATGTAATAAGAAGTCGCATAGCCAGTGCAAGTTAAGTCTTATGAGCAACAGACTCCAGTGACAAACAGTACAGTTTCCTTAGCAGCACAGCAGTTTACAGTCTTCCAATAGTACAGGACAGCACAGTTCTAATGCAAAGGCACATTAATGAACACAGCATTCTTTACAGCACAGTAAGATGGAGGAGGGGGGAGGGTTTGCTGAGGGAAATGATTCCTGTGACACCATTTCTTTCAGTCTTTATCTTTCTGCCTGACAATACTCAGCACTGCTAGTTCAGGAACTCTACCTGACCTGTGCTTAGCTTCACTCCTGACTTGAAATCTTTTCACTTGCTGGTGCGCTTCTGTGAGATACAGAACACACACATCACCTTTCTCTTTGGCTCCAGCCAGACAGTAAGCAACTTCCCCACAATCCCCCTGGGGCTCTGCTAAAACACTCCCCTTCTCCTGTGACTGTGTTAACCCCTCTTGTTGCTGGATGCTTCTGGAGCACAACACTTCCTGTCTCATATGCTTGTGTTACTTCTAATAGTTGCTGAATGCTTTTAAAGCAACAGCACTACTTCTTCATGTCACACTCTGCAACAGCACTACTTCTGCATGTCACATATGCCATTATATACATGCTTTGATTTATAGGGTACACTGGCCAACAGCATCCTTTAAATGATCATCAGCCATCTACATGTAAGCAAATCAGCAGTTTTTAACCCCTTCATGATGCTGGATGTAATAGCAGATCCTACTTTGGGTCCACATGTAAAGAATGGGCTTAGGAGCTGAGTCCGCACAATAATCAGCAGATTCTGGCTGTGTTATACAGCCAGGATCTGCCTGTAACAGCAGAAACTGGAGTTAGTTCTGATCTCTGTTGTTAAACTATTTAAAGAGGTTGTCCAGTCTTACAAGATGTTGTTTACTACTAGGACAACCACTTCTCATTCCTCATGTTTGGACCCGATAAAATAAAATCACCTACACTCACTTCCCGTGCCCACGCTGTTCCAGCAGTGTCGGCACTTGCATTCCCAGAGCTCTCGTGTGGTTGCTATGACATGTGAGCCAATCACTGCTGGCATCACTGTTTCCTCCTTCGCAAGTATATGTAATCAAAAGACGGTGGGAGCTACGGCTGGCCATTCACTTCTTTTTAATTACTAATATGTCTGAAAGCAGGGACAGTGACAACAGCACTGATTGGACTCCAGGCTCACTTGTCATAACAACTGCACGAGAGCCTCAAGAACGCATGTGCCAATACCGTTGGAATGGTGTCGGCACAGGAGGTGAGCATCGGTGTTTTTATTTTATTGGAGCTCTATGTGACTGCAGGCTTGTGAATCTTCACAATGCTGGCACTGCATGCTGTGAGGATTCTCCAGTGCTGGTGCGGTTATGTGACCATAAGTATGTGATTTGCATACTCCTGGCCACATTCCAACTAGACAGTTTCCCACCACACTCAGTACATTTGCATTGAGAGAGGCTGTGCCCATCTAGTCAGCACATGACTACATGAATGCAAATCACATACTTGCGGTCACATGACCGCCTGCTCTCAGCACTGGAGAATTCTAACAGCATACAGTGCACGCGATATGAGGATTCACAAGTCTGCAGTCACATAGAGTGACTGCAGGCTTGTAGCTTAAGACCAGACAAACCCTTTAAATGCCACTGTCAATCACTGACAGCTGCATTTAAATGACATGATCGTGGCAATGGTTTTTCATGGCAGACTGTTGAAGCATGGTTGGCTTTTCAGTCCACCTGTGAAGTCCAGCCTGTGACTGTGCTTTATAAAAGAATGGAATCTACTCTATACACTGCAATACAGTAAAATGATTGCTCAAATGATTGCAAACTTAAGTTCCTTAAAGGGACTTAAAAATTAAGGTATTAATAAAAAAAACTTTAGAAAGATATATAAAAAATAATATCTTAAAATTCACATCACCCAACTTTTCCCCCTTTTAAAAAAAAAAGAAATAAAAAAACTAAAACAATAAAAAGAATAAACATATTTAGTAGTGCAGCATCTGTAAACGTTCGGTCGATCAAAATTTTAAATGAATTAACGCATACAGTAAATGCTATACAGAGAACAACAATCAAATCACCAGAACTGCATGGTCTTCATTTACAACGCCTACAAAAAATTAAAAAGCGATAAAAACGCTATATGTAACAGAAATTGTCAACAATAAAATCAACAGGTTTGCATGCAAAAAAAAGCAAACCAATTTTTTTTTTACAGAGAACCTGCTAAATAAAAGATTGCAAGCTTGCTAAGAACAATGGCAGCCTATGCACACTGATCAATCTACGATAGATCACTCAGTGTGCGACATTTATTTTGAACTCCTGTGTAAACAGGCATTCAAACGACCGCTGATAGGTAAATATTTATTGTATTGTAGCATCGGTAGGTCTGTGTAAATGGACCCCAACATTCTAACAAATATCACATCTGCTACACCATGTCCTGGTCTTTTTCTCAATTTCTCTGTAATCTTATATTGTACGTGTACGATGCACAACTCAGCACAGACAGATTATAGAACAGTTGTAATATTCATTTCTTTTCTACTTCACATGTATTGGTTCCATTTACTCATGAAGCTTCAGTTTCATGGTCTCCTGAATCTAGTATTCGTCACACCTTTAGTCAGAGTAGGGGGTTCAATAACTAAGGGTAATTAATAATAATAATTTTTTTATTTATATATACGCCAACATATTCCGCAGCGCTTTACAATTCAGACAATTTACAGGCATTAATCGGCACTGTCCCCATTGGGGCTCACAATCTACATTCCCTATCAGTATGTCTTTGAGGTGTGGGAGGAAAGTGGAAAACCTGGAGGAAACCCATGGAAAAACAGGGAGAAACAGGGAGAAAATACAAACTCCTTGCAGATGTTGTCCTTGGTGGGACTTGAACCCAGGACCCCAGTGCTGCAAGGCTGCAGTGCTAACCACTGAGTCACCATGCTTCCCCTAATTGTTACTCATCTTTGTTCTATCAACTATTAAATGTCTCTTTCCGTCACCTCACCTCCCCTCAAAAAAATTGGTAAAAATTGATCAAAAAGTTATAAGCTCATCACAAACATACCCATAGAAACCATAGCTTATGTCACAAAAAACAATTCTTATCTCTGTTCTATTGACTGAAAAATAAAAAAGGTAATATGTCTCAAAGTGGTGACACGGACCAAACATTTTTTCATTTTTTTAAATATCTTAAAAATGTATAAATTTGTTTTTGTCATAATCATACTTGAGTTACAGAATAAAGTATCAAAAAATGTTTATTGTACAATGAATCCTGCATAAATAAAACCTGGCAGAATTGCATTTTTTTCACTATTCCATCCCACAAAGAATTTTTTTCTGTTTTCCACTGCATAATATGCTAAATGAAATGGAACAATATTGGAATCTGAGAGTCCTCAGTGGTTGCCAAAACCATCAGTGGGTGATAAATACAGAAGTGGTGACGTGTTTCTATTATACTTCTCCTCTGATTGTTCCACTCCTGGTTTTGGTTTACAAATACTGAGATAAAAAAACTCACCAAATACTCAAGCTGTGCACGTGTTCTTAGAAGGGGACAATAATATCAAAATTATTGCATGTATAATGATGGACATTATGGCAAAACCTGCCATGAGAAAACTCCATTATAAATCAGTGGGCTTCATTGAGTGCCACTGATGTCCATCACATGACGGATCTGTGAGACTATAGAGTTAAAAAAGAATGCAAAAGTCTAAGAGTAAACTGAGTAGGAATAAAGCGCTGGTCACTTCTGTGATGGAGTCCCCATTGGACACCTTGGTGGGTACCGGCGGACTCTGTTATAGATAAATGTAGACATTGAGTGACGGATCCAACCCTGTGTTGTGGTTTCTATAACAAACAGAAACAACATACTGATATAAATATAGCCTAACTTGGCTAATCAACTTATATATTACATAACAAATCCAGAAGCCATTCCTATCAGTGTATATGATATTATTTGCATAGTGGGGTCCATCCTTCTCTTTCTAGACTCATAAAGGAATAAGGGAGTCACCGTGTGACAGTCTGACCAGCACAGAACAAATCTCCTGCACCATGTCCTGGTCCTGCCTCCTCCTCTCACTCATTTTGTGTTGTGCATGTAAGATCCTCATCACACACAGATTACAGGAGTCACTTTCTCTAGAGTAACATTTATTTCTCTTCCATTTCAGATGCATCGGCTCAGTTTACTGTGACTCAGGATGCTTCAGTGTCAGTGTCTCCGGGGGGGAGTGTTCGTATCACCTGCAGAAGAAGTGGGGGTTCAGTAACTGGGGGTAACTATCCTTCTTGGTACTACCAGACACCTGGAAGTCCCCCTAAACTCCTAGTTTATAGTGGTAGTAGCAGCAACCAGAACAGCAGGCCATCAGGAGTATCAGATCGATTCAGTGGATCCATATCTGGGGAATCAGCGGTCCTGTCCATCAGCAAAGTTGAGTCTTTGGATGAAGGATTGTATCACTGTTGTCTCTATGCTGGTAATGGTGTACACACAATAATATAAGCTGATCATGAACAAGCACAAATACCTCATGCATGTCCTATATTAAACGCTAGAGGTAGTAGTGATATACTGTATTATTTTATAGCAAAGAGGTTTTAGAGAAGTTTACTGCTTGTTATAGAAACATAACAATTATTCACCTCAGCTGCTCAAATATGCGACCAAATAGTAAGTGAGTCTATAGAGAAGAGCAAAAAAAAAATAAAAGGATTCATCCAGCAAAAAGAAAACATGAAATAATGACATCCAGTATTATGAAATAAAAAAATAACATGCTATAGTACTAGCATCACCACTCATCAATGGAGCTGTGATACTAGTATTACGTAATGTGAAGTGATGCTACAGATATTTAACAATACTTTTTTTAGCTGATGATGGGTAGTCTGGGCAGGCCAGGGATCTGCTGAAGGGGTCTGTCAATGATGGCACTCTTGTGAAAGCCAGTTTTTGGCAGGTGTTTATAGGGGACCGTGATTTTAGCTATACACAGCAGTTCTGATTCACTGCCATGTGTGGTACAAGCTAACAGATGATTGCAGGTTCAAGTCCCATAAGGCGACTAACAAATACAGTAAAAAGCAAGAAAAAAGACTTAAAAAATATGTAAAATGATAGAAAAAATATAAAAGTTCAAATCATCCCCCATTTTCCTCATTAAAATTTAAGAAATAAATTCACAGCATGCTCTAATGCTGAACATGCTATCAGTCAGTGTCGAGGGCACTGTTACAGCCACCGCTCTCCATACATTGAGCGGTGACTGAAACCGTGATGGTGCCACGCCAATGACTGGAGGCCGGATCCTGTCAGGGGGAATAAAGTTAATTTCCTAACAGCCGCCAGGCTCTTAGTGCTGGTGCCATACGGTGTCAAAACGCTATTAACCTGCAGATTTACCCCATATCTGCAGGTTAATAGCATCATTTTATATGACAGGTTCCCTTTAAATACCTTTTCAGATCTTAGACCATTAAATATTTAAATACATAGATACCAAAATATACCAATAAATATTTATTTTCTTTCTCTGAAACCATTTAAGAGTTTCCTTGGCTGTGTGTTTGGGATCATTGTCTTGCTGAAATGTCTACCCTAGTTTCATCCTCATCATCCTGATAGATGGCAGCAGATTTTTATCAAGAATGTCTCAAAATGACAGACAACATGGTGCACTCATGTCATTCAATTCTTAGAGTGAAATATAGAACTGACAAGACGCATCACACACACAAAAAAAACTCTCTCCAATGTGATCTATTGTAGTCATAAAAACAAGATGTCTCTGTCCCGGCATGTTTCATCGCTCAGATTAGAGCAACTCATCGGAGACACAAAGTAATAGAAGATGGAGACTACAAACTCTGAAAACCAATTATATATAGTGAATTTCAATCATCGTATTAGTCTGTCTCAACAATATATTGCAGGCATAGGATATCCACTCTAGAATGGGGCATATGCACTATATGACTAAATCTAGCCTATATAGTGTCATTAGATTTATTAGGAGAACTGAAACAATAAGGTACATATAGCAGCATATTTGGGAGGTGCACTCTTAGAAAATAGCCCCTTGGCACATTTTCTAGTACACACACAATATGCCCATATAGGACTACGCATACTTTACATATATAACTAAGGTAAGCGAAACATGCTCTGAGACAGGCTTATATCCTTGCACTCAAATGTCTTGTATAAATCTTTCTGCTAATCCCTACTGCGCATATTACACCTTTACCCATATTGCCTTATTATCAGCGCTCCTCTATCTCTGGGCTTATCATTGCCATTCTATCAGAGCATCAGTGATTATCTCTACATATATTTGGGGATGAAAAAACAGGAGAAAACAAGAGTAGTATAGCAAAAGAAAAAATATATTTTTATTTGTAATTCATCACCATAATGATAGAGGATTATACAAAAATAATAATGACAAGGCAAGAGGACTTGGCGGCTGTGATGCGTGCGGCGGGGGGCGCGGCTCTGGGTACACGCGCCGCTCCACACCAATGAACTGCGTCCCTACCCACCATGTGACTAGCGGTGGGCGTATATATTCAGGTCCTGTTAGGTACACTTCACAGCGCCTCTTGAAAAAGAAGAGCGAAACGCGCGTCGGGGCGCGCTTCCACTTGTAAGCACTCCTTGTGATTCCCCTGGCATCCTGCGGGCTTTCTGTCACCCGGTGATTTGTATCGGGGTGAGTGATTTTTTCTACTTCTTGGGCATTCCTTGTGTACTTATGCATTTCACTCTATGGGCATATGGCAGCTAGTACTTTCTATTCTGGCTTTGCATTTCCTCCTCATGTTACCATTTTACATTTTGCGATTTTTGCACATTATGTTGTCCATTTTGTCTATCAAAATGACTTGCGCCCTATAAAGGGTGATTCTTTATAATCATGTACTGCTATAATGTGGGGCTATACATGTATGGAGTGTCCTTTTGCATGTACAGTTGATTATGCCCTTTTCTTTTAGATTGTCCCGCATTTTTGTTGCCATGGGTCACTTTGTTTTCTGGCACTACCTTCCTAGATCCTCTTGCCTTGTCATTATTATTTTTGTATAACCCTCTATCATTATGGTGATGAATTACAAATAAAAATATATTTTTTCTTTTGCTATACTACTCTTGTTTTCTCCTGTTTTTTCATATTGAATGTGAGTAGGCAATTTGAACCTGGTGCCGGACAATATGTCATAGCACCATGTTCCATACCATAGTATTTATTTGGCCAGCCTTGTTCTTATATATATTTGGGGATCCACAGTTCATATATATTTCTCTTTAGGAGATACACAATACACAAGTCAGCATGACACTGATGGTGCGTCTTACTCATGCAATAGCTTATATCAATTGGCGCCTCCAGGACGCCGGTTATTTAAAGCCTCGGCCACTCCCACCTAGTGATGCAAAACCTCATCCTGATTGACCCACTCATGGCCAATCAGATCACAGAGGTTGGGATTACCCCATGATGCGTACACCGGGGGCTCACTTGACCAATGGTACAGCTGAAAGGACAGTACAATGGTACATAGTGACCAATACAAATCAAAAGTGCTTATCTAAACGTAGAAGTAACCACAGTAAAGTTAATCCAATAAGGCAGGTACTGGTGTAGTTACCAGTCTCAAAAGCATATTCAGAAAAATATGGTGAAGATTATGATGCCACATTTTCTCCAGTTGCTAAGCAGACCACATTCAGGACTCTAATGGCTATAGCTGCTATACAAAAGATGTTTAACAAAGAAAAAAGAAAGAAAAAGGAGGTTTGGAAGGAGCGCCAAATAGCTGGGATGAGGCAAATAAGTGGGATTAAAAATTTTTATTTATTAATCACAACGCGTTTCGGTGGAAAAAATCTGCCTTCATCAGGTAATAAGGGATATTACAGAGGCACAGTATTATATAGCTGAAGACAATTACAAGGGGAGGGGGAATAAAATTAACCCCGAAGGGTCCAAAGCAAATACAGAGAAAACGAGATAAAATTAACCGACGGGGGTCCAAAAGCCAAACAATGTGTGAATTGTAACAAACCACAATGACAAAATTATAAAAGCAAAATTAAAAAATACAATAAAAATCTAATTTACCACATGTTCTAAAGTTAAATTCAATCCCTCCAGGGCAAGAGTGCCCAATTTAAAAATCCAATAACTTTCCCTATTTATTAAGTGACTCAACCTATCCTCTGATGTGTCCTCAATATGATCTATAATGATTAATTTTAGAAATTTTGGATCCCTCTGGTGCACATTCAAGAAATGTTTCGAAATGCTATGCAATAAAAATCCATTGTGGATGTTCTGCCTGTGTTTGTTTAATCTAGCATGCATAGTTTGAATGGTGCGGCCTACATATTGTAGACCTAACGGACATTCAAGTAGATATATTACATAGGATGATTGACACGTTACATTCTGATGAATGGGAAAACTTTCCCCTGTTGTCTGAGAAATAAAAGTGGAAGCACCCCCCTTAAGGGAAGATAATAAACCTTTTGAATAGATGGATGAGATGGAAGTGTTGCTATGGGCAACCAAATTACGTAGATTTTTACTCCTTCTAAAAGTGATAGACGTTTTTTTCCGGTAAGTGATCTGCTAAGACTGGGTCATTCTTAAGAATGAACCAGTATTTTTTAAGCAATCTTAGTAAAGTCAAACGAGAATAGCCAAAGGTGGTGATAAGGTTAAAATTAGTCAATTCTGATATACCAGAACTCTCAGTCGAGCGACTTGAGGATTTATTTAGACAGGCCTCTTGAGTAAGGGATCTAGTCTTCAAAAAAGCATCTTTTAATAATTTTTGAGGATAGCCCTTAGAGGTACAATTTTTTCTTACCCTCCAGTACTGGCCATAGGGGATGTTGGTGATCCAGCCCGGAAGGTGTCCGCTATCAAATCTCAAATAGCTGTTCACATCAACTGTTTTGAAATGTGTAGAGGTAGATAGCTTCCTGAACTGGTCACAACAGATGGAAAGATCCAAAAACTGGATACCAGTTTTGGAGATGGTAGAGGTAAAGTTTAAACCCCAGGTATTACTATTGAGGTCTGCCACAAAGTTGGCGGCCTCATCAAGACTACTTTGCCAAATAAAAAAGAGGTCATCAATGAATCGTTTGTGCAAAACTATGTGGTTCACAGCCCAGGGGGACTGTGCAATGTGGACGGATTCAAAGGAACCCATAAATAGATTTGCGTAACCTGGCGGAACATTGTACCCTCAAATGAAAACACATTATTATTGAGGATAAAGGAAATCCCCTCCAAAAGAAATGCCCTTTGTAGTTCATGCACAGAGGGATCCCCCATTAGGAATCCCTCCACTGCTTTCAATCCCAACCTATGAGTGATGTTAGAATACAGGGAAGAAACATCAAGAGTCAAAAAGATGCAACCAGTTAAAAGGGGTAAATTTCTTAAAAGACTAATTAAATGTGTAGATCTCTCAGATAAGAAAGAAACCACATATTTCTGCAAAAAGAGATCAATATAGTGGGAGAGGTTGGAAGTGATGGAATTCACCCCCGAAATAATAGGACGCCCCAAGGGATTTTTTTGATCCTTATGGATTTTTGGTAAAAAATAAAAATAAGGGACTTGAAATCTTTTTATGTCCGAAAAGCTCTTCACTTTTTTATTTAGAAAACCCTCTGTATTGGCCTTACTAATGAATTCTTTGTACTACAAAAATATGGAGATGGAGGGATCATTGGGTAATTTTTCATAATAAGTGAAGTCACCCAGGATCCTTGACCCTTCCATGATGTACTAGCTCCTATCCATTATGACTATCCCCCCGGCTTTGTCGGCCCTTTTGATAATAATTTCTTTATTATCGTGCAAGGATTTAATGGATCGTTTTTCAGCGGGGGATAGATTGTTCTTTTTATTTCTCATGTGTCTAAATGAACGTAGGTCCTTTAAAACTAATTGCTGAAAAGTCTCCAAATGTGACCCCTTATGGTGCAAAGGATAAAAATTAGAACTCCCTGTAATCGGTACATGTGTAAAACCATCATCCAGAATCGCATTCTCTCCATTACTAACCATATTGGAGGTGGTCAAATTACTATTGCGAGGGGCTTTTTTGGCTTCAAGGAGAAAATTCCGTTTTAGTGTTAGTTTCCTGAAAAAATTATTTAGATCTAAAAAAACAGTGAACATATTGAGAGGGGTGTCAGGGCAAAAAGAGAGACCTCGACTGAGAAGAGAAATCTCATCTTTGGAAAGAGAGTAACTAGAAAGATTATAAATTCCAATGACATCACTGGAGCAAGGTGTCTGTTGGGTCAAATACCCGCTATTGACTACTTGGATTTAATATTCTTCAGGCAGGGGTCTGATAAGAGCGGGAGGTTTGGAGGAATAACTCCCCCTGCCTCTACACCCCCAATGTTTCATTTTCATTTTGGGCAATGACCTATTTTTATTTATATTATTTTCATTTTTACTCACTACTAACATACTACTCACTAAGAGTAGGAGCACTAGCCATGTTAGTTAATTCAAGTGATGGAGGTCTCAAAGCCAATGAGGCTGAAATATTTCTCAGAGGTGGTGGGGCTATTGCCGAACTGAGGGCCTCTGGAGAACTACCACCACTACTTTTTTCTTTGTTGCCTACTTCCCTCCCTGACGGTTGCAGTGGAGCTGCCTATTGTTTGGAGATTGTTTTAGGACCTTGCCTTTACCCCTTGTCTCTCCAGGACCTTGCTGATGCTTGGTCACATGACCGCTGGAGTCCATCCCTCCAGTGGTGTCTGAGCTGCCGGCGGCACGTGATCGTTCTAGGACCTGTGTTGACACTGGGACACGTGACTGCCAGTCTACAGCCCTCCTGTGGCGTGTGAACTGTGTTAGCGTCTCCCTCTTGTATTGTCCGAGGTTGTGCAGGGGTGCACAACCTAGTAAGGTGAGCCCGACCATTTTCTTTTAACCCCTTCACATCCAGGTTTCACCCATTTGCGCCCCTTTGTTCTTTCTTCTTTTCTATACAAAAGATGTTTGTCAAACATTTTGACATCAAAACTGCCTTTTTACATGTTGACATTGAAGAGGACTTGTATATGTGTCAACCTGAGGGTTATGTTAAAGAGGGTGAAGAGAATCTCGTTTGCAAACTACAAAAATCTCTCTATGGTCTTAAGGATACGGCAAGAGCATGGAACATCAAAATGAACAAAGTCTTATTGAAAGACGGATTTAAAAGTAGGTCAAGCGGATCCGTGTTTATACATAAAATGTACAGATGAAAAGTGTATATATACTGTATTCTCTTATATGTGGACAATGTGATTATGATTACTGATGAGTGAGCATGCTCGCTACTGCTCGGTGCTCGCCTGAGCATCTCGCAGAGTATTTCCGGGCTTGCTCGGCAGGAGCTCGGGTCCCCTCCCTGCATGTTTGGCGCCCTTTACAGAGCCAATGAACATGCAGGGATTGTCTGCCACTCACTGTAATGCCGCAGTCATGATGGTTGTGGCATTACAGTGATTGGCTGGCCGCACAGCGTCATCTGGTCTATATCAGACCATGGCACCGCCGTGCTCATCACAGTCACTCCGGAATCAGACAGTGTAGGGAGAGATGCTGCTGAGCTAGGGAGAGATTTGCTTGTTTCTAGTTAGTGTAGGTATACCAAACTATACTAGAGACACATATCCATCTCAACAAACAGTCCTTCTGAGGACTAATCCATCTGCAGAGATATCAGGCAGGCAGTGTATATAGGCATGCAGGCAGTGCATATAGCAGACTTCAGTGCATATAGCACAAGAGGCTCCATTCCAGTTCTGCCTTCTGATGCTGTTAGATATTTCTAGACAAAGGCCCAGGTCTCAGGGGCCAGGAATAATTTTTTTGGATCTTAATTCTCATTATTTGCTTAAAAAGCAATCCAGAGAACACCGTTTTTCTGCGCCATTCCCTTGTTGGTTCTGCAGAATACAGCCAGGTCTTTTCCATATTACAGCGCTAAAAATCCAGCTATTTAAAACTGTGGTTTGTCCGTCACACAGATCACATATAATTGCGCTGAAAATACTGCCATTTTTGGCCTCCATTCAAATTTTTTTTCAGTGTGTCAGCAAAGTTTTTGGCACCGGTTTGCTGTTCAAAATAGTTACCTACAGGCCAGGTATTTAAAACTGTGGTTTCTCCATCACACGGATTACATATAACTTCGCTCCAAATTCAGCCATTTGTAGTGAGCGTGGAAGATACTGTCCTCCATTTAAAATGGGCAAGGCGCGTGGCAAGGGACGAGGAACTGGACGTGATGGTGATGGTGATGGTGCATGCAGAGGCCGAGGCCATGGGCAAGCTGAAATTGTGCCACAACAAACACCCACATCTTCTCGCCCGACCTTCCTGTCCCAATTCCTAGGGGACCACAGCACACCACTATTGAACCCAGAGCAGTGTCAAAAGGTTGTTGGTTGGATAGCAGATAATGCTTCCAGTCACTTAGCCACCACCACCACCACCCTGTCTTCCACATGGTCAAGTCTCAGTAGCCATGAGTCTGGACCGCATATTCCTCACCCTGATCCTCCTTCCTCCCACCATGTCGAGTGCCCGGAGACAACTGATCCCACACTTGGACACTCTGAAGAGCTGTTCACTTTTCCATTTATAGATTCGGGCCTCTCGCCCGGTCCACTTGAAGCGGGGCAAGAGGAGATCACACGTAGCGATGCCCAAATATTTGAGCAGACACGGTCACACGAAGGCGACGGTGGGAAAGTGTCACAAGAGGTGGACGATGATGAGACATAATTGCCAGAAAGTCAGGAGGAGGACCAGGGTGCGGAAGTGGAAGACGAGGTGGTGGATGATATAGTAACTGACCCAGCCTGGCAGGAGGACATGCAGAGTGAGGACTGCAGCACAGCACACAGGGGGAGACGACCAGCCTGACCACCACCAGCATGATCAGGCACATGGCAGCAAAGCACCTGACTTTTTGGGCCGAACCCCAAGGACCAGGAACAGTGTCTGCGGGTGGCACCATTGATTCTTCCGCTGTTGTGCATGCAAGCCAATCCCCTATCCATGGTGCATGCGAAGATGCCTCCTGCCCTGCACCTGTCGTTGCACACTCTCAAGTAGCAGCTTCAGGAAGCACGTCCACGTCACCTACAGCTTCCGCACCCTTGCCATGTTTCAGCAGCGTTTGCAGCTCCCGGCTCACAGACTGGTGTGTGATGTCCCCACACGTTGGAACTCTACACTGCAGATGTTGGGAAGAATTTGTGAGCAGAAGAGGGCAGTTGTGGAGTACCAGCATCAACAAGGCCGTCTGTATTCAGTTCAGACTCCACACATAAGACCTCAGGAATGGACATGGAAGTCAGACATATGTACCATCCTCCAAAACTTTGAGGTCTGCACCAAGATAGCGAGTGGCTATCACGCTATAATTAGCGTCACCATCCCGCTTCTCTGTCTTCAGAAATGCTCTCTACTCACAATCAAAGAGGATGCATTGCAGGCGGAGCACGATGAGATGGGGCAAGGAACCATACAAGGTGATTACACACAGCCCAGCCTCATCTCATCCCAATGTGGATTGGGTGACAATGAGGAAGAGGAGAAGGAGGAGGAAGAACAGGAGCTAGTTTCATGCGCTATAGACGGTACTACCTGCACAGCTGTCATACCGTCTGTTCAGCGAGGATGGCCAGAGGACAGAGAGGAGGAGGAGGAGAGCATGGTCAGTCATCCTCTTGGTGAGGACATGGAAGTCTTGCCTGTTAGCAGTCTAGCGCGCATGGCTGAGTTTATGTTACGCTGCCTTTCCCATGACCCTCGCGTTCTCAAAATTTTGGGTGACAGTTATTACTGGTTGGTGACACTTCTAGACCCAAGCTACAAGGAGAACTTTATATCTCGTATTCCTGAGGTGGGCAGGTCTACAAAAATGGGGCTGTACCAGAAGGCCCTTGTTGTAGAACTATTAAAAAAATTCCCATCTGAAAACGCTGGTGGCAGAGGTCACAGTTCGTTGGACAACCAAGGAGTACAGTCGAGAGAGACACAAATGCAATCCAGCAGAGGCAGGGGAACACTGTCAAAGTTCCGGGAGAATTTTCTCTGCCCCTCCCATCGCACAAGCCCTGAGGCACGGGGTACTCTCACAAGAAGTGCAAAGTTTGGGAAGATGCTGAGGAAGTACCTTGCCAACCGTACCAACGTCCACCGTGATTCCTCTGTGCCTTATAATTATTAGGTATCCAAGCTGGATACATGGAATGAACTGGCTTCTATGCCTTGGAGGTCCTGGCCTGCCCTGCCGCCAGCGTTTTATCAGAGCGGGTTTTTAGTGGAATTTTAACTGATAAGCGCATCTGCCTGTCAACTGAAAATGCTGACAGGCTGACTCATATAAAAATGAACAAGAGCTGGATTGGGCCAGACTTCTCAACACCACCGAATGATAGCAGCGTAACATAAACTCAAATACAGTGTCTTTTTTTGGGAGGTGTATTCCCATGCACCTTTTCACACCCATACATGGGTATACGCTTCCTGATTTTGGCTATTTGCTCTCGTCCTCCTCCTTCTCCTCATCCTCATCCTCCACCACCATATCACCAGGGTGACCATAGTCTGTGATGCAACACCCACATCATTTTTTTAAAGGGTGTTTATGATGCCCGTAAAAAAAAAAAATGTATACAGTATGTTCATGTATACCCCCCAGGGGGTTTGTCAGCCCATACACTTAGGGCATGGGAATTACAAGTATAGGAGACCTGCTCCTTTCTAATTGGAACATTTTTTTATGAGGCCCTCTGACTTCCACGTCTCTTCCAAGGGGCATTGGAGTGCCTCCAAATTTTTGGCAACCCTTGCATTCAGTGCGTAGGCAAACACAATGGGAGACCCACTTCCTCATAATGTGAACATTATTTTAAGAGGCCCTCTGTCCTCCACGTCTCTTCCAATGGGCATTGGAGTGCCTCCAAATTTTTGGCAACCCTTGCATTCACTGCATAGGCAAACACAATGGGAGACCTGCTTTCTAATAATGTGAACATTGTTTTCAGGAGGCTCTCCTCTAAGTCTCTTCAAAGGGGTATTGGGGTGCGTCCAAATTTTCAAAGTAGTATTGGGGTGCGTCCAAATTTTGGGCAGCCCTGCCACTCACTGCATACGCAATAACAATATAGGAGACCCACTCTTTAGTAATGGGAACAATAAAAAATAGCCGGCTGATGGCTCTCTAAGAATAGTGGGAGCCCACTGCTGGCCCTTTGAGAATAGTAAATGCCGCCTGATGGTCCTATAAAAATAGGCTTTGTGACTTTCAGAGTCCCTCCTTTATAAATGAAACATGATGTGTCTGATGATATCTCACACACCACATGGCCAGATAAGGTTGTAAAATGTGAAAATGACATTTCCTGGTGAAAGCATTTGTCACGGTTGAAAGCAATGCAAAAGTGAGGTGTGGAGGAGAATTTTTGTTTTTGGTTATTTATTTTGCTTTATATACAAGTCATTACCCTGGAAAGGATGTTCCTTAACATATTTCCCAGGAAAATCCATTTTGGTTTAGTTTTTGTATGTTTTATTGTGAGTTCGTAAAAGTAGAGTAATACCTCTGACAACGTTGTTGACAGAAGTGATCTGGGAGTCAGAAATGCTTCCAGGGGTCTTCCCCATGCTGACCCCATGTCATTTGAGCACTGTTCCCATCAATTTGAGCAATTTTTAAGCCCTCTGCAGACCGCCGGGGGAGCTGTCTGAAAAATGCTCGAGTTTCCCATAGACTTACATTGGGCTCGTTGCTCGGGTCGAGCACCCGAGTATTCCAATGTGCTCGACCCGAGCATCGAGCACCCGAGCATTTTAGTGCTCGCCCATCACTACTGGGCACTTCTATACATAGTAAGCATGACTCTACCATATATCCTAGCAACAATTGGAATTCTCTACAGATATGTGGGAAGACCACACCAAAAAGACTGTTATGCCGTTAAGAGATTTCTTCGATATATGGAAGAGACGCAAAACATACATTTAAGGATATCCGCAACAGGAGATCTAACATTCACAGGATATGTGAATGCAGACTGGGCTGGTGACTTAATTGATCGTAAGCATGCGTGCGACGACACGTTACGAACTGAAACTAGTTCTTTATCATAGTCTAAGCATGAGCACATGGTACCTCATGGTTGCTTAAATAGAGAAAGGAAATAATGGGAGGAAAAAAATGGGAGGGGCAAAGAACACGGAAATAGGGTTAATTATAAACCTTTACATGATAATGTATCCAAAATAATTCAAACTCAGTGTATATACATTAAATCAGAGCGTAGCATTAAAGAGGGCTAAAGTTGTTTTGCGTTGCGGCGTGGGCTCCCCCATATTGCCTTACAGCTATGACATCAAGCAAATTATCATACATTGTACAGGGCGGTCAGTACCAGGGCAGTCGGCGATCGGTGATTCCCAGAGGAGCACAGTTTATACGGCATACAGGTATGCTTATGTGGTGCCCCTGCGGGTTCAGTTGCCACAGAGGTATTGCATCTCACCCAGAGGTGTGGTATCTCACTCTCAGGTAAGGATAGAGTGCTGCCCGGGACCCTAACATCTGCATCCAACACTACACTACTCCAGACCAGCTGGAGGGGCAAGATGTGTCGCACTTCCTGCTGAGCCCTGACCCTGGTTGGAGTGGGGGGAACCAAAGTAGGGGGAACCATGTAGTGGGTGTGGGTGGAGGATGTAGATCAGGGGAGCACTTGTTAGAAGAGATATAAAAGAGGGAACCGTCTTGGGTGTGTAGCCAGTGAGTCAGTGGAGTTTGAGGGAAACAGGAGCTCTGCAGGAGCTCTGCTCAGGAGTAGGGCCCGAGAGAGAGGCCCAAGACTGAGAAAGGAGAGAGGAACAGGAGAAAGGCTCCAGGAAAGTGAAAGGGATCTCAGGGGTACGGGCAGTGCTGGAGGCAACCCGTACACCCGAATCTGCCAGGCGGTGGAGGGATCAAGCCGCAGAGGGGACCGGTCCCTGACCAGTGAGAATTACAAGGTTCAACTGGAAACCGGAGGCTTCTGTACTTTCAGGGTGCAGTTGCCACATCCGTACTCAAGTCGCCAAAAAGGTAACCACATAGGATCCAGGGAACTCCAGGTTGCCCAGAAAGATCTGAGGATACCGGCTTGGGACATTGTTTGGCGAGGCACAGGGCATAAAGGGTGAAGGCCAGCGCAGAAAGACGGCTGAGAAGGTCATATAGAACGGGGTCCTGTCAGGCACTCTTGAAACACCTGGGAGTTTGCGGAACCCCTGCCTGGTGAACGCAGCGCGACGTGGGAGGCTGTAAGCTGGACAGTGCAACCTGAGGAACTTAACAACTTTGAGTAAACTCTGGAGACTGCACCCCACTGTCTCTGTGAAGTTATTGCTGCGCCATCACCCCCTGCACTACACCGCAACATCCATAACAACTCAGCACAGCCGTGGAGCTAAGCTCTACCTGTGGAGAGCTAAACCACCTCTGCTGCATTTACACCAGCTCCAGAGGACCTGCCTCGCAGCGGCGGCTCCATATAGTCGCATACCACAGGTGGCGTCACGAACTGTATATAAAAACTATAAATCCCCTGTAAATATTCCCCTTTTGATTGACCGCCCTGGGTCATGGACCGGGCCACCGCCACTGTGACATCTCCCCTAGCAACGACCGGCCCGGCACCGAGTACCCCACGGCCCAGGGGGCGCGTCACTGACAGAAAAATAAATGTTACAGGTCTTGGAAGATGGAGATGAAAAAATTAAATCACAAACATTTGGGGTGTTCTTAAGGGGTTAAACTATAGTTTGATGACAGAGAATCTGTGGAGGGGAGAAATGTTGACTTCATCTTTTGGACTCATTCACACTTCCGTTTTGTTCACAGTAAGCCTAGTACCTGTAGTAGTCTATGGGGGTGTTCACTTGTTCTTGATTTTTTCGCTGGCTGAGTGATCCATGCAAAATCGTGGAGCTATGCCCGATATTGATCTGAGCATCGGATCAAACTCAGCAATGAAAGTCTATGGGTCAGAGAAAAAAATGGACAGCACTCGGATGCAATCCTTGTGCGGTCTGCTTTTCACTGATTGATTGGTAGATAGGAGAAGGTGGAGAAACTTTTTTTTCTCATCAGTGAAAAAAACTGTTGCAACTCTGATGAAATTCTAAAAATATGTAACTATGTGCCACATTTGTCACATGATTATTTTCTCTAGGGTGGAGTCCGAGGTAAATAACCATTTGTTTGTCAGATGACATATATGGTTTGACGTATGGTTTGCATAATCTAGCACGCCCCATTCCAACTGATATTTAATGATAATTTTAAGAATGATATTAGTTTCTCTTCAGATTGCATCAAGTTTTACTCCTTCTGCATCATGTCCTGGACGGTTCTTCTCCTCACCGTTTCTTATTGTTCCTGTAAGATATGAACATTGATGTGCTCAGAATTCCTCAGGGATATTCAATTTCTTTTTCTATAACAATTGTTACTTTTCTTGCAGATTCAGTCGCTCAATTCACTGTGATTCAGGATGACACAATGTCAGTGACCACAGGAAGGAACGTCCATCTGAGTTGTAGTCAAAGTGGGGGCTCTGTAAGTTCAGGCCATTATCCAACCTGGATATATAAGACCTTAGGTATTCTTCATAAATCGATAGTTAGCAGTGATGGAAGCAGTAATCATAATGTTAAACCCCCAGCAACGTCAGATCGATTTACAGGATCAATATCTGGTGGATCAGCCATTTTATCAATAAGCAATGTTCAAGTTGATGACGATGGAGAGTATTTCTGCACTTTGTATGCTGGTAATGGACAATGCACAGTGGTTAAGAGTCACGGAGAAGTAGAACAGATTGTGCAGATTGCATAACTGCATGTAGAGCTCAAAGCACAGTATTAACTATTACTATGAACATCTGTCTATGTTACACAAACATGACGACACAGTGCAGACGGCACCTGACACCAACAACTCAGGCACAGAAACTGAGGCACTTGATTATATCGATAGGCTTAATGCCAATAATCTCAATATTCATCTTACTCATTGTATATCTTCTTCTACAGTTAATTTTTTGGACTTGGAAATCAGAGTAGTGAGTGGATCACTTCCAACTAAACTCTACAGAAAAGCGACTGCCACAAATAGCCTGCTCCACTATCAAAGTTTTCATCCCAGGAACCTGAAAAATGGTATACCTGTGGGCCAATTTTCTAGGGTCAAAAGGAACTGTTCAACTTCGGAGGATTACAAGGCTGAGGCCAGAAACCTAACCTCTCGCTTTCGTGAGCATGGATATCCAAAGACAGTAATTTCCAGGGCCCATCAGAAGGTGTTGGCCAAACCACGGGAGACATTATTACAATCACTGGACAATGTGGAGGATACACAGATCAGGTTTATTACTAGATTCAATAATCAATGGAATGAATTGGGTAGTTTAATTCGTAAACATTGGAGTATATTGAAGACAGACATTCGTCTGTCCAATATAGTACCAGATAGACCGCTCCTGAAGGCCAGATGTGCCCCTAATTTAAGGGACAATCTTGTGCACAGCCACTATACACGTCCTACGCACAAAACCTCTGGTGGTAGTAGATTTAAGGGTTCCTATCCGTGAAGGGATTTTTCTGCGTGTCCATATCTTACACCAGGTAAAGTCTTTACAAATCCTATTGATAATCATCGGTACATTTAGAGAGACTTTATTAATTGTAGGTCTATGAATGTTGTATATGCACTAGTGTGCCCCTGCCTGAAAGTTTATGTGGGACAAACATCCCAGGAACTTCGCAGGAGGGTGCAACAACATGTTTCCAACATTAACCTGGCTGAGCAGGATTTGAGGAAGGGCAGAGCAATTTCCACAGTTGCTCTGCACTTCCTCCAATTTCATTCTGGTAGTCCGGCCAACCTGCGCGTGATGGGCCTACAAAAAATGCGGCCTAACTCGCGTAAATCAGACTATACTGGTGATCTGTTGAGTTCTGAGTCTAGATGGATTTTCATTCTAGATTCAGTGGCTCCGAGGGGCATAAATGAGGACTTCTCCTTCACTGGCTATTTGGCCTAGATCTTGACCTTTGGAGATTTTTTCCATTCAATTGGTGCCTACACAGTTCTATGCATCGTTCCCCCATGTCTCTTTTGGTTACTTGTGCAGGAACCGTTTTGATCTCTTTCATATTTCTTTATATCATATAATTAATATTGGAAATTTGGCAAGCTCTGTTTGACCTGTGCACATATTTAGATGCACATATGCAAACTATATGTACAGCTGGTGTTCTTATATCCTTGCAATGATTCTGTGTTGTCTCCCCAGAATTGTCCTTTCACACTATTATGTGGTCTTCTTTTATATGTATGCCTTGGATTTGTTGGTCCAGTGATGTTTGTTCTTCATGTTGTCTGTCTTGAGTCCATTGCTGGCATTTGTGGTACTTGTTTTATGTGGTTACATGTCTACCTATGGATATGGGGACTTCTATTCTTAATGGACCATACTCTTTTACTTTTTGGTCCTGCTCTCATCATTTCCACTTTGACATCTATAGTGGTGGCCAAAAGTATTGGCACCCCTGCAATTCTGTCAGATAATACTCAGTTTCTTCCTGAAAATGATTGCAATCACAAATTCTTTGGTATTATTATCTTCATTTAATTTGTCTTCAATGAAAAAACACAAAAAGAATTGTCCTAAAGCCAAATTGGATACAATTCCACACCAAACCTAAAAAAGGGGGTGGACAAAAGTATTGGCACTGTTTGAAAAATCATGTGATGCTTCTCTAATTCGTGTAATTAACAGCACCTGTAACTTACCTGTGGCACCTAACAGGTGTTGGCAATAACTAAATCACACTTGCAGCCAGTTAACATGGATTAAAGTTGACTCAACCTCTGTCCTGTGTTCTTGTGTGTACCACATTGAGCATGGAGAAAAGAAAGAAGACCAAAAAACTGTCTGAGGACTTGAGAAACCAAATTGTGAGGAAGCATGAGCAATCTCAAGGCTACAAGTCCATCTCCAAAGACCTGAATGTTCCTGTGTCTTCCGTGCACAGTGTCATCAAGAAGTTTAAAGCCCATGGCACTGTGGCTAACCTCCGTAGATGTGGACGGAAAAGAAAAATTGACGAGAGATTTCAACGCAAGATTGTGCGGATGGTGGATAAAGAACCTCGACTAACATCCAAACAAGTTCAAGCTGCCCTGCAGTCCGAGGTACAACAGTGTCAACCTGTACTATCCGTCGGCATCTGAATGAAAAGGGACTGTATGGTAGGATACCCAGGAAGACCCCACTTGTTACCCCGAGACATTAAAAAAAGCCAGGCTGGAGTTTGCCAAAACTTACCTGAGAAAGCCTAAAACGTTTAGTAAGAATGTTCTCTGGTCAGATGAGACAAAAGTAGAGCTTTTTGGCAAAAAGCATCAACATAGAGTGTACAGGGAAAAAAAAGAGGCATTCAAAGAAAAGAACACGGGCCCTACAGTCAAACATGGCGGAGGTTCCCTGATGTTTTGGGGTTGCTTTGCTGCCTCTGGCACTGGACTGCTTGACCGTGTGCATGGCATTATGAAGTTTGAAGACTACCAAAAAATTTTGCAGCATAATGTAGGGCCCAGTGTGAGAAAGCTGGGTCTCCCTCAGAGGTCATGGGTCTTCCAGCAGGACAATGACCCAAAACACACTTCCAAAAGCACTATAAAATGGTTTGAGAGAAAGCACTGGAGACTTCTAAGGTGGCCAGCAATGAGTCCAGACCTGAATCCCATAGAACACCTGTGGAGAGATCTCAAAATGGCAGTTTGGAGAAGGCACCCTTCAAATATCAGGGACCTGGAGCAGTTTGCCAAAGAAGAATGGTCTACAATTCCAGCAGAGCATTGTAAGAAGCTCATTGATGGTTACCGGAAGCGGTTGTTCGCAGTTATTTTTGCTAAAGGTTGTGCAACCAAGTATTAGGCTGAGGGTGCCAATACTTTTGTCTGGCCCATTTTTGGAGTTTTGTGATTTTTGCTTCATTCTCTTTTGTGTTTTTTCCTTGCAAGCAAATTAAATGAAGATAATAATATCAAAGAATTTGTGATTGCCATCATTTTCAGGAAGAAACTGAGTATTATCTGACAGATTTGCAGGGGTGTCTATACTTTTGGCCACCACTGTATATAATTAGCCTTCTCTCTATTCACTGGTGTACTCATTTGTAGCGGACGCGCTACTTCCGTTTTTTTTGCGTTCCACTTCGGGTTGGAACGCATATGTCCCGTCTCGCTGCGACTGCTCGTCAATGGTACCTCCACGTGAGACATATGACGAAGGAAGCGGGGGGCGGCGTTTTACAGCCGGACATGACGTAACGTGACTTCCGGTTTGCGTTCCACCGCATCTATGCTCTTTCACCATTTACCCCTGACGAAGCTGCGGTGTAGCAGCACAACGCTTAGGGTTCCCAGTGCCAGCAGGTAACTACCCCAATTCATTCCTTATATACACATCAACCTTTTGACATGGTTTTTTAGGTTTACCTGGTCCACTATCATGCATGCATGTACTTTTTGTTATTGATAATTTCAACTATGTGATATGCTATTGTGATATACCTAATGATTATGTTTCACATCATACACGCATGCACTTTTTGCCATTGATACATTAAATTATGTGGTATGCTATCATGATATACTTCAATGACCATGCTTTACATTATGGGATTTGACAAGTAGCATTTTGTTTACCTGCAGGTTTAAGGGGGTTATTGCCTTGAATGAATATATTGACATTTCTTCCCCCCACTTTTTGATATTTCATAGTGCAATGTTTTTCCTATTTTTAAATGTTTTTATCTTATGTACTGCGGTAGATGGTCTTGCATAAAGATTTCAATAAAGATTTGTGATTTTTCATAGAACATTGTGGGTGTGCACAGTTTTTATAGCCTGCGCTTTCTCTTCCTATCATTTTGCTGTAGTCTCATCAGGCTACTGTAGCACCCCATCACACATATTTGTAGCAGTGCCCACCCTTCTTCCTTTTTCTTGACACCAACAACTCGCTCATGCTCCCAATTCTTCTCCGTATCTACCTCAATTATGTCTTGAGGACCAGGTGTCTCCTCAAATTTTTTAAAAGAAGTATGGAAAGAATTATTGATCTTCCAGGCAATAGGAAGTTGCAACTTAACTGTCACAGGATTTAAAATGTTAATAATTTTATAAAGTCCTACAAATTTAGGGGCAAACTTCCTAGGCGTGACTTTTAACTGCACAGTTTTGGAGGACAACAACACAAAATTCCCCATACTAAAGACAGGAGCCTTAATATGTCTGCGGTTAGCGCCTCTTTTGGCCCAGTCACTAGCAACCAAAAGACCCCTTTCGACCTCCTTGCAGACTTTAATTAAAGAGGTTGTCCTGTACAATATATAATGCCCCCATCGATTTAAAGGGACTCTGTCACCCCCTGGCACTTACCTGACCTCTAATATGGGCATACAGGTGATAGAAATGTAAATCACTACCTACCTGTATGCCTCATAGTAGAGGTCTTGTTGCAGTGAAATGTCTTTTTATTCAATCAAGTTTCTGATGCTCACAGGCCCGGGGATGGGAAGAAATCCTCGCCTCCTGTGTGAATTAAAATGTTTCCCCCCTCCTCTGCATGTCACAGTGCCATGTGATGTGCAGGCAGTAACAGCAGCCAAATCCAGGCATTGTGACATACAGGGGAGGGAGGAAACATTGTAATTACCACATGAGGCGAGGATTTCTTCCAGTCCCTGGGACTGGAACACATCAGAAGCTTGTAGGAATAAAAAGACATTTCACTGCAACAAGACCTCTAACATCAAGCATACAGGTATGAATAGATTTACATTTCTATCACCTGTATGCCCATATTAGAGGTCAGATAAGTGCCAGGGGAAGACAGATTCCCTTTAAACAGTGGAAAGAAGTGTTTTTGAATTACCTTCCATTGTCATTGTTGCCTGTGAGCGGCGCTATCACTGACCGCTCACTAGGCATTATGTGACGCTGGCTGCAGCCGGCTCTGACATCCGCTGATATCACGTCAAGTTCCAGCTGCAGCCAGGCGTGACCCAGTGGCACGCACCCACCTGATTGATGGGCTGTGAGCAGGGTTTCACCGCACGTCACAGCCCAGCAACTAGCACGCGTTTTCCCAATGAATGCATAGAAGACGGAAAGAGCGTGTTGGATACAATTTGCTGGGTATCCATTCAGGACCCAATCATGCTCTGCCCTTATTCACATTGACATCACTTTGACACATGGTAAGGTTTTAATCCTAGAGGTTAGGACCATCCCGATTGTGGTACCCCTTGAAGCTGGTGGGATGGCTTTTACGCTTTCATTGGTCAAAAATGGTGTTTACTAAGTACCCTACATTATTTATATGCACTATTGCTTTTACTTATTTACTTACAGCAGGGTATATGTTAATTTTCTTTGGCTGCGTGCCCACTATGCGTTTTTCAAGCGTTTTTGCCGCTGAATTTCCGCAGCAAAAACGCTTACAAAACGCTTGGTAATACGTGCCCCATGGTCCCCAATGATAATCCGCATGTGCTGTTCACATGCTGCGGAAATTTCCGCTGCGGATTATCATTGCGGAAAAATACGCAGCATGTCCATTAATTTTGCGGACATGCAGTGTAATTGCCTCCATTGACTTGCATTGAATCGCTTAATATTTGCATGACTACATGTGCACATGCGGATATTAAGCGATTCAATGTGCGGATGGTACCCAGGTCTGGAGAAGAGGAGACTCACTTCCAGATCTGCGTACAATGGTACCTGTTAAAAAAAGAATTTAAAATAAAAAATAAACATTATACTTACTTTCCGATGTCCCCCGGTCTCCTGTATGATGCGTCCTGGCTCCCCGACGGCTCGCGATGATCTAAAAGGACCTTCCATTACGTCATTTAGTCATGTGACAGGTCACGTGACCACTGACGTCGGCGGTCGCGTGACCTGTCACATGATTAAATGATGTCATGAGAGGTCCTTTTACACCACAGAGAGCCGTACATGAAACCGGACGCAGCGGAGAAAAGACCGGGGGCCATCGGAAGGTAAGTAGAATGTTTATTTTTTTATTTTTCACCATTTTTATTCTTTTTTTTAACTATTAACTTGGTCACACTATATAAATTCATGCCGGTTGCATGGATTTATATAGTGTAACCAAGTTGTCAAGCACTTTTCCAAGTGATGCTAAAATCGCTTGGAAAAGCACTTGATAACCCGCATGCAGAAATGCATGCAAAAACGCTTGACAAACGCTTCTACCTGGCAGGAAAAACGCATGTAAAATCCGCATGCGTTTTTCCTGCCAGGGAGATGCGGAAAAAATCTGCAGCACTTCTGCATCGTGGGCACTTAGCTTTTCTATCTTGGGTTTTGTCTGTTTAATGGCCAGTATGAACATGCTCCTATTTTGCATGCATACCAACTTATATTCCAGTTCATTTTTTTCTGTTAAGTTTCAGGTTTCTGCATTTAGTGCAGCTAATGATGTGGCCTCCCTTTCTTAGAGTTAGACATAACATTTAAATAGCTTCCCATTTTCTGGGTATCCATTCGGGACCCGGTCCTGCTCTGCCCTTATTCACATTGATGTCACTTTGACACATCGTAAGGTTTTAATACTAGAGGTTAGGACCATCCCGACTGTGGTACACCTTGAAGCAGGTGGGATAGCTTTTACGTTTTTTTGTACCCTACATTATTTATATGCACTATTGCTTTTACTTATTTACTTACAACAGGGGATATATTCATTTTGTTTCTGCCTGTGTTTTATCTACAAAGAAAGGCAGATCGACCTCAGATTGGCTGAGAACAGGAGCCTTAGAGAAAGCTGTCTTGAGAGCCAAATAAGCATTTACGCCTCGGCTGACCAAGAAGAAAAGTTTGTTCCCTTTTGGGTCATGTCAGCTTAAGGCTTAGCTGTGACCAAAAAGTCTTAATGAACTTCCAATAAAAATTTGCAAAGCCAAGAAATTTCTGCAACACTTTCAAGTTACTTGGCTGGACCCAATCATGGACTACTTGCACTTTAACTTTTTCGGGGTGCATCCGAAATCCTGATGCAGAAATCAAACTGCCTTTTCTCTAGTTTAACAAATAAATGATTGTCAAGTAGAATCTGGAGACGCTGTCTGACATGTTCACGATATTCTTCCTGAGTACGCGAGTAAATCAATATGTCATTCAGATAAATTTCCACAAATCTATCCATCAAGGGGCGAAAATGTTATTTATGAAATTTTGAAAGACAGCCTGAGCATTGCTTAATCCAAACGGCATCACCAAAATTTTAATATGATTTTCATGTGTATTGAATGTGGTCTTCCATTCGTCACCTTGACATACACGTATAAGGTTATATATAAACCATTTAGCTCCAGATAATTGGTCAGGTATAAGGAAAAATGGCTAAGGATTGCAAACCGTGATTTTATTAATCTCTCTAAAATCCAAGCACGGACGCAACTCTCCAGCTTTTTACTTAACAATAAAGAACCTCAAGGCGACTGGAGAGTTGGATAGACATATATGACCCTTTAGCAAGACTCTTGAATATATTCTTTCAAAGCCTTCCTCCCTGGAAGAGAAAGGATAAAGAAATGGTTTTAGGCATCTTAGTTCCTGGTATGAAGTCAATAGCACAAATATATGACCTATGAAGCGTAAGAACATCACACTCAGTTTCAGAAAAAACATCACTGAAGTTCTGAATGATTTCTGGATGGTGAGTTTTCATGGAAGCCAAAGACCTCGACAGACATCCAGAGAAGCAATAGACACACCCCATGACCTGATCTCGAGTCTCCCAGGTGATTACAGGACTGTGTTTAACCATGGCAGGCCTAACATTAATTTTACAGAAGGAAAAACCATGAATGAAAAGAATTCAATACGTAACACTCCAACTTTCATACATACATTCTTGACCTTCATAGTAATGTGACTTTATGAAATAGGAGAGTTATCAATTGCCGAAGCTTGAATGGGAAGGCTGAGAGTAGAGACATCATAACCACAGTTTATAGTAAAATCATGATCAATTAGATTCAAGGCATAACCTGAATCCACAAATGTAGATGTAAATATAAAACCGGACTTAGTCTCCAGTGATACCTGTAAGAGACAATCTCAGACTCTTGGAACCTGCATCCTCACATTTTAAAGTCTCTTTTTTTCTTTTTTTTTAAAATTTGCTTTTATATTTGAAACATTGAACCACAAAGTGACCTGAACGACCACAGTATAAACAAAAATGAGTTGATGCTTCAAGTTCCGTACCCCCTCTGGGATCTCTGCAAGCAGCAATTTGCATAGGTTCACAAGTTTCAACTGACAGCGAGGAAAAGGCTGCTGAAACATCTTTAAATGTGTCTCTATCTCTCAGGCATCTATTTAAATGAACAGCAAGTGTCATAACTTCCTCCAGGGACTATGTCCAGGAACTGTAGACCAGCATATCCTTAATCTGATCCAAAAGTCCCTGGCTGAACTGACTCTGAAGAGTGGGGTCATTCCAGAGATAAAGACTGCAGTTGTGCGACCTAGGCATTTACTGAATCCATGCTAAAGCCTCAGAATGCACTGGCTATAATGTTATTAACATGTTCACACTCACATCAAGGAAACGCTGCACCTACACCCAACTGGTCCCTGTACAAACTAAAAAGGCCCTAGCCGCACAACTAAAATACACCATCTTGGACCTGGCTCCATAAAAGGCTGTTGAGGGGTTTCTGGTACCTCCTAACGAACCAGAGATGAGGCCGCAACACACTACCAACAAGGGGAAAGGAAATTGTGAGGAGAAATACGAGAACCCAAAGTGAGAAACTATGACACATTCAAATAAGGTAGAGCGGTGAAGGTTAAGGAGTAACAAAAATAAAAGGAGCAAGAAAGACCTCCCAAGAACCTAATAATGGTAAAAGGAAAAGGTACTGGAAGAAAAAGCAAACCAACTTGCAGCAAGAATAACACTGGAGTTTACCCATCAAGCTAAACCCCTAAGATAAAGAGCTGGAACTTGTAAATATACATCCACCAGGAAATATAGCCAGCAAGGAAGTACAAAGAACGGATATTATATGAAGCCACACACAGTACGTGATAGGGCAAACCAAAATGGGAAAATGGAAAACACCTGAAAAGGAGCAAACCAAGAAGGGAGAAAAAGGAAAAAGAAGAATCAGTATTTTGACAGGGAAGGAAAAGAGCCATGGCTCAACAGGCTGAAGAACTGACCACAAAGTAACAGGTCAGTAGTTTGAATCGTCAAACCGAGCCATCACACAGAGCTATGGAACATTTTATTTTGTGCTAGTATTTATCATCTTTACATTGGGGCGTGGCTCACAGGATTTTCTGGAGGCTTGTCTTTAGGCTGCTCTGTGAGCAGCGCCCTCTTGTAAAGGCCATTATATTAGCACTATATTAAAAGGCTCAACATGGGGGGGCATGGCCGGATGCCGACCAGAGAGGACGCGTGCCAGAGGAGCTCCCGCTGAATGCTGCTCATAACCCAGCAAAACCTCCGCCACTCACCTTCACCAAATGGGTCCTCACAGAGACTGATCTGCGGTGCCTACAGGTGTCACTGCAGTAGCCTCCCCGATGGTCCTGGAGGCTTTCCTGCTGAAGGATTTGGCGGGCCGCGGAAGTCCGGCGCCATCTTGAACCATGCCTGCCTGTAGTGCACAGGAAGACATCACCCAGCATGAAAGCGAGGGAGAGGTATGAGGGGGAGCAACCTCTTCAGCAGCTGCAGAGGGAGAGGAACAGAGGGGTCCTGCTGCACAGCCTCTTGCGGAGGATAGAGGAGAGATGCTGGATCACAACAACAGAGGGGTACAGACAGCAATGGGACATAAAGAAATTTCCCCAAGGGCTCACATGGACTCATATCATAAGGACTCATGGTCCCAGTCACACTCAGCAGCCGAGATCAGGACTGGGGGAGAAGACCCTGCTGAATGGGCTTTGGGGGAAATCTTCTGAAGAGGGGTCCCTACCAGGAGCTGGTCTTGCTGCAGCACAGAGCTCTCCTTTGATTTCATCTGATGATGAGGAGCATGATTCTGTATTGCCTTTGACCCCCTCTGCATGGTAAAAAATTCTGTCCTTTTCGCCCTCTAAAAGTGACTTTAACCTTTTTACCCCCGAGGGTGGTTTCCACGTTAATGACCGTGCCAATTTTTACTAATCTGACCACTGTCACTTTAAGAGGTAATACCTCTGGAACAATTCAATGGATCACGCTGATTCTGAGATTGTTTTTTCGTGACGTGTTGTACTTCATAATAGTGGTAAAATTTCTTCAATATAACTTGCGTTTATTTGTGAAAAAATCGGAAATTTGGCAAAAATTTTGAAAATTTTGTAATTTTCAAAATTTTTATTTTTATGCCCTTAAATCAGAGAGATATATCACACAAAATAGTTCATAAATAACATTTCCCACATGTCTACTTTACATCAGCACAATTTTAGAACCAAAATTTATTTTTATTAGGGAGCTATAAGGGTTAAAAGTTGACTAGCGATTTCTCATTTTTACAACAAAATTTACAAAACCATTTTTTAGGGACCATATCACATTTGAAGTAACTTTGAGGGGCCTTTATAACAGAAAATACCCCAAAATGACACCATTCTAAAAACTGCACCCCTCGAGGTGCTCAAAACCACATGCAAGAAGCTTATTAACCCTTCAGGTGATTCACAGGAATTTTTGGAATGGGGAAGAAAAAAATGAACATTTAACTTTTTTCACAAAAATGTTACTTTAGACTCAATTTTTTTAATTTTTGCAGGGATAACAGAAAAAAATAGACCCCAAAATTTGTTGTGCAATTTCCTCTGAGCATGCAGATACATGGGGAAAAACTACTGTTTGGGCACACGGCAGGGCTCAGAAGGGAAGGAGCGCCATTTGACTATTTGAATGTAAAATTTGCTTGAATAATTTGTGGACGCCATGTTGCATTTGGAGAGCCCCTGATGTGCCTAAACAGTGGAAACCCACCATAAGTGACACCATTTTGAAAACTAGACTCCTCAGGAAACTTATCTAGATGTGTGGTGAGCACCCTTAACCCCCAGGTGCTTCACAGAAGTTTATAACATGGAGCCGTGAAAATAAAGTTTTCACATTTTTCCCACAAAAATGTTTTTCAGCCCCAAGTTTTGCATTTTCATAAGGGTAACAGGAGAAATTGCACCATGCAACTTGTTGTGAAATCTCTTCTGAGTAAGACAATTCCCCATATGTGGGGGAAAACCACTGCTTGGGCGCACGGCAGGGTTCGGAAGGGAAGGAGCGCCATTTGACTTTTTGAATGTAAAATTTGCTTGAATAATTAGCGGACGCCATGTTGCGTTTAGAGAGCCCCTGATGTGCCTAAACAGTGGAAACCCCCCATAAGTGACACCATTTTGGAAACTAGACTCCTCAGGAAACTTATCTAGATGTGTGGTGAGCACCCTTAACCCCCAGGTGCTTCACAGAAGTTTATAACATGTAGCCGTGAAAATAAAAAAATCAAACTTTTTCCACAAAACTGATCTTTTAGCCCCAAATTTTTTATTTTCACAAGTGTAAGAGGAGAAAATGAAACCTAAAAACTGTTGTGCAATTTCTCCAGAGTACGCTAATACCCCATATGTGGGGAAAATACACTGTTTGGGCGCACGTCAGGGTTCAGAAGGGAAGGAGCACTGTGTAACTTTTTGAACGCAAAATTGGCTGGAATCAAGAGCGGACGTCATGTCGCATTTTCGGGAGCCCCTGATGTGCCTAAATAGTGGAAACCCCCCACAATTGACTCCATTTTGGAAACTAGACCCCTCAAGGATTTTATCAAGGGGTATAGTGTACATTTTGAACCCAGAGGTAAGACAGAATTTGATAACATTAGGTCATCATATTGAATAAGTTGTCATTAGTCTTGAGCGCAAGTGCTTGTTACTTGAGTTTGCATTGGGTACTTGGGTATGCACAATGTATCACGGGTGCTCGAGTGACATGTTTGAGTCCCCGCAGGTTTCACGGTTGTTAGACACCAAAAAAACCCATGCGGGGATCGCTTGTGCATAGCAGGCAATCCCAGCAACGTTTTTTTTGGCCGCGAAGCATATGGGGCAGAGACTTGAGCATGTCACTTAAACACCCGCGATACTCAGTGCATACCCGAGCACCCGATGAAAACTCAAGTAGCGAGCACTTGCACTCAACACTTAATCGTCATCATTTTTTTTCCTTTACTTTTGAAAAAATCCCAACCCTAACTCCAACCCTAATACAACCCCAACTCTAACCCTAGCACAACCCTAACCCTAGCACAACCCTAACCTCAACCCTAATACAACCCTAACCCTAACCCTAGCACAACCCTAACCCTAGAGTGTATTTTTTTACGACGTTTCTCATGTGGTATAAGTGATTAGACGACTTTATTCTTCAGGTCGGTGTGATTACAGCGATACCATATTCATATCAGGTTTTTATGATTAACAGCTGTCACACTTTTTTTTTTTCAAAGACTAGTTTTTGCATCGCCATATTTTGAGAGCTATAATTTTTCCATATTTTAGCTGACATGTGAAGGCATGTTTTTTGTGGGACAAGTTGATGTTTTTATTGGTACCATTTTCGGACATGTGACATTTTTTAATCGCTTTCTATTCTGATTTTTGGGAGGCAGAATAAACAAAAAACAGCAATTCAAGAATTGTTTTTTTGGGTTTGGGTTTTAATGCCGTTCCGCGTGTGGTAAAATTGATAAGGCAGCTTTATTCTTTGGGTCAGTACGTTTGCAGGAGTACCACATTTATATCTTTTTTTATGTTTTGGCGCTTTTACACAATAAAAACTATTTTCTAGAAAAAATAACTTTTTTGCATCGCTTTATACTGAGAGCTATAACTTTTTTATTTTTTGGCTGATGGAGCTGTATGGCAGCTTGTTTTTTGCAGGACAAAATTACCTTTTCAGCGGTACCATTTTTATTTACATTCGTCTTTTTGATCGCATGTTATTCCATTTTTTGATTGGCGGTATGATGATAAAGCATTGTTTTTTGCTTCGTTTTTTTTTTTTACCGTGTTCACTAAAGCGGTTAACTAGTGGGACAGTTTTATAGGTCAGGTTGTTCCGGATGCAGCGATACCAAATATGTGTACTTTTTTTTTTCATAATAAATATATATTATGGGTACAATATATTTTTATTTTTTGGAGATAATTTTTTTCATTTTTTTTTTATTTATTTTTACAATTTTTTTTTTTCACTTTCCTACCCGTTTTTTTTACTTTTACACATTGTCCCACTATGGGACTTTCACTTTTTGCAGCCTGATCGGCTGTATAGCAGCAGCTCCCTATGCCATGCAGCCTGTCAGCGCTGCACACAGGGGAGACATTACTTTGGTCATGCACTGTGCGTGACCAAAGTAACTTCCTGCCTCCTGGTGACCCGGATGTTGTCATGACGACATCGGTCATCATGACAACATCTGGGAGCCACCGCAGACATCGCTGGATGCCGGAGAGGAGGTGAGTTCCGGCGCTTACCTCCCCCCTTGACCCCGCAATGCTGCGATCGACTTCGCTTGTGTGCGGGCACGATCGCATTATGCGTAATAGTACGTAGCTGGTCCATAAGTCCCAGGGCACAGCTACGTACTATTACTGACATCATCGGAAAGGGGTTAAAACTAGTGTTGAGCGAGTATGTTCTATTAACCCTTTCGCCGAGTATGCTCGGGCCGAGCTCCGAGTAGTTACAGCTGCTCGGTGTTATGTTTGAATCGCTCCCGTGTGCATTATTTGCGACTGTTTGACAGTTTTATTACATGTGAGGAATGTCTATTTCTTACACATTCCTCACATGTAATAAAGCTGTCACACAGTTGCAAATCATGCACATGGGAGCGATTCAACCATATCACCGAGCAGCTGTAAATACTCGGAGCTCGGCCCGAGCATAATCGGACAGAACATACTCAACCCTAGTTAAAACCTTGATTTCTGAGGTGAAAGAAGCCTGCAGATCTGAAATTACATGCGTGAGACAGGATTTGCAGCATCTTGCAGGCTGCATAGATGTATTAGAGGGAGACCATGATGATACACACTCTCATGTAGCAGAGCTGCAACATCTAATTCTGACACCGCAGAAGTCTGTGAAGGAACTTAATACACACATTGAGGATCTGGATAACAGAGGTAGAAGATGTAATATTAGACTGCGTGGCATTCCTAAAGCTAATGAACGAGATGATCCTAAACTTATTCTCCAAACAATCTTCAACTCTGTTTTGGGGGACCCCCCTACTACCCTCATCAAGATAGATGGATAGAGCACACAGAGCCCTACAACCAAAAGGCTCTACGGTTCATCCAATTATTTGCTGTCTACATGATTTTGAAATAATGGAAAAAATTATGAAAAAGGCAAGACTCCAGAAGGTTATAAAGTACATGGACTCTGACATACAGCTATTTCCAGATCTCTCCTGCCTGACTCTTCAAAAGAGAAGACATCTAAAGCCGTTATTACAGATCTTGCTGGACCACAAAATCCCCTATAGGTGGGGTTTTCCATTTGCCCCGATTGCACGGCGTGATGGAGTCTCGTCTATTTTGAGACCTGTGGGGGATCTCAATGCTTTCTGTGAAACTTTGAGTATTCCCCTGCCCAAGATTGTGGACTGGGATGCTCTACAGCCTTCTGATGCACCCTTGCCAGTCTGGAAGAGGAAAGGAGGTGGAGGTCGACGGGGACGTCATGATGGAAGACGCCTGGGGACTCATTGGTCTCCCCGACCTTCTTGACTTTCCCACATGGACATGGAGGTCCCTTCAACCCACCAGTTGGGGTGTGTCTAAATTTATATTAGTACTGGCCAGTACTTTATTTTGCTATACTGATGTGATATTTGAGATAGCTCAGTTTTGCGGGTTATCTACAGGAATATTTGCTCTAGGTGTTCAGTAGGGGGGTCCGAAGAAAGTTGGTGATACTTCCTTGCGGTAGTCCTGGGGACTCCCCTCCTCAAACAATTTCTATAGGGGACAGTTGTGTGTTTTTTATTTTTTCTTTCCAATAGCTTTATCATTAGTGAGGCGGGCTGATAAGGTTGCAGCCTCATTATATGACACTCTGTGGGCTCATTAGTTGCCACAGGATATGTCCCAAACCAGAAAATGTTCTGGGACTCTTGAGATCATTGTACAGTTTTCTATGCTATTCATGTATGTTTACTGTTGTCTTTGTCCTTGTCCCCCCCCCCCCTTGGGTGTCTTACCTTTTCCCCCTCACAAGTTCGGCTATTCTTGTACGTGATTGATGGTGGCATTTGGGCCTTCCAGTAGAGACCTGATGCATTTGCAGAGGTGTACAGCAAAAGAGTGAGTAGTATTATCACATTAACTTCTATGCATCCAGTAACATATTATCATGACATGTCTATTATCTTTAAATGTTAAGGGGCTTAATTCCCCCAAGAAGAGAAGAATAACTACGAGGGAACTGAAGAACCAGGGGCCAGAAATCAGTTTCCTCCAGGAGACTCACTATGATGAATCTGGAACCTTCCATTTTGCAGCTAGACAGTATCCGATTGCATACTCAGCCTTTAATAGGAATAAGAAGGGTGGTGTGGCGATCTTGATTTCTTCGACTTGCCCACTTCAGGTGACTAGTTCTCACTTAGACCCGGACGGCAGGTACATTATACTTGAGGCCCTCCTTGGGGGAATACCCATTATTTTATGCAATATTTATGCTCCAAATACGGGTCAAATTCATTTTTTAAAAAGATTGTTTTCTCTTCTTCGGGGTCTGAGTGCAGCACCATTGTTAGCGGGCGGGGACTTTAACATCCCATTTTCCGAACTCTTTGATAGACACTCAATAAGAGATTCTCCCCCCACCCCCCACTTGGCAAACCTAGTTCACCTGACAAAAAATTTCAGAAGGCTGATTAGATCTCACTCATTGTTTGATTTGTGCCGGATCGCCCACCCTAAAGAGAGAGCTTACTCCTTCTACTCACCCCCTCATAACACTCACATTAGAATAGATTTTTTCTTTGGTAATATCACAATGAGGCACCCCTGAGGGTTCAGTCGCCACAGAGGTACTGCACCTCAACCAGAGGTGTGGTATCTCCTCTCAGGTAAGGAGGGAGTGCTGCCCGGAACCCCAACACCCGCATTCAACACTACACTACTCCAGGCTGGCTGGAAGGGCAAGATGCATGTGTGCAGCTGCTGAGCCCTGTCCCTGGCTGGAGTGGGGGGAACCCAAAGGTAGGGGGAACCAGTAGTGGGTGTGGGTGGAGGAAGCAGTTTAGGGGAGCACTTTGACGGTAGGTATATAATGGGAAGCCATCTTAGGGTGGCAGAACAGTTCAGTCAGTGGAGTGGAGTGAGAGAAGTCAGTCTGGGAGAAGAGTCTCCTTGGGAGCTCTGCTCCATAAGTAGGGCCCAGTCATAGAGGCCCAGGAGGGGAGCAGAGGAGTAGCCTCCGTTCTAGTAAAAGGGATCCCAGGGGGTACGGCGAGTGCAGGACGGCATCCGTACGCCCCGAATCTGTCAGAAGACAGAAGGATCGTAGGCCGCAAAAAGGGGACCGGCCCCTGGACCAGTCGTGTTACTCCAAGTCTCGGTTGGAAAAACCGGAGGCTTCTGGCTTATATAGTTCAATTGCCAAAGCCTCATTCTAATCTCCGTGACGGTCAAGCAGGTCCGGGAACTCCAGTTAGACAGGAGGGACTTCAGAGCACCCGAGCGGGATTGAGAGTGGGGAAGCGCAGGGCAGGAGGGAGAAGACCCAGCGTGAAGACGGTCTAGAGAGGAACACAAGAAAGCGGGGTTCTGTCAGGTGCTCCTAAACTCCCTGAGGAAGTTAAATTACCCAGATACGCCACTGTTGCCAGATTGTATACTGTAAATAATGATGCCATACACACAGTGGAATCCTTGACCCCACCAGATACAGTGGAGGACAATGACTCCGAAGCTCAGCTGGAGGATTGGTGTCAACAGCTCCATGTTGGGACTGATGCCACTCCTGTCCATCAAAAACAAGGTGTACACAGGGTGGTCCAGGAATACGAACAGGTATTCAGCAAACACCCACTTGATTTTGGGAGGATTAAAGGGGTACAACACCATATACCCACAGGTGACCATCCACCCATCAAAGAACGTTACAGGCCCACCAGCACACTACCAGAAAGCGAAGGAAATGTTGCATGACATGAATAAAGCAGGGGTAATAAGAGATAGCTGTAGGCCCTGGGCAGCTCCCCTGGTCCTGGTCAGGAAAAAGGATGGAAGCATGAGGATGTGTGTAGATTACAGACAGGTAAACCGCATAACACATAAAGATGCATACCCTTTGCCCCGTATAGAGGAATCCCTGGCTGCATTAAAGTCTGCAAATTACTTCTCTACCCTTGACCTCACTAGTGGGTACTGGCAAGTAGCAGTTGCTGAGGAGGACCGGGAGAAGACGGCCTTCACTACCCTGATGGGACTCTGCGAGTTCAACAGTATGCCGTTCGGACTCTGCAACGCCCCTGGAACGTTACAGAGATTGATGGAGGGCTGTTTGGGACACCGTAACTTCGAGACCGTGCTGCTATACCTGGATGACGTGATAGTGTACTCCAAGATGTATGAGGACCATTTGAAGCACCTGGCGGAGGTATTTGAGTTGTTGTGCCGGTATGGGATGAAATTGAAGCCTTCCAAGTGCCACCTGCTCAAACAGAAGGTTCAGTACCTGGGGCACATCATCAGTCCAGAAGGAGTAGCACCAGACCCGGAGAAGGTCACTGCCATCCAGAAATGGCCGGAACCGAAGAATCTCAAGGAGGTACGTCATTTCCTGGGACTGGTCGGGTATTACCGGAGATTTGTAAAGGACTACAACAAGAAGGCAGAGCCTTTGCAAAATCTCCTAGTAGGACAGTCCAACAGAGGCAAAAAAAACCCCTTCCAGTGGGGTAAAGAGCAGGCTGAGTCCTTTGCAGTGATGAAAGAGATCCTGACTGGCGAAGAAATCCTGGCTTACCCTGACTACAGCCAACCTTTCCTGCTGTACACTGATGCCAGCAACGAGGGACTAGGAGCTGTGTTAAGCCAGAAGCAGTATGGCAAAGAGAAGGTGATTGCCTATGCCAGCAGGAAACTTCGTCCAAGTTGGAGTTCCTGGCCTTGGTCTGGGCCATCACTGAACGACTCAAGCACTACCTGGCCTCCACTAAGTTCACGGCCTATACTGACAACAACCCCTTGACACATCTAGAGACAGCCAAGTTGGGAGCCATGGAACAGCGTTGGATGGCCCGACTGTCAAACTATCAGTTCACCATCAAGTACCGGGCAGGCCACAAGAACGCCGATGCCCTATCCAGAATGCCTCACTAGGCGGACACTAAAGAAGAAGCGGATGACCTGGTGGAGATTGAGTACCTGCCTTCCACAGAAATGGGATGGTCCACGAGCAGTGCACCTCCAGGAGGTATCGTGGTAAGACACTAAACCCTTTACCTCATCTCAGTTGGAAGGAGACCCAGGACAGCTACCCGGTTGTCAGCCGTATCAAAGAACTGATAACCCAGGAAGGTTCCTCCCTGGAGAAGGACGCTCCTCCACAAGCCAAGCAACTGTGGAATGAGAAAAGCCGTCTGTTCATCTATAGAGAGAAGCTGTGCCGAAGGTATGTCAACCCTAGGACCCATGAGTTGGTATGGCAGATCGTAGTGCCCAGGACAGACATCCAGATGGTGTTGGAAGTCTACTGACTCGCCCTCTGGGCCATGGAGCACTCGGGACCGGGCTTCAGGGCAATGCTGGGAGTAGTAGTGGCGACCCGGTCCCGTGCCTCAGAGTGGTCAGATCAAATGCTGTGGCAATGTATTTGTAGGTTTTGAAAATCCGACTATGCCACCCGTGGATTGCGGTCAGGGAGGACCGCCGCTGCAAGGCAGACCGCTGAGGCTGGTGTTAGTGTGCAGCACAGGGATAAGATAACTCCCCACAGGAAGAGTGTAGCCTCAGGGCAGTGTAATAGGATGCTGGGGGTGATGATGCAGGCGCAGCAGTAACCACACAGAGTCCAATAATGCAGTCCAGGGTCTTTTACTGCAGATCTTATCACAGACCCACCAGGAGTACAGGGTAGGAATGGACCTGGGTGTCTGAGGGCATTCGGACGAGCTCCACTGGTCAGGGTGAGTGAGTAGGCCTACCGTTCTATCTCCCCCCCCTTAAGTGGCATGATAGCCCACGTCCCTGAGCTTGCCGTGTACTACGCCTGTATGGCTTGAGACTCAGGCCTTAGGTACCTGTAGCTTCTCCGTTCTGTACCGATCCCTCTGTGTGGCGGAGCCTCCAGGCTTCTTAGGCCAAGGGACCTAAAATCCCTCGCAGGTAGATGATCTGCTGCAGGACTTGCAATCCTGACAGCCTCGGACCCCAGTGTCCGGTATGTAGTTCTCTTTCAACCAGGACCGCCTCTCGTCGCCTCTGTCCCTGGCTTTCTGTTCCTCCTTTGCCTCCTGGACTCCTCAGCTGCGGCTGACCTGTCCCTCTCTTCTGGGAACCCTTCTGGATGCTTCAGAAGTGGGTCCTGGTCTCCCTAACCCTGCCCTCAGTACCAGCTTTTATAGGGGCAGCCTGCTCCCCCTACTGGCCTGGGACAGGAGGTGCTGCATGCAAATGGTCCATGACCAGAGAACCTCCCTCCTGCTCTCAGACACAGCCTTACAAGTTTGTGGCATCCAGGCCTGGGGTGACACATTCCCCCCTAGTAAAGCTTAGTACTCCGGGACTAAACAAGAAACCTTAATACAGGGTATAAATTATAACATAAACACAACAGAGAAGAAAACAACAAACAACACCACATATTGAGTTCTTTAGGTCACAGTATGGTCTGTGACCGGGTGTCCGTTTCACCCTGTAAGGTGAAGTCTCAACCGGTGCGGAGACCTGTCCAAAGCAAACCCCAAACGTTGGCCCTGGGCGTGGCTGCAAGGCGAAGCAAACTACTTTGGACCACTCAGGACCACGCCAGACCGGTTTTTCTTCCGTGGCCGTCTTCGCAAGAGGCACCAGGTGCAACTATTTATAACGTAGTTCCGGTTATCCAAAGTTCATAACCTGTCAGTCCATACATCTAGAAAAACTGGAGAAAACACTATTAGTTACAGGTAACAAACATATTAAATATATACATGGTACGTTCAGATCTTGCACTTATATCCTCCAGCGAGCTGGCATTTGACCCCTCGTGCTCCTGGTTGACCTCCTTAACCCACTGTCTGGTGGTGGACCAACCTGGCTTTCCCCACTATCATTGAGGGTACAGCTACTAGCTGGGTGTACAGGCAGGGCAGGCAGCTGTCTGCGGCTCCTTTGGCTTACCGCAGGCATGGCAGGCTCACTGTCAGCAGAGGGTTGACTCTCCTGGGCTGCTGGCGTGGGTTCTTCCGCCTCTGGGGCCGCTTGCTCTTCTTGTTCTTCCTGTCCTCCTGTAGGCTCCTGCTGGGTAGGCTGAAGGAAATGTAGGACGGGTACCACTATTGCGCCATTTACCTAAGTCCAGGTCTGAGGGAACTCTCCGAGAACTGTGCTGATCATCTCTTCCTTGTCCTCTGCGGGTTCAAGGTCATCTTGATCTTCACTTGGGCTCTGTAGTTGCTCGGGGCACCGTTTTAGGTGGTCTCTGGAAACAGTACTAGTGGTTTCTCCTCCATCCTTGGTGATCACACATACCTTCGGGTTGTTGTGGTCGGACTTCAGTACTGTGTACGGGCCTCTCTGCCACTGGTCATCCAGCTTGTGTAGCCTTCTCTTCCTCTTCAGGACCTGCTCACCAGGTTCCAGGGGACCAGCAGGGGCGTGTTGGTTGAAGAGCCTTTCTTGCTTTTCTCTCGCTTGAGCCAGACTCCTCTCCACACTCTCCTGCACCTTCTTGTACTGTAGCCGCCGTTCCGTATCCCAGTCCGCGTCTGGGGAGGCGTCCTCAGGTGTCAGGACTCCCATTTCCAGGTCAATCGGCAGCTTACCTGGTCTTGCTTGTACAAGTCAATCAGGTCTGGCAGCTTCTCCGGCCACAGGCTGCGTTCTTCCAGGGGTAACATCTTGAGGAGATCAATGACGATAATGTTCATTTTCTCACACAGCCCGTTGGTTTGCGGGTGGTATGGCATTGTCCGAATCTTCCTACAGCGGTAGAGGTTGCAGAACTCCTGGAATACTTCAGCCTCAAACGCTGGACCTTGATCTGTCAAGACCTGTTCGGGATACCCACGTGGACGGCAGAATTGTTGCTGGAAGGCTCTGGCCGCTGTTTGGGCTGTCAGGTCTTTAACAGGAACCACTACCAGGAACCGGGAGTAATGGTCCACAATTGTCAGGGCATAGACGTAGCCCGACCGGCTTGGAGCCAATTTCACATGGTCCAGAGCTACCAGCTCAAGAGGCTGCCTGGTGACGATGGGCCTCAAGGGTGTCTGCTGGCTGGCACAGTCCTTCCTTCTGAGGTGACATGGGCCGCAGTCCCTGCTCCACTTCTCGATGGCCCTTCTCATGCCGACCCAGTAGAACCGCTCCCTCAGTAGGAACTCCAGTTTCTTCCACCCGAAGTATCCCGCTCTGTCATGGTAGGCCTCCAGGACCATTGCTGCATCTCGCCTTGGGACCACTATCTTCCAGGTCAGCTCGTGCGTCCGGTGGTTGACAAGCCTTCTGCACAGCTTACCCTCGTAGAGGAATAGCCTGCTTTTCTCCTTCCATATCTGCTTGGCTTCCTCTGGAGCGTCCGGGCCAGGGCTAGCGTCTTCCTGGGTTAACATGTCTTTTACCAGGCATATTGCAGGGTCACTTTCTTGCGTTTCAGCCCAGCCATGGTGGGGTAAGGGGTTGAACATGATGGTGGTTAAGTCTTTGTCTCTTACCCGGTGAGAATACTGAGTGGCCCCATACCGGTGGAAAGCAAGGAGCTCTATTTCCTCCAGCTTTTCCGAGTCGTCTTCTCCTTCAAGTAGGTGAGGCATTCTTGATAGGGCGTCTGCGTTGGCGTTGGTTCTGCCTGCCCGGTATTTGATTGTGAAGTCATAATTGGATAGTCGGGCCATCCACCGCTGTTCTAGGGCACCTAGTCTTGCATTGTCCAGATGTGTCAACGGGTTGTTGTCCGTGTACACGGTGAACTTTGCGGAGGCCAGGTAATGCTTAAGCCATTCTGTGACAGCCCACACCACTGCCAAGATTTCTAGCTTGAAGGAGCTGTATTTCTCCGGGTTTCTTTCAGTAGGCCTCAGCTTCCGGCTGGCATACGCGATCACCCTTTCTCTGCCCTGTTGGTTCTGTGACAGTACGGCTCCCAGCCCCACATTACTGGCATCTGTGTGGAGGATAAAAGGCTGGCCATAATCGGGGTAGGCCAGCATCTCATCCCCCGTGAGGGCCATCTTCAACTGGCGGAAGGACTCCTCTTCCGGCTTGTCCCACTTGAAGGGTGGCTTGTGACTTCTGGATTTGGATTGCCCTATCAGGAGGTCCTGCATAGGGGCTGCCATCTTAGTGAACCCGGGGATGAACCTTCGGTAGTAGCCTACCAACCCGAGGAATTGCCTCACTTCCTTGATGTTAGAGGGGCTTGGCCAGCTCTTGATGGCTGTAACTTTGTCGGGGTCGGGGGCTACTCCCTCTGCACTCACCACGTGTCCTAGGTATTGGACCTTCGGTTTTAACAGGTGGCACTTTGAAGGCTTCACTTTCAGGCCATAGCCTGCCAGGGCTTCGAACACCTCGGCCAGGTGCTTTAGATGGTCCTCGTAAGTCTTCGAATAGACGATCACGTCGTCCAGGTAAAGGAGGACCGTCTCGAAGTTTTGGTGCCCTAGACAGCATTCCATCAGCCTCTGGAAGGTCCCTGGTGCGTTGCAGAGCCCGAAGGGCATACAGTTGAACTCGCTCAATCCCATCGGGGTGGTGAAGGCGGTCTTCTCCTTGTCAGCCTCTGCCACAGGAACCAGCCAGTACCCGCTAGTAAGGTCCAAAGTAGAGAAGAAATTAGCTAATTTTAGAGCTGCTAAAGACTCCTCTATCCTAGGTAACGGGTACGCATCTTTATGGGTGATACGATTGATTTGTCTATAGTCCACGCACATTCTCATGGTACCGTCTTTCTTTTTTACCAAAACTAAGGGAGCTGCCCAGGGGCTACAGCTATCTCAAATGACCCCAGCTTCTTTCATTTCTCTCAGCATACCCTTGGCATTCTGATAATGTGCAGGGGGTACAGGCCTGTGTCTCCCTTTTATTGGTGGGTGGCTCCCCGTGGGGATAAGGTGTTCTATCCCTTTTACTCTGTCGAAGTCTAGCGGGTGCTTACTAAAGATTCTCTCGTACTCCTGTACCACCCGGTAGACTCCTTGTTTTTGGTGCAGGGGAGTGGAGTCAGCACCCACATGGAGTTTCTGGCACGAGTCCTACTTTTGTTTCTGGGAGCCATTACCCTCTGCCTGTGGAGATGGAGGCAACGGTTCCACGGCCCTGATAGCTTTGTGCTCAACAACAAACAGTTTGGCAAGTGTAGCGTACCTGGGTAAGTGTACCTCCCTCTCCCCAATGTTGAGAATGCGAACAGGCACCCTCCCATGCCGGACATCAACCACCCCCCGGGCTGTCAAAATGGTGGGCCTGCTGTCTGAGTACATGGGTTCTACCATGGCTTGGTAGTCTCTGCCTCTCAACCCGATTGCAGTCCGACACCAGATCATCATTTCACTTTTGGGAGGCATGGAAATGGGGAATGGGTCACTCATTCTTATGCTACCGATCTCACCACCAGACAGTTCTACCTGTTGCTGCCTCATCAGGGCGCTTATCTCTTTCTGGAGGACCCTCTGTTGGCTGGAGCTCGCGTTCATCGCCACCTGCTGCAAAATCATAATTACTTCTGAAAGACAGTTTTCAATTACATTAGTACCCAAGGTTATTTTAGGGTGACTTTCACGACGGTCAATGTCCACAATGATCACTCCCTGTGCCGGCAGTTCCACCTTACCAATCTTGATGGTCATCTCTCTGAACCCCACCTGCGGCACGGGTTGGCCATTGCGGGCAATGATGCTTAAGTCATCGTCTGGGTAGCGGGTTATGTCAGCGTCACTCCAGTACCGCTTGAAAAGTACATAGGGGATGGTAGTCACTTGAGACCCGGTGTCCAGCAGTGCACTCATGGGGATACCGTCCAGCATTATGGGTAAGACCGGGCGTCCCCCCACGTACTTATCACGCCAATTAGACGGGCCTGATGACCTTATGCCTGGGGGTTGGCCCTCTGCCCCAGGTCGGACCCATTTAAAGTACAGTACCTTGCTATGTGTCCTGGCTGACTGCAACGGCGGCAAATCGGCTGTCCATCCTCAGTGTAGTGGTCAGCGGACCTCCCTCTGAACGGCGGGATCCTCCTCTGTCGACGCCACGGGACATCCTCCGGACTGGAAGCCAGCTCGATTGGTCTTGACGGTTCCACCTGCAACGACTGTACGGTCCTGGTTAATGCAGCCACACTCTTTGTTAGCTCCTGGACCTGATGGTGCAGGTCTGCAGGCTGGGACGGATTTAGGGCCTGTGCATCAGCCCCCACAAGGTCTGCGGGGTAGGGTGCTGCCCCCTGGTGGTAAGTGATGGCAGGGCGACGGGAGGCTACAGCGCCACCTGTTGCAGGTTCTCTGAGCACCCGGATGGCCCGATCCTTGAACTGCGCAAAAGTCAAATCGGGGTTCTGTAGGGCCATGAGGCGCAGCTGAGTCCTGTGGGCGCTGGACAGCAGACCTTCTATGAACTGGTCAGTCAACAGTTTATCAGTGTCCTGCACGCTACCAGGGTCAGCTTGTTTGATAGCTCTCAGGGCTTCTTGTAGGTTCAAGGCATAGTCTCTGATACTATCCTGGGCCCGCTGCTTACAGCCATAAAACCGCATTTTGATTTCTGCTGAGGTACGGGTATCAAAAGTACTCCGCAGCTGGGTCAGAATGTCCTTTACTGTCCTTTTCTCCTCATCTGACCATGATTTCACTTCCCGCTGGGCTGCACCGGTGAGCTGCCCCGTCAGAATGCTCACTTTCTGTTCTTCTGTCAGGGGATAAACTTTGAATAAACTGTGCAGTCTTTCGCTAAAGTCAGTTAAGGTATAGGGTTCCCCTGAGTATTGGGGCAGCCAGGCTGCTCCGGGGATATAGGGCATAGAGAACGGCATCACCGCTGCTGCAGCCCTGCTGGTTGTAGAAGGCCCCTCCGTGTCCGTCATCTTTCTCCCCCCTAGTTAAGCGTGGCCTACCTTCTGACGATCCTCTTCTGGAGGCCGCGGCTCTGCTGGTGCTGCTCCGTGCGAGGACCTTGCGTCGCGTCCTGGTGACGTCAGCATTGCTCTCTCTCCCTTCCAGGACCTTGCACAGCGTCGGTGCATAGGGCGGGGCTTCAAGTCTCGCACGCTTTGGACGTCCACGCCCCTCTTCTTCCCATGCGGCGTCCTAAAGATGGCGTCCGATGGCGGGAAAATGGCTGAAGATGGCGAGAAACGACTGAAGATGGCGGGAGACGGCTCCGGATGGCGGGAAACGGCTCCGGATGGCGGGAAACCTCTTTTTAAGGTACGTGTACAGTCTTCTTCAGGCACGCAATACCCGTTTGTGGTGGGTTGGTCACAATCCTGCCGACTACGCCAAAGCTGACTCGCCCCCTGGGCCGTGGGGCACTCGGGACCGGGCTTCAGGGCAATGCTGGGAGTAGTAGTGGCGACCCTGTCCCGTGGCTCAGGGTGGTCAGACCAAATGCTGTGGCAGTGTATTTGTAGGTTTTGAAAGTCCGACTACGCCACCCGTGGATTGCGGTCAGGGAGGACCGCCGCTGCAAGGCAGACCACTGAGGCTGGTGTTAGTGTGCCGCACAGGGATAAGATAACTCCCCACGGGAAGAGTGTAGCCTCAGGACAGTGTAATAGGATGCTGGGGGTGATGATGCAGGCACAGCAGTAACCACACAGAGTCCAATAATGCAGTCCAGGGTCTTTTACTGCAGATCTTATCACAGACCCACCAGGAGTACAGGGTAGGAATGGACCTGGGTGTCTGAGGGAATTCGGGCGAGCTTCACTGGTCAGGGTGAGTGAGTAGGCCTACTGTTCTCTCTCTGCCCTTGCTGACTATCTCCCCCTTAAGTGGTATGATAGCCCACATCCCTGAGCTTGCCGTGTACTATGCCTGTATGGCTTGAGACTCAGGCCTTAGGTACCTGTAGCTTCTCCGTTCTGTACCGGTCCCTCTGTGTGGCGGAGCCTCCAGGCTTCTTAGGCCAAGGGACCTAAAATCCCTCGCAGGTAGATGATCTGCTGCAGGACTTGCAATCCTGACAGCCTCGGACCCCAGTGTACTGTATGTAGTTCTCTTTCAACCAGGACCGCCTCTCATCGCCTCTGTCCCTGGCTTTCTGTTCCTCCTTTGCCTCCTGGACTCCTCAGCTGTGGCTGACCTGTCCCTCTCTTCTGGGAACCCTTCTGGATGCTTCAGAAGTGGGTCCTGGTCTCCCTAACCCTGCCCTCAGTACCAGCTTTTATAGGGGCAGCCTGCTCCCCCTACTGGCCTGGGACAGGAGGTGCTGCATGCAAATGATCCATGACCAGAGAACCTCCCTCCTGCTCTCAGACACAGCCTTACAAGTTTGTGGCATCCAGGCCTGGGGTGACACACTACCACGATCAAGCGGGGCACTTTGGCTGGAAGAAGCTGGAAACCCTCCTGAAGAGTCGGTTTTATTGGGTTGGAATGCGGAGTTCCATAGAGAGGTGGTGCCGGGATTGTAGACCCTGTAGCCTCAGAAGAAAAGACTACAGTGGCCAGAAAGCACCCTTGCAGTCCATCAAGACAACCCAGCCCCTGGAGATCGTCGCTCTGGATCACGTCAAGCTGTCACCCAGCAGGTCAGGCTACTCCTATGCCCTGACCATGGTGGATCACTACTCCCGGTTCCTGGTGGTAGCCCCCATCAAGGATCTGACTGCAGAAACTGCAGCAAGGACGTTTCAAGCATACTTCTGCAGGCCCCATGGATACCCGGATAAGGTGCTGACGGACCAAGGCCCTGCCTTTGAAGCTGAGCTGTTCAAAGAGTTTTGCCATCTGTATGGGTGTAAGAAGATTCAGACTACGCCGTACCACCCTCAAACCAATGGTCTATGTGAAAAGATGAACAATATCGTCATAGACCTGCTGAAGACCTTACCTCTAGAAGAAAGGAATCAGTGGCCAGACAAACTACCTGACCTGGTAGGTCTGTACAATCACATACCTGTGAGTTCCACCAATTGTACTCCAGCGTACCTCATGAGAGCAAGACCCAGAAAGTTGCCCATGGACCTGGAGCTTGGAGTGGTAGAGCCAGAAGCAGATATGTCCACTGAAGACTGGGATACGACTCGACAGGAGCAGTACAAAAGAGTACAGGCCTGTGTCGAAGACAGTCTAAATAGGATGAGAGATAAGCAGGAAACACAGTACAACAAGAGTGCACCAGCAGAACTCTTAGCACCTGGAGAAGTTGTGCTGAAGCGAAAGAGAAGAAACCACAAGCTTGACGACCAGTGGGAAAGAGAGCCTTACACTGTGTTGGATTCCAGGTTCGACAATAGAAAAACCTGTCTAATCAGTAAAGATGGGGGTAAGACAGTTGCAGCAGTCTCAAGAGACCATTTGAAGTTGTGCCCAGGTCTATTGAAGCCACAGGAAGAAGTACCTCTTATAGTGACTGAAGAACCCAAAGAAGATGTACTCCATACTGTCTTGGAGATTTCCCGGCAGATTGGCCTCAACTGGACGGAGCTGTAATAATACCTGTGATGCACTTCTACCAACAGCCAGAAGACTCTCCACTGCAAGTAAGACCTGTAAGTGCCCCAGAAGAGCCTGCTCAGGAAGAATCCCCGGAAGAAGGATCACCGGTAGAAGCAGAGCCAGTAGGCCCAGTAACCAGTGTACTTGCCAGTCCCATCGAGAGATTAAGACAGTTCTACCATTTGCCCACACGTAGATCTGACAGGGTAGCAGACAGTGCAAACACAGACATCAACAATACCCCAGTACTACGTAGGTCAACTCGCAGTACAAAAGGCCAGGTCCCTGCCAGGTACAAGGAATAAGTTAGGAATACAAGCAGTGTAAATAGTTACCCAGTTGTGTATTGCCTACTGTCATTGTTTATTATGTAAACTGAAATTAAATGTGCCTTTAGTTACCCGTAAGGGTATAAAGACTTGTTGGCTGAGGACTGTGAGCAGCCCAAAAACTGTTCCTATACATAGTTGCACTCCCTGGAGTGCCCCTTACATGACCACAGAACAAAAACCCGTTTGGCGTGGCCGAAGACGTGGTCCAGCACCTGGATCACCTATGCCCTGTAGACACGCCCAGGGCCTACGTTGAGGGTTTTCGGGTGGGTCCCTCATATTACTCATTTTACACTTTCATCGGTGAAATGGACACCAGATTACGGGACTTACAGTAACTTAATTAATGTTATTATAGCAGCGCACAGGTGCCACAGAACCCAGTAGGGTGCATGGATGGACTTCTCTACAAGAGGCCCTCACACATTCACACACCTCTACCCTACCACCTCAGACCACCAGAGGGAGCCCGTTAGGGATATATATATGGAGGGTGGAGCTAGGCAGCTCAGTCCAGTAGTGAGTTTTAGAGTGTGCTGGCACTTAGACCAGTGAAAACGCTGCATGCTGGCTGCTGTGCTTAGGCGAGCCAAGGCCTACAGCACGAGTTGAGTAGTGAGGGCCACGAGTGTGGCCGAAGGCAAGAAGAGAGAGGAGAGAGGAGTTAAGGAGGCAGAGGAGCGTACCAGGCTCACCCCGAACTACCGGACACCAGTGGCACTGAGTCACTAGTGTTTATTGATGATGTGACACAGGACAGAAGCAGCCAAATGAATTCTGATGTATTCAGAGCCATACTGTGTGCTCAGATCCAGCCAAATGCAGCCAAACTGATTGGTCGTCGTTTCATACTACATGTAATGCACACGCCCGGGTTGAGCGGCGTGTGCGTGTGATTCCACTGGACCGTGCCGGAGAGTGAATGCCTGGAGGGGCGTAACTAGGTATTCACCCGATCCGACCAGGGTCGCACGACGGCATACGACGCCAGTGCACCAAGGAGGAACCGAGCAGAGGGACCAGGTGCTACTCCAGGACAGACCCCGGACACGGCTGTTGACCCACACAGGGGAATACAGGAACAGACAGGTTAGGCTGGCACACAGACTGGTGGGTATAGGCAGGCACGACTGGTATGCAGGCAGGTGGGAATGCAGGTAGGGGGGTACAAGCAAGCACGACTAGAGTGCAGACAGGGAGGCACTAGCAGGTAGGAACACAGGCGGGATAGGACCCAGTACACACTGGGACTCAGGAACAGAACCACAGATGTGGCGGACAAACACAGCAGAGTAAGGCCGCCCAGAGTGGTGAGTGAGAACAGGGCAAGACGAGACCGCCTAGAGCCGTGAGCGAGAGTAGAGCAGGACGAGGCCGCCTGGAGCGGTGAGCGAGAGAAGAGCAGGACGAGGCCGCCTGGAGCAGTGAGCAAGAGTAGAGCAAGACGAGGCCGCCTGGAGCAGTGAGCAAGAGTAGAGCAGGACGAGGCCGCCTGGAGCGGTGAGCAAGAATAGAGCAGGACGAGGCCGCCTGGAGCGGTGAGCAAGAGTAGTCAGAGCAGAGCGGGACTGCCGGAGCAGTGAGCAAAGGGTCAGAGCGGAGCGAGACTGCCGGAGCAGTGAGCAAAGGGTCGGAGCGGAGCGAGACTGCCGGAGCAGTGAGCAAAGGGTCGGAGCGGAGCGAGACTGCCGGAGCAGTGAGCAAAGGGTCGGAGCGGAGCGAGACTGCCGGAGCAGTGAGCAAAGGGTCAGAGCAGAGCAAGACTGCCGGAGCAGTGAGCAAAGGGTCAGAGCGAAGCAAGACTGCCGGAGCAGTGAGCAAAGGGTCAGAGCGAAGCAAGACTGCCGGAGCAGTGAGCAAAGGGTCAGAGCGGAGCAAGACTGCCGGAGTAGTGAGCAAAGGGTCAGAGCGGAGCAAGACTGCCGGAGCAGTGAGCAAAGGGTCAGAGCGGAGCAAGACTGCCGGAGCAGTGAGCAAGGCAGAGCAGGCTAGAACCGCCGGAGCGGTGAGCAAGGCAGAGCAGGCTAGAACCGCCGGAGCGGTGAGCAAGGCAGAGCAGGGGGGACAGGGCTCTGTTCACACGGAACAGATAGGAAGGGAAAGGCAGAACCAGATACCCACAGGGTACTTGCAGTGAAGTAGCGAGTGGACCACAAACTCACAAACGGGAGTACAGTGACAACGAGCAGGAGTTAGGTACGAGTTCAGACTCTGCAGAAAAAGGAAAGGTACGGACATAGAGAAACACAGGAAACAGACTAGAAGAGTATACAGACAAGAATAGACACAGTAGCAAGATACAGGAGCGGGTCTAGGTATGCAGCCCCTAGAAGGCGGGAGGAACAGGCCAGGAGCGTGTTCAGACAGGACAGACAAGATACAGGAGCGGGTCTAGGTATGCGGCCCCTAGAAGGCGGAAGGAACAGGCTAGGAGCGTGTTCAGACAGGAACAGGCAAGATACAGGAACGGGTCCAGGTATGCAGCCCCTAGAAGGCGGGAGGAACAGGCCAGGAGCGTGTTCAGACAGGACAGACAAGATACAGGAGCGGGTCTAGGTATGCGGCCCCTAGAAGGCGAAACGAACAGGCAAGGAGCGTGTTCAGACAGGCCTGGAAATACAGCCTCCAGGATAGGCAGACAAGCAAACACAGAAGGGGACCTGGCACATTCAGAGTGAAAGAGCACACTGAATGAAACACAATGCTCAGGCCAGGGTTAATTGGAGCAGCTGGTTTAAATACCAGGTGACAGACAGCAATAGGCTGAGGACGCACAAGGGGTGTGCCTGCAGCAGGTACAAAAAGCAGGAAGTGATCGGGCGCCGCCCTTAAGCGGCAGAAACAGAAGCAAACAGACAGCATGGAGGGAAGCCAGAGAGACATTCTGGATTGGAGATCAAGTGCGCGCTCTTGCACAGTGGGAGATGGACCACTATGCAAGGACGCCACCAGGTATGTTACACTACAGATGGACAATGACCCAAAACATAAAGCCAAAGCAACCCAGGAGTTTATTAAAGCAAAGAAGTGGAATATTCTTGAATGGCCAAGTCAGTCACCTGATCTCAACCCAATTGAGCATGCATTTCACTTGTTAAAGACTAAACTTCAGACAGAAAGGCCCACAAACAAACACAACTTAAAACCACCGCAGTGAAGGCCTGGCAGAGCATCAAAAAGGAGGAAACACAACGTCTGGTGATGTCCATGAGTTCAAGACTTCAGGCAGTCATTGCCAACAAAGGGTTTTCAACCAAGTGCTAGAAATGAACATTTTATTTACAATTATTTAATCTGTCCAATTACTTTTGGTCCCTTTAAAAACAGGGTGGCACATGTTAAAGAGCTGAAACTCCTAAACCCTTCATCCAATTTTAATGTGGATACCCTCAAATGAAAGCTGAAAGTCTGAACTTCAACTGCATCTGAATTGTTTTGTTTAAAATTCATTGTGGTAATGTCTAGAACCAAAATTAGAAAAATGTTGTCTCTGTCCAAATATATATGGACCTAACTGTAGAGGGAGTGACAGTGAGGGACAAGGTTTTTAAGATCTCGTTAATCACAGATGACGTGCTATTAACACTCACTAAGCCACACATCACACTGCCCAACCCGCTTTTGACTTTGAAGGGTATGGTCATCTCTACAATATTAATGCCTCTAAAACAGAAGCTCTCCTGTTGAATATGCCATTGAATATGGTGGATCATCTTAAATTAAATTGCAAGTTTCGTTGAAAGTAAGAAGCAATTAAATACCTGGGGGTTAATATTTCTGCCTCCTACAACACACTATACTCATCTAACTTTCCACATTTATTTAGGGAATTGAAAGGATTACTAACCAAGTGGAAGTCAATAACATTTTCCCTGATGGGTAGAATAGCAGCAATTAAAATGTCCCTGCTTCCTAAATTAATGTATTTTTTGAAGCCCTTCCAGTCAAAGTCCCCCTAAGTGAACTTAAATCCTTACAGGCTAGCTTCATGAGATTTATATGGGGTGGGAAACGACATAGTATATCAAAACAAATTCTGATTGCCCATAAGCGTCATGGTGGCATGTCCGTCCCTGATGTTACTAAATATTATTGGGCTGCTCACTTACAAAGAATTCCCTCTTGGGCCTCACTTTGGGCATATAATAAATGGACGGAGATAGAGAAATTATGGTTAGCACCTATTCATCCGAACTCATTACTATGATCGTCCCAGAGCATCAAATTAACGGCCCCAATTTTAGGCCCCATCCAGTTTACAAGCGATATTTGGATGGCATGCAGGAAACACTTTGACCTATCCTCTCCAAACTCATCAATGGTCTCTTTCATTTTTCAACCTTTACTACCCAATAGTTCAGATTCAGCAATGGTTCACCCTTGGGTCTCAGCAGGTCTTTTTAGATACGCGGATATCATGGATAGAGACACATTGGAAATTTTATCATTTGATTGTATCAAATAACCAATAGGGAATTTTTTCAGTACCTACAAATCATGCATCTGGCCTCAAACCCTTTATGGATCTGCAAAAGTATCCAGTCCAACTGAATTTGATATACGATAGTATCCTTAATGCTCCTAGTAAAAATTATTTTCCTAAACACTTGTATATGGCTAGATGGGAGAGGCTGGTGAATAAGGATATTCCACGCAGAGCTGGCAAACCATTCTTGAACAAGGCAGCTAAAACCTCCATTTGTACATTGTACAAGGAGAACCAGTACAAAATATTAATGTTCTGGTATCACACTCCAGAACTTTTGCATAAACTTGATCCCCGACTCCCGGATGTCTGCTGGCGTTGTGGGTCACCAGGAGGCTCCCAGTTTCATATTTTCTGGTCCTGTAAAATGATTATAAGGTTTTGGGAATCAGTCAAAACACTGCTCCAGAGGGTATTATTTGCTGATGTTCCCCTAGATCCACTTATATATCTGCTCAATGTTACCCCTAGGGAAATGGGTAAGAATTCTTCTACACTGCTGTTATATTTGCTGACAGCAGCCAGATGCTTGGTGGCTCTTCATTGAAAGAAATGCACTCCCCCCTCTTTGGGGGAACTGTTGAGTAGGATCTCTGATATCAGGAGGATGGAATACATGACAGCCATACTAAATCATAAAGTAGCCTTATTTGATACAATCTGGGCACCTTGGGATTACTATTGGGCACAACATAATAGCTGAATGGTTCTTTTTACCCTATCCTTCCCTCTCCCTCCCTCTTGTGTGTGTCTTATGTCCTTTGTCAAATAGTTTGAATGTTTATAAGATAGAATATATTAATGCTTTGGATAGTCTGAAAAAGGCTTTCATTGACACCTGGAAGGCCTACAGGCGATGAGAAGTTGGGTCTGTTTGAGGGTTAATTTCTATCCTGACACCATCGATTGCATTAAGTCGGCAGGTATCAAGCCTTATGATAGAAAAGGTCTCTCGAATTATAAGAATATTTTCACTCCATCTATTTTAATTGTACAATATGCTACATTATGTGATTTTGGTTATGTTTGTTATGCTGGTTATATTTTATACTTGAATAAAAATTACAGTTTAAAAAAAATTAAAAGACTCAACACGGAACCAAATGACGGATTGAAAAAAAAAACAAAACAAAAAAAAATGGAATACTCAGGGGAGCTGTCCAAAAGTCTGCTTTCCACATTAGAGGCACAGTGGATGGGATTCATAGAAATCCCATGCCCACTGTACTTCTATATAACGCTGTGTAAACTCACCCGCGGGTTTACAAGCCGCTGCATGTCTAGCGTCTCCGCAAGAGAAATTTCCACAATATAATGTTATTAGATGTGGTAAATCCGTATTGTTCACTGAACACATGAGGATTTACTGCGTGATTAAAATGCAGCGTTTTGGATGCAGCTAAAATACGTTGCATCCAAAACACTGCTATTTCCTGATTGTGGAAAATGCAAAAGGTAAAAGCTGGTGATAAAAAGCACTAAGGCATATAAAATTCAGCAATTACTACCTTTATTAAAGTCCTTGTAAAAACACAACGCGTTTCGACGGCATGCTAGCCGTCTTCATCAGGTGATACAAGGAAATGACCTCAGGAATGTTATATACAGTGGTGGCCAAAAGTATTGGCACCCCTGCAATTCTGTCAGATAATACTCAGTTTCTTCCTGAAAATGATTGCAATCACAAATTCTTTGGTATTATTATCTTCATTTAATTTGCTTGCAAGGAAAAAACATAAAAGAGAATGAAGCAAAAATCAAATCATTGATCATTTCACACAAAACTCCAAAAATGGGCCAGACAAAAGTATTGGCACCCTCAGCCTAATACTTGGTTGCACAACCTTTAGCCAAAATAACTGCGAACAACCGCTTCCGGTAACCATCAATGAGTTTCTTACAATGCTCTGCTGGAATTGTAGACCATTCTTCTTTGGCAAACTGCTCCAGGTCCCTGATATTTGAAGGGTGCCTTCTCCAAACTGCCATTTTGAGATCTCTCCACAGGTGTTCTATGGGATTCAGGTCTGGACTCATTGCTGGCCACCTTAGAAGTCTCCAGTGCTTTCTCTCAAACCATTTTATAGTGCTTTTGGAAGTGTGTTTTGGGTCATTGTCCTGCTGGAAGACCCATGACCTCTGAGGGAGACCCAGATTTCTCACACTAGGCCCTACATTATGCTGCAAAATTTGTTGGTAGTCTTCAGACTTCATAATGCCATGCACACGGTCAAGCAGTCCAGTGCCAGAGGCAGCAAAGCAACCCCAAAACATCAGAGAACCTCCGCCATGTTTGACTGTAGGGACCGTGTTCTTTTCTTTGAATGCCTCTTTTTTTTTCCTGTACACTCTATGTTGATGCTTTTTCCCAAAAAGCTCTACTTATGTCTCATCTGACCAGAGAACATTCTTCCAAAACGTTTTAGGCTTTCTCAGGTAAGTTTTGGCAAACTCCAGCCTGGCTTTTTTATGTCTCGGGGTAAGAAGTGGGGTCTTATTGGGTATCCTACCATACAGTCCCTTTTCATTCAGACGCCGACGGATAGTACGGGTTGACACTGTTGTACCTCGGACTGCAGGGCAGCTTGAACTTGTTTGGATGTTAGTCGAGGTTCTTTATCCACCATCCGCACAATCTTGCTTTGAAATCTCTCGTCAATTTTTCTTTTCCGTCCACATCTAGGGAGGTTAGCCACAGTGCCATGGGCTTTAAACTTCTTGATGACACTGCGCACGGAAGACACAGGAACATTCAGGTCTTTGGAGATGGACTTGTAGCCTTGAGATTGCTCATGCTTCCTCACAATTTGGTTTCTCAAGTCCTCAGAGAGTTCTTTGGTCTTCTTTCTTTTCTCCATGCTCAATGTGGTACACACAAGGACACAGGACAGAGGTTGAGTCAACTTTAATCCATGTTAACTGGCTGCAAGTGTGATTTAGTTATTGCCAACACCTGTTAGGTGCCACAGGTAAGTTACAGGTGCTGTTAATTACACGAATTAGAGAAGCATCACATGATTTTTCAAACAGTGCCAATACTTTTGTCCACCCCCTTTTTTAGGTTTGGTGTGGAATTATATCCAATTGGCTTTAGGACAATTCTTTTTGTGTTTTTTCATTGAAGACAAATTAAATGAAGAGAATAATACCAAAGAATTTGTGATTGCAATCATTTTCAGGAAGAAACTGAGTATTATCTGACAGAATTGCAGGGGTGCCACTGTAGGATCAAAAAACAAACCGATTGGACCGCTCATTAATGACATAATGACAATCAGTAATTTAACCCCCTAATATTGTCTGCAAGGCAGCATGTGAAAACACAAACAAGCATATAGGATACCATGAATCATATTAAATTTCACAAAAAAACAAACACTTTTATTTAAAAAATAATAATTGAAAAATAAAAGTATATATACATACACATATACATACATGCACACACATGAACACACGCATGCGTGCACATGTATATTTAATTTAAAATTAATAAATGTAAAAAATGTTAAAAGATGCATTTAATTGTATGCGCTAAAAGAAGCTATTATAAAGCTCATTTCATTATATTCTCAATAGTAAGATTATGTCCTTCCGGCGCTAAAGTGTCCTATTTAAAAATCCAGAAGCTTTCTTTCTTAATAAGATTGCACAAACAATTTTGCATACTTTTATTTATATGATCAATAATTGTAAGGGTCATTTGACCCTGGTCGCAACCCAAACGTCAAGAGTCCCTACTCTATCATTAAAAACAAACAGCATAGCCAGAACAATAAACAGAATATTGGAGCAGCCACGGTCACACAAAGGCGATGGTGGGAAAGTGCAATTACTGTCACAAGAGGTGGATGATGATGATGAGACACAATTGCCAGAAGTCAGGAGAAGAACCAGGGTGCGGAAGTGGAAGACGAGGTGATGGATGATATAGTAACTGATCCAACCTGGCAGGGGCATATACAGAGCGAGGACAGCAGCACACAGGGGGAGGGAGGCGTAGCACCACAACAGGCAAGAAGAAGTAGTGTGGTGGCCGCAGACACAAGGCGGGAAAGCATTCCTTATAACGCCAACAAGACGGAAGTTGCCAGTACATCTGTTAGGTCTTGCCGAGTCTGGTTATTTTTTAAAGACTCTGCAGATAACCCCAAAAAGGCCATTTGCACCACCTGCCAGGCCAGCATCAGCTGGGGTAGCAAAACTAGCAGCCTTACCATCACCAGCATGATCAGGCACATGGCAACAAAGCACTCGACTAAGTGGGCCGAACCCCAGGGTCCAGCAACAGTGACTGCTTCTTATGCTGTTGTGCATGCACACCAATCCCCTGTCCATGGCGCATGCCAAGATGCCTCCCACCCTGCACCTGTCGTTGTATACTCTCAACTAGCACGTCCACGTCCTTGTCCCAGTTGTCCCTAGCCCAGTTCTCGGAACGCAAGCGCAAATACGCAGCAAATGCGCCACAGGCCACACTACTAAATTCACACATTTCGCGAATGCTTGCGCTTGAAATGTTACCTTTTAGACTCGTGGAGACGGAAGCTTTCCGCAACCTGATGGCGGCGGCCGTCCCTCGGTACTCGGTCCCCAGCCACCACTATTTCTCCCGGTGTGCCGTCCCCTCATTACGCGAGTAAGTGTCCCACAACATTCCAGTTACTGGAAAAGTCCACCTAACCACGGACACGTGGACAAGTGCTTGTGGGCAGGGACGGTACATCTCGCTGATGACACACTGAGTAATATAGTGGAAGGACATTGGGATGGAACACGTCCTCTCGATGCTGAGGTTTGCGGGCCCTAGGTCAATCAGGGTTGCCCCCACAATCTACAGCTCCTGCACCTCCTCTTCAGCATCCATCTCCGAAATGACCACATCAATCGCAAGTTGGAAGCATTGCAGCACTCAACCAAGTGGCAACAGGCTGTGCTGAAGCTAATATGCTTAGCTGACAAACCACACAACGCTGAAGAGTTGTGGACAGATCTGAAAGAGCAGGCAGATCTGTGGCTGACACCGCTGACCCTACAGCCAGGCATGGTTGTGTGTGACAGTGGCCGGAACCTGGTGGCGGCTCTGAGGCGAGGCGAGCTCACACATGTACCATACCTGGCCCATGTGCTTAACCTCGTGGTTCAGTGGTTTCTCAAAACCGGATCTGCTTGTCAAAGTACGCCGCCTGTGTGCCCATTTTAGAAAGTCAGCTACAGCTTCCACTGCCCTTCTTGTGCTTCAGCAGCGTTTGCAGCTTCCAGCTCACCGACTGATCTGCGATGTCCCCACGTGTTGGAACTCTACATTACAGATGTTTGGAAGGATTTGTGAGCAGAAGAGGGCAGTTGTTGACTACCAGCATCAACAATGCCATCAGCATTCAGTTCAGACTACACACATAAGACCTCAGGAGTGGACATGTATGTCAGACATATGTACCATCCTCCAAAACTTTGAGGACTCCACCAAGATGGTGAGCGGCGATGACGTCACCATCCCGCTTCTCTGTCTTCTGAAATGCTCTCTGCTCACAATTAAAGAGGATGCATTGCAGGCAGAGCATGATGAGATGGAGCAAGGAACCATGCAGAGTGATTCCACACAGCCAAGTCTCATCTCATCCCAACGTGGATTGGGTGACACTGATGAGGAGGAGAAAGAACAGGCGCTAGTTTCCTGTGCTATAGATGGTACTACCTGCACAACTGTCATACCGTCTGTTCAGCATGGATGGCCTGAGGATAGGGAGGAGGAGGAAGGGGAGGAGGATGAGGAGGAGCGCATGGTCAGTCGTCCTCTTGGTGAGGACACGGAAGTCTTTCCTCTTTGCAGTCTGGCACACATGGCTGAGTTATGTTACGATGCCTTTCCCGTGACCCTCGCGTTGTCCAAATTTTGGGCGACAGTCATTATTGGTTGGTGACACTTCTAGACCCACGCTACAAGGAGAACTTTCTGTCTCTTATTCCCGAGCCAGACAGGCCTAATAAAATGGGGCAGTACCAGAAGTCCCTTGTTGTGGAATTATTTTAAAAAAATTCCCATCTGAAAACGCTGGCGGCAGAGGTCACAGTTCATTGGACAACGAAGAAGTACAGGCAAGACAGACACAAATGCAATCCAGCAGAGACAGGGGAACACTGTCAACATTCTGGGACAGTTTTATCAAACCCTCCCATCGTACAAGCCCTGAGGCGCGGGGTACTCTCACAAGGAGGGAAAAGCTTCAGAAGATGCTGAGGGAGTACTTTGCCAACTGTACCAATGTCCTTCGTGATTCCTCTGTGCCTTATGATTATTGGGTATCCAAGCTGGACACGTGGCATGAACTGGCTCTCTACACCTTGGAGGTCTTGGCCTGCCCTGTCGCTAGTGTTTTGTCAGTGCTGGTTTTTAGTGCCACTGGTGGAATTATAACCGATAGGCACATCCGCCTATCAACTGAAAATGGTAACAGGCTGACTCTTATAAAAATGAACAAGGGCCAGACTTCTCAACACCGCCGAATAATAGCAGTGTAAAATAAACTCAAATACAGTGGGGTTTTTTGGGGAGGTATAACTCTATTCCCATGCACCTCTGTCTTCACATCCAGACATGGGTATATGCTTCCAGATTTTGTCTATTTGCTCTTGTCCTCCTCCTTCTCTGCATCTTCATCCTCCACCATCATATCACCACCATATGTACCGTATCAACATATCTACGTCTCTTGCAAGGGGCATTGGAGTTCCTCAAAATTTTTGGCAGCTGTTGCATTCACTGCATAAGCAAACAGTATGGAAGACCCACTTCCTAATAATGAGAACATTGTTTTCAGGGGGCCCTTTGACCTCTACGTCTCTTGCAAGGGGCACTGGAGTTCCTCCAAATTTTGGCAGCTGTTGCATTCACTGCATAGGTAAACAGTATGGGAGACACAATTCCTAATAGTGGGAACATCGTTTTCAGGAGGCCCTCTGACTTCTACGTCTCTTGCAAGGGGCATTGGAGTTCCTCCAAATTTTTGGCAGCCGTTCCTTCACTGCATAGGCAAACAGTATGGGAGACCCACTCCTTTCTAATGGGAATATGTCGCTACTGAGGCCCTCCTCTATGTGTCTTTAAATTGTTATTGGGGTTTTTCCTAAATTTTGGCAGCCGTTGGACTCACTGCATACCCTATAACTGAATAGCAGACCCTCTCCTTTCTAATGGTAACAAGTCGTACTCGTTACTGTGGCCCAGGTCTATGTGACTTTAAATTGTTAGTGGGGTTTTTCATAAATTTTGTCAGCCATTGGATTCACTGCATACCCTATAACTGTATAGCAGACCTTCTCCTTTCTAATGGGAACAAGTTGTGCTCATTACTAGAGATGAGCGTTGTTCTACTCGAACTGTTCGCCAATCTCAAATTCGAGCTGTTTTGGGCGGTGTTCGAGCCGGTCGGCGAACACGAACAATTTGAGAAAAATTCGGCTGTTCGAGGTTATGTTCGATAACTGTTCGTGCACCAAAATCATAACTGGATTTTTTCTCAGTAATGATGAAAATTAATGTTAATACGCAGTTTGAGTGTACAGCGGGGCGGGGGGAGGGGCAGGGGATGGATCTCTGCAGGAACAATGAAGATCTCCATTTTTTTTTCTCTTTCCCGCATTTGCAGTGGGGAGGTGCAATCTGTCAGCCTATCAGCAGCGCACACACGGAGCGAAGTGCTTTTTTTCACACAAGCAAGGGCATGTGTGATTGGCAGTGTATGTCACATGTCCTTTCCCTATAAGACCAAGCCATTTTCCCCGTCGCCACCATTTTCTCACTGCTGCAGCTGCGTGTTAGACGGCACCGCTGTTGCTGTGTGCGCTATACCTTGTTAATTTCAAGCCAATTTTCGCACAAATATACAGATAGCTTGAGAGTAGGGAATAGTTGTGATTGCAGTCCTTTTAAGGACTAGGTTACAGCATTTCCTACGACTTTTATCAGGCAGGTCTGTGCTCTTAAATAGATAGATTGTGGGAGTAAAGACTAATTGTAATTGGAGTCCTTTTCAGGACTAGGTTACATCAGTTCCTATCAGTTTTTGCCAGGCAGGTCTGTGCCAGTGCTGTGCAAGTTTTTTTCACAGCATTTGGCTGAATCTAGCAAAGCTAATCCTTTTTGGCCTATTGCAGAGTGTGTTAGTCAGTGGAGTAGCCTATCTGTGTTGCAAGATATACCACCTGTGTATAGAATACCAATTTTTTTACTGCACCTAGTGAAGTAAAATCTTTTGGGCATAGCATCATTCTATTAGTCCATCTATACTGACCTCCATCAGGTTGCAAACTGAATATAATTTTTTTCTGCATCTAGCTCTGAAAAAATATTTGGGCTTCTAGCGGTGTGTGGGACTTGGTCTATTAGTCCATCTATACTGACCTCCATCAGGTTGCAAATTAAAAATAATTTTTTTCTGCATCTAGCTCTGAAAAAAATATTTGGGCTTCTAGCAGTGTGTGGGACTTGGTCTATTAGTCCATCTATACTGACCTCCATCAGGTTGCAAATTGAATAAAAAAAATTTCTGCATCTAGCTCTGAAAAAATATTTGGGCTTCTAGCGGTGTGTGGGACTTGGTCTATTAGTCCATCTATACTGACCTCCATCAGGTTGCAAATTAAAAATAATTTTTTTCTGCATCTAGCTCTGAAAAAATATTTGGGCTTCTAGCAGTGTGTGGGACTTGGTCTATTAGTCCATCTATACTGACCTCCATCAGGTTGCAAATTAAAAATAATTTTTTTCTGCATCTAGCTCTGAAAAAATATTTGGGCTTCTAGCAGTGTGTGGGACTTGGTCTATTAGTCCATCTATACTGACCTCCATCAGGTTGCAAATTAAAAATAATTTTTTTCTTCATTTAGCTCTGAAAAAATATTTGGGCTTCTAGCAGTGTGTGGGACTTGTTCTATTAGTCCTTCTATACTGACCTCCAGCAGGTTGCAAATTGAATATAATTTTTTTCTGCATCTAGCTCTGAAAAAATATTTGGGCTTCTAGCGGTGTGTGGGACTTGGTCTATTAGTCCATCTATACTGACCTCCATCAGGTTGCAAATTAAAAATAATTTTTTTCTGCATCTAGCTCTGAAAAAATATTTGGGCTTCTAGCGGTGTGTGGGACTTGGTCTATTAGTCCATCTATACTGACCTCCATCAGGTTGCAAATTAAAAATAATTTTTTTCTGCATCTAGCTCTGAAAAAAATATTTGGGCTTCTAGCAGTGTGTGGGACTTGGTCTATTAGTCCATCTATACTGACCTCCATCAGGTTGCAAATTGAATAAAAAAATTTTCTGCATCTAGCTCTGAAAAAATATTTGGGCTTCTAGCGGTGTGTGGGACTTGGTCTATTAGTCCATCTATACTGACCTCCATCAGGTTGCAAATTAAAAATAATTTTTTTCTGCATCTAACCCAGCCAATAGTTTTGGCCTAATACCACAGTTTGGCCACTCAGCTCTGCTCGGTTACCATCCATTGTTTTTTTGTGCAAACAACTCCAGAGTTGTGAATTAGTTAACCACCAAAATGAGTGGAAAAAGGCCTGCTGCTGGTGGAAAGGGGAATAGGCGTGTTGGGAAGGGGAAAAAAGGTTGTGTCCGTGGGGTAGGTGCAGAAGAAAGACCATCTTCCAGCCAAACTAAAATGTCTACTTCTTTTAGCGGACAATGTGATAAGATCCCTTTCTTACGGCCACGCCAATCGCTACAAATTCCAGATGAGGCACAAAAACAGCAGGTGCTTCAACGGATATCAAGTGCTCCTTTAAGTGGGCTCTCCTCCACATCAACTTCAACATCACAAATACTCCAGTCCTCAAAGGTGTCACCCAAATCGCACTTGCTTCCTCACAGCTCCCAAATCTCCAGCTGCCCGTCTGAGTATGAGGTAGAACAGATGGTTGAGTCTGCAGAGCTGTTTACTCATACTATAGCCTGGGAATCAGAGGTCGACTCCAGCGCTTCTGTGAATCCAGACGAGGAAATGATCTGCACTGATGCCCAGAATCTTTATGAGTCGGATCCAGGACCAGACGCAGAAGGTTCTGACCATAATGTAGACCCTCATTCCCAAACTGTAACTCCTGTTGGTGGAGACAATGAGGAAGACGATGATAAGACTCAAATACCTGATTGGAGCGACAACTTTAGTTTTTTGTCAGGGCAGGAACAGGTTGGCTCTGAGGACGACGGGTGTGATAACGCACAGGGTGATGATGATGAGGTCGGAGATCCCACTTACTGTCAACCCACAGTCAGCCAAGAGATGAGGTCAGCAGAGGAGGTGGAGGAAGATGCTAGTGACGACGAGGTCAGGTTGCTCCTTCCTGGACAGAGACGTAGTACTGGAAGCACGTCAACAACTGCATCCTCAAACACAACTCTGCCTCTCACCACAAGTCGTGGTGGCTCTTCAGGTCGCATGGGTGCTAAGCCTTGCATAGCCTGGGCATTTTTTCAGATCGATAAAGATGACCCAACTCGTGTTATCTGTAACATTTGTCAGCAAAAGCTAAGTAGAGGCCAAAAAATACATAGTTTGAGTACTTCATGCATGAACCGGCACATGGACATGAAGCATAAGTTGCAGTGGGAAGCTCAGTGTGCTACAATGCGGTCTAGCCGGCCGGGCCAACCACCGTCTGCCATATCTTGTGCATCCGCGGCCTCTTCATCCTCTGTGACTGGGGGGACAGCAGTCACACCTGTTTTGGGGCGCAGACCTGCCACCTCTTTACCCGCAACAGCCAGCGTGATTGGCAGGTCATCATTTTCTTTGGAGGTGGTAACACCAGCTGGTCTTGAGCGCTGTCCGACATCGATAGCACCACCTTTGGATCAAGGCAACCTAACATGTCCGCCTGCATCTTCCTCACAGACCGGCAGTTTGCCGGGGACACCCTTATCAACCCCGTCTAAGCACAATAGCCAGCCCTCAGTCCCTCAGATGTGGACAAGTAAAAGACCATTTCCTCCTAGCCATGAGAAAGCTAAGAGGTTGAATTTCACCATCTGCAAGCTCTTGGCTACAGAAATGCTGCCTTTCCGCCTGGTGGACACAGAGGATTTTCGAGACCTTATGTCCGTCGCAGTGCCCCAGTACCAGATGCCCAGTCGGCACTACTTCTCAAAGAAAGGTGTGCCTGCGCTCCACCAGCATGTCGCACACAACATCACCGCTTCTTTGAGAAACTCTGTGTGTGACAGGGTGCATTTCACCACAGACACTTGGACGAGTAGGCATGGACAGGGGCGTTACATGTCGCTGACTGGGCACTGGGTAACTATGGTGACAGCAGGACAAGGGGCTGCTGTCCAAGTCTTGCCGTCCCCACGAGTTGTGCGTCAATCCTCTTTATGTCATTTTTCCTCCACTGCTTCTGCCTCCTCAACCTCCTCTCGGTCTTCCACCTGCACCCAAAGCCTGTCTGGTCATGCCACAAGCTTTCTAACTGCGCAGAAGGGATCCTGCACACCTCCTTACTATGCTGGCAGTAGGGCTCAACGTCATCAGGCGGTTTTTACATTGAAATGTCTGGGAAATGTGAGTCACACAGCTGAGGAGTTGTGGTCAGCTCTGGAGAACCAATTTCATGAATGGTTGTCTCCACTGGACCTGAAACCAGGGAAGGCCGTGTGCGACAATGCTGCAAACCTGGGTGCGGCCCTTCGCCGGGGCAATGTCACACACGTGCCTTGTATGGCTCACGTGTTGAACCTGGTTGTCCAGCAATTTTTAGCCCACTATCCCAGACTAGATGGCCTTCTGCAGAGGGCATGGTCGCTGTGTGCTCACTTCCGCCGTTCGCATCCCGCAGCTCAGCGACTTACATCTCTACAGAAGTCGTTGGGCCTGCCACTTCACCGGCTAAAATGCGATGTGCCTACCCGGTGGAATTCAACTCTGCACATGTTGCAGCGACTGTGGCAGCACCGACAAGCCCTGGTGCAATACGTTCTGACGTATAGCCTGGGCCAACGAGATTCAGAGGTGGGGCAAATCACGCTGGAGGAGTGGTCTCAGATCAGGGACCTATGCACCCTTCTGCACAGTTTTGAAATGATGACGAAGATGTTTAGTGCTGACGATGCCATTATCAGCATGACTATTCCGGTGATTTACATGCTGGAGCACATGTTAAACAGAATTCGGAGTCAGGTGGTGGCACAAGAGGAGGTGGAGGAAGTAGAGGAGGAGGAGTTGTATGCGGAAGGGCTAACATCTGCAAGGTCCAGACGGTCGGCAGCACCAGGGCGGCAGGCATGTGAGGGTGGGGGAGATGATTTTACCAGGGCGCATGGTAGCAGCCAAACTAGTGAGGAAGGTGCAGGAGCCCAGGAAGAAGTGGAGGACGAACTGATGGAAGACTCATCAGATGAGGGAGACCTTGATCACATTTCTGTTGTGCGAGGTTGGGGGGAGAGGACAGAGGAAGGAAGCATGATTGTTACCTCGCCACCAACACAACAGGGACTTGGTGCTCCTGGATGCGCAACACACATGAGTGCCTTCTTGCTGCACTACCTGCAACATGACCCTCGAATTGTGAGAATTAGAAATAATCCTGACTACTGGGTTGCCACACTGTTAGATCCCCGGTACAAAAGTAAATTTGCAGAAATTATTCCTGCCATAGAAAGGGATGCACGCATGCAGGAGTATCAGCAGAGACTGTTGCAGAATCTTACATGTGCTTTTCCACAAAATACCAGTGGTGCACGTAGTGAATCTCACAGTTCCAACTTGCCAACCGTGGGACCGTCAAGTGTTCAGCACTCAAACCGTAACAGAACCACAGTATCTGCTGGTAACATCAATTTTGCGGAATCATTTCACCACTTTTTTAGCCCATCCTTTGCAAGGCCACAGGAGACAAGAAGTCTGACACATAGTCAACGCCTAGAGACGATGGTACAGGAGTATCTCCAAATAAACATTGAAGCCACGACTGTGTCACTGGACCCTTGCTCTTTTTGGGCTTCCAATCTGGATAAATGGCCGGAGCTAGCCACTTACGCCTTGGAGATCTTGTCATGCCCCGCAGCCAGCGTTCTGTCTGAACGTGTGTTCAGCGCTGCTGGTGGTGTGCTGACAGATAAGCGCACGCGGCTCTCCACTGATAATGTAGACAGACTCACGTTCATAAAGATGAACAAATCATGGATCCGAAACGACTTTTCTACCCCTGTGTCATCCTGGGGAGAGTAAAAGCTTGATGATTGGTTAAAATCACCCTACAAACCGTTTTAAGCTTTCAAATTACTAATCATGTTTATCTGTATCTTGACTGGAAAATAATTTGGGCTTTGTAGCAGTGTGCAGCACTGATCCTATTAGGCCATCTATAATAAGCTTCACCAGATTTAAAATTAAAAATAATTTTTAGCTGCATCTAGCCCGGAAAATAATTTTGGGGCTCCGAGATGCGCAAGACACATAAGTGCCTTCTTGCTGCACTACCTGCAGCATGACCCTCATATTGTCAGAATTCGAAGTAATCATGACTACTGGGTTGCCACACTCTTAGATCCCCCAAACTTTTCGATCAACCTTTTCATTTTAATAAAGACCAAAAAAATGGTCATTTTTGAAATTATAAGCATTAGCAGGTTGTTAGAAACTGAAATCAAACAGTTTTCAACTCAAAACTTTATTCTAGGTGATGTTACATTTTCACATAGGACCCCTTGTTCGAAAGGCGCTTCTGAACTCTCTCGTCCATTGAATTTGTCAGGTTTTGGATGGTTTCTGCTTCAATTGTTTTGCATGAGGACAGAATACCCTCCCAGAGCTGTTGCTTAGATGTGAACTGCCTCCCGCCATCATAGACACTCCTTTTAATGATGCTCCAAAGGTTCTGAATGGGGTAGAGGTCAGGGGAGCATGGGGGTCACACCATAAGTTTGTCCCCTTTTATGCCCATATCAGCCAGAGATGCAGATGTTTTATGTGCAGCATGAGATGGTGCATTATCATGCAGAAAAATGATCTTGCTGTGAAATACACGGTTCTTCTTCTTGAACCATGGCAGGAAGTGCTGTTTGAGAAAATCCACATACATTATGGAGTTCATCTTTAGCGCCTTCAGGGATCCTAAAGGGGCCGACAATCTCTCTCCCCATGATTCCAGCCCAAAACATTATTCCACCTCCTCCTTGTTGGCGCTGCAGCCGTGTTTGCGTGGGGTGTCCATCAACCAGCCATCCTCCACTCCATTCATCTGGACCATCGAGCGCTGCACGGCACTCATCCGTGAACAAAACAGTTTTGAAATCAGTCTTCATGTAATGTTTGGCCCACTGGAGCCGTTTCTGCTTGTGTGAAGTGGATAGAGGAGGTCGACAGGATGGCGTATGCACAGCTGCAAACCTCTGAAGGACCCTGCATCTTGTTGTTCGGGGGACGTTGGAGGCACAAGCAGCTTCAAAAACTTGTCTGCTGCTATGACAAGTCTTTTTTGCCGCTGCTCTTTCAACCTGACGTAATTGCCTGTAGGAAAGAGTCCTCAATTTGCCCTTATCAGCACGCACACGTGTGTACTGTGAATCAGCTACATACTTCTTGATTGCCAAGACACTTCATCCTGATCATCGCACAATGTTGATTGTAGTCATGCCTTGACCTAAACACTCCACAATTTGTTGCTTCTCAGCAGCCGACACATCCTTTTTCTTTCCCATTTTGGCAGAAAATGTAGGCTGCTTAATAATGTGAGAGAGCCTTCTTAAGTAGTCTTGCCTTTCATTGGACACACCTGCCAAACTAATTAGCACAGGTGTCTGCAATTGCTTACAGTGATATAAAGAGCCCTGACACACATCACCATCAATGAGTTTAACTGACAAACAAACAAATTCTTCCCTTATCACTCCTAAACACTTTTTGCATAATAATTTGGAACGCGGTGTACATGTGCTTTTCCACAAAACACCAGTGGTTCACGTAGTGAATCTTACAGTTCTAACTTGCCAACCGTGGTCTGTATGGAATTGTTCAATAAAGGGCCCAAAATTAAGATAACATAGATGGGAGAGGTCTCTATGAATAGGAATTCCTAAGTATTTGATACCCTGTGAGGGCCAGGCAAAGGGAAAGTTGGACTGGATGGAATCCTATATGGATTTAGGGAGGGAGACATCGAGGGCCTCAGACTTCGCTGCATTGATTTTAAAATTTTACCATGTAACAAAGTGATCTATTTCAGCCATAACAGCAGGGATGGATATATGTGATTGAGTGATATATACTAGGATATCATCAGCAAATAGAGAGCACTTGTACTCGGTGCCTCCCACCTCAATCCACCTAATATTGGGGTTATGGCGAATTGATGAGAGCAGGTGCTCTGTCACTAGGATGTATAAGAGAGGGGACAGAGGACATCCCTGCCTTGTCCCATTGGTGATTGTGAAAGGTGATGAAAATGTTCTGACGCACCCCCTGGGCCTTGGGACACCCGGAGCCGGACCCTTTTTGGTGGATGCTGGTGGTTGTAGTCTTCGTGGCGGCGATCCGGTTCCGTGGCTCAGGGCGGTCAAACCAGTGGCGGAACTATTTATGTGGTTTTGATGTTTAAATGTCCGACTACGCCACCCGTGGATTGCGGTCAGAGTGAACCGCCGCTACAGGGCAGACCGCTAAGGCTGGTGTTGTGGGTGCAGCAGAGCGTAGCATAACTCCCCACGGGAGGAGTATAGCCTCAGGGCAGTGTATGCGGAGGATGGGGGTGATGGTGCAGGGCAGCAGCAATAACGACACGGAGTCAGTGATGCAGTTCAGGGCCTTTACTCACAGTTCTTATTATCCAGACCACGTCTGCAGGTAACGGCTACCCACGTCGTACTGTGCTCACCAGGTGAGGGGCTCAGACAACTCCCAGATAACTTTGGAGCGCTTCACAGGACCCCCTTTGTGTGTCCTTTGTCTGGCCTTTCTTACCAACACTTCTGTCCGGCTGCCTCGGGCCTCCTCTTGGTAAACTTGGCGCCAGTTTCCCTGACCCTATGTGGTGCCTTCCTAGCGGGTGGAGCAAGGGGCTGCGCCACATAAAATGTCAGAGCCTCCGGTTTCTAGCTGAGGGTCGTTTCCTGCCTCCACTAGTTCGGGGACCGGTCTCCCCCTTTGGCCTGACCCCTCCACGCAGGTGGATTCGGGCGTGCGGTGGCGACTCGCCCGTCCGCACCCCTGGGATCCCTTCATTCCTCGTTCCTGGAGCCTTCTCCGCTCCTCTTCCTTCCTTCTCCCTCTTGCAGGCCTGGGCCTCTGTTACTAGGCCCGCCTCCGGAGCAGAGCTCATGCAGAGCCCCTGCTCCCTGCCACTTCTGCTCAGACTTCTCTGCACTGAACTAAGATGGTGCCCACCTTTTATACTCCCTTCTCAATGCACCCAGGAACTGCTTCCTCCCTGCTCCTGCACTGCAGGGTTCCCCTTCCTCAGTGTTCCCTCCCCCCACTCCAGCCAGGGACAGGGACTGTCGTGCCCATCTCAGGGGCATATTGGTCGCCCTGCCCCACGGCAATGTGGTGTAATGCATGCAGGTGTCGGGTCCTGATCCACACTCCATCCTTATCTGAGAGTGAGATATCACACCTCTGGGTGAGGTGCAATACGTCTGTAGCAACCGAGCCCTCGGTGCTACAGTTCCATTTATCTTCAGCCTAGGTGACGTATTGTGATACAGGGCCGTGATTTTGGCTATAAAAGGGTCCCCTAGACCCCTACCCCAAGCTTTTTAAGAGAATCATATATGGCGTGCCAGGAGACTCTATGGAATGCTTTCTCAGCATCCAATGAGAGTATCTACTTACAAATTTTTAACTGCATCTAGCCCAGGAAATACTTTGTGCCTAGTAGCAGTGTCTGCTAGTCAGCGGATTATCCCGGCTGTTAAGCAAGCTACACCACCTGTAGTTTGGACACTTAATTTTTTCAAAGGAAATGCTTCGGGACCACGGGATACTTAGTGAAGAGCATCAGGAGGCACCCCAAGGCATAGGGGCTGGGACTGGCACTAGGATGCCTTGCGGTGGACAGCCGAGCTCGATCCTTATAAAAGCTTTTTAACTGCAGCAGCTTTAGTGGACGCTACTGGAGCTGGAATTACGCGGCTGCTGGCATGAGACTTGCCCTCCAATAGATCCTTGTAAATGGATTTAAAGTGTATTCATTCAAATTAGAGGGACAATTTAAATTAAAAAGCTTAGAGCTGCCTCCACCACAGGGGGGCTCTCTCGACCCACCAGCGGACAGGCACCAGTATTGGGAGAGGGGGGCTGGCCGTCAGGGTTCACCGCGGCTCTGGCACAAACCCGGCGACACGGAGGTGGCACGGGCAGGAGCGGACTGGCCGTCTCGGCTTCTCACTTTTTGGATTTTAGAAGGGCATGACATGCCTATATCTGTGTCTCCCCCTCCTTTTACTCCTCTACCTCTTTTCTTTTCGCATGACTATATGTACTTGTCACTTTTCCATGTGTTAGTTGTGTCTTCTGAGCAGTTTGTCAGCTTTTGGACACCTTTGAAGGTGTTTTCTATGTGTTTCTATGTGTTTTTGTTTGCCTGCCATTGGTTTTAACGGTGTTCGAAGGTGTTCGACGAACAGTTCGACGAACAGTTCGGCGAACACACGGGTGTTCGACGAACCGAACCGAACTCGAACACTACGGGGGTGGCTCAACACTACTCATTACTGTGGCCCAGCTCTAAGTGTCTTTAAATTGTTAGTGATGTTTTTCTAAAATTTTGGCAGCCCTTGCAGTCACAGCATGGGCATTACCACTATAGAAGCCCCGCTCCTTTATAATGGGAACATTTTTTATACTGAGACCCTCCTCTATGTCTCTTCAAAGGGATATTGGGTTGCGTCCAAATTTTTGGCAGCCCTTGCAGTCACTGCATATGCAATAACAGTATAGGAGACCCACTCATTAATAATGGGAACAGCAAAGCATAGCCGGCTGATGACTCTCTAACAATAGTGAGGGCCGACTGCTGGCCCTTTAAGAATAGTAAGGGCCGCACTATAAAAATAGGCTTTGTGACTTTCAGAGTCCCTCCATCATAAATGACACAGGATGTTTCTGATGATGTGTCACACACCACATAGCCAGATAAGGTTGTAAAATGTTAAAATGACATTTGTCTTAAAAAATGACGGAAAAAAAAATAATAATAAAAATAAAAACACAATAGGATCTTTCTTTAGTATAAAAAACAGACTTGCCAGTGCAACCTTAATGTAGTCACATTGTTCAGCTCCTGCACCTCCTCCTCCAGTTCGGCCTCCATCTCCAAAATGACCACATCAGTCACAAGCTGAAAGCACTACAGCACCACCTTGGCCAAGTGGCAACAGGCTGTGCTGAAGATAACAGCTTAATGCTTAGGTGACAAACCGCCCACCACTGCAGAGTTGTTGAAAGCTGTAACACAGCAGCCTGATCTGTGGCTCTCACTGCTGAACATACAGCCAGGCATGGTCGTGTGTGACAATGGGCCGAACCTGGTGGCGGAGAAATGACAGCCGAAGTAGATACGGTTTCCCTCTATGCCAGTCCTTTCACCGAGGTAAAGAATATGGCTGTGGTGAAATACAACTCCCACTGAGAAGCAGTTTCAGACTGAAAAACATTGGGCCCACCAGAGGATTTGATTCTGAGGGCCCACCTTTCTCCCCCGCTCAAGAGCCCCATAGCAGCTGCAAAGTTTGCGCTATCATGAACTCTCCTAATTGAGAAGCCAGGGCCCACCGGAGGATTCTCTGGTGGGACTGTCCAACCCTGCCGAGAAGCAGCCCTGGCTAACAAAAGTGTGTGGAGGTGTACTGAGGTGAAAACCCATGCAAACACAGGGAGAACATACAAAATCTTTGCAGATGTTGTCCTTGCTGGGATTTGAACCCAGGATCCCAGCGCTGCAAGGCTTCAGTGCTAACCACTGATCCAATGTGCTGCCGTTCACCCTCTGATATCTAACAGGCTGGAGATATTTTCACCTACTGCCACTCTGTATCTTCAGCTCATTTGTAAGAAAATGGGCCGCCACTCAGTCTACCAAATAAAATTCCTGAGAAGGAAATTGGGGGTGACTTCGCTACTGGTACTGGGGGCAATGTTAATATCATGGCATCGTACCATAGCTCACTGTAAATATTCCAGACTGGTAGGAGACAAGCAGATTCCCACAGAAAAGTACCAGCAGTAATGTTCTGGGACCCGTGCTTGTGGAAGGCGGGGACGACACCGGGAGAAATAATGGTGGCTGGAGACTGAGTATGGACACCTGGACGCCGCCATGAGATTGTGAAAAGCTTCCGCCTCCACGAGCCTAAAAGGCAACATTTCAAGTGCAAGCAAGCAGTCCAGAAATGTGGCAGTGTATTATTGCGGCCTGTGGGTGGGTGGGTGGCTGGCTGCATACTTGGGCTTGAATTCCAAGTTACAGAAAACTAAGCAGATGGTGGCCTCTATCATCATCACGGCCTCACCTTGGCACTATGAACTCTCCTAATGGAGAAGCCAGGGCCCACCGGAGGAGTCTCTGGTTCTCTGGTGGGCCCATCCAACCCTGCCGATAAGCAGCCCTGGCTAAGAAAAGTGTGTGGGAAGGTTCCGGGACACTTTATGACTGCTTTTTTACTGTGGATTGGATGTGCTTATACATGTTATTTCTCAAACCGCATTGCAGATCAGGCCATTGCCCAACTCTGTAGTCATGAAATTAAAGGCGCATAGAAAGATGTCTGTGTGTCAAAGCTCCACCCACAAGTGTGAGCTGATGTTGGACGGGCTGCCATTGCTTATGCAACAAGCTGCATTAGAGGTCTTGCTGGGAGAAGTGACAACCGGAGTAGATACAGTTTCCCTCTATGCCAGTCCTTTCACCGAGGTAAAGAATTTGGCTGTGGTAAAATACAACGCTCACTGAGAAGCTGTGTCAGACTGAAAAACATTGGACCCACCAGAGGATTTGATTGTGAGGGCCCACCTTTCTCTCCCGCTCAAGAGCCCCATAGCAGCTGCAAAGTTTGCGCTATCATGAACTCTCCTGATGGAGAAGCCAGGGCCCACTGGAGGAGTCTCCGGTTCTCTGGTGGGCCCATTCAACCCTGCCGAGAAGCAGCCCTGGCTAAGAGAAGTGTATGGGAAGGTTCCCGGACACTCTATGGCTGTTGTTTTTCTGTGGACTGGCTCCATATTTCCACTGGCGACATTCACCTGTCCACGTGTTTGTGGTTAGGCGGTCCTTCCCAGTAAGTGCACTGGCGAGGGAACGGGTAATGTTCTGGGACCCGCGCTTGTGGAAGGCGGAGACGATACCGGGACCGTGGCGGCTGGGGACCGAGTATGGACACCCGGGCCGCCATTGCCATGAGGTTGTGGACAGCTTCCGCCTCCATGAGCCTAAAAGGCCACATTTCAAGTTCAAGCAGCTGCCGAGAAACCTGGCAGTTTACTATTGCGGCCTGTTCGTTGGTGGGTGGCTGGCTGCATACTTGCGCTTGCATTCCAAGTAACAGAAAACTAAGCAGATGGTGGCCTCTATTATCATCACGGCCTCACCTTGGCACTATGAACTCTCCTGAAGGAGAAGCCAGGGCCCACTTGAGGAGTCTCCGGTTCTCTGGTGGGCCCGTCCAACCCTGCTGAGAAGCAGCCCTGGCTAAGAAAAGTGTGTGGGAAGATTCCCGGACACTTTATGGCTGCACTTTTACCGTGGACTTGGCTCTAATGAGATGTACCGTCCCTGGCCACATTCACCTGTCCACGTGTTTGTGGTTAGGGAGTCCTTCCCACTTAAGTCCACTGAGGAGGGCACGGGTAATGTTGTGGGACCCGTGCTTGTGGAAGGTGGAGATGACACCGGGAGAAATAGTGGCGGCTGGGGACCGAGTATGGACACCCGGACGCCGCCGGCATGAGGTTATGAACAGCTTCAGCCTCCACGACCCTAAAAGGCCACATTTCAAGTTCAAGCAGCTGCCCTGAAATCTGGCAGTTTACTATTGCGGCCTGTGGGTGGATGGGTGGTTGCATACTTGCGCTTGTGTGACACCCCAGGGGTCTGGTTGCCACAGTGATAGAGATATTATGTCTGAGAGCAGGTGGGAGGTCCTTTGGTCAGGGATCCTGTGCATGCCACACCTCCTGCCCAGTCTTGGGAGGGGAAGAACTTCCCCTGTATAAACCCGGGGCTGAGGCAGGGTGAGTGAGACAGGGAGAGTGGAGAAGAGAAGCAGCATAGGAAACAGCAGAGTTACAAGGAGTCAGGGGCTGGCAGCTACAGAGCTCGCCCTGACTAAGAAGATTCTTTACCGGACCCGGAGTCCGAGGCTGTGGGGACTAACTCCTACCCAGCAGCAGAATCCGTCAGGCAGGGGATTTCAGGTCCTCTGGCCCAGAAGCCCGAAGGCACGGTCACACGCGTGGGACCAGCACCGCCATCGTGGAGCGGAAGCCATTAGAAGGCCCCGAGTCACCGGCCATACGGGTGAGCACCACACGGTACACTCAGGGACGTGGGCTACTTACATCAGCTTCTAGCAAGGTAGCCAGAAGAGTACAGTCAGTTTGGGAGGCCTACAACTACGCCTGGCCAGGGGAGATCCCATCTGCTCAAAGACTGACCAGGCCCCGTTTGCTAGCAAGTACTCCGGGAGGGTCTGTCGTTGTTACCAGTAAAGACCCTGAACTACACCGTACCGTCTCTGAGTGGTTCCTGCTACCCCCATCATCCACGTCGGCTGCCCTGAGGCCATACCCCTCCCGTTGGGGGTTATACTATCACGCTGCACAATCCTACCACCGGCCTCAGCGGTCTGCCCTGCAGCAGCAGCTTCCTGGCTGCACTCAACGGGTGGCGTAGTCATCAACTATTTACTACTAATAGACTGCCGTCTAGTTTGACTCCCTGGGCACGGACCGGGTCACCGCCACGAGACTACAACCCTCCACAGATCCGGCTCCGGGTAGGCTCCCGCGTGCGCAACGCAGCGCGACACAGGCCCAGGGGCGCGTCACTTGCATTCCAAGGAATGGGGTGGGACAACTGAATGCTGCGCTGGGACAAGGACGTGGACGGTGATTGTTGCAAGTCTGCAACGACAGGTCCATGGTGGAAGGCATCTTCGCATGTGCCAAGGATCACTTATGATGGGCACACTTTTAGGCAGTAACCTGGGAGTCAGAGATGCTTCCAGGGGTCTTCCCCATGCTGTTCCCATGTCTTTTCAGCTCTGTATGCATGTGTCTGATGATGTATCACACACCATATGGCCACATAAGGTTGTAAAATATTTAAAATGACATTTCCCAGTGAATGCATTTGTCTTTGTTGAAAACAATGCAAAAGTGCAAAAACGCATCAAAAACGCTACATGTGAACATAGCCCAAGGTGTGTTTTTGTATATTTATTTTATATTTATTTTACCTTATATACAAGTCATTACCCTGGAAAGGATGTTCCTTAACATATTTCCCAGGAAAATCCATTTTGGTTTTGTTTTTGCATGTTTTATTGTGAGTCCGTAAAAGTTGACTCACTTTTGCTTACAGATTTTCCATTTGAACATCCTGATTTTCTGCATACAGATTTTCCCTTTGAATATCCTGACTTGCTATTTGAACATTCTGATTTTCTGCATACAGATTTTCCATTTGAACATCCTGATTTTCTTCACATAGATTTTCCATTTGAATATTTAGATTTTTTGCATACAGATTTTCCATTTGAATATTTTGATTTTTTGCATACAGATTTTCCATTTGAATATCCTGATTTTTTGCATACAGACTTTCCATTTGAACATTCTGATTTTCTGCATACAGATTTTCCATTTGAACATTCTGATTTTTTGCATACAGATTTTCCAGTTAAACATTCTGATTTTTTGTTTACAGTTTTTCTATTTAAACATCTAGATTTTTTACTTACACATTTTTATTTTTTTCCTCAAAAATTGGTCATTTTTTGTGGTTGTTTTTCTCTGTTATTTCTGATATGTCTTATTGTTAAAAAAAAAAATGACGGATGTTATTTATGTGTGTTACACTTAAGTTAGATTTGATTCCCTGTCCATATGTTTCAACTATATCAATTTGTCAAATCTGTGCCATGATTGGCTGCTGCATGTTTTTAAGTTTATACCATGATGCATTCTGTTATCACTGACTAAGGGCGTAAGCCAGAAACGCGTCGAGATTGCTTCTCCGCTATCATGGACTTTTATATATTTTAAGATTTTGCACAAATAAAGTGAGAATTATTTTTTATTGGAGACTTTTCCGACTTTCTCTTTATGTATACCTGCAGAGAGTCACGGCATTATGGGGCATATATTGTTTTTTTGTAAAGAATTGTCTTTGGACTCATGACTAGTGTTGAGCGAGCATGCAAAACACTGCTCGGTACGCGCCCGAGCATCTCACTACTCGGGATGTTCGGCGAACACCGAGCATTTCCGAGTTATTCGGATGGGAGCTCGGGTCTCCGCCCTGCATGTTTGGCGATCTTTACAGAGCCAATGAACATGCAGGGATTGCCAGCCAGTCACTTTAATGCCGCAGCCATGTTGGTTGTGGGCATTACAGTGATTGGCTGGCCGCACAGCGTCACCTCGAGTATTTAAAACCGGGCGCCGCCATCTAGGACACAGTCGCTCCGGATCAGACAGTGTAGAGAGTGTGCTGCTGAGCTAGGGAGAGATTTATACTGCGAAATAGGTAGTGTAGGGTCTCTAAAGCCTGCAAAATCAAACAAACAGTCCTTCTGAGGACTAATATCCATCCCAGATATCAGGCAGGCAGGATGTATAGGAGACGCAGTGGTTATACCAACAAACAGTGCATTACAGTCCTGTGTGCCGGAAAAAAATCCTTTTTTTTTCATCTAAATCCTCTTCTTTTTTTTTTTTTTCATCAGTCAGACTGTAGAAATACCCGTCTTATTAACCTTTTGGTATTCCCCCTTCCCCAAAAAAAAAAAATTGAGTGTGTCTGTGAGTGTTCAGACACAAATATATCTGTTTAAAAGAGTCTGGTGTAGGCCAGATAACTAGAACCGTGGTTTTGCAGTTCCACAGTTCAAATCTCTGTATTATCCACTTTTTTGCCTTTTTACCATAAAAAAAAACAGTTTGAGTGTCTCGCTGACTGTTCAGACACAAATAAATCTGTTTAAAAGATTCTGGTGTAGGCCAGAGAACTAGAACTATGGTTTTCCTCTTCCACGGTTCAAATCTGGGTGTAATCCACCTTTTTGCATAAAAAAAACAGTTTGAGTGTCTCGCTGACTGTTCAGACACAAATATATCTGTTTAAAAGATTCTGGTGTAGGCCAGAGAACTAGAACTGAGGTTTTCCTCTTCCACAGTTCAAATCTGGGTGTAATCCACCTTTTTGCATAAAAAAAACAGTTTCAGTGTCTCGCTGACTGTTCAGACACAAATATATCTGTTTAAAAGATTCTGGTGTAGGCCAGAGAACTAGAACTGTGGTTTTCCTCTTCCACGGTTCAAATCTGGGTGTAATCCATCTTTTTGCATAAAAAAAAAAACAGTTTCAGTGTCTCGCTGACTGTTCAGACACAAATATATCTGTTTAAAAGAGTCTGGTGTAGGCCAGATAACTAGAACTGTGGTTTTGCAGTTCCACGGTTCAAATCTCTGTATTATCCACTTTTTTGCCTTTTTTCCATTAAAAAAAACAGTTTGAGTGTCTCGCTCAGGGGCGGAACTACCGCCCGTGCAGCCGGTTCATTGAACGGGGGCCCCGAGGGAGAGGGGGCCCCTTCAGCCTCCAGCAGGGCCGCCATCAGGGCATGACTGCCCTGACTCCAGTATGGGGCCCAGCCGGTAGGGGCCCCCTTGGGGGCCCCCCTCTTGTGCGTCTCTCTCCTCATGGGGCCCCCGGCCCCATGCTAAGCGCCGGGGCCGGAACATCTCAGCGCTGCGCTGCTGCGGCAGCGCTTTCATGATTCCCCTGACTTCCGGTCATGTGACGGCACCGTCACATGACCGGAAGTCAGGAGAACCTGGTGTCATCGATTTGGACGAGCGCCAGGATTCTGCAGGGATCGCATGGGGGTAAGTATAACAAGTTTTTTTTTTTTTTTAAATACAATTTACTAGGAGTGGGGGGAATGGGAGGTGCACATGTGGGGGAGGGGAATGAGAGAGGTGCACATGTGGGGGAGGGGGATGAGAGAGGTGCACATGTGGGGGAGGGGGATGAGAGAGGTGCACATGTGGGGGAGGGGAATGAGAGAGGTGCACATGTGGGGGAGGGGGATGAGAGAGGTGCACATGTGGGGGAGGGGGATGAGAGAGGTGCACATGTGGGGGAGGGGGATGAGAGAGGTGCACATGTGGGGGAGGGGGATGAGAGAGGTGCACATGTGGGGGAGGGGGATGAGAGAGGTGCACATGTGGGGGAGGGGGATGAGAGATGTGCACATGTGGGGGAGGGGGATGAAAGATGTGCACATGGGGGGGATGAGAGAGGGGCACATGTGGGGGAGGGGAATGAGAGAGGTGCACATGTGGGGGAGGGGAATGAGAGAGGTGCACATGTGGGGGAGGGGGATGAGAGAGGTGCACATGTGGGGGAGGGGGATGAGAGAGGTGCACATGTGGGGGAGGGGAATGAGAGAGGTGCACATGTGGGGGAGGGGAATGAGAGAGGTGCACATGTGGGGGAGGGGAATGAGAGAGGTGCACATGTGGGGGAGGGGAATGAGAGAGGTGCACATGTGGGGGAGGGGGATGAGAGAGGTGCACATGTGGGGGAGGGGGATGAGAGAGGTGCACATGTGGGGGAGGGGGATGAGAGAGGTGCACATGTGGGGGAGGGGGATGAGAGAGGTGCACATGTGGGGGAGGGGGATGAGAGAGGTGCACATGTGGGGGAGGGGGATGAGAGAGGTGCACATGTGGGGGAGGGGGATGAGAGAGGTGCACATGTGGGGGAGGGGAATGAGAGAGGTGCACATGTGGGGGAGGGGGATGAGAGAGGTGCACATGTGGGGGAGGGGGATGAGAGAGGTGCACATGTGGGGGAGGGGGATGAGAGAGGGGCACATGTGGGGGAGGGGGATGAGAGAGGGGCACATGGGGGGGTGAGAGCTGCACATGGGGGAATTGGGAGAAAATGAGCTGCACATGGGGGAATTGGGAGTAGGGGGATAATGAGCTGCACATAATGAATGTGGGGTGGGGGACAGTAAATGATAAATGATGATGGGGTGGGGAGAGCAGGACATGATATAATGAATTGGGGCAGGGGGTGCATGTAAATAATGAATGCGGGGAGCAGGAAGTATAGAGTAGGGGGCGTTGCGGATGCAGGAGTGTAACTGGTAACAAATTGGCGGAAAGAGTAGAGGTTCTAATTAAATTATATATTAAGTGCCTATTTACAGTTAATGGGGGCACCGTGGTGGATTACAATTTATATTTGGAATGGTAGGTTGTATAATAACTAACCATATATTGATGGTGGATACACGTCTGTATTCAGCTGCGTAATGTAGAAGTTGGGGAATGTGCTCTAGATAACTGTGTTATTTTATGCAGAGACGAGTCCTGGCTGGAAGACGTAATGGCGGTCTGTGCTGGATGAAGGAGAAAAGCGTAGCTGAAGGACTTCACCTAGAGACGTCACCAGTGAGTCAGTGTATTACATGTACACTTACACTATATACTATGTACCGGGCTCCTGTGTATAATGTCACTGGTGATCACTGTATTACCTGTACACTGACACTATATACAGAGCTCCTGTGTATAATGTCACTGGTGATCACTAGATTACCTGGACACTTACATTATACATACCATGTATAGAGCTCCCGTGCATAATGACACTTATGGTAATATTAGTAATGTGGTGGTAATATTAGTAATGTGGTGGTAATATGTGGTCTGGTCATGGTGTGGCAGTTTTTCCCCCTTCTGTGTGGTATTATTCGGTCACTATGTTGTGGTAATATGTGGTCTGGTCATGGTGTGGCAGTATTCCCTGTATGTGGTATTATTGGTCATTTTAAAAAAAAATGTATATGACACATTCCCTTAAAGAAAACTAAATAAAAATATATCTAAAAAGAGTATTGGATATTTTAAGAAAATTTTAATAGGTTAGAGTAGGGCCCTGCCAGAAGAGTCTACCTTATCGTGGTGGCGGCTTTAAAAATCTTTTGGCCAAAACAAAAGCTGATGGCTATGCATGTGGCACCGTCTGGTGGCAGCGACGTGGACGAGCGCCAGGATTCTGCAGGGATCGCATGGGGGTAAGTATAACAAGTTTTATTTGTTTTAAATACAAGTAGTTAACTAGGAGTGGGGGGGATGAGAGATGCACATGGGGGGGGATGAGAGATGCACATGGGGGGGATGAGAGATGCACATGGGGGGGGTTGAGAGATGCACATGGGGGGGGTTGAGAGATGCACATGGGGGGGGATGAGAGCTGCACATGGGGGGGATGAGAGCTGCACATGGGGGGGATGAGAGCTGCACATGGGGGGGATGAGAGCTGCACATGGGGGGGCGAGAGATGCACATGGGGGGGGGTTATGTTTAGATAACTTTGTTGCCTTATGAAGCGCAGGGGGGGGGGGCCCAAAAAATTTCTTGCACAGGGGCCCACTACAGTCTGTGTCCGCCCCTGGTCTCGCTGACTGTTCAAACACAAATATATCTGTTTAAAAGATTATGGTGTAGGCCAGAGAACTAGAACTGTGTTTTTCCTCTTCCACGGTTCAAATCTGGGTGTAATCCACCTTTTTGGGAAAAAAAAACAGTTTGAGTGTCTCGCTTACTGTTCAGATACAAATATATCTGTTTAAAAGATTCTGGTGTAGACCAGAGAACTAGAACTGTGGTTTTCCTCTTCCACGGTTCAAATCTGGGTGTAATCCACCTATTTGTATAAAAAAAAAACAGTTTGAGTGTCTCGCTGACTGTTCAGACACAAATATATCTGTTTAAAAGATTCTGGTGTAGGCCAGAGAACTAGAACTGTGGTTTTCCTCTTCCACGGTTCAAATCTGGGTCTAATCCACCTATTAGCATAAAAAAAAACTGTTTGAGTGTCTCGCTGACTGTTCAGACACAAATATATCTGTTTAAAAGATTCTGGTGTAGGCCAGAGAACTAGAACTGTGGTTTTCCTCTTCCACGGTTGAAATCTCCTTTTTATTACCCCGTTGCCATTGATAGTGCGAGAGTAAGCTATTTTACCTCATTTGCAATGGGCAAGGCGCGTGGCAAGGGCTTAACCGTGGTTCAGCGGTTTCTTAAATCGTACCCCAAGTTGCCAGATCTGCTCGTCAAAGTACGCCGCCTGTCAGCTCATTTTCGGAAGTTGGCTACAGCCTCCGCTGCCCTTGCTGTGTTGCAGCAGCGTTTGCAGCTTCCGGCACACCGACTGGTGTGTGATGTCCCCACACGTTGGAACTCTACCCTCCACATGTTGCAAAGGATTTGTGAGCAAAAGAGAGCAGTTGTGGAGTACCAGCTGCAACAAGGCCATCGATATTCAGGTCAGACTCCACACATAAGACCTCAGGAGTGGACCTGGATGTCTGACATATGTACCATCCTGACAAACTTTGAGGAGTCCACCAAGATGGTGAGTGGCGATGACGCCATCATTAGCGTCAGCATCCCACTTGTTTGTCTTTTGCAACGCTCTCTGCAGAGAATTAAAGAGGAGGCATTGCAGCCAGAGTATGATGAGATGGATCAAGAAGCCGTAGCTGGCGATTACACACAGCCCAGCCTCATCTCATCCCATTGGGGGACAATGAGGGAGAGGAGGAGGAGGAGGAATAACAGGAGCTGGTATCAAGCGTTGTAGACGGTAGTACCTGTACAACTGTCATACAGTCGGTTCAGCGTGGGTGGCCTGAGGACAGGGGGGAGGAGGAGGAGGAGGAGGAGAGCATGGTCAGTCGTCATCTTGGTGAGGACACGGAAGTCTTGCCCGTTACCAGCCTGGCACGCATGGCTGACTTTATGTTACGCTGCCTTAACCGTGACCCTCGCGTTGTCAAAATGTTGGGTGAGTCATTACTGGTTGGTGACACTTTTAGACCCCAGCTACAAGGAGAACTTTCACTCTCTTATTCCTGAGGTGGAGAGGTCTACAAAAATGGGGCAGTACCAGAAGGCCCTAGCTGCAGAACTGTTAAAAAAATTCCCATGTGAACACGCTAGCGGCAGAGGTCACAGTTCATTGCCCAACCAAGGCGTACAGGTGAGAGAGACCCAACTCCAATCCAGCAGAGGCAGGGGAACACTGTCAACGTTCTGGGACAGTTTCCTGAGACCCAGCTTACAGGCCCTGAGGCACGGGGTACTCTCACAAGGAGTGAAAAGTTTCAAAAGATGGTGAGGGAGTACCTAGCCGACCGTACCAGCGTCCTCCGTTATTCCTCTGTGCCTTTAATTATTGGGTATCCAAGCTGGACACTTGGAATGAACTCCCTCTGTAAGCATTGGAGGTCCTGGCCTGCCCTGCCGCTAGCATGTTATCGGAGCGTGTTTTTAGTGCCGCTGGGGGAATTATAACTGATAAGCGCACTCGCCTGTCAACTGACAATGCTGACAAGCTGACCCTTATCAAAATGAACAAGGGCTGGATTGGGCCAGACTTCTCATCACCACCAAATGACAGCAGAGTAACATAAAGACAAATCCACTGTGTTATTTCGGGAGGTGTATTCCCATGCACCGCTTCACACCCACACATGGGTAGATGCTTCCTCATTTCAGCTGTTTTTTGCTCTTCTCCTTATCCACAGCCTCCACCACCACTATACCACCAGGGTGACCGTGGTCCGTGTTGCCAGCATTGCAAGTTCCTCCGTCCTAATTTTTGGCAGCTTTTGCTTGGAAGGCATAGGCAAAGACTATGGGAGTCCCACTCCCCAATAATGGGAATAATGTTTTTAATATGCTGTACTGCATGGCTCTTGTAAGGGGCATTGCAAGTTCCTCCGTCCTAATTTTTGGCAGCTTTTGCTTGGAAGGCATAGGCAAAGACTATGTGAGACCCACTCCCCAATAATGGGAATAATGTTTTTAATATGCTGTACTGCATGGCTCTTGTAAGGGGCATTGCAAGTTCCTCCGTCCTAATTTTTGGCAGCTTTTGCTTGGAAGGCATAGGCAAAGACTATGGGAGACCCACTTCCCAATAATGGGAATAATGTTTTTAATATGCTGTACTGCATGGCTCTTGTAAGGGGCATTGCAAGTTCCTCCATCCTAATTTTTGGCAGCTTTTGCTTGGAAGGCATAGGCAAAGACTATGGGAGACCCACTCCCCAATAAAGGGAATAATGTTTTTAACACGCTGTACTGCATGGCTCTTGAAAGGGGCATTAAAATAGTCTTGTTAAGCTACTGTGACCTCCACGTCTCTTCCAAGGGTCATTGATATTGTCTTTTTATTCCACTGCGACCTCCACCACTCTTCCAAGGGGCATTGATATTGTCTTTTTATTCCACTGCGACCTCCACCACTCTTCCAAGGGGCATTGATATTGTCTTTTTATTCCACTGTAACCTCCACCACTCTTCCAAGGGGCATTGATATTGTCTTTTTATTCCACTGCGACCTCCACCACTCTTCCAAGGGGCATTGATATTGTCTTTTTATTCCACTGCGACCTCCACCACTCTTCCAAGGGTCATTGATATTGTCTTTTTATTCCACTGCGACCTCCACCACTCTTCCAAGGGGCATTGATATTGTCTTTTTATTCCACTGGGACCTCCACGTCTCTTCCAAGGGGCATTAAAACCGTCTTGTTAAACCACTCTGAACTCCACGTCTCTTTTAAGGGGCATTAAAACTGTCTTGTTAAGCTACTGCGACCTCCACGTCTCTTCCAAGGGGCATTAAAACCATCTTGTTTAACCACTCTGAAATCCACGTCTCTTCCAAGAGGCATTGAAATGTTGTTTTTAATTAACTCTAACCTCCATGACTCTTCCAACGGGCATTGCATTTCCTCCTAATTTTAGTCAGCTTTTGCTTTTCAATGCATAGGCGAACACTAAGGGAGACCCACTCCCCAATAATGGGTAGAAGTTTTTTAGTATGCTGTAATCCACGTCTGTTTCAAGGGCCATTGCAGTTCCTCATAATTTTTGGAAAGCCTTCCATTCACTGCTTAGGCCAACAGTGCACAGGAGACCCAGTTGCTATAAATGGAAAAAAAGGTTTAATTAAGGCCCTCTGACCTCCATGTCACTTCCAAGGGGCATTGGAGTGCCTCGAAATTTTTGGTAGGCATTGCACTCACTGTATGCCCTATAACTGTGTAGCCGAACCACTCCTTTTGGTACAGAAACATATCCTACAAGACATGTGTGGTTGACTGGCCTGATATTGATGTGAATGGTCCCATTTCCTCCTGCTCTTTCTCCTTTGCCACCACCTCATCCATCATTCATCACCTGAAACTTTGTTTTAACGGGAGTCATAGAACTGGGATAGTACCAGGAAAACATCCAGCAATCCTCGGAGGAGGTAGGATATGCGCCAAAACGCTGACCACCTCAGGCCTAGCCGCTACTACATACATGCGCTTGCATTCCAAGGAACAGAAAGCTAAGGAGATGGATGGCCTCATGATCATGAATAATTTACTCGCTGTGTAGGAGGCCGACCACTGCTGCTGTCTACCTTTTGAACTTTATGTTGAAGCCTGATTGACCCAGGACCCGCAATCCTCTATGTCTGGAGGACATGTTGCATCCCAGTGTCCAACTGTGTCCCGGCTTCCACAATATTAACCCAGTGTGAAGGCGTGAGATGGACCATCCCTGGCCACATTCACTTGTCCATGTGTTAGTGATTAGGCTGTCCTTCAAATAGGGGGCGGCTGGGGACCGTTTATGGACACCCGACCGCCCCCAGGCGGCTGGGGACCGTGTGTGGACACCTGGCCGTGGGGCGGCTGGTGACCGAGTATGGACACCCGGCCGCCGGGCGGCTGGGAGCTGAGTATGGATACCAGACCGCCGACGCAGCCATGACGTGGTGGCCAGATTCTGCCTCCACATGCCTAAAAGGCCCAATTTGAAGTGCAAGCAAGCTAGCTGTATGGTATTGCAGCCTGGGTGTGGGTGGGTGGCAGGCTGCACACTTACGCTTGCATTCCAAGAAAACAAAGCAGATGCTAACTTCTATCATCATCATGCTCCTCACCTTGGCACTCTCAACTCCCCTGAAGGAGAAGCCAGGGCCCACCGGAGGAGTCTGGTTCTCTGGTGGGCTCGTCCAATGCTGCCCTAAAGCAGGCCGCGCTAAGAAAAGTGTGTGGGGGGAAGTTGACAGGAGAAATAGGGGCAGCTGGGGACCGTTTATGGACACCCGGCCGGCCCCTGGCGGCTGGGGACCGAGCGTGGACACCCGGCCACCGGGTGGCTGGGGACTGAGTATGGATACCAGGCCGCCGATGCAGCCATGACGTGGTGGCCAGATTCCGCCTCCACATGCCTAAAAGGCCCAATTTCAAGTGCAAGCAAGCTAGCAGTATGGTATTGCAGCCTGCGGGTGGGTGGGTGGCAGGCTGCATACTTGCGCTTGCATTGCAAGGAATGGGGGACGTACAATTGAACACTGCCCTGGGACAAGGACTTGCACGGGGATAGTTGCAAGTTTGCATCTTGTGATGCGGCAAGGATCACTTCTGATGGGCACACTTTTAGGCAGTGACCTGGGTGTCAGAGATGCTTCCAGGGGTCTTCCCCATGCTGTTCCCATGTCTTTTCAGCACTGTATGTGTAACGGGTCTGGGAGGCGGAACCTCTGAGCAACTATACAAGGGGACGGTCCTTGTAAGGAAGCGGGTGGCGCCCAGGAAAGACGGGCAGGTAGTCACAGCAAGTGACAGGGACAGTCTCTGGGTAAACAGGCAGGTGGTCACGGCAAGTGACCGGGACAGTCTCTGGGTAAACAGGCAGGTGGTCACAGCAAGTGACCGGGACAGTCTCTGGGTAAACGGGCAGGGAGTCACAGCAAGTGACCGGGACAGTCTCTTGGCAGGCGGGTGGTCACGGCAAGTGACGGCAGAGCCTCCAGGTAGGCTAGCAGGCTGGTAGCAGGTGGACGCTCCCAGGTGAGCGAGCAAGAGTCTCTGGACAGGCAGGTGGTCACAGCACGTGATGGCAGAGCCTCCAGGTAGGCTAACAGGCAGGTAGCAGATGAACGCTCCCAGGTGAGCGGGCAAGAGTCTCTGGACAGGCAGGTGGTCACAGCACGTGACGGCGGAGCCTCCAGGTTGGCTAGCAGGCAGGTAGCAGATGTGCGCTCCCTGGTGAGCGGGCAGAAGGATCCATAGACAGACTGGCAGGGCAGGTAGGCAGACTGTCGGACCGCAGGAATAGTAGCAGGTAGACACGAGACTGGCAGGTATCAGACAGGAAACTGGCAGGTAACTGGCAGGTAACTGGAAACGGGACCTGAGGGCTGAAGCAGAGTGATGAACTGAGCTACAACATTGCTCGGGCACCTCCATTTTGGAGGAGGTGCCTTATATATGGTGAAGTCCTCCGGCCATTGGCCGGGGACTCCTTAGGACGGCGCGCGCGGCCCCTTTAAGAGAGGGGGAGCGCGCGCGCCCTAAGCACCGTGGCCGGGAAGGAGCGCGCGCTGCCAGCAGAGCGGGAGGAGGACGCCGGGCACGGAGCGGAGAGGTGAGGGGAACAGCGTCCCTGCCTAGCAGGAGGCAGAGACGCCGACGCTACTGTACCCCCCCTTTAGGCCCCCCCTTTTTTAGGCCAGACAGAAATTTAGCAAGGATGAGAGTAGCATGGATGTTCTCCCGGGGCTCCCACGTTCTCTCCTCAGGACCAAACCCCTTCCAATCTACTAGAAAAAAGGTCTTTCCTCTTACCCTTTTGGTGGCCAGAATGTTCTCTACCTCAAACTCGTTTTCAGCGGAAACCGGAGCAGGAGGCGTACCTGTAGACTTGGAAAAAGAGTTAAATACCACGGGTTTGAGGAGAGATACATGGAAGGAGTAAGGGATCCGCAAGTTCGCCGGGAGTTTCAATTTATAGGCCACCAGGTTGATCTGATTGATAACCTCCAGTGGGCCGATGAACTGAGGCCCTAACTTGTAGGAAGGAACCTTGAGCCGGACATACTTGGACGAGAGCCAGACTTTATCTCCAGGACGGAATTGTGGAGGATCCAGGCGTTTTTTGTCAGCGTCTTTTTTCATCCGCTCGGACGACTGAAGGAGTGCGGATTGGGTACTCTCCCAAATGGAGGAAAATTCGCTAACGAGAGATTCCGCAGCCGGATTATCCACCGAGGTGGAGACGGGAAATGGGATCCGAGGATGCTGACCGAAGACTACAAAAAACGGGGATTTGGAGGAAGATTCGCTCTCGTGATTGTTGTAAGAGAATTCGGCCCATGGCAGGAGATCCACCCAGTCTGAATGGTGGGCATTAACGAAGTGCCGGAGGTAACTGGTCAGGATCTGATTGATCCGCTCCACTTGACCATTGGACTGTGGATGGTAAGCGGAGGAGAAGTCCAGGGTGACGTCTAGCAGTTTACATGTGGCTCTCCAGAAGCGTGAAGTGAACTGAACCCCACGATCCGACACGATGTGGAGGGGCAGGCCATGAAGACGGAAGATGTGGCGGATAAAGTCTTTAGCCAGCTCGGGTGCAGACGGGAGGCCTGGCAGGGGAATGAAATGGGCCATTTTGGAAAAGCGGTCAGCGACCACCCAAATGACTGTACAACCGGCAGAGACAGGGAGATCAGTTATGAAGTCCATAGCTATATGCTGCCAGGGGGCAGCAGGTACAGGAAGCGGAAGGAGGCGACCGGCTGGCAGGTGTCTCGGAACCTTGTTGCGGGCGCAGGAGGTAGGCCACCAGTAGTGCCGGGTAATAAGCTGGAGGGTCTTTTTCTGACCGGCGTGGCCAGCTAGTTTAGACGAGTGACCCCAGTGTAGGATCTTCTCCCGATCAGGTACCGTTACGAACGTCTTACCGGGAGGGAGACGATTTAGACTCACGGGAGCCACCTGCATTACTCTGGCGGGATCGATGATGTGTTTAGGTTCCTCCTCGAGATCAGACACCAGAAAGGATCGGGACAAGGCGTCCGCTTTGATGTTTTTGTCAGCCGGGCGAAAATGAAGAACAAAATCAAAGCGAGCAAAAAACAAGGACCACCGGGCTTGGCGCGGGTTAAGTCTCTGGGCACTCTGGAGGTAAGCCAAGTTCTTGTGGTCAGTGTAAATTATTACCGGGTGAAGAGCCCCCTCGAGCAGGTAACGCCACTCCTCCAATGCCAGCTTAATGGCCAATAACTCTCGGTCTCCTATAGAATAGTTGCGCTCAGAAGAGGAGAAGAGTTTGGAGAAAAAGCCGCAAGTTACCATTCTCCCGGAAGACGATTTTTGGGTAAGTACCGCTCCGGCTCCAGAGGAGGAGGCATCAACTTCCAGGAAGAACTGCTTGTTGCCGTCCGGGCGATGCAGCACCGGGGCTGAAGAGAAAGCCTGTTTTAAGGAAAGAAAGGCTTCCTCTGCTTCGGGCGGCCATTCTCTGGGATTAGTGCCCTTACGGGTGAGCGCGGAAATTGGGGCAGTCCGGGAAGAGAAGTGCGGTATGAAGAGACGGTAGTAGTTGGCGAAGCCCAGGAACCGCTGAATAGCCTTCAACCCCTCCGGTCGAGGCCACTTCTCGATGGCAGACAGCTTCTCAGGATCCATTCGTAGGCCGGTCTGAGAAATTATGTAGCCCAAAAACGGAAGCGAGGTCTGCTCAAAGAGGCACTTCTCATATTTAGCGTAGAGGTGGTTCTGCCTGAGCCTGAGCAGGACCTGACGAACATCCCTCCGGTGAGTCTGGAGATCCGGAGAGAAGACCAAGATGTCGTCCAGGTACACCACTACGCAGGAGTAGAGAAGGTCCCGGAAGATGTCATTAACCAACTCTTGAAAGACGGCGGGAGCGTTACAGAGACCAAAGGGCATTACCAGATATTCATAGTGACCGTCCCGGGTGTTGAATGCCGTCTTCCATTCATCCCCCTGACGGATGCGGACCAGGTTATACGCCCCACGGAGGTCCAGTTTGGTGAAGATTCTAGCCCCCCTCAGACGGTCAAATAATTCCGGAATGAGCGGAAGGGGGTATTTATTCTTCACCGTGATCTGGTTAAGGCCTCTATAGTCTATACAGGGACGGAGAGAGCCGTCCTTCTTTTTAACGAAGAAGAAGCCTGCTCCCGCCGGGGAGGTAGATTTCCGGATAAATCCCCGGGCCAGATTCTCCTCAATATATTCAGACATAGACCGGGTCTCAGCAGCGGACAATGGGTAAATACGCCCACGGGGAGGAGTAGTACCAGGTAACAGGTCGATTGGGCAGTCATATGGTCTGTGAGGGGGTAATGTCTCTGCCTCCTTTTTATTAAAGACATCAGCATATGACCAATAAGGAATCGGAAGTCCAGGTAGATTAGCTGGGGTAGGAGAAGGACGGACGGGATGGACGGGAACCAAACAAGTCTTATGGCAGTCCTGTCCCCAGCGAAGGACTTCTCCGGTCTGCCAGTCAAGCACGGGTGCATGTTTCTGGAGCCAAGGTAGGCCTAGCAAGAGGGCGTGAGAGAGTCCAGGCAGAACATGAAAGAAGATGCTCTCAGAGTGCAGCATTCCCACCTGCAGAGTAATGGATTCGGTGATGAGTTGGATGGAATGTGGTAAGAGGCCCCCATCCACGGCAGCGACAGATAAGGGTACAGCCAGAGGTTTGGTGGGAATGCGGTATTTTTCTACCTGGGACTGAGAAATGAGATTCCTGGCAGCTCCAGAGTCAAGTTGGGCTTGTTCAAAATAACGGTTCTCCCCGCAGATGATAGAGACTGACAGCAGCAGAGATGGAGAGGGTTTATTCTTGTCTAGGACGACCTCTCTGAGCGATCCTAGACACAGGCGTTTCCCGACCTCTCCGGGCAGGTACGGATCCGGTGCTCCTTACTGCCACAGTAGAAGCAGCTCCCCTCGGCACGGCGTAAGTCTTGACGGGTTTTGACCATCTTGGTCTGGTCGACCTGCATACGCTCAGGTGAGTGTGCCTGGGGAGTAACGGAGGGAGTGACGGGTTTCTGGAAGGTGGGGGCTAGACGTGGAAACCTCTCACGGGTGACCTCTTTGGCGCGCTCCTGGAACCGGATGTCAATCCGGGTGGCAAGTGTTATTAAGTCGTCGAGAGTGGTAGGAATGTCCCGACCGGCGAGTTCATCTTTAATACGGCCAGACAGACCCTCCCAGAAGACAGACACCAGAGCGTCGTTATCCCAGGCCAGCTCCGAAGCAAGGGTACGGAACCGTATGGCATATTGGCCCACGGTGAGATTTCCTTGACGGAGGCGTAGCAGAGACGATGCGGATGAGGTCTTCCGTCCGGGTTCGTCGAAGACTTTCCGGAAAGCCGTGAGAAAGGCTGGCAAGTCGGACACCAGGGGGTCTCCTCTCTCCCATAGAGGATTTAGCCAAGCCAGAGCCTCCCTCGTGAGGTGGGACATGATAAAGGCTACTTTGGACCGGTCGGAGATAAACTGGTGGGACAAGAGTTCAAAGTGCAGGGTGCACTGGTTTATGAAGCCCCGAGCTTGAGCGGAGTCACCTCCGAAGCGAGGAGGTGCAGAAAGCCGGGGTCCAGGACTGGATACCATGGTATTGGTGGGCAGCGGCGCAGCCGGATTGCGAGTCATGACACTAGCGGTGGTTGCTGGTGGAGCAGTCAGAGTGTCCAGGCGAGAGTTGACATTCCGCAGGTGACCCAGGATGGACTCCTGTTGGGACCTCTGACGGGACAGTTCATGACATAGGTCCGAGAGCGAGGGAGCTTGGGTGCCACCGGGTTCCATGGCCTGAGCAAACTGTAACGGGTCTGGGAGGTGGAACCTCTGAGCAACTATACAAGGGGGCGGTCCTTGTAAGGAAGCGGGTGGCGCCCAGGGAAGACGGGCAGGTAGTCACAGCAAGTGACAGGGACAGTCTCTGGGTAAACGGGCAGGTGGTCACGGCAAGTGACCGGGACAGTCTCTGGGTAAACGGGCAGGTGGTCACGGCAAGTGACCGGGACAGTCTCTGGGTAAACGGGCAGGGAGTCACAGCAAGTGACCGGGACAGTCTCTTGGCAGGCGGGTGGTCACGGCAAGTGACGGCAGAGCCTCCAGGTAGGCTAGTAGGCTTGTAGCAGGTGGACGCTCCCAGGTGAGCGAGCAAGAGTCTCTGGACAGGCAGGTGATCACAGCACGTGACGGCAGAGCCTCCAGGTAGGCTAACAGGCAGGTAGCAGGTGAGTGCTCCCAGGTGAGCGGGCAAGAGTCTCTGGACAGGCAGGTGGTCACAGCACGTGACGGCAGAGCCTCCAGGTAGGCTAACAGGCAGGTAGCAGATGAACGCTCCCAGGTGAGCGGGCAAGAGTCTCTGGGCAGGCAGGTGGTCACAGCACGTGACGGCAGAGCCTCCAGGTAGGCTAGCAGACAGGTAGCAGGTGAGCGCTCCCAGGTGAGCTGGCAAGAGTCTCTGGACAGGCAGGTGGTCACAGCACGTGACGGCGGAGCCTCCAGGTTGGCTAGCAGGCAGGTAGCAGATGTGCGCTCCTTGGTGAGCGGGCAGAAGGATCCATAGACAGACTGGCAGGGCAGGTAGGCAGACTGTCGGACCGCAGGAATAGTAGCAGGTAGACACGAGACTGGCAGGTATCAGACAGGAAACTGGCAGGTAACTGGCAGGTAACTGGCAGGTAACTGGAAACGGGACCTGAGGGCTGAAGCAGAGTGATGAACTGAGCTACAACATTGCTCAGGCACCTCCATTTTGGAGGAGGTGCCTTATATATGGTGAAGTCCTCCGGCCATTGGCCGGGGACTCCTTAGGACGGCGCGCGCGGCCCCTTTAAGAGAGGGGGAGCGCGCGCGCGCGCCCTAAGCACCGTGGCCGAGAAGGAGCGCGCGCTGCCAGCAGAGCGGGAGGAGGACGCCGGGCACGGAGCGGAGAGGTGAGGGGAACAGCGTCCCTGCCTAGCAGGAGGCAGGGACGCCGACGCTAGAGTATGCATGTGTCACGCAGCACATGGCCAGATAAGATTGTAAAATGTTAAAATGACATTTCCCGGCGAATGCATTTGTCACGGTTGAAAGCAATGCAAAGGTGCAAAAACGCATAAAAAATGCTACTTGTGAACATAGCCCAAGGTGTGGAGGAGTATTTTTGTTTTTGGTTATTTATTTTACCTTATACACAAGTCTTTACCCTGGAAAGGATGTTCCTTAACATATTTCACAGGAAAGCAGTTTCAGTTTCGTTTTTGAACGTTTTATTGTGAGCCCGTAAAAGTGGCTTAATACCTCTGACCACGTTGTTGACAGCAGTGACCTGGGGGTCAGAAATGCTTCCTGGGGCGATGCCCATGCTGTCCCCATGTCTTTTGAGCACTGTTACTATCGTTTTGGGCACTTTTTAGGCTTTCTACAGACTGCCGGGGGTGCCGCCGCAAAAATGCTCGGGTCTCCCATAGACTAACATTGGGCTCGTTGCTCGGGTCGAGCACCCGAGTATCACGGCGAGCTCGGCCCGAGCTTCGAGCACCCGACCATTTTAGTGCTCGCTCAACACTAATCATTATGCGAATGCGTTCAATTTAAATTATTATTATATGGGGCAACAGTGTAAAAATATGAACCAAATCACCATCATATCCAGTAAAGAATGCACATATTCAATAGATGATCACAATCCAGCCTGCACATAACCCAACAAGACTACTCCAGATCTGACAATTCTAATATGTCAGTGTATGAGCATCACAAACTAGTGACATATGAATCTATATAATACATTTTAGCATACGTTTTACAGATCACTATGCCTAAAAGCTATACTCCACTAGTCACCCTGCTATATCTTTTATCAGTGTCCTGTGCAGTGTTTCAGTTATGGTTAGGGCTGGAAAATACAGAGGGTAAAAGTAAAATATTCCCTGGGGTCTCCAATACCCTTCTCTACACAATTCACTTTGACTTTGATGCCTGTCTTGAAAACCTGAGCACTGTTATCTCAGGATTGTCCAACACTATTTTTGAGGTATAGTATTATATTTTCACAGCACTACACAGCTCTGTTTTTCAGATGTTGTATTTATTGTATTGCATGGTAATTTAAGGCTTTTTGGATTATTCTGCTATTTGTGATGCTGCTGCATAGTATAACTGTATAATTATAACTGCGATTGTACTGAACTGTTTTTACCTGAACTAATCAACCTTGCTACAAAAAGAAATACAAAACATGATTTTAGAACTCTTCAATAAGAAAAAGGAAACAATTGCAATTCCAACCCTCCATGTTTCCGTCCCTTCCTTTCTTAGATGATTATTTTATATCCTTTCAGGATGTAGGGATTATAAAAAATGATAGCAGAATTATTTCAGGATTGCAGTAAACCTTAGTTCCTGTCTCTGAGACCCGCAGCAAATGTCAGTCTTCGAATATGATGATTATAACAATCTTGCAAAGGTGGTCGAATATCAGAAATCCAAAAGTCACCCCCAGTGTTCCACAATTGCATTGGTTTTTGGACAACATGGCAGAGACAGTAATCTGCACAGCAATCTACATGTGTTTGAGTCAAAAGAATCTCAGCCTAATTTATGGAAGGGTCTAAGGGTAAATTCTCCTCTGTCATTACACTACTTTTGATTTATCCACAATTATGTGACAGTTTTTTAAACGTTTTGAAATGAGGCGCTTGTAAAATAATATAATAATTTGCAAAAGGGGAATGTTTGATATTATTCAACATGATGTACAGCTGCATTTACAGCATTTCTTAATTTATTGTAGACTAGTATTTATTGCCCTTATAATTTTACAGACTGTTTCAAGTCAGAGCACACAGCTCAACTTTCCAGCACTGATTAATAACTTTTTTTTTTACAGTGGCCATTTTGATTCCCTGATTACTTAGGTGATTTGCATAATTTAGCACGCCCCGTTTCTACCAACATTTTAGGAGCATCTGAAGATAGCTGGCCAAGTTTCTAATCTTGCTTATTCTGGACCATGTCTTGGACGGTTCTTCTCCTCACCATTTCTTATTGTTCCTGTAAGATTTGAAGATTGGTGTGCTCAGATTTTTTCAGTAATATTTTATTTGTTTTTCTTTATAACAATTGTTACTTTCTTTCAGATTCCGGGGCTCAGTACACTGTGATTCAGGATGACACAACATCAGTGACCCTAGGAAGAAGCATCCGGCTGAGTTGTAGTCAAAGTGGGGGCTCTGTCTCTCCGGGTAACCATCCAACCTGGATATATCAGAGTATTGGGAGCGTTCCGAAACTCATAGTCAGCAGTAATGGAAACGACAACCACAATATTAAACCATCGGGAGTATCAAATCGATTCACAGGATCACTATCTGGTGGATCAGCCTTTTTATCAATAGATAATGTACAGACTGAAGATGATGGTGATTATTACTGCATTCTGCATTTTTCTGGCGTATGCACAGTGGTTGTACATTATAGAGAAGTTTGACAAGATGTATCTACAGTGAGCACAAACAACAAGGATCTTTACTAGAAACATAAAGATATACCTCTTAATAATCTAAATAAAAATGGTTACTTTTGAAAATTAGCCTGAAATTAACGTTTACATTTTTTCACTCGTCATCACCATTGCAGGGTTCTAAAAAAAAAATTTCTATGTAGTTTTCTGAAGGGCTATAAACATTTTATAGTTTCAGATAAATTGCAAGCATTTAAAAAAAATCTAATGGCTGAAATCTAGTTGTTTTAATTCATTTCTACACTTTTTTCTTAACACAAATTTTAAGAAATGTCTTAAAATGCATTGCTTCTTACAAAAAGGTAACTTTTTTCAGCTTAACCTCTTAATATTATTATTATTATTATTATTATTAACAACCAATGATGGCCATAGGACGTCAGGAGCAAGTGTCAGTTCCCAAAATCATGTTGTGCTATGTCTGTCATGGATTAAATCTGTCACTGTGTGAAAACACACAGTGACAGGTCCGTACCGCTGACTGGCATGGCTGGAGATGCGTGGACCCATTTCAACCCCTGGCTGATTAAATCTCCAGATGTTGCGATCGACAGTGATCTCGGCATTTAGAAGGTCTGGAGGTATGGGCTCTCTCTCTCACCCCATCGGCACCGTCGCAACAAAATCACGGAGAGCCGATGGTTGTCATGGGACAATGACCTCCTGGTGTGCCAGGTACAGTGGCCTGTGAAACCCAGCCATAGGCAGGGTCTAACAGGCGATCTACCTATGTAATCTGACAGGTCTCATGCATTACAGTGCTGGTGCATTGCAATACACGACCCCAATCATTTGACCAGTGGTCGGAGTAATAAAAGTTAAAGTCCCATAGAGGGACTAAGTAAAAAAAAAGGAAAGAAGATTAAAAAAATACAGATATTTATGAAAAAAACTAAAACAAAAAAGCTTTACATATTTGGTTTCGCCGCAACCTGAACGACCCAATGTATGAAACTGTTAAACTAGTGCCCCTTTCAATGAACTCCGTAAAAAAAATTTAAAAAACGTGGCAAAAAAAAAGATGTTTTTTCATCATACCGCTGGAAAAAAGTGGAATAAAATGCGATAAAAAAGATGAATGTAAATAAGAATGATATAGCTGAAAAAGTCATCTTCTCCTGCAAAAAACAAGCTGCCATACAGCTCTGTCTTTGGAAAAATGAAAAAGCTATAGCTGTAATTGTACTGAAGCAGCCTTGTCACTTTTACCACACGGTAAATGGCATAAAAAACAAACCAATAAACTATTCCTGAATTGCTGTTTTTTGTTCATTCTCAAAAATCGGAATAGAAAGTGATCTGAAAATGTTACGTACCCAAAAATGGTACCAATAAAAACGTCCACTCGTCCCACAAAAAAACAAGCCCTCACATGACTGTCAACAAAAATGTAGAAAAGTTATAGCTCTCAAAATTTGGCAAAAAAAAAGTTTTCTTTAGTGTATGACCGTAGCAAAACTAAAAATCTGATATAAATCTGGTATCAATAAAATCGCACAACCCCGAAGAATAAAGTCGTCTAATCACTTAATCCGCACAAGGAACAGCATAAAAAATAAATAAAAGTAATTCTTGACTTGCTGTTGATTTGTTCATGCTGCCTCCAAAAGATCGCAGTAAAGTTCGCCTCACATTTATCCTGCACTCTATTCTGAGCGCTTACATTGGGGTTTCTTTGGAAAAAAAGAAGAACTTGGGATGGCGCTTATGTTTGAATGTGGACACACCTAATGATGACTCATAGAAGTTGAAACCTACTGTGTTTTTAAAAGTTTTTTATGGTAAATGTGGTTTGACCGTAAATTCGATTTTTAAAACCAATAAATTCAATATGGATATATGGACTGTCTGATCTCCACATTCAAACGAAAGTGCCATCCAAAGTTCTTCTTTTTTTCCTTGTATACTTCCACGTGGAGTGGCTGCAGGGCCAGGAAAAGCAAACTACCATGGCATCAGATGAGAAGTATACTGGAGGAGAAATTCCAGTCCTCTTCTAAATTTTCTGCCAGTGTTGTGCCTGTCCAGCACAACCACTTTGAGTGAATTCATTATATACACTTCACCTCTCCACAGTGTTACAATTAATTACTACGCTCAGACAGCGCTCCATGTTCTTTTTACTCCCTCTATCTTTTCCTGCCAAGAATAATTATTGTATCAGGGTTTCCTTGTAAATCTCTGAAATAGGTGATTTAGACGGAACATTCGGTTGAAGATTCCCTATTTTGAGGTACAGTGGGGAAAATAAATATTTGATACACTGCCGATTTTGCAAGTTTTCCCACATACAAAGAATAAAGAGGTCTGTAATTTTTATCATAGGTACACTTCAACTGTGAGAGACAGAATCTTAAAAAAAAATCCAGAAAATCACATTGTATGATTTTTACATAATTAATTTGCATTTTATTGCATGAAATAAGTATGTGATACAATAGAAAAACAGAACTTAATATTTGGTACAGAAACCATTCTTTGCAATTACAGAGGTCAGATGTTTCCTGCAGTTCTTGACCAAATTTGCACACACTGCAGCAGAGATTTTGGCCCACTCCTCCAAATAGATTTTCTCCAGATCTTTTTAGGCTTTGGGGCTGTCACTGGGCAACATGGAGTTTCCGCTCCCTCCAAAGATTTTCTATTGTGTTCAGATCTTGAGACTGGCTAGGCAGCTCCAGGACCTTGAAATGATTTTACGGGCCACTCTTTAGTTGCCCTGGCTGTGTTTTTCGGGTCATTGTTTGCTGAAAGACCCAGCCATGACCCATCTTCAATGCTCTTACTGAGGGAAGGAGGTTGTTGGCCAAAATCTTGCGATACATGACTCCATCCTCCCTTCAATACGGTGCAGTCGTCCTGTCCCCTTTGCAGAAAAGCGCCCCCAAAGTATGATGTTTCTCCCACAATGCTTCACAGTTGGGATGGTGTTCTTTGGGTTGCGCTCATCCTTTTCCTTACTCCAAACACGGCGAGTGGAGTTGATACGTAAAAGGTCTATTTTGGTCTCATCTGACCACATAACCTTCTCAAATGCCTCATTGTGTTCATCCAGATTGGCAAACTTCAAAAGGGCCTGGACATGTACTGGCGTGAGCTGGGGGACCTTGTGACGCGCCCCTGGGCCTGAGTCGTGCGGCATCGCGCGCACGGGGCTAACCCGGAGCCGGATCCGATAGGGGTAGTAGTCTCGTGGCGGTGACCCGGTCCGTGCCCAGGGAGTCAAACTAAGTGGCGGTGTTTAGCAGTAGATGTTAGAATGTTCGACTACGCCACCCGTTGAATGCGGTTATGAGACCGCCGCTGCAGGGCAGACCGCTGAGGCCGGTGGTACGGTTGTGCAGCGTGGATGGTATAACCCCCAACGGGAGGGGTATGGCCTCAGGGCAGCTATGGTAGAGATGACGATGGGAGTGATAGTGCGGGTGTCCCAGTTCTGATGGTGCAGGTGCGACGACGAAACACGGAGGCTTGAAGTGCAGTTTCAAAAGCTTTACTCACAGTTCTTTACCAGGTCGCCCGTGCACAGTAGGACCACCCGAGTCATGCTGCGTCCACCAGGTCAGGGACTCGGCCAACTCCCAGGCAGTTCCAGAGCGTGGTCCTGAGCTCCCCTCTCTTCCTTCCTACTGGCCGTCCCCACCAGGGATCCACCTTTGTCCAGCTCCCTCGGGCCTTCTGGTGGTGAAACCTTTCCCGGCTTCCCTGACCCTATACGTGGTATGCCTTCCTGGTGGATTTGGCGAGGGGTCGCGCCAAAACTTGTCCACGACCTCCGGTTCCTGGCTGAGGATAATTGGCCTCCACCAGTTTGGGATCCGGTACCCTGCTCTGCCAACCCTTCACCCGTTTCCGTTCTCTCGTGGGATCTCAGGGTTCCCTCTATGCTTGCGTCTCTGGGCCTTTCTTTGCGTCTCTCTTCTTCCTCCTTTTTCCTTCTCTCTCTCTCTCTGCTTCAGGCCTGGCTCTGGAGCTGGGCCCAGACGGAGCCACAGCTCCCTGTCAGCCCTCTCTGGCTGAGCTCCTCTCTGCACAGAGCAGACCAAAAAGAAGACCTTGTCCTAAGATGGTGCCCACCTTATATACTCCCTCTGACACCCGAGCCCAGGTGACAAGCACCCAATGGGCTCCTACCTATGCCCAGAGTCCCTCCCCTATCTGCTCCTACACCACTGGGATGTTCCTCCCCTCCCCCACTCCAGCCAGGGACAGAAGCTGTCGTACCTGCACATCTATCTGGTGGGAGTACCGTTGGTCTGTCCCCCGGAAATGGGGTGAGTGTAGTGCATGCAGCTAACTGAGCCCAGTTCCACACTCCATCCTTGCCCGGGAGTGGAATACCACACCTCTGGTCTGAGGTGCAATACCCCTGTAGCAGCCGAGTCCTCGGGGTGCTACACTTGCGTGTCCTGCAAAATTTAATCCATGACGGTGTAGTGTGTTACTAACGGTAATGTTTGAGACTGAGGTCCCAGCTCTCTTCAGGTCATTGACCAAGTCCTAACATGTAGTTCTAGGCTGATTCCTGACCTTTCTCACAATCATCCTTACCCCACGAGGCAATATCTTGCATGGAGCCCCAGGCTGAGGAAGATTGACAGTCATCTTGTGTGTCTTCCATTTTTTAATAATTGTGCCACAGTTTTTTACCTTCTTACCAAGCTGCTTGCCTATTGTCCTGTAGCCCATTCCAGTCTTGTGCAGGTCTACAATTTTTTCCTTGGTGTCCTTAGACAGCTCTTTGGTCTTGGTCATGGTGGAGAGGTTGGAGTGTGATTGTGTGGACAGGTGTCTTTTACACAGATAACAAGTTCAAACAGGTGCAATTAATAGAGGTAATGAGTGCAGAGGAGGGCTTCTTAAAGAAAAACTAACAGGTCTGTGAGTGCCAGAATTCTTGCTGATTGGTAGGTGATCAAATACTTATTTCATGCAAAAAATGCTATTTAATTATATAAAAATCATACAATGTGATTTTCTGTTTTTATTTTTAGATTCGGTCTCTCACAGTTGAAATGTACTACGATAAAAAATATAAAAATTGCCAACCTCTCCATTCTTTGTAGGTGGGAAAACTTGCAAAATCGGCAGTGTATCAAATACTTAATTTCCCCACTGTAGATAGAGACACTGAGGATGCAGTCTGGCCTATGATCTGGCCATGCCTGTCTTTTTAAGCGTGCATAAAAGCGTGGTCAACCACAGTTTTAAGCACCTCTTTAAAGCCAGATACCTCCAAACAGAAGCCACACAGAGCCCAGGGTAACTCTGCTGCATCATTAGTGAATGGATCCCTCTGGAGTTTCATCCTAATCACATCTTTTATAGATTTATATGGAAAACCCGATGTAAGGGCTCAGCGTAGAGCACAGAATAAATGTGAACTGATCCAAAAACTTCTGTACCCGAAAATGCAATCAATAAAAGCTTCTACTCAACACACAAAAAACAATTCCCCACTCAGGTCTGTCATCTGTTAACAAAAATATAGAGGGTGCCCACATTACTGGTAGCACAAAGGCTCTGTAAAAGTGACATGGCTCCCACCAAAAGAAATCCAGTGAAATCTGTGCTTCCAAATACAAATGCCCCTTCCTCATGAGCTCCACAGTGTGCCTAAACAGCATTTAACGTCTACATGTTTGACATTAACGTAGTGAGGAGTGCCCACTTAATTTATGAGGTGTGTATCTCCAGAAGTACAAGCGGGGCACAATGTACGGGTACTACAATGTACAGGCACTACAATGTATGGGCACTACCATAGCTTCTGCTATTCTGGCACTTATTTGCTAATCTTGGGCTAAAACAACATTATTGTGGTAAAAATTCTATTTTTTTTCTTCACTGCTCAATGGTATAAAATGTTGCAAAACACATGTGGTGTCAATATGCTCATTGCACCCAAAGATGAATTCATTAAGAGGTGAAATTTGCAAAATGGGGTCACTTTTAGGGGGTGATGCTGTCCTGACATATCAGAGGCTCTGCCAATGTGACAAGGCACCTGAAAACCATTCCAGGCAAATCTGCACTCTGATATGACGCTCCTCCCCTTCTGAGCTATACCCTGTGCTAAAGAGTAGTTTTTGACCACATATGGGGCACTGCCATACTCAGAAGACATTGTATAACAAATTTTGTGGTCCATTTTCTCCTATTAGCCCTTTTGAATATTAAAAACTATTGGCTAAAACAACATTTTAGTGGAAAAAAAAACTTTTTATCTTCACAGCCCAATGTTGTACAATTCTGTGAAATACTATGACATCTGTTATTTAGTCAGTTTCTATTTTACTCAAACGCTTTTTATTTCAACAAACCAGACAATTTTTCACTCCAAAAGTCAAATGATGCTCCTTTACTTCTGAGCCCTACTGAGCGCCCAAACAGTAGTTTTAAACAACATATGGGGTATTGGTGTACTCAGGAGTAACTGTACAACAAATTGTATGATCTATTTTCTCCTGTTACCCTTGTAGAAATGAAAACATTTGGGCAAAACCAACAATTTTTGGGGAAAAATGTATTTTTCCATTTTCATGACTCAACATTATAAAATTCTGTGAAGCACCTGTTGGTTAAAGGTGCTCACTACCAGTCTAGATAAATTTATTGAGGGGTGTAGTTTCCAAAATGGAGTCACTTGTGGAGAGTTTCCACTGTCTAGGCACATAAGGGGCTCTGCAAACACGACATGGCGTCCGCAACCTATTCCAGACAATTTTGCACTCCAAAAGTCAAATGGTGCTCCTTTCCTTCCGAGCCTTGACGTGCACCTAAACAATAGTTTTCCATCACATATGGGGTATCAGTGTGCTTAAGAGAAATTGTACAACAAATTATATTGTCCATTCTGTCCTGCTACCTTTGTGAAAATGAATAATTTGGGGTTAAAGCAACATTTTTGTGGGAAAATTTTATTTTTCTATTTTCACAGCTCAACGTTATAAAATTCTGTGAAGCACCTGTGGGCTCAAGGTGCTCACCACCCCTCTAGATAAATTCCTGAACCACATTATAACCCACTTTTTCTTAAAAAAATTGAAGTGGTTTTATTTTCTTAAAAAGTGATATTTAAAAACAGGATATCATAATATCATGATAAATATATCACATATCCTTTATATCTTGATAGACAAAACGCACAATGCGTTTCTGCTTGAAAAAGTCTTCATCAGATACACCTGATGAAAGCTTCTTCAAGCAGAAATGCGTATATGTGTATATGTATATGACGCGCCCCCTGGGCCGTGGGGTACTCGGTAGCCGAGCCGGTCAGTGCTGGGGGATGTCACGGTCGCAGTGACCCGGTCCGTGACCCAGGGCGGTCAATTAAAGGGGAATAAAGTAAAAGGAATAAAGTTTTTATATATAATGTTCATGACGCCACCTGTGGTATGCGGCTATATGAGGCCGCCGCTGCGGTGCAGATCCTCAGGAGCTGATGGTGACGCAGCAGAGTTGGTTCAGCTCTCCACAGGCAGAGCTAAGGTCCAGGGCAGTGCAGCGATGACTTAATGAGGTAGATGTTGCTGTGCGGCGTGGTGCAGGTGATGGCACAGATAATAATTCTAGGACACAGTCGGGTGCAGTCTTCAGATTTACTCACAGTTTTCAGACTCCAGGTTCCCAGTACCAGGGTAACCTCCCACGTCGTCCTGCGTTCACCAAGGAAGGGGTTCAGAAATCCTTCAGGTATTTCAGGAGTACTTAACGGGACCCCATTCTGTGTGCCTTCCTCGGTCGTCTTCCTGCGCTGGCTCTCACACTCCTGCCCTGCGCCTCGCAACCAGTGTCCCAAGCCGGTAACCTCGGATCTTGGCGGGCAACGTGCAGTCCCCTGAATCCTATGTGGCTACCTTTTTAGCGATTTAGCTGCGGTTGTGAGCAGCTGCACCCTGAAAGTGCAGTTGACGCGCCCCCTGGGCCTGTGTCGTGTGTGCGGGGAATACCCGAAGCCGGATCGCTGGGGGTTGTAGTCTCCGTGGCGATGACCCGGTCCGTGCCCAGGGTGGTCAAACCAGTGGCAGTCTTATTAGTATTATAATTGTCCGACTACGCCACCCATGGATTGCGGTCAGTGGGGACCGCCGCTGCGATGCAGACCACTGAGGCTGATGTTGTATGCGCAGCCAAGTATGGGATGACTCCCCACGGGAGAAGTATGGCCTCAGGGCAGTCAGTGCAGATGATGGTAGTAATGGTGCACGAGCGTCCCAGCACTGGTAGTGCTGGTGCGGCGAAGAAGCACAGAGACGTGTGGTTGCAGTTTCCAATGCTTTACTCACAGTTCTTTACTGGTCCTAGTCACCTCGGTACCGGCGGTGACTGCCCAAGCCGTGCTGCGTCCACCAGGCAAGGGGCTCAACCAACTCCCAGGCAATTCCAGAGCGTGGCACAGGGCTCCCTTCTCTTCCCTTCTCTGGCCGTGCCCCACCAGTGACTCTACGTTTGTCCCGCTGCCTCAGGCCTTCTGTTGGTACGCTGATTTCTGCGTCCCTGACCCTATGTGGTGTGCCTTCCTGGTAGGTGTGGTGAGGGGTCGCACCAAGATATAGTCACGATCGCCGGTCTTTGGCTGAGGATTAGTCGCCTCCACCAATTTGGGATCTGGTACCCTGTTCTGCCAACCCGTCACCCGCAATCTCCTGGGCCTATGGGGTTCCTTCTTCTCTCGTGTCTCTGGGCCTCTCTTAATGTTCTGTTCCTTGTTTCCTTTCTCTTCTGTTCCTGTTCTCTCTGCTGTTTCTGGCCTCCACTCCAGGCCTGCCTCGTGGAGCTGGGCCCAGACTGAGCCACAGCTCCCTATCAGCCCTCTCTGGCTGAACTCCTCTCTGAACCGAACTGACTGTCCTAAGATGGTGCCCACCTTATATACCTCCCTCTATGTGTGAGCCCAGGTGACTAGCAACCAATGGGCTCCTACCTATGCCCAGAGACCCAACCCCTATCTGCTCCTACACCACTGGGTTTTCCTCCCCCTCCCCACTCCAGCCAGGGACAGATGCTGTCGTGCCTGCACTTCTGTCTCGTGGGAGCACCGTTGAGCTGTCCCTCGGAAATGGGGTGTGTGTGGTGCATGCAGCCTACCGAGTCCTGGTCCACACTCCATCCTTACCCGGGAGTGGAATATCACACCTCTGGTTTGAGGTGCAATACCCCTGTAGCAGCCGAGCCCTCGGGGTGCTACACAGTAGCCTACGGTTTCTATCTGAGCCTTGTAGTTCTCCAGTTCTAAGAAGTGCAAACTATTTACGGTTAAAAGTTTTTGGCTGCTCACTGTCCTCAGCCTAACAGTTTTCATACCCTTACCGGGTAACTAGGTAAGCACACAAACTTTTTCAATTCACTCCAACAATGATGTACCCTTCTGGGTAACTATTTACAGTTTCTTGCTCCTCCTATGGAAGTAGTCAGTAGTGTGGCCCCCAACGGGGGAACATTGACCCACCACTAGATGGCCCAGCCGGGTCATCAGCCTCAGATGGCAGAGGCATGCTCTCCTCCTCCAACACCCTGTGAACAAGGAGGGCATACCACCCACGCTCTCCCTTATGCCGGGTATAGGTGACACGGTCAACAGGATACTGGTCTCGACCGGGATGTCCTTGCTGGAGGTGGGACTCCACGTCCCTCCTATTGACAAAGAGATCCTTTGATGCCTGTGGTTCTCTGATGAAGCCCCACCCGGCTTCCAGGTCGAACTTCACGACAGTCCCTTCTACACAGGGACTGGGTGCGCCCGGCTTGATCTTGCTGGCCCGGGTTTTGGCTATCAGGTTGCGGACCTCCATTCATTCCCATCTGTCTTGCCGCTGCCTGCGCTCTGCGGTTAGCTTCCGGAGCTCCCGCTCACATTGTTCCTCCCTCCTGAGGGCCTCGGTCTCCGTCTCCCTCGGGAACCCCATGAGGTTACCCTCCGGATTATTCCACCGGAACTCTTCTCCTCCCTGGCAGGCAACCAGGGGCACGGGCGTGGGTACTACAGGGGCTCTCTGCTGGTCCTAATATTTGGCTGAATAGTCCCACGCAGCGCGCCCGTACACCCATGCAGGTGCAGGGAAAGGAGGTTCCTGTAGGGGGCCCAGGAGCTTATTGTTGCTGCAGGTGCGCGGGGCAGGGGATCCGGTGAAGGGCCCAGGAGTAGATCGGGGTGGCAAGCGCCCGGGGAAGGAGGTTCCGGCAAAGGGCCCAGGAGTAGGTCGGCGCTCTCAGCACCCGGGGAAGGGGCACCGTCGTTACCTTCTCCTGCGGCTGCTCCCGCACTGCTTGGTACCTCCTGGTCCAGGAGAGGCTCCGCCGGGGCTGGGGCGCTGCTGATGGGATGCAACGCAGACTTCTGCCGGGTCAGCAATTTCTCCAGTAGCTCGGCCCTCCAGATGGTAACGGCAGCCTGCTGGGCCTCCTCCATCCGCCGGCCCGGCTCCTGTACCTCATCACAAAGGAAGCTCGTATCCTCCAGGGACAATTGCGATAATATCCCTTCCAGGTTGAGGGGTGCAGCTGCATGTTGCAGGCCACGAGCCGGAGTCACAGGTTGGTCTCCCTCCATCGTGCCTGCCGGTTGTGGTCTGGCTGCATTACTGGAGACCCCGCCCTGTCTCCAAGGTTTCTCTTCTCCTCTCCCCTTTCTGTGGGGGTCCCATGGCTGCTTGCTGTCGGCCACACCTGGGGGCGGCTTCCCCAGACTGATGGACAAGTCTAGGTATATGGCCACAGGCACATGGGGCGGACTGTGCTTTTGGCGCCATCCTGGGACCCGGCCCACGATGGGAGGTTCCTTGTCCTTTATCACGCACATAATGGCGCCCGTTCTTCTGGGGCAGGCGCCACATTCAATATACAACACAGTCTATATGCGCATAGTACCCGGTTATAACAGGTCGGTTCGTATCCTGTTCATGACGCCAAAAATGACGCGCCCCCTGGGCCGTGGGGTACTCGGTAGCCGAGCCGGTCGGTGCTGGGGGATGTCACTGTGGCAGTGACCCGGTCCGTGACCCAGGGCGGTCAATTAAATTGGAATAAAGTAAAAGGAATAAAGTTTTTATATATAATGTTCGTGACGCCACCTGTGGTATGCGGCTATATGGGGCCGCCGCTGCGGTGCAGATTCTTTGGAGCTCATGGTGACGCAGCAGAGTTGGTTCAGCTCTCCACAGGCAGAGCTAAGCTCCAGGGAAGTGTAGCGATGACTTAATGAGGTAGATGTTGCTGTGCGGCATGGTGCAGGTGATGGCACAGATAATAATTCTAGGACACAGTGGGGTGCAGTCTTCAGATTTACTCACAGTTGTCAGACTCCAGGTTCCCAGCACCAGGGTAACCTCCCACGTTGTCCTGCGTTCACCAAAGAAGGGGTTCAGCAATCCCTCAGATATTTCAGGAGTACTTAACGGGACCCCATTCTGTGAGCCTTCCTCGGTCGTCTTCCTGCGCTGGCTCTCACCCTCCTGCCCTGCGCCTCGCAACCAGTGTCCCAAGCCGGTAACCTCGGATCTTGGCGGGCAACGTGCAGTCCCCTGAATCCTATGTGGCTACCTTTTTAGCGATTTAGTTGCGGTTGTGAGCAGCTGCACCCTGAAAGTGCAGTAGCCTCCGGCTTCTAGCTGAACCTTGTAGTTCTCCACTAGTTAGGGGCCGGTCCCCTCTGCGGCCTGATCCCTCCACATCCTGGTAGATTCGGGCACCTGGGTAGCATCCGCACTCACCGTGCCCCTGGGATCCCCTCACTCCTGGAGCCTTCCCTCTGCTCCCGTCCTCTTCCAGCCTGTCCTCCTGGGCCTCTGAATCTAGGCCCACTCCTCTGAGCAGAGCTCCTACAGAGCTCCTGCTCCCACTCCTTCTCCTCTCAGACTGTCTGGTCTCACCTTCCTGCTTCTAGATGGTTCCCTGCTTTCTTATACTCCCACTGAAGGTGTTCCCCTGAACTACTTCCTCCACCCACACACACTACATGGTTCCCCCTTTCTAGGGTCCCCCCACTTCCAACCAGGGACAGGGCTCAGCATAAGCCAGTGCATCTTGCCCCGCCTGCTGGTCTGGAATGGTGTAGTGTTGGATGCAGGTGGATGGGTCCCAGGCAGTACTCCCTCCTTACCTGAGAGAGGGAAACCACACCTCTGGGTGAGATGCAGTACCTCTGTGGCGACTGAACCCGCAGGGGCGCCACATATATGTGATATATTTATCATGATATCCTATTTTTAAATATTATTTTTTAAGAAAATAAAACCACTTCAACTTTTTAAAGAAAAAGTGGGTTATGAGGTGGTTCTTTTTAAATTCACGAGGATCCCCATATTATCCGCAGGAGCACCAGCAGGATCTTTTATTATTTTTTAAATCACAGGCCATGTTCACACGTTCAGTATTTGGTCAGTATTTTACATCAGTATTTGTAAGCCATAATTTGGAGTGGGTGAAAAATACAGAAGTGGTGACGTGTTTCTATTATACTTTTCCTCTGATTTTCCACTCCTTATTTTGGCTTACAAATACTGATGTAAAATACTGACCAGATACTGAACATGTGAACGTGGCCTTATTGTAAGCAGCTAAAGAGTTAGGGTGGGAGGCATGCTCACTATATCTCCACCCCTGGGTGTGGTTCACATTGTAAAATGGGAACTGCTTATCTCATAGATTCTTCTGTGTATGGAAATATGTAGATCTCCTGGAATGTGTGGCTTTGCAAAATGACTAACAAGCTGGACTCTAAACCAAGCGGGCGATCCCACACTATTGTATGGACTGTTTACTTATGTTTCACTTTGTGCTGGACAAGGGCTGTATTTAAGTTTTCCTGTAATGTGGTTTAAGAGGACTGAAATAAACCAACCGAACTTTTAAATAGAAACGGTTCCTTTGATATTTTATATCGCTCCCAAGTGAGTAGCATTGTTACAAGGAGTATAATAAAGTCAGGTGTTAAAATGCATTCAAATGAACTGCACATGTTAACTGCTTGATTTCCATCTATCTTCACCTCCCTCATCTTTGATTGACAGCTCTCGCTTCATAGAGCTAAAGAAGGGTGGAGATAGATGGAAATCAAGCAGGTGGGAAGATGTATTTAAATATTTCACCATCTCCATGAAGCACTGAGTACCTGTACTTGGTTTGAACAGTCATTCTGTGTTGACAGAGTCCCTTTAAAGTGAGATCACCATGGGACACTCTGGATTACGACGGATAGGTGAGGGATATGGTGGTTTATTCTTATTTTTTTACAGGTAACATGGGCATCGCGGATTAGGCGTTAAGGTGAGAATTGTGGTGTTTTTTTATTTTTGATTTTTTACAGGGTACAAGGGCTTCAGGGATTAGGTGTAGGTGAGTATAATGTGTTTTTTGTTTTTTCTTCAATATGTATTTATTTAAACTTTTTTTTTCTTTACTTTGAGCACATGAATGCTCCCATGTATACTCCCATCAGCGGCTCCTGCACTTGCTGTTAACAGTGACAGCAGGCGTTGACTGATGGGGGTAGTAGTCTCATTAGCCTGTGACGTTTGTGAAGCTTTTTACCATGGTTCATAGTCATGGTGACAGCTGTGGGCCCACGCTGACATCTGACAGCGTGATCCCGCAGCGCTCTGACCGGTGGTAATGATCTTAGCAAGGGAAAATCCTAAACAGTAACACTGACTTCCTGAGGAAGTCTTTCTTCAGGGTCCGTGCCTGAACAGTAGGTGTTGAGTACTACACTGCTCGGGTTCGCCCATTTCTAATTCCCTCGCCTTTAGGGAGTTGAGAAAGCAGCAATATTCATTAGTGTTTAGTTTCTCCTATTAGTGAGTTTTTTTAGGTCCCCTGGTCTTGGTGTGGCCAGTGTCTTGAACGTGCTTTGCTGGTTGGTGTGTGGCCAGTGCCTGAACCTGCTCCCTTAGTCCATGTGCAGCCTGAGCCTGAACCCGCTCCTCTGGTCTGTGTGCAGCCTGAGCCTGAACCTGCTCCTGCTCCCCTGGTACGTGGGGGGCCAAAGCCTAAACCTCCTGCACTGGTATGTGCGTCCAGCAACTCAAACCTTCTCCCCTGGTGCGAGTGTGCCAGCTCCTGAAACCTCATCCCCTGGTCCATATATTTGTGGTCTGCTAAAACCAGTTTCTGAATCAGCCAGAACTCATTAGTCTGAATGGTGCCCTTGTCCTTAATCAGTGTCAGTTAACCTGACCCCTGGGTTCAGCAGCTGCAGTACCAGATACTGCCTAGGAGTGGTACATTGCGGGTACCTGCATCAGCTTGTTTCCACCATCAGGAGCTCCAGTGAACACCAGGTAGCTGCTTAGCTATGCCCCTTTTTAGGCAGGCCCATCCCTATGGCACAGTGGATCCACAAATCCACTTGTGCCAACATTGGGCATAACAGTATGACAAGCAGTATACTACATACAATTGAAATAAAGTAGCAATACTGTGAGGTTGTTACACTCACAGTGCAAAACGTATCTAGCACACAATAGATGTATAAAAACAGCATACAGTATATTGAATTGGTGGTTTGGTTAATCTCCAGCTGATAAAATGTTAATTGCATTGAAACTGCGACACACAGCCTAATAAGTGACATATTTCTGGAATTAGGGTCTCCTGTCCTATATTTTATATACTTCATACGTACTCTCAGATTAATTAACAAAAGCCTGCTGACAGATTCCCTTTAAAATAGAGGATACATAAAAACAGATGTCTTTATCAGGCTAAATGATCCATTATTTGGCCTGATGAATACATGTCACACCAGGGCAAAGAGATGACCGGTGTGCGACGCAAAGGGAGAGGTGGGGAAACATGTAAAGGGGAGCCCTGACGATAGGGAGAGGGAGAGGATGGTGACCCCTCAACACTCACCTGATGCTGAACCCTGCATTCCCTAGTGCCGTAGACGGGTCCTTCCCCCCCATGCACAGTCACGTGCCTAAGCCTTGGCTGACCCCAGATAGTGCGGTGGACAGCAAGACACTAGTCTTACTACTACACAAGACAGCACAGGGAACAAGACAGACAGGGGAAAACACACAAGCAAATGGAACTCCACAGGAATCAAAAATAACTCAAACAGCATCTCCAAGAAGACAACAGCTTCCCCAGAAAAGTAAGGCACATATTAGAAAACCTGTAGCTGGCATGGGAGGAAGCTAGGAGAGGGTTTAAATAATGAAGGGGAGTCGTCGTCCCAATAAGTCGCAGCTGACATAGGAGCCAATGGAGAACTCAGCAGAGGTTAAACAAGGAATTCTTAACTTTTTCCATACCACAAGAAACCATAAACCTGTTTAACTTATGAATGGCCGTAAATCTTTATTTATAATCATGAACAATATAAAAACAGATAGAAAGAGATATACTGCAGAGTGAAACAGCTGATCAGGGTGAGGAAGATGCTGACTCCAATTAAAAAAATCTCCCGAATCCCCACATTCCTCAACCATGAATCTACAAAAACACTAGTGCACGCACTCATTATCTCCCTTCTCGACAACTGCAAACTCCTGCCCTGTGGCCTTCCTTCTAACACTCTCGCATTCCTCCAATCTATCCTAAACTCTGCTGCCCAACTAATCCACCTGTCCCCTCGCTATTCCCTGGTCTCTCCTCTCTGTCAATCCCTTCACTGGCTCCAGTTCAAAACCCTAACTTTGGCATGCAAAGCTATCCACAACCTGTCTCTTCCATACATCTGAGACCTAGTCTTCTGGTACTTACCTGCAACCAACCTCTGATCCTCACAAGATCTCTTCTCTACTCCCCTCTTATCACCTCTTCCCACAATCGCATACAAGATTTCTCCCGTGCATCCCCCCTTCTCTGGAACTCTCTACCCCACCATTTCTGACTCTCGCCTACTATTGAAGCCTTCAAAAAGCACCTGAAGACCCACCTCTTGCGACATACGTACAACCTGCAGTAACCCTCGCTCCACCATACTGCTGCATGACCAGCTCTATCCTCACCTACTGTATCCTCACCCATCCCTTGTAGACTGTGAGCCCTCGCAGTCAGGGTTCTCTCCTCTTCTCTCCTCTCCTGTACCAGTCGCTGTCACATTTTTGTTTAACATTGTTGTAATTGTTTTTGCGATGTATACCCCTCTTTCACATGTAAAGCGCCATGGAATAAATGGCGATAAAGTAATAATAATAATGTGGTCCACACTCACATCTACTGAGACTGGACCATGTGGAACACGGGGTAGTGGTGGTGGCAAACTGACAGGAAACTTTATCTGCTATCCAACCAACAACCTTTTCACGTTGCTATGGCTTCAATAGTGGTGTTCCGTGGCCCCCTAGAAATTGGGACAGGAAGGTAGTTTGACATGACATGGGTGTTTGTTGTGCTCCCGCAGCAGGCACAGTTTCATCTTGCCCACTGCCTCTGCATGCACTATCACCATCACCATAACGTCCACTTCCCCGTCCCTTGACACACACCTTGCCCATTTTAAATGGAGTTTAAGATTAGTCACGTTGCCAAAAATGTCTGTATTATTACCGCAGTAATATAGGATCACGTCTGATGAGATGACCACAGTTTTAGGAAGTGCCCTGGGAGTCAGAGATGCTTCCAGGGGTCTTCTCCATGCTGTTCCCATGTTACACACCACATGGCCAGATAAGGTAGTAAAATGTTAAAATGACATTTCCCGGTGAATGGATTTTTTACGGTTGAAAGGAATGCAAAAGTGCAAAAAAACGCATCAAAAACGGTACGTGTGAACATAGCCCAATATGTGGAGGAACATTTTTGTTTTTGGTTATTTATTTTGCCTTATATGCAAGTCATTACCCTGGAAAGGATATTCCTTAACATATTTTCCAGGAAAATCCATTTTGGTTTAGTTTATGTATGTTTTATTGTGAGTCCGTAAAAGTGGCGCAATAGCTCTGACAACATTGTTGACAGCAATGACCTGGGAGTCATAAATGCTTCCAGGGGTCTTCCCCATGCTGTTCTCATGTCATTTGAGCACTGTTCCCATCGATTTGGGCAATTTTTAGGCCCTCTGCAGATTGCCGGGGTGGGGGGAGGTGCGCCGGAAAAATGAACCAGTTTCCCATAGACATACACTGGGCTCTTTACTCGGACCGAGCACTCTAGCATTCCAGTTTGCTAGGCCCGATCAACGAGTACCCGAGCATTTTAGTGTTCGCTCATCACTACCGCCAAGGCGTAGAGAGCCAGTTCATGCCACATGTCCAGCTTGGATACCCAATAGTTATAAGGCACAGAGAAATCACGGAGGACATTGGTACGGTTGGCAAGGTACTCCTTCAGCATCTTCCAAAATGTTTCCCTCCTAGTCAGAGTACCCTGCGTATCATGGCCTGGGCGCTGGGAGGGTCTGAGAAAACTGTCCTACATCTTTGACAGTGTTCTCCTGCCTCTGCTGCATCGTATTTGTGCCTGCCTTGCCTGTACTTCTTGGTTGTCCAACGAGCTTTGACTTCTGCAGCCAGCGTTTTCAGATGGGAATTTTATTAATGGTTCCTCCACAAGATCCTTCTGGTACTACAACAAGTCCTCTCCACCACGGGAAGGAAAGATAGAAAGATCTCCTTGTAGCGTGGGTCTAGAAGTGTGACCAACCAGTAATTACTGTTGGCCAAAATGTGTACAACGCGAGGGTCACGGAAAAGGCAGCGCAACATAGTCAGCTATGTCTGCCAGAATGCCAACAGCCAAGTCTTCCCTGTCTTGACCAAGAGGACAACTGTCCATGCTCTCCTCCTCCTCACCCTCCTCCTGGGCCTCCTCCTCATTCTCCCTCTCCTCAGGCCATCCACGCTGAACAGAAGATATGACTGTCGTGTGGGTAGTACTGTCTGTAGCGCAGAAAAACAGCTCCTATTCCTCCTCCTCATTATCACCCAATCCGCATTGAGATGAGATGAGGCTGGGATTTTTGGCATCACCCTGTATGGTTACTTGCTCCATATCATCATGCTCCGCCTGCAATGTCTCCTCTTTAGTTGTGAGCAGCAAGTGTTTCTATTAGAACTCTCCTGTTAGTTTTTTTCTATTTTGGTCACGTGACCTGCTGCCTATTTATTCCAGCTCCGCCCTTCTGGCTTTGCTGGACTTCAGTGTTATTTGACTCTCTATCTAGCCAGGTGCTTTTGTACCTATCTCTCTAGTTCGTTTGGTCCTTTGGACTTCTAAGTACTTTTTGTCTGTTTGTCTTTTTGCTCCACTACAACATCTGCTAGGAGGTGTCCAATTTTGTCCCAGTCCTTAGTTCTTTTAGGGACCCCTCCCTTTATTCTATAGGTCTACGTTCAGACTAGCTGAGGGCGAAGGTGGGTCTGTTCACAAGGAACAGGTCGCCCGCTGCAACGTAGGGAATCAGCTTAGTCTTATTGTAGGGACAGATTCCCTTTCTTTCCTTAATTCTTGTAGTAGATCATAACAGTAAGTCCAGCCCAAACTAAACTTGGAAAGAAATCCTGGGATCAGTATGGTGTCTGTTCAAGAGTTGGCTCAACGCCTGCAGGGATTGTCTCTAGAGGTGGCCGATCTCCAGCAACATGTGAGTAGCTGTCCTGGAGCGCATTTTGTGGAACCAAAGGTAGAACTGCCTGATATTTTTGATGGTAAACAACAAGATTTTTTTTCCTTTAAAAATGCTTGTTTATTATATTTTCGTTTGAGACCCAGGTCCTCTGGGAATGAATCACAGCGCATTGGGTTTATCATGTCACTTTTGCGCAAGGAACTACAGGGGTGGGCCTTTTCTCTCCAACCTAATGATCCGTGTTTTAGATCAGTGGAGGATTTTTTTTCTGCTATGGGGTTATTGTATGACGATCCTGATCGAGTCTCATCTGCTGAGACAGAACTGAGACGTTTGAAGCAGGGGTCAGGTGATGTTGAAAATTATTGTACACACTTCAGAAGGTGGTCTTCAGAAGTGAAATGGAATGATTCGGCGTTAAAATGTTCGTTTCTTGCCAGTCTAAGTGAAAGGGTTAAAGATCTGCTGATTGCATTTCCTGCACCTGTGACCTTGCAAGAGGCCATGCAATTAGCTATACTGTGGACAGGAGACTGCATGCCAGGGTTAATGATGAGAAAATTCCTGCAATGGCAGCTCCTAGTCCTCAGAGGGTCTGCTCGGACGTCGGAGAACCGATGGAGGTTGGGGCGATGTCACTCCGCTCTCAGGAAAGAGACCGCTGGTTTTCCAAGGGATTGTGTTTTTACTGTGGTAAATCTGACCATTTAATTAAGAACTGTGAGCTTCGTTTAAGCAAATAAAAAAAAAAGGTCAGTTACGCCCGTATTGCTTGTTTGAATTCTAAGGGAGTATTTCTTTCAGGGAGTACCTTATTGCAGGAAGATTTGATTGAATTTCAGGTATTTGTGGATTGTGGTTCAACACTTAAAGTGATTGATAAGGGTTTTTTGGAAAAACTTAAATTGGAATCCAAACCTTTGTCATCACCTATTTCTGTGATTGCTATTGATAACACTCCTTTGAAATGTATTACTCACAAGGTTGCTGAATTTCCTCTCACTATCAATGGTATTCACCAGGAAAATTTGGATTTGGTGGTATTAAATAATTTACCTTCTCCAGTAGTTTTAGGTTTGCCTTGGTTAAAACTGCACAATCCTTTACTGGACTGGTCTACTAATGACATTAAGTCATGGAGTCCTAAGTGCTATGATAAGTGTTGTAACTGTCGCATTGCGGCTGTGGAAAAAGGGGAATTACCTGTACCTATTCAGGATTTTTGGAAGGTTTTTTCAGAGGAGGAGTCGCAAGTTTTACCTCCTCATAGGGACTATGATTGCACCATTGAGTTTGTTCCTGGAGCTACTCTTCCCTAGAGTCGCTTATTTAATCTGACTATCCCTGAGAGAAAGGCCTTGGAGGAATACATACAGACGAGCTTGTCAGCTGGTCACATTAGACCTTCTAAGTCACCTGTGGCTGTTGGATTTCTTTTTGTAAAAAAAAGGACGGCGGTTTACGTCCATGTCTGGACTTTCGCGAAATTAATAAAATTACCGTACGCAGTTCCTACCCATTGCCGTTAATTCCTGACTTGTTTAACCAGTTAGTGGGGGCCAAGTGGTTCTCTAAAATTGATCTCCGGGGGGCATACAATTTGTTGCGAATGGAGGAGGGTGATGAATGGAAGACTGCTTTTAACACTCGGTGGGTCATTTTGAGAATCTGGTGATGCCTTTTGGTCTTACCAATGCACCCGCATTTTTTCAGAACCTTATTAATGACATCCTGAGACCTTTGATTGGTAAGAATGTGGTTGTGTATTTGGATGACATTTTGATTTATTCGCCAGATCTGGAGTCTCATTGGCAGAGCGTACGTGAGGTATTGGAGTTATTAAGTGACAATTCACTTTTTTGCTAAGCTGGAGAAATGTGAGTTCGCTGTGCAGAGAATTAGTTTTTTGGGCTACATTATCTCCAGCGAGGGCTTTGAGATGGACCCTGTGAAGGTTCAGGCTGTGCAGGAATGGCCTAGGCCTATTGGTTTGAAATCGATACAGAGATTTTTGGGTTTCGCCAATTATTACAGAAAATTCATTAAGAATTTTTCTATAATTGTTAAGCCGCTGACCGATCTCACCAGGAAAGGTGCGAATACTATCCAGTGGACTACTGAGGCCATTGAAGCTATTGTGTATCTCAAGGAGAGGTTCAGTTCTGCCCCTATCGTTATGCAGCCTGATGAGACCAAGCCTTTTTTGGTCGAGGTTGATGCTTCTTCGGTGGGGGTCGGTGCGGTTATTGTCTCAGGAGAACAAGGATGGAGTACATCCCTGTGCTTTTTTTTCAAAAAAATTTTCAGAAACCGAACTTAATTACGATGTTGGTAATCGGGAACTGCTGGCTATTAAACTCGCGTTTGAACATTGGCGGCATTTCTTGGAAGGTGCTAAATTTCCGGTTCAGGTTTTCACTGATCATAAAAATTTGATTTATTTGGATGCAGCCAAGCGCTTGAATGCCCGTCAGGCTAGGTGGGCACTTTTTTTTTCTCTGTTTAATTTTTCTATTACTTACATCCCTGGTACCAAGAATGTTAAAGCCGATGCTTTATCTCGCAGTTTTTCTCCCATGGTTGGTACCGAGGAGGAGGAGAGCATTTTATAGGAAGGAGTTGTGGTAGCAGGATTGGACTCCGTTTTGGAAGATGGGATTCTGAAAGCCCAAGAGGATGCCCCATCTAACACTCCCCATGGGAGGTTGTTTGTGCCTAGAACCTTTAGGAGAGATTTTTTTGTTGAGTATCATGAGTCTTGGTTGGCAGGTCATCCAGGAATTTCTGAGCCTAAGAGACTTATCAGTCGTAGTTTTTGGTAGCCTGGGTGGCAGAAGGAAGTCATCAAGTGGGTGCGTCAATGTACGGTGTGTGCTAGGTCAAAGGCTTCGCATACCCCTGCTGCGGGGTTGCTTTGCCCTCTGGAGGATCCTAGTGCGCCTTGGACGCATCTGGCAATTGATTTTATTAATGACCTTCCTGTGTCCGAGGGTTTCACTGTCATCTGGGTGGTCGTGGACCGTTTTAGCAAGATGTGTCATTTGGTTCCTTTCATTAAACTACCCTGCGCTAAGACACTCGCTAAGGTGTTTGTTAAGGAAATTGTCAAACTCCATGGCGTTCCCACCGACATTGTTTCTGATAGGGGACCTCAGTTTGTGGCTCGCTTTTGACGTGCTTTTTGTGACAGGTTGGGAGTCCATTTGTCATTTTCATGTGGGTATCATCCTGAGTCTAATGGACAGACAGAAAGAAAGAACCAGGATGTTGAACAGTTTTTGCGTTGTTTTGTGGCAGACAATCAAGAGGGGTGGTCTGAGTTTCTGCCACTCGCTGAATTTGCTCTTAACAACCATACATCCTGTTCTGCTGGGTGTTCTCCTTTTTTTTGTTGTACTGGGAGACATCCGTCATTTGGTTCGTTCTCCAAATTGCTGTCGGCTGTGCCGGAGGAGGAGAATTTTTCCTGTGATTTGGAGAGCGTTTGGACTGACGTACGTTGTAACCTTCAAGAGGCTAACAAAAAGTCCAAGAAGTATTTTAACAGGAAACGTAAAGACGTTTTGTTTACGGTGGGTGACATGGTTTGGTTGTCCTCAAAGAATCTGCGGTTGAGGATTCCCTCTAAAAAATTGGGTCCGAAGTTTGTGGGGCCATTTAAGGTGCTTCAGGTGATTAATCATTCTGCTGTTAGGTTGGAGGTCCCCACCTCCTGGAAGATTAATCCTGTGTTTCATGTTTCCTTGTTGAAAGGGGCTGATGTATCGGATAGGGATGCTACTGTCACAGTTCCTCCGGTGGTGGAAGACGGCGAATATGAAATTTCTCGTATCTTGAATTCCAGAAGACATAGAGGGAGATTGCAGTATCTCGTCGCTTGGAAAGGTTTCGGTCCTGAGGATAACTCCTGGGTAAGGGCGGATGATGTCTCTGCCCCTAGACTTGTCAGAGCGTTCCACAGGAGGTTTCCTGATAGGCCTGGGCCTGGAGGATCCGGAGGCTCCTCATAGAAGAGGGGGTACTGTTAGAACTCTCCTGTTAGTTTTTTTTCTATTTTGGTCACGTGACCTGCTGCCTATTTATTCCAGCTCCGCCCTTCTGGCTTTGCTGGACTTCAGTTTTATTTGACTCTCTATCTAGCCAGGTGCTTTTGTACCTATCTCTAGTACGTTTGGTCCTTTGGACCTCTAAGTACTTTTTGTCTGTTTGTCTTTTTGCTCCGCTACAACATCTGCTAGGAGGTATCCAATTTTGTCCCAGTCCTTAGTTCTATTAGGGACCCCTCCCTTTATTCTATAGGTCTGCGTTCAGACTAGCTGAGGACGAAGGCGGGTCTGTTCACAAGGAACAGGTCGCCCGCTGCAACGTAGGGAATCAGCTTAGTCTTATTGTAGGGACAGATTCCCTTTCTTTCCTTAGTTCTTGTAGCAGATCATAACAGTTTCAGTAGACAGAGAAGCGGGATGGTTATGCTAATTATGGAGTCATCTCCGCTCACTATCTTGGGGGAGTCCTCAAAGTTAATTAAGACCACACAGATGTCAGACATCCATGCCCACTCATCAGCTCTTATGTGCGGAGGCTGACCTGAAGCTGATACTCAACAACTGCCCTCTGCTGCTCACAAATCCTTCTCAACATATGCAATAATGAGTTACAACTAGTGTTGAGCGAACATGCTCGACACTGCTTGGTACTTGCCCGAGCATCACGCTACTCGGGATGTTCGGCAAGCACCGAGCATTTCCGGGTTACTCGGGCGGGAGCTCGGGTCTCCGCCCTGCATGTTTGGCGCTCTTTACAGAGCCAATGAACATGCAGGGATTGCCAGCCAGTCACTGTAATGCCGCAGCCATGTTGTTTGTGGGCATTACAGTGATTGGCTGGCCGCACAGCATCACCTCGAGTATTTAAAACCTGGCGCCGCCATCTTGGACACAGTTGCTCCGGATCAGACAGTGTAGGGACAGCGCTGCTGATTTAGGGAGAGATATATCCTGCAAAATAGTTAGTGTAGGGTCTGTAAAGGCTGCCAGAACAAACAAACAGTCCTTCTCAGGACTAATATCCATCCCAGGTATATCAGGCAGGCAGGCAGGCTGTATAGGAGACGCAGTGGTTATACCAGCAAACGCTGCATTACAGTCCTGTGTGCTGCTCCTGTTGCTGAAATTGCTGGACTTAGCTCCAGGTCCCGGGGGCCAGGAAAAATCCTTTTTTTTTTATCTAAATCCTCTTTTTTTTTTTCCTCCTTCACAATGTACAAATACCCATCTTATTAACCTTTTGGTGTCCCCCCCCCCCCCAAAAAAAAAAGTGTGCCTCTGATTTTTCAGACACAAATATATCTGTTGAAAATAGTCTGGTGTAGGCCAGAGAAATAGAAGTGTGGTTTTGCAGTTCTATGGGCCATTTGTATCTAAAAAAAACAGTTTGAGTGTGTCGCTCACTGTTCAGCCGCAAATATATATATTTTAAAAAGTCTGGTATACACCAGTAAATTATTACTGTGGTTTTGCTGTTCCACGGTAAAACATCTCTATTTTTCTGTTTTTGGCTTTTTTTGCTGTATAAAAATAATAATAGTGTCTCCCTGATTTTTCAGACACAAATATATCTGTTGAAAATAGTCTGGTGTAGGCCAGAGAGACAGAAGTGTGCCTTTGCTGTTCCACGGTAAAAAATCTCTATTATCCTGTTTTTTGCATTTTTTGCTGTAAAAAAAATAAAATAATAGTGTCTCCCTGATTTTTCAGATACAAATATATCTGTTGAAAATAGTCTGGTGTAGGCCCGAGAAATACAAGTGTGGTTTTGCAGTTCCACGGTACAAACCTCTATATTATCCACTTTTGGGCCATTTGTATCTAAAAAAAACAGTTTGAGTGTGTCGCTCACTGTTCAGCCGCAAATATATATATATTTTAAAAAGCCTGGTATACACCAGTAAATTATAACTGTGGTTTTGCTGTTCCACAGTAAAAAAATCTCTATTATCCTGCTTTTGGCATTTTTTGCCGTAAAAAATAAATAGTGTCTCCTGATTGTTCAGACACAAATATATCTGTTGAAAATAGTCTGGTGTAGGCCCGAGAAATACAAGTGTGGTTTTGCAGTTCCACGGTTCAAACTTCTGTATTATCCACTTTTGGGCCATTTGTATCTAAAAAAAACAGTTTGAGTGTGTCGCTCACTGTTCAGCCGCAAATATCTCTATTTAAAAAAGTGTGGTATACCCCAGTAAACAATAACTGTGGTTTTGCCATCCCACGGTAAAAAATCTCTATTATTCAGGTTTTGGTAGTTTTTTCCGTAAAGAAAAACAGTAGTGTCTCCTGACTGTTGTGACACAAAAATATATCTGTTGAAAATAGTCTTGTGTAGGCCCGACATCCCAATGTGGTTTCGCAGTTCCTCGGGTCAAATCGCTGTACTATCCAGTTTTGGGCCTTTGGTATCTAAAAAAAAAGCAGTTTGAGTGTGTCGCTCACTGTTCAGCCGCAAATATCTCTATTTAAAAAAGTGTGGTATACCCCAGTAAACAATAACTGTGGTTTTCCTCTTCCACGGTTCTAATCTACTCTTTATTACCCTTTTTCCATTGATAGTGCAAGTGTAAGCTATTTTACTTCATTTACAATGAGCAAGGCGCGTGGCAAGGGACGTGGAAGTGGACGTTCTGGTGATGGTTCGTGCAGAGGACGGGGCCGTGGCCAAGGTGAAAATGTGCCACAACCAACAGCCACATCTTCTCGCTCCCACTTCTTGACCGAATTACTAGGGAAGCACAGAACAACACCAGTATTGAGAACTGATCAGTGTGAACAGGTTATTAATTGGATAGCAGACAGTACTTCCAGTTACCTGGGCACCACCACCTCCAGTCTGTCTTCCACACGGTCAACTCTTAGTAGCCGTGAGTCTCGACCGCACACTCCTCCTCACCCTGATGCTCCTTCCTCCCACCATGCCGAGTGTCGTCAGACAGCAAGTGATCCCACACTTGGACACTCTGAAGAGCTGTTCACTGGTCCATTTCCATATTTGGGTCCCTCGCCTGATACGCTTGAAGTGGTGGAAGAGGAGATCCCATGTTGCGATGCCCAAATATTTGAACAGCCACGGCCACAGGAAGTCGACGTTGGCAATCTGTCACAAGAGGTGGACGATGACGAGACACAATTGCCAGGAAGTGAGGAGGAGGATCGTGGTGCGCAAGTGGAAGAGGAGGATGTGGTGGATGATCTAGTAACTGACCCAACGTGGAAGGAGGACATGCAGAGTGAGGCCAGCAGCACACAGGGGGAGGGAGGCAGAGTACCCCAACAGGCAGGAAGAAGCAGTGTGGTGGCCGCAGACAGAAGGCAGGCAACCGTTCCCCGTAACACCAACACGAGGGACGTTGCCAGTACAAGCGGTAGGTCTTCCAGAGTCTGGAATTTTTTTAAAGACTCTGCTGATAACCCCAAAAAGGCCATATGTTCCACCTGCCATGCCAGCATCAGCAGGGGTGACAAAACTACCAGCCTGACCACCACCAGCATGATCAGGCACATGGCAGCAAAGCACCCGACTTTGTGGGGAGAAACCCAGGGTCTACGACCAGTGTCAGCGGGTGTCACCACTGCTTCTTCCACTGTTGTGCGTGCAATAGAACCCCCTGTTGTGTGTGCAAGGCAATCCCCTGTCCATACTGCATGTAAAGATGCCCCCTCCTCTCAGTCTTCACTTGTTATGGCAGTTTCTCAAGAAACAGCATCAACGTTCACGTCCACGTCCCACCGCAGCGTTCAATTGTCCATATCCCAGACCTTTGAACGAAAGCGGAAATTCACAGCTAACGCCCCACAGGCCACAGTCCTAAATTCGCACATTTCACGACTGGTTGCATTGGAAATGCTGCCTTTTAGGCTGGTGGAGACGGAATCCTTCCGCAATCTTATGGCGGTGGCCGTCCCTCGGTACTCGGTCCCCAGCCGACACTATTTTGCCCGGTGTGCCATCCACGCACTACACAAGCACGTGTCCTAAAGCATCTGCCGTGCCCTCAACAACGCAGTTACTGGGAGAGTCCACCTGACAACGGACACGTGGACAAGTGCTTGTGGCCAGGGATGGTACATCTCTCTGACGGCACACTGGGTAAACATAGTGGAAGCCGGGACCCAGTCGGACCTTGGGACGGAACACATCCTCCCCACACCGAGGATTGCGGGCCCTACCAAATGACAGCAGAGTAACATAAAGTCAAATCCACTGTGTTATTTCGGGAGGTGTATTCACATGCACCGCCTCACACCCACACATGGGTATACGCTTCCTCGTTTCGGCTGTTTAATCTTCTTCTCCTTATCCTCAGCCTCCACCACCACTATACCACCAGGGTGCCAGCATTGCAAGTTCCTCCGTCCTAATTTTTGGCAGCTTTTGCTGGGAAAGCATAAGCAAATACCATGGGACACCCACTCCCCAACAATGGGACTTATGTTTGTAATATGCTGTACTGCATGGCTCTTGTAAGGGGCATTGCAAGTTGCTCCATCCTAATTTTTGGCAGCTTTTGCTTGCAAGGCATAAGCAAATACTATGGGACACCCACTCCCCAATAATGGGACTTATGTTTGTAATATGCTGTACTGCATGGCTCTTGTAAGGGGCATTGCAAGTTGCTCCGTCCTAATTTATGGCAGCTTTTGCTGGGAAAGCATAAGCAAATACTATGGGAGACCCACTCCCCAATAATGGGACTTATGTTTGTAATATGCTGTACTGCATGGCTCTTGTAAGGGGCATTGCAAGTTGCTCCGTCCTAATTTTTGGCAGCTTTTGCTGGGAAAGCATAGGCAAATACTATGGGAGACCCACTCCCCAATAATGGGACTTATGTTTGTAATATGCTGTACTGCATGGCTCTTGTAAGGGGCATTGCAAGTTGCTCCGTCCTAATTTTTGGCAGCTTTTGCTTGCAAGGCATAAGCAAATATTATGGGAGACCCACTCCCCAATAATGGGACTTATGTTTGTAATATGCTGTACTGCATGGCTCTTGTAAGGGGCATTGCAAGTTGCTCCGTCCTAATTTTTGGCAGCTTTTGCTTGCAAGGCATAAGCAAATACTATGGGACACCCACTCCCCAATAATGGGACTTATGTTTGTAATATGCTATACTGCATGGCTCTTGTAAGGGGCATTGCAAGTTGCTCCGTCCTAATTGTTGGTAGCTTTTGCTGGGAAAGCATAAGCAAATACTATGGGAGACCCACTCCCCAATAATGGGACTTATGTTTGTAATATGCTGTACTGCATGGCTCTTGTAAGGGGCATTGCAAGTTGCTCCGTCCTAATTTTTGGCAGCTTTTGCTTGCAAGGCATAACCAAATACTATGGGACACCCACTCCCCAATAATGGGACTTATGTTTGTAATATGCTGTACTGCATGGCTCTTGTAAGGGGCATTTTAAGTTGCTCCGTCCTAATTTTTTGCAGCTTTTGCTGGGAAAGCATAAGCAAATACTATGGGACACCCACTCCCCAATAATGGGACTTATGTTTGTAATATGCTGTACTGCATGGCTCTTGTAAGGGGCATTGCAAGTTGCTCCATCCTAATTTTTGGCAGCTTTTGCTGGGAAAGCATAAGCAAATACTATGGGAGACCCACTCCCCAATAATGGGACTTATGTTTGTAATATGCTGTACTGCATGGCTCTTGTAAGGGGCATTGCAAGTTGCTCCGTCCTAATTTTTGGCAGCTTTTGCTTGCAAGGCATAAGCAAATACTATGGGAGACCCACTCCCCAATAATGGGATTTATGTTTGTAATATGCTGTACTGCATGGCTCTTGTAAGGGGCATTGCAAGTTGCTCTGTCCTAATTTTTGGCAGCTTTTGCTGGGAATGCATAAGCAAATACTATGGGAGACCCACTCCCCAATAATGGGACTTATGTTTGTAATATGCTGTACTGCATGGCTCTTGTAAGGGGCATTGCAAGTTGCTCCGTCCTAATTTTTGGCAGCTTTTGCTTGCAAGGCATAAGCAAATACTATGGGAGACCCACTCCCCAATAATGGGATTTATGTTTGTAATATGCTGTACTGCATGGCTCTTGTAAGGGGCATTGCAAGTTGCTCCGTCCTAATTTTTGGCAGCTTTTGCTGGGAATGCATAAGCAAATACTATGGGAGACCCACTCCCCAATAATGGGACTTATGTTTGTAATATGCTGTACTGCATGGCTCTTGTAAGGGGCATTGCAAGTTGCTCCGTCCTAATTTTTGGCAGCTTTTGCTTGCAAGGCATAAGCAAATACTATGGGACACCCACTCCCCAATAATGGGACTTATGTTTGTAATATGCTGTACTGCATGTGACACGCCCCCTGGGCCGTGTGTACACGTGTGTGGGATACCCGGTGCCGGGTCTCTGGGGTCTGTAGTCTCCGTGGCGGTGACCCGGTCCCGTGGCTCAGGCTGGTCAAACCAGTGGCAGTCTTTCTTAGGTTTTGAGGTTAATTGTCCGACTGCGCCACCCGTGGATTGCGGTCAGGGAGTACCACTGCTGCGAGGCAGACCGCTGAGGCTGGTGTTGTGTGCGCAGCATAGAATGGGATAACTCCCCTCGGGACGGGAGGAGTATAGCCTCAGGGCAGTGAGTGTGGATGATGGGGGTGATGGTGCATGAGCGCAGCAGGAACGACTCAGAGTCTTTGCAGCGCAGTTCAGGGTCTTTACTGATGATTATAAGGTAGACCCTCCCGGGAGTACTGGCTAGCATAAGAGGCCTGTTCAGTCTGTGAGCAAGCCGGAGTTCCCCTGGCCAGGTGGAGTTGTAGGCCTCCCCGTCTGTCTGCACTCTTCCTGGCTACCTTGCTGTAAGCGGGTAGAAGTAGCCCACGTCCCTGAGTGTACCGTGTAGTGCTCACCCGTATGGCTGGTGACTTGGGGCCTTCTGTTAGCCTCCGCTCCACGACGGCGGTGCTGGTCCCTTGCTTGTGACTGAGCCTCCGGGCTTCTATGGCCAGAGGACCTGAAATCCCCTGCCGTCTGGTTTCTGCTGCTGGATATATAAGTCCTCACAGCTTCGGACTCCTGTGTCCGGTTCCTATTGTCTTCTGCCAGGGCGAGCTCTGCTCAGCTTCCAGCCCCTGGTCTTTAGCTCCTAGCTCCTACAGAGCTCCTTGCTGTTACTTTCCCTTGCTCTCACTCTGACTCTGACTGTTCTCTGACTCACTTAACCCCGCCCCAGATCCAGTTTATAAGGGCAGAATTCTCCCCTCCCAGGACTGGGGCAGGAGGATGTTGCATGTTTAAGGGATCCTGACCAGGAAACCTCCCACTTGCTCTCCGACGTAATATCTCTATTACTGTGGTGACCAGACCCCTGGGGTGCCACACATGGCTCTTGTAAGGGGCATTGCAGTTCCTCATAATTTTTGGAAAGCCTTCCATTCACTGCTTAGGCCAACAGTGCACGGGAGACCCAGTTGCTATAAATCGAAAAAAAGGTTAGTTAACGCCCTCTGACCTCCATGTCATTTCCAAGGGGCATTGGAGTGGCTCGAAATTTTTGGTAGGCATTGCACTCACTGTATGCCCTATAACTGTGTAGCCGAACAGCTCCTTTTGTTACAGAAACATATCCTACAAGACATATCTGGTTGACTGGCCTGATATTGATGTGAATGGTCCCTGTTCCTCCTGCTCTTTCTCCTTTGCCACCACCTCATCCATCATTTATCACCTGAAGCTTTGTTTTAACGGGAGTCATAGAACTGGGATAGTAGCAGGAAAACATCCAGTAATCCTCGGAGGAGGTAGGATATGCGCCAAAACGCGGACCACCTCAGGCCTAGCCGCTACTACATACATGCGCTTGCATTCCAAGAAAACAAAGCAGATGCTAACTTCTATCATCATCATCATGCTCCTCACCTAGGCACTCTCAACTCCCCTGATGGAGAAGCCAGGGCCCACCGGAGGAGTCTGGTTCTCTGGTGGGCTCGTCCAATGCTGCCCTAAAGCAGGCCAGGCTAAGAAAAGTGTGGGGGAAGGTGACAGGAGAAATCAGGGCGGCTGGGGACCGAGTATGGACACCTGGCAGCCACCTGGCAGCTGGTGACTGAGCGTGGACACCCGGCCGCCGGGCGGCTGGGGACAGAGTATGGATACCTCGCTGCCGAAGCAGCCATGAGGCAGTGGCCAGCTTCGGCCTCCTCCAAACTAAAAGGTCCCATTTCAAGTGAAAGCTAGCAGTATGGTATTGCAGCCTGCGGGTGGGTGGGTGGTTGGCTGCATATTTTCGCTTGCATTGCAAGGAATGGGGGAGGTACAATTGAACACTGCCCTGGGACAAGGACTTGCACTGGGATAGTTGCAAGTCTGCATCTTCTGATGCGGCAAGGATCACTTCTGATGGGCACACTTTTAGACAGTGACCTGGGGGTCAGAGATGCTTCCAGGGGTCTTCCCCATGCTGATCCCTTGTCTTTTCAGCACTGTATGCATGTGTCACACAGCACATGGCCAGATAAGGTTGTAAAATGTTAAAATGACATTTCCCGGTGAACGCATTTGTCACGGTTGAAAGCAATACAAAAGTGCAAAAACGCATGAAAAATGCTACTTGTGAACACAGCCCAAGGTGTGGAGGAGTATTTTTGTTTTTGGTTATTTATTTTACCTTATACACAAGTTTTTACCTTGGAAAGGAAATTCCTTAACATATTTCATAGGAAAACCGTTTCAGTTTCATTTTTGAACGTTTTATTGTGAGCCCGCAAAAGTGGCTTAATACCTCTGACCACGTTGTTGACAGCAGTGACCTGGGGGTCAGAAATGCTTCCAGGGGCGATCCCCATGCTGCCCCCATGTCTTTTGAGCACTGTCACTATCGTTTTGGGCACTTTTTAGGCTTTCTACAGACTGCCGGGGGTGCTGCCGCAAAAATGCTCGGGTCTCTCATAGACTAACATTGGGCTCGTTGCTCGGGTCGAGCACCCGAGCATCACGGTAAGCTCGGCCCGAGCTTCGAGCACCCGAGCATTTTAGTGATCACTCAACACTATCAGTCGTCATCTTGGTGAGGACACGGAAGTCTTGCCCGTTACCAGTCTGGCACCCATGGCTGACATTATGTTACGCTGCCTTAACCGTGACCCTCGCATTGTCAAAATGTTGGGTGACAGTCATTACTGGTTGATGACACTTTTAGACCCCAGCTACAAGGAGAACTTTCACTCTCTTATTCCTGAGTTGGAGAGGTCTACAAAAATGGGGCAGTACCAGAAGGCCCTTGCTGCAGAACTATTAAAAAAATTCCCATTTGAACACAGTAGCGGCAGAGGTCACAGTTCGCTGCCCAACCAAGGCATACAGGCGAGAGAGACGCAGCTCCAATCCAGCAGAGGCAGGGGAACACTGTCAATGTTCTAGGACAGTTTTCTGAGACCTGCCCAGCTTACAGGCCCTGAGGCGTAGGGTACTCTCACAAGGAGTGGAAAGTTTCAAAAGATGGTGAGGGAGTACCAGCGTCCTCCGTGATTCCTCTGTGCCTTTTAATTTTTGGGTATCCAAGCTGGACACTTGGAATGAACTCACTCTGTATGCCTTGGAGGTCCTGGCCTGCCCTGCCGCTAGCGTGTTATCGGAGCGTGTTTTTAGTGCCGCTGGGGGAATTATAACTGATAAGCGCACTCGCCTGTCAACTGACAATGCTGACAAGCTGACCCTTATCAAAATGAACAAGGGCTGGATTGGGCCAGACTTCTCATCACCACCAAATGACAGCAGAGTAACATAAAGTCAAATCCACTGTGTTATTTCGGGAGGTGTATTCCCATGCATCGCTTCACACCCACACATGGGTATACGCTTCCTCATTTCGGCTGCGTTTTGCTCTTCTCCTTATCCTCAGCCTCCACGACCACTATACCACCAGGGTGACCGTGGTCCGTGTTGCCAGCATTGCAAGTTCCTCTGTCCTAATTTTTGGCAGCTTTTGCTTGGAAGGCATAGGCAAAGACTATGGGAGACCCACTCCCCAATAATGGGAATAATGTTTTTAATATGCTGTACTGCATGGCTCTTGTAAGGGACATTGCAAGTTCCCCCTTCCTAATTTTTGGCAGCTTTTGCTTGGAAGGCATAGGCAAAGACTATGGGAGACCCACTCCCCAATAATGGGAATAATGTTTTTAATATGCTGTACTGCATGGCTCTTGTAAGGGGCATTAAAATCGTCTTGTTAAGCTACTGTGACCTCCACGTTTCTTCCAAGGGTCGTTAATATTGTCTTTTTATTCCACTGCGACCTCCACCACTCTTCCAAGGGGCATTAAAAGCGTCTTGTTAAGCTACTGTGACCTCCACGTCTCTTCCACAGGGCGTTGATATTGTCTTTTTATTCCACTGTAACCTCCACCACTCTTCCAAAGGGCATTGATATTGTCTTTTTATTCCACTGCGACCTCCACCACTCTTCCAAGGGGCATTAAAACCGTCTTTGTTAAGCTACTGTGACCTCCACGTCTCTTCCACGGGGCATTGATATTTTCTTTTTATTCCACTGTAACCTCCACCACTCTTCCAAGGAGTATTAAAACTGTCTTGTTAAACCACTCTAAACTTTACGTCTCTTCCAAGGGGCATTAAAACCATCTTGTTAAGCTACTGTGACCTCCACATCTCTTCCAAGGGGCATTAAAACTGTCTTGTTAAACCACTCTGAACTCCACGTCTCTTCCAAGGGGCATTAAAACCGTCTTGTTAAACCACTCTGAACTCCACAGCTCTTCCAAGGGGCATTGACATGTTGTTTTTAATTACCTCTAACCTCCACGACTCTTGCAACGGGCATTGCATTTCCTCCTAATTTTTGTCAGCTTTTGCTTTTCAATGCATAGGCGAACACTAAGGGAGACCCACTCCCCAATAATGGGTAGAAGGTTTTTAATACGCTGTAATCCACGTCTGTTTCAAGGGGCATTGCAGTGCCTAATAATTTTTGGAAAGCCTTCCATTCCCTGCTTAGGCCAACAGTGTATAGGAGACCCAGTTGCTATAAATGGAAAAAACGGTTTAGTTAAGGCCCTCTGACCTCCATGTCACTTCCAAGGGGCATTGGAGTGCCTCGAAATTTTTGGTAGGCATTGCATTCACTGTATGCCTTATAACTGTGTAGCTGAACCGCTCCTTTTGGTACAGAAACATATCCTACAAGACATGTGTGGTTGGCTGGCCTGATATTGATGTGATTGGTCCCTGTTCCTCCTGCTCTTTCTCCTTTGCCACCACCTCATCCATCATTCATCACCTGAAGCTTTGTTTTAACGGGAGTCATAGAACTGGGATAGTAGCAGGAAAACATCCAGCAATCCTCGAAGGAGGTAGAATATGCGCCAAAACGCTGACCACCTCAGGCCTAGCTGCTACTACATACATGCGCTTGCATTCCAAGGAACAGAAAGCTAAAGAGGTGGATGGCCTCACGATCATGAATAATTTACTCGTTGTGTAGGAGGCCGACCACTGCTGCTGTCTACCTTCTGAACTTTGTGTTGAAGCCTGATTGACCCAGGACCCGCAATCCTCTATGTCTGGAGGACATGTTGCATCCCAGTGTCCAACTGTGTCCCGGCTTCCACAATATTAACCCAGTGTGAAGGCGTCAGTGAGATGGACCATTCCTGGCCACATTCACTTGTCCACGTGTTTGTGGTTAGGCTGTCCTTCCCACTAAATGCACTGGGGAGGGCACAGGTAATGTTTTGGTATGCGCGCTTGTGTATAAGGAGCACCGGGACAAATAGGGGCGGCTGGGGACCGTTTATGGACACCCGGCCACCCCCACGCGGCTGGGGACTGTGTGTGGGCACCCGGCCGCGGGGCGGCTGGGGACTGAGTATGGACACCCGGCCGCCCCCTGGCGGCTGGGGACCAAGCGTGGACACCCGGCCGCCGGGCGGCTGGGGACTGAGTATGAATACCAGGCTACCGACGCAGCCATGACGTGGTGGCCAGATTCCACCTCCACATGCCTAAAAGGCCCAATTTCAAGTGCAAGCAAGCTAGCAGTATGGTATTGCAGCCTGGGGGGTGGTTGGGTGGCAGGCTGCATACTTGCGCTTGTATTGCAAGTTATGGGGGAGGTACAATTGAACACTGCCCTGGGACAAGGACTTGCACGGGGATAGTTGCAAGTCTGCATCTTCTGATGCGGCAAGGATCACTTCTGATGGGCACACTTTTAGGCAGTGACCTGGGTGTCAGAGATGCTTCCAGGGGTCTTCCCCATGCTGTTCCCATGTCTTTTTAGCACTGTATGCATGTGTCACACAGCACATGGCCAGATAAGGTTGTAAATTGTTAAAGTGACATTTCCCGGTGAATGCATTTGTCACGGTTGAAAGCAATACAAACGTGCAAAAACGCATAAAAAATGCTACTTGTGAACATAGCCCAAGGTGTGGAGGAGTATTTTTGTTTTTGGTTATTTATTTTACCTTATACACAAGTCTTTACCCTGGAAAGGATGTTCCTTAACCCCTTTCCGACCTGGTCAGTAATAGTACGCACCAGGTCGGGAAGGCCGGTTCAGCGGGGGCTCCGGCGGTGAGCCCGCACTGAAGCGAGCACATGTCAGCTGATTATTGGAATCGCAATCCACCCGCGGCTGTTAACATGTTAAATCTCTGACAGTGGCATTTAACTCGCGCTTCCGGGAGTCCTAAGCCCCGCCCATCAGTGACCCTGTCACGTGATCGCGGGTCACCAATGGGTGGGCATGACAACTCAGGGTCTGCAGCAGACGCCTGTGGTTGTCATGTCTCAATTGCTATGAGCGCCACCTAGTGGTCAGCGCTCATAGCAAGTGAGCATTTCTCCTGCATACAAGCGATCTGCTCATCGCTTGTATGCAGTAGAAGCAATCAGACAACTGCTGCTTCTAGTCTCCTCTGGAGACTATAGAAGCAAGCAGAAAGTGTAAAAAAAAAGTTTTTAAAAAAATAAAAAAAATAAAAAATATATAAAAGTTTAAGTCACCCCCCTTTCGCCCCATTCAAAATAAACTATATATATATAAAAAAAAAAAACACATACACATATTTGGTATCGCCGCATTCAGAATCGCCCGATCTATCAATATAAAAGAAGAATTAATACAATCAGTAAACGGCGTAACGAGAAAAAAAATTTAAACGCCAGAATTAAGTTTTTTTGGTCGCTACAACTTTGCAATAAAATGCAATAACGGGCGATCAAAACATCGGATCTACCCCAAAATGGTATCAATAAAAATGTCAGCCCGGCACGCAAAAAATAAGCCCTCACCTGGCCCCAGATCCCGAAAAATGGAGAAGCTAAGGGTCTCGGAAAATGGCGTAATTTTTTTTGGTTTTTTAGCAAGCTTTGGATTTTTTTTTCACCACTTAAATAAAAAAGAACCTATACATGTTTGGTGTCTATGAACTCGTAACGACCTGGAAAATAATGATGGCAGGTCAGTTTTAGCAATCTGTGAACGTGGTAAAAAAAAGGACCCAAAAAACAACTGTGGAATTGCATTTTTTTTGCAGTTTCACTGCACTTGGAATTTTTTTCCCATTTTCCAGCACACGATATGGTAAAACCAGTGATGGTGTTTAAAAGTACAACTCGTCCCGCAAGAAATAAGCCCTCACATGGCCATATTGAACGAAAATGTAAAAAGTTCTGGCTCTGGGAAGAAGGGGAGCAAAAAAGGAAAACACAAAAACAGAAAGACCCATTGTCGTTAAGGGGTTAACATATTTCACAGGAAAGCACTTTCACTTTTGTTTTTGAACGTTTTATTGTGAGCCTGTAAAAGTGGCTTAATACCTCTGACCACGTTGTTGACAGCAGTGACCTGGGGGTCAGAAATGCTTCCAGGGGCGATCCCCATGCTGTCCCCATGTCATTTGAGCACTGTCACTATCGTTTTGGGCAATTTTTAGGCTTTCTACAGACTGCCGGGGGAGCCGCCGCAAAAATGTTCGGGTCTCCCATAGACTAACATTGGGCTTGTTGCTCGGGTCGAGCACCCGAGTATCACATTGAGCTCGGCCCGAGCTTCGAGCACCCCAGCATTTTAGTGCTCGCTCAACACTAGTTACAACGTGTGGTGACATCGCACACCAGTCGGTGAGCTGGAAGATGCAAAAGCTGCTGAAGCACGACGAGGGTGGCGGAAGCTGTAGTTGACTTTCGGTAAGGGGGACACATGCAGCATACTTTCACATGCAGATCAAGCAGATCCGGGTAGGTTTTGAGAAACTGCGGAACCACAAGGTTGAGCACATGGGCCAGGCATGGTACGTGTGCGAGCTCGCCTAGCTTCAGAGCCGCAACCAGGTTCCAACCATTGTCACATACGACCATGCCTGGCCAGAGGCATAGCTAAGGGTTCAGCTCAGGAAGGGGGTGAAATATCTGAGTGGTCCCCTAACCTCTGATTACAATTAAGGTGGCACACTCTAATCGTGGTTATAGGGAAACCTTAGCAGATGACCGCGCTTTTACTAAAAAAAAATCTCCACAAAGACCAACACTGATATTACCCCTCTATAGTGACCATATAGTGATAGATATCTATGCTGCAGAACATACAAAAGATTACAGTACAGTACAGATAGTGACTTACAGGTGACGTTCATTCTGATAGTCGTTTACTTTTCCATCTGACCTAGACTCACATGACATCTTCTTCCAGCCAGGACTCGTCTGCAGAGATTACAACAAAGACTCATTAGATTTCACATTTCCAGCACAGTTCCCATCTACTGTATCCCAAATCTGCACAGACTTCTCATCCTGCTGATACCCCAATGATGAGTCCTTGCTGCCGTATGTGTCCTTATTCCTACACCTACTATGTGGTACAAAAGCAGGGATCCTCTTACCACCTCACATACTAATGCCACCACTGTGCCCCTTTCATAGCAAAATGTCTCTTTTGTGCCCTCACAGTAGCCTCCACAATCTTTAATGGTCACCACAGTAGCTCCCGCATTGTATATAAGCCCCCACAGTTTATGATAGCCCCCACAGTAACTCACACACTGTATATAGGCCCCCACACAGTATAATGGCTTCCACAGTATACTTCAAAGAGTATAATGGCCCTTGCATTAGCTTCAACACTATATAATGGCCCCCGCAAGAGCTCCCATGCTGTATAATGACCCCCACATTAGCTTCCATGCTGTATTATTATTATTATTTATTATTATAGCGTCATTTATTCCATGGCACTTTACATGTGAAAGGGGTATACATAGCACAAATCATTACATTACTTTGAATAATACAAGTCAGCGAATGGCTCAGGAGGAGAGAGGACCCTGCCCGTGAGGGCTCACAATCTACAAGGGATGGGTGAGGATAGAGTAGGTGAGGGTAGAGCTGGTCGTGCAGCGGAATGGTGAAGCAATGGTTACTGCAGGTTGTAGGCTTGTCGGAAGAGGTGGGTCTTCAGGTTCTTTTTGAAGGTATCCACGGTAGGCGAGAGTCTGATGTGTTGGGGTAGAGAGTTCCAGAGTAAAACGGGAGAAATCTTGTATGTGATTATGGGAAGAGGAGATAAGAGGGGAGTAGAGAAGGAGATCTTGTGAGGATCGGAGGTTGCGTGCAGGTAAGTATCAGGAGACTAGGTCACAGATGTATGGAGGAGACAGGTTGTGGATTGCTTTATATGCCATGGTTAGGGTTTGGAACTGGAGTCTCTGGGTAATGGGGAGCTAGTGAAGGGATTGATAGAGAGGAGAGGCTGGGGAATAGTGGGGGGACAGGTGGATTAGTCGGGCAGCAGAGTTTAGGATATATTGGAGGGGTATGAGAGTGTTAGATGGGAGGCCACAGAGTAGGAGGTTGCAGTAGTCTAGGTGGGAGATGATGAGGGCGTGTACTAGTGTTTTTGCAGGTTCATGGTTGAGAAATGTGCGGATCCGGGAGATATTTTTGAGCTGGAGTCAGCAGGAAGTGGAAAGGGCTTGGATATGTGGTTTGAAGGAGAGGTTAGAGTCTAGGGTTACCCTGAGACAGCGAGCTTGCGGGACTGGGGAGAGTGAACAGCCATTGACTATGATGGATAAGTCAGATGGGGGGTTGAGTGAGACGGTGGAAAGATGATGAATTCAGTTTTATCCATATTAAGTTTTAGAAATCTGTCTGAGAAGAAGGATGAAATAGTGGACAGACATTATGGGATTCTGGTTAGTAAGGAGGTGATGTCAGGTCCAGAGAGGTAGATCTGTGTGTCATCAGCATAGAGGTGATACTGAAAGCCATGGGACTCTATGAGCTGTCCCAGGCCAAAGGTGTAGATGGAGAAGATCAGGGGTCCTAGGACTGAACCTTGGGGGGCACCAACAGATAGGGGGTGAGATGAGGAGGTGGTGTGTGAGTGGGAGACACTGAATGTCTGGTCTGTTAGGTATGAAGTGAGTCTGTAGTAAGAGGGAATGGTCCACACTGTCAAAGGCAGGTCCAGGAAGACAGAGTAGTGCCGCTTTGATTTGGCGGTTAGTAGGTCGTTGGTGACTTTAGTAAGGACAGTTTCAGTGGAATGGTGCAGTCGGAAGCCAGAATGTAAGCGGTCAAAGAGGGAGCAGGAGGAGAGGTGGGAGGACAGTTCAGAATGGACGTGTTGTTCCAGTAGTTTTGAGGCATATGGGAGAATTGATATGAGGCAATAGCTAGTCAGACAGGTTGGGTCAAGGGAGGGCTTTTTGTGGATGGATGTGATCGAGGCATGTTTGAAGCATGAGGGGAAGACACCAGTTGTTAGTGACAGGTTGAAAAGGTGGGTTAGGGTTGGGATGAAGACGGTGGTGAGGTTAGGGATGAGGTGGGATGGGACTATGTCAAGTTTGCAGGTGGCGAGGTGTGATTTGGAGAGGAAACTTGATCATCCGTAATGGTGAAGAAGCTGCTTTTGGAGGAGGAAGGTTGAGTAGATATGAGGGAGGCTGTGGGGAGTTTGAGCAAAAGCTTTGTCTGATGGTGTCAATCTTCTGCTTGAAGAATGAGGCAAAGTCTACGGCTGAGATGAGAGGAGAGGGAGGAGGCGCTGGGGGACAGAGGAAAGAATTGAAAGTGTTGAATAGCTGTTTAGGGTTGTGAGACAGGGAGGATATGAGAGTTGAGAAGTAGGTTTGTTTTGCTGCAGTACGTGTGGACTTGAAAGAAGATAGGGAAGGTTTGAATGCGATGAAATGCTTGTTGGAGTGGGACCTTTTCCATCTCCTCTCAGCAACCCTGGAGGCCCTTCGCAGTTCTTTAGTCAGGTTGGTGCGCCAGGCTTGCCTGTTGTGTGTGCGAGCTGTGGTATGTGTGAGGGGGGCAACCAGATTGAGAGCTGCAGCTCTTGTGGTGTTATATAAAGCGGCAGCAGCATCTACATCGTGTAAGGAACTTGTGTCTGTAAGAGGGAGAAGGGATTCAGAAAGTGAGTGTAGGTCAAGGTGTTTGAGTTTTCTGTGAGGGTGTGCAAGTTTGTGGAGTGGGGATTGTGCTCCTGGAGAGAAGAGAATATAAGTAGGCTGTGGTCAGACAGGGGGAGAGGAGAGGTAGAGAAGTTAGATAGGCAACAGAGGCGGGTGAAGTTGAGGTCCAGTGTGTGGCCAATAAAAGGTGTGAGAGCTAATGCGGGCATTATTATACAGCATGGGAGCTAATGTGGAGGCCATTATGCAGAATGTGTATAATGGCTCCCACATTAGCTCCCATGCTGCATAATGAACCCCACATTAGTTCTCATGCTGTATAATGGTCCCCACAATAGCTATCACTCTGCATAATGGCCCCACACATTAATTCCCATGCTGTATAATGACCCCCGCATTAGCTCCCACACCTTTTATTCCAGTCTCTGTCTGTCCCTTTCTGTAGGCTGCAACTTGCGCTGCCCTGATATACAGGTGCATCTCACTAAATTAGAATATCATCAAAAAGTTAATTTATTTCAGTTCTTCAATACAAAAAGTGAAACTCGTATATTATATAGAGTCATTACAAACAGAGTGATCGATTTCAAGTGTTTATTTCTGTTAATGTTGATGATTATGGCTTACAGACAATGAAAACACAAAAATCATCATCTCAGTAAATTAGAATACTTCATAACAAAAGCTTGAAAAATGTTTTTAAAATCCGAAATGTTGGCCTACTGAAATGAATGTTCAGTAAATGCACTCAATACTTGGTCAGGGTTCCTTTTGCATCAATTACTGCATCAATGCAGCATGGCATGGAGGCAATCAGCCTGTGGCACTGATGAGGTGTTATGGAAGCCCAGGTTGCTTTGATAACAGCCTTCAGCTCGTCTGCATTGTTGCGTCTGGTGTCTCTCATCTTCCTCTTGACAATACCCCACAGATTCTCTATGGGGTTAAGGTCAGGCGAGTTTGCTGGCCAATCAAACACAGCGATACTGTTGTTTTTAAACCAGTTATTGGTACTTTTGACAATGTGGACAGGTGCCAAGTCCTGCTGTAAAATGAAATCTCCATCTCCAAAAAGCTTGTCGGCAGAGGGAAGCATGAAGTGCTCTAAAATTTCCTGGTAGACGGCTGCGCTGACTTTGGTCTTGATAAAACACAGTGGACCTACACCAGCAGATGACATGGCTCCCCAAACCATCACTGATTGTGGAAACTTCACACTAGACCTCAAGCAGCTTGGATTGTGTGCCTTTCCACTCTTCCTCCAGACTCTGGGACCTTGATTTCAAAATGAAAATTGGAACTCTGGGACCTTGTGGAGTGTGTCAATGACTGCCTTCTGGACATCTGTCAAGTCAGCAATCTTCCTCATGATTGTGAAGCCTAGTGAAACAGACTAAGGGACATTTTTAAACACTTAGGAAGCCTTTGCATGTGTTTTTTGTTAATTATTTTAATTTACTGAGATAATGACTTTTGTGTTTTCATTGGGTGTAAGCCATAATCATCAACATTAACAGAAATAAACACTTGAAATAGATCACTCTGTTTGTAATGACTCTATATGGGTTGAACTAGATGGGCAAAGTCTTCCTTCAACCTTAAAAACTATGTTACTGTTAAGGGGACGGTTGCAAACAACTTTATTTTAATGGAAAGCAACCGACCCCGGAGTCCGCAATGCAGCCTGGAGGACTGCTGCCGAACACCTTCCGGGTGAGAAGGAAGACAACCAACTTAAATGAAAAACCCTTCCGTGTTACTGCACACAGGAACGGGTATAGCGGTTCGCTCTATCTCCGTTAACTGCACGGGAGATGTGCAACCGGGAAGTAGCTGTAGCCCTGTTAACTACACAGGGGCTACGCAGTGGGCGCTAGGATGCGTGTGACTCACGCCGGTTTGTAAGTGCACTCGGCCGGCGTGCTACCGGACTGAGGAGGATCCCTCCACGTGGCTGACAGGCGGCTCCGGGAATACGGCGTCTGCAGACCGCTCGGGGTGTAAGGCGACCCCCTAGTCAGAGCCAGTCTGTACGGCCTAGCTATCTGCCTATTTCCACTAGCCTGCCTATGGAAACTACACGTGGAACACAGTCGTCCACACAACAGCATCACTGCTCAAAGATAAGAGTGCGCCGCTATGTTTGTGGGCGGGCCTTTTAAAGACTAAGCCCTGCCCACCATCGCACCATTGGTGACGCCACCTGTGGACCAATCAGGCGGTGCCAGGTCACCGGGTCAGGTGGTTGCCAAACCACCAATCACGGTCCGCCAGGTCACGGGCATGCTCAGTGCGGCGCCTCTCGGACTTAGGCTGCAGTAGCCTAGTCTCTCTCCGCAACCTGTGCTTCATGTTGCTAGGCACAAATACACAAGATACCACTTGTACATCTCGTGCACTGGCAGGCGTTGGGACCGACGGCGGTGCTGTGCAGCATCAGCCCCAGCTGGACCAGAATGGGAGACCACAGATTCCACTGATGACTCAGAACCCATTTCCGATCCAGCAAGCGCCTGGCGCCTAACAGTTATTATGTATATAATATAGGAGTTTCACTTTTTGTATTGAAGAACAGAAATAAATTAACTTTTTAATGATATTCTAACTTAGTGAGATGCACCTGTATATGACAAAGAGCTAAATAGAAGAAAATAGAAACAGCTAGTAGGTGCGTATAGAGCTCAGCATATGGGCATAGGTCCCTGAATGTATCCAGGTAACCCTAAAAGGAATACTCTTGTCTGGGCAAGACCCCAAAGAGGGGAACGGAGAGAAAGTGGGAATCAGAAGGGTGGGAGGAAGAATATTACACATGTAAAGAAGAAAGTGTTCCCCCTGGTACGTCTACTCCTCTCTTTTTCCATTCTCTCCCCTTGTTGTCCAGACTGAGTATATGGTCAGGGGCCTGCTGCTATATGTGATTCTCTGTACACATACACTGGCTGTTTCTAGTTGGCTCTTTATCAAATAAATTCATCCTCAACTTTGTGGGGATTTTTTCTTTTAATAAAAGGTTTTATAATGATGTTTTCATGTTTGTCACCCTGGATTTACAATATGAGATGATACAGACACTGGACTGATAGGACCCTGACCCCGGCTACAGGACCACGTCACATGGTGTGTATGTATATATATATATATATGTATATATATATATATATATATATGTATATACACACACACAGGATTGGCCATTTATATGGATACACCTAAATAAAATGGGAATGGTTGGTGATATCAACTTCCTGTTTGTGGCACATTAGTATATGGGAGGGGGAAAACTTTTTCAGATGGGTGGTGACCATGGCGGCCATTTTGAAGTTGGACATTTTGGATCCAACTTTATTTTTTTCAATGAGTTATTTACAAGTTTATGACCACTTATAAAATGTGTTCAAAGTGCTGCCCATTGTGTTGGATTGTCAATGCAACCCTCTTTTCCCACTCTTGACACACTGATAGCAACACCGCAGAAGAAATGCTAGCATCCGTTGTTTCAGATGCCGCACATCTCGTATCTTCACAGCATAGACAATTGCCTTCAGATGACCCCAAAGATAAAAGTCTAAGGGGGTCAGATCAGGAGACCTTGGTGGCCATTCAACTGGCACACGACGACCAATCCACTTTCCAGGAAACTGTTCATGTAGGAATGCTCGGATCTGACACCCATAATGTGGTGGTGCACCAAACTCAGGGAACGTGCCATCTTCAATGCATAAAGAGGGCAACACATCATCATGTAGCAATTCCAGATATCCAGTGGCATTAAGGTTTCCATTGATGAAGAATGGCCCCACTATCTTTGTACCCCATATACCACACCATACCATCAATTTTTGTGTTCCAACAATCTTGGAGGGATCTATCCACTGTGGGTTAGTGTCAAACCAATGGCGGTGGTTTTGTTTGTTAACTTCATCATTCACAAAAAAGTTTGCCTCATCATAATGTTCTGTGTAAACTGAGGGTCCTGTTCCAATTTTTGCTTTGCCCATTCTGCAAATTCAGTGTGCCGATCTGGGTCATCCTCGTTGAGATGCTGCAGCAGCTGGATTTTGTAAGGGTGCCATTTGTGAGTAGCTAATATCTGCCGAAGGGATCTTCGACTGATGCCACTCTCCAGTGACATGCGGCGAGTGCTACGCTGTGAGCTCTTGCTGATGGAAGCTTGGACAGCCACTGATGTTTCTTCATTGGTGACAGTTTTCTTTCGTCCACATTTTGGCAAATCTAACACTGAACCTGTTTCACGAAATTTGGCGGGCAGTTTGCTAACTGTAGCATGGGAGATGGGTGGTCTCGTAGGGTGTCTTGCATTGAAATCTGCTGCAATAACCCAGGTACTGCGTTCACCAGACATCAACACAATATCTATCTGCTCCTCATGTATTAACCTCTGCGACACGTCAATGGCTGTAAACAAAGAGAAACTTGTAAATAACTCATGAAAGAATAAAGTTACGTTAAAACCAATCACAGCATTGTTTTTCTTATGAAATTCTCAATAAGTCTGATGTGTCACATGACCCTCTTCCCATTGAAAAAAAAAAGTTGGATACAAAATGGCTGACTTCAAAATGGCCGCCATGGTCACCACCCATCTGGAAAAGTTGTCCCCCTCCCATATACTAATGTGCCACAAACAGGAAGTTGATATCACCAACAATTCCCATTTTATTTAGGTGCATCCATATAAATGGCCCACCCTGATTGTATGTATTTATGAAGGGGGAAAGAGACATATATCCTAATCTGTGGTGTCCTGGACCGGGGTCACATCTATCAGTGCAGGATACTGACCACTCATGTCTGTCCCTCTATCTGAGGCACCATGAGTTGCTTTGAAGATTTTTACAGATCGGCTGATCAGCGATTTGCATGGACAGAGACACAGATCTGTTTAAAAGTTCAAGCAGCAGGAAAAAATCTACTGTGCCTTCGATAGCAAGACAGCAGATACAAGATAGGAATCTGGCCAGCACTTGTCAGTAGAAGAGCAGCGTCCTGCCTCCTGCTCACTGTACAGATACCTTCTGCCCCGGGTGTAGGCATCAGCCTGAGCTATTACTTTCTGCACCATTCCGTCTCCTGTCCTGCTCCTCTCCTCCACCTGGAGGGAAGAAGCACGATTATGATGTCTCTCCTGCAGACATGTCCACACAACATGCGGTGACAGCCATAAATCTGCCTGCTCTGTTACAGCTGTCAACAACTCTGCAGTGGTGTGCGTTTTTCCCCTAAGCATATTAGCTTCAGCACAGCCTGTTGCTGCTTGGCCGAGGCAGTGCTGCAGTGCTTCCAGCTTCTGACTGATGTAGTCATTTCAGAGATGGAGGCTGAAGAGGAGGAGAAGGAGGTGCAGGAGCTGTAGAATGTGGGGGCAACCCTGATTGTCCCAGGGCCCACAATCCTCGGCATCGGGAGGACGTATTCCGTCCCAGGGTTTGACTGGGTCCTGGCTTCCACTATATTAACCCAGTGTGCCATCAGCGAGATGTACCATCCCTGGCCACAAGCACTTGTCCACGTGTCTGTGGTTAGATGGACCTTCCCAGTAACTGCGTTGTTGAGGGTATGGGTAATGTTCTGGGACACGTGCTTGTGTAAGGTGGGGACGGCACACGGGGAGAAATAGTAGCGGCTGGGGACTTAATAGCAAGAGACGGCTGACACCATGAGGTGGCGGAAAGATTCCGTCTCCACGAGCCTAAAAGGCAATATTTGTCATAAGGACTGGGGTAGGGACAATTGAATGCTGCCCTGGGATGTGGACGTGGTTGCTGATGGTGGTGGTTGCGAGTGTCAATGACAGTTGCAGGACGGGAGGCATCTTCGCCTGTGCCACAGATAGGGGATTGGGGGATTGGCGTGCATGCACAACAGTGGAACAGGCAGTGGTGTCTCCAGCAGGCACTGATTGTGAACGCAGGTGTTCAGACCACCTAGTCGGGTGCTTTGCTGTCATGTGCATGAGCATGCTGGTGGTGGTCAGGCTAGTAGTTTTGCTGCCCTTGATGATGCTGGCATGGCAGATGTTGCAAATGACCTTTTTGGGGTTATCTGGACAGTCTTTAAAAAAGAGCCAGACTCTGGAAAACCTAACAGTTGGACTGGCAACTTCCCTCATGTTGGTGTTCTGGGGAACAGTTGCCTGCCTTGTGTCTGTGGCCACCCCACTGCTTGTTCCTGCCTATTGTGGTTATATGCCTCCCTCGCCCTCTGTGCTGCTGTCCTCGCTATTCATGTCACCTGGCCAGGTTAGATCAGTGACTTCATCATCCATCACCTCGTCTTCTATGTGTGCACCATGGGCCTCCTCCTGACTTGCTGTAATTGTGTCTCATCATTATCCACCTCTTGTGACAGTAATTACACTTGCCCACCATCGCCTAGGTGTGACCATGGCAGCTCAAATATTTGGGCATCACTACATGCGATCTCCTCTTGAAGCGGCATGGGCGAGAGGCCCAAATCTATAAATGGAAAGGTGAACAGCTCTTCGAAGTGTCCAAGTGTGGGATCACTTGTTCCCGGGTACTCGTCATGGTGGGAGGAAGGAGGATCAGGGTGAGGAATATGTGGTTCAAACTCACGGCCACTGAGACTGGACCATGTGGAAGACAGGGTGGTGGTGGTGGTGGCGGCAAAGTGATTGGAAGCATAATGAGCTATCCAACCAACAACCTTTTGACACTGCTCTGGCTTCAATAGTTGTGTTCTGTGGCCACCTAGAAATTGGGACAGGAAGGTAGTTCGACATGACGTGGGTGTTTGTTGTGCTCCCTCAGCAGGCACAGTTTCATCTGTCCCATGGCCTTGCATGCACCATTAGCATCACGTCAACTTCCCTGTCCCTTGCTACGCGCCTTGTCCATTTTAAATGGTGTGTAAGAGTGTAAATGGAGTGTAAGATTTGGCATGCTCAAAAAAATGTGACAATTATTAACGCAGTAATATGGGATCACGTCTGATCACCACGGTTTTAGTCAGTGGTGTTAGAGATATGGTATTGGTCAGTAACTAAGTGTGAATAGGTTGAACAACACAGAACTGGCAGACTTTAACAGGAGTGTAATATTTGGCACACTCCAAAAAATGTCACGATTATTACCGTAGTAATATGGGATCAAATCTGATGACCACGGTTTTAGGCAGTGGCGTTAGAGATATGGTATTGTTCAGCGACTAAGTGTGAATAGGTTGAACAACATACAACTGGCAGACTTTAACTGGAGTGTAATAGTTGGAATGCTCCAAAAAATGTCACGATTATCACCGCAGTAATATCGGATCACGTCTGATGATGGACAAGTTTCTCTGGTTCCTCAATACAGCAATGCGAATAAAATCAAAAAAATCTGGCTATATTCTGCTAACAAGCAAATGGAGTAGTAAAATGGTGTACTGTATTGCTTTTTAAGCAAATAATCAGGTTTAGGAGCAAAGGAAAATTACCCCTGATATCTAGGGCTATGGATATCAGTAACAGCAGCAGACAGAACATGCAATGGACGATATTCAGCTGTATACAGTGTCCACAAACTCTGCCTGCCTAACTCCTGCTATCACCAGTAATAAATATATGCATCTGAATTAGTCCTTAGAAGGACTGTTAATTCAGATGCATATTGCTGTGGAATGCCTGACTAAATCAACCGCCAATTCTCTCCCTCACTCAGCTGCAGCTCTCCCTACTCTGCCTGTCTGAAGGGTAGGCTTTGACAATCATAGGGTCACAGGTCTCTATATACAGCATGATGGCCCTACAGCCCCTACTTGTCCACACTTTAGTCTCTGACTGGAATAAAATTTGTGGCAAGGTATATGCCACTTTTTTATATGCTGGATTCATTAAAAGCTGTGTCGTGAACAATGCCGATCTTGATAGAACAGGACAATGTATCTGCTATAGTTATAACCCCGATGAAGTCCTACTAAAAGTATTCCAGGGGATCATAAATTATCCCCTTTTCCTATTTTTTAAATTCAGAAGTAAAAAAAAAAATTTAGTATCACCTCTATAAAAGTCTGATCTATACAATATAACATTATTTAACTGGTCACTAGTGTTGAGCGAGCATGCTCGACACTGCTCGGTACACGCCCAAGCATCTCACTACTCGGGATGTTCGGCAAGCACCGAGCATTTCCGGGTTACTCGGGCGGGAGCTCAGGTCTCCGCCCTGCACGTTTTGCGCTCTTTACATAGCCAATGAACATGCAGGGATTGCCAGCCAGTCACTGTAATGCCGCAGCCATGTTGTTTGTGGGCATTACAGTGATTGGCTGGCCGCACAGCGTCACCTCGAGTATTTAAAACCGGGCGCCGCCATCTTGGACACAGTCGCTCCGGATCAGACAGTGTAGGGAGAGTGCTGCTGACCTAGGGAGAGATTTATACTGCGAAATAGGTAGTGTAGGGTCTCTAAAGCCTGCAAAATCAAACAAACAGTCCTTCTCAGGACTAATATCTATCCCAGATATCAGGCAGGCAGGCAGGCTGTATAGGAGACGCAGTGGTTATACCAGCAAACGCTGCATTACAGTCCTGTGTGCTCCTGCTGGTCAAATTGCTAGACTTATTCCCCGGTCTCAGGGGCCAGGAAAATCCTTTTTTTTTCATCTAAATCCTGTATTTATTTTTTTTACTCAGTCAGACTGTCCAAATAGGCTTCTTATTAATCTTTTGGTATTCCCCCCAAAAAAAAAAATTGAGTGTGTCTGTGACTGTTCAGACACCAATATATCTGTTTAAAAGAGTCCGGTGTAGGCCAGAAAAATATAACTGTGGTTTTGCAGTTCCACGGGTCAAATCTCTGTATTATCCAGCTTTTGGCCTGTTTTACGTAAAAAAAAACAGTAATAGTGTCTCCCTGTCTGTTCAGTCACGAATATATCTGTTTAAAAGATTCTGGTGTAGGCCAGAGAAATAGAACTGTGGTTTTCCTCTTCCACGGTTCTAATCTCCTTTTTATTACCCTTTTTCCATTGATAGTGTGAGTGTAAGCTATTTTACTTCATTTACAATGGGCAAGGTTCGTGGCAAGGGACGTGGAACTGGACGGTCTGGTGATGGTGCGTGTAGAGGGCGGGGCCGTGGCCAAGGCAAAAATGTGCCACAACCAACAGCCACATCTTCTCGCTCCCAGTTCTTGACCGAATTACTAGGGAAGCACACAACAGCAACACCACTATTGTAAACTGATCAGTGTGAACAGATTATTAATTGGATAGCAGATAATACTTCCAGTTACCTGGGCACCACCACCTCCGGTCTGTCTTCCACACGGTCAAGTTTTAGTAGCCATGAGTCTCGACCGCATACTCCTCCTCACCCTGATGCTCCTTCCTCCCACCATGCCGAGTGTGGTCAGACAGCAACTGATCCCACACTTGGACACTCTGAAGAGCTGTTCACTGGTCCATTTCCATATTTGTGGCCATCGCCTGCTCAGCTTAAAGTGGTGGAAGAGGAGATCCCATGTAGCGATGCCCAAATATTTGAACAGCCACGGCCAGAGGAAGTCGACGCTGGCAATTTGTCACAAGAGGTGGACGATGACGAGACACAATTGCCACGAAGTGAGGAGGAGGATCGTGGTGCGCAAGTGGAAGAGGAGGAGGTGGTGGATGATCTAGTAACTGACACAACGTGGCAGGAGGACATGCAGAGCGAGGCCAGCAGCACACAGGGGGAAGGAGGCAGAGTACCCCAACAGGCAGGAAGAAGCAGTGTGGTGGCCGCAGACAGAAGGCGGGCAACCGTTCCCCGTAACACCAACACAAGGGACGTTGCCAGTACAACCGGTAGGTCTTCCAGAGTCTGGAATTTTTTTAAAGACTCTGCTGATAACCCCAAAAAGGCCATTTGTACCACCTGCCAGGCCAGCATCAGCAGGGGTGACAAAACTACCAGCTGTGAAAGAGCAGGCAGATCTGTGGCTCAGACCGCTGAACCTACATCCAGGCATGGTCGTGTGTGCCAATGGCAGTAACCTGTTGGCGGCTCTGAGGCGAGGCGAGATCACACACGTACCTTGGAAGGCATAGGTAAAAACTATGGGAGACCCACTCCCCAATAATGGGAATAATGTTATTAATGTGCTGTACTGCATGGCTTTTGTAAGGGGCATTAAAATCATCTTGTTAAGCTACTGTGACCTCCACCACTTTTTCAAGGGCCATTAAAACCGTCTTGTTAAGCTACTGCAACCTCCACATCTCTTCCAAGGGGCATTTAAACCGTCTTGTTAAGCTACTGCAACCTCCATGTCTCTTCCAAGGGGCATTTAAACTGTCTTGTTAAGCAACTGAGACCTCCACCACTTTTCCAAGGGGCATTAAAACCGTCTTGTTAAGCTACTGCGACCTCCACGTCTCTTCCAAGGGGCATTTAAACCATCTTGATAAGCTACTGCAACCTCCACGTCTCTTCTAAGGGGCATTTAAATCGTCTTGTTAAGCAACTGACACCTCAACGTCTCTTCCAAGGGGCATTAAAACCATCTTGTTAAGCTACTGTGACCTCCACGTCTCTTCCAAGGGGTATTAAAACCGTCTTGTTAAGCTACTGCGACCTTCACGTCTCTTCCAAGGGGCATTTAAACCGTCTTGTTAAGCTACTGCGACCTCCACAATTCTTCCAAGGGGCATTTAAACCATCTTGTTAAGCAACTGAGACCTCCACCACTTTTCCAAGGGGCATTAAAACCATCTTGTTAAGCTACTGCGACCTCCACATCTCTTCCAAGGGGCATTTAAACCGTCTTGTTAAGCTACTGCAACTTCCACGTCTCTTCCAAGGGGCATTTAAACCGTCTTGTTAAGCAACTGAGACCTCCACCACTTTTCCAAGGGGCATTAAAACCGTCTTGTTAAGCTACTGCGACCTCCACGTCTCTTCCAAGGGGCATTTAAACCATCTTGTTAAGCTACTGCAACTTCCACGTCTCTTCCAAGGGGCATTTAAACCGTCTTGTTAAGCAACTGAGACCTCCACCACTTTTCCAAGGGGCATTAAAACCGTCTTGTTAAGCTACTGCCACCTCCACGTCTCTTCCAAGGGGCATTTAAACCGTCTTGTTAAGCTACTGCAACCTCCACATCTCTTCCAAGGGGCATTTAAACCATCTTGTTAAGCTACTGCGACCTCCACGATTCTTCCAAGGGGCATTAAAACCATCTTGTTAAGCTACTGCGACCTCCACGTCTCTTCCAAGGGGCATTTAAACTCTCTTGTTAGGCTAGTGCGACCTCCTCGTCTCTTCCAAGGGGCAGTAATACCGTCTTGTTAAGCTACTGCGACCTCCACGTCTCTTCCAAGGGGCATTAAAACCATCTTGTTAAGCTACTGCGACCTACACGTCTCTTCTAAGGGGCATTTAAACTGTCTTGTTAAGCTACTGTGACCTCCACCACTTTTTCAAGGGGCATTGATATTGTCTTTTTATATCACTGGGAACTCCACCATTCTTCCAACGGGCATTGCATTTCCTCCTAATTTTAGTCAGCTTTTGCTTTTCAATTCATAGGCGAACACTAAGGGAGACCCACTCCCCAATAATGGGTAGAAGGTCTTTAGTATGCTGTAATCCACGTCTGTTTCAAGGGGCATTGCAATTCCTCATAATTTTTGGAAAGCCTTTCCATTCACTGCTTAGGCCAACAGTGCACAGGAGACCCAGTTGCTATAAATGGAAAAAATGGTTTAGTTAAGGCCCTCTGACATCCATGTCACTTCCAAGGGGCATTGGAGTGCCTCAGTGCATGCCCTATAACTGTGTAGCCGAACCTCTCCTTTTGGTACAGAAACATATCCTACTAGACATGTGTAGTTGACTAGCCTGATATTGATGTGAATGGTCCCTGTTCCTCCAGCTCTTTCTCCTTTGCCACCACCTCATCCATCATTCATCACCTGAAGCTTTGTTTTAACGGGAGTCATAGAACTGGGATACTAGCAGGAAAACATCCAGCAATCCTCGGAGGAGGTAGGATATGCGCCAAAACGCTGACCACCTCAGGCCTAACCGCTACTACATACATGCGCTTGCATTCCAAGAAAACAAAGCAGATGCTAACTTCTATCATCATCATCATGCTCCTCACCTTGGCACTCTCAACTCCCCTGATGGAGAAGCCAGGGACCACCAGAGGAGTCTGGTTCTCTGGTGGGCTCGTCCAATGATGCCCTAAAGCAGGCCGGGCTAAGAAAAGTGTGGGGGGAAGTTCCAAGGACAAATAGGGGTGGCTGGGGACCGTTTATTGTCACCCGGCTGCCCCCAGGCGTCTGGGGACCGTGTGTGGACACCCGGCCGCCGGGCGGCTGGGGACTGAGTATGGATACCTCGCTGCCGAAGCAGCCATGAGGTAGTGGCCAGCTTCGGCCTCCTCCAAACTAAAAGGCCCCATTTCAAGTGCAAGCAAGCTAGCAGTATGGTATTGCAGCCTGGTGGTGGGTGAGTGGCAGGTTGCACATTTACGCTTGTGTGGCACCCTAGGGGTCTGGTTTCCACAGTAACAAGCAATGTTATGTCTGAGAGAAGGTGGGAGGTCTCTTGGCCAGGGATCCTGTGCATGCCACACCTCCTGCCCAGTCTTGGGAGGGGAAGACCTTCCCCTATATAAACCCGGGGCTGAAGCAGGGTTAGTCAGTCAAGGAGAGTAGAGACAAGAAACAGTCACAGGAAGAAACAGCAGAAGCTCAGTGGGAGCAATACTACTACAAGTCAGGGGCTGGCAGCTGCAGAGCTCGCCCTGACTGAGAAGCTTTCTTACCGGACCCGGCGTCCGAGGCTGTGGGGACTAACTCTTACCCAGCAGCAGAAGCCGACCGGCAGGTGATTTCAGGTCCTCAGGCCCAGAAACCCGAAGGCACGGTCACACGCGTGGGACCAGCGCCGCCATCGTGGAGCGGAAGCCATTAGAAGGCCCCGAGTCACCGGCCATACGGGTGAGCACCACACGGTACACTCAGGGACGTGGGCTACTTATATCCGCTTCTAGCAAGGTAGCCAGAAGAGTACAGTCAGTTTGGGAGGCCTACAACTCCGCCTGGCCAGGGGAGATCCCATCTGCTCAAGGACTGACCAGGCCCCGTTCGCTAGCAAGTACTCCGGGAGGGTCTATCGTTGTTACCAGTAAAGACCCTGAATTACACCGCACCGTCTCTGAGTGGTTCCTGCTACCCTCATCTTCCACGTCGGCTGCCCTGAGGCCATACCCCTCCCGTTGGGGGTTATACTATCACGCTGCACAATTCTACACCGGCCTCAGCGGTCTGCCCTGCAGCGGCAGCTCCATAGCTGCAAATCAACGGGTGGCGTAGTCGACACTCAAATAACATCTATCAAGACTGCCACACACTGAGTTGACTCCCTGGGCACGGACTGGGTCCCCGTCACTCGGAGACTACAACCCTCATCTGATCCGGTTCCGGGTAAGCCCCCGTGCGCGAGACGCTGCGCGACACAGCAGGCCCAGGGGCGCGTCAACTTTGGCATAGTCGGCAGGATTTCGTGCCCGCAACCACCGGGTACTGCGTGCCTGAAAAAGAGACTTTTAAAACTTACCATCCGTGAAGTTTTCCCGCCATCGGTGAAGATTCCCGCCATCCGGCGCCATCTTCAGCCTTCTTCCCGCCATCCGTGGAGTTTTCCCGCCGTTGGACGCCATCTTGAGGACGCCGCGCGGGAAGAAGAGGGGCGTGGACTCCGAAAAGCCCGCGAGAACTGAAGCCCCGCCTCACGTCCGGACGTTGCGTAAGGTCCTGGAAGGAGCCCAGCAGACGCCGACGTCACCGGAGCACGACGGAAGGTCCTCAACCCTGACGATCCACTGCGGAGCCGCGGCCTACGGAAGAGGATCATCGCAAGGTAGGCCACGGTCCACTAGGGGGGAGAAGGATGTCGGATACGGAGGAGAGCTTCGCCGCTTCAACCCCCGCCAGCGCCACCGCTGTCGCGGTCATGCCTTTCACCATGCCCTATATCCCGGGGGCAGCCTGGCTACCCCAGTACTCAGGGGAGTCACATACCCTGCAGGACTTTAGAGAAAGGTTGGATAGCCTCTTCCAGGTGTACCCCCTCACAGAGGAGCAAAAAGTGAGCATCCTGGTGGCCCAATTAACCGGAGCAGCCCGAAGGGAGGTAAAGTCCTGGCCACCTGGGGGGAGGACTGTCGCAGGGATACTAACCCGGCTGAGGGACACCTTTGATACCCGCACCTCAGCCGAGATCAAGCTTAGATTCTACGGGTGCAAACAGCGGGCCCATGAGAGTATAAGGGACTATGCCCTGAACCTACAAGAGGCCCTGAGAGCCGTTAAGCAGACCGACCCTGACGGCGTGGGAGACGAGGACAGGCTGTTGACTGAACAATTTATAGAGGGTTTATATTGCAATGCCCACCGAACCCAGTTGCGGGCAATGGCCCTACAGGACCCTCATCTGGGATTTGCACAGTTCAAGGACAGAGCCATCCGGGTGCTCCGAGAACCGGCACCGGATGGCGTTGTGACCCACAGGCGCCCAGCTATCACTTACCACCAGGAGGCGGCGCCCTTGTCGGCAGGGCCTGTAGGGGCTGATGCGCAGGCTTTGAACAATGACCCGGCTCCAGACCCGCACCATCAGGTCCAAGAGCTAGCTAAAAGCGTTGCTGCGTTAACCCGAACTGTGCAGTCTTTACAGGCTTCCACTCCAGGGAAGATCCAGCTGGCATCCGGACCGGAGAACATCCCGTGGCGTCGACCAAGGAGGACCCCACCGGCCAGAGGAAGACCCAGTGACCGGTACAACGAGGACGGGCGACCCATCTGCCGCCGCTGCAATCAACCCGGACATATGGCAAGGTACTGTCCTTTAAACTGGCACAACCTGGGGGTAGAGGGCCAACCCCCAGGAAAAAGATCACCAGGCCCATCGAACTGGCGCGACAAATACGTCGGAGGACGTCCAGTCTTGCCTGTGGTACTGGATGGCATCCCTATGAGTGCCCTACTGGACACCGGGTCACAGGTCACCACCATCCCGTACGTGCTCTTCAAGCAGTACTGGAATGACTCGGATATAACCCGCTACCCTAACGACGACTTGAGTATCATCGCCAGCAATGGTCAGCCCGTGCCACAGATCGGATTTAAAGAGGCGACCATTAAAATTGGTAGAGTCGAACTAGCAGCACAGGGACTGATTATTGTAGACATTGACAAACACGAGAGTCACCCAAAGATAACGCTAGGAACTAATGTAATTGAAAATTGTCTTGCAGAGGTGATTTTCCTTTTACAGCAGGTTGCCAAGAACGCCAGCTCCGGCGAGCAGCGGGTGCTCCAGAAAGAGATCCGGGCACTGATGCGACGGCAACAGGTGGAACTCTCCGGCGGTGAGATTGGTAGCGTAAGAATGTGTGACCCTTTTCCTATTGCCATGCCCCCAAAAAGTGAAATGATGATTTGGTGCCGGGCAGCTATTGGTCTGAGAGGTAGAGATTACCAGGCAATGGTAGAACCAGTTTACTCAGACAGTAGGCCCACCATCTTGACAGCACGGGGGGTGGTTAATGTACGCCATGGGAGGGTGCCCGTTCGCATAATCAATATCGGGAAGAGGGAAGTGTACCTGCCCCGGTATGCCACGCTAGCCAAATTATATACCATTAACCAAAATGCTATACAATCTGTGGAACCCTTGCCTCCATCTCACCCGGAGGAAGGTAACGGCTCTAAGAAAACAATGGAGGACTGGTGTCAGCAACTACATTTGGGTACTGACTCCACTCCCTCACATCAGAAACAGGGAGTCTATCGGGTGGTTCAAGAGTACGAGAGAGTGTTTAGTAAACACCCGTTAGACTTCGGGCGAGTCAAGGGGGTAGAACACCACATCCCCACGGGAGACCATCCTCCCATAAAAGAGAGGTATCGACCCGTACCCCCTGCACACTACCAACACGCCAAGGGGATGCTTAGAGACATGAAGGAGGCTGGGGTGATAAGGGATAGCTGTAGCCCCTGGGCAGCTCCACTAGTCTTAGTCAGAAAAAAAGACAACACCATGAGGATGTGTGTAGATTACCAGAAAATCAACCGTATCACACACAAGGATGCGTACCCCTTACCAAGGATAGAGGAGTCATTGGCTGCTTTAAGATCTGCTAACTTCTTCTCTACCTTGGATCTCACTAGCGGGTACTGGCAGGTTCCTGTAGCAGACGCGGACCGGGAGAAGACCGCATTCACCACCCCGATGGGACTTAGCGAGTTCACCTGCATGCCGTTCGGACTCTGCAACGCACCAGGAACCTTCCAACGACTAATGGAGTGTTGTCTGGGCCACAGAAACTTCGAGACGGTCCTGTTGTACCTGGACGATGTCATTGTATATTCCAAGACGTATGAGGACCACCTGAAACACCTGGCCGAAGTGTTCGAAGCTCTGGCGAGTTACGGCCTAAAGGTGAAACCCTCCAAGTGTCACCTCCTGAAACCAAAGGTGCAGTACCTGGGACACGTGGTGAGCGCTGACGGAGTGGCTCCCGACCCTGATAAGATCACCGCAATTAAGGAATGGCCAAGCCCCTCCAGCGTAAAAGAAGTGCGGCAGTTCCTCGGGTTGGTAGGCTACTACCGAAGGTTTATTCCCGGTTTCACCAAAAAGGCAGCACCTATGCAGGACCTCCTGATAGGCCAGTCCCGGAAGGCCAAGAACCAGAAGCCGCCCTTCAAATGGGAGGAGCTGGAAGAAGAGTCCTTCCGCCAGCTGAAGATGGCCCTCACGGGGGACGAAATCCTGGCGTACCCGGATTATAGCCAGCCCTTTATCCTCTACACCGACGCCAGTAACATCGGGCTAGGAGCCGTACTGTCCCAGATCCAGCAGGGGAAGGAACGAGTAATCGCCTACGCCAGCCGAAAGCTGCGACCCACCGAAAGGAACCCCGAGAATTACAGCTCATTTAAGCTAGAGTTCCTGGCCGTAGTATGGGCAGTCACCGAGCGCTTTAAGCATTACCTCGCTTCTTCCCGGTTCACCGTGTACACGGATAACAACCCGTTGACACACCTGGACACGGCAAGACTCGGTGCCCTGGAGCAGAGGTGGATGGCCCGTCTGTCCAACTACGAGTTCACAATCAAATACCGGGCCGGACGCTCCAATACCAACGCGGACGCCCTGTCCAGGATGCCCAACCTGCCGGACGAAGGAGAAGATCCGGAGGGACTGGAAGAAGTTGAACTCCCTGCGTTCCACCGTCATGGGACTATCCAGTATTCCCACCGGGTAAGGAGTAAGCAGGCTGCTGCGTTGAACCCCTTACCTCACTACAACTGGGCGGAAACGCAAGACAGCGACCCTGCCGTCCGACTGGTGAAGGAGATGCTGACTCGCCCGGAGGCTTGCCTTGAACCAGACGCTCCGGAGGAAGCCAAACAACTATGGGCAGAGAGGAGTCGACTGTTCCTTTACAAGGGGAAGTTGTGCCGCAGAACGGTTAACTCCCGGACGCATGAACTACTCTGGCAAGTAGTGGTGCCACGAAGAGACGCAGCCATGGTGATGGAGGCATACCACGACGGAGCTGGACACTTCGGGTGGAAGAAGCTGGAGTTCCTGCTGCGCGAGCGATTCCACTGGGTAGGCATGAGGGGAACCATTGAGAAGTGGTGCAGAGACTGTGGCCCGTGCAACCTAAGAAGGAAGGACCGTGCCAGCCAGAAGACTCCCCTACAGTCCATCGTCACCCGGCAGCCGTTGGAACTGGTAGCCTTGGATCATGTAAAACTGACCCCAAGCAGAAGTGGCTACGTCTACGCACTAACCATCGTGGATCACTACTCCCGGTTCTTGGTTGTCGTCCCCGTCAAGGACTTAACAGCTCGAACAGCAGCTAGAGCCTTCCAGCAGCATTTCTGCCGTCCACACGGGTACCCGGACCAAGTGTTGACAGACCAGGGACCTGCCTTTGAAGCGGAGGTCTTCCAAGAATTCTGCACTCTGTATGGCTGCCGGAAGATAAGGACGACACCCTATCATCCGCAAACTAATGGACTTTGTGAGAAAATGAACCAGGTGGTAATGGATCTTCTGAAAACGTTGCCCCTGGAAGAACGCAGTCTGTGGCCTGAGAAGCTGCCCGATCTGGTGGACCTATACAACCACATCCCGGTAGGTTCCACCAACTGTACCCCGGCTTACCTAATGAGGGCAAGACCTGGTAAGTTACCTGTTGACCTGGAAATGGGAGTCCTGACACCCGAGGACACTTCACCAGAAGCAGACTGGGACACAGAGAGGCAGCAGCAGTACCGGAGAGTACAGGAGAGCGTGGAGCGAAGTCTCTGTCAGGCTAGGGAAAGACAAGAGAAAACTTACAACCAGTATGCTCCCGCTGTTCCCCTGGTACCCGGAGAGCAGGTCTTGAAGAGGAAGAGACGGCTCCACAAGTTGGACGACCAGTGGGAGAAGGACCCGTACACCGTACTGCCCTCAAGCCACGAGAACCCGAAGGTTTGTACCATCAGTAAAGACGGAGGGGAAACCACAGCCATTGTATCCCGGGACCACCTGAAAAAGTGTCCCGAACAACTGAGGAACCCTGAAGAGGAACAAGAAGACCATCGACCCGTAGAGGAAAGGGAAGATATGGTTAGTACTGTGCTCGGGGACTTCCCTCGGTCTTGGACTCAAGTCAATGGTGCAGTTGTGGTACCCGTACTCACCTTCCTCCAACCAGCATCCCAAGCACCTACGGAGCAACAGGTAGAGCTGGAAGAACAGCCGGTCCAGGAGGCAGAAGACCCCACACCAGCAGACCAGGAGGATCAACCCTCTGCTTGCAGTGAGCCTGCCATATCCCTAGTGAGCCAAAGAGCCGGTAGACAGCTGCCCAGTTTACCCTTGACAGCTCCTACACCCTGTAGTTCAGGGCTAGACAGTCAGCTCCGTAGGTCCACTAGGGCCACTAGAGGCCAGTTACCCGCACGCTGGAGGATTTAAAGTGTATAAATTGTTTTATTTATGTTTACCTGTGTATTGTTGCTTGTGTATAATTTTGTGTTTCTAGTTATTTTTAGGAATCCTTGGTGGATTTACCGGGAATCCTTGTACAATTAGTTGGAGCGTAACCCAGGATGGACTAGAGACTGTTAAGGACTCGGGGTAGGACAGACCCCTACCTGGTTACGTCTCCCTGTTTTGGTGAAATGGACACCTTTGTTTCTTCAAAAACTGCAACCGGTTACGGACATGCCGTGACCACCTTTATGTGTTTCTTTATTGTATTGTTATTGTTATATCTTGTTATGTTTTTCTAAAATATGTTTAGTCCCGGAGTACTAAATTTCACTAGGGGGGAACGTGGCACCCCAGGGGTCTGGTTTCCACAGTAACAAGCAATGTTATGTCTGAGAGCAGGTGGGAGGTCTCTTGGCCAGGGATCCTGTGCATGCCACACCTCCTGCCCAGTCTTGGGAGGGGAAGACCTTCCCCTATATAAACCCGGGGCTGAAGCAGGGTTAGTCAGTCAAGGAGAGTAGATACAAGAAACAGTCACAGGAAGAAACAGCAGAAGCTCAGTGGGAGCAATACTACTACAAGTCAGGGGCTGGCAGCTGCAGAGCTCGCCCTGACTGAGAAGCTTTCTTACCGGACCCGGCGTCCCAGGCTGTGGGGACTAACTCTTACCCAGCAGCAGAAGCCGACCGGCAGGGGATTTCAGGTCCTCAGGCCCAGAAACCCGAAGGCACGGTCACACGCGTGGGACCAGCGCCGCCATCGTGGAGCGGAAGCCATTAGAAGGCCCCGAGTCACCGGCCATACGGGTGAGCACCACACGGTACACTCAGGGACGTGGGCTACTTATATCCGCTTCTAGCAAGGTAGCCAGAAGAGTACAGTCAGTTTGGGAGGCCTACAACTCCGCCTGGCCAGGGGAGATCCCATCTGCTCAAGGACTGACCAGGCCCCGTTCGCTAGCAAGTACTCCGGGAGGGTCTATCGTTGTTACCAGTAAAGACCCTGAATTACACCGCACCGTCTCTGAGTGGTTCCTGCTACCCTCATCTTCCACGTCGGCTGCCCTGAGGCCATACCCCTCCCGTTGGGGGTTATACTATCACGCTGCACAATTCTACACCGGCCTCAGCGGTCTGCCCTGCAGCGGCAGCTCCATAGCTGCAAATCAACGGGTGGCGTAGTCGACACTCAAATAACATCTATCAAGACTGCCACACACTGAGTTGACTCCCTGGGCACGGACCGGGTCCCCGCCACTCGGAGACTACAACCCTCATCTGATCCGGTTCCGGGTAAGCCCCCGTGCGCGAGACGCTGCGCGACACAGCAGGCCCAGGGGCGCGTCACTTGCATTGCAAGGAATGGGGGAGGTACAATTGAACACTGCCCTGGGTCAAGGACTTGCACAGGGATAGTTGCAAGTCTGCATCTTCTGATGTGGAAAGGATCACTTCTGATGGGTACACTGACCTGGGTGTCAGAGATGCTTCCAGGGGTCTTCCCCATGCTGTTCCCATGTCTTTTCAGCACTGTATGCATGTGTCACACAGCACATGGCCAGATAAGATTGTAAAATGTTAAAATGACATTTCCCAGTGTATGCATTTGTCACGGTTGAAAGCAATGCAAAAGTGCAAAAACGCATAAAAAATGCTACTTGTGAACATAGCCCAAGGTGTGGAGGAGTATTTTTGTTTTTGGTTATTTATTTTACCTTATACACAAGTCTTTACCCTGGAAAGGAAGTTCCTTAACATATTTCACATATTTCAGTTTCGTTTTTGAACGTTTTATTGTGAGCCGGTTAAGGTGGCTTAATACCTCTGACCACATTGTTGACAGCAGTGACCTGGGGGTCAGAAATGCTTCCAGGGGCGATGCCCATGCTGTCTCCATTTCATTTGAGCACTGTCACTATAGTTTTGGGCACTTTTTAGGCTTTCTACAGACAGCCAGGGGTGCCGCCGCAAAAATGCTCGGGTCTCCCATAGACTAACATTGGGCTCATTGCTCGGGTCGAGCACTCGAGTATCACGGCGAGCTCGGCCCGAGCTTCGAGCACCCAAGCATTTTAGTGCTCGCTCAACACTGGTCACCTTACTACACAAAGCCTCATACACAGCCCAATCTATGGGGCAAAAAAGTTATGGCTCTTAGTATAAAAAATAATTTTTGTTTTTAAAAATATTTTTTTATTTTTTAAAGATCTTTGAAGTAAAAATCAAACTGTATAAACTTGGTATTGCCGTAATTGCACTGATATTCATATTATAATGACAAGGTCATTTTTTTCACACATTGACTACCTTTAAATGTAAACCAGAGCAAAAGTGGCAAAGTTACATTTCTTCACTATTTCCCCCCACAAGGAATTATTTTTCATTTCTCACTACATTCCATGGTAAATTAAATGATGACACCCAGAATAAAACAATATTAGTTTTTCAAGGGTCCCAATAGTGGTTAATATTTTTTCCTTGAAACTATTGTTCTTTTGCCTCCTGATCACTCATTTTTGATCCAGATTATTTCTGACTATTTTCCTGTCTTGTCCCCTGGTACTTTTATGATATAAACATAAGAAGGAACAAGTATGGGATTAACAAGCCTTATAAGAATCATTTTGTGAATACGTTCAATTTAAATTATTGTTATATGGGACAACAGTGTAAAAATATGAACCAAATCACCATCATATCCAGCAAAGAATGCACATATTCAATAGATGATCACAATCCAGCCTGCACATAACCCAACAAGACTACTCCAGATCTGACAATTCTAATATGTCAGTGTATGAGCATCACAAACTAGTGACATATGAATCTATATAATACATTTTAGCATATGTTTTACAGATCACTATGCCTAAAAGCTATACTCCACTAGTCACCCTGCTATATCTTTTATCAGTGTCCTGTGCAGTGTTTCAGTTATGGTTAGGGCTGGAAAATACAGAGGGTAAAAATAAAATATTCCCTGGGGTCTCCAATACCCTTCTCTACATAATTCACTTTGACTTTGATGCCTGTCTTGAAAACCTGAGCACTGTTATCTCAGGATTGTCCAGCACTATTTTTGAGGTATAGTATTATATTATCACAGCACTACACAGCTCTGTTTTTCAGATGTTGTATTTATTGTATTGCATGGTAATTTAAGGCTTTTTGGATTATTCTGCTATTTGTGATGCTGCTGCATAGTATAACTGTATAATTATAACTGCGATTGTACTGAACTGTTTTTACCTGAACTAATCAACCTTGCTACAAAAAAAAATATGAAACATGATTTTAGAACTCTTCAATAAGAAAAAGGAAACAGTTGCAATTCCAACCCTCAATGTTTCCGTCCCTTTTTTTTTTAGATGATTACTTTATATCCTTTCAGGATGTAGGGATTATAAAAATGACAGCAGAATTATTTCAGGATGGCAGTAAACCTTAGTTCCTGTCTCTGAGACCCGCAGCAAATGTCAGACTTCGAATATGATGATTATAATAATCTTGCAAAAGTGGTCGAATATCAGAAATCCAAACGTCACCCCCAGTGTTCCACAATTTCATTGATTTTTGGACGACATGGCAGAGACAGGCCAGCCTCTGCACAGCAATCTACATGTGTTTGAGTCAAAAGAATCTCAGCCTAATTTATGGAAGAGTCTAAGGGTAAATTCTCCTCTGTCATTACACTACTTTTGATTTATCCACAATTATGTGACAGTTTTCTAAACATTTTGAAATGAGGCGCTTGTAAAGTAAAATAATAATTTGCAAAAGGGGAATGTTTGATATTATTCAACATGATGTACAGCTGCATTTACAGCATTTCTTAATTTATTGTAGACTAGTATTTATTGCCCTTATAATTTTACAGACTATTTCAAGTCAGAGGACAGAGCTCAACTTTCCAGCACTGATTAATAACTTCTTTTTTTTTTTTTTTTACAGTGGCCATATTTATTTCCCTAATTATTTAGACGATTTGAATAATTTAGCACGCCCCGTTTCTACCAACATTTTAGGAGCATCTGAAGATAGCTGGCCAAGTTTCTAATCTTGCTCATTCTGGACCATGTCTTGGACGGTTCTTCTCCTCACCATTTCTTATTGTTCCTGTAAGATTTGAACATTGATATGCTCAGATTTTTTCAGAAATATTATATTTGTTTTTCTCTATAACATTTGTGACTTTCTTTCAGATTCCGGGGCTCAGTACACTGTGATTCAGGACCACACAACATCCATGACCCAAGGAAGAAGCATCCGTCTAAGCTGTAGTCAAAGTGGGGGCTCTGTCTCTCCGGGTAACCATCCAACCTGGATATATCAGAGTATTGGGAGCGTTCCGAAACTCATAGTCAGCAGTAATGGAAATGACAACCACAATGTTAAACCACCGGGAGTATCAAATCGATTCACAGGATCACTATCTGGTGGATCAGCCTATTTATCAATAGATAAAGTACAGACTGAAGATGATGGTGATTATTACTGCATTATGTATTTTTCTGGCGTATGCACAGTGATTGCACATTATAGAGAAGTTTGACAAGATATATCTGCAGTAGAGATGAGCGGTGTTCGACTAGAACTGTTCGCCAATCTCAAATTCGAGCTGTTTTGGGCGGTGTTCGAGTTGTTCGACGAACCCGAACGATTTGCAAAAAATTCGGCTGTTCGAGGTTATGTTCGATAACTGTTCGTGCACCAAAAGCGTGTCCTGCATGTCTGGCGCTATTTTGAGCACCAATCATGCAGGGATTGTCTGCCACTCACTGTAATGCCACAGCCATGGTGGTTGTGGCATTACAGTGATTGCCCAAATCGATGGGAACAGTGCCAACAGTGAAACATGAAAAGCCGGCAATTCAGCAGCGGCATACACCTGTACCCGACAATTTAGAACCGAAAGAATAGAGCTTCACACATAGATTAGATAGATAGAAACATGTCAGCCACATATATATGAAGTACAGTGACAGTGTTGCTTACTGTACTTGTCATTTAGTGTAAAGGATTTATCAAAAAAAATAATAGTGTTTTCATGCACCGTCTCTTTAAAAAAGCCGGCCGGCAATTCAGCAGCGGTACCCGACAATTTGGAATAGAAAGAATAGAGAATCACACATAGATTAGATAGATAGAAACATGTCAGTCACATATATATGAAATACAGTGACAGTGTTGCTTACTGTACTTGTCATTTAGTGTAAAGGATTTATTAAAAAAAATAATAGTGTTTTCATGCACTGTCTCTTTAAAAAAGCCGGCCGGCAATTCAGCATCTGTACCCGACAATTTAGAATAGAAGGAATAGAGCATCACACATAGATTAGATAGATAGAAACATGTCAGTCACATATATATGAAGTACAGTGATAGTGTTGATTACTGTACTTGTCATTTAGTGTTAAAATAAAGGATTTATTTTAAAAAAAATTGGCGTGGGGTTCCCCCTAATTTTAGGCTCTAGCGGAGGTTAAGCAGACGGCTGGGGCAGATGTTTGAAGCCTGGGAAGGGGGTAATACCCACGGAGCTTCCCAGGCTACTAATATCAGCCCCCAGCTGAATACCTAGCCTTTACTAGCTATTAAAATGGGGGACCCCCCCCAAAAAAATGACGTGGGATCCCCCCTATTTTAATAGCTAGCAAAGGCTAGGCAGACAGCTGGGGGCTGATATTAATAGCCCAGGAAGGGTGCCATGAATATTGGCCCCCTCCCAGGCTAGAAACACCAGCCGTCAGCCGCCCCAGAAATGGCGCATCCATAGGATGCGCCAATTCTGGCACTTAGCCTCGCTCTTCCCACTGCCCTGTAGTGGTGGCAGTGGGGTAATAGGGCTGGGGTTGATGTCAGCTTATAATGCCAGCTGACATCAAGCCCAGGTTAGTAATGGAGAGGCGTCTATAAGACACCCCCATTACTAACCCCATAGTCAAAGTTAAAAGAAAACACAAACACCCAGAATAAAGTCCTTTAATTGAAATAAAGACACAATCCTTTATTGTTCTAAATTAAACCATACTTACCACCACACCCATTCCAGCTGAAGCCAACGATCTCCTGCAATAAAAGTAAAATAATAAAGCAACCTCATCCTTACCTTTCCATGGTTCCCAGGACAGCTTCAGCTCTGCTACATTGAGATGACAGGCTGGACCGCAGCAGAACGCTGCCATCCAGCCTTTCATCCCGCAGACACTGAGAAGCGCAGGCATGCTTGCGCTCCTCAGTGTCTCGCTGTGACGGCATAAAGATGAGCCGACAATGAACTCGGCTCACCTCATGCACGTCACTGACAGCGTGGGAGAATTCTCCTGCACTCAGCGCTTCAGCGTGAGAATTTTCCCACGCTGTCAGTGACGTGCATGAGGTGAGCCGAGTTCATTGGACATGAATGAGCTCACCTCATGCACGTCACTGACAGCGTGGGAAAATTCTCACGCTGAAGCGCTGAGTGCAGGAGAATTTTCCCACGCTGTCAGTGACGTGCATGAGGTGAGCTCATTCATGTCCATTGAACTCAGCTGACCTCATGTACGTCACTGACAGCGTGGGAGAATTCTCACGCTGAAGCGCTGAGTGCAGGAGAATTCTTCCACGCTGTCAGTGACGTACATGAGGTGAGCTGAGTTCATTGGACATGACCTCGGCTCATCTGGATGCCGTCACAGCGAGACACTGAGGAGCGCAAGCATGCCTGCGCTTCTCAGTGTCCGCGGGATGACAGGCTGGATGGCAGCGTTCTGCTGCGGTCCAGCCTGTCATCTCGATGTAGCAGAGCTGGAGCCGTCGTGGGAACCATGGAAAGGTAAGGATGAGGTTGCTTTATTATTTTACTTTTATTGCAGGAGATCGTTGGCTTCAGCTGGAATGGGCGTGACGGTAAGTATGGTTTAATTTAGAACAATAAAGAATTGTGTGTTTATTTCAATTAAAGGACTTTTTTCTGGGTGTTGTGTTTTTTTTAAATACTTTACTAGAAATTCATAGTGGTCATGTCTAATATTGGCGTGACCCCATGAATTTCGGGCTTAGGGCCAGCTGATAATGCCAAGCTGGCCCTAACCCCTTTATTACCCAGTGAGCCACCGCACCAGGGCCCTGGATGAGTTGGGTACAGCGCCAGAAGATGGCGCTTCTATGAACGCGCCATTTTCCGGGGTGGCTGCGGACTGCAATTTGCAGCTGGGGGGACCCAGAAAGCTTGGGCCTCCCTGCGCTGCGGATTCCAGCCCCCAGCTGCCTAGTTGTACCTGGCTGGACACAAAAATAGGGCGAAGCTCCACGTATTTTTTTTTTTAATTATTTCATGAAATTCATGAAATAATTAAGAAAAAAAGGGCTTCCCTATATTGTTTTGTCCGGCCAGGTACAAATAGGCAGCTGGTGGTTGGGGGCAGCCCGTTCCTGCCTGCTGTACCTGGCTGGACACAAATATAGTGCGAAGCCCCACGTCAATTTTTTTTTAAATTATTTCATGAAACTAGATGGTGGCCCGATTCTAACGCATCGGGTATTCTAGAATATGTATGTGGCAGACCCGGCGCAATCAGCAGAGCGGTGTTTAAATTTGGCGCCAAAATCGCTGACTGGTTGCGGCCAGCAACCGCGACCAATCAGCAAAGCGGTGTTGAAATTTGGCGACTATATCACTGATTAGTCACGGCCGGCGGTCGCGACTAATCAGCAAAGCGGTGTTTAAATTTGGCGCCAATAATGGTGATTGGTCACGACCTCGACCATTCAGCAGAGCGGTGTTTAAATTTGGCGGCAACAATGTTGATTAGTCGCGGCCGGCGGTCACGACCAATCAGCAGAGCGGGGTTTAAATTTGGCGCCAATAATGCTGATTGGTCGCAATCGCCGGCCGCGACCAATCAGCAGAGCGGTGTTTAAATTTGGCGTCAAAATCGCTGATTGGTCGCGGAAGGCAACTGTGACCAATCAGCAGAGCGGTGTTTAAATTTGGCGCCAATACTGCTGATTGGTCACGGTTGCCGGCCGCGACCAATCAGCCGAGCAGGGTTTAAATTTGGCGCCAATACTACTGATTGGTCGCGGACGGCGACCGCGATCAATCAGCAGAGTGGTGTTTAAATTTGGCGCCAATAATGCTGATTAGTCGCGGCCGGCATCCGCGACCAATTAGCAGAGCGGGGTTTAAATTTGGCGCCAATCTCACTGATTGGACGCGTCTGGCGTCCGTGACCAATCAGCAGAGCGTTGTTTAAATTTGGCGCCAATCTCACTGATTGGACGCGGCCGCTATTTAAATGTGGCGCCAAGATCACTGATTGGTCGCGTGCGGAGAGCGCGACCAATCAGCTAATCGTATTGGTGAGGACCGGGGAGCGCCGCTGCCTGGTCGGATACTTCCGTTGCGAGAAGCCGGGAGATGAGCGACTGCTCGCAGCAGAAGTATCCCGACCCGCAGCGCCGCTCCCCGGTCCTCCCTTGACACCCTAGCCGCTGATGTCCCCACAGTATCCGCATGGTGTTACAAAGATCCGGACATTTGTGTTAAAAATCGCTGATTGGTCGCGGGCGCTGCCCGCGACCAATCACCGATTTGGGCGCCAAATTTAAATATTTAAATATTGGCCGCAACCAATCACCAATCTTGGCTCCACATTTAAACACCGCTGTGCTGATTGGTCGCCAACGCTGGGCGCGACCAATCACCGATTTTGGCGCCACATTTAAATAGCGTCCGCGACCAATCAGTACAGCGGTGTTTAAATGTGGAGCCAAGATGGGTGATTGGTCGCGGAGGATATTTAATTTTGGCGCCCAAATCGGTGATTGGTCGTGGCTGATATTTAAATTTGGCGCCCAAATCGGTGATTGGTCGCGGGCAGTGCCAGCGACCAATCAGCGATTTTTAACACAAATGTCCGGACCTTTGTAACACCATGCGGATACTGTGGGGACATCAGCAGCTAGGGTGTGAAGGGAGAACCGGGGAGCGGCGCTGCGGGTCGGGATACTTCTGCTGCGAGCGCCCGCTCATGTCCCCCGGGTTCTCGCAGCGGAAGTATCCGCACAGGCAGCGCTGACATCCATGCGGCTAGGGTGTGAAGGGAGAACCGGGGAGCGGCGCTGACATCCAATTGGTCGCGGCCGTCTTGACCGCGACCAATCACTGATCTTGCCGCCAAAGTTAAACACTACTGTGCTGATTGGTCGCGGACGCTGCCTGCGACCAATCACAGATTTGTGCGCCAAATTTAAATATCGGCCGCGACCAATCACCAATCTTGGATCCACATTTAAACAACGCTGTGCTGATTGGTCGCGGCCGATATTTAAATGTGGCGCCCAAATCGGTGATTGGTCGCGGTCTTGGCGCGCGACCATTCACTGATCTTGCCGCCAAAGTTAAACACTACCGTGCTGATTGGTCGCGGACGCTGCCCGCGACCAATCACCGATTTGTGCGCCAAATTTAAATATCAGCCTCATGCACGTCACTGACAGCGTGGGAAAATTCTCCTGCACTCAGCGCTTCAGCGTGAGAATTTTCCCACGCTGTCAGTGACGTGCATGAGGTGAGCTCATTCATGTCCAATGAACTCGGCTCACCTCATGCACGTCACTGACAGCGTGGGAAAATTCTCACGCTGAAGCGCTGAGTGCAGGAGAATTCTCCCACGCTGTCAGTGACGTGCATGAGGTGAGCTGAGTTCATTGTCGGCTCATCTTTATGCCGTCACAGAGAGACACTGAGGAGCGGAAGCATGCCTGCGCTTCTCAGTGTCTGCGGGATGACAGGCTGGATGGCAGCGTTCTGCTGCGGTCCAGCCTGTTATCTCGATGTAGCAGAGCTGAAGCTGTCGTGGGAACCATGGAAAGGTAAGGATGAGGTTGCTTTATTATTTTTCTTTTATTGCAGGAGATCGTTGGCTTCAGCTGGAATGGGCGTGATGGTAAGTATGGTTTAATTTAGAACAATAAAGAATTGTGTGTTTATTTCAATTAAAGGACTTTATTCTGGGTGTTTGTGTTTTTTTTTTTAACTTTGACTATGGGGTTAGTAATGGGGGTGTCTTATAGACGCCTCTCCATTACTAACCTGGGCTTGATGTCAGCTGGCATTATAAGCTGACATCAACCCCAGCCCTATTACCCCACTGCCACCGCTACAGGGCAGTGGGAAGAGCGAGGCTAAGTGCCAGAATTGGCGCATCCTATGGATGCGCCAGTTCTGGGGCGGCTGACGGCTGGTGTTTCTAGCCTGGGAGGGGGCCAATATTCATGGCACCCTTTCTGGGCTATTAATATCAGCCCCCAGCTGTCTGCCTAGCCTTTGCTAGCTATTAAAATAGGGGGGACCCCACGTCATTTTTTTGAGGGGGTCCCCCATTTTAATAGCTAGTAAAGGCTAGGTATTCCGCTGGGGGCTGATATTAGTAGCCTGGGAAGCTCCGTGGGTATTACCCCCTTCCCAGGCTTCAAACATCTGCTCCAGCCGTCTGCTTAACCTCCGCTAGAGCCTAAAATTACGGGGAACCCCACGCCAATTTTTTTTTTAATAAATCCTTTATTTTAACACTAAATGACAAGTACAGTAATCAACACTAGAGATGAGCGTTGTTCTACTCGAACTGTTCGCCAATCTCAAATTCGAGCTGTTTTGGGCGGTGTTCGAGCCGGTCGGCGAACACGAACAATTTGAGAAAAATTCGGCTGTTCGAGGTTATGTTCGATAACTGTTCGTGCACCAAAATCATAACTGGATTTTTTCTCAGTAATGATGAAAATTAATGTTAATACGCAGTTTGAGTGTACAGCGGGGCGGGGGGAGGGGCAGGGGATGGATCTCTGCAGGAACAATGAAGATCTCCATTTTTTTTTCTCTTTCCCGCATTTGCAGTGGGGAGGTGCAATCTGTCAGCCTATCAGCAGCGCACACACGGAGCGAAGTGCTTTTTTTCACACAAGCAAGGGCATGTGTGATTGGCAGTGTATGTCACATGTCCTTGCCCTATAAGACCAAGCCATTTTCCCCGTCGCCACCATTTTCTCACTGCTGCAGCTGCGTGTTAGACGGCACCGCTGTTGCTGTGTGCGCTATACCTTGTTAATTTCAAGCCAATTTTCGCACAAATATACAGATAGCTTGGGAGTAGGGAATAGTTGTGATTGCAGTCCTTTTAAGGACTAGGTTACAGCATTTCCTACGACTTTTATCAGGCAGGTCTGTGCTTTTAAATAGATAGATTGTGGGAGTAAAGACTAATTGTAATTGGAGTCCTTTTCAGGACTAGGTTACATCAGTTCCTATAAGTTTTTGCCAGGCAGGTCTGTGCCAGTGCTGTGCAAGTTTTTTTCACAGCATTTGGCTGAATCTAGCAAAGCTAATCCTTTTTGGCCTATTGCAGAGTCAGTGGAGTAGCCTATCTGTGTTGCAAGATATACCACCTGTGTATAGAATACCAATTTTTTTACTGCACCTAGTGAAGTAAAATCTTTTGGGCATAGCATCATTCTATTAGTCCATCTATACTGACCTCCATCAGGTTGCAAACTGAATATAATTTTTTTCTGCATCTAGCTCTGAAAAAATATTTGGGCTTCTAGCGGTGTGTGGGACTTGGTCTATTAGTCCATCTATACTGACCTCCATCAGGTTGCAAATTAAAAATAATTTTTTTCTGCATCTAGCTCTGAAAAAATATTTGGGCTTCTAGCAGTGTGTGGGACTTGGTCTATTAGTCCATCTATACTGACCTCCATCAGGTTGCAAATTAAAAATAATTTTTTTCTTCATTTAGCTCTGAAAAAATATTTGGGCTTCTAGCAGTGTGTGGGACTTGTTTTATTAGCCCTTCTATACTGACGTCCAGCAGGTTGCAAATTGAATATAATTTTTTTCTGCATCTAGCTCTGAAAAAATATTTGGGCTTCTAGCGGTGTGTGGGACTTGGTCTATTAGTCCATCTATACTGACCTCCATCAGGTTGCAAATTAAAAATAATTTTTTTCTGCATCTAGCTCTGAAAAAATATTTGGGCTTCTAGCAGTGTGTGGGACTTGGTCTATTAGTCCATCTATACTGACCTCCATCAGGTTGCAAATTGAATAAAAAAATTTTCTGCATCTAGCTCTGAAAAAATATTTGGGCTTCTAGCGGTGTGTGGGACTTGGTCTATTAGTCCATCTATACTGACCTCCATCAGGTTGCAAATTAAAAATAATTTTTTTCTGCATCTAGCTCTGAAAAAATATTTGGGCTTCTAGCAGTGTGTGGGACTTGGTCTATTAGTCCATCTATACTGACCTCCATCAGGTTGCAAATTAAAAATAATTTTTTTCTTCATTTAGCTCTGAAAAAATATTTGGGCTTCTAGCAGTGTGTGGGACTTGTTCTATTAGTCCTTCTATACTGACGTCCAGCAGGTTGCAAATTGAATATAATTTTTTTCTGCATCTAGCTCTGAAAAAATATTTGGGCTTCTAGCGGTGTGTGGGACTTGGTCTATTAGTCCATCTATACTGACCTCCATCAGGTTGCAAATTAAAAATAATTTTTTTCTGCATCTAGCTCTGAAAAAATATTTGGGCTTCTAGCAGTGTGTGGGACTTGGTCTATTAGTCCATTTATACTGACCTCCATCAGTTTGCAAATTAAAAATAATTTTTTTCTGCATCTAGCTCTGAAAAAATATTTGGGCTTCTAGCAGTGTGTGGGACTTGGTCTATTAGTCCATCTATACTGACCTCCATCAGGTTGCAAATTAAAAATAATTTTTTTCTGCATCTAGCTCTGAAAAAATATTTGGGCTTCTAGCAGTGTGTGGGACTTGGTCTATTAGTCCATCTATACTGACCTCCATCAGGTTGCAAATTGAATAAAAAAATTTTCTGCATCTAGCTCTGAAAAAATATTTGGGCTTCTAGCGGTGTGTGGGACTTGGTCTATTAGTCCATCTATACTGACCTCCATCAGGTTGCAAATTAAAAATAATTTTTTTCTGCATCTAACCCAGCCAATAGTTTTGGCCTAATACCACAGTTTGGCCACTCAGCTCTGCTCGGTTACCATCCATTGTTTTTTTGTGCAAACAACTCCAGAGTTGTGAATTAGTTAACCACCAAAATGAGTGGAAAAAGGCCTGCTGCTGGTGGAAAGGGGAATAGGCGTGTTGGGAAGGGGAAAAAAGGTTGTGTCCGTGGGGTAGGTGCAGAAGAAAGACCATCTTCCAGCCAAACTAAAATGTCTACTTCTTTTAGCGGACAATGTGATAAGATCCCTTTCTTACGGCCACGCCAATCGCTACAAATTCCAGATGAGGCACAAAAACAGCAGGTGCTTCAACGGATATCAAGTGCTCCTTTAAGTGGGCTCTCCTCCACATCAACTTCAACATCACAAATACTCCAGTCCTCAAAGGTGTCACCCAAATCGCACTTGCTTCCTCACAGCTCCCAAATCTCCAGCTGCCCGTCTGAGTATGAGGTAGAACAGATGGTTGAGTCTGCAGAGCTGTTTACTCATACTATAGCCTGGGAATCAGAGGTCGACTCCAGCGCTTCTGTGAATCCAGACGAGGAAATGATCTGCACTGATGCCCAGAATCTTTATGAGTCGGATCCAGGACCAGACGCAGAAGGTTCTGACCATAATGTAGACCCTCATTCCTAAACTGTAACTCCTGTTGGTGGAGACAATGAGGAAGACGATGATAAGACTCAAATACCTGATTGGAGCGACAACTTTAGTTTTTTGTCAGGGCAGGAACAGGTTGGCTCTGAGGACGACGGGTGTGATAACGCACAGGGTGATGATGATGAGGTCGGAGATCCCACTTACTGTCAACCCACAGTCAGCCAAGAGATGAGGTCAGCAGAGGAGGTGGAGGAAGATGCTAGTGACGACGAGGTCAGGTTGCGCCTTCCTGGACAGAGACGTAGTACTGGAAGCACGTCAACAACTGCATCCTCAAACACAACTCTGCCTCTCACCACAAGTCGTGGTGGCTCTTCAGGTCGCATGGGTGCTAAGCCTTGCATAGCCTGGGCATTTTTTCAGATCGATAAAGATGACCCAACTCGTGTTATCTGTAACATTTGTCAGCAAAAGCTAAGTAGAGGCCAAAAAATACATAGTTTGAGTACTTCATGCATGAACCGGCACATGGACATGAAGCATAAGTTGCAGTGGGAAGCTCAGTGTGCTACAATGCGGTCTAGCCGGCCGGGCCAACCACCGTCTGCCATATCTTGTGCATCCGCGGCCTCTTCATCCTCTGTGACTGGGGGGACAGCAGTCACACCTGTTTTGGGGCGCAGACCTGCCACCTCTTTACCCGCAACAGCCAGCGTGATTGGCAGGTCATCATTTTCTTTGGAGGTGGTAACACCAGCTGGTCTTGAGCGCTGTCCGACATCGATAGCACCACCTTTGGATCAAGGCAACATAACATGTCCGCCTGCATCTTCCTCACAGACCGGCAGTTTGCCGGGGACACCCTTATCAACCCCGTCTAAGCACAATAGCCAGCCCTCGGTCCCTCAGATGTAGACAAGTAAAAGACCATTTCCTCCTAGCCATGAGAAAGCTAAGAGGTTGAATTTCACCATCTGCAAGCTCTTGGCTACAGAAATGCTGCCTTTCCGCCTGGTGGACACAGAGGATTTTCGAGACCTTATGTCCGTCGCAGTGCCCCAGTACCAGATGCCCAGTCGGCACTACTTCTCAAAGAAAGGTGTGCCTGCGCTCCACCAGCATGTCGCACACAACATCACCGCTTCTTTGAGAAACTCTGTGTGTGACAGGGTGCATTTCACCACAGACACTTGGACGAGTAGGCATGGACAGGGGCGTTACATGTCGCTGACTGGGCACTGGGTAACTATGGTGACAGCAGGACAAGGGGCTGCTGTCCAAGTCTTGCCGTCCCCACGAGTTGTGCGTCAATCCTCTTTATGTCATTTTTCCTCCACTGCTTCTGCCTCCTCAACCTCCTCTCGGTCTTCCTCCTGCACCCAAAGCCTGTCTGGTCATGCCACAAGCTTTCTAACTGCGCAGAAGGGATCCTGCACACCTCCTTACTATGCTGGCAGTAGGGCTCAACGTCATCAGGCGGTTTTTACATTGAAATGTCTGGGAAATGTGAGTCACACAGCTGAGGAGTTGTGGTCAGCTCTGGAGAACCAATTTCATGAATGGTTGTCTCCACTGGACCTGAAACCAGGGAAGGCCGTGTGCGACAATGCTGCAAACCTGGGTGCGGCCCTTCGCCGGGGCAATGTCACACACGTGCCTTGTATGGCTCACGTGTTGAACCTGGTTGTCCAGCAATTTTTAGCCCACTATCCCAGACTAGATGGCCTTCTGCAGAGGGCACGGTCGCTGTGTGCTCACTTCCGCCGTTCGCATCCCGCAGCTCAGCGACTTACATCTCTACAGAAGTCGTTGGGCCTGCCACTTCACCGGCTAAAATGCGATGTGCCTACCCGGTGGAATTCAACTCTGCACATGTTGCAGCGACTGTGGCAGCACCGACAAGCCCTGGTGCAATACGTTCTGACGTATAGCCTGGGCCAACGAGATTCAGAGGTGGGGCAAATCACGCTGGAGGAGTGGTCTCAGATCAGGGACCCATGCACCCTTCTGCACAGTTTTGAAATGGCGACGAAGATGTTTAGTGCTGACGATGCCATTATCAGCATGACTATTCCGGTGATTTACATGCTGGAGCACATGTTAAACAGAATTCGGAGTCAGGTGGTGGCACAAGAGGAGGTGGAGGAAGTAGAGGAGGAGGAGTTGTATGCGGAAGGGCTAACATCTGCAAGGTCCAGACGGTCGGCAGCACCAAGGCGGCAGGCATGTGAGGGTGGGGGAGATGGTTTAACCAGGGCGCATGGTAGCAGCCAAACTAGTGAGGAAGGTGCAGGAGCCCAGGAAGAAGTGGAGGACGAACTGATGGAAGACTCATCAGATGAGGGAGACCTTGATCACATTTCTGTTGTGCGAGGTTGGGGGGAGAGGACAGAGGAAGGAAGCATGATTGTTACCTCGCCACCAACACAACAGGGACTTGGTGCTCCTGGATGCGCAACACACATGAGTGCCTTCTTGCTGCACTACCTGCAACATGACCCTCGAATTGTGAGAATTAGAAATAATCCTGACTACTGGGTTGCCACACTGTTAGGTCCCCGGTACAAAAGTAAATTTGCAGAAATTATTCCTGCCATAGAAAGGGATGCACGCATGCAGGAGTATCAGCAGAGACTGTTGCAGAATCTTACATGTGCTTTTCCACAAAATACCAGTGGTGCACGTAGTGAATCTCACAGTTCCAACTTGCCAACCGTGGGACCGTCAAGTGTTCAGCACTCAAACCGTAACAGAACCACAGTATCTGCTGGTAACATCAATTTTGCGGAATCATTTCACCACTTTTTTAGCCCATCCTTTGCAAGGCCACAGGAGACAAGAAGTCTGACACATAGTCAACGCCTAGAGACGATGGTACAGGAGTATCTCCAAGTAAACATTGAAGCCACGACTGTGTCACTGGACCCTTGCTCTTTTTGGGCTTCCAATCTGGATAAATGGCCGGAGCTAGCCACTTACGCCTTGGAGATCTTGTCATGCCCCGCAGCCAGCGTTCTGTCTGAACGTGTGTTCAGCGCTGCTGGTGGTGTGCTGACAGATAAGCGCACGCGGCTCTCCACTGATAATGTAGACAGACTCACGTTCATAAAGATGAACAAATCATGGATCCGAAACGACTTTTCTACCCCTGTGTCATCCTGGGGAGAGTAAAAGCTTGATGATTGGTTAAAATCACCCTACCAACCGTTTTAAGCTTTCAAATTACTAATCATGTTTATCTGTATCTTGACTGGAAAATAATTTGGGCTTTGTAGCAGTGTGCAGCACTGATCCTATTAGGCCATCTATAATAAGCTTCACCAGATTTAAAATTAAAAATAATTTTTAGCTGCATCTAGCCCGGAAAATAATTTTGGGGCTCCGAGATGCGCAAGACACATAAGTGCCTTCTTGCTGCACTACCTGCAGCATGACCCTCATATTGTCAGAATTCGAAGTAATCATGACTACTGGGTTGCCACACTCTTAGATCCCCCAAACTTTTCGATCAACCTTTTCATTTTAATAAAGACCAAAAAAATGGTCATTTTTGAAATTATAAGCATTAGCAGGTTGTTAGAAACTGAAATCAAACAGTTTTCAACTCAAAACTTTATTCTAGGTGATGTTACATTTTCACATAGGACCCCTTGTTCGAAAGGAGCTTCTGAACTCTCTCGTCCATTGAATTTGTCAGGTTTTGGATGGTTTCTGCTTCAATTGTTTTGCATGAGGACAGAATACCCTCCCAGAGCTGTTGCTTAGATGTGAACTGCCTCCCGCCATCATAGACACTCCTTTTAATGATGCTCCAAAGGTTCTGAATGGGGTAGAGGTCAGGGGAGCATGGGGGTCACACCATAAGTTTGTCCCCTTTTATGCCCATATCAGCCAGAGATGCAGATGTTTTATGTGCAGCATGAGATGGTGCATTATCATGCAGAAAAATGATCTTGCTGTGAAATACACGGTTCTTCTTCTTGAACCATGGCAGGAAGTGCTGTTTGAGAAAATCCACATACATTATGGAGTTCATCTTTAGCGCCTTCAGGGATCCTAAAGGGGCCGACAATCTCTCTCCCCATGATTCCAGCCCAAAACATTACTCCACCTCCTCCTTGTTGGCGCTGTAGCCGTGTTTGCGTGGGGTGTCCATCAACCAGCCATCCTCCACTCCATTCATCTGGACCATCGAGCGCTGCATGGCACTCATCTGTGAACAAAACAGTTTTGAAATCAGTCTTCATGTAATGTTTGGCCCACTGGAGCCGTTTCTGCTTGTGTGAAGTGGATAGAGGAGGTCGACAGGATGGCGTATGCACAGCTGCAAACCTCTGAAGGACCCTGCATCTTGTTGTTCGGGGGACGTTGGAGGCACAAGCAGCTTCAAAAACTTGTCTGCTGCTATGACAAGGCTTTTTTGCCGCTGCTCTTTCAACCTGACGTAATTGCCTGTAGGAAAGAGTCCTCAATTTGCCCTTATCAGCACGCACACGTGTGTACTGTGAATCAGCTACATACTTCTTGATTGCCAAGACACTTCATCCTGATCATCGCACAATGTTGATTGTAGTCATGCCTTGACCTAAACACTCCACAATTTGTTGCTTCTCAGCAGCCGACACATCCTTTTTCTTTCCCATTTTGGCAGAAAATGTAGGCTGCTTAATAATGTGAGAGAGCCTTCTTAAGTAGTCTTGCCTTTCATTGGACACACCTGCCAAACTAATTAGCACAGGTGTCTGCAATTGCTTACAGTGATATAAAGAGCCCTGACACACATCACCATCAATGAGTTTAACTGACAAACAAACAAATTCTTCCCTTATCACTCCTAAACACTTTTTGCATAATAATTTGGAACGCGGTGTACATGTGCTTTTCCACAAAACACCAGTGGTTCACGTAGTGAATCTTACAGTTCTAACTTGCCAACCGTGGTCTGTATGGAATTGTTCAATAAAGGGCCCAAAATTAAGATAACATAGATGGGAGAGGTCTCTATGAATAGGAATTCCTAAGTATTTGATACCCTGTGAGGGCCAGGCAAAGGGAAAGTTGGACTGGATGGAATCCTATATGGATTTAGGGAGGGAGACATCGAGGGCCTCAGACTTCGCTGCATTGATTTTAAAATTTTACCATGCAACAAAGTGATCTATTTCAGCCATAACAGCAGGGATGGATATATGTGATTGAGTGATATATACTAGGACATCATCAGCAAATAGAGAGCACTTGTACTCGGTGCCTCCCACCTCAATCCACCTAATATTGGGGTTATGGCGAATTGATGAGAGCAGGTGCTCCGTCACTAGGATGTATAAGAGAGGGGACAGAGGACATCCCTGCCTTGTCCCATTGGTGATTGTGAAAGGTGATGAAAATGTTCTGACGCACCCCCTGGGCCTTGGGACACCCGGAGCCGGACCCTTTTTGGTGGATGCTGGTGGTTGTAGTCTTCGTGGCGGCGATCCGGTTCCGTGGCTCAGGGCGGTCAAACCAGTGGCGGAACTATTTATGTGGTTTTGATGTTTAAATGTCCGACTACGCCACCCGTGGATTGCGGTCAGAGTGAACCGCCGCTACAGGGCAGACCGCTAAGGCTGGTGTTGTGGGTGCAGCAGAGCGTAGCATAACTCCCCACGGGAGGAGTATAGCCTCAGGGCAGTGTATGCGGAGGATGGGGGTGATGGTGCAGGGCAGCAGCAGTAACGACACGGAGTCAGTGATGCAGTTCAGGGCCTTTACTCACAGTTCTTATTATCCAGACCACGTCTGCAGGTAACGGCTGCCCACGTCGTACTGTGCTCACCAGGTGAGGGGCTCAGACAACTCCCAGATAACTTTGGAGCGCTTCACAGGACCCCCTTTGTGTGTCCTTTGTCTGGCCTTTCTTACCAACACTTCTGTCCGGCTGCCTCGGGCCTCCTCTTGGTAAACTTGGCGCCAGTTTCCCTGACCCTATGTGGTGCCTTCCTAGCGGGTGGAGCAAGGGGCTGCGCCACATAAAATGTCAGAGCCTCCGGTTTCTAGCTGAGGGTCGTTTCCTGCCTCCACTAGTTCGGGGACCGGTCTCCCCCTTTGGCCTGACCCCTCCACGCAGGTGGATTCGGGCGTGCGGTGGCGACTCGCCCGTCCTCACCCCTGGGATCCCTTCATTCCTCGTTCCTGGAGCCTTCTCCGCTCCTCTTCCTTCCTTCTCCCTCTTCCAGGCCTGGGCCTCTGTTACTAGGCCCGCCTCCGGAGCAGAGCTCATGCAGAGCCCCTGCTCCCTGCCACTTCTGCTCAGACTTCTCTGCACTGAACTAAGATGGTGCCCACCTTTTATACTCCCTTCTCAATGCACCCAGGAACTGCTTCCTCCCTGCTCCTGCACTGCAGGGTTCCCCTTCCTCAGTGTTCCCTCCCCCCACTCCAGCCAGGGACAGGGACTGTCGTGCCCATCTCAGGGGCATATTGGTCGCCCTGCCCCACGGCAATGTGGTGTAATGCATGCAGGTGTCGGGTCCTGATCCACACTCCATCCTTATCTGAGAGTGAGTTATCACACCTCTGGGTGAGGTGCAATACGTCTGTAGCAACCGAGCCCTCGGTGCTACAGTTCCATTTATCTTCAGCCTAGGTGACGTATTGTGATACAGGGCCGTGATTTTGGCTATAAAAGGGTCCCCTAGACCCCTACCCCAAGCTTTTAAAGAGAATCATATATGGCGTGCCAGGAGACTCTATGGAATGCTTTCTCAGCATCCAACGAGAGTATCTACTTACAAATTTTTAACTGCATCTAGCCCAGGAAATACTTTGTGCCTAGTAGCAGTGTCTGCTAGTCAGCGGATTATCCCGGCTGTTAAGCAAGCTACACCACCTGTAGTTTGGACACTTAATTTTTTCAAAGGAAATGCTTCGGGACCATGGGATACTTAGTGAAGAGCATCAGGAGGCACCCCAAGGCATAGGGGCTGGGACTGGCATTAGGATGCCTTGCGGTGGACAGCCGAGCTCGATCCTTATAAAAGCTTTTTAACTGCAGCAGCTTTAGTGGACGCTACTGGAGCTGGAATTACGCGGCTGCTGGCATGAGACTTGCCCTCCAATAGATCCTTGTAAATGGATTTAAAGTGTATTCATTCAAATTAGAGGGACAATTTAAATTAAAAAGCTTAGAGCTGCCTCCACCACAGGGGGGCTCTCTCGACCCACCAGCGGACAGGCACCAGTATTGGGAGAGGGGGGCTGGCCGTCAGGGTTCACCGCGGCTCTGGCACAAACCCGGCGACACGGAGGTGGCACGGGCAGGAGCGGACTGGCCGTCTCGGCTTCTCACTTTTTGGATTTTAGAAGGGCATGACATGCCTATATCTGTGTCTCCCCCTCCTTTTACTCCTCCACCTCTTTTCTTTTCGCATGACTATATGTACTTGTCACTTTTCCATGTGTTAGTTGTGTCTTCTGAGCAGTTTGTCAGCTTTTGGACACCTTTGAAGGTGTTTTCTATGTGTTTCTATGTGTTTTTGTTTGCCTGCCATTGGTTTTAACGGTGTTCGAAGGTGTTCGACGAACAGTTCGACGAACAGTTCGGCGAACACACGGGTGTTCGACGAACCGAACTCGAACACTACGGGGGTGGCTCAACACTAATCAACACTGTCACTGTACTTCATATACAGTACAGACCAAAAGTTTGGACACAGCTTCTCATTTAAAGATTTTTCTATATTTTCATGACTTTGAAAATTGTACATTCACACTGAAGGCATCAAAACTATGAATTAACATAGTGGAATTATATACTTAACAAAAAAGTGTGAAACAACTGAAAATATGTCTTATATTCTAGGTTCTTCAAAGTAGCCACCTTTTGCTTTGATGACTGCTTTGCACACTCTTGGCATTCTCTTGATGAGCTTCAAGAGGTAGTCACCGGAAATGGTATTCCAACAATCTTGAAGGAGTTCCCAGAGATGCTTAGCACTTGTTGGCCCTTTTGCCTTCACTCTGCGGTCCAGCTCACCCCAAACCATCTCGATTGGGTTCAGGTCTGGTGACTGTGGAGGCCAGGTCATCTGGCGTAGCACCCAATCACTCTCCTTCTTGGTCAAATAGCCCTTACACAGCCTGGAGGTGTGTTTGGGGTCATTGTCCTGTTGAAAAATAAATGATGGTCCAACTAAACGCAAACCGGATGGAATAGCATGCCGCTGCAAGATGCTGTGGTAGCCATGCTGGTTCAGTATGCCTTCAATTTTGAATAAATCCCCAACAGTGTCACCAGCAAAGCACCCCCACACCATCACACCTCCTCCTCCATGCTTCACGGTGGGAACCAGGCATGTAGAGTCCATCCGTTCACCTTTTCTGCGTCGCACAAAGACACGGTGGTTGGAACCAAAGATCTCAAATTTGGACTCATCAGACCAAATCACAGATTTCCACTGGTCTAATGTCCATTCTTCGTGTTCTTTAGCCCAAACAAGTATCTTCTGCTTGTTGCCTGTCCTTAGCAGTGGTTTCCTAGCAGCTATTTTACCATGAAGGCCTGCTGCACAAAGTCTCCTCTTAACAGTTGTTGAAGAGATGTGTCTGCTGCTAGAACTCTGTGTGGCATTGACCTGGTCTCTAATCTGAGCTGCTGTTAACCTGCGATTTCTGAGGCTGGTGACTCGGATAAACTTATCCTCAGAAGCAGAGGTGACTCTTGGTCTTCCTTTCCTGGGGCGGTCCTCATGTGAGCCTGTTTCTTTGTAGCGCTTGATGGTTTTCGCAACTGCACTTGGGGACACTTTCAAAGTTTTCCCAATTTTTCGGACTGACTGACCTTCATTTCTTAGAGTAATGATGGCCACTCGTTTTTCTTTACTTAGCTGCTTATTTTCTTGCCATAATACAAATTCTAACAGTCTATTCAGTAGGACTATCAGCTGTGTTTCCACCAGACTTCTGCACAACCCAACTGATGGTCCCAACCCCATTTATAAGGCAAGAAATCCCACTTATTAAACCTGACAGGGCACACCTGTGAAGTGAAAACCATTTCCGGTGACTACCTCTTGAAGCTCATCAAGAGAACGCCAAGAGTGTGCAAAGCAGTCATCAAAGCAAAAGGTGGCTACTTTGAAGAACCTAGAATATAAGACATATTTTCAGTTGTTTCACACTTTTTTGTTAAGTATATAATTCCACATGTGTTAATTCATAGTTTTGATGCCTTCAGTGTGAATGTACAATTTTCAAAGTCATGAAAATATAGAAAAATCTTTAAATGAGAAGTTGTGTCCAAACTTTTGGTCTGTACTGTATATATGTAACTGACATGTTTCTATCTATCTAATCTATGTGTGAAGCTCTATTCTGTCTGTTATAAATTGTCGGGTACAGATGCTGAATTGCCGGCCGGCTTTTTTAAAGAGACGGTGCTTGAAAACACTATTATTTTTTTAAATAAATCCTTTACACTAAATGACAAGTACATTAAGCAACACTGTCACTGTACTTCTTATATATGTGACTGACATGTTTCTATCTACCTAATCTATGTGTGAGGCTCTATTCCTTCTTGTCTAAATTGTCAGGTACCGGTGTATGCCGCTGCTGAATTGCCGGCCGCTTTTTTAAAGAGAGCGTCTTCTGAGCAGTTTGTCAGCTTTTGGACACCTTTGAAGGTGTTTTCTATGTGTTTCTATGTGTTTTTGTTTGCCTGCCATTGGTTTTAACGGTGTTCGACGGTGTTCTAAGGTGTTCGACGAACAGTTCCTCGAACATCCCGGTGTTCGACGAACTGAACCGAACCCGAACACTACGGGGGTGGCTCAACACTAATCTGCAGTGAGCACAAACAACAGGGACCTTTATTAGAAACATAAAGATTTACCTCTTGAAAAAATGGTTACTTTTGAATGTTAGCCTAAAATTAACATTTACATTGCGGGATTCTAAAAAAAAATTCTATGTAGTTTTCTGAAGGGCTATAAACATTTTAAAGTTTGAGATAAATTGCAAGCATTTAAAAAATCTTATGGCTGAGATCTGGTTGTTTTTAGTCATCTCTATACCTATTCTTCACACAAATTTTAAGAAATATCCTAAATTGCATTGTTTCTTACAAAAAGATAGCTTTTTTTTTCAATTTAACCTCTTATTATTATTATTATTATTAGTAATAACAACCAATGATGGACATAGCATATCATGAGCAGGTGTCAGTTCCCAAAGTCATGTCGTGTTATGTCCGTCATGGATTAACACTGTGTGAAAACACACAGTGATAGGTCCGAGCCGACAGCGGTCACTGATTGCTGACCGTCACGACTGGAGATGCAGGGACTAGTGATGAGTAAACGTGCTTGCAACTACTCGGTACTTGTCCTGCATGTTTGGCACTCCTTAGAGAGCCAATGATCATGCAGAGATTGCTTGCCACGCACTGTAATGCCGTAGCCATGTTGGTTGTGGGCATTACAGTGAATCGCTGGCCACACATAGTCATCAGGTCTATATAAGACCTTGTGCAGCTATGCACATCACAGTCTACGCCGGAAACAGGCAGAGTAGGGAAAGGTGCTGCTAAGTCAGGGAGAGATTTGCTTGTTTATAGTTAGGCCCGCTTTTTAAACCATGGTTCTCCGTCAGACGTATCACATATAGCTGCATTCCAAATTCAGCCATTTCTGGCTTTCATTTGCATTTTGTTGCAGTGTGTCGGTCAAGCTATTCACACGAGGTTGCTGTGAAGAATAGTATTAGTAAACTACAGGCCCGCTATTTAAAACCGTGGTTCTCAGTCAGATGTATCACATATAACTGCGGTTAAAATCCAGACATTTGTAGTGAACGTGGAAAATATTGTCCTCCATTTATAGATTGTAGCAGTGTGTCATTGTACACCATTTTACAGCTCATTTTGCTTGTTCACAGAATACAGCCAGATTTTTTTACTTTTATTCATATTACTGTATTGTGGAAGCAGAGGAACTTTTTTCAATGATCAGACGCACGTGATCCATATGACTGCTGTAATAATACAGAAATTTTGTGGAGCGTGCCAAATATACCGCTCCATTTAAAGTCAGCCACCTGTGTTTTGTTGAACCAATTGACACTTGGTCGCTGACAAATATCATACTATTAGGCGACTGCCTGAAACCGTGGCCATCAGATGTTATCCCATATGACTGCCCTAATAATCCAGCAATTATTGTGAGCATGTCAAATATTACACTCCATTTAAAGTGTTGCAGTTGTGGGTTCAACCCTATTCACAGTTAGCCGCTGACAAATAGCATATCTGTGAACAATGTTGTCAAGAGTATTACGCCACTTTTGCAGACTGACAAAAAAAAAAACATACAAAAAACAAGCTAAAATGGAAACATGTTAAGAAACATTCTTTCCAGGGTAATGACTTGTATATAAGACCCAAGAAATAAAAAAAAAAAATTATGGACTGTGGAAGACATTTATTACTCATCTGTAGCTGGTGATGATACCACCTAGCAACACCTATCCTTATTGTAAATTCAGCTAACAGCGTTATCTGTAGGGAATAGAATAGATTTAAAATTTTTGGGCACCAGCAGGATGCAGTATAAGGCAATAATACCTGGCTGGATGTAATACGCAATCCATACTGCGATACCTCACCCATAAAAGAATTTCAGATAAGACAGTTAATATTCTAGAATATGGAATATATTTGAATTGTCCTTCCAATTATTAACTCCTTTCTGGCCCAGGGCGTATTAATACATATCTGTGCCCTGGGCCTTATGGGCCTGATACGTATTAATACGCCCTGGCGATTTCGCCCGCACACAAGCGGTGCGGGCGAGATCGCCGCCGGGTGTCAGCTGATTGTTACAGCTGACACCCGGTGCTATGTGCAGGGAGCAGTCCAGACCGCTCCCGGCACATTAACTCCCGAAATGCTGCGATCGAAATCGATCGCAGCATTCCGGTGGCAAGAGGAGGTAAGCGCTATACTTACCTTCTCTGCCGGCGTCCAGCGGCGTCTGAGTCCGGTCCCGGATGTTGCCATGGTGACCCGAAGTCATCATGACAACATCCGGGACACCAGGAGGCAGGAAGTTGCTTTGGTCATGCGCAGTGCACGACCAAAGCAACTTCTCCCTGTGCAGCTCTAACAGGCTACATGGCATAGGGAGCTGCTGCTCTCTATGCCATGCAGACGATAAGGCTGCAAAAAGTGAAAGTCCCATAGTGGGACAATGTGAACAAGTAATAAAAATGTCAGAAAGTGAAAAAAAAAAAGTAAAAATATTAAAAAAATGAAAAAAATAATAAAATAAAAATATATTGTACCCATAAATAAATAATCTTATGATAAAAAAACAAAAAAACAATAAAAGTGCACATATTTGGTATCGTCACGTTCGGAAAGACCTGACCTATAAAACTGTCCTGTTAGTTAACCCCTTTAGTGAACACGATAAAAAAATTAATAAAAAACTAAACATAAAACTATGTTTTATCATCATATCGCCAAACAAAAAATGGAATAAAACACGATCAAAAAGACAAATATCAATAAAAATGGAACCACTGAAAACTCCATCTTGTCCCGCAAAAAACAAGCTGCCATGCAGCTCCAACGGCCTAAAAATAAAAAAGTTATAGCTCTCAGAACAAAGCGATGCAAAAACAATTCTTTTTTCTATAAAATAGTTTTAGGCTATGTGCCCACGATGCAGAAATGAAGCAGAAAATTTCTGCAGCATTTCTGCATCTCCCTGGCAGAAAAAAATGCATGCAGATTGTGCATGCGTTTTTCCTGCAGAATACATGCGGATTCACATGCGTTTCTGCATGCAGATTGACAAGTGCTTTCCAGGCGATAGCATCACTTGGAAAGTGCTTGACAACTAGGTCACACTGTATAAATCCATGCAAACAGCATGGATTTATACAGTGTGAACCGTAAAAATGAAAACAAATAAAGCTATACTCACCCCCGAGGCCCCGGTGTGTGCAGCAGCGCTCATTCCTGTCTGGTTCCCGGCTGCCGGCATATCGCGAGACAGAGCGGTGAACGGCCTGCGGTCACATGACTGTGACGTCACCGAGGTCCTCAAGCGATGCCGGCATTCAGAGACAAGCCGCCGGACAGGTGAATATAAACTTTATTTGTTATTTTATTCTTTTTTTACAGGTACAATGGTACCCAGGTTTGGAGGAGAGTCTCCTCTCCTCCAGAACTGGGTACCATCCGCACATAGAGACGCATAGAAGCCGCTTGTAAAAATGTACAGTCGCGGTTTCTATGCGTCTCAATGCAAGTCAATGGCGGGAGTTCCGCTGCGCTTCCGCAAAATTAAATGACATGCTGTGGATTTTTGTACGCAGCATAAACGCTGCGGAAAAATCCGCAGCATGTGCATAGAACATGCGGAATCCCCTTGGGGACCATGGGGTGCGGATTACCTAGCGTTTCACAAGCGTTTCCGCTGCGGAAATTCCGCAGCATAAACGCTTGAAAAACGCTACGTGGGCACACAGCCTTAATTGTGTAAAAGCGGCAAAATATATAAAAAAATATAAATGTAATACCGCTATAAATGTACTGACCCAAAGAATAAAGCTACCTTATCAATTTTACCACACGCAGAACGGCATTAAAAAAACCTTCAAAAAAACAATTCCTGAATTGTTGGTTTTTGCTTATTTTGCCTTCTAAAAATCAGAATAGAAAGCGATCAAAAAATATCACGTGCCCGAAAATGGTACCAATAAAAACTTCAACTTGTCCCACAAAAAACAAGCTGCCACATGACTCTGTCAGCCGAAATATGGAAAAATTATAGCTCTCAAAATATGGCGATGTAAAAACTAGTCTGCAAAAAAATGCGTCTTTTAGTGTGTGACAGCTGTCAATCATAAAAATCCGATATGAATCTGGCATCGCTGTAATCACACCGACCTGAAGAATAAAGTCATCTAATCACTTATACTGCACGAGGAACGGCGTAAAAAATAAACTTTAGGGTTAGGGTTGTGCTAAGGTTAGGGTTGTGCTAGGGTTTGGGTTAGGGTTCTGTTAGGGTTAAGGTTGGGCTAGGGTTAGGGTTGTGCTAGGGTTAGGGTTGTGCTAGGGTTAGGCTAGGGTTAGGGTTAGGCTAGGGTTAGGCTAAGGTTAGGGTTAGAGTTGGACAAGGGTTGGGCTAGGGTTAGGGTTGGGCTAAGGTTAGGGTTGGGGTTGGGATTTTTTCAGAAGTAAAGAAAATAAAATGACGACGATATGGCGACTAATGTTGAGCGCAAGTGCTCGCTACTTGAGTTTGCATCGGGTGCTCGGGTATGCACCGAGTATAGTGGGTGCTCAAGTGACATGCTCGAGTCTCCGCCGCAAATGTTTTGCAGCTGTTATACAGCCCAAAAAAACTTGCAGGGATTGCCTGCCATGCACGAGCGATCCCTGCATGTTTTTTTTTGGGTGTCTAATAACCGTGAAACATGCTGGGCGTGGACTCGAGCTTGTCACTCCAGCACCCGCGATACTTGGTGCATACTTGAGCACCTGATGCAAACTCAAATAGCGAGCACTTGCACTCAAGACTAATGACAACTTATTCAATATGATGACCTAATGCTATCAAATTCTGTGTCGTACCTCTGGGTTCAAAATGTTCACTATACCCCTTGATAAAATCCTTGAGGGGTGTAGTTTCCAAAATGGGGTCACTTGTGGGGGGTTTCCACTATTTAGGCACATCAGGGGCTCTCCAAAGGCGACATGGCATCCGCTCTCGATTCCAGCCAATTTTGTGTTCAAAAAGTCACACAGTGCTCCTTCCCTTCTGAACTCTGCTGTGCGCCCAAACACTGTATTTTCCCCACATGTGGGGTATTTGCGTACTCAGGAAAAATTGCACAACAGTTTTTGGGGTCTATTTTCTCCTCTTACCCTTGTGAAAATAAAAAAATATGGGCTAAAAGATAATTTTTGTGGAAAAAGTTTGATTTTTTTATTTTCATGGCTCCATGTTATAAACTTCTGTAAGACACTTGGGGGTTCAGGGTGCTCACCACACATCTAGATAAGTTCCCTGAGGGGTCTAGTTTCCAAAATGGTGTCACTTGTGGGGGGTTTCTACTGTTTAGGCACATCAGGGGCACATCCGCTAATTATTCAAGCAAATTTTACATTCAAAAAGTCAAATGGTGCTCCTTCCCTTCCGAACCCTGCCGTATGCCCAAGCAGTAGTTTTCCCACACATATGGGGTATCGGCTTACTCAGGAGAAATTGCACAACAAACTGCATGGTGCAATTTCTCCTGTTATCCTTATGAAAATGCAAAATTGGGGGCTGAAAAACATTTTTGTTGAAAAAATGTGAAAATTGTATTTTTACGGTTCAATGTTATAAACTTCTGTGAAGCACCTGGGATTTCAGGGTGCTCACCACACATCTAGATAAGTTCCCTAAGGTGTCTAGTTTCCAAAATGGGGTCAATTGTGGGGTTTTTCCACTGTTTAGGCACATCAGGGGCTCTCCAAACGCAACATGGCGTCCGCTAATTATTCAAGCAAATTTTACATTCAAAAAGTCAAATAGCGCTCCTTCCCTTCCGAACCCTGCCGTGCACCCAAACAGTGTTTTTCCTGCACATATGGGGTATCGGCTTACTCAGGAGAAATTGCACAACAAATTGCATGGTGCAATTTCTCCTGTTACCCTTATGAAAATGCAAAATTGGGGGCTGAAAAACATTTTTGTTGAAAAAATGTGAAAATTTTATTTTTACAGTTCAATGTTATAAACTTCTGTGAAGCACCTGGGAGTTCAGGGTGTTCACCACACATCTAGATCAGGGGCTCCCCAAACGCAACATAGCGTCCGCTAATTATTCAAGCAAATTTTATATTCAAAAAGTCATATGGTGCTCCTTCCCTTCCGAGCCCTGCTGTGCGCCCAAACAGTGTTTTTTCCTCACATATGGGGTATCCGCGTGCTCAGGGGAAATTGCACAACAAATTTTGGGGTCCGTTTTTTCCTGTTAGCCCTGCGAAAATAAAAAAATTTGGGTCTAAAGTAACATTTTTGTGAAAAAAGTTAAATGTTAATTTTTTTCTTCCACATTCCAAAAATTCCTGTGAAGAACCTAAAGGGTTAATAAAGTTCTTGAAAGTGGTTTTGAGCACCTTGAGGGGTGCAGTTTTTAGAATGGTGTCACTTTGGGGTATTTTCTGTCATAAAGGCCCTTCAAAGTCACTTCAAATGTGATGTGGTCTCTAAAAAAAATGGTTTTGTAAATTTTGTTGTAAAAATGAGAAATCGCTGGTCAACTTTTAACCCTTATAGCTCCCTACAAAAAAAAAATTTGGGTTCCAAAATTGTGCTGATGTAAAGTAGACATGTGGGAAATGTTATTTATTAACTATTTTGTGTAACATATCTCTCTGATTTGAGGACATAAAATTAAAATTTTGAAAATTGCGAAATTTTCAAAATTTTTGCCAAATTTCCAATTTTTTCACAAATAAACGCAAGTGATATCAACAAAATTTTACCACAATCATGAAGTACAATATGTCACAAAAAAACAATCTCAGAATCAGGGGGATCCGTTGAAGCGTTGCAGAGTAATTACCTCATAAGGTGACAGTGGTCAGAATTGTAAAAATTGGCCTGGTCATTAACGTGCAAACCACCCTCGGGGGTAAAGGGGTTAAGAAGTGTGTCTCCTATGCTGTTCTTGCATATGCAGCAATTTCAAGGGCTGCCAAAAATTAGGACAAACTCCAATACACATTTGAAGAGATGTAAGAGATGTAAAAAATAAATAAATAAATAGAGGACGTCAATGGACGTCTTCAAACAGAGGCTGGACAGACATCTGTCTGAGATGATTTAGTGAATCCTGCTTTGAGCAGGGGGTTGGACCAGATGACCCAGGAGGTCCCTTCCAACTCTACCATTCTATGATTCTATGATTCTATGATTCTATGAAAACACAGGAGGATCTTTTTAGTATAAAAACCAGACTCGCCAATGTAACCTCAATGTAATCACATTGTTCAGCTCCTGCACCTCCTCTAGTTCGGCCTCCATCTCCAAAATGACCACATCAGTCACAAGCTGAAAGCACTGCAGCACTGCCAGGCTGTGCTGAAGATAACATGCTTAATGCTTAGGTGACAAACCGCCCAGCGCTGCAGAGTTGTTGAAAGCTGTAACACAGCAGCCTGATCAGTGGCTCTCACCGCTGAACATACAGCCAGGCATGGTTGTCTGTGATAATGGGCGGAACCTGGTGGCGGAGAAATGACAGCCAGAGTAGATACGGTTTCCCTCTATGTCAGTCCTTTCACCGAGCTAAAGAATATGGCTGTGGTGAAATACAACTGTCACAGAGAAGCAGTGTCAGACTGAAAAACATTGGGCCCACATGAGGATTTGATTCTGAGGACCCACCTTTCTCCCCCGCTCAAGAGCCCCATAGCAGCAGCCAAATTTGCGCTATCATGAACTCTCCTGATGGAGAAGTCAGGGCCCACCCAGGGATTCTCCGGTGGGCCCATCAAACCCTGCCAAGAAGCAGCCTTGGCTAAGAAAAGAAAAGTCTGTGGGAAGGTTCATGAACACTCTATGGCTGCTTTATTACTAAGGGGGAAGCCCATGCAAACACGGCTAGAACATACAAAATCCTTGCAGATGTTGTTCTTGGTGGGATTTGAACCCAGGACCCCAGCACAGCAAGGCTTCAGTGCTAACCACTGAGCCACTGTGCTACCCTTTCTGTTCTCCCTCTGATATCTAACATGCTGGAGAAACTTGCACATACTGCCACTCACTATTTTCAGCTCCTTTTTGAGAAACTAATGTATTTGGGCAGAGGAAAAGGAAATTGTGGATGGCTTCGCTACTCGTACTGGGGGCACTGCTAATACCATGGCGTCATGCCATAGTTCACTGGAAATATTCCAGGCTGGTTGGAGCCAAGCTGATTCCCATAGAAAAGTACGAGCAGTAAGTTAAGGAGATGGTGGCCTCTATCATCATCACAACCTCACCTCGGCACTATGAACTCTCCTGAAGGAGAAGCCAGGGCCCACCAGAGGAGTCTCCAGTTCTCTGGTGCGCCCGTCCAACCCTACCCTGGATAAGAAAAGTCTGTGGGAAGGTTCCTGGACACTCTATGGCTGCTTAATTACTGTGGACTGGCTCCAACAATCTATAAGATTGCAATCTATGATCCCTTCACTGGCTCCCCATTTGCCAGAGACTTCCGTTCAAAACCATAACCATGACATGTAAAGCCATCCACAACCTGTCTGCTCCATATATCTGTGACCTAGTCTCACGGTACATATCTGCACGCAACCTCAGTTCCTCACAAGATCTCCTTCTCTACTCCCATCTTCTCTCCTCTTCCCACAATCACATACAAGATTTTTCCCATGCATCTTTTCTACTCTTGAACTCTCTACCCCAACATATCAGACTCCCGCATACTGTTGAAACCTTTAAAAGGAATCTGAAGACCCACCTCTTCCGACAAGTCTACAACTTGCAGTAACCCTGGCTCCGTCATACTGCTGCCCGACCAGCTGTACCCTCACCTACTGCATCCTCACCCATCCCTTATAGACTGTTTGTGCACCCTCACAGTCAGGGTCCTCTCTGCTTTTGTACCAGTCAGTGAATTTTTTTCACATGTAAAGCGCAATGCAATAAATGGCACTATAATAATAAATAATAATAATTATACTACTTGTACTCTGGGTCAATTGATGGCACTTTTCTGGTGACTGCCCCTAAATTGATGTGTTTTGTCAGCTTTTGGTCCCGTTTGAAGGTGTTGTGTATATGTTTGGTTTGGGCACCCATTGAATCCAATGGCTTTCGGCAATGTTTGGCGAATATTCGACAATTAAATTGGCGAATATTGAAAAGCGGCGATTGTAATCCGAAACGAATCTTGAAATATTTGCTCGTCTCTAATCAAAAACACCCTTAAAAAAATTATGTGGGTGTTGCATCACGGTCTCCCCGGTGATATGGTGTAGGAGGATGAGGAGAAGGAGGAGGGCGACATAAAATAGAAAAATTCATGAAGGGTATACCCATGTCTGTGTGTGTAGGGGTGCATGGGAATAGACCCCCAAAAAAATGACCACTGGATTTGAGTTTATGTTTGATGCTGTCATCTGGTGGTGTTGAGAAGTCTGGCCCAATCCAGCCCTTGTTCATTTTTATAAGAGTCAGCCTGTCAGCATTTTCAGTTGACAGGCGGATGCGCCTATCAGTTTTATCAGTTATAATGCCCCGGGTGGCACTAAAGAACAAAAAAGTAACAGAAAACTAAGAGATGGTAGCCTCATCATCATCACAGCCTGAAAGGTTTGCACTATGAACTCTCCTGAAGGAGAAGCTAGGGCCCACCGGAGGATTCTCCAGTTCTCTGGTGCGCCCATCCAAACCTGCCGAGAAGCAGCCCTGGCTAAGAAAAGTGTGTGAGAAGGTTCCCGGACAATCTATGGCTATTTTTTTGCTGTGGACTAGCTCCGTACCGTCCCTGGCCACATTCACCTGTCCATGTGTGGCGCCCTGCTGCGCATTGGTGCCACAGAAACCAGAAGGGTGCATGGATGGACTTCTCCACAAGAGGCCCTCACACATTCACACACCTCCACCCTACCACTTCAGACCAGCAGAGGGAGCCCGCTAGGTATATATATATATAGGGAGGGTGGAGCCAAGCAGCTCAGTTTCAGTTTAGTCTTTAGTTAGACAGAGAGAGTCTGAGAGCGTGCTGATGCTCAGAGAGCGGCGAAGAGGCAGCACGCTGGCTGTTGTGCTTAGGCAAGCACGTGTGAGGGCCCTGAGTGTGGCCGAAGGCGAGACGAGAAGGAAGAAGTAGCGAGGGGGCGGAGGAGCATACCAGGCTCACCCCGAGATATATACTGGACACCGGGTCCACGCCTACAGGGTCATTTATACCCAGTAGGAACCACCGGAACCCCTGGAGGACTACAGGTCCCAGGTTTACCAAACGCTGACTACAGTACCAGGGCTAGGAGTCACGGAGGCCCCAGCATCCAGGGAGAGTGATCTCCAAGAAAAGGCCCTACCACCAGGTCAGCAGGTGCAAGGAGAGAGACAGTACCAAGCTAGGCCTACTGAAGCTTACCCCCGTGTGAGTGTCCATCTTTCCTCCGGGACCGTCTTGCCGTCTCTCCCCAGCATCCACCATCTACCCCTACACTGCCCTGGAGCTCTACCTGTGGAGAGCCACACCATCCCTGCTGCCTTAACACCAGCTCCAGAGGACTGCTCCGCAGCGGCGGCTCCCTTTGGCCGCATTCCACAGGTGGCATCACGAACTTTCCAAATCCCCTATAAATATCCCCACTTTCTACTGACCACCCTGGGTCATGGACCGGGCCAGCCACGGTGATATTCCCCATACCGGCATCCATAAGAGGCCCGACTGCCGAGTACCCCACGGCCCAGGGGGCGCGTCAGCTTTGGCGTCACGAACAGGATTCCGTGCCCGTTGCCACCGGGTACCGTGTGCGTTAAAAAAAAACTGTAATACTCACTGTGGTGAAGGTTTCCCGCCATTCCCGAGATTTCCCGCCATTGTCCGCCATCTTCCTATCGCCACGTGGGAAGAAGAGGGGCGTAACCATGGGAATCTGAGAGGCTTAACCGCTGGAAGCGCACGAAGCCGAGGACACGCCCCGCCCCTGACGTCGACCAGGAAGCGTCAGATACTGGAAGGAGTCCAGAGGATGCTCTGACGTCAGACGCGAGCGACGCAAGGTCCTGGAAGTAGACCGTCACCCGCGGAGCTGCGGCCTACCTGAAAAATAAAGTGAAGAAGGTAGGCTCCGGTTCACTAGGGGGGCGCAACCATGGCTGACAACCAGCAAGCCGTCGGGGCACCGGTTAACGCTCCTGATGCCCAACCTGCGCCCGGCGCTGCACAGGCAGGGGTGGCCGCTCCACCAGCAGGGGTCGTGACTCCGTTAATACCCGTGGCCCTGCCGTATATCCCTGGAGCAAAATGGCTTCCCCAGTATAATGGCAAACCAGACACCCTGTCCGGATTTAAGACAAAAATATGCGGTGTGCTAGACATGTATTCTATGACTGGTAAGCAGAGAGCCGCTGTTGTGCTGGGACAATTGACTGGTGCGGGAAGTTGAAACCTGGCCAGCCGCAGACCAGGAATTGGTATCCATCATCTTTAAGAGACTGCAAACTGTGTTTGAAAACTGCACTGAGAGAGATCTCCGGATGAGGTTCTACCACTGTGTCCAGAAAACTGAGGACAGTGTCCGGGACTACGCCTGGCACTCACAGGAAGCCCTGCAGGCCCTGAAACAGGTTAGTCCAGCCAGCATACAAAATGAAAATAAAATGCTGACGGAACAGTTCATCCGGGGGTTGAGGTCCCAGGAGGAGAGCAGAACTGTACGGTGGTGGGCCTTAGACCATCCAGATGCCACCTTTGACACCCTTAAGGACATGGCTATAAAGGGGCTGCAGCCCCTGGAAGCAACAGATACTGCTATCCAGCGTTACCAGGGTGGGGCCACCCCAGTGCCCGCAGCACCCACTGCTCCTTCATCAACGGCTGAAACAAAGACGCAAACAGTGCCTCCTAGCTAGCTGGACAGCCTACGCTCTGAAGTGCGCCAGTTAAGTAAAACCCTGGCCACTGTCCTGAGCACCCTGCAGCTACAGACGGAGCCCGAGCCGGAAGGAAGGATCCTACTCTCCGACAGCCCTGAGGATGTCCCCTGGATGAGGAGAAGAAGGAGGACAACGCCACCCCGGAGGAGGACAACGCCACCCCGTGGGAGGACCAACGACCAACGTCACCCTCCAGGAGACTTCATCTGCTACCGCTGCCAGAAGGCAGGCCACACAGTGCGGAACTGTCCTTTAAACGAGCAAACCCTGGGGCCGAGGGCCGACACCCAGGAGTAAATCAGGCAGGCCCATCAAGCCGGTACCATCGGTTCGTGGGAGGAAGACCTTTCCTGTCCATTGTGCTGGATGGCATCGCGACACCTGCCCTGCTGGACACTGGATCTCAGGTAACCATCATACCTGATGTCCTCTACAAAAGGTACTGGTCCATAGATGAACTCCAGCCGTCAGCCCCGAACCTCTCCATGTATGCCTCTAAAGGCCTTCCTCTTAACCTGGTAGGGGTTAAGAATGTGACAGTGAAGGTGGGGAGAGAGGAACTAAAGGACCAAGGACTAATTGTAGTGGAGTCTAATCCTGGTGATACAGACTTGTATATGATACTTGGTACAAATATTGTCGGTAACTGTTTGGGAGAAGTGTTGTTTTTGCTCCAACAGATTGCTGACACCGCCAAACCAGGGCAGAGGAAGGTGCTCCAGAGAGAGATACGAGCCCTCCGGTACCAGCAACAGGTAAAGCTAACAGGTGGTAAAATTGGTAATGTACGTGTGACAGACCCGATACTCATTGTGATTCCCCCGATGAGTGAAATGCTGATTTGGTGTTGGGCAGCAATAGGTCTCAGAGGACAGAACTACCAGGCGGTAGTGGAGCCCATTAGCTCAGAGCACAGACCTACACTCCTAACTGCTAGAGGGGTAGTTGATGTACGCAATGGGAGGGTACCCGTCCGTCTCCTAAATTGTGGGGAGGATGAAGTTAAATTACCAAGATACGCCACTGTTGCCCGGTTGTATACTGTAAACGATGAGGCCATACACACAGTGGAATCCTTGACCCCACCAGATACAGTGGAGGACAATGACTCCGAAGCTCAGCTGGAGGATTGGTGTCAACAGCTCCATGTTGGGACTGATGCCACTCCTGTCCATCAAAAACAAGGTGTACACAGGGTGGTCCAGGAATACGAACAGGTATTCAGCAAACACCCACTTGATTTTGGGAGGATTAAAGGAGTACAACACCATATACCCACAGGTGACCATCCACCCATCAAAGAACGTTACAGGCTAATCCCACCAGCACACTACCAGAAAGCGAAGGAAATGTTGCATGACATGAAGAAGGCAGGGGTAATAATAGATAGCTGTAGCCCCTGGGCAGCTCCCTTGGTCCTGGTCAGGAAAAAGGATGGAAGCATGAGGATGTGTGTAGATTACAGACAGGTAAATCGCAAAACACATAAAAATGCATACCCTTTGCCCCGTATAGAGGAATCCCTGGCTGCACTAGTCTGCAAATTACTTCTCTACCCTTGACCTGACTAGTGGGTACTGGCAAGTAGCAGTTGATGAAGAGGACCGGGAGAAGACGTCCTTCACTACCCCGATGGGACTCTGCGAGTTCAATAGTATGCCTTTCGGACTCTGCAACGCCCCTGGAACGTTCCAGAGATTGATGGAGTGCTGTTTGGGACACCATAACTTCGAGAGCGTGCTGCTATAATTGGATGACGTGATAGTGTACTCCAAGACGTATGAGGACCATTTGCAGCACCTGGCGGAAGTATTTGAGTCGTTGTCCCGGTATAGGATGAAATTGAAGCCGTACAAGTGCCACCTGCTCAAACAGAAGGTTCAGTACCTGGGGCACATCGTCAGTCCAGAAGGAGTAGCACCAGACCCGGAGAAGGTCACTGCCATCCAGAAATGGCCGGAACCGAAGAATCTCAAGGCGGTACGTCAGTTCCTGGGACTGGTCGGGTATTACAGGAGATTTGTGAAGGACTACACCAAGAAGGCAGCGCCTTTGCAAGATCTCCTGGTAGGACAGTCCAACAGAGGCAAGAACCCCCCCTTCCAGTGGGGTAAAGAGCAGGCTGAGTCCTTTGCAGTGATGAAAGAGATCCTGACCGGCGAAGAAATCCTGGCCTACCCTGACTACAGCGAACCTTTCCTGCTGTACACTGATGCCAGCAATGAGGGACTAGGAGCTGTGTTGAGTCAGAAGCAGTATGGCAAGGAGAAGGTGGTTGCCTATGCTAGCTGGAAGCTTCGTCCGACCGAGAGAAATCCGGAAAACTATAGCTCCTTCAAGTTGGAGTTTCTGGCCTTGGTCTGGGCCATCACTGAACGATTCAAGCACTACTTGGCCTCCAGTAAGTTCACGGCTTACACTGACAACAACCCCTTGACACATCTAGAGACAGCCAAGTTGGGAGCCATGGAACAGCGTTGGATGGCCCGACTGTCAAACTATCAGTTCACCATCAAGTACCGGGCAAGCCACAAGAACGCCAACGCCGATGCCCTATCCAGAATGCCTCACCAGTCGGACACTGAAGTGGATGACCTGGAGGAGATTGAGTACCAGCCTTCCACAGAAATGGGATGGTCCACGAGCAGCGCACCTCCAGGAGGTATCGTGGTAAGACACTAAACCCTTTACCTCATCACAGTTGGAAGGAGACCCAGGACAGCGACCCGATTGTCAGCCGTATCAAAGAATTGATAACCCAGGAAGGTTCCTCCCTGGAGAAGGATGCTCCTCCCCAAGCCAAGCAACTGTGGAATGAGAGAAGCCGGCTGTTCATCTATAGAGAGAAGCTGTGCCGAAGGTATGTCAACCCAAGGACCCATGAGATGGTATGGCAGATTGTAGTGCCCAGGACAGACATCCAGATGGTATTGGAGGCCTACCACGATCAAGCAGGGCACTTTGGCTGGAAGAAGCTGGAAACCCTCCTGAAGAATCGGTTTTATTGGGTTGGAGTGCGGAGTTCCATAGATAGGTGGTGCCGGGATTGTGGACCCTGTAGCCTCAGAAGAAAAGACTATAGCAGCCAGAAGGCACCCCTGCAGTCCATCAAGACAACCCAGCCCCTGGAGATCGTCGCCCTGGATCACGTCAAGCTGTCACGCAGCAGGTCAGGCTACTCGTATGCCCTGACCATGGTGGATCACTACTCCCGGTTCCTGGTGGTAGCCCCCGTCAAGGATCTGACGGCAGAAACTGCAGCAAGGACGCTTCAAGCGTACTTCTGCAGGCCCCATGGATACCCGGATAAGGTGCTGACTAGTGTTGAGCGAGCACTAAAATGCTCGGGTGCTCGAAGCTCGGGCCGAGCTCACTGTGATACTCGGGTGCTCGACCCGAGCAACGAGCCCAATGTTAGTCTATGGGAGACCCGAACATTTTTGCAGCGGCTCCCCCGGCAGTCTGTAGAAAGCCTAAAAAGTGCCCAAAACGATAGTGACAGTGCTCAAATGACATGGGGACAGCATGGGGATCGCCCCTGGAAGCATTTCTGACCCCCAGGTCACTGCTGTCAACAACGTGGTCAGAGGTATTAAGCCACTTTTACAGGCTCACAATAAAACGTTCAAAAACGAAAGTGAAAGTGCTTTCCTGTGAAATATGTTAACCCCTTAACGACCATGGGTCTTTCTGTTTTTGTGTTTTCCTTTTTTGCTCCCCTTCTTCCCAGAGCCAGAACTTTTTTAATTTTTGTTCAATATGGCCATGTGAGGGCTTATTTTTTGCGGGACGAGTTGTACTTTTAAACACCTTCACTGGTTTTACCATATCGTGTGCTGGAAAATGGGAAAAAATTCCAAGTGCAGTGAAACTGCAAAAAAAATGCATTTCCACAGTTGTTTTTTGGGTCCTTTTTTAACCACGTTCACAGATTGCTAAAACTGACCTGCCATCATTATTTTCCAGGTCGTTACGAGTTCATAGACACCAAACATGTATAGGTTCTTTTTTATTTAAGTGGTGAAAAAAAAATCCAAAGCTTGCTAAAAAAAACAAAAAAAATGACGCCATTTTCCAAGACCCTTAACTTCTCCATTTTTCGGGATCTGGGGCCAGGTGAGGGCTTATTTTTTGCGTGCCGGGCTGACGTTTTTATTGATACCATTTTGGGGTAGATCCGATGTTTTGATCGCCCGTTATTGCATTTTATTGCAAAGTTGTAGCGACCAAAAAAACTTAATTCTGGCGTTTAAAATTTTTTTCTCGTTACGCCGTTTACTGATTGTATTAATTCTTCTTTTATATTGATAGATCGGGCGATTCTGAACGCGGCGATACCAAATATGTGTATGTGTTTTTTTTTTTATATATATATATATTATTTTGAATGGGGCGAAAGGGGAGTGACTTAAACTTTTATATATTTTTTATTTTTTTTATTTTTTTAAAAACTTTTTTTTTACACTTTCTGCTTGCTTCTATAGTCTCCAGAGGAGACTAGAAGCAGCAGTTGTCTGATTGCTTCTACTGCATACAAGCGATGAGCAGATCGCTTGTATGCAGGAGAAATGCTCACTTGCTATGAGCGCTGACCACTAGGTGGCGCTCATAGCAATTGAGACATGACCACCACAGGCGTCTGCTGCAGACCCTGAGTTGTCATGCCCACCCGCGATCACGTGACGGGGTCACTGATGGGCGGGGCTTAGGACTCCCGGAAGCGCGAGTTAAATGCCACTGTCAGAGATTTAACATGTTAACAGCCGCGGGTGGATTGCGATTACAATAATCAGCTGACATGTGCTCGCTTCAGTGCGGGCTCACCGCCGGAGCCCCCGCTGAACCGGCCTTCCCGACCTGGTGCGTACTATTACTGACCAGGTCGGAAAGGGGTTAAGGAACATCCTTTCCAGGGTAAAGACTTGTGTATAAGGTAAAATAAATAACCAAAAACAAAAATACTCCTCCACACCTTGGGCTATGTTCACAAGTAGCATTTTTTATGCGTTTTTGCACGTTTGTATTGCTTTCAACCGTGACAAATGCATTCACCGGGAAATGTCATTTTAACATTTTACCACCTTATCTGGCCATGAGCTGTGTGACACATGCATACAGTGCTAAAAAGACATGGGAACAGCATGGGGAAGACCCCTGGAAGCATCTCTGACACCCAGGTCACTGCCTAAAAGTGTGCCCATCAGAAGTGATCCTTGCCGCATCAGAGGATGCAGACTTGCAACTATCCCCGTGCAAGTCCTTGTCCCAGGGCAGTGTTCAATTGTACCTCCCCCATAACTTGCAATACAAGCGCAAGTATGCAGCCTGCCACCCACCCACCCGCAGGCTACAATACCATACTGCTTCACTTGAAATTGGGCCTTTTAGTTTGGAGGAGGCCGAAGCTGGCCACTACCTCATGGCCGCTTCGGCAGCGAGGTATCCATACTCTGTCCCCAGCCGCCCGGCGGCCAGGTGTCCATACTCGGTCCCCAGCCGCCCTGATTTCTCCTGTCACCTTCCCCCATACTTTTCTTAGCCTGGCCTGCTTTCGGGCAGCATTGGACGAGCCCACCAGAGAGCCAGACTCCTCCGGTGGGCCCTGGCTTCTCCATCAGGGGAGTTGAGAGTGCCTAGGTGAGGAGCATGATGATGATGATAGAAATTAGCATCTGCTTTGTTTTCTTGGAATGCAAGCGCATGTATGTAGTAGCGGCTAGGCCTGAGGTGGTCCGCGTTTTGGCACATATCCTACCTCCTCCGAGGATTTCTGGATGTTTTCCTGCTACTATCCCAGTTCTATGACTCCCGTTAAAACAAAGCTTCAGGTGATAAATGATGGATGAGGTGGTGGCAAAGGAGAAAGAGCAGGAGGAACAGGGACCATTCACATCAATATCAGGCCAGTCAACCAGATATGTCTTGTAGGATATGTTTCTGTAACAAAAGGAGCGGTTCGGCTACACAGTTATAGGGCATACAGTGAGTGCAATGCCTACCAAAAATTTCGAGCCACTCCAATGCCCCTTGGAAATGACATGGAGGTCAGAGGGCGTTAACTAAACCTTTTTATCGATTTATAGCAACTGGGTCTCCCGTGCACTGTTGGCCAAAGCAGTGAATGGAAGGCTTTCCAAAAATTATGAGGAACTGCAATGCCCCTTACAAGAGCCATGTGTGGCACCCCAGGGGTCTGGTCACCACAGTAATAGAGATATTACGTCGGAGAGCAAGTGGGAGGTTTCCTGGTCAGGATCCCTTAAACATGCAACATCCTCCTGTCCCAGTCCTGGGAGGGGAGAATTCTGCCCTTATAAACTGGATCTGGGGCGGGGTTGAGTGAGTCAGAGAACAGTCAGAGTTAGAGTGAGAGCAAGGGAAAGTAACAGCAAGGAGCTCTGTAGGAGCTAGGAGCTAAAGACCAGGGGCTGGAAGCTGAACAGAGCTCGCCCTGGCAGAAGACAATAGGAACCGGACACAGGAGTCCGAAGCTGTGAGGACTTATATATCCAGCAGCAGAAACCAGACGGCAGGGGATTTCAGGTCCTCTGGCCATAGAAGCCCGGAGGCTCAGTCACAAGCAAGGGACCAGCACCGCCGTCGTGGAGCGGAGGCTAACAGAAGGCCCCAAGTCACCAGCCATACGGGTGAGCACTACACGGTACACTCAGGGACGTGGGCTACTTCTACCCGCTTACAGCAAGGTAGCCAGGAAGAGTGCAGACAGACGGGGAGGCCTACAACTCCACCTGGCCATGGGAACTCCTGCTTGCTCACAGACTGACCAGGCCTCTTATGCTAGCCAGTACTCCCGGGAGGGTCTACCTTATAATCATCAGTAAAGACCCTGAACTGCACTGCAAAGACTCTGAGTCGTTCCTGCTGCGCTCGTGCACCATCACCCCCATCATCCACACTCACTGCCCTGAGGCTATACTCCTCCCGAGGGGAGTTATCCCATTCTATGCTGCGCACACAACACCAGCCTCAGCGGTCTGCTTCGCAGTGGTGGTACTCCCTGACCGCAATCCACGGGTGGCGCAGTCGGACAATTAACCTCAAAACCTAAGAAAGACTGCCACTGGTTTGACCAGCCTGAGCCACGGGACCGGGTCACCGCCACGGAGACTACAGACCCCAGAGACCCGGCACCGCGTATCCCACACACGTGTACACACGGCCCAGGGGGCGCATCACATGCAGTACAGCATATTACAAACATAAGTCCCATTATTGGGGAGTGGGTGTCCCATAGTATTTGCTTATGCCTTGCAAGCAAAAGCTGCCAAAAATTAGGACGGAGCAACTTGCAATGCCCCTTACAAGAGCCATGCAGTACAGCATATTACAAACATAAGTCCCATTGTAGCATCGGCGTCCCTGCCTCCTGCTAGGCAGGGACGCTGTTCCCCTCACCTCTCCGCTCCGTGCCCGGCGTCCTCCTCCCGCTCTGCTGGCAGCGCGCGCTGCTTCCCGGCCACTGTGCTGAGGACGCGCGCGTGCGCTCCCCCTCTCTTAAAGGGGCCGCGCGCGTCGTCCTAAGGAGTCCCCAGCCAATGGCCGGAGGACCTCACCATATATAAGGCACCTCCTCCAAAATGGAGGTGCCCGAGCAATGTTGTTGCAAAGCCTTCACTCTGCTTCAGGCCTCAGGTCCCGTTACCAGTTACCTGCAAGTCACCTGCCAGATTCCTGCTTGATACCTGCCTGATATCCGCTTACCTGCTTGCAAGCCTGCGGTCCGACGGTCTGCTTTCCCACACCTGTCAGTCTGTCTATGGACCAGCCTGCCCGCTCACCTGGGAGCGCTCACCTGCTACCTGCCTGCTAGCCTACCTGGAGGCTCTGCCGTCACTTGCCGTGACCACCTGCCAATCCAGAGACTCTTGCCCGCTCACCTGGGAGCGCTCACCTGCTACCTGCCTGCTAGCCTACCTGGAGGCTCTGCCGTCACTTGCCGTGACCACCTGCCTGTCCAGAGACTCTTGCCCGCTCACCTGGGAGCGCTCACCTGCTACCTGCCTGCTAGCCTACCTGGAGGCTCTGCCGTCACTTGCTGTGACCACCTGCCTGTCCAGAGACTCTTGCCCGCTCACCTGGGAGCGTCCACCTGCTACCTGTCTGCTAGTCTACCCAGAGACTGTCCCTGTCACTTGCTGTGACTACCTGCCCTTCTACCCAGAGACTGTCCCTGTCACTTGCCGTGACTACCTGCCCTTCTACCCAGAGACTGTCCCTGTCACTTGCCGTGACTACCTGCCCTTCTACCCAGAGACTGTCCCTGTCACTTGCCGTGACTACCTGCCCGTCTTCCCTGGGAGCCACCTGCTTCCTTACAAGGACCGCCCCCTTGTATAGTTGCTCAGAGGTACCGCCTCCCAGACCCGTTACAGTTTGCTCGGGCCATGGAACCCGGTGGCACCCAAGCTCCCTCGCTCTCGGACCTATGTCATGAACTGTCCCGTCAGAGGTCCCAACAGGAGTCCATCCTGAGTCATCTGCGGAATGTCAACTCTCGCCTGGACACTCTGACTGCTCCACCAGCAACCTCCGCTAGTGTCATGACTCACAGCCCGGCAGCGCCGCTGCCCACCAATACCATGGCATCCTGCCCCGGACCCCGGCTTTCTGCACCTTCTCGCTTCGGAGGCGACCCCGCTCAAGCTCGGGGCTTCATAAACCAGTGCACCCTGCACTTTGAACTCCTGTCCCACCAGTTTATCTCCGACCGGGCCAAAGTAGCCTTCATCATGTCCCATCTCACGGGGGAGGCACTGGCTTGGCTAAATCCTCTATGGGAGAGAGGAGACCCCCTGGTGTCCAACCTGCCAGCCTTTCTCACGGCTTTCCGGAAAGTCTTCGACGAACCCGGACGGAAGACCTCATCCGCATCATCTCTGCTACGCCTCCATCAAGGAAATCTCACCGTGGGCCAATTTGCCATACGGTTCCGTACCTTTGCTTCGGAGCTGGCCTGGGATAACGACGCCCTGGTGTCTGCCTTTTGGGAGGGTCTGTCCGGCCGTATTAAAGATGAACTCGCCGGTCGGGACATACCTACCACTCTCGACGACTTAATAACTCTTGCCACCCGGATTGACATCCGGTTCCAGGAACGCGTCAAAGAGGTCACCCGTGAGAGGAGGTTTCCATGTCTAGCCTCTACCTTTCAGAAACCTGTCACTTCTCCCACTACTCCCCAGGCGCACTCACCCGAGCCTATGCAGGTCGACAAGACCAAGATGGTCAAAACCCGTCAAGAGTTACGCCGTGCCGAGGGGAGCTGCTTCTACTGTGGCAGTAAGGAGGACCGGATCCGTTCCTGCCCGGAGAGGTCGGGAAACGCCTGTGTCTAGGATCGCTCAGAGAGGTCGTCCTAGACAAGAGTAAACCCTCTCCATTGCTGTTGCTGTCGGTCTCTATCATCTGCGGGGAGAACCGTTATTTTGAACTAGCCCAACTTGACTCTGGAGCTGCCGGAAATCTCATTTCTCAGTCTCTGGTAGAGAAATACCGCATTCCCACCAAACCTCTAGCTGTACCCTTATCTGTCGCTGCCGTGGATGGGGGCCTCTTACCACATCCCATCCAACTCATCACCGAATCCATAACCCTGCAATTGGGAATGCTGCACTCCGAGAGCATCTTCTTTCATGTTCTGCCTGGACTCTCTCACGCCCTCTTACTAGGCCTACCTTGGCTTCAGAGACATGCACCCGTGCTTGATTGGCAGACCGGGGAAGTCCTTCGCCGGGGACAGGACTGCCATAAGACTTGTTTAGTTCCCGTCCATCCTGTCCGTCCTTCTCCTACTCCAGCCAATCTACCTGGACTTCCGGCTCCTTATTGGTCGTATGCGGACGTCTTTAATAAAAAGGAGGCAGAGACATTACCCCCTCATAGACCATACGACTGCCCAATCGACCTGATGCCCGGCGCTACTCCTCCCCGTGGGCGCATTTATCCTTTGTCCGCTGCTGAGACTCGATCCATGTCAGAATATATTGAGGAGAATCTGGCCCGGGGATTCATCCGGAAATCTACTTCCCCGGCGGGAGCAGGCTTCTTCTTCGTCAAAAAGAAGGACGGCTCTCTCCGTCCCTGTATAGACTATAGAGGCCTTAACCAGATCACGGTGAAGAATAAATACCCCCTTCCGCTCATTCCGGAATTATTTGACCGTCTGAGGGGGGCTAGAATCTTCACCAAGCTGGACCTCCGTGGGGCGTATAACCTGGTCCGTATCCGTCAGGGGGATGAATGGAAGACGGCATTCAACACCCGGGACGGCCACTATGAATACCTGGTAATGCCCTTCGGTCTCTGTAACGCTCCCGCCGTCTTTCAAGAGTTGGTCAATGACATCTTCCGGGACCTTCTCTACTCCTGCGTAGTGGTGTACCTGGACAACATCTTGGTCTTCTCTCCAGATCTCCCCACACACCGGAGGGATGTTCGTCAGGTTCTGCTCAGGCTCAGGCAGAACCACCTCTATGCTAAATATGAGAAGTGCCACTTTGAGCAGACCTCGCTTCCGTTTTTGGGCTACATAATTTCTCAGATCGGCCTACGAATGGATCCTGAGAAACTGTCTGCCATCGAGAAGTGGCCTCGACCAGAGGGGTTGAAGGCTATTCAGCGGTTCCTGGGCTTCGCCAACTACTACCGCCTCTTCATACCGCACTTCTCTTCCCGGACTGCCCCAATCTCTGCGCTCACCCGTAAGGGCACTAATCCCAGAGAATGGCCGCCCGAAGCTGAGGAAGCCTTTCTTTCCTTAAAACAGGCTTTCTCTTCCGCCCCGGTGCTGCATCGCCCGGACGGCAACAAGCAATTCTTCCTGGAAGTTGACGCCTCCTCCTCTGGAGCCGGAGCGGTACTTACCCAAAAATCGTCTTCCGGGAGAATGGTAACTTGCGGCTTCTTCTCCAAACTCTTCTCCTCTTCCGAGCGCAACTATTCTATAGGAGACCGAGAGCTATTGGCCATTAAGCTGGCATTGGAGGAGTGGCGTTACCTGCTCGAGGGGGCTCTTCACCCGGTAATAATTTACACGGACCACAAGAACTTGGCTTACCTCCAGAGTGCCCAGAGACTTAACCAGCGCCAAGCCCGGTGGTCCTTGTTTTTTGCTCGTTTTGATTTTGTTCTTCATTTTCGCCCGGCTGACAAAAACATCAAAGCTGACGCCTTGTCCCGATCCTTCCTGGTGTCTGATCTTGAGGAGGAACCTAAACACATCATCGATCCCGCCAGAGTAATGCAGGTGGCCCCCGTGACTCTAAATCGTCTCACTCCTGGTAAGACATTCGTAACGGTACCAGATCGGGAGAAGAGCCTACACTGGGGTCACTCGTCTAAGCTTGCTGGCCACGCCGGTCAGAAAAAGACCCTCCAGCTTATCACCCGGTACTACTGGTGGCCTACCCTGCACAAGGACGTAATAGACTTTGTTTCTGCCTGTGTGTCCTGCGCCCGCAACAAGGTTCTGAGACACCTGCCAGCCGGTCGCCTCCTTCCTCTTCCAGTACCTGCTGCCCCCTGGCAGCATATAGCTATGGACTTCATAACAGATCTCCCTGTCTCTGCCGGTTGTACGGTCATTTGGGTGGTCGCTGACCGCTTTTCCAAAATGCCTCATTTCATTCCCCTGCCAGGCCTCCCGTCTGCACCCGAGCTGGCTAAAGACTTTATCCGCCACATCTTCCGTCTCCATGGCCTGCCCCTCCACATCGTGTCAGATCGTGGGGTTCAGTTCACCTCACGCTTCTGGAGAGCCACATGTAAGCTGCTAGACGTCACCCTGGACTTCTCCTCCGCATACCACCCACAGTCCAATGGTCAAGTGGAGCGGATCAATCAGATCCTGACCAGTTACCTCCGGCACTTCGTTAATGCCCACCATTCAGACTGGGTGGATCTCCTACCATGGGCCGAATTCTCTTACAATAATCACGAGAGCGAATCTTCCTCCAAATCCCCGTTTTTTGTAGTCTTCGGTCAGCATCCTCAGATCCCATTTCCCGTCTCCACCTCGGTGGACAATCCGGCTGCGGAATCTCTCGTTAGCAAATTTTCCTCCATTTGGGAGAGTACCCGATCCGCACTCCTTCAGTCGTCCGAGCGGATGAAAAAACACGCTGACAAAAAACGCCTGGATCCTCCACAATTCCGTCCTGGAGATAAAGTCTGGCTCTCGTCCAAGTATGTCCGGCTCAAGATTCCTTCCTACAAGTTAGGGCCTCGGTTCATCGGCCCACTAGAAGTTATCAAACAAATCAACCCAGTGGCCTATAAATTGAAACTCCCGGCCAACTTGCGGATCCCTAACTCCTTCCATGTATCTCTCCTCAAACCCGTGGTACTTAACTCTTTTTCCAAGTCTACAGGTACGCCTCCTGCTCCGGTTTCCGCTGAAAACGAGTTTGAGGTAGAGAACATTCTGGCCACCAAAAGGGTAAGAGGAAAATCCTTTTTTCTGGTAGATTGGAAGGGGTTTGGTCCTCAGGAGAGAATGTGGGAGCCCCGGGAGAACATCCATGCCCCTCTCATCCTTGATAAATTTCTGTCTGGCCTAAAAAAGGGGGGGCCTACAGGGGGGGGTACTGTAGCATCGGCGTCCCTGCCTCCTGCTAGGCAGGGACGCTGTTTCCCTCACCTCTCCGCTCTGTGCCCGGCGTCCTCCTCCCGCTCTGCTGGCAGCGCGCGCTGCTTCCCGGCCACTGTGCTTAGGGCGCGCGCGCGCTCCCCCTCTCTTAAAGGGGCCGCGCGCGTCGTCCTAAGGAGTCCCCGGATGACCTCACCATATATAAGGCACCTCCTCCAAAATGGAGGTGCCCGAGGAATGTTGTTGCAAAGCCTTCACTCTGCTTCAGCCCTCAGGTCCCGTTACCAGTTACCTGCCAGTCACCTGCCAGATTCCTGCTTGATACCTGCCTGATATCCGCTTACCTGCTTGCAAGCCTGCGGTCCGACGGTCTGCCTTCCCACACCTGTCAGTCTGTCTATGGACCAGCCTGCCCGCTCACCTGGGAGCGCTCACCTGCTACCTGCCTGCTAGCCTACCTGGAGGCTCTGCCGTCACTTGCCGTGACCACCTGCCAGTCCAGAGACTCTTGCCCGCTCACCTGGGAGCGCTCACCTGCTACCTGCCTGCTAGCCTACCTGGAGGCTCTGCCGTCACTTGCCATGACCACCTGCCTGTTCAGAGACTCTTGCCCGCTCACCTGGGAGCGCTCACCTGCTACCTGCCTGCTAGCCTACCTGGAGGCTCTGCCGTCACTTGCTGTGACCACCTGCCTGTCCAGAGACTCTTGCCCGCTCACCTGGGAGCGTCCACCTGCTACCTGTCTGCTAGTCTACCCAGAGACTGTCCCTGTCACTTGCTGTGACTACCTGCCCTTCTACCCAGAGACTGTCCCTGTCACTTGCCGTGACTACCTGCCCTTCTACCCAGAGACTGTCCCTGTCACTTGCCGTGACTACCTGCCCTTCTACCCAGAGACTGTCCCTGTCACTTGCCGTGACTACCTGCCCGTCTTCCCTGGGAGCCACCCGCTTCCTTACAAGGACCACCCCCTTGTATAGTTGCTCAGAGGTTCCGCCTCCCAGACCCGTTACACCCATTATTGGGGAGTGGGTCTCCCATAGTATTTGCTTATGCTTTCCCAGCAAAAGCTGCCAAAAATTAGGACGGAGCAACTTGCAATGCCCCTTACAAGAGCCATGCAGTACAGCATATTACAAACATAAGTCCCATTATTGGGGAGTGGGTGTCCCATGGTATTTGCTTATGCTTTCCCAGCAAAAGCTGCCAAAAATTAGGACGGAGGAACTTGCAATGCTGGCACCCTGGTGGTATAGTGGTGGTGGAGGCTGAGGATAAGGAGAAGAAGATTAAACAGCCGAAACGAGGAAGCGTATACCCATGTGTGGGTGTGAAGCGGTGCATGTGAATACACCTCCCGAAATAGCACAGTGGATTTGACTTTATGTTACTCTGCTGTCATTTGGTGGTGATGAGAAGTCTGGCCCAATCCAGCCCTTGTTCATTTTGATAAGGGTCAGCTTGTCAGCATTGTCAGTTGACAGGCGAGTGCGCTTATCAGTTATAATTCCCCCAGCGGCACTAAAAACACGCTCCAATAACACGCTAGCGGCAGGGCAGGCCAGGACCTCCAAGGCGTACAGAGCGAGTTCATTCCAAGTGTCCAGCTTGGATACCCAATAATTAAAAGGCACAGAGGAATCACGGAGGACGCTGGTACGATCGGCAAGGTACTCCCTCACCATCTTTTGAAACTTTCCACTCCTTGTGAGAGTACCCCGCGCCTCAGGGCCTGTAAGCTGGGCGGGTGTCAGAAAACTGTCCCAAAACGTTGACAGTGTTCCCCTGCCTCTGCTGGATTGGAGTTGCATCTCTCTCGCCTGTACGCCTTGGTTGGGCAACGAACTGTGACCTCTGCCGCTGGCGTGTTCAGATGGGAATTTTTTTAAGAGTTCTCCAGCAAGGGCCTTCTGGTATTGCCCCATTTTTGTAGACCTCTCCACCTCAGGAATAAGAGAGTGAAAGTTCTACAAGTCTACAAGTGTCACCAACCAGTAATGACTGTCACCCAACATTTTGACAACGCGAGGGTCACGGTTAAGGCAGCGTAACATAAAGTCAGCCATGCATGCCAGACTGTTAATGGGCAAGATTTCCGTGTCCTCAACAAGATGACGACTGACCATGCTCTCCTCCTCCTCCTCCTCTTCCTCCTCCCCCCTGTCCTCAGGCCACCCACGCTGAACCGACGGTATGACACTTGTACAGGTACTACCGTCTACAACGCATGATAGCAGCTCCTGTTCTTCCTCCTCCTCCTCCTCCTCTCCCTCATTGTCCCCCAATGCACGTTGGGATGAGATGAGGCTGGACTGTGTGCAATCGACCGCTACGGCTTCTTGATCCATCTCATCATACTCTGGCTGCAATGCCTCCTCTTTAATTCTCTGCAGAGAGCGTTGCAAAAGACAGACAAGTGGGATGCTGACACTAATGATGGCGTCATCGCCACTCACCATCTTGGTGGCCTTCTCAAAGTTTGTCAGGATGGTACATATGTCAGACATCCAGGTCCACTCTTGAGGTCTTATGTGTGGAGTCTGACCTGAATATCGACGGCCTTGTTGCAGCTGGTACTCCACAACTGCTCTCTTCTGCTCACAAATCCTTTGCAACATGTGGAGGGTAGAGTTCCAACGTGTGGGTACATCACACACCAGTCGGTGTGCCGGAAGCTGCAAACGCTGCTGCAACACAGCAAGGGCGGCGGAAGCTGTAGCCGACTTGCGAAAATGAGCTGACAGGCGGCGTACTTTCACGAGCAGATCTGGCAACTCGGGGTACGATTTAAGAAACCGCTGAACCACGAGGTTAAGCACATGAGCCAGGCATGGTACGTGTGTGATCTCACCTCGCCTCAGAGCCGCCACCAGGTTACGGCCATTGTCACACACGACCATGCCGGGATGTAGGTTCAGCGGTCTCAGCCACAGATCTGCCTGCTCTTTCACAGCTGTCCACAACTCACAAGCAGTGTGAGGTTTATCACCTAAGCTTATGAGTTTCAGCACAGCCTGTTGCCGCTTGGCGGAGGCAGTACTGCAATGCTTCCAGCTTGTAACTGATGTGGTGATATCTGAGATGGAGGCTGAACATGAGGAGGAGGAGAAGGATGCGCAGGAGCTGTACACTGTGGGGGCAACTCTGACTGACATAGGGCCCGCAATCCTCGGTGTGGGGAGGATGTGTTCCGTCCCAAGGTCCGACTGGGTCCCGGCTTCCACTATGTTTACCCAGTGTGCCGTCAGAGAGATGTACCGTCCCTGGCCACAAGCACTTGTCCACGTGTCCGTTGTCAGGTGGACTCTCCCAGTAACTGCGTTGTTGAGGGCACGGCAGATGCTTTGGGACACGTGCTTGTGTAGTGCGGGGATGGCACACCGGGCAAAATAGTGTCGGCTGGGAACCGAGTACCGAGGGACGGCCACCGCCATAAGATTGCGGAAGGATTCCGTCTCCACCAGCCTAAAAGGCAGCATTTCCAATGCAAGCAGTCGTGAAATGTGCGAATTTAGGACTGTGGCCTGTGGGGCGTTAGCTGCGAATTTCCGCTTTCGTTCAAAGGTCTGGGATATGGACAATTGAACGCTGCGGTGGGACGTGGACGTGGACGTTGATGCTGTTTCTTGAGAAACTGCCATAACAAGTGAAGACTTAGAGGAGGGGGCATCTTTACATGCAGTATGGACAGGGGATTGCCTTGCACACACAACAGGGGGTTCTATTGCACGCACAAAAGTGGAAGAAGCAGTGGTGACACCCGCTGACACTGGTCGTGGACCCTGGGTTTCGCCCCACAAATTCGGGTGCTTTGCTGCCATGTGCCTGATCATGCTGGTGGTGGTCAGGCTAGTAGTTTTGTCACCCCTGCTGATGCTGGCATGGCAGGTGGAACATATGGCCTTTTTGGGGTTATCAGCAGAGTCTTTAAAAAAATTCCAGACTCTGGAAGACCTACCGCTTGTACTGGCAACGTCCCTCGTGTTGGTGTTACGGGGAACGGTTGCCTGCCTTCTGTCTGCGGCCACCATACTGCTTCTTCCTGCCTGTTGGGGTACTCTGCCTCCCTCCCCCTGTTTGCTGCTGGCCTCACTCTGCATGTCCTCCTTCCACGTTGGGTCAGTTACTAGATCATCCACCACCTCCTCCTCTTCCACTTGCGCACCACGATCCTCCTCCTCACTCCCTGGCAATTGTGTCTCGTCATCGTCCACCTCTTGTGACAGATTGCCAACGTCGACTTCCTGTGGCCGTGGCTGTTCAAATATTTGGGCATCGCAACATGGGATCTCCTCTTCCACCACTTCAAGCGTATCAGGCGAGGGGCCCAAATATGGAAATGGACCAGTGAACAGCTCTTCAGAGTGTCCAAGTGTGGGATCAGTTGCTGTCTGACGACACTCGGCATGGTGGGAGGAAGGAGCATCAGGGTGAGGAGGAGTATGTGGTCCAGACTCACGGCTACTAAGAGTTGACCGTGTGGAAGACAGACCAGAGGTGGTGGTGCCCAGGTAACTGGAAGTATTGTCTGCTATCCAATTAATAACCTGTTCACACTGATCAGTTCTCAATACTGGTGTTGTTCTGTGCTTCCCTAGTAATTCGGTCAAGAAGTGGGAGCGAGAAGATGTGGCTGTTGGTTGTGGCACATTTTCACCTTGGCCACGGCCCCGTCCTCTGCACGAACCATCACCAGAACGTCCACTTCCACGTCCCTTGCCACGTGCCTTGCCCATTGTAAATGAAGTAAAATAGCTTACACTTGCACTATCAATGGAAAAAGGGTAATAAAGAGTAGATTAGAACCGTGGAAGAGGAAAACCACAGTTATTGTTTACTGGAGTATACCACACTTTTTTAAATAGAGATATTTGCGGCTGAACAGTGAGCGACACACTCAAACTGCTTTTTTTTTTAGATACCAAAGGCCCAAAACTGGATAGTACAGCGATTTGACCCGTGGAACTGCGAAACCACACTGGGATGTCGGGCCTACACAAGACTATTTTCAACAGATATATTTGTGTCTGAACAATCAGGAGACACTATTTATTTTTTACGGCAAAAAATGCCAAAAGCAGGATAATAGAGATGTTTTACCGTGGAACAGCAAAACCACAGTTATAATTTACTGGTGTATATCAGACTTTTTTGAATATATATATATTTGCGGCTGAACAGTGAGCGACACACTCAAACTGTTTTTTTTAGATACAAATGGCCCAAAAGTGGATAATACAGAGGTTTGAACCGTGGAACTGCAAAACCACACTTGTATTTCTCGGGCCTACACCAGACTATTTTCAACAGATATATTTGTGTCTGAACAATCAGGAGACACTATTTATTTTTTACGGCAAAAAATGCCAAAAGCAGGATAATAGAGATTTTTTACTGTTGAACAGCAAAACCACAGTTATAATTTACTGGTGTATACCAGGCTTTTTAAAATATATATATATTTGCGGCTGAACAGTGAGCGACACACTCAAACTGTTTTTTTTTAGATACAAATGGCCCAAAAGTGGATAATACAGAGGTTTGTACCGTGGAACTGCAAAACCACACTTGTATTTCTCGGGCCTACACCAGACTATTTTCAACAGATATATTTGTGTCTGAAAAATCAGGGAGACACTATTATTTTTTTTTTTTACAGCAAAAAATGCAAAAAGCAGGATAATAGAGATTTTTTACCGTGGAACAGCAAAAGCACACTTCTGTCTCTCTGGCCTACACCAGACTATTTTCAACAGATATATTTGTGTCTGAAAAATCAGGGAGACACTATTATTATTTTTATACAGCAAAAAATGCCAAAAACAGGATAATAGAGATGTTTTACCGTGGAACATCAAAACCACAGTAATAATTTACTGGTGTATACCAGACTTTTTTAAATATATATATTTGCGGCTGAACAGTGAGCGACACACTCAACTGTTTTTTTTTTAGATACAAATGGCCCATAGAACTGCAAAACCACACTTCTATTTCTCTGGCCTACACCAGACTATTTTCAACAGATATATTTGTGTCTGAAAAATCAGAGGCACACTTTTTTTTTTGGGGGGGGGGGGACACCAAAAGGTTAATAAGATGGGTATTTGTACATTGTGAAGGAGGAAAAAAAAAGAGGATTTAGATTAAAAAAAAGGATTTTTCCTGGCCCCCGGGACCTGGAGCTAAGTCCAGCAATTTCAGCAACAGGAGCAGCACACAGGACTGTAATGCAGCGTTTGCTGGTATAACCACTGGATCTCCTATACAGCCTGCCTGCCTGATACACCTGGGATGGATATTAGTCCTGAGAAGGACTGTTTGTTTGATCTGGCAGCCTTTACAGACCCTACACTAACTATTTTGCAGGATATATCTCTCCCTAAATCAGCAGCGCAGTCCCTACACTGTCTGATCCGGAGCGACTGTGTCCAAGATGGCGTCGCCCGGTTTTAAATACTCGAGGTGACGCTGTGCGGCCAGCCAATCACTGTAATGCCCACAAACAACATGGCTGCAGCATTACAGTGACTGGCTGGCAATCCCTGCATGTTCATTGGCTATGTAAAGAGCGCCAAACATGCAGGGCGGAGACCAGAGCTCCCGCCCGAGTAACCCGGAAATGCTCGGTGCTCGCCGAACATCCCGAGTAGCGTGATGCTCGGGCGAGTACCGAGCAGTGTCGAGCATGTTCGCTCAACACTAGTGCTGACGGATCAAGGCCCTGCCTTTGAAGCCGAGCTGTTCAAAGAGTTTTGCCGTCTGTACGGGTGTAAGAAGATCTGGACTACACCGTACCACCCCCAAACCAATGGGTTATGTGAAAAGATGAATAACATAGTCATCGACCTGTTGAAGACCTTACCCCTAGAAGAAAGAAACCAGTGGCCAGACAAACTATCTGACCTGGTAGATCTGTACAATCACATACCTATGAGTTCTACCAATTGTTCTCCAGCGTACCTCATGAGAGCAAAACCCGGAAAGTTGCCCATGGACCTGGAGCTTGGAGTGGTAGAGCCAGAAGCAGATATGTCCACTGAAGACTGGGATGTGACCCGACAGGAGCAGTACAAGAGAGTACAGGCCTGTGTCGAAGACAGTCTAAATAGGGTGAGAGATAAGCAGGGAGCACAGTACAATAAGAGTGCACCAGCCGAACCCTTGACACCTGGAGAAGTTGTGCTGAAACGAAAGAGAAGAAGCTACAAGCTTGACGACCAGTGGGAAAGGGAACCTTACACTGTGTTGAATTCCAGATTCGACAATAGGAAAACCTGTCTAATTAGCAAAGACGGAGGAAGAACAACTGCAACGGTTTCAAGAGACCATCTGAAGTTGTGCCCAAGTCCGCTGAAACCCCAGGAAGAAGTGCCTCTCTCCGTACCGGAGGAGCCTAAAGAAGAAGTACTCCATACTGTGTTAGGAGATTTCCCGGTAGATTGGCCTCAACTGGATGGAGCGGTAATAATACCTGTGATAGACTTCTACCAACAGCCAGAAGACTCTCCACTGCAAGTAAGACCTGTAAGTGCCCCGGAAGAGCCTGCTCAAGAAGAATCCCCGAAAGAAGGATCACTATTAGAAGCAGAGGCAGCAGGCCCAGTAACCAGTGTACTTGCCAGTCCCATAGAGAGGTCAAGGCAGTCTTGCAGTCCACTAACACATAGAGCGGAAAATAGCGCAAGCATCCACACTACACGCATTCCAGTACTACGTAGGTCATCGTGTAGCACAAAAGGCCAGACCCCTGTCAGGTATAGAGAGTAGATAGAGAAACACTGATAGTGTAAATAGTTACCCAGTCGGGTATTGAATATTGTTTATTGTATAAACTGAAATTAACCATATGTGTTTATTTAATTTCCCGTCAGGGTATATATAAAGGACTAGGTGGCTGAGGACTGTGAGCAGCCCAAAAACTGTCATGTACATAGTTGCACTCCCTGGAGTGCTCATTAAGTGACCACGGAACAAAAACCCGTTTGGCGTGGCCGAAGACGTGGTCCAGCACCTGGTTCACCTATGCCCTGTAGCCACGCCCAGGGCCTACATTGAGGGTTTTCAGGCGGGTCCTTCATGTTCCTTCATCAGTGAAATGGACATCAGGTCACGGGACTTACTGTGACTTAATTAATGTTATTTATAGTTGTAATTATTGTATTATAATGTTACCTGTAACGTTCAAGAAAAGTGCCTCCCATAAAGGGAAGAAATGTTATCTGTTAACCTGTTTTGCAAAAATGCTTCAGTCCAGGAGTACTGAGTTTTACTAGGGTTGAATGTGGCGCCCTGCTGCGCATTGGTGCCACAGAACCCAGAAGGGTGCATGGATGGACTTCTCCACAAGAGGCCCTCACACATTCACACACCTCCACCCTACCACTTCAGACCAGCAGAGGGAGCCCGTTAGGGATATATATAGGGAGGGTGGAGCCAGGCAGCTCAGTTTCAGTTTAGTCTTTAGTCAGACAGAGAGAGTATGAGAGCATGCTGACGCTCAGAGAGCAGCAAAGAGGCAGCACGCTGGCTGCTGTGCTTAGGCGAGCCAAGGCCTACAGCACGTGTGAGGGCCCTTAGTGTGGCCGAAGGCGAGAGGAGAAGGAAGAAGTAGCGAGGGGGCAGAGGAGCATACGAGGCTCACCCCGAGATATATACCTGACACCGGGTCCGCGCCTACAGAGTCATTTATACCCAGTAGGAACCACCGGAACCCCTGGAGGACTACAGGTCCCAGGTTTACCAAACGCTGACTACAGTACCAGGGCTAGGAGTCACGGAGGCCCCAGTATCCAGGGAGAGTGATCTCCAAGAAAAGGCCCTACCACCAGGTCAGCAGGTGCAAGGAGGGAGACAGTACCAAGCTAGGCCTAGTTCCAGGCAGGCCAGAAGCTTAGCGAGAAAAGCCACGGATCAGGAGGCCCTATACCCGCTCACTGGGGAGAGTCCAAAAGTGCGCCCTTCGCCCGGAGTACCCTGGACCGTGCCTGTATCATCACTAGTAAAGGTACTGAAGCTTACCCCCGTGTGAGTGTCCGTCTTTCCTCCGGGACCGTCCTGCCGTCTCTCCCCAGCATCCACCATCTACCCCTACACTGCCCTGGAGCTAGCTCTACCTGTGGAGAGCCACACCATCCCTGCTGCCGTAACACCAGCTCCAGAGGACTGCTCCGCGGCGGCGGCTCCCTTTGGCCACATTCCACAGGTGGCGTCACGAACTTTCCAAATCCCCTATAAATATCCCCCCTTTTTACTGACCGCCCTGGGTCATGGACCGGGCCAGCCACCGTGATATTCCCCATACCGGCATCTGTAAGAGGCCCGGCTGCAGAGTACCCCACGGCCCAGGGGGCGCATCACATGTGTTTGTGGTTAAGTGGTCCTTCCCAGTAAGTGCACTGGGGAGGGCACGGGTAATGTTCTGGGATCCGCGCTTGTGGAAGGCGGAGACGGTACCATGAGAAATATAGTGGCGGCTAGGGACCGAGTATGGACATCCGTCCGCCGCCATGAGGTTGTGGAAAGCTTCCTCCTCCACAAGCCTAAAAGGCAACATTTCAAGTGAAAGCAGTCCAGAAATGTGGTAGTTTAGTATTGCGGTCTGTGGGTGGGTGGGTGGCTGCATACTTGCGCTTGCATTCCAAGGACTGTGGTAGGGACAACTGAATGCTGCAAAGGGACAAGGACGTGTCTGCAATGACAGGTGCAGGGCAGGAGGCATCTTTGCATGCGTCACAGACAGGGGATTGGCGTGCATGCACAACAGTGGAATAGGCAGTGGTGTCACCCGCAGACACTGTTTCTGGACCTTGGCGTTCGGCCCAGCTAGTTGGGTGCTTTGCTGTCATGTTCCTGAACATGCTGGTGGTGGTCAGGCTGGTAGTTTTGGTGATGCTGGCCTGGCAGATGTTGCAAATGGCCTTTTTGGGGTTATCTAAACAGTCTTTAAAAAAAAAAAAACTTGGGAAGACCTAACAGTTGTACTGGCAACTTCCGTCGTATTGGTGTTCCGAGGAGCTATTGCCCGTCTTGTGTCTGTGGCCACCACACTGCTTGTTCCTGCCTGTTGTGGTGCTACGCCTCCCTCCTCCTGTGTGCTGCTGTCCTCGCTCTACATGTCCCCTTGCCAGGTTGGGTTAGTGACTTCATCGTCCACCGCTTCCACACCCTGGTCCTCCTCCTGACTTTCTGTCCATTGTGTCTCATCATTATCCACCTCTTGCGACAGTAATTGCACTTTCCCATGTCACATTTGGGTGACCATGCCTGCTCAAATCACTACATGCGATCTTCTGTTGCCCTGCTCGGAGCTGGCTGGTCGAGAGGCCCGAATTTATCGATGGAAAAGTGAACAGCTCTTGGGGTAACCCTGGACTCTAATCTCACCTTCAAACCACATATCCAAGCTCTTTCCACTTTGGAGTTGACCGAGCGAGAGGCCAGAATCTATGAATGGAAAGATGAACAAAACAGCTCTACAAAGTGTCCAAGCGTGGGATCAGTTGTCTCAGAGCACTCGAAATATTTGGAGGAAGGAGGATCAGGATGAGTAAGATGCCGACTCCAAGTAAAAAAAATCTCCCGGACCCACACATTCCTCAACCACGAATCTACAAAAATACTAGTGCATGCACTCATCATCTCTCTTCTTGAAGACTGCAACCTCCTGCCCTGTGGCCTCCCTTCTAACACTCGCGCATTCCTCCAATCTATCCTAAACTCTATTGCCCGACTAATCCACCTGTCCCCTCGCTATTCCCTGGCCTCTCCTCTCTGTCAATCCCTTCACTGGCTTCCCTTTGTCCATAGGCTCCAGTTTAAAACCCTAACCTTGGCATGCAAAGCTATCCACAACTTGTCTCCTTCATACATATGTGAGCTAGTCTCCCAGTCCTTACCTGCACGCAACCTCCGATCCTCACAAGATCTCCTTCTCTACTCCCCTCTTATCTCCTCTTCCCACAATCGCATACAAGATTTCTTCCGTGCATCCCCCTTCTCTGGAACTCTCTACCCCACCATTTCTGACTCTCGCCTACTATTGAAGCCTTCAAAAAGCACCTGAAGACCCACCTCTTGCGACATGTGTACAACCTGCAGTAACCCTCGCTCCACCATACTGCTGCATGACCAGCTCTATCCTCACCTACTGTATCCTCACCCATCCCTTGTAGACTGTGAGCCCTTGCGGGCAGGGTCCTCTCCTCTCCTGTACCAGTCGCTGTCACATTTTTGTTCAAGATTATTGTAATTGTTTTTGCGATATATACCCCTTTTTCACATGTAAAGCGCTCGCTCATCACTACTGCCCAATGGTATAAAATTCTGTGACACACCTGTGGTGTCAATATGATCACTGCACCACTAGATGAGTCATTGAGAGGTGTAATTTGTAAAATGGGGTCACTTATGGGGGATTCGGCTGATTTCACACCTTAGGGGCTCTGTCAATGGGACATGGCATCCTCAAACAATTCCAGCAAAATCTGAACTCCAATATGGCGCTTCTTCCCTTCTCAGCTTTGAACTATGCCTCAAAAGTATTTTTAGACCACATATGGGGTATTTTCATACTCAGGAGAAATTTCACAACAAATTTTTGGGTCCATTTTCTCCTCTTACTCTTGTGAAAATGAAAAATTTTGTGCTAAAAAACATTCTTGCGGGAAAAATTTGTTTTTTTTTTATTTTCACAGCTAAATGTTATAAACTTCTGTGAAGCAACTGTGGGTTCAAAATGCTCACCACACATCTAGATAAGTTCACTGAGGGGTCTAGTTTCCACATGGTGACACTTGTTGGTGGTTTGCACTTTTTAGGCACGCCAGGGCCTCTCCAAACGCGACATGGCATCTGCTAATTATTCCAGCACATTTTACATTCAAATAGTCAAATGGCACTCCTTCGCTTTCAAGCCCTTCTGTGCGCCCAAATAGTAATTTTCCTCCACATACTGGGTATCTGCATACTCAAGAGAAATTGCACAACAAATTGTATGGTTCAATTTTCCTGTTACCCTGATGAAAATGCAAAATTTGGGGTTAAAAAAAACATTTTGTGGAAAAATTTGATTTCTTTATTTTCATGGCTCAATGTTATAAACTTCTGTGAAACACCTGGGGGTTCAAGGTGCTCACTACTCATCTAGATAAGTTCCATGAGTGGTCTAGTTCCCAACATGGTGTCACTTGTGGGGGGTTTCCACTGTTTAGGCACATCAAGGGCTCTCCAAATGCGACATTTTTTACATTCAAAAAGTCAAATGGCACTCCTTCCCTTCCGAGCTCTGCCATGCGCTCAAACAGTGTTTTTTCCCCACATATAGGGTATCGGCATGCTCAGGAGAAATTGCACAACATTTTTTCCTGTTACCCATGCAAAAATAAAAAAAATTGTGTCCAAAGTAAATCTTTTGTGACAAAAAGCTAAATGTTTATTTTTTCCTTTCACATTCCTTTAATTCCTGTGTAGCACATGAACTTCCCCGTCCCTTGACACACGCCTTGCCCATTTTAAATGGAGTTTAAGATTTGTCACGTTGCCAAAAATGTCTGTTGTATTACCCAGCAATGTAGGATCATGTCTGATGAGGTGACCACAGTTTTAGGCAGTGCCCTGGGAGTCAGAGATGCTTCTAGGGGGCTTCCTCATACTGTTCCCATGTCACATACCACATGGCCAAATAAGGTAGTAAAATGTTAAAATGACATTTCCTGTTGAATGCATTTTTCACGGTTGAAAGCAATGCAATGCAAAAGTGCAAAAATGCATCAAAAACACTACGTGTGAACATAGCCCAATATGTGGAGGAGCATTTTTGTTTTTGGTTATTTATTTTGCCAAGTCATTACCCTGGAAAGGATGTTCCTTAACATATTTCTCAGGAAAATCCATTTTGGTTTTGTTTTTGTATGTTTTATTGTGAGTCCGTAAAAGTGGCGTAATACCTCTGATAACATTGTTGACAGCAGTGACCTGGGAGTCAGAAATGCTTCCAGGGTTCTTCCCCATGCTGTTCCCATGTCATTTGAGCACTGTTCCCATCGATTTGGGCAATTTTTAGGCCCTCTGCAGACCGCTGGGGGGGGGGGGGGCCGGGAAAATGTATGAGTTTCCCATAGTCTTACATTGGGCTCATTACTCGGACTGAGCACTCGAGCATTACAATTTGCTCGACCTGAGCAATGAGTGCCCGAGCATTTTAGTGCTCGCTCATCACTACGCTCTATAAATAGTATTATGGGTCCACAGCTCCTCTATACACAATGTGATGGGCCCACAGCGCCCATATATACAGTATGATGTCCTAACAAGTCCCTATATACAGCATTATGGCCCTACAGTCCCTATTTCTTCTCCCTTTAGTCTCTGGCTGGAATAAAATTTGTGGCAAGGTATATGACACTTTTTAGACACGCTGCATTCATTAAGAGTCGTGTCGTGAACAATGCCGGTCTTGATGTATCAGGACTATGTATTTTATTTTATGGTCGGTCACCCATTCAAAGCAATGCACAAAGATTTCATCATTAGTAAGAGGTGATCACATTGCTATCCAGCAAGCCTATGCACAAAACCAACAAGACTACTCCAGATCTGACAATTCTAATATGTCAGTGTATGAGCATCACAAACAAGTGAAATCTGAATCTATATAATACATTTTAGCATGCATTTTACATATCTTCTCTCAGTGTCCTGTGCAGTGTTTTAGTTATGGTTAAGGCTGGAAAATATAGAGGGTAAAAGTAAAATATTCCCTGGGGTCTCCAATACCCTTCTCTACACAATTCACTTTGACTTTGATGCCTGTCTTGAAAACCTGAGCACTGTTATCTCAGGATTGTCCAGCACTATTTTTGAGGTATAGTATTATATTATCACAGCACTACCCAGCTCTGTTTTTCAGATGTTGTATTTATTGTATTGCATGGTAATTTAAGGCTTTTTGGATTATTCTGCTATTTGTGATGCTGCTGCATAGTATAACTGTATAATTATAACTGCGATTGTACTGAACTGTTTTTACCTGAACTAATCAACCTTGCTACAAAAAAAAATACAAAACATGATTTTAGAACTCTTCAATAAGAAAAAGGAAACAATTGCAATTCCAACCCTCCATGTTTCCGTCCCTTCTTTTTCTTAGATGATTCATTTATATCCTTTCAGGATGTAGGGATTATAAAAAATGATAGCAGAATTATTTCAGGATGGCAGTAAACCTTAGTTCCTGTCTCTGAGACCCGCAGCAAATGTCAGTCTTTGAATATGATGATTATAACAATCTTACAAAGGTGGTCGAATATCAGAAATCCAAAAGACACCCCCAGTGTTCCACAATTGCATTGGTTTTTGGACAACATGGCAGAGACAGTAATCTGCACAGCAATCTACATGTGTTTTAGTCAAAAGAATCTCAGTCTAATTTATGGAAGGGTCTAAGGGTAAATTCTCCTCTGTCATTACACTACTTTTGATTTATCCACAATTATGTGACAGTTTTTTTAAATTTTGAAATGAGGCGCTTGTAAAGTAAAATAATAATTTGCAAAAGGGGAATGTTTTATATTATTCAACATGATGTAAGGCTGCATTTACAGCATTTCTTAATTTATTGTAGACTAGTATTTATTGCCCTTATAATTTTACACACTTTCAAGACAGAAGACAGAGCTCAACTTTCCAGCACTGATTAATAATTTTTTTTTTTTTTTTTACAGTGGCCATATTTATTTCCCTGATTATTTAGGTGATTTGCATAATCTAGCACGCCCTATTTTTACTAACATTTTAAGGAGCATCTGAAGATAGCTGGCCAAGTTTCTAATCTTACTCTTTCTGGACCATGTCTTGGACGGTTCTTCTCCTCACCATTTCTTATTGTTCCTGTAAGATTTGAACATTGGTGTGCTCAGATTTCTTCAGTAACATTCTATTTGTTTTTCTATAACAATTGTTACTTTCTTTCAGATTCCGGGGCTCAGTACACTGTGATTCAGGACCACACAACATCCGTGACCCTAGGTAGAAGCATACGTCTGAGTTGTAGTCAAAGTGGGGGCTCTGTCTCTCCGGGTAACTATCCAACCTGGATATATCAGAGTATCGGAAGCGTTCCGAAACTCATAGTCAGCAGTAATGGAAATGACAACCACAATATTAAACCACCGGGAGTATCAAATCGATTCACAGGATCACTATCTGGTGGATCAGCCTTTTTATCAATAGATAAAGTACAGACTGAAGATGATGGTGATTATTACTGCATTCTGAATTTTCCTGGCGTATGCACAGTGGTTGATCATTTCAGAGAAGTTTGACAATATATATCTGCAGTGAACACAAACAAGGACCTTTTTTAAAAACATAAAGATTTACCTCTTAATAATTTTTAAAAAATGGTTACTTTTGTATATTAGCCTGAAATGAAAATTTACATTTTTACCCATCACCATTGCAGGGTTCTAATTTTTTTTCTATGTAGTTTTCTGCAGCGGTATAAATATTTTATAGTGTGAGATAAAGTACAAGCATTTGTTAAAAAATCTAATGTCTGAATCTGGTTGTTTTTAGTCATATCTCGACCATTTCTTCACACACGTTTTAAGAAATATCTTCAAATACATTGTTCCTTCGAAAAGGTAGTTTGTATTTCAGTTTAAAAAATTATGTCTTTATTTATTTCATAAATAAAATAGTTTACATCAAAATAAGAAGATACTTTCTAATGTATCTTATCAGAGAAATCTGCTTCTTTCTCCTCTTGTATTAAGACTGTATTTCTTTCTCACTAATCTCAAGTCACGGGAAAAATCTTCGGTAAAGACTTTTACACACAGTTCAATAGATAGAGGAGGGGGAAATAAGAGCTAGAGGCAGATACAGACATTCAGCTGCAAGTTCTCCTGAAATGACAGTTACAGTGAAACCAGAATTCTAAGACAATTGGAAGATTTATCACAGCTGTTGTAACATAATGTACAACATGAGGAAAATGACACAAATTGTATCAACTTTATTGAGTGGTATACTTGACATAATACATTTTGTTCCATTTGCTATGTAAGTTAAAGGGAATCCTTCACCAGAAATAATACTATTAACCTGCGGATATGTGGTTAATCTGCAGGTTAATAGCGTTATTATTCTTCTGGCCAACATTCGATTTCATTCATGGAGGTGGGGGCGGCGCTGGTTCAGTCACCGCTCTGAAAATACAGAGCGATGGCGGTAACTGCGCCCCCAGCCCTGACTGACACTCCCCCTGGAGAAAAAAAGGAGGATCTATATAGACCAGGTAAAATCAAAAACCTTTATTAATCCATGTTAAAAAGAGTTAAACATCTGACGCGTTTCTGGTGCAGAGATAGCGCCCTTAGTCATAGGATATTTGTCAAAGATTAACAATCTGGTATAAATGGAAACAGTGAATCAATCAGCATGAAGCACAAGAATTTCATTAACCATATAGCAGCTGTGCGAAACAGAGAAACATTGATCAAACAATATAGCAATCAATATACACAGAATCAATCATATTCAACACATTTGTCCAGTATCTTGAAACTTAGAAATTTCATTAACAATACCGCGGTTTAGCGAATAAACAGAGATCATTATTAATATATATAAAATAAATAATTTTAAAATTAATTCCCCTTGGATATTTGGTATCCAACCTCAATATCCAAAATGCTTCCCTTGTCATCAAATTTCTTTGATGATCACCACATCACCACCTTGTTTGGAAAAATCTACTCTTTCAACACCAAAGAACGCAAAATGTGTTAAGTCTACTTTGTGAACACATACAAAATGTTTGGCTGCTCCTGAAAAGGAGCTATTTAAGCCATTGTTCAGCAATTCTTCTTTTTTATTTTCTGGTTGTACACCCAATATAACAGACTTTACATGACAAACAGGTAATGCAATAAATTACATAATTCGTGTCACAATTTATAAACATTTTGTATGTGTTCACAAAGGAGGCATAACACATTTTGCATTCTTTGGTGTTGAAAGAGTAGATTGTTCCAAACAAGGTGGTGATCGTCAGAGAAATTTGATGACAAGGATCCAAAGGGTTTCTGGATCCAAAGATACTTAAAAAATCCTAGTTATTTAACTATCAAGGGAGTTTTAGCAGAAGATGAAGCCGATTATAACTGCTCTGTATTGCATCCTCCATCAAACACATGATAATGATATACAATAATAAGGAACTTAACATATCTCTCTCCTACTCAGCATTCTTAAATTACTTTAAAGAATTACAATGTACACACTAACCCATATATACAGTCGTGCGTAAAAGTGTTTGCCTCCTTCTTGATTTCTTATTCTTTTGCATGTTTGTCACATTTAAATGTTTCAGATCACAAATTTAAATATTAGACAAAGATTAGTGATGAGCGAGCATGCTCGTCACTACTCGCAACTCGCCCAAGCATCACAGTGCTCGGGATGCTCGTTACTCAGTGAGTATTTCTTGAATGTTCGGGCGGGAGCTTGAGTCCCCGCCCCGCATGTTTGGTGCTTTTTAGGCAGCCAATTAACATGCAGGGATTGCTTGACAGTCACTGTAATGCCGTAGCCATGCTATATAAAACCTGATGGCCCTATGCTCATCACAGTCTACCCCATGAAACAGGCAGAGTAGGGAGAGATGCTTCTGAGCAAGGGAGAGAATTGGCACTTATTTTAGGCAGGGATTCCACACCATTATTATTTATTTCATCTACATTAAAAGTCCTTGTAGGCGCTCATTCTGCTGAATATTAATACTGCTGTTAGCAGTAGTTAGGCAGAGTTTGTGGAGACCTAGTATAGTACAGAATAGGGTTCATTTTACATTCTTTCTGGTGCTGGAATTCATATCATTAGCCCTAGATATCAGGGCTAATAATATTCTTTTTGCTCTTAATTCTGATAATTTTTGTGAAAAGCAATATTATTCTGAGATAATTTTTTTCATGACATATTGTACTTCATGATAGTGGTAAAATGTCTTTGATAGGACGTATGTTTAATTGTGAAAAAAATAAAAAATTTGGCAAAAAGTGTGAAAATGTATCATTTTTCAAACTTTTAATCTTTATGCCCTTAAATCAGAGAGTCATGTTACAGAAAATAGTTCATAAATAACATTTCCGACATGTCTACTTTACATCAGCATAATTTTGGAAACATGATTTCTTTTTTGTTAGGATGTTATAAGGGTTAAAAATTGACCAGCGATTTCTCATTTTTTCAACAAAATTTACAAAACCATTTTTTTAGGGACCACATCACATTTGAAGTGACTTTGAGGGGTCTATATGACAGAAAATGCCCAAAAGTGACACCATTCTAAAAACTTCACCCCTCAAGGTGCTCAAAACCACATTCAAGAAGTTTATTAACCCCTCAGGTGCTATACAGGAATTAATGGAACGTGGAAGGAAAAAAATAAACATTTAACTTTTTTTCACAAAAAATTTACTTTGGACCCAATTTTTGCATGGGTAACAGGAAAAAACGTACCCCAAAATTTGTTTTGCAATTTCTCCTGAGCATGCTGATACCCCATATGTGGGGGAAAACCACTGTTTGGGCACACGGCAGAGCTCGGAAGGGAAGGAGAGCCATTTGACTTTTTGAATGTAAAATTTGTTGGAATAATTAGTGGACGCCATGTCGCTTTTGGAGAGCCCCTAATGTGCGTAAACAGTGGAAACTCCCCACAAGTGACATCATTTTGGAAACTAGACCCCTCAGGGGACTTATCTAGATGTGTGGTGAGCACTTTGAACCCCCAGGTGCTTCACAGAAGTTTATAACATTGAGTCGTGAACATAAAAAAAACACATTTTTCCCACAAGAATGTTTTTAGCACAAAATGTTGCATTTTCACATGGGTAACAGGAGAAAATGGACCCAAAAATTTGTTGTGCAATTTCTCCTGAGTATGCAGATACCCCATATGTGGTCGAAAACTAATTTTGAGGCATAGTGCTAAGCTCAGAAGGGAAGAAGCAAAATATTGGAGTTCAGATTTTGCTGGAATGGTTTGAGGGTGCCATGTCACATTGGCAGAGCTCCTGAAGTGACAGATCAGCCGAACCCCCCATAAGTGACCCCATTTTACAAATTACACCTCTCAATGACTCATCTAGTGGTGCAGTGATCATATTGACACCACAGGTGTGTCACAGAATTTTATACCATTGGGCAGTGAAGAAAAAATAATTACATTTTTACCACGAATATTTTACTTTAGCCCCAGATTTTACATTTTCACACTGGGAAATAGGTAAATATGGCACCAAAATTTGCCCCACAATTTCTGCTGATTGTAGAAATACCCCATATATGGCTGTCCAGTAATGCTTAGTCACATGGCGAGATTCGAGAGGGACAGAGCGCTTTTTGCCTCCTGGAGTGCACATTCTTCTATAATAGTATGCAGACTCCATATACAGAGCCCCTAAGTGCTAGAAGAGCAGAATCCCCATCAAGTGACCCCATTTTGGAAATTATACACCTTTGTGAATTTATCTACAGGTGTAGTGATAATTTTGACTCCATGGGTGGTTTCCAGGAACAAGCAGCAGTGGATGTTGCTAAGTGAAGACCATTGTAGTGACCAGTACACTGCAGCGACCAGTACGTTGTAGTGACCAGTACGTTACGCCCAGCTCGTTCTTCTGGAGACATGCACCCGTAAATTAAGCAGGCTCTCATCGCTACAGGAATGCCAAACATGTGGACGCTAACTGCAGTTTAGACACACACTGGAGCTTAGAAGAGAGGGTGACATTTGGATTTGGGAGCGCAGAATTTGCTGGTTTTGTTTTGGAGGGAGAGGAGCCATTTTGTTTTTCCAGAGCCTTTGTGCTACCTGTAATGTGGAAGCCTCTATATTTTTGTTAACAGATGACGGACCTGAGTGGGGACTTGCTTTTTTTGTGAATGGAGTTGAAGCTTTTATTGGGAACATTTTACATAACATTTTGGATCACATTTATCCTGCGCTCTACGCTAAGCACTTATATTGGGGTTTCCATCTAAATCTCAGAGTGACGTGATTCAGATGAAATCCCCAAGGCATCAATTTACTATAATGAGGCAGCGGAGTTACTCTGGACTCCATCTGGCCTCTGCTCAGCGGTATCCTTCTTTTCAGAAGTGCACAAAATTGTGGGTGATGACACTTTTATGCACGCCTAATAAGACAGACAGCTCCAGATCATAGGCCAGATGGAGTTCACAGTGTCTCCATCTGCCTAATTATAGGGAATCTTCCGCCTGAATCACATATGTCACAGATTTACACGGAGACCCTGGTGTAAGCGCTCAGCACAGAGCGCAGGATAAATGTGAGCCGATCCATACTGCGATCTTTGGGTGGTAGAATGAACCAATCAATAGCAGATGAAGAATTTGTTTTATTCATTTTTTACGCCATTCATGGTGTGGTATATTAGACAACTTTATTCTTCCAGTCGATGCGATTACAGCAATACCAGATTTATATCAGGTTGTTATGATTGGCAGCTGTCACACACTAAAAGACGCTTTTTATTGTAAAAACAAGATTTTGAATTGCCATATTTTGAGAACTATAATTTTTCCATATTTCTGCCAACAGAGTCATGTAACAGCTTGTTTTTACCTGGATGAGTTGATATTTTTATTAGTACCATTTTCGGGCACGTGACATTTTTTTGATCGCTTTCTATTCTATTTTTTGGGAGGCAGAATGAACAAAAACCAGCAATTCAGAAAATGTTTTTTGGGGATTTTTTTTCCACGTGTGGTAAAATTGATAAGGCAGCTTTATTCTTCTGGTCAGTACGTTTTCAGCGATACTACATTTATATAGTTTTTTATATTTTTTTTTTTATAGAAAAAATAATTATTTTGGCATCTGAGAGCTGTAGTTTATTTTTCCACTGATGGAGCTGTATAGTGGCTTGATTTTTGCGGGACAAGATGACGTTTTCAGTGGTACCATTTATTTACTGGCATCTTTTTGATCGTTTTTTATTCCATTTTTTGTTCGGCGGTATGATGATAAAGCATCGTTTTTTGCCTTGTTTTTCATTTATTTATTTTTTTACAGTGTTCACTGAAGGAGTTAACTAGTGGAACAGTTTTATAGTTCGGGTCGTTATGGATTCGGCGATACTAAATATGTTTTTTTTTTCTTTTTTTTTTTTTTTACACAAATAAATATTTTTATTGGATTAATATTTTTTTTATCTTTATTTTGTGATTTTTTTTTATATTTTTATAATTTATTTTTTACTTTTTTACATTGTCCTAGGATGGGACATAAGTTTCAAACTGTCAGATTGCTGATATGATCCTCTGCAATGCATCTACACTGCAGAGCATCAGAGTAGCATCTGACAGGCAGGAAGGAGGCGTCTCAGCTCCTGAAGGACCCTGCTACCATCTTGGGACCGGGGGTCACCATGGAGACCACCAACGCAATGCGATCGCATCGCGTTGTGTTGATGGAATCACAAAGGGAGCCCACTCCTGTGATGCCCCAAAATGTCGCTGTCACTATTGGCAGCAGCATCAGAGAGGTTAAACACCCGCCGATCGGTGCTAGCACCGATTGTGGGCATTGCTGCGGGGTGTCAACTCTCACATAGAGCTGACACCTGCATATGATTGCTGCGCCATACATATACTGTTCTTTGCGGGACCGCAGCTTCCGCAGAGCAGTACATGTATGGCACATGTCGAGAAGGGGCTAAACTCCATTTAAAGTGTGGCAGTTGTGCATTCAAAATATATCCAGACTTGGCCGCTGACCAATTTCATTGCTCTACCGCTATTGCAGGCAAACTTGCTCATCGGAGGTGATCAAATATTACTGCGATAATAATCCTGACATTTTTGGGAAGCTGCCAAATATTATACTCCATTTACTGTAAAGTGTGACAGTTGTGAGTTCAAAACATATAGCCAAACTTGGCTGCTGACCAATAGCATCGCTCTACTGCTATTGTAGACAAGATTGATCATCGGAGGTGATCAAATATTACTGATGTAATAATCCTAAAATTTTGGGGAACTGCCAAATATTATACTCCATTTAAAATGAGCAAGGCGTGTGGTAAGGGACGGGGAAGTGAACGTGATGCTGATGATGCACGCAGAGGCCGAAGACGTGGGCAAGGTGAAACTGTGCCTGCTGTGGGAGCACAACAAACACCCACATCATGTCGACCTAGCTTCCAGTCCCACTTTCTAGGGGGGCGCAGAACACCACTCTTGAAGCCAGACCAGACCAGTGTGAAAAGGTAGTTGGTGGATAGCAGATAATGCTTCCAGTCAGTTTACCACCCTGTCTTCTACACAGTCCAATCTCAGTAGCCGTGAGTCTGGACCACATAATCCTCACTCTGATCCTCCTTCCTATCACCATGCTGGGTTCCCGGAGACAAGTGATCCCACACTTGGACACTCCAAAGATCTGTTCACATTTCCATTTTTAGATTTTAGCCCCCCGCCCTGGCTGCTTCAAGCGGGACATGGGGAGATCGCATGTAGCAATGCCCAAATATTTGAGAAGCCACGTTCACAAGAAAGATACGGTGGGAAACTGCAATTACTGTCTCAAGAGGTGGATGATGATGAGGCACAATTGCCAGAAAGTCAGGAGGAGGACCATGTTGCATATGTGGAAGACGAGGTGGTGGACGATGAAGTCACTGAACCACCCTGGGAAGGTGACATGCATAGTGAGGACAGCAGCGCAGAGGGGGAGTGAGCAGTAGCACCACAACAGGCAGGAAGAAGCAGTGGGGAGGCCACAGACACAAGGCAGGCAACTGTTCCCCAGAACACCAAAATGAGGGAAGTTGCTAGTCCAACATGTGCTACCGATGTCGAGGATTGTGGGCCCTGGTTTAATCAGGATTGCCCCCACCTTCTACAGCAGCTCCTGCACCTCCTCCTCCTCCTCTTCAGCCTCCATCTCTGAAACAACCACATCAGTCCCAAGCTGGAAGCCCTGCAGCACTGCTTCAGGCAAGCAGCAACAGGCTCTGCTGAAGCTAATATGTTTAGGTGACAAACCGCACACTGCTGCAGAGTTATTAAAAGCTGTAGCAGAGCAGACAGATCTGTGGCTCTCACCCCTAAACCTACAGCCAGGCATGGTCGTGTGTGACAATGTCCATAACCTGGTGGTGGCTCTGAAGCTTGGCAACCTCGCACACATACCATGCCTGGCCCACATGCTCAAATTAGCAGTTCAGTGGTTTCTCAAAACCTACCCTGATCTTCCTGAGCTGCATGTGAAAGTATGCCGCCTGTGTACCCATTTCCGAAAGTCAGCTATAACTTCGGCCTCCCTGGCAGTGGTTCAGCAATTAACTGAAAAACAGGAGGAAGGAAATAATCAGGTCACCTGATTGCTCTGGGCTCTTGGTGCAAGGAAGCAAGGAGAAATGCGGCCTCACGTTTTAAACAGATGTAAGAAAGGGAAAAACCAGCTTCCAAAAGTATCAAAATTTATTGGGAAAATCAATCCACACAGTTAAAAAATTTCCATGTCACATCTGGGAATCTCACATGATGGAACAAGCAACGCATTTCGAACACCGTCCTGTGTTCTTTGTCAAAGCTAATAAGCTTCTGACATGCCCTAGTATTATACCCAATATCCACCAATGAAAACAGATAAAATGTCTCAAGGACCCATAATCAGTATAAACCAATCCCATAAGAACATGAATATAAAACCAATTTAACATATTACCATAACAAACTACAAATAAAAACAAAACAAGGAACAAAAAGGAAATTCAATAATGAAACATGATTTCCCGGCATGCATTAAGGCCATCTGGGAATCGGGATCCAAGGTTGTAAATTCAGAATGCCTCCCTGGTAAGTACACGGCGTCTGGAATCCCCGCCTCTGTGTGCTTGCTTGACCCTTTCGATGCCAATCACCTGTAAGGAATTCGTGCTTCTCTGGTGGTGGTCAATAAGATGTTTAGAAGCATAAGAGATATTGCGGTTAGCACTAGAAAGTGAGGAGATATCAGTAGTGTTGAGCCACCCCCGTAGTGTTCGAGTTCGGTTCGGTTCGTCGAACACCCGTATGTTCGCCGAACTGTTCGTCGAACACCTTCGAACACCGTTAAAAACAATGGCAGGCAAACTAAAACACATAGAAACACATAGAAAACACCTTCAAAGGTGTCCAAAAGCTGACAAACTGCTCAGAAGACACAACTAACAAAGGAAAAGTGACAAGTACATATAGTCATGCGAAAAGAAAAGAGGTGGAGGAGTAAAAGGAGGGGGAGACACAGATATAGGCATGTCATGCCCTTCTAAATCCAAAAAAGTGCGAAGCCGACACTGCCAGTCCGTTCCTGCCCGTGCGACCTCCGTGTCGCCGGGTTTGTGCCAGAGCCGCGGTGGACCCTGACGGCCAGCCCCCCTCTCCCAATACTGGTGCCTGTCCGCTGGTGGGTCGAGCGAGCCCCCCTGCGGTGGAGGCAGGTCTAATCTTTTTAATTTAAATTGTCTCTCTAATTTGAATGAGTACACTTTAAATCCTTTTACAAGGATCTATTGAAGGGCAAGTCTCATGCCAGCAGCCGCGGTAATTCCAGCTCCAGCAGCGTCCACTAAAGCTGCTGCAGTTAAAAAGCTTTCATAAGGATCGAGCTTGGCGGTCCACCGCAAGGCGTCCTACCGCCAGTCCCAGCCCCTGTGCCTTGGGGTGCCTCCCCGATGCTCTTCACTGTGTGTCCCGGGGGCACGAACCATTTCCTTTGAAAAAATTAAGTGTCCAAACTACAGGTGGTGTAGCTAGCTTAACAGCTGGGATAATCCGCTGACTAGCAGACACTGCTACTAGGCACAAAGTATTTCCTGAATTACATAAATTAATATACTTGATACAAAAACTGTATTACATAAATTACCTGTATGCATCTCTACATGTCATGTGGCATATGCATTGGACTGGATCTATTCGGAACATATAAATAACCCAACAGACGCAAAACCGAACAAAGAAGATCAAAGGTAAACAAATTGTTTAAAAAACCTTTAATGAATCATGGTTTGGCCATAAATGGCATTGCATAGAGAGACACTCACACAACACTGATACATGTATTTAAAAAGGTACCATATCCAAACATGATATGAGTATAATGATGTATATGCAATATATAAATCAGTACAGTAGTTGACAATATAATCCATAATTATCCAAACATCACAAAGATTATTTTGTATTTTTTGTATTACGGATAGCACCAAAATATCTTCTTCGTTGGAATTTGTACAGATTATGCATACACGTGGTGCGTAATATAATCACTGGATTGTCCTTTAAAGGTGTAAATAACACCACAATTAATAAGTATTATCCATAGACAAAAAAGTGCTTTGTGCAATTCCTGTTGGACTGAGCCAAAACAAGGAAAGAATTAATAGGCCATAGAGTGGCGCCTACCCCGACGCGCGTTTCGGTTTCGCACCTTCGCCACTCGACTCTGGTATAATATACAGGCATGAGTATGCCTTAGACCTTGCAATACATAGAATACTTTCATGTTGGACTCAACTGCTAATTAGAGATGTGAACAGTACTTGGTTACTAAGAGAGCTTTGTGCAATTCCTGTTGGACTGAGCCAAAACAAGGAAATAATTAATAGACCATAGATTATATATATATATATATAGTCTGATATACCATCCTGTACTGAATAGACATATCACCAGCACAGGAGAGAAAGGGTGCTAAATTGGTCAAATACAAATAAGTGCAAATCATATCATATCCTCAATCTCTTAGTAACCAAGTACTGTTCACATCTCTAATTAGCAGATGAGTCCAACATGAAAGTATTCTATGTATTGCAAGGTCTAAGGCATACTCATACCTGTATATTATACCAGAGTCGAGTGGCGAAGGTGCGATACCGAAACGCGCGTCGGGGTAGGCGCCACTCTATGGCCTATTAATTCTTTCCTTGTTTTGGCTCAGTCCAACAGGAATTGCACAAAGCACTTTTTTGTCTATGGATAATACTTATTAATTGTGGTGTTATTTACACCTTTAAAGGACAATCCAGTGATTATATTAAGCACCACGTGTATGCATAATCTGTACAAATTCCAACGAAGAAGATATTTTGGTGCTATCCGTAATACAAAAAATACAAAATAATCTTTGTGATGTTTGGATAATTATGGATTATATTGTCAACTACTGTACTGATTTATATATTGCATATACATCATTATACTCATATCATGTTTGGATATGATACCTTTTTAAATACATGTATCAGTGTTGTGTGAGTGTCTCTCTATGCAGTGCCATTTATGGCCAAACCATGATTCATTAAAGGTTTTTTAAACAATTTGTTTACCTTTGATCTTCTTTGTTCGGTTTTGCGTCTGTTGGGTTATTTACAAAGTATTTCCTGGGCTAGATGCAGTTAAAAATTTGCAATTAGATACACTTGTTGGCTGCTGAGAAAGCATTCCATAGAGTCTCCTGGCACGCCATATATTATTCTCTTAAAAAGCTTGGGGTAGGGGTCTAGGGGACCCTTTTATAGGCAAAATCACGGCCCTGTATCGCAATACGTCACCTAGGCTGAAGATAAATGGAACATTTTCATCACCTTTCATAATCACCAATGGGACAAGGCAGGGATGTCCTCTGTCCCCTCTCTTATACATCCTAGTAGCGGAGCACCTGCTCTCATCAATTCGCCATAACCCCAATATTAGGTGGATTGAGGTGGGAGGCACCGAGTACAAGTGCTCTGCATTTGCTGATGATGTCCTATTATATATCACTCAATCACATATATCCATCCCTGCTGTTATGGCTGAAATAGATCACTTTGTTACATTGTCAAATTTTAAAATCAATGCAGCGAAGTCTGAGGCCCTCGATGTCTCCCTCCCCAAATCCATACAGGATTCCATCCACTCCAACATTCCCTTTGCCTGGCCCTCACAGGGTATCAAATACTTAGGAATTCCTATTCATAGAGACCTCTCCCGTCTATGTTATCTTAATTTTGGGCCCTTTATTGAACAACTCCATACAGACCACGGTTGGCAAGTTAGAACTGTAAGATTCACTACGTGAACCACTGGTGTTTTGTGGAAAAGCACATGTACACTGTGTTCCAAATTATTATGCAAAAAGTGTTTAGGAGTGATAAGGTAAGAATTTTTTTGTTTGTCAGTTAAACTCATTGATAGTGATGTATGTCAGGGCTCTTTATATCACTGTAAGCAATTGCAGACACCTGTGCTAATTAGTTTGGCAGGTGTGTCCAATGAAAGGCAAGACTACTTAAGAAGGCTGTCCCACATATATTAAGCAGCCTACATTTTCTGCCAAAATGGGAAAGAAAAAGGATGTGTCGGCTGCTGAGAAGCAACAAATTGTGAAGTGTTTGGGTCAAGGCATGACTACAATCAACATTGCCAAGACACTTCATCCTGATCATCGCACAATCAAGAAGTATGTAGCTGATTCACAGTACACACGTGTGCGTGCTGATAAGGGAAAATTGAGGACTCTTTCCTACAGGCAATTACGTCAGATTAAAAGAGCAGCGACAAAAAAGCCTTGTCATAGCAGCAGACAAGTTTTTGCAGCTGCTGGTGCCTCCAACGTCCCCCGAACAACAAAATGCAGGGTCCTTCAGAGGTTTGCAGCTGTGCGTAAGCCATCCTGTTGACCTCCTCTATCCACTGTACACAAGCAGAAACGGCTCCAGTGGGCCAAACAATACATGAAGACTGACTTCAAAACTGTTTTGTTCACCGATGAGTGCCGAGCAACGCTCGATGGTCCAGATGGATGGAGTGGAGGATGGCTGGTTGATGGACACCCCATGCAAACACGGCTACGGCGCCAACAAGGAGGAGATGGAGTAATGTTTTGGGCTGGAATCATGGGGAGAGAGATTGTCGGCCCCTTTAGGATTCCTGAAGGGGTAAAGATGAACTCCATAATGTATGTGGAGTTTCTCAAACATCACTTCCTGCCATGGTTCAAGAAGAAGAACCGTGTATTCCGCAGCAAGATCATTTTCATGCATGATAATGCACCGTCTCATGCTGCACATAACACATCTGCATCTCTGGCTGATATGGGCATAAAAGGGGACAAACTTATGGTGTGACCCCCATGCTCCCCTGACCTCAACCCCTTTGAGAACCTCTGGAGCATCATCAAAAGGAGTGTCTATGATGGCAGGAGGCAGTTCACATCTAAGCAACAGCTCTGGGAGGGTATTCTGTCCTCATGCAAAACAATTGAAGCAGAAACCATCCAAAACCTGACAAATTCAATGGACGAGAGAGTTCAGAAGCTCCTTTCGAACAGGGGGTCCTATGTGCAAATGTAACATCACTTAGAATAAAGTTTTGAGTTGAAAACTGTTTGATTTCAGTTTCTAATAACCTGCTAATGCTTATAATTCCAAAAATGACCATTTTTTGGTTCTTTATTAAAATGAAAAGGTTGATCGAAGAGTGTGGGGGATCTAAGAGTGTGGCAACCCAGTAGTCAGGATTATTTCGAATTCTGACAATCTGAGGGTCATGTTGCAGGTAGTGCAGCAAGAAGGCACTCATGTGTCTTGCGCATCTAGGAGCCCCAAAATCATTTTCCGGGCTAGATGCAGCTAAAAATTATTTTCCAGCCAAGATACAGATAAACATGATTAGTAATTTTAAATCTGGTGGAGTTTAGTATAGATGGCCTAATAGAATCAGTACTGCACAGTGCTACAAGGCCTAAATTATTTTCCAGTCAAGATACAGATAAACATGATTAGTAATTTGAAAGCTTAAAACGGTCGGTGAGGTGATTTTAACAAATCATCAAGCTTTTACTCTCCCCAGGATGACACAGGGGTAGAAAAGTCGTTTCGGATCCATGATTTGTTCATCTTTATGAACATGAGTCTGTCTACATTATCAGTGGAGAGCCGCATGCGCTTATCTGTCAGCACACCACCAGCAGCGCTAAACACACGTTCAGACAGAGCGCTGGCTGCGGGGCATGTCAAGATCTCCAAGGCGTAAGTGGCGAGCTCCGGCCATTTATCCAGATTGGAAGCCCAAAAAGAGCAAGGGTCCAGTGACACAGTCATGGCTTCAATGTTTACTTGGAGATACTCCTGTACCATCGTCTCTAGCCGTTGACTATGTGTCAGACTTCTTGTCTCCTGTGGCATTGCAAAGGATGGGCTAAAAAAGTGGTGAAATGATTCCGCAAAATTGATGTTACCAGCAGATACTGTGTTTCTGTTACGTTTTAAGTGCTGAACACTTGACGGCCCCACGGTTGGCAAGTTGAAACTGTGAGATTCACTACGTGCACCACTAGTGTTTTGTGGAAAAGCACATGTAAGATTCTGCAACAGTCTCTGCTGATACTCCTGCATGCGTGCATCTCTTTCTATGGCAGGAATAATTTCTGCAAATTTGCTTTTGCACCGGGGATCTAACAGTGTGGCAACCCAGTAGTCAGGATTATTTCTAATTCTCACAATTCGAGGGTCATGTTGCAGGTAGAGCAGCAAGAAGGCACTCATCCAGGAGCACCAAGTCCCAGTTGTGTTGGTAGCGAGGTAACAATCATGCTTACTTCCTCTGCCCTCTCCCCCCAACCTCGCACAACAGAAATGTGATCAAGGTCTCCCTCATCTGATGAGTCTTCCATCAGTTCTTCCTCCACTTCTTCCTGGGCTCCTGCACCTTCCTCACTAGTTTGGCTGCTACCATGTGCCCTGGTAAAACCATCTCCCCCACCCTCACATGCTTGCCGCCTTGGTGCTGCCGGCCGTCTGGACCTTGCAGATGTTAGCCCTTCCGCATACAACCTCTCCTCCTCTACTTCCTCCACCTCCTCTTGTGCCACCACCTGACTCCGAATTATGTTTAACATGTGCTCCAGCATGTAAATCATTGGAATAGTCATGCTGATAATGGTATCGTCAGCACTAAACATCTTCGTCGCCATTTCAAAACTGTGCAGAAGGGTGCATAGGTCCCTGATCTGAGACCACTCCTCCAGCGTGATTTGCCCCACCTCTGGATCTCGTTGGCCCAAGGCTATACGTCAGAACTTATTGCACCAGGGCTTGTCGGTGCTGCCACAGTCGCTGCAACATGTGCAGAGTTGAATTCCACCGGGTAGGCACATCGCATTTTAGCCGATGAAATGGCAGGCCCAACGACTTCTGTAGAGATGTAAGTAGCTGAGCTGCGGGATGCGAATGGTGGAAGTGAGCACAGAGCGACCGTGCCCTCTGCAGAAGGCCATCTAGTCCGGGATAGTGGGCTAAAAATTGCTGGACAACCAGGTTCAACACGTGAGCCATACAAGGCACGTGTGTGACATTGCCCCGGCGAAGGGCCGCACCCAGGTTTGCAGCATTGTCGCACACGGCCTTCCCTGGTTTCAGGTCCAGTGGAGACAACCATTCATGAAACTGGTTCTCCAGAGCTGACCACAACTCCTCAGCTGTGTGACTCACATTTCCCAGACATTTCAAAGTAAAAACTGCCTGATGACGTTGAGCCCTACTGCCAGCATAGTAAGGAGGTGTGCAGGATCACTTCTGCGCAGTTAGAAAGCTTGTGGCATGACCAGACTGGCTTTGGGTGCAGGTGGAGGACCGAGAGGAGGTTGAGGAAGCAGAAGCAGTGGAGGAACTTTGAGATAAAGAGGATTGACGCACAACTCGTGGGGACGGCAAGACTTGGACAGCAGCCCCTTGTCCTGCTGTCACCATAGTTACCCAGTGCCCAGTCAGCGATATGTAACGCCCCTGTCCATGCCTACTTGTCCAAGTGTCTGTGGTGAAATGCACCCTGTCACACACAGAGTTTCTCAAAGAAGCGGTGATGTTGTGTGCGACATGCTGGTGTAGCGCAGGCACACCTTTCTTTGAGATGTAGTGCCGACTGGGCATCTGGTACTGGGGCACTGCGACGGACATAAGGTCTCGAAAATCCTCTGTGTCCACCAGGCGGAACGGCAGCATTTCTGTAGCCAAGAGCTTGCAGATGGTGAAATTCAACCTATTAGCTTTCTCATGGCTAGGAGGAAATGGTCTTTTACTTGTCCACATCTGAGGGACCGAGGGCTGGCTGTTGTGCTTAGACGGGGTTGACAAGGGTGTCCCCGGCAAACTGCCGGTCTGTGAGGAAGATGCAGGCGGACATGTTAGGTTGCCTTGATCCAAAGGTGGTGCTATCGATGTCGGACAGCGCTGAACACCAGCTGGTGTTTCCACCTCCAAAGAAAATGATGACCTGCCAATCACGCTGGCTGTTGCGGGTAAAGAGGTGGCAGGTCTGCGTCCCAAAACAGGTGTGACTGCTGTCCCCCCAGTCACAGAGGATGAAGAGGCCACGGATGCACAAGATGTGGCAGACGGTGGTTGGCCCGGCCGGCTAGGCCGCACTGTAGCACAGTGAGCTTCCCACTGCAACTTATGCTTCATATCCATGTGCCGGTTCATGCATGAGGTACTCAAACTATGTATTTTTTGTCCTCTACTTAGCTTTTGATGACAAATGTTACAGATAACACGAGTTGGGTCATCTTTATCGATATGAAAAAATGCCCAGGCTATGCAAGACTTAGCACCCATGCGACCTGAAGAGCCACCACGACTTTTGGTCAGAGGCAGAGTTGTGTTTGAGGATGCAGTTGTTGACGTGCTTCCAGTACTACGTCTCTGTCCAGGAAGGCGCAACCTGACCTCGTCGTCACTAGCATCCTCCTCCACCTCCTCTGCTGACCTCATCGACTGGCTGACTGTGGGTTGACAGTAAGTGGGATCTCCAACCTCGTCATCATCACCCTGTGTGTTATCACACCCGTCGTCCTCAGAGTCAACGTCTTCCTGCCCTGACAAAAAACTAAAGTTGTCGCTCCAATCAGGTATTTGAGTCTCATCATCGTCTTCCTCATTGTCTCCACCAACAGGAGTTACAGTTTGGGAACGAGGGTCTACATTATGGTCAGAACCTTCTGCGTCTGGTCCTGGATCCGACTCATAAAGATTCTGGGCATCAGTGCAGATCATTTCCTCGTCTGGATTCACAGAAGCTCTGGAGCCGACCTCTGATTCCCAGGCTATAGTATGAGTAAACAGCTCTGCAGACTCAACCATCTGTTCTACCCCATACTCAGACGGGCAGCTGGAGACTTGGGAGCTGTGAGGAAGCAAGTGCGATTGGGGTGACACCTCTGAGGACTGGAGTATTTGTGATGTTGAAGTTGAGGTAGAGGAGAGCCCACTTAAAGGAGCACTTGATATCCGTTGAAGCACCTGCTGTTTTTGTGCCTCATCTGGAATTTGTAGCGATTGGCGTGGCCGTAAGAAAGGGATCTTATCACATTGTCCGCTAAAAGAAGTAGACATCTTAGTTTGGCTGGAAGATGGTCTTTCTTCTGCAGATGTTACTGGTGCTTTAACACCTACCCCACGGACACAACCTTTTTTTCCCTTCCCAACACGCCTATTCCCCTTTCCACCAGCAGCAGGCCTTTTTCCACTCATTTTGGTGGTTAACTAATTCACAACTCTGGAGATGTTTGCACAAAAAACAATGGATGGGAACCGAGCAGAGCTGAGTGGCCAAACTGTGGTATTAGCCCAAAAGTATTGGCTGGGTTAGATGCAGATAAAAATTATTTTGAATTTGCAACCTGGTGGAGGTTAGTATAGATGGACTAATAGAACAAGTCCCACACACTGCTACAAGCCGAAATATTTTTTCAGAGCTAGATGCAGAAAAAAATTATATTGAATTTGCAACCTGGTGGAGGTTAGTATAGATGGACTAATAGAACAAGTCCCACACACTGCTACAAGCCGAAATATTTTTTCAGAGCTAGATGCAGAAAAAAATTATATTGAATTTGCAACCTGGTGGAGGTTAGTATAGATGGACTAATAGAACAAGTTCCACACACTGCTACAAGCCCAAGCCCAAATATTTTTTCAGAGCTAGATGCAGATAAAAATTATTTTGAATGTGCAACCTGGTGGAGGTTAGTATAGATGGACTAATAGAACAAGTCCCACACACTGCTACAAGCCGAAATATTTTTTCAGAGCTAGATGCAGAAAAAAATTATATTGAATTTGCAACCTGGTGGAGGTTAGTATAGATGGACTAATAGAACAAGTCCCACACACTGCTACAAGCCCAAGCCCAAATATTTTTTCAGAGCTAGATGCAGATAAAAATTATTTTGAATTTGCAACCTGGTGGAGGTTAGTATAGATGGACTAATAGAACAAGTCCCACACACTGCTACAAGCCCAAGCCCAAATATTTTTTCAGAGCTAGATGCAGATAAAAATTATTTTGAATTTGCAACCTGGTGGAGGTTAGTATAGATGGACTAATAGAACAAGTCCCACACACCGCTACAAGCCCAAGCCCAAATATTTTTTCAGAGCTAGATGCAGATAAAAATTATTTTGAATTTGCAACCTGGTGGAGGTTAGTATAGATGGACTAATAGAACAAGTCACACACTGCTACAAGCCCAAGCCCAAATATTTTTTCAGAGCTAGATGCAGATAAAAATTATTTTGAATTTGCAACCTGGTGGAGGTTAGTATAGATGGACTAATAGAATGATGCTATGCCCAAAAGGTTTTACTTCACTAGGTGCAGTAAAAAAATGTGTATTCTATACACAGGTGGTGTAGCTTGCAACACAGATAGGCTACTCCACTGACTAACCCACACTGCAAGAGGCCAAAAAGGATTTGCTTTGCTAGATTTAGCCAAATGCTGTAAAAAAAACTTGCACAGCACTGGCACAGACCTGCCTGGCAAAAAGTGATATGAACTGATGTAACCTAGCCCTCAAAAGGACTGCAATTACAATTAGTCTTTACTCCCAACCTATCTATTTAAGAGCACAGACCTGCCTGATAAAAGTCGTAGGAAATGATGTAACCTAGCCCTGAAAAGGACTGCAATTACAATTAGTCTTTACTCCCAACCTATCTATTTAAGAGCACAGACTTGCCTGATAAAAGTCGTAGGAAATGATGTAACCTAGTTCTTAAAAGGACTGCAATCACAACTATTCCCTACTCCCAAGCTATCTGTAGATTTGTGCGAAAATTGGCTTGAAATTAACACTGAAAGTATAGCGCACACAGCAGCAGTGGTGCCATCTAACACGCAGCTGCAGCAGTGAGAAAATGGTGGCGACAGGGAAAATGGCTGGGTCTTAGAGGGCAAGGACATGTGACATAGACAGCCAATGACACATGCCCTTGCTTGTGTGAAAAAAGCACTTCACTCCGTGTGTGCGTTGCTGATAGGCTGACAGATTGCACCTCCCCACTGTAAATGCGGGAAAGAGAAAAAAAAATGGAGATCTTCATTATTTCTGCAGAGATCCATCCCCTGCCCCTCCCCCCGCCCCGCTGTACACTCAAACTGCGTATTAACATTAATTTTCAGCATTACTGAGAAAAAATCCAGTTATGATTTTGGTGCTCGAACAGTTATCGAACATAACCTCGAACAGCCAAATTTTTTTCAAATTGTTCGTGTTCGCCGAACGGCTCGAACACCGACCAAAACCGCTTGAATTTGAGATTGGCGAACAGTTCGAGTTGAACATCGCTCATCTCTAGATATCAGTTAAATGTTCTGAAATACGGACTTTTAATCTGGTTGTACAGCCGACATACATGAGATTACATGTTTTACTCAAAATCACATACACTACATTAGTGCTGTTACAATTTATGTAGTCCCTAATAGTAAAGGGATGTGTGTGATTATAATTTTGTAATTCTCTGACAGCTGATGTATGTTTGCATGTGCGACATCTATTTTGGCCGCAAATGTAAAAACCAGACCAATTCAGATAAGTCCTACATTTTTTAACAGAAGAAAAGAGAGAGGGTGATACAATGTTGCCTATGGTTACACCCCTTCTGGCCACAACAGAGCAATTTGAATGTAGTAATTTAGACAAAACTGTATCTTCGTATAAAATAGGAAGATGTTTGAAAAAAATAGATTTAATAGTGCTAAATTGTGGGCTATATTGCAATGCCAAAAATGGATTTTACTTCAGAATTCCGAGTATTCTGTTTCCCAAAATCTCGGTGATTCTTATTATCTACTATTCGCTTGGCTCTATCTAGGGTCCACACGGGATAACCTCTTTTGGACAATTTAGACCAAGAATGTGTAAGTTCAGACATCAATTTACATTCATCATTGCAGTTTCGAGCAATCCGTGTGAATTCACCCACAGGTATTGCTTTTATTGTGTGGGGAGTGTGACTACCGCTTGCGTGCAAAATAGTGCTCCTAGATAGGGGCAGGAAGCATCCAATTGGCTGCAGAAATCACATGTCCTCCCTATATAAAAAGCGGCCATGTTCCCTCAGCGCCATTTTATGCATGTCACTCGTGTTAGATGCTGCTCCTACATCCAGCTCCTGTGTAATGAGAAATATTACCTAGATAGATGGGCGCTTCTGTGGAAGTCAGATAGTGTAGATAAGTAGAGATGAGCGTTGTTCTACTCGAACTGTTCGCCAATCTCAAATTCGAGCTGTTTTGGGCGGTGTTCGAGCCGTTCGGCGAACACGAACAATTTGAGAAAAATTTGGCTGTTCGAGGTTATGTTCGATAACTGTTCGTGCACCAAAATCATAACTGGATTTTTTCTCAGTAATGATGAAAATTAATGTTAATACGCAGTTTGAGTGTACAGCGGGGTGGGGGGAGGGGCAGGGGATGGATCTCTGCAGGAACAATGAAGATCTCCATTTTTTTTTCTCTTTCCCGCATTTGCAGTGGGGAGGTGCAATCTGTCAGCCTATCAGCAGCGCACACACGGAGCGAAGTGCTTTTTTTCACACAAGCAAGGGCATGTGTCATTGGCAGTGTATGTCACATGTCCTTGCCCTATAAGACCAAGCCATTTTCCCCGTCGCCACCATTTTCTCACTGCTGCAGCTGCGTGTTAGACGGCACCGCTGTTGCTGTGTGCGCTATACCTTGTTAATTTCAAGCCAATTTTCGCACAAATCTACAGATAGCTTGGGAGTAGGGAATAGTTGTGATTGCAGTCCTTTTAAGGACTAGGTTACAGCATTTCCTACGACTTTTATCAGGCAGGTCTGTGCTCTTAAATAGATAGATTGTGGGAGTAAAGACTAATTGTAATTGGAGTCCTTTTCAGGACTAGGTTACATCAGTTCCTATCAGTTTTTGCCAGGCAGATCTGTGCCAGTGCTGTGCAAGTTTTTTTCACAGCATTTGGCTGAATCTAGCAAAGCTAATCCTTTTTGGCCTATTGCAGAGTGTGTTAGTCAGTGGAGTAGCCTATCTGTGTTGCAAGATATACCACCTGTGTATAGAATACCAATTTTTTTACTGCACCTAGTGAAGTAAAATCTTTGGGCATAGCATCATTCTATTAGTCCATCTATACTGACCTCCATCAGGTTGCAAATTGAATATAATTTTTTTCTGCATCTAGCTCTGAAAAAATATTGGGCTTCTAGCTGTGTGTGGGACTTGTTCTATTAATCCATCTATACAGACCTCCATCAGGTTGCAAACTGAATATATTTTTTTCTGCATCTAGCTCTGAAAAAATATTGGGCTTCTAGCTGTGTGTGGGACTTGTTCTATTAATCCATCTATACAGACCTCCATCAGGTAGCAAACTGAATATATTTTTTTCTGCATCTACCTCTGAAAAAATATTGGGCTGCTAGCTGTGTGTGGGACTTGTTCTATTAATCCATCTATACAGACCTCCATCAGGTTGCAAACTGAATATATTTTTTTCTGCATCTACCTCTGAAAAAATATTGGGCTTCTAGCTGTGTGTGGGACTTGTTCTATTAATCCATCTATACAGACCTCCATCAGGTTGCAAACTGAATATATTTTTTTCTGCATCTACCTCTGAAAAAATATTGGGCTTCTAGCTGTGTGTGGGACTTGTTCTATTAATCCATCTATACAGACCTCCATCAGGTTGCAAACTGAATATATTTTTTTCTGCATCTACCTCTGAAAAAATATTGGGCTTCTAGCTGTGTGTGGGACTTGTTGTATTAGTCCATCTATACTGACCTCCATCAGGTTGCAAACTGAATATATTTTTTTCTGCATCTACCTCTGAAAAAATATTGGGCTTCTAGCTGTGTGTGGGACTTGTTCTATTAATCCATCTATACAGACCTCCATCAGGTTGCAAACTGAATATATTTTTTTCTGCATCTACCTCTGAAAAAATATTGGGCTTCTAGCTGTGTGGGACTTGTTCTATTAATCCATCTATACAGACCTCCATCAGGTTGCAAACTGAATATATTTTTTTCTGCATCTACCTCTGAAAAAATATTGGGCTTCTAGCTGTGTGTGGGACTTGTTCTATTAATCCATCTATACAGACCTCCATCAGGTTGCAAACTGAATATATTTTTTTCTGCATCTACCTCTGAAAAAATATTGGGCTTCTAGCTGTGTGTGGGACTTGTTCTATTAATCCATCTATACAGACCTCCATCAGGTTGCAAACTGAATATATTTTTTTCTGCATCTACCTCTGAAAAAATATTGGGCTTCTAGCTGTGTGTGGGACTTGTTCTATTAATCCATCTATACAGACCTACATCAGGTTGCAAACTGAATATATTTTTTTCTGCATCTACCTCTGAAAAAATATTGGGCTTCTAGCTGTGTGTGGGACTTGTTGTATTAGTCCATCTATACTGACCTCCATCAGGTTGCAAACTGAATATATTTTTTTCTGCATCTACCTCTGAAAAAATATTGGGCTTCTAGCTGTGTGTGGGACTTGTTCTATTAATCCATCTATACAGACCTCCATCAGGTTGCAAACTGAATATATTTTTTTCTGCATCTACCTCTGAAAAAATATTGGGCTTCTAGCTGTGTGTGGGACTTGTTCTATTAATCCATCTATACAGACCTCCATCAGGTTGCAAACTGAATATATTTTTTTCTGCATCTACCTCTGAAAAAATATTGGGCTTCTAGCTGTGTGTGGGACTTGTTGTATTAGTCCATCTATACTGACCTCCATCAGGTTGCAAACTGAATATATTTTTTTCTGCATCTACCTCTGAAAAAATATTGGGCTTCTAGCTGTGTGTGGGACTTGTTCTATTAATCCATCTATACAGACCTCCATCAGGTTGCAAATTGAATATAATTTTTTTCTGCTTCTAACCCAGCCAATAGTTTTGGCCTAATACCACAGTTTGGCCACTCAGCTCTGCTCGGTTCCCATCCATTGTTTTTTTGTGCAAACAACTCCAGAGTTGTGAATTAGTTAACCACCAAAATGAGTGGAAAAAGGCCTGCTGCTGGTGGAAAGGGGAATAGGCGTGTTGGGAAGGGGAAAAAAGGTTGTGTCCGTGGGGTAGGTGTTAAAGCAACAATAACATCTGCAGAAGAAAGACCATCTTCCAGCCAAACTAAAATGTCTACTTCTTTTAGCGGACAATGTGATAAGATCCCTTTCTTACGGCCACGCCAATCGCTACAAATTCCAGATGAGGCACAAAAACAGCAGGTGCTTCAACGGATATCAAGTGCTCCTTTAAGTGGGCTCTCCTCCACATCAACTTCAACATCACAAATATTCCAGTCCTCAAAGGTGTCACCCCAATCGCACTTGCTTCCTCACAGCTCCCAAATCTCCAGCTGCCCGTCTGAGTATGAGGTAGAACAGATGGTTGAGTCTGCAGAGCTGTTTACTCATACTATAGCCTGGGAATCAGAGGTCGACTCCAGCGCTTCTGTGAATCCAGACGAGGAAATGATCTGCACTGATGCCCAGAATCTTTATGAGTCGGATCCAGGACCAGACGCAGAAGGTTCTGACCATAATGTAGACCCTCATTCCCAAACTGTAACTCCTGTTGGTGGAGACGATGAGGAAGACGATGATAAGACTCAAATACCTGATTGGAGCGACAACTTTAGTTTTTTGTCAGGGTAGGAACAGGTTGGCTCTGAGGACGACGGGTGTGATAACGCACAGGGTGATGATGATGAGGTTGGAGATCCCACTTACTGTCAACACACAGTCAGCCAAGAGATGAGGTCAGCAGAGGAGGTGGAGGAAGATGCTAGTGACGACGAGGTCAGGTTGCGCCTTCCTGGACAGAGACGTAGTACTGGAAGCACGTCAACAACTGCATCCTCAAACACAACTCTGCCTCTCACCACAAGTCGTGGTGGCTCTTCAGGTCACATGGGTGCTAAGCCTTGCATAGCCTGGGCATTTTTTCAGATCGATAAAGATGACCCAACTCGTGTTATCTGTAACATTTGTCAGCAAAAGCTAAGTAGAGGCCAAAAAATACATAGTTTGAGTACTTCATGCATGAACCGGCACATGGACATGAAGCATAAGTTGCAGTGGGAAGCTCAGTGTGCTACAATGCGGCCTAGCCGGCCGGGCCAACCACCGTCTGCCATATCTTGTGCATCCGCGGCCTCTTCATCCTCTGTGACTGGGGGGACAGCAGTCACACCTGTTTTGGGGCGCAGACCTGCCACCTCTTTACCCGCAACAGCCAGCGTGATTGGCAGGTCATCATTTTCTTTGGAAGTGGTAACACCAACTGGTGTTGAGCGCTGTCCGACATCGATAGCACCACCTTTGGATCAAGGCAACCTAACATGTCCGCCTGCATCTTCCTCACAGACCGGCAGTTTGCCGGGGACACCCTTATCAACCCCGTCTAAGCACAATAGCCAGCCCTCGGTCCCTCAGATGTGGACAAGTAAAAGACCACTTCCTCCTAGCCATGAGAAAGCTAAGAGGTTGAATTTCACCATCTGCAAGCTCTTGGCTACAGAAATGCTGCCTTTCCGCCTGGTGGACACAGAGGATTTTCGAGACCTTATGTCCGTCGCAGTGCCCCAGTACCAGATGCCCAGTCGGCACTACTTCTCAAAGAAAGGTGTGCCTGCGCTCCACCAGCATGTCGCACACAACATCACCGCTTCTTTGAGAAACTCTGTGTGTGACAGGGTGCATTTCACCACAGACACTTGGACGAGTAGGCATGGACAGGGGCGTTACATGTCGCTGACTGGGCACTGGGTAACTATGGTGACAGCAGGACAAGGAGCTGCTGTCCAAGTCTTGCCGTCCCCACGAGTTGTGTGTCAATCCTCTTTATGTCAAAGTTCCTCCACTGCTTCTGCCTCCTCAACCTCCTCTCGGTCTTCCACCTGCACCCAAGCCTGTCTGGTCATGCCACAAGCTTTCTAACTGCGCAGAAGGGATCCTGCACACCTCCTTACTATGCTGGCAGTAGGGCTCAACGTCATCAGGCGGTTTTTACATTGAAATGTCTGGAAAATGTGAGTCACACAGCTGAGGAGTTGTGGTCAGCTCTGGAGAACCAATTTCATGAATGGTTGTCTCCACTGGACCTGAAACCAGGGAAGGCCGTGTGCGACAATGCTGCAAACCTGGGTGCGGCCCTTCGCCGGGGCAATGTCACACACGTGCCTTGTATGGCTCACATGTTGAACCTGGTTGTCCAGCAATTTTTAGCCCACTATCCCAGACTAGATGGCCTTCTGCAGAGGGCACAGTCACTGTGTGCTCACTTCCGCCGTTCGCATCCCGCAGCTCAGCGACTTACATCTCTACAGAAGTCGTTGGGCCTGCCACTTCACCGGCTAAAATGCGATGTGCCTACCCGGTGGAATTCAACTCTGCACATGTTGCAGCGACTGTGGCAGCACCGACAAGCCCTGGTGCAATACGTTCTGACGTATAGCCTGGGCCAACGAGATTCAGAGGTGGGGCAAATCACGCTGGAGGAGTGGTCTCAGATCAGGGACCTATGCACCCTTCTGCACAGTTTTGAAATGGCGACGAAGATGTTTAGTGCTGACGATGCCATTATCAGCATGACTATTCCGGTGATTTACATGCTGGAGCACATGTTAAACAGAATTCGGAGTCAGGTGGTGGCACAAGAGGAGGTGGAGGACGTAGAGGAGGAGGAGTTGTATGCGGAAGGGCTAACATCTGCAAGGTCCAGACGGTCGGCAGCACCAAGGCGGCAGGCATGTGAGGGTGGGGGAGATGGTTTTACCAGGGCGCATGGTAGCAGCCAAACTAGTGAGGAAGGTGCAGGAGCCCAGGAAGAAGTGGAGGACGAACTGATGGAAGACTCATCAGATGAGGGAGACCTTGATCACATTTCTGTTGTGCGAGGTTGGGGGGAGAGGACAGAGGAAGGAAGCATGATTGTTACCTCGCCACCAACACAACAGGGACTTGGTGCTCCTGGATGCGCAACACACATGAGTGCCTTCTTGCTGCACTACCTGCAACATGACCCTCGAATTGTGAGAATTAGAAATAATCCTGACTACTGGGTTGCCACACTGTTAGATCCCCGGTACAAAAGTAAATTTGCAGAAATTATTCCTGCCATAGAAAGGGATGCACGCATGCAGGAGTATCAGCAGAGACTGTTGCAGAATCTTACATGTGCTTTTCCACAAAATACCAGTGGTGCACGTAGTGAATCTCAAAGTTCCAACTTGCCAACCGTGGGACCGTCAAGTGTTCAGCACTCAAACCGTAACAGAACCACAGTATCTGCTGGTAACATCAATTTTGCGGAATCATTTCACCACTTTTTTAGCCCATCCTTTGCAAGGCCACAGGAGACAAGAAGTCTGACACATAGTCAACGCCTAGAGACGATGGTACAGGAGTATCTCCAAGTAAACATTGAAGCCACGACTGTGTCACTGGACCCTTGCTCTTTTTGGGCTTCCAATCTGGATAAATGGCCGGAGCTAGCCACTTACGCCTTGGAGATCTTGTCATGCCCCGCAGCCAGCGTTCTGTCTGAACGTGTGTTCAGCGCTGCTGGTGGTGTGCTGACAGATAAGCGCACGCGGCTCTCCACTGATAATGTAGACAGACTCACGTTCATAAAGATGAACAAATCATGGATCCGAAACGACTTTTCTACCCCTGTGTCATCCTGGGGAGAGTAAAAGCTTGATGATTGGTTAAAATCACCCTACCAACCGTTTTAAGCTTTCAAATTACTAATCATGTTTATCTGTATCTTGGCTGGAAAATAATTTGGGCTTTGTAGCAGTGTGCAGCACTGATCCTATTAGGCCATCTATACTAAAGCTTCACCAGATTTAAAATTAATAATAATTTTTAGCTGCATCTAACCCGGAAAATAATTTTGGGGCTCCGAGATGCGCAAGACACATAAGTGCCTTCTTGCTGCACTACCTGCAGCATGACCCTCATATTGTCAGAATTCGAAGTAATCATGACTACTGGGTTGCCACACTCTTAGATCCCGCAAACTTTTCGATCAACCTTTTCATTTTAATAAAGACCAAAAAAATGGTCATTTTTGAAATTATAAGCATTAGCAGGTTGTTAGAAACTGAAATCAAACAGTTTTCAACTCAAAACTTTATTCTAGGTGATGTTACATTTTCACATAGGACCCCTTGTTCGAAAGGAGCTTCTGAACTCTCTCGTCCATTGAATTTGTCAGGTTTTGGATGGTTTCTGCTTCAATTGTTTTGCATGAGGACAGAATACCCTCCCAGAACTGTTGCTTAGATGTGAACTGCCTCCCGCCATCATAGACACTCCTTTTAATGATGCGCCAAAGGTTCTGAATGGGGTACAGGTCAGGGGAGCATGGGGGTCACACCATAAGTTTGTCCCCTTTTATGCCCATATCAGCCAGAGATGTAGATGTTTTATGTGCAGCATGAGATGGTGCATTATCATGCAGAAAAATGATCTTGCTGTGAAATACACGGTTCTTCTTCTTAAACCATGGCAGGAAGTGCTGTTTGAGAAAATCCACATACATTATGGAGTTCATCTTTAGCGCCTTCAGGGATCCTAAAGGGGCCGACAATCTCTCTCCCCATGATTCCAGCCCAAAACATTACTCCACCTCCTCCTTGTTGGCGCTGTAGCCGTGTTTGCGTGGGGTGTCCATCAACCAGCCATCCTCCACTCCATCCATCTGGACCATCGAGCGCTGCACGGCACTCATCCGTGAACAAAACAGTTTTGAAATCAGTCTTCATGTAATGTTTGGCCCACTGGAGCCGTTTCTGCTTGTGTGAAGTGGATAGAGGAGGTCGACAGGATGGCGTATGCACAGCTGCAAACCTCTGAAGGACCCTGCATCTTGTTGTTCGGGGGACGTTGGAGGCACAAGCAGCTTCAAAAACTTGTCTGCTGCTATGACAAGGCTTTTTTGCCGCTGCTCTTTCAACCTGACGTAATTGCCTGTAGGAAAGAGTCCTCAATTTGCCCTTATCAGCACGCACACGTGTGTACTGTGAATCAGCTACATACTTCTTGATTGCCAAGACACTTCATCCTGATCATCGCACAATGTTGATTGTAGTCATGCCTTGACCTAAACACTCCACAATTTGTTGCTTCTCAGCAGCCGACACATCCTTTTTCTTTCCCATTTTGGCAGAAAATGTAGGCTGCTTAATAATGTGAGACAGCCTTCTTAAGTAGTCTTGCCTTTCATTGGACACACCTGCCAAACTAATTAGCACAGGTGTCTGCAATTGCTTACAGTGATATAAAGAGCCCTGACACACATCACCATCAATGAGTTTAACTGACAAACAAACAAATTCTTCCCTTATCACTCCTAAACACTTTTTGCATAATAATTTGGAACGCAGTGTACATGTGCTTTTCCACAAAACACCAGTGGTTCACGTAGTGAATCTTACAGTTCTAACTTGCCAACCGTGGTCTGTATGGAGTTGTTCAATAAAGGGCCCAAAATTAAGATAACATAGATGGGAGAGGTCTCTATGAATAGGAATTCCTAAGTATTTGATACCCTGTGAGGGCCAGGCAAAGGGAAAGTTGGACTGGATGGAATCCTATATGGATTTGGGGAGGGAGACATCGAGAGCCTCAGACTTCGCTGCATTGATTTTAAAATTTGACCATGTAACAAAGTGATCTATTTCAGCCATAACAGCATGGATGGATATATGTGATTGAGTGATATATACTAGGACATCATCAGCAAATAGAGAGCACTTGTACTCGGTGCCTCCCACCTCAATCCACCTAATATTGGGGTTATGGCGAATTGATGAGAGCAGGTGCTCCGTCACTAGGATGTATAAGAGAGGGGACAGAGGACATCCCTGCCTTGTCCCATTGGTGATTGTGAAAGGTGATGAAAATGTTCTGATGCACCCCCTGGGCCTTGGGACACCCGGAGCCGGACCCTTTTTGGTGGATGCTGGTGGTTGTAGTCTTCGTGGCGGCGTCCCGGTTCCGTGGCTCAGGGTGGTCAAACCAGTGGCGGAACTATTTATGTGGTTTTGATGTTTAAATGTCCGACTACGCCACCCGTGGATTGCGGTCAGAGTGAACCGCCGCTGCAGGGCAGACCGCTGAGGCTGGTGTTGTGGGTGCAGCAGAGCGTAGCATAACTCCCCACGGGAGGAGTATAGCCTCAGGCCAGTGTATGCGGAGGATGGGGGTGATGGTGCAGGGCAGCAGCAGTAACGACACGGAGTCAGTGATGCAGTCCAGGGCCTTTACTCACAGTTCTTATTATCCAGACCACGTCTGCAGGTAACGGCTGCCCACGTCGTACTGTGCTCACCAGGTGAGGGGCTCAGACAACTCCCAGATAACTTTGGAGCGCTTCACAGGACCCCCTTTGTGTGTCCTTTGTCTGGCCTTTCTTACCAACTCTTCTGTCCGGCTGCCTCGGGCCTCCTCTTGGTAAACTTGGCGCCAGTTTCCCTGACCCTATGTGGTGCCTTCCTAGCGGGTGTAGCGAGGGGCTGCGCCACATAAAATGTCACAGCCTCCGGTTTCTAGCTGAGGGTCGTTTCCTGCCTCCACTAGTTTCGGGGACCGGTCTCCCCCTTTGGCCTGACCCCTCCACGCAGGTGGATTCGGGCGTGCGGTGGCGACTCGCCCGTCCGCACCCCTGGGATCCCTTCATTCCTCGTTCCTGGAGCCTTCTCCGCTCCTCTTCCTTCCTTCTCCCTCTTCCAGGCCTGGGCCTCTGTTACTAGGCCCGCCTCCGGAGCAGAGCTCATGCAGAGCCCCTGCTCCCTGCCACTTCTGCTCAGACTTCTCTGCACTGAACTAAGATGGTGCCCACCTTTTATACTCCCTTCTCAATGCACCCAGGAACTGCTTCCTCCCTGCTCCTGCACTACAGGGTTCCCCTTCCTCAGTGTTCCCTCCCCCCACTCCAGCCAGGGACAGGGACTGTCGTGCCCATCTCAGAGGCATATTGGTCGCCCTGCCCCACGGCAATGTGGTGTAATGCATGCAGGTGTCGGGTCCTGATCCACACTCCATCCTTACCTGAGAGTGAGATATCACACCTCTGGGTGAGGTGCAATACCTCTGTAGCAACCGAGCCCTCAGGGTGCTACAGTTCCATTTATCTTCAGCCTAGGTGACGTATTGTGATACAGGGCCGTGATTTTGGCTATAAAAGGGTCCCCTAGACCCCTACCCCAAGCTTTTTAAGAGAATCATATATGGCGTGCCAGGAGACTCTATGGAATGCTTTCTCAGCATCCAACGAGAGTATCTAATTACAAATTTTTAACTGCATCTAGCCCAGGAAATACTTTCTGCCTAGTAGCAGTGTCTGCTAGTCAGCGGATTATCCCGGCTGTTAAGCAAGCTACACCACCTGTAGTTTAGACACTTAATTTTTTCAAAGGAAATGCTTCGGGACCATGGGATACTCAGTGAAGAGCATCAGGAGGCACCCCAAGGCATAGGGGCTGGAACTGGCAGTAGGATGCCTTGCGGTGGACAGCCGAGCTCGATCCTTATAAAAGCTTTTTAACTGCAGCAGCTTTAGTGGACGCTACTGGAGCTGGAATTACGCGGCTGCTGGCATGAGACTTGCCCTCCAATAGATCCTTGTAAATGGATTTAAAGTGTATTCATTCAAATTAGAGAGACAATTTAAATTGAAAAGCTTAGAGCTGCCTCCACCACAGGGGGGCTCGCTCGACCCACCAGCGGACAGGCACCAGTATTGGGAGAGGGGGGCTGGCCATCAGGGTTCACCGCGGCTCTGGCACAAACCCGGCGACACGGAGGTGGCACGGGCAGGAGCGGACTGGCCGTGTCGGCTTCTCACTTTTTGGATTTTAGAAGGGCATGACATGCCTATATCTGTGTCTCCCCCTCCTTTTACTCCTCCACCTCTTTTATTTTCGCATGACTATATGTACTTGTCACTTTTCCATGTGTTAGTTATGTCTTCTGAGCAGTTTGTCAGCTTTTGGACACCTTTGAAGGTGTTTTCTATGTGTTCCTATGTGTTTTTGTTTGCCTGCCATTGGTTTTAACGGTGTTCGAAGGTGTTCGACGAACAGTTCGACGAACACACGGGTGTTCGACGAACCGAACCGAACTCGAACACTACGGGGGTGGCTCAACACTATAGATAAGTCCTGTGCTGTGTACGTGTTCAATCGACCTTGCAGCACTTTTTTTGTTTTTGTGCAATTACTGAGATTCTGACAGAAAGAGCAGGGCCTATGGCATAGAACAGTGTTGTGCACCAGTTGGACTGTCTGTGCTCCATGCAGACAATCAATCTATTTTTGCACTTGCTAATGTGATAAAGCAAGCAAGCCCTTGTATGCCACTTTTTTATTTTGTGGGGTTGAAATTCAGCTATCTGCAGAGCTTGTAAGTGCAGAGCTTCTGACTGCAGAGCACAAGAAAACTTTTTTTTTCATTTGCTAATGTGATAGTGCAAGCTGTGTTAGCCCAGTATGTAATTTTTTTGGTGGGTGAACTTTAGCTGTATGCACAGTAATACAAATATATTTTTTCTGTTGGCAGGCAGAGTCCACCAAAGATTTTTTTGTGTGGCAAACGTGATACACTCTGCTATACGTCAGTGGTGGTGAACTTCAGCTGTTTTCACTCTGTGTTACACTCTGCCATAAGCCACCTAGTGATTTTAGTAGCGGTGAACTTCAACTGTTTTCAGAGTAAAAAAGAAATATTTTTTCTGTTGCTAGCCACAGTCCACCAAAGATTTTTTTGTGTGGTAAACGTCATACACTCTGCTATGTGTCAGCTATTACGTTTCACTCATGGTGTGGGAGAGACTTAGTGCAACCCATAGGGAAGAGGGAAAGGGAGCCCAGACTCTAGGGAAAGGGGGAAAGTGGAGACCTCTTAGGTTGATCTGGCATCACCATGTCTCCCCTAACGTCCCTATATTGGCTCTTCACCAATCGCCACACGAGTACCTCGCCCTGTCTTTCCCTGGCATATGGCTAAGGCTAGGAAAGGGAGGAGATGAGCACTAGTTGATCTCCACTAAACACAAGAAGGGTGGGCAAACAGGGGAATTAGCTTAGCTTTAGACGAATCCCGACAAATGCGCACACGTCCTCAAGTTCCAGAGAGGACGAAGTATTGCTCTGCTAAAGCCTTCACAAGTAGTAGTGAATATTGCTGGCAACTCCCTATAAAACACAGCAGCTATTTATACACCCAGGCAGGGTGTTAATTACCAGAGGGAGGTAGCCGCTGGGTCCTAGAGACAGCCTATAAGAAGATGTCTGTAATGCAAAACGTAGGGATCTCCTGCAACCAACTGCAGGGCGACTGTCTGTCATCTCTGACACACCCGTGACACTATGCTAGTGGCGGTGAACTTCAGCTGTTTTCAGAGTAAAAAAGAAATATTTTTTCTGTTGCTAGCCACAGTCCACCAAAGATTTATTTGTGTGGTAAACATCATACACTCTGCTATGCGTCAGCTATTACGTGTCACTCATGGTGTGGGAGAGACTTCGTGCAACCCATAGGGAAGAGGGAAAGGGAGCCCAGACTCTAGGGAAAGGGGGAAAGTAGAGACCTCTTAGGTTGATCTGGCATCACCCTGTCTCCCCTAATGTCCCTATATTGGCTCTTCACCAATCGCCACACGAGTACCTCGCCCTGTCTTTCCCTGGCATATGGCTAAGGCTAGGAAAGGGAGGAGATGAGCACTAGTTGATCTCCACTAAACACAAGAAGGGTGGGAAAACAGGGGAATTAGCATAGCTTTAGACGAATCCAGACAAATGCGCACACGTCCTCAAGTTCCAGAGAGGATGAAGTACTGCTCTGCTAAAGCCTACACAAGTAGTAGTGAATATTGCTGGCAACTCCCTATAAAACACAGCAGGTATTTATACACCCAGGCAGGGTGTTAATTAGCCAGAGGGAGGTAGCCGCTGGGTCCTAGAGACAGCCTATAAGAAGATGTCTGTAATGCAAAACGTAGGGATCTCCTGCAACCAACTGCAGGGCGACTGTCTGTCATCTCTGACACACCTGTGACACTATGTTAGTGGCGGTGAACTTCAGCTGTTTTCAGGGTCAAAAAATTGATTTTTTTTCTGTTGCTAGGCAGAGTCCAAAAAAATATTTTTTTCTGTCGCAAACATGTTACACTCTACTATAAGCCACCTAGTCCTTTTAGTGGCGGTGAAATTCAGCTGTATTCAGAGCTTGTGCAAAGTCAAAAAATCTATATTTTGCTTTTGCTAACGTTATACAGCAGGCTAGCTCTGAGTTTGAAATAGTTTGGAGAATATCTCCTATGTTATACAGGCATCACCCACAGTAATGAGAAAATACTTTGTTCGGTTCCTAACACTATACAGCAGGAACATCTCAGTTTGAAATAGTTTGGAGAAAATCTATGCTATGCAGGAATCATCCACAGTAAAAAAAAATACTTTGTTCAGTTAGTAACGTTATACAGCAAGCCGTATTTTACCTTGTCATTTAGTGCCGCTGAAATTCAGCTGTGTGCAGAGCTGTTGCAGAGGAAATAATCTAATTTTGTTTTGCTAATAGCATGCGCCTACTACAGTATCTGAGCAACATGAGTGGGAAAAAGAGAGGTCGTGGTGGAAGGGGAAATAGGCTTGATGTTTAAGGTATACATGGGATAGGTGGTAATGTTAGTGAAAGCACTAGTGAACCAACACAGTCATGTCCTATACAAAGACAACTGACAACTTCTGTTACTGGACAGGCTACTCCACTTCCTTTCTTTGGCAGCCGCACAGCGATACGCCTTGTTGATAAGGGCCAGAAAGAGCAAGTGCTCCAGTGGATGGCAAGCGCTGCTTCAAGTGGCCTCTCCTTTTCTTCCTCCACCTCAACATCACACACAATAGAGTCAACAGAGGTGGCACCCCAATTACCTTTGCTTCCCCCTATGTCACAACTGTCCAAGTGCCCAACTGACTGTAGCGAACCACAGATGGGCAAGTCTGTAGAACTCTTCACCCATTCTATACCATTGGCATCAGAAGTGTAGTCCAAACATTCACAGAGTCAAGAAAAGGAAAGCATCTACACCGATGACCAAAATTTTTTAGGTTGGATTCGGGGCAGCACGGAGTAGGATCTGAGCGGGTTCCTGACCACCCTCGTCACCAGACGTTAACCTCTGGGGAGGGAGGTGATCCCGATGAGACTCAGATACCTGAGGCTCATGCGGACTGTATTGTGCTGTCAGGGCAACAAGAGGAGAAGAATCACTCTGAGGGCGAGGAATGGGATAACATATTGGATGATGACGAGGTTGAAGATCCTACTTGGTGTGAACCTAGAATCAGGCAGCCATGAAGCTCGTTTGAGGAGGTGGAGGAGGAAGACAAAGAGGTTACCTTCCGTCCTACGGCGCAGACATGGAGTGATGCAAGCACGAGGAAGACTGCATGCTTAGCCACAACTGTGGCTGTGGCCAGCAGCGGTCGCAGGTCTGCAGCTCGCATTGGTGGTGTCACGGGTTTGTCAGAGGTGACAGACAGTCGCCCTCCAGTTGGTTGCAGGAGATCTCTACGTTTGACATTACAGACATTTTCTTAGAGGCTGTCACTAGGACCCAGCGGCTACCTCCCTCTGGCTAATTAACACCCTGCCTGGGTGTATAAATACCTGCTGTGTTTCAGAGGGAGTTGCCAGCGATATTCATTACTACTTGTGAAGGCTTTAGCAGAGCAGTACTTCGTCCTCTCTGGAACTTGAGGACGTGTGCTCATTTGTCTGGATTCATGTAAAGCTAAGCAAATTCCCCTGTTGGTCCACCCTTGCTGTCTTTAGTGTTTAGTGAAGATCAACTAGTACTCATCTCCTCCCTTCCCTAGCTTTAGCCATATGCCAGGGAAACACAGGGCGAGGCACGCGTGCGACAATTGATGAAGAGCCAATACAGGGACGTTAGGGGAGACAGGGTGACACTAGATCAACCTAGGAGGTCTCCACTTTCCCCCTTTCCCTAGAGTTTGGGCTCCTTTTCCCTCTTCCCTTTGTGTTGCACTCTTTCCCACACCTTGCGTGATAGGTGGCAAGGGTTGCCAAGCCTGGGCCTTTTTTGTGACCGCAAAGGATGAGCCTACTCACGTTATCTGCACACTTTGCAAGAAAAAACTCAGTAGAGGCAAAAGTGCAATAATTTGACTACTACATGCAAGAACCTTCACATGCGCACACAACGTGCGTTACGCTGGGAATCTCACTGCGCTAAAATGCAGACCAGCGGACTTCAATAACCATCAGCTGCCCCATCAACCGCATCTGTTGCTTCCTCCTCCTCCTCTGTTACCGTGCCAAGTATTGGTATGCAGGTCTCCCACCGCAAAACTTCTGGTTCTCTACCCGTTCCAATCAGGCTGAGTGAGAGCCCATCAGCTGTAAGGGAAGCGGACATGCCTGCTGTGTTTGTATCACCGAGCACACCACAGGTTTCTCAATCCACCATAAACATCTGCGCCTTCGCCTCACTCACGGTCCAGCAGTTTGTCGTTTTCACCGTACTCCGCCCTCACACCGCAGCCAGCAATCGGTCCCGCAGTTGTGGTCACGTAAAAGATTGTTTCATCCTACACATGACAAAGCTAAGAGGTTGAACTCCACCATCTCCAATCTATTGGCCACGGAAATGCTGCCTTTCCACCTGGTAGATACAGACGGTTTGTGAAAGCTGATGGCCGTTACAGTCCCCCAGTACCAGTTTCCCAGTCACCATTACTTCTAATAAAGCTGTGCCTGCACTACACCAGCATGTCGCAGACAACATCATCCATTCCTTGACTAAATCTACATCTGCCAGGGTGCATTTCACCACAGACAACTGGACAAGTAAGCATGTCCAAGGGCGTTACATCTCGCTGACTGGGCACTGGGTTACTCTGGTGGCTGTGGGGGCAGGTGGGGAAGGGGCTGCTCCACAAAGCATGGAATCCCCAAGGCTTGCAGAACAAACCTCTGTATTTCACACTTCCTGCACTGCTTCTGCCTTATCCACCTCCTCTAGGGCCTCCACCTGCGCACTTAACCTCTGCCTTAACGTTCCACCAGTGCAGAGCAAATCCCCACCACCTCTGTACTGTGCAGTCAGGGCTAACTGCAGTCAGGTAGTCTTCAAATTAATGTGCATTGGAGATCGCAGACATACAGCTGAAGAGTTGTGGACAGCTCTTCAGGCTCAGTTTCAGCAATGGCTGTCTCCGCTGAACCTGGAGCCAGGGAAGGCTGTGTGCGATAATTGTGCGAACCTATTGGCGGCCCTATGCCGAGGCAAACTCACAGATGTGCCTTGCATGCCTCATGTCCTCAACCGGGTGGTACAGCGATTTCTCCGCCACTATCCTGGCCTGGATGAGCTGCTTCAGAAAGTACAGAAGCTGTGAGCTCACTTCCACCATTCGCATCCCTCATGTCGACGTGCATCACTACAGAGGTTTTTGTCCATGCCAGTTAATAGGTTGATATGCGATGTGCCAACATGGTGGAATTCCACTCTGCACATGTTGCATCGCCTATGGCAGCAGCAATGAGCCCTGACACAGTATGTCATGTCGTATAGCCTAGGCCAACACAGCACAGATGTAGGGCATATCACGTTTACAGAGTGGGAACAGATTAAGGACCTCTGCACCCTTCTGCACAGTTTTGAAATGGCTACTGAACTAGTTATCGCTGGCAATGTCGTCATCACTGTTCTGGTCATCTACATGGTGGAGCAGACTTTGAATAGCGTGTGGCAGGAGGTGCTTGTCTCAGAAGAAGAGGAGGATGCGGAAGGGATAAGAATGTCTCAAAGTTCCAGACTGTCGTCACAAAGACGGATGCCAAGTGACGCTGGCTTCCTGCGATCGAGGGGGTTTGGTGATACCAGACATACTGTTAATGAAGGTACAAGAGCCGAGGAACAAATGGAGGAGGAAGAGGTTATGGGCGAGCAACAGTCAGAAGATGAAGAGGATAATCATCCCCACTCTGTTGAACGTGGTTGGCAGGAGGAGACGGAGGAAACATGCATCAGTGTTACACAGCCAATAGAGTCTGGCTTTGGACCACCTGGAAGAGCATGACATATGAGTGCCTTCTTGCTGCACTTTCTGCAACATGATCCCCATATAGTTAGGATTCAAAATAATGCTGACTACTTATTTGTAGACCTCATTCCATTTACAGTAAGCAGTTGAATGATGTGTGTCAGGAAAATATTAATGTCAGTAAAATGTTCTTCCATATTTGCCTGACATAGATGTTCACCCCCCTCCCTTACTCCCCTCACCACTTGTCAGCACCGAACTGTCTCATTTGCCTCAGCACAAAAGCCCCAATTAACAAACGCCTGAGAAATAGCTTATGCAAACAATGCCAGCCAAGGAGTGTTATAACTTGGTTAGGAAGCAAGCATCTTGTCTCAGAAAGACGCAGGAGGTCATTAAACCGTGGAACCGTGAGGCTGCTTCCCGAGCCTCAAAGGGAAATTTGCAGACACGCTGACTCCGATATGAACTATGAAAAATTGTGAGTTCCATACGTCCGACAGTAATGGGACCCATATGTGTAGTGACCAAATCAGCCCAGGAATGTATATGTAGTTTTCCAAGGCTGTAAGCAAAATCAGGCAGCTGTAGCGCAAAAACACCAGAATAGCAGACTGCAGCTAAGTGATGTGTGATCTCTAAATAAAGATAAAATCATAAGGGAAAAAATGGCGTCGTTTGCAAGCTTCTGCGATCAACGAACGATGCGTTATTGCAGAAGTTAACGTTTTTAATAAAAATGTACAGGCTGGAGAACGGCCCACACGATGTCACCACAAGGGGCATGTGGGCAGATCTCCCCTTAGGTATAAGAGAATCCATGGAGAAGACAGGAGCACTCATTGCCAGGGGGGAATTAGAATTATAAGCAACCGGTCCTGTTCAATAACAGCATAATCCAACTGGGGAGCCCCTCCTCCACCTATATTGAATCATCTCCAAGATCGTATAGTGTAAGTTATCTTCTTTTTACCCTGTTTATTTTATGTAACTGCATATGTATTTTAATGTCTCCTTTGTAACATCCTTGTATATATTTTTCCTAAACACTGCGTTACTTTTGGATTAAATATAAAATTTAATAGTTCTGTTTCTTTTGTTCTGTAATCGTTCTCTCCCCTGAAGCCATATACGCTACCAAAACGCAGGCGTCCGGCCAGGCCTGTATTATATTTCAAACTCGGCCGGTGGTGGCAGCGAATATTAATAATAATTGGGCTATCATGAAGCTGACAGTGACCGTACGGAGGGCGTTAAACATGGATTCCAGGCTTTAGAATCCCCGAGGTGTGGCGCCATACGCTCACTGGTTGCTTGCTGATATCCACGTAGCGAGTAGTCTGGATTGTGTGCTCCTGACTCTGGACGAAAGACGGACGGCGTGACGGCAATGGCGAGATATTGCGTGATCTCCCCGATGTCGTCTCGCCTCTGTGTTGGAATTCCTGACAATGTGCTTTACCAAAAAGCTATAGCTTGGTCTCATCTATCCCCAAGATGCCTGCTGGCCCTCTAAAAATAGTGAAGGATGCCTGCTGGCACTTTATAAATTGTGAGGGCCGCCTGCTGGACCTCCAAGTTTCAAACTTTCCAGAATATATACGAAAAATAAAATTTGACCACCTCAGATGAATACACTATATTGCATTGGCAATATATGGCCATGAAAATAACAGCCGCCTGCTGGCCCTCCAAGTTTCAAACTTTACGGTATTAATGAGAAAAAGAAAATTTGCCCACCTCAGATGGATAAGTTATATTGCAGTAGCAATATATGGTTATGCAAAGCATAGCCGGCTGCTGGCCCTCTAACAATAGTGAAGGCCAACTGCTGGCCCTCTAACAATAGTAAGAGCCGCCTGATGGCCCTCTACAAATAGTGAGGGCAACGGATGGCCCTGTAAAAATAGGCTTCTTGACTTTCAGAGTCTCTCCTTCATAAATGAAACAGGATGTGCTTGATCATGTCTCACACAACACATGACCAGATACAGTAGTAAATTTTTAAAATTACATTTACTGGTGGATGTATTTTTCACCATTGAAAGTAATGTGAAAGTGCATAAACACAGCAAAAACACTACATGTGAACATAGCCCAAGGTGTGGAGGAGCATTTATTTTCTTTTATTTATTTTGCCTTTTCTACAAGTCAATATCATGGAAAGAATGTTTCTTAACATTGTTTTCAAGGAAAATCCGTTTTTGTATACTTTATTGTCAGTCCGTAAAAGTGGCGTAATACTCTGACAACATTGTTCACAGCAGTGACCTGGAATTCAGAGACGCTTCCATGGGTTTTCCCCACGCTGTTTCCATTCCATTTTAGCGCTTTTTCCATCGGTTTGACCAATTTTTAGACCCCTCCAGAACTTTGGGGGAAGTGGCACTGGAAAAATGGTCGAGTTTCCCATTGACTTTCATTATACTCGTTACTCGTGTCAAGCATCTGAGCATTACTATTTGCTCTACCTGAGTAATGAATACCCAAGCATTTTAGTTATTGCTCATGACTAACAAAGATAACACAAGTAAACAAAAAATGCAGTTTTCAACCCCTTTACCCCAGAAGGTAGTTTGCACATTAATGACCAGGCCAATTTTTACAATTCTGACCAGTGTCACTTTATGAGGCAATAACTCTGGAACGCTTCAACGAATCCCACTGATTCTGAGACTGTTTTTTCGTGGCATGTAGTACTTCATGATGGTGGTAAAATTTATTTGATATGGCTGGTGTTTATTTGCGAAAAAAAAAAAAAATTGGTGAAAATTTTGCAATTTTCCAACTATGAATTTTCATACTCTTAAATCAGAGAGAAATGTCACAAAAAATAGTTAATAAATAACATTTCCCACATGTCTACTTTACATCAGCACAATTTTGCAACCAAAATTTTTTTTTTGTTAGGAAGTTAAGGGTTAAAAGTTGACCAGCGATTTCTCATTTTTCCAACAAAATTTACAAAAATCAATTTTTAGGGACCACATCACATTTGAAGTGACTTGAACATTTAACTTTTTTACACAAAAATGTTATTTAGACTCCAATTTTTTATTTGTGCAAGGGTAACAGGAAAAAATGGACCCCGCAATTTGCGCCGATACCCCATATGTGGAGGAAAACCACTGTTTGGGCACATGGCAGGATTCGGAAGGGAAGGAATGCCATTTGACTTTTTGAATGTAAAATTTGCTTGAATAATTAGCGGACGCCATGTCGCGTTTGGGGTGCCCCTGATGTGCCTAAACAGTGGAAACCCCCCAAAAGTGACACCATCTGGCAACTATACCCCTCAGGGAACTTATCTAGATGTGTGGTGAGCACCTTGAATCCCCAGGTGCTTCACAGAATTATATAACATTGAGCTATAAAAATAAAATTTCCACATTTTTCCCACAAAAATGTTTTTCAGCCTCAAATTTTGCATTTTCATAAGGGTAATATTAGCAATTGCACCATACCATTTGTTGTACAATTTCTCCTAAGCCGATACCCCATATGTGGGGGAAAACCACTGTTTGGACACACGGCAGGGTTCAGAAGGGAAGGAGCACTGTGTGAGATTTTGAACGCAAAATTGGCTGAAATCGAGAGCAGACGCCATGTCGCATTTGGGGAGCCCCTGATGTGCCTAAACAGTGGAACTCTCCGCTAGTGACCCTATTTTGGAAACTACACCCCTCAAGGATTTTATCAAGGGGTATGGTGAACATTTTGAACCCAGAAGTAAGGCAAAAAATTTGATAACATTAGGTTATCATATTGAGTAAGTTGTCATTAATCTTGAGCGCAAGTGCTCGTTACTTGAGTTTGCATCGGGTACTCGGTTATGCACCAAGTATCGCGGGTGCTCCAGTGACATGCTTGAATCGCTGCCCCGCATGTTTCACAGTTGTAGACACCCAAAACAAACCATGCGGTGATTGCTTGTATATGGCAGGCAATTCCTGCATGTTTTTCTTGGCTGTTTAACAGCTGCGAAACATATGGGGCAAGCATGTCACTCAAGCACCCGCGATACTCGGTGCATACCCAAGCACCCGATGCAAACTCAAGTAGCAAGCACTTGCGCTCAACACTAATCGCCATATCGTCATAATTTCTTTTTCTTTACATTGAAAAAATCCCAACATGGACATAACCCTAACCTTAACACAAACCTAGCCCCAACCCTAATACAACTCTAATCCTAACACAACCCTAAGCCTAATCCTAACCCTAACACAACCCTTTTTTCTGAGGTTCACAAAACTGTGGCCAATGAAACTTTTACGCCTAATAATCACGGTGCTTCTATCTGCCGCATTACAGGGAATCTTCAGCCAGCGGTTCTGTCTGAATCACGTATTTAAGAGATTTACATGGATACCCTGGTGTAAGCTCTCAGCGCAGAGCGCAGGATAAAAGTGAGCAGAGCCTTACTGCGATCTTTGTGAGGCAGAATGAACAAATCAGCAGCAGCCGTATTTATGTTTTATGTCGTTCCTCATACGGTAAAAGTGATTAGACTACTTTATTCTTCGGGTCAGTGCGATTACAGCGATATCAGATTTATAGCGGGTTTTTATGTTTGTGAAACACTAAAAGACGCTTTTCTTTTGCAAAGACTAGTTTTTGCATCGCCTTATTTTGAGAGCTATAATTTTTAGATATTTCGGCAGACAGAGTCATGTAAGGGCTTGTTTTTTGTGGGACAAGCTGACGTTTTTATTGGTACCATTTTCGGGTACGTGACATTTTTTGATCGCTTTCTATTCCAATTTTTGGGAGGAAGAATAAACGAAAACCAACAATTCAGGAATTTTTTTCTTAGTTTTTTTTTTCTGCCATTCCACGTGTGGTAAAATTGATAATCCAATTTATGAAAGAAAACGTCACCAACACATCATCAGTTAAAGAGAATACCTGTTTAAGAGCATACTTGCGAATTTATTCAAACGGTAATGCAAGAAAAAAAAATCATAAATTTATGTGATCAATAGAAAAATTAGCACTCACCATTTAATTAAAATAGCTTCCTTCATTTCATGTGGCAGAACATTCCTTTTAGAAAAGCAGGGGGAGTAGGGAGATGGATCAGGACAACAGCCGTTTCGCGCCTATCTCCCCCTGCTTTTCTAAATGGATTGTCCCACCACATGAAATAAAGGACACTATCTTTAATTAAATGGTGAGTGCTGAATTTTCTATTGATCACGTAAAATTGATAAGGCAGCATTATTCTTCAGGTCAGTATGCTTACAACGATGTTTTGGTGCTTTTACACAAAAACTATTTTATAGAAAAAAAAATTATTTTTTTTGCATAACTTTATTTTGAGAGCTATAACTTTATTACATTTTTTTACTTAGTCCCACTATGGGACTTTCACTTTCTGCAGTCTGATCGCAGTTATAATGTATAGCAGTGCAGGATAGCTGCTATACATTACTGCGCATGATCAAACTAAACTTGCTGGGGCCTGGTGATTCGGATGTCACCGTATTCAACTTATTCAATATGATGACCTAATGTTACCTCTGGGTTCAAAATGTTCACTATACCCCTTGATAAAATCCTTGAAGGGTCTAGTTTCCAAAATGGGCTCACTTGTGGAGGGTTTCCACTATTTAGGCACATCAGGGGGCTCTCCAAACGCGACATGGCGTCTGCTCTCAATTCCAGCCAATTTTGCATTCAAAAAGTCACACAGTGCTCCTTCCCTTCTGAACCCTGCCATGCGCACAAACACATACACTACATATGGGGTAGTTGCATACTCAGAAGAAATTGCACAAAAGTTTTTGGGGTTCATTTTCTCATCTTACCGTTGTGAAAATAAAAAACTTGGGGCTAAAACATCATTTTTATGGAAAAAGTTTGTGTTGAAACATGGTTTCAAGAGGCCAAGCAATTACAAAATGCGTAAGGTATGCGTTAAGGGACGGGGAAGAGGAAATGCTGAAGATGGTACACACTGCGCTGTTGGGATGCCGTGAGAAAGGTTTTGACTATGCTGACTCATGGCTTTAGCCAGACCCTGGAACCTTCCCAAGAGACCTTGCAATTGGTCAGCAAGCTGCTTGACAGGGTCTAATTAAATTTTTTTTTAAAGGCTGTTCATTATGTTATGCGCAGGAACTCGCATCGGACTAGCAAAAGCGCAGTCACAGACGCACTTTGCACAAGTCACCACTGCTAGGCAGTCCTAAACCCCTTACTATCCCATGACGTACTAGTATGTATCTGCGCCCTGGGATTTAAGAGCCAGAAACTTATTAGTACATCATGGCGATTTCGCCCGCACACAGGCTATGCGGGCGAGATCGCTGCCGGGTGTCAGCTGATCGTCACAGCTGACACCCAGTACTATGTGCAAGGAGCGGTCCCGCACCGCTCCCTGCACATTAACCCCAGAAATGCTGCAATCGAAGTCGATCGCAGCATTCTGGAGGTAAGCGCTGGTACTCACCTCTTTCCCGGCGTCCCGCGCTGTCTGAGGCCAGGTCCCGTGGTTGTCATGGTGAACCGGATGTCGTCATGACAACATCCGGGTCACCAGTCAGTAGGAAGATACTTTGATCATGTGCAATGCACGATCAAAGTATCTTCAGCTTGCAGCACTGAGAGGCTGCATATAGCATAGGGATGCTGCTGTATTCCTATGCTATACAGCTGATCAGACTGTAAAAAGTAAAAGTCCCATAGTGGGACAAAGTGTAAAAGTAGGAAAACTGTAAAAAAATAAAATAAAATAAAAAAAATAACCCCCAAAAAATAAAAATATAATGTACCTATCAATAAATATTATGAAAAAAAAAAAAAAAGTACACATATTGGTATCGCCGTGTCCGGAACGACCTGACCTATAAAAGTATCCCACTTTAGTGAACATGGTAAAAAAAAAAAAAAAAAAACGAAGCACAAAACGATGCTTTATCATCATACCGGCAAACAAAAAATGGAATAAAACGAGATCAAAAAGACGAATGTGAATAAAAATGGTACCGTTGAAGACGTCATCTTGTCCCACAAAAAACAAGCAGCCATACAGCTCCATCAGCTGAAAAATAAAAAAAAGTTATAGCTCTCAGAATAAAGCAATGCAAAAAATTTTTTTTTCTATAAAATAGTTTTTATTGTGTAAAAGTGACAAAACATAAAAAAGAGACAAATGTGGTACCGCTGTAAACATACTGACCTGAAGAATAAAGCTGCCTTATCAATTTCACCACACGCGGAACGGCATAAAAAAAATAATAAAAAAACAATTCCTGAATTGTTGGTTTTTGTTTATTCTGCCTCCCAAAAATCGGAATAGAAAGCGATCAAAAAATGTCACGCGCCTGAAAATGGTACCAATAAAAATATCAACTCGTCCCGCAAAAAAGAAGCTGTCACATGACTCTTTCAGCCTAAATATGGAAAAATTATAGCTCTCAAAATATGGCGATGCAAAAACTAGTCTTTGCAAAAAATGCGCCTTTTAGTGTGTGACAGCTGTAAATCATAAAAACCTGATATTTCCGCAATTTCCTCCGGGATAAATAAAGTATAACTTATCTTATCTTATCTTATATGAATCTGGTATCTATGTAATTGCACCGACCCAAAGAATAAAGTCGTCTAATCACTTATATCGCACGAGGAAAGGCGTAAAAAACGAACTCTAGGGTTAGGGTTGTGCTAGGATTAGAGCTAGGGTTGTGCTAGGGTTAGGGTTGTGCTAGGGTTACGGTTGTGCTAGGGTTGTGCTAGGGTTAGGGTTGTGCTAGGGTTAGGGTTGTGCTAGGGTTGTGCTAGCCTTGTGCTAGCGTTAGGGTTGTGCTAGGGTTAGGGTTGTGCTAGCGTTAGGGTTGTGCTAGGGTTAGGGTTGTGCTAGGGTTGTGTTGGGGCTGGGATTTTTTCAAAAGTAAAGAAAAAAAATGATGACGATATGGGGATTAGTGTTGAGCGCAAGTGCTTGCTACTTGAGTTTGCGTTGGGTGCTCAGTAGTGTTGAGCGAATATGTTCTGTTAACCCTTTCGCCGAGTACGCTCGGGCCGAGCACCGAGTATTTATAGCTGCTCAGTGATATGCTTGAATCACTCCCATGTGCATGATTTGCGACTGTTTGACAGTTTTATTACAGGGGAGGAATGTCTATTTCTTACACATTCCTCACATGTAATAAAGCTGCCAAACAGTTGCAAATCATGCACACGGGAGCGATTTAACCTTATCACCGAGCAGCTATAAATACTCGGAGCTCGGCCCGAGCGTACTCGGACAGAACATACTCGCTCAACACTAGTGCTCAGGTATGCACCGAATATCGGTGTGGGAATGACATGCTCGAGTCTCCGTCGCATATGCTTCGCGGCCAAAAAAACTTTGCGGGGATTGCCTGCCATGCACGAGTGATCCCCGCATGTTTTGTTTTGGGTGTCTAACAACCGTGAAACATGTGGTGCATACATGGTGCATACCAGAGTACCCGATGCAAACTCAAGTAGTGAGCACTTGCGCTCAAGACTAATGACAACTTATTCAATATGATGACCTAATGTAATCAATTTCTGTGTCGTACCTCTGGGTTCAAAATGTTCACTATACCCCTTGATAAAATCCTTGAAGGGTCTAGTTTCCAAATTGGGGTCACTTGTGGAGGGTTTCCACTATTTAGGCACATCAGGGGGCTCTCCAAACGCGACATGGCGTCTGCTCTCAATTCCAGCCAATTTTACATTCAAAAAGTCACACAGTGCTCCTTCCCTTCTGAACCCTGCCATGCGCTCAAACACATACACTACATATGGGGTAGTGGCATACTCAGAAAAAATTGCACAAAAGTTTTTGGGGTCCATTTTCTCATCTTAGGCTGTGTGCCCATGATGCGTTTTTTAAGCGTTTCCGCAGCGGCAAAAACGCTGCAGAAACGCTTAAAAAACGCATGGTAGAAGGCCTGCCATGTTTACCAATGATAATCCGCATGTGCTGTGCACATGCTGCAGAAATTTCCGCTGCGGATTATCATTGCGGAAAAAAACACAACACTACCAATTATTTTGCGGAAGTGCTGCGTTTTCGCCGCCATTGACTTGCATTAGATCGCATGGATTACGCATCACTGTATATGTAGTTGCGCATTCCATGCGTTCTAATGTGCGGATGGTACCCAGGTCTAGAGAAGAGGAGACTCTCCTCCGGACCTGGGTACCATAGAAAACTGTAAAAAAAAAAAAATAAATAAAAAATAAATATATACTTACCTTCTGGCGGCCCCCAATGCGCTCCTCCTCGCATGCCAACAGTTCGCGATGTACTGAAGGACCTGCGCTGACGTCATAGTCATGTGACGGGCCCAAGCCAGACAGGCGGAGGCCTCCCGTCCTAGCTCCCGGGAGGAAGGATTGATCGTCCGGTTCCACCAGGAAGCGGGATGGGGCTTTATCCGCAGCCCCCAGTTCAAACACGATGTCTTTGTGAATCGGCGGGACGTTGAGCCCCACTTGGAGCAAGGCCACTCCGATCGCAATCTCTACCCGGGAGATTTGGTCTCCTACACCGGCCACCACGGAGTACGTGGGTGGTACGCCCTAGAGGTGCACTGGGTGCTCAAGGAAGATGCCCCCCTGCGCATTGCCACTGGAGACCGGTCCGGATCTGTGGGTAAACACGAGCCATACCCCCGGTGGGGATACCACCACTAATGCGGCCCCGGAGGCTGAACTTCCTTGTTTCCTTTTAGTTACTGTTCTTGTTTTATTAAAGACACTGTGTCTGCGGACAGTGAGCAGAGAACAAACTTACTTGTATATAGTTTGCACCTATTGAGGTGCCCCCTATTGGTTTTATATGCACAACATCAGACCTCAGAACAAAAACCTGTCTGGTGTGGCACCAATGGAGGTCCAACTCAGGATCACCATGCCCTGTAGCCACCCCAGGGCCTACGTGGAGGGTTTGCTTTGGACAGGTCCCTCATTCTGCTGAACTTGCACTTATATAATATTTTCTACGGTTTCCTATATATATGCCTATATATATGCCATGTTTTTGTATTTAACATGTATAATCTGTAACGTTAAAGCAAATTGCCTCCCATAAAGGGAAGATTGCTATGTTTAAAAAAGTTTTGAATGTCTGAAATATACCATGTCTTTACTCTATTGCAGCCCGAGATTTTTTCAAAAGTAAAGAAAAAAAATGATGACGATATAGAGACTAGTGTTGAGCGCAAGTGCTTGCTACTTGAGTTTGCGTTGGATGCTCAGTAGTGTTGAGCGAATATGTTCTGTTAACCTTTTCACTGAGTAAGCTTGGGCCGAGCACCGAGTATTTATAGCTGCTCGGTGATATGCTTGAATCACTCCCGTGTGCATGATTTGCGACTGCTTGACAGTTTTATTACATGGAAGGAATGTCTATTTCTTACACATTCCTCACATGTAATAAAGCTGCCAAACAGTTGCAAATCATGCACACGGGAGCGATTTAATCTGATCACCGAGCAGCTATAAATACTCGGAGCTCGGCGCGAGCGTACTCGGACAGAACATACTCGCTCAACACTAGTGCTCAGGTATGCACCGAATATCAGTGCGGGAATGACATGCTCGAGTCTCCGCCCCATATGCTTCGCGGCCAAAAAAACCTTGCGGGGATTGCCTGCCATGCACGAGTGATCCCCGCATGTTTTGTTTTGGGTGTCTAACCACCGTGAAACATGTGGTGCATACATGGTGCATACCAGAGTACCCGATGCAAACTCAAGTAGTGAGCACTTGCGCTCAAGAATAATGACAACTTATTCAATATGGTGACCTAATGTAATCAATTTCTGTGTCGTACCTCTGGGTTCAAAATGTTCACTATACCCCTTGATAAAATCCTTGAAGGGTCTAGTTTCCAAAATGGGGTCACTTGTGGAGGGTTTCCACTATTTAGGCACATCAGGGGGCTCTTCAAACGCGACATGGCGTCTGCTCTCAATTCCAGCCAATTTTGCATTCAAAAACTCACACAGTGCTCCATCCCTTTTGAACGCTGCCATGCACACAAACACATACACTACATATGGGGTAGTGGCATACTCAGAAGAAATTGCACAAAAGTTTTTGGGGTCAATTTTATCATCTTAGGCTATGTCCAATTATTTTGCGGAAGTGCTGCGTTTTCGCCGCCATTGACTTGCATTAAATCGCATGGATTACGCATCACTGTATATGTAGTTGCGCATTCCATGTGTTCTAATGTGCGGATGGTACCCAGGTCTAGAGAAGAGGAGACTCTCCTCCGGACCTGGGTACCATATTGTAAAAAAACTGTAAAAAAAAAAGAATAAAATAAAAAATAAATATATACTTACCTTCTGGCGGCCACCAAAGCGCTCCCACTCGCATGCCGACAGTTCGCGATGTACTGAAGGACCTGCGCTGACGTCATAGTCATGTGACGGGTCACACGACGCTGACGTCGGCAGGTCCTTCAGTGTACCGCTGCCGGCAAGGGAGAACGGAGTGAAGCAAGACAGCGCGGGCCATCGGAGGGTAAGTATATATTTATTTTTTTATTTTTTGACATTCTCTTGGGTCACACTTTATATAGTGTGACCAAGTTGACAAGTGTGGTGCCCCTGAGGGTTCAGTCGCCACAGGGGTACTGCACCTCAGAACGAGGTGTGGTATCTCCGCTCCCAGGTAAGGATGGAGTACCTCACAGGACCCCAACCACACACTCAACACTACACCACTCCAGTTCTGAAGAGGGCCTAAAGCACCATAGTGCTGCCCCGGGCCTGAATGGAGGATTTGGGGGGAACCAAAGTTAGGGGGAACCATGTAGTGAGTGAGGGTAGAGGAAGCACTTTACTTTAGCACTTAATAGAATCATATATAACCAGAGGCCATTTTAAGAACCTGGTCTTTGGTCGTGGGTCCTTGGTGCGGCAGGTCAGCACAAGGCTGCAGCCGACTGAGGGTCCACGGCTCCCGGTTTCAGGCCTCGAGACGGGGGATTGGGGCAGAGTTACAACCGGCTCTGTCCCCGGTCTGAGTCCAACCAAGAAGGCCCAGGAGGGGAGCAGAGGAGATAGGCTCCACAGGTGAAAGGATCTCAGGGGGTGCGGACGGAGCGAAGTCGCCACCTGCATGCCTTATTCTGGCCCTGCCAGAGAGACCCTGCCGCAAGAGGGGGTACCGGTCCCCGATTATCTGACTTTGCACTTCACGTCTCTGTCGGAAAAGTCCGGAGGCTTATGTGGATCCCAGGGGGATACGGACGGAGCGGAGTCGCCATCTGTATGCCCTAATCTGAGTTTATCCAGAGGGACCCGGCCTTACGCCACGTTCTCACCACAAGTCACCAAAAAGGGCACCCAGCCGGTCCGGGAACTACACGTTACCCACAAGGGACATCGCAGTACCCGTATGGGACTCAGTGGGGGACACAAGGCGGGAGAAGTTCAACTAGAGAGGAACACACTAGAGCAGGGGTCCTGACAAGTGCTCCTGAACTACCTGGAGTGTGCTGAACTCCACCCTGGCGGCCGCAGCTCGCCGTGTGACAGCAGAGAGGAGCTCTGAGCTGAGAAAACACTACCGTGAGTAAAAGACTTGGATGACTTCAACTACTGCCTCTGTCTGTTCTTTCCTCCGCGGCTCTGCACCCGCCAACGCTCTACTCTACATCCCTCTCTACACTGCCCTGAGGACCCGCTCCCCCTGTGGGGAGCCGAACCATCCATAGCTGTCCTGACACCTGCCTCGGAGGACTGCTGCAGCGCTGGTGACCTTCACCAGGCACCACAGGTGGCGTCACGAACATTCCCCTTTCCCATACACCTTTTCCCCTTTTTCCTTGCTTTTAAGAGTGACCCCAGCGTACGGGCCCGGGAGCCGGCCGCCGCGACATCTCCCAAAACCAACAACAAGGCCCGGGCGCCGAGTCGTCCCCCCAACATCCCCTGGGCGCGTTACAAGCACTTTCCAAGTGATGCTAAAATCGCTTGGAAAGCGCTTGTCAACCCGCATGCGGAAATGCAAGTGAAGAACGCTTCACTTTCGCATGTCCCTGGCAGGAAAACACATGTACAATCCACATGCATTTTTTTTCTGCCAGGGAGATGCAGAAACGCTCAGGAAAAAGCCCTGAGCATTTCTGCATCGTGGGCACATAGCCTTACCGTTGTGAAAATAAAAACCTTGGGGCTAAAACATCATTTTTATGGAAAAAGTTTGATTTTTTTATTTTCACAGCTACATGTTCTAAACTTCTGTGAAGTACCTGGGGTTCAAGGTGCTCACCACACATCTAGATAAGTTTCCTAAGGGGTCTAGTTTCCAAAATGGTGTCACTTGTGGGGGGTTTCCACTGTTTAGGCACATCAGGAGCTCTCCAAATGCGGCATGACGTCCGCTAATTATTCAAGCAAATTTTACATTCAAAAAGTCAAATGGTGCTCCTTCCCTTCCGAACCCTGCCATGCGCCCAAACAGTGGTTTTCCCCCACATATGGGGTATCGGCTTACTCAGGATAAATTGAACAACAAATGGTATGGTGAAATTTCTCCTGTTACCCTTATGAAAATGCAAAATTGGGGGCTGAAAGACATTTTTGTGGGAAAAATGTGAAAATTTTATTTTTAAGGCTCAATGTTATAAACTTCTGTCAAGCACCTGGGGGTTCAAGGTACTCACCACATATCTAGATAAGTTCCCTGAGGGGTCTAGTTTCCAAAATGGTGTCACTTGTGGGGGGTTTCCACTGGTTAGGCACATCAGGGGCTCTCCAAATGCAACATGGCGTCCGCTAATTATTCAAGCAAATTTTACATTCAAAAAGTCAAATGGCACTCCTTCCCTTCCGAACCCTGCCATGCGCCCAAACAGTGGTTTTCCCCCACATATGGGGTATCGGTGTGCTCAGGAGGAATTGCACAATAAACCTTGTGGACCATTTTCTCCTGTTACCCTTGCAAAAATAAAAAAATTACGGTCTAAAGTAAAATTTTTGTGAAAAAATGTAAATGTTAATTTTTTTCTTTCACATTCCAAAAATTCCTGTCAAGCACCTGAAGGGTTAATAAACTTCTTGAATGTGGTTTTGAGCACCTTCAGGGATGCAGTTTTTAGAATGATTTCACTTTTGGGTATTTTCTGTCAAAGGCCCCTCAAAGTCACTTCAAATGTGATGTGGTCCCTAAAAAAATGGTTTTGTAAATTTTGTTAGAAAAATGAGAAATCGCTGGTCAACTTTTAACCCTTATAACTTCCTAACAAAAAAAAAATTTTGGTTCCAAAATTGTGCTGGTGTAAAGCAGACATGTGGGAAATGTTATTTATTAACTATTTTGTGTGACATCTCTCTGATTTAAAGGCATGAAAATTCAAAGTTTGAAAATTGCAAAATTTTCACCAAATTTGTTTTTTTTCCACAAATAAACACAAGTGATGTTGAAGCAATTTTACCACAATCATGAAGTACAATATGTCACAAAAAAAAGTCTCAGAATCAGGGGGATCCGTTGAAGCGTTCCAGAGTAATTACCTCATAAAGTGACAGTGGTCAGAATTGTAAAAATTGGCCTGGTCATTAACATGCAAACCACCCTCGGGGGTAAAGGGGTTAAGGGCCGGGATATTCTTCACCCACTCCTGAAGGGGAGGGAGGCTTTATAGAGCCCTTTCCAGACTGTTGTTGCAGGATAGCTGGTGACTCGGACGATGTGGAGTCAGGTACAAGAGTAAATCCAAAGCTAGCAAAAAACCCAAATAAAAACAAAAGGGAATCCCGGGGACAATAACTAATAAAGAGCCAATAAGGACCATTAGCAACTACTGAGAAGCAACCAGCGCTCAACCAGGAAGCAGTCACCATATAAATATGCAAATGAACTGAATAAACAACAGTTAACTGGATTAGAAGCAGGCTTCAAGTAACCAGGCCAAATCCAAAGACAAGAATCAGGTGATACATTCCTCCTAGTCAGGTCCAGGAAGCACTTCCTGCTCACCTGCATAGCATGGTGAACACATGCCCACCATTGGCCAACACCAGGCAAGGCAGCGTCCTGCATTGCCTGGCAACCGGGAGACACAGTGTTCCATGTCTCCTGGTCTTCAAAACCAGTGGGAAGCACAGCGTCCTGTGTTCCCACATCGCTCACCACTTCCACACACGAGGTACCACTGTGTGCTGTTGCACCACTCAAGTGGGCGCTAGCTCGACCCCCAGTACAGACAGACTGAAGGAGCAGTCTGGAAAGCAGAGGAGGACAATGGCATCCATGGCAGGTGTTCATAACAGAAACTTGGTGTCTGTCATAAGACAGATCCAGAACTCCATTATTGGTCCCCTTTATAAAGGAAACCATGACAGTAATGTGCACACAGACTCAGTGTAATACAGTGCTACCAGCAATATACTGCACACTGGGTAACACAAAGCCTGTGCAAATTATATCAGTACTCAAATAATACCAGTATACATTTAGATAATAAAGTTATCCAATCACTGTCCACTACGATGTCTAAATAATTTTACAATACAATTTACGTTTGTATGCTCTCAAATTAATAAATGTTTAAATTCCATCAGACGACAGCATGTATTGTATGCTGGTTCATGTACTGAATATTATAGAGGAGGAGTAATCATATCCTATCAGATGTGATCACATTTACATACATATACTATATAACACAGAAGTAGAGATGTACACAGTAAAAAGTTCTGGCTGAGTTCACAAGCAATATGTCCTGGGCTTCTGTATTCGTCACTCTTGTCTGTATTGGCACGTGTAAGATGGGTTCTGGTGGGAAAAAAACTTGTAATTTGTTATAAACCTGCTTTATTCTTTGTATTCTGACATTTATTTCTGTTTTCAGATTGTGCTGCTCAGATCACAGTGACACAGTCGCCCTCTGAATCCGTGTCCCCGGGGAGTACAGTGAAAATCTCCTGTACAGCTAGTGGAATCAGCATAAGTGGCTACTGGGTGAACTGGTATCAGCAGAAGGAAGGGAATAGACCTCGGTATCTTCTGAGTTATTATAGTGACAGCAGCAAACACCAAGGAGAAGGAGTCCCTGATCGGTTTTCTGGGTCCAAAGACAACTCAAAAAACACTGGTTATTTAACCATTAAGGAGGTTATTGCTGAGGATGAGGCAGATTATTACTGTGCTGTGTGGGACTCTGGCAAGCACAGTGATACATGTCTATAGGGAAGTGAGACATTATCATCATCAAATGTATCATTATCACATAAAACAATGACCATCCTCTCAGTACAAAATAGTAACCAACAGCTTTTAGGTAGAAACTCAATATATAGTATATTAATTCTCTATTTCTGCTAATCCTTGCGTTGCCATATATATATATATATATATATATATATATATATATATATATATACACAGTACAGACCAAAAGTTTGGACACGCCTTCTCATTTAAAGATTTTTCTGTATTTTCATGACTATGAAAATTGTACATTCACACTGAAGGCATCAAAACTATGAATTACCACATGTGGAATTATATACTTAACAAAAAAGTGTGAAACTACTGAAAATATGTCTTATATTCTAGGTTCTTCAAAGTAGACACCTTTTGCTTTGATGACTGCTTTCAACACTCTTGGCATTCTCTTGATGAGCTTCAAGAGGTAGTCACCGAAAATGGTTTTCACTTCACAGGTGTGCCCTGTCAGGTTTAATAAGTGGGATTTCTTGCCTTATAAATGGGGTTGGGACCATCAGTTGTGTTGTGCAGAAGTCTGGTGGATACACAGCTGATAGTCCTACTGAATAGACTGTTAGAATTTGTATTATGGCAAGAAAAAAGAAGCTAGGTAAAGAAAAACGAGTGGCCATCATTACTTTAAGAAATGAAGGTCAGTCAGTCTGAAAAATTGGGAAAACGTTGAAAGTGTCCCCAAGTGCAGTTGCAAAAACCATCAAGCGTTACAAACAAACTGGCTCACATGAGGACCGCCCCATGAAAGGAATGACCAAGAGTCACCTCTGCTTCTGAGGATAAGTTTATCCGAGTCACCAGCCTCAGAAATCAAAGGTTAACAGCAGCTCAGATTAGAGACCAGGTCAATGCCACACAGAGTTCTAGCAGCAGACACATCTCTACAACAACTGTTAAGAGGAGACTTTGTGCAGCAGGCCTTCATGGTAAAATAGCTGCTAGGAAACCACTGCTAAGTAGTGTTGAGCCACCCCCGTAGTGTTCGAGTTCGGTTCGGTTCGTCGAACACCCATGTGTTCGCCGAACTATTCGTCGAACTGTTCGTCGAACACCTTCGAACACCGTTAAAACCAATGGCAGGCAAACAAAAACACATAGAAACACATAGAAAACACCTTCAAAGGTGTCCAAAAGCTGACAAACTGCTCAGAAGACACAACTAACACATGGAAAAGTGACAAGTACATATAGTCATGCGAAAAGAAAAGAGGTGGAGGAGTAAAAGGAGGGGGAGACACAGATACAGGCATGTCATGCCCTTCTAAAATCCAAAAAGTGAGAAGCCGAGACGGCCAGTCCGCTCCTGCCCGTGCCACCTCCGTGTCGCCGGGTTTGTGCCAGAGCCGCGGTGAACCCTGACGGCCAGCCCCCCTCTCCCAATACTGGTGCCTGTCCGCTGGTGGGTCGAGAGAGCCCCCCTGTGGTGGAGGCAGCTCTAAGCTTTTTAATTTAAATTGTCCCTCTAATTTGAATGAATACACTTTAAATCCATTTACAAGGATCTATTGGAGGGCAAGTCTCATGCCAGCAGCCGCGTAATTCCAGCTCCAGTAGCGTCCACTAAAGCTGCTGCAGTTAAAAAGCTTTTATAAGGATCGAGCTCGGCTGTCCACCGCAAGGCATCCTAGTGCCAGTCCCAGCCCCTATGCCTTGGGGTGCCTCCTGATGCTCTTCACTGAGTATCCCGTGGTCCCGAAGCATTTCCTTTGAAAAAATTAAGTGTCCAAACTACAGGTGGTGTAGCTTGCTTAACAGCCGGGATAATCCGCTGACTAGCAGACACTGCTACTAGGCACAAAGTATTTCCTGGGCTAGATGCAGTTAAAAATTTGTAAGTAGATACTCTCGTTGGATGCTGAGAAAGCATTCCATAGAGTCTCCTGGCACGCCATATATGATTCTCTTAAAAAGCTTGGGGTAGGGGTCTAGGGGACCCTTTTATAGCCAAAATCACGGCCCTGTATCACAATACGTCACCTAGGCTGAAGATAAATGGAACTGTAGCACCGAGGGCTCGGTTGCTACAGACGTATTGCACCTCACCCAGAGGTGTGATATCTCACTCTCAGATAAGGATGGAGTGTGGATCAGGACCCGACACCTGCATGCATTACACCACATTGCCGTGGGGCAGGGCGACCAATATGCCCCTGAGATGGGCACGACAGTCCCTGTCCCTGGCTGGAGTGGGGGGAGGGAACACTGAGGAAGGGGAACCCTGCAGTGCAGGAGCAGGGAGGAAGCAGTTCCTGGGTGCATTGAGAAGGGAGTATAAAAGGTGGGCACCATCTTAGTTCAGTGCAGAGAAGTCTGAGCAGAAGTGGCAGGGAGCAGGGGCTCTGCATGAGCTCTGCTCCGGAGGCGGGCCTAGTAACAGAGGCCCAGGCCTGCAAGAGGGAGAAGGAAGGAAGAGGAGCGGAGAAGGCTCCAGGAATTAGGAATGAAGGGATCCCAGGGGTGCGGACGGGCGAGTCGCCACCGCACGCCCGAATCCACCTGCGTGGAGGGGTCAGGCCAAAGGGGGAGACCGGTCCCCGAACTAGTGGAGGCAGGAAACGACCCTCAGCTAGAAACCGGAGGCTCTGACATTTTATGTGGCGCAGCCCCTTGCTCCACCCGCTAGGAAGGCACCACATAGGGTCAGGGAAACTGGCGCCAAGTTTACCAAGAGGAGGCCCGAGGCAGCCGGACAGAAGTGTTGGTAAGAAAGGCCAGACAAAGGACACACAAAGGGGGTCCTGTGAAGCGCTCCAAAGTTATCTGGGAGTTGTCTGAGCCCCTCACCTGGTGAGCACAGTACGACGTGGGCAGCCGTTACCTGCAGACGTGGTCTGGATAATAAGAACTGTGAGTAAAGGCCCTGAACTGCATCACTGACTCCGTGTCGTTACTGCTGCTGCCCTGCACCATCACCCCCATCCTCCGCATACACTGCCCTGAGGCTATACTCCTCCCGTGGGGAGTTATGCTACGCTCTGCTGCACCCACAACACCAGCCTTATCGGTCTGCCCTGTAGCGGCGGTTCACTCTGACCGCAATCCACGGGTGGCGTAGTCGGACATTTAAACATCAAAACCACATAAATAGTTCCGCCACTGGTTTGACCGCCCTGAGCCACGGAACCGGATCGCCGCCACGAAGACTACAACCACCAGCATCCACCAAAAAGGGTCCGGCTCCGGGTGTCCCAAGGCCCAGGGGGTGCGTCAGAACATTTTCATCACCTTTCACAATCACCAATGGGACAAGGCAGGGATGTCCTCTGTCCCCTCTCTTATACATCCTAGTGACGGAGCACCTGCTCTCATCAATTCGCCATAACCCCAATATTAGGTGGATTGAGGTGGGAGGCACCGAGTACAAGTGCTCTCTATTTGCTGATGATGTCCTAGTATATATCACTCAATCACATATATCCATCCCTGCTGTTATGGCTGAAATAGATCACTTTGTTACATGGTAAAATTTTAAAATCAATGCAGCGAAGTCTGAGGCCCTCGATGTCTCCCTCCCTAAATCCATATAGGATTCCATCCAGTCCAACTTTCCCTTTGCCTGGCCCTCACAGGGTATCAAATACTTAGGAATTCCTATTCATAGAGACCTCTCCCATCTATGTTATCTTAATTTTGGGCCCTTTATTGAACAATTCCATACAGACCACGGTTGGCAAGTTAGAACTGTAAGATTCACTACGTGAACCACTGGTGTTTTGTGGAAAAGCACATGTACACCGCGTTCCAAATTATTATGCAAAAAGTGTTTAGGAGTGATAAGGGAAGAATTTGTTTGTTTGTCAGTTAAACTCATTGATGGTGATGTGTGTCAGGGCTCTTTATATCACTGTAAGCAATTGCAGACACCTGTGCTAATTAGTTTGGCAGGTGTGTCCAATGAAAGGCAAGACTACTTAAGAAGGCTCTCTCACATTATTAAGCAGCCTACATTTTCTGCCAAAATGGGAAAGAAAAAGGATGTGTCGGCTGCTGAGAAGCAACAAATTGTGGAGTGTTTAGGTCAAGGCATGACTACAATCAACATTGTGCGATGATCAGGATGAAGTGTCTTGGCAATCAAGAAGTATGTAGCTGATTCACAGTACACACGTGTGCGTGCTGATAAGGGCAAATTGAGGACTCTTTCCTACAGGCAATTACGTCAGGTTGAAAGAGCAGCGGCAAAAAAGCCTTGTCATAGCAGCAGACAAGTTTTTGAAGCTGCTTGTGCCTCCAACGTCCCCCGAACAACAAGATGCAGGGTCCTTCAGAGGTTTGCAGCTGTGCATACGCCATCCTGTCGACCTCCTCTATCCACTTCACACAAGCAGAAACGGCTCCAGTGGGCCAAACATTACATGAAGACTGATTTCAAAACTGTTTTGTTCACGGATGAGTGCCGTGCAGCGCTCGATGGTCCAGATGAATGGAGTGGAGGATGGCTGGTTGATGGACACCCCACGCAAACACGGCTACAGCGCCAACAAGGAGAAGGTGGAGTAATGTTTTGGGCTGGAATCATGGGGAGAGAGATTGTCGGCCCCTTTAGGATCCCTGAAGGCGCTAAAGATGAACTCCATAATGTATGTGGATTTTCTCAAACAGCACTTCCTGCCATGGTTCAAGAAGAAGAACCGTGTATTTCACAGCAAGATCATTTTTCTGCATGATAATGCACCATCTCATGCTGCACATAAAACATCTGCATCTCTGGCTGATATGGGCATAAAAGGGGACAAACTTATGGTGTGACCCCCATGCTCCCCTGACCTCTACCCCATTCAGAACCTTTGGAGCATCATTAAAAGGAGTGTCTATGATGGCGGGAGGCAGTTCACATCTAAGCAACAGCTCTGGGAGGGTATTCTGTCCTCATGCAAAACAATTGAAGCAGAAACCATCCAAAACCTGACAAATTCAATGGACGAGAGAGTTCAGAAGCTCCTTTCGAACAAGGGGTCCTATGTGAAAATGTAACATCACCTAGAATAAAGTTTTGAGTTGAAAACTGTTTGATTTCAGTTTCTAACAACCTGCTAATGCTTATAATTTCAAAAATGACCATTTTTTTGGTCTTTATTAAAATGAAAAGGTTGATCGAAAAGTTTGGGGGATCTAAGAGTGTGGCAACCCAGTAGTCATGATTACTTCGAATTCTGACAATATGAGGGTCATGCTGCAGGTAGTGCAGCAAGAAGGCACTTATGTGTCTTGCGCATCTCGGAGCCCCAAAATTATTTTCCGGGCTAGATGCAGCTAAAAATTATTTTTAATTTTAAATCTGGTGAAGCTTATTATAGATGGCCTAATAGGATCAGTGCTGCACACTGCTACAAAGCCCAAATTATTTTCCAGTCAAGATACAGATAAACATGATTAGTAATTTGAAAGCTTAAAACGGTTGGTAGGGTGATTTTAACCAATCATCAAGCTTTTACTCTCCCCAGGATGACACAGGGGTAGAAAAGTCGTTTCGGATCCATGATTTGTTCATCTTTATGAACGTGAGTCTGTCTACATTATCAGTGGAGAGCCGCGTGCGCTTATCTGTCAGCACACCACCAGCAGCGCTGAACACACGTTCAGACAGAACGCTGGCTGCGGGGCATGACAAGATCTCCAAGGCGTAAGTGGCTAGCTCCGGCCATTTATCCAGATTGGAAGCCCAAAAAGAGCAAGGGTCCAGTGACACAGTCGTGGCTTCAATGTTTACTTGGAGATACCCCTGTACCATCGTCTCTAGGCGTTGACTATGTGTCAGACTTCTTGTCTCCTGTGGCCTTGCAAAGGATGGGCTAAAAAAGTGGTGAAATGATTCCGCAAAATTGATGTTACCAGCAGATACTGTGGTTCTGTTACGGTTTGAGTGCTGAACACTTGACGGTCCCACGGTTGGCAAGTTGGAACTGTGAGATTCACTACGTGCACCACTGGTATTTTGTGGAAAAGCACATGTAAGATTCTGCAACAGTCTCTGCTGATACTCCTGCATGCGTGCATCCCTTTCTATGGCAGGAATAATTTCTGCAAATTTACTTTTGTACCGGGGATCTAACAGTGTGGCAACCCAGTAGTCAGGATTATTTCTAATTCTCACAATTCGAGGGTCATGTTGCAGGTAGTGCAGCAAGAAGGCACTCATGTGTGTTGCGCATCCAGGAGCACCAAGTCCCTGTTGTGTTGGTGGCGAGGTAACAATCATGCTTCCTTCCTCTGTCCTCTCCCCCCAACCTCGCACAACAGAAATGTGATCAAGGTCTCCCTCATCTGATGAGTCTTCCATCAGTTCGTCCTCCACTTCTTCCTGGGCTCCTGCACCTTCCTCACTAGTTTGGCTGCTACCATGCGCCCTGGTAAAATAATCTCCGCCACCCTCACATGCCTGCCGCCTTGGTGCTGCCGACCGTCTGGACCTTGCAGATGTTAGCCCTTCCGCATACAACTCCTCCTCCTCTACTTCCTCCACCTCCTCTTCTGCCACCACCTGACTCCGAATTCTGTTTAACATGTGCTCCAGCATGTAAATCACCGGAATAGTCATGCTGATAATGGCATCGTCAGCACTAAACATCTTCGTCGCCATTTCAAAACTGTGCAGAAGGGTGCATAGGTCCCTGATCTGAGACCACTCCTCCAGCGTGATTTGCCCCACCTCTGAATCTCGTTGGCCCAGGCTATACGTCAGAATGTATTGCACCAGGGCTTGTCGGTGCTGCCACAGTCGCTGCAACATGTGCAGAGTTGAATTCCACCGGGTAGGCACATCGCATTTTAGCCGGTGAAGTGGCAGGCCCAACGACTTCTGTAGAGATGTAAGTCGCTGAGCTGCGGGATGCGAACGGCGGAAGTGAGCACACAGCGACCGTGCCCTCTGCAGAAGGCCATCTAGTCTGGGATAGTGGGCTAAAAATTGCTGGACAACCAGGTTCAACACGTGAGCCATACAAGGCACGTGTGTGACATTGCCCCGGCGAAGGGCCGCACCCAGGTTTGCAGCATTGTCGCACACGGCCTTCCCTGGTTTCAGGTCCAGTGGAGACAACCATTCATGAAATTGGTTCTCCAGAGCTGACCACAACTCCTCAGCTGTGTGACTCACATTTCCCAGACATTTCAATGTAAAAACCGCCTGATGACGTTGAGCCCTACTGCCAGCATAGTAAGGAGGTGTGCAGGATCCCTTCTGCGCAGTTAGAAAGCTTGTGGCATGACCAGACAGGCTTTGGGTGCAGGTGGAAGACCGAGAGGAGGTTGAGGAGGCAGAAGCAGTGGAGGAACTTTGACATAAAGAGGATTGACGCACAACTCGTGGGGACGGCAAGACTTGGACAGCAGCCCCTTGTCCTGCTGTCACCATAGTTACCCAGTGCCCAGTCAGCGACATGTAACGCCCCTGTCCATGCCTACTCGTCCAAGTGTCTGTGGTGAAATGCACCCTGTCACACACAGAGTTTCTCAAAGAAGCGGTGATGTTGTGTGCGACATGCTGGTGGAGCGCAGGCACACCTTTCTTTGAGAAGTAGTGCCGACTGGGCATCTGGTACTGGGGCACTGCGACGGACATAAGGTCTCGAAAATCCTCTGTGTCCACCAGGCGGAAAGGCAGCATTTCTGTAGCCAAGAGCTTGCAGATGGTGAAATTCAACCTCTTAGCTTTCTCATGGCTAGGAGGAAATGGTCTTTTACTTGTCCACATCTGAGGGACCGAGGGCTGGCTATTGTGCTTAGACGGGGTTGATAAGGGTGTCCCCGGCAAACTGCCGGTCTGTGAGGAAGATGCAGGCGGACATGTTAGGTTGCCTTGATCCAAAGGTGGTGCTATCGATGTCGGACAGCGCTCAAGACCAGCTGGTGTTACCACCTCCAAAGAAAATTATGACCTGCCAATCAAGCTGGCTGTTGCGGGTAAAGAGGTGGCAGGTCTGCGCCCCAAAACAGGTTTGACTGCTGTCCCCCCAGTCACAGAGGATGAACAGGCCGCGGATGCACAAGATATGGCAGACGGTGGTTGGCCCGGCCGGCTAGGCCGCATTGTAGCACACTGAGCTTCCCACTGCAACTTATGCTTCATGTCCATGTGCCGGTTCATGCATGAAGTACTCAAACTATGTATTTTTTGGCCTCTACTTAGCTTTTGCTGACAAATGTTACAGATAACACGAGTTGGGTCATCTTTATCGATCTGAAAAAATGCCCAGGCTATGCAAGGCTTAGCACCCATGCGACCTGAAGAGCCACCACGACTTGTGGTGAGAGGCAGAGTTGTGTTGGAGGATGCAGTTGTTGACGTGCTTCCAGTACTACGTCTCTGTCCAGGAAGGCGCAACCTGACCTCGTCGTCACTAGCATCTTCCTCCACCTCCTCTGCTGACCTCATCTCTTGGCTGACTGTGGGTTGACAGTAAGTGGGATCTCCGACCTCATCATCATCACCCTGTGCGTTATCACACCCGTCGTCCTCAGAGCCAACCTGTTCCTGCCCTGACAAAAAACTAAAGTTGTCGCTCCAATCAGGTATTTGAGTCTTATCATCGTCTTCCTCATTGTCTCCACCAACAGGAGTTACAGTTTGGGAATGAGGGTCTACATTATGGTCAGAACCTTCTGCGTCTGGTCCTGGATCCGACTCATAAAGATTCTGGGCATCAGTGCAGATCATTTCCTCGTCTGGATTCACAGAAGCGCTGGAGTCGACCTCTGATTCCCAGGCTATAGTATGAGTAAACAGCTCTGCAGACTCAACCATCTGTTCTACCTCATACTCAGACGGGCAGCTGGAGATTTGGGAGCTGTGAGGAAGCAAGTGCGATTTGGGTGACACCTTTGAGGACTGGAGTATTTGTGATGTTGAAGTTGATGTGGAGGAGAGCCCACTTAAAGGAGCACTTGATATCCGTTGAAGCACCTGCTGTTTTTGTGCCTCATCTGGAATTTGTAGCGATTGGCGTGGCCGTAAGAAAGGGATCTTATCACATTGTCCGCTAAAAGAAGTAGACATTTTAGTTTGGCTGGAAGATGGTCTTTCTTCTGCACCTACCCCACGGACACAACCTTTTTTCCCCTTCCCAACACGCCTATTCCCCTTTCCACCAGCAGCAGGCCTTTTTCCACTCATTTTGGTGGTTAACTAATTCACAGAAAAAAATTATTTTTAATTTGCAACCTGATGGAGGTCAGTATAGATGGACTAATAGACCAAGTCCCACACACCGCTAGAAGCCCAAATATTTTTTCAGAGCTAGATGCAGAAATTTTTTTTATTCAATTTGCAACCTGATGGAGGTCAGTATAGATGGACTAATAGACCAAGTCCCACACACTGCTAGAAGCCCAAATATTTTTTCAGAGCTAGATGCAGAAAAAAATTATTTTTAATTTGCAACCTGATGGAGGTCAGTATAGATGGACTAATAGACCAAGTCCCACACACTGCTAGAAGCCCAAATATTTTTTCAGAGCTAGATGCAGAAAAAAAATATTTTTAATTTGCAACCTGATGGAGGTCAGTATAGATGGACTAATAGAACAAGTCCCACACGCTGCTAGAAGCCCAAATATTTTTTCAGAGATAAATGAACAAAAAAATTATTTTTAATTTGCAACCTGATGGAGGTCAGTATAGATGGACTAATAGACCAAGTCCCACACACTGCTAGAAGCCCAAATATTTTTTCAGAGCTAGATGCAGAAAAAAAATATTTTTAATTTGCAACCTGATGGAGGTCAGTATAGATGGACTAATAGACCAAGTCCCACACACCGCTAGAAGCCCAAATATTTTTTCAAAGCTAGATGCAGAAAAAAATTATATTCAATTTGCAACCTGCTGGAGGTCAGTATAGAAGGACTAATAGAACAAGTCCCACACACTGCTAGAAGCCCAAATATTTTTTCAGAGCTAAATGAAGAAAAAAATTATTTTTAATTTGCAACCTGATGGAGGTCAGTATAGATGGACTAGTAGACCAAGTCCCACACACTGCTAGAAGCCCAAATATTTTTTCAGAGCTAGATGCAGAAAAAAATTATATTCAGTTTGCAACCTGATGGAGGTCAGTATAGATGGACTAATAGAATGATGCTATGCCCAAAAGATTTTACTTCACTAGGTGCAGTAAAAAAATTGGTATTCTATACACAGGTGGTATATCTTGCAACACAGATAGGCTACTCCACTGACTAACACACTCTGCAATAGGCCAAAAAGGATTAGCTTTGCTAGATTCAGCCAAATGCTGTGAAAAAAACTTGCACAGCACTGGCACAGACCTGCCTGGCAAAAACTGATAGGAACTGATGTAACCTAGTCCTGAAAAGGACTCCAATTACAATTAGTCTTTACTCCCACAATCTATCTATTTAAGAGCACAGACCTGCTTGATAAAAGTCGTAGGAAATGCTGTAACCTAGTCCTTAAAAGGACTGCAATCACAACTATTCCCTACTCCCAAGCTATCTGTATATTTGTGCGAAAATTGGCTTGAAATTAACAAGGTATAGCGCACACAGCAACAGCGGTGCCGTCTAACACGCAGCTGCAGCAGTGAGAAAATGGTGGCGACGGGGAAAATGGCTTGGTCTTATAGGGCAAGGACATGTGACATACACTGCCAATCACACATGCCCTTGCTTGTGTGAAAAAAAGCACTTCGCTCCGTGTGTGCGCTGCTGATAGGCTGACAGATTGCACCTCCCCACTGCAAATGCGGGAAAGAGAAAAAAAAATGGAGATCTTCATTGTTCCTGCAGAGATCCATCCCCTGCCCCTCCCCCCGCCCCGCTGTACACTCAAACTGCGTATTAACATTAATTTTCATCATTACTGAGAAAAAATCCAGTTATGATTTTGGTGCACGAACAGTTATCGAACATAACCTCGAACAGCCGAATTTTTCTCAAATTGTTCGTGTTCGCCGACCGGCTCGAACACCGCCCAAAACAGCTCGAATTTGAGATTGGCGAACAGTTCGAGTAGAACAACGCTCATCTCTACTGCTAAGGACAGGCAACAAGCAGAAGAGACTTGTTTGGGCTAAAGAACACAAGGAATGGACATTAGACCAGTGGAAATCTGTGCTTTGGGCTGATGAGTCCAAATTTGAGATCTCTGGTTTCAACCACCGTGTCTTTGTGCGACGCAGAAAAGGTGAACGGATGGACTTTACATGCCTGGTTCCCACCGTGAAGCATGGAGGAGGAGGTGTGATGGTGTGGGGGTGCTTTGCTGGTGACACTGTTGGGGATTTATTTAAAATTGAAGGCATACTGAACCTGCCTGGCTACCACAGCATCTTGCAGCGGCATGCTATTCCATCCGGTTTGCGTTTAGTTGGACCATCATTTATTGTTCAACAGGACAATGACCCCAAATACACCTCCAGGCTGTGTAAGGGCTATTTGACCAAGAAGGAGAGTGATGGGGTGCTACGCCAGATGACCTGGCCTCCACAGTCACCAGACCTGAACCCAATCGAGATGGTTTGGGGTGAGCTGGACCGCAGAGTGAAGGCAAAAGGGCCAACAAGTGCTAAGCATCTATGGGAACTCCTTCAAGATTGTTGGAAGACCATCTCCGGTGACTACCTCTTGAAGCTCATCATGAGAATGCCAAGAGTGAGCAAAGCAGTCATCAAAGCAAAAGGTGGCTACTGTGAAGAACCTAGAATATAAGACATATTTTCAGTTGTTTCACACTTTTTTGTTAAGTATATAATTCCATATGTGGTAATTCATAGTTTTGATACCTTCAGTGTGAATGTACAATTTTCATAGTCATGAAAACACAGAAAAATCTTTAAATGAGAAGGTGTGTCCAAACTTTTGGTCTGTACTGTATATATATATATACTAGATATTGAACCAGTTCTACGCCAGGGTGGCGAGCATTTTTACTGGTACATTTTTAATTTTATTAACGGAGTCAGCACGTGCGCATACAGCCGTAGTGCGGTTTGCATACGTGCCGACTCCGGCGCCTCACTGCGCAGGCGACAGCTATCCCGGCTTCGGACAGAAGGATGCATCCAGCATATATAAGACGTACTGAGAATACAGTGAGGTGTACTCACGCTGAGCGCTGTATATATAACGTACTGAGAATACAGGGGGGTGTACTCATGCTGAGCACTGTATGTATAACGTACTGAGAATACATGGGGGTGTACTCACGCTGAGCGCTGTGAGTATAACGTACTGAGAATACAGGGGGGTGTACTCACGCTGAGCGCTGTGAGTATAACGTACTGAGAATACAGGGGGGTGTACTCACGCTGAGCGCTGTGAGTATAACGTACTGAGAATACAGGGGGGTGTATTCACGCTGAGCGCTGTATATATAACGTACTGAGAATACAGGGGGTGTACTCACTTACGCTGAGTGCTGTATATATAATGTACTGAGAATACAAGGGGTTGTACTCACTTATGCTGAGTGCTGTATGTATTACATACTGAGAATACAGGGGGGTGTACTCACTTATGCTGAGTGCTGTATGTATAACGTACTGAGAATACAGGGGGTGTACTCACGCTGAGTGCTGTATATATAACGTACTGAGAATACAGGAGGGTGTACTCACTTACGATGAGTGCTGTATATATAACGTATTGAGAATACAGGGGTGTACTCACTTACGCTGAGCGCAGTATGTATAACGTACTGAGAATACAGGGGGTGTACTCACTTATGCTTAGTGCTGTATATATAACGTACTGAGAATACAGGGGAGTGTACTCACTTATGCTGAGTGCTGTATGTATAACATACTGAGAATACAGGGGGGTGTTCTCACTTATGCTGAGCACGGTATGTATAACGTACTGAGTATACAGAGGGGTGTACTCACTTACGCTGAGTGCTGTATGTATAACATACTGAGAATACAGGGGGTGTACTCACTTACGTTGAGCGCTGTATGTTTAACGTACTGAGAATACAGAGGGTGTACTCACTTAAGCTGAGCCCTGTATATATAATGTACTGAGAATACAGGGGGGTGTACTCACTTACGCTGAGTCCTGTATATATAACGTACTGAGAATACAGGGGGTGTACTCACTTACGCTGAACGCTGTATATATAGTGTACTAATAATATGGGGGTGTACTCACAAATTTGTCTTTTTCTTTCTCTTTCTTTCTCTCTCGTCCTGGACATATTCTGGGCTCCGGTGCTCAGGAAAGACATATTGGAGCTAGAGAGGGTACAAAGGAGGGCGACTAAGGTAATAAAGGGAATGGAGGGACTAGAATACCCAGAGAGGTTGTCAAAATTAGGCCTATGTACGTTGGAAAAGAGAAGGCTTAGGGGAGACCTCATAAACATGTATAAATACATCAGGGGGCAGTACAGAGATCTCTCCCATGACCTGTTTATACCAAGGATGGTGACAAAGACGAGGGGGCACACTATGCGTCTGGAGGAAAGGAGGTTCCTGCACCAGCATAGAAGGGGATTCTTTACGGTCAGAGCCGTGAGACTCTGGAACTCTCTGGGAGAGGAAGTGGTGATGTCCAACTCACTTAAAGAGTTCAAGAGAGGCCTGGACACCTTTCTTGAGAACAATAAAATTACATCTTATGCTTAGTTAATTAATCCAGGGATTTAATCTGACTGCCAGATTGGAGTCGGGAAGTGAATTTTTCCTCAATGATGTAAATTGGCCTATACCGCATGGTATAGGAATAGCGGAATAGCTGCAGTGCACAAGAAATAGGCTGAACTGGATGGACGCTTGTCTTTTTTCGGCCTTATAAACTATATATTGTCGTCATGACGCCACACTGAGCATGCTCAGTCTATCGACACACATATATGTGTGTGTGTGTGTGTGTGTGTGTATATACAGTACAGACCAAAAGTTTGGACACACCTTCTCATTTAAAGATTTTTCTGTATTTTCATGACTATGAAAATTGTACATTCACACTGAAGACATAAAAACTATGAATTAACACATGTGGAATTATATACTTAACAAAAAAGTGTGAAACAACTGAAAATATGTCTTATATTCTAGGTTCTTCAAAGTAGCCACCTTTTGCTTTGATGACTGCTTTGCACACTCTTGGCATTCTCTTGATGAGCTTCAAGAGGTAGTCACTGGAAATGGTTTTCACTTCACAGGTGTGCCCTGTCAGGTTTAATAAGTGGGATTTCTTGCCTTATAAATGGGGTTAGGACCATCAGTTATGTTGTGCAGAAGTCTGGTGGATACACAGTTAATAGTCCTACTGAATAGACTGTTAGAATTTGTATTATGGCAAGAAAAAAGCAGCTAAGTAAAGAAAAACGAGTGGCCATCATTACTTTAAGAAATGAAGGTCAGTCAGTCCGAAAAATTGGGCAAACTTTGAAAGTGTCCTCAAGTGCAGTTGCAAAAACCATCAAGAGCTACAAAGAAACTGGCTCACATGAGAACCGCCCCAGGAAAGGAAGACCAAGAGTCACCTGTGCATCTGAGGATAAGTTTATCCGAGTCACCAGCCTCAGAAATCGCAGGTTAAAAGCAGCTGAGATTAGAGACCAGGTCAATGCCACACAGAGTTCTAGCAGCAGACACATCTCTACAACAACTGTTAAGAGGAGACTTTGTGCAGCAGGCCTTCATGGTAAAATAGCTGCTAGGAAACCACTGCTAAGGACAGGCAACAAGCAGAAGAGACTTGTTTGGGCTAAAGCACACAAGGAATGGAGATTAGACCAGTGGAAATCTGTGCTTTGGTCTGATGAGTCCAAATTTGAGATCTTTGGTTCCAACCACCGTGTCTTTGTGCGACTCAGAAAAGGTGAACGGATGGACTCTACATGCCTGGTTCCCACCATGAAGCATGGAGGAGGAGGTGTGATGGTGTGGGGGTGCTTTGCTGGTGACACTGTTGAGGATTTATTCAAAATTGAATGCATACTGAACCAGCATGGCTACCACAGCATCTTGCAGCGGCATGCTATTCCATCCGGTTTGCGTTGGACCATCATTTATTTTTCAACAATGACCCCAAACACACCTCCAGGCTGTGTAAGGGCTATTTGACCAAGAAGGAGAGTGATGGGGTGCTACGCCAGATGACCTGGCCTCCACAGTCACCAGACCTGAACCCAATTGAGATGGTTTGGGGTGAGCTGGACCGCAGAGTGAGGGCAAAACGGACAACAAGTGCTAAGCATCTCTGGGAACTCCTTCAAGATTGTTGGAAGACCATTTCCGGTGACTACCTCTTGAAGCTCATCAAGAGAATGCCAAGAGTGTGCAAAGCAGTCATCAAAGCAAAAGGTGGCTACTTTGAAGAACCTAGAATATAAGACATATTTTCAGTTGTTTCACACTTTTTTGTTAAGTATATAATTCCACATGTGTTAATTCATAGTTTTGATGCCTTCAGTGTGAATGTACAATTTTCATAGTCATGAAAATACAGAAAAATCTTTAAATGAGAAGGTGTGTCCAAACGTTTGGTCTGTACTGTATATATATATACACAGGGTGGGCCATTATATGGATACACCTAAATTAAATTAAACAACGGATACTGGAAGCCTGTGCTAGCATTTCTTCTGCGGTGTTGCTATCAGTGTGCCAAGAGTGGGAGAAGAGGGTGGCATTGACAATTCAACACAATGGGCAGCACTTTGAACACATTTTATAAGTGGCCATAAACTTATAAAAAACTCATGAAAGAATAAAGTTACATTAAAACCAAGCACACCATTGTTTTTCTTATGAAATTCTCAATAAGTTTGATGTGTTACATGACCCTCTTCCCATTGAAAAAATAAAGTTGGATCTAAAATGGCTGACTTCAAAATGGCCACCATGGTCACCACTCATCTGGAAAAGTTTTCCCCCTCCCATATACTAATGTGCCACAAACAGGAAGTTGATATCACCAACCATTCCCATTTAATTTAGGTGTATCCATATAAATAGCCCACCCTGTATATATATTGTAGGGGTTTTATTCACTGGGATGCGATGGGAGGAAAACAGGAGACATGTTCCTTTAAAAGTTCATGTGGGTTTATTGCTTCATAAACCCAGAAGCAAAACAGAAAAGCAAATGGCCTTGAGATCAGGAAAACAAAGTAAATTAGCAAGTCTCTGCTCACTCAGGCCTGTGTAGCACACAAGCTGGGGTAGTGTCCAGTGTCCTGGCTTGGTCTGAAGACAAACACACACAGGAGACCTTCTCCCTCCAAGCACACAGACCATGTGCCAAACAACAGCCTCCATTTTATAGGCTGTTAACCACACCCAGAGGTGAGGTATGTGGGTTGCTGGACCCGCCCATTCTCTCCTAGCAACCCGTACCCCGGTTCCCAGGTGCACCAATTAATCCTCTTAGTGCATGTGTGCACTAGAGAAAATACACTGGGTTACATCACAGAGATCAGCCATCTCTGTGATACATACTTCCCATCGACTTCACGACCATTAGCCACATTACATACCTCCCCCCCTCTGCCTAAAGCCGTGGGGCTTAGCACCTTCTACCACTAGACGGGATTCTCAAGAGGGCATCAGCATTACCATGTAGCTTCCCTGCTCTATGTTCTACATGGAAATTGAAATCCTGTAGGGCTAAAAACCAGCAGGTGACCCTGGCATTTTTCCCCTTTGTTTCCCTCATCCATCTGAGCTGGACAAATATTCTACTCCATTTAAAGTCAGCCATCTGTGTTTTGTTGAGCCTATTCACAATTGGTAACTGACCAATAATATACTATAAGGCCACAGCCTAAAACCGTGGTGGTCACATGTGATCGCATATTACTGCGGTAACAATACAGGCATTTTGTGGAGCGGGCCAAATGTTACACTCCATTTAAAATGGTAAAGGTGCGTGACAAAGGATGGAGAAGTGGACGTGATGGTGATGGTGATGGTGCACACAGAGGCCAAGGCCGTGGGCTAGATGAAATTGTGCCTGCTGAGGAAGCACAACAAACCACCACTAGCCTGTCTTCCACATGGTCAAGTCTCCGTAGCCGTGAGTCTGGACCACATATTCCTCACCCTGATCCTTTTTCCTCCCACCATGCCAAGTGTCCGGAAACAACTGATCCCACACTTGGACACTCCACAGAGCTGTTCACTTTTCCATTTATAGATTCGGGCCTCTCGTCAGGCCAGCTTCGACATGGCAAGAGGAGATCGCATGTAGCAATGCCCAAATATTTGAGCAGCCACAGTCACACGAAGGCGGCGGTTGGAAAGTGCAATTACTGTCGCAAGAGGTGGATGATGAGACAATTTCCAGAAAGTCAGGAGGAGGACCAGGGTGCGGAAATGTAAGACAAGGTGGTGGACGATGAAGTCACTGACCCAACCTGGCAAGGTAACATGCATAGCAAGGACAGCAGCACACAGGGGGAGGGAAGCATAGCACTACAACAGGCAGAAACAAGCAGTGTGGTGGCCACAGACACAAGGCTGGCAACTGTTACTTGGAACACCAACATGATGGAAGTTGCCAGTCCAATTGTTATGTCTTCCCAAGTCTGGTTCTTCTTTAAAGACTGTCCAGAGAACACCAAAAAGGCCATTTGCAACATCTGCCATGCCAGCATCAGCAGAGGCAGCAAAACTACCAGCCTTACCACCACCATCATGCTCAGGCACATTACAGCAAAGCACCCGACTAGGTGGGCCGAACGCCAGGGTCGAGAAACAGTGTCTGCGGGTGACACCACTGCCTGTTCTGCTGTTTTTCGTGCATGCCAATCCCTTCTCCATGGCGCAGGCGAAGATGCTTCCTGCCATGCACCTGTCGTTGCACACTTGCAACCATCAACATCACTGTCCATGTCCTTGTCACAGCGCAGCGTTCAGTTGTCCCTACCCAAGTCCTTGGAAAGCAAGCGCAAATACGTAGCCAATGACCACAGGCCACACTACTAAATTTAAACATTTCTCGAATGCTTGCGCTTGAAATGTTGTTTTTTAGGCTTGTAGAGACGGAATCTTTCCGCAACCTGATGGCGGCAGCCATCCCTCGGTACTTGGTCTCAAACAGCCACTATTTCTCCCTGTGTGCCATCCTTGCATTACACAAGCACATGTCCCAGAACATTAGCCGTGCCCTCAACAACGTAGTTACTGGGGATGTCCACCTAACCACGGACACGTGGACAAGTGCTTGTGGCCAGGGATGGTACATCTCGCTGATGGCACACTGGGTTAATATAGTGGAAGCGGTGACCCAGTCAGACCCTGGGACGGAACACATCCTCCCGGTGCCGAGGATTGCGAGCCATGGGTTAAACAGGGTTGCCCCCACATTCTACAGCTCCTGCAACTCCTCCTCCTCTTCAGCCTCCATCTCCAAAATGACCCCATAAGTCGGAAGCTGGAAGCACTGTCTCGGCCAAGCGGCAACAGGTTGTGCTGAAGCTAATATGCTTAGGGGACAAATCACACACCTCTGAAGAGTTGTTGACAGCTGTAACAGAGCGGGCAGATCGGTGGCCGTCACCACTGAACCTACAGCCAGGCATGATCGTGTGTGACAATGGCTGGAACCTGGTGGCAGCTCTGAAGCTAGGCAACCTCACACACGTATCATGCCTGGCCCATGTGCTTAACCTAGTGGTTCAGCGGTTCTGCCTGAGCTGCTTGTCAAAGTACGCTGCGTGTGTCCCCATTTCAGAAAGTCACCTACAGCTTCCGCCGCCCTTGCCGTGCTTCAGCAGAATTTGCAGCTTCCAGCTCACCGACTGGTGTGCGATGTCACCATGCATTAGAGCTCAACGTTGTAGATGTTGGGAAGGATTTGTGAGCAGCAGAGGGCAGTTGTTGAGTACCAGCTTCAACACGCCCGTCGACATTCAGGTCAGCCTCCTCACATAAGAACTCAGGAGTGGGCATGGATGTCAGACATCTGTGTCATCCTCCAAAACTTTTAGGACTCCATCAAAATGGTGAGCGGCGATGACACCATAATTAGCGTCACCTTCCCTCTTCTCTGTCTTCATTCATACCATCTGTTCAGCGTGAATGGCCTGAGGAAAGGGAGAATGAAGAGGAGGAGGATGAGGAGGAGATCATGGACAGTTGTCCTCTGGGTCAGTAGTCTACCCCCATTCTGCAAAATCGGGGCAGGGTTCTCATTGTCACCACCACGAGGACCCCTGGACGGAAAGTGTCAACAAAACTGAACCTAGTAAAAAACAGGGACTATCTAGCTTGTCTAGGGTTGAGACGTTTAGCCAATTGAAGATATGACAGGTTCTTATGGTCTGTGATGACAGTTATAGGATGGACAGCCCCCTCCAACCAATGTCGCTATTCTTTGAACACCAGTTTAATTGCCAAAAGCTCCCTATTACCCACGTCATAATTTCTCTCAGCCAAAGATAATTTCTTAGAAAAGAAAGCACTTGGACACCATTTACCAGGGGACGGACCCTGAGACAACACAGCCCCAACCCCCACCTCTGACACATCAACTTCCACAATAAAGGATTGGGAAACATTGGGTTGACTGAGTATAGGTGCAGTGGCAAAACAACTCTTTAGGGAGGAAAAAGCCTGCAGAGCGGCATCCGACCATTTAGAAAGATCAGACCCCTTCTTTGTCTTGTCAGTGAGGGGTTTCACAATTACTGAATAATTTTGGATACAATTCTGGTAAAAATTAATAAAGCCCAAAAAACTCTGTAGAGGCTTCATGTTCTCAGGACGGTCCCAATCAAGGACAACACAAATCTTCTCCAGATCCATTCGAAAACCCGTAGATGACGGGTTGAAGAACTGCAATTCCGGCACCTAAACAGAGCAGTCAGGCTGTGGAATGCCCTACTACAAGAGGTAGTAATGGCAGATACTATAACAGATTCGGTCAGGGTTATCATAGATGAAGGCTAGAGCCCCGAAAAACCCCTCCACTGACTGAAGACAAACAGAACTCTGTGGCAATGAGAAAGCCCAGGATTGAGGATCTCCTTGCAACAGTGAGATCACAATCCCCACCCGCTGCTCTTCATCTCTAGAGGAGTAGGGACGAAATTAAACGTTTAAAATACAGTTTGCAAGCTTCCTTGAACACAAAAAACTTGTCCCTACCTCCTGAAAACCTGTTAGGGAGGGCAACCTTGGGTTCAAGCTGGACCGGCTTACCCGCAGAGACTCCAACATTAGGGACCTGCAGCCACTATTGCTGCTGCTGAAACTCATAGCGGAGGTCAGTCACCTCTAGAGACAGCTTGCGCAGCTGCACTGCCAGTTCTGCAATGGGATCCCTGAACCAAGGAAGAAAGCAGAAAAAAAAAACAGAAAAAAAAAACACACATAAATAAAACCACGTGTCAGTTTTTTCTTTTTCCTTATTTATGTACGGACGATGATAAATTCAAGTGTTGGAAAGACTAAATGCAACACGAAGGAAAGAGGGGGAGGAAGCCCAAACACTAGGGAAAAGGGGAGTAGAGACCCCTAGGCAGATCTAATATCACCCAGCCTACCCTACCGTCCGTATATAGGTTCCCAACCTATTTCCGAGCAGGACCCTAAACCCTGTATGTCCCTAGAGCTTGGCCCTAGATAGGGAGGGGGAGGGATGAGCACTGGTCAGGCCCCACTACAAACTACACTGTGTTCCAAATTATTATGCAAATAATATTTTCTCAGATTTTCCCAAATTACCTATATGAATTGCAGTCATTGTAATTTTCCAGTCAAATAACTATTAGAGTACAATTGAAAGGTTTTTGAACAAACTGCCTATGATAACAGTATATTTTTAAAAAAATAGAAAACTCAAACTGCACTCAAAATGCATGTTCCAAATTATTATGCACAGCAGAGTTTTCAACCTTTTCATTTTAATAAAGAACAAAAAAATGGTCATTTTTGAAATTATAAGCATTAGCAGGTTATTACAAACTGAAATCAAACAGTTTTCAACTCAAAGCTTTATTCTAGGTGATGTTACATTTGCACATAGGACCCCTTGTTCGAAAGGAGCTTCTGAACTCTCTCGTCCATTGAATTTGTCAGGTTTTGGATGGTTTCTGCTTTAATTGTTTTGCATGAGGACAGAATACCCTCCCAGAGCTGTTGCTTAGATGTGAACTGCCTCCTGCCATCATAGACACTCCTTTTGATGATGCTCCAGAGGTTCTCAATGCGGCACCTTGCAGCTAGTGGGCCTTCTAGCATTTCTCCAGCCATTCCTTGTCCTGGCTCTTCTTCTCTCTTCCAATAAGGCTCCATCGTCCGCTCACTAATTACTTGTTCCTGGCTCTTGTGTCTGCAGTCCTTAAAACCCCCACCAGTGAAGGCTGCAGCCAGGGTCCAGGCCTTGGTCATTCTGGTAAAGCAGCCGGCTCCGGGCCACAGGCTCCTGCCCCCTCCACTGTCTCACCAGCTTGGTCTGGCTCGGATATTCCTCCAGTTGCTCCCTTGGGAGTCTCGTGGAATTCAGCCATCATTCTTGCCTTGGCGCCCACTCAGCACGTTACACTGTATGGTTTACTAATTTGATCCTAAAAATTTTTGGAACGCTTTTTTGGAGCGATAGATATCAATAAAATGTATACCAGAACATGTTATACTATATGGATGTGCAATATAATACTGAAACATTTTGGAACAAGTTTTTTGAGGGTTATATACCATAAAAATGTACCCAAGAACACATAATACTCTTTGGGTGAGCAATATAATACCAATAAATATTGAGCCAGTTTTTTGAGGGTTATATACCAATGAAATGTACTCCAGACCACAGAATAGTGTATGGGTGAGCAATATAATACCGAAAAATTTTGGAACAAGTTTTTTGAGGGTTATATACAACCGAAATGTACCCAAGAACACATAATACTCTAGGGTGAGCAATATAATACTGATAAGTTTTGGAACAAGTTTTTTGAGCTTTATATACCAACGAAATGTATTCCAGACCAGGGAATAGTGTATGGATGAGCAATGTAATACTGATACATTTTGGAACAAGTTTTTTGAGAGTTATATACCAACGAAATGTACTCCAGAACACTGAATAGTGCATGGGTGAGCAACATAATAACGATAACATTTTGAACAAGTTTTTTGAGAGGGTTATACCAACAAAATGTATCCAAGAACACATTATACTGTATTGATGAGAAATGTAACCCAGCAAAAGTTTTAAACATTTCTTTTGACTGTTATATATCACAAAAATGTACCCCAGAACACTGAATGAAGTGCATGGGTAAGAAATGTAAAGAAGCAAAATTTGTAAAAGCTTTTTTGTAGTTTTATATACCAACAAAATGTGACAGAAAGCACATAATACTTTATGGATGAGCAATTTAACCGCTTCCCGACCGCCCACTGTACATAAACATCGGCGCTGCCTGGGCTCTGTGCAGCGCCGACATTTATGAACGGTTGGTGGTCCCGCAGCCCTCAGGACCCCCAGGGTCCTGCAAGTGCTGCGATTGCGGTTCAGAGCAACAGCTCTGAGAGGGGACATCATTGGGACCTGATTGGATCAGGTCCCAATGATGTTAACCCTTTGCTATCTTCTATATGCCGCGATCTATAGTGATCGCGGCATATAGAAGATAGTGAGAGGAGAGGGGGTCGTCCACTTACCTCTCCGACAACCCCCTGATGTCTTCCAGGACCTGCCGCTGTTATGGCAGCTGGAGGTCACATGACCGCCTCCAGATCTGCCATATATGGTGTCCTGCTGAGCTCAACCTGCAGCTGAGTCCAGCAGGAGACAGACAGTGTAAAACTGTCAGCAAAGATCTCATGCAATGTAATACATGTCTATTGCATTGCATGAGATCAGTGATTAAAAAAATAAAAATTAATGTCCCATACAGGGACTAAGTAAAAATGTTAAAAAAAAGTCAAAAAAATGTTTTCAAACTGTGAAAAAAAATCACAAAATAAATAAAAATAAATAAATAAAATATTAAACTAATAAATCCGTATATTTATGCAAAAACAAAAAAAGTACACATACTTGGTATCGCCGCGTCTGAAACAACCCGATCTATAAAACTGTCACACTAATTAACTCCTTCTGTGCACACCGTAATAAAAATAAATAAAAAACAGAGCAAAAAACTATTCTTTTTCATCATATCGCCAAAAAAAAGTGGAAAAAATGCGATCAAAAAGCAAAATGTAAATAAAAATGGTACCACTGAAAACGTCATCTTGTTCCACAAAAAAAAAGTCGCCATACAGCTCCATCAGCCGAAAAATAAAAAAGTTATAGCTCTCAGAATAAAGCGATGCAAAAAAAATATTTTTTCTATAAAATTGTTTTATTGTGTAAAAGCGCCAAAACATAAAAAATATACAGTAAGTGTAGTATCGCTGTAAACGTACTGACCCGAAGAATAATGCTGCCTTATCACTTTTACCACACAGAGAACGGCATAAAAAAAACCTCAAAAAACAATTCCTGAATTGTTGGTTTTTGTTAATTTTACCTCCCAAATAACGGAATAGAAAGCGATCAAAAAATGTCACATACCCAAAAATGGTACCAATAAAAATGTCAACTCGTCCCGCAAAAAACAAGCTGTCACATGACTCTGTCGGCCGAAATATGGAAAAATTATAGCTCTCAAAATATGGCGATGCAAAAACTAGATTTTGCAAAAAAAAAGCGTCTTTTAGTGTGTGACAGCTGTCAGTCATAAAAACCCGATATAAATCCGGTATCTCTGTAATCGCACCGACCCGAAGAATAAAGTAATCTCATCACTTATACCGCACGAGGAACGGCGCAAAAAATAAATAAAACCAATTCTTCACCTGCTACTGATTTGTTTATTATGTCTCCCAAAGATCGCAGTATGGCTCGGCACACATTTATCCTGCGCTCTGCGCTGAGCACTTACACCAGAGTTTCCGTGTAAATCTCTGAAATACGTGATTCAGAGAGGAACCCATGATGGAAGATTCCCTGTAATGAGGCAGATATAGGCCACTGTGGATGCCGTCTGGCCTGTGATCCCACGGTGTCAGTTTTTTAAGGCGTGCATAAAAGTGCGGTTTTATGCACGCCTGAAAAAAAGGACACCACTAAACAGAGGCCAGACGGAGTCCAGAGTAACTCTGCTGCCTCATTACAGTGAATGGATCCCACAGGGGTTTCATCTGAATTACATCACTTGGAAATTTAGATGGAAACCCCGATGTAAGTGCTCAGCCTAGAGCGCCGGATAAATGTTACGTAAAATGCTCCCAATAAAAGCTTCAACTCAGTCCTCAAAAAAAGCTAGTCCCCACTCAGGTCCGTCATCTGTTAAAAATATAAGGGACTTCCAAGTTACTGGTAGCAGAAAGGCTCTGGAAAAGCGAAATGGCCCTTGCCCCCCAAAAGAAATTCAGAAAATTTTATGCTCCCAAATCCAAATGCCTATTCTACAATAATTTGTTCTCCAATTGTCAAATAGCGCTCCGTCCCTCCCAGATCTCGCCGTATGGCTAAGCGGTACGGTACAGCCACATATGGGGTATTGCCACTTTTAGAAGAAATTGTGTGACACATTTCAGCACCATTTTTACCCATTGCCCTGTATGAAAATTTAAAATCTGAGGGTAAAACATTTTTTTGTGGTAGAAATATAATTATGTTTTCTTCACTGCCCAATGGTATCAATTTAAAAATTAAAAAATACTCACTACTTCCCTAGATGAATTCCTTGAGAGGTGTAGTTTACAAAATGGGGTCACTTGTGGGGGTTTCTGCTGTTTCGGCATGTCAGCTACTCTTCAAATGTGACATGGTGTCTGCAACCTATCCCAGCCAACATAGCGCTCCTTTCTCTTCCGAACCCTGCCGTACACCAAAGCAGTGGTTTTCCCCCACATATGGGGTATCGGCGTACTCAGGAGAAATTGCACAACAAATTTCATGGTGCAATTTCTCCTGTTATCCTTATGATAATGCAAAATTAGGGGATGAAAAACATTTTTTGTGGGAAAAATGTGAAAATTTTATTTTTACGGCTCAATATTATAAACTTCTGTGAAGCACCTGGGGGTGCAAGGTGCTCACCACACATTTAGATAAGTTCCCCAAGGGGTCTAGTTTTCAAAATGGTGTCACTTGTGGGGGGTTTCCACTGTTTAGGCACATTAGGGGCTCCCCAAATGCGACATGGTGTCCGCTAATTATTCAAACAAATTTTACATTCAAAAAGTCAAATGGCGCTCCTTCCCTTCCGAACCCTGCAGTGTACCCAAATAGTGGTTTTCCCCCACATATGGGGTATCGGCATACTCAGGAGAAATTGCACAGCAAATTTCATGGTGCAATTTCTCCTGTTACCCTTATGATAATGCAAAATTAGGGGATGAAAAACATTTTTTGTGGGAAAAATGTGAAAATTTTATTTTTACGGCTCAATATTATAAACTTCTGTGAAGCACCTGGGGGTGCAAGGTGCTCACCACACATCTAGATAAGTTCCCTAAGGGGTCTAGTTTTCAAAATGGTGTCACTTGTGGGGGGTTTCCACTGTTTAGGCACATTAGGGGCTCCCCAAATGCGACATGGTGTCCGCTAATTATTCAAACAAATTTTACATTCAAAAAGTCAAATGGCGCTCCTTCCCTTCCGAACCCTGCAGTGTACCCAAATAGTGGTTTTCCCCCACATATGGGGTATCGGCATACTCAGGAGAAATTGCACAGCAAATTTCATGGTGCAATTTCTCCTGTTACCCTTATGATAATGCAAAATTAGGGGATGAAAACATTTTTTTGTGGGAAAAATGTGAACATTTTATTTTTACGGCTCAATATTATAAATTTCTGTGAAGCACCTGGGGGTGCAAGGTGCTCACCACATATCTAGATAAGTTCCCTAAGGGGTCTAGTTTCCAAAATGGTGTCACTTGTGGGGTTTTTCCACAGTTTAGGCACATCAGGGGCTCCCCAAATGCAACATGGCGCCCGCTAATTATTCAAGCTAATTTTACATTCAAAAAGTCAAAGGGCGCTCCTTCCCTTCCAAACCCTGTCGTGCGCCCAAACAGTGGTTTTCCTCCACATATGGGGTATCAGCGTGTTCAGGAGAAATTGCACAACAAATTTCATGGTGCAATTTATCCTATTACCCTTATGATAATGCAAAATTAAGGGATGAAAAACGTTTTTGTGGGAAAAATGTGAAAATTTTATTTTTACAACTCAATATTATAAACTTCCGTGAAGCTTCTTGGGGTTCAAGGTGCTCACCACACATCTAGATAAGTTCCCTGAGGGGTCTAGTTTCCAAAATGGTGTCACTTGTGGGGGGTTTCCACTGTTTAGGCTCATCAGGAGCTCTCCAAACGCAACATGGCGTCTGCTAATTATTCAAACAAATTTTACATTCAAAAAGTCTAGTGGCACTCCTTCCCTTCCGAACCCTGCAGTGCGCCCAAACAGTGGTTTTCCCTCACATATGGGGTATCAGCGCACTCAAGAGAAATTGCACTACAAATTGTGTATTCCATTTTTTCCTGTTACCCTTGTGAAAATAAAAAAATTGGGGTCTAAAGTAACATTTTTGTGAAAAAAAGTTAAATGTTCATTGTTTTCTTCCACGTTCCAAAAATTCCCGTGAAACACCTGAAGGGTTAATAAACTTCTTGAATGTGGTTTTGAGCACCTTGAGGGGTGCAGTTTTTAGAATGGTGTCACTTTTGGGTATTTTCTGTCATAAAGGCCCCTCAAAGTCACTTCAAATAAGATGTCGTCCCTAAAAAATTTTTTTGTAAATTTTGTTGGAAAAATGAGAAATCGCTGGTCGACTTTTAACCCTTATAGCTTCCTAACAAAAAAAATTTTGGTTCCAAAATTGTGCTGATGTAAAGTAGACATGTGGGAAATGTTATTTATTAACTATTTTGTGTGACATATCTCTCTGATTTAAGGGCATGAAAATTCAAAGTTTGAAAATTGCAAAATTTTCAAAATTTTCGCCAAATTTCCGATTTTTTCACAAATAAATGCAAGTGATATCGAAGAGATTTTACCACTATCATGAAGTACAATATGTCTCGAAAAAATAATCTCAGAATCAGGGGAATCCGTTGAAGCATTCAAGAGTACTTCATAAAGTGACAGTGGTCAGAATTGAAAAAATTGGCCTGGTCACGAAGGCAAAAACAGGCTCTGGCGCGAAGTGGTTAATCCAGAACTATTTTTCAATGCTTTTTGTAAGTTTTACATACCACCGTAATGCAATAGTAACCATGCTTAACTGTATAGACGAGTCATTGAAGCTATAAAAAAAATTGGAACATAAATATTTTGAAAGTGTACTTTATGTACTTATACACTCAAAGAATTTGCAGAAAGTGCAAAGTCAGTAAAAAATTATAAGGAGGGTCATCCATAGACCCCTGAAACGTAACAACTGTCGGGTCTTATTGAAATATTTTTAAAGTGTAGTTGCTGTACTCCTACAGTCATAAAGGCTTTGCACAAAGTACAAAGCAAGTAAAAATTAGGAAGGGAAATACAGTAATTCTCTTCAGGTGACCCTAGTTACAGCCGTCAGCTCTTGCAAGCTTTGAGACAAGTGTTCCGTCTCTACTACCTAATGGTTGAACGAGATCTGATGACAGGTCCCAATCTTTTCAATTGTTTCAACTTCTCCGCTGACAGTCTTAAGTAACTACCACCCCTAATTCTTGGTACCTTATGAGTAGGGGCCCAACAACATTTGTCCAGACCTGTTCCTGGCTCACCTCCTTGTCTCTTCCAACCAGCCTAGGCCTGTCAGTCCGTAAGAACCCCAGTGATAAAGGATACGGCATGGGTTCAGGCCTTAGTGGGTCCAAGATATTGGTTGGATCAGGTTCAATAGCTCCTGCCACCTCTGCTTTTGCATCAGCTTCTTCTGGCTCTGATATTCCTTCGGCCATTCCCTCGGGAGTCTCACGTGCTTCTATCATCTTTGTTGCCCACTAAGCAAAATACACTGTAAGCATGACTAATTGAATACAGTAAAAAAATTTACCACTTTTTTGGAGTGTTTAAATCACACCCCAGACCATGTAATACTGTATGGCTGAGAAATGTAACCCTACAACATTTTTAAATGCGTTTTCTCAGTTTTGAAGATCACAAAAATGTTCCCAGACCACGTAATTCTGTATGGCTGAGAAATAGAACCCTAAAAAATTTTTGAATGCTTTTTCTCAGTTTTAGAGATTACAAAAATGTTCCCAGAATATGTAATATTGTATGGCTGACAAAAATGTAACCGTTAGTGATGAGCAAGCACTAAAATGCTTGGGTACTCATTGCTCAGGTCAAGCAAATTGGAATGCTTGAGTGCTCGGACCAAGCAATGAGCCCAATGTAAGTCTAAGGGAAACTCGAGCATTTTTCTGGCGGGGCCCCCCCGACAGTCTGCAGAGGGCCTAAAAATTGCCCAAATTGATGGGAACAGTGCTCAAATGACATGTGAACAGCATGGGTAGGAACCCTGGAAGCATCTCTGACTCCCAGGTCACTGCTGTCAACAATGTTATCAGGGTATTATGCCACTTTTATGGACACACAATAAAACATACAAAAACAAAAACAAAATGGATTTTCTTGAGAAAAATGTTAAGGAACATCCTTTCCATGGTAACGTCTTGTATATAAGGCAAAATAAATGTACAAAACAAAAACGCTCCTCCACACCCTACGGTATGTTCACACGTAGCGTTTTAAATGCGCTTTTGCACATTTGCATTGCTTTCAAAGGTGAAAAATACATTCACCGGTAAATGTAATTTTAACATTTTACAACCTTATTTGGCCATGTGGTGTGTGTTATATCATCAGACACATTTATACAGTGCTGAAAAGACATGGGAACACCATGGGGAAGACCCCTGGATGCATCTCTGACTCCCAGGTCCCTGCCTAAAACTGTCGTCATGTCATCAGATGTGATCCTATATTACTGCGGTAACAATACAGACATTTTTGGCAACGTGACAAATATTAAACTCCATTTAAAATGGGCAAGGTGTGTGGCAAGGGACGGGGAAGTGGACGTTATGGTGATGGTGATAGTGCATGCGGAGGCTGTGGGCAAGATGAAACTGTGCCTGCTGAGGGAGCACAACAAACACCCATGTCATGTCGAACTACCAGCCTGTCCCAATTTCTAGGGGTCCGCGGAACACCACTATTGAAGCCAGAGCAGTGTGAAAAGGTTGTTGGTTGGATAGCAGATAAAGCATCCAGTCAGTTTGCCACCACCACCACCCTGTGTTCCACATGGTCCAGTCTCAGTAGATGCGAGTCTGAACCACATTAGTATTATTACTTTATCGCCATTTATTTCATCGCGCTTTACATGTGAAAAAGGGGTTTACATCTCAAAAACAATTACAGTAATCTTGTACAAAAATGTGACAGCGACTTGTACAGGAGAGGAGAGGACCCTGCCCGCGAGGGCTCACAGTCTACAAGGGATGGGTGAGGATACAGTAGGTGAGGCTAGAGCTGGTCATGCAACGGTATGGTGGAGTGAGGGTTGCTGCAGGTTGTACGCATGTCAGAAGAGGTGGGTCTTCAGGTGCTTTTTCAATGTTTCAACAGTAGGCAAGAGTCAAATGGTGAGGTAGAGAGTTCCAGAGAAGGGAGGATGCACGGGAAAAATCTTGTATGCGATTGTGGGAAGAGGAGATAAGAGGGGAGTAGAGAAGGAGATCTTGTGAGGATTGGAGGTTGCGTGCAGGTAGTGGATGGCTTTGCATGCCAAGGTTATGGTTTTGAACTGGAGTCTCTGGGCAATGGGGAGCCAGTGAAGGCATTTTCAGAGAGGAGAGGCCAGGGAATAGTGAGGAGATAGGTGGATTAGTCGGGCAACAGAGTTTAGGATAGATTGGAGGAATGCGAGAGTGTTAGAAGGGAGGCCACAGAGCAGGAGGTTGCAGTCGTCGAGAAGTGAGTAGGGATGGGCGAGCACTAAAATGCTCGGGTGCTCGATGCTCGGATCGAGCAAATTGAAATGCTCGGGTGCTTGACCCGAGCAACGAGCCCAATGTAAGTCTATGGGAAACTCGAGCATTTTTCAGGCGGCTCCCCCCGGCGGTCTGCAGAGAGCATAAAAAAAGCCCAAATCGATGGGAACAGTGCTCAAATGACATAGGAACAGCATGGGGAAGACCTCTGGAAGCATTTCTTTCTCCCAGGTCACTGCTGTCAACATCGTTGTCAGAGGTATTATGCCACTTTTACAGACTCACAATAAAACATACAAAAATGAAACCAAAACGGATTTTGCTGGGAAATATGTTAAGGAACATCCTTTCCAGGGTAATGACTTGTATATAAGGCAAAATAAATATACAAAAACAAAAATGCTCCTCCATACCTTGGGCTATGTTCACACGTAGCGTTTTTGAAGCGTTTTTGCACTTTTGCATTGCTTTCAACCAAGACAAATGCATTCACCAGGAAATGTCATTTTAACATTTTACAACCTTATCTGGCCATGTGGTGTGTGACACATCATCAGACACATGCTTACAGTGCTGAAAAGACATGGGAACAGCATGGGGAAGACCCCTGGAAGCATCTCTGACTCTCAGGTCACTGCCTAAAAGTGTGCCCATCATAGGTGATCCTTGGCGCATGCGAAGATGACTCCCGTCATGCACCTGTCGTTGCAGACTTGCAACAATCACAGTCCACGTCCTTGTCCCAGTGCAGCGCTCAGTTACCCCATTCCTTGGAATGCAAGCACAAGTATGCAGCCAGCCACCCACCCACCCACAGGCTGCAATACTATACTGCCAAATTTTTGACAGCTGCTTGAACTTGAAATGTGGCCTTTTAGGCTCGTGGAGGCGGAAGCTGTCCACAACCTCATGGCGGCGGCGACCGGGTATCCATACTTGGTCTCCAGCCGCCACTATTTGTCCCAGTGTCATCTCCGCCTTCCACAAGCACAGGTCCTACAAAATTACCCGTGCCCTCCCCAGTTTACTTACTGGAAAGGACCGCCTAACCACAAACACGTGGACAAGTGAATGTGGCCAAGGACTGTACGGAGCCAGTCCATAGCTTGTCGATGAGTTGTATTTCACTACAGCCATATTTTTTAGCTCGGTAAAAGGAATGACTTTTGGGAAACCGTATCTACTCCAGCAGTCATTTCTCCCAGGAAGTCCTCTAAAGCTGCTTGCACTTGAAATGTGGCCTTTTAGGCTCGTGGAGGCGGAAGCTTTTCACAACCTCATGCCGGCGGCGGCCAGGTGTCCATACTCGGTCCCCAGCCGCCACTATTTCTCCCGGTATCGTCTCCGCCTTCCACAAGCCCGGGTCCCACAACATTGCCTGTGCCCTCCCCAGTGCACTTACTGGGAAGGACCGCCTAACCACAAACATGTGGTCAAGTGAATGTGGCCAGGGACAGTGCGGAGCCAGTCCACAGCATGTCGGTGAGTTGTATTTCACCACAGCCATATTCTTTAGCTTGGTGAAAGGACTTGGTAAACCGTATCTACTCCAGCTGTCATTTCTCCCAGGAAGTCCTCTAAAGCTGCTTGCACTTGAAATGTGGCCTTTTAGGCTCGTGGAGGTGGAAGCTTTTCACAACCTCATGCCGGTGGCGGCTGGGTGTCCATATTTCCTCCCCAGCTGCCACTATTTCTCCAGGTGTTGTCTCCACCTTCCACAAGCGCGGGTCCCACAACATTACCCTTGCCATCCCCAGTGCACTTACTGGGAAGGACCGCTTAACCACAAACACATGGACAGGTGAATGTGGCCAGGCATGGTACGGAGCCAGTCCACAGCTTGTCGGTGAGTTGTATTTCACCACAGCCATATTCTTTAGCTTGGTGAAAGGACTTGGGACACCGCATCTACTCCAGCTGTCATTTTTCCCAGGAAGTCTTATAAAGCTGCTTGCACTTGAAATGTGGCCTTTTAGGCTCGTGGAGACGGAAGCTTTTCACAACCTCATGCCGGCGGCGGCCGGGTGTCCATACTCGGTCCTCAGCCGCCACTATTTCTCCAGGTGTTGTCTCCACCTTCCACAAGCACGGGTCCCACAACATTACCCTTGCCATCCCCAGTGCACTTACTGGGAAGGACCGCCTAACCACAAACACATGGACAGGTGAATGTGGTCAGGCATGGTATGGAGCCATTCCATATTAAAAATGCAGCCATAGAGTGTCCGGTAACCTTCCCACACACTTTTCTTAGCCAGGGCTGCTTCTCAGCAGGGTTGGACGGGCCCACCAGAGAATCCTCGGGTGGGTCCTGGCTTCTCCATCAGGAGAGTTCATGATAGGCGTAAACTTTGCAGCTGCTATGGGGCGCTTGAGAGGGGGAGAAAGGTGGGCCTTCAGAATCAAATACTCTGGTGGGCCCAATGATTTTCAGTCTGACACTGCTTCTCAGTGAGAGTTGTATTTCACCACAGCTATTCTTTAGCTCCGTGAAAGGAATGGCATAGAGGGAAACCATATCTACTCTGGGTGTAATTTCTCCAAGGAAGTCCTCTAATGCAGCTTGTTGCAGAAGCAATGGCAGCAAGTCCAACATCAGCTCGCACTTGTCGGTGGTGCTTCGACATACAAACATCTTTCTTTGCGCCTTTAATTTCATGACTACAGAGTTGGGCAATGGCCTGATCTGCAATGCGGTTTGAGAAATAACATGCGTAAGTGTGACGCACTAGCCCTCCCTGGGAAATGGGGGTACTCAGAGCCGGGCCTCTTGCTGATGTTGAGGGGATGCAGTCGTGGCCTAGACCCGTTCCGTGCCCAGGGCTGTCACATAAAAATAATGGGCTTCTTTTAGGATGAGTGGTATTTCGACTACGCCAAGTGTGGTGTCTGGTGAGGGCCACCAGCGCTGCAACAGTCCACTGAGGCTGGTGTTATGGGCAGCTAAGATGGAACGGCTCCCCACAGGCGGAGCAGGCCTCAGGGCAGTGTGAGAAGGGATGGTGGGTGCAGTGCCGCGCAGGAAATAACAGGCTGAGGCGTTGTGTGAAGTCATTCAGTTCTTTACTCACGTTAGATGAACTTTAGCCGCAAAGCTTCTATCTGCTTCTCGTGGCGTACTTTTTGCCACCAGGAAGGGGTTCAGCACTTCCCAGGTAGATCAGGAGCACCTGTCGAGACCCTTCTGATGTGTGTTCCTCTCATTGGTAAGTTCTCCCACTAAGTCTTCTCCTGAATGTGTGTGGAATGAACGTGGTTTAAGGCCGGGTCCCACTGGATAAACGCAGTGTAAGAGATACAGGTGGCGTGAGCCGCTCCGTCCGTATCCCCCTGGGATCCACTAAGCCTCCGGGCTTTTCTGACTGAGACGTGAAGTAACAAAGTCAGATATCGGGGGCTGGTCACCCCTCTTGCAGCAGGAATCCCTCTGACTAGGCCAGAATAAAGAATACAGGTGGCGACTCCGCTCCGTCCATATCCCCTGGGATCCTTTTGCCTGTGGAGCCTATCTTCTCTGCTCCCCTCCGAGGCCTTCTTAGGTCAGGACCTTGACCGGGTAGAGATAGTGGTTAACTCTGACCCGCTCCTCATCTCAAGGCCAGAGAACGAGGACCGTGTATCTTCAGTCAGCTGCAGACTCTAGCTGCACTCTAGCAGAAGGCCACAATCAAAGACGAAGATCACAATCAAAGACGTTGAACTAAAGATGGCCGTAGATTAAATATGAATCAATAAGTGTATCCTAAAAGTGTGTCCTCCACCCTCACCCACTACATGGTTCCCCCTATCTTTGGTTCCCCCCCATCTCCTCTATCCCGGGACGGGGCAGCACACTGGTGCATTTAGGCCCCCTACAGGACAGGAGTGGTGTAGTGTTGAGTGGTAAAGTAGGGTCCTGAGAAATGCTCCATCCTTACCTGGAAGAGGAGATACCACACCTCTATCTGAGGTGCAGTACCCCTGTGGCGACTGAACCCTCAGGGGCGCCACATAAGCACGTCTGATCCACATTAAAAAAGCAGCCACAGAGTGTCCGGGAACCTTCCCACACACTTTTCTTAGCTAGGGCTGCTTCTCGGCAGGGTTGGATGGGCCCACCAGAGAACCTGAGACTCCTCCAGTGGGCCCTGGCTTCTCCTTCAGGAAAGTTCATAGTGCCGAGGTGAGGCCATGATGATGATAGAGATGACCATCTGCTTATTTTTCTGTTACTTGGAATGCAAGCGCAAGTATGCAGCCAGCCACCCACCCACAGGCCGCAATACTAAACTGCCAAATTTCTGGGCAGCTGCTTGCACTTGAAATGTGGCCTTTTAGGTTCGTGGAGGCGGGAGCTGTCCACAACCTCATGGCGGCAGCCGGGTGTCCATACTCAGTCCCCAGCCGCCACTATTTCTCCAGGTATTGTCTACGCCTTCTACAAGCGCGGGTCCCTGAACGTTACTGCTGGTACTTTTCTGTGGGAATCTGCTTGCCTCCTACCAGCCTGGAATATTTCCAGTAATCTATGGTCCAATGCCATGGTATTAGCACTGCCCCCAGTACCAGTAGCGAAGCCATCCCCAATTTCCTTCTCAGGAATTTTATTTGGTAGACTGAGTGGCTGCCCAAATACATTAGTTTCCCACAAAGGAGCTGAAGATAGAGTGGCAGTAGGTGCAAGTTTCTCCAGCCTGTTAGATATCAGAGGGTGAACGGCAGCACATTGGATCAGTGGTTAGCACTGAAGCCTCGCAGCGCTGGGATCCTGGGTTCAAATCCCAGCAAGGACAACATCTGCAAGGATTTTGTATGTTCTCCCCTTGCTTGCGTGGGTTTTCACCTGAGTAAAAAAGCAGCTGTAGAGTGTCCAGGAACCTTCCCACACACTTTTCTTAGCCAGTACTGCTTCTCAGCAGGGTTGGACAGGTCCACCAGAGAATCCTCAGGTGTGTCCTGGCTTCTATATCAGGAGAGTACATGATAGCGCAAGCTTTGCAGCTGCTATGGGGCTCTTGAGCAGGGGGAGAAAGGTGAGCCCTCAGAATCAAAACCTCTGGTGGGCACAATGTTTTTCAATCTGAAACAGCTTCACAGTGGGAGTTGCATTTCACCGCAGCCATATTCTTTAGCTCGGTGAAAGGACTGACATAGAGGGAAACCGTATCTACTCCGGCTGTCATTTCTCCGTCACCAGGTTCCGCCCATTGTCACACACGACCATGCTTGGCTGTAAGTTCAGCGGTGAGAGTCACAGATCAGGCTGCTGTGTTACAGCTTTCAACAACTCTGCAGCGCTGGGCGGTTTGTCACCTAAGCATTAAGCATGTTATCTTCAGCACAGCCTGTTGCCGCTTGGTCAAGGCAGTGCTGCAGTGCTTTCAGCTTGTGACGGATGTGGTAATTTCAGAGATGGAGGCTGAACTGGAGGAGGAGGTGCAGGAGCTGAACAATGTGATTACAATGAGGTTACATTGGCGACTCTGGTTTTTATACTAAAGAAAAATCCTGCTGTGTTTTTCTTTGTTTTTTTACGTTATTTTTTAAAGACAAATGCATTCACCGGGAAATGTCATTTTAACATTTTACAACCTTATCTGGCCATGTGGTGTGTGACACATCATCAGACACATCTGTGGCGCCCCTGCGGGTCCAGTAGCCACAGAGGTACTGCATCTCATCCAGAGGTGTGGTACCCCACTCTCAGGTAAGAAGGGAGCACTACCCGGGATCCACACACCTACATCCAACACTACACCATTCCAGACCAGCAGGCGGGGCAAGATGCACTTGCTCACTGCTGAGCCCTGTCCCTGGCTGGAAGGGGGGGAACCAAAAGAGAGGGAACTATGTAGTGGGTATGGGTGGAGGAAGTAGTTTAGGGGAGCACAGCCAGAAGAGTATAAAAAGAAGGGTAGAAAGTTCTAGGGATAGTCTGCTCAGGGGAGCAAGGGAGGAAGTCCAGTCTCCTGTTCCAGTGCTTGGAGCAGGAGGGGAGTTCAGTTAGGGCCCAGTCAGAAAGGCCTCAGAGGAAAGTGAGGAGAGAAGACAGGAGCAGTGAGCAGGGCTCCAGAGAAGAGAGAGAAGGGATCCCAGGTGCACGGCGAGTGCGGGAGGCCACCCATGTGCCCGAATTCATGCTGACGTGGAGGGATCAGGCCGCAGTAGGGGACCGGCCCCAGCCTAGTGGAGTACTTTAAGGCTCAGCTAGCAAACCGGAGGTTGCGATGTCTTTATGTGCCGTAGCCACACTCCACACACAATCGCTGAAAAGGTGGCCATATAGGACCAAGGGGACAGAGAGTAAGTCGCCTGACAAGGCCCACGGCCACTGGCTTGGGACACTGTGTGTGAGGCGTAGGGCAGGAGGGCGAGAGACGACCTGGAGAGGTACACAGGAAGGGGTCCCGTTTAAGTGCTTCCAAGATATGAGAGTTGGCTGGATCACTTCCCCGGAGGACACAGGACGATGTGGGCAGTTATAACCGGCTGCAGCGGTAACCTGGAACTGTATAAGAACTGTGAGTAAAGCCTGAAGACTGCACCTCACTGTGTCCTTTACTCATTACTGCGTCACCTGCCCTGCACTACACTGTACCAACAACATCTGCCTCATAAAATCATCTATGCTGCCCTGGAGCTTAGCTCTGCCCTTGGACAGCTGAACCAACTCTGCTGCATCACCATCAGCCCCAGTGGATCTGCACCGCAGCGGCCGCTCCATATAGCCGCATACCACGGGTGGCGTCACGAACATTATCCCCAAACACTTTATTTCCCAAATTGACTTTCCATTTATTTGACCGCCAGGGGCCACGGACCGGGTCACTACCTCCGTGACTACCCTGAAAAGGACCGGCCCTGCTAATGAGTACCCCATGCCCGAGGAGGCGCGTCACATCCTGTTTCATTTATGATGGAGGTACTCTGAAAGTCACAAAGCCTATTTTTATAGGGTCATCAGGCGGCCCTTACTATTCTTAGAGGGCCAGCAGTCGGCCCTCGCTATTATTAGAGAGCCATCAGCCGGCTATGCTTTGTTGTTCCCATTATTAACTATACTGTTATTGCGTATGCAGTGACTGCAAGGGCTGCCAAAAATTCGGACGCAACCCAATACCCCTTTGAAGAGACATAGAGGAGGGTCTCAGTAAAAAAAATGTTCCCATTAAAAAGGAGCGGGTCTCCTATAGTGGTAATGCCCATGCTGTGACTGCAAGGGCTGCCCAAATTTGGGAAAAACCCCACTAACAATTTAAAGACACACAGAACAGGGCCACAGTAATGACATGTTTCCATTACAAAGGAGCGGGTGTGCTATACAGTTATAGAGTATGCAGTGAGTCCAACGGCTGCTAAAATTTAGGAAAAACCCCTCTAACAATTTAAAGACGCATAGAGCAGGGCCACAGTAACGACAAATTCCCATTAGAAAGGAGAGGGTCTCCCATACTGTTTGCCTATGCAGTGAAGCAACAGCTGCCAAAAATTTGGAGGAACTCCAATGCCCCTTGCAAGAGACGTAGAGGTCGGAGAGCCTCCTAAAAACAATATTCCCATTATTAGGAATTGGGTCTTCCATAATGTTTGCCTATGCAGTGAATGCATAAACTGCCAAAAATTTGGAGGCACTCCAATTCCCCTTGGAAGAGACGTAGAGGTCGGAGAACCTCCTTAAAAACAATGTTCTCATTATCAGGAAGTGGGTCTCCCATAGTGTTTGCCTATGCAGTGAATGCAAATGCTGCCAAAAATTGGAAGGCACTCCAATGCCCCTTGGCAGAGACATAGAGGGCCTCATGAAAAAATGTTCCCATTATTAGGAAGTGGGTCTCCCATAGTGTTGGCCTATGCAGTGAATGCAAGGGCTGCCAAAAATTGGGAGGCATTCCAATGTCCCTTGGAAAAGACATAGAGGGCCTCATGAAAAAATGTTCCCATTATTAGGACGTGGGTCTCTCATAGTGTTGGCCTATGCAGTGAATGCAAGGGCTGCCAAAAATTGGGAGGCACTCCAATGCCCCTTGGAAGAGACGTAGGGGGCCTCATGAAAAAATGTTCGCATTATTAGGAAGTGGGTCTCCCATAGTGTTGGCTTATGCAGTGAATGCAAGGGCTGCCAAAAATTGGGAGGCACTCCAATGCCCCTTGGAAGAGACGTGGAGGAGGGCCTCATAAAAAAATGTTCCCATTAGAAAAGAGCGGATCTCCAATACTTACACTAAGTGTATGGGCTGACAAACATTTACCCCTGGTGGGTATACATGAACATACTGTATAAAAAATTTTTTTTACGGCCATCATAAACACCCTTTAAAAAAATTATATGGGTGTTGCATCACGGACCACTGTCACCCTGGTGGTATGGTGGTGGAGGAAGAGGATGAGGAGAAGGAGGAGGACAAGAGCAAATAGCCAAAATCAGGAAGCGTATACCCATGTGTGGGAGTGAAAAGGTGCATGGGAATACACCTCCCAAAAAAGACACTGGATTTGAGTTTATGCTACGCTGCTATCATTGGGTGGTGTTGAGAAGTCTGGCCCAATCCAGCCCTTGTTCATTTTTATAAGAGTCAACCTGTCAGCATTTTCAGTTGACAGGCGGATGCGCTTATCAGTTATAATTCCACCAGCGGCACTAAAAACCCGCTCTGATAAAACGCTAGCAGCTGGGCAGGCCAGGACCTCCAAGGTGTAGAGAGCCAGGTCATTCCACGTATCCAGCTTGGATACCCAATAATTATAAGGCACAGAGGAATCACGGAGGATGTTGGTATGGTCGGCAAGGTACTCCCTCAACATCTTCCCAAACTTTGCACTCCTTGTGAGAGTACCCCGCGCCTCAGGGCCTGTGCGAAAGGAGGGGCTGAGAAAATTCTCCCAGAACTTTGACAGTGTTCCCCTGCCTCTGCTGGATTGGAGTTGTGTCTCTCTCGCCTGTAGTCCTTGGTTGTACAATGAACTGTGACCTCTATCACCAGCGTTTTCAGATGGGAATTTTTTTAATAGTTCTGCAACAAGGGCCTTCTGGTACTGCCCCATTTTTGCAGACTTGTCCGCCTCAGGAATAAGAGATATAAAGTTCTCCTTGTAGCGTGGATCTAGAAGTGTCACCAACCAGTAATGACTGTCACCCAAAATTTTGAGAACGCGAGGGTCATGGGAAAGGCAGCGTAACATAAACTCAGCCATGCGTGCCAGACTGCTAACAGGCAAATAACAAAGAAAATGACGGCACTTCCACTATAAGAAATAGATGTGAACAGGTGCTTACTAAGAGGAGCTACCTCCATATACAATGAAAAAACAAAGTAGCACTCTGTAACGCTGAGTATGTGAATATGAAGTATGAAATATGAATAACATTACTGCTGTAGAAAATAGAAATAAATGAAAAATATTTGGAATTTTTTTTGCGCCTGTAAATATGAAGTATGAAATATGAATAGCATTACTGCTGTAGAATCTAGAAATAAATGAGAAATCTTAGCGCATAAATTGGCCAATTCATGTGTACCTGACAGCCTGCTCTACTCTTGCTCACCGCTCCAGGCGGTCTTGTCCTGCCCTGTTCTCGCTCACCTCTCTGGGCGGCCTCACTCTGCTGTGTTTGTCCGCCACATCTGTGGTTCTGTTCCAGAGTCCCAGTGTGTACTGGGTCCTATCCCGCCAGTGTCCCTACCTGCTAGTGCCTCCCTGTCTGCACTCTAGCTGTGCTTGCCTGTACCCCTCTGCCTGTATTGTTCCTGAGTCCCAGTGTGTACTGGGTCCTATCCCGCCAGTGTTCCTACCTGCTAGTGCCTCCCTGTCTGCACTCTAGCTGTGCTTGCCTGTACCCCCCTGCCTGCATACCCGCCTGCCTGCATACCAGTCGTGCCTGCCTATACCCACCAGTTAGTGCGCCAGCCTAACCAGTCTGTTCCTGTGTTCCCCTGTGTGGGTCAACAGCCGTGTCCGGGGTCTGTCCTGGAGTAGCACCTGGTCCCTCTGCTCGGTTCCTCCTTGGTGCACTGGCGTCGTATGCCGTCGTGCGACCCTGGTCGGATCGGGTGAATACCTAGTTACGCCCCTCCAGGCAATCACTCTCCGGCACGGTCCAGTGGAATCACTCGCACACGCCGCTCAGCCCGGGCGTGTGCATTACACCCGTTACATCGTAGGGATCTAGCTTAGTTCTATTGTAGGGACAGATCTCCTGTCTTTCCTTAGTGCTTGTAGCCTATCATAAAAGTAAGTCCAGCCCAAAAATATCTCTAAGGAAAGACCTCCAGTTTCCATCATGGTGTCGGTTCAGGATTTGGCTCAACGCCTGCAGGGACTCTCTCTGGAGGTGGCCGAGCTCCAACAACACGTGAGTAGCTGTTCTGGAGCGCATTTTGTGGAGCCAAAGGTACGATTGCCTGATTTATTTTTTGGTGAACAACAAGATTTTATTTTCCTTTAAAAATGCTTGTTTATTGTATTTTCGTTTGAGACCCAGATCCTCTGGTGATGAATCACAGCGCATAGGGTTCATAATGTCACTTTTGCGCAAAGAACCTCAGGGATGGGCCTTTTCTCTCCAACCTAGTGATCCATGCTTTAGATCAGTGGATAGTTTTTTTTCTGCTTTGGGGTTGTTGTATGATGATCCTGATCGTGTCTCATCTGCTGAGACGGAATTGAGACTTTTGAGACAGGGATCAGGTAATGTGGAAAATTATTGTACTCACTTCCGTCGGTGGTCTGCTCAGGTGGGGTGGAACGTTTCAGCTCTGAAAAGTTTGTTTCTTGCTGGGCTAGGTGAAAGGGTTAAGGATCTGCTTATTGCTTATCCTACACCTGGGAACTTGCAGGAGGCAATGCAATTAGCTATATGGGTGGACTGGAGACTGCGTGCAAGGGTTAATGAGAGTAAATCCTTTGCCATGTCAGCTCCTAGTCTTGAGAGGGTCTGTACTGACATTTGAGAGCCGATGGAGATTGGGGCGATGTCACCCCGCTCTCAGGAAAAAGACCACAGGTTTTCTGAAGGTTTGTGCTTTTATTGCGGAAAATCTGACCATTTCATAAAGAACTGTGTGCTTCGTATGAACAAAGAAGAAAAAAAAAGGTCAGTTACGCCCGTATAGCCTGTTTAAACACTAAGGGGGTATTTCTTTCTGCTACTACTGCAACTCAGGAAGAATTAATTGAATTTCGGGTATTTGTGGATTGTGGTTCTACTCTGAATGTGATTGATGGGGGATTCTTGGAAAAACTTAAATTAAAACCCAAACCTTTGTCATCCCCTATTGCCGTGGTTTCTGTCGATGGCTCTCCCTTGAAATGTGTTACTCATAAGGTTTATGAATTTCCCCTCACTATTAATGGTATTCACCAAGAAAATTTGGATTTGGTAGTATTAAATAATTTGCCTTCTCCAGTAATTTTGGGGTTACCCTGGTTAAAATTGCACAATCCTGTACCGGATTGGTCTAGTAATGAAATTAAGTCCTGGAGCCCTAAGTGTTATGACAAGTGTTGTAACGGGCGCATTGCTGCTGTGGATAAAGGGGAATTACCTGTACCTATTCAGGATTTTTGGAAAGTTTTTTCTGAGGAGGAGTCGCAAATTTTGCCTCCCCATAGAGACTATGATTGTACCATTGAATTTGTCCCTGGAGCGACTCTTCCTAAAAGTCGTTTATTTAATCTTACTATTCCTGAGAGAAAGACTTTGGAAGAATACATACAGACGAGCTTGGCCGCCGGTCACATCAGACCCTCTAAGTCACCTGTGGCTGTTGGATTTTTTTTTTGTTAAAAAAAAGGACGGCGGTTTACGTCCTTGTCTGGACTTTCGCGAGATTAATAAAATTACTGTACGTAATCCCTACCCACTGCCATTGATTCCTGATTTGTTTAACCAGTTAGTGGGGGCCAAGTGGTTCTCTAAAATTGATCTCCGGGGGGCATACAATTTGTTGCGCATGAAGGAGGGTGATGAATGGAAGACTGCTTTTAACACTCCTGTGGGTCATTTTGAGAATCTGGTTATGCCTTTTGGTCTTACCAATGCACCAGCATTTTTTCAGAATCTTATTAATGACATCCTTAGACCTTTAATCGGCAAAAATGTGGTTGTGTATTTGGATGACATTTTGATTTATTCACCAGATCTGGAGTCTCATTGGCGGAGCGTACGTGAGGTATTACAGTTATTAATTGACAATTCGCTTTTTGCTAAGCTAGAGAAATGTGAGTTCGCTGTACAGAGAATTAGTTTTTTGGGCTACATTATCTCCAGCGAGGGCTTTGAGATGGACCCGGTGAAAGTTCAAGCTGTGCAGGAATGGCCTAGGCCTATTGGTTTGAAATCGATACAGAGGTTTTTGGGTTTCGCCAATTATTACAGAAAATTCATTAAAATTTTTTCTATTATTGTTAAACCACTGACCGATCTCACCAGGAAAGGTGCTAATACGGTTCAGTGGACTACTGAGGCCATTGAAGCGTTTGTGTTTCTAAAGGAGAGGTTCAGCTCTGCCCCCATCCTTATGCAGCCTGATGTGACTAAGCCGTTTTTGGTTGAGGTTGATGCTTCTTCGGTGGGTGTCGGTGCGGTGTTGTCTCAGGAAAACAAGGATGGAGTACATCCCTGTGCCTTTTTTTCAAAAAAATTTTCTGAGACTGAACTTAATTACGATATTGGTAATCGGGAATTGCTGGCTATTAAACTCGCATTTGAACACTGGCGTCATCTCTTGGAAGGTGCTGAATTTCCCATTCAGGTTTTCACTGATCATAAAAATCTGATCTATCTTGATGCTGCCAAGCGCTTGAATGCCCGTCAGGCTAGGTGGGCACTTTTTTTTTCGCGGTTTAATTTTTCCGTTACTTACATTCCGGGTACCAAGAATGTTAAAGCTGATGCGTTGTCTCGCAGCTTTTCTCCCATGGTCGGTGCTGAGGAGGAGGAGAGCATTTTACAAGAAGGTGTTGTGATTGCTGCATTGGACTCCGTTTTGGAAGATGAGATTCTTAAAGCACAGGAGAATGCCCCATCTAACACTCCCCATGGGAGGTTGTTTGTGCCTAGGATCTTTAGGAGAGATTTGTTTGTTGAGTGTCATGAGTCTCGGTTGGCAGGTCATCCAGGAATTTCTGAGACCAAGAGACTTGTGGGTCGCAGTTTTTGGTGGCCTGGATGGCAGAAGGAAGTCAATAAGTGGGTGCGTCAATGTACTGTGTGTGCTAGATCTAAGTCTTCTCATACTCCTGCTGCGGGGTTGCTTTGCCCTCTGGAGGTTCCTAGTGCACCTTGGACACATCTGGCTATGGACTTTATTACTGACCTTCCCTCCTCTGAGGGTTTCACGGTCATCTGGGTGGTCGTGGACTGTTTTAGCAAGATGTGTCACTTGGTTCCCTTCATCAAACTGCCCTGCGCTAAGACACTCGCTAAGGCATTTGTCAAGGAAATTGTCAGACTCCATGGTGTTCCTACTGACATTGTTTCTGATAGGGGACCTCACTCCGTGGCTCATTTTTGGCTTGACTTTTGTGACAGGTTGGGAGTTCATTTGCTGCTGTGGATAAAGGGGAATTACCTGTACCTATTCAGGATTTTTGGAAAGTTTTTTCTGAGGAGGAGTCGCAAATTTTGCCTCCCCATAGAGACTATGATTGTACCATTGAATTTGTCCCTGGAGCGACTCTTCCTAAAAGTCGTTTATTTAATCTTACTATTCCTGAGAGAAAGACTTTGGAAGAATACATACAGACGAGCTTGGCCGCCGGTCACATCAGACCCTCTAAGTCACCTGTGGCTGTTGGATTTTTTTTTTGTTAAAAAAAAGGACGGCGGTTTACGTCCTTGTCTGGACTTTCGCGAGATTAATAAAATTACTGTACGTAATCCCTACCCACTGCCATTGATTCCTGATTTGTTTAACCAGTTAGTGGGGGCCAAGTGGTTCTCTAAAATTGATCTCCGGGGGGCATACAATTTGTTGCGCATGAAGGAGGGTGATGAATGGAAGACTGCTTTTAACACTCCTGTGGGTCATTTTGAGAATCTGGTTATGCCTTTTGGTCTTACCAATGCACCAGCATTTTTTCAGAATCTTATTAATGACATCCTTAGACCTTTAATCGGCAAAAATGTGGTTGTGTATTTGGATGACATTTTGATTTATTCACCAGATCTGGAGTCTCATTGGCGGAGCGTACGTGAGGTATTACAGTTATTAATTGACAATTCGCTTTTTGCTAAGCTAGAGAAATGTGAGTTCGCTGTACAGAGAATTAGTTTTTTGGGCTACATTATCTCCAGCGAGGGCTTTGAGATGGACCCGGTGAAAGTTCAAGCTGTGCAGGAATGGCCTAGGCCTATTGGTTTGAAATCGATACAGAGGTTTTTGGGTTTCGCCAATTATTACAGAAAATTCATTAAAATTTTTTCTATTATTGTTAAACCACTGACCGATCTCACCAGGAAAGGTGCTAATACGGTTCAGTGGACTACTGAGGCCATTGAAGCGTTTGTGTTTCTAAAGGAGAGGTTCAGCTCTGCCCCCATCCTTATGCAGCCTGATGTGACTAAGCCGTTTTTGGTTGAGGTTGATGCTTCTTCGGTGGGGGTCGGTGCGGTGTTGTCTCAGGAAAACAAGGATGGAGTACATCCCTGTGCCTTTTTTTCAAAAAAATTTTCTGAGACTGAATTTAATTACGATATTGGTAATCGGGAATTGCTGGCTATTAAACTCGCATTTGAACACTGGCGTCATCTCTTGGAAGGTGCTGAATTTCCCATTCAGGTTTTCACTGATCATAAAAATCTGATCTATCTTGATGCTGCCAAGCGCTTGAATGCCCGTCAGGCTAGGTGGGCACTTTTTTTTTCGCGGTTTAATTTTTCCGTTACTTACATTCCGGGTACCAAGAATGTTAAAGCTGATGCGTTGTCTCGCAGCTTTTCTCCCATGGTCGGTGCTGAGGAGGAGGAGAGCATTTTACAAGAAGGTGTTGTGATTGCTGCATTGGACTCCGTTTTGGAAGATGAGATTCTTAAAGCACAGGAGAATGCCCCATCTAACACTCCCCATGGGAGGTTGTTTGTGCCTAGGATCTTTAGGAGAGATTTGTTTGTTGAGTGTCATGAGTCTCGGTTGGCAGGTCATCCAGGAATTTCTGAGACCAAGAGACTTGTGGGTCGCAGTTTTTGGTGGCCTGGATGGCAGAAGGAAGTCAATAAGTGGGTGCGTCAATGTACTGTGTGTGCTAGATCTAAGTCTTCTCATACTCCTGCTGCGGGGTTGCTTTGCCCTCTGGAGGTTCCTAGTGCACCTTGGACACATCTGGCTATGGACTTTATTACTGACCTTCCCTCCTCTGAGGGTTTCACGGTCATCTGGGTGGTCGTGGACTGTTTTAGCAAGATGTGTCACTTGGTTCCCTTCATCAAACTGCCCTGCGCTAAGACACTCGCTAAGGCATTTGTCAAGGAAATTGTCAGACTCCATGGTGTTCCTACTGACATTGTTTCTGATAGGGGACCTCACTCCGTGGCTCATTTTTGGCTTGACTTTTGTGACAGGTTGGGAGTTCATTTGCTGCTGTGGATAAAGGGGAATTACCTGTACCTATTCAGGATTTTTGGAAAGTTTTTTCTGAGGAGGAGTCGCAAATTTTGCCTCCCCATAGAGACTATGATTGTACCATTGAATTTGTCCCTGGAGCGACTCTTCCTAAAAGTCGTTTATTTAATCTTACTATTCCTGAGAGAAAGACTTTGGAAGAATACATACAGACGAGCTTGGCCGCCGGTCACATCAGACCCTCTAAATCACCTGTGGCTGTTGGATTTTTTTTTTGTTAAAAAAAAGGACGGCGGTTTACGTCCTTGTCTGGACTTTCGCGAGATTAATAAAATTACTGTACGTAATCCCTACCCACTGCCATTGATTCCTGATTTGTTTAACCAGTTAGTGGGGGCCAAGTGGTTCTCTAAAATTGATCTCCGGGGGGCATACAATTTGTTGCGCATGAAGGAGGGTGATGAATGGAAGACTGCTTTTAACACTCCTGTGGGTCATTTTGAGAATCTGGTTATGCCTTTTGGTCTTACCAATGCACCAGCATTTTTTCAGAATCTTATTAATGACATCCTTAGACCTTTAATCGGCAAAAATGTGGTTGTGTATTTGGATGACATTTTGATTTATTCACCAGATCTGGAGTCTCATTGGCGGAGCGTACGTGAGGTATTACAGTTATTAATTGACAATTCGCTTTTTGCTAAGCTAGAGAAATGTGAGTTCGCTGTACAGAGAATTAGTTTTTTGGGCTACATTATCTCCAGCGAGGGCTTTGAGATGGACCCGGTGAAAGTTCAAGCTGTGCAGGAATGGCCTAGGCCTATTGGTTTGAAATCGATACAGAGGTTTTTGGGTTTCGCCAATTATTACAGAAAATTCATTAAAATTTTTTCTATTATTGTTAAACCACTGACCGATCTCACCAGGAAAGGTGCTAATACGGTTCAGTGGACTACTGAGGCCATTGAAGCGTTTGTGTTTCTAAAGGAGAGGTTCAGCTCTGCCCCCATCCTTATGCAGCCTGATGTGACTAAGCCGTTTTTGGTTGAGGTTGATGCTTCTTCGGTGGAGGTCGGTGCGGTGTTGTCTCAGGAAAACAAGGATGGAGTACATCCCTGTGCCTTTTTTTCAAAAAAATTTTCTGAGACTGAACTTAATTACGATATTGGTAATCGGGAATTGCTGGCTATTAAACTCGCATTTGAACACTGGCGTCATCTCTTGGAAGGTGCTGAATTTCCCATTCAGGTTTTCACTGATCATAAAAATCTGATCTATCTTGATGCTGCCAAGCGCTTGAATGCCCGTCAGGCTAGGTGGGCACTTTTTTTTTCGCGGTTTAATTTTTCCGTTACTTACATTCCGGGTACCAAGAATGTTAAAGCTGATGCGTTGTCTCGCAGCTTTTCTCCCATGGTCGGTGCTGAGGAGGAGGAGAGCATTTTACAAGAAGGTGTTGTGATTGCTGCATTGGACTCCGTTTTGGAAGATGAGATTCTTAAAGCACAGGAGAATGCCCCATCTAACACTCCCCATGGGAGGTTGTTTGTGCCTAGGATCTTTAGGAGAGATTTGTTTGTTGAGTGTCATGAGTCTCGGTTGGCAGGTCATCCAGGAATTTCTGAGACCAAGAGACTTGTGGGTCGCAGTTTTTGGTGGCCTGGATGGCAGAAGGAAGTCAATAAGTGGGTGCGTCAATGTACTGTGTGTGCTAGATCTAAGTCTTCTCATACTCCTGCTGCGGGGTTGCTTTGCCCTCTGGAGGTTCCTAGTGCACCTTGGACACATCTGGCTATGGACTTTATTACTGACCTTCCCTCCTCTGAGGGTTTCACGGTCATCTGGGTGGTCGTGGACTGTTTTAGCAAGATGTGTCACTTGGTTCCCTTCATCAAACTGCCCTGCGCTAAGACACTCGCTAAGGCATTTGTCAAGGAAATTGTCAGACTCCATGGTGTTCCTATTGACATTGTTTCTGATAGGGGACCTCACTCCGTGGCTCATTTTTGGCTTGACTTTTGTGACAGGTTGGGAGTTCATTTGTCGTTTTCATCTGGATATCATCCTGAGTCTAATGGCCAGACAGAAAGGAAGAATCAGGATGTTGAGCAGTTCTTGCGTTGTTTTGTGTCAGACAATCAAGAGGGGTGGTCTGAGTTTCTGCCACTTGCTGAATTTGCTCTTAACAACCATACATCCTCTTCTGCTGGGTGTTCGCCTTTTTTTTGTTGTTCTGGGAGACATCCGTCTTTTGGGTCATTCTCCAAATTGGTATTGGCTGTGCCTGAGGAGGAGAGTTTTTCCGGTGATTTGGAGAGAGTTTGGACGGATGTGCGTGGTAATCTTCAGGAGGCTAACAAAAAATCTAAGAGGTACTTTGACAGGAAACGTCAAGAGGTTTTGTTTACGGTTGGTGACATGGTTTGGTTGTCCTCTAAGAATCTGCGGTTGAGGATTCCTTCTAAAAAATTGGGTCCCAAGTTTGTAGGGCCCTTTAAGGTGCTTCAGGTAGTTAACCAATCTGCTGTTAGGTTGGAGTTTCCTACCTCCTGGAAGATCAATCCGGTGTTTCATGTTTTTCTATTGAAAAAAGCTGATGTATCAGATAGAGACGCCACTGCCACTGTTCCTCCGGTGGTGGAGGACGGGGAATATGAAATTTCCCGCATCCTTAATTCTAGACGGTATAGGGGGAGTTTGCAGTATCTCGTCGCTTGGAAGAGTTTCGGTCCCGAGGATAACTCATGGGTGAGGGCGGATGATGTTTCTGCTTCCAGACTTGTCAGAGCGTTTCACAAGAGGTTTCCTGATAAGCCTGGGCCTAGGGGATCCGGAGGATCCTCTTAGAAGAGGGGCTACTGTTAGAAAAAACCTAACAGGAGAGTTCTATTTTGCTGGTCACATGACCTTTTTGCCTATTTAATCCTGCTCCGCCCTTCTGGCCATGCTGGACTTCATTGTAATTTCTACTCTTAAGCTAGCCAGGTGTTTTTTAACATTTCTCAGTCAGTTTAGCTAGGTCTTTTGACCTTTATGTTCTATGTTGTGTGTTTGTCTTTTTACTGCTACAATTTCTGCTAGGAGGTGTCCATCTTTCTCCCAGTCCCTAGTTCTTGTTGGGATCCCTCCCTCACATCTATAGGTCTTCGTTCAGACTAGCTGAGGACTTTAGCGGCTCTGATCGCAGGATCAGGTTCCCCGTTACATCGTAGGGATCTAGCTTAGTTCTATTGTAGGGACAGATCTCCTGTCTTTTCTTAGTGCTTGTAGCCTATCATAACAACTAGATTTAAGCTTTGACTGAGCACTCCACCCCCATGCCGCAGGTGGTTTTAATTGCATCAGGATCTTACTTTCCCACACATAAGCAGACAGATGTCCCTTAGAGAGGTATTCACATTGGTAGGTCCTGACATCGAGAAACACCTTATCGCGGCTGTCAGGTACACATGAATTGGCCAATTTATGCGCTAAGATTTCTCATTTATTTCTAGATTCTACAGCAGTAATGCTATTCATATTTCATACTTCATATTTACACGCGCAAACATTTTTCCAAATATTTTTCATTTATTTCTATTTTCTACAGCAGTAATGTTATTCATATTTCATACTTCATATTCACATACTCAGCGTTACAGAGTGCTACTTTGTTTTTTCATTGCTAACAGGCAAGACTTCCGTGTCCTCACCAAGAGGACGAGTGACCATGCTCTCCTCCTCCTCCTCTCTGTCCTCAGGCCATCCACGCTGAACAGATGGTATGACAGTTGTGCAGGTAGTACCGGGTATAGCGCATGAAACCAGCCCCTGTTCTTCCTCCTCCTCTTCTTTCTCATTGTCACCCAATTCACGTTGGGATGAGATGAGTCTGGGCTGTGTGTAATCACCCTGTATGGTTCCTTGCTCCATCTCATCGTACTCCGCCTGCAATGCATCCTCTTTGATTGTGAGCAGAGAACGTTTCAGAAGACAGAGAAGCGGGATGGTGACGCTAATTATGGCGTCATCGCCGCTCACCATCTTGGTGGAGTCCTCAAAGTTTTGGAGGATGGTACATATGTCTGACATCTATGTCCACTCCTGAGGTCTAATGTGTGGAGTCTGAACTGAATACCAACGGCCTTGTTGATGCTGGTACTCAACAAATGTCCTCTTCTGCTCACAAATCCTTCCCAACATCTGCAGTGTAGAGTTCCAACATGTGGGGACATCACACACCAGTCTGTAAGCCTGAAGCTGCAAATGCCGCTGAAACACGGCAAGGGCGGCGGAAGCTGTAGGTGACTTTCTAAAATGGGCACACAGGCGGTGTACTTTAACAAGCAGATCCGGCAGTTCCGGGTAGGATTTGAGAAACAGCTGAACCACGAGTTTAAGCACATGGGCCAGGCATGGTACATATGTGAGCTCGCCTTGCCTCAGAGCCGCCACCAGGTTCCGGCCATTGGCACACACGACCATGCCTGGCTGTAGATTCAGCAATGTGAGCCACAGATCTGCCTGCTCTTTCAGAGCTGTCCACAACTCTTCAACATTATGTGGTTTGTCACCTAAGCAAATTAGCTTCAGCACAGCCTGTTGCCACTTGGCCGAGACAGGGCTCCAGTGCTTCCAGCTTGTGACTGATATGGTCATTTCAGAGATGAAGGCTGAAGAGGAGGAGGAGGCTGAGGGGGATGAGGTGCAGGAGCTGTAGACTGTGGGGGCAACCCTTATTGACCTAGGGCCTGCAATCCTTGGCATCAGGAGGACGTATTCTGTCCCAAGGTCTGACTGGGTCCCAGATTCCACTATGCTAACCCAGTGTGCCGTCAGCGAGATGTACCGTCCCTGCCCACAAGCACTTGTCCACGTGTCCGTGGTTAGGTGGACTTTCCCGGTAACTGCATTGTTGAGGGCACGGCTAATGTTCTGGGACACGTGCTTGAGAAATGTGGGGATGGCACACCGGGAGAAATAGTGGCGGCTGGGGACTGAGTACCGAGGAACGGCCACCGCCATCAGGTTGCGGAATGCTTCCATCTCCACGAGCCTAAAAGGCAACATTTTGATCGCAAGCAGTCGCGAAATGTGGGAGTTTAGTAGTGTGGCCTGTGGGTCGTTGGCGTTTGCGTTCCAAGGACTGGGGTATAGACAACTGAATGCTGCGCTGGCACAAGGACGTGGACGTGCTTCCTGATGCTGCTACTTGAGAGTGTGCAACGACAGCATCAGGGCAGGAGGCATCTTCGCATGCACCATGGACAGGGGATTAGCTTGCATGCACAACAGCGGAAGAAGCAGTAGTGCCACCCACAGACACTGTTCCTGGACCCTGGGTTTTGGCCCACTAAGTCGGGTACTTTGCTGCCATGTGCCTGATCATGCTGGTGGTGGTCAGGCTGGTAATTTTGCTACCCCTGCTGATGCTGGACTGGCAGGTGGTGCAAATGACCTTTTAGGGGTTATCGGCAGAGTCTTTAAAAAACAACCAGACTCGGGAAGACCTAACAGTTGTACTGGCAACTTCCTTCGTGTTGGTGTTACGGGGAACGGTTGCCTGCCTTCTGTCTGCAGCCACCACACTGCAGCTTCCTGCCTGTTGGGGTGCTCTGCCTCCCTCCCCCTGTGTGCTGCTCTCCTCGCTCTGCATGTCCTCCTGCCAGGTTGTGTCAGTTACTATATCATCCACCACCTCGTCTTCCACTTCCGCACCCTGGTCCTCCTCTTGACTTTCTGGCAATTGTGTCTCATCATCATCCACCTCTTGTGACACTTTCCCACCTTCGCTTTCGTGTGACTTGGCTGCTCAAATATTTGGGCATCGCTACATGCGATCTCCTCTTGCCCCGCTTCAAGTGGACCGGACGAGAGGACCGAATCTATAAATGGAAAAGTGAACAGCTCTTCGGAGTGCCCAAGTGTGGGATCAGTTGTCTCTGGGCACTCGGCATGGTGGGAGGAAGGAGGTTCAAGGTGAGGAATATGCAGTCCAGACTCACGGCTCCTGAGACTTGACCGTGCGGAAGGCAGGGTCATGGTGGCTAAGTGACTGGAAGCATTATCTGCTTTCCAACCAATAACTTTTTCACACTGCTCTGTGTTCAATAGTGGTGTTCTGCGATCCTCTATTAATTGGGGCAAGAAGGTCGAGCGAGAAGATGTGGGTGTTTGTTGTGGCACAATTTCAGCTTGCCCACGGCCTCGGCCTCTGCATGCACCATCACCATCACGTCCAGTTCCCTGTCCCTTGCCACATGCCTTGCCCATTTTAAATGGAGGTCAATATCTTCCACGCTCACTACAAATGGCTGAATTTGGAGCAAACTTATATGTGATCCGTGTGATGGACAAACCACAGTTTTAAATACCTGGCCTGTAGGTAACTATTTTGAACAGCAAACTGGTGTCAATAGCTTCACTGACACACTGAAATTTTTTTTAATGGAGGCCAGAAATGGCAGTATGTAACATCCCTGGTGGCGTGCTGGCATGGCTTACCACCTCCCACTATGCAAGACCGCCATCTTACCTATTAATCCAGGCTGCACACTGTGCTCCAGTACCTGCTGTGTCTCTTGTCTGATTGCTTAGGGCGGCGGCGCGGCTACTGCCTGATTCTTATAGTTACTGTGTGCGCACGCCTAATGCCTCCCCAGCCTATTGCTGTGAGTCACTGGATACTTAAACCCCCTCCACCCAGTAGGGGGTGCCTGAGCAAAACTTTCATTCAGTGTGTTCTGTGCAACTGAGTTGCCAGGTCCTGTCCTGTATCTTGTCTGTTCCGCCACCCTGGGGGCTGTATACCCAGGCCTGTTGCCTATATCTGTGACTTCTAGTCTGTTTCCGTCACCCTGGGGGCTGAGTTCCCAGGCTCGTTCCTTTATCTTGTTCCTGGTTCAGTTCCTGTCTGAACAGTGTCTTAGCCCGTTACCTGTTTGTCTCTATGTCCGAACCTTCCTTTTTCCTGCAGTGTCTGAACCTGCACCTAACTCCAACTCGTTGTCTCTGTACTTCTGTTTGTGAGTTTTGTGTCCACTCGCTACTTCATTGTAAGAACCTTGTGTGTATCTGGTTCTGCTTGTCCTGTTTCCCTGCCTCCGTAACTACCTCCTGTGTTCTAACTATCTTCCTGTATTTTCCTGTCTGTTCCATGTGAACAGAGCCCTGTCCTGTCTGCCTGCACCTTCTGCTCTGTTCTGCTCTGCTTGTCCACCGCACCTGCGGTTTTTCTCTGCTCTGTTTGTTCACCGCACCTGCAGTTTTGCTCTGCTCTGCTAGTTCACCGCCCCTGCGGTTCCGCTCTGCTCTGCTTGTTCACCGCCCCTGCGGTTCCGCTCTGCTCTGCTAGTTCACCGCACCTGCGGTTTTGCTCCGCTCTGCTTGTTCACCGCACCTGTGGTTTTGCTCCGCTCTGCTTGTTCACCGCACCTGTGGTTCCGCTCTTCTCTGCTAGTTCACCGCACCTGCGGTTTTGCTCCGCTCTGCTTGTTCACCGCACCTGTGGTTTTGCTCCGCTCTGCTTGTTCACCGCACAGGCGGTTTCGCTCCGCTCTGCTTGTTCACCGCATCTGCGGTTTCGCTCTGCTTGTTCACCGCATCTGCGGTTTCGCTCTGCTCTGCTGTCCACCGCACCTGCGGCTCCGTTCCTGTGTCCCAGTCTGTACTGGTCCCCATCCTGCCTGCGTTCCTACCTGCCAGTACCCGCTTGTCTGCATGCCAGCCGTGCCTGCCAGTGCCCACCTGTCTGCATGCCAACCGTGCCTGCCAGTGCCCATCTGTCTGCATACCAGCCGTGCCTGCCAATACCCACCTGTCTTCATACTAGCCGTGCCTGCCAGTACCCACCTGTCTGTCTGCCAGCCTAACCTGCCTGTTCCTGCATTCCCCGGTGTGGGTTAACAGCTGTGACCGGGGTCTGACCTGGAGTGGCACCTGGTCCCTCTGCTCGGTTCCTCTCTGGTTCACAGAGTCGACTGAGCCGCCGTGTGACCTTGGTCGGACCGAGTTGATACTTAGTTACGCCCCTCCAGGCTCTCCTCGGTTCATGGTCCAGTGGGATCACTAATCACACTCACGCCAGTCAGTCCGGGCGTGTGCGTAACACAGTATTTTCTGAAAACGTATATGTAATCCGTGTGACAGAGAAAACACAGTTTTAAATACCTGGCCTGTAGGTAACTATTTTGAACAGCAAACACATGTCAATAGCTTCACTGACACACTGAAACTAATTTTTAATGGAGGCCAGAAATGGCAGTATTTTCTGAAAACGTATATGTGATCCGTGTGACGGAGAAAACACAGTTTTAAATAGCTGGATTTTTAGCGCTGTAATATGGAAAGGACCTGGCTGTATTCTGCAGTGTCAACAAGCAAATGGCGCAGAAAAACGGTGTTCTCTGGATTGCTTTTTAAGCAAATAATGAGGATTAAGATCCAAAAAATAATTATTCCTGGCCCCTGAGACCTGGGCCTATTTCTAGAAATATCTAACATCAGCAGCAGCCTGCCTGATATCTCTGCAGATGGATTAGTCCTCAGAAGAACTGTTTGTTGAGATGGATATCTGTTTCTAATATAGTTTGGTACACCTACACTAACTAGAAACAAGCAAATCTCTCCCTAGCTCAGCAGCACCTCTCCCTACACTGTCTGATTCCGGAGTGACTGCGACGAGCATGGCGGCGCCAGGTCTGATATAGACCTGATGAACCTGTGTGGCCAGCCAATCACTGTAATCCCACAACCAACATGGCTGCGGCATTACAGTAAGTGGCAGACAATCTCTGCATGTTCATTGGCTCTGTAAAGAGTGCCAAACATGCAGGGAGGGGACCCGAGCTCCCGCCGAGCAACCCCGGAAATACTCGGCGAGCGCCGAGCATCTCGAGCAGTGAGATGCTCGGGCGAGCACCGAGCAGTAGCGAGCATGCTCGCTCATCACTAGTCATTACATCTGAGATTACGCTATTGTCTAATAAGATAAATGCTTTTAGCTTAAAATGCAATTGTAACTTCATCTTATCACTTCACTGGTTTTCTCACCCTGTCTCTGGTTGAAAAGTGTCCAGATTTCTTTCTATCATACTCAGACAAATAGCTGCTTTTAATGTGTAACTACTGAGAAGTGCAGTAGGATTCTTTACCTCATTATATCTTTGTGCAAGTCTAATATTTTTACTGATTTAAGTTTTTCTAAGTTTTTTAAAGTAATAAAAGTCTATGTGTTCAGAACTTTAAGATTTAAGTCTGTTATCTTCTCACATAACTTACCTGACAAACCTGAACCCCCAGTAAGATGTTGAAAAATTAAGTAATTCTTGTGTATATCAATCAATGCTACTGATATCAAGGGATAATATGGCATGAAGGGTTATTAAATGGCCTAGCCCAATTTATACCCTGGAGTATAAATTGGCCTAGATCATGTTATACCCAGGGTATAATCAAGTCTAGGCCGCTTTAACCCTGGGCATAGTTTGGACTCGGGGTTTACTATGGTCTGCACAACACAACTGATGGTCCCAAACCCATTTATAGGGCAAGAAATCCCACTTATTAAACCTGACAGGGCACACCTGTGAAGTGAAAACCATTTCCGGTGACTACCTCTTGAAGCTCTTCAAGAGAATGCCAAGAGTGTGCAAAGCAGTCATCAAGGCAAAAGGTGGCTACTTTGAAGAACCTAGAATATAAGACATATTTTCAGTTGTTTCACACTTTTTTGTTAAGTATATAATTCCACATGTGTTAATTCATAGTTTTGATGCCTTCAGTGTGAATGTACAATTTTCATAGTCAAGAAAATACAGAAAAATCTTTAAATGAGAAGGTGTGTCCAAACTTTTGGTCTGTACTGTATATATATTATATTTATATGTAGAGGGCACAGCTAGAAAATGGAAGAAAGTGCTCTGGTCAGATGAGACCAAAGTAGAACTTTTTTGGCTAATTGCAAAATGTTATGTGTGGTGAAAAACTAACACAGAACATCACCTTGAAAACACCACCCCCAATGTCAAATATGTTGATGGCAGCATCATACTGTGGGGATGCTTTCCTTCAGCAGGAACAGGGAAGCTGGTCACAGCTGATGGGAACATGGATGCATCTAAAGACAGGGCAATCCTAGAAGAAAACCTTTGAGAGGATGCAAAAGACTTGATACTGGGGTGTATGTTCACCTTCCAGCAGGAGAGCAACCCTAAACATACTGCCAGAGCTACAATGGAATGGTTTAGATCAAAGCATATTCATGTGTTTGAATGGCCCAGTCACAGTCCAGACCTAAATCACATTGAGAATCTGTGGCAAGACTTTGAAAATTGCTGTTCACAATGAATGAGCAAAAATGTGAGTCTCTAGATGTATAAAGCTGGTAGAGACATACGTACACCAAAGACTTACAGCAGCAGTTACAGCGAAAGATGGTCCTAAAAAAATATTGACTCGGGGGCTGAATTTTAAAATGCCACAATTGTCACAAATTGTCACAATTTTAAAATTTACATTTTTAAAATAATTAGAAAACCATGTATCATTTCCTTTACACTTCACAAAAACTTGTATTTGTGGTGGTATATCACATAAAATCTAAATAAAATGCATTTAAGTTTGTGGGTGTAATGTAAAACAATAATGTATGAATACTTTTTCAAACAAGAAAGTCTGCAGTCACTGCACTGAGAGGATTCTCCAGGTTGGCAGCAACACCCAACGGTTATGTTTTTATTTATTTATTTTACTCACTTATATAGCACCACTAATTCCACAGCACTTTACATATATTATCATCACTGTCCCCATTGGTGCTCACAATCTACATTCCCAATCAGTATGTCTTTGGAGTGTGGGAGGAAACTGGGGTACTCAGAGGAAACCCACCCAAACAAAGGGAGAACATACAAACTCCTTGCAGATGTTGTCCTTGGTGGGATTTGAACCCAGGACCCCGGCACTGCAAGGCTGCAGTGCTAACCATGTTACCACAAGTATGCGATATGCATACTCACGACCACTTTCCGACTAGATATGCGGGGCTAGCTCAATACAAGTGACTGCAGACTTGAAAAACTTGATCAATCACTTTAATATACTTTGTATCATACTCCCACATGTTCTAGGATTTACATCAGTTCCAGGAGAGGTCACATTACCAGTCTTACACATACGTTATTTAAGCTTGATGAATATTATTGGGGAGGAGTTATTCTTCTCCATCGTTTGCAGCATCCTATCAGGTCTTATCACATTTACGTTTAGTTCCTGTTATTCTTTTGTGTCTTTATATATAAATTATATTCAGGACCAGAAAACTAAGAAGAGATTTCTGGCTGAGATCACAAGCAACATGTCCTGGGCTGCCGTATTCATCACTCTTCTCTATATCAGCACATGTAAGATGGGGTCATATAAAGAGCCTTTCATTTATAATTAATCTCACTTTATTCGGTGTTTTCTAATATTTCTTCCTGTATTTCAGATTGTGCTGCTCAGATCACAGTGACACAGTCGTCCTCTGAATCCGTGTCCCCGGGGAGTACAGTGAAAATCTCCTGTACAGCTAGTGGAGTCAGCATAAGTGATCGAAGTGTGTACTGGTATCAGCAGAAGGAAGGGAATAGACCTCTGTATCTTCTGAGGTATTATAGTGACAGCAACAAACACCAAGGAGAAGGAGTCCCTGATCGATTTTCTGGGTCCAAAGACAACTCAAAAAACACTGGTTATTTAACCATTAAGGAGATTATTGCTGAGGATGAGGCAGATTATTACTGTGCTGTGTGGGGCTCTAACAAGCACAGTGATACATGTCTATAGGGAAGTGAGACATTATCATCAAATGTGTCATTATCACATAAAAAGTTTCCTCCTTTCAGCCTGTATGTGAACACTTAATAGATGTCATGTATATCAAAAGGAAACACTGAAACATCCCAAGCACACGTATGACGTGACCGGTAATGCAGGGATCAATAGAACAGGAGATGATGAAGAATAGTCTGTTCTGTGGTATAAGAGATGAAAACACAAACATACTGAAGTGTCTTGTCTTAATGGGGTTGTCTGGTTTTCTGCTAAAATTCTGCAGTCACTCTATATGACTGCAGTTTTCTTAGTCAATACAAGTGTATTGAGAGAGGACAAACATGTCTACTTGGCACGTGACCGCATGTATGCAAATCCCACACTTGTGGTCACATAATCAAAAATACTGGTTAATCATAGCAGCATGAGCACTGTACACTGTTAGGATTCAGAAGCCTGCAGTCACATAGTGTGGTTTGTAAAAATGCATTTGTACTTGAATGACAATTATAATTGGTGACTGTATTACAGACTTCACAGCACTGATTTTCAGGTCAGAGATCAGAAGAATAGGACATGAAGAATAGTCTGTTCTCTAATATAACAGATGAGAACACAAACAAACTGATTTGTCTTACAGATTCCAGACTGCACAGCACTGATTGTCATTGTAAAGTAATATCTACAAAAAGTTGTATCAGATTTTACTATAGTGAATTTGCCTCAACTACACATCACATCCAATATTAGAACTATATAATATGCATTTTAAACACTGATTTCACTTGGCTTAAAAGGATCACGGTTTTATGAGGAAAGACTTAGCTAAAATTTTGGCCAAAAATATTGGTGTAAAGGTAAGACAAGCAACAGGTGGTATAGTTACATAAAAGTGTCTAAAGATGCACTATCTTAAGCAGCCTCTAAGCCTTGTAATATATAAATCCATGTCCCGACACGTTTCTGTCACGGGTGTGTCAGAAGTGACAAACAGTCGCCCTGCAGTGGGTTGCAGGAGATCTCTACGTTTGACAGTGCAGACACCTTCTTAGAGACTGTCTCTAGGACCCAGCAGCTACCTTCCTCTGGCTAGTTAACACCCTGGACTGGGTGTATAAATACCTGCTGTGTTTCAGAGGGAGGTGTTGGCGATATTCATTACTCCTTGTGATGACCTTAGCAAGAGCAGTACTTCGTCCTCTCTTGTGCTTGAGGACACGTGCGCATTTGTCTGGAGTCGTCTAAAGCTAAGCAATTTTCCTGTTTGTCCTCCCTTGTTGTCTTTCCCACACCTTGCGTGACATTATCACCAGCCGAGCACATTTTGAAAAGGAAAAAAAAAACTGACACTTTGTTTTTTTTTTTCTCTGTGTGGTTTTGGGCATTAACCTTTTTTTTTTCCTTTCTCCTTGGTACGGATTCAGTTGCAGAGCTCGCAGAGCAGTTCCGCTGTCTGTCTCTGGAGGTGAATGTGAGGTACAGCAGAGACATCAGCGGCTACAGGTCGCCAATGTGGGGGTCTCTGCAGGTAGGTCGGTCCAACCTGAACCCAAGGTTACCCTCCCGGACAGGTTTTCAGGAGGTAGGGACAAGTTTTTTGTTTTCAAGGAGGCCTGAAAACTGTATTTTAAACAGAAAAATGAGGAGCAATGGGTTGAAATTGTGATCTCTCTACTCCAGGGAGATCCTCAGTCGAGGGCATTTTCTTTACCACAGGACTCTGTTTGACTCCAGTCTGTGGATGGGTTTTTCGGGGCTCTGGCCCTCATCTATGATGACCATGACTGAGTCTCCTTGGCTGAGTCTAGACTACGTCGCCTTCAGCAGGGAAATCGATCAGTGGAGACGTATAGTTTGGAATTCTGTAGATGGGCAACGGATTCCAAATGGAATGACTCAGCCCTTAGAAGTCAGTTTTGTGAGGGGCATACTGAAAGGTTGAAAGATGCCTTGGCAGTATACGAAACCCCTCAGTCCTTGGGGGTTGCCATGTCGTTGGCCATACGTCTTGATAGACGCCTTCGGGATAGACGGGTGAGACCACCTTCTCCGGGGCCTTCTTGTCAGGGTTCTGTACCTCTGCCGGGGGAGCGGTCTGTGGGTGAACCAGTACTTGGGGAGGTAGAGGAACCCATGCAGTTAGGGTGTGTCTCTGCATCATACATCTCCCCAGAGATTCGCAAGAAAAAAGGCGTATGTTGCTTTTGTTGGAAAAAGGTACATTTTGTTGGGACCTGTCCTTCAATTCCTAAACAAAAGGAGGCTCGATTAACTCTTGGTAGTCTGGAGTTGGATAAACAAGGGGTGCATTTGTTGTCAACTTGCAGTTCCCTCTTTGTCCTGACAGTGGAGGTGATGCTAGAGAGCAAAACAGAGAAACATTTTTTGTTTGTTGACAGTGGAGCCGGAGTCAGCATGGTTGATGCGGAGTTTGTGAAAACTCATGGTCTTGCTTGCTATACATTAGATAAACCTATTTCTATCTTTGCCATCGACTCGGCGCAACTTGCATAGAAAGCATTTACTCAGATTGTACATAATGTGAAACTGAGGATGGGGTCAGTTCATTGTGAAATAATCCCTTGCTATGTACTGGATAATCTTCCCACTTCAATTTTTTTGGTATTCTTTGGCTTGTTAAACATAATCTGTTGGTGGATTGGCAAGCCGGGGAGATTACTGCCATGAGAACTGTTTAGATATTTCCCTTGCTACAGTCTCTACGGAAATATTACCTGCTTTTCTGTCTTGTTTTGAGAACATTTTTTCTGAGATGGGGTGTCAGGATTTGCCTCCTCATCGTGCTTATGACTGTCCTATTAACGTGACCCCCGGAACTAAACTACCGAAGTCTAGACTGTATTATCTTTCTGGCCCTGAGAGACAAGCCATGAAGGATTTCTTTGCGGGAAGTGTGGAGATGGGACATATCAAACCCTCATCTTCTCCCGTGGCGGCAGGGTTCTTCTTTGTGAAGAAAAAAGATGGCGGTCTATGTCCCTGTTTAGATTTCTGGGAATTAAATCAAATTACCATCCGTGATCCATAACCTCTTCTTCTGATTCCTGATTTGTTCAGCCAGGTTGTAGGAGCTAAGGTATTCTCCAAATTGGAATTAAGGGTAGCCTACAATCTGGTTAGAATCAGAGAAGGGGACTAGTGATGGGTGAGCACTAAAATGCTCGGGTGCTCGATGCTCGGGTCGAGCAAATTGGAATGCTCGGGTGCTTGACCTGAGCAACGAGCCCAATGTAAGTCTATGAGAAACTCGAGCATTTTTCAGGCGGCTCCCCCCGGCGGTGTGCAGAGGGCCTAAAAATTGCCCAAATCGATGGCAACAGTGCTCAAATGACATGGGAAAAGCATGGGAAGACCCCTGGAAGCATTTCTGACTCCAAGATCACTGCTGTCAACAACGTTGTCAGAGGTATTACGCCACTTTTACAGATTCACAATAAAACATACAAAAACAAAAACAAAATGTATTTTCCTGGGAAATATGTTAAGGAACATCCTTTCCAGGGTAATAACGTGTATATAAGGCAAAATAAATATACAAAAACAAAAATGCTCCTCCACACCTTGGGCTATGTTCACACGTAGCGTTTTTGATGCGTTTTTTGCACTTTGCATTGCTTTCAACTAAGACAAATGCATTCACTGGGAAATGTCATTGTAACATTTTACAACCTTATCTGGCCATGTGGTGTGTGACACATCAGACACATGCATACAGTGCTGAAAATACATGGAAACAGCATGAGGAAGACCCCCTGGAAGCATCTCTGACTCCCAGGTCACTGCCTAAAAGTGTGCCCATCATAAGTGATCCTTGGCACATGCAAAGATGCCTCCCGCCATGCACCTGTCGTTGTAGACTTGCAACAATCACCGTCCACGTCCTTGTTCCAGTGCAGCATTCAGTTGTCCTTACCCCATTCCTTGGAATGCAAGCGCAAGTATTCAGCCAGGCACCCACCCACCCACAGGCTGCAATACTATACTGCCAAATTTTTGACAGCTGCTTGCACTTGAAATGTGGCCTTTTAGGCTTGTAGAGGCGGAAGCTGTCCACAACCTCATGCCGGCGGCGGCTGGGTGTCCATACTCAGTCCCCAGCCGCCACTATTTCTCCCGGTATCGTCTCCGCCTTCCACAAGCACGGGACCCACAACATTACATGGGCCCTCCCCAGTGCACTTACTGGGAAGGACCGCCTAACCACAAACATGTGGACAGGTGAATGTGGAGAGGGACGGTACAAAGCCAGTCGACAGCTTTTTTTGCTAAGTTGTATTTCACCACAGCCATATTCTTTAGCTTGGTGAAAGGACTTGGGAAACCATATCTACCCAGCTGTCATTTCTCCCAGGTAGTCCTCTAAAGCTTCTTTCACTTGAAATGTGTCCTTTTAGGCTCATGGAGGTTGAAGCTTTTCATAACCTCATGCCAGCAACGGCCAGGTGTCCATACCCCAACCGCCACTATTTCTCCCGGTATTCTTTATTCTTTAGCTTGGGGAAAGGACTGGCATAGAGGGAAACCGTATCTACTCTGGGTGTCATTTCTCCCAGGAAGCTCTCTAATGCAGCTTGTTGCAGAAGCAATGGCGGCCCGTCCAACATCAACTCGCACTTGTCGGTGGTGCTTCGACACACAAACATCTTTCTTTGCGCATTTAATCATCACCGCTTCTTTGAGAAACTCTGTGTGTGACAGGGTGCATTTCACCACAGACACTTGGACGAGTAGGCATGGACATGGGCGTTACATGTCGCTGACTGGGCACTGGGTAACTATGGTGACAGCAGGACAAGGGGCTGCTGTCCAAGTCTTGCCGTCCCCACGAGTTGTGCGTCAATCCTCTTTATGTCAAAGTTCCTCCACTGCTTCTGCCTCCTCAACCTCCTCTCGGTCTTCCACCTGCACCCAAAGCCTGTCTGGTCATGCTACAAGCTTTCTAACTGTGCAGAAGGGATCCTGCACACCTCCTTACTATGCTGGCAGTAGGGCTCAACGTCATCAGGCGGTTTTTACATTGAAATGTCTGGGAAATGTGAGTCACACAGCTGAGGAGTTGTGGTCAGCTCTGGAGAACCAATTTCATGAATGGTTGTCTCCACTGGACTTGAAACCAGGGAAGGCCGTGTGCGACAATGCTGCAAACCTGGGTGCGGCCCTTCGCCGGGGCAATGTCACACACGTGCCTTGTATGGCTCACGTGTTGAACCTGGTTGTCCAGCAATTTTTAGCCCACTATCCCAGACTAGATGGCCTTCTGCAGAGGGCACGGTCGCTGTGTGCTCACTTTCGCCGTTCGCATCTCGCAGCTCAGCGACTTACATCTCTACAGAAGTCGTTGGGCCTGCCACTTCACCGGCTAAAATGCGATGTGCCTACCCGGTGGAATTCAACTCTGCACATGTTGCAGCGACTGTGGCAGCACCGACAAGCCCTGGTGCAATACGTTCTGACGTATAGCCTGGGCCAACGAGATCCAGAGGTGGGGCAAATCACGCTGGAGGAGTGGTCTCAGATCAGGGACCTATGCACCCTTCTGCACAGTTTTGAAATGGCGACGAAGATGTTTAGTGCTGACGATGCCATTATCAGCATGACTATTCCGGAGATTTACATGCTGGAGCACATGTTAAACAGAATTCGGAGTCAGGTGGTGGCACAAGAGGAGGTGGAGGAAGTAGAGGAGGAGGAGTTGTATACGGAAGGGCTAACATCTGCAAGGTCCAGACGGTCGGCAGCACCAAGGCGGCAGGCATGTGAGGGTGGGGGAGATGGTTTTACCAGGGCGCATGGTAGCAGCCAAACTAGTGAGGAAGGTGCAGGAGCCCAGGAAGAAGTGGAGGACGAACTGATGGAAGACTCATCAGATGAGGGAGACCTTGATCACATTTCTGTTGTGCGAGGTTGGGGGGAGAGGACAGAGGAAGGAAGCATGATTGTTACCTCGCCACCAACACAACAGGGACTTGGTGCTCCTGGATGCGCAACACATGAGTGCCTTCTTGCTGCACTACCTGCAACATGACCCTCGAATTGTGAGAATTAGAAATAATCCTGACTACTGGGTTGCCACACTGTTAGATCCCCGGTACAAAAGTAAATTTGCAGAAATTATTCCTGCCATAGAAAGGGATGCACGCATGCAGGAGTATCAGCAGAGACTGTTGCAGAATCTTACATGTGCTTTTCCACAAAATACCAGTGGTGCACGTAGTGAATCTCACAGTTCCAACTTGCCAACCGTGGGACCGTCAAGTGTTCAGCACTCAAACCGTAACAGAACCACAGTATCTGCTGGTAACATCAATTTTGCGGAATCATTTCACCACTTTTTTAGCCCATCCTTTGCAAGGCCACAGGAGACAAGAAGTCTGACACATAGTCAATGCCTAGAGACGATGGTACAGGAGTATCTCCAAGTAAACATTGAAGCCACGACTGTGTCACTGGACCCTTGCTCTTTTTGGGCTTCCAATCTGGATAAATGGCCGGAGCTAGCCACTTACGCCTTGGAGATCTTGTCATGCCCCGCAGCCAGCGTTCTGTCTGAACGTGTGTTCAGCGCTGCTGGTGGTGTGCTGACAGATAAGCGCACGCGGCTCTCCACTGATAATGTAGACAGACTCACGTTCATAAAGATGAACAAATCATGGATCCGAAACGACTTTTCTACCCCTGTGTCATCCTGGGGAGAGTAAAAGCTTGATGATTGGTTAAAATCACCCTACCAACCGTTTTAAGCTTTCAAATTACTAATCATGTTTATCTGTATCTTGGCTGGAAAATAATTTGGGCTTTGTAGCAGTGTGCAGCACTGATTCTATTAGGCCATCTATAATAAGCTCCACCAGATTTAAAATTACTAATCATGTTTATCTGTATCTTGACTGGAAAATAATTTGGGCTTTGTAGCAGTGTGCAGCACTGATCCTATTAGGCCATCTATACTAAAGCTTCACCAGATTTAAAATTAATAATAATTTTTAGCTGCATCTAGCCCGGAAAATAATTTTGGGGCTCCGAGATGCGCAAGACACATAAGTGCCTTCTTGCTGCACTACCTGCAGCATGACCCTCATATTGTCAGAATTCGAAGTAATCATGACTACTGGGTTGCCACACTCTTAGATCCCCCAAACTTTTCGATCAACCTTTTCATTTTAATAAAGACCAAAAAAATGGTCATTTTTGAAATTATAAGCATTAGCAGGTTGTTAGAAACTGAAATCAAACAGTTTTCAACTCAAAACTTTATTCTAGGTGATGTTACATTTTCACCTAGGACCCCTTGTTCGAAAGGAGCTTCTGAACTCTCTCGTCCATTGAATTTGTCAGGTTTTGGATGGTTTCTGCTTCAATTGTTTTGCATGAGGACAGAATACCCTCCCAGAGCTGTTGCTTAGATGTGAACTGCCTCCCGCCATCATAGACACTCCTTTTAATGATGCTCCAAAGGTTCTGAATGGGGTACAGGTCAGGGGAGCATGGGGGTCACACCATAAGTTTGTCCCCTTTTATGCCCATATCAGCCAGAGATGCAGATGTTTTATGTGCAGCATGAGATGGTGCATTATCATGCAGAAAAATGATCTTGCTGTGAAATACACGGTTCTTCTTCTTGAACCATGGCAGGAAGTGCTGTTTGAGAAAATCCACATACATTATGGAGTTCATCTTTAGCGCCTTCAGGGATCCTAAAGGGGCCGACAATCTCTCTCCCCATGATTCCAGCCCAAAACATTACTCCACCTCCTCCTTGTTGGAGCTGTAGCCGTGTTTGCGTGGGGTGTCCATCAACCAGCCATCCTCCACTTCATCCATCTGGACCATCGAGCGCTGCACGGCACTCATCCGTGAACAAAACAGTTTTGAAATCAGTCTTCATGTAATGTTTGGCCCACTGGAGCCGTTTCTGCTTGTGTGAAGTGGATAGAGGAGGTCGACAGGATGGCGTATGCACAGCTGCAAACCTCTGAAGGACCCTGCATCTTGTTGTTCGGGGGACGTTAGAGGCACAAGCAGCTTCAAAAACTTGTCTGCTGCTATGACAAGGCTTTTTTGCCGCTGCTCTTTCAACCTGACGTAATTGCCTGTAGGAAAGAGTCCTCAATTTGCCCTTATCAGCACACACACGTGTGTACTGTGAATCAGCTACATACTTCTTGATTGCCAAGACACTTCATCCTGATCATCGCACAATGTTGATTGTAGTCATGCCTTGACCTAAACACTCCACAATTTGTTGCTTCTCAGCAGCCGACACATCCTTTTTCTTTCCCATTTTGGCAGAAAATGTAGGCTGCTTAATAATGTGAGACAGCCTTCTTAAGTAGTCTTGCCTTTCATTGGACACACCTGCCAAACTAATTAGCACAGGTGTCTGCAATTGCTTACAGTGATATAAAGAGCCCTGACACACATCACCATCAATGAGTTTAACTGACAAACAAACAAATTCTTCCCTTATCACTCCTAAACACTTTTTGTATAATAATTTGGAACACAGTGTACATGTGCTTTTCCACAAAACACCAGTGGTTCACGTAGTGAATCTTACAGTTCTAACTTGCCAACCGTGGTCTGTATGGAGTTGTTCAATAAAGGGCCCAAAATTAAGATAACATAGATGGGAGAGGTCTCTATGAATAGGAATTCCTAAGTATTTGATGCCGTGTGAGGGCCAGGCAAAGGGAAAGTTGGACTGGATGGAATCCTATATGGATTTGGGGAGGGAGACATCGAGGGCCTCAGACTTCGCTGCATTGATTTTAAAATTTGACCATGTAACAAAGTGATCTATTTCAGCCATAACAGCATGGATGGATATATGTGATTGAGTGATATATACTAGGACATCATCAGCAAATAGAGAGCACTTGTACTCGGTGCCTCCCACCTCAATCCACCTAATATTGGGGTTATGGCGAATTGATGAGAGCAGGTGCTCCGTCACTAGGATGTATAAGAGAGGGGACAGAGAACATCCCTGCCTTGTCCCATTGGTGATTGTGAAAGGTGATGAAAATGTTCTGACGCGCCCCCTGGGCCTTGGGACACCCGGAGCCGGACCCTTTTTGGTGGATGCTGGTGGTTGTAGTCTCCGTGGCGGCAACCCGGTTCCGTGGCTCAGGGCGGTCAAACCAGTGGCGGAACTATTTATGTGGTTTTGATGTTTAAATGTCCGACTACGCCACCTGTGGATTGCGGTCAGAGTGAACCGCCGCTCCAGGGCAGACCGCTGAGGCTGGTGTTGTGGGTGCAGCAGAGCATAGCATAACTCCCCACGGGAGGAGTATAGCCTCAGGGCAGTGTATGCGGAGGATGGGGGTGATGGTGCAGGGCAGCAGCAGTAACGACACGGAGTCAGTGATGCAGTCCATGGCCTTTACTCACAGTTCTTATTATCCAGACCACGTCTGCAGGTAACAGCTGCCCACGTCGTACTGTGCTCACCAGGTGAAGGGCTCAGACAACTCCCAGATAACTTTGGAGTGCTTCACAGGACCCCCTTTGTGTGTCCTTTGTCTGGCCTTTCTTACCAACCCTTCTGTCCGGCTGCCTCGGGTCTCCTCTTGGTAAACTTGGTGCCAGTTTCCCTGACCCTATGTGGTGCCTTCCTAGCGGGTGTAGCGAGGGGCTGCGCCACATAAAATGTCACAGCCTCCTGTTTCTAGCTGAGGGTCGTTTCCTGCCTCCACTATTTTCGGGGACCGGTCTCCCCCTTTGGCCTGACCCCTCCACGCAGGTGGATTCGGGCGTGCGGTGGCGACTCGCCCGTCCGCACCCCTGGGATCCCTTCGTTCTTTGTTCCTGGAGCCTTGTCCGCTCCTCTTCCTTCCTTCTCCCTCTTCCAGGCCTGGGCCTCTGTTACTAGGCCCGCCTACGGAGCAGAGCTCATGCAGAGCCCCTGCTCCCTGCCACTTCTGCTCAGACTTCTCTGCACTGAACTAAGATGGTGCCCACCTTTTATACTCCCTTCTCAATGCACCCAGGAACTGCTTCCTCCCTGCTCCTGCACTACAGGGTTCCCCTTCCTCAGTGTTCCCTCCCCCCACTCCAGCCAGGGACAGGGACTGTCGTGCCCATCTCAGGGGCATATTGGTCGCCCTGCCCCACGGCAATGTGGTGTAATGCATGCAGGTGTCGGGTCCTGATCCACACTACATCCTTACCTGAGAGTGAGATATCACACCTCTGGGTGAGGTGCAATACCTCTGTAGCAACCGAGCCCTCAGGGTGCTACAGTTCCATTTATCTTCAGCCTAGGTGACGTATTGCGATACAGGGCCGTGATTTTGGCTATAAAAGGGTCCCCTAGACCCCTACCCCAAGCTTTTTAAGAGAATCATATATGGCGTGCCAGGAGACTCTATGGAATGCTTTCTCAGCATCCAACGAGAGTATCTAATTACAAATTTTTAACTGCATCTAGCCCAGGAAATACTTTGTGCCTAGTAGCAGGGTCTGCTAGTCAGCGGATTATCCCGGCTGTTAAGCAAGCTACACCACCTGTAGTTTGGACACTTCATTTTTTCAAAGGAAATGCTTCGGGACCACGGGATACTCAGTGAAGAGCATCAGGAGGCACCCCAAGGTATAGGGGCTCGGACTGGCAGTAGGATGCCTTACGGTGGACAGCCGAGCTCGATCCTTATAAAAGCTTTTTAACTGCAGCAGCTTTAGTGGACGCTACTGGAGCTGGAATTACGCGGCTGCTGGCATGAGACTTGCCCTCCAATAGATCCTTGTAAATGGATTTAAAGTGTATTTATTCAAATTAGAGAGACAGGGGGGCTCGCTCGACCCACCAGCGGACAGGCACCAGTATTGGGAGAGGGGGGCTGGCCGTCAGGGTTCACCGCGGCTCTGGCACAAACCCGGCGACACGGAGGTGGCACGGGCAGGAGCGGACTGAACGTGTCGGCTTCTCACTTTTTGGATTTTAGAAGGGCATGACATGCCTATATCTGTGTCTCCCCCTCCTTTTACTCCTCCACCTCTTTTCTTTTCGCATGACTATATGTACTTGTCACTTTTCCATGTGTTAGTTGTGTCTTCTGAGCAGTTTGTCAGCTTTTGGACACCTTTGAAGGTGTTTTCTATGTGTTTCTATGTGTTTTTGTTTGCCTGCCATTGGTTTTAACGGTGTTCGAAGGTGTTCGACGAACAGTTCGGCGAACACACGGGTGTTCGACGAACCGAACCGAACTCGAACACTACGGGGGTGGCTCAACACTAATAAGCACGTCTGATCCACATTAAAAAAGCAGCCATAGAGTGTCCGGGAACCTTCCCCCACACTTTTCTTAGCCAGGGCTTCTTCTCGGCAGGGTTGGACGGACCCACCAGAAAACCGGAGACTCCTCCGGTGTGCCCTGGCTTCTCCTTCAGGAGAGTTCATAGTGCCGAGGTGAGGCCATGATGATGATAGAGGCCACCATATGCTTAGTTTTCTGTTACTTGGAATGCAAGTGTCGCGCCCAGGGGATGGGGACGACTCGGTACCCTGGCCTTTACCTGGTTTGGGGATGTCGCGGTGGTCGGCTCCCAGGCCCGTACCCTGGGGTCACTCTTGAAAAAGGGGATTGGAACTTGGATAGAGATAAAAATAAAGTAAATAGTTTGTGACGCCACCTGTGGTACCTGGTAAGGATTACCAGCGCTGCTTCAGACCTCCGGGGGTGTTGGGATGGCAGCTGAGGTGTTTCTGCTCCCCACAGGTGGAGCGGGCCCCCGGGGCAGTGTGGAGTTTGATGGTGGGTAGTGATGCTGGGACTTTTAGTGCAGTGAGGCGGTACAAGTGCAGTCATCCGAGTTTTACTCACAGTTCTTGTACAAGGTTCTCAGGTACACTGTACGGGTGTCCGCCTCCGCGTCGCACTGCGTCTACCAGACCAGGGGTTCAACTCTTCCTCAGATATGTCAGGAGCGCTTGACGGAACCCCGCTTTCTTTATGTTCCTAACTAGACCGACTTCCCGCGCTGGGTCTTCTCCCTCCTGCCCTGCGCTTCCCACACACAGTCCCGATCGGGTGCTCTGAAGTCCCTCTGGGCAACCTGGAGTTCCCGGACCTACTTGACCCTCACGGTGACTAGGATGAGACTGTGGCGACTGTGGCGACTGCACCATGGAAGTGCAGAAGCTTCCGGTTTTTCCAGCCGAGACCTGGAGTAACACGGTTGGTCCAGGGGCCGGTCCCCTTCTTGCGGCCTGATCCCTCTGACACCGGGCAGATTCGGGGCGTATGGGTGCCATCCTGCACTCGCAGTACCCCCTGGGATCCCTCTATAGAACAGAGCCTTCCTCCTCTGCTCCCCTCCTGGGCCTCTATCACTAGGCCCCAACTTGTGGAGCAGAGCTCCTAACGAGACTCTGCTCCCTGACTGAATAACTGACTGATTAACCTGCCACCCTAAGATGGCTTCCCTTTATATACCTCCTACAATGGTGCTCCCCTACTCTACATCCTCCACCCACACCCACTACTGGTTCCCCCTACCTTTGGTTCATCCCACTCCAGCCAGGGACAGGGCTCAGCAGGAAACACATTGCATCTTGCCCTTCCAGCCAGCCTGGAGCAGTGTAGTGTTGAATGCGGGTGTTGGGGTTCCGGGCAGCACTCCCTCCTTACCTGAGAGAAGGAGACACCACACCTGTGGGTGAGGTGCAGTACCTTTGTGGCGACTGAACCCTCAGGGGCGCCACACAAGCACAAGTATGCAGCCAGCCACCCACTCACCCACAGGCCGCAACACTAAACTGCCAGATTTCTGGGCAGCTGCTTGCACTTGAAATTTGGCCTTTTAGGCTTGTGGAGGCGGAAGCTTTTTACAACCTCATGCCTCATGCCTCGTGTCCATACTCGGTCCTCAGCCGTCACTATTTCTCCCGGTGTTGTCTCCACCTTCTACAAGCGCGGGTCCCTGAACACTACTGCTGGTACTTTTCTGTGGGAATTTGCTTGCCTCCTACCAGCCTGGAATATTTCCAGTAATCTATGGTACTACGCCATGGCATTAGCACTGCCCCCAGTACCAGTAGCGAAAACATCCCCAATTTCCTTCTCAGGAATTTTATTTGGTAGACTGAGTGGCTGCCCAAATACATTAGTTTCTCAGAAAGCAGCTGAAGATAGAGTGGCAGTAGGTGCAAGTTTCTCCAGCCTGTTAGATATTAGAGGGTGAACGGCAGCACATTGGATCAGTGGTTAGCTTTGCAGCACTGGGATCCTGGGTTCAAATCCTAGCAAGAACAACATCTGCAAGGACTTTGTATGATCTCCCCATATTTGCGTGGGTTTCAACCTCAGTAAAAAAGCAGCCATAGAGTGTCCGGGAACCTTCCCACACACTTTTCTTAGCCAGGACTGCTTCTCGGCAGGGTTGGACGGTCCCACCAGAGAATCTTTTGGTTTGCCCTGGCTTCTACAGTTATAGGGTATGCAGTGAGTCCAACGGCTGACCAAATTTAGGAAACACATAGAGCAGGGCCACAGTAATGACAAATTCCCATTAGAAAGGAGAGCGTCTCCCAAAGTGTTGGCCTATGCAGTGAATGCAAAGACTGACAAAAATTGGGAGGCACTCCAATGCCCCTTGGAAGAGACTTAGAGGGCCTCATAAAAAAATGTTCCCATTAGAAAGGAGCGGGTCTCCTATACTTGTAATGTCCATGTATGGGCTGACAAACATTTACCCCTGGGGGGTATACATGAACATACTGTATAAAAATTTTTTTTTTACAGGCATCATAAACACCCTTTAAAAAAATTATGTGGGTGTTGCATCACGGACCACGGTCACGCTGGTGATATGGTGGTGGAAGATGAGGATGAGGAGAAGGAGGAGGGCAAGAGCAAATAGATAAAATCAGGAACTGTATATATGTGTGGGTGTGAAGAGGTGCATGGGAATACACCTCCCAAAAAAAGACACTGGATTTGAGTTTGTTACGATGCTATCATTCAGTGGTGTTGAGAAGTCTGGCCCAATCCAGCCCTTGTTCATTTTTATAAGAGTCAGCCTGTCAGCATTTTCAGTTGACAGGCGGATGCGCTTATCAGTTATAATTCCACCAGCAGCACTAAAAACCCGCTCTGATAAAACGCTAGCGGCAGGGCAGCCCAGGCCTCCAAGGCGGAGAGAGCCAGTTCACTCCACATATCCAGCTTGGATACCCAATAATTACGAGGCACAGAGGAATCACGCAGGACGTTGGTACAGTCGGCAAGGTACTCTCTCAGCATCTTCCCAAACTTTGCACTCCTTGTGAGAGTACCCCACACCTCAGGGCCTGTGCAATGGGAGGGTCTGAGAAAACTGTCCCAGAACTTTGACAGTGCTCCCCTGCTTCTGCCAGTAATGACTGTCACCCAAAATTTTGAGAACGCGAGGGTCATTGGAATGGCAGCGTAACATTGGCACGCATCGCTGAGTTTGACTGCTAACAGGCAAGTTCTCACCAAGAGGGTGACTGACGATGCTCTCTTCCTCCTCCTCTCTGTCCTCTGGCCATCCATGCTGAACAGACGGTATGACAGTTGTGCAGGTAGTTCCATCTATAGCGCATGAAACTAGCTCCTGTTCTTCTTCCTCCTCCTCCTCTTCCTCATTGTCACCCAATCCACGTTGGGATGAGATGAGGCTGGGCTGTGTGTAATCACCCTGTATGGTTCCTAGCTCCATCTCATCGTGCTCTGTCTGCAAAGCATCCTCTTTGATTGTGAGCAGAGAGTGTTTCAGAAGACAGAGAAGCGGGATGGTGATGCTAATAATGGCGTCATCGCCGCTCACCATCTTGGTGGAGTCCTCAAAGTTTTGGAGGATGGTACATATGTCTGACATCCATGTCCACTCTTGAGGTCTAATGTGTGGAGTGTGAACTAAATACCAACGGCCTTGTTGATGCTGGTACTCAACAACTGCCCTCTTCTGCTCACAAATCCTTCCCAACATCTGCAGTGTAGAGTTCCAACGCGTGGGGACATCACACACCAGTCTGTGAGCCAGAAGCTGCAAACGCTGCTGAAACATTGCAAGGGCGGCGGAAGCTGTAGCTGACTTACTAAAATGGGCACCCAGGCGGCGTACTTTAACAAGCAGATCTGGCAGCTCCGGGTAGGATTTGAGAAACCGCTGAACCACGAGGTTAAGCACATGGGCCAGGCATGGTACGTGTGTGAGCTCGCCTCGCCTCAGAGCCGCCACCAGGTTCCGGCCATTGTCACACATGACCATGCCTGGCTGTAGGTTCAGCGGTGTGAGCCACAGATCTGCCTGCTCTTCCAGAGCTGTCCACAACTCTTCAGCATTGTGCGGTTTGTCACCTAAGAATATTATCTTCAGCACAGCCTGTTGCCGCTTGGCCGAGGCAGTGCTGCAGTGCTTGCAGCTTGTGACTGATGTGGTCATTTCGGAGATGGAGGGTGAAGAGGAGGCTGAGGAGGATGGGGTGCAGGAGCTGTAGACTGTGGAGGCAACCCTGTTTGACCCAGGACTCTCAATCCTTGGCATCGGGAGGATGTGTTCCGTCCCAAGGTCCGACTGGGTCCCAACTTCCATTATGTTAATCCAGTGTGCCGTCAGCGAGATGTACCGTCCCTGCCCACAAGCACTTGTCCACGTGTCCATGGTTAGGTGGACTTTCCCGGTAACTGCGTTGTTGAGGTCATGGCTAATGTTTTGGGACACGTGCTTGTGTAATGCGGGGATGGCACACCGGGAGAAATAGTGGCGGCTGGGGACCGAGAACCGAGGGACGGCCACCGCCATCAGGTTGCGGAATGCTTCTGTCTCCACAAGCCTTAAAGGCAACATTTCGAGCGCAAGCAGTCGTGAAATGTAGGAATTTAGTAGTGTGGCCTGTGGGGCATTGGCTGCGTCTTTGCGCTTGCATTCCAAGGACTGAGGTATGGACAACTGAATGCTGCGCTGGGACAAGGACGTGGATGTGCTTCCTGATGCTGCTACTTGAGAGTGTGCAACGACAGGTGCAGGGCAGGAGGCATCTTCGCATGCATCATGGACAGGGGATTGGCTTGCATGCACAACAGTGGAAGAAGCAGTGGTGCCACCCGGAGACACTGTTCCTGGACCCTGAGGTTCGGCCGACAAAGTCGGGTGCTTTGCTGCCAAGTGCCTGGTCATGGTGGTGGTGGTCAGGCTGGTCGTTTTGCCACCCCTGCTGATGCTGGCCTGGCAGGTGGTGCAAATGGCCTTTTTGGGGTTATCGGCAGAGTCTTTAAAAAACTACCAGACTCGGGAAGACCTAACAGTTGTACTGGCAACTTCCTTCGTGTTGGTGTTACGGGGAACGGTTGCCTGCCTTCTGTCTGCGGCCACCACACTGCTTCTTCCTGCCTGTTGCGGTGCTCTGCCTCCCTTCCCCTGTGTGCTGCTGTCCTTGCTCTGCATGTCCTCCTGCCAGGTTGGGTCAGTTACTATATCATCCACCACCTCGTCTTCCACTTCCGCACCCTGGTCCTCCTCCTGACTTTCTGGCAATTGTGTCTCATCATCGTCCACCTCTTGTGACACTTTCCCACTGTCACCTTCGTGTGACCGTGGCTGCTCAAATTTTTGGGCATTGCTACATGCGACCTCCTCTTACCCCGCTTTAAGTGGACCGGGTAAGAGGCCAGAATCTATAAATGGAAAAGTGAACAGCTCTTCGGAGTGTCCAAGTGTGGGATCAATTGTCTCTGGGCACTCGGCAAGGTGGGAGGAAGGAGGTTCAGGGTGAGGAATATCCAGGCCATACTCACAGCTACTGAGACTTGACTGTGTGGAAACAGGGTGGTGGTGGTGGTGGCTAAGTGACTGGAAGCATTATCTGCTATCCAACCAATAACCTTTTCACACTGCTCTGTGTTCAATAGTGGTCTTCTGCGGTCCCCTATTAATTGGGACAGGAAGGTCGAGCGAGAAGATGTGGGTGTTTGTTGTGGCACAATTTCAAATTGCCCACGGCCTCGGCCTTTGCATGCACCATCACCATCATGTCCAGTTCCCTGTCCCTTGCCACGTGCCTTGCCCATTTTAAATGGAGGTCAATATCTTCCACGCTCACTACAAATGGCTGAATTTGGAGCGAACTTATATGTGATCCGTGTGACGGACAAACCACAGTTTTAAATAGCCAGCCTGTAGGTAACTATTTTGAACTATTTCACTGACACACTGAAACAAATTTTTAATGGAGGCCAAAAATGGCAGTATTTCCTGAAAACGTATATGTGATTCGTGTGACGGAGAAAACACAGTTTTAAATAGCTGGCCTGTAGGTAACTATTTTGAACAGCAAACTGGTGTCAATAGTTTCACTGACACACTGAAACTAATTTTTAATGGAGGCCAGAAATGGCAGTACCTTCTGAAAACGTATATGTGATCCGCGTGTCAGGGAAAACACAGTTTTAAATAGCTGGCCTGTAGGTAACTATTTTGAACAGCAAACTGGTGTCAATAGTTTCACTGACACATTGAAACAAATTTTTAATGGAGGCCAGAAATGGCAGTATTTTCAGCGCAATTATATGTGATCCTTGTGACGGACAAACCACAGTTTTAAATAGCTGAATTTTTAGTGCTGTAATATGGAAAGGACCTGGCTGTATTCTGCAGTGCCAACAAGCAAATGGCACAGAAAATGGTGTCCTCTGGATTGCTTTTTTAGCACATAATGAGGATTAAGATCCAAAAAATAATTATTCCTGGCCCCGAGACCTGGGCCTATGTCTAGAAATATCTAACAGCAGCAGCAGACAAAACTGGAATGGAGCCTCTTGTGCTATATGCACTGCAGTCTGCTATATACCCGGCCTGCCTATATAAACTGCCTGCCTGATATTGTAAAGGACATATTGATACTCATGCTAGAGCAACTCCATTTTGTCTGCTTGCTTTAAAATCATGTTATTATCACTCCTTGCATAACATACATTCTTTCTTTCTCTTCCCATGGAACTTCTCTCACACTAACTTTTTCTCAAGAGAACATTTTGTCAGACACTCTGTTATCTAACTTGTTTAGGCCAGGTTTGACCTTGTAAAATTTCCATAGTGCTTCGAACTAACAATGATAATATGACCATATATGTGTTTCCGTAATAATTGTACTAACATCAGTTAGCCTATAGTATTGTAGTATGGCTGTAGAGTTGATTGGCTATTTGATATACTCAAAACAATATAAAATGCTAAGCAAAATAAACGGGATCAGAGATTCTTTGAATCCTCCCAATACAGAGCACGCATTGCCTCCGTTTTGTTTTCTGTGGATTGCATAATAATTTGACACTCACTTGGTCAACCGTGAAGGGTTATTGCCCTCCCTTAACAGTTGGTGCCGTGACTCGGATCCCTAACCAGGGACGCCCCTCCACCTCTGGACGTCCACAAAGAGAGACATGCCTTCAGCCTCCCCCACTGGAATTGGGACTGATCATCCCCCACAAAAAGCCACGGTAAGTGCACAAGTTCTTTACTAGTGACACTGACCGTTTGGCGTGGTTTCCACGTGGTGTGCGGTTGTTTCCAGTATCTCCAGACGTCCTGGTTGGATATAGTCAAAGGTGAGACTATAAGGGGTGTAGTCCCATTAGGGGTCTGATATTATTTAACTTCAAAGCAGTATCACCTTGGATTGACAAGTGAATATTGTGTGAATCTTTCTCAGCTTCTGACAAAAATCCTTAGGAGAGACTGAACATTGTTAGTTTCAGTTGCGGCAGGTGATCGAAGATTGGGTAGGACACGCAAGTAGATATACGTGTATCGAGTGTCCGGAGCACTGCTAAGTTGCAGAGCTGCAAAGCTGCTGCAAAAGTGCTCCTCCTTTCATTTTGCTGTGAAAGAATTCCCCCGACGGGAGGGGTGAGTTAGTAGTGGAACAGCTGGGAGCTCTGGCCAGACTCCGCTGTGCACAAATTAAGGATCTTTTTGTCAGTTGTAGTGCATAATCAATGTTTCTGTGGAGCAGAAAGAATTTGTCTCCCCCGCAAGAGAGGGAGAATGTGAAGAATATCATGATCAGTCGAGAAGGGAAAAGATCATTTAAGCACGCGCTAAAAGTGTTTAAGGTGTTAAATTTTCCTGTGGAGGGGAGGCTTCAGCCTGTGTTGTGGGACGAAGGAATTCACCACAATAGAGGAAAATTAGTTGATTGTGGATTGTTGGATGATGCTGAAAACTTTAGGAAAGTGGCACATGAGATTTGAGATGAAGGATATGTTGAAAAAGTACAGGAGGAAGTAGGTCCCCCTTCCCAAATTATGTGTCCACAATCCAAATCTAGAGCCCCTAAAGAAGCATCTCCCACAAATGTAGCAGTACCCCAGCCCCTGAATCCAGAAACTGAGCAATTTATACCTTATGAGATTAAAGACCCTGCACTTCCCACTGAGAGCCAGCCACCATCATATAACCCAGACGGTTGGCTCTGTAATGTGTGTTGGGTCACTAATTCAGGATGGCGCAAGACGTGCTATAATTGTGGAGCACGTAAACCCGGTGTTGTAGCACCAACCTGCCCATTACTTAATGCTGACGGGGGGTATTATAAACCACTACCCCCACCTGCCCCTGCCATGGTCCATACTCCATTCAGAGAGACCCAGGGTCCTCTGAACTCTTCCCTATTCACCCTCTCCCAAACTGGGGAAATAGAACATGGACACGAGTATCAGGAAGTGGCATCTGTTTTACTGAATAGTCCTTCAAATTTCTCCACTATACTGAGAATAGGCATGGGGAGTACACCACAACAGCAGGTTGGGATCATTGTAAACGCAGCAAATGCGAAACTGCAGCATTGGTGGGGGCTAGCTGCAGAGATATGTCGTATTGGGGGACCTACAATACAAGCTGCATCTAATGATTACATCCGTGACCATGGTCCATTAAGAGAAAGAGAGGTGATGGCTACAAGAGCCGGACAGCTATCATGTCAGTTTGTTATATATGCAGTTGGACCAAAATATGATCACCTGGATTTACCCAGGTCACAACACCTGCTTAAAGAAACAATCCAAAACACCATAGCATACGCATCACAGCTTCATGCGGCCCCAACCCTAGCCCTGCCATTCATTTCCACTGGTATCTTTGGATACCCAAAAGAGGTTCTGGCCAAAATAATAGTCGGGGCTATAAAGCAGTGTATTGTCATGCATCCAACTAAATTGAGAGAGATAAGACTCTTGGCCATCGACAGGGATCTTGTTGATTATGCTGCTCAATTAATCAAACCCACAATCAAACCCGATATCTGGTCTCCTCCAGTATTCCCCTACCTCCAAGATCTCCCCACAATCAGTACAATGGTAGTTGCTGCACCCGCAGTACCCATAGCACAGTATCCCCCCTTGCTCCCCCGGTATCCTCCTTCTCCCTTACAGCCCCACTATTACCCCATGGTGGTACCTGATCAGCAAGTAATGTATCCCGAGAGAAGACCAGTAGTGAATTCCCATCTTCAGTGTTGGAGGTGTGGCCGAGCAGGACACTTCCAAAGGGACTGTCACACCCCTGCTGGTCAGTGCACCACACAAGTCCCCGTATTCAGAAATAGGACGCCCGGCCCACAGGACTTGTCACGAGAAAATGTTCCCCAGGACCGCCCGTTCTGAAAGGAAGGCCAACCAGAGTCTGCCATCGTGATGCCCGTAATCATCCCCGGGCTCTGTTCATCTGTAGTTCTCCCAGTGGGAGGGAATCCATCCGGTAAAGTTCATGGTAGACACTGGGGCGGCCAACTCCATTTTAAAATCAATCCACTGAACCAGTCCAATTTTCTAACGACAATCTAATATTGATCGGTGTAGATGGCAGACCTAACAAACACACTTTCACCAAACCTATTCCAATTGGCCCATTTCCAGAAGTAGTGGTGGCACAATTTGTCATATCCCCGACCTGCCAGGTAAATCTTTTAGGAGCAGACCTCTTGTCTAAATTCCAATCCAGAATTCAATTCCAAGACAATGGTCAGATGATCCTTACTTTAAAGGATCCAAACTCCGATGCACACATAGAGGAGGTCTGCATCTTACGGGCACTACCCACGGTTATGATTAACATATCAGATACCAATGGAATGTTGAAATGTTGAAAAGTGAATGCATGTGAGGGAAAAGTTGCGCTGAAGGTTGCGCTGAGTTTGTTGACCGAAGGAAAAAGTATGTAGATATGTGGAGGAACTTAAATGGTTAACTGAAATATGCGCGCTGCCAAATAAGCACCCAGTTACAGCTGCTAGCATAGCAAAACGGCCTTGGCTTGGTACAGAGCAGAGAAAAAAATACAGACAATAAGGGAAAGACGCTATGTTATGTGTATTACAAAGATACTGCTCTCCGATAATGGCGGAGTAATGAATTGTTGGAAATGTTCTAATTGTGGCCAGCAGAATACATTGTCAGCAGATTATTGTGTTGCATGTCACGTGCCCCGTCCAGGAGACCCACCCCTTGCCACTACCCAAGCCACTCCTAGTGCCCCATCCTCATCTGTTATACCTATGTCCACCCAAAGTTCCAACCCTTCCTGTAGCGGCCATGTTGCTACACCCATTGCATCACCTCCAGCCTCTGACCACATGTCCTTTTGGTGGTGGCCATCTTGGTGCACCCTTCCTGTAGTATGCTTCCTTCTGGTGGTAGCCATCTTAGCACACCCGAAATACAGGCAGCAATATACACTACACCCAGAATGTGTATGAGGAAGATTATCATGATCAGTGTATGACAGAGCATTATATGTGTTTATGTAAATTAATTTTCTAGATGGTCATATATCCTTAAGCTTCTAATAGATGCACATACACGTTGTCTGGTTTACAGTAATTGATTAAGCAAACGTTTTTGTTTTTTTGTTTTTTTTATTAGCATTCCACTACACAAAGACTGTCAGTTTCTGTTTGCATTTACATATCAGGGCAGGCAAATGACTTGGACGGTGATGTCGCAGAGTTCGCAGAATAGCCCTAATCAGTTTGCAAAAAACATGTCTAGCTGTCTGCTGCCGTGGCAGCTGGACAACTCTGAGGTAGTACTATTACAATACGTGGATGACCTTCTTTTGTGTGCCCCCACGGAGCAAGTGTCCATCAGGGCCAGTGTTAGCCTCCTCAAGCATCTAGCAAAACTGAATTGTCAAGTCTCAGCCTCGAAATTTCAGTTCTGCCTCGGTCAAGTGGTCTTCTTAGGCCATTGCCTTACTCAGAGTGCCAGACATCTCACAGAAGAAAGGAAGACGGCCATCTACCTGCTACCATTCCCAAAAGATCCCATAGAGCTGCAACGGTTCCTCGGACTATGTACATATTGCAGACAATGGATCCCAGATGCCTCAAGTCTGATGCAGCCCCTATATGATGCATTAAAAGAAGACAGACACTCTGGCTGATGTAAACAACAAGGACCACCAAGAACAGCTGCAACAAGCCTTTGAGCAACTAAAGTCAAGGATAATGACAGCCCCTGCCCTTGGAAATCTGGACTATGCTCAACCTTTCCATTTGTATGTTTCTTATAGAGGAGGACAAGCAGCCGGAGTACTCAAGCAGAGACACTGTGCAGAGCAGCGCCCAGTCGGGTATTACTCAGCGCATCTGGATCCGGTAGCCTCCCCCAGCTGTCTACGAGCGGTTCACGCCACACAGCAGGTACTTGAGAAGACGGCAGACATCATCCTTGGACATGAGACTCACATTTATGTCCCACACGATATTGCGGCTGTTCTGGCTTTCCAGCAACCTAAACATCTGTCTGCACAGAGACACCTGCGGCTGCAGTGTTCGTTGATTTTGCCAGAAAATGTGAAATTACACCGGTGCACCACCATCAACCCAGCCACCCTGCTACCAGCACCTGAAGGAGAGGGGAAAGAGGCTCCACTACATGATTGTCCGGAACAAATTACTGCAGAGTCAACTCCACTTGTTCTAGTGGGGGAAGTACCCTTGGATGACCCAGAACTTACGTTATATACGGATGGATCCAGATATGCTGTCACAACTGAAGATACATTGGTAGAGGCTACAGTCTTACCTCCCAGTATGTCAGCACAGGAAGCAGAGCTCAAAGCTCTGACTGCAGGTTCTCCTGTGAAAAATGCTGCAAGCGTCAGACAATTGATGGAAGCGGTGCAACTACCAAGACAGTTGGCTGTCGCTCCACACGCTCTACACTCTAAAGAAGAACGCGAGTCATAGAAGGAGGCGGGTGCTAAGTTGATAGATGGGCTATGAAAGAAGAAACAACTGTACTGTTTGCCTCGACTCCTGTATCCAGCCGTTGCGGCCTGGGCCCATGGACTGCTTAGTGGTAGTGGATATGTTTCCAGTTGGCCAGAAGCATTCGCCGTTCCAAACATGACTGCCAAGACTACCGCCAAGAAGCTGGTCTCTGAAGTTGTTTGCCGGTATGGAGTCCCAGAAGTTATTAAAAGTGATCAAGGACCAGCCTTTTCCTCATGCGTATCTCAAGAAATACTTACCATGATCGGATCAACAGTGACGTTACATACTCCTTACCATCCACAGTCAAGTGGCAAGGTGGAGAGATTGAATGGCACACTAAAAAGGCAGTTAACCAAAATGATGCAGGAAACTACGGCCCAGTGGCCTGAGCTCCTTCCCATTGCACCATGTCACATTCGCACCACACCCATAGGGAAACACAAACTGTCACCCTATGAGATACTATTTGGGTCACAACCAGTCATAGCTAGATTTACCCCACAACAATTATCAGAAGAAACAGATTATGTTGTGCAATATGTGATTCAGTTTACCAAAGCCTTAGCTAACACCCATGTGTTAGTATTATCTTCTATTCCAGATCCAGCTGATGCAGAAGGTTGTCATACCCTCAGGCCTGGAGATTATGTGTATGTGAAGAGGCATGTTCTGAAACACGGACTAGAACCATTGTATGACGGACCATGCCAAGTGCTCCTGACAATCCCAACAGCTGAGATATTTTATGATAATATGTATGGTTAAACTAGTCAATACCTGGAATAGCCTACAACAGAGTACTGACCCTTTTAATAATAAGTTCATTACTCACCATCAGATTTTGGTACAAGAATTGAGACAATTAGAAAACAACCAGATCAGTGACTGTTGGATATGTACTCATTCACCAGTTTCAGCCGCTAGTATGCCCTTTCTGGCGGTCCGTCCCAGACCGTCATTATTGGAAAGATACATTCATAATCACTCATGGGTACATGCAAATCTGTTTATAAAAGGCACCAATGACACGTTATAAAATATCTGGTAACGTCCCTTGTAATGAATTTTCTGAATATAAGTCTAGTAATCCAACATGTGGCAATCCAAATGTTGGATATTGTAGCCCCCTGGGACAAATGCCTTCATGCTGTATGTTATCAAATAACACCGTTTTTATTGATTTGGTGCATAAATTAGTATTACAGCATTCTGCTTTATGGGATTTAACATCAGCCACATATTGGGTCTGTGGGAATAATGCGTACAAATGGCTCCCAGTCGGAGTAGGGGGGACTTGTACGTTGGGCTGGCTAACTTCAGCCACTTATCTTATTCCCCATAGTAAAGTAAATTTGAGAACCATCCCTCTTCATACCATTTATAAACGTGCCAAGGACAACACCCCACGCCCATCAGGAAGACCTCATTTAGTACAAATGAGTATACCCAATAAGATAGCCAGTACTGTCTTCCTCTACCCTATGGTAACACAAATGTGGGACAAATTAGTGGAAGTCACTGATTACTTAGATGACCAGATTTAGAATATTTTGGAAGTAATTAATACTACTGTTGCGGTGCAGAATCAACTTATCATAGTGGCTAATCAACATACTTTAGTGCTGGACTATTTGACAGCAGCTCAAGGAGGGATGTGTCAGGTTATAGGCCCAGCCTGTGGTCACTATATTGACCCCGACTCTACTATATGGTTAAAGACTAAAATGGAAGACATTATGAAATTCAGGGAAGAATATAACAAACATAATGAATTGACCAAAGAGTGTTGCATATTGCTGCGTGCATCTTGTTAATATATGTTTTACTAAAACTAGTCTTTTTTTTCATCCCATTTTGCATGAGGAAAACCTGCCAGTCATCAGAGAGCAAGGAGGACACTGTTAACCGACATCCAGTGCTACTGTACACGGACCTCCCAGATGTAACCAGCATTGAGGACCTGGATGACAAGGGAAAGATGACCTTTACCCGCTTGCCCCAACCAATTTCAGATCTGAGCTTTATGATTATATCAACAAACAAGGGGGGATGGACATGCCGCGACAGCCTCAATTGGTAACAAGGGCACTAATTGGGTGAAGACCAATGTCCCTCAGGCTCAAAACATGACCCTGGGAAAGCACCTCTATTGTTGATAATAACTAGTGTTGAGCGAACATGCTCGACACTGCTCGGTACTCGCCCGAGCATCACGCTACTCGGGATGTTCGGCGAGCACCGAGCATTTCCGGGTTACTCGGGCGGGAGCTCGGGTCTCCGCCCTGCATGTTTGGCGCTCTTTACAGAGCCAATGAACATGCAGGGATTGCCAGCCAGTCACTGTAATGCCGCAGCCATGTTGTTTGTGGGCATTACAGTGATTGGCTGGCCGCACAGCGTCACCTCGAGTATTTAAAACCGGGCGCCGCCATCTTGGACACAGTCGCTCCGGATCAGACAGTGTAGGGACAGCGCTGCTGATTTAGGGAGAGATATATCCTGCAAAATAGTTAGTGTAGGGTCTGTAAAGGCTGCCAGATCAAACAAACAGTCCTTCTCAGGACTAATATCCATCCCAGGTATATCAGGCAGGCAGGCAGGCTGTATAGGAGACGTAGTGGTTATACCAGCAAACGCTGCATTACAGTCCTGTGTGCTGCTCCTGTTGCTGAAATTGCTGGACTTAGCTCCAGGTCCCGGGGGCCAGGAAAAATCCTTTTTTTTTTTATCTAAATCCTCTTTTTTTTTTCCTCCTTCACAATGTACAAATACCCATCTTATTAACCTTTTGGTGTCCCCCCCCCCGCACAAAAAAAAAAGTGTGCCTCTGATTTTTCAGACACAAATATATCTGTTGAAAATAGTCTGGTGTAGGCCAGAGAAATAGAAGTGTGGTTTTGCAGTTCTATGGGCCATTTGTATCTAAAAAAAACAGTTTGAGTGTGTCGCTCACTGTTCAGCCGCAAATATATATATTTAAAAAAGTCTGGTATACACCAGTAAATTATTACTGTGGTTTTGCTGTTCCAGGGTAAAACATCTCTATTATCCTGTTTTTGGCATTTTTTGCTGTATAAAAATAATAATAGTGTCTCCCTGATTTTTCAGACACAAATATATCTGTTGAAAATAGTCTGGTGTAGGCCAGAGAGACAGAAGTGTGCTTTTGCTGTTCCACGGTAAAAAATCTCTATTATCCTGCTTTTTGCATTTTTTGCTGTAAAAAAAAAAAATAATAGTGTCTCCCTGATTTTTCAGACACAAATATATCTGTTGAAAGTAGTCTGGTGTAGGCCCGAGAAATACAAGTGTGGCTTTGCAGTTTCACGGTTCAAACCTCAATATTATCCACTTTTGGGCCATTTGTATCTAAAAAAAACAGTTTGAGTGTGTCGCTCACTGTTCAGCCGCAAATATATATATATTTTAAAAAGCCTGGTATACACCAGTAAATTATAACTGTGGTTTTGCTGTTCCACAGTAAAAAATCTCTATTATCCTGCTTTTGGCATTTTTTGCCGTAAAAAATAAATAGTGTCTCCTGATTGTTCAGACACAAATATATCTGTTGAAAATAGTCTGGTGTAGGCCCGAGAAATACAAGTGTGGTTTTGCAGTTCCACGGTTCAAACCTCTGTATTATCCACTTTTGGGCCATTTGTATCTAAAAAAAAACAGTTTGAGTGTGTCGCTCACTGTTCAACCACAAATATATATATATTCAAAAAAGTCTGGTGTACACCAGTAAATTATAACTGTGGTTTTGCTGTTCCACGGTAAAACATCTCTATTATCCTGCTTTTGGCATTTTTTGCCGTAAAAAATAAATAGTGTCTCCTGATTGTTCAGACACAAATATATCTGTTGAAAATAGTCTGGTGTAGGCCCGAGAAATACAAGTGTGGTTTTGCAGTTCCACGGTTCAAACCTCTGTATTATCCACTTTTGGGCCATTTGTATCTAAAAAAAACAGATTGAGTGTGTCGCTCACTGTTCAGCCGCAAATATATATATATTCAAAAAAGTCTGGTATACACCAGTAAATTATAACTGTGGTTTTGCTGTTCCACGGTAAAACATCTCTATTATCCTGCTTTTGGCATTTTTTGCCGTAAAAAATAAATAGTGTCTCCTGATTGTTCAGACACAAATATATCTGTTGAAAATAGTCTGGTGTAGGCCCGAGAAATACAAGTGTGGTTTTGCAGTTCCACGGTTCAAACCTCTGTATTATCCACTTTTGGGCCATTTGTATCTAAAAAAAACAGTTTGAGTGTGTCGCTCACTGTTCAGCCGCAAATATATATATATTCAAAAAAGTCTGGTATACACCAGTAAATTATAACTGTGGTTTTGCTGTTCCACGGTAAAAAATCTCTATTATCCTGCTTTTGGCATTTTTTGCCGTAAAAAATAAATAGTGTCTCCTGATTGTTCAGACACAAATATATCTGTTGAAAATAGTCTGGTAAAGGCCCGAGAAATACAAGTGTGGCTTTGCAGTTTCACGGTTCAAACCTCTGTATTATCCACTTTTGGGCCATTTGTATCTAAAAAAAACAGTTTGAGTGTGTCGCTCACTGTTCAGCCGCAAATATATATATATTTTAAAAAGCCTGGTATACACCAGTAAATTATAACTGTGGTTTTGCTGTTCCACAGTAAAAAATCTCTATTATCCTGCTTTTGGCATTTTTTGCCGTAAAAAATAAATAGTGTCTCCTGATTGTTCAGACACAAATATATCTGTTGAAAATAGTCTGGTGTAGGCCCGAGAAATACAAGTGTGGTTTTGCAGTTCCACGGTTCAAACCTCTGTATTATCCACTTTTGGGCCATTTGTATCTAAAAAAAAACAGTTTGAGTGTGTCGCTCACTGTTCAACCACAAATATATATATATTCAAAAAAGTCTGGTGTACACCAGTAAATTATAACTGTGGTTTTGCTGTTCCACGGTAAAACATCTCTATTATCCTGCTTTTGGCATTTTTTGCCGTAAAAAATAAATAGTGTCTCCTGATTGTTCAGACACAAATATATCTGTTGAAAATAGTCTGGTGTAGGCCCGAGAAATACAAGTGTGGTTTTGCAGTTCCACGGTTCAAACCTCTGTATTATCCACTTTTGGGCCATTTGTATCTAAAAAAAACAGTTTGAGTGTGTCGCTCACTGTTCAGCCGCAAATATATATATATTTTAAAAAGTGTGGTATACCCCAGTAAACAATAACTGTGGTTTTGCCATCCCACGGTAAAAAATCTCTATTATTCAGGTTTTGGTAGTTTTTTCCGTAAAGAAAAACAGTAGTGTCTCCTGACTGTTGTGACACAAAAATATATCTGTTGAAAATAGTCTTGTGTAGGCCCGACATCCCAGTGTGGTTTCGCAGTTCCACGGGTCAAATCGCTGTACTATCCAGTTTTGGGCCTTTGGTATCTAAAAAAAAAAGCAGTTTGAGTGTGTCACTCACTGTTCAGCCGCAAATATCTCTATTTAAAAAAGTGTGGTATACCCCAGTAAACAATAACTGTGGTTTTCCTCTTCCACGGTTCTAATCTACTCTTTATTACCCTTTTTCCATTGATAGTGCAAGTGTAAGCTATTTTACTTCATTTACAATGGGCAAGGCGCGTGGCAAGGGACGTGGAAGTGGACGTTCTGGTGATGGTTCGTGCAGAGGACGGGGCCGTGGCCAAGGTGAAAATGTGCCACAACCAACAGCCACATCTTCTCGCTCCCACTTCTTGACCGAATTACTAGGGAAGCACAGAACAACACCAGTATTGAGAACTGATCAGTGTGAACAGGTTATTAATTGGATAGCAGACAATACTTCCAGTTACCTGGGCACCACCACCTCCGGTCTGTCTTCCACACGGTCAACTCTTAGTAGCCATGAGTCTCGACCGCATACTCCTCCTCACCCTGATGCTCCTTCCTCCCACCATGCCGAGTGTCGTCAGACAGCAAGTGATCCCACACTTGGACACTCTGAAGAGCTGTTCACTGGTCCATTTCTATATTTGGGCCCCTCGCCTGATACGCTTGAAGTGGTGGAAGAGGAGATCCCATGTTGCGATGCCCAAATATTTGAACAGCCACGGCCACAGGAAGTCGACGTTGGCAATCTGTCACAAGAGGTGGACGATGACGAGACACAATTGCCAGGAAGTGAGGAGGAGGATCGTGGTGCGCAAGTGGAAGAGGAGGAGGTGGTGGATGATCTAGTAACTGACCCAACGTGGAAGGAGGACATGCAGAGTGAGGCCAGCAGCACACAGGGGGAGGGAGGCAGAGTACCCCAACAGGCAGGAAGAAGCAGTGTGGTGGCCGCAGACAGAAGGCAGGCAACCGTTCCCCGTAACACCAACACGAGGGACGTTGCCAGTACAAGCGGTAGGTCTTCCAGAGTCTGGAATTTTTTTAAAGACTCTGCTGATAACCCCAAAAAGGCCATATGTTCCACCTGCCATGCCAGCATCAGCAGGGGTGACAAAACTACCAGCCTGACCACCACCAGCATGATCAGGCACATGGCAGCAAAGCACCCGACTTTGTGGGGCGAAACCCAGGGTCCACGACCAGTGTCAGCGGGTGTCACCACTGCTTCTTCCACTGTTGTGCGCGCAATAGAACCCCCTGTTGTGTGTGCAAGGCAATCCCCTGTCCATACTGCATGTAAAGATGCCCCCTCCTCTCAGTCTTCACTTGTTATGGCAGTTTCTCAAGAAACAGCATCAACGTCCACGTCCCACCGCAGCGTTCAATTGTCCATATCCCAGACCTTTGAACGAAAGCGGAAATTCGCAGCTAACACCCCACAGGCCACAGTCCTAAATTCGCACATTTCACGACTGCTTGCATTGGAAATGCTGCCTTTTAGGCTGGTGGAGACGGAATCCTACCGCAATCTTATGGCGGTGGCCGTCCCTCGGTACTCGGTCCCCAGCCGACACTATTTTGCCCGGTGTGCCATCCCCGCACTACACAAGCACGTGTCCCAAAGCATCTGCCGTGCCCTCAACAACGCAGTTACTGGGAGAGTCCACCTGACAACGGACACGTGGACAAGTGCTTGTGGCCAGGGACGGTACATCTCTCTGACGGCACACTGGGTAAACATAGTGGAAGCCGGGACCCAGTCGGACCTTGGGACGGAACACATCCTCCCCACACCGAGGATTGCGGGCCCTATGTCAGTCAGAGTTGCCCCCACAGTGTACAGCTCCTGCGCATCCTCCTCCTCCTCCTCATGTTCAGCCTCCATCTCAGATATCACCACATCAGTTACAAGCTGGAAGCATTGCAGTACTGCCTCCGCCAAGCAGCAACAGGCTGTGCTGAAACTCATAAGCTTAGGTGATAAACCTCACACTGCTTGTGAGTTGTGGACAGCTGTGAAAGAGCAGGCAGATCTGTGGCTGAGACCGCTGAACCTACATCCCGGCATGGTCGTGTGTGACAATGGCCATAACCTGGTGGCGGCTGTGAGGCGAGGTGAGATCACTCACGTACCATGCGTGGCTCATGTGCCTAACCTCGTGGTTCAGCGGTTTCTTAAATCGTACCCTGAGTTGCCAGATCTGCTCGTGAAAGTACGCTGCCTGTCAGCTCATTTTCGCAAGTCGGCTACAGCTTCCGCCGCCCTTGCTGTGTTGCAGCAGTGTTTGCAGCTTCCGGCACACCGACTGGTGTGTGATGTCCCCACACGTTGGAACTCTACCCTCCACATGTTGCAAAGGATTTGTGAGCAGAAGAGAGCAGTTGTGGAGTACCAGCTGCAACAAGGCCGTCGATATTCAGGTCAGACTCCACACATAAGACCTCAGGAGTGGACCTGGATGTCTGACATATGTACCATCCTGACAAACTTTGAGGAGGCCACCAAGATGGTGAGTGGCGATGACGCCATCATTAGTGTCAGCATTAGTGTTGAGCCACCCCCGTAGTGTTCGAGTTCGGTTCGGTTCGTCGAACACCTTCGAACACCGTTAAAACCAATGGCAGGCAAACAAAAACACATAGAAACACATAGAAAACACCTTCAAAGGTGTCCAAAAGCTGACAAACTGCTCAGAAGACACAACTAACACATGGAAAAGTGACAAGTACATATAGTCATGCGAAAAGAAAAGAGGTGGAGGAGTAAAAGGAGGGGGAGACACAGATATAGGCATGTCATGCCCTTCTAAAATCCAAAAAGTGAGAAGCCGACACGTTCAGTCCGCTCCTGCCCGTGCCACCTCTGTGTCGCCGGGTTTGTGCCAGAGCCGCGGTGAACCCTGACGGCCAGCCCCCCTCTCCCAATACTGGTGCCTGTCCGCTGGTGGGTCGAGCGAGCCCCCCTGTGGTGGAGGCAGCTCTAAGCTTTTTAATTTAAATTGTCTCTCTAATTTGAATAAATACACTTTAAATCCATTTACATGGATCTATTGGAGGGCAAGTCTCATGCCAGCAGCCGCGTAATTCCAGCTCCAGTAGCGTCCACTAAAGCTGCTGCAGTTAAAAAGCTTTTATAAGGATCGAGCTCGGCTGTCCACCGCAAGGCATCCTACTGCCAGTCCGAGCCCCTATGCCTTGGGGTGCCTCCTGATGCTCTTCACTGAGTATCCCGTGGTCCCGAAGCATTTCCTTTGAAAAAATGAAGTGTCCAAACTACAGGTGGTGTAGCTTGCTTAACAGCCGATATAATCCGCTGACTAGCAGACCCTGCTACTAGGCACAAAGTATTTCCTGGGCTAGATGCAGTTAAAAATTTGTAATTAGATACTCTCGTTGGATGCTGAGAAAGCATTCCATAGAGTCTCCTGGCACGCCATATATGATTCTCTTAAAATGCTTGGGGTAGGGGTCTAGGGGACCCTTTTATAGCCAAAATCACGGCCCTGTATCGCAATACGTCACCTAGGCTGAAGATAAATAGAACTGTAGCACCCTGAGGGCTCGGTTGCTACAGAGGTATTGCACCTCACCCAGAGGTGTGATATCTCACTCTCAGGTAAGGATGTAGTGTGGATCAGGACCCGACACCTGCATGCATTACACCACATTGCCGTGGGGCAGGGCGACCAATATGCCCCTGAGATGGGCACGACAGTCCCTGTCCCTGGCTGGAGTGAGGGGAGGGAACACTGAGGAAGGGGAACCCTGTAGTGCAGGAGCAGGGAGGAAGCAGTTCCTGGGTGCATTGAGAAGGGAGTATAAAAGGTGGGCACCATCTTAGTTCAGTGCAGAGAAGTCTGAGCAGAAGTGGCAGGGAGCAGGGGCTCTGCATGAGCTCTGCTCCGGAGGCAGGCCTAGTAACAGAGGCCCAGGCCTGGAAGAGGGAGAAGGAAGGAAGAGGAGCGGAGAAGGCTCCAGGAACGAGGAACAAAGGGATCTCAGGGGTGCGGACGGGCGAATCCACCTGCGTGGAGGGGTCAGGCCAAAGGGGGAGACCGGTCCCCGAAACTAGTGGAGGCAGGAAACGACCCTCAGCTAGAAACAGGAGGCTGTGACATTTTATGTGGCGCAGCCCCTCGCTACACCCGCTAGGAAGGCACCACATAGGGTCAGGGAAACTGGCGCCAAGTTTACCAAGAGGAGGCCCGAGGCAGCCGGACAGAAGGGTTGGTAAGAAAGGCCAGACAAAGGACACACAAAGGGGGTCCTGTGAAGCACTCCAAAGTTATCTGGGAGTTGTCTGAGCCCCTCACCTGGTGAGCACAGTACGACGTGGGCAGCTGTTACCTGCAGACGTGGTCTGGATAATAAGAACTGTGAGTAAAGGCCCTGGACTGCATCACTGTATGTAAAGAGAGGAGAGAACAAGGCGCAATGGGTGACTCAGTATTGCAATTGTAGAGGGGTGTGGGGATGGCTACTAACCTTATGAAGTTGTGCACCTCTGCACAACCCCAGTGTAAAGCTCCACAAGCTCCGCTCTGTTGGTGGCTGTCATCTATTTCCAGCGGCGTTCACAGATCCTGATCTCTTGGTGGTATATCACGTGGTCAGGTTAGTAGCATGTAATGCCGAGATAGACGCCCAGCTTCACCAACACCCCCGGCAGCGCTCCGGAGGGGTTAAGGCAGCGCAGCTTGGAAAACCAGGGTAGTGATTCTAATTAAATTGCTCCCACAGGTGAAAAAACAATGGGTTAAAGGCAGCTCTACCGCACCCCAACAGGGGGAAAAGGACAATCAGTGAATATGAATAGCGGTACCAGAGCGCCAATAACAGGGCAAAAATATTAAAAGGACTGATTTATTAATACACACACACAACGCGTTTCGGTGGACACAGCCACCTTCATCAGGTGTGACAAGCAGCAAACAATTGATCCTTATATACATTTGACTAGGTATACAATTACTTAAAACTGATTGTAATTTTATACTTTATATTTATGCATTGTTTTATGTTGTATGTAAAAATTATTATTATTATTATTTTATATAATCTAAAATATAGGGTGGTAGATGACAATATATCCTATGAAGTATTAAGATTATAGGATTCACAAGTTTTTTTTTTTTTTTGTGTTTTTTTTTTTTTTTACAGCGAATCCTTTTTATAAGAACCCTATATGCTTCATTAGGCATTATTTTATAACAATCCTTTTTACTCTATTGAGCATATATGAACTCAAGGGGTTAATATAGAGGTAATACTCTGTATCTGGCCCCGCCCCTTTTAAGTAATTGTATACCTAGTCAAATGTATATAAGGATCAATTGTTTGCTGCTTGTCACACCTGATGAAGGTGGCTGTGTCCACCGAAACGCGTTGTGTGTGTGTATTAATAAATCAGTCCTTTTAATATTTTTGCCCTGTTATTGGCGCTCTGGTACCGCTATTCATATTCACTGACTGGACTGCATCACTGACTCCGTGTCATTACTGCTGCTGCCCTGCACCATCACCCCCATCCTCCGCATACACTGCCCCGAGGCTATACTCCTCCCGTGGGGAGTTATGCTACGCTCTGCTGCACCCACAACACCAGCCTCAGCGGTCTGCCCTGGAGCGGCGGTTCACTCTGACCGCAATCCACGGGTGGCGTAGTCGGACATTTAAACATCAAAACCACATAAATAGTTCCGCCACTGGTTTGACCGCCCTGAGCCACGGAACCGGGTTGCCGCCACGGAGACTACAACCACCAGCATCCACCAAAAAGGGTCCGGCTCCGGGTGTCCCAAGGCCCAGGGGGCGCGTCAGAACATTTTCATCACCTTTCACAATCACCAATGGGACAAGGCAGGGATGTTCTCTGTCCCCTCTCTTATACATCCTAGTGACGGAGCACCTGCTCTCATCAATTCGCCATAACCCCAATATTAGGTGGATTGAGGTGGGAGGCACCGAGTACAAGTGCTCTCTATTTGCTGATGATGTCCTAGTATATATCACTCAATCACATATATCCATCCATGCTGTTATGGCTGAAATAGATCACTTTGTTACATGGTCAAATTTTAAAATCAATGCAGCGAAGTCTGAGGCCCTCGATGTCTCCCTCCCCAAATCCATATAGGATTCCATCCAGTCCAACTTTCCCTTTGCCTGGCCCTCACAGGGTATCAAATACTTAGGAATTCCTATTCATAGAGACCTCTCCCATCTATGTTATCTTAATTTTGGGCCCTTTATTGAACAACTCCATACAGACCACGGTTGGCAAGTTAGAACTGTAAGATTCACTACGTGAACCACTGGTGTTTTGTGGAAAAGCACATGTACACTGCGTTCCAAATTATTATGCAAAAAGTGTTTAGGAGTGATAAGGGAAGAATTTGTTTGTTTGTCAGTTAAACTCCTTGATGGTGATGTGTGTCAGGGCTCTTTATATCACTGTAAGCAATTGCAGACACCTGTGCTAATTAGTTTGGCAGGTGTGTCCAATGAAAGGCAAGACTACTTAAGAAGGCTGTCTCACATTATTAAGCAGCCTACATTTTCTGCCAAAATGGGAAAGAAAAAGGATGTGTCGGCTGCTGAGAAGTAACAAATTGTGGAGTGTTTAGGTCAAGGCATGACTACAATCAACATTGTGCGATGATCAGGATGAAGTGTCTTGGCAATCAAGAAGTATGTAGCTGATTCACAGTACACACGTGTGCGTGCTGATAAGGGCAAATTGAGGACTCTTTCCTACAGGCAATTACGTTAGGTTGAAAGAGCAGCGGCAAAAAAGCCTTGTCATAGCAGCAGACAAGTTTTTGAAGCTGCTTGTGCCTCCAACGTCCCCCGAACAACAAGATGCAGGGTCCTTCAGAGGTTTGCAGCTGTGCATACGCCATCCTGTCGACCTCCTCTATCCACTTCACACAAGCAGAAACGGCTCCAGTGGGCCAAACATTACATGAAGACTGATTTCAAAACTGTTTTGTTCACGGATGAGTGCCGTGCAGCGCTCGATGGTCCAGATGGATGGAGTGGAGGATGGCTGGTTGATGGACACCCCACGCAAACACGGCTACAGCGCCAACAAGGAGGAGGTGGAGTAATGTTTTGGGCTGGAATCATGGGGAGAGAGATTGTCGGCCCCTTTAGGATCCCTGAAGGCGCTAAAGATGAACTCCATAATGTATGTGGATTTTCTCAAACAGCACTTCCTGCCATGGTTCAAGAAGAAGAACCGTGTATTTCACAGCAAGATCATTTTTCTGCATGATAATGCACCATCTCATGCTGCACATAAAACATCTGCATCTCTGGCTGATATGGGCATAAAAGGGGACAAACTTATGGTGTGACCCCCATGCTCCCCTGACCTCTACCCCACCTTTGGAGCATCATTAAAAGGAGTGTCTATGATGGCGGGAGGCAGTTCACATCTAAGCAACAGCTCTGGGAGGGTATTCTGTCCTCATGCAAAACAATTGAAGCAGAAACCATCCAAAACCTGACAAATTCAATGGACGAGAGAGTTCAGAAGCTCCTTTCGAACAAGGGGTCCTATGTGAAAATGTAACATCACCTAGAATAAAGTTTTGAGTTGAAAACTATTTGATTTCAGTTTCTAACAACCTGCTAATGCTTATAATTTCAAAAATGACCATTTTTTTGGTCTTTATTAAAATGAAAAGGTTGATCGAAAAGTTTGGGGGATCTAAGAGTGTGGCAACCCAGTAGTCATGATTACTTCGAATTGTGACAATATGAGGGTCATGCTGCAGGTAGTGCAGCAAGAAGGCACTTATGTGTCTTGTGCATCTCGGAGCCCCAAAATTATTTTCCGGGCTAGATGCAGCTAAAAATTATTATTAATTTTAAATCTGGTGAAGCTTTAGTATAGATGGCCTAATAGGATCAGTGCTGCACACTGCTACAAAGCCCAAATTATTTTCCAGTCAAGATACAGATAAACATGATTAGTAATTTTAAATCTGGTGGAGCTTATTATAGATGGCCTAATAGAATCAGTGCTGCACACTGCTACAAAGCCCAAATTATTTTCCAGCCAAGATACAGATAAACATGATTAGTAATTTGAAAGCTTAAAACGGTTGGTAGGGTGATTTTAACTAATCATCAAGCTTTTACTCTCCCCAGGATGACACAGGGGTAGAAAAGTCGTTTCGGATCCATGATTTGTTCATCTTTATGAACGTGAGTCTGTCTACATTATCAGTGGAGAGCCGCGTGCGCTTATCTGTCAGCACACCACCAGCAGCGCTGAACACACGTTCAGACAGAACGCTGGCTGCGGGGCATGACAAGATCTCCAAGGCGTAAGTGGCTAGCTCCGGCCATTTATCCAGATTGGAAGCCCAAAAAGAGCAAGGGTCCAGTGACACAGTCGTGGCTTCAATGTTTACTTGGAGATACTCCTGTACCATCGTATCTAGGCGTTGACTATGTGTCAGACTTCTTGTCTCCTGTGGCCTTGCAAAGGATGGGCTAAAAAAGTGGTGAAATGATTCCGCAAAATTGATGTTACCAGCAGATACTGTGGTTCTGTTACGGTTTGAGTGCTGAACACTTGACGGTCCCACGGTTGGCAAGTTGGAACTGTGAGATTCACTACGTGCACCACTGGTATTTTGTGGAAAAGCACATGTAAGATTCTGCAACAGTCTCTGCTGATACTCCTGCATGCGTGCATCCCTTTCTATGGCAGGAATAATTTCTGCAAATTTACTTTTGTACCGGGGATCTAACAGTGTGGCAACCCAGTAGTCAGGATTATTTCTAATTCTCACAATTCGAGGGTCATGTTGCAGGTAGTGCAGCAAGAAGGCACTCATGTGTGTTGCACATTCAGGAGCACCAAGTCCCTGTTGTGTTGGTGGCGAGGTAACAATCATGCTTCCTTCCTCTGTCCTCTCCCCCCAACCTCGCACAACAGAAATGTGATCAAGGTCTCCCTCATCTGATGAGTCTTCCATCAGTTCGTCCTCCACTTCTTCCTGGGCTCCTGCACCTTCCTCACTAGTTTGGCTGCTACCATGCGCCCTGGTAAAACCATCTCCCCCACCCTCACATGCCTGCCGCCTTGGTGCTGCCGACCGTCTGGACCTTGCAGATGTTAGCCCTTCCGCATACAACTCCTCCTCCTCTACTTCCTCCACCTCCTCTTGTGCCACCACCTGACTCCGAATTCTGTTTAACATGTGCTCCAGCATGTAAATCACCGGAATAGTCATGCTGATAATGGCATCGTCAGCACTAAACATCTTCGTCGCCATTTCAAAACTGTGCAGAAGGGTGCATAGGTCCCTGATCTGAGACCACTCCTCCAGCATGATTTGCCCCACCTCTGGATCTCGTTGGCCCAGGCTATACGTCAGAACGTATTGCACCAGGGCTTGTCGGTGCTGCCACAGTCGCTGCAACATGTGCAGAGTTGAATTCCACCGGGTAGGCACATCGCATTTTAGCCGGTGAAGTGGCAGGCCCAACGACTTCTGTAGAGATGTAAGTCGCTGAGCTGCGGGATGCGAACGGCGAAAGTGAGCACACAGCGACCGTGCCCTCTGCAGAAGGCCATCTAGTCTGGGATAGTGGGCTAAAAATTGCTGGACAACCAGGTTCAACACGTGAGCCATACAAGGCACGTGTGTGACATTGCCCCGGCGAAGGGCCGCACCCAGGTTTGCAGCATTGTCGCACACGGCCTTCCCTGGTTTCAGGTCCAGTGGAGACAACCATTCATGAAATTGGTTCTCCAGAGCTGACCACAACTCCTCAGCTGTGTGACTCACATTTCCCAGACATTTCAATGAAAAAACCGCCTGATGACGTTGAGCCCTACTGCCAGCATAGTAAGGAGGTGTTCAGGATCCCTTCTGCGCAGTTAGAAAGCTTGTGGCATGACCAGACAGGCTTTGGGTGCAGGTGGAAGACCGAGAGGAGGTTGAGGAGGCAGAAGCAGTGGAGGAACTTTGACATAAAGAGGATTGACGCACAACTCGTGGGGACGGCAAGACTTGGACAGCAGCCCCTTGTCCTGCTGTCACCATAGTTACCCAGTGCCCAGTCAGCGACATGTAACGCCCCTGTCCATGCCTACTCGTCCAAGTGTCTGTGGTGAAATGCACCCTGTCACACACAGAGTTTCTCAAAGAAGCGGTGATGTTGTGTGCGACATGCTGGTGGAGCGCAGGCACACCTTTCTTTGAGAAGTAGTGCCGACTGGGCATCTGGTACTGGGGCACTGCGACGGACATAAGGTCTCGAAAATCCTCTGTGTCCACCAGGCGGAAAGGCAGCATTTCTGTAGCCAAGAACTTGCAGATGGTGAAATTCAACCTCTTAGCTTTCTCATGGCTAGGAGGAAATGGTCTTTTACTTGTCCACATCTGAGGGACCGAGGGCTGGCTATTGTGCTTAGACGGGGTTGATAAGGGTGTCCCCGGCAAACTGCCGGTCTGTGAGGAAGATGCAGGCGGATATGTTAGGTTGCCTTGATCCAAAGGTGGTGCTATCGATGTCGGACAGCGCTCAACACCAGCTGGTGTTACCACCTCCAAAGAAAATGATGACCTGCCAATCACGCTGGCTGTTGCGGGTAAAGAGGTCGCAGGTCTGCGCCCCAAAACAGGTGTGACTGCTGTCCCCCCAGTCACAGAGGATGAAGAGGCCGCAGATGCACAAGATATGGCAGACGGTGGTTGGCCCGGCCGGCTAGGCCGCATTGTAGCACACTGAGCTTCCCACTGCAACTTATGCTTCATGTCCATGTGCCGGTTCATGCATGAAGTACTCAAACTATGTATTTTTTGGCCTCTACTTAGCTTTTGCTGACAAATGTTACAGATAACACGAGTTGGGTCATCTTTATCGATCTGAAAAAATGCCCAGGCTATGCAAGGCTTAGCACCCATGCGACCTGAAGAGCCACCACGACTTGTGGTGAGAGGCAGAGTTGTGTTTGAGGATGCAGTTGTTGACGTGCTTCCAGTACTACGTCTCTGTCCAGGAAGGCGCAACCTGACCTCGTCGTCACTAGCATCTTCCTCCACCTCCTCTGCTGACCTCATCTCTTGGCTGACTGTGGGTTGACAGTAAGTGGGATCTCCAACCTCATCATCATCACCCTGTGCGTTATCACACCCGTCGTCCTCAGAGCCAACCTGTTCCTGCCCTGACAAAAAACTAAAGTTGTCGCTCCAATCAGGTATTTCAGTCTTATCATCGTCTTCCTCATTGTCTCCACCAACAGGAGTTACAGTTTGGGAATGAGGGTGTACATTATGGTCAGAACCTTCTGCGTCTGGTCCTGGATCCGACTCATAAAGATTCTGGGCATCAGTGCAGATCATTTCCTCGTCTGGATTCACAGAAGCGCTGGAGTCGACCTCTGATTCCCAGGCTATAGTATGAGTAAACAGCTCTGCAGACTCAACCATCTGTTCTACCTCATACTCAGACGGGCAGCTGGAGATTTGGGAGCTGTGAGGAAGCAAGTGCGATTTGGGTGACACCTTTGAGGACTGGAGTATTTGTGATGTTGAAGTTGATGTGGAGGAGAGCCCACTTAAAGGAGCACTTGATATCCGTTGAAGCACCTGCTGTTTTTGTGCCTCATCTGGAATTTGTAGCGATTGGCGTGGCCGTAAGAAAGGGATCTTATCACATTGTCCGCTAAAAGAAGTAGACATTTTAGTTTGGCTGGAAGATGGTCTTTCTTCTGCAGATGTTACTGTTGCTTTAACACCTACCCCACGGACACAACCTTTTTTCCCCTTCCCAACACGCCTATTCCCCTTTCCACCAGCAGCAGGCCTTTTTCCACTCATTTTGGTGGTTAACTAATTAACAACTCTGGAGTTGTTTGCACAAAAAAACAATGGATGGGAACCGAGCAGAGCTGAGTGGCCAAACTGTGGTATTAGGCCAAAACTATTGGCTGGGTTAGATGCAGAAAAAAATTATATTCAATTTGCAACCTGATGGAGGTCAGTATAGATGGACTAATAGAGAAAGTCCCACACACTGCTAGAAGGCCAAATATTTTTTCAGAGCTAGATGCATAAAAAAATATATTCAGTTTGCAACCTGATGGAGGTCTGTATAGATGGATTAATAGAACAAGTCCCACACACAGCTAGAAGCCCAATATTTTTTCAGAGGTAGATGCAGAAAAAAATATATTCAGTTTGCAACCTGATGGAGGTCAGTATAGATGGACTAATACAACAAGTCCCACACACAGCTAGAAGCCCAATATTTTTTCAGAGGTAGATGCAGAAAAAAATATATTCAGTTTGCAACCTGATGGAGGTCTGTATAGATGGATTAATAGAACAAGTCCCACACACAGCTAGAAGCCCAATATTTTTTCAGAGGTAGATGCAGAAAAAAATATATTCAGTTTGCAACCTGATGGAGGTCAGTATAGATGGACTAATACAACAAGTCCCACACACAGTTAGAAGCCCAATATATTTTCAGAGGTAGATGCAGAAAAAAATATATTCAGTTTGCAACCTGATGGAGGTCTGTATAGATGGATTAATAGAACAAGTCCCACACACAGCTAGAAGCCCAATATTTTTTTAGAGGTAGATGCAGAAAAAAATATATTCAGTTTGCAACCTGATGGAGGTCAGTATAGATGGACTAATACAACAAGTCCCACACACAGCTAGAAGCCCAATATTTTTTCAGAGGTAGATGCAGAAAAAAATATATTCAGTTTGCAACCTGATGGAGGTCTGTATAGATGGACTAATACAACAAGTCCCACACACAGCTAGAAGCCCAATATTTTTTCAGAGGTAGATGCAGAAAAAAATATATTCAGTTTGCAACCTGATGGAGGTCAGTATAGATGGACTAATACAACAAGTCCCACACACAGCTAGAAGCCCAATATTTTTTCAGAGGTAGATGCAGAAAAAAATATATTCAGTTTGCAACCTGATGGAGGTCTGTATAGATGGATTAATAGAACAAGTCCCACACACAGCTAGAAGCCCAATATTTTTTCAGAGGTAGATGAAGAAAAAAATATATGCAGTTTGCAACCTGATGGAGGTCAGTATATATGGACTAATACAACAAGTCCCACACACAGCTAGAAGCCCAATATTTTTTCAGAGCTAGATGCAGAAAAAAAATATATTCAATTTGCAACCTGATGGAGGTCAGTATAGATGGACTAATAGAATGATGCTATGCCCAAAAGATTTTACTTCACTAGGTGCAGTAAAAAAATTGGTATTCTATACACAGGTGGTATATCTTGCAACACAGATAGGCTACTCCACTGACTAACACACTCTGCAATAGGCCAAAAAGGATTAGCTTTGCTAGATTCAGCCAAATGCTGTGAAAAAAACTTGCACAGCACTGGCACAGACCTGCCTGGCAAAAACTGATAGGAACTGATGTAACCTAGTCCTGAAAAGGACTCCAATTACAATTAGTCTTTACTCCCACAATCTATCTATTTAAGAGCACAGACCTGCCTGATAAAAGTCGTAGGAAATGCTGTAACCTAGTCCTTAAAAGGACTGCAATCACAACTATTCCCTACTCCCAAGCTATCTGTAGATTTGTGCGAAAATTGGCTTGAAATTAACAAGGTATAGCGCACACAGCAACAGCGGTGCCGTCTAACACGCAGCTGCAGCAGTGAGAAAATGGTGGCGACGGGGAAAATGGCTTGGTCTTATAGGGCAAGGACATGTGACATACACTGCCAATGACACATGCCCTTGCTTGTGTGAAAAAAAGCACTTCGCTCCGTGTGTGCGCTGCTGATAGGCTGACAGATTGCACCTCCCCACTGTAAATGCGGGAAAGAGAAAAAAAAAATGGAGATCTTCATTGTTCCTGCAGAGATCCATCCCCTGCCCCTCCCCCCACCCCGCTGTACACTCAAACTGCGTATTAACATTAATTTTCATCATTACTGAGAAAAAATCCAGTTATGATTTTGGTGCACGAACAGTTATCGAACATAACCTCGAACAGCCGAATTTTTCTCAAATTGTTCGTGTTCGCCGAACGGCTCGAACACCGCCCAAAACAGCTCGAATTTGAGATTGGCGAACAGTTCGAGTAGAACAACGCTCATCTCTAGTCAGCATCCCACTTGTCTGTCTTTTGCAACGCTCTCTGCAGAGAATTAAAGAGGAGGCATTGCAGCCAGAGTATGATGAGATGGATCAAGAAGACGTAGCGGGCGATTACACACAGCCCAGCCTGATCTCATCCCAACGTGCATTGGGGGACAATGAGGGAGAAGAGGAGGTGGAGGAGGAGGAGGAAGAACAGGAGCTGCTATCATGCGTTGTAGACGGTAGTACTTGTACAAGTGTCATACCGTCGGTTCAGCGTGGGTGGCCTGAGGACAGGGGGGAGGAGGAAGAGGAGGAGGAGGAGGAAAGCATGGTCAGTCGTCATCTTGGTGAGGACACGGAAATCTTGCCCGTTACCAGTCTGGCACGCATGGCTGACTTTATGTTACGCTGCCTTAACCGTGACCCTCGCGTTGTCAAAATGTTGGGTGACAGTCATTACTGGTTGGTGACACTTGTAGACCCCCGCTACAAGGAGAACTTTCACTCTCTTATTCCTGAGGTGGAGAGGTCTACAAAAATGGGGCAATACCAGAGGGCCCTTGCTGCAGAATTCTTAAAAAAATTCCCATCTGAACACGCTAGCGGCAGAGGTCACAGTTCGTTGCCCAACCAAGGCGTACAGGCGAGAGAGATGCAACTCCAATCCAGCAGAGGCAGGGGAACACTGTCAACATTCTGGGACAGTTTTCTGACACCCGCCCAGCTTACAGGCCCTGAGGCGCGGGGTACTCTCACAAGGAGTGGAAAGTTTCAAAAGATGGTGAGGGAGTACCTTGCCGATCGTACCAGCGTCCTCCGTGATTCCTCTGTGCCTTTTAATTATTGGGTATCCAAGCTGGACACTTGGAATGAACTCGCTCTGTACGCCTTGGAGGTCCTGGCCTGCCCTGCCGCTAGCGTGTTATCGGAGCGTGTTTTTAGTGCCGCTGGGGGAATTATAACTGATAAGCGCACTCGCCTGTCAACTGACAATGCTGACAAGCTGACCCTTATCAAAATGAACAAGGGCTGGATTGGGTCAGACTTCTCATCACCACCAAATGACAGCAGAGTAACATAAAGTCAAATCCACTGTGTTATTTCGGGAGGTGTATTCACATGCACCGCTTCACACCCACACATGGGTATACGCTTCCTCGTTTCGGCTGTTTAATCTTCTTCTCCTTATCCTCAGCCTCCACCACCACTATACCACCAGGGTGCCAGCATTGCAAGTTCCTCCGTCCTAATTTTTGGCAGCTTTTGCTGGGAAAGCATAAGCAAATACCATGGGACACCCACTCCCCAATAATGGGACTTATGTTTGTAATATGCTGTACTGCATGGCTCTTGTAAGGGGCATTGCAAGTTGCTCCGTCCTAATTTTTGGCAGCTTTTGCTTGCAAGGCATAAGCAAATACTATGGGAGACCCACTCCCCAATAATGGGACTTATGTTTGTAATATGCTGTACTGCATGGCTCTTGTAAGGGGCATTGCAAGTTGCTCCGTCCTAATTTTTGGAAGCTTTTGCTTGCAAGGCATAAGCAAATACTATGGGACACCCACTCCCCAATAATAGGAATTATGTTTGTAATATGCTGTACTGCATGTGACGCGCCCCCTGGGCCGTGTGTACACGTGTGTGGGATACCCGGTGCCGGGTCTCTGGGGTCTGTAGTCTCCGTGGCGGTGACCCGGTCCCGTGGCTCAGGCTGGTCAAACCAGTGGCAGTCTTTCTTAGGTTTTGAGGTTAATTGTCCGACTGCGCCACCCGTGGATTGCGGTCAGGGAGTACCACCACTGCGAGGCAGACCGCTGAGGCTGGTGTTGTGTGCGCAGCATAGAATGGGATAACTCCCCTCGGGAGGAGTATAGCCTCAGGGCAGTGAGTGTGGATGATGGGGGTGATGGTGCACGAGCGCAGCAGGAACGACTCAGAGTCTTTGCAGTACAGTTCAGGGTCTTTAATGATGATTATAAGGTAGACCCTCCCGGGAGTACTGGCTAGCATAAGAGGCCTGGTCAGTCTGTGAGCAAGCAGGAGTTCCCCTGGCCAGGTGGAGTTGTAGGCCTCCCCGTCTGTCTGCACTCTTCCTGGCTACCTTGCTGTAAGCGGGTAGAAGTAACCCACGTCCCTGAGTGTACCGTGTATTGCTCACCCGTATGGCTGGTGACTTGGGGCCTTCTGTTAGCCTCCGCTCCACGACGGCGGTGCTGGTCCCTTGCTTGTGACTGAGCCTCCGGGCTTCTATGGCCAGAGGACCTGAAATCCCCTGCCGGCTGGTTTCTGCTGCTGGATATATAAGTCCTCACAGCTTCGGACTCCTGTGTCCGGTTACTATTGTCTTCTGCCAGGGTGAGCTCTGCTCAGCTTCCAGCCCCTGGTCTTTAGCTCCTAGCTCCTACAGAGCTCCTTGCTGTTACTTTCCATTGCTCTCACTCTGACTCTGACTGTTCTCTGACTCACTCAACCCCGCCCCAGATCCAGTTTATAAGGGCAGAATTCTCCCCTCCCAGGACTGGGGCAGGAGGATGTTTCATGTTTAAGGGATCCTGACCAGGAAACCTCCCACTTGCTCTCCGACGTAATATCTCTATTACTGTGGTGACCAGACCCCTGGGGTGCCACACATGGCTCTTGTAAGGGGCATTGCAGTTACTCATAATTTTTGGAAAGCCTTCCATTCACTGCTTAGGCCAACAGTGCACGGGAGACCCAGTTGCTATAAATCGAAAAAAGGGTTTAGTTAACGCCCTCTGACCTCCATGTCATTTCCAAGGGGCATTGGAGTGGCTCGAAATTTTTGGTAGGCATTGCACTTACTGTATGCCCTATAACTGTGTAGCCGAACCGCACCTTTTGTTACAGAAACATATCCTACAAGACATATCTGGTTGACTGGCCTGATATTGATGTGAATGGTCCCTGTTCCTCTTGCTCTTTCTCCTTTGCCACCACCTCATCCATCATTTATCACCTGAAGCTTTGTTTTAACGGGAGTCATAGAACTGGGATAGTAGCAGGAAAACATCCAGCAATCCTCGGAGGAGGTAGGATATGCGCCAAAACGTGGACCACCTCAGGCCTAGCCGCTACTACATACATGCGCTTGCATTCCAAGAAAACAAAGCAGATGCTAACTTCTATCATCATCATGCTCCTCACCTAGGCACTCTCAACTCCCCTGATGGAGAAGCCAGGGCCCACCGGAGGAGTCTGGTTCTCTGGTGGGCTCGTCCAATGCTGCCCTAAAGCAGGCCAGGCTAAGAAAAGTGTGGGGGAAGGTGACAGGAGAAATCAGGGCGGCTGGGGACCGAGTATGGACACCTGGCCTCCACCTGGCGGCTGGGGACCGAGCGTGGACACCCGGCCGCCGGGCGGCTGGGGACAGAGTATGGATACCTCGCTGCCGAAGCGGCCATGAGGTAGTGGCCAGCTTCGGCCTCCTCCAAACTAAAAGGCCCCATTTCAAGTGAAAGCTAGCAGTATGGTATTGCAGCCTGCGGGTGGGTGGGTGGTTGGCTGCATATTTTCGCTTGCATTGCAAGGAATGGGGGAGGTACAATTGAACACTGCCCTGGGACAAGGACTTGCACGGGGATAGTTGCAAGTCTGCATCTTCTGATGCGGCAAGGATCACTTCTGATGGGCACACTTTTAGACAGTGACCTGGGGGTCAGAGATGCTTCCAGGGGTCTTCCCCATGCTGATCCCTTGTCTTTTCAGCACTGTATGCATGTGTCACACAGCACATGGCCAGATAAGGTTGTAAAATGTTAAAATGACATTTCCCGGTGAACGCATTTGTCACGGTTGAAAGCAATACAAAAGTGCAAAAACGCATGAAAAATGCTACTTGTGAACATAGCCCAAGGTCTGGAGGAGTATTTTTGTTTTTGGTTATTTATTTTACCTTATACACAAGTTTTTACCCTGGAAAGGAAATTCCTTAACATATTTCACAGGAAAACCGTTTCAGTTTCGTTTTTGAACGTTTTATTGTGAGCCCGCAAAAGTGGCTTAATACCTCTGACCACGTTGTTGACAGAAGTGACCTGGGGGTCAGAAATGCTTCCAGGGGCGATCCCCATGCTGCCCCCATGTCTTTTGAGCACTGTCACTATCGTTTTGGGCACTTTTTAGGCTTTCTACAGACTGCCGGGGGTGCTGCCGCAAAAATGCTCGGGTCTCTCATAGACTAACATTGGGCTCGTTGCTCGGGTCGAGCACCCGAGTATCACGGTAAGCTCGGCCCGAGCTTCGAGCACCCGAGCATTTTAGTGATCGCTCAACACTATCAGTCGTCATCTTGGTGAGGACACGGAAGTCTTGCCCGTTACCAGTCTGGCACCCATGGCTGACTTTATGTTACGCTGCCTTAACCGTGACCCTCGCATTGTCAAAATGTTGGGTGACAGTCATTACTGGTTGATGACACTTTTAGACCCCCTCTACAAGGAGAACTTTCACTCTCTTATGCCTGAGTTGGAGCGGTCTACAAAAATGGGGCAGTACCAGAAGGCCCTTGCTGCAGAACTATTAAAAAAATTCCCATCTGAACACGGTAGCGGCAGAGGTCACAGTTCGCTGCCCAACTAAGGCATACAGGCGAGAGAGACGCAACTCCAATCCAGCAGAGGCAGGGGAACACTGTCAATGTTCTAGGACAGTTTTCTGAGACCTGCCCAGCTTACAGGCCCTGAGGCGCAGGGTACTCTCACAAGGAGTGGAAAGTTTCAAAAGATGGTGAGGGAGTACCAGCATCCTCCGTGATTCCTCTGTGCCTTTTAATTATTGGGTTTCCAAGCTGGACACTTGGAATGAACTCACTCTGTATGCCTTGGAGGTCCTGGCCTGCCCTGCCGCTAGCGTGTTATCGGAGCGTGTTTTTAGTGCTGCAGGGGGAATTATAACTGATAAGCGCACTCGCCTGTCAACTGACAATGCTGACAAGCTGACCCTTATCAAAATGAACAAAGGTTGGATTGGGCCAGACTTCTGATCACCACCAAATGACAGCAGAGTAACATAAAGTCAAATCCACTGTGTTATTTCGGGAGGTGTATTCCCATGCATCGCTTCACACCCACACATGGGTATACGCTTCCTCATTTCGGCTGTTTTTTGCTCTTCTCCTTATCCTCAGCCTCCACGACCACTATACCACCAGGGTGACTGTAGTCCATGTTGCCAGCATTGCAAGTTCCTCTGTCCTAATTTTTGGCAGCTTTTGCTTGGAACGCCTAGGCAAAGACTATGGGAGACCCACTCCCCAATAATGGGAATAATGTTTTTAATATGCTGTACTGCATGGCTCTTGTAAGGGACATTGCAAGTTCCCCCTTCCTAATTTTTGGCAGCTTTTGCTTGGAAGGCATAGGCAAAGACTATGGTAGACCCACTCCCCAATAATGGGAATAATGTTTTTAATATGCTGTACTGCATGGCTCTTGTAAGGGGCATTAAAATCGTCTTGTTAAGCTACTGTGACCTCCACGTCTCTTCCAAGGGTCGTTAATATTGTCTTTTTATTCCACTGCGACCTCCACCACTCTTCCAAGGGGCATTAAAAGCGTCTTGTTAAGCTACTGCGACCTCCACATCTCTTCCAAGGGGCATTAAAACTGTCTTCTTAAACCACTCTGAACTCCACGTCTCTTCTAAGGGGCATTAAAACCGTCTTGTTAAACCACTCTGAACTCCACAGCTCTTCCAAGGGGCATTGACATGTTGTTTTTAATTACCTCTAACCTCCACGACTCTTGCAACGGGCATTGCATTTCCTCCTAATTTTTGTCAGCTTTTGCTTTTCAATGCATAGGTGAACACTAAGGGAGACCCACTCCCCAATAATAGGTAGAAGGTTTTTAATACGCTGTAATCCACGTCTGTTTCAATGGGCATTGCAGTGCCTAATAATTTTTGGAAAGCCTTCCATTCCCTGCTTAGGCCAACAGTGTACAGGAGACCCAGTTGCTATAAATGGAAAAAAACGGTTTAGTTAAGGCCCTCTGACCTCCATGTCACTTCCAAGGGGCATTGGAGTGCCTCGAAATTTTTGGTAGGCATTGCATTCACTGTATGCCTTATAACTGTGTAGCTGAACCGCTCCTTTTGGTACAGAAACATATCCTACAAGACATGTGTGGTTGGCTGGCCTGATATTGATGTGAATGGTCCCTGTTCCTCCTGCTCTTTCTCCTTTGCCACCACCTCATCCATCATTCATCACCTGAAGCTTTGTTTTAACGGGAGTCATAGAACTGGGATAGTAGCAGGAAAACATCCAGCAATCCTCGAAGGAGGTAGAATATGCGCCAAAACGCTGACCACCTCAGGCCTAGCTGCTACTACATACATGCGCTTGCATTCCAAGGAACAGAAAGCTAAGGAGGTGGATGGCCTCATGATCATGAATAATTTACTCGTTGTGTAGGAGGCCGACCACTGCTGCTGTCTACCTTCTGAACTTTGTGTTGAAGCCTGATTGACCCAGGACCCGCAATCCTCTATGTCTGGAGGACGTGTTGCATCCCAGTGTCCAACTGTGTCCCGGCTTCTACAATATTAACCCAGTGTGAAGGCGTCAGTGAGATGGACCATTCCTGGCCACATTCACTTGTCCACGTGTTTGTGGTTAGGCTGTCCTTCCCACTAAATGCACTGGGGAGGGCACAGGTAATGTTTTGGTATGCGCGCTTGTGTATAAGGCGCACTGGGACAAATAGGGGCGGCTGGGGACCGTTTATGGACACCCGGCCACCCCCACGCGTCTGGGGACTGTGTGTGGGCACCCGGCCGCGGGGCGGCTGGGGACTGAGTATGGACACCCGGCCGCCCCCTGGCGGCTGGGGACCAAGCGTGGACACCTGGCCACCGGCCGGCTGGGGACTGAGTATGAATACCAGGCTACCGACGCTGCCATGACGTGGTGGCCAGATTCCACCTCCACATGCCTAAAAGGCCCAATTTCAAGTGCAAGCAAGCTAGCAGTATGGTATTGCAGCCTGGGGGTGGGTGGGTGGAAGGCTGCATACTTGCGCTTGTATTGCAAGTTATGGGGGAGGTACAATTGAACACTGCCCTGGGACAAGGACTTGCACGGGGATAGTTGCAAGTCTGCATCTTCTGATGCGGCAAGGATCACTTCTGATGGGCACACTTTTAGGCAGTGACCTGGGTGTCAGAGATGCTTCCAGGGGTCTTCCCCATGCTGTTCCCATGTCTTTTTAGCACTGTATGCATGTGTCACACAGCACATGGCCAGATAAGGTTGTAAAATGTTAAAATGACATTTCCCGGTGAATGCATTTGTCACGGTTGAAAGCAATACAAACGTGCAAAAACGCATAAAAAATGCTACTTGTGAACATAGCCCAAGGTGTGGAGGAGTATTTTTGTTTTTAGTTATTTATTTTACCTTATACACAAGTCTTTACCCTGGAAAGGATGTTCCTTAACCCCTTTCCGACCTGGTCAGTAATAGTACGCACCAGGTCGGGAAGGCCGGTTCAGCGGGGGCTCCGGCGGTGAGCCCGCACTGAAGCGAGCACATGTCAGCTGATTATTGGAATCGCAATCCACCCGCGGCTGTTAACATGTTAAATCTCTGACAGTGGCATTTAACTCGCGCTTCCGGGAGTCCTAAGCCCCGCCCATCAGTGACCCCGTCACGTGATCGCGGGTCACCAATTGGTGGGCATGACAACTCAGGGTCTGCAGCAGACGCCTGTGGTTGTCATGTCTCAATTGCTATGAGCACCACCTAGTGGTCAGCGCTCATAGCAAGTGAGCATTTCTCCTGCATACAAGCGATCTGCTCATCGCTTGTATGCAGTAGAAGCAATCAGACAACTGCTGCTTCTAGTCTCCTCTGGAGACTATAGAAGCAAGCAGAAAGTGTAAAAAAAAAGTTTTTAAAAAAATAAAAAAAATAAAAAATATATAAAAGTTTAAGTCACCCCCCTTTCGCCCCATTCAAAATAAAATATATATATATAAAAAAAAAAACACATACACATATTTGGTATCGCCGTGTTCAGAATCGCCCGATCTATCAATATAAAAGAAGAATTAATACAATCAGTAAACGGCGTAACGATAAAAAAATTTTAAACGCCAGAATTAAGTTTTTTTGGTCGCTACAACTTTGCAATAAAATGCAATAACGGGCGATCAAAACATCGGATCTACCCCAAAATGGTATCAATAAAAACGTCAGCCCGGCACTCAAAAAATAAGCCCTCACCTGGCCCCAGATCCCGAAAAATGGAGAAGCTAAGGGTCTCGGAAAATGGCGTCATTTTTTTTGTTTTTTTTAGCAAGCTTTGGATTTTTTTTTCACCACTTAAATAAAAAAGAACCTATACATGTTTGGTGTCTATGAACTCATAACGACCTGGAAAATAATGATGGCAGGTCAGTTTTAGCAATCTGTGAACGTGGTAAAAAAAGGACCCAAAAAACAACTGTGGAATTGCATTTTTTTGCAGTTTCACTGCACTTGGAATTTTTTTCCCATTTTCCAGCACACGATATGGTAAAACCAGTGATGGTGTTTAAAAGTACAACTAGTCCCGCAAAAAAAAAAGCCCTCACATGGCCATATTGAACGAAAATTAAAAAATTTCTGGCTCTGGGAAGAAGGGGAGCAAAAAAGGAAAACACAAAAACAGAAAGACCCATGGTCGTTAAGGGGTTAACATATTTCACAGGAAAGCACTTTCACTTTCGTTTTTGAACGTTTTATTGTGAGCCTGTAAAAGTGGCTTAATACCTCTGACCACGTTGTTGACAGCAGTGACCTGGGGGTCAGAAATGCTTCCAGGGGCGATCCCCATGCTGTCCCCATGTCATTTGAGCACTGTCACTATCGTTTTGGGCACTTTTTAGGCTTTCTACAGACTGCCGGGGGAGCCGCCGCAAAAATGTTCGGGTCTCCCATAGACTAACATTGGGCTCGTTGCTCGGGTCGAGCACCCGAGTATCACAGTGAGCTCGGCCCGAGCTTCGAGCACCCGAGCATTTTAGTGCTCGCTCAACACTAATAATAACATAATTTTTAGGGGGGAATGTAAAGGACAGATTGATACTCATGCTAGAGCAACTCCATTTTGTCTGCTTGCTTTAAAATCATGTTATTATCACTCCTTGCATAACATACATTCTTTCTTTCTCTTCCCATGGAACTTCTCTCAAACTTTTTCTCAAGAGAACATTTTGTCAGACACTCTGTTATCTAACTTGTTTAGGCCAGGTTTGACCTTGTAAAATTTCCATAGTGCTTCGAACTAACAATGATAATATGACCATATATGTGTTTCCGTAATAATTGTACTAACATCAGTTAGCCTATAGTATTGTAGTATGGCTGTAGAGTTGATTGGCTATTTGATATACTCAAAACAATATAAAATGCTAAGCAAAATAAACGGGATCAGAGATTCTTTGAATCCTCCCAATACAGAGCACGCATTGCCTCCGTTTGGTTTTCTGTGGATTGCGCAATCAACATAATAATTTGACACTCACTTGGTCAACCGTGAAGGGTTATTGCCCTCCCTTAACAATATCTCTGCAGATGGATTAGTCCTTTGAAGGACTGTTTGTTGAGATGGATATGTGTCTCTAATATAGTTTGGTATACCTACACTAACTAGAAACAAGCAAATCTCTCCCTAAATCAGCAGCACCTCTCCCTATACTGTCTGATTCCGGAGTGACTGTGACGAGCACGGTGGCGCCAGGTCTGATATAGACCTGATGACGTTGTGCGGCCAGTCAATCACTGTAATGCCACAACCAATATGGCTGCGGCATTACAGTGAGTGGCAGACAATCCCTGCATGTTCATTGGCTCTGTAAAGAGTGCCAAACATTCAGGGAGGGGACCTGAGCTCCCGCCGAATAACCCCGGAAATACTCGGCGAGCGCTGAGCAGTAGCGAGCATGCCTTTTGGTTTGACCAATGCACCTGTGGTATTCTAGCATTTCATAAATTATATTTTCTATCATTTGGTGGGGAGGTTTGTGGTGGTTTATTTGGACGATATTTTGGTTTACTCACCTGATTTTGAGACACATCGGGGACATGTTAAGCAGGTGCTCCAGATACTAAGGGATAACAAACTTTATGCCAAACTGGAAAAATGTGTTTTCGCTGTTCAGGAGGTGCAGTTTTTGAGGTACTTGTTGTCATCTTCGGGTTTTCGGATGGATCCGGAGAAGATCCGTGCAGTCCTTGATTGGGAACTTCCCAAGAACTTGAAGGCTCTACAATGTTTTCTGGGCTTTACTAATTTTTACCGGAAATTCATTCAAAATTACTCTGTAATTGTGAGACCACTTACTGACATGACTAAGAAGGGGACTGATTTTTCCAAATGGTCGGAGGCCTTTCTCCAGGCTGTTTCGTCCTTAAAGAATCATTTTGCCACTGGACCTATACTCAGTCAACCCGATGTTTTCCAACCCTTTATTGTGGAGGTTGATGTGTTGGATGTCAGGGTTGGGGCTGTGTTGTCTCAGGGTCCATCCCCTGGTAAATTGCGTCCATGTGCCTTATTTTCTAAAAAATTGTCTTCGGCTGAGAGAAATTATGACGTGGGTAATAGGGAACTTTTGGTGATCAAATTGGCGTTTGAAGAATGACTGAAGGTTGGAGGGGGCTGTCCATCCTATTACTGTTATTACTGACCATAAGAACCTGTCATATCTCCAATCAGCTAAACGTCAACCCTAGGCAAGCCAGATGTTTCCTGTTTTTTACTAGGTTCAATTTTGTTGCCACTTTTCGTCCATGGATCAAAAATGTCAAGGCTGATACTTTGTCCCGGAGCTTCCCAGGGGGTGGTAACCATGAGAACCCTGCCCAGAAAGGGGTAGTCATCCTGAACTGGAGGGTGAGGTGTTGGAGGCTCAGGGGGACGCCCCTGCCTCCTGCCCTTCAGTAAGGTTATTTGTACCATCTGATCTGCACCGCAAAGTAATTAAGGAACATTATAACTCTGTGCTTGCTGGGCATCCAAGTGGTAAGGCAACCGCGGACCTCCTCTCTCGTCATTTTTGGTGGCTGGGGTTGCATCGGGATGTGATTGAACACATAGCTGCTTGTAGTATTTGCGTGTGTTCTAAGGTTTCCATGGATTTTATTATTGACCTACCGGTTTCTGCAGGCAAAATGGTGGTTTTGGTGGTAGTAGATAGGTTCAGTAAAATGGTTCACTTCGTCGCATTGCCTGCACTTCCAAATGCCAAGACACTTGCTCAGGTGTTTGTAAATGAGATTGTGAAGCTTCGCGGGGTTCCTCCGATGTGGTGTCAGATCGGGGGACCCAGTTTGTTTCCAAGTTCTGGAAGGCATTTTGTTCTCGACTGGGAGTGCAGCTGTCCTTTTCCTTTGCCTTCCATCCTCAGTCGAATGGAAAGACTGTGCTTGTCAATCAGAATTTGGAGACCTACCTCAGGTGTTTCGTCTCCGAAAATTAGGAAGATTGGGCATCCTACTTATCGCTGGCAGAATTTGCCATTAATAATCATTAATAATCATTGTCAAGAATCCACTGGCAGGTCACCGTTCTTCAGTGCATATGATTATCACCCACAGTTTGGTACCTTTAGTGAGGGAGGAGCTTCAGGAGTTCCTGAGGAGGAACGGTTTGCTTCGTCACTCTCCTCGGTATGGCAGGGTGTTGTGAGTAATTTAAAGACCATGGGAGACAGGTATAAATGTTTGGCTGACAGAAAACTCTTGCCAGGTCCAGACCTGAATGTGAATGACTTTGTGAGGTTGTCTACCAGGAATATAAGATTGAAAGTTCCTTCTTGGAAGCTGGGACCTAGGTTTATTTGTCCCTATAAAATAACTGCCGTCATTAACCCAGCAGAGTTCCATCTTGAACTTCCTCAGGCCCTTAAGGTCCACAACGTGTTCCATAGATCCTTACTCAAGAAGAACGTGGAACCTCGTGAGCCCTCACCTCTACCACTGCCCCCAGTAATGGTTGATGGTAATCTGGAGCTCCAGATTTTGAAATCTCTACGTTTGGCACCGCAGATACCTTCTTAGAGGCTGTCTCTAGAACCCAGTGGCTACCTTCCTCTGGCTAATTAACACGCTGGCCTGGGTGTATAAATACCTGCTGTGTTCCAGAGGGAGGAGCCGGCGATATTCATTACTCCTTGTGAAGGCTTTAGCAAGAGCAATGCGTCGTCCTCTCTGGTGCTTGAGAACGTGTGCGCATTTGTCTGGAGTCGTCTAAAGCTAAGCAATTTTCCCCTGTTTGTCCTCCCTTGTTGTCTTTAGTGTTCAGTGAGGATCGACTAGTGCTCATCTCCTCCTTTCCCTAGCCTTAGCCAAACACCAGGGAAGGACAGGGCAAGGAATGCGTGCGGCGATTGGTAAAGAGCCAATATAGGGACGTTAGGGGAGACAGGGTGATATTCTATCAGCCAGGAGGTCTCCACTCCCCCCTTTCCCTAGAGTCTGGGCTTCCTTTCCCTCTTCCCTTTGTGTTGCACTAAGTCTTTCCCACACCTTGCGAGACAGTTTCCTGCCGGTGCCAAGGTTCATCAGGGACCCAGATGTAGACTGTCAGTGCATACTTCTATTGCCACAAAGCTGCTGTATGTCTATATAATATCTAGAACACTACAAGTTCCCATATACTGTATCTGACCAACATGCAGTTGAGGCCCAGTTACAAACTGTGCACCGGTGTAACAGGCCAAATTAACCCCAGTCCAGATGAAACCCGGATATAGTTTGGCCCAGGACAGAGTATACCCCGGAGGATAAACTATCCTAGCCCAAACTATACATTGTTGTCCAAAAAGATAAATGCTTTTACCTTAAAGGGAATTTGTCACCCCCCTGGGACTTATCAGACCTCTAATACGGGCTTACTGGTGATAGAAATGTGGATCTATACTTACCTGTATGTCCCATATTAGAGATCTGATTGCTTTGAAAATGCTTTTTATAAAATCATTTTACCTATGCTTGGCGTCCGGGGGACGCCAAGAAATCCCCATCTACTTAATTAATTTTAATATCCCCCCCCCTCCCCTGCACATCACAGCACCCTGTGACGTGCAGTTCCCGTGCCGGATACCGCGCCTGCTCAATTTACCTGGTACGCAAGGTGTGGTAATTCCGGCAGTCTGTGTATCCTTCTGGAGCAGGGATCCTCTGCGCAGGCACCGGGAAGGCAGAGTGACTGCCCCCGGATGTCAAGCATAGGTAAAATGATTTTATGAAAAGCATTTTCAAAGCAATCAAATCTCTAATATGGGACATACAGGTAAGTATAGATTCACCTTTCTATCATCTGTATGCCTATATTAGAGGTCTGATAAGTCCCAGAGGGGTGACAGATTCCCTTTAAAATGCAATTGTAACTTGAGCTTAACACTTCACTGGTTTACTCACCCTGTCTCTGGTTGAAAAGTGTGAAGATTTTTTTCTATCATACTCAGACACACAGCTGCTTTCAATGTGTAACTACTGAGAAGTGCGGTAGAATTCTTTACCACATTATATCTTTGTGGAAGTCTAATATTTTTACTGATTGAAGTTTTTCTGGTTCAAATAATAAAAGTCTGTGTGTTCAGAACTTTAAGATTTAAGTCAATTGTCTTCTCACATAACTTACCTGACAAACCTGAACCCCCAATAAGATGTTGAAAAATTAAGTAATTTTTGTGTATAGCACTCAATACTACTGATATATAATATGGTATGAAGGGTTATTAAATCGCCTAGGCCAATTTATACACTGGAGTATAAATTGGCCGAGGTCATGTTATACCCAGGGTATAATCAAATCTAGGCCGCTTTAACTCTGGTCATAGTTTGTACTCAGGGTTTACTGTGGTCTGTTACACCAGGGCCCATTGGACTGTAGTTACGCCACTGCTCACAGGGCTTTGCCTCAAAAGATATTAAAGGGGTTATCTGATCGCAACATATTTATGACCGGTCTATGGGATAGCTAATCAATAATAAATTGGTGGGGTGCTGGGTGTCAGAACCCCACCAATCAGTTATTTGCCCTGGCAGCTGCTGGAAATAAACACTTTAAATGGAGCTGCAAAGCACAGCTCTATTAAATGTGTAATGGCCACTGCAAGGTACTCAAGAAATGCTTCTATTCTTTTGAATTCTTTTGAATAGTAGCTGTTTTGCAGTACTCAGCAGAGGCTGCTACACAGTGAATAAAGTTGCACTTTGCAACTTTATTAAAAGTACTTACTGTTTGCAGCCGCCTTTGCAAGCAACAGCTGATCGGTGAGGAAACAGATGTCAGATCCACACTGATCTAATATTGATGACCGATCTGCAGAATTCGGACGGACTCTGATTTATGTCTCTCATTTGAGAATAGGATTATCGAGTTATGAGTTTGAAGCCATTAAGTGTAAGGAAGAATGATTACATTCAATTACAGCAAACAAACATCTTGAAAACATTGAGGAATTTAACCCCTTATCACCTCATGACAGGTTATATCGTCATGGAGTCGTTGCTAGTGTAGAGAGTAGAATCAGAAGCTGTTCCTGCTCCAGAGAAGGCATCTGCCTTTAATAGCTGCTTTGGGAACTGGTGTGGCACTGGTGTGACAGTCAATTACAACTGCATCGATCCTGCCCGTGTGTCAAATACAAGTGTCCAGAATCCACCTCGCAACACGACTGCAGAGTTGTAATGGATTGCCATGGCACCTGTGGAGCTGCTAAATGCTCCTGTGCTTGCCATGATGATTCTCCTGTGGCGTCCAGCAATAGGCTTGGCTGTTATAGGAGACCATTAATTTCTATATAAACAGCAATTAAGTTGTTAAAAAAAAGTTTAAAAAAAAGTTTTTATAAACTTTAAAAAAATAAAAATAAGAAAAAAAAAATGAAGTTACTGTCCTTTTTCCCCCAGTTAAAAATAAAGAAATTGAAAAAAATAAATAACCATACTATGTATCACCATATTCAGTAAAAAAAAAATTTAAACACCATTTCAGAAAAAGGAGTTGGGAATTGGTGATGGTGTCCTCAAGGCTGAGAACTACTAGCAGATACTCCCGGTATTTATCATACAAAACCATCAGTGAGACGTCTGATTGGCTCAAAATTTATTCTGTAGCAGGACAAGGACTTGAATAATACGGCTAACTTTTGCACGATACTGTACAAGTGTGGCATCGCTGTAATCATGAAGACCTGGAGAGTGATATGGCCAGGATATTTTCCCACACAATGAACAATGTAAAAACAAAATTCCCCAAAAAAATGGTGGAATTAAATTTTTTCGCAATTTCATTGCATTTGAAAACATTTTTTGCTATTATTCAGTACATTAGATGGTAAAATAAAAAGTGTCAATGAAAACTACAACTTTTCCGGTAAAGAAAACAAACACTCATATGGCTGTCAATGGGGGAAAAAAATTAAAAGCGCACAAACAAAAAAGGTTGAATACAAACCTTATTAGACACATACCATACGTTTTATTTATATAACTACTAAACAGTATTTACATATTACCAGAAGAAAAAAATATAATTTTCAGCTGCAGCTTCCATTTTGCCATCATATTGGTTATTGAATCAACATCTCAGAATATATGTCTGAGAAGCTAATTCATAAGTGACAACAAATGTGCCTGCTCATCCTACTGTAACTTTTGAAAAATGGCCACCACAACTGGAAAAATACCTAAATTTCTGTAGGCAATAATAAAATATCATGATACATTTACAGGCATATGGCAGTTTGTACGTTTGAGGTTGAAATCCTATAAAATTTCATTCACCACTAGCTACCTTTCCAGTTATATAAGGCTGTGTGCCCACGATGCGTTTTTTAAGCGTTTCCGCAGTGGCAATTTCACTGCGGAAACGCATAAAAAACGCTTGGTAGAAGGTCTGCAATGTTCCCCAATGATAATCCGCATGTGTTGTGCACATGCTGCGAAAATTTCCGCTGCGGATTATCATTGCGGAAAAATATGCAGCACTACCAATTATTTTGCGGAATCGCGGCGTTTTCACTGCCATTGACTTGCATTGGAACGCATCAAATCCGCATCACTAGATAAGCACAAGCGGATATCATGCGGTTCAATGTGCGGATGGTACCCGAGTTTGGAGAAGAGGAGACTCTCCTCCAGAACCGGGTACCATGGTACCTGTAAAAAAAAAAGAATAAAATAAAAAGTATACATTATACTTACCTTCTGATGGCCCCCGGTCTTTTCTCCGCTCCGTCCTGGCTTGCCGGCAGCTCGCGATCGTCTAAAAGGACCTGCCATGACGTCATTTAGTCATGTGACGGGTCACGCGACCGCTGACGTAGGCGGTTGCGTTACCCGTCACATGACTAAATGACGTCATGTCAGGTCCTTTTACACAACCGTGAGACACCGGGGACACCGGACGCAGTGGAGAAAAGACCGGGGACCATCGGAAGGTAAGTATAATATTTATTTATTTATTTTTACCATTCTTTTACGGTCACACTATATAAATCCATGCTGTTTGCATGGATTTATATAGTGTGACCAAGTTGACAAGCACTTTCCAAGTGATGCTAAAATCGCTTGGAAAGTACTTGACAACCCGCATGCGGAAATGCAAGTGAAGAACACTTCACTTCCGCTAGTCCCTGGCAGGAAAAACGCATGTAAAATCCGCATGTACAATCCGCATGCGTTTTTTCTGCCAGGGAGATGCAGAAACGCTCAGGAAAAAATCCGGAGCATTTCTGCATCGTGGGCACATAGTCTAACACACAGAACATAGAATAGCTTCAGGGCATCTGTGCATGTGCTGGGGACATCTTTCAGACTTTAATAGAGAGGTGGTCAGGAAAGGCTCATGTGATCTCCAACCATTCCAGCCTTTGTATATAGAACAGAGGCGTAGGTAGGGGTTCAGCTCAGGAGGGGCCGAAACATCTGAGTTAGCCCCTAACCAGGTAACCCTAATTACAACTATGGTGGCGAACCCTAATCATGGGTAATGTATAGGGGAACCTCAGCCGATGACTGTGCTGTTACTGAAAATACATTTCTATATAAAAGCCAACAATGATATTACCACCGTATGGTGATCATATAGTGGTAGATATTAGTCCTGCAGAACATATAACAGTACAGTTATAAATGGTGACTTACATCTGACGTTCTTTCTGATGGAGCCACCCACAGCACCCCTATACACCATATGATGGGCTCACAGCTCCCCTATACACAGCAAAATGGGCCCACAGCTCCTCTATACACAGTATGATGGGCCCAAAGCTCCTCTAAACACAGTATGATGTCCTCACTGATCCCCCAAAACAGAGTATAATGCCTCTCACAGTAGTCCTCACACTGTATAATGGTCCTCAAACTGTATAATGGACCACGCACTGTATAATGGCCCCTCTGTAATCCCCACACTTTATGATGGCCCTCACAGTATCCCCACTTTAAGGGAACCCACATTAGCTCCCATACTGTTTGATGGCCCCACATTAGTTCCCACACCATATAATGGCCACCCCATTAGTCCCCAAACTGTATATCGGTCCCATATTAGTCCCTAAACTGTAGATTGGCCCCCACATTAGCCCTGTTTGAGGGCTCCCCAAAATAATCCAAAACTATATGATGGCCCTCAAATAAGCTCCTATACTGTATGAATGCCCCCACATTAGCTCCCACGCTGTATAACGGCCTACACACTTTGAGAGCCCCCCACAGTAGTGTTAAGTGCATGCCACTAGGTTTAGATAGGGGCGAGACAGGTCTCATGAGTTCTTGGAATCCTAGGGGAACCGTTACTCAGGGCGACCATACATTGCAGATGTCTCAGGCATTAGATGTATTCACTTGCTGGCAAACATACATTTGACAGAGTCCTCATAAACAGTTGAACAGTAGAATTTAATGTAGAAGCACAGCCAGTACAAATCAAGTCTTTTTAAGCAACAGGCTTTCCCTTATTCAACATCGAACAACTTCTTCACGAAGGCACAGTAGTACACAGCATTCTCTTTCCTGCAGTGTTATGGAGGGGGGAGGGTTTGCTGAGGGAGATGATGCCTGTGACACAATTCCTTACAGTCCTTATCTTCCTGCCCGATGATGGACTTTCTCAGCTAGCAGTACAAGGAATTCCTGACCTTAGCCCAGCTTCACTCTTTATCTTGAATCCTGTTCAACCATGGTTCACTTGCCTGAACTTCCGTGAGATACAGATCACACAGGACTCATTCCTTCAGCTGCTGCCAGAATAATAAACATGTTCCCCACAATCCCTCTGGGGATCTGCTAACCACTCCCTGTCTCCTGTGACTGTGTTTACCCCTTTAGTTGCTGGATGCTTTTGAAGCAACAGCACCCAGCACTACTTCTATCTGTCACAGTAGCCCCAAAAATGTATGAGGGTCACCCACACTGTATGATGCCCCCATAGTCACACCAAAAGTTTTAAGTAAAAGAAAAAACAGTCAATTACTCACCTAATCCAGGATAAGGACAAGTCCAACCGGCAGATGTCCCTGCACTATTGCTCTCAGCCACTGCAGGATAATGTATATACAGCAAAGAGTATGAAACCTAACTTAATAGATATAGTTAAAATCTAACCCCGGTTTCTTACAAGGGCAGTAACCAAGTGTTACCTATAGATGGGATCCCATTTACAGATGGTGGAGCACTCTGCACATCTGCTTGGAGGTGTCTTCTGCCACTACACCACCGTCCATCTTTTTTTTTCTATGAATACCCTCTATATGATGAACTTGCAGGTCCGCAGTAATAATAAGTACACTCCCGTGATGAGGCCTCGATGTTGAGGCAGAAACACATTGGGAGGGCTTTGTGGCTTTTTGTTCAGGGTACAATCTATAGGCAAAACTTGGGCACTGCCCTTATAAGTGCAGGAGACAAACAGGGCCTGACAGGAGTGATAAGAAGTACACTTTTTCCCTGTCCTGGACCATTTGTCTCTGTCCTGAGGATATCGCTTTCTAGTCATCATAGGCAAATTGGGTGAAATTGTGACATTTTTTTATGATCACTGGCACTGCGATCACTTTATTAATATTATTGATTTATTGTGGATTAGATTTTAACTATATCTATTAAAAGTTAGGTTTTATACTCTACTGTTGCATTATCCAGGATTGGATGGACAATTTTGCTGTTTAAATGACTGCAGGATGATGTAATGGCCGAGGCACCGACGCGCTGACAAGACGTCAGAGTCCCGACGCGGCACAATGACATCACCGTGCCGGGAATCTGACCTTCCTGTGTGTGCACCAGCGCCTCGGCCATTGCATCATCCTGCTGTGGCTGAGAGGTAGTGCACGTCGATCTAGTTAAGGGTAGCATAGCTCCAGATGGGACCGCACTTTCTGCCCACTGGTAGCTATGCTACTTTTTTAGAAGATGTAAGTGATGAATTGCAGACACCCCTGCTGAAATGCAGTGGTGGCTGAACTGCTTGCTATGAACAATGAAAAGAGGGCAGTAATAGTCAGCTGCTTTTTTTATTTTGTTTTTGTTATTATTGGTGGTGATTGTAATTATAGCTATGCATGTTGACTATTGACACAGATTAGATAAGAACATATGTCTTTTTGTGATGGCCCAGGATTTCATTGCATAATTGACTATGCTATTCATTACAGTTACAAAAAGATATGGCAAAACATATTAACTGTGGAAGAATTTGCTGGACGTGGACCTACCCTTAAAACTGTAAAAAATACATTCTCAACATGTTTCTACTGGACATATTTGAGAATTTAAAGGGTTTCGTTCCAACACTTCAAATATACAGTTATTTCACTGCAGATTTTATACTGCATAACACTGTAAAAAACAAAACTGAAACAAAATAAATAAAATAAATAAATACCCTGCTGTAAATAAATAAGTAAAAGCAATAATGCATATAAATAACATTGGGTACTTAGTAAACACCGTTTTTTATCAAAAAAGTGTAGAAGCCATCCCACCAACGTTAAGGTGTACCCAAGTTTGGGATGGCCCTAACCTCTAATATGAAAACCTTACCCTGCGTCATAGTGATGTCCTGTGTGAATAAGGGCTGAGAGGTATCGGAGGAAACCGGAGAACCTGGAGGACACCCATGCAAACATTGGGAGAACATACAAAGTCCTTGCAGATGGAGTGGGATTTGAACCCAGGACCCCAGTGCTGCAAGGCTGCAGTGCTAACCACTTAGCCACCATGCTGCCCACATTTAATGTCATTATAACTACAGCTGATCTGTGACGCCCCTGCGGGTTCAGTCGCCACAGAGGTACTGCATCTCACCCAGAGGTGTGGTATCTCACTCTCAGGTAAGGAAGGAGTCCTGAGGAGATAATTTGCATATTCCCACTGCATTTTGGGGTAAGTGAAGAGTCTCCGTGAGCTCAAAGAACACTGGATTTTGGCTGTTGGAGCTGAAAAGAGGACATCGGTAAACCAGGGGAGGAGTCCTGAGGAGATAATTTGCATATTCCCACTGCATTTTGGGGTAAGTGAAGAGTCTCTGTGAGCTCAAAGAACACTGGATTTTGGCTGTTGGAGCTGAAGAGAGGACATCGGTAAACCAGGGGAGGAGTCCTGAGGAGATAATTTGCATATTCCCACTGCATTTTGGGGTAAGTGAAGAGTCTCCGTGAGCTCAAAGAACACTGGATTTTGGCTGTTGGAGCTGAAAAGAGGACATCGGTAAACCAGGGGAGGAGTCCTGAGGAGATAATTTGCATATTCCCACTGCATTTTGGGGTAAGTGAAGAGTCTCCGTGAGCTCAAAGAACACTGGATTTTGGCTGTTGGAGCTGAAGAGAGGACATCGGTAAACCAGGGGAGGAGTCCTGAGGAGATAATTTGCATATTCCCACTGCATTTTGGGGTAAGTGAAGAGTCTCCGTGAGCTCAAAGAACACTGGATTTTGGCTGTTGGAGCTGAAAAGAGGACATCGGTAAACCAGGGGAGGAGTCCTGAGGAGATAATTTGCATATTCCCACTGCATTTTGGGGTAAGTGAAGAGTCTCCGTGAGCTCAAAGAACACTGGATTTTGGCTGTTGGAGCTGAAGAGAGGACATCGGTAAACCAGGGGAGGAGTCCTGAGGAGATAATTTGCATATTCCCATTGCATTTTGGGGTAAGCGAAGAGTCTCCGTGAGCTCAAAGAACACTGGATTTTGGCTGTTGGAGCTGAAAAGAGGACATCGGTAAACCGCGCGCCGGTAGGCGCGCGCATTTTGAAGCTTTTTTTTTAAGCTTTTTTCACTGTTTTCAGAACATTAACAGTAAGAACATGGAAGAGTCCAGGAGCCATTTGGTGAGCTGCATATCCTGCTACATGTTCACAGACTTGCCAGTGGAAAAGCCAAACTTCACATGCCAGAAATGCAAGCTTGTGTCCCTGTTGGAGGAAAAGTTGCGAAATCTAGAAGAGAGGTTAACTACCTTGAAAATCATTAAGGAAGGTGAAGAGTTCTTAGACAGAGCAGAATTATCTCTTCATGATTCAGAAAGAGAAGAAATTCGAACTGCACCTGAGGAAACAGAGGAATGGAAGCATGTGACCCAGAGAAGCAGGAGGATAGAGAGGCAGTCAGCACCTATACTGCTCAGGAACCAGTACCAGGCTCTCTCGCAGGAGAACCATGAAGAAATACAGCAAGATAAGACTTTGCCAGCAATGAATAACCTTGTAAGCCCTCAGAATCCTCCTGGATGGAGAAAGAAGAATGTTGTGAAGAACAAACGGAGAGTGGTGGTCATGGGGGATTCCCTGTTAAGAGGAACAGAGGCTGCTATCTGCAGACCAGACATAACCTCAAGAGAAATGTGCTGTCTTCCAGGAGCAAAAATTAAAGATGTGTCTGACAGGATATCAAGACTCTTCAGACCTACAGATCACTACCCATTCCTGCTAATACATGTGGGGACAAATGACACCGCAAGAAAGGACCTGGAAACCATCTGCAGTGACTTTGAAGACTTGGGCAAGAAAGTGAAAGAATTGGGAGCGCAGGTGGTCTTCTCATCCATCCTCCCAGTGGATGGCCATGGAACAATGAGGTGGAATAAGATTCTACAGGTGAACAACTGGCTACGTCGATGGTGCCGTCAACAAGGATTTGGATTTCTGGATCACGGAATGAATTACCTATACGATGGACTACTTGCTAGAGATGGGGTGCACCTTACGAAGACTGGAAAACATGTATTTGGAAATTGCCTTGCTACACTCATCAGAAGAGCTTTAAACTAGAACAATGTGGGAAGGGAAGCAAAAGGCCAGAAAAAGCCATACAGCTGACAAATACTATTGAGATCTCTGCTACTGGAAGTGGAAAGGAAGAACAAAGACAAAACAATTTAAATAATAAAAATATGGGAGGAAGAGAAACCAATCACAAACTAAAATGTTTTTATACAAATGCACAAAGCATGGGCAACAAACAAGGAGAATTAGAACTACTAACGCAGGAAAAGAAATATGATGTCATTGGAATCACTGAAACTTGGTGGGACGATACACATGATTGGAATAAAAGGCTAAAAGGATACAACTTATTTGCAAGAAACAGACTTGATAAACGAGGAGGAGGTGTCGCATTGTATGTTAGAAAAGCGTATATCTGCACAGAGATTGAAGCTTCAGAGACTGGGAGTTCTGTGGAAACTGTTTGGGTAAGAATACAAGGAGAGAACAACGGAAAGGACACCATTGTAGGCATTTACTACAGGCCACCTGGGCAAGCTGAAGATATGGATGAACTCTTTATGTATCAAATGACCAAGTTCTCAAAAAAATATGACGTAGTGGTCATGGGAGATTTCAACTATCCAGACATTTGTTGGGAATCTCTCTCAAGTAAAACTAACAGGTCAAGCAAATTCTTATCCTCTCTTGCTGACAACTTTATCTTCCAAAAGGTAGGGGAGAAAACAAGGGGATCTGCTACTTTGTATCTAATCCTTATAAACAAGGAGGAAATGGTTGAGGAGGTAAAAGTGGCTGGGACCCTAGGAGGCAGCGATCATGCTATTATAGAATTTTGGATAACTAGAGGAGGAAGACATGTGAAGACTCAAACTTCAAGGTTAGATTTTAGAAAGGCAGATTTTAAGAGACTCAGAAAGAGAATAGGAGGGATCCAATGGCTGGATGTCCTTAAGGACAAAAATGTCCAGGAAGGATGGGAAATTTTTAAAAATGAGATTCTCAAAGCACAATCGTTAACAATCCCGAAAAGTAGGAAGAATGGGAAGCATTTAAGGAAACCAGGATGGATGAACACAGAACTTAAACACATGCTAAAAAGAAAGAAAGAAATGTTTATTAAATGGAAAGAGGGAGGCATATCTAAAGAAGATTATAATGCAGTCTGCAGATCCTGCAGGGCATGTATCAGGTTAGCTAAAGCTGACAATGAATTAAGGCTTGCAAGAGATGTCAAAAGCAATAAAAAAGGATTTTGGGGGTATGTCAAAAGTAAAAGAAAAGTCAAAGATGCTATAGGATTTTTACAGGCTGAAAATGGAGAAATGGTAAGAGAGGATGTTGAGAAGGCCAAACTTTTTAATTCCTATTTTGCATCTGTTTTCTCTCAGAAAGAAAATGTAACATCAACTGATCTTCACTGTCCTTTTAAAGGAATAGAAGAATCCAAGTTATCTGTAAACAGAAAGATTGTGAGGGAATATTTAGCTAACATAAATGAGTTCAAGTCTCCAGGTCCAGATGAATTACACCCCAGAGTACTGAAGGAGATCGTAGAAGAAATTTTAGAACCACTCTCCATAATCTTTGAAAATTCTTGGAGAACAGGAGAAGTCCCAGAAGACTGGAGAAGAGCAAATGTTGTTCCTATCTTCAAAAAGGGGAAGAAGGTGGACCCAGGGAACTATAGGCCGGTGAGTCTGACTTCTATACCAGGAAAGATCTTTGAAAAAATTATTAAACAACATGTATGTAAGTACCTGGATAAGAATGAAGTGATTAACCAGAGTCAGCATGGGTTTATAACTAACAAGTCATGTCAGACTAACTTAATTTCCTTCTATGACAGAATCACTGACTGGGTGGATCAGGGAAATGCTGTAGATATAGTATATCTTGACTTCAGCAAAGCATTTGACAAAGTATCTCACACCATCCTTATTGAAAAAATGACCAAGTATGCAATGGACCAGGCAACTGTTAGGTGGATTCATAACTGGCTTAGTGATCGGACTCAAAGGGTGATTGTAAATGGCTTCACATCCAGCTGGATGAATGTCTCAAGTGGGGTACCACAGGGCTCCGTCCTGGGACCTGTATTGTTCAACATCTTTATCAATGATTTAGATGAAGGAATTGAGGGTAAACTGATTAAATTTGCTGATGACACAAAGCTAGGAGGGATAGCTAATACTAGAGAAGAGAGAGAGAGGATTCAAAAAGACCTAAATAAACTGGAGCAGTGGGCAGCAACCAACAGAATGGTTTTTAACAGGGAAAAATGCAAAGTACTACATCTGGGCAATAAAAATGAAAAAAGCATATACAGAATGGGAGGAATAGAGCTAAGCAACAGTACATGTGAAAAAGACTTAGGTATACTAATAGATCATAGACTGAACATGAGTCAACAGTGTGATGCAGCAGCAAAAAAGGCAAATACAATTCTGGGATGTATTAACAGAAGCATACAGTCTAGATCACGTGAAGTCATTATCGGTCTTTACTCCTCTTTGGTCAGACCTCATCTGGAATACTGTGTACAGTTTTGGGCACCACATTTTAAAAAAGACATAGACAAACTGGAGCAAGTTCAGAGAAGAGCGACCAGAATGGTGACTGGTCTGCAAACCATGTCCTATGAGGAACGGTTGCAGGATTTGGGAATGTTTAGCTTGCAAAAAAGAAGACTGAGAGGAGACTTAATAGCTGTCTACAAATATGTCAAGGGCTGTCACATTGTAGAAGGATTATCTTTATTCTCATTTGCACAAGGAAAGACTAGAAGCAATGGGATGAAACTAAATGGGAGGAGACACAGATTAGATATTAGAAAAAACTTTTTGACAGTTAGGGTGATTAATGAGTGGAACAGGCTGCCACGAGAGGTGGTGAGTTCCCCTTCAATGGACGTCTTCAAACAGAGGCTGGACAGACATCTGTCTGAGATGATCTAGTGAATCCTGCTTTCAGCAGGGGGTTGGACCAGATGACCCAGGAGGTCCCTTCCAACTCTACCATTCTATGATTCTATGAGTACTGCCCGGGACCCTAACACCTGCATCCAACATGACACTACTCCAGACCAGCAGGAGGGGCAAGATGCGTCGCTCTCCTGCTGAGCCCTGTCCCTGGCTGGAGTGGGGGAAACCAAAGTAGGGAGAACCATGTAGTGGGTGTGGGTGGAGGAAGTAGTTCAAGGGAGCTCAGTAAGAAGCGATATAAAAGAGAGGGTGGAACATTCTAGAGTCAGGAGAGTCTGAGGGGGAGTTTGAGTCTGAGTCAGAGGAAGAGTTGGGAGCAGGAGCTCTGCTCAGGAAAAGCACGGGCCTGAGTGAGGAGGCCCAGGAGAAGGAGAGGAGAAAGGAACGGGAGCAGAGAGAAGGCTCCAATTGTGAAGAAAGGATCCCAGGTTTACGGGCAGTGCTGGAGGCCACCGGTACGCCAAAATCTACCAGGCGGTGGAGGGATCGGGTCGCAGAGGGGACCGGCCCCTAACTAGTGAGAATTGCAAAGTTCAACTAGGTAACCGGAGGGTGCAGCATTTCAGGTGCTGCAGCCAAAAGCCTCATCTATCTCACCAAAAAGGTGGCCATAGAGGACCCAGGGGACAGAGAAGACGTCGCCCGACAAGGTCCGCGGTCACTGGATTGGGACACTGGGTGTGAGGTGCAGGGAGACGGCGAGAAGGAACACACAGAAGGGGGTCCGGTTATGTATTACGGAGGTACCTGAGGGTTTGCTGAACCCCTCCCTGAGTAAGCACAGGACGACGTGGAAAGTTATGATCTGCAGTAGCCAGGAGCAAAGTGAGAACTGTGAGTAAATCAAGAAGACTGCACCCCACTGTCTCTGTGAATTATTACTGCTGCGCCATCACCCCCTGCACTACACTGTGCCATCAACACACCGCCCTGGAGCTTAGCTCTACCTGTGGAGAGGTGAACCAACTCTGCTGCATTAACATCAGCTCCAGAGGACCTGCTCCGCAGCGGCAGCTCCATATAGCCGCATACCACACGTGGCGTCACGAACATTATATAAAAACTATAAATCCTCTGTAAATAATACTCCTTTCATTGACCGCCCTGGGTCACGGACCGGGTCACCGCCACTGTGACATCTCCCCAAGCAAAGACCGGCCCGGCACCGAGTACCCCACGGCCTAGGGGGCGCATCAGATCTGTGAAGACCTCAGAGGTTTTTTGAAAACATTAGGGATCAAACAGCATCAGGAACACAGCAGAAAAGTCAGGGATAAAGTTGTGGAGAAGAGTAAAGCAGGGTTAGGTTATAAAAAAATAGTCCAAGCTCTGAACCTTTCACGGAGCACTGTTCAATCCATCAACCAAAAATGGAAGGGGTATGGCACAATTACCAACCTACCAAGACATGGCCATCCACCTAAATTGACATCCCAAGTAAGGAGAGCACTAACTAAGGAAGCAGCCCACGGTCACTCTGAATCAGCTGCTGAGATTCACAGCTCAGGCAGGAGAATCTGTCCATGTAATAACTATTAGTTTTATATTCCACAAATCTTGCCTTTATGGATGAGTGACAAGAAGACTGACATTTTTGAAAGCAAGCCATAAGAACTCAGATTTGCAGTTTGCAGAAAGCCATGTAGCGGCCACAGCATGTGGAAGAAGGTGCTCTGGTCAGATGAGACCAAAGTAGAACTTTTTTGGCTAAATACAGAATGTTATGTGAGGTGAAAAAATAACACTGCACATCACCCTGAAAACACCATCCCCACTGTCAAACATGGTGGTGGCAGCATCATGCTGTGGGGATGTTTTTCTTCAGCAGGGACAGGGAAGTTGGTCAGAGTTGATGGGAAGATGGATGGAGCTAAATAGATGGCAATCCTATAAGAAAACTTTTAGAAGCTGCAAAAGATTTGAGACTGGGGTGTAGGCTCACCTCCCAGCAGGACAGCAACCCTAAGCATAATGACAGAGCTATAATGGAATGGTTTAGATCAACGCATATTCATGTGTTTGAATGGCTCAGTCACAGTCCAGACCTAAATCACATTGAGAATCTATGGTAAGACTTCAAAATTGCTGTTCACAGATGCTCTCTATCCAATGTCATTGAGCTACAGCTAGTTTGAAAAGAACAATAGGCAAAAGTTTCAGTCTCTAGATTTGTAAAGCTGGTAGAGACATACACCAAAAGACTTGCAGCAGTAATTACAGAGAAAGATGGTCCTAAAAAATATTGACTGAGGGGGCAGAATACAAATGCATGTCACAATTTTAAGATTTATATTTTTAAAATATTTAGAAAACCATGTATCATTTCCTTTACACTTCACAAATACTTGTTACTTTTCTGTTGATATATCATATAAAATCAAAATAAAATACATTTAAGTTTGTGTGTGTGTAGCGTGAAAAAAGTTCACGGGGTATGAATACTTTTTCAAAGCACTGTATTAATATATACAGTACAGACCAAAAGTTTGGACACACCTTCTCATTTAAAGATTTTTCTGTATTTTCATGACTATGAAAATTGTACATTCACACTGAAGGCATCAAAACTATGAATTAACACATGTGGAATTATATACTTAACAAAAAAGTGTGAAACAACTGAAAATATGTCTTATATTCTAGGTTCTTCAAAGTAGCCACCATTTGCTTTGATGACTGCTTTGCACACTCTTGGCATTCTCTTGATGAGCTTCAAGAGGTAGTCTCTGGAAATGTTTTTCACTTCACAGGTGTGCCCTGTCAGGCTTAATAAGTGGGATTTCTTGCCTTATAAATGGAGTTGGGACCATCAGTTGTGTTGTGCAGAAGTCTGGTGGATACACAGCTGATAGTCCTACTGAATAGACTGTTAGAATTTGTATTATGGCAAGAAAAAAGCAGCTAAGTAAAGAAAAACAAGTGGCCATCATTACTTTAAGAAATGAAGGTCAGTTAGTGCGAAAAATTGGGAAAACTTTGAAAGTGTCCCCAAGTGCAGTTGCAAAAACCATCAAGCGTTACAAAGAAACTGGCTCACATGATGACCGCCCCAGGAAAGGAAGACCAAGAGTCACCTCTGCTTCTGAGGATAAGTTTATCCGAGTCACCAGCCTTAGAAATCGCAGGTTAACAGCAGCTCAGATTAGAGACCAGGTCAATGCCACACAGAGTTCTAGCAGCAGACACATCTGTTCAACAACTGTTAAGAGAAGACTTTGTGCAGCAGGCCTTCATGGTAAAATAGCTGCTAGGAAACCACTGCTAAGGACAGGCAACAAGCAGAAGAGACTTGTTTGGGCTAAAGAACGCAAGGAATGGACATTAGAACAGTGGAAATCTGTGCTTTGGTCTGATGAGTCCAAATTTGAGATCTTTGGTTTCAACCACCGTGTCTTTGTGCGATGCAGAAAAGGTGAACGGATGGACTCTACATGCCTGGTTCCCACCGTGAAGCATGGAGGAGGAGGTGTGATGGTGTGGGGGTGCTTTGCTGGTGACACTGTTGGGGATTTATTCAAAATTGAAGGCATACTGAACCAGCATGGCTACCACAGCATCTTGCAGCAGCATGCTATTCCATCCAGTTTGCGTTTAGTTGGACCATCATTAATTTTTCAACAGGACAATGACCCCAAACACACCTCCAGGCTGTGTAAGGGCTATTTGACCAAGAAGGAGAGTGATGGGGTGCTACGCCAGATGACCTGGCCTCCACAGTCACCAGACCTGAACCCAATCGAGATGGTTTGGGGTGAGCTGGACCGCAGAGTGAAGGCAAAAGGGCCAACAAGTGCTAAGCATCTCTGGGAACTCCTTCAAGATTGTTGGAAGACCATATCCGGTGACTACCTCTTGAAGCTCATCAAGAGAATGCCAAGAGTGTGCAAAGCAGTCATCAAAGCAAAAGGTGGCTACTTTGAAGAACCTAGAATATAAGACATATTTTCAGTTGTTTCACACTTTATTGTTAAGTATATAATTCCACATGTGTTAATTCATAGTTTTGATGCCTTCAGTGTGAATGTACAATTTTCTTAGTTATGAAAATACAGAAAAATCTTTAAATGAGAAGGTGTGTCCAAACTTTTGGTCAGTACTGTATATATATATATATATATATATATATATATATATATATATATATATACAGTGGTTTCCTAGCAGCTATTTTACCATGAAGACCTGCTGCACAAAGTCTCCTCTTAACAGTTGTTGAAGAGATGTGTCTGCTGCTAGAACTCTGTGTGGCATTGCCCTGGTCTCTTATCTGAGCTGCTGCCATTTCTGAGGCTGGTGACTCAGATAAACTTATCCTCAGAAGCAGAGGTGACTCTTGGTCTTCCTTTCCTGGGGCGGTCCTCATGTGAGCCAGTCTCTTTGTAGCGCTTGATGGTTTTTGCAACTGCACTTGGGGACACTTTCAAAGTTTTCCCAATTTTTCACACTGACTGACCTTCATTTCTTAAAGTAATGATAGCCACTCGTTTTTCTTTACTTAGCTGCTTTTTTCTTGCCATAATACAAATTCTAACAGTCTATTCAGTAGGACTGTCAGCTGTGTATCCACCAGACTTCTGCACAACACAACTGATGGTCCCAACCCCATTTATAAGGCAAGAAATCCCACTTATTAAACCTGACAGGGCACACTTGTGAAGTGAAAACCATTTCTGGTGACTACCTCTTGAAGCTCATCAAGAGAATGCCAAGAGTGTGCAAAGCAGTCATCAAAGCAAAAGGTGGCTACTTTGAAGAACCTAGAATATAAGACATATTTTCAGTTGTTTCACACTTTTTTGTTAAGTATATAATTCCACATGTGTTAATTCATAGTTTTGATGCCTTCAGTGTGAATGTACAATTTTCATAGTCATGAAAATACTGAAAAATCTTTAAAATCTCTCCAGACCACACTCCAGAGAAAAAAAAGGGACTGAGCTTTTACACATTGCTCAGCCACACCCTGCTGGGGTGAGGTAGGGGGAATGGCATCCTGCCCTCTTTGCCATTCCCATAAAACCACACACCCTTTAACAGAGTAAGCCCACCAGCATATAACATGCTGGCAGAAATAAAATAGGTCTTAGTTCACACAGGAGAGCATCCTGAGTGACACATACCTCCCCTCACATATAAAACCAGTGACACTGTCACATATTCCCCCCCTCTGCCCAAAGACGGGGGTTTGGGCACCTTCTGACACCAGGCAGGGAATCCTAGAGAGGGCATCTGCATTCCCACGTAACTTCCCGGGCCTATGCTCCACATGAAAGTTAAAATCTTGGAGCCCTAGGAACCATCTAGTTACCCTGGCATTTTTACCCCTCTTCTCCCTCAACCATCTCAACGGGGCATAGTCTGATACTAATTTAAACTTCTGGCCTAGTAGGTAATATTTCAGCGTATCCATGGCCCATTTTATGGCTAAACATTCTTTCTCTACTGTGGCATAGTTCTTCTCGCAGGAGGACAGCTTTCGGCTCAGATAGAGAATGGGATGTTCTTCCCCATTTATCTCTTGAGAGAGTACAACCCCTAGACCAACCTCTGAAGCGTCCGTCTGGACCACAAATTCTTTCTTAAAGTCTGGCGCGACAAGGACCAGCTGCTTGCACAGTGTTAGCTTCAACTGTTGAAAGGCGGACTCCGTTTCTTCCGTCCATTTCACCATGGTTGATTTGGTGCCTTTTAGAAGATCCGTTAGTGGCGCAGCCATCATGGCGAAATTTGGGATAAACCGCCGGTAATATGCCACCATTCCCAGGAACGCTCTCACCTGCTTCTTGGAGAGCGGTTGCAGCCAGGTTTGAATTGCCTCCAGTTTCTTGATTTGCAAATTATTTCACCTCTCCCAACGACATAGCCCAAGTACTTGGCCTCCTCTTTTCCGAAGGCACACTTTCTCGGATTTATGGTAAATCCCACCTTCCTTAGAGCCTCCAGAACGGCCTGTAGTTTAGGTAGGTGACTAGGCCACTCTGGGCTAAAGACCACAATGTTGTCAAGGTAGGCTGCAGCGTACTTCTTATGTGGGGCTAGGATTCGATCCATAGCCCTCTTGAAAGTGGCTGGGGCCCCCTGTAGTCCGAACGGCATCCGCGTGTATTGAAAACACCCATCAGGTGTTGAGAAAGCCGTCTTCTCCTTGGCCGTCTGGGACATGGGGAACTGCCAGTAGCCCTTCGGCAGGTCGAGAATGGTGATGTACCTCGCCGGTTAAAGCCTCTCGATGAGTTCGTCGACGTGGGGCATCGGGTACACGTCACACGTGGATACCTCATTCAGCCTGCAGTAGTCATTATAAAACCTCCATTCTCCATTGGGTTTTGGCACGAGGACAATTGGGCTCGACCACCCACTCTTTGACTCCTCTATTACCGCGAGGTCTAACATCCTCTTCACCTCAGCCGAGATCACCTCCTGGCGTGCTTCTGGAATCCGGTACGGCTTCAGATTCACTCGTACGTGCAGCTCTGTTAGCACGTCATGCTCTACCACATGAGTATGCCCCGGCAACTCTGAGCACAGCTCCCGATTCCGCAGTAGTAATTCTCGACACTGTTGCTTCTGGGCCAGTGATAGAATCTCTGCAATAGTGACCTCCTCCACCTTGCCTTCTGGTGCGGCTTCCAGACAAGGAGTTTCCACAGCTTCTCGGTCCTGCCACGGCTTGAGCAAATTCATATGATATATTTAATGTGGCTTTCTTCGGCCAGGCTGGTGGACTTTATAATTAACCTCGCTGACTTTCTCCACCACCTCGTATGGACCTTGCCATTTGGCGAGGAACTTACTCTTGACGGTAGGGATTAGCACCAAAACACGATCCCCAGGCTAGAACTGTCTTAATCTTGCCGACCGGTTATATACCCTTGTCTGGGCTTCCTGCGCCTGGAGGAGATGTTCCTTCATGATGGGCATCACCTTTGACATTCTCTCCTGTAACTGGGCGACATTTTCGATGATACTCTGGTGTGGTGTGACTTCGGCCTCCCGAGTTTCCTTGGCGATGTCTAGGAGCCCATATAGGAGCTCAAACGGAGAGAAGTCAGTGGAGGCTTGAGGAAATTTTCTAACCGAGAAAAGCAGAAATGGGAGCAGGTAGTCCCAGTCTCGCCCATCCTTTTCAACGACCTTCATAAGCATCGCTTTTAAGGTCTTGTTGAAGCGTTCCATTAGGCCGTCCGTCTGTGGATGATAAACCGAGGTCTGAATCTGAGTTATCTGAAGGACTCTGCAAAGCTCCTTCATCACCTTGCCCATGAAGGGGGTTCCTTGGTCTGTCAGAATCTCTTTTGGCAGACCTGTTCGAGAAAAAATATGGACCAGCTCTCGGGCTATACTTTTACTGGACGAGTTCCTTAGGGAAACCGCTTCGGGGTACCGGGTTGCATAGTCCATGATGACCAGGATATATTGGTGGCCCCGAGCAGATTTAACTAAGGGGCCCACGAGGTCCATGGCAATCCTCACAAAGGGAACCTCTATCATAGGTAGTGGGACTAAGGGGCTACGGAAGTGGGAAGAGGGAGCGGTTATTTGGCCAATAAACACTTTTCAATATCCTCTCCTGAGTTTTCTCGACCCTTAGGTGTCCCCCCAGAACATGTGAATGGGCCATATCTAGTACCCTCCGTTTGTATGGCCCCGGCACTAACAGCTGTTCCACTATCTCACCGCCCCCCTAAGTTTGGCCACCCGATATAGAAATTCCCCCTGCACTGCAAAGTGGGGGAATCTGGTGATGGCCCCCGGCTCTTGGGCAACCCCATTACAAACAGTAACCTGGTCGAACGCCCCCTTTAAGGTCAGGTCTCGAACTTGAGCAGTCCCAAAGTTCTCTCCGGATATATCTAACTCAGGGAGGTCGGCCTCCTCGGTCACTGTCTCACTCTCGTCACCGACAAAGACGCACAGTGGGGACTCCTCCACCTGAGACTTTGTCGGGGGTTCTTCTCCAAGGACCTGGCTTTTCCCCACACTACTTAGTTCAGTTCCCTTCCCCAACAAGTCCCAAAATAAAGAAAAATCATGGCCCAATATGACGGGGTGTATCAGGTCCTTCACTACCCCGACTTAATGGGACTGGGCACCAGACTCTGTCCCTACTGTCACTGTGGCCACGGGATAGTCCTTGGCGTCACCATGGATGCACCGAATATCCACAGTTTTGGAAGGGATCAACTGGTGGGGAAGGGTAGCTCTGATCAAGGTCACCAGACTCCCGGAGTCCAACAGCCCAAGCACTTTTACTCCATTAATGGACACTGCAACTGGATTTGCTGAAGCAACAGTTTGGTTGTCTCCTGGTGCTGCTGCATGCTCTGCTGTGCCTGCTGCATGCTCTGCTGTCTCAGGACCAGGTGCTTAATGAGCTCCTTCATGCTGCCGGACCTCCTTGGCTGGCTGCCGGCCTTCACCCAGGACATCCACCGGTCTTTGTGGCAGGCACACGTGTTCTTGGAATCCTGCACGCACTCTCACACCAACTGTGGCAAGATGACTGGCTCGGCTCTTCTGGAGGCAGACTCAGGACACACGTTCTCAGGTTACCTTCCTGCTGGTTTATTATATGGCATAAACTCATGCAGGGTTCCGCAGGAAAAATAAACAAGACCCCTCTGGGTTAAACGGGAAAACAAAACAAAATATAGCTCAGTCCATAGGTGAGCTGGTTCCGCCCGCTCTCGGTAGCACAATCTGCACAGGCAAAGTCCTTGTAAAAAGCTCTGCAGCTTCCACAACGCTGTCTGGAGACTTCACTCTCCAGACCACACTCCAGAAAAAAAAAAGAAGGGACTGAGCTTTTACACATTGCTCAGCCACACCTTGAGGGGAGGTAGGGGGAATGGCATCCCACCCTCTTGATATGCCTAAACAGTGGAAACCTCCCACAAGTTACCCCATTTTGGAAACCCTTCAAGGAATTTATCCAGTGTTATAGTGAGGATTTTGAACCCAAAGGTACTACACAGAATTTGATAACATTAGGTTGTCATGTTGAATAAGTCATCATTAGTGTTTAGCTCAAGTGCTCGCTACTTGAATTTTCATCGGGTGCTCGGGTACGCACCATGTATCACGGGTGCTCGAGTGAGATGTTTTTCAGATGTTAGACACCCAAAAAAACTATACCGGGATTGACCATGTATGGCAGGCAATCCCCACATGTATTTTTGGCAGTTTTACAGCTGCAAAACATGCGGGGCGAAAACTCGAGCATGTCACTCGAGCACCAGTGATGCTCGGTACATACCCGAGCACCGGATGCAAACTCAAGTAGCGATCACTTGCGCTCAACACTAATCGTCATATCATTATTTTTTTTAACTTCTAAGCACAGCCCTAACCTCAACCTCAAACCTTAGCCAAACCCTAAGCCCAACCCTAACCTCCACCCTAAACTCAACCCAAACAAACACCAACCCTAACCGCAAAAAATGAAAGAAATAAAAATTATGAAATGAAAAAAAAATTAATATGACTAAGGGGGTGACATAGGGAGGGTGACATACTAATTATTGGCTTTTGATCACTGTGATAGGGCCTATCACAGTGATAAAAATGAACCAATAGGAAAAATACCTCTACTGTCGCCAAGTACCTGCCATTTTTTTTCGGGAAGATGACGCAGAGGGTTGGGGGACAGATCAGGAGGTCTGGGGGATGGAGGAGGGGACATCATTCCTCTCTCCTCTTACATATATATCATGCCAGAAGAGAGAGAAATGATTTTAACAGCAGGAACAGGTTATTTTTTTGTTATCGCTGTTATTCACTGAAAAACGGCGATCATTTAATCGGGGATCGGGAAATCTGGCCCTGATCATGTTCTCCCCAGAGATTTTCAGGGAGTGCTATACCCTTATTCCCTATCGCCGTTTTAAAACGGCAATGAGGGAATAAGGCCCTTTAGCAGCTGCCTTTTGAATGCGAATCGGCGCTCATTAAGGAGTAAACATACTTTATATCATACTCCCACATGTTCTAGAATCTGTATCAGTTCCATAAGAGTTCTCATTACAAGTCTACCAAAACCTAATTTAAGCTTGATGAATATTATTGGGGAGGAGTTATTCTTCTCCATCGTTTGCAGCATCCTATCAGGTCTTATCACATTTACGTTTAGTTCCTGTTATTCTTTTGTGTCTTTATATATAAATTATATTCAGGACCAGAAAACTAAGAAGAGATTTCTGGCTGAGATCACAAGCAACATGTCCTGGGCTGCCGTATTCATCACTCTTCTCTATATCAGCACATGTAAGATGGGGTCATATAAAGAGCCTTTCATTTATAATTAATCTCACTTTATTCGGTGTTTTCTAATATTTCTTCCTGTATTTCAGATTGTGCTGCTCAGATCACAGTGACACAGTCGCCCTCTGAATCCGTGTCCCCGGGGAGTACAGTGAAAATCTCCTGTACAGCTAGTGGAGTCACCACAAGTGATCGAAGTGTTCTCTGGTATCAGCAGAAGGAAGGGAATAGACCTCGGTATCTTCTGAGGTATTATAGTGACAGCAGCAAACACCAAGGAGAAGGAGTCCCTGATCGGTTTTCTGGGTCCAAAGACAACTCAAAAAACACTGGTTATTTAACCATTAAGGAGATTATTGCTGAGGATGAGGCAGATTATTACTGTGCTGTGTGGAGCTCTAACAAGCACAGTGATACATGTCTATAGGGAAGTGAGACATTATCATCATCAAATGTGTCATTTCCACATAAAAAGTTTCCTCCTTTCAGCCTGTATGTGAACACTTAATAGATGTCATGTATCTCAAAAGGAAACACTGAAACATCCCAAGCACACGTATGACGTGACCGGTAATGCAGGGATCAATAGAACAGGAGATGATGAAGAATAGTCTGTTCTGTGGTATAAGAGATGAAAACACAAACATACTGAAGTGTCTTGTCTTAATGGCGTTGTCCGATCTTCTGCTAAAAGTCTGCAGTCACTCTATATGACTGCAGTTTTCTTAACCAATACAAGTGTATTTAGAGAGGACAAACATGTCTACTTGGCACGTGACCGCATGTATGCAAATCCCACACTTGTGGTCACATAATCAAAAATACTGGTTAATCATAGCAGCATGAGCACTGTACACTGTTAGGATTCAGAAGCCTGCAGTCACATAGTGTGGTTTGTAAAATGTATTTGTCCTTGAATGGCAGTAATAATTGGTGACTGTATTACAGACTTCACAGCACTGATTTTCAAGGCAGAGATCAGAAGAATAGGAAATGAAAAATAGTCTGTTCTCTAATATAACAGATGAGAACACAAACAAACTGATTTGTCTTAAAGGTTCCAGACTGCACAGCACTGATTGTCATAGTAAAGTAATATCTACAAAAACTTGTATCAGGTTTTACTATAGTGAATTTGCCTCAGCTACACATCACATTTAGTATTAGAACTATGTAATATGCATTTTAAACACTGATTTCACTTGGCTTAAAAAGGAGCTTGGTTTTATGGGGAAAGATTTAGCTAAAAATTTTGGCCAAAATATTGGTGTAAAGGTAAGACAAGCAACAGGTGGTGTAGTTACATAAAAGTGTCTAAAGATGCATCATTTGGGCTGGGATCAATTTGCAGCCACACATCATATGATCACGTTCAGCTCATTTTATTGCTTTGTCCAGCAGCTAAACCTTCAGCGTGCTGTCTCAACTTGTAGTTCCACCTCACAGACAGATTCAATGTCAGCCCGATCTCTGGGAAGTGCAGATATTCTTTATTGAAAGTTCAGATGTGTTGGAATATGTTTAGTGCAACAACTCCATTCCTGTGTATGTAAATGTTCTATTGCTAGGTTTGTGTATTGTCTATAAAGTAAAAAAAAAACTCCCAGAGGCTCACACACAGAAAAGACCATGTGACTGTGTTCAGTTTCCTGTGTCTGTGCATGAGAGGAGAAGCAGCCTGCTGATGCTGCACAGAGACACTTGAGATATGTATATTCCTGATTCCACAAAGCCTGTCATATCTGTACCTGTTTATAGCTAATTAAAGCTTTGTCCTGTTGTCAACACTCTTTGAGAGTATCCTGAATGATCTGCTGCCAACAAGATGCAATGGAATAAATGAGCCATATGCTAGAACCTGTAGCGTAGCTACAGGGGAAGAGCAGAGGTGGCCGGCCCCCTTAGCACTGTCACAAGAATCGGCCAACCAAGAGGCAGAAGGTGGCAATCTGAGGTGTCAGAGAGAGGGTGGCAAAATTCTGCTTCCCTGTCTGATTGAGACTCTGCATACTAGCTAGCTCAGTGGCCAATCGCAGGGTCTCACTCAGTGTAATGTACTGTGTAGGCTGGAGCAAGCCTGAGAAGCTTCTTACAGGCTGGGTTGGCATCACTGCACTTTGCTCCACCTCATGCACTCTCTGATTGGTTCATACATGCTGGACTTCCTCCAGGTTTTAGGCTGGGGAGAAAATGTAAATTGCTACAACCCAACCTGTTAAGGGGATAGTTGCAGACAACTTTATTATAATGGAACGCAACCGAACTCGGGGTCCGCGATACAGCCTGGTGGACTGCTGCCGAACTCCTTCTGGGTGTGAAGGAAAAAACTAACAGAATATCAATCCCCTCCGTGTTACAGCACGGGTATAGGAATTCGCACTATCTCCGTTAGCAGCACGAGAGATATGCGGTAAAAAACTATCTGTAGTCCTGTTACAGCACAGGGACTACACTGGCAGCGCTAGGATGCGTGTGTGACTACGCCGACGGGTACACGTACCTCCAGCCGGCGTGCTACCGGACTGAAGGGTACTACTCCACGTAGCTGACAGGCAATAACCGTGGATAGGATGTCTGCAGGCTGCTCGGGGTGTTAGGCGATCCCCTTGGCAGAGCCAGACTGGTAGACGAAGCTACCTGCCTATTTCAACTACACCTGCCTATGGAAACTACACGTGGAACACAGTCATCCACACAACAGCATACTGCTCAATGATCAGAGCACGCCGCCATGTTTGTGGGCGGGCCTTTTAAAGACTAAGCCCTGCCCACCGTCACGCCATTGGTGACGCCACCCGTGGACCAATCAGGTGGTGACAGGTCACCGGGTCAGGTGGTTGCCAAACCACCAATCACGGTCCGCCAGGTCACGGGCATGCTCAGTACCGAGAATCCTGGACTTAGACTCCAACAGCCCTGTCTCCCTCCACAACCTATGCTTAACATTGCTAGGCACAAATACCCAAGAGACAATCTGTACATCTCGTGAACCAGCTAGGCGTTGGGGCTGACGACGATGCTGAGCAGCATCAGCCCCAACTGAACCAGAATGGGAGACCACAGAAGGTTCTGGACCCATTTCAAATCCAGCAACAGCCCGACGCCTAACATTATTCCCCCTTCCAACATCCCCCTCCACTTGATGCTCTTTTTCCTCAACGAGCAGGGGAGCATGAATGTGGTCCACCGGTTCACAGGGAAGATCCTCAGATCCGTGACCCCTCCGGTGTACAGGGTACCCTTTTTTCCCACGAACCATCTTAGACCCCATAATACCCTGCAGCTCTAGACTATCACCCCTGGTGTCTGTAGCAGGTTGGGGTTCAGCGAGTTTTGACAGGTGAACGGGTCTAAGGAGCGACACATGGAAAGTGTCATGACTCCTCAGGTGTCGTGGTAACTGTAACCGGTACATTACAGAGTTTACCTGGGCCAAAATTTTGAATGGACCAATAAAGCGAGGAGCAAACTTAGCAGCTCGCCCGGATAGAATACGGGGGCAGGACGACGAGAAGTGTCAACCGACTCTCTATCTGTGGAGTCCGCCACGGGTAACGGGTGGAGAAGACCAGCTGGATCTTGACGGGATGGTTTATCTCTCGCACAGAAGGCACACGCAAGAACAAATTCCTTGACGTCCTGGCGCCACCAGGACCACCAATAGGACCGTTGAAGGGACTTAATGGTACGTTTGACCCCCAGATGAGCTCCGATCTTAGGGGCATGAGCCCAGGAGAGCACCACATTTTGTAGATTAGGGGGAACAAACGTCCTCCCCGACGGAACCTGGTTATAGGACACTGCAGCCACCCTCTCTACCTGAGAGTTCTTTTTGACATAGCCTGACAAGACCCGGGTCCTGGGGACAGACAAAGAATCTGTACCGGAAGCCACAACGGTAGAGGAATCAGAGACCACCCTCCGGGTGACTGTGACCATACACTGGGACACACAATTCTCACTCCAGGAAGAAATTCTCCCCGTATTCCAGTCAATGTGTGGAGTATGACAACGTAGCCAGGGGAGACCCAATAACACCTCGTCTAATCCACCAGGGATAATAAGAAAGAAGATAACCTCCCGGTGACCCTGAGGAAATGACATGGTGAGGGGAATCGACTGGTGGGTAGTGTTGAGCCACCCCCGTAGTGTTCGGGTTCGGTTCGTCGAACACCGGGATGTTCGAGGAACTGTTCGTCGAACTGTTCGTCGAACACCTTAGAACACCGTCGAACACCGTTAAAACCAATGGCAGGCAAACAAAAACACATAGAAACACATAGAAAACACCTTCAAAGGTGTCCAAAAGCTGACAAACTGCTCAGAAGACGCTTTCTTTAAAAAAGCCGGCCGGCAATTCAGCAGCGGCATACACAGGTACCCGACAATTTAGACAAGAAGGAATAGAGCCTCACACATAGATTAGATAGATAGAAACATGTCAGTCACATATATATGAAGTACAGTGACAGTGTTGCTTACTGTACTTGTCATTTAGTGTAAAGGATTTATTAAAAAATATAATAGTGTTTTCATGCACTGTCTCTTTAAAAAAGCCGGCCGGCAATTCAGCATCTGTACCCGACAATTTATAACAGACAGAATAGAGCTTCACACATAGATTAGATAGATAGAAACATGTCAGTCACATATATATGAAGTACAGTGACAGTGTTGCTTACTGTACTTGTCATTTAGTGTAAAGGATTTATTAAAAAAAATAATAGTGTTTTCATGCACCGTCTCTTTAAAAAAGCCGGCCGGCAATTCAGCAGCGGTACCCGACAATTTATAACAGAAAGAATAGAGCTTCACACATAGATTAGATAGATAGAAACATGTCAGTCACATATATATGAAGTACAGTGATAGTGTTGGTTACTGTACTTGTCATTTAGTATTAAAATAAAGGATTTATTATTAAAAAAAATTGGCGTGGGGTTCCCCTTAATTTTAGTCTCTAGCGGAGGTTAAGCAGACAGCTGAGGCAGATGTTTGAAGCCTGGGAAGGGGGTAATACCCATGGAGCTTCCCAGGCTACTAATATCAGCCCCCAGCTGAATACATAGCCTTTACTAGCTATTAAAATGGGGGACCCCCCCAAAAAAATGACGTGGGGTCCCCCCTAATTTAATAGCTAGCAAAGGCTAGGCAGACAGCTGGGGGCTGATATTAATAGCCCAGGAAGGGAGCCATGAATATTGGCCCCCTCCCAGGCTAGAAACACCAGCCGTCAGCCGCCCCAGAAATGGCGCATTCATAGGATGCGCCAATTCTGGCACTTAGCCTCGCTCTTCCACGCTGCCCTGGTGCGGTGGCAGTGGGGTAATAGGGCTGGGGTTGATGTCAGCTTATAATGCCAGCTGACATCAAGCCCAGGTTAGTAATGGAGAGGCGTCTATAAGACACCCCCATTACTAACCCCATAGTCAAAGTTAAAAGAAAACACAAACACCCAGAATAAAGTCCTTTAATTGAAATAAAGACACAATCCTTCTGGATGCCGTCACAGCCAGACACTGCAGAGCGCAAGCATGCCTGCGCTTCTCAGTGTCTGCGGGATGACAGGCTGGATGGCAGCGTTCTGCTGCGGTCCAGCCTGTCATCTCGATGTAGCAGAGCTGAAGCTGTCGTGGGAACCATGGAAAGGTAAGGATGAGGTTGCTTTATTATTTTTCTTTTATTGCAGGAGATCGTTGGCTTCAGCTGGAATGGGCGTGACGGTAAGTATGGTTTAATTTAGAACAATAAAGGATTGTGTCTTTATTTCAATTAAAGGACTTTATTCTGGGTGTTTGTGTTTTTTTTAACTTTGACTATGGGGTTAGTAATGGGGGTGTCTTATAGACACCTCTCCATTACTAACCTGGGCTTGATGTCAGCTGGCATTATAAGCTGACATCAACCCCAACCCTATTACCCCCTGCCACCGCACCAGGGCAGCGTGGAAGAGCGAGGCTAAGTGCCAGAATTGGCGAATCCTATGAATGCGCCATTTCTGGGACGGCTGACGGCTGGTGTTTCTAGCCTGGGAGGGGGCCAATATTCATGGCTCCCTTCCTGGGCTATTAATATCAGCCCCCAGCTGTCTGCCTAGCCTTTGCTAGCTATTAAATTAGGGGGGACCCCACGTCATCTTTTTGGGGGGGTCCCCCATTTTAATAGCTAGTAAAGGCTATGTATTCAGCTGGGGGCTGATATTAGTAGCCTGGGAAGCTCCGTGGGTATTACCCCCTTCCCAGGCTTCAAACATCTGCCCCAGCCGTCTGCTTAACCTCCGCTAGAGCCTAAAATTAAGGGGAACCCCACGCCAATTTTTTTAATAATAAATCCTTTATTTTAATACTAAATGACAAGTACAGTAACCAACACTATCACTGTACTTCATATATATGTGACTGACATGTTTCTATCTATCTAATCTATGTGTGAAGCTCTATTCTGTCTGTTATAAATTGTCGGGTACAGATGCTGAATTGCCGGCCGGCTTTCTTAAAGAGACGGTGCATGAAAACACTATTATTTTTTTTAATAAATCCTTTACACTAAATGACAAGTACAGTAAGCAACACTGTCACTGTACTTCATATATATGTGACTGACATGTTTCTATCTATCTAATCTATGTGTGATTCTCTATTCCTTCTATTTTAAATTGTTGGGTACAGATGCTGAATTGCCAGCCGGCTTTTTTAAAGAGACGGTGCATGAAAACACTATTATTTTTTTTAATAAATCCTTTACACTAAATGACAAGTACAGTAATCAACACTGTCACTGTACTTCATATATATGTGACTGACATGTTTCTATCTATCTAATCTATGTGTGAAGCTCTATTCTGTCTGTTATAAATTGTCGGGTACCCTGCTGAATTGCCGGTCGGCTTTTTTAAAGAGACAGTGCATGAAAACACTATTATTTTTTTTGATAAATCCTTTACGCTAAATAACAAGTACAGTAAGCAGCACTTTCACTGTACTTCGTATATATGTGGCTGACATGTTTATATCTATCTAATCTATGTGTGAAGCTCTATTCTTTCGGTTCTAAATTGTCGGGTACCGGTGTATGCCGCTGCTGAATTGCCGGCTTTTCATGTTTCACTGTTGGCACTGTTCCCATCGATTTGGGCAATCACTGTAATGCCACAACCACCATGGCTGTGGCATTACAGTGAGTGGCAGACAATCCCTGCATGATTGGTGCTCTAAATAGCGCCAGACATGCAGGACACGCTTTTGGTGCACGAACAGTTATCGAACATAACCTCGAACAGTCGAATTTTTTGCAAATCGTTCGGGTTCGTCGAACAACTCGAACACCGCCCAAAACAGCTCGAATTTGAGATTGGCGAACAGTTCTAGTCGAACACCGCTCATCTCTACTGGTGGGTGATTTGCGTGTCCAGGAGTGAACCGTTGACTACCCTAATGTTCATTGGTCTTGGCAGTAACTCTATAGGGATGGCATGCCTCTGGGCAAACGTAGATGACAAAAAATTGCCATCAGCACCAGAGTCCACCCACGCCTTGGCAGTAACTGCAGATGTACCAAAGGACAATGTCACCTTATATAATAATTTGGAGGAAGAAGCCCCAGGATCTAACACACCTCCTCCAACGGTGGTAAGACCTACTCGTTCTCCCGACTGCTTAGAACCCTTATTTACAGGGTACTCCAAGAGATGTGCAGGTCGGGAACGAGAGGGACTAGACTCAGTCCAGGATATATCCATAGCCTCAGGCTCCGGGTCGGGAGTCGCGGGTTTGGAAACGGGTCTAGAGAAGGACGGTGCCAACCGACACTGGGGTCTGGGAACCTCCAACTCTAATTTGTGTTCTGCATGACGCAAATCTATTCGGTTAGCAAGAGAGATTAACTCCTCCAGGGAGGTTGGAATCTCTCTGGTAGATAGAGCATTTTTAATATGCCCAGCCAGACCCTTCCAGAACACAGGGATAAGCGACCGCTCAGACCAATCCAGTTCAGCCGCTAGGGTTTTAAACTGGATGGCATAGTGGCTGGCGGTGGCCGAACCCTGGATCAACGCAAGAAGCTTAAGAGCCGTATCATGCATGACCTGAGGACCTAGGAATATACTTTTTAGGGTCTTAAGAAAAAGACCCGCATTTGCTACAACCGGATCATTCCGCTCCCATAAAGGAGTAGCCCACTCCAGAGCCCTGTGGGAGAGTAATGAGATGACAAAACCCACTTTGGCTCTTTCAGAGGGGAACCGTGCCTCCATCATCTCCAATTGAATGGAGCATAAATTAATAAAACCCCTGCAGGATTTACTGTCTCCAGAAATTTTTTCCGGGAGAGCAAAACGGGGTAATGGGGCAGTTGCAGCTGTCGCAGCATTCACCGCAGCCGGTTTAACCAGATTAGCTGCTTGAGAAGCCGCCTGGGTAGCTACTGCAGTGATATGAGCTACCAGGTCAGCTTGTTCCAGAGTCCTAAGTCTGGTCTCAAGCTGCTGGATATAGCGCTGCAGTTGCTGGTTGTCAGCCATGTTCGGCAAGACCCTGGCGCTCTGATACTGTTAAGGGGACAGTTGCAGACAACTTTATTATAATGGAACGCAACCAAACCCGGGGTCCACGATGCAGCCTGGTGGACTGCTGCCAAACTCCTTCTGGGTGTGAAGGAAAAAACTAACAGAATATCAATCCCCTCCGTGTTACAGCACACTGGAACGGGTATAGGAATTCGCACTATCTCCGTTAGCCGCACGAGAGATATGGGGTAAAAAACTATCTGTAGTCCTGTTACAGCACAGGGACTACACTGGCGGCGCTAGGATGCGTGTGTGACTACGCCGACGGGTACACGTGCCTCCAGCCGGCGTGCTACCGGACTGAAGGGTACTACTCCACGTGGCTGACTGGCGATAACCGTGGAAGGACGTCTGCAGGCTGCTCGGGGTGTTAGGCGATCCCCTTGGCAGAGCCAGACTGGTAGACGAAGCTACCTGCCTATTTCCACTAGCCTGCCTATTTCAACTACACCTGCCTATGGAAACTACACGTGGAACACAGTCGTCCACACAACAGCATACTGCTCAATGATCTGAGCGTGCCGCCATGTTTGTGGGCGGGCCTTTTAAAGACTAAGCCCTGCCCACCGTCGCGCCATTGGTGACGCCACTCGTGGACCAATCAGGCGGTGCCAGGTCACCGGGTCAGGTGGTTGCCAAACTACCAATCACGGTCCGCCAGGTCACTCCAACAGCACAGTCTCCCTCCGCAACCTATGCTTAACATTGCTAGGCACAAATACCTAAGAGACAATCTGTACATCTTGTGGACCAGCTAGGCTTTGGGGCTGATGACAATCCTGAGCAGCATCAGCCCCAGCTGGACCAGAATGGGAGACCACAGAAGGTTCTGGACCGATTTCAAATCCAGCAACAGCCCAACACCTAACACAACCCAACCTATACAATATGTATGTAACAATGAGCCAAGCTAAAGGACAATGTCTTTGATGGACAGTCATTCTTCTGTGGTAATGGCCCATAGTAAATTTCCCTCTGATCTTGTCTTCTCAGAAGCATCAGTATCACAATAAGGAGCAATCAAGAGGCCACCAAAGCGTAATACCAGCTGCCGTCCTGGCATTTCCAAACTGTCAGGTCAAGAGACTAAGAATGGATTCTGGGTGCTTGCCAGAGTTTACCTTGATCATACATATCCCTATAGATGCTCTTAAGTAGAGATGAGCGTTGTTCTACTCGAACTGTTCGCCAATCTCAAATTCGAGCTGTTTTGGGCGGTGTTCGAGCCGTTCGGCGAACACGAACGATTTGAGAAAAATTCGGCTGTTCGATAACTGTTCGTGCACCAAAATCATAACTGGATTTTTTCTCAGTAATGATGAAAATTAATGTTAATACGCAGTTTGAGTGTACAGCGGGGTGGGGGGAGGGGCAGGGGATGGATCTCTGCAGGAATAATGAAGATCTCCATTTTTTTTTCTCTTTCCCGCATTTACAGTGGGGAGGTGCAATCTGTCAGCCTATCAGCAGCGCACACACGGAGCGAAGTGCTTTTTTTCACACAAGCAAGGGCATGTGTCATTGGCAGTGTATGTCACATGTCCTTGCCCTATAAGACCAAGCCATTTTCCCCGTCGCCACCATTTTCTCACTGCTGCAGCTGCGTGTTAGACGGCACCGCTGTTGCTGTGTGCGCTATACCTTGTTAATTTCAAGCCAATTTTCGCACAAATCTACAGATAGCTTGGGAGTAGAGAATAGTTGTGATTGCAGTCCTTTTAAGGACTAGGTTACAGCATTTCCTACGACTTTTATCAGGCAGGTCTGTGCTCTTAAATAGATAGATTGTGGGAGTAAAGACTAATTGTAATTGCAGTCCTTTTCAGGACTAGGTTACATCAGTTCCTATCAGTTTTTGCCAGGCAGGTCTGTGCCAGTGCTGTGCAAGTTTTTTTCACAGCATTTGGCTGAATCTAGCAAAGCTAATCCTTTTTGGCCTATTGCAGAGTGTGTTAGTCAGTGGAGTAGCCTATCTGTGTTGCAAGATATACCACCTGTGTATAGAATAGCAATTTTTTTACTGCACCTAGTGAAGTAAAATCTTTTGGGCATAGCATCATTCTATTAGTCCATCTATACTGACCTCCATCAGGTTGCAAATTGAATATAATTTTTTTCTGCATCTAGCTCTGAAAAAATATTTGGACTTCTAGCAGTGTGTGGGACTTGTTCTATTAATCCATCTATACAGACCTCCATCAGGTTGCAAACTGAATATAATTTTTTTCTGCATCTACCTCTGAAAAAATATTGGGCTTCTAGCTGTGTGTGGGACTTGTTCTATTAATCCATCTATACAGACCTCCATCAGGTTGCAAACTGAATATAATTTTTTTCTGCATCTACCTCTGAAAAAATATTTGGGCTTCTAGCTGTGTGTGGGACTTGTTCTATTAGTCCATCTATACTGACCTCCATCAGGTTGCAAACTGAAAATAATTTTTTGTCTGCATCTAGCTCTGAAAAAATATTTGGCCTTCTAGCAGTGTGTGGGACTTTCTCTATTAGTCCATCTATACTGACCTCCATCAGGTTGCAAATTAAAAATATTTTTTATCTGCATCTACCTCTGAAAAAATATTGGGCTTCTAGCTGTGTGTGGGACTTGTTCTATTAATCCATCTATACAGACCTCCATCAGGATGCAAACTGAATATAATTTTTTTCTGCATCTACCTCTGAAAAAATATTTGGGCTTCTAGCTGTGTGTGGGACTTGTTCTATTAGTCCATCTATACTGACCTCCATCAGGTTGCAAACTGAAAATAATTTTTTGTTTGCATCTAGCTCTGAAAAAATATTTGGCCTTCTAGCAGTGTGTGGGGCTTTCTCTATTAGTCCATCTATACTGACCTCCATCAGGTTGCAAATTAAAAATAATTTTTATCTGCATCTACCTCTGAAAAAATATTTGGGCTTCTAGCTGTGTGTGGGACTTGTTCTATTAGTCCATCTATACTTACCTCCATCAGGTTGCAAACTGAATATAATTTTTTTCTGCATCTAGCTCTGAAAAAATATTTGGCCTTCTAGCAGTGTGTGGGACTTTCTCTATTAGTCCATCTATACTGACCTCCATCAGGTTGCAAATTAAAAATAATTTTTATCTGCATCCAGCTCTGAAAAAATATTTGGCCTTCTAGCAGTGTGTGGGACTTTCTCTATTAGTCCATCTATACTGACCTCCATCAGGTTGCAAATTAAAAATAATTTTTATCTGCATCCAGCTCTGAAAAAATATTTGGCCTTCTAGCAGTGTGTGGGACTTTCTCTATTAGTCCATCTATACTGACCTCCATCAGGTTGCAAATTAAAAATAATTTTTTGTCTGCATCTAGCTCTGAAAAAATATTTGGCCTTCTAGCAGTGTGTGGGACTTTCTCTATTAGTCCATCTATACTGACCTCCATCAGGTTGCAAACTGAATATATTTTTTTTCTGCATCTACCTCTGAAAAAATATTGGGCTTCTAGCTGTGTGTGGGACTTGTTCTATTAATCCATCTATACAGACCTCCATCAGGTTGCAAACTGAATATAATTTTTTTCTGCATCTACCTCTGAAAAAATATTTGGGCTTCTAGCTGTGTGTGGGACTTGTTCTATTAGTCCATCTATACTGACCTCCATCAGTTTGCAAACTGAAAATAATTTTTTGTCTGCATCTAGCTCTGAAAAAATATTTGGCCTTCTAGCAGTGTGTGGGACTTTCTCTATTAGTCCATCTATACTGACCTCCATCAGGTTGCAAATTAAAAATAATTTTTATCTGCATCCAGCTCTGAAAAAATATTTGGCCTTCTAGCAGTGTGTGGGACTTTCTCTATTAGTCCATCTATACTGACCTCCATCAGGTTGCAAATTAAAAATAATTTTTATCTGCATCCAGCTCTGAAAAAATATTTGGCCTTCTAGCAGTGTGTGGGACTTTCTCTATTAGTCCATCTATACTGACCTCCATCAGGTTGCAAATTAAAAATAATTTTTATCTGCATCCAGCTCTGAAAAAATATTTGGCCTTCTAGCAGTGTGTGGGACTTTCTCTATTAGTCCATCTATACTGACCTCCATCAGGTTGCAAATTAAAAATAATTTTTTGTCTGCATCTACCTCTGAAAAAATATTTGGCCTTCTAGCAGTGTGTGGAACTTTCTCTATTAGTCCATCTATACTGACCTACATCAGGTTGCAAACTGAATATATTTTTTTTCTGCATCTACCTCTGAAAAAATATTTGGGCTTCTAGCTGTGTGTGGGACTTTCTCTATTAGTCCATCTATACTGACCTCCATCAGGTTGCAAATTGAATATAATTTTTTTCTGCATCTAACCCAGCCAATAGTTTTGGCCTAATACCACAATTTGGCCACTCAGCTCTGCTCGGTTCCCATCCATTGTTTTTTTGTGCAAACAACTCCAGAGTTGTGAATTAGTTAACCACCAAAATGAGTGGAAAAAGGCCTGCTGCTGGTGGAAAGGGGAATAGGCGTGTTGGGAAGGGGAAAAAAGGTTGTGTCCGTGGGGTAGGTGTTAAAGCAACAGTAACATCTGCAAAAGAAAGACCATCTTCCAGCCAAACTAAAATGTCTACTTCTTTTAGCGGACAATGTGATAAGATCCCTTTCTTACCGCCACGCCAATCGCTACAAATTCCAGATGAGGCACAAAAACAGCAGGTGCTTCAACGGATATCAAGTGCTCCTTTAAGTGGGCTCTCCTCCACATCAACTTCAACATCACAAATACTCCAGTCTTCAAAGGTGTCACCCCAATCGCACTTGCTTCCTCACAGCTCCCAAATCTCCAGCTGCCCATCTGAGTATGAGGTAGAACAGATGGTTGAGTCTGCAGAGCGGTTTACTCATACTATAGCCTGGGAATCAGAGGTCGACTCCAGCGCTTCTGTGAATCCAGACGAGGAAATGATCTGCACTGATGCCCAGAATCTTTATGAATCGGATCCAGGACCAGACGCAGAAGGTTCTGACCATAATGTAGACCCTCATTCCCAAACTGTAACTCCTGTTGGTGGAGACAATGAGGAAGACGATGATGAGACTCAAATACCTGATTGGAGCGACAACTTTAGTTTTTTGTCAGGGCAGGAACAGGTTGGCTCTGAGGACGACGGGTGTGATAACGCACAGGGTGATGATGATGAGGTTGGAGATCCCACTTACTGTCAACCCACAGTCAGCCAAGAGATGAGGTCAGCAGAGGAGGTGGAGGAAGATGCTAGTGACGACGAGGTCAGGTTGCGCCTTCCTGGACAGAGACGTAGTACTGGAAGCACGTCAACAACTGCATCCTCAAACACAACTCTGCCTCTCACCACAAGTCGTGGTGGCTCTTCAGGTCGCATGGGTGCTAAGCCTTGCATAGCCTGGGCATTTTTTCAGATCGATAAAGATGACCCAACTCGTGTTATCTGTAACATTTGTCAGCAAAAGCTAAGTAGAGGCCAAAAAATACATAGTTTGAGTACTTCATGCATGAACCGGCACATGGACATGAAGCATAAGTTGCAGTGGGAAGCTCAGTGTGCTACAATGCGGCCTAGCCGGCCGGGCCAACCACCGTCTGCCATATCTTGTGCATCCGCGGCCTCTTCATCCTGTGTGACTGAGGGGACAGCAGTCACACCTGTTTTGGGGCGCAGACCTGCCACCTCTTTACCCGCAACAGCCAGCAGGTCATCATTTTCTTTGGAGGTGGTAACACCAGCTGGTGTTGAGCGCTGTCCGACATCGATAGCACCACCTTTGGATCAAGGCAACCTAACATGTCCGCCTGCATCTTCCTCACAGACCGGCAGTTTGCCCGGGACACCCTTATCAACCCCGTCTAAGCACAATAGCCAGCCCTCGGTCCCTCAGATGTGGACAAGTAAAAGACCATTTCCTCCTAGCCATGAGAAAGCTAAGAGGTTGAATTTCACCATCTGCAAGCTCTTGGCTACAGAAATGCTGCCTTATGTCCATCGCAGTGCCCCAGTACCAGATGCCCAGTCGGCACTACTTCTCAAAGAAAGGTGTGCCTGCGCTCCACCAGCATGTCGCACACAACATCACCGCTTCTTTGAGAAACTCTGTGTGTGACAGGGTGCATTTCACCACAGACACTTGGACGAGTAGGCATGGACAGGGGCGTTACATGTCGCTGACTGGGCACTGGGTAACTATGGTGACAGCAGGACAAGGGGCTGCTGTCCAAGTCTTGCCGTCCCCACGAGTTGTGCGTCAATCCTCTTTATGTCAAAGTTCCTCCACTGCTTCTGCCTCCTCAACCTCCTATCGGTCTTCCACCTGCACCCAAAGCCTGTCTGGTCATGCCACAAGCTTTCTAACTGCGCAGAAGGGATCCTGCACACCTCCTTACTATGCTGGCAGTAGGGCTCAACGTCATCAGGCGGTTTTTACTTTGAAATGTCTGGGAAATGTGAGTCACACAGCTGAGAAGTTGTGGTCAGCTCTGGAGAACCAATTTCATGAATGGTTGTCTCCACTGGACCTGAAACCAGGGAAGGCCGTGTGCGACAATGCTGCAAACCTGGGTGCGGCCCTTAGCCGGGGCAATGTCACACATGTGCCTTGTATGGCTCACGTGTTGAACCTGGTTGTCCAGCAATTTTTAGCCCACTATCCCGGACTAGATGGCCTTCTGCAGAGGGCACGGTCGCTGTGTGCTCACTTCCGCCGTTCGCATCCCGCAGCTCAGCGACTTACATCTCTACAGAAGTCGTTGGGCCTGCCACTTCACCGGCTAAAATGCGATGTGCCTACCCGGTGGAATTCAACTCTGCACATGTTGCAGCGACTGTGGCAGCACGGACAAGCCCTGGTGCAATACGTTCTGACGTATAGCCTGGGCCAACGAGATCCGGAGGTGGGGCAAATCACGCTGGAGGAGTGGTCTCAGATCAGGGACCTATGCACCCTTCTGCACAGTTTTGAAATGGCAACGAAGATGTTTAGTGCTGACGATGCCATTATCAGCATGACTATTCCGGTGATTTACATGCTGGAGCACATGGTAAACAGAATTCGGAGTCAGGTGGTGGCACAAGAGGAGGTGGAGGAAGTAGAGGAGAAGGAGTTGTATGCGGAAGGGCTAACATCTGCAAGGTCCAGACGGTCGGCAGCACCAAGGCGGCAGGCATGTGAGGGTGGGGGAGATGGTTTTAAAAGGGCGCATGGTAGCAGCCAAACTAGTGAGGAAGGTGCAGGAGCCCAGGAAGAAGTGGAGGACGAACTGATGGAAGACTCATCAGATGAGGGAGACCTTGATCACATTTCTGTTGTGCGAGGTTGGGGGGAGAGGACAGAGGAAGGAAGCATGATTGTTACCTCGCCACCAACACAACAGGGACTTGGTGCTCCTGGATGCGCAACACACATGAGTGCCTTCTTGCTGCACTACCTGCAACATGACCCTCGAATTGGGAGAATTAGAAATAATCCTGACTACTGGGTTGCCACACTGTTAGATCCCCGGTACAAAAGTAAATTTGCAGAAATTATTCCTGCCATAGAAAGGGATGCACGCATGCAGGAGTATCAGCAGAGACTGTTGCAGAATCTTACATGTGCTTTTCCACAAAACACCAGTGATGCACGTAGTGAATCTCACAGTTCCAACTTGCCAACCGTGGGACCGTCAAGTGTTCAGCACTCAAACCGTAACAGAACCACAGTATCTGCTGGTAACATCAATTTTGCGGAATCATTTCACCACTTTTTTAGCCCATCCTTTGCAAGGCCACAGGAGACAAGAAGTCTGACACATAGTCAACGCCTAGAGACGATGGTACAGGAGTATCTCCAAGTAAACATTGAAGCCATGACTGTGTCACTGGACCCTTGCTCTTTTTGGGCTTCCAATCTGGATAAATGGCCGGAGCTAGCCACTTGCGCCTTGGAGATCTTGTCATGCCCCGCAGCCAGCGTTCTGTCTGAACGTGTGTTGAGCGCTGCTGGTGGTGTGCTGACAGATAAGCGCACGCGGCTCTCCACTGATAATGTAGACAGACTCACGTTCATAAAGATGAACAAATCATGGATCCGAAACGACTTTTCTACCCCTGTGTCATCCTGGGGAGAGTAAAAGCTTGATGATTGGTTAAAATCACCCTACCAACCGTTTTAAGCTTTCAAATTACTAATCATGTTTATCTGTATCTTGACTGGAAAATAATTTGGGTTTTGTAGCAGTGTGCAGCACTGATCCTATTAGCCCATCTATACTAAGCTCCACCAGATTTAAAGTTAATAATAATTTTTAGCTGCATCTAGCCCGGAAAATAATTTTGGGGCTCCGAGATGCGCAAGACACATAAGTGCCTTCTTGCTGCACTACCTGCAACATGACCCTCATATTGTCAGATTTCGAAGTAATCATGACTACTGGGTTGCCACACTCTTAGATCCCCCAAACTTTTCGATCAACCTTTTCATTTTAATAAAGACCAAAAAAAATGGTCATTTTTGAAATTATAAGCATTAGCAGGTTATTAGAAACTGAAATCAAACAGTTTTCAACTCAAAACTTTATTCTAGGTGATGTTACATTTTCACATAGGACCCCTTGTTCGAAAGGAGCTTCTGAACTCTCTCGTCCATTGAATTTGTCAGGTTTTGGATGGTTTCTGCTTCAATTGTTTTGCATGAGGACAGAATACCCTCCCAGAGCTGTTGCTTAGATGTGAACTGCCTCCCGCCATCATAGACACTCCTTTTGATGATGCTCCAGAGGTTCTGAATGGGGTAGAGGTCAGGGGAGCATGGGGGTCACACCATAAGTTTGTCCCCTTTTATGCCCATATCAGCCAGAGATGCAGATGTTTTATGTGCAGCATGAGATGGTGCATTATCATGCAAAAAAATGATCTTGCTGTGAAATACATGGTTCTTCTTCTTGAACCATGGCAGGAAGTGCTGTTTGAGAAAATCCACATACATTATGGAGTTCATCTTTAGCGCCTTCAGGGATCCTAAAGGGGCCGACAATCTCTCTCCCCATGATTCCAGCCCAAAACATTACTCCACCTCCTCCTTGTTGGCGCTGTAGCCGTGTTTGCGTGGGGTGTCCATCAACCAGCCATCCTCCACTCCATCCATCTGGACCATCGAGCGCTGCACGGCACTCATCCGTGAACAAAACAGTTTTGAAATCAGTCTTCATGTAATGTTTGGCCCACTGGAGCCGTTTCTGCTTGTGTGAAGTGGATAGAGGAGGTCGACAGGATGGCATATGCACAGCTGCAAACCTCTGAAGGACCCTGCATCTTGTTGTTCGGGGGACGTTGGAGGCACCAGCAGCTTCAAAAACTTGTCTGCTGCTATGACAAGGCTTTTTTGCCGCTGCTCTTTTAACCTGACGTAATTGCCTGTAGGAAAGAGTCCTCAATTTGCCCTTATTAGCACGCACACGTGTGTACTGTGAATCAGCTACATACTTCTTGATTGCCAAGACACTTCATCCTGATCATCGCACAATGTTGATTGTAGTCATGCCTTGACCTAAACACTCCACAATTTGTTGCTTCTCAGCAGCCGACACATCCTTTTTCTTTCCCATTTTGGCAGAAAATGTAGGCTGCTTAATAATGTGAGACAGCCGTCTTAAGTAGTCTTGCCTTTCATTGGACACACCTGCCAAACTAATTAGCACAGGTGTCTGCAATTGCTTACAGTGATATAAAGAGCCCTGACACACATCACCATCAATGAGTTTAACTGACAAACAAACAAATTCTTCCCTTATCACTCCTAAACACTTTTTGCATAATAATTTGGAACACAGTGTACATGTGCTTTTCCACAAAACACCAGTGGTTCACGTAGTGAATCTTACAGTTCTAACTTGCCAACCGTGGTCTGTATGGAGTTGTTTAATAAAGGGCCCAAAATTAAGATAACATAGATGGGAGAGGTCTCTATGAATAGGAATTCCTAAGTATTTGATACCCTGTGAGGGCCAGGCAAAGGGAAAGTTGGACTGGATGGAATCCTATATGGATTTGGGGAGGGAGACATCGAGGGCCTCAGACTTCGCTGCATTGATTTTAAAATTTGACCATGTAACAAAGTGATCTATTTCAGCCATAACAGCATGGATGGATATATGTGATTGAGTGATATATACTAGTACATCATCAGCAAATAGAGAGCACTTGTACTCGGTGCCTCCCACCTCAATCCACCTAATATTGGGGTTATGGCGAATTGATGAGAGCAGGTGCTCCGTCACTAGGATGTATAAGAGAGGGGACAGAGGACATCCCTGCCTTGTCCCATTGATGATTGTGAAAGGTGATGAAAATGTTCTGATGCACCCCCTGGGCCTTGGGACACCCGGAGCCGGACCCTTTTTGGTGGATGCTGGTGGTTGTAGTCTTCGTGGCGGCGACCCGGTTCCGTGGCTCAGGGTGGTCAAACCAGTGGCGGAACTATTTATGTGGTTTTGATGTTTAAATGTCCGACTACGCCACCCGTGGATTGCGGTCAGAGTGAACCGCCGCTGCAGGGCAGACCGCTGAGGCTGGTGTTGTGGGTGCAGCAGAGCGTAGCATAACTCCCCACGGGAGGAGTATAGCCTCAGGGCAGTGTATGCGGAGGATGGGGGTGATGGTGCAGGGCAGCAGCAGTAACGACACGGAGTCAGTGATGCAGTCCAGGGCCTTTACTCACAGTTCTTATTATCCAGACCACGTCTGCAGGTAACGGCTGCCCACGTCGTACTGTGCTCACCAGGTGAGGGGCTCAGACAACTCCCAGATAACTTTGGAGCGCTTCACAGGACCCCCTTTGTGTGTCCTTTGTCTGGCCTTTCTTACCAACCCTTCTGTCCGGCTGCCTCGGGCCTCCTCTTGGTAAACTTGGCGCCAGTTTCCCTGACCCTATGTGCTGCCCTCCTAGCGGGTGTAGCGAGGGGCTGCGCCACATAAAATGTCACAGCCTCCGGTTTCTAGCTGAGGGTCGTTTCCTGCCTCCACTAGTTTCGGGGACCGGTCTCCCCCTTTGGCCTGACCCCTCCATGCAGGTGGATTCGGGCGTGCGGTGGCGACTCGCCCGTCCGCACCCCTGGGATCCCTTCGTTCCTCGTTCCTGGAGCCTTCTCCGCTCCTCTTCCTTCCTTCTCCCTCTTCCAGGCCTGGGCCTCTGTTACTAGGCCCGCCTCCGGAGCAGAGCTCATGCAGAGCCCCTGCTCCCTGCCACTTCTGCTCAGACTTCTCTGCACTGAACTAAGATGGTGCCCACCTTTTATACTCCCTTCTCAATGCACCCAGGAACTGCTTCCTCCCTGCTCCTGCACTACAGGGTTGCCCTTCCTCAGTGTTCCCTCCCCCCACTCCAGCCAGGGACAGGGACTGTCGTGCCCATCTCAGGGGCATATTTGTCGCCCTGCCCCACGGCAATGTGGTGTAATGCATGCAGGTGTCGGGTCCTGATCCACACTCCATCCTTACCTGAGAGTGAGATATCACACCTCTGGGTGAGGTGCAATACCTCTGTAGCAACCGAGCCCTCAGGGTGCTACAGTTCCATTTATCTTCAGCCTAGGTGACGTATTGCGATACAGGGCCGTGATTTTGGCTATAAAAGGGTCCCCTAGACCCCTACCCCAAGCTTTTTAAGAGAATCATATATGGCGTGCCAGGAGACTCTATGGAATGCTTTCTCAGCATCCAACGAGAGTATCTAATTACAAATTTTTAACTGCATCTAGCCCAGGAAATACTTTGTGCCTAGTAGCAGTGTCTGCTAGTCAGCGGATTATCCCGGCTGTTAAGCAAGCTACACCACCTGTAGTTTGTACACTTAATTTTTTCAAAGGAAATGCTTCAGGACCACGGGATACTCAGTGAAGAGCATCAGGAGGCACCCCAAGGCATAGGGGCTGGGACTGGCAGTAGGATGCCTTGCGGTGGACAGCCGAGCTCGATCCTTATAAAAGCTTTTTAACTGCAGCAGCTTTAGTGGACGCTACTGGAGCTGGAATTACGCGGCTGCTGGCATGAGACTTGCCCTCCAATAGATCCTTGTAAATGGATTTAAAGTGTATTCATTCAAATTAGAGAGACAATTTAAATTAAAAAGCTTAGAGCTGCCTCCACCACAGGGGGGCTCGCTCGACCCACCAGCGGACAGGCACCAGTATTGGGAGAGGGGGGCTGGCCGTCAGGGTTCACCGCGGCTCTGGCACAAACCCGGCGACACGGAGGTGGCACGGGCAGGAGCGGACTGAACGTGTCGGCTTCTCACTTTTTGGATTTTAGAAGGGCATGACATGCCTATATCTGTGTCTCCCCCTCCTTTTACTCCTCCACCTCTTTTCTTTTCTCATGACTATATGTACTTGTCACTTTTCCATGTGTTAGTTGTGTCTTCTGAGCAGTTTGTCAGCTTTTGGACACCTTTGAAGGTGTTTTCTATGTGTTTCTATGTGTTTTTGTTTGCCTGCCATTGGTTTTAACGGTGTTTGAAGGTGTTCGACGAACAGTTCGACGAACAGTTCGGCGAACACACGGGTGTTCGACGAACCGAACCGAACTCGAACACTACGGGGGTGGCTCAACACTACTCTTAAGCACACTCTTACATTTTTTTTTTTTTTTGGGGGGGGGGAAAGGGCAGGGAAGATTAACAATGTGAAAGGAATATGTTCCATTTATTATCTCCAGAAGGTATTAAAGGGGGTGGTTTAAAACTAACATTAATTTAATACTAAATGTTTATATTTTGTGGAGGTTCTACTCACTCAGGTGCGTCGGGAGGAAAACAGCAGGCATGTTCCTTTAAATGTCCATGTGAGTTTATTACGTCATAAACCCGGCAAAAGCAAACGGAAAACAAACAGGCTATGGTTCAGGCGAAAAAAAAGTAAATAGTCCTTAAGGCAAAGTCTCTGGTTAGCCAGTCCTGTGGGCACACAGGATAGGTAGCATGCAGTCCACTAGCTCAGTCGGGAGACTACAACACACAGGAGGCCTTCTCCCTCCAAACACACAGACCATGTGCCAAACAATGGCCTCCTTATAGCTTAACCACGCCCAGAGGTGAGGTATGTGGGTAGCAAGACCCGCCCATCTCCCAAACTACCCGTGACCCGGTCCCAGGTGCACCAAACAGTCCTCTTAGTGCTTATGTGCACTAGAGCAACAAGGACAGACATCTCTGTGATACATACTTCCCATCAACTATGCGTCCGTTAGCCACCTTACACTTTTTATTGTAATAATCAAATTATTTTTCTAATATATTTTAATTAAAAAGTCCCTATCGTTCCCTCTCTTCTCCGTCTCATGGCTGATTTTTTTTTTACCTAATTCCAGTTTGATGATATTTTGTTTGAAAACCCCCAATATAAGGGCTCTTTCACATGTCTGTGTTTTGAGTACGTGTGGTGTCCGTTTCCACGCGTACTGGAGACACTGACACATGTAGACCCATTCAAATTCAAATGTCTGTGCACATTTTTACCCGCAGCACGGGCCACAAAACGTTCCGCACATGTGCACACTGATGACACACGAATGTCATGTCCCACGCTGTGATCCATCTGACCGACAATTCTGCATCAGCGTCTGTGGTGGTTTGAAGTGACCGCACCTGCTGAGGAGCAGAGGAGAGTGACTCACTCCAGAGAGCTGGCCCCTGAACTGCGCTGAGCTCACTGAGTGGCAGGGCACTGCTCAGTGAGCTCAGCGCAGGTCAGGGACCCGCTCGCTGCAGCGAGTCATTCTGCCCTGCTCCTCAGTGTGTGCGGGAAGATGGATTACAGTGTGGGACACTTATTTCAACTTCAGACAGGCGAGTATAAGGATTTTTTTTATTTTATTCTTATTTTTACACTAAGAGACAGCAGGAGCAGAATACTACTCTCAACATTGTTCCCTACTGGCGCTGATCGCAGGACAAAAGCAAAAGACCTTGTGAAGATGTTGGCGGAATCTGGCAAGATTGTGTCAATATCCATAGTGAAACAAGTACTGTATCAACATGGGCTGAAAGGCCAGGAAGAAGCCATTACTCCAAAAGAAACATAAAAAAGCCAGATTAATGTTTGCAAATGCACACAGGAACAAAGACCTTAATTTTTGGAGACATGTCCTGTGGTCTGATGAAACTAAAATTGATCTTTTTGGGAATAATGACCATCGTTACGTTTGGAGGATAAAGGGAGAAGCTTGGAAGCCTAAGAACACCAGCCCAACTGTGAAACATGGGGGTGGCAGCATAATGTTGTGGGGTTGTTTTTCTCCAGGAGGGAATGGTGCACTTCACAAAATATATAGCATCATGAGAAAAGAAGATTATGTGACAATACTGAAGCAACATCTCAAGACATCAGCCAGGAAGTTAAAGCTTGGGCGGAAATGGGTCTTCCAAATGGACAATGTCCCAAAGCATTCTGCCAAAATGGTAACAAAATGGCTTAAGGATAACAAAGTCAATGTTTTGGAGAGGCCGTGGCCATAGGCGGATTATAATGAGGGCAATCCGGGCGACCGCCCGGGGCCCCGAGCCTGCAGGGGGCCCGCGGCTCCGGGCGGGGTGTCTAATGCCGGATTGCCCTCATTATATGTGCGGGCCGCCGCGGCACATACCGGTAGCAGTGGCGGGAGGTGGGGCCCCGGACCGCTCCCCCAGCAGCGGCCACCGCTACTTCTTCATCGGCCGGGCCAGCACTGCAGCAGTTAACTTCCCTGTGCTGGCCCGGCCGCGTCACTGCTAAGAGACACGGCCCTGTGCGCGGCCGTGTCTCCTAGCTCTGACGTCACGCAGTGCACGCCCGGCCTGCAGTGCTGCACCAGAGAAGAGAGAGAGCAGGTAGGAGGAATGGAGCCGGGGGATGGTGAGTGTGTGTGTGTGTGGGCAGGTGTGTGTGTGTGTGTGTGTGTGTGGGCAGGTGTGTGTGTCTGTGTGGGCAGATGTGTGTGTGGGCAGGTGTGTGTGTGTGTGTGTGTCTGTGTGGGCAGGTGTGTGTGTGTGTCTGTGTGGACAGGTGTGTGTGTGTGTGTCTGTGTGGGCAGGTGTGTGTGTCTGTGTGGGCAGGTGTGTGTGTCTGTGTGGGCAGGTGTGTGTGTCTGTGTGGGCAGGTGTGTGTGTGGGCAGGTGTGTGTGTGGGCAGGTGTGTGTGTGTGTCTGTGTGGGCAGGTGTGTGTGTGTGTGTGTCTGTGTGGACAGGTGTGTGTGTGTGTGTGGGCAGGTGTGTGTGTGGGCAGGTGTGTGTGTAGGCAGATGTGTGTGTGGGCAGATGTGTGTGTGTGTCTGTGTGGGCAGGTGTGTGTGTGTGTGTGTCTGTGTGTACAGGGGTGGGTGTTTGTGTCTGTGTGGGCAGGTGTGTGTGTGGGCAGGTGTGTGTGTGTGTCTGTGTGGGCAGGTGTGTGTGTGTGTGTCTGTGTGGACAGGGGTGTGTGTGTGTGTGTGGGCAGGTGTGTGTGTGGGCAGGTGTGTGTGTGGGCAGATGTGTGTGTGGGCAGATGTGTGTGTGGGCAGATGTGTGTGGGGGCTGGTGTGTGTGTGGGCAGATGTGTGTGTGGGCAGATGTGTGTGTGTGGGCAGATGTGTGTGTGTGTGGGCAGATGTGTGTGTGTGGGGGCAGATGTGTGTGTGGGCAGGTGTGTGTCTGTGTGGGCAGGTGTGTGTGGGAAGGTGTGTGTGTGGGGGCAGGTGTGTGTGTGTGTGTGTGGGGGGGGGGGGGGCGGGTGTGTGTGTGTGTGTGTGGGCAGGTTAGAAAGTCTTGACCTGTTGAACACTACACCTGACTTGAGGCCACCACCTCTTGGTTGTCCAATGTTCTTGCTTCTCTAGGGCTCTTCTCAGATATTCATTATACCAGCGATTTTTCATTTTCTCAAAATGACAACAAGCAGCTGAAAAAGTGACACATCGCTGGAATCAGGGTATCTGCCCCAATATTGTGCTGCTCTCAGATGAGGCAGCACAATTAATATTGTGCCAAATTAATTTCCCGTGAACTATCACATGATCTATCACAGGGGATCATGTGACATGTCACGTGATAAATCAGGTGTGTGTGTGGGGGGGGGGCCGCGCCTTCTAAACTGCCCAGGGCCCTTGCTACTCTTAATCCACCCCTGGCCGTGGCCATCACAAAGCCCTGATCTCAATTCTATTGAAAATTTATGGGCAAAGCTGAAAAGGCAGGTGCTAGCAAGGCGACCTACAAACCTGGATCTGTTACACCAGTTTTGTCAGGAGGAATGGGCCCAGATTCCGACCAACTATTGTGAGAAGCTTGTAGAAGGATATCCCAAACTTTTGACCCAAGTCGTTCAATTTAGGGGCAATGGTACCAAATGCTAATGAAATGTATGTAAACTTTTACTTTGCAGTAACTAATAAAAATGCTTTAAAACATTCTCTCTCTCTCTCTCATTATTCTGGCATTTGGCAAATATTAAAAATTATGGTAATCCTAATTGACCTAAAACGGGAAAGGTTTATTCTGATTTCATGTCAGATATTGAGAAAAACATGCATATGTGTCTTTTTATATAGTGTATGTAAACTTCTTGTTTAAATTGTATATACATATATATATATATATATATATATATATATATACGCATATATATATTGTGATAAAGTCACTGGCAGAGTATCAGAGAGGAGATATGTTTCACTGAGGCTATTAGCTATTAGAAACATGGAGGTTTTGCCTGCATATTAGGTGCAGAGAAGGTTAATGAGCCAGGTTTACAAGGGCATGTTTTCATGTGGATGGCTAAGTGCAGGGCGGGAAGCTGTTACGGGGCCGGATGGTGGAACCTCTGTGCTGCGGTGCAAGGAGGGACCCAGAGGGGCGTAACTAGGTATCAACTCGGAGCGACCTAGGTCATACGGCGGCTAACGACTCCGTGACCAGGGAGGATCCGAGCAGAGGGACCAGGTGCTACTCTGGGGACGACCTTGTAAGGGAGCAGGTGACTCCTACGGTACAGATGGCAGGGAGTGACCGGTATTGCAGATGGGCACAGCAGGCAGGCTGACGAGAGATTCGGGTGGATGGACTGACAGACACGGCAGGCGACAGGCCGGAGCCTCCAGGTAGGCTGTCAGGTGGTCACGGCTGGTGACAGGCAGGAGCCTCTAGGTAGGCTGTCAGGTGGTTACGGCAAGTGACGGGCAGGAGCTTCCAGGTAGGCTGACAGGTGGTCACGGCAAGTGACAGGCAGGAGCCTATAGGTAGGCTGTCAGGTGGTCACGGCAAGTGACGGGCAGGAGCCTCCAGGTAGGCTGACAGGTGGTCACAGCAAGTGACAGCAGGAGCCTCCAGGTAGGCACGGCAGGTAACGGGCAGGTGCTTCCAGGTAAGCAGGCGGGCAAAGCCCATAGACAGACTGGCGGACTGAACGGAAGACAGACTGTCAGGCAGGAGAGTAGTCAGGCTGGCGGACTGTACTGGTAGTCAGGCTGGCGGGCAGGACTAGTAGTCAGGCTAGCAGTGGGACCTGAGGGCTGAAGCATGGGTAAGTACACTGCTCATCAACTATTGCTCGGGCACCTCCATTTTGGAGGAGGTGCCTTATATATGGGAGGACCTCCGGCAATTGGCCGGGGACTCCTTAGGGCGGCGTGCGCGGCCCCTTTAAGAGGGAGGGAGCGCACGCCCTAAGCACAGTGCCCGGGAAGCTGCGCGCACCGGTAGCAGCAGGAAGAGGAGCGCTGGAGAACGCCGGGCGGGAAGCGCGGCGGTGAGAGGGACGGCATCTCTGCCTGGCAGGGGGCAGAGACGCCGATGCTACAGAAGCCATCCACCATATCTCCACTCCAGCGTGTTCAGTGTCTGGCGAAACCTGCTCCAGAGAAGAGCTTGCATGTGTTGAGCTGAACCATGTGTGCCTAACCCTGAGTGGCCACACCCGGCCGATATACGGACTGTGCTGCATCTTTTGTATTTTTTTTGCCGTTATGCCAAATGGGCTGTGTTTACTTTATGGACTCTCATTTAATTTATGACGTTTCATAAATCAACACAAAATTTAAAGAGACAGTGTTCCTTGTCTTCCTCTGCATACAGCCAAGCAAGTCGCTTTACCACAACTGGTGTTAGAAGTGCAAGCAAAACTCCCAGCGAACACGTGTGATTGTTGTAAGAGGTGCTGCATGTCCTGGGTGAAGTCTGCCATAAGCCAGCATGTGACGCTGGACAAAATAGAGGACCTGCTTAACCCCTTTACAACCCAAGGTGGTTTGCACGTTAATGACCAGGCCAATTTTTACAATTCTGACCACTGTCACTTTATGAGGTAATTACTCTGGAATACTTCAACGGATCCCCCTGATTCTGAGATTGTTTTTTCATGACATATTGTACTTCATGATTGTGGTAAAATTTCTTCGATATCACTTGCGTTTGTTTGTGAAAAAAATGGAAATTTGGCGAAAATTTTTCAATTTTTCAATTTTCAAAATTTGAATTTTCATGCCCTTAAATCAGAGAGATATGTCACACAAAATAGTTAATGAATAACATTTTCCACATGTCTACTTTACATCAGCACAATTTTGGAACCAAAATTTTTTTTTATTAGGGAGCTATAAGGGTTAAAAGTTGACCAGCGATTTCTCATTTTTACAACAAAATTTGCAAAACCATTTTTTTTAGGGACCACATCACATTTGAAGTGACTTTGAGGGGCCTTTATGACAGAAAATACCAAAAAGTGACACCATTCTAAAAACTGTACCCCTCAAGGTGCTCAAAACCACATTCAAGAACTTTATTAACCCTTCAGGTGCTTCACACCAATTAATTGAACGTGAAAGGAAAAAATGAACATTTAACTTTTTTTCACTAACATTTAATTTTAGACCCCATTTTTTTTATTTTCACAAGGGTACTAGGAGAAATTGGACCCCAAAAGTTGTTGTGCAATTTCTACTGAGTACGCAGATATCTCATATGTGAGGGTAAGCCATTGTTTGGGCGCACGGCAGGGCTCGGAAGGGAAGGAGCGCCAATTGACGTTTTCAATGTAAAACTTTCTGGAATTGCCAGTGGACCCCATGTCGCGTTTGGAGAGCCCCTGATGTGCCTAAACAGTGGAAACCCCCCACAAGTGACCCCATTTTGGAAACTAGACCCCTCAGGTAACTTATTTAGATGTGTGGTGAGCACTTTGAACCCCCAAGTGTTTTGCAAAGGTTTATGACGTAGAGGCGTGAAAAAAAAAAAATTTTTTTTTCCACAAAAATGATCTTTTAGCCACAATATTTTTATTTTCACGAGGGTACTAGGAGAATTTCGTCTCCTTTTTTTCCGCTGTGAGGGATCTGCCCTGGGAAATGCTGGCCTGGTACAATTCTCGGTCCTTCAATTCCGGAAGTACTGGGGCCTGCTCCGTCACCGCTGCCAAATATCAGGGCCTTGATAACGGTCTCCTGGAAGTGAAGATATGACATAGAAGTCTGGCCTGCACATTGTGACAGAAGAAAAGCGTTGTGCATGGCCATCTGTACAATGTGCATGGCCAGCTTCTTATACCATATCTTGGCCTTTCTCAAAGCACTGTACGGCTGTAGGACTTGATCGGAGAGATCAACTCCCCCCATGTACTTGTTGTACCCCACTACACAGTCTGGTTTGGCGACCTGTGTAGTGGAACCTCTTACAGTGCTGAGGGTGCTGCCATCACCATGAATGGTGGTCAAGAGAAGGACATCCCTCTTGTCCTTGTACTTGACCACCAACAGGTGGTCGCTACATTGGGCTCTGCTCTCACCCCTTCTGAGCAGCTGCCCAATTAGCGTCTTTGGGAGGCCTTTCTGATTTTTGCAGACAGTACCACAAGCTTCGGTATGTCGCGCAGAGAGGGACTTGAAGAGCGGGATACTTGTATAAAAGTTATCCACGTACAGGTGATAACCTTTATCCAGCAGTGGGTGCACCAAGTCCCACACAATTTTCCCACTCACTCACAGAACAGGGGGGCATTCAGGGGGTTCAATCCGGGAGTCCTTCCCTTCATAAACTCTAAACTTGTGAGTGTACCCTGAGGTACTCTCACAAAGTTTATACAGCTTGATCCCGTACCTGAACCTTTTACTGGGCCGGAATCCAAGCCGCCCCTTAAAAGAAATTAAGGACTCATCCACGCTGATGTCCCTTTGGGGCACGTACAGTTCACCAAACTTGTTGTTGAAGTGCTCGATGACCGGCCGAACTTTGAAAAGATGATCAAAGTTCGGGTCATCGCGTGCAGGACACCTTGCATTATCGTTGTAATGCAAGAACTTGTGGATGGCCTGAAAGCGTCTCCGGATCATGACCATTCGGAACACTGGAGTGTTATACAAAACGTCAACACTCCAGTATTGCCGAAGCTCGGGCTTCTTCAGGATCCCCATAAGAAGGACCACGCCCCAAAACTTCATCATTTCTACTGCGTCTACAGGAGACCAGTTAGAAAATGATGAAGAGGGGTTTTGTTCCAAAAATTGATGAGCGTATAAATTAGTTTGGCCCACCATGAGGTTTACAAAATCCTCAGAGAAAAAGACTTTGAAAAATCAGGAATCAGCGGCTCATAATTTTCGGGGGGCGAGGTCCATATGGGATCAGTAGTGGGGAGCGCTGGATTATCGTCTCTCCTGCGACGACGGCGGGGCGGGCCAGCAGAAGAAGAGGAAGAGGAGTAAGAAGAGGAGGAAGACGACGAGGAGTCGGAAAAACAAAGAAATGTGGGATCCTCGCCCTCGCTGTCAGTGTCGGAGGCAAGAATAGCATATGCCTCCTCCGCTGAATAGCGAGTTTGGGATGAGCGGGACATTGTTTGGTATGTATGTGGTGCGTGTGTGTCAATACTTTATTTAGAGTGTGTGGAAAAAGGAAATACTGTATGTGGTGCAAACAGCGAGCACGAGTGTGGATTGGTGAACTATGCCACCGATCAATACTCGGCGGCTGCTGGATGTGCGCACGGATGTGTGGGGAGTGGGAAGAGGGGAATTGGGGTAGATTAGGGGAGATCAGAGAGGACTTACCAAAGTCCTCTCTGTTCTTCTTTCAGGACCGGGAGCCCGGCGCTGGTGCCTGGGAGCAGGAGCCCGGCGCTGGTGCCCGGGAGCAGGAGCCCGGCGCTGGTGACAGGGAGTAGGAGACCGGCACTGGTGCCTGGGAGCAGAAGCCCGGCGCTGGTGACCGGGAGCCCGGAGCCCGGCGCTGGTGACCGGGAGCCCGGAGCCCGGCGCTTGTGACCGGGAGCCCGGAGCAGGAGCCCGCCGCTGGAGACTGGGACCGGAGTTGGAGACTGGGACCGGAGCTGGAGACCGCTGCAGGACGCAGAAAAAAAATGGTGGTAAGGGGGGGTAAAAAGAGGGGGGAGGGGGCATTGGGGTGGATGAGGGGAGAACAGACTTACCAAAGTCTTCTCTGCAGGATCAGCAGCAGGATCAGCAGCAGGCTCTGGAGCAGGAACCACAGCAGGTCAGGAGCAGAAGATCCAGGAGCTGGAGCAGAAGATCCAGGACGCTGGAGCAGAAGATCCAGGAGCAGCAGCAGCGACTGGAACAGTGAGAAGATGGTCTTGTGGTGTCACAGAATATTCTGTGGCACTACAAGGCCCAGCACAGACACATCAGATGTGATCGCTCTGTAGAAATCCTCACCAAGTGTGAGGGTCTGCAGGGCGGTCACAGAGTGATGATGGGGTGGTGACAGGTGGAGGTAATCTGATTGGAGCAATCATTGATGACATTGATTGCTCCAATCAGAGTTCCTGAATACAGGTGACCAGGCGGTCACAGGGAGGTGTCACCTCTCTGTGACCCCCTGTGGTGCATGCTGTGCCCCAGCCATCTGATTGGTGACACTGATTGCACCAATCAGACATAGCTGGAGCAGAGCACGCACGACAGGGGGTCACAGGGAGGTGACACCTCCCTGTCACCGCCCGGTCACCTGTATTCAGGAACTCTGATTGGAGCGATCGATGTCATCATCGATCGCTCCAATCACAGCAGTCTGGGGGCTTTGATTACATTACAGGGGGTCATGGGGCGGTGACAGGCAGGTCACAAGCCGGTCACCGCCCCATGGCCGCCCTGTCAACGCGCGGTTGAGCTACGATCGGTGCGATCGATGTGATCGGCGATCGCACCGATCATAGAAGTCTGGGGCCAGGGCTGGGGTGTCTTAGCAACAGCCTAGGATCGGTGCTCTTAGGAGCACCAATCCTAGGCTGCAGATCACTGTTTCCGGCATTCACATTGCCGGAAACAGTGAGAAATGCTGTGATTGGCTGTTCAGATTTGAACAGCCAATCACAGCGATCGCTGGTGCGGGGGGGCGGAGACACCCCCCGGGATGACGCCGACATCTACCCAGAGGTAAGATGGCACCGTAACTTTAATGCTGTCACCGCAGTGCCGCATTAAAGATATGACGTACTAATACGGGTCAGGCTCTTAAGTCCCAGGGCACAGATGCGTATTAGTACGTCATGGGCTTTAAAGGGGTTAAGCATCTGCTGCAGGCACAGCAGCACCAGCACCAGCTACAGCAACAGCAGATGGTGCAACAGGAGACCACTAAGCTGCTCATGCAGCAGCTCCAGCTACAGCAGCATGCCCACCAGGACCAGTGCCGACAACAGCAGCAGCAGATCGATTTGCTCGCAGGCGATCCGTGGCACGGCAACAGCTCCAATGCTAAAGTCAGTGGACAACTTTTCTGTCCGGAAGGCGGTAAGGGGAGCTCTGCAGAAAATGACCCCTGGTGACGATGTAGAAGCTTTTCTGACGGTGTTTGAGAGGGTCGCCGAGAGGGAGAAGCTTCCGCCAGAGCAATTGGCAGAGGTGTTGGCACCATACCTGATGGGGGAACCCCAGAAAGCATATTATGACTTGGCCTTGCAAGATGCCAAAGAATATGTAAAATTAAAAACTAAATTTTGGCATGCTTGGGGGTAACACGGACTGTCAGGGCACAGCTGGGCATATCAACGTGAGAAACCCCCGCGGTCCCAAATGTTTGACCTGCTGCACCTGGTTCAGAAATGCTGCAACCAGAATCCTCTACCCCGGTTCAGATGGTCACGAGGGATCGTTTTGTGCATTTCCTGCCGAGGCCTGTGCAGACTTGGTTTGCCAAGGGTGATCCCCGGAATGCTGACGAACTAGTCGGACTGGTTGAGAGGTATCAGGGGGTCGAGGATTCCTTGGGACAACAGCCCACTCCATATTAGGGGTCCCAATCGGGAACAGAGGCCCAAAAGTGGGTGGGGTGTCCAAATTCCAAAGAGGCGGGGGAGGTAATGCCCAAGGTCCCTGTGGGGGAAATTATTTGCTGGAGATGTCACGGCCCCGGCCATGTAGCCGCCCATTGCCCCCCTGTCCTCTGAACCAATGGACTGTGACCTGGGATGCCGCTGTTCCTACTATGCCTACCCCGCCTGCGGTGTGGACTATCAGCCCAGTGAGGGGCCACAGTCATGTCCCGAGACCATTAATGGGGTACTGGTGGTAGGACTCATGAACTCAGGGAGTTTGGTGACGCTCATAAGGTCCATGCTAGCACACCAGATGGTCCCTGGGAAATACGTAGGTGTGCGGTACATTCACAGGGACGCCAAGGATTACCCTGTTGCCAGGGTGACTATACAGACGGACTGCGGAGCTGAGTCCCATGAGGTTGGGGTGGTTAAGGACTTCAGTCTGTTCTGGGACTTGTGGCAGAAAACAGGGGTGTCAAATATCTCAACCGTGAGCCGGTTACACCGTGATGCATCACCGTCGCGGTCAGAGGCAGATGAGTATCCTTGTGGGTGATGGAGGCGAGGTGGTGACCCCGGAGGCCGAGGTTCCAGATTTGGGGTGTCTGGGGGAAACTTTGGTACTGCGCAGATGCAGGATCTTACCTTGAAGTTTGCCTTTGATAATGTATCTGTATCAATGGGGTTGCTCAAGAGCCGGGGGCTGACACCAGGTTCCCATATTTTACACTCAATGGGGAACTTCTTTATCGGGTCACTAAGCCAAAAGGGGAGGTGATAGAGCAGTTGGTTGTGCCGGGACCATATCGGTATAGGGTATTAGACCTGGCCCATTCTCACATCTTGGGTGGGCATCTAGGGGTAGACAAAACTTGGGAGCGGGTCCTGCAGAGGTTTTACTAGCCTGGAAGTCACTGTGAAATTGTGAATTACTGCTGGTCCTGTCCCACCTGTCAGCTAACGACTCCCATGTTATATTTCCGCAGGCCCCTAGTAACCTTACATATTATAGAAGTCCCCTTTGACCGGATTGCCATGGATCTTGTTGGGCCCCTGGTAAAGTCCGCCCGGGGGCACCAATGCATCCTGATAGTATTGGACTATGCAACTTGGTATCCGGAAGCAGTACCATTGAGAAACTCCTCCGCCAGAAGTATCGCCAGAGAGCTGGTGCATATTTTCTCCCGGAAGGGCCTGCCAAAGGAGATCCTGACTGACCAGGGAACTCCTTTTATGTCAAAAGTAATGAGGGAGTTGTGTAAGGCTCTCCAGATTATACAACTCCGGACGTGGCTATGAGAGGGCACGGGACACCCCCCGCAGTGGTCTGTTATATCCAGATCGGGCTGGGCAGGGGAGGGATGGGGATGAGACCATCAGATTCATCTCTTCCTTCAATCATGAATGGGAAGGGATGCAACAGGTTCTTAGTCGCCATTGGGCGGTTTTGGGCGCGGAACCCACATTACGTGATCATCTCGCCCCCTTTCCGTCAATGACTGCCCATTGTGGGAGGAATTTGATGGATCTGTTGGTCTCTAGCCATTATGTTCCCCCTGCATCCAGCCCTTTTGGTTCTCGTGGTCCCACTGTGGGATGTTTCCCATGCGGCCGCTGCCTTGCCTGCGCCAATGTCTTGCGCAGTGCTGTTTTCAAGTCCTCTGATGGCTCCCGGGATTTTAAAATTTTGCAATATATTTCATGTGGTACTAATAACGTGATATACTATGCTACTTGTGGCTGTAATTTGATCTACATAGGCCTACTTCCCGGGAGCTTCGCATCAGGGTACGTGAACATGTGCGGGACATTGGCGTGGCCAAGACGGCGACCGATCCCCGGGAGCTGAAGACGCTTCCACGACATTTTAAGGCAGTCCACAACTGCGACCCTAAATCATTGCAGATACGTGGTATTGAGGTGGTGCGTCTCGACTCTCGGGGTGGTAATATAAAACAACGCCTTGCTCAAAGGGAGGCGAGATGGATCGTGAATCTGGACACGGTTAGCCCTCGGGGTTTGAATGAGGCCCTAACCTTTGCGGCTTTTCTATAATTGATACTGGTTCCAGGCTCTACTCTCCCGTTTACTCTGTAATTTAATCCCATGCTTTCTTCCTTTTAATGGTTCTATTATTTTAGCTTTTGATGCTAACTTTTAATCAATTTTTATTGTTTTTTTATTTTAGTAATGGTGTGCTGCATACCTTTTATAGAATTTTTTCTGTGATTTTGTCTGCCCTTCATCCTCCGCCATTGTGACGAACACTTTGAACATTGAACGTGACAACAACTACTATTGCCAGAATGTGGAAGAATGCAATGATTTGTGGTGTTAAATAACACTAAACCTTTCTGTGATTATGCCCACTTTTGGTTTTTGTCACTGTAACTAATATATTCTATGTATGATGTTATGGTGGCTGATATCGCATGTAAGATGTGGATTGGTATAATTTTCATACTATACAGATATATGGGCTGGTACTGTAATGTTGTTTGGGACTTGCCAGAAAATAATGTAAATCTACCACGACCTCACACCAACAATCATACCGCTACTCCCACCATTCTGCTATCTACCTTGCGGATTATATGTTGACCAACGCTGTGCGCATGCGTGCCGTTTGGCCTCTCTCGGGCGTGTGTGCCCCGCTGTCTGCCGCCTCCTGCACAGTGCAAGTGCGCACGTGCGGGGGGCGTGACGGCTTGGTCACGCGCGCCTGACAGGGGGCCCACGGCGCATGCGCCGCCATGCGGAAGTCCAGACACTCAGGATGATCATGTGATGTGTCACATGATCATCAAAATTAGCATATTTAAGGTCCTTGCACACACCAGTGTTCCTGCCTCTTAAGAAAGCCACAAGTTTGGAGGCGAAACGCGCGTTGAGGCGGTCCCTCTCTCTTGGGTTCCTGCACACAGCACTTTACACCTAGTGCCCTATCCTTCGGTAAGGTCCTTTCTTTATCTTTTGACTGGGGGTGACAAGTGGATGGTCTTCTGTCCCAATCATGATGTTACAATGTACTTTCCCTGGTTTCCTTACCTATATTGCTGCAAATTCCTTACCTTAGGAGCCCCCACTACACACCTATACACATGTCATGGACGTATGGGGGTGGTCACAAGTGTTTTAGTGCTGCTTTTTCACCTGATCCCCTTCTTCCCCTACCTTTTAAATGCTATGTATTTTGGAATATATATATACTTGATGATTATTGTGTACTTAATAAAGATTTAGCTTTTGATATAATCACTCCATTTTTTCTCCTTGATTCTAAACTCCGGACGTCTGTATACGCATACGCAGATGGACGGCCTGGTAGAGAGATTCAACAAGACCTTGAAGTCGATGTTGAAGAAGGGCATAGAGAAGGATAGGTGAGACTGGGATTGCCTGTTGCCATACCTGCTGTTCTCCATTAGGGAAGTTCCCCAGAGCTCTACGGGAATCTCACCGTTTGAGCTGCTACACGGACGGCACCCTCGGGGACTTCTGGACATAGCAAAGGAGACCTGGGAAGCAGAGATTACACCCCACTGCCACGCTGTCACGCAGATAACATCTGCGTGACAGCGTGGCACATCAGGGATGTTCAGGGGCGGAGCCGATTGTTTGGCGTGAACAAGCCGGAACCCCGCACACAAACTCAAATTTGAAATGCCGAACAAATTCGCTTAACACTATTTACCATAAACCCAAAAAAATGTGCCATAGGAAGAGAAGAGGCAAAGTACTTGGGCTACCTGGTTGGAAGGGGCAAAATACAACTGCAAATGAACAAGGAGGAGGCAATACAGAATTGGTCGCAACCGGCCTCCAAGTAACAGGTATGGGCCTTTCGGGGAATCGTGGGATACTATCTGCGATATATCCCGAATTTCGCCACAATAGCAGTACCCCATGACTGACCTGCTTAGCGGTACAAAGACGGCGATGGCCAAGTGGTCTTCTGAGGCGGAGGTGGCATTCCAAGAACTGAAGCTCGCCCTGTGTAAGCAGCCGCTCTTGATAGCGCCTGACTTCAATAAAGATTTTGTGCTCCAGATGGACGCCTCAGATATCGGCATAGGAGCCGTCTTGTCCCAAGAGGTAAGCAGAAAACTCTTGACCTGCATAAGGAACTATGTAGTGCCCCGAGGGTTCGGTCGCTACAGAGGTATTGCACCTCAACCAGAGGTGTGATATCCCACTCCCGGGTAAGGATGGTGTGTGGACCAGGGCTCAGTTAGCTGCATGCATCACATACACCCCATTTGCGGTGGACAGCTCAACGGTGCTCCCATTAGTACAGTAATGCAGGCACGACAGATCATGTCCCTGGCTGGAGTGGGTAGGGGGGAGGAAAACCCAGTGATGTAGGAGCAGGTGGGGAGGGTTTCTGGGCATAGGTAGGAGCCCATTGGTTGCAAGTCACCTGGGCTCATACACAGAGAGGGAGGTATAAAAGGTGGGCACCATCTTAGTTTTGAGTCAGTTCAGTCAGTGGAGTGAGAGAAGGAGTTCAGCCAGAGAGGGCTGACAGGGAGCTGTTTCTCAGTCTGGGCCCAGCTCCACGAGGAAGGCCTGGAGTGGAGGCCAGAGCCAGAGGAGAGGAACGGAAACAGAAAGGAACAGAAAGGAAAGTAAGAAGGAACAGAACACCAAGAGAGGCCCAGAGACACGAGGGCAGAAGGAACCCTAAGGACCCAGGAGATTGCGGGTGACGGGTTGGCAGAACAGGGTACCGGATCCCAAATTGGTGGAGGCGACTAATCCTTAACCAAGGACCGGCGGTCGTGACCATTTACTGGTGCGACCCCTCACTACACCTACCAGAAAGGCACACCACATAGAGTCAGGGAAGTGGACACCCAGTCCTCCCAGGAGAAGACCCGAGGCAGCTGGACAGAGGTAGTGTCACTGGTGGGGCACAGCTGACGAAAGGATAGAAGGGAGTCCTGTGCCACACTCCGGAATTACCTGGGGGTTGACCGAGCCCCCTGCCTGGTGGATGCAGCACGGCTCGGGCGGTCCTACCTGCGCACAAGTGACCTGGATGAGAACTGTGAGTAAAGAACTTGAACTGCAATACCTTGTCTCTGTGCTTTCTCACCGCATACAGCACTACTAGTGCTGGGACGCCCGCACCATCACCCCCACCATCTACTATGCTGCCCTGGGGCTGCACTCTTCCCGTGGGGAGTTACACTACCTCAGCTGCATACACCATCAGCCCCAGCGGTCTGCCTTGCAGCGGCGGTTCGCACTGACTGCAATCCACGGGTGGCGTAGTCGGACATTAAACCACAAAAACCCCATAAATTGACTGCCACTGGTTTGACCACCCTGAGCCATGGGACCGGGTTGCCGCCACGGTGACTACAACCCCCAGCATCCCACAAAAGGGCCCGGTTCCGGGTTCCCCACGCGGCCCAGGGGGCGAGTCAACTATGCTATTGTGGAAAAGGAGTGCCTGGCCGTCAAGTGGGCAGTTGACAACCTTAGATATTACTTATTAGGCCGCAAATTCAGACTGGTGTCAGACCATGCTCCCCTAAGATGGATGAGGGAAAGGATGGGGAAAAATGCCTGGGTGACCAGCTGGTTCCTGGCACTCCAGGACTTTAGTTTTTCATTGGAGCATAGGCTCGGGAAGCTACATGCTAATGCTGATACCCTGTCCAGACTTTCCTGTCTGGTAACTGAAGGTGCCAAAAACCCCGGCTTTTGGCACAGGCAGTAGCTGCTGCTGCAGCTACCGCGTGTGCCCGCTGCTAAAGAAAATTAATATTCACTCTTCTACACGCCCATGGGAATGGAGAGGAGTGAATATTCATTCTCCTTAAAGCACACACTGTAGCCGCAGCTGCCCGCTTCCTGCTGAGGCTCAGCCATCCTCTGTGCCCGCTATTAGAGCGTATGAATATTCACTCATCTCCATGCCCATGGGAGTGGAGAAGAGTGAATATTCATACTCTTTAGTAGCAGGCACAGAGGATTGCTGAGCCGCAGCAGGAGTGCGGCTGCTGCCTACAGTGCACGCTATTAAGGAGAATAACTATTCATTCTTCTCCACGCCCATAGTCCCGGCGTGGAGAGGAGTGAATATCCCCGCGGCTCACCTTGGCGTCTGAGGGCATGTGGCAATGACGTCATGCGCTGCTCAGATGCTGAGGTGAGCTGCTGCTGGCAGAACAGGGCGCAGCGCTGGAGCAGAGGCAAGGAAGGTGAGTAGAAGTGTTTATTTTTTTCCTGTGTGAAGTGATCAGGGGCCATGTATACCAGGATAGGGGGGCCATGCATACCTGGATTGAGATGAGGGGTGCCATGCATTCCAGGATTGGGGATGAGGGGTGCCATGCATACCAGGATTGGGATGAGGGGTGCCATGCATACCAGGATGGATTGGGATGACGGTTGCCATGCATACCAGGATTGGGATGAGGGGTGCCATGCATACCAGGATTGGGGATGAGGAGGCCATGCATACCAGTATTGGGGATGAGGGGTGCCATGCATACCAGGATTGGGGATGAGGGTTGCCATGCATAGCAGGATTGGGGATGAGGGGTGCCATGCATACCAGGATTGGGATGAGGGGTGCCATGCAAACCAGGATTGGGGATGAGGGGTGCCATGCATACCAGGATTGGGGATGAGGGGGCAATGATTACCAGGATTGGGGATGAGGGGGCCATACGTACCAGGATTGGGCATGAGGGGTGCCATGCATACCAGGATTGGGTATGAGGGGTGCCATGCATAGCAGGATTGGGGATGAGGGGGCCATGCATACCAGGATTGGGGATGAGGGGGCAATGATTACCAGGATGGGGAAATTTACCAGTAGCTCCTGCATTTCCCACCCTTGGCTTATGCTCGAGTCAATAAGTTTTCCCAGTTTTTTGTGGAAAAATTAGATGCCTCGGCTTATATTCGGGTCGGCTTATACTCGAGTATATACGGTACTTTATATCATACTCCAAATGTTCTAGAATTTACATCAGTTCCATAAGAGGTCACATTGCAAGCCTATCAATACATTATTCAAACTTGATGAATATTATTGGGGAGGAGTTCCTCTTATCCATAGTTTGCAGCATCCTATCAGGTTTTATCAAATTTACATTTAGTTCCTGTTATTCATTTCTGTCTTTACATATAAATTATGCTCAGGCCCAGAAAACTAAGAAGAGATTCCTGGCTGAGTTAACAAGCGACATGTCCTGGGCTGCCGTATTCATCACTCTTCTCTATGTCAGCACATGTAAGATGGGGTCATATAAAGAACCTTTCATTTATAATTAATCTCACTTTATTCTGTGTATTCTGATATTTCTTCCTGTATTTCAGATTGTGCTGCTCAGATCACAGTGACACAGTCGCCCTCTGAATCCGTGTCCCCGGGGAGTACAGTGAAAATCTCCTGTACAGCTAGTGGAGTCACCACAAGTGATCGAAGTGTTCTCTGGTATCAGCAGAAGGAAGGGAATAGACCTCGGTATCTTCTGTGGTATTATAGTGACAGCAGCAAACACCAAGGAGAAGGAGTCCCTGATCATTTTTCTGGGTCCAAAGACAACTCAAAAAACACTGGTTATTTAAGCATTAAGGGGGTTATGACAGAGGATGAAGCAGATTATTACTGTGCTGGGTGGGACTCTAACAAGCACAGTGATACATGTCTATTGAAAAGTGAGACATTACTATTAGTGATGAGCGAGCACTCAAATGCTCGGGTACTCGTTGCTCGGGTCGAGCAAATTGGAGGCTCGAGTGCTCGATCCGAGTAACGAGCCCAATGTAAGTCTATGGGAAATTTGAGCATTTTTACCGCGGCTCCCCCCGGCAGTCTGCAGAGGGCCTAAAAATTGCCCAAATCGATGGCAACATTGCTCAAATGACATTGGAACAGCATGTGGAAGACCCCTGGAAGCATTTCTGACTCCCAGGTCACTGCTGTCAACAATGTTGTCAGAGGTATTATGCCACTTTTACGAACTCACAATAAAACATACAAAAACGAAACCAAAGTGGAATTTCCTGGGAAATATGTTAAGGAACATCCTTTCCAGAGTAATAACTTTTATATAAAGCAAAATGAATAACCAAAAACAAAAATGCTCCTCCACACGTTGGGCTATGTTCACACTTCGCGTTTTTGATGCATTTTTGCACTTTTGCATTGCTTTCAACGGTGAAAAATACATTCACCAGTAAATGTAATTTTAACATTTTACAACCTTATCTCTCCATGTGGTGTGTGAAACATCATCAGACACATCCTGTTTCATTTATGAAGGAGGGATTGCGAAAGTGACAAACACTATTTTTACAGCCTTACTATTCTTATAGGGCCAGAAGTCGGCTATGCTTTGTTGTTCCCATTATCAAAGAGTGGGTCTCCTATACTGTTATTGCGTATGCAGTGACTGTAAGGACATAGAGGAGGGTCTCAGTAAAAAAAAATGTTTCTATTATAAAGGAGTGGGTCTCCTATAGTGGTAATGCCCATGCTGTGACTGCAAAGGCTGACAAAATTTGGGAAAAACCCCACTAACAATTTAAACACACATAGAGTTGGGCCACAGTAACGACATGTTCCCATTAGAAAGGAAAGGGTCTGCTATACAGTTAAAGGTTATGTAGTGAGTCCAACGGCTGCCAAAATTTAGAAAAAAAAACACTAACAATTTAAAAAAACATAGAGCTGGGCTACAGTAACAACATGTTCCCATTAGAAAGAAGAGGGTCTGCTATACAGTTATAGGGTATGCAGTGAGTCCAACGGCTGCTAAAATTTAGGAAAAACCCCACTAACAATTTAAAGACACACAGAGCTGGGCCACAGTAATGACATGTTCCCATTAGTAAGGAGTGGGTCTGCTATACAGTTATAGGTTATGCAGTGAGTCCAACGGCTGCCAAAATTCAGTAAAAACCCCACTAACAATTTAAAGACACATAGAGCTGGGCTACAGTAACGACATGTTCCCATTAGAAAGAAGAGGGTCTGCTATACAGTTATAGGGTATGCAGTGAGTCCAACGGCTGCTAAAATTTAGGAAAAACCCCACTAACAATTTAAAGACACATAGAGCTGGGCCACAGTAACGACATGTTCCCATTAGAAAGGAGAGGGTCTACTATACAGTTATAGGTTATGCAGTGAGTCCAACGGCTGCCAAAATTTAGGAAAAACCCCACTAACAATTTAAAGACACATAAAGCGGGGCTACAGTAATGACATGTTCCCATTAGAATCATGAGGTTAAGCACAAGGGCCCTGCATGGTACGTGTGTGAGCTCGCCTCGCCTCAGAGCTGCCACCAGGTTCCAGCTATTGTCACGTAGGGTCAGCGGTGTCAGCCACAGATCTGCCTGCTCTTTCAGCGTTGTGCTGTTTGTCACCTAAGCATATTAGCTTCAACACAGCCTGTTGACACTTGGCTGAGGCAGTGCGGCAGTGCTTCCAGCTTGCGACTCATGTGGTAATTTCGGAGATGGAGGCTGAAGAGGAGGAGGAGGTTGAGGAGGATGAGGTGCAGGAGCTGTAGAATGTGGGGGCAACCCTGCGTGAACCAGGGCCCCCAATCCTCGGCGTCAGGAGGACGTGTTCCGTCCCTAGGTTCGACTAGGTCCCGGCTTCCACTTTATTAATCCAGTGTGCCGTCAGCGAGATGTACCGTCCCTGCCCACAAGCACTTGTTCACGTGTCCATGGTTAGGTGGACTTTCCCAGTAACTGCGTTGTTGAGGGCACAGCTAATGTTGTGGGACACGTGCTCAAATAATGAGGGGACGGCACACCGGGAGAAATAGTTGCGGCTTGGGACCGAGTACCGAGAGACGGCCGCCATCAGGTTGTGGAAAGCTTCCGTTTCAATGAGCCTAAAAGGCAACATTTCGAGTGCAAGCATTCGTGAAATGTGTGAATTTAGTATTGTGGCCTGTGGGGCGTGGGCTGTGTATTTGCGCTTACGTTCCAAGGAATGGGGTAGGGACAACTGAATGCTGCGCTGGGACAAGGATGTGGACGTGCTTGCTGATGTTGCTAGTTGAGAGTGTGCAACGACACGTGCAGGGCGGGAGGCATCTTGGCATGCACCATGGACAGGGGATTGGCGTGCACCCACAACAGCGGAAGAAGCAGTGGTGTCACCCGGAGACACTGTTTCTGGACCCTGGGGTTCGGCCCACTTAGTCGGGTGCTTTGTTGCCATGTGCCTGATCATGCTGATGGTGGTGAGGCTGCTAGTTTTGCTACCCCTGCTGATGCTGGCTTGGCAGATGGTGCAAATGGCCTTTTTGGGGTTATCTGTAGAGTCTTTAAAAAACAACCAGACTCGGGAAGACCTAACAGTTGTACTGGCAACTTCCGTCATGTTGGGGTTACGAGGAATGCTTTCCTGCCTTGTGTCTGCGACCACCACACTGCTTCTTCCTGCCTGTTGTGGTGCTACGCCTCCCCCTCCACCTGTGTGCTGCTGTCCTTGCTCTGTATGTCCCCCTGCCAGGTTGGGTCAGTTACTATATCATCCACCACCTCGTCTTCCACTTCCGCACCCTGGTCCTACTCCTGACTTTCTGGCAATTGTGTCTCATCATCATCCACCTCCTGTGACAGTAATTGCACTTTCCCACCGTTGCCTTCATGTGACCGTGGCTACTCCAATATTTGGGCATCGCTACACGCATTCTCCTCTTGACTCGCTTGAAGCTGGACAGGCGAGAGGCCCGAATCTACAAATAGAAACAGCTCTTCTGAGTGTCCAAGTGTGGGATTAGTTGTCTCCGGGCACTCGGCATGGTGGGAGGAAGGAGGATCAAGGTGAAGTATATGCGGTCCAGAGTCACGGCTACTGAGACTTGACCGTATGGAAGACAGGGTGGTGGTGGTGGCTAAGTGACTAGAAGCATTATCTGCTATCCAACCAAGAACCTTTTGACACTGCTCTGGGTTCAATAGTGGTGTACTGTGGTCCCCTAGTAATTGGGACAGGAAGGTCGAGCGACAAGATGTGGGTGTTAGTTGTGGCACAATTTCAGCTTCCCCATGGCCACGTCCTCGGCCTCTGCATGAACCATCACCATCACGTCCACTTCCCGTCCCTTGCCATGCACCTTGCCCATTTTAAATGGAGGACAATATTTTCCACGTTCACAAGAAATGGCTGATTTTGGAACACAGTTATATGTGATACGTCTCACAGAGAACCACGGTTTTAAATAGCAGGCCTGTAATTTACTAATATTATTCTACAGAGACCTAGTGTGACTAGCTTGACCAACACACTGCAACGAAATGGAAGGCAGAAGTGGCTGATTTGGAACACTGTTATAGGTGATATGTCTGACAGAGAACCACAGTTTTAAATAGCAGGCCTGTAATTTACTAGTATTATTCTACACAGAGACCTAGTCTGAATAGCTTGACCAAAACACTGCAATGAAATGAAAATGGAAGAAATGGCTGATTTTGGAACACTGTTATTGGTGATATGTCTGACAGAGAACCACAGTTTTAAATAGCAGGTCTGTAATTTACTAATATTATTCTACAGAGACCTAGTGTGTATAGTTTAACCGACACACTGCAATGAAATGAAGATGGCAGAAAGGGCTGATTTTGGAACACTGTTATTAGGTGATATGTCTGACAGAGAACCACAGTTTTAAATATCAGGCCTGTAATTTACTAATATTATTCTACAGAGACCTAGTGTGAATAGCTTGACTAACACACTACAACGAAATGAAAATGGAAGAAATGGCTGATTTTCGAACACTGTTATAGGTGATATGTCTGACAGAGAACCATGGTTTTAAATAGCAGGTCTGTAATTTACTAATACTAGTGTGAATAGCTTGACAGACACACTGCAACAGAATGGAAAAGGAGGCCAATATTTTCCACGTTCAGTTCAAATTTTGGGATTTTTATCGCTGAAATATGGAACAGATCTGGCTGTATTCTGCAGTGCTAACAAGCAAATGGAGCAGAAAAATGGTGTACTCTGGATTGCTTTTTAAGCAAATAACCAGGATTAAGATAAAAAAAATTTGCCCTGGCCGCTTATATCTGGGGCTATGTCTACAAATATCTGTAATTATTACAGCAGATAGGACATTCAATGGACCCTCTTGCGATATATGCACTGTAGTCTGCCACATACACTGCCTGCCTGCCTAACTCCTGCCTAGCACTGATTATAAGCAGCTGGATTAGTTCTCAGAAGGACTGTTAGTTCAGATGGATATACTGTATATATGTTACTGTAAAAGTCAGAAGGCCGGTAAAACCTAGGATTTACCGGTCAATCTGGACATTTACCGAGGGCGTCAGTAAAAGCTCAAAATGAAAAGTAAAATTGGACTTTTACCGGTGAAGTCTTGGTAAATCTTAACATTTCTCAACAACGTTGGTAAAAGTCAGATGTATTCCATATAAACGAACGATTTTGGACTTTTACCTGGGCGAATTGGTAAATCTTTACATTTACCAGCATGTGTTGGTGCACATTTACCAACTGCGCTTGGTTAAAGTCAGATGTTCCATCTTCACACCTGATATTTCTGACTTTTACCACGCTCGACGGTAAATGTTAACATTTACCAAGACTTCACAGGTAAAAGTCCAATTTTTCTTTTCATTTTGAGCTTTTACCGACGGCCTCGGTAAATGTCCAGATTGACCGGTAAATCCTAGGTTTTACCGGCCTTCTGACTTTTAAAGTAACATATATATGTTGTGGAATACTTATACTAACAGGACGTTCAATGGACCCTCTTGTGCTGGATCATGCACTGCAGTCTGCCACATACACTGCCTGCCTGCCTAACTCCTGCTATCACCACTGAATATATGCAGCTGGATTAGTCCTCAGAAGGACTGTTAATTCAGATGGATATATACAGTGGTGGCCAAAAGTATTGGCACCCCTGCAATTCTGTCAGATAATACTCAGTTTCTTCCTGAAAATGATTGCAATCACAAATTCTTTGGTATTATTCTCTTCATTTAATTTGTCTTCATTGAAAAAACACAAAAAGAATTGTCCTAAAGCCAAATTGGATACAATTCCACACCAAACCTAAAAAAGGGGGTGGACAAAAGTATTGGCACTGTTTGAAAAATCATGTGATGCTTCTCTAATTCGTGTAATTAACAGCACCTGTAACTTACCTGTGGCACCTAACAGGTGTTGGCAATAACTAAATCACACTTGCAGCCAGTTAACATGGATTAAAGTTGACTCAACCTCTGTCCTGTGTCCTTGTGTGTACCACATTGAGCATGGAGAAAAGAAAGAAGACCAAAGAACTGTCTGAGGACTTGAGAAACCAAATTGTGAGGAAGCATGAGCAATCTCAAGGCTACAAGTCCATCTCCAAAGACCTGAATGTTCCTGTGTCTTCCGTGCGCAGTGTCATCAAGAAGTTTAAAGCCCATGGCACTGTGGCTAACCTCCCTAGATGTGGACGGAAAAGAAAAATTGACGAAAGATTTCAACACAAGATTGTGCAGATGGTGGATAAAGAACCTCGACTAACATCCAAACAAGTTCAAGCTGCCCTGCAGTCCGAGGGTACAACAGTCTCAACCTGTACTATCCGTCGGCGTCTGAATGAAAAGGGACTGTATGGTAGGATACCCAGGAAGACCCCACTTCTTACCCCGAGACATAAAAAAGCCAGGCTGGAGTTTGCCAAAATTTACCTGAGAAAGCCTAAAACGTTTTGGAAGAATGTTCTCTGGTCAGATGAGACAAAAGTAGAGCTTTTTGGGAAAAAGCATCAACATAGAGTGTACAGGAAAAAAAAGAGGCATTCAAAGATAAGAACACGGTCCCTACAGTCAAACATGGCGGAGGTTCCCTGATGTTTTGGGGTTGCTTTGCTGCCTCTGGCACTGGATTGCTTGACCGTGTGCATGGCATTATGAAGTCTGAAGACTACCAGCAAATTTTGTAGCATAATGTAGGGCCCAGTGTGAGAAAGCTGGGTCTCCCTCAGAGGTCATGGGTCTTCCAGCAGGACAATGACCCAAAACACACTTCCAAAAGCACTATAAAATGGTTTGAGAGAAAGCACTGGAGACTTCTAAGGTGGCCAGCAATGAGTCCAGACCTGAATCCCATAGAACACCTGTGGAGAGATCTCAAAATGGCAGTTTGGGGAAGGCACCCTTCAAATATCAGGGACCTGGAGCATTTTGCCAAAGAAGAATGGTTTACAATTCCAGTAGAGCATTGTAAGAAACTCATTGATGGTTACCGGAAGCGGTTGTTCGCAGTTATTTTGGCTAAAGGTTGTGCAACCAAGTATTAGGCTGAGGGTGCCAATACTTTTGTCTGGCCCATTTTTGGAGTTTTGTGTGAAATGATCAATGATTTGATTTTTGCTTCATTCTCTTTTGTGTTTTTTCCTTGCAAGCAAATTAACCCCTTAAGCCCCGGAGCATTTTCCGTTTTTGCATTTTCGTTTTTGCTCCCCTTGTTCCCAGAGCCATAGCGTTTTTATTTTTTGGTCAATATGGCCATGTGAGGGCTTGTTTTTTGCGGGACGAGTTGTACTTTTCAACGCCATTACTAGTTTTACCATATCCTGTACGGGAAAATGGGAAAAAAATTCCAAGTGCGGTAAAATTGCAAAAAAAGTGCAATACCACAGTTGTTTTTTATTTTATTTTTTTACCACGTTCACTGAATGCTAAAACTGACCTGCCCTTCTTATTCTACAGGTCATTACGAGTTCATAGACACCAAACATGTATAGGTTCTTTTATATTTAAGTGGTGAAAAAAAATTCCAAAATTTGGTAAAAAAAATAAAATAAAAATAGCGCCATTTTCCAAGACCTGTAGCGTCTCCATTTTTCGTAATCTGGGGCTGGTTGATGGCTTATTTTTTGTGCACCGGGCTGTCGTTTTTATTGATAACATTTGGGGTAGATCCGATGTTTTGATCGCCCGTTATTGCATTTTATTGCAATTTTGCAGCGACCAAAAAACGTAATTCTGGTGTTTAGAATTTTTTTCTCGTTACGCCGTTTACCGATCGGATTAATTCTTTTTTTATATTGATAGATCGGGCGATTCTGAACGCGGCGATACCAAATATGTGTATGTAGGGTTTTTTTTTTTATATTTTATTTTGAATGGGGCGAAAGGGGGGTGATTTAAACTTTTATATTTTTTTACTTTTTTTTACATTGTTAAAAACTTTTTTTTTTTACTTTTTGCTTGCTTCTATAGTCTCCATAGGAGACTAGAAGCAGCAACTGTCCGATCGCCTCTGCTACATACAGGGGACGAGCAGGTCCCCTGCATGCAGCAGAAATTGTCCTGTGCTATGAGCGCCGACCACTAGGTGGCGCTCATAGTGACAAGATCATGACAACCACAGGCGTCTGCTGCAGACCCTGGGTTGTCATGCCCACCCATCGGTGACCCGCGATCACGTGACGGGGTCGCCGGTGGGCGGGGCTTATGACGCGCTACCCGGAAGCGCGCGTTAAATGCCACTGTCGGAGATTGACAGCGGCATTCAACATGTTAACAGCCGCGGGTGGATCGCGATTCCACCCGGGGCTGTTGCGGGCACATGTCAGCTGTAATAATCAGCTGACATGTGCTCGGTTCAGTGCGGGCTCAGCGCAGCAGCCCTCACTGAATGGGCAGTACGCAAATATGCGTACTAATACGGCACCGGTAGTTAAGGGGTTTAAATGAAGATAATAATAATACCAAAGAATTTGTGATTGCAATCATTTTCAGGAAGAAACTGAGTATTATCTGACAGAATTGCAGGGGTGCCAATACTTTTGGCCACCACTGTATATGTTGTGGAATACCTATACTAACTATAAACAAGCAAATGTCTCCCCGACTCAGCAGCACCTCTCCCTACTCTGCCTGTTTCCGGGGTAGAATGTGACGAGCATAGCGGCACCAGGTCTTATATAGACCAGATGACGCTGTGCGGCCAGCCAATAACTGTAATTCTCGCAAACAACATGGCTGCGGCATTACAGTGCATGGCAGGCAATCCCTGCATGTTCATTGGCTCTCTAAAGAGCGCCAAACATGCAGGGAGGGGACCCAAGTTCACGCCCAAGCAACCCGGAAATACTCGCCGAGCTTCTCGAGCACCATGATGCTCGGGCAAGTACCGAGTAGTGGCAAGCACGATCGCTCATCACTAGTAATATATATAAATCTCAACATGTCCTGACTTTATACTTGTGATGCAATAGTGGATCTGTAAAGAGATACAGTGATTAAATGTCAGTAGATATTTTAGCAGGCAGTTTATTACATCTCATTATTGGAGGGGTTGTCCAGGTTCTCCATGAAACTCTGCAGTCACTGTGCGCTGTGAGGTTTCCCTGGGGCCGGCAGCAATGCCGAGCGGTCATGTTATCACAGGTATGCGCTATGCATACACCCGGACACTTTTCGACTAGACGTGCGCGCTCAATACAAGTGACTGCAGGCTTTTGTAAAAAACCTGGACAACCCCTTGAATCCTTGAATATACAGTATATCAGACTCCTGCATGTTCTAGAATCTGCATCAGTTCCATAAGGCTGTGTGTCCACTATGCGTTTTTTAAGCGTTTCCGCAGCGGCAACTCCGCTGCAGAAACGCTTAAAAAGCGCTTGGAAGAAGGTCTGCCACGTTCCCCAATGATAATCCGCTTGTGCTGTGCACATGCTGCGGAAATTTCCGCTGCGGATTATCATTGCGGGAAAAATCCGCAGCACTACCAATTATTCTGCGTAATCACGGCGTTTTCGCCGCCATTGACTTGCATTGACTTGCATCGCTTAATATCCGCATGACTACATGTGCACATGCGGATATTAAGCGATTCAATGTGTGGATGGAGACTCGCCTCCAGACTCGGGTACCATGGTACCTGTAAAAAAAAGAATTAAAATAAAAAAATACATTATACTCACCTTCTGATGGCCCCCGGTCTTTTCTCCGCTCCGTCCAGTCTCTTGTACGGCTCGCGATGGTCTAAAAGGACCTGCCATTACGTCATTTAGTCATTTGACGGGTCACGCGACCACTGACGTCGGCGGTCGCGTGACCTATCACATAACTAAATGACGTCATGGAAGGTCCTTTCACACCACCGCGAGCCGTACAAGAGACTGGACGCAGCGGAGAAAAGACCGGGGGCCATCAGAAGGTGAGTATAATGTTTTTTTTGTTTTTTTTACCATTTTTAATCTTTTTTTCAACTATTAACTTGGTCACACTATATAAATCCATGCCGGTTGCATGGATTTATATAGTGTGACCAAGTTGTCAAGCACTTTCCAAGTGATGCTAAAATCGCTTGGAAAGCGCTTGACAACCCGCATGCGGAAAAGCATGTGAAAAACGCTGCACTTACGATTGTCCCTGGCAGGAAAAACGCATGTAAGATCTGCATGCATTTTTTCTGCCAGGGAGATGCAGAAACGCTCAGGAAAGAGTTCTCATTACAAGTCTACACATACGTTATTTAAGCTTGATGAATATTATTGGGGAGGAGTTATTCTTCTCCATCGTTTGCAGCATCCTATCAGGTCTTATCACATTTACATTTAGTTCCTGTTATTCTTTTGTGTCTTTATATATAAATTATATTCAGGACCAGAAAATTAAGATGAGATTTCTGGTTGAGTTAACAAGCAACATGTCCTGGGCTGCCGTATTCATCACTCTTCTCTATGTCAGCACATGTAAGATGGGGTCATATAAAGAACCTTTCATTTATAATTAATCTCACTTTATTCTGTGTATTCTGATATTTCTTCCTGTATTTCAGATTGTGCTGCTCAGATCACAGTGACACAGTCGCCCTCTGAATCCGTGTCCCCGGGGAGTACAGTGAAAATCTCCTGTACAGCTAGTGGAGTCAGCATAAGTGATCGAAGTGTGCACTGGTATCAGCAGAAGGAAGGGAATAGACCTCGGTATCTTCTGAGGTATTATAGTGACAGCAACAAACACCAAGGAGAAGGAGTCCCTGATCGGTTTTCTGGGTCCAAAGACAACTCAAAAAACACTGGTTATTTAACCATTAAGGAGGTTATTGCTGAGGATGAGGCAGATTATTACTGTGCTGTGTGGGACTCTAACAAGCACAGTGATACACGTCTATAGGGAAGTGAGACATTATCATCAAATGTGTCATTTCCACATAAGATTGAGGTAATAGATGTTATCTGCGTGACAGCGTGGCAAATCAGGAATCTTCGTAGACAGAGCCAATTTTTTGGTGCGAACAAGCTGGAACCCCGAACACGAATTTGAAATGCCGAACAAATTCGCTCAACACTATTAGATAGGAAAAGTTAACACAAATGAAAGGAGGTTAAATTAATAGTGGAAAACCTCTTTAAATGTTAAATGGGGACTTAAGCATTACTGTTATAGGGGCAATCAGAGTACTGTGACCGTTAATGGTGCACAAGGGGCATTATTACATTCTAGGGGCAAAATGTGGACACTGTTTTCTAGGACACTTGCACAGAGCATTAATATTTTATAGGGGGCAATTTTACTATATAAGAGGAACAGTGGTGGGCATTATTATGTGGGGCAGTAAGAGGAGCCGTCATTGTACCACACAGCAGGTGCAGTAATAGGGACACATACGGCAGCAGCGGCTCAGTATTGGGGTGACAGCAGGATGAAAATTTTGTGCAGGTTGGGAATAGATGGGGACGGGGCTGGAAATGTCAGAAGCCAAATCTTTGTTGTAATCTCTGCAGATGAGTCGTGGCCGGAGACGTTGTCGTGTCCGTCTGGGCCAGATGGAAAAGACGGAAAAAGTGAACGACTCCACCAGAAAGAACATCAGCTGTAAGTCACTATCTGTAACTGTACTGTAATCACTTGTATGTTCTGCAGCACTGGTATCTACCACTATATGTCACCATATGGCGGTAATATCAGTGTGGTATTTGAGTAGAGATTTATTTGTAGTAACAGCACGGTCATCTGCTGAGATTCCGCTATACCCGCGATTAGACTGTGCCACCATAGTTGTAATCAGGGTTACCTGGCTAGGAGCGCCCCCCTGAGCGGAACTAACTACTGCTCTGCTGAGAAAGATGCCTTCATCACGTCGACAGTGCAGCAGCCAATCAGTGAGTTCTGAATGAGTCATTTTGCCTACATCATCTGAATAACGCTACAGTCTCTGAACTCGCTGATTGGCTGCTATTTGGTCAAGGTGAAGTCAGCGCCCCATCTAATGGCAAAGACGGGGAACAGCGGTAGAGATTTGCTGAAGGATCAGGGAAAGGGGAGTACAGCCTGTTTTCTTTATAATAACTTGCTGCCAGGGGAGAAATTTAATTTAAAGAGAAGAAAAAATCTTTAATAGATGTCATGTATCTGCCAAGGAAACAAAGAAAGTTTCATAGTACACATCTGACATCTCTGGTAAGGCAATGGTCAGAAGAATATGAAATTAAAGGGGTATTCCCATCTCCAAGATCCTATCCCAATATGTAGTAGGTGTAATAATAATAATATTAGCAAATATCTCCAATTAGAAATGTAGTATAGTATTTTTGATTCGCTATGTCTCTTTCCTCATGTGCAGGCATCACAGGACCTTAGGTATCCATGGTTACGACCACAAGCAACTAGTTAACTGTGACTTTATCATTGGACGTAACCATGGATACCTAAGGTACTGGAATGTCTGCACATGAGGAAAGAGATTGTGAATCAAAAATACTATACTACATTTCTAATTGGAGGTATTTGCTAATATTATTATTATTACACCTACTACATATTGGGATAGGATCTTGGAGATGGGAATACCCCTTTAAGCTTATTCTGTTCTGTATTACAACAGGTGAAAACACAAACATACTAAAGTATCTTATCTTTTGTTTGGAAGAATTAATAAGTCTGTATATAGCAGTAATTTTCGGTAAATCTATTTCAAGCTTGACAGCACTGATTGTCATTGTAAAGTAATGATATGAGGGGCGTGTGGAAGATTCCTACTCCACTCCCCTCTAGATCTGTTTTAGTAAATATGTGTTACATGTATAAACACGATACATGTTATTGGGGTTTTGGCCATTAGATGGCAGCAGTTGGCACATTCATACTACTGTCACCTGTATGTCAGTTGGAATACAGGGAGTTAACCAGTTTGGGCGCTTCCAGTGACAGTGACTGAAGGATTACTGGGAGTTGGGAGCAGCCATCTTAGAGTTCAGTTAGTAGTGAGTCTCAGAGGAGACAGGAGACAGTGAGAGAGTCTCAGAGGAGACGCTTGTGCTAGATGAACTAGACAAGAACAAGAGGAGACGGGTGTGTGTGGCATAAAATACAAGGGACCAGCAGCAGCCAAGTAAGCCAATTTGGGGACTCCACATATGTGCCGGGACTAGGACAGCCTTATCAGCAAGGTGGATCCAGGATAGTCGGGTAGCGGGAAGAGTAGGGTGGTAGTAGGAGCTCCTTTACGTCTAAGATCCAGAGAATGGAGTTTCCCTTAGGGATGAAACACTCTGCAACTATTTTTATTGCACAAACTGTGTCTGTGTCAATAACCACTGGGAAAATGTCATTGGTTGTGTATGAAGAAGAAGGAAAATGTACTTCATGCCATACCCTGTATGTAAGCGTGTTTGTAAGTAAAAAGGACTTTGCATTTTCAAGTTGGCTCATTCTGGAAAGCGAAAGAATTGGCGTCGTAGATGGTGAATCAGAAGTGAGTGTGAAAATAACTGTCACAGAAACACTGCTTCCCACACACACCCAGGGATTCCCAGAGTCCCCTATTTCTGTAGGGGGCTGGGGTAATGAAGCATGCGTGCCACTCGACAATGGCTACCACCCATTACAATATCTAGGGAGACGGGGGCAGGTTTACTATAATGAATTTGCCACAACTACACATCACATGTAGTATTAGACCAATTTTTTATGTATTTAAAACACTGATTGCACCTGACTCAAGAAGGAAAAGTTTTGTGGGGAGGGCCTTAGCTAAAATAAAATTTTGGCCCAAAATATTGGTCTAAAAGTAAAACAAACAACAGGTGATGAATCCAAAAGTGCAGCAAATGACTAAGATACTCTAAAGTAAATCTAAACAGATATCTACCTGGTATCTATAAACTGGGCGATGTGCTACTGAGAACAATGACTTTTGTTCCGGCATAAACAATCCAATCACCTTATGAATAAGCATCATGATATTCCTGCCTATAACATAATACTGTATGGGGACAGAACAATCCATAAGGATATGTGCACATGTTAAGTATTTGGTGCAGAGATTTCTACACCATTTCTGCATCTCTTGGCAGAAAAACGCAGCGTAAAATAGGTGCGTTTTTGCCACATTTTTTATGCTTTTTTTTACATGTGTTTTTAGAGCAGATTTTTTCCCACTCATTAGTATGGGTGAAATCTGCAGCGAGAACACTGAAAAAATTTACATGCTGCAGATATAAATCTGCACTAATCTGCAAGTCAAAAATAAACAACGTGAGCACAACACTTCAGGATTCTCATTCACTTTGCTGGCATAATGAAAACTTTCAGGTTTTGTGACAAATCTGTGCAGAAAAAAACGCGACAAACACATTACAAATGTGTGCACAGGCCCTTAGTGCTCATTCTACTCCCAGCATTCTATATCAGCGTGTGTAAAGAGGCCAGTAAAAAATCACCAAACTACTTGAATATAGTCAATTGGTGCAAATGTAACGGTCTGAAATCAGCTTGTGTAAATGCACCTTAAATGTTTATGTGTGATGGTTCAATATGTTAGCATTTGGGGCCCCACTTTTATTTTTTGCCTTGGGCCACACTTTTGTCTAAAGCCGGCCCTTTATACAATATGTCAACTTATGCCTCCAATTATATTAAAGGGAATCTGTCACCAAGTGTGGAGACACGGAGGTCAGTGGGTGCTCTCGTCTGCTGGCCCGGCTGTCTTTAGAAAGACCGCATGGACCAGGGCTCATCCCACTGAACGTTCGCTCTCTTTTCCCGTGGATAGAACACTTCTCATACAACACAGGGTGAGGGTAAAACAGTGTGGCAATAATTTATTGAACCACCAGCAGACAATTACACATAGAGCAGTCCCAGTAAATACACAAGATGGTGCAAATTACAGAGTCTCAAACTTCCGCGCGGATCGCAGGAATTAGAGCAGCTGCAACTTCGGGGTTTCCAGGGCCAACTACCCCAACCAGTCGCACCCCACTTTGGGCAGGCACCCAGAGAGAAGGTAGCAGCAAGCTTAGGAAGCTGACCGTCCATGGAGGTACGTGGCCTAGTGACCTCATTGTCCCAACCTGGGTTCTTCAAGACGTCTCTGAGGGTTCAGCGGTGGTCAATGAAGCAGATCTGTGTTCTTCCAGCTGGGGCCGTGGTCCCATAAGATGATATCCTGTAGAGTTAGCCTGGAACAGAGGCAGATTCTCCTTATATAGTTCACCACTGTCCTTGAAGCCATCATCCACAGGTCAAGGGGAAGGGATGAAGAGGTTAACTCACATTGTTTGAGTATTTATAGTTTATCCTTCAATGTTTGCAAGTCAACAAGTTGCATGGGCTGGTATAATGTGTAATCAACATATTAGAAAACATAATTGTTCAATGACCCTGCGTCCCTGTCTTGCTAAGATAGCAGACAATATTCTGTAGGAGCTGATAAAAGAGGCAAGCAGCAGCCATTCATCAATTTAGAAACAACAATTTATTAGTCAAACGTTCAAACAATAGCCTGTCTCTGGGCCTACTGAATTTACGTCTGGCATAACTAAGTATAAATGCTGTGTCGTCACACCAAGTTTTTGCTACACATTTGAGAGCAGCATAATGTAGGGGTAGATACCCTGATTCCAGTGATTTGTCACTTACTGAGTTGCTTGATGTCATTTTGATAAAATCACTGTTTTATTTGCTGCAGATCTGCCAGTTCTCTGGATGCTGAGCCCTGTATAATCATAACCATACTCACACTACTGATTGGCAGCTTTCTGCCCATGGACAGTGTACACATATAGCTACTAATCAGTTAGGTTATACACAGCTCATGAATATGGAAGACTACATGGCAGCAGGTTTACTAGTCCTCTAGTTATAATCTCCTGCTGATAAAACAGTGATTTTATCAAAACCAAGCAGTCCAATAAGTGGTACATCGCTGGAATCAGGGTATCTGTCTCTACATTAGGCTGCTTTCGGATTAGGTGACAAAAACCTGGTGACAGATTTGCTTTACAAACAGTATATGGTTTTGCGGGATGCTGATGTAATTAAGACAATGCTATATGAACTGTTCATAGTTGTTCTAGATTAATAAGTAAGGGCAGTTATCAGCTTTGGATCACTGATTGTTATCGTGTGGAATATTATGTAAACAAAGAGAACATTAGAATTTACAGGCTGATTCATTAGTGTTGGTATTTTGTATTCCAGTCTTGATCCAAAGTGAGCTGGAGTAAGATGCCCCAAATTCAGTAAGAGTCATACGTTCAGTCATTGACTGGAGAACTATTCTGTCATAATTATAAATTATGATGAATCTGTGCACCCGGCCACGCACCACCCAATAAGAAATACACAGTTTTTTTAAAAGATATTGTCAGAACTGGCATAAAAATGCAAAAAGTCGCAACATTTTGGCTGAGCAAGTTGCACAAACATTTTTCAACCTTTCAAACAGCTTTATATTACATTTCTGGGACAAAATGTTTGTTAACTCTAAATTGTTTATAGTAAAAAAGGCAGAAGTAATGTTACTCAATAAACTAACATAGAGACAAGGATGGCAGAATGTTCGCCCCCCGTAGCGGCATAGCATGGGGGTCCCATAGTCACACAGACCCTAATACTCCTGTTATTTTGTATGTTCCTTCCCTTTGTCGTGGATATAGGGTTAACACATGTAATGTAGATATACTTACTAGGACAAAGGTCATCCAGGTCAGCTGCGGAAAATCGATCAGGTTCAAACCACTTTCAACCGGCTGTTTACACGGTGCTTTTCTTGATCGTGGATTGGTCAATCTGAAAAAAAGCGGCAAGAATAATTCTATTTAAACCTCGGTCCTGGAGTCATCTGGCTGTTCACAGCAGGATCAAGACCAAGAAGCACCTGCCCACCCCCACAATTCCCAATAATTTAATTTAAGGACTTTCGTGTTGCTTATTAGGGTTCAATCATACTGGCGTATATTTTCTCATATGAGAGAATCGGACCGTTTATGCTAATGACACTCGGCTCTGTTACAGTTTGATCCAATTGTCATCTGAGTGTGATCCGATTCTCTCGCATGGAAGAATCGCAGCGCAGGTGTGGAGAAGATGGAGAACTTAATTTCTCCATCTTCTTTATTGTCTCTGTTTCGGCGGATGTCATACTGCACTCAGATGACATCCAAGTGCAGTCTGATGTTTCACACGCACCTATAGACTTGAATGGGTGCACGTGATCCGAATATTGCAGCCATTTGTGCCATGCTGCCATAGTTTTCTCATTCTAAATGGGCATGAGAAAATAATCGCAAATCTGCACTGCCCCATAGTATAACACTGGGCCAAGTACTATCTGATAAAACATTGGCTAGCACAGCATATAGCTGTGTTATATGGCAGTGTGAGTGAGCCCTTAGAGGGTAAATAATCACCCAGCAATGGGTGGATTTGTTCACTTATTAATATTGGATTATTTATATGTTTGGTGATATTTATTTGGTCTATTGGTTTAGATATTAATATTTATTTATTGGTAATGGGCATACAGATGATAGAAATGTAAATCTATACATACCTGTATGTGTAGCACCCTGGGGGTTCGGTTGCTACAGAGGTATTGCATCTCTTCCAGACGTGCGATATCTCACTCTCAGGTAAGGATGGAGTGTGGATCAGGACCCCGACACCTGCATGCATTACACCACATGTCCGGGGGGCAGGGCGACCGATATGCTCCAAGTAGAGCACGACAGTCCCTGTCCCTGGCTGGAGTGGGGGGAGGGAACACCTAGTAAAGGGGGAACCCGGTAGTGCAGGAGCAGAGAGGAAGCAGTTCCTGGGTACACCTAGAGGGAGGTACAAAAGGTGGGCACCATCTTAGTTCAGGGAAGTCGGTTCAGTGGAGTCAGAGAGAAGATGTGACAGAGCAGGACTCTGTGGAGCTCTGCTCCGGACTCGGGTCTAGCCAGTGAGACCCAGTCAGCACTGAAAGGAGAGAGAGAGAGGAGGGGAGAAGAGATGAAGAAGAGCGGAGGAGGCTCCAGGAACACAGAGGAAAGAAGGGACCCCAGGGGTGTGGACTGGCTGGTAGCCACCATACGCCCGCATCTACCTGAGTAGTGGGGTCAGGCCAAAGGGGGAGACCGGTCCCCGAAACTAGTGGAGGCGAGGAAATACCCTCAACTAGAAACCGGAGGCTGTGACATTTTATATGGTGCAGCCCCTCGCTACACCCGCTAGGAAGGCACCACATAGGGTCAGGGAAACTGGCGCCGAAGTTTACCCAGAGAAGGCCCGAGGCATCTGGACAGAAGCGTGGTCACTGGTGGGGTATGACAGGCCAGAGGAAGGACACACAAAGGGGGTCCTGCGAAGCGCTCCAAAATTATCTGAGAGTTGACCGAGCCCCCTCGCCTGGTGAACATGGTGCGACGCGGGAAGTTACAGCCGGCCGGTGTAATGTGGAATAACGAACTGTGAGTAAAGATCCTGGACTGCATTACAGAGACTTTGAGTTATTATTCCCGCGCACCACCACCCCCATCATTCACCTACATTGCCCTGGGGCTACACTCTTCCCGTGGGGAGTTATACCATCCCTGTGCTGCTCACCAACACCAGCCCCAGCGGTTTGCCCTGCAGCGGCGGTTCATCCTGACCGCAATCCACGGGTGGCGTAGTCGGACATTTGAAAATAATGAAAACCATATCAATTGACTGCCACTGGTTTGCCCACCCTGAGCCACGGGACCGGGTCATCGCGATGGTGACTACAACCCCCAGCATCCCACAAAAGGCCCGGTTCCGGGTTCCCCACGCGGCCCAGGGGGCGAGTCATATGCCTCATAGTGGAGGTTTTGTTGCTGTGAAATTGCTTTTTATTCCTACAAGTTTCTGATGAGTTCCCGTCCCAGGGACTTGAAGAAATCCCTGCCCCCTGTGGTAATTACAATGTTTCCCCCTTCCCCTACATGTCACCGTGCCTGGAATTGGCTGCAGCAACTGCATATCACAGGACTCTGTGATGTGCAGGGGAGGGGGGAAGCATTGTAATTCACAAAGGAGATGGGGATTTATTCAGGGCCTATCAGAAGCATCAGAAACTTGATTGAAAAAGCAATTTCACAGCAACTAGACCACTGATATGGGCCATACAGGTAAGTATAGATTCACATTTCTATCACCTGTATGCCCATATTAAAGGTCAGATAAGTGCCAGGGGGTAACAGATTCCCTTTAATAAAGCATCACAGCTTATTTTTCAATGCTCTTCTATTGCGTCTCCGTGTCTTATTTATTTAATGTATAATTAACAATGGATCTTGTGCTACCATGTTACCTGCTGGTGTAAGTAAACATGGCTAAAAACATTAGAGAAATGTGATGATTTTGGCAGGATCTAACATGCATAAGTGTCTACTGATAGCAAATGTAAGGTTTGGGTTAGGAAGAACTGCTATTTTGGGGTCTGGCAGTGTCTTATTCCTTCTAACCATTGAAGAAACATGCATTCTCAGCCAAGCTGGCTGTACTTTTCAGGTAGGAATATGATCATTCAGTTTACAGTGTAAGATTTGCATACTGGTTTGAAAGACATTTGCATGATTAATGATTCTAAGAGATAAGTTGATCAGGATGGGTTACCTCCAGGATCCTTTTACAGCTTTACCAGAATTTATCATGTTCCTCACCATGCTCTGGGCTCCAACCTTTGCATTGCTGGTGACACATATCTCTTGTAAGGGTGACATACACAGATACTAGAATAAGTCAGGTGTAACATTAGTCATAATAAGTCAGGTGTACCAATAACTATGGTTATAGAATCACTGTTGGCACTACTTACTTACTCATTTATTCTTCATCTTGTCATTACCTTTTGTTCTACAGATGGATCTTTTCAACCAGTGCTTGTCCAGACGCCTTCTCAGGAGGTTGAGGTTGGTCGACAAGCTGAGATTCCTTGCACTTTGAGCACTGGGAAAACCTTTGACATCTACAGAGTCATCTGGCTGCAGCAGAAGAATGATGTTATAAGAATGGTTTACCACTTTAGAACTGGTGACACACAAGGCAGAGGACCAGGGATTCCCGAGCGCTTCTCAGTGACCGATGACGTCCCCAACAGACGCTGGCATTTGGTGATCTCTGGTGTTCAACCTGAAGATGATGCAGATTATTATTGCACTGCATACTTTGATCAGATTTATGGGTAACACAATGGATTATTTGAATTTCACACAAAACAACTTTCCTCTGCTTCTTATTACAGACTGAACAGGAAATGAGCAACTGCAACACACCAGCAAACATTTTACCAAGCGTGAGAATCAGAAGCCGTCAATATCTGCTGATTTACAAGAAAAATATCAGGCAAATATTTTCTGGGAAATGTCGCTGGTTTTAGATAAAGGAATTGCAGAAAAAAAAGCAGAAAGTATTTAGTGGTAAATAGAAGTATCTGAAATGAAAACACAAGACACTATGTAAGATTCTCCAGAATGCAGGGCATTCCAATCATTCTTGGTATTCCCCTGACTGCTGTGCCCTGATAGAAGGGGTCAATATTTGTTTTTCCATCGCCTGTTCTTCCCCCTCTTCTTCCCAGCCAATGAGTCCTGCTCTCCTCTCCCCTTCATTCCCCTTTGTACATGTAATCCCTGCCTTTTCCGGGTCTCTCCTCACTGCATGGGACCCGCTGTAACAGGCCAAATTAACCCCCGTCCAGATTAAATCCGGGTATAGTTTGGCCCATGCCAGAGTATACCCCGGGAGATATACTGTCAAACTATACCCAAGGGTATAAAATAGCCTAGGCCAAACTATACCCCTTCAGGCTACATTATACCCCTCTATTTTATATGCATTTTTTACCCCTCCAGACTACAACATACCCCTCTATTTATATTTTATGAACCCTTGTAAATTAGATTTTAGATGCCATTTTTAGGTCTCTAGTCTGTACAGGAACTGGCAGGGTCAGTTGCAGGTTTTAGTATGTTACCTATTTTCCCGAGTGAGTTGCTACACTATAATAACACATACTGTATAATACATTCCTAGCAAGGACACAAGTTGGTGCAAGTGACAGAGTCTCACCCTTCCACTGGCTAGCACCAGATTAGAACCTCGGGCATCCAGGGCCAACTACCCTAGCCAGCAGCACCATGCTCTTGGTGGGCATCCACTGAGAGGAGATAGTGGCAAGCTTAGGAAGCTGGCCAAGCACAGCGATACATGTGGCCAAGTGACCAGATTGTCCCAAACTGGGTTCTCCAAATGAATTTGTGGGCTCAGTGTTGGGCAGTGGAGCAGTTCTGTAATCCACCAGTTGGAACCATGATCCCTAGGCTGACCTCCGGTGGAATGACATTGGTGACAAGAGAAGAAGTATCCAGCTCCAGTTAAAAGTATTACATTTACTTGAATCTCAAAAATGTAAAAAGATATTTTGAAATTCTCATCCATCAATAAAAAGCATTCACTGCATGGGATTGTATGTAGGACGAATATCATTATATCTCTGACGCGATTTGAACGCAGACTGGGTGTCCTCTGTCAAAAGCTTTTGAATCAGGTCCATGCTGGGACAGAATACAACTCACTGGACGTAATAGCCATATGTTGATTGTAAGCAAAGAGGTATTTTGTCTATGATGATATTTGTAGCACTATAAGCACCATATTACACGCACAGACATTTTATTTTCATTTGTGATTACCTTTTGTGGCGCCCTGCTGTGCATTGGTGCCACAGATCCTAGAGGGGTGCATGGACGGATTCCTCCGCAAGAGGCCCTCATAGCATACACACACCTCCACCTTCCATCTCAGACCACAAGAGGGAGCCCGGATAGGGATATAAATAGGGAAGGTGGAGCTAGGCAGTGCAGTCTAGAGAACAGTTTCCTCAGGGGACAGAGGTAGTTCCAGTCCCTCTAGAGAGAGTTCAGACTCATAAAGCTCAGACTAGTGAGCCCAAGGCGTGCCGACGCCATAAGAGCGGTGAAGAGTAGCGAGGCCTACTGCCAGTGTGAAGCCTAGTGAGGGGCTCGAGCGCGGCCGAAGGCAAGTGGAGTAAGCGAGCTACATAGGGGGCAGAGGAGCTTAGCCAGTTCACCACAAGACCATATACCGGACACCGGGTCCGTGTCTGCAAGGATCTCTAGGACCAGCAGAAACAACCAGAACCCCTGGCGAACTACATGTCCCAGGAACACCAGAAGCTGACCGTTATCCCAGTGTCAGGAATTACAGAGGCCCAAGAGACCAGGGAGTGTGATCTCCAACAGAAGGCCCTACCACCAGGTCAGTAGGTGCCAGACAGAGACCAAGTTAGGCCTAGCTCCAGGCAGGTCATAAACTTACCAGGAAAAGGCAAGAAACAGGAGGCCCCACACCCGCTCACTGGGGAGAGTCCTGAAATGCACCCTTCACCCTGCTGTGCCCTGGATCGTGCCTGAAACACCACCAGTAAAGGTAGTGAAGTGAACTGTTGTGAGTGTGCCTATTCTTCTCCTGATCCGGCTGGGTCCCCTCTGTCCTGCATCCCTTTTCCTACGCTGCCCTGAGGCCCCGCTCCACCTGTGGGGAGCGGCACCAGCTAAGCTGCCTGACCACCGGCCTCAGAGGACTGTAGCACCGCTGGTGATCCTCACCAGACACCACGAGTGGCGTCGCAAACTTTTCCTATCCCATACACCATTCCCCCATTATCCCCCCTTTTTAAGAGTGACCCCAGGGTACGGGCCCGGGAGCCGGCCACCGCGGCATCCCCCAAAACTAACAACAAGACCCGGGCGCCGAGTCGTCCCCATCCCCTGGGCGCATCATCTCTTCCTGGCGTCACGAACAGGATTCCGTGCCCGCTGCAACGACGGAGTGTTATACCCGTTGCCACCGGGTACTGTGCGCCTTTAATCAAAAACTGTGTATTTAACTGTGGCGAAGATTGCCACCATTGTTTGGCCGCCGAGCGGGAAGAAGGGCGTAACCGCGGGAAACTGAGAGGCGTACCTGCTGAAGCGTGCGAAGCCTCGGACACGCCCCACGCCTCGACGTCAAACCAGGAAGCGCCAGGTCCTGGAAGGAGCACCGGTGAATGCTCTGACGTAGGACGCAAGCGACGCAAGGTCCTGAAGAAGACCGTCACCTGCGGAGCTGCAGCCTACCGGAAGAAAAGAAAAGAAGGTAGGCCACGGTTCGCTAGGGGGGCGCCAGAATGTCCGAAGAACAGCACAACGCCGGAGTAGCGGTTAACCGCCCTGATGATCAACCCGCGCTCGGCGCCGAGCAGGCCGGAGCAGCCGCTCCACCAGCAGGGCTTGTAACCCCTGTCATACCCATGGCCCTACCGTACACCCCTGGAGTGAAGTGGCTCCCCCCGTACAGCGGCAAACCAGATATCCTATCTGGATTCAAAAGGAAAATATGCAGTATACAGGACATGTACTCTATGACAGGCAAGCAAAGAGCCGCTGTTGTATTGGGACAATTGACTGGTGCTGCGGAGCGAGAAGTAGAAACCTGGTCGGCCGCAGACCAGGAGTCAGTGTCCGCAATCTTTAAAAAGTTACAGACTGTCTTTGAGAATCTTACTGAGACAGACCTCCGGATGAGGTTCTACAACTGCTCTCAGCAACTGGAGGACAGTGTATGGGACTATGCCTGGCGTTTACAAGGGGCCCTGCGAGCTCTGAAACAGGTTAGTCCAACCAGCATCGATAATGAAAATAAAATGCTGAAGGAACAGTTTATCCGGGGACTGAGGTCTCAAGAGGAGAGCAGGACTGTGCGTTTGTGGTCCCTGGATCATCCAGATGCCACCTTTGACACCCTTAAGGATATGGCTATAAAAGGACTGCAGCCCCTGGAAACCACTGCTATCCAATGTTACCAGGGTGGGGCCACCCCAGTGCCTGCAGCGTCCACCTTATCCCCGGTAACTGCTGAAAACAAGGTGCAAGCAACGTCCCCTAGTGAGCTGGACAGCCTGCGCTCTGAAGTGCGTCAGTTGAGCAAAACCCTGGCCACTGTACTGAGTGCCCTGCAGCTGCAGACGGAGCCCGAGGCAGAAGGAAGGATCCTATTAGCCGACAGCCCTGAGGATGTCCCCTGGATGAGAAGGAGGAGGAGGACAACGCCACCCCCTGGGAGAACCAGCGACCAACGCCGCCCGCCGAGGGACCCTGTCTGCCACCGCTGCCACAAGACAGGTCACGCCATCCAGAGCTGTCCTTTAAATGAGAAAACGCTGGGGCCGAGGGCCGACACCCAGGAGTAGACCCCCCAGGCCCATCAGACTGGTACAGCAGGTTCGTGGGAGGAAGACCTTTCCTGTCCATTGTGCTGGACGGCATCACGACATCCGCTCTGCTGGACACAGGATCTCAGGTAACCATCATGCCTGACGTCCTCTACCAAAGGTTCTGGTCCATGGATGACCTAAGCCCACCAGCTCCAAACCTTTCCGTTTATGCCTCAAATGGCCTCCCCCTTAACCTAGTCGGGGTTAAGGATGTGGCAGTAAAGGTGGGAAGAGTGGAACTGAAGGACCAGGGACTAATTGTAGTAGAGACTAATCCTGATGATACAAACTTGTATATGGTACTTGGCACAAATACTGTTAGTAACTGTTTGAGAGAAGTGGTGTTCTTGCTCCAACAGATAGCTGACACTGCCAGACCAGGGCAGAGAAGGGAGCTGCAGAAAGAGATCCGAGCCCTTATGTACCAGCAATGGGTAAAGCTAACAGGCAGTGAAATTGGTAATGTACGTGTGACAGACCCGGCACCCATTGTGATTCCCCCGATGAGTGAAATGCTGATTTGGTGTAGAGCAGCAATAGGTCTCAAAGGAAGGAGCTACCAGGCGGTAGTAGAGCCCCTTAGCTCGGAACATAGGCCTACACTCTTGACTGCCAGAGGGGTAGTGGATGTACGCAATGGGAGGGTGCCCGTACGCCTCCTAAACTATGGTTAGGACGAGGTTAGATTGCCACGCTACGCCACTGTTGCCAAACTGTACACAGTAAATAACAACTCAATACACACGGCGGAGTCCTTAGCCTCACCAGACGAAGTGGAGGATAATGACCCGGCAACCCAGGTGGAGGATTGGTGTCAACAGCTCTATGTTGGGACAGACACCACTCCTGCCCATCAGAAGCAGGGTGTACACCGGGTGGTTCAGGAATACGTGCAGGTATTCAGTAAGCACCCACTTGACTTTGGGAGGATTAAGGGGGTTCAACACCATATCCCCACAGGCAACCATCCACCCATCAAAGAACCTTACAGGCCTATACCACCAGCACGCTACCAGAAGGCGAAGGAGATGTTGCACGACATGAAGAAGGCAGGGGTAGTAAGGGATAGTTGTAGTCCCTGGGCAGCTCCCCTAGTTCTAGTCAGGAAAAAGGACGGAAGCATGACAATGTGTGTAGATTACAGACAAGTAAATCGCATTACACATAAAGATGCATACCCTTTACCACGTATAGAGGAATCCCTGGCTGCCTTAAAATCTGAAAATTACTTCTCCACCTTTTGACCTCACTAGTGGGTACTGACAAGTAGCTGTTGCTGAGGAAGATCGGGAGAAGACGGCCTTCACCACTCTGATGGGACTCTGCGAGTTCAATAGTATGCCGTTTGGACTCTGCAACGCCCCCGGAACGTTACAGAGATGGATGGAGTGCTGCCTGGAACACCGCAACTTCGAGACTGTACTACTATACCTGGTCGACGTGATAGTGTACTCCAAAACGTATGAGGACCACTTGAAACACCTGGCAGAGGTATTTGAGTCGCTGTCCCGGTATGGGATGAAGCTGAAGCCCTCAAAGTGCCACCTGCTCAAGAGAAAGGTACAGTATCTGGGGCACATCGTTAGTCCAGAGGGAGTAGCACCAGACCCGGAGAAGGTCACTGCCATCCAGAAATGGCCGGAGCCGAAGAGTCTCAAGGAGGTACATCAGATCCTGGGACTAGTCGGGTATTACCGGAGGTTTGTGAAGGACTATACCAAGAAAGCGGCACCTCTGCAAGACCTCCTGGTAGGACAGTGCCCCAGAGGCAGAAATCCCCCGTTCCAGTGGGGTAAGGAGCAAGCTGAATCCTTTAATGTGATGAAGGAGATCCTGACCGGCGAAGAGATCCTAGCCTACCCTGACTACAGCCAACCGTTCCTGCTGTACACTGATGCCAGCAACAAAGGATTAGGAGCTGTACTGAGTCAGAAGCAGGATGGCCAAGAGAAGGTGATCGCCTATGCAAGCAAGAAGCTCCGCCCGACCGAGAGGAACCCAGAGAACTATAGCAGCTTCAAGTTGGAGTTCCTGGCCCTGGTCTTGGCCATCACTGAGCGGTTCAAGCACTACCTAGCCTCCAGTAAGTTCACTGCCTTCACTGATAACAACCCCTTGACTCATCTGGAAACAGCCAAATTAGGAGCCATGAAACAACAGTGGATGGCTCGGCTGTCAAACTACCAATTCACTATTAAGTACCGGGCGGGCCGCAAGAACACCAACGCCGATGCCCTTTCCAGGATGCCCCACCAGTCGGACACTGAAGACGAGGTGGATGACCTGGAGGAGATTGAACTACCTGCCTTTCATCGGAATGGAATGGTCAACGAGCAACGAGCCTCCAGGAGGCCTCGCGGCAAGACGTTAAACCCCCTGCCTCACCACAGCTGGAAAGAGACCCAGGACAGCGACCCGGTTGTCAGCCGTATCAAAGAACTCATAACCCAGGAAGGTTCCTCCCTGGAGAAGGAAGCGTCTCTCCAAGCCAAGCAGCTGTGGAATGAGAAGAGCCGGCTGTTCATCTATAGAGAGAAGCTGTGCCGGAGGTACGTCAACCCCAAAACCCATGAGATGGTATGGCAGATAGTGGTGCCCAAGACAGACATCCAGATGGTGTTGGAAGCCTACCACGATCAGGTGGGGCACTTTGGCTGGAAGAAGCTAGAAACCCTGCTGAAGTGTCGGTTTTATTGGGTAGGAATGCGCAGTTCCATTGAGAGGTGGTGCCGGAATTGTGGATCCTGTGGCCTCAGAAGAAAAGACTACAGCAGCCAGAAAGCACCCCTGCAACCCATCAAGATGACTCGTCCCTTGGAGATCGTGGCCCTGGATCATGTCAAGCTGTCACCCAGCAGGTCAGGATATTCCTATGCCCTGACCATGGTGGATCACTACTCCCGGTTCCTGGTGGTCGCCCCCGTCAAGGATCTGACGGCAGAAACTGCGGCGAAGACGTTTCAGGCATACTTCTGCAGGCCCCATGGATACCCGGAGCAGGTGCTGACAGATCAAGGCTCAGCCTTTGAAGCCAAACTGTTCAAGGAGTTCTGCCATCTGTACGGGTGAAAAAAAAAGATCCGGTCTACACCGTACCACCCCCAAACCAACGGTCTCTGTGAAAAGATGAATAACATCATCATCGACCTGCTGAAGACCTTACCACTAGAGGAGAGAAATCAGTGGCCAGACCTACTACCTGACCTGGTAGATCTGTACAACCACATACCTGTGAGTTCCACCAATTGTATTCCAGCATATCTCATGCGAGCCAGACCCGGGAAGTTGCCCATGGACCTGGAGCTTGGTGTAATAGAACCAAAAGCAGATATGTCCACTGAGGACTGGGACACGACCAGACAGGAGCAGTACAGAAGAGTACAGGCCTGTTTCGAAGACAGTCTCACTCGGGTGAGGGACAAGCAGGAAGCCCACTACAATAAAAGTGCGGCCGCAGAACCCTTCACACCAGGAGAAGTGGTGTTAAAGAGGAAAAGGAGAAACCACAAACTTGATGACCACTGGGAGAGAGAACCCTACACTGTGTTAAACTCAAGATTTGATAACAAGAAGACCTGTTTGATTAGTAAACACAGAGGAATAACGACTGCAATGGTATCTAGAGACCATCTGAAGTTGTGTCCAGACCTGCTAAAGCCCCAAGAAGAAGTGCCTCTCACCGTACCGGAGGAGCCTAAAGAAGCAGTACTCCATACTGACTTAGGAGATTTCCCGGCAGATTGGCCTCAACTAGGAGGAGCAGTAATAATACCTGTGATCCACTTCTTTCAACAGCCAGAAGACCCTCCACAGCAAGTAGAACCTGTAAGTGCTTCAGAAGAGCCTGCTCAGGAAGAATTCCCGGAAGAAGGATCCCCGGTTGGAGCAGAGCAAGAAGGCCCAGCCAATGGTACACTTGCCAGTCCCATAGAGAGGTTAAGGCAGTTTTACAATCTACCCACACGTAGAACTGACAGGGTAGCAGATGGTGAAGACACAGATACCATCCACACTCCCATACTACGCAAATCGACACGTAGCACACGAGGACAGACCCCTGTCAGATACAGAGAGTAAAGAAAGAAACTCTGACAGTGTAGATAGTTGCCCCTGGGGTATTATATTGTGTATTTTCATGTATATGTGCTATTAACTTGTGTTTTGCCTTATAATGGACAATCTAAGCGAAATGGACACTTCCCTTATTTGCCTCTAATTACCCGTAAGGGTACATAAAGAACTCTGTGGCTGAGGACTGTGTGCAGCCCAAATACTGCTTCTTGTAAATAATTGCACTCCCTGGAATGCCCCTTTAGGTGACCTCAGAAGAAAAACCTGTCTGGTGTGGCACTAACGGAGGTCCAACTCAGGATCGCCATGCCCTGCAGCCACCCCAGGGCCTACGTGGAGGGTTTACTTTGGACAGGTCCCTCAAGCTACCAAGTACTCTACCCTGTGAGATGGACATCCTGTAGGGGACCTCACTGGAAGAGACTTGAAATCTGAGGTTGCTTATTGAATTGTATATATCTATTTATTATTTATGATGCTTTATATGCAATGTTTAAGCAAAGTGCTTCCCATAAAGGGAAGAGTTACTGTTATTGTTGTTATAAAAAGTACTTCAGTCCGGGACTACTGAGCTTTGCTAAGGGGGAATGTGGCACCCTGCTGTGTATTGGTGCCACAGATCCTAGAGGGGTGCATGGACGGATTCCTCCGCAAGAGGCCCTCATAGCATACGCACACCTCCACCTTCCACCTCAGACCACCAGAGGGAGCCCGGATAGGGATATAAAAAGGGAAGGTGGAGCTAGGCAGTGCAGTCTAGAGAACAGTTTCCTCAGGGGACAGAGGTAGTTCCAGTCCCTCTAGAGAGAGTTCAGACTCATAAAGCTCAGACTAGTGAGCCCAAGGCGTGCCAACGCCATAAGAGCGGTCAAGAGTAGCGAGGCCTACTGCCAGTGTGAAGCCTAGTGAGGGCCCCGAGCGCGGCCGAAGGCAAGTGGAGTAAGCGAGCTGCATAGGGGGCAGAGGAGCTTAGCCAGCTCACCCCAAGACCATATACCGGACACCGGGTCCGTGTCTGCAAGGATCTCTAGGACCAGCAGAAACAACCGGAACCCCTGGCGAACTACATGTCCCAGGAACACCAGAAGCTGACCGTTATCCAAGGGTCAGGAATCACAGAGGCCCAAGAGACCAGGGAGTGTGATCTCCAACAGAAGGCCCTACCACCAGGTCAGCAGGTGTCAGACAGAGACCTAGTTAGGCCTAGCTCCAGGCAGGTCATAAACTTACCAGGAAAAGGCAAGAAACAGGAGGCCCCAAATCCGCTCACTGGGGAGAGTCCTGAAATGCACCCTTCACCATACAGTACCCTGGATCGTGCCTGAAACACCACCAGTAAAGGTAGTGAAATGAACTGTTGTAAGTGTGCCTATTCTTCTCCTGACCCGGCTGGGTCCCCTCTGTCCTGCATCCCTTTTCCTACGCTGCCCTGAGGCCCCGCTCCACCTGTGGGGCGCCGCACCAACTAAGCTGCCTGACCACCGGCCTCAGAGGACTGTAACAGCGCTTGTGATCCTCACCAGAAACCACAGGTGGCGTCACGAACTTTTCCTATCCCATACACCAGGGTTCCCCAACTCCAGTCCTCAAGGCCCACCAACAGGTCATGTTTTCAGGATTTCCTTAGTATTACACAGGTGATAATTCCATCACCTGCACAGGCAATAATTCCATCACCTGTGCAATACTAAGGAAATCCTGAAAACATGACCTGTTGGTGGGCCTTGAGGACTGGAGTTGGGGAACCCTGCCATACACCATTCCCCCATTATCCCCCTTTTTAAGAGTGACCCCAGGGTACGGGCCCGGGAGCCGGCCACCGCGGCATCCCCCAAAACCAACAACAAGGCCTGGGCACCGAGTCGTCCCCATCCACTGGGCGCGTCACTTTCACCTCTGCTTTAACTGTGGAAGTCCATGGTGGAATAAATATCTAGGTTCCAAGCACTGTCACTTTATCTTGGTCTTTTGGTTTGATATTATATGTCATATTTGTGTTTTGACTTGGTATCTTTATCTCCTGTGAGGAGTTGTAGTACCTTGGAAAACCTAGGGTTTGCCAGGGCGATACGACGGTGAGTGGGGGCGTCATAACTTGCATGCTTAATTTAGGGTGCCAACCTCCGCGGCTAGGTAGGGTCATTGATGAGGGATTAGCATTAGGGAAAGAATTAAGCCCTCTCCTCCTAACCTACCTAAAACCCCTGGTTTCACATGTGACATTAGTTATCTTTATATGCTTATTGTTTTATGTTACAGATTCACATAGTATGTCTATGATCGGGAACATCATGGAAGTTGATACTATCCACTATATCCTTCATAGTGCTTTTAGTACGTAGCCACATACATGAACATATACAGATAATCAAGGCTCAGTACTGCCAAATAGTGGCAAAAGTAAGAGTGTCAAATACATTACAATCATTGAATAGTAAGGACCTGAAAAATCTGGGAAAAATCTGGGAGGATGAAGACCAAAACTCCAATGCACAAATATGAGAGAAGTATAATGTAAGGTCACAGACCCTGATTCCAGCGATGTATCACTTATGGGCTGCTCGCTGTAGTTTTGATAAAATCAGTGTTTTATCAGTAGGAGATTATCACTAGAGGACTAGTGAACCTGCTGCTCTGTAGTCCTGAATGTCAGCTTTTTGCCTATGCACAGTGTATACAGAAAGCTGCCAATCAGTGATGTGGGTGGCGTAATACAGAGCTCAGCATTTAGGGTATGTGCATACGATTCGGATTAGAGGCAGAAATTTCCTGAGCGTTTTTGCCTCTCCATGGAAGAAAAAAATGCATGTTTATTTACATGCGTTTTTGACGCATTTTTACATGCAGTTTTTGAAGTGGTTTTTGAAGCGTTTTTGAGCATCAATGAATGATTTTTGGATCTAAATAAAGTTATTTGGTGGGACATTGCTAAAGCCATTGGATTACCAAGAACTGGGGTGAGTATATTGGTTCATTTAAAGACGCCCCCATTACTAACTGCGTAGTAAAGTTGTCAGCGCTTTTTCAATAAAAGACATGGCCAGAATAAAGTATTTTAATGAAATAAAACACACACAGTTCTACAATTTTTTTATTACACACCTCCGCGAAGCCCTTGATCTCATGAAAAAAACGTAAAAAAAACAAGCAACAATATTCCTCACCTGTCCGCCGTCAACGACGCAGTCCACGTAACACCAAGTGTCCCACGACGATCTGTGTCACTTCTACAGCAGTGACATCAGCCATCACTGATGTCACTGCTGCAGAATACAGCAATGTATACTGACAGGGGTGTAAAATCTTCCTGTCAGTATACATGCTGCATGGGGTCACTGGGGTTCATCAGTTGGAGATCAGCTAATGAGCCCCGGTGAGCTAGAGACCGTGGGAACATTCTTGTGAATGTCCCCACGGTGAGCATCAGCTGATTGGTCATGAGACCGATCTGCTGATTACCGGCGTCAGCAATAAGCTGATGGTCACGTGACCATCAGCTGATTGCTGCCGGCACTGATCAGCTGATGGTCACGCGACCATCAGGTGATCGCCGATGTCACCGATCACCTGATTGTCGCGTGACCATCAGGTGATCGCTGACGTCACCGCAGGTCCTGGAAGTACACTGCGGAGCGCAAGCCTGCGCCTTGCAGTGTACCGCTTGCACGCCGAAGAGGAAGCATCTCCGAGGAGGACAACGGGGGCCACCGGACAGGTGAGTATACACGATTTTTCTTTTATTTTTTACTGTTTAATTCTTTTTTTAAGTACCGCGGGCTGGGAAGAGCAGACTGCTGCTCCTTACATCCACGCTGTTCTTGCTGTTATCAGCCAGAGCAGCGGTCAGATGAGAGGAGTAGCAGCCTCCTCTCCCGACCCGGGTACCAGCCGCACGATTCCGGTACGATTTTGCGAATATTGATTTTCATTGAAACTCAGCAAATCCGCATGTATAGATATTATACATGCGGGTTTGCTGCGATTCAATGCAAGTCAATGGGCGCGAATTCGCCGTGGAATCGCTCAGTAATTGGTTATGCTGTAGTTTGTGTCGCAATGATAATCCGGTGTGGAAATTTCCGCATCATATGCACAGCACATGCGGATTATCATTGCTATACATGGCAGACCTTTTACCAAGTGGTTTTAATGCGTTTCCGCAGCGGAAAGACCGCCACGGAAATGCATTAAAACTGCATTGTGCGAGTGTCGAGCCCGGAGGATGGGGATGACTCGGCGCCCGGGCCTAGTTGTTAGTTTTGGGGGATGTCGCGGCGGTCGGCTCCCGGGCCCATACCCTGGGCCTCTCTTTTAAAAGGGTGGATAAATACATAAAAGTTCGTGTCGCCACCTGTGGTATCTGGTGAGAATCACCAGTGCTGCGGCAGCCCGCTGAGGCCGATGATAAGGCATCTTGGTGGTATAGCTCCCCACAGGTGGGGCTAGGCCTCAGGGCAGCGTATGAAGGGGGAAATGCAGGACAGACGAGACCCAGCCGGGTCTATGGAAAGATAGGCAAACGCACAGTTCTCTTCAGTACCTTTTACTGGTGGAAATTTAGGCACATCCCGGAGCACTGTAGGGTGAAGGGTGCATTTCAGGATTCTCCCCAGGGAGCGGGTATAGGGCCTCCTGTTTCTTGCCTTTGCGTATTAAGTTTCTGACCTGCCTGGAGCTAGGCCTAACTTTATCTCTGTCCTGCACCGGCTGACTTTTTGGTAGGGCCTTCTCTTGAAGTACACGCTCCAAGCTTGCGGGGCCTATGCGTCTCCTGGCTCTGGTACGTATCAGCTCTTTGGTGATCCTGGGACCTGTAGTTCTCCAGGGATTCCGGTTATGCCTTACTGGGTCATAGAGGTCCCTGTAAGCTCGGACCCGGTGTCCGGTATATACTTCGGGGTGAGCTGGTTAAGCTCCTCTGCCCCCTATGTTACTTACTTTCCACTCGCCTTCGGCCACGCTCAAGGCCCTAACTAGGCTACAAACACTAACGGCAGCTTGCCGCGCTTCACCGCTCTTATGGCGTCGGCACGCCTTAGGCTCACTAACCTGAGCTAGGTGAGTCTGGACTGGGCTTCAGGACTGCTGGAGGCCTAGACTGCCTCAACAGCAACTTGCGTGATGCTCTGCACACTCAGCTCCTCACTCACTATGGGCTCCAGTCTAACTAACTGCCTAGCTCCACCTTCCCTACTTATATCCCTAATGGGCTCCCTCTGGTGGTCTGACGTGGAAGGTGGAGGTGTGTGTATGCTGTGGGGGCATCTTGTGGAGGAATCCTTTCATGCACCCTTCTAGGATCTGTGGTACCAAGCTTAGCTGAGCGCCACATTCCCCCCTAGCAAAGCTCAGCACTCCCGGGCTGAAGTACATTTTGAAACAACAACAATAACATTAACAATAACAATCTTCCCTTTTTGGAAGGCGCTTTGACTTGAACGTTGCAAGTAAACATAAACAGATATATACAAGTTAATAAGTAACCCCAGAATCCAAGTCTCTTGCGGTGAGGTTCCCAGGCTGGATGTCCATCTCACAGGGTAGAGTACTTGGTAGTTTGAGGGACCTGTCCCAAACCCTCAACGTAGGCCCTGGGGTGGCTGCAGGGCATGGAGATCCTGAGTTGGACCTCCGGTAAAGCCACTCCAGACAGGTTTTCCTTCTGAGGTCACCTAAAGGGGGCACTCCAGGGAGTGCAAATATTTACAAAGTAAAGTTTTTGGGCTGTACATAGTCCTCAGCGACAGAGTTCTTAGGTAAAGTGTCCATATCACTTGAATAGTCCATTATAAGGCAAAAAATACAAAGTACTAAATACATACATATAAGAAAGTACACAATATAATATAATACATTACAATTTAATACAATTCTATTTAATACCCCAGGGGCAACTATCTACAGTATCAGTAGTTTAACTATTTTACTGATTATACCTGACAGGGGGTTGACCTTTAGTACTACGCGTGGACCTGCGTGGTACTGGAATGCGTGAGGCACTAGTAGGTGCTCTACCTCCCAATGTGTCAGTACTAGGTGTGGAGGGGCTACAAGGCTGCATTGACCTCTCTACAGGACTGGCAAGTATACCATTGGCTGGGCCCTCTTGCTCTTCTCGTACCGGGGATCCTTCGTCCGGGGATTCTTCTTGAGCTGGCTCTTCTTCAGCACTTACAGGCTCTTCTTGCTGTGGGTAGAAGGTGATTACAGGGATGATTACTGCTCCTCCTAGTTGGGGCCAATCAGCCGGGAAATCTCCTAAGTCAGTGTGTATCACTGCTTCTTTAGGCTCCTCTGGTACGGTGAGAAGCACTTCTTCTTGGGGCTTTAGCAGGTCTGGACACAACTTTAGGTGGTCCCTGGATACCGTTGCAGAGGTTCTTCCTCCGTCTCTACTAAGTAGGCTGGTTTTCCTATTGTCAAATCTTGAATTCAACACAGTGTAGGGTTCTTTCTCCCACTGGTCATCAAGTTTGTGGTTCATCCTTTTCCTTTTTAGTACTACTTCACCAGGTGTGAAGGGTTCTGCCTGGGCACTTTTCTTGTAATGAGCCTCCTGCTTATCTCTCACCCGAGTGAGACTGTCCTCGACACAGGCTTGTACCCTTCTGTACTGCTCTTGTCTGGTCGTGTCCCAGTCCTCAGTGGTCACATCAGTTTCAGGTTCGACAACACCAATCTCCAGGTCCATGGGCAGCTTCCCTGGCCTTGCCCGCATGAGATATGCCGGAGTGCAGTTGGTGGAACTTACTAGTATGTGATTGTACAGATCTACTAGGTCAGGTAGTAGGTCTGGCCACTGGTTTCTCTCCTCAAGTGGTATGGTCTTCAGCAGGTCGATGATGATGTTATTCATCTTTTCACAGAGACCATTGGTTTGTGGGTGGTGCGGTGTAGTTCTCATCTTCTTACACCCGTAGAGATGGCAGAACTCCTTGAATAACTCAGCCTCAAAGGCCGGGCCTTGGTCTGTCAGCACCTGCTCAGGGTATCCATGAGGTCTGCAGAAACACGCCTGGAACGTTTTTGCTGCTGTCTCTGCCATCAGGTCCTTGACGGGGGCGACCACCAGGAACCTAGAATAGTGATCCACCATGGTCAGGGCATAGGAGTACCCTGACCTGCTGGGTGACAGCTTGACATGGTCCAGGGCCACGATCTCCAGGGGTCGAGTCGTCTTGATCGGTTGCAGGGGTGCCTTCTGGCTGCTGTAGTCTTTTCTTCTGAGGCTACAGGGTCCACAGTTTCGGCACCACCGCTCGATGGAGCTGCGCATTCCTACCCAGTAGAATCGACACTTCAGCAGAGTCTCTAGCTTTTTTCAGCCAAAGTGTCCCGCCTGATCGTGGTAGGCCTCCAACACCATTTGGATGTCTGTCTTCGGGACCACTATCTGCCATACCATTTCATGGGTTTTTGGATTGACGTACCTCCGACACAGCTTCTCACGGTAGATAAACAGCCGGCTTCTCTCATTCCACAGCTGCTTTGCTTGCAGAGACGCTTCCTTCTCCAGGGAGGAACCTTCCTGGGTTATCAGCTCCTTGATACGGCTGACAACCGGGTCACTGTCCTGGGTCTCTTTCCAGCTATGGTGAGGCAGAGGGTTTAACGTCTTCCCAAGGTGCCTCCTGGAGGCTCGTTGCTCGTGGATCATCCCATTCCGGTGAAAGGCAGGCAGCTCGATCTCCTCCAGGTCATCCACTTCCTCTTCTGTGTCTGACTGGTGAGGCATCCTGGACAGGGCATCGGCGTTAGCGTTCTTGCGGCCCGCCCGGTATTTAATTGTGAATTGATAATTTGACAGCCGAGCCATCCATCGTTGCTCCAAGGCTCCCAACTTGGCTGTCTCAAGATGGGTCAAGGAGTTAATGTCTGTGTAGGCAGTGAACTCGCTGTAGGCTAGGTAATGCTTGAACCTTTCAGTGATGGCCCAGACCAAGGCCAGGAACTCTAACTTAAAGCTGCTATAGTTTTCTTGGTTCCTCTCTGTCGGGCGGAGCTTCCTGCTTGCGTATGCGATCACTTTCTCCTGGCCATTCTGCTTCTGACTTAGGACAGCTCCCAGCCCTTCGTTGCTGGCATCAGTATACAGCAGGAACGGTTGGCTGTAGTCAGGGCAGCCTAGGATCTCATCGCCTGTCAGGATCTCCTTCATCTCCTGAAATAACTCGGCTTGCTCCTTACCCCAGTGGAACGGCGGATTTCTGCCTTTGGGGGACTGTCGTACCAGGAGGTCTTGCAGAGGGGCTGCTTTCTTAGTATAGTCTTTTACAAACCTCCGGTAGTATCCTACTAGTCCCAGGAACTGACGCACCTCCTTGAGGTTCTTCGGCTCCGGCCACTTCTGGATGGCAGTTATCTTCTTGGGGTCTGGTGCTACCCTTCTGGACTGACAATATGCCCCAGGTACTGTACCTTTCTCTTGAGCAGGTGGCACTTTGAGGGCTTCAGCTTCATCCCGTACCGGGACAGTGACTCAAATACCTCCGCCAGGTGCTTCAAGTGGTCCTCGTAAGTCTTGGAGTACACTATCACATCGTCCAGGTAAAGTAACACAGTCTCGAAGTTGCGGTGTCCAAGGAAGCACTCCATCAATCTCTGGAACGTTCCGGGGGCACTGCAGAGTCCAAACGGCATACTGTTGAACTCGCAGAGTCCCATCGGGGTGGTGAAGGCCATCTTCTCCCGATCCTCCTCAGCCACAGCTACTTGCCAGTACCCACTAGTGAGGTCAAGGGTGGAAAAGTAATTTGCAGACTTTAAGGCAGCCAGGCACTCCTCTATGCGTGGTAAAGGGTATGCATCTTTATGTGTAATGCGATTTACTTGTCTGTAATCCACACACATTCTCATGCTCCTGTCCTTTTTCCTAACTAAAACTAGGGGAGCGGCCCAGGGACTACAAATATCCCTTACTACCCCTGCCTTCTTCATGTCGTGCAACATCTCCTTCGCCTTCTGGTAGTGTGCTGGTGGTATAGGCCTGTAACGTTCTTTGATGGGTGGATGGTCACCTGTGGGGATATGGTGTTGAACCCCCTTAATCCTCCCAAAGTCAAGTGGGTGCATACTGAACACCTGCGCGTATTCCTGAACCACCCGGTGTACACCCTGTTTCTGATGGGCAGGAGTGGTGTCTGTCCCAACATGGAGCTGTTGACACCAATCCTCCACCTGAGTTGCAGGGTCATTATCCTCCACTTCGTCTGGTGAGGCTAAGGACTCCGCCGTGTAAATGGAGTTGTTGTTCACAGCATGTAACTTGGCAACAGTGGCATAACGTGGTAATCTAACCTCATCTTTCCCATAGATGAGAAGACGGACAGGCACCCTCCCATTGCGTACATCCACCACCCCTCTGGCGGTTAAGAGTGTGGGTCTGTGCTCTGAGCTAAGGGGTTCTACTACCGCCTGGTTGCTCTGTCCTTTAAGACCCATTGATGCTCTACACCAGATAAGCATTTCACTCATTGGGGGGATCACAATGGGTATGGGGTCCGTCACCCGTACATTACCAATTTCACCACCTGTTAACTTTTCTTGCTGCTGGTACATCAGGACTTGGATCTCCTTCTGCAGTGCCCTCCGCTGCCCCGGTCTGGCAGTGTCAGCTATCTGTTGGAGCAAGAACACAACTTCTCCCAAACAGTTACCAACAATGTTAGTGCCAAGTACCATATACAAATTGGTATCATCAGGATTAGTCTGTACTACAATTAGTCCCTGGTCCTTCAGCTCCACTCTCCCCACTTTTACTGCCACATTCTTAACCCTGATTAGGTTAAGGGGGAGTCCGTTTGAGGCATAAACGGAAAGATTCGGAGCTGGCGGGCTTAAATCGTCCATGGACCAGAACCTTCTGTAGAGGACGTCAGGCATGATGGTTACCTGAGATCCTGTGTCCAGCAGAGCATGTGTCGGGATGCCGTCCAGCACAATGGACAGGAAAGGTCTTCCTCCCATGAACCTGTTGTACCAGTCTGAGGGGCCTGGGGAACTTACTCCTGGGTGTCGGCCCTCGGCCCCAGGGTTTTCTCGTTTAAAGGACAGCTCTGGACGATGTGGCCGGACTTGTGGCAGCGGTGTCAGACAGGGTCCCTCGGTGGACGGCGTTGATCGCTAATCCTCCCAGGGGGTGGTGCTGTCCTTCTCCTCCTTCTCATCCAGGGGATATCCTCAGGGCTATCGGCTAGCAGGAACCTTCCCTCTTCCTCGGGCTCCGTCCGCAGCTGCAGGGCACTCAGCACAGTGGTCAGTGTTTTGCTCAACTGATGCACCTTGGAGCGCAGGCTGTTCAGCTCACTAGGGGACGTTGCTGGAACTTTGGCTTCAGCAGCCACCGGGGAAAAGGTGGGTGTTGCAGGCACTGGGGTAACCCCACCCTGGTAACATTGGATGACATTTGTTTCCAGGGGCTGCAGTCCTTTTATAGCCATGTCCTTAAGATTGTCAAAGGTGGCATCTGGATGATCCAGGGGCCACCAACGCACAGTCCTGCTCTCCTCTGTAGATCTCAGTCCCCGGACAAACTGTTCCTTCAGCATTTTGTTTTCGTCATTTATGCTGGTTGGACTAACCTGTTTCAGAGCTCGCAGGGCCCCCTGTAGACGCCAGGCATAGTCCCGAACACTGTCCTCCGGTTGCTGAGAGCAGTTGTAGAACCTCATCCGGAGGTCCGTCTCAGTATGATCCTCAAAGACAGTCTGTAACTTTTTAAAGATTGCGGACACTGACTCCTGGTCTGCGGCCGACCAAGTTTCTACTTCCCTCTCCGCAGCACCAGTCAATTGTCCTAATACAACAGCGGCTCTCTGTTTGCCTGTCATAGAGTACATGTCCAGGATACCGCAGATTTTCCGTTTGAATCCAGACAGGGTATCTGGTTTGCCGCTGTACTGGGGGAGCCACTTCGCTCCAGGGATGTACGGTTGGGCCATGGGTACGACAGGGGTTACAGGCGCTGTTGGTGGAGCGGCTGCTCCGGCCTGCTCAGCGTCGGGCGCGGGTTGTGCATCAGGGCCATCAACCGGTGCTCTGGCGTTTTGCTGTACCTCGGACATTCTGGCGCCCCCCTAGCGAACCGTGGCCTACCTTCGTTTCTTTTCTTCCGGCAGGCTGCAGCTGATGATCTTCTTCAGGACCTTCCGTCGCTTGCGTCCTACGTCAGAGCACTCGTCGGCGCTCCTTCCAGGACCTGGTTTGACGTCAAGGCGTGGGGCGTGTCCGGGGCTTCGCGCACTTTTGCAGGTACGCCCCTCAGTTTCCCGCGGTTACGCCCTTCTTCTCACTCGGCGGCCCAACAATGGCGGCAATCTTCACCACAGTTGCAATACACAGTTTTTGATTAAAGGCGCACAGTACCCGGTGGCAACGGGCACAACACTCCGTCATTGCAGCAGGCACGGAATCCTGTTCGTGACGCCAGGGAAGAGAATGTCGAGCCCAGAGTATGGGGATGATTCTCTGGGCCTAGTTGTTAGCTTTGGGGGATGTTGCGGTGGTCGGCTCCCGGGCCCGTACCCTGGGCCTCTCTTTTAAAAGGGTGAATAAATACATAAAAGTTCGTGACGCCACCTGTGGTATCTGGTGAGAATCACCAGCGCTGCGGCAGCGCTGGTGAGAATCACCAGCGCTGCGGCAGCCCGCTGAGGCCGATGATAAGGCAGCTTGGAGGTATAGCTCCCCACAGGTGGAGCTAGGTCTCAGGGCAGCGTATGAAGGGGGAAATGCAGGACAGACGAGACCCAGCCGGGTCTATGGAAAGATAGGCAAACACACAGTTCTCTTCAGTACCTTTTACTGGTGGAAATTCAGGCACATCCCGGAGCACTGTAGGGTGAAGGGTGCATTTCAGAATTCTCCCCAGAGAGCGGGTATAGGGCCTCCTGTTTCTTGCCTTTGCGCAGTAAGTTTCTGACCTGCCTGGAGCTAGGACTAACTTTATCTCTGTCCTGCACCGGCTGACTTTGTGGTAGGGCCTTCTCTTGAAGTACACTCTCCCAGCTTGTGGGGCCTATGCGTCTCCTGGCTCTGGTACGTATCAGCTCTTTGGTGATCCTGGGACCTGTAGTTCTCCAGGGATTCCGGTTATGCCTTACTGGGTCATAGAGATCCCTGTAAGCTCCGGTATATATACTTCGGGGTGAGCTGGTTAAGCTCCTCTGCCCCCTATGTTACTCACTTTCCACTCGAATTCGGCCACGCTCAAGGCCCTAACTAGGCTACAAACACTAATGGCAGCTTGCCGCGCTTCACCACTCTTCTGGCGTTGGCACGCCTTAGGCTCACTAACCTGAGCTAGGTGAGTCTGGACTGGGCTTCAGGACTGCTGGAGGCCTAGACTGCATCGACAGCAACTTGCATGATACTCTGCACACTCAGCTCCTCACTCTCTGTGGGCTCCAGTCTAACTAACTGCCTAGCTCCACCTTCCCTACTTATATCCCTAACGGGCTCCCTCTGGTGGTCTGAGGTGGAAGGTGGTGGTGTGTGTATGCTGTGGGGGCCTCTTGGGGAGGAATCCTTTCATGCACCCTTCTAGGATCTGTGGTACCAAGCTTAGCTGGGTGCCACATGAGCCTCAGAGAACTGATAGATAAACAGCAGATGATTTTATAAAAAAAAATGCAGCAAGCAGCTCAGTAAGTGTAATACTTTGCTGGAATTAGTGTTTTTGCACATACATCATGCTGCTCTCAGATGGGGTAGCAAAAACCTGGTGACAGGTTTTATTTAAAGGGTTAATAATGAATCAATATGTCGTTGTTTTTTTGTGTGTTCAATTTCATGGAAATTGATATATCCATATATCTTAAAAACTGATAAAAAAAAGAATAACATTATTTTTATCTGTTACTACTGCTGGCAATGTCATATAATATGAATTACCAGAACGATGAGTGATCAGCTGAATTCTATAATAAGATTCGGGTTGTGACCACATAGCTGTCAGGTTATTCCTGCCCACATGCTGCCACCGCCTATCAGATCTCATCACATTTACATCACATTCTGATTACTCAGTCATATCCTTTATAATAAACAGTGGATGTACAATACAAAGAAAACATCTCTGTGCTCACAAGCAACATGTCCTGGACAGTCTTATTCTTCACCGCAGTCTTTTTCTGCACTTGTAAGGCTTGATTAGCTGGATGATAATTGCTTTATTGATGTGTGATGAAATCTATTCATGTCCCTTGGTTTCTATTTCAGATTGTGCTGCTCAGATCACTGTGACGCAGTCAACATCTCAACTTGTTTCCACTTGGGACACAGTCACCGTCTCCTGTACAGCTAGTGGAGTTAGTATAAGTGATCGCTGGGTGTACTGGTATCAGCAGAAGGAAGGGAACCGTCCTCGGTATCTTCTGGGGTATAAAAGTGACAGCAGCAAACACCAAGGAGAAGGAGTCCCTGACCGGTTTTCTGGGTCTAAAGACAACTCAAAAAACACTGGTTATTTAACCATTAAGCAATCTATGTTGGATGATGAAGCAGATTATTATTGTGGTATGTGGCATCCTTCTATAAGCAGGTTACACACTGTGACAAAGTTATGAGGAACTAGGACATATTGGTGGATGTATAAAAAGTATGATTCTGTTGATAGTTGTTTGCAATAAAAATGGGTCAATACTTGTTTGATTTGCCTTAAAGAAGCACTCCCAACAAAAAATCTATTGCCTAGACCAGGGGCGGACACTGACAGAGCAGGGCCACTGTGCAGGACTTGTGTCGGGGCACCCCCTATCAAACCACTCCCAACTAAACACACACATTAGGGCTCGCTCACACTATATAACACTGTATAACACGGCAAAGTGCTCTCTGATGTTTCATCGGATAGCACTCGGACCTGTGTTATACTATGGGGCAGAGGTGATCTGTGATTATTTTTTCATGCCGATTCAGCTTGAGAAAACAATCTCAGCATGCTGCAGGTGTATCCAATAATCGGATCACGTGCACCTGTGGCGCCCCTGAGGGTTCAGTCGCCACAGAGGTACTGCACCTCACCCAGAGGTGTGGCGTCTCCTTTTCTCAGGTAAGGAGGGAGTTCTGCCCGGGACCCCAACACCCTGCATTCAACACTACACTACTCCAGGCCGGCTGGAAGGGCATTATGCACTTCTTCTGCTGCCCTGTCCCTGGCTGGAGTGGGGGGAACCAAAGAGAGGGGGAACCAGTAGTGGGTGTGGTTGGAGGATGTAGAATAGGGGAGCACCATTATAGGAGGTATACAGTGCTGGCCAAAAATATTGGCACCCCTGCAATTCTGTCAGATAATACTCAGTTTCTTCCTGAAAATGATTGCAATCACAAATTCTTTGGTATTACTCTCTTCAATTAATTTGCTTGCAAGGAAAAAACACAAAAGAGAATGAAGCAAAATTCAAATCATTGATCATTTCACACAAAACTCCAAAAAAGGGCCGGACAAAAGTATTGGCACCCTCAGCCTAATACTTGGTTGCACAACCTTTAGCCAAAATAACTGCGAACAACCACTTCCGGTAACCATCAATGAGTTTCTTACAATGCTCTGCTGGAATTGTAGACCATTCTTCTTTGGCAAACTGCTCCAGGTCCCTGATATTTGAAGGGTGCCTTCTCCAAACTGCCATTTTGAGATCTCTCCACAGGTGTTCTATGGGATTCTGGACTCATTGCTGGCCACCTTAGAAGTCTCCAGTGCTTTCTCTCAAACCATTTTATAGTGCTTTTGGAAGTGTGTTTTGGGTCATTGTCCTGCTGGAAGACCCATGACCTCTGAGGGAGACCCAGCTTTCTCACACTGGGCCCTACATTATGCTGCCAAATTTGTTGGTAAGCTTCAGACTTCATAATGCCATGCACACAGTCAAGCAGTCCAGTGCCAGAAGCAGCAAAGCAACCCCAAAACATCAGGGAACCTCCGCCTTGTTTGACTGTAGGGACCGTGTTCTTTTCTTTGAATGCCTCTTTTTTTTTCCTGTACACTCTATGTTGATGCTTTTTCCCAAAAAGCTCTACTTTTGTCTCATCTGACCAGAGAACATTCTTCCAAAACGATTTGGGCTTTCTCAGTAAGTTTTGGCAAACTCCAGCCTGTCTTTTTCATGTCTCGGGGTAAGAAGTGGGGTCTTCCTAGGTATCCTACCATACAGTCCCTTTTCATTCAGACGTTGACGGATAGTACGGGTTGACACTGTTGTACCCTCGGACTGCAGGGCAGCTTGAACTTGTTTGGATGTTAGTCGAGGTTCTTTATCCACCATCCGCACAATCTTGCGTTGAAATCTCTCGTTAATTTTTCTTTTCCGTCCACATCTAGGGAGGTTAGCCTCAGTGCCATGGGCTTTAAACTTCTTGATGACACTGCGCACGGAAGACACAGGAACATTCAGGTCTTTGGAGATGGACTTGTAGCCTTGAGATTGCTCATGCTTCCTCACAATTTGGTTTCTCAAGTCCTCAGACAGTTCTTTGGTCTTCTTTCTTTTCTCCATGCTCAAGGTGGTACACACAAGGACACAGGACAGAGGTTGAGTCAACTTTAATCCATGTTAACTGGCTGCAAGTGTGATTTAGTTATTGCCAACACCTGTTAGGTGCCACAGGTAAGTTACAGGTGCTGTTAATTACACGAATTAGAGAAGCATCACATGACTTTTCAAAGGGTGCCAATACTTTTGTCCACCCCCTTTTTTAGGTTTGGTGTGGAATTATATCCAATTTGGCTTTAGGACAATTCTTTTTATGTTTTGTTCATTGAAGACAAATTAAATGAAGATAATAATACCAAAGAATTTGTGATTGCAATCATTTTCAGGAAGAAACTGAGTATTATCTGACAGAATTGCAGGGGTGCTAATACTTTTGGCCAGCACTGTATATAGGGAAGCCATCTTAGTTGGAAAAGGAGAGTTAAGTTCAGTCAGAGATTAGTAAGTGGAGGTCTGTGTCTAGTAACAGGAGCAGAGTCTCTTCATGAGCTCTGCTCCACAAGTGGGGCCTAGTAGAGAGGCCCAGGAGGGGAGCAGAGGAGGAAGGCTCCGGTAACTGAAGGGGTCCCAGGGGTACGGAAGGAGCAGGAAGCCACCCGTACGCTCTAATCTGTCGAGTGTCAGAGGGACCAGGCCGTAAGAAGGGAACCGGTCCCTGGGCTAGTTGTGTCGCTTCAAGCGTCGGCAAAAAAAACGGAGGCTTCTGACTTTTATGGTGCAGTTGCCATACTCGCATTCTAGCAGCCTAGAAAGGTAGCCTTGTAGGACCAGGGAACTCCAGGTGTCCCTGAAGGATCCGAGGACGCCATCTTGGGGCTCAGTTTGTGAGGCGCAGGGCAGGAGGGAGAGACCCAGCGCAGAAAGTCGGCTGAGGAAAGGAACATATAGAAAGGGGGTCCAGATAAGTGCTCTCGAATTGCCGGAGGGACTTCTGAACCCCTGCTTGGTGAACGCAGCGCGACGAGGGAAGCGGTAACCTGTACAATGTACCTGTGGAATCTAAAAAGAACTGTGAGTAAAATCGGATGACTGCACTCACTGTCTCTATCGGTTATTGCCGCCGCGCCATTGTCCCTTCTACGCCACAACGCCCTGCATCCCATCTATCAACTCTGCCCCGGGGGCCCGCTCCCTCCGCCTGTGCGGAGCAGAAACATCCCAGCTGCCATCCCATCACCCCCGGAGGTCTGCAGCAGCGCTGGTAACTATTACCAGAAACCACAGGTGGCGTCACGAGACAAACTGTTAAAAAAAAAAACAAACACTAAAACCCCTTTTAAAGAGTGACCCAGAGGACGGGCCCGGGAGCCGACCGCCGTGACATCCCAAGGAGGTAAAGGCCCGGGTACCGAGTAACCCCCCATATATCCCCCTGGGGCGAGACACACCCATACAAGTCTATTAGCATATTCAGCCCGATTCTCTCACATGAGAAAATATACGACAGTATGAGTGAGTCCTAACAAGTATATTCACATTAAGCACAATATAATAAAATATGCACATACCCATTTACACATTATTATTGTACATAGTACACACCTCCATAAAAAACATTACTTTCAGATCATAATGAATTTAAAAAAAAAAAAGATGAGCACATTATGTGTCCATATGTAAAAAGCATGCCATACAGAAAGCACACTGACCAATGCATGTCAATAATGTAGTTGACATGATCATTTTTATTTGCGGACTAATAGTGTGAAAAAAAACATCCGTAGCCACTACCGTTATTAAATGGAACCTGTCACCTGAAAAACTGCTATTAACCTGCAGATATGGGGTTAATCTGTATGTTAATAGCGTTTTTAAACTGCCCTGCGCCTGCACTTACCCGAATGCTGCGGAGAGAAAATAAACTTTAATCCCCCCACAGCGTTCTGGTTTCAACCATGGGGTGGCGCCGGTCCAGTCACCGCTTTGAGAATAGAGAGCAGCTGCTGTAACTGCGCCTCCGGCCCTGACTGACACTGATTCTGCTTTGGGGTTCAACTGTCAGTCTGGGCCGGGGGCGCAGTTACAGCGGCTGCTCTCTATTTTCAAAGCGGTGACTGGACTCGCACTGGCGCTTCCCCTATGACGTTGAGGGGGAAATAAAGTTAATTTTCTCTTCGCAGTGTTCGAGTGGGGGGGTGAGCATATGGAGAATTGGGAGTGGGGGGGTGAGCATATGGAGAATTGGGAGTGGGGGGATGAGCATATAGAGAATTGGGAGTGGAGGGTGGGAAGAGCACATGGTGAATTGGGAGTGAGGGGTGAGCACATGCAGGATTGGGAGTGGGGGTGAGCAAACATTTTTTTTTTTGCAATTTCACCTTGCTTGGAATTTTATTTCAATTTTTTGGTACATGATATGGTAAAATGAGCAATGTCTGTGAAAACTACAACTTGTGGAGCAAAAATCAAGCCATTATATGACTGTGTCGACGGGAAAAAAAAAAGAGAAAAGAGCAAAAACAAAAACTGCCCGATTTCTTAAGGGGTTAAACACAAAACTACATTAGACAAGTACAAAATGTTTTATACATATAGCTACTAAACAGTATTTACATATAAGCAGAAAAAAAGAAAAGAAATAGTAATATTCAGGTGCAGCATCCATTTTGTCATCATTTTGGTTATTGAATCTACATCTCAGAATAAGACTAGTCAGCATTTCAGCAGAATATGAATAAACTGTAACTATTCCACCATAACTCTCTGACAAGCTAATTCCTATTGTCACTTTTGAAAAAATGGCCACAACTGGGAAAAAAATCAAACTTTTCTGCAAGCAAGAAATACAAATACAATTGGTAATTACACAAAATAAAATACCATTATAAATTTGCATGTATATGACAATTTGAATGTTTGGAGGTTGAAATCTCATTCATCACTAGTTGCTAACTTCCCAGCTATATAACACAAGGAAATAGAGCTAAGTGTACAGTAAAGACCTGCGATCTGCAGAATATAGAATAGCTCCAGGGCTGCAGAGCTCATCTTGTGGCCGTCCTTTAGACTTCAATAGAGAGGTGGTCGGGAAAGGGGCAAGTGGTCTCCAATCATCCCAGCCCCCGTATATATAGAAGATGCAAGTGACAAATTGGGAACACGCTACCATCCCTATAATAATCTGCTGGAGTTTGTTTGATGTTTTTTATCGTCAGTAATTGGCATATAGTAATAAACGATGCCTTTTGACTCAAATTATATAAAACATATATACTTTTGGGAAGTCCTAGGATTGCATAGTATGGCCTGGACTGCATCCCCCCATAGGGGGCTTAAGGGGAGGGCCGCATGACTCAGGAGGTCTGCTAGGCCGTAATTTGGGGTGGTAAGGGGTTAATGTAAGGAATAGAGTTTTGGGCGCAAATTTGTAGGGGAGGAGTATAGGGGCAGGGGGATAGTACGGGGTTATCTGATTGGCTAGTTGGGGGTATCTCTGTGGGGGGTATATAAGGTGAGGGGTGGTGGGGGTAGTCCATTCGAGAAAAGTTTAACATACCTGAATCTCCCGCCTACCCGCCCTATTTGCTTAGCAATTTTGCATATTGTTCCTTATTAAATTGTCACAGCGGTTGGCGGAAAAGGAGGGGGGTTTTGAAGGCGGTTGCTTACATCGAAGGAGGACGGGGGAGCCCTCTGCAGGGATGGGTAACTCCCATCGGTGTTAAGCGGGTGTTAAAATTTAAAACGGGTCCCTATTGAGTGAGGTCTCAGCGGGACATTTCTGGATGGGCAACAGTCAGCTGGGTCCCCCTGGGTCGGTTGCGGTGCGGCTAGGGGTGGCATGGTGGAGCTGTTTGTTGCAGTTTTTCTCTAAAATGGTGGAGCCTTCAATTCCCCTCCTCCTTTTTCAGAGGTAATTTAATGTTAATTAATGTTATTTATGTTATATGCTGTTATATAATAAATGAGGCTGCTGTGGCCATTATATCCAATGTCACAGTGTGGTGGTTTTTTATTTATAGTAAGTGGGGGGGGGGTTTCAGTGGGCTGCGTATAGTAGGCCGTATAGTCATACATTCCGAAGTCATGCATAATTGATAAAAAGATATGGCAAAATATATTTACTGTGGAAGAATTTGCTGAGCATGTACCTACCATTATAACTGTAAACTATTAATACATCCCCAACATATTTCCGTTAAACATATTTGAAGCTATTTAGGGGATCCTTCCCCCGTTGCAAATATACAGTTATTTCAATGCAGATTTTAGTAGTGAAAATCCACTGCATAATACTGTCTGCATTGTAACATAGTAACATAGTTTTTAAGGTTGAAGGAAGACTAAGTCCATCTAGTTCAACCCATAGCCTAACATGTTGATCCAGAGGAAGGCAAAAAAAAACATGTGGCAAACACTAAAGCCCCACATTGGGGAAAAATTCCTTCCCGACTCCATACGACAATCAGACTAGTTCCCTGGATCAACGCCCTATCAAGGAATCTAGTATATATAACCTGTAATATTATACTTTTCAAGAAAGGCATCCATACCCTTCTTAAATGTTAGTAGTGAATCACTCATTACAACATCATGCGGCAGAGAGTTCCATAGTCTCACTGCTCTTACAGTAAAGAATCCGCGTCTGTGATTATGATTAAACCTTCTTTCCTCCAGACGTAGAAGATGCCCCCGTGTCCCCGTCTCAGGCCTCAGAGTAAAAAGATCAGTAGAAAGGTCTTTGTACTGTCCCCTCATATACTTGTACATAGTAATAAGATCACCCCTAAGCCTTCGTTTTTCCACAGTAAATAACCCCAAGTGTAATAACCTGTCTTGGTATTGCAAACCCCCCAGTCCTCTAATAACCTTGGTCGCTCTTCTTTGCACCCTCTCTAGTTCAGCTATGTCTTTCTTATACACCGGAGACCAGAACTGTACACAGTATTCTAAGTGTGGTCGCACTAGTGACTTGTATAGAGGTAAAATTATGTTCTCCTCATGAGCATCTATGCCTCTTTTAATGCATCCCATTATTTTATTTGCCTTTGCAGCAGCTGCCTGACACTGGCCACTAAACGTGTGTTAGAACCCTCCTGTTAGTTTTTTTCTATTTTGTGGTCACGTGACCCGCTGCCTATTTATTCCAGCTCCACCCTTCTGGCTTTGTTGGACTTCAGTGTTACTTTGACTCTTAATCTAGCCAGGTGCTTTGTACCTATCTCTATAGTTTGCTTGGTCCTTGGACCTCTAAGTATTTTTGTCTGCTTGTCTTTTTGCTCCGCTACAACTTCTGCTAGGAGGTGTCCAATTTTGTCCCAGTCCTTAGTACTTTCAGGGACCCCTCCCTTATATCTATAGGTCTGAGTTCAGACTAGTTGAGGACGAAGGCGGGTCTGTTCACAAGGAACAGGTTGCCTGCTGCATCGTAGGGAATCAGCTTAGTCCTATTGTAGGGACAGTTTTCCTATCTTTTCTTAGTTCTTGTAGCAGATCATAACAGTAAGTCCAGCCCAAAATCAAAAAAAAAAAAAAAAATCCTAAGGAACGAGATCCGGAGATCAGCATGGTGTCTGTTCAGAAATTGGCTCAACGCCTACAGGGATTGTCTCTTGAGGCGGCCGAGCTCCAGCAACACGTGAGTAGCTGTCCTGGAGCGCATTTTGTTGAACCGAAGGCAGGACTGCCTGATTTTTTTTATGGTAAACAACAAGATTTTTTTTCCTTTAAAAATGCTTGTTTATTATATTTTCGTTTGAGACCCAGGTCCTCTGGGAATGAATCACAGCGCATTGGGTTTATCATGTCACTTTTGCGCAAGGAACCACAGGGATGGGCCTTTTCTCTCCAACCTAATGATCCGTGTTTTAGATCAGTTGAAGATTTTTTTTCTGCTATGGGGTTGCTGTATGACGATCCTGATCGAGTCTCTTCTGCTGAGACCCAACTGAGACGTTTAAAGCAGGGGTCAGGGGATGTTGAAAATTATTGTACACACTTCAGAAGGTGGTCTTCTGAAGTGAGATCAAATGATTCGGTGTTAAAATGTTTATTTCTTGCTGGTCTAAGTGAAAGGGTTAAGGATCTGCTGATTGCTTTCCTTGCAGCTTGAAACTTGCAAGAAGCCATGCAATTAGCTATACGGGTGGACAGGAGACTGCGTGCCAGAGTTAATGAGGAGAAAACTCCTGCTATGGCAGCTCCTAGTCATCAGAGGGTCTGCTTGGACGACGGAGAACCGATGGAGATTGAGGCGATGCCACTCCGCTCTCAGGAAAAAGACCGCAGGGTTTCCAAGGGATTGTGTTTTTACTGTGGTAAATCTGACCATTTTGTTAAGAACTGTGAGCTTCAGTTAAACAAAGAAAAAAAAAAGGTCAGTTACGCCCGTATTGCTTGTTTAAATTCTAAGGGAGTATTTCTTCCAGGGAGTACCTCATTGCAGGAGGAGTTGATTGAATTTCAGGTATTTGTGGATTGTGGTTCTACACTGAATGTGATTGATAAGGGATTTTTGGAAAAACTTAAATTGGAACCTAAACCTTTGTCATCTCCTATTTCTGTGGTTGCTGTTGATAACACTCCTTTGAAATGTGTTACTCACAAGGTTTTTTAATTTCCCCTCACTATTAATGGTATTCACCAAGAGAATTTGGATTTAGTGGTATTAAATAATTTACCTTCTCCAGTAGTGTTAGGTTTGCCTTGGTTAAAACTGCACAATCCTTTACTGGACTGGTCTACTAATGAGATTAAATCTTGGAGTCCTAAGTGTTATGATAAATGTTGTAACGGTCGCATTGCTGCTGTGGAAAGAGGGGAATTACCTGTACCTATTCAGGATTTTTGGAAGGTTTTTTCAGAGGAGGAGTCGCAAATTCTACCTCCTCATAGGGACTATGATTGCACCATTGAGTTTGTTCCTGGAGCTACTCTTCCCAAGAGTCGCTTATTTAAACTTACTATCCCTGAAAGAAAAGCCTTGGAGGAATACATACAGACGAGCTTGGCTGCTGGTCACATTAGACCTTCTAAGTCACCTGTGGCTGTTGGATTTTTTTTTGTAAAAAAAAAAGACGGCGGTTTACGTCCATGTCTGGATTTTCGAGAAATTAATAAAATTACCGTACGCAATTCCTACCCACTGCCGTTAATTCCTGACTTGTTTAACCAGTTAGTGGGGGCCAAGTGGTTCTCTAAAATTGATCTCCGGGGGGCATACAATTTGTTGCGAATGGAGGAGGGTGATGAATGGAAGACTGCTTTTAACACTCGGTGGGTCATTTTGAGAATCTGGTTATGCCTTTTGGTCTTACCAATGCACCAGCGTTTTTTTCAGAACCTTATTAATGACATCCTGAGACCTTTGATTGGTAAGAATGTGGTGGTGTATTTGGATGACATTTTGATTTATTCGCCAGATCTGGAGTCTCATTGGCAGAGCGTACGTGAGGTGTTGCAGTTATTAAGTGACAATTCACTTTTTGCTAAGCTGGAGAAATGCGAATTCGCTGTGCAGAGAATTAGTTTTTTGGGCTACATTATCTCCAGCGAGGGCTTTGAGATGGACCCGGTGAAGGTTCAGGCTGTGCAGGAATGGCCTAGGCCTATTGGTTTAAAATCGATACAGAGATTTTTGGGTTTCGCCAATTATTACAGAAAATTCATTAAGAATTGTAGCATCGGCGTCTCTGCCCCGTTCTAGGCAGAGACGCCGTCCCTCTCACCTCCCCGCTCCTGGCACGGCGTCCTCCAGCGCCGCTCTCCCCGCTGCTTCCGGCGCGCGCTCCTTCCCCGGCAGTGTGCTTAGGGCGCGCGCACTCCCCCTCTCTTAAAGGGACCGCGCGCGCCGTCCTAAGGGGTCCCCGGCCAATTGCCGGAGGACCTCCCATATAAAAGGCACCTCCTCCAAAATGGAGGTGCCCGAGCAATGTTGTTTGCACTGTGTCTCACCTGTGCTTCAGCCCTCAGGTCCCGTTGCCAGTTACCTGCCAGATTCCTGCCAGCTTGCTGTCTTTGTCCTGCCTGATATCCAGTCACCTGCCTGCCAGCCTGAGGTCCGACGGTCTGCCTTCCAACCCCAGTCAGTCTGTCTAAGGACCAGCTTGCCCGCTCACCCGGGAGCGCACGTCTGCTACCTGCCTGCTAGCCTGAGGTCCGACGGTCTGCCTTCCAACTCCTGTCAGTCTGTCTATGGACCAGCTTGCCCGCTCACCTGGGAGCGCACATCAGTTACCTGCCTGCTTGCCTACCTGGAGGCTCCGCCGTCACGTGCTGTGACCATCTGCCTTTCCAGAGACTCCTGCCCGCTCACCTGGGAGCGCCCACCTGTTACCTGCCTGCTAGCCTACCTGGAGGCTTCGCCGTCACGTGTTGTGACCACCTACCATTCCAGAGACTCTCGCTTGCTCACCTGGGAGCACACATCTACCACCTGCCTGCTAGCCTACCCGGAGGCTCTGCCATCACAGGTCGTACCTACCCTTTACCCAGAGACTGCCCCGGTCGCTTGCCGTAACTCCCTGCCCGTTCTTCCAGAGACTGCCCCGATCACTTGCCGTGACCCCCTGCCCGTTCATCTAGAGACTGCCCGGTCACTTGCCGTGACCTCCAGCCCGTTCTCTCAGAGACTGTCCCGGTCACCTGCTGTGACTGCCTGCCCGTCATCCCTGGTTGCCACCCGCTCCCTTACAAGGTCCGCCCCCTTGTATAGTAGCTCAGAGGTTCCGCCTCCCAGACTCGTTACAGTTTGCTCGGGCCATGGAACCCGGTGGCACCCAAGCCCCCTCGCTCTCGGACCTGTGTCATGAACTGTCCCGTCAAAGGTCCCAACAGGAGTCCATCCTGGGTCACCTGCGGAATGTCAATACTCGCCTGGACACTCTGACTGCTCCACCAGCAACCTCCGCCAGTGCCATGTCTCGCAATCCGGCAGCTCCGCTGCCCACTAATACCATGATATCCTACCCCGGACCCCGGCTTTCTGCACCTCCTCGCTTCGGAGGCGACTCCGCCCAGGCTCGGGGCTTCATAAATCAGTGCACCCTGCACTTTGAACTATTGTCCCACCAGTTTAACTCCGACCGAGCCAAAATTGCATTCATCATGTCCCATCTCACCGGGGAGGCCCTGGCCTGGCTAAATCCTCTATGGGAGAGAGGAGACCCCCTGGTGTCCAACTTGCCTGCTTTTCTCACGGCTTTCCGGAAAGTCTTCGACGAACCCGGACGGAAGACCTCATCCGCATCGTCACTGCTACGCCTCCGTCAGGGAAGCCTCTCCGTGGGCCAATATGCCATACGGTTCCGTACCCTTGCCTCGGAGCTGGCCTGGGATAATGACGCTCTGGTTTCCGTCTTCTGGGAGGGTCTGTCCGGCCGTATTAAAGATGAACTTGCCGGTCGGGACATTCCTACCACCCTCGATGACCTGATAACTCTTGCCACCCGGATTGACCTGCGGTTCCAGGAGCGTGCCCAAGAGGTCACCCGTGAGAGGAGGTTTCCACGCCTAGCTCCTACTTTTCAGCAACCCGTCACTCCCTCCGTCTCTCCTGAGCCTATGCAGGTCGACCAGACCAAGATGGTCGGTTCTCGCCAAGAATCTCGCCGAGCCGAGGGAAGCTGTTTCTATTGTGGCAGTAAGAAGCACTTCATCCGTTCCTGCCCGGAAAAGCCGGGAAACGCCAGTGTCTAGGACCACTCGGAGAGGTCGTCCTAGACAAAAGTAAGTCCTCTCCGTCTCTGACCTTACCGGTCTCTATTGCTTGGGGAGAAAACCGTCTCTTTGAACTCACCCATCTGGATTCTGGAGCTGCTGGAAACCTCATCGCCCAGTCTCTGGTAGAGAGATACCATATTCCCACCAAGTCCCTGGCTGAGCCATTGTCAGTTGCCTCCGTGGATGGAAGACTTCTCTCGGAGACCATCCTGCTCGTCACCGAACCTATAACCCTACAGGTGGGAATGCTGCACTCTGAGGAGATCTCATTCCATGTGCTGTCCGGACTTTCTCACTCCTTGTTGCTAGGTCTACCTTGGCTCCAGACACATGAACCCGTATTGAACTGGCGGTCCGGTGAAGTACTCCGATGGGGCCCTGACTGCCATAGGACCTGCCTGGTTCCAGTCCGTCCACTTCGCCCTCAGCCTACTCCAGCTAACTTATCTGGTCTCCCGGCTCCCTACTGGCCCTATGCGGATGTCTTCGGTAAGAAGGAAGCTGAGACGTTGCCACCCCATAGGCCATACGATTGCCCGATCGACCTGGTACCTGGCACCACTCCTCCCCGTGGGCGTATCTACGCGTTATCTGCAGCCGAGACCCGAGCCATGTCTGAGTACATTGAAGAGAATCTGGCTAGGGGATTTATCCGAAAATCTACCTCCCCGGCTGGAGCCGGATTCTTCTTTGTCAAAAAGAAAGACGGCTCGCTACGTCCCTGTATTGACTACAGAGGACTCAATCTCATCACGGTAAAAAACAAATATCCCCTGCCACTCATCTCCGAATTGTTTGACCGGCTCAAGGGCGCCAGGATCTTCTCCAAGCTGGATCTTCGAGGAGCGTATAATCTGGTCCGTATCCGTCAAGGAGACGAGTGGAAGACGGCATTCAATACCCGGGACGGTCACTACGAGTACCTTGTGATGCCCTTCGGTCTCTGTAATGCTCCCGCGGTCTTTCAGGAACTAGTCAATGACATCTTCCGTGACCTCCTGTACTCCTGCGTAGTGGTATACCTGGACGATATCTTGGTCTTCTCTCCGGATCTCCCCACACACCGGAGGGATGTTCGTCAGGTCCTGCTTAGGCTTCGGCAGAACCACCTTTACGCCAAATACGAGAAGTGCCTCTTCGATCAGACCTCCCTTCCGTTCTTGGGCTATGTCATCTCCCAAACAGGTCTGCAAATGGATCCCGAGAAGCTCTCTTCCGTTCTAAAATGGCCTCGTCCTGAAGGCGATACAGCGATTCCTGGGCTTCGCTAATTATTATCGTCTTTTCATCCCACACTTCTCGTCTCGGACTGCTCCCATATCTGCACTTACCCGTAAGGGGGCTAACCCCAGGATATGGTCGCCTGAAGCCGAGGAGGCCTTCCTTTCCCTAAAAAAAGCCTTCGCCTCTGCTCCCGTCCTGCACCGTCCGGACTGTAATAAACAATTCTACCTGGAGGTTGATGCTTCCTCCTCCGGAGCCGGAGCGGTGCTCACCCAGAAGTCTTCTACCGGGAGAATGGTAACGTGCGGCTTCTTCTCCAAAATCTTCTCCTCGTCGGAGCGCAACTACTCCATTGGAGACCGGGAATTGCTAGCCATCAAATTGGCACTAGGAGAGTGGCGCTATCTGCTTGAAGGGGCTCTCTACCCGGTAATTATCTACACGGATCACAAAAACCTGGCATATCTCCAAAATGCCCAGAGGCTCAATCCTCGCCAGGCCCGGTGGTCGTTGTTTTTTGCCCGCTTCGACTTCACTCTTCATTTCCGTCCGGCGGACAAGAACGTCAAAGCTGATGCCTTGTCTCGGTCCTTCCTGTCCTCCGATCAAGAGGAGGAACCTACGCACATCATCGACTCCTCCAAGGTGATGAATGTGGCCCCCTTGGATCAAACTCGTCTTCCACCCGGTAAGACGTTTATAGCTGTGCCAGATCGGGAGAGGGTTCTTCGCTGGGGACATTCTTCTAAACTAGCTGGCCATGCTGGCCAAAAGAAGACCTTTCAACTTATTGCCCGGCATTACTGGTGGCCTACCCTACGTAAGGACGTGGTAGACTTCGTCGCGGCCTGTTCATCCTGTGCCCGTAACAAAGTTCCCCGACATCTACCTGCCGGCCATCTCCTGCCCCTTCCCGTACCTGCTGCTCCTTGGCAACACATCGCTATGGACTTTATCACCGATCTTCCAGTTTCTGCCGGTTGTACCGTCATTTGGGTTGTCGCTGACCGTTTTTCTAAGATGGCCCACTTTATTCCCCTGCCTGGTCTTCCGTCTGCACCCGAGTTGGCTAAAGACTTTATCCGCCACATCTTCCGTCTCCATGGTCTGCCCCTCCACATCGTGTCGGATCGTGGGGTTCAGTTCACCTCTCGTTTCTGGAGAGCCACTTGTAAGCTGCTGGACATTACCCTGGATTTCTCCTCCGCTTACCACCCTCAGTCCAATGGTCAAGTGGAGCGGATCAATCAGATCTTGTCCAGCTACCTCCGGCACTTCGTGGATGCTCACCACTCGGACTGGGTGGATCTCCTACCGTGGGCCGAGTTCTCTTATAACAACCATGAGAGCGAGTCCTCTTCCAAATCCCCGTTCTTTATAGTTGGTGGCCAACATCCCCGGATTCCACTTCCTGTCTCCGTTTCTGTGGACAACCCTGCTGCGGAGTCTCTAGTCAGCGAATTTTCTACTATTTGGGAGAGCACCAGGTCCGCTCTTCTTCTCTCCTCTGAGCGGATGAAAAGATATGCTGATAAGAGACGTCTGGATCTGCCCCAATTCCGTCCGGGAGACAAGGTTTGGCTCTCATCCAAACATGTGCGGCTCAAAATACCCTCCTACAAGTTGGGTCCTCGATTCATCGGTCCCTTCGAAGTCCTCAGGCAAATTAACCCTGTGGCCTACAAATTAAAACTCCCGGCCACCCTACGGATCCCCAACTCCTTCCACGTGTCTCTCCTCAAACCCGTTGTCTTTAACTCTTTTTCCAAAAATCCAGGTGTCCCTCCTGCTCCGGTTTCCGCTGATGACATCTTTGAGGTAGAGAGTATTCTGGCCTCCAAGAGGGTAAGAGGAAAAACCTTTTTTCTGGTAGATTGGAGGGGGTTTGGTCCTGAGGAGAGAACTTGGGAACCCAGGGAGAACATCAACGCCCCGCTTCTCCTTGAAAAATTTCTTTCTGGCCAAAAAAAGAGGGGGCCTAAAGGGGGGGGTACTGTAGTATCAGCGTCTCTGCCCCGTTCTAGGCAGATACGCCGTCCCTCTCACCTCCCCGCTCCTGGCACGGCGTCCTCCAGCGCCGCTCTCCCCGCTGCTTCCGGCGCGCGCTCCTTCCCCGGCAGTGTGCTTAGGGCGCGCGCGCGCGCGCTCCCCCTCTCTTAAAGGGACCGCGCGCGCCGTCCTAAGGAGTCCCCGGCCAATTGCCGGAGGACCTCCCATATAAAAGGCACCTCCTCCAAAATGGAGGTGCCCGAGCAATGTTGTTTGCACTGTGTCTCACCTGTGCTTCAGCCCTCAGGTCCCGTTGCCAGTTACCTGCCAGATTCCTGCCAGCTTGCTGTCTTTGTCCTGCCTGATATCCAGTCACCTGCCTGCCAGCCTGAGGTCCGACGATCTGCCTTCCAACCCCAGTCAGTCTGTCTAAGGACCAGCTTGCCCGCTCACCCGGGAGCGCACGTCTGCTACCTGCCTGCTAGCCTGAGGTCCGACGGTCTGCCTTCCAACTCCTGTCAGTCTGTCTATGGACCAGCTTGCCCGCTCACCTGGGAGCGCACATCAGTTACCTGCCTGCTTGCCTACCTGGAGGCTCCGCCGTCACGTGCTGTGACCATCTGCCTTTCCAGAGACTCCTGCCCGCTCACCTGGGAGCGCCCACCTGTTACCTGCCTGCTAGCCTACCTGGAGGCTTCGCCGTCACGTGTTGTGACCACCTACCATTCCAGAGACTCTCGCTTGCTCACCTGGGAGCACACATCTACCACCTGCCTGCTAGCCTACCCGGAGGCTCTGCCATCACAGGTCGTACCTACCCTTTACCCAGAGACTGCCCCGGTCGCTTGCCGTAACTCCCTGCCCGTTCTTCCAGAGACTGCCCCGATCACTTGCCGTGACCCCCTGCCCGTTCATCTAGAGACTGCCCGGTCACTTGCCGTGACCTCCAGCCCGTTCTCTCAGAGACTGTCCCGGTCACCTGCTGTGACTGCCTGCCCGTCATCCCTGGTTGCCACCCGCTCCCTTACAAGGTCCGCCCCCTTGTATAGTAGCTCAGAGGTTCCGCCTCCCAGACCCGTTACAAGAATTTTTCTATAATTGTTAAGCCACTGACCGATCTCACCAGGAAAGGTGCGAATACGGTCCAGTGGACTACTGAGGCCATTGAAGCTTTTGTGTATCTCAAGGAGAGGTTCAGTTGTGCCCCCATCCTTATGCAGCCTGATGAGACCAAGCCTTTTTTGGTCGAGGTTAATGCTTCTTCGGTGGGGGTCGGTGCGGTTTTGTCTCAGGAGAACAAGGATGCGGTTCATCCCTGTGCTTTTTTTTTAAAAAAAATTTCTGAAACCGAACTTAATTACGATGTTGGTAATCGGGAATTGCTGGCTATCAAACTCGCATTTGAACATTGGCGTCATTTCTTGGAAGGTGCTAAATTTCCCATTCAGGTTTTCACTGATCATAAGAATCTGATCTATCTAGATGCTGCCAAGCGCTTGAATGCCCGTCAGGCTAGGTGGGCACTGTTTTTTTTGCGGTTTAATTTTTCTGTTACTTACATCCCGGGTACTAAGAATGTTAAAGCTGATGCTTTAACTCGCAGCTTTTCTCCCATGGTTGGTACCGAGGAGGAGGAGAGCATTTTACAGGAAGGAGTTGTGATAGCAGCATTGGACTCCGTTGTGGAAGATGGGATTCTGAAAGCCCAGGAGGATGCCCCATCTAACACTCCCCACGGGAGGTTGTTTGTAACTAGAACCTTTAGGAGAGAGTTGTTTGTGGAGTATCATGAGTCTCGGTTGGCAGGTCATCCAGGAATTTCTGAGACTAAGAGACTGGTAGGTCGCAGTTTTTGGTGGCCTGGGTGGCAGAAGAAAATCATTAAATGGGTGCGTCAATGTACGGTGTGTGCTAGATCAAAGGCTTCCCCTGCTCCTGCTGCGGGGTTGCTTTGCCCTCTGGAGGTTCCTAGTGCACCTTGGACGCATCTTGCAATGGATTTTATTACTGACCTTCCTGTGTCCGAGGGTTTCACTGTCATGTGGGTGGTCGTGGACCGTTTTAGCAAGATGTGTCACTTGGTTCCTTTCATTAAACTACCCTACGCTAAGACACTCGCTAAGGCTTTTGTCAAGGAAATTGTCAGACTCCATGGCGTTCCCACCGACATTGTTTCTGATAGGGGACCTCAGTTTGTGGCTCGTTTTTGGTGTGCCTTTTGTGACAGGTTGGGAGTCCATTTGTCATTTTCATCTGGGTATCATCCTGAGTCTAATGGACAGACAGAAAGAAAGAACTAGGATGTTGAGCAGTTTTTGCGTTGTTTTGTGGCAGACAATCAAGAGGGTTGGTCGGAGTTTCTGCCACTTGCTGAATTTGCTCTTAACAACCATACATCCTCTTCTGCTGGGTGTTCTCCGTTTTTTTGTTGTACTGGGAGACATCCGTCGTTTGCTTCATTCTTCAAATTGGTGTCGGCTGTGCCGGAGGAGGAGAATTTTTCCGGTGATTTGGAGAGAGTTTGGGCTGATGTACATTGTAACCTTCAAGAGGTTAACAAAAAGTCTAAGAAGTATTTTAACAGGAAACGTCGAGAGGTTTTGTTTACTGTTGGTGACATGGTTTGGTTGTCCTCAAAGAATATGCGGTTGAGGATTCCTTCTAAGAAATTGTGTCCGAAGTTTGTGGGACCATTTAAGGTGCTTCAGGTGGTTAACCAGTCTGCTGTTAGGTTGGAGGTTCCCTCCTCCTGAAAGATTAATCCGGTGTTTCATGTTTCCTTGTTGAAAAAAGCTGATGTATCGGATAGGGATGCCACTGTCACAGTTCCTCCAGTGGTGGAGGACGGTGAATATGAAATTTCTCGTATCCTGAATTCCAGAAGGTATAGAGGGAGATTGCAGTATCTCATCGCTTGGAAAGGTTTCGGTCCTGAGGATAACTCCTGGGTAAGGGCAGATGATGTCTCTGCTCCTAGACTTATCAGGGCGTTTCACAGGAGGTTTCCTGATAGGCCTGGGCCTGGAGGATCCGGAGGATCCTCATAGAAGAGGGGGTATTGTTAGAACCCTCCTGTTAGTTTTTTTCAATTTTGTGGTCACGTGACCTGCTGCCTATTTATTCCAGCTCCGCCCTTCTGGCTTTGCTGGACTTCAGTGTTACTTTGACTCTTAATCTAGCCAGGTGTTTTGTACCTATTTCTATAGTTTGCTTGGTCTTTGGACCTCTAAGTATTTTGTCTGCTTGTCTTTTTGCTCCACTACAACTTCTGCTAGGAGGTGTCCAATTTTGTCCCAGTCCTTAGTACTTTCAGGGACCCCTCCCTTATATCTGTAGGTCTGCGTTCAGACTAGTTGAGGACGAAGGCGGGTCTGTTCACAAGGAACAGGTTGCCCGCTGCATCGTAGGGAATCAGCTTAGTCCTATTGTAGGGACAGTTTTCCTATCTTTCCTTAGTTCTTGTAGCAGATCATAACAACGTGAGCTTGTCGTCCACCAATACACCCAGGTCTTTTTCAGAGACAGTTTTGCCCAGTGTTTTACAATTAAGCCTATAATTATGCATTTTATTTCCTCTGCCCGAGTGCATTACCTTACATTTACCCCCATTAAAGCTCATTTGCCATTTATCAGCCCAAGCTTCTAGTTTACATAGATCCTCCTGTAATATAAAATTGTCCTCCTTTGTATTGATTACCCTGCAGAGTTTAGTGTCATCTGCAAATATAGAAATATTACTCTGTATGCCCCCTAAAAGGTCATTAATAAATATGTTAAAAAGAAGGGGGCCCAATACTGACCCCTGTGGTACCCCACTGTTAACTGAGACCCAGTCTAAGTGTTTTCCGTTAATAACCACCCTTTGTTTCCTATCACTGAGCCAATTCTTAACCCACATATATATATTTTCCCCTATCCCCATTGTTCTCATTTTATGTATCAACCTTTTGCGTGGAACCGTATCAAAAGCTTTTGAAAAGTCCATATACACAACATCCACTGCATTTCCTTGGTCCAGTCCGGAACTTGTCTCCTCATAAAAACTGATCAGATTAGTTTGACAGAAACGGTCCCTCGTAAACCCATGTTGATATTGGGTCATGAGGTTATTCTTCTTCAGATACTCTAGTATAGCATCTCTTAGGAAACCCTCCAGGATTTTACCCACAGTAGAGGTTAAGCTTACTGGCCTATAATTTCCAAGTTCAGTTTTTGTCCCCTTTTGGAATATTGGCACCACATTTGCTATACGCCAGTCCTGTGGTACAGACCCTGTTATTATGGAATCTTTAAAGATTAAAAATAATGGTCTATCTATGATGTTACTTAATTCCTGCAGTACTCGCGGGTGTATCCCATCCGGGCCAGGGGATTTGTCAACTTTAGTGATTTTTAGACGCCGCCGTACTTCCTGCTGGGTTAAGCAAGTGACATTTAATGGAGAACTTTTGTTATCACTAATCATGTTTTCTGTCATGCGATTTTCTTGTGTAAATACGGTTGAAAAAAAATCACTTAGCATATTGACTTTTTCCTCATCCTCATCCACCATTTCACCCAGACTATTTTTAAGGGGGCCAACACTATCATTTTTTATTTTTTTACTATTTATGTAGTTAAAGAATATTTTGGGGTTATGTTTACTTTCTCTGGCAATGATTCTCTCTGCCTCAATCTTTGCTGCCTTGATTTGGTTTTTACAGGATTTATTTAATTTTCTATATTTATTTAATGCCTCATCACTACCTACTTGCTTTAGTTCTCTAAATGCTTTCTTTTTGTCACTTATTGCGCCCCTTACAGCTCTATTTAGCCATAGTGGTTTCCTCCTATTTCTAGCATGTTTATTCCCATAGGGTATATATTGTGCACAGGTCCTATTCAGGATGCTAATAAATGTCTCCCATTTGCTTTGTGTAGCTTTATGTCTTAGGATATTGTCCCAGTTTATTGCACTAAGATCCTCTTTCAACCGTTGGAAATTTGCCTTCCTGAAGTTTAATGTCCTTGTAAACCCTCTACTACACATCTTATTAAAGGTTACATGAAAACGTATTATTTTGTGATCACTATTACCCAAGTGACCCCGAACTCATATATTTGATATGCGGTCTGGCCTATTGGTTAATATTAGGTCTAGCAGTGCCCCCCTTCTTGTTGGGTCCTGAACCAGTTGTGAAAGGTAATTGTCTCTCATAGTTGTCAAAAACCTATTACCTTTGCTTGAACTACAGGTTTCTGTCCCCCAATGTATTTCAGGGTAGTTGAAGTCCCCCATAATAATGACTTCTCCTTGAGTCACTGCTTCATCTATTTGCTTTACGAGGATATTCTCCGCTGCTTCCATTATTTTTGGAGACTTATAACAAACCCCTATCAGTAATTTATTATTTTTTCCCCCTCCCCTTATCTCCACCCACAGGGACTCTACATTTCCATTAGATTCACATATATCCTCCCGCAAGATGGGTTTTAAGGATGATTTTACATATAAACACACCCCCCCCTCGCTTGTTTGTATGGTCATTTCTGAACAGACTATAGCCCTGTAAATTAACTGCCCAGTCATGGCTCTCGTCCAGCCACGTCTCAGATATCCCCACCATGTCATAATTATTTTCCAACAAAATTAATTCTAATTCCTCCATTTTGTTGGTGAGGCTTCTGGCATTAGTGTACATGCATTTTATGTATCTCTCTGTACCTCTATTCCTTCTTACTTTATTGACTATTCTAACCCCACCGCCTATTTCTTTATTTGTGCCCTGGTCACTATCTGCACTATCTTCCCCACCTATAAAATGAATACCCCCCCCCCAATCCCTAGTTTAAACATTCCTCCAACCTTCTAGCCATTTTCTCCCCCAGCACAGCTGTACCCTCTCCATTGAGGTGCAGCCAGTCCCTAGCGTAGAGTCTGTAGCCAACTGAGAAGTCGGCCCAGTTCTCCAGGAACTCAAATCCCTCCTTCCTACACCAGTTCTTGAGCCACTTTTTTATGTCCCTAATCTCCCATTGCCTCTCTGGTGTGGCACGTGGTACCCGTAGTATTTCAGAGAATACCACCTTGGAGGTCCTTGCTTTAAGCTTGCAGCCTAATTCCCTGAAATCATCTTTAAGGACCTTCCACCTACCTCTAACTTTGTCATTTGTGCCAATGTGCACCATGACCGCTGGGTCCTCACCAGCCCCTCCCAGTAATCTGTCAACCCGATCAGTGATGTGCCGGACTCGAGCGCCAGGTAGGCAGCACACTGTTCGACGATCCCTGTCTTTGTGACAGATTGCCCTATCTGTTCCCCTAATAATTGAGTCCCCCACTTCCAGCACCTGCCTGGCCTGCCCTGCTCTCCTATTTCCCTTCTTACTGGAGCTGACACTCCTCCGGCTTTCAGGGGACATGCCTTGCTGCAGCAGTGCTACCCCTGTACCGTCACCCCCCTCATCTGCCAACTTTGCAAACTTATTGGGGTGTGCCAGATCAGGACTAGCCTCCCTGGCACTCTTCCCTCTACCCCCCCTTCTAACTGTCACTCAGCTAGCAGCCTCACTGTCCTGCAGCTCCCTAATACCACCCTCCCCCACATCTACCCCAGTGAGCAGCTGCTCAGTGAGCAGCAGACTCCTTTCCATATTGTCAATGGATCTCAGTGTTGCCAGCTGCTCATTTAGATCCAGTACCTGGGCTTCCAAACGCACAACGTGCACACATCTCGCGCAGCAGTATGCAACCCCGACCGGCTGTTCAAGGAATACATACATGTGGCAAGATGTACACTGGATAGCATTGCCAATAATGGAGCTCATTTCCTAATGGGGATTGCACTAGACAGAATTGTTAAGTAAAAAGAAATGTAAAGAATTAATAAAATACGGACAGCAATTCAGTCCAAATTCCTCCCTTCCAAACTCCCTGAATCCAAAGTCACTGAAAAACAAGTCACACACTTACTTTCGTTTGCACTTACGCTCCGGTCACACGCAGCTCGTTCACACTCACGCAATTCACACAGGTATTTTCTGCAGGATTCCCAAATACCTCTTCATTTCGTTTGCACTTACGCTCCGGTCACACTCAGCTCGTTCATACTCACTAAGGAAGAAGATTTAAAGAGGTTTTTTTTTGTTGTTTTTTTCCCCCCTTTTGCAGCAATGCACCCTACAGCTCAATGCACTTCCAAAGGCATTGTGGATGAGATTTCTGGACACATGCTTCGGGGAACGGCCCCAGTGTAACTTTATCGGCTTTGTGAGTTTCAGTTCCCCAGCCTGTTAGATTATACTGTGGATATCACCATGAATTTCACCCTTTGCTGCATTGCACAACAAAATCCACAGTTTTTATCACTGTGGATTTTGCTCTTGATTTTCCTTTGCAGGGACCCTTACCATTTTTTTCTTAGCGTTCTGTATAGACCGAGCATAATGATAAATATATATATAAATCTCAACAAGTCCTGACTTTATACTTGTGATGCAATAGTGGATCTGTAAAGTGATACAGGGATTAAATGTCAGTAGATATTTTAGCAGGCAGTTTATTACAATCTCATTATTGCAGCCATAAAGGGGTGGTCCAGGTTCTCCATGAAACTCTGCAGTCACTGTGCGCGGTGAGGATTCTCTGGGGCCGGCAGCAATGCCGAGCGGTGATGTTATCGCAGGTATGCGCTATGTACACCCGGACACTTTTCGACTAGACGTGCGCGCTCAATACAAGTGACTGCAGGCTTTTGTAAAAAAAAAACTGGACAACCCCTTGAATCCTTGAATATACAGTATATCATACTCCTACATGTTCTAGAATCTGCATCAGTTCCAGGAGAGGTCACATTACAAGTCTACACATACGTTATTTAAGCTTGATGAATATTATTGGGGAGGAGTTATTCTTCTCCGTCGTTTGCAGCATCCTATCAGGTCTTATCACATTTACATTTAGTTCCTGTTATTCTTTTGTGTCTTTATATATAAATTCTATTCAGGACCAGAAAACTAAGAAGAGAAAACAAGCAACATGTCCTGGGCTGCCGTATTCATCACTCTTCTCTATGTCAGCACATGTAAGATGGGGTCATATAAAGAGCCTTTCATTTATAATTAATCTCACTTTATTCTGTGTATTCTGATATTTCTTCCTGTATTTCAGATTGTGCTGCTCAGATCACAGTGACACAGTCGCCCTCTGAATCCGTGTCCCCGGGGAGTACAGTGAAAATCTCCTGTACAGCTAGTGGAGTCAGCATAAGTGATCGAAGTGTGCACTGGTATCAGCAGAAGGAAGGGAATAGACCTCGGTATCTTCTGAGGTATTATAGTGACAGCAGCAAACACCAAGGCGAAGGAGTCCCTGATCGGTTTTCTGGATCTAAAGACAACTCAAAAAACACTTGTTATTTAACCATTAAGGAGATTATTGCTGAGGATGAGGCAGATTATTACTGTGCTGTGTGGGGCTCTAACAAGCACAGTGATACATGTCTATAGGGAAGTGAAACATTATTATCATCAAATGTATCATTATCACATAAAATTGAGTAATAGAAGATGCGGGTATCCTGTGCTGCTGGTTGGAGAATCAGGAAAAGCCAATACACGGCATATGAGGAACAGCGCAGGTTAATCTCTACATGTTTCAAAGTACTCTGACTTCTTCATCAGGAAAACCACAAAGATCCTACTCACCTTTCCCGGATCCATCGCAGAGTCTCCTCTGCTGCTCTAGATGTCTAACATTGGCTGAGGTGCAATAGCGTAGCTCCCGGGGGGACAGAGGGTGCGGTCACCCCAGGCCCCGCGCTGAGAGGGTCCACACGGAGCTACGCTATCAGACCAGAAGTCTGACTGCTGTCACTCTGTAGCCCTACCCCCATCAGTGACGTGCCCTGATCTGTTCGTCCTATTCCAGTCCCCAGATTGAAAGTAGCAGAGCCAGGATCAAAACAGAAGGATATATGACCCACAGAGAGATGAGCTGACAGGAGCAGGGCAGGTAATAAAAGTGTTCGCTAGGAAAAGTTAGTACAAATGAAAGGTGGTTAAATTACATTCTAGGGGCAAAATGTGGACACTGTTTTCTAGGACACTTGCACAGAGCATTAATATTTTATAGGGGGCAATTTTACTATGTAAGAGGAACAGTGGTGGGCATTATTATGTGGGGCAGTAAGAGGAGCCGTCATTGTACCACACAGCAGGTGCAGTAATAGGGACACATACGGCAGCAGCGACTCAGTATTGGGGTGACAGCAGGATGAAAATTTTGTGCAGGTTGGGAATAGATGCGGACGGGGCTGGAAATGTCAGAAGTCAAATCTTTGTTGTAATCTCTGCAGATGAGTCGTGGCCGGAGACGTTGTCGTGTCCCTCTGGGCCAGATGGAAAAGACAGGAAAGGTGAACGACTCCACCAGAAAGAACATCAGCTGTAAGTCACTATCTGTAACTGTACTGTAATCACTTGTATGTACTGCAGCACTGGTATCTACCACTATATGTCACCATATGGCGGTAATATCAGTGATGGTATTTGAGTAGAGATTTATTTGTAGTAACAGCGTAGTTATCTGCTGAGGTTCGTCTATACCCTCGATTAGACTGTGCCACCATAGTTGTAATCAGGGTTACCTGGCTAGGAGCGCTCCCCTGAGCTGAACTAACTACTGCTCTGCTGAGAGGCCTTCATCACGTCGACAGTGCAGCAGCCAATCAGTGAGTTCTGAATGAGTCATTTCACCTACATCAGCTGAATAACGCTACAGTCCCTGAACTCACTGATTGGCTGTCACTTTGTCAAGGTGATGTCAGCGCCCCAGCCAATGGCAAAAACGGGGAAGCAGAGATTCGCTAAAGGATCAGGTGAAGGTGAGTACAGCCTGTTTTTTTTTTTATAATAAATTGCAGCCAGGCGAGAAATTTAATTTAAAGAGAAGAAAAGATCTTTAATAGATGTCATGTATCTGCCAAGGAAACAAAGAAAGTTTCATAGTACACATCTGACATCTCTGGTAAGTAAATGGTCAGAAGAATAGGAAATTAAGCTTATTCTGTTCTGTAATATAAGAGGTGAAAACACAAACATACTGAAGTATCTTATCTCAATTTAAAAATGTTGTTTGGAAGAATTAATAAGTCTGTATATAGCAGTAATTTTCGGTAAATTTATTTCAAACTTGACAGCACTGATTGTCATTGTAAAGTAATGATATGAGGGGCGTGTGGAAGATTCCTACTCCACTCCCCTCTAGATCTGTTTTAGTAAATATGTGTTACATGTATAAACACGATACATGTTATTGGGGTTTTGGCCATTAGATGGCAGCAGTTGGCACATTCATACTACTGTCACCTGTATGTCAGTTGGAACACAGGGAGTTAACCAGTTTGGGCGCTTCCAGTGACAGTGACTGAAGGATTACTGGGAGTTGGGAGCAGCCATCTTAGAGTTCAGTTAGTAGTGAGTCTCAGAGGAGACAGGAGACAGTGAGAGAGTCTCAGAGGAGACGCTTGTGCTAGAAGAACTAGACAAGAACAAGAGGAGACGGGTGTGTGTGTGGCATAAAATACAAGGGACCAGCAGCAGCCAAGTAAGTCAATTTGGGGACTCCACATATGTGCCGGTGTGGCACCCTGCTACCCCTGGGACCACAGAACCCAAAAGGGTGCATGGACGGACTTCTCCACCAGAGGCCCTCATTGCATAACAGACACCTCCACCCTTCCACCTCACACCACCAGAGGGAGCCCTGTTAGGGATATATATACGGAGGGTGGAGTTAGGTAGAGTGAGAGTGTGCTGACGCTTTAGATCAGTGAAGGAGCAGCACGTCTGCTGCTGTGTTGAGGGCCCCGAGTGTGGCCGAGGCAAGGAGAGAGGAGAGAGGAGTTAAGGGGGCAGAGGAGCATCTGAAGCTCACCCCAGAACACATGCCGGACATCGGGTCCGCGCCTACAGGGTCCTCTACACCCAGTAGGGACAACCGGCATACCAGGAGGATTCCAGATCCCTGGTCAACCTGAAGCTACCATCATTTTACAGAACTAGGAACCACGAAGGCCCCAGTGTCCAGGGATAGTGGTAGCCAAAGAATAGTACTACTACAAGCAGACAGGTGAGAGAGTGAAACAGCATAGAAGCTAGGCCTAGTTTCAGGCTGGCCAGAAGCTTTAGAGAAAGGAAGAAACGGACCAGGAGACCTACTACCCGCTCACTGGGGAGAGTCCAGAAGTGCACCCTCCTAATAGGTACCCTGGATCATACCTGCCGTTACACCAGTAAAGGTACTGAGCGAATCCCCTGTGTGCGTGTCCGTCATTCCCCCTGACCCGACCGGGCCACCTCTCACCTGTATCCCTTCCATCAACCCTGCCCCAGGGGCCCGCTCCGCCTGTGGGGATCAGAAACATCCCAGCTGCCATCCTATCACCCCCCGGAGGTCTGCGGCAGCGCCGGTACTCATTGCCGGGAACCACAGGTGGCGTCACGAGACAAACTGTTAACAAAACCCCTTTTAAAGAGTGACCCCAGAGTACGGGCCCGGGAGCCAACTGCCATGACGTCCTAAGGAGGTAAAGGCCCGGGTACCGAGTCTCCCCCATATCCCTCTGGGCAAGTCATCTCTTCCTGGCTTCACGAACAGGATTTTGTGCCCGTTGCCACCGGGTACTGTGTGCCGTATTTGAACTGTGTTTGAACTGTGGTGAACATCGCCGCCATTACCGCGTCACCGCGCAGGAAGAAGAGGGGCGTAACCGCGGGAACCAGACAGGCGTGACCGATGGTAGCGCGCAACGCCCAAGCCCCGCCTCGCACTCTGATGCAGCAACAGGAAGCGTCAGGTCCTGGAAGGAGACCGTGATCTGCGGAGCTGCGGTTTACCTGATAAAAGCAAAGAAGGTAGGCTACGGTTTACTAGGGGGGCGCAACCATGGCCGACGACCAGCAAAACGCCGGAGCACCGGTTAACGCTCCTGATGCTCAACTCGCGCCCGGCGCTGCTCCGGCCGGAGTGGCCGCCCCACCAGCAGGGGTCGTGGCTCCAGTGATACCCATGGCCCTGCCATATGTCCACAGTGTGGTGGAGAAGAGCAAACCCTCGCCACCTAGAGCTGATGACCCGGCTGGGCCAGCCTATTGTGGACAGGTGCTTCCCCGGAGGGAGCACCACTATTAAACTGTTCTTTGAAAGTACTGTAAATAGTTACCCAGTTGGGTATTGCCTACTGTTATTTATTGTGTGGACTGGAAAAGTTATATGTGTGCATTTAGCTACCCGTAAAGGGTATAAAGACTTGCAGGCTGAGGACTGAGAGCAGCCAAAAACTGTCCATTGTAAATAGTTGCACTTATTAAAGTGCCCCCTGTTGGTTTTATATTAAAAGACCACTGACCAAAAACCCGTTTGGTGTGGCCGAAGACGTGGTCCAACACCTGGATCACTTAAGCCCTGTAGCCACGCCCAGGGCCCACGTTGAGGGTTTTCAGATGGGTCCCTCATGCTACTCATGTCACACCTTCACAAGTGAGATGGACACCTGGTTATGGGACTTACTGTAACTTTGATATCTGTTATTGTTATTGTAATTATTGTTGTTACTTGTTTTACAAAAAAAATGCTTCAGTCCAGGAGTACTGAATTGTACTAGGGGGGAATGTGGCACCCTGCTACCACAGGTACCACAGAACCCAAAAGGGTGCATGGATGGACTTCTCCACCAGAGGCCCTCATTACATAACAGACACCTCCACCCTTCCACCTCACACCACCAGAGGGAGCCCTGTTAGGGATATATATACGGAGGGTGGAGTTAGGTAGAGTGAGAGTGTGCTGACGCTTTAGATCAGTGAAGGAGCAGCAAGTCTGCTGCTGTGTTGAGGGCCCCGAGTGTGGCCAAGGCAAGGAGAGAGGAGTTAAGGGAGCAGAGGAGCATCTGAAGCTCACCCCAGGACACAAGCCGGACACCGGGTCCGCGCCTACAGGGTCCTCTACAACCAGTGGGCACTACCGGCATACCAGGAGGATTCCAGATCCCTGGTCAACCTGAAGCTACCATCATTTTACAGAACTAGGAACCACAAAGGCCCCAGCGTCCAGGGATAGTGGCAGCCAAAGAAAAGTTCTACTACAAGCAGACAGGTGAGAGAGTGAAACATCATAGAAGCTAGGCCTAGTTCCAGGCTGGCCAGAAGCTTTAGAGAAAGGAAGAAACGGACCAGGAGGCCTACTACCCGCTCACTGGGGAGAGTCCAGAAGTGCACCCTCCTAATAGGTACCCTGGACCATACCTGCCGTTACACCAGTAAAGGTACTGAGCGAATCCCCTGTGTGCGTGTCCGTCATTCCCCCTGACCCGACCGGGCCACCTCTCACCTGCATCCCTTCCATCAACCCTGCCCCGGGGGCCCGCTCCGCCTGTGGGGAGCAGAAACATCCCAGCTGCCATCCCATCACCCCCCGGAGGTCTGCGGCAGCGCCGGTACTCATTACCGGGAACCACAGGTGGCGTCACGAGACAAACTGCTAACAAAACCCCTTTTAAAGAGTGACCCCAGAGTACGGGCCCGGGAGCCGACTGCCGTGACAAGGAGGTAAAGGCCCGGGTACCGAGTCTCCCCCATATCCCCCTGGGCGAGTCACCGGGACTAGGACAGCCTTATCAGCAAGGTGGATCCAGGATAGTCGGGTAGCGGGAAGAGTAGGGTGGTAGTAGGAGCTCCTTTACATCTAAGATCCTGAGAATGGAGTTTCCCTTAGGGATGAAACACTCTGCAACTATTTTTATTGCACAAACTGTGTCTGTGTCAATAACCACTGGGAAAGTGTCGTTGGTTGTGTATGAAGAAGGAAAATGTACTTCATGCCATACACTGTATGTAAGTGTGTTTGTAAGTAAAAAGGACTTTGCATTTTCAAGTTGGCTCATTCTGGAAAGCGAAAGGATCGGCGTCGTAGATGGTGAATCAGAAGTGAATGTGAAAATAACTGTCACAGAAACACTGCTTCCCACACACACCCAGGGATTCACAGAGTCCCCTATTTCTGTAGGGGGCTGGGGTGATGAAGCAGACGTGCCACTCGACTATGACTACCACCCATTACAATATCTAGGGAGACTGGGGCAGGTTTACTATAATGAATTTGCCACAACTACACATCACATGTAGTATTAGATAATTTTTTTATGTATTTAAAACACTGATTGCACCTGACTCAAGAAGGAAAAGTTTTGTGGGGAGGGCCTTAGCTAAAATAAAATTTTGGCCCAAAATATTGGTCTAAAAGTAAAACAAACAACAGGTGATGAATCCAAAAGTGCAGCAAATGACTAAGATACTCTAAAGTAAATCTAAACAAATATCTACCTGGTATAAACTGGGCGATGTGCTACTGAGAACAATGACTTTTGTTCCGGCATAAACAATCCAATCACCTTATGAATAAGCATCATGATATTCCTGCCTATAACATAATACTGTAAGGGGACAGAACAATCCATAAGGATATGTGCACATGTTAAGTATTTGGTGCAGATATTTCTACACCATTTCTGCATCTCTTGGCAAAAAAAACGCAGCGTAAAATAGGTGCATTTTTTGCCACATTTTTTATGCTTTTTTTTACATGTGTTTTTAGTGTTTAGTATTCAGACACAAGTCTGAAATCAGCTTGTGTAAATGCACCTTAAATGGGGCTCTCGTCTGCTGGCCCGGCTGTCTTTAGAAAGACCGCATGGACCAGGGCTCATACCACTGAACGTTCGCTCTCTTTTCCCGTGGGTAGAACACTTCTCATACAACACAGGGTGAGGGTAAAACAGTGTGGCAATACTTTATTGAACCACCAGCAGACAATAACACATAGAACAGTCCCAGCAAATACACAAAATGGTGCAAATTACAGAGTCTCAACCTTCCACGCGGATCGCCGGGATTAGAGCAGCTGCGGCTTCCAGGGCTAACTACCCCAACCAGTGGCACCCTGCTTTGGGCGGGCACCCACAGAGAGAAGGTAGCAGCAAGCTTAGGAAGCTGACCGTCCATGGAGGTACGTGGCCAGGTGACCTCATTGTCCCAACCTGGGTTCTTCAAGACGTCTCTGAGGGTTCAGCAATTGTCAATGAAGCAGATCTGTGTTCTTCCAGCTGGGGCCGTGGTCCCATAAGATGGCATCCTGTAGAGTCACCTGGAACAGAGGCAGATTCTCCTTATATAGTTCACCACTGTACTGTCCTTCAAGCCATCATCCACAGGTCAAGGGGAAGGGATGAAGAGGTTAGCTCACATTGTTTGAGTATTTATAGTTTATCCTTCAATGTTTGCAAGTCAACAAGCTGCATGGGCTGATATAATCTGTAATCAACATATTAGAAAACATAATTGTTCAATGACCCTGTGTCCCTGTCTTGCTAAGATAGCAGACAATATTCTGTAGGAGCTGATAAAAGAGGCAAGCAGCAGCCATTCATCAATTTAGAAACAATAATTTATTAGTCAAACGTTCAAACAATAGCCTGTCTCTGGGCCTACTGAATTTACGTCTGGCATAACTAAAATTAAATGTCGTCACACCAAGTTTTTGCTACACATTTGAGCGCAGCATAATGTAGGGGTAGAGACCCTGATTCCAGTGATTTGTCACTTACTGAGTTGCTTGATGTCATTTTGATAAAATCACTGTTTTATTTGCTGCAGATCTGCCAGTTCTCTGGATGCTGAGCCCTGTATAATCAGAACCCTACTCACACTACTGATTGGCAGCTTTCTGCCCATGGACAGTGTACACATATAGCTACTAATCAGTGAGGTTATACACAGCTCGTGAATATGGAGGACTACATGGCAGCAGGTTTACTAGTCCTCTAGTGATAATCTCCTGCTGATAAAACAGTGATTTTATCAAAACTAAGCAGTCCAATAAGTGGTACATCACTGGAATCAGAGTATCTGTCTCTTTCGGATTGTTTATTGTCTCTGTTTCGGCGGATGTCATACTGCACTCAGATGACATCCAAGTGCAGTCTGATGTTTCAAACGCACCTATAGACCGAATATTGCAGCCATTTGTACCATGCTGTGATTGTTTTCTCATTCCAAATGGGCATGAGAAAATAATCGCAAATCTACACTGCCCCATTGTATAACACTGGGCCGAGTACTATCCGATAAAACATTGGCTAGCACAGCATATAGCTGTGTTATATGGCAGTGTGAGTGAGCCCTTAGAGGGTAAATAATCACCCAGCTGTGCTGGGTGGATTTGTTCACTTATTAATATTGGGTTATTTATATGTTTGGTGATATTTATTTGGTCTGTTGGTTTAGATATTAATATTTATTTATTGGTCATGGGCACACAGGTGATAGAAGTGTAAATCTATACATACATGTATGCCTCATATTGGAGGTCTTGTTGCTGTGAAATTGCTTTTTATTCCTACAAGTTTCTGATGAGTTCCCGTCCCAGGGACTTGAAGAAATCCCTGCCCCCTGTGATAATTACAATGTTTCCCCTCTCCCCTACATGTCACAGTGCCTGGAATTGGCTGCAGCAACTGCACAGTACTGTGATGTGCAGGGGAGGGGGGAAGCATTGTAATTCACACAGGAGGTGGGGATTTCTTCAGGGCCCATCAGAAGCATCAGAAACTTGATTGAAAAAAGCAATTTCACACCAACTAGACCACTGATATGGGACATACAGGTAAGTATAGATTCACATTTCTATCACCTGTATGCCCATATTAAAGGTCAGATAAGTGCCAGGGGGTAACAGATTCCCTTTATTAAAGCATCACAGCTTATTTTTCAATGCACTTCTATTGAGTCTCCGTGTCTTATTTATTTAATGTATAATTAACAATGGATCTTGTGCTACCATGTTACCTGCTGGTGTAAGTAAACATGGCTAAAAACATTACAGAAATGTGATGATTTTGGCAGGATCTAACATGCATAAGCGTCTACTGATAGCAGATATAAGGTTCGGGTTACGAGGAACTGCTATTTTGGGGTCTGGCCGTGTCTTATTCCTTCTAACCATTGAAGAAACATGTGTGGCACCCCGAGGTCTGGTTGCCACAGTGGCAGCAATGTCATGTCTGAGAGCAGGTGGGAGGTTCCCTGGTTGGGGACAATTAGCATGCAACACCTCCTGCCTCAGTCCAGAGAGGGGAGAAACCTGCCCTTTATAAACTGGATCTGGGGCGGGGTTAGTTCAGAACAGAGAAGCCAGAGACAAGTTCCAGAGATAGGGACAGGTCAGCAGCAGGCTGAGGAGTCCATGTAGGCAGAGGAGGAACACGAGGCCAGGAGGGGAGCTAGAAGAGCTCGTCCAGCCTAGAGACTTATGTGACACCCCAGGGGTCTGGTTGTCACAGTGATAGAGATATTACGTCTGAGAGCAGGTGGGAGGTCCTTTGGTCAGGGATCCTGTGCATGCCACACCTCCTGCCCAGCCTTGGGAGGGGAAGAACTTCCCCTGTATAAACCCGGGGCTGAGGCAGGGTTAGTGAGTCCAGGAAGAGTAGAGACAAGAGCAGCATAGGAAGCAGCAGAGTCACAAGGAGTCAGGGGCTGGCAGCTAAAGAGCTCGCCCTGACTAAGAAGATTCTTTACCGGACCCGGAGTCCGAGGCTGTGGGGACTAACTCCTACCCAGCAGCAGAATCCGTCAGGCAGGGGATTTCAGGTCCCCTGGCCCAGAAGCCCGAAGGCCCGGTCACACGCGTGGGACCAGCACCGCCATCGTGGAGCGGAAGCCATTAGAAGGCCCCGAGTCACCGGCCATACGGGTGAGCACCACACGGTACACTCAGGGACGTGGGCTACTTACATCAGCTTCTAGCAAGGTAGCCAGAAGAGTACAGTCAGCTTGGGAGGCCTACAACTACGCCTGGCCAGGGGAGATCCCATCTGCTCAAGGACTGACCAGGCCCCATTCGCTAGCAAGTACTCCGGGAGGGTCTATCGTTGTTACCAGTAAAGACCCTGAACGCTACCATACCGTCTCTGAGTGGTTCCTGCTACCCCCATCATCCACGTCGGCTGCCCTGAGGCCATACCCCTCCCGTTGGGGGTTATACTATCACGCTGCACCATCCTTCCACCGGCCTCAGCGGTCTGCCCTGCAGCAGCAGCCCCCTGGCTGCATTCAACGGGTGGCGTAGTCATCAACCATTTTCTACCGCTAACAGACTGCCGTCCAGTTTGACTCCCTGGGCACGGACCGGGTCACCGCCACGAGACTACAACCCTAAACAGATCCGGCTCCGGGTAAGCTCCCGCGTGCGCAACGCAGCGCGACACAGGCCCAGGGGCGCGTCAACTTTGGCGTAGTCGGCAGGATCACGTGCCCGCAACCACCGGGTACTGCGTGCCTGAAAAGCAAAGACTGTTCAAACTTACCAGTGGTGAAGATTCCCGCCATCGGTGAAGTTTCCCGCCATCCGGCGCCATCTTCAGCCTTCTTCCCGCCATCCGTGGAGTTTTCCCGCCATTGGACGCCATCTTGAGGACGCCGCGCGGGAAGAAGAGGGGCGTGGACTCCGAAAGCGCGCGAGAACTGAAGCCCCGCCTCACGTCCGGACGTTGCGTAAGGTCCTGGAAGGAGCCCAGCAGACGCCGACGTCACAGGAGCGCGACGGAAGGTCCTCAACCCTGACGATCCACTGCGGAGCCGCGGCCTACGGAACAGGATCATCGCAAGGTAGGCCACGGTCCACTAGGGGGGAGGAAGATGTCGGATACGGAGGAGAGCTCCACTGCCTCAACCCCCGCCAGCGCTACCGCTGTTGCAGTTATGCCCTTCACCATGCCCTATATCCCGGGAGCAGCTTGGCTACCCCAGTACTCAGGGGAGTCACATACCCTGCATGACTTTAGAGAAAAGCTGGATAGCCTCTTCCAGGTGTACCCCCTCACAGAAGAGCAAAAAGTGAGCATCCTGGTGGCCCAACTAACTGGGGCAGCCAAAAGGGAAGTAAAATCCTGGCCACCTGGGAGGAAGACTGTCGCAGGGATACTAACCCGGCTGAAGGACACCTTTGATACCCGCACCTCAGCCGAGATTAAACTTAGATTCTACGGGTGCAAGCAGCGAGCGCATGAGAGTATAAGGGACTATGCACTCAACCTACAAGAGGCCCTGAGGGCCATTAAGCAGACCGACCCTAATGGAGTGGGAAACGAGGACAGGCTGTTGACCGAACAATTTATAGAGGGTTTATATTGCAATGCCCACCGCACCCAGTTGCGGGCAATGGCCTTACAGGACCCTCATCTAGAATTTGCACAGTTCAAGGACAGAGCCATCCGGGTGCTCCGAGAACCGGCACCAGGTGGCGTTGTGACCCACAGACGCCCCACTACCACTTACTACCAGGAGGCGGCGCCCTTGTCAGCAGGGCCTGTGGGAGCTGATGCGCAGGCTTTGGACAATGACCCGGCTCCAGACCTACACCATCAGGTCCAAGAGCTAGCTAAAAGCGTTGCTGCGCTAACCCGAACTGTGCAGTCTTTACAGGTTTCCACTCCAGGGAAGATCCAGCTGGCATCCGGACCGGAGGACATCCCGTGGCGTCGACCAAGGAGGACCCCACCGGCCAGAGGAAGACCCAGTGACCGATACAGCGAGGACGGACGACCCATCTGCCGCCGCTGCAATCAACCCGGACATATGGAAAGGTACTGTTCTTTAAACGGGCACAACCTGGGGTAGAGGGCCAACCCCCAGGAAAAAGATCACCAGGCCCATCGAACTGGCGCGACAGATATGTGGGAGGACGTCCAGTCTTGCCTGTGGTACTGGATGGCATTCCCATGAGTGCCCTACTGGACACCGGGTCACAGGTCACCACCATCCCGTACGTGCTCTTCAAGCAGTACTGGAATGACTCGGATATTACCCGCTACCCTGACGACGACTTGAGTATCATCGCCAGCAATGGTCAGCCCGTGCCACAGATCGGATTTAAAGAGGTGACCATCAAAATTGGTAGAGTCGAACTGGCCGCACAGGGACTGATCATTGTAGATATTGACAAACATGAGAGTCACCCAAAAATAACTCTAGGAACTAATGTAATTGAAAATTGTCTTGCAGAGGTGATTTTCCTTTTACAGCAGGTTGCCAAGAATGCCAGCTCCGGCGAGCAGCGGGTGCTCCAGAAAGAGATCCGGGCACTGATGCAACGGCAACAAGTGGAACTCTCCGGCGGTGAGATTGGTAGCGTAAGAATGTGTGACCCTTTTCCTATTGCCATGCCCCCAAAAAGTGAAATGATGATTTGGTGCCGGGCAGCTATTGGTCTGAGAGGTAGAGATTACCAGGCAATGGTAGAACCAGTTTACTCAGACAGTAGGCCCACCATTTTGACAGCACGGGGGGTGGTCAATGTACGCCATGGGAGGGTGCCCGTTCGCATAATAAATATCGGGGAGAGGGAAGTGTACCTGCCCCGGTATGCCACGCTAGCCAAATTATATACCACTAATCAAAATTCTATACAATCTGTGGAACCCTTGCCTCCATCTCACCCGGAGGAAGGTAACGGCTCTAAGAAAGACATGGAGGACTGGTGTCAGCAACTACATCTGGGTACTGACTCCACTCCCTCACACCAGAAACAAGGAGTCTATCGGGTGGTTCAAGAGTATGAGAGAGTGTTTAGTAAACACCCGTTAGACTTCGGGCGAGTCAAGGGGGTAGAACACCGCATCCCCACGGGAGATCATCCTCCCATAAAAGAGAGGTATCGACCCGTACCCCCTGCACATTACCAACACGCCAAGGGGATGCTTAGAGACATGAAGGAGGCTGGGGTAATCCGGGATAGCTGTAGCCCCTGGGCAGCCCCACTAGTTTTAGTCAAAAAGAAAGACAACACCATGAGGATGTGTGTAGATTACCGGAAAATCAACCGTATCACACACAAGGATGCGTACCCCTTACCAAGGATAGAGGAGTCATTGGCTGCTTTAAGATCTGCTAACTTCTTCTCTACCTTGGATCTCACTAGCGGGTACTGGCAGGTTCCTGTAGCAGAGGCGGACCGGGAGAAGACCGCATTCACCACCCCGATGGGACTTAGCGAGTTCACCTGCATGCCGTTCGGACTCTGCAACGCCCCAGGAACCTTCCAACGATTAATGGAGTGCTGTCTGGGCCACAGAAACTTCGAGACGGTCCTGTTGTACCTGGACGATGTCATCGTATACTCCAAAACTTATGAGGACCACCTGAAACACCTGGCGGAGGTGTTCGAAGCTCTGGCGAGTTACGGCCTAAAGGTGAAACCCTCCAAGTGTCACCTCCTGAAACCAAAGGTGCAGTACCTGGGACACGTGGTGAGCACTGACGGAGTGGCTCCTGACCCCGATAAGATCACCGCAATTAAGGGATGGCCAAGCCCCTCCAGCGTAAAAGAAGTGCGGCAGTTCCTAGGGTTGGTAGGCTACTACCGAAGGTTTATTCCCGGTTTCACCAAAAAGGCAGCACCTATGCAGGACCTCCTGATAGGCCAGTCCCGGAAGGCCAAGAACCAGAAGCCGCCCTTCAAATGGGAAAAGCTAGAAGAAGAGTCCTTCCGCCAGCTGAAGATGGCCCTCACGGGGGATGAAATCTTGGCGTACCCGGACTATAGCCAGCCCTTCATCCTCTACACCGACGCCAGTAACATCGGGCTAGGAGCCGTACTGTCCCAGATTCAGCAGGGGAGAGAACGAGTAATCTCCTATGCCAGCCGAAAACTGCGACCCACCGAAAGGAACCCCGAAAATTACAGCTCATTTAAGCTAGAGTTCCTGGCCGTGGTATGGGCAGTCACCGAGCGCTTTAGGCATTACCTCGCTTCTTCCCGGTTCACCGTATACACGGATAACAACCCGCTGACACACCTGGACACGGCAAGACTCGGTGCCCTGGAGCAGAGGTGGATGGCCCGTCTGTCCAACTACGAGTTCACAATTAAATACCGGGCAGGGCGCTCCAATACCAACGCGGACGCCCTGTCCAGGATGCCCAACCTGCCGGACGGAGGAGAAGATCCGGAGGGACTGGAAGAAGTTGAACTCCCTGCGTTCCACCGTCATGGGACTATCCAGTATTCCCACCGGGTAAGGAGTAAGCAGGCTGCTACGTTGAACCCCTTACCTCACTACAACTGGGCGGAAACGCAAGACAGCGACCCTGCCGTCCGACTGGTGAAGGAGATGCTGACTCGCCCGGAGGCTAGCCTGGAATCAGACGCTCCAGAGGAAGCCAAACAACTATGGGCAGAGAAGAGTCGACTGTTCCTTTACAAGGGGAAGTTGTGCCGCAGAATGGTTAACTCCAGGACGCATGAACTACTCTGGCAAGTAGTGGTGCCACGAAGAGACGCAGCCATGGTGATGGAGGCATACCACGACGGAGCTGGACACTTCGGGTGGAAAAAGCTGGAGTTCCTGCTGCGCGAGCGGTTCCACTGGGTAGGCATGAGGGGAACCATCGAGAAGTGGTGCAGAGACTGTGGCCCGTGCAATCTGAGAAGGAAGGACCGGGCCAGCCAGAAGACTCCCCTGCAGTCCATCGTCACCCGGCAACCGTTGGAACTGGTAGCCTTGGATCATGTAAAACTGACCCCCAGCAGAAGTGGCTACGTCTACGCGTTAACCATCGTGGATCATTACTCCCGGTTTCTGGTTGTCGTCCCCGTCAAGGACTTAACGGCTCGAACAGCAGCTAGAGCCTTCCAGCAGCACTTTTGCCGTCCACACGGGTACCCGGACCAAGTGCTGACGGACCAGGGACCTGCCTTTGAAGCGGAGGTCTTCCAGGAATTCTGCAATCTGTATGGCTGCCGGAAGATAAGGACGACACCCTACCATCCGCAAACTAATGGACTTTGTGAGAAAATGAACCAGGTGGTAATGGATCTTCTAAAAACGTTGCCCCTGGAAGAACGCAGTCTGTGGCCTGAGAAGTTGCCCGATCTGGTGGACCTATACAACCACATCCCGGTAGGTTCCACCAACTGTACCCCGGCTTACCTAATGAGGGCAAGACCTGGTAAGTTACCTGTTGACCTGGAAATGGGAGTCCTGACGCCCGAGGACACTTCACCAGAAACGGACTGGGACACAGAGAGGCAGCAGCAGTACCGGAAAGTACAGGAGAGCGTGGAGCGAAGTCTCTGTCAGGCTAGGGAAAGACAAGAGAAGACTTACAACCAGTATGCTCCCGCTGTTCCCCTGGTACCCGGAGAGCAGGTCTTGAAGAGGAAGAGACGGCTCCACAAGTTGGACGACCAGTGGGAGAAGGACCCGTACACCGTACTGCCCTCAAGCCACGAGAACCCGAAGGTCTGTACCATCAGTAAAGACGGAGGGGAAACCACAGCCATTGTATCCCGGGACCACCTGAAGAAGTGCCCCGAACAACTGAGGAACCCTGAGGAGGAACAGGAAGACCATCGACCCGTGGAAGAAAGGGAAGATATGGTTAGTACCGTGCTCGGGGACTTCCCTCGGTCTTGGACTCAAGTCAATGGTGCAGTTGTGGTACCCGTACTCACCTTCCTCCAACCATCATCCCAAGAACCTACGGAGCAACGGGTAGAGCTGGAAGAGCAGCCGGTCCAGGAGGCAGAAGACTCCACCCAAGCGGAACAGGAGAATCCACCCTCTGCTTATAGTGAGCCTGCCGTACCCCTAGTGAGACAAAGAGCCGGTAGACAGCTGCCCAGTTTACCCTTGACAGCTCCTACACCCTGTAGTTCAGGGCCAGACAGTCAGCTCCGTAGGTCCACTAGGGCCACTAGAGGCCAGTTACCCGCACGTTGGAGGATCTAAATGTTTAAGTTGTTTTACAATGTTTACCTGTTTATTGTTGCTTGTGTGTAATTTTGTGTTTCTAGTTGTTTTTAGGAGTCTTCGGTGGATTTACCGGGAATCCTTTGTATATAGTTGGAGCGTAACACAGGATGGACTAGAGACTGTTAAGGACTTGGGGTAGGACAGACCCCTACCTGGTTACGTCTCCCTGTGTTGGTGAAATGGACACCTTTGCTTTTCTTCAAAGACTGCACCCGGTTGCGGACATCCGTGACCATCTTATTGTGTTTCCTTATTGTATTTTATTGTTCTTTGATATACCTTGTTATATTTTTCTAAAAGTGTTTAGTCCCGGAGTACTAAATTTCACTAGGGGGGAGTGTGACACCCCAGGGGTCTGGTTGTCACAGTGATAGAGATATTACGTCTGAGAGCAGGTGGGAGGTCCTTTGGTCAGGGATCCTGTGCATGCCACACCTCCTGCCCAGCCTTGGGAGGGGAAGAACTTCCCCTGTATAAACCCGGGGCTGAGGCAGGGTTAGTGAGTCCAGGAAGAGTAGAGACAAGAGCAGCATAGGAAGCAGCAGAGTCACAAGGAGTCAGGGGCTGGCAGCTAAAGAGCTCGCCCTGACTAAGAAGATTCTTTACCGGACCCGGAGTCCGAGGCTGTGGGGACTAACTCCTACCCAGCAGCAGAATCCGTCAGGCAGGGGATTTCAGGTCCCCTGGCCCAGAAGCCCGAAGGCCCGGTCACACGCGTGGGACCAGCACCGCCATCGTGGAGCGGAAGCCATTAGAAGGCCCCGAGTCACCGGCCATACGGGTGAGCACCACACGGTACACTCAGGGACGTGGGCTACTTACATCAGCTTCTAGCAAGGTAGCCAGAAGAGTACAGTCAGCTTGGGAGGCCTACAACTACGCCTGGCCAGGGGAGATCCCATCTGCTCAAGGACTGACCAGGCCCCATTCGCTAGCAAGTACTCCGGGAGGGTCTATCGTTGTTACCAGTAAAGACCCTGAACGCTACCATACCGTCTCTGAGTGGTTCCTGCTACCCCCATCATCCACGTCGGCTGCCCTGAGGCCATACCCCTCCCGTTGGGGGTTATACTATCACGCTGCACCATCCTTCCACCGGCCTCAGCGGTCTGCCCTGCAGCAGCAGCCCCCTGGCTGCATTCAACGGGTGGCGTAGTCATCAACCATTTTCTACCGCTAACAGACTGCCGTCCAGTTTGACTCCCTGGGCACGGACCGGGTCACCGCCACGAGACTACAACCCTAAACAGATCCGGCTCCGGGTAAGCTCCCGCGTGCGCAACGCAGCGCGACACAGGCCCAGGGGCGCGTCACTTACAAAGCCGGACACTGGAGTCCGAGGCTGTGAGAGTTTTAAGCCCAGCAGCAGAAAACCACCACGCAGGGGACTTCGAGTCCTCTGGCCCAAAGAAGCCCGGAGGCTCAGCCACACGAGAGGGACCACTACTGCCCTGGAGGGGTGAGAAGCACGGAAAGCCTGAGTCGCCAGTCATACGGGTGAGAACAACACGGTACACTCAGGGACTTGGGCTACCACTACACTACAGCGGGATAGCCAAGAAAGAGTGAAGTCAGCACGGTAGGCCTACAAACTCCCCCTGACCAGCGGGATTTCCCAGTTGCTCTCAGACTGACCAGGCTTCCATTGTTAGCCTGTATTCCGGACGGGTCCCTTAATACCACCAACAGTAAAGACCCTGACTTGCATGACAGACTCCATGTGGTTACTGCTGCTCCCGCGCACCATCACCACTAACATCCACACTTGCTGCCCTGAGGCTATACTCCTCCCGTGGGGAGTTATACTATCCTCTGCTGCACCCACAACACCAGCCTCAGCGGTCTGCCCTGCAGCGGCGGTTCACTCTGACCGCAATCCATGGGTGGCGTAATCGGACATTCAGCATATAGACTGCCATTTAGTTTGACCACCCTGAGCCACGGACCGGGTCACCGCCCCGCGGAGACTACAACCCCCAGCATCCCACAAAAGGTTCCGGTTCCTGGTATCCCCACACACACACGGCCCAGGGGGCCCGTCAACTTTGACGTAGTCGGCAGGATATCGTGCCCGCCACCAACGGGTACTGCTTGCCTGAGGAAAGACTGTAAAACTTACTTTGGTGGAGTTTCCCGCCATCCGCTGCCGTTTCCCGCCATCCGCGGCCATTATCCCGCCATCGGGCGCCATCACTGGGACGCCGCGCGGGAAGAAGAGGGGCGTGGACAACAAAAGCGCGCGAGAACTGGAGCCCCGCCTTATGCACGGACGCTGCGCAAGGTCCTGAAAGGAGCCGAGCGGACGCTGACATCACCAGGACGCGACGCAAGGTCCTGAACCCCGACGGTCGCCTGCGGAGCCGCGGCCTACAGAAGAGAAGCAACGGAAGGTAGGCAACGGTTAACTAGGGGGGAAGAGGATGACGGAAGTGGAGGGAACTGTCACCGCCAGCGTGGCCCCTGCCGCAGTAATGCCGTTCACGATGCCTTATATCCCCGGAGCGGCCTGGTTGCCCCAGTACTCAGGGGAGTCGCATACCCTGAGCGACTTTAAAGAGAGACTGTATAGCCTGTTCAAGGTGTACCCCCTAACGGAAGAACAAAAAGTGACCATAATGATAGGCCAGTTAACCGGCGCGGCCCAATGAGAAGTAAAGTCCTGGTCAGTCAGGGACAAGGGGACCGTGAAGGAGATTTTGGCCCGTCTAACGGACACTTTTGATACCCGCACCTCAGCAGAGATCAAAATGAGATTTTATGGGTGCAAGCAGCGGGCCCAAGACAGTATAAGAGACTATGCTTTGAATTTGCAAGAGGCCCTGAGAGCCATTAAGCAGGCAGACCCTGACAGTGTGCGGAATGCAGATAAACTGCTGACTGAACAATTCATTGAGGGTCTGCTGTCCAGCACCCACCGAACCCAGTTACGCCTAATGGTCCTGCAGAACCCTGAGTTAGACTTTGCACAGTTCAAAGACAGGGCCATCCGGGTGCTTCGAGAACCGGCACCAGGTGGCGCTGTAACCCATAGGCGCCCTGCTATCACCTATCACCAGCAGGCGGCGTCCTTGTCTGCAGAGCCTGTGGGAGTTGATGCACAGGCTTTGGACAAAGACCCGGCTGCAGACCTGCACCATCAGGTCCAAGAACTGACCAAAAGCGTTGCCGCACTAACCAGGACTGTGCAGCCGTTACAGGTATCCTCTCCAGGAAATATTCAGCTGGCTACTACTCCGGAGGACGTCCCGTGGCGCCGACAGAAGAGGATCCCACCGTCCAGAGGGAAGCCAACGGACCGCTACGACCAGGATGGACAACCCATCTGCCGCCGCTGCAGCCATCCAGGACATATTGCGAGGTACTGTAATTTAAACAGGCCCAACCTGGGGCAGAGGGCCAACCCCCAGTCGTAAGATCATCAGGCCCGTCAAACTGGCGTGACAAGTATGTGCGGGGACGACCGGTCTTGCCTGTGGTACTGGATGGCATTCCCATGAGTGCACTGTTGGACACCGGGTCACAGGTAATCACCATCCCCTATGTACTTTTCAAGCGGTACTGGGATGACACGGATATTACCCGCTACCCAGATAATGACTTGAGCATCATCGCCAGCAATGGTCAGCCCGTGCCGCAGGTGGGGTTCAAGGAGGTGACCATCAAGATTGGTAAAGTTGAACTGCCGGCGCAAGGACTGATTATTGTGGACATTGACCGTCGTGAAAGTCACCCTAAAATAACCTTGGGTAGTAACGTAATTGAAAATTGTCTTTCAGAGATAATTGCTATATTACAGCAGGTCGCAATGAATGCCAGCTCCAGCCAGCAGCGTGTCATAAAAAAGGAGATCAGAGCCCTGATGAAGCGGCAACAGGTAGAACTGTATGGTGGTGAGATTGGTAGTGTTAGACTGAGTGACCCATTCCCTATCGCCATGCCCCCAAAAAGCGAAATGATGATCTGGTGCCGGACTGCGATCGGGTTAAGAGGTAGAGACTACCAAGCTATGGTAGAACCCGTTTACTCAGACAGTAGGCCCACCATTTTGACAGCACGGGGGGTGGTTGATGTCCACCATGGGAGGGTACCCGTCTGCATCCTAAATATTGGGGAAAGAGAAGTACACTTGCCCCGGTATGCTACTCTAGCCAAATTGTTCACCATTAACCAGAACTCTGTAAAGGCCATGGAACCCTTGCCTCCATCTCAACCAGAGGAGGGTAATGGCTCCAAGAAACAAATTGAGGACTGGTGTCAGAAACTGCATGTGGGCACCGACTCCACTTCCTCACACCAAAAACAGGGAGTCTACCGGGTGGTTCAGGAGTACGAAAGAATCTTTAGCAAACACCCGCTAGACTTTGGGCAAGTAAAGGGGGTGGAACACCAAATCCCCACTGGATACCATCCACCCATAAAAGAGAGATACCGGCCTGTACCCCCTGCACACTATCAGAATGCCAAGGGTATGTTGCGAGAGATGAAGGAGGCTGGGGTGATCAGGGATAGCTGTAGCCCCTGGGCAGCTCCTCTAGTTCTTGTAAAAAAGAAGGATGGCATGATGAGGATGTGTGTAGATTATAGAAAGGTCAACAGAATAACACACAAAGATGCGTACCCGTTACCTAGGATAGAGGAATCTTTAGCTGCATTAAAGTCTGCTAACTTCTTCTCCACTTTGGATCTTACTAGCGGGTACTGGCAGGTTCCTGTAGCAGAGTCAGACAAGGAGAAGACCGCCTTCACCACCCCGATGGGTCTCAGTGAATTCAACTGTATGCCGTTCGGACTCTGCAACGCACCAGGGACCTTCCAGAGGCTGATGGAGTGCTGTCTGGGGCACAGGAATTTCGAGACGGTCCTACTCTACCTGGACGATGTCATCGTGTATTCCAAGACCTATGAGGACCATCTAAAGCACCTGGCAGAGGTGTTCGATGCCCTGGCAGGCTTCGGCCTAAAGGTGAAACCCTCCAAGTGTCATCTACTGAAGCCAAAAGTACAGTACCTGGGACACGTGGTGAGTGCTGACGGAGTAGCCCCAGACCCTGACAAGATCACGGTGATTAAGGACTGGCCAAGACCCTCCAGCATAAAGGAAGTGTGGCAGTTCATCGGGTTGGTAGGCTACTACCGAAGATTCATCTCCGGGTTCACCAAAATGGCAGCCCCTATGCAGGACCTCCTGTTAGGTCAGTCAAAGACTGAAAGTCAGAAGCCGCCCTTTAAGTGGGACAAGCTGTAGGAGGAGTCTTTCCGCCAGCTGAAGATGGCCCTCATGGGGGATGAGATCCTGGCCTACCCTGATTACGGCCAGCCTTTTATCCTCTACACCGACGCCAGTAACGTGGGGCTAGGAGCCGTACTGTCCCAGATCCAGCAGGGTAGAGAACGGGTAATTGCTTATGCTAGCAGAAAGCTGAGACCCACAGAGAGAAACCCTGAGAATTATAGCTCCTTCAAGCTAGAGTTCCTGGCAGTGGTTTGGGCAGTCACCGAACGCTTCAAGCATTACCTGGCTTCTTCTAAGTTCACTGTGTACACGGACAACAACCTGCTGACACACCTGGACACTGCAAGACTTGGTGCCCTAGAGCAGAGATGGATGGCCCGGCTGTCCAATTATGAATTTACTCTCAAATACCGGACAGGGCGCGCAAATGCCAACGCAGATGCAATATCCCGAATGCCTCACTTGCAGGACGGGGGAGAGGATCCGGAAGAACTGGAAGAAATTGAACTCCCTGCATTCCACCGTCATGGGGCCCCCCTGTGTTCCCACTGCATAAAGGAGAGGTGCTCTGCTACCGCAACGTTCAATCCCTTACCCCACCACGGCTGGGCCGAGACACAAGATAGTGACCCCGCAGTCCGCCTGGTGAAAGAGATGCTGACCCAGGCTGATGCCCACCTTGATCCGGATGCTCCGGAAGAGGCCAAACAGCTGTGGAAGGAAAGGAGCAAGCTGTGCCGCAGGACCGTCAACTCTCGAACACATGAGCTGATCTGGCAGGTAGTGGTCCCAAGGCGGGATGCGGCTATGGTCCTAGAAGCATACAATGACGGCGCAGGGCACTTTGGATGGAAGAAGCTGGAGTTCCTGTTGCATGAGCGGTTCTTCTGGGTAGGCATGAGAGGGGCTATAGAGAGATGGTGCAGAGACTGTGGCCCGTGCAACCTAAGGAGGAAGGACCGCGCCAGCCAGAAGACTCCCCTGCGGCCCATCATCACAAAGCAGCCCCTTGAGCTGGTGGCCCTGGACCACGTAAAGCTGGCTCCGAGCAGATCGGGATACGTCTACCACCTCACAATCGTAGATCACTACTCCCGGTTCCTAGTGGTGGTCCCTGTCAAAGACTTAACAGTTCGGACGGCCACCAGAGCCTTTCAGCAGCATTTCTGCAGTCCACACGGGTATCCGGAGCAAGTGTTGACTGATCAAGGTCCAGCGTTCGAGGCTGAAGTCTTCCAGGAATTCTGCAACCTGTATGGCTGCAAGGAGATAAGGACAACGCTTTACCACCCCCAAACCAACGGGATGTGTGAGAAAATGAACCAGGTAGTAATAGACCTGCTCAAGATGTTGCCCCTGGAGGAACGCAGCCTGTGGCCTGAGAAACTGCCGGATCTGGTGGACTTGTATAACCATATCCCAGTGGGTTCTACCAACTGCACCCCGGCTTACCTAATGAGAGCAAGACCTGGTAAGCTGCCAATTGACCTGGATATGGGAGTCCTGACACCAGAGGACACCTCACCAGAAGCAGACTGGGACACAGAACGACAGCAGCAGTACCGGAAAGTACAGGAGAGTGTGGAGCGAAGTCTGTCTCAAGCAAGAGAGAGGCAAGAAAGGAATTACAACCAGCATGCTCCTGCTGCTCCCCTGGCACCTGGAGAGCAGGTCTTGAAGAGGAAGAGACGGCTCCACAAGTTGGATGACCAGTGGGAGAAAGACCCGTACACCATACTGCCCTCAAGCCATGAAGACCCAAAGGTGTGTGTTATCAGTAAGGATGGAGGAGAGACCACAGCCACTGTCTCCAGAGACCACCTGAAAAAGTGTCCCGAGCAGCTGCTAAGCGCTGATGAAGATCAAGATAGCCCTCAACCCGCAGAGGAAAGGGAAGAAATGGTCAGTACAGTGCTCAGGGAATTTCCCCGGTCCTGGACACAAATCAACAACGCTATAGTGGTACCCGTCCTTACATTCCTCCAGCCAGCCCCTCAAGGGCCTGCAGAAGAGCAAGCAGTGTTGGAAGAGCAAGTGGCCCCGGAGGAAGAAGAGTCCATACCCAGCAGCTCAGGAGAATCAATCCTCTGCTAGTAGTGAACCTGCCATGCCCGTGGTGAGCCAAAGAGTACACAGAAAGCTGCCCAGCCTACACGTAAAATCTGCAAACACCTCTACTGTAAAGACACGAGCACACCCAGTACTCAAGGGGTGGAAACAGGGGACCCAAATAGAGTACCACCAGACAGTGGGTTACGTAGGTCCACCAGGAGCACTAAAGGTCTAATGCCCACTCGCTGGAGAATCTAAATGAAAAGTATATATCTACCTGTATATTGCAAATGTTTTATGTTTGTTACCTGGTTATTAATAATGTTTTTCTAGTCTTTCTAGTTCAATGGACTAACAGGTCATGGACGCTGAATAACCGGAACTGTCTTGTAAATAGTTGCACCTGGTGCCCTCTTTCGAAGATGGCCACGGAAGAAAAACCTGTCCGGCGTGGCCCCTTGTGGCCCAAAGTAGATAGCTCAGCCTTGTCGCCACGCCCAAGGCCAGGAACTTGGGGTTTATGGAGACAGGTCCCCACACCGTTGAAGTTACACCTTGTTGGGTGACATGGACACCCGGTTGCAAATAAGCTGTGACCCTCCAGAATTAAAAATGTTTATATATATGTTTATGTTATTGCTTTTACCCTGTATTTGTGTTTCCTAAAAATGTGTTTAATCCGGAGTACTAAATTTCACTAGGGGGGAATGTGGCACCCCGAGGTCTGGTTGCCACAGTGGCAGCAATGTCATGTCTGAGAGCAGGTGGGAGGTTCCCTGGTTGGGGACAATTAGCATGCAGCACCTCCTGCCTCAGTCCAGAGAGGGGAGAAATCTGCCCTTTATAAACTGGATCTGGGGCGGGGTTGGCTCAGAACAGAGAAGCCAGAGACAAGTTCCAGAGATAGGGACAGGTCAGCAGCAGGCTGAGGAGTCCCTGTAGGCAGAGGAGGAACACGAGGCCAGGAGGGGAGCTAGAAGAGCTCGTCCAGCCTAGAGACTTTCAAAACCGGACACTGGAGTCCGAGGCTGTAAGGGTTATAAGCCCAGCAGCAGAAAACCACCACGCAGGGGACTTTGAGTCCTCTGGCCCAAGGAAGCCCGGAGGCTCAGCCACACGAGACGGACCACTACTGCCCTGGAGGGGTGAGAAGCACGGAAGGCCCGAGTCGCCAGTCATACGGGTGAGAACAACACGGTACAATCAGGGACGTGGGCTACCACTACACTACAGCGGGATAGCCAAGAAAGAGTGAAGTCAGCATGGTAGGCCTACAAACTCCCCCTGACCAGCGGGATTTCCCAGTTGCTCTCAGACTGACCAGGCTTCCATTGTTAGCCTGTATTCCGGACGGGTCCCTTAATACCACCAACAGTAAAGACCCTGACTTGCATGACAGACTCCATGTGGTTACTGCTGCTTCCGCGCACCATCACCACTAACATCCACACTTGCTGCCTTGAGGCTACACTCCTCCCGTGGGGAGTTATACTATCCTCTGCTGCACCCACAACACCAGCCTCAGCGGTCTGCCCTGCAGCGGCGGTTCACTCTGACCGCAATCCACGGGTGGCGTAGTCGGACATTCAACATATAGACTGCCATTTAGTTTGACCACCCTGAGCCACGGACCAGGTCACCGCCCCGCGGAGACTACAACCCCCAGCATCCCACAAAAGGCTCCGGTTCCGGGTATCCCCACACACACACGGCCCAGGGGGCGCGTCACATGCATTCTCAGCCAAGCTGACAGTACCTTTGAGAAAGGCATATGATCAATCAGTTGACAGTGTAACATTTGCATACTGGTTTGAAAGACATTTGCATGATTAATGATTCTGAGAGATAAGTTGATCAGGATGGGTTACCTCCAGGATCCTTTTACAGCTTTACCAGAATTTCTCATGTTCCTCACCATGTTCTGGGCTCCAACCTTTGTATTGTTGGTGACACATATCTCTTGTAAGGGTGACATACACAGATACTAGAATAAGTCAGGTGTAACAATAGCCATCATGAGTCAGGTGTACCAATAACTATGCTTATAGAATCACTGTTGGCACTACTTAACTTATTTCATTTATTCTTCCTCTTGTCATTACATTTTGTTCTACAGATGAAGCTTTTCAACCTGTCCTTGTCCAGACGCCTTCTCAGGAGGTTGAGGTTGGTCGACAAGCTGAGATTCCTTGCACTTTGAGCACTGGGAAAAACTTTGACATCTACAGAGTCATCTGGCTGCAGCAGAAGAATGATGTTATAAGAATGGTGTACCACTTTAGAACTGGTGGCACACAAGGCAGAGGACCAGGGATTCCCGAGCGCTTCTCAGTGACCGATGACGTCCCCAACAGACGCTGGCATTTGGTGATCTCTGGTGTGCAACCTGAAGATGATGCAGATTATTATTGCACTGCATACTTTGATCAGATTTATGGGTAACACAATGGATTATTTGAATTTCACACAAAACAACTTTCCTCTGCTTCTTATTACAGACTGAACAGGAAATGAGCAACTGCAACACACCCAGCAAACATTTTACCAAGCGTGAGAAACAGAAGCCGTCAATATCTGCTGATTTACAAGAAAAATACCAGGCAAATATTTTCGGGGAAATGTCGCTGGTTTTAGATAAAGAAGTTGCAAAAAAAAAGTATTTAGGGGTAAATAGAAGTATCTGAAATGAAAACACAAGACACTATGTAAGATTCTCCAGAATGCAGGGCATTTCAGTCATTGTTGGTATTCCCCTGACTGCTGTGCCCTGATAGAAGGGGTCAATATTTGTTTTTCCATCGCCTGTTCTTCCCCCTCTTCTTCCCAGCCAATGAGTCCTGCTCTCCTCTCCCCTTCATTCCCCTTTGTAAGTGTAATCCCTGCCTTTTCCGGGTCTCTCCTCACTGCATGGGACCCGGTGTAACATGCCAAATTAACCCCCGTCCAGATTAAATTCGGGTATAGTTTGGCCCACGCCAGAGTATACTCCTGGGGATAATATGTCAAACTATACCCAGAGGTGTAAAATAGCCTAGGGTAAGCTATACCCCTCCAGGCTACAATATACCCCCCGGGGGATAAACTGTCCTAGGCCAAACTATACCCGGGGGAATAAAATAGCCTAGGCTAAACTATACCCCTCCAGGCTACAATATAGCCCTCTATTTTATATTTTATGAGCCCTTGTAAATGAGATTGATTTTAGTTGCCATTTTTTAATAACTTAAAACTGACTTACACGTAGTGGGAAGGCAGAGGTATATCTAGGCTTCCTGGCACCCGGGGCAAGAGTTCAGTTTGGCACCCCACTCCCCAGCACATATGCAATTTGCACACTTAGTCACGTGCCGACGAGCTGCTCTTCCTAATTCTCTCAATGTTCAGTGAAAAACAGAGAAGCAGAAAGAGAAGCTCATTGTCATCTGACTGTAAGTATGAAAATCACATATGAGTGAGGTATCCATGTGATGACTGCTGGAACCTGCAAGCAGAGCTGATTCCTGACAGCCAGTATATTACACACTATTAGGATTGGCTGCAGGGCTTCATTTTATAACTTAAGGGCTTGTCCAGGTTTGAGATTAAAGTCTGCAGTCACTCTATGTGTCTTCAGGCTTCTGAATTCTCACAGCGCATGCACTGCACACTTTTAGGATTCTCCCTTGCACAAGTATGCGATTTGTATACTTCTGGCCACATTCCAACTAGACGTGTCCGGCCTCCCTCAATTCATTGTCATTGAGTGAGGCCATGCATGTCTAGTGACGCGCCCAGGGGATGGTGGCGACTCGGCGCCCGGGCCTAGTTAACGGTGCTGGGGGATGCCGCAGTGGCCGGCTCCCGGGCCCGTACCCTGGGGTCACTCTTGAAAGAAAAGGGGGGAAAGCTTATTTGGGAAAGGGGAATGTTCGTGATGCCACCTGCGGTTTCTTGTGAGGACCACCAGCGCTGCAGCAGTCCTCTGAGGCCGGTGTTCCGGCAGCTAAGATGGCGTAGCTCCCCACAGGTGGAGCTGGGCCTCAGGGCAGCGTAGGTAGAGGGAATGCCGGGATGCAGGACAGAGGAGACCCAGCCGGGTAAGAGCAAGAACAGGGACAGACACAATAGTCACTTCAGTACCTTTTACTGGTGGTATTCAAGGCACAATCCGGAGCACTGTAGGATGAGGGGTGCATTTCAGGACTCTCCCCAGTGAGCGGGTGTAGGGCCTCCTGTTTCTTGCCTTTTCCTGGCAAGTTTATGACCTGCCTGGAACTAGGCCTAACTAGTCTCTGTCTTGCACCGGCTGACCTTGTGGTAGGGCCTTCTGTTGGAGGTCACTCTCCCTGCTTGCGGGGCCTCCGTGACTCCTGGCTCTGGTACGTATCAGCTTCTGGTGAACCTGGGACATGTAGTTCGCCAGGGGTTCCGGTTGTTTCTGCTGGTCCTAGAGATCCTTGCAGACACGGACCGGGATATGGTTATGGGGTGAGCTGGTTAAGCTCCTCTGCCCCCTATGTAGCTCGCTCACTCCACTTGCCTTTGGCCACACTCGGGGCCCTCACTAGGCTTCCCACTGGCAGTAGGCCTCGCTACTCTTCACCGCTCTTATGGCGTTGGCACCCCTTGGGCTCACTAACTTGAGCTTCACTCTAGGCTTTCTCACTAGAGGAACTGAACTGAGAACTCTGTCCCTCTCTGGCTCTGAGCAGGGACTCTGTTCTCAAGACTGAGCTTGACTCTCTATTCAGACCTGTACTTGCTGAACTCTCCAGAGGAACTGACTGCCTAGCTCCACCTTCCCTTTTTATATCCCTAACGGGCTCCCTCTGGTGGTCTGAGGTGGAAGGTGGAGGTGTGTGTTTGCTGTGAGGGCCTCTTGTGGAGGAATCCGTCCATGCACCCCTCTAGGATCTGTGGCACCAATGCGCAGCAGGGCGCCACACTAGTCAGCATCTGACCGCAAGTATACAAATCACCGGCACAAGAGAATCCTGACAGTGTGCAGTGCGCACTGTGAGAATTCAGAAGTCTGCAGTCATATAGAATGACTGCAGACTCATCACAAACTTGGACAACATCTTTAATGCGCCTAACATAAATAAAAATTTGAGAATTAGTCAGTATCACAAAAAACATTTACATTCAGGTACCTAATAGATGAAGTAGTCTCTGGAGTCCCTCTTCACACTGTCCTCTCACACTGTGTCCCCCCTTTAGGGCCCAATCTCTATACTGTGACCCCTCATCACACTCCCCTTCCTTGGCTTACTGTGCCCTCCTGGCTGTGACCTTACACTGCCCCCCCATACTACACCCCAACACTATTCAGTCTCTATTCTGTGCCCACTCACACTTTTCTCCCTCCATTATTTCCCCTCCCCTCCTCCTCATACTGTCTTCTCTCACATCCCCCCTGCTAACCATACTGTCTCCTGATATATTAACCCCACACACATCCCCCCCAATTCTCCATAGTGGGTCTGCACACATCACACCACCCACACTCCCCATACTATGTCCATACATATTCCCCTCCTTCGCTCCCCATTCTGTGTCCGCACCAATTACCCACACACAAAATCTCCCCTACCCATACAATAAACCTCCCCCCACACTACATCTCCCCCACCCATAAAATAAACCTCCCCCCACACTAAATCTCCCCCACCCATACAATAAACCTCCCCCCACACTAAATCTCCCCCATAGTAAATCACCCCTCAGCCATACCATAAATCACCCCCCATAGTAAATCACGCCCCAGCCATACCATAAATCACCCCCAAGCCATACCATAAATCACCCCCCTATAGTAATCACCCCCAAGCCATACCATAAATCACCCCCCCATAGTAATCACCCCCATAGTAAATCACCCCCCAGCCATACCATAAATCACCCCCAAGCCATACCATAAATCACCCCCCCACCCCATTGTTGGTATATGCAACAGTTGCGGACTTCTTTGTTTGTGTGAAGTAGGACTTTATGCTGATCTGACAGTAGATGGCGATGTTGTGTAAAGTTTCCTTGTTTACTGTATTGTAAAAGAAAAAAGGTCTCTCTTGTATTTTCTGTTTTGTTCTTACTTCCTGGTGCAGTACTGTGTGACTGTGCGTTTTTTCCTTTACCTCATGTTCTGAGAAGTAAAAGCTTGTTATCCCATGTAATCTGCTCTGTGAAGTTTCTACCGCAACTGTGGGTATCCAGAAGCTGTGCAGCACCCATATCACAACTCACCTCCACAATGAATCTTCACCTCCATCTTCGGTGTCTTCAGCTCCAGTGGGGAGTACTTTCCACCAATGGCCACCTCTGCAGCTGCTGCGCCGGTGAGTGACATCAGCAGCATGATCACATGACCTGATCACGCTGCTGGCGTCGCTCTGACCCTGAGATCAGAGCTTCAACGCTAGGAGCCGGCAGCTGCAGCTTCTCTGAGCGCGGTGTCAGCTTGATACCCGGGCTCAGAGAACTTCCGACCCTCAGTCTGGGGGAGCGGCACATCGGACCACCGCATTAGGTGGCCCGACTGCGCCCCCCTGCTGGCTGCGCCCGGGGCACATGCCACGCCTGCCTCCCCCTAGATACACCCCTGTGGGAAGGTATTTGTGTTGTTAATCATATGAGGAAGATTGATATTGCAATACAATGTGACTGGGAAGTCTAACATCTGAGATGTGTCATGTTTGTTGTAATGACTCATGTTAGAGTTCCACAAAGATAAAAGATGACTTGCACACTTCTCAGTAGTATTTACTCATTAAATGAAAAGCACTTGTCTAAACCCATATAATGCAATTGTAACTTGATCTTATTACTTCACTGGTCAGTTATCTTCTCACATAACTTACCTGACAAACTTGAACCCCCATTAAGATGTTGAAAAATTAAGTAATTCTTATGTATATCACTCGACAATGCTGATGTAAAGGGGGGCATAATATGACATGAGGAAGTATGAAATGGCCTAGGTCAATTTATACCCCGGAGTATAAATTGGCCTAGGCCATAATATACCCGGGGTATAGTCAAGCCTAGGCCGCTTTAACTCCAGGTATAGTCTGCACTCAGGGTATACTATGGCCTGTTACACTGGAGGCTTTTGTCTGCTGGTGAGAGATTTCTTCTATGGCCAACAAATTAGCGGTAGTGATAAGGGACAGGATCAAGAGGGAAGGTGACTCCTGGCTCACCTGCATCCTCCTGAGGCTCAAGCAACAACCCCAGTTGGACAGCGGCCCACATGGTGAATTCGCCTGCCAGATCGCCCCTACACTGTGACATCACGGGACATGTGTACAAAAGGTGTGCGTGTGCTCCTGACTTAACCACGCCTACCCACCGGCAATTAGTTTCTCCTGCTGCTGCATGCCTTCCCTGTTTCAGGGGTAACGCAGCGCCGAACATTTTGTAATATTCCCCCTCTCCTGCCAATCTATAGCACAGTCTCAAGTATGGCAGGTCAGGCCAGCTGCAGTTCTTCCTCCCTCGATTAATCTGCTGTCTTATTACAGAATCCTCCTGCTACAGTCAGTCTACCCCAATGGCCACCTAGAGCCATTCTCCCCCAATATCCCTTTTTTAGAACGCTGCTGGTTCCACAGGTTTTGGTGTAATTTTCGGGGATCATTGGTGTGCCGAACATTGGCCAGAGTCTTGGCACTCCAGGGCATAAGGTAAAAAACCTTACCTGTTGGAATGGTTCCCTATCGTTGCTGCCATATCTGGGGTTTGTCCCTTTGGGTTAAACGGATTTGTTTTCGGACTAACAACATGAGTGTCGTTTATTCAATAAATCACTTGTTTTCCTCGTCCCTTTTGGTAATAAAGTTAACTAGATTCTTTGTATTAAAATGTCACAAAGGTTTTCATTGTCCGCCAGCCAAGTAGGGGCTGGAGAAGAGGTCATATTAGAGAGGTGTGCAGACAGCCCATTTCTTTGAATTTGCTTTTGTGTATCGTTTCACTCACCTCTGCCCTCTGTTCTTCTTGTTTTGAGTCTGCCAGTTTTTCTGCTGCCTTTGGCCTCAGTTTTTTTTGGAGCCTTACACGTTAGTGGGTTGGTTTCCTTATCAAAATATGATCCGGGGGGTTTTCACCATGATGATGTAACCCTCTGTGATGGGGGCCTGCGTATCTGCAATTGAAGATGAAAGACTGACCCAAAGACTGATTGGTTATTGGATACTACTTTTTTCCATTCCTGGTCCAATTTGCCCACTGACCCTTGTTAATAATTACTTCTCTTTCCGTTGTCTCGGTCATTCATTTTTCTCTCATGAAGATTGCTCCTGTCATGCTTCTGGGTTCGATCCCTTGAGCCTGTGCTTTGTGGTCGGCTTCTCTGTCCACCGAGCCACAGCAGATATACCTTTTCTCTGAGTGTTTAGTATCTGTTATCCTTGCTACAGTTTTTTAGGGTAACAACTGTTTTCATTTACTCATTTGTCTGCCCTATCAACTTTTGGGTGCGGCTTTATATACTTTCCCCCTGCTGGTATCTCCAGCTAGTAATGGTCTAATTTGGATGTCCAGCCATACTGTGGTAGTTTAAGCCAGTCAGTGAAAGATCAGCTAGGGTTTATCTCTGCTGCTTATGATCTAATTCAGCATTCTTTCCCGTCTGTGGGTAATCTACACTCTGCTCTGCCCTCCGGCTATTTAGGAGAAACGTGAAGCACTCAATGGTCTTTCAGTCAGCATAGGTCCAAGTTGCCATCATCTAGTCTGAATTTAGGGCTATCTCAGCTCACGCAGGAACCAATAGGGACTGCGGGGTCAGGATCTCTAGTCTGTACAGGAACTGGCAGGGTCTGTTGCAGTTTTTAGTATGTTACCTATTTTCCCGAGTGAGTTGCTACACTATAATAACACATATAGTACATTGCCAGCAATTCGCTGGCTCACCAGGGATTATAACCTCCACGACTTTGGGGCATGCAGGGCCTACTACCCCAGTTAGCAGCACCATGCTCTTCATGGGCACCCACTGAAAGGAGATAACGGCAAGCTTAGGAAGCTGGCCAAGCACAGTGATGTATGTGGCCAAGTGACCGGATTATCCCAAACTGGGATCTCCAAACAAATTCTTGGGCTCAGTGTTGGGCAGGGGATCAATTCTGCAATCCACCAGTTGGAACCATGATCCCTAGGGTGACCTCCTGTAGAATGACACTGGTGACAAGAGAAGAGGTATCCAGCTCCAGTTAAAAAGTGTTACATTTATTTGAATCTCAAAAATGTAAAAAGATTTTTTGAAAGTCTGATCCATCGATAAAAAGCATTCACTGCATGGGATTGTATATAGGACGAATGTCATTATATTTAGGACACGTTTCGAATGCAGCCTGGGCGTTCTCTGTCAAAAGCTTTTGAATCAAGTCCATGCTGGGACCGAATACAACTCACTGGACTTAATAGCCATATGTTGATTGTAAACAAAGAGGTATTTTGTCTATGACGATATTTGTAGCACTATTAGCACCATATTACAGGCACAGACATTTTATTTTCATTTGTGATTACCTTTCACCTCTGCTATAACTGTGGAAGTCCATGGTGGAATAAATATCTAGGTTCCAAGCACTGTCACTTTATCTTGGTCTTTTGTTTTGATATTATATGTCATATTTGTGTTTTGACTTGGTATCTTTTCCTCCTGTGAGGTGTAGTAGTACCTAGGAAAACCTAGGGTTTGCTAGGGTGAGACAACGGTGAGAGGGGGTGTCATAACTTGCATGCTTAATTTAGGGTGCCAACCTCCGCGGCTAGGAAGGGTCATTGATGAGGGATTATCATTAGGGAAAGAATTAAGGTCCCCTCCCTCCTAACCTACCAAAAACCCTGGTTTTACATGTGACATTAGTTATCTTTATATGTTCATTGTTTTATGTCATGGATTCACCTAGTATGTCTATGATTGGGAATGTGGCGCCCAGCTGCGCTTGGTACCACAGATCCTGGAAGGGTGCAAGAACGGATTCCTCCACAAGAGGCCCCCCCACAGCATACACACACCTCCACCTTCCACCTCAGTCCACCAGAGGGAGCCCGTTAGGGATATAAATAGGGAAGGTGGAGCTAGGCAGAGAGGAGAGTCTAGTCTGGAGTCGACGGAGAGTCAAGTCTGTTAAGAGAGTTCCTGCAGTAGTTAAGCCTGAGAGAGGTCAGCCTGCAGTGGAGCCCAGTCCAGACTGAGTTGGAGCTCAGTATAGTGAGCTTAAGGTGTGCTGACGTCATAGGAGCGGTGAAGCGCGGCAATCTGCCGCTAGTGTGTATAGCCTAGTGAGGGCCCCCGAGTAGGCCGAAGGCTAGAGGAGTGAGTAGCATTGGGGGCAGAGGAGCTTAACAAGCTCACCCCAGAAAACATATACCGGACACCGGGTCCGCGTCTACAGGGTTGTATACCCCCCCTGTGAAGACAACCGGAGACCCCTGGAAGACTTCAAGTCCCAGGAACACCAGAGAGTTGATACGTAACAGAGCCAGGAGTCACGGAGGCCCCGCAAGCTGGGAGCGCGTACTCCAAGAGAAGGCCCTACCACAAAGTCAGCTGGTGCAGAACAGAAACCAAGTTAGGCCTAGCTTCAGGCAGGTCAGAAGCTCACTACACAAAGGCAAGAGACAAGAGGCCCTATACCTGTTCACTGGGGAGGATCCTGAAATGCACCCTTCACCCTACAGTGCTTCGGAGTGTGCCTGAACTTCCATCAGTAAAAGGTACTGAAGTGACTATCGTGTCTGTCCCTGTTCTTGCTCCGACCCGGCTGGGTCATATCTGTCCTGCATCCTTACATCCCCGCTGCCCTGAGGCCTAGCTCCACCTGTGGGGAGCTATACCATCAAGCTGCCTTATCACCGGCCTCAGTGGACTGCCGCAGCGCTGTTGATTCTCCCCAGATACTACAGGTGGCGTCACAAACTTTCATATAATTAACAAACCCCCTTTTCAAAGAGAGGCCCAGAGTACGGGCCCGGGAGCCGACTACCACGACATCCCCTGAAACTATCAACGAGGCCCGGGCGCCGAGTCCTCCCCATACCCTGGGCTCTACATCTCTCTTTCCTGGCGTCACGAACAGGATCCCGTGCCCGCTGCAACGACGATGTGTTATGCCGTTGCCACCGGGTACTGAGCGCCTTTAATAAAAAAACTGTGTGTTAAACCGTGGTGAAGATGGCCGCCATTGTCGCGCTGTAGTGCGGGAAGAAGAAGGGCGTAACCGCGGGAAACTGAGGGGCGTACCTGCAAAAGCGTGCAAAGCCCTGGACACGCCCCACGCCTCGACGTCAAACCAGGAAGCGCCAGGTCCTGGAAGGAGCGTCGCCAAACGCTCTGACGTAGGACGCAAGCAACGCAAGGTCCTGAAGAAGACCCTCACCTGCGGAGCTGCGGCCTACCGGAAGCAAAGAAAAAAAAGGTAGGCCACGGTTCGCTAAGGGGGCGCCAGAATGCCCGAGGGACAGCATGACGTCGGAATACCGATTAGCGGCCCTGATGTTCAACCCGCGCCCGAAGCCAAGCAGGCCGAAGCGGCCGTGCTACCAGCAGGCCCTGTTACTCATGTCATCCCCATAACTCTACCGTACATTCCTGGAGCAAAGTGGCTCCCCAAGTACAGCGGCAAACCAGATACCCAGTCTGGATTCAAACGGAAGATATGCGGTATCCTGGACATGTACTCTATGACGGGCAAGCAGAGGGCCGCTGTTATATTAGGACAATTGACTGGTGCTGCAGAGCGGGAAGTGGAAACATGGTTGGCCGCAGACCAGGAGTCAGTGTCCGCAATCTTTAAAAAGCTACAGACTGTTTTTGAGGATCATACTGAGGCGGACCTCCGGATGAGGTTCTACAACTGTTCTCAGCAGCCTGAGGACAATGTTCGGGACTATGTCTGGCGCCTACAAGGGGCCCTGCGGGCTCTGAAACAGGTTAGTCCAACCAGCATCGAAAATGAAAACAAAATGCTGAAGGAACAGTTTGTCCAGGGACTGAAGTCTCCAGAGGAGAGCAGGACTGTACGTTGGTGGTCCTTGGATCATCCAGATGCCACCTTTGGCTATAAAAGGACTGCAGCCCCTGGAAACAAATGCCATCCAATGTTACCAGGGTGGAGCCACCCCAGTGCCTGCTACACCCACCTTTTCCCCGGTGGCTGCTGAAGCCAAGGTTCCAGCAACGTCCCCTAGAGAGCTGGACAGCCTGCGCTCTGAAGTGCTTCAGTTGAGCAAAACCCTGACCACTGTGCTGAGTGCCCTGCAGCTGCGGACGGAACCCGAGGAAGAAGGGAGAATCCTGTTAGCCGATAGCCCCGAGGATTTCCCCTGGATGCGAAGGAGGAAGAGGACAACACCACCCTCTACGAGGATCAGTGACCAGCGCCGTCCACAGAGGGACCCTGCCTGCTACCGCTGCCGCGAGACAGGTCACACCGCCCAGAATTGTCCTTTAAACGAGAAAACCCTGGGGCCGAGGGCCGACACCCAGGAGTAATTCACCCAGGCCCATCAGACTGGTACAACAGGTTCGTGGGAGGAAGACCTTTCCTGTCCATTGTGCTGGATGGCATCCTGACGCACGCTCTGCTGGACACAGGATCTCAGGTAACCATAATGCCTGACGTCCTCTACAAAAGGTTCTGGTCTATGGACGACCTAAGTCCGCCAGCTCCAAATCTTTCTGTGTATGCCTCAAATGGACTCCTCCTTAACCTAATCGGGGTTAAGAATGTGACAGTAAAGGTGGGGAGAGTGGAGCTGAAGGACCAGGGACTAATTGTAGTAGAGACTAATCCTGATGATACCAATCCGTATATGGTACTTGGCACTAACATTGTTGGTAACTGTTTGGGAGAAGTTGTGTTCTTGCTCCAACAGATTGCTGACACTGCCAGACCAGGACAGAGAAGGGCGCTGCAGAAGGAGATCCGAGTCCTGATGTACCAACAGCAAGTAAGGTTAACAGATGGTGAAATCGGTAATATGGGGGTGACAGACCCCATACTCATTGTGATCCCCCCAATGAGTGAAATGCTTATCTGGTGTAGAGCAGCCTTAGGTCTTAGAGGACAGAGCTACCAGGCGGTAGTAGAACCCCCTTGCTCCGTGCACAGACCCACGCTCTTAACCGCCAGAGGAGTGGTGGATGTACGCAATGGGAGGGTGCCCGTCCATCTTCTTAATTATGGGGACGATGAGGTTCGATTACCACGTTATGCCACTGTTGCCAAATTACATGCTGTAAATAACAACTCCATTCACAAGGCGGAGTCCTTAGCCTCAACCGACGAAGTGGAGGATAATTACCTTGCAACACAGGTGGAGGATTGGTGTCAACAGCTCCATATTGGGACAGACACCACTCCTGCCTATCAGAAACAGGGTGTACACCGGGTGGTTCAAGAATACGCGCAGGTGTTCAGTAAGCACCCACTTGACTTTGGGAGGATTAAGGGGGTTCAACACCATATCCCCACAGGTGACCATCCACCCATCAAAGAACGGTACAGGCCCATACCACCAGCTCACTACCAGAAGGCAAAAGAGATGCTGCACAACATGAGAAAGGCGGGGGTGGTAAGGGATAGTTGTAGTCCCTGGGCAGCTCCCCTAGTGCTAGTCAGGAAGAATGACGGGAGCATGAGAATGTGTGTAGATTACCGACAAGTAAATCGCATTACACATAAAGATGCATACCCTTTACCACGCATAGAGGAGTCCCTGGCTGCCTTAAAGTCTGCAAATTACTTTTCCACCCTTGACCTCACTAGTGGGTACTGACAAGTAGCTGTGGCTGAGGAGGATCGGGAAAAGACGGCCTTTACAACCCCGATGGGCCTCTGTGAGTTCAACAGTATGCCGTTTGGACTCTGCAATGCCCCCGGGACATTTCAGAGATTGATGGAGTGCTGCCTGGGACACCGCAACTGCGAGACTGTGTTACTTTACCTGGATGATGCGATAGTGTATTCCAGGACGTACGAGGACCACTTGAAGCACCTGGCGGAGGTATTTGAGTCACTGTCCCGGTAAGGGATGAAGCTGAAGCCTTCGAAGTGCCACCTGCTCAAGAGAAAGGTACAGTGCCTGGGGCACATTGTCAGTCCAGAAGGGGTAGCACCAGACCCGGAGAAGGTTACTGCCATCCAGAAGTGGCCTGAGCCGAAGAACCTCAAGGAGGTGCGTCAGTTCTTGGGACTAGTAGGATACTACCGGAGGTTCGTAAAAGACTGCACCAAGAAAGCAGCTCCTCTGCAAGACCTCTTGGTAGGGCAGTACCCCAAAGGCAGAAACCCCCCATTCCACTGGGGTAAGGAGCAAGCCGAGTCATTTCAGGAGATGAAGAAGATCCTGATGGGCGACGAGATCCTGGCCTACCCTGACTACAGCCAGCCGTTCCTGCTGTATACTGATGCCAGCAACGAAGGGCTGGGCGCTGTCCTAAGTCAGAAGCAGAATGGTCAGGAGAAGGTAATCGCATACACAAGCAGGAAGCTCCACCTGACCGAGAGGAACCCAGAGAACTATAGCAGCTTCAAGTTGGAGTTCCTGGCCTTGGTTTGGGCCATCACTGAGAGGTTTAAGCACTACCTAGCCTCCAGCAAGTTCACTGCTTACACTGACAATAGCCCCTTGACCCATCTTGAAACAGCCAAGCTAGGAACACTGGAGCAATGATGGATGGCTCGGCTGTCAAACTATCAATTCACAATTAAATATCGGGCGGGCCGTAAGAACGCCAACGCCGATGCCCTGTCCAGGATGCCTCACCAGTCAGACATAGAAGAGGAGGTGGATGACCTGGAGGAGATCGAGCTACCTGCCTTTCACCGGAATGGGATGATCCACGAGCAACGAGCCTCAAGGAGGCAGCGTGGGAAGACGTTAAACCCTCTGCCTCACCACAGCTGGAAAGAGACCCAGGACAGTGACCCGGTTGTCAGCCATATTAAGGAGCTGATAACCCAAGAAGGTTCCTCCCTGGAGGAGGAAGCGTCTCTGCAAGCAAAGCAGCTGTGGAATGAGAGAAGCCGGCTGTTTATCTACCGTGAGAAGCTGTGCCGGAGGTACGTCAATCCAAGAACCCATGAGATGGTATGGCAGATAGTGGTCCCCAAGACAGACATCCAAATGGTGTTGGAGGCCTACCACGATCAGGCGGGGCACTTTGGCTGGAAGAAGCTAGAGACCCTGTTGAAGTGTCGATTCTACTGGGTAGGAATGCGCAGCTCCATTGAGCGGTGGTGCCGAGACTGTGGACCCTGTAGCCTCAGAAGAAAAGACTACAGTAGCCAGAAGACACCCCTGCAACCCATCAAGACGACTCGGCCCCTGGAGATTGTGGCCTTGGACCATGTCAAGTTGTTACCCAGCAGGTCAGGGTACTCCTACGCCCTGACCATGGTGGATCACTACTCTAGATTCCTGGTGGTCGCCCCCATCAAGGACCTGACGGCAGAGACAGCAGCAAAAACATTCCAGGCGTGTTTGTGCAGACCCCATGGATATCCTGAGCAGGTGCTGACGGACCAAGGCCCGGCCTTTGAGGCTGAATTGTTTAAAGAGTTCTGCCATTTGTACGGGTGTAAAAAGATCAGGACTACACCGTACCACCCCCAAACCAACGGTCTCTGCGAAAAGATGAATAACATCATCATCGACCTGCTGAAGACCATACCACTTGAGGAGAGAAATCAGTGTCCAGACCTACTACCTGACCTAGTGGATCTGTACAACCACATACCCGTGAGTTCCACAAATTGTACTCCGGCATTTCTCATGCGTGCAAGACCTGGGAAGTTGCCCATGGACCTGGAGCTTGGTGTAGTGGAACCAGAAGCGGATGTGACCACTGAGGACTGGGACACGACTAGTCAGGAGCAGTACAGAAGGGTACAAGCCTGTGTCGAGGACAGACTCTCGGGTGAGGAATAAGCAGGAGGCCCACTACAACAAAAGTGCGCCTGCAAAGCCCTTCACACCTGGTGAAATGGTATTGAAAAGGAAGAGAAGAAACCACAAACTTGATGACCAGTGGGAGAGGGAACCCTACTCTGTGTTGAAGTCAAGGTTTGATAATAAGAAGACCTGCTTAATCAGTAGAGACGGAGGAAGAACGACTACAACAGTATCCAGGGACCATCTGAAGTTGTGTCCAGAACTGCTAAAGTCTCAAGAAGAAGAACCTCTCATCGTACCGGAGGAGCCTAGAGAAGCAGTACTCCATACTGACTTAGGAGAGTTCCCGGCAGATTGGCCCCAACTAGGAGGAGCAGTAATCATCCCTGTACTCACCTTCTACCCACAGCAAGAAGAACCTGTAAGTGCTTCAGAGAAGCCTGCTCAAGAAGAGTCCCCGGAAGAAGGATCCCCGGTTGGAGCAGAGCAAGAAGGCCCAGCCCATGGTATGCTTGCTAGTCCAGTAGAGAGGTCAATGCAGTCTTGTAGCCCCTCCACATCTGGTCCTGACACATTGGGAGGTAGGGCACCTACTAGTGCTTCATGCATCCCAGTCCTACGTAGATCAACACGTACCACGCGAGGTCAACCCCCTGTCAGATATACTGAGTGAAATAGCTAAACTCTGACAAGTGTAGATAGTTACCCCTGGGGTATTGAACTGTATTTCTGCGTGTTTCCATGCATATGTATATAACTTTGTGTTTTGCCTTATTGATGAACAGTTCAAGTGATATGGACACTTTGCCTAATGACTTCCTTTGTTATTTATCTAAGAACTCTGAGGCTGAGTACTATGTGCAGCCCAAAAATCTGCTTCATGTATATAATTGCACTCCCTGGGGTGCCCATGTAGGTGACCTCAGAAGGAAAACCTGTCTGGAGTGGCAATACCGGAGGTCCAGCTCGGGATCTCCATGCCCTGCAGCCACCCCAGGGCCTACGTTGAGGGTTTGGGACAGGTCCCTCAAGCTACCAAGTACTCTATCCTGTGAGATGGACATCCTGGCTGGGAACCTCACCACAAGAGAACTGAATTCTGGGGTTGCTTGCCAAATTGAATGTGTATATACTGTTTTCTAATGTTTTTTTTAAGCAACGTTTAAGTATGTGCCTCCCATAAAGGGAAGATTGTTATTGCAATTGATGTTTCAAAATGTACTTCAGCCCAGGTGTGCTGAGCTTTGCTAGGGGGGAATGTGGCACCCACCTGCGCTAGGTACCACAGATCCTGGAAGGGTGCATGAACGGATTCCTCCACAAGAGGCCCCCCCACAGCATACACACACCTCCATCTTCCACCTCAGTCCACCAGAGGGAGCCCGTTAGGGATATAAATAGGGAAGGTGGAGCTAGGCAGAGAGGAGAGTCTAGTCTGGAGTCGACGGAGAGTCAAGTCTGTTGAGAGAGTTCCTGCAGTAGTTAAGCCTGAGAGAGGTCAGCCTGCAGTGGAGCCCAGTCCAGACTGAGTTGTAGCTCAGCATAGTGAGCTTAAGGTGTGTCGACGCCATAAGAGTGGTGAAGCGCGGCAATCTGCCGCTAGTGTGTATAGCCTAGTGAGGGCCCCGAGTAGGCCGAAGGCTAGAGGAGTGAGTAGCATTGGGGGCAGAAGAGCTTAACCAGCTCACCCCAGAAAACATATACCGGACACCGGGTCCGCGTCTACAGGGTCGTATACCCCCTCTGTAGAGACAACCGGAGACCCCTGGAAGACTTCAAGTCCCAGGAACACCATAGAGCTGATACGTAACAGAGCCAGGAGTCACGGAGGCCCCGCAAGCTGGGAGCGCATACTCCAAGAGAAGGCCCTACCACAAAGTCAGCCGGTGCAGAACAGAAACCAAGTTAGGCCTAGCTTCAGGCAGGTCAGAAACTTACTACACAAAGGCAAGAAACAGGAGGCCCTATACCTGCTCACTGGGGAGGATCCTGAAATGCACCGTTCACCCTACAGTGCTCCGGAGTGTGCCTGAACTTCCATCAGTAAAAGGTACTAAAGTGACTATCCTGTCTGTCCCTGTTCTTGCTCCGACCCAGCTGGGTCATATCTGTCCTGCATCCTTACATCCCCGCTGCCATGAGGCCTAGCTCCACCTGTGGGGAGCTATACCATCAAGCTGCCTTATCACCGGCCTCAGTGGACTGCTGCAGTGCTGGTGATTCTCACCAGAAACCACAGGTGGCGTCACGAACTTTCATATAATTAACAAACCCCCTTTTAAAAGAGAGGCCCAGAGTACGGGACCGGGAGCCGACTACCACGACATCCCCTGAAACTATCAACGAGGCCCGGGCGCCGAGTCCTCCCCATCCCCTGGGCTCTACAGGAACATCATGGAAGTTCGTTTTTAACAAAGGCATTCATAAACTTATTGTTTTTATTGGATGAGGTTTTCTTTGTTAGACACGCTTGATACTCTCCACTATATCATTGATAGTGTTAGTTTCTAGTATGTATCCACATACATGAACATATACAGATAATCAAAGCTCAGTACTGCCAAATAGTGTCAAAACTAAGTGTCAAATACATTACAATAATTGAATAGTAAGGGCCTGAAAAACCTGGGAGGATGAGCACCAAAACCTCTATGCGCGTTTCAAATCTATCTAATCTAAGAGCAGTATAATGTAAGGGCACAGACCCTGACTCCAGTGATGTATAACTTATTTGTTTGGCAAGTCTTGATAAAATCAGTGTTTTATCAACAGGAGATTATCACGAGAGAATTAGTGCTGCCATGTAGTCCTCCATATTCATAAGCTCTGTATTACCTCTCCCGACACCATTGATTGGCAGCTTTTTGCCTATGTACAGTCATGGCCAAAGGTATTGAGAATGAGACAAATAGTAATTTTTCCAAAGTTTACTGCTTCATTTTTTGTAATGGCAATTTGCATATACTCCTGAATGTCAAAGAGTGATCAGCTTAACAGCAATTACTGTACTTGCAAAGTCAATATTTGCCCAGAAAATGAACTTTAACCCCCAAAACACATTTCAACAGCATTGCAGTCCTGCCTTAAAAGGAGCAGCTAACATCGTTTTAGTGATTGATCCATTAACACAGGTGTGGGTGTTGATGAGGACAGGGCTGGCGATCAATCAGTCATGATTAAGTAAGAATGACATCACTGGACACTTTAAAAGGAGGCTGGTTCTTGGTATCATTGTTTCTCTTCAGTTAACCATGGTTATCTCTAAAGAAACACGTGCAGCCATCATTGCACTGCACAAAAATGGCCTAACAGGTAAGAGCATCGCAGCTACAAAGATTTCACCTCAGTCAACAATCTATCGCATCATCAAGAACTTCAAGGAGAGAGCTTCCATTGTTGTCAAAAAGGCTCCAGGGCGCCCAAGAAAGACCAGCAAGTGCCAGGACCGTATCTTAAAATTGTTTCAGCTGCGGGATCGGACTACCAGCAGTGCCGAGCTTGCTCAGGCATGGCAGCAGGCTGGTGTGAGTGCTTCTGCACGCACTGTGAGGCGGAGACTCTTTGAGCAAGGGCTGGTTTCAAGGAGGGCAGCAAAGAATTCTGCAAAAGGTACAGGGTGTGGACTGCTGAGGACTGGGGCAAAGTCATTTTCTTTGATGAATCCCCTTTTCGATTGTTTGGGACATCTGGAAAACAGCTTATTCAGAGAAGAAGAGGTGAGCGCTACCACCAGTCTTGTCTCATGCCAACTGTAAAGCATCCTGAAACCATTCATGTGTGGGGTTGCTTCTCAGCCAAGGGAATCGGCTCACTCACAGTCTTGCCTAAAAACACAGCCATGAATAAAGAATGGTACCAGAATGTCCTCCAAGAGCAACTTCTCCCAACCGTCAAAGAGCAGTTTGGTGCCCAACAATGCCTTTTCCAGCATGATGGAGCACCTTGCCATAAAGCAAAGGTGATAACTAAATGGCTCATGGAACAAAACATAGAGATTTTGGGTCCATGGCCTGGAAACTCCCCAGATCTTAATCCCATTGAGAACTTGTGGTCAATCGTCAAGAGACGGGTGGACAAACAAAAACCAACAAATTCTGGCAAAATGCAAGCATTGATTATGCAAGAATGGACTGCTATCAGTCAGGATTTGGTCCAAAAGTTGATTGAGAGCATGCCAGGGAGAATTACAGAGGTCTTGAAGAAGAAGGGGCAACACTGCAAATATTGACTTGCTGCATTAACTCATTCTAACTGTCAATATAACCTATTGGTACTCATAATATGATTGCAATTATATTTCTGTATGTGATATAAACATCAGACAAACACTAATAAAAACAAGAGGCCAGCAGATCATGTGAAAATATAATTTTGGTGTCATTCTCAAAACTTTTGGCCATGACTGTATAGTGTACATAGAAAGCAGCCAATCAGTGATGTGGGCGGGGTTATACAGAGCTCAGCATTTAGAAAACTGGTAGCTCTACAACAGATGAAACACCGATTTTTATAAAAAAAATATGCAGCAAGTAGCCCAGTAAGTGATACTTTGCTGGAATCAGGGTTTTTGCCCATACACCATGTTGCTCTCCGATGGGGTAGCAAAAACCTGGTGACAGGTTTTCTTTAAAGGGTTAATAATGAATAAATATGTCATTTTTTGTGTGTGTTCATGGCAATTGATATATCCATGTGTCTTAAAAACTGATAAAAAAAAGAATAACATTATTTTTATCTGTTACTACTGCTGGCTATGTCATATAATATGAATTACCAGAACGATGAGTGATCAGCAGAATTCTATAATAAGATTCAGGCTGTGACCACATAGCTGTCAGGTTATTCCTGCCCACATGCTGCCACCGCCTATCAGATCTCATCACATTTACATCACATTCTGATTACTCAGTCATATCCTTTATAATAAACAGTGGATGTACAATACAAAGAAAACATCTCTGTGCTCACAAGCAACATGTCCTGGACAGTCTTATTCTTCACCGCTGTCTTTTTCTGCACTTGTAAGGCTTGATTAGCTGGATGATAATTGCTTTATTGATGTGTGATGAAATCTATTCATGTCCTTTTTTTTCTATTTCAGATTGTGCTGCTCAGATCACTGTGACGCAGTCAACATCTCAACTTGTTTCCACTGGGGACACAGTCACCGTCTCCTGTACAGTTAGTGGAGTTAGTATAAGTGATCAAAGTGTGCACTGGTATCAACAGAAGGAAGGAAACCGTCCTCGGTATCTTCTGAGGTATAATAGTGACAGCAGCAAACACCAAGGAGAAGGAGTCCCTGACCGGTTTTCTGGGTCTAAAGACAACTCAAAAAACACTGGTTATTTAACCATTAAGCAATCTATGTTGGATGATGAAGCAGATTATTATTGTGGTATGTGGCATCCTTCTATAAGCAGGTTACACACTGTGACATAGTTATGAGGAACTAGGACATATTGGTGCATGTATAAAAAGTATGATTCTGTTGATAGTTGTTTGCTATAAAAATGGGTCAATACTTGTTTGATTTGCCTTAAAGAAGCACTCCCAACAAAAAATCTATTGCCTAGACCAGGGGCGGACACTGACAGAGCAGGGCCCCTGTGCAAGACTCATGTCTGGGCACCCCCTATCAAGCCACTCCCAAATAAACACACACACATTTAGGTCTTGCTCACACTAGAGTATAACACGGCAAAGTACCAGTGTTATACTATGGGCATAGCTCGCAACCGTGCCGTATTCCCCGGGACTGTCCTGATTTGAGGGCTCAATCCCGGGTCCTGTCACGGCTCAGCTGTTCTCCCAGCAGGGGCGTCGCTAGGCACTGCACTGTTTTTTTTTCCAGACATGCAAGCTTTCCGTGCTGTTGTGTGATGATTATGAAGAAGTGAGTATATATGTCATGTGTATGAGTAATGTGTAAGTACATCTATAATGTGTATGTGTGCAGATACCATGTCTGTCATGTACAGTACAGACCAAAAGTTTGGACACACCTTCTCATTTAAAGATTTTTCTGTATTTTCATGACTATGAAAATTGTACATTCACACTGAAGGCATCAAAACTATGAATTAACACATGTGGAATTATATAATTAACAAAAAAGTGTGAAACAACTGAAAATATGTCTTATATTCTAGGTTCTTCAAAGTAGCCACGTTTTGCTTTGATGACTGCTTTGCACACTCTTGGCATTCTCTTGATGAGCTCCAAAAGGTAGTCACCGGAAATGGTCTTCCAACAATCTTGAAGGAGTTCCCAGAGATGCTTAGCACTTGTTGGCCCTTTTGCCTTCACTCTGCGGTCCAGCTCACCCCAAACCATCTGGATTGGGCTCAGGTCTGGTGACTGTGGAGGCCAGGTCATCTGGCGTAGCACCCCATCACTCTCCTTCTTGGTCACATAGCCCTTACACAGCCTGGAGGTGTGTTTGGGGTCATTGTCCTGTTGAAAAATAAATGATGGTCCAACTAAATGCAAACCGGATGGAATAGCATGCCGCTGCAAGATGCTGTGGTAGCCATGCTGGTTCAGTATGCCTTCAATTTTGAATAAATCCCCAACAGTGTCACCAGCAAAGCACCCCCACACCATCACACCTCCTCCTCCATGCTTCACAGTGGGAACCAGGCATGTAGAGTCCAGCCGTTCACCTTTTCTGCGTCGCACAAAGACACGGTGGTTGGAACCAAAGATCTCAAATTTGGACTCATCAGACCAAAGTACAGATTTCCACTGGTCTAATGTCCATTCCTTGTGTTCTTTAGCCCAAACAAGTCTCTTCTGCTTGTTGCCTGTCCTTAGCAGTGGTTTCCTAGCAGCTATTTTACCATGAAGGCCTGCTGCACAAAGTCTCCTCTTAACAGTTGTTGTAGAGATGTGTCTGCTGCTAGAACTCTGTGTGACATTGACCTGGTCTCTAATCTGAGCTGTTGTTAACCTGCGATTTCTGAGGCTGGTGACTCGGAAACTTATCCTCAGAAGCAGAGGTGACTCTTGGTCTTCCTTTCCTGGGGCGGTCCTCATGTGAGCCAGTTTCTTTGTAGTGCTTGATGGTTTTTGCAACTGCACTTGGGGACACTTTCAAAGTTTGCCCAATTTTTCAGACTGACTGACCTTCATTTCTTAAAGTAATGATGGCCACTCTTTTTTCTTTACTTAGCTGCTTTTTTCTTGCCATAATACAAATTCTAACAGTCTATTCAGTAGGACTATCAGCTGTCTATCCCCCTGACTTCAGCACAACACAACTGATGGTCCCAACCCCATTTATAAGGCAAGAAATCCCACTTATTAAACCTGACAGGGCACACCTGTAAAGTGAAAACCATTTCCGGTGACTACCTCTTGAAGCTCATCAAGAGAATGCCAAGAGTGTGCAAAACAGTCATCAAAGCAAAAGGTGGCTACTTTGAAGAACCTAGAATATAAGGCATATTTTCAGTTGCTTCACACTTTTTTGTTAACTATATAATTCCACATGTGTTAATGTGACACCCCAGGGGTCTGGTTGCCACAGTGATAGAGATGTTATGTCTGAGAGCAGGTGGGAGGTCCTTTGGTTAGGGATCCTGTGCATGCCACACCTCCTGCCCAGTCTTGGGAGGGGAAGAACTTCCCCTATATAAACCCGGGGCTGAAGCAGGGTTAGGAGTCAAGGAGAGTAGAGACAAGAGACAGTCATAGGAAGAAACAGCTGGAGCTCAGTGGGAGCAATACTACTACGAGTCAGGGGCTGGCAGCTGCAGAGCTCGCCCTGACTGAGAAGCTTTCTTACCGGACCCGGCGTCCGAGGCTGTGGGGACTAACTCTTACCCAGCAGCAGAAGCCGACCGGCAGGGGATTTCAGGTCCTCAGGCCCAGAAACCCGAAGGCACGGTCACACGTGTGGGACCAGCACCGCCATCGTGGAGCGGAAGCCAATAGAAGGCCCCGAGTCACCGGCCATACGGGTGAGCACCACACGGTACACTCAGGGACGTGGGCTACTTATATCCGCTTCTAGCAAGGTAGCCAGAAGAGTACAGTCAGTTTGGGAGGCCTACAACTCCGCCTGGCCAGGGGAGATCCCATCTGCTCAAGGACTGACCAGGCCCCGTTCGCTAGCAAGTACTCCGGGAGGGTCTATCGTTGTTACCAGTAAAGACCCTGAATTACACCGCACCGTCTCTGAGTGGTTCCTGTTACCCCCATCTTCCACGTCGGCTGCCCTGAGGCCATACCCCTCCCGTTGGGGGTTATACTATCACGCTGCACAATTCTACACCGGCCTCAGCGGTCTGCCCTGCAGCGGCAGCTCCATAGCTGCAAGTCAACGGGTGGCGTAGTCGACACTCAAATAACATCTATCAAGACTGCCACACACTGAGTCTAACCCTCTGGGCACGGACCGGGTCCCCGCCACTCGGAGACTACAACCCTCATCTGATCCGGTTCCGAGTAAGCCCCCGTGCGCGAGACGCTGCGCGACACAGCAGGCCCAGGGGCGCGTCAACTTTGGCGTAGTCGGCAGGATTTCGTGCCCGCAACCACCGGGTACTGCGTGCCTGAAAAGCAAAGACTGTTCAAACTTACCAGTGGTGAGGTTTCCCGCCATCCGGCGCCATCTTCTGCCTTCTTCCCGCCATCCGCGAAGTTTTCCCGCCATCCGGCGCCATCTTTGGCCTTCTTCCCGCCATCCGTGGAGTTTTCCCGCCATTGGACGCCATCTTGAGGACGCCGCGCGGGAAGAAGAGGGGCGTGGACTTCGAAAGCGCGCGAGAACTGAAGCCCCGCCTCACGTCCGGACGTTGCGTAAGGTCCTGGAAGGAGCCCAGCAGACGCCGACGTCACCGGAGCGCGACGGAAGGTCCTCAACCCTGACGATCTACTGCGGAGCCGCGGCCTACGGAACAGGATCATCGCAAGGTAGGCCACGGTCCACTAGGGGGGAGGAAGATGTCGGATACGGAGGAGAGCTTCACTGCCTCAACCCCCGCCAGCGCCACCGCTGCTGCAGTTATGCCCTTCACCATGCCCTATATCCCGGGAGCCGCTTGGCTACCCCAGTACTCAGGGGAGTCACATACCCTGCATGACTTTAGAGAAAAGCTGGATAGCCTCTTCCAGGTGTACCCCCTCACAGAAGAGCAAAAAGTGAGCATCCTGGTGGCCCAACTAACCGGGGCAGCCAAAAGGGAAGTAAAATCCTGGCCACCTGGGAGGAAGACTGTCGCAGGGATACTAACCCGGCTGAAGGATACCTTTGATACCCGCACCTCAGCCGAGATTAAGCTTAGATTCTACGGGTGCAAGCAGCGAGCGCATGAGAGTATAAGGGACTATGCACTAAACCTACAAGAGGCCCTGAGGGCCATTAAGCAGACCGACCCTGATGGAGTGGGAAACGAGGACAGGCTGTTGACCGAACAATTTATAGAGGGACTGTATTGTAATGCCCACCGAACTCAGTTGCGGGCGATGGCCTTACAGGATCCCCATCTGGGCTTTGCACAGTTCAAGGACAGAGCCATCCGGGTGCTCCGAGAACCGGCACCGGGTGGCGTTATGACCCACAGGCGCCCAGCTATTACTTACCACCAGGAGGCGGCGCCCTTGTCGGCAGGGCCTGTGGGAGCTGATGCGCAGGCTTTGGACAATGACCCGGCTCCAGACCTACACCATCAGGTCCAAGAGCTAGCTAAGAGCGTTGCTGCGCTAACCCGAACTGTGCAGTCTTTACAGGTTTCCACCCCAGGGAAGATCCAGCTGGCATCCGGACCGGAGGACATCCCGTGGCGTCGACCAAGGAGGACCCCACCGGCCAGAGGAAGACCCAGTGACCGATACAGCGAGGACGGACGACCCATCTGCCGCCGCTGCAATCAACCCGGACATATGGCAAGGTACTGTTCTTTAAACGGGCACAACCTGGGGTAGAGGGCCAACCCCCAGGAAAAAGATCACCAGGCCCATCGAACTGGCGCGACAGATATGTGGGAGGACGTCCAGTCTTGCCTGTGGTACTGGATGGCATTCCCATGAGTGCCCTACTGGACACCGGGTCACAGGTCACCACCATCCCGTACGTGCTCTTTAAGCAGTACTGGAATGACTCGGATATTACCCGCTACCCTGACGACGACTTGAGTATCATCGCCAGCAATGGCCAGCCCGTGCCACAGATCGGATTTAAAGAGGTGACCATCAAAATCGGTAGAGTCGAACTGGCAGCACAGGGACTGATCATTGTAGATATTGACAAACATGAGAGTCACCCAAAAATAACTCTAGGAACTAATGTAATTGAAAATTGTCTTGCAGAGGTGATTTTCCTTTTACAGCAGGTTGCCAAGAACGCCAGCTCCGGCGAGCAGCGGGTGCTCCAGAAAGAGATCCGGGCACTGATGCGACGGCAACAGGTGGAACTCTCCGACGGTGAGATTGGTAGCGTAAGAATGTGTGACCCTTTTCCTATTGCCATGCCCCCAAAAAGTGAAATGATGATTTGGTGCCGGGCAGCTATTGGTCTGAGAGGTAGGGATTACCAGGCAATGGTAGAACCAGTTTACTCGGACAGTAGGCCCACCATTTTGACAGCACGGGGGGTGGTTGATGTACGCCATGGGAGGGTGCCCGTTCGCATAATAAATATCGGGGAGAGGGAAGTGTATCTGCCCCGGTATGCCACGCTAGCTAAATTATATACCATTAACCAAAATTCTATACAATCTGTGGAACCCTTGCCTCCATCTCACCCGGAGGAAGGTAACGGCTCTAAGAAAAACATGGAGGACTGGTGTCAGCAACTACATCTGGGTACTGACTCCACTCCCGCACACCAGAAACAAGGAGTCTATCGGGTGGTTCAAGAGTACGAGAGAGTGTTCAGTAAACACCCGTTAGACTTCGGGCGAGTCAAGGGGGTAGAACACCACATCCCCACGGGAGACCATCCTCCTATAAAAGAGAGGTATCGACCCGTACCCCCTGCCCACTACCAACACGCCAAGGGGATGCTTAGAGACATGAAGGAGGCTGGGGTGATCAGGGATAGCTGTAGCCCCTGGGCAGCTCCACTAGTCTTAGTCAGAAAAAAAGACAACACCATGAGGATGTGTGTAGATTACCGGAAAATCAACCGTATCACACACAAGGATGCGTACCCCTTACCAAGGATAGAGGAGTCATTGGCTGCTTTAAGATCTGCTAACTTCTTCTCTACCTTGGATCTCACTAGCGGGTACTGGCAGGTTCCTGTAGCAGAGGCGGACCGGGAGAAGACCGCATTCACCACCCCGATGGGACTTAGCGAGTTCACCTGCATGCCGTTCGGACTCTGCAACGCACCAGGAACCTTCCAACGACTAATGGAGTGTTGTCTGGGCCACAGAAACTTCGAGACGGTCTTGTTGTACCTGGACGATGTCATCGTATATTCCAAGACGTATGAGGACCACCTGAAACACCTGGCGGAAGTGTTCGAAGCTCTGGCGAGTTACGGCCTAAAGGTGAAACCCTCCAAGTGTCACCTCCTGAAACCAAAGGTGCAGTACCTGGGACACGTGGTGAGCGCTGACGGAGTGGCTCCCGACCCTGATAAGATCACCGCAATTAAGGAATGGCCAAGCCCCTCCAGCGTAAAAGAAGTGCGGCAGTTCCTCGGGTTGGTAGGCTACTACCGAAGGTTTATTCCCGGTTTCACCAAAAGGGCAGCACCTATGCAGGACCTCCTGATAGGCCAGTCCCGGAAGGCCAAGAACCAGAAGCCGCCCTTCAAATGGGAGGAGCTGGAAGAAGAGTCCTTCCGCCAGCTGAAGATGGCCCTCACGGGGGACGAAATCCTGGCGTACCCGGATTATAGCCAGCCCTTTATCCTCTACACCGATGCCAGTAACATCGGGCTAGGAGCCGTACTGTCCCAGATCCAGCAGGGGAAGGAACGAGTAATCGCCTACGCCAGCCGAAAACTGCGACCCACCGAAAGGAACCCCGAGAATTACAGCTCATTTAAGCTAGAGTTCCTGGCCGTAGTATGGGCAGTCACCGAGCGCTTTAAGCATTACCTCGCTTCTTCCCGGTTCACCGTGTACACGGATAACAACCCGTTGACACACCTGGACACGGCAAGACTCGGTGCCCTGGAGCAGAGGTGGATGGCCCGTCTGTCCAACTACGAGTTCACAATCAAATACCGGGCCGGACGCTCCAATACCAACGCGGATGCCCTGTCCAGGATGCCCAACCTGCCGGACGAAGGAGAAGATCCGGAGGGACTGGAAGAAGTTGAACTCCCTGCGTTCCACCGTCATGGGACTATCCAGTATTCCCACCGGGTAAGGAGTAAGCAGGCTGCTACGTTGAACCCCTTACCTCACTACAACTGGGCGGAAACGCAAGACAGCGACCCTGCCGTCCGACTGGTGAAGGAGATGCTGACTCGCCCGGAGGCTTGCCTTGAACCAGACGCTCCGGAGGAAGCCAAACAACTATTGGCAGAGAAGAGTCGACTGTTCCTTTACAAGGGGAAGTTGTGCCGCAGAATGGTTAACTCCCGGACGCATGAACTACTCTGGCAAGTAGTGGTGCCACGAAGAGACGTAGCCATGATGATGGAGGCATACCACGACGGAGCTGGACACTTCGGGTGGAAGAAGCTGGAGTTCCTGCTGCGCGAGCGATTCCACTGGGTAGGCATGAGGGGAACCATTGAGAAGTGGTGCAGAGACTGTGGCCCGTGCAACCTGAGAAGGAAGGACCGTGCCAGCCAGAAGACTCCCCTGCAGTCCATCGTCACCCGGCAACCGTTGGAACTGGTAGCCTTGGATCATGTAAAACTGACCCCAAGCAGAAGTGGCTACGTCTACGCGTTAACCATCGTGGATCATTACTCCCGGTTCTTGGTTGTCGTCCCCGTCAAGGACTTAACGGCTCAAACAGCAGCTAGAGCCTTCCAGCAGCACTTTTGCCGTCCACACGGGTACCCGGACCAAGTGCTGACGGACCAGGGACCTGCCTTTGAAGCGGAGGTCTTCCAGGAATTCTGCAATCTGTATGGCTGCCGGAAGATAAGGACGACACCCTACCATCCGCAAACTAATGGACTTTGTGAGAAAATGAACCAGGTGGTAATGGATCTTTTAAAAACGTTGCCCCTGGAAGAACGCAGTCTGTGGCCTGAGAAGTTGCCCGATCTGGTGGACCTATACAACCACATCCCGGTAGGTTCCACCAACTGTACCCCGGCTTACCTAATGAGGGCAAGACCTGGTAAGTTACCTGTTGACCTGGAAATGGGAGTCCTGACACCCGAGGACACTTCACCAGAAACAGACTGGGACACGGAGAGGCAGCAGCAGTACCGGAGAGTACAGGAGAGCGTGGAGCGAAGTCTCTGTCAGGCTAGGGAAAGACAAGAGAAAACTTACAACCAGTATGCTCCCGCTGTTCCCCTGGTACCCGGAGAGCAGGTCTTGAAGAGGAAGAGACGGCTCCACAAGTTGGACGACCAGTGGGAAAAGGACCCGTACACCGTACTGCCCTCAAGCCACGAGAACCCGAAGGTTTGTACCATCAGTAAAGACGGAGGGGAAACCACAGCTATTGTATCCCGGGACCACCTGAAGAAGTGTCCCGAACAACTGAGGAACCCTGAAGAGGAACAAGAAGACCATCGACCCGTAGAGGAAAGGGAAGATATGGTTAGTACTGTGCTCGGGGACTTCCCTCGGTCTTGGACTCAAGTCAATGGTGCAGTTGTGGTACCCGTACTCACCTTCCTCCAACAAGCATCCCAAGCACCTACGGAGCAACAGGTAGAGCTGGAAGAACAGCCGGTCCAGGAGGCAGAAGACCCCACACCCGCAGACCAGGAGGATCAACCCTCTGCTTGCAGTGAGCCTGCCATATCCCTAGTGAGCCAAAGAGCCGGTAGACAGCTGCCCAGTTTACCCTTGACAGCTCCTACACCCTGTAGTTCAGGGCTAGGCAGTCAGCTCCGTAGGTCCACTAGGGCCACTAGAGGCCAGTTACCCGCACGATGGAGGATTTGAAGTGTATAAATTGTTTTATTTATGTTTACCTGTGTATTGTTGCTTGTGTATAATTTTGTGTTTCTAGTTATTTGTAGGAGTCCTTGGTGGATTTACCGGGAATCCTTGTACATAGTTGGAGCGTAACCCAGGACGGACTAAAGACTGTTAAGGACTCGGGGTAGGACAAACCCCTACCTGGTTACGTCTCCCTGTTTTGGTGAAATGGACACCTTGCTTTTCTTCAAAGACTGCACCCGGTTACGGACCTGCCGTAACCATCTTTATATGTTTTTCTTATTGTATTATTATTGTTTTTATCTTGTTATGTTTTTCTAAAATATGTTTAGTCCCGGAGTACTAAATTTCACTAGGGGGGAATGTGACACCCCAGGGGTCTGGTTGCCACAGTGATAGAGATGTTATGTCTGAGAGCAGGTGGGAGGTCCTTTGGTTAGGGATCCTGTGCATGCCACACCTCCTGCCCAGTCTTGGGAGGGGAAGAACTTCCCCTATATAAACCCGGGGCTGAAGCAGGGTTAGGAGTCAAGGAGAGTAGAGACAAGAGACAGTCATAGGAAGAAACAGCTGGAGCTCAGTGGGAGCAATACTACTACGAGTCAGGGGCTGGCAGCTGCAGAGCTCGCCCTGACTGAGAAGCTTTCTTACCGGACCCGGCGTCCGAGGCTGTGGGGACTAACTCTTACCCAGCAGCAGAAGCCGACCGGCAGGGGATTTCAGGTCCTCAGGCCCAGAAACCCGAAGGCACGGTCACACGTGTGGGACCAGCACCGCCATCGTGGAGCGGAAGCCAATAGAAGGCCCCGAGTCACCGGCCATACGGGTGAGCACCACACGGTACACTCAGGGACGTGGGCTACTTATATCCGCTTCTAGCAAGGTAGCCAGAAGAGTACAGTCAGTTTGGGAGGCCTACAACTCCGCCTGGCCAGGGGAGATCCCATCTGCTCAAGGACTGACCAGGCCCCGTTCGCTAGCAAGTACTCCGGGAGGGTCTATCGTTGTTACCAGTAAAGACCCTGAATTACACCGCACCGTCTCTGAGTGGTTCCTGTTACCCCCATCTTCCACGTCGGCTGCCCTGAGGCCATACCCCTCCCGTTGGGGGTTATACTATCATGCTGCACAATTCTACACCGGCCTCAGCGGTCTGCCCTGCAGCGGCAGCTCCATAGCTGCAAGTCAACGGGTGGCGTAGTCGACACTCAAATAACATCTATCAAGACTGCCACACACTGAGTCTGACCCCCTGGGCACGGACCGGGTCCCCGCCACTCGGAGACTACAACCCTCATCTGATCCGGTTCCGGGTAAGCCCCCGTGCGCGAGACGCTGCGCGACACAGCAGGCCCAGGGGCGCGTCATTAATTCATAGTTTTGATGCCTTCAGTGTGAATGTATAATTTTCATAGTCAGGAAAATACAGAAAAATCTTTAAATGAGAAGGTGTGTCCAAACCTTTGGTCTGTACTGTATATATTATGTGTGAGTTTATGCAGAATATATCATGTCCGTGTGATGGTTGTGCCCGCTGTGTGTATGATGTCTGTGTGATGGCGTGCCTGGTGTGTGTGCATGATGTCTGTGTGATGGCATACCTGGTGTGTGTGCATGATGTCTGTGTGATGGTGTACCTGATGTGTGTGTAAGATGTCTGTGTGATAGCGCACCTGTGGTGTGTGCATGATGTCCGTGTGATGGCGTACCTGGTGTGTGCATGATGTCTGTGTGATGGCGTGCCTTGTGTGTGTTATGTCTGTGTGACGGCGTGCCTGGTGTGTGTATGATGTCTGTGTGATGGAGTGCCTGGTGTGTGTATGATGTCTGTGTGATGGCATACCTGGTGTGTGTATAAAATAGAGCAGGGGTGGGAGGTTAATTTTCCCAACGGGCCACACAAGAGACCATGACTGTTGTGGAGGCCGAACCAATAGGTTCAAATTAATTCCACTCAATATTAACATATTAATTATAATTTTTTGTAGATTGATATTATTACTTAATATTGAGCAGACTTAAGTATGCTGATATCCCCCTATATACAGTATGAGCCTCCACACAACCCCGTACATACAGTATTAACACACACCACCCCTACATACAGTATGAGCCCTCACATAGCCCCCAATATACAGTGGGTACAGAAAGTATTCAGACCCCTTTAAATTTTTCACTCTTTGTTTCATTGCAGCCATTTGGTAAATTCTAAAAAGTTCTTTTTTTTCTCATTAAAGTACACTCTGCACCCCATCTTGACTGAAAATAAACAGAAATGTAGAAATTTTTGCAAATTTATTAAAAAAGAAAAACTGAAATATCACATGGTCATAAGTATTAAGACTAGTGTTGAGCATTCCGATACTGAAATATCGGGTATCGGCCGATATTCGCGGTATCGGAATTCCGATACTTAATTCCGATACTATTGCAATATCGTATACCGGAATCGGAAGTTCCCATAATGCAATGAGACATTTTCATTTTATTCAGCCAATGAGGATCCTAAGAAGTGTGGGCACATCCTGTTAGGCATGTAGGCATCTTAACTAATGGCATGGCTGTGATTGGCTGCTGAAATGATGTCATGATGCACTATAAAAGCCACCGCCGCCATTTTGAGCTCACTCTGCTGTGAATTCAGTTAGGGATAGGACGCTGTTGTTCTGAGGGACAGTTTTAGCTACCTATTTGCTCTATACTGCTTTACCCAAGCTACTTTCTAAATCACTGTGCCTTGCAGTGCTAGTGCACAGTTCCCTGTGCTGTTCACCGCTATCTGCAAGGTCTGTGTGTGTGAGTGCAGCTCACCCTGTAGTGTGTGCTTCAGCCAAGTCTGGTTGTAGTGCACTCAGTGTGTGTCACTGCCTCATACATTGTCCTTTTTTGCCAATTCATAATTTTTCCTGATATCTCCTATTAGTGTGGTGGTTCCATCTGTATTCAGCTAAATTGGTTCCAAACACACTATATAGGAGTAGATAGAGAAATTTTTTTCCGTCTTGCAGCACTAGTGCACAGTGCTCTGCATCTGTACTGTTCACCGCTGTCTGCAAGGTCTGGTGTGTGAGTGCAGCTCACCCTGTAGTGTGTGCTTCAACCCCGTCTGGTTGTAGTGCACTCAGTGTGTGTCACTGCCTCATACATTGTCCTTTATTGCCAATTCATAATTTTTCCTGATATCTCCTATTAGTGTGGTGGTTCCATCTGTATTCAGCTAAATTGGTTCCAAACACACTATATAGGAGTAGATAGAGAAATTTTTTTCCGTCTTGCAGCACTAGTGCACAGTGCTCTGCATCTGTACTGTTCACCGCTGTCTGCAAGGTCTGGTGTGTGAGTGCAGCTCACCCTGTAGTGTGTGCTTCAACCCCGTCTGGTTGTAGTGCACTCAGTGTGTGTCACTGCCTCATACATTGTCCTTTATTGCCAATTCATAATTTTTCCTGATATCTCCTATTAGTGTGGTGGTTCCATCTGTATTCAGCTAAATTGGTTCCAAACACACTATATAGGAGTAGATAGAGAATTTTTTTTCCGTCTTGCAGCACTAGTGCACAGTGCTCTGCATCTGTACTGTTCACCGCTGTCTGCAAGGTCTGGTGTGTGAGTGCAGCTCACCCTGTAGTGTGTGCTTCAACCCCGTCTGGTTGTAGTGCACTCAGTGTGTGTCACTGCCTCATACATTGTCCTTTATTGCCAATTCATAATTTTTCCTGATATCTCCTATTAGTGTGGTGGTTCCATCCATATTCAGCTAAATTGATTCCAAACACACTATATAGGAGTAGATAGAGGAGCCTTTCTGCAGCATTGGGCCCTGCAGCCCCAGCCAGATTAGTATTAGCCTATTTTTTGCAGCCTCATCTATTGCATTGTAGGTTACCTTCCTACATTGTAATAGCTACAAAAAGTTTGTGATACTATCGTTATTACATCTTTAGGCACATCCAGTGTCTTTTTGTGACAAAAAAAACCTAAATAAAGTTCACCAAACACTCCACTTTACAGTTGTGTAGGCCACATTAGCTCATATTAAAGTCTAGTCCACACTTTATAAAATTAGTGTTTCTTATACCTGTTAGCAGCTGTTCAGGAATAAGCACACTAAGCCCTTAGTACTTTTCTGCCTATCTTTATCAGTCTACCAAGATGAAGAAGGCAGGGAGTAAGGCATGTGGTCGTGGTCGTGGGCGTGGGCGTGGAGTTTCTGCAGGGAGAGGACGTGAGGATTCTGTGCCTGCAGGGAGAGGACGTGGGGATTCTGTGCCTGCTGCGGGCACCAGTGACTCAGCATCCCCCAGTTTTACCAGGGAACAGTCCTTTATGCGCAGCTTTGTAGGAGCTAGCCGTACCCCACTGCTGCGCGAGGACCAAATTGAAGCCGTTGTCGGATGGATGGCAGCTAACGCATCGACTTCAATTAGTTCCAGATCCTCTCAGGTCCTGAGCACTGAAGAGCACCCATCTGTCTCTTCACCACCTGCCAAATTGCCCAGGCAGTCAGAGAGCCCTGGACAGGAGCCATCTCTACTTCTGTTCTCTGAATCTCTTGGCTTGGAAAGAGGGGGCCAGCCAAGCAGAATTCGAGAATTTGAAGAAGAGGTAGTATGCAGTGATGCGCAACCGTTTTGTCTCTCTGAATCTGAAGAGGCGGGTGGGCCAGTGCCTATGGTCAGCAGCACACCTCAGTACGCATCTGATGATGAGACTCAGGTGCCACTTTCTGGTGCGTACTGTGCTGTCGAGACTACCCAGGAGAAGCAGTTGTTTGAAGAGGGTGGTGTAGATGATGAGGTCCTTGACCCATCATGGCGTGAGGGACAGGAAGGTGGTGGGAGCAGCTCTGAGGAAGAGATTCCCCGAACGGCCCAAAAAGGAGGGAGAGGGAGGGGGCAGACTTGGTTGCCTGTAGCCTCCACTTCGGCACCCATTAGGAGCATGGCTCTTCCAAAATCCAAAGCGGGCGCTCCCAAGACTTGCAGTGCCTGGTCCTTTTTTGACACAGTTGCAGATGACATTTGCTTTGTCAAATGCAAGCTGTGTAATCAGAAGGTGAAAAGAGGGAAAAGTGTCAGCAACCTCAATACCACAAATATGTGGAAACATGTGCGGACCAAGCACGTGGTGGAGTTACACAAACACACTGAAGACCTAGGCCAACCTACAGCGCCACCTACCACCTCTTCAGCTCGTGTTGTAGCCTCTTCCTCCAGCTCACACACAGCTGGTTCGGCTTCCTCACAGGATCGCCATGGAAGAATCTCTGGCACTGTTGTACAGAGACACAGTGTAATTCCACCCACAGCACCACTTTCCCAGTCATCCTCACACTCCCAGGCCAGTCTACAGCCATCGTTAGCACAGGCATGGGAGAAAAGGCGCCCATACTCGGCAAACCACCCCCGAGCACAGGCTCTGAATGCTGGCATTGCTAAACTACTGGCCCTTGAAATGCTATCATTCAGGCTGGTAGAGACTGACACATTCCGTAACTTTATGGCATTGGCAGTCCCACAATACAACGTGCCCAGCCGCTTTTATTTCAGCAGGCAAGCCGTCCCTGCCCTGCAACATCATGTGGAGGGAAAAATTAAACATGCGCTACAAAACGCCGTCAGTAGCAAGGTCCACCTGACCACTGATGCGTGGACCAGTAAGCATGGACAGGGACGATACCTTTCCCTCACTGCCCATTGGGTAAATGTTGTGGAGCCGGGTACAGATCTTGAGAGTGGCGCTGTACGTGTTCTGCCAACTCCAAGGATTGCAGGAATCCAGTCTGTACACATTGACTCCTCCTCATACTCCAGTTCCTCTGAATCAGCGCTGCAGGAGCCGTCACGGTCTACCTCCACATCGACCCGTGAACGGTTACCTGTTATGATGACCGATATGAGCACAGCCGTGGCCAAACGTCAACAGGCCGTATTAAAATTAATTTCTTTGGGGAATCGAAGCCACACAGCGCAGGAGCTCTGGAATGCCATCAAGCAGCAGAGTGACGTGTGGTTTGTGCCAGCGAATCTCCAGCCAGGCATGGTAGTGTGTGACAATGGCCGAAATCTGGTGGCAGCTCTGGGCCTAGGCAACCTCACTCACATCCCATGTCTGGCACATGTGCTCAACTTGGTCGTGCAGAGTTTTTTGAGGGACTATCCGGATCTTGATGCACTGCTTCACAAGGTCCGCATAGAGTGCGCTCACTTGCGGCGTTCCAGCAATGCAAGATCACGCATTGCAGCTCTGCAGCGCCGATTATGTCTTCCGGAACATCGCATCATATGTGACCTACCCACCAGGTGGAATTCAACGTTACATATGTTGGAGAGGTTGTGTGAGCAGCAGGCAGCAGTAATGGAGTACCAGCTGCAGCAGGCGCAAACAAGTCGCAGTGCGCGCCGTTCACACTTCACCACCACTGAGTGGGCCTCTATGAAGGACATTTGCCACGTTTTGCGTGCCTTCGATTATTCCACGCGGATGGCGAGTGCAGATGATGCACTAGTCAGCATGACTATCCCCCTTATCTGCCTGCTTGAAAAAACACTGCAAGCACTAAGGGACGAGGTTTTGGAAGAGGTGGAGGATGAGGAGTCACAAATGCCATCTGCTTCTCTACAGTCTGCGCAACGTGGTTCCTCACAAAGGCCTAGGCAGGGGACACTTTGTGAGGAGGATGAGGAGGAGTCAATGGATGAGGAAGACATCTGTCCAGAGGAGGGAGGTACACAATGCTCTAGTAGTCAGTATCTAGAGCGAGGGTGGGGTGATGCAGAGCAGGCAGAGATCACGCCTCAAGCAGGGGACAGCGTTTCTTGGCCAGTTGGCAGTCTGCAGCACATGGTTGATTTCATGCTGCAGTGCCTCAGAAACGACCGCCGCATCGCCCACATTCTCAACACGGCTGATTATTGGGTGTCCACCCTCCTAGATCCTCGCTACCGGGACAACTTACAAAGCCTCATAACACCATTGAACCGGGAGCGTAAAATGCGGGAGTACCAAGACGCACTGGTGCATTCCATCATGTTCTCCATTCCAACCGAGAGCAGTGCTGCTAGTGCTTTACAAAGCAGCTCAGTGCGTCGAGGCAGTGGAGGAAGCTCTGCACAAAGAGGGAGCAGAAGCAGCGCCTCAGCACAAGGCAAGACCAGTATGGCCGAAATGTGGCAAAGTTTTGTGTCCCCGCCGCCACAAATGTCTACACCATCACAGACAGCTCCAGTCAGCAGGAGGCAACGTTTCCGTCAGATGGTGACAGACTACATGTCTTGCCCTCTTAGTGTACTCCCAGACGGCTCTTCTCCCTTCAAGTTTTGGGTCTGTAAGCTGGATACATGGCCAGAGCTTAGTCAGTATGCACTGGAGGTGCTAGCTTGCCCTGCTGCTAGTGTATTATCGGAACGCGTCTTTAGTGCCGCAGGTGGTGTACTAACAGACCGTCGCATGCGACTATCCTCCGATAACGTTGACCGGCTTACTTTTCTCAAAATGAACAAGGCCTGGATCTCTCATGAATTTGCCAGTCCTCTTCCAGAATAAATAATTGGTTGGCAACAGTATCCAGGTCTCCTGTTCTGTTCATGTTTCTACCACCTGAACTGTAATCCCTGAGCTCCAACACCGCCAGTTGGCGCTCGGAAGTGCCGTCTGCACAGTCAACACTTGCTGCCGTGTTATTGGGGTTCAGTAACGTCAGCTGTTCTCCTGCTGTGCGGACGGCAATTTCTCCTGATTTGTCCACATCCACTGTACTACACATTTTAAAGTTGCTCCAATTACTCCTCTGGCTCCTCTGTTTTCATTCTTATCCCTGGGCTCCAGCACCGCCAGTTGGCGCTCGGAAGTGCTGTCTGCACAGTCAACACTTGCTACCATGTTATTGGGGTTCAGTAACGTCAGCTGTTCCCCTGCTGTGCGGACGGCAATTTCTCCTGCTCTGTCCACATTCTCACTACTACAGATTTTAAAGTTGCTCCAATTACACCTCTGGCTCCTCTGTTTTCATTCTTGTCCCTGGGCTCCAGCACCGCCAGTTGGCGCTCGGAAGTGCCGTCTGCACAGTCAACACTTGCTGCGGTGTTATTGGGGTTCGGTAACGTCAGCTGTTCCCCTGCTGTGTTCACGGCAATTTCTCCTGCTCTGTCCATATTCACTGTGCTACTTATTTAAAACTTGCTCCAATTACACCTCTGGCTCCTCCGTTTTTAGTATTTACCCTGGGCTCCAACACCGCCAGTTGGCGCTCGGAAGTGCTGTCTGCACAGTCAACACTTGCTGCCGTGTTATTGGGGTTCAGTAACGTCAGCTGTTCTCCTGCTGTGCGGACGGCAATTTCTCCTGCTTTGTCCACATCCACTGTACTACACATTTTAAAGTTGCTCGAATTACACCTCTGGCTCCTCTGTTTTCATTCTTATCCCTGGGCTCCAGCACCGCCAGTTGGCGCTCGGAAGTGCCGTCTGCACAGTCAACACTTGCTGCGGTGTTATTGGGGTTCGGTAACGTCAGCTGTTCCCCTGCTGTGTTCACGGCAATTTCTCCTGCTCTGTCCATATTCACTGTGCTACTTATTTAAAACTTGCTCCAATTACACCTCTGGCTCCTCCGTTTTTAGTATTTACCCTGGGCTCCAACACCGCCAGTTGGCGCTCGGAAGTGCTGTCTGCACAGTCAACACTTGCTGCCGTGTTATTGGGGTTCAGTAACGTCAGCTGTTCTCCTGCTGTGCGGACGGCAATTTCTCCTGCTTTGTCCACATCCACTGTACTACACATTTTAAAGTTGCTCGAATTACACCTCTGGCTCCTCTGTTTTCATTCTTATCCCTGGGCTCCAGCACCGCCAGTTGGCGCTCGGAAGTGCCGTCTGCACAGTCAACACTTGCTGCGGTGTTATTGGGGTTCGGTAACGTCAGCTGTTCCCCTGCTGTGTTCACGGCAATTTCTCCTGCTCTGTCCATATTCACTGTGCTACTTATTTAAAACTTGCTCCAATTACACCTCTGGCTCCTCCGTTTTTAGTATTTACCCTGGGCTCCAATACCGCTAGTTGCTGCTCAGAAGTGCCGTCTGCACAGTCAACGCTTGCTCCAGTGTTATTGGGATTCAGTAACGTCAGCTGATCCCCAGCTGTGTGTCCGGCAAATTCTCCTGCTTTGTCCACATCCACTGTAGTACGGATTTAAAACCTCCTCCAAATACACCTCTGGCTCTTCTGTTTTTAGTATTTACCCTGGGCTCCAGCACCGCCAGCTGGTTCTCGGCAGTTCCATTGGCTCTTGTACCTTCTGCTACCCATCCGGGTTCCAGTACCGTCAGCTGGTTCTCGGCAGTGTCTTTGGCACGGGTACTCCCTCCTGCCCAGCCTGGTTCCAGCACGCCAGCTGTTTCCGGGTAGTGTCAACGTCACTTTGCCTCCAATGCGTTGTCCTGTCGTGTTGCGGTCGGGTTAGCCGACTCTATGGTGCCTGCAGTTTAGGTGACTCCTATGTGGGCTGCGGGATCTGGCAATGAAGGCTGGTTCCATAGTGCCAATAGGACAAGCACCCTCTGTAGGACTGTGGGTTTTGGTAACTGCGGCCGGCTCGCGGCCTTGAACTTTTTTTTTACATGGGTACCTTCTGCTACCCATCCGGGTTCCAGTACCGTCAGCTGGTTCTCGGCAGTGCCTTTGGATTAGGTGCCTCCTTCTCGGTATCCAAGTTCCACCAACGTCTGCTGGTCCTTGGTAGTGCTTTCTGGCACAGGTACCTCCTGCTTAGTAACCGAGTTCCAGTAACATCAGCTGGTCCTCGGTAGTTCCATTGGCTCTTGTACCTTCTGCTACCCATCCGGGTTCCAGTAACATCAGCTGGTCCTCGGTAGTTCCATTGGCTCTTGTACCTTCTGCTACCCATCCGGGTTCCAGTACCGTCAGCTGGTTCTCGGCAGTGCCTTTGGATTAGGTGCCTCCTTCTCGGTATCCAAGTTCCACCAACGTCTGCTGGTCCTTGGTAGTGCTTTCTGGCACAGGTACCTCCTGCTTAGTAACCGAGTTCCAGTAACATCAGCTGGTCCTCGGTAGTTCCATTGGCTCTTGTACCTTCTGCTATCCATCCGGGTTCCAGTACCGTCAGCTGGTCCTCGGTAGTTCCTCAGCTTTCTTGTACCTTCTGCTACATTTCCAAGTTCAAGCTTTTTGAAATGGTTCTTGGTAATCACTCTGGATCTCCCTGACGAGGACCCTGAAGACGAGGACCCTGAAGACCAACCCTAAGAAGACGAGGACCCCGAAGACAATGACCCTGAAGACGAGGACCCTGAAGACCACCCCGAAGAAGACGAGGACCCTGAAGACCACCCCGAAGAAGACGAGGACCCTGAAGACCACCCCGAAGAAGACGAGGACCCCGAAGACGAGGACCCAGAAGACCAACCCGAAGAAGACGAGGACCCCGAAGACGAGGACCCCCGAAGACGACGACCCTGAAGACCACCCCGAAGAAGACCAAGAAGATGACCCTGAAGAAGTTGACCAAGAAGACAAAGAAGAGAAGACAAGCACCAAGATACAGAAAAACAAGAGACAGAAAACCAAGAAGCAGAAATACAAGAAGCTGCAGAACAAAAAGCGGAAGAACATTAAGCATAAGACTAAAAATCAGAGCAAAAGATAATATCTAAATTATAAGCAGAAGATGACTAAGCAGTGTATGGGGGTGAGTCCGTTCCTCCTCGTGGTGCCCCTGGAAAAGACCTGCTGCTGCAGGCCAAACTGAACGCGGACAAATCCTGTTGTAAATCTTTTGTGACGGGCAGAACGAAAGGTGTAATGTCCAACCTTTTATAGATAACAACTACAGGAATGCCTGTCACAAATAAGAATATGATGAAGAAGAAGAATATGAAGAAGATGAAGAAGTAGAATATGAAGAATGTAAAAAAAAGAATAATACGAAGAAGGTGAAGAAGAAGAAGGTGAAGAAGAAGTGGATGAAAAAGATGCTGAGGATGATGAAGGAGAAAGTGTGGGAGAAGTAAAAAAGAAGGTGAAGAGCATGGAAGTAGTGAAACATAAATATCTGACAAAATATAAAAATACTTAACATAGTTAATATTTCCGTAACTCAGAACATAATAAAAAAATATTAATTCCTGCTATTCCATTTGACTGGGCTAAACCTCTATGCCACTAGTGTTGAGCGATACCTTCCGATATCGGGAAATATCGGGAAATATCGGATCGGATTGGATCGGACCGATACCGAAAAAGTATCGGATATCGCCGATACCGGAAACCAATGCAAGTCAATGGGACATAAATATCGGAATTAAAATAAACCCTTTCTTTCCTTGTAGGTTATTTCTACATGAAGGAAAACAACTAAGAATAATGTAGAATGTATTGGGGGAGGTGGGGGAGACAATAAAGGCATAGAGGTTTAGCCCAGTCAAATGGAAAGCTGAGGAACTACCGAGGACCAGCTGACGGTACTGGAACCCGGATGGATAGCAGAAGGTACAAGAGCCAATGGAACTACCGAGGACCAGCTGATGTTACTGGACCTCGGTTACTAAGCAGGAGGTACCTGTGCCAGAAAGCACTACCAAGGACCAGCAGACGTTGGTGGAACTTGGATACCGAGAAGGAGGCACCTAATCCAAAGGCACTGCCGAGAACCAGCTGACGGTACTGGAACCCGGATGGGTAGCAGAAGGTACAAGAGCCAATGGAACTACCGAGGACCAGCTGATGTTACTGGAACCCGGATGGGTAGCAGAAGGTACAAGAGCCAATGGAACTACCGAGGACCAGCTGATGTTACTGGAACTCGGTTACTAAGCAGGAGGTACCTGTGCCAGAAAGCACTACCAAGGACCAGCAGACGTTGGTGGAACTTGGATACCGAGAAGGAGGCACCTAATCCAAAGGCACTGCCGAGAACCAGCTGACGGTACTGGAACCCGGATGGGTAGCAGAAGGTACCCATGTAAAAACAAAGTTCAAGGCCGCGAGCCGGCCGCAGTTACCAAAACCCACAGTCCTACAGAGGGTGCTTGTCCTATTGGCACTATGGAACCAGCCTTCATTGCCAGATCCCGCAGCCCACATAGGAGTCACCTAAACTGCAGGCACCATAGAGTCGGCTAACCCGACCGCAACACGACAGGACAACGCATTGGAGGCAAAGTGACGTTGACACTACCCGGAAACAGCTGGCGTGCTGGAACCAGGCTGGGCAGGAGGGAGTACCCGTGCCAAAGACACTGCCGAGAACCAGCTGACGGTACTGGAACCCGGATGGGTAGCAGAAGATACAAGAGCAAATGGAACTACCGAGGACCAGCTGACGGTACTGGAACCCGGATGGGTAGCAGAAGGTACAAGAGCCAATGGAACTACCGAGGACCAGCTGATGTTACTGGAACTCGGTTACTAAGCAGGAGGTACCTGTGCCAGAAAGCACTACCAAGGACCAGCAGACGTTGGTGGAACTTGGATACCGAGAAGGAGGCACCTAATCCAAAGGCACTGCCGAGAACCAGCTGACGGTACTGGAACCCGGATGGGTAGCAGAAGGTACCCATGTAAAAAAAAAGTTCAAGGCCGCGAGCCGGCCGCAGTTACCAAAACCCACAGTCCTACAGAGGGTGCTTGTCCTATTGGCACTATGGAACCAGCCTTCATTGCCAGATCCCGCAGCCCACATAGGAGTCACCTAAACTGCAGGCACCATAGAGTCGGCTAACCCGACCGCAACACGACAGGACAACGCATTGGAGGCAAAGTGACGTTGACACTACCCGGAAACAGCTGGCGTGCTGGAACCAGGCTGGGCAGGAGGGAGTACCCGTGCCAAAGACACTGCCGAGAACCAGCTGACGGTACTGGAACCCGGATGGGTAGCAGAAGATACAAGAGCAAATGGAACTACCGAGGACCAGCTGACGGTACTGGAACCCGGATGGGTAGCAGAAGGTACAAGAGCCAATGGAACTACCGAGGACCAGCTGATGTTACTGGAACTCGGTTACTAAGCAGGAGGTACCTGTGCCAGAAAGCACTACCAAGGACCAGCAGACGTTGGTGGAACTTGGATACCGAGAAGGAGGCACCTAATCCAAAGGCACTGCCGAGAACCAGCTGACGGTACTGGAACCCGAATGGGTAGCAGAAGGTACAAGAGCCAATGGAACTGCCGAGAACCAGCTGGCGGTGCTGGAGCCCAGGGTAAATACTAAAAACAGAAGAGCCAGAGGTGTATTTGGAGGAGGTTTTAAATCCGTACTACAGTGGATGTGGACAAAGCAGGAGAATTTGCCGGACACACAGCTGGGGATCAGCTGACGTTACTGAATCCCAATAACACTGGAGCAAGCGTTGACTGTGCAGACGGCACTTCTGAGCAGCAACTAGCGGTATTGGAGCCCAGGGTAAATACTAAAAACGGAGGAGCCAGAGGTGTAATTGGAGCAAGTTTTAAATAAGTAGCACAGTGAATATGGACAGAGCAGGAGAAATTGCCGTGAACACAGCAGGGGAACAGCTGACGTTACCGAACCCCAATAACACCGCAGCAAGTGTTGACTGTGCAGACGGCACTTCCGAGCGCCAACTGGCGGTGCTGGAGCCCAGGGATAAGAATGAAAACAGAGGAGCCAGAGGTGTAATTCGAGCAACTTTAAAATGTGTAGTACAGTGGATGTGGACAAAGCAGGAGAAATTGCCGTCCGCACAGCAGGAGAACAGCTGACGTTACTGAACCCCAATAACACGGCAGCAAGTGTTGACTGTGCAGACAGCACTTCCGAGCGCCAACTGGCGGTGCTGGAGCCCAGGGATAAGAATGAAAACAGAGGAGCCAGAGGTGTAATTCGAGCAACTTTAAAATCTGTAGTAGTGAGAATGTGGACAGAGCAGGAGAAATTGCCGTCCGCACAGCAGGGGAACAGCTGACGTTACTGAACCCCAATAACACGGCAGCAAGTGTTGACTGTGCAGACAGCACTTCCGAGCGCCAACTGGCGGTGTTGGAGCCCAGGGTAAATACTAAAAACGGAGGAGCCAGAGGTGTAATTGGAGCAAGTTTTAAATAAGTAGCACAGTGAATATGGACAGAGCAGGAGAAATTGCCGTGAACACAGCAGGGGAACAGCTGACGTTACTGAACCCCAATAACATGGTAGCAAGTGTTGACTGTGCAGACGGCACTTCCGAGCGCCAACTGGCGGTGCTGGAGCCCAGGGATAAGAATGAAAACAGAGGAGCCAGAGGTGTAATTCGAGCAACTTTAAAATGTGTAGTACAGTGGATGTGGACAAAGCAGGAGAAATTGCCGTCCGCACAGCAGGAGAACAGCTGACGTTACTGAACCCCAATAACACGGCAGCAAGTGTTGACTGTGCAGACGGCACTTCCGAGCGCCAACTGGCGGTGCTGGAGCCCAGGGATAAGAATGAAAACAGAGGAGCCAGAGGTGTAATTCGAGCAACTTTAAAATGTGTAGTACAGTGGATGTGGACAAAGCAGGAGAAATTGCCGTCCGCACAGCAGGAGAACAGCTGACGTTACTGAACCCCAATAACACGGCAGCAAGTGTTGACTGTGCAGACAGCACTTCCGAGCGCCAACTGGCGGTGTTGGAGCTCAGGGATTACAGTTCAGGTGGTAGAAACATGAACAGAACAGGAGACCTGGATACTGTTGCCAACCAATTATTTATTCTGGAAGAGGACTGGCAAATTCATGAGAGATCCAGGCCTTGTTCATTTTGAGAAAAGTAAGCCGGTCAACGTTATCGGAGGATAGTCGCATGCGACGGTCTGTTAGTACACCACCTGCGGCACTAAAGACGCGTTCCGATAATACACTAGCAGCAGGGCAAGCTAGCACCTCCAGTGCATACTGACTAAGCTCTGGCCATGTATCCAGCTTACAGACCCAAAACTTGAAGGGAGAAGAGCCGTCTGGGAGTACACTAAGAGGGCAAGACATGTAGTCTGTCACCATCTGACGGAAACGTTGCCTCCTGCTGACTGGAGCTGTCTGTGATGGTGTAGACATTTGTGGCGGCGGGGACACAAAACTTTGCCACATTTCGGCCATACTGGTCTTGCCTTGTGCTGAGGCGCTGCTTCTGCTCCCTCTTTGTGCAGAGCTTCCTCCACTGCCTCGACGCACTGAGCTGCTTTGTAAAGCACTAGCAGCACTGCTCTCGGTTGGAATGGAGAACATGATGGAATGCACCAGTGCGTCTTGGTACTCCCGCATTTTACGCTCCCGGTTCAATGGTGTTATGAGGCTTTGTAAGTTGTCCCGGTAGCGAGGATCTAGGAGGGTGGACACCCAATAATCAGCCGTGTTGAGAATGTGGGCGATGCGGCGGTCGTTTCTGAGGCACTGCAGCATGAAATCAACCATGTGCTGCAGACTGCCAACTGGCCAAGAAACGCTGTCCCCTGCTTGAGGCGTGATCTCTGCCTGCTCTGCATCACCCCACCCTCGCTCTAGATACTGACTACTAGAGCATTGTGTACCTCCCTCCTCTGGACAGATGTCTTCCTCATCCATTGACTCCTCCTCATCCTCCTCACAAAGTGTCCCCTGCCTAGGCCTTTGTGAGGAACCACGTTGCGCAGACTGTAGAGAAGCAGATGGCATTTGTGACTCCTCATCCTCCACCTCTTCCAAAACCTCGTCCCTTAGTGCTTGCAGTGTTTTTTCAAGCAGGCAGATAAGGGGGATAGTCATGCTGACTAGTGCATCATCTGCACTCGCCATCCGCGTGGAATAATCGAAGGCACGCAAAACGTGGCAAATGTCCTTCATAGAGGCCCACTCAGTGGTGGTGAAGTGTGAACGGCGCGCACTGCGACTTGTTTGCGCCTGCTGCAGCTGGTACTCCATTACTGCTGCCTGCTGCTCACACAACCTCTCCAACATATGTAACGTTGAATTCCACCTGGTGGGTAGGTCACATATGATGCGATGTTCCGGAAGACATAATCGGCGCTGCAGAGCTGCAATGCGTGATCTTGCATTGCTGGAACGCCGCAAGTGAGCGCACTCTATGCGGACCTTGTGAAGCAGTGCATCAAGATCCGGATAGTCCCTCAAAAAACTCTGCACGACCAAGTTGAGCACATGTGCCAGACATGGGATGTGAGTGAGGTTGCCTAGGCCCAGAGCTGCCACCAGATTTCGGCCATTGTCACACACTACCATGCCTGGCTGGAGATTCGCTGGCACAAACCACACGTCACTCTGCTGCTTGATGGCATTCCAGAGCTCCTGCGCTGTGTGGCTTCGATTCCCCAAAGAAATTAATTTTAATACGGCCTGTTGACGTTTGGCCACGGCTGTGCTCATATCGGTCATCATAACAGGTAACCGTTCACGGGTCGATGTGGAGGTAGACCGTGACGGCTCCTGCAGCGCTGATTCAGAGGAACTGGAGTATGAGGAGGAGTCAATGTGTACAGACTGGATTCCTGCAATCCTTGGAGTTGGCAGAACACGTACAGCGCCACTCTCAAGATCTGTACCCGGCTCCACAACATTTACCCAATGGGCAGTGAGGGAAAGGTATCGTCCCTGTCCATGCTTACTGGTCCACGCATCAGTGGTCAGGTGGACCTTGCTACTGACGGCGTTTTGTAGCGCATGTTTAATTTTTCCCTCCACATGATGTTGCAGGGCAGGGACGGCTTGCCTGCTGAAATAAAAGCGGCTGGGCACGTTGTATTGTGGGACTGCCAATGCCATAAAGTTACGGAATGTGTCAGTCTCCACCAGCCTGAATGATAGCATTTCAAGGGCCAGTAGTTTAGCAATGCCAGCATTCAGAGCCTGTGCTCGGGGGTGGTTTGCCGAGTATGGGCGCCTTTTCTCCCATGCCTGTGCTAACGATGGCTGTAGACTGGCCTGGGAGTGTGAGGATGACTGGGAAAGTGGTGCTGTGGGTGGAATTACACTGTGTCTCTGTACAACAGTGCCAGAGATTCTTCCATGGCGATCCTGTGAGGAAGCCGAACCAGCTGTGTGTGAGCTGGAGGAAGAGGCTACAACACGAGCTGAAGAGGTGGTAGGTGGCGCTGTAGGTTGGCCTAGGTCTTCAGTGTGTTTGTGTAACTCCACCACGTGCTTGGTCCGCACATGTTTCCACATATTTGTGGTATTGAGGTTGCTGACACTTTTCCCTCTTTTCACCTTCTGATTACACAGCTTGCATTTGACAAAGCAAATGTCATCTGCAACTGTGTCAAAAAAGGACCAGGCACTGCAAGTCTTGGGAGCGCCCGCTTTGGATTTTGGAAGAGCCATGCTCCTAATGGGTGCCGAAGTGGAGGCTACAGGCAACCAAGTCTGCCCCCTCCCTCTCCCTCCTTTTTGGGCCGTTCGGGGAATCTCTTCCTCAGAGCTGCTCCCACCACCTTCCTGTCCCTCACGCCATGATGGGTCAAGGACCTCATCATCTACACCACCCTCTTCAAACAACTGCTTCTCCTGGGTAGTCTCGACAGCACAGTACGCACCAGAAAGTGGCACCTGAGTCTCATCATCAGATGCGTACTGAGGTGTGCTGCTGACCATAGGCACTGGCCCACCCGCCTCTTCAGATTCAGAGAGACAAAACGGTTGCGCATCACTGCATACTACCTCTTCTTCAAATTCTCGAATTCTGCTTGGCTGGCCCCCTCTTTCCAAGCCAAGAGATTCAGAGAACAGAAGTAGAGATGGCTCCTGTCCAGGGCTCTCTGACTGCCTGGGCAATTTGGCAGGTGGTGAAGAGACAGATGGGTGCTCTTCAGTGCTCAGGACCTGAGAGGATCTGGAACTAATTGAAGTCGATGCGTTAGCTGCCATCCATCCGACAACGGCTTCAATTTGGTCCTCGCGCAGCAGTGGGGTACGGCTAGCTCCTACAAAGCTGCGCATAAAGGACTGTTCCCTGGTAAAACTGGGGGATGCTGAGTCACTGGTGCCCGCAGCAGGCACAGAATCCCCACGTCCTCTCCCTGCAGGCACAGAATCCTCACGTCCTCTCCCTGCAGAAACTCCACGCCCACGCCCACGACCACGACCACATGCCTTACTCCCTGCCTTCTTCATCTTGGTAGACTGATAAAGATAGGCAGAAAAGTACTAAGGGCTTAGTGTGCTTATTCCTGAACAGCTGCTAACAGGTATAAGAAACACTAATTTTATAAAGTGTGGACTAGACTTTAATATGAGCTAATGTGGCCTACACAACTGTAAAGTGGAGTGTTTGGTGAACTTTATTTAGGTTTTTTTTGTCACAAAAAGACACTGGATGTGCCTAAAGATGTAATAACGATAGTATCACAAACTTTTTGTAGCTATTACAATGTAGGAAGGTAACCTACAATGCAATAGATGAGGCTGCAAAAAATAGGCTAATACTAATCTGGCTGGGGCTGCAGGGCCCAATGCTGCAGAAAGGCTCCTCTATCTACTCCTATATAGTGTGTTTGGAATCAATTTAGCTGAATATGGATGGAACCACCACACTAATAGGAGATATCAGGAAAAATTATGAATTGGCAATAAAGGACAATGTATGAGGCAGTGACACACACTGAGTGCACTACAACCAGACGGGGTTGAAGCACACACTACAGGGTGAGCTGCACTCACACACCAGACCTTGCAGACAGCGGTGAACAGTACAGATGCAGAGCACTGTGCACTAGTGTTGCAAGACGGAAAAAAAATTCTCTATCTACTCCTATATAGTGTGTTTGGAACCAATTTAGCTGAATACAGATGGAACCACCACACTAATAGGAGATATCAGGAAAAATTATGAATTGGCAATAAAGGACAATGTATGAGGCAGTGACACACACTGAGTGCACTACAACCAGACGGGGTTGAAGCACACACTACAGGGTGAGCTGCACTCACACACCAGACCTTGCAGACAGCGGTGAACAGTACAGATGCAGAGCACTGTGCACTAGTGCTGCAAGACGGAAAAAAATTTCTCTATCTACTCCTATATAGTGTGTTTGGAACCAATTTAGCTGAATACAGATGGAACCACCACACTAATAGGAGATATCAGGAAAAATTATGAATTGGCAATAAAGGACAATGTATGAGGCAGTGACACACACTGAGTGCACTACAACCAGACGGGGTTGAAGCACACACTACAGGGTGAGCTGCACTCACACACCAGACCTTGCAGACAGCGGTGAACAGTACAGATGCAGAGCACTGTGCACTAGTGCTGCAAGACGGAAAAAAATTTCTCTATCTACTCCTATATAGTGTGTTTGGAACCAATTTAGCTGAATACAGATGGAACCACCACACTAATAGGAGATATCAGGAAAAATTATGAATTGGCAAAAAAGGACAATGTATGAGGCAGTGACACACACTGAGTGCACTACAACCAGACTTGGCTGAAGCACACACTACAGGGTGAGCTGCACTCACACACACAGACCTTGCAGATAGCGGTGAACAGCACAGGGAACTGTGCACTAGCACTGCAAGGCACAGTGATTTAGAAAGTAGCTTGGGTAAAGCAGTATAGAGCAAATAGGTAGCTAACACTGTCCCTCAGAACAACAGCGTCCTATCCCTAACTGAATTCACAGCAGAGTGAGCTCAAAATGGCGGCGGTGGCTTTTATAGTGCATCATGACATCATTTCAGCAGCCAATCACAGCCATGCCATTAGTTAAGATGCCTACATGCCTAACAGGATGTGCCCACACTTCTTAGGATCCTCATTGGCTGAATAAAATGAAAATGTCTCATTGCATTATGGGAACTTCCGATTCCGGTATACGATATTGCAAAAGTATCGGAATTAAGTATCGGAATTCCGATACCGCGAATATCGGCCGATACCCGATATTTCAGTATCGGAATGCTCAACACTACTCAACACTAATTAAGACCCTTTGCTCAGACACTCATATTTAAGTCACATGCTGTCCATTTCCTTGTGATCCTCCTTGAGATGATTCTACTCCTTCATTGGAGTCCAGCTGTGTTTAAACTGATAGGACTTGATTTGGAAAGGCACACACCTGTCTATATAAGACCTCACAGCTCACAGTGCATGTCAGACCAAATGAGAAACATGAGCTCAAAGGAACTGCCCAATGAGCTCAGAGACAGAATTGTGGCAAGGCACAGATCTGGTCAAGGTTACAAAATTCTGCATTACTCAAGGTTCCTAAGAGCACAGTGGCCTCCATAATCCTTAAATGGAAGACGTTTGGGGCCACCAGAAGTCTTCCTAGACCTGGCCGTCCAGCCAAACTGAGCAATCGTGGGAGAAGAGCCTTTGTGAGAGAGGTAAAGAAGAACCCCAAGATCACTGTGGCTGAGCTCCAGAGAGGCAGTAGGGAGATGGGAGAAAGTTCCACAAAGTCAACTATCACTGCAGCCCTCCACCAGTCGGGCCTTTATGGCAGAGTGGCCCGATGGAAGCCTCTCCTAAGTGCAAGACATATGAAAGCCTGCATAGAGTTTGCTCAAAAACACATGAAGGACTCCCAGACTATGAGAAATAAGATTCTCTGGGCTTATAAGACGAAGATAGAACTTTTTGGTGATAATTCTAAGCGGTATGTGCGGAGAAAACCAAGCACTGCTCATCACCTGCCCAATTCAATCCCAACAGTGAAACATGGTGGTGGCAGCATCATGCTATGGGGGTGTTTTTCAGCTGCAGGGACAGGATGACTGGTTGCAATTGAAGGAAACATGAATGCGGCCAAGCACAGAGATATCCTGCATGAAAACCTCTTCCAGAGTGCTCTGGACCTCCGACTTGGCCAAAGGTTCACCTTCCAACAAGACAATGACCCTAAGCACACAGCTAAAATAACAAAGGAGTGGCTTCAGAACAACTCTGTGACCATTCTTGACAGGCCCAGCCAGTGCCCTGACCTAAACCCAATTGAGCATCTCTGGAGAGTCCTGAAAATGGCTGTCCACCAACGTTCACCATCTAACCTGATGGAACTGGAGAGGATCTGCAAGGAAACATGGCAGAGGATCCCCAAATCCAGGTGTGAAAAATTCCCAAGAAGACTCATGGCTGTACTAGCTCAAAAGGGTGTTTCTACTCAATACTGAGCAAAGGGTCTGAATACTTATGACCATGTGATATTTCAGTTTTTCTTTTTTAAGAAATTTGCAAAAATGTCTACATATCTGTTTTTTTTCAGTCAAAATGGGGTTCAGAGTGTACTTTAATGAGAAAAAAAAAAACTTTTTAGAATTTACCAAATGGCTGCAATGAAACAAAGAGTGAAAAATTTAAAGGGGTCTGAATACTTTCCGTACCCACTGTACAGTATGAGCCACCACATAGCTACTCAGATACAATATGAACCCTCACGTAGCCCCCTAGATATAGTATGATCCCCCAATATACAGTATGAGCCCCCACAAAAAAGCCATATGTCGTATAATGAAGCTACATTAAGATGAGAAAGTTCTGGCGGCTCTGACTGTGAATGAGGGAACAAAAAAATAATCCTCAGGTCCCAAAGAAAGATGAGCAGGACGCACAGATGATGTTGTGCTGCCCTGGAAGATAAGAGATTTGTGGTCTCCCGTCCAGCTGCCAGGTACCACTGATCTGGACGCTGGACTGGAGACCTGTGAATCCATCCACTCATCTCTAGTCCCAACTGTCCTGGATACAGCGGACAGTCCTGGATTTGGGTCTGCACCCTGCAGTCTCAGGCATCTGTTGAATTTCCCTTACTCCCAGCAGCCCTCTGACAATTCCTCCTGCCAGGGGAGAAAGATAATGGTAAATGGGTGTGGATTGGGGTGTAGCCATGGCGTGGCCAAAATTTTCCGTGGCGCGCTATGTGGCAAAATGAACGCTGTGGAGAGAAAATTAACTTTAATCCCCTCGCAGCATTCTGGTTTCAATCATGGGGCGGCACCAGTCCAGTCACCCGCTCTGAGAATAGAGAGCAACCGCTGTAACTGCGCAACCGGCCGACACTGGTTCTGCATTGGGGCTCAGTCAGGGCCGGGGGCGCAGTTACAGCGGTTAAGGGGTTAGCTTCAGTGGTACAGTCAGTAGAGTAGAGGGGGGGAGCGCAGTGTCTCAGTCAGGCGTGGAGTATATCTGGGGTTTAGTTTGACATATTTCCTTGTGTGACTGCAGTACTTTTAATCGGCCACAAGATGCCACTGTCTGGCGCAGCTGTTAGTGAGAGCCTGCTACCAGAATGACAGTGAGGAATTAACTGCCGCAGGGGGGGGGGGGCATCCTATGTAATGTCTGGAGAATTTTCCAGAAAGTGTCAGTTGGAGTCCTGTCAGAGTTGTGACAAGAAGCCTTATGGGCGGACAGCCAGGGAAATTGGCTGCTAGGGTAGGCGGGGGCTCCCTACCCTCAGACAGTGGATAAGCAGTGTAAATATCTCCTCACACAGGAGTCCCATTAGGCGGTCGGAGAAACTCAACAGAGGTATTGAGGACCCCGGGGCACTTCTAGTCTGCAGCTAGCAGAGGAAGATAGGACTCCAGGTTAAGCCGTGAGGGAGATATAGGATCCAGACACACTGTCGCTGGTGAGGAAACATCTCTTGCATAGAGAATAGAGTTAGAAAGATGCTTCACCTAAAGAGGGCACCATGGCTGAAGATGTTTCTAGCACCTGTATGGGAGATGAAAACCTGTTGGGCCTTATCCAATGTACCTGACTGTAAATACTGTATATACTCCTCTCCCCCAAGTAAAATCCCAGTTATGGTTAAGAACTTTGTGCCCTCTGAATTTATTGCTGCCCTGATCCCAGAAGAGAAATGCCTGGAGAAAGCTGCGATCGGATCGTTTGAAGTAAGTGAAGAATGTCACATACCCAGCCATACATCAGAGGGAGGACATAAATTGTCTGTAGGGTGTCAAAGCAAGCAGGGGCTACAACTCGCACACGACTACCTCGCTGGGGCACCTTAGATAGCACTAACATATTCTGCAGCGCTTTACATGCATTGTCATCACTGTCCCCATTGGGGCTCACAATCTAGTTTCCCTATCAGTATGTCTTTGGGGCGAAAACCAATGCAAACATGGGGAGAACATACAAACTCCTTGCAGATGTTGTCCTTGGTGGGATTTGAACCACTGAGCCACCGTGCTGCCCATATGTAAAAAGCATGCCATACAGACAGCACACTGACCAATGCATGTCAATGATGTAGTTGTCATGATCATTTTATTTTGGGGAGCGATAGTGTGAAAAAAAAAAATTGTAGTATTCACTATTCTGATATGTTCGGTTATATAGACACATCCGTACATCCGTATCCACTACCATTACATACCGTGCTCTCTATTCTCAGAGCGGTGACTGGACCCGCACTGGCGCTGCCCCTATGACTGAAACTGCAACGCTGAGGGGGAAATAAAGTTCATTTTCTCTCCACAGTGTTCGGGTTGGTGCAGGCGCTTGGCAGTTAATAATGCTATTAACCTAGACATTAACCCCATATCTGCAGGTTAATAGCGTTTTTTCTGGTGTCAGGTTCCCTTTAACACATGCAACTTTTTGGCCTTGTATCGTTTTTTATTGGTGATGTATAAAAATCTGTGCACTGCATTGTTACTGTATAAAGGGCCCTCTGCAGACTCCTTATAGTGGCTATAGATAGCATTTACATTGAGCCACTAAGCACTAGTCTCTCCCCCCCTAGCAACCCCACCTCACCCTCCTTGTGCAGACCGATAGGAGAGGAGTCTGCATGCTGTTAAGCCTGGGATCTGTGGCACAGAGCTCCCCTCCTCCCCACGGGTCGTGCAGAGAGGGTCCACACACCCTGCCACTCTCTCCCTTCTGTGAGTCTTCAGCATCAGAGAACCAGCGGCAGCATCGACAAGAGGAGAGGAAGAGGCCCGTCCAGCGTCTTGCAGCAGAGCGCCATCCTGCATGTCTGCACATGACTCAGGCTTCTATGCGGTGATCACACCAAATATTGATGTTACTTAGATTTCTCTTTTGTTCATTCACTTTGCATTTTGTTAATTGATAAAAATAAACTGACATTTCTATTTTTAAAAGTATTCTTCCTTTGCAGCAATTTTTCCACACCTGCTTATAACATTTGGACGGTACTGTACAGGTTTAGCATCGCTGTAATCATGAAGACCTGGAAAATCTTATTGTCAGGTTATTTTCCCACACAAGGAAGATTGTACAAACAAAACCCAAAAAACAATGGCGGAATTATTTTTTTTTTTGCAATTTCACCTTGCTTGGAATTTTATTCACATTTTTCGGTACATGATATGGTAAAGTGAGCAATGTCTGTGAAAACTACAACTCGTCGAGCAAAAATCAAGCCCTTATATGACTGTGTAGACGGGGAAAAAAAAGAAAAAAGAGCAAAAACAAAAATTGACCGATTTCTTAAGGGGTTAAACACAAACTACATTAGACAAGTACAAAATGTTTTTTATATATATCTACTAAATAACTATTTACATATAAGCAGAATAAAAAGAAAAGAAATTGTAATATTCAGTTGCAGCCTCCATTTTGCCATCATTTTGTTTATTGAATCTACATCTCAGAATAAGACTAGTCAGCATTTCAGCAGAATATGAATACAAATGTAACTATTCCACCATAACTCTCTGACCAGCTAATTCCTATTGTCACTTTTGAAAAAATGGCCACAACTGGGAAAAAATCTAAATTTTCTGCAAGCAAGAAAAGCAAATACAATTGGTAATTACTAGTGATGGGCGAGCACTAAAATGCTCGGGAGCTCGATGCTCGGGTCGAGCACATTGGAATACTCGGGTGCTCGACCCGAGCAACGAGCCCAATGTAAGTCTATGGGAAACTCAAGCATTTTTCAGGCGGCCCCCCCCGGCGGTCTGCAGAGGGCCTAAAAATTGCCAAAATCGATGGGAACAGTGCTCAAATGACATGGGAACAGCATGGGGAAGACCCCTGGAAGCATTTCTGACTCCCAGTTCACTGCTGTCAACAACGTTGTCAGAAGTATTATGCCACTTTTACGGACTCACAATAAAACAACACAAAAACAAAGCCAAAATGGGTTTTCCTGGGAAATATGTTAAGGAACATCCTTTCCAGGGTAATGACTTGTATATAAGGCAAAATAAATATACAAAAACAAAAATGCTCCTCCACACCTTGGGCTATGTTCACACGTAGTGTTTTTGATGCATTTTTGCTCTTTTGCATTGTTTTCAACCAAGACAAATGCATTCACTGGTAAATGTCATTTTAACATTTTACAACCTTATTTGGCCATGTGTTGTGTGACACATCATACAATACATCCTGTTTCATTTATGATGGAGGGACACTGAAAGTCACAAAGCCTATTTTTATAGGGCCATCAGGCGGCCCTTACTATTCTTAAAGGGCCAGCAGTCGGCCCTCGCTATTGTTAGAGATCCATCTGCCGGCTTTGCTTTGTTGTTCCCTTTTTAATGAGTGGGTCTCCTATATTGTTATTGCGTACACAGTGACTGCAAGGGCTGCCAAAAATTTGGAGGCACTCCAATGCCCCTTGCAAGAGACGTAGAGGTCAGAGAGCCTCCTAAAAACAATGTTCCCATTATTAGGAAGTGGGTCTCTCATAGTATTTGCCTATGCAGTGAAGCAATGGCTGCCAAAAATATGGAGGAACTCCAATGCCCCTTGCAAGAGATGTAGAGATCAGAGAGCCTCCTAAAAACAATGTTCCCATTATTATCAAGTGGGTCTCCCATAGAGTTTGCCTATGCAGTGAATGCAAAAGCTGCCAAAAATTTGGAGGCACTCCAATGCCCCTTTGAAGAGATGTAGAAGTCAAAAAGCCTCCTAAAAACAATGTTCCCATTATTAGGAAGAGGGTCTCCCATACTGTTTGCCTATGCAGTGAATGTAAAAGCTGCCAAAAATTTGGAGGAACTCCAATGCCCCTTGCAAGACACGTAGAAGAGGTGATATGGTAGATATGGTGGTGAATGATATGGTGATGGAGGATGAGGAGATGGAGGAGGACAAGAGCGAATAGACAAAATCAGGAAGCGTATATCCATGTCTGGGTGTGAAGACAGAGGTGCATGGGAATAGAATTAGACCTCCCAAAAAAAGACACTGTTTTTGAGTTTAGGCTATGCTGCTATCATTCGGTGGTGTTGAGAAGTCTGGTCCAATCCAGCCCTTGTTCATTTTTATAAGAGTCAGCCTGTCAGCATTTTCAGTTGGCGGATGCGCCTATCGGCTATAATTCCACCGGCGGCACTAAAAACCCGCTCTGATAAAACGCTAGCGGCAGGGCAGGCCAGGACCTCCAAGGCGTAGAGAGCCAGTTCATTCCACGTGTACAGCTTGGATACCCAGTAATTATAAGACACAGAGGAATCACGGAGAACGTTGGTACGGTCGACAAGGTACTCCCTCACCATCTTCCCAAACTTTGCACTCCTTGTGAGAGTACCCCACGCCTTAGGGCCTGTAAGATGGTAGGGTCTGAGAAAACTCTCCCAGAACTTTAACAGTGTTCCCCTGCTTCTGCTGGATTGGAGTTGTCTCTCTCTTGCCTGTACTCCTTGTTTGTCCAATAAAGTGTGACCTCTGCCGCCAGCGTTTTCAGTTGGGAATTTTTTGAATAATTCCGCAACAAGGGCCTTCTGGTACTGCCCCATTTTAGTAGACCTGCCCGCCTCGGGAATAAGAGATAATAATAATAAGAGTTCTCCTTGTAGCGTGGGTCTAGAAGTGTCACCAACCAGTAATGACTGTCACCCAAAAATTGGAGAACGCGAGGGTCACAGGAAAGGCAGCGTAGCATAAACTCCGCCATGGGTGCCAGAGTGCTAACAGACAAGACTTCCATGTCCTCACCAAGAGGATGACTGACGATGCTCTCTTCCTCCTCCCTGTCCTCAGGCCATCCACGCTGAACTGACGGTATGACAGTTGTGCAGGTAATACTGTCTATAGTGCTGGGCTGATGAGGTGAGGCTGGGCTGTGTGTAATCACCCTGTATGGTTCCTTGCTCCATCTCATCGTGCTCCGCCTGCAATGCATCCTCTTTGATTGTGAGCAGAGAGCGTTTCAGAAGACAGAGAAGCGGGATGGTGACTTTAATTATGGCGTCATCGCTGCTCACCATCTTGTTGGAGTCCTCAAAGTTTTGGAGGATGGTACATATGTCTGACATCCATGTCCACTCCTGAGGTCTTCTGTGTGGAGTCTGAACTGAATAAAGACGGCCTTGTTGATGCTGGTAGTCAACAACTGCCCTCTTCTGCTCACAAATCCTTCCCAACATCTGCAATGTAGAGTTCCAACACGTGGGGACATCACACACCAGTCGGTGAGCCAGAAGCTGCAAACGCTGCTGAAACATGGCAAGGGCGGCGGAAGCTGTAGGTGACTTTCTAAAATGGGCACACAGGCGGCGTACTTTGACAAGCAGATCTGGCAGCTCTGGGTAGTTTTTGAGAAACCACTGAACCACGAGGTTAAGCACATGGGCCAGGCATGGTACGTGTGTGAGCTCGCCTCGCCTCAGAGCCGCCACCAGCTTCCAGCCATTGTCACACAAAACCATGCCTGGCTGTAGGTTCAGTGGTGTGAGCCACAGATCTGCCTGCTCTTTCAGAGCTGTCCACAACTCTTCAGCGTTGTGTTGTTTGTCACCTAAGCATATTAGCTTCAGCACAGCCTGTTGCCGCTTGGCCGAGGCAGTGCTTCCAGCTTGCGACTGATGTGGTCATTTCGGAGATGAATGCTGAAGAGGAGGAGGAGGTGCAGGAGCTGTAGAATATGGGGGCAACCCTGATTGACGCAGGGGCCCGCAATCCTCGGCGTCGGGAGGACGTGTCCCGTCCCAAGGTCCGACTGGGTCCCGGCTTCCACTATGTTAACCCAGTGTGCCGTCAGCGAGATGTACCGTCCCTGCCCACAAGAACTTGTCCACGTGTCCATGGTTAGGTGAACTTTCCCAGTAACTGTGTTGTTGAGGGTACGGCTAATATTGTGGGACACGTGCTCGTGTAATGCAGGGACGGCACACCGGGAAAAATAGTGGCGACTGGGGACTGAGCACTGAGGGACGGCCACCGCCATCAGGTTGCGGAAAGCTTCCGTCGAGCGCAAGCAGTCGCGAAATTTGTGAATTTAGTAGTGAGGCCCGTGGAGCGTTGGCTTTGTATTTGCGCTTGTGTTCCAAGGACTGGTGTAGGGACAACTGAAAGCTGCGCTGGGACAAGGACGTGGACGTGCTTGCTGATGGTGCTACCTGAGAGTGTGCAACGACAGGTGCAGGGCAGGAGGCATCTTCGCATGCGCCATGGACAGAGGATTGGCTTGCACGCACAACAGTGGAAGAAGCAGTGGTGGCACCCGCAGACACTGTTCCTGGACCCTGGGGTTCGGCCCACTCAGTCGGGTGCTTTGCTGCCATGCGCCTGATCATGATGGTGGTGGTCAGTCTGGTATTTTTGCTACCCCTGCTGATGCTGGCCTGGTAGGTGGTGCAAATGGCCTTTTTGGGGTTATCAACAGAGTCTTTAAAAAACAACCAGACTCGGGAAGACCTAACAGTTGTACTAGCAACTTCTGTCGTGTTACGCAGTCTTCTGTCTGCGGCCACCGCACTGCTTCTTCCTGCCTGTTGTGGTGCTACGCCTCCCTCCCCCTGTGTGCTGCTGTCCTCACTCTGTATGTCCCCCTGCCACGTTGGGTCAGTTATTATATCATGAACCACCTCGTCTTCCACTTCCGCATCCTGGTCCTCCTCCTGACTTTCTGGCAATTGTGTCTCATCATTGTCCATCCCTTGTGACAGTTTCCCACCGTCGCCTTCGTGTGACCGTGGCTACTCAAATATTTGGGCATCGCTACATGTGATCTCCTCTTGCCCCGCTTCAAGTGGACCAGGCGAGACGCCCAAATCTATAAATGGAAAAGTGAACAGCTCTTCGGAGTGTCCAAGTGTGGGATCAGTTGTCTCCGGGCACTCAGCATGGTGGGAGGAAGGAGGATCAGGGTGAGGGAATATGCGGTCCAGACTCACGGCTACTGAGACTTGACCGTGTGGAAGACAGGGTGGTGGTGGTGGTGGCTAAGTGACTGGAAGCATTATCTGCTATCCAACCAATAACCTTTTCACACTGCTCTGTGTTCAATAGTGGTGTTCTGCAGTCCCCTATTAATTGGGACAGGAAGGTCGAGCGAGAAGATGTGGGTGTTTGTTGTGGCACAATTTCAGCTAGCCCACGGCCTCGGCCTCGTCCTCTGCATGCACCATCATCACCATCACGTCCACTTCCCCTTCCCTTGCCATGTGCCTTGCCCATTTTAAATGGATGACAATATTTTCCAGGTTCAGTACAAATGGCTGGATTTGAACAGCAGTGATATGTGATACGTGTGACGAAAAACCACAGTTTTAAATAGCTGGCCTGTAGGTAATTATTTTTAACAGCGACCTCATGTCAATAACTTCGCTGACACACTGCAACAAAATTTCAATGGAGGCCCGAAATGGTAGAATTTTCAGCGCAATTATATGTGATCCGTGTGATTGACAAACCACAGTTTTAAATTGCTAGCCTGTAGGTAACTATTTTTAACAGTGACCTCGTGTCAATAACTTCGCTGACACACTACAACAAAATTTCAATGGAGGCCAGAAATGGCAGAATTTTCAGCACAATTATATGTGATCTGTGTGACAGACAAACCACAGTTTTAAATAGATGGATTTTTAGCACTGTAATATGGAAAGGATCTGGCTGTATTCTTCAGTTCCAACAAGCAAATGGAGCAGAAAATCGTTGTTCTCTGGATTGCTTTTTAAGCAAATACTCAGGATTAAGATCCAAAAAAAAATTATTCCTGGCCCCTGGGGCTATTTCTAGAAATATCTATAAAAGCACCAGCAGACAGAACTGGAACTCTTTTTATTAGAAAAGTATAAAACAAACCATAAAACACACTGCACAAAGAACAAATTGCAAAACACAAACAAGTCCAAATTATAATGTCCAGTATGAATTAAAAGGCAAAAATGTCCTGCAATGTTCATGGAACATAAAACGTCCATTTCCAAAAGTCCCCCCCAGCAAGGGAAGACCTTAACCCTTTTCAAAAATATCCCCTTCCAACATTCACTCCACATTCATACCTAAACCCCCAAAACAAAACAACAAACTGGCCCACTGCCAAAAACAAAGAAATAGGCCACCTGGCCGAAACAAAACTTAATACACAGCAAACCTTTTTTTTGTAGTTTTTTATATATATATATATTTTTTTGTTCCCACTCCCAACACCCAAGGTCCCACGATAGTCTGTGGCCTCATCACACCAGGGTCCCACTAAAGTTTGTGGCCCACAAAGATACCAGGTCCTTTTGCCTTTTTTCCCATCCATTTTAGGATGTCCAAACCACCAACCCATCCACCAAAACCCTTCCCCCCCTCCCCCCTGAAACCCCCCACCCAACCTACACTAAACCCCCCCCCAAACACACATCATAATACACAGACATATAAAAAATAATATACGCAACTTTATAACACTACAATAAACCTAAAAAACTTAATCACATTACCATATACAATCAACCATGAACCAAAATCAGACCCAAGTTCGGTGCTTGCAAGCCCTATATACGGGTTCCAATACCATAAAACAAAAAACTACACGTGAGGGTAACAGCCCACCACCGGGAACTGGAGACTACAGAGGCTCTCACCCTAATCTATCACACAGAATCCTATCCCTCTCTAATAAAGAAAAAGAAAAATCTGTCCCTACCACCCTACCAATCTTTCCCTACCTGTCCCTAACTGTCGATACCTGTCCCTCACTACCAACCTAATACTAACTACCTGTCCCTAAAGACTGTCCCTACCTGTCCCTCCCTGACCCTACACATTTATCTGACCTTACAAATAAATATAAAATATAGAAAGGGACTAAACTAACCCTATCACAGACACACATTCCCTAACTCTCCCTAGGGCACATTAAATGAGAACCCCCTCCATAGAAGGGAAGCCCTCCCTGCACCCAGCCTCTCATACTCCAGCGAGCGCACTTTTGCCAGGTCACCCAGGATGTTCCTAATCACCTCTCCCCATGGGAGGACTTTCTGCTGGGTGGACACTAAACACCGTGCGTTCCACGTGTAAAACCTAGTCACTAAGCTAACTAAGAAAACAGTGCCCCGATCTCAGCCACCAAGGGATCTGAATGCCCCATAGGCCCACTCCGCATAGGAAAGGCCTACCAGCCTGGGCCAGCCAATGGAAGCACCCACCCTCTTGTAGACCTCTGTATTAAAAGGACACCGAAGCAGGAAGTGCTCCATGCTTTCAAGCATGCCGCCACACTCCTCGCGGGGACAATCCCGGTCATCAGAGTTCCTGTACTTCAGGTTGTCCCTCACATACAGTCTCCCATGGAAGCAGCGCCAAGCCAAGTCCCAAAACTTCAAGGGGATCCGCTTAGAGTTTAATAACCCGAGCCCCACCTCCAGATCCCGGCTTGGGCAATCCTTGAGGGCCAGGGGCTTCTGGAAGTGGGTCAACAGAACCCTATTGTCAAGTAACCTCCTTGACAAGGTCCTGATCTCCCACACTCCCAGACCCCACCGGCGGATCACCTTCACAACCAGGGTAGCATAAGCCGGAAGATGCCCATGAGGCGTGCGAAGGTCCTTCACCCGCCCTCCTGTCTCCCATTGCTGGAAGAAAGGCCGAAACCACCCCCTACAGGAGAATACCCACGGAGGAGCCCTCTCTAACCAGAGGTTGGCGATGTTTGCCTTAAGAAAGGTATTTACTAGAAACACCACTGGGTTGACCATACCCAACCCTCCTAGTCTCCTCGTGCGATACGTGACCTCCCTCTTTATTAGGTTCAGCCTATTCCCCCATAATAGTTGGAAGAACAGGCTGTAGACCCGTGTCCAAAGAGGTTCTGGCAAGATGCAGACGCTGCCCAGGTATACTAATAAAGGGAGCAAATACCCCTTGGCCAGGTTAACCCTTTCCCTCAGGGTCAAGGACCAACCCTTCCACTGATCCACCTTCTGGGCGGGAATCTTAAGTCTGCCCTCCCAGTTTTGCTGGGGATAGTCCCCCGGGCCGAAACTGATGCCTAAAATTTTTGCTGTGGCCTGAGGCCCTGAAAGGGTGTCCGGGAGATCAAAACTAGGATCTCCCCCTCCCAGCCAGAGACTCTCACACTTATCCCGGTTGATCATGGACCCAGATGCCACAGAGTAGCGCTCAACCTCAGACATGACCCAGTCTGCCTCCTCTCTCGAGGATACAAAAAGGGAAACGTAGTCGGCGTACGCCACTACCCTCAAGGTGGTCTCTGGCTCCGCCCGGTCTATCCCGACTCCCACCAACGGTCCGCGTTCCACTCTCCTTAAAAAGGGGTCGATCGCGAACACGTATAACAGTGGGCTCAGAGGACAGCCCTGGCGGACACCAGACTTCACCTCAAAAGGGGGTCCGACCCAACTGTTCACAAGCGGAAAAGTCTCTGCCCCATTGTAGAATACTCTCAACCAATCAACAAACCTCCCGGGCAGACCGTACCTCAGAAGGATGGACCAGAGGTACTCATGGTTAACCCGGTCAAAGGCCTTCGCCTGGTCTAAGGACAGCAAGTACCCCCCCTTCCAGTGACCTGCCCTGCTCTGCTCCACTGCCTCCCGGACACCGAGCACAGCACTAAAAGTACTGCGGCCTGGAAAAGAGCAGTGCTGGGCCCCCGAAAGGAGCCGGGGTGCAAACTTCACCAACCGATTGAAAAGCACCTTTGCCAGAACCTTTCGGTCCGTATTGAGAAGCGCTATGGGACGCCAATTCTCAATATGGGACGAGTCTTTACCCTTCGACAGAATAATCAGGGCGGACTTCCTCATTGAACCGGGCAGAATGTCCGAGGAGAGACATTCATTAAAAACCTCAGTCATGAGGGGGACCAAAGAGTCCCTAAAAGTCCTGTAAAACTCGGATGTTAAGCCATCCGGACTGGGCGATTTTTTGGGCCGGAGCCCATCAATGGCCCGTCTCACTTCCTCTTCCCTGATTGCTTCTGCCAAAACATGAAGAGAGGGGTCATCCCCTGGCTCAGGGATGGTTTCAGCCAGGAAAGCCGACATCTCATCCCGATCTGGATCCCTCCTTCCCAAGAGGTGCGAGTAGAAGGATCTGACCACCTCCAGGATCCCTGATTTGGATCTGTTCAGGGAACCCGTACTGTCGATCAGTCCTGTTACCATCTTGCAACTCACTGACATCCTGCAGTTCCTGTAGGGGTCGGGCGAGCGGTACCTCCCGAAATCCCTCTCAAAAACTAAGGATGTGTGCCTATCATACTGGCACCCCTTCAGCAAGGCCTTCACCCTGGAGATTTCCTCACGGTCCCCTCCAGTCGAGACGAGCTGCTCGAGTTTCCTCCCCAGCTCACGATACAGGCGGTACCTGTTCAGGCCTCTGAGGCTTGAGAGCTGACGGAAGAACCCCGCAACCCTTCTTTTGAAGATCTCCCACCACTCAGACTTACTGCTACAGAGACCCAAGAGAGGTACCTGGCTCTGAAGAAAATCCTCAAAGGATTGTCTTACATCCGCTTCTTCCAACAGGGACGAATTCAGCTTCCATAGGCCTCTCCCTATCCGGGGAGTCTCTGTAACATTCAAGGAAAAGGAAATGAAACCGTGATCGGAGAATTCCACCTCAATAGCGGACACTGCAGAAGAGACGGCTTCCTCCTTTAAAAAAAACCTATCTATCCTAGACCTACAACTACCCCTATGAAAGGTGAAACCCCCGTGACCTGGGGTGTGCCGGATGTGGACATCCACCAGGCGAGCTTCCCTTGCTATGCTATTAAGAGTATTACTATCAAAAGCCAGCCTTCGGTCTCCGGGGCCTCCCCTATCACGGGATCTAGTTATAGTATTAAAGTCCCCACCGAAGACCACCTGCCGGCTGGTAAAAAGATAGGGCTTGATCTTCAGGAAGAGACATTTACGGTCCCACCTTGACTGTGGACCATAGATGTTAATGAGCCGGAGCTCCTGTCCCCCCATGAAGATGTCAAGGACCAAGCACCTCCCCATTTCTACCTCGATCACCCGTCTGCATTCCACCGAAGCGGCCTTAAAAAGGACCGCTACCCCGCTATACGGCTCGGCCGCAAGAGACCAGTATGAGGGCCCGCACCTCCACTCCCTCCTTTGTAAATGGCCCCCATGTCCGTTAGTCTGGTCTCCTGCAAAAATAAAATGTCAGCCTCAACTCGGTTGAAAAAATCAAAGGTCATAAATCTGGCCGTATCTGACTTTATACTGGCGACATTAATCGACGCCAGAGTCAACGGGGTAGGTTCCGCCATCATGGGTGATTGAGTTAGACGGCCTTCTTTTTGACCGTACCCCCAGATTTTTTGTGCTCACCTTCAGAGGAGGAGCCAGACTCTCCCCTCCTCTTTAGTGACACAGAGGTGTCCATAGTACTAGACACCTCCTTCACAGTACTGGTTTCCTCACCTCTGGACCCCGGGGCAGTCCCTCCCCCAGAGGAAAGAGAGCCCCCCGGAGGACGGACCCCGCCGCTCCCTGAAGGCACCTCAGATGTTACCGCATGTCCCTCGCCCCCGACCTCCGACTCAGCAGAGTCATCGAGGGCATGGAACCGGTGAGCCCTTCCGTAGGCACCTTAGCGGCCAAGGGGGGGGCTTTAGATGTTTTTGCCCTTTTTCGGTTCTTCCTCCTCCGACTCTTACCGGCCTTACTGTCACCTGATTTTTTAGGCTGTTCCACCACCTCCTCGTCCAGACTTTCATACTGGGAGGAATCATCAGAAGCAGCCACCTCCTCCCTCTCCATCCTCCTGATCTCCTCGTTCACCACCTCCTCCCCCAGGGCCTCAGGGGCTCCGGCTGCCGCTTCTGGGGTGGGGACAGACATCACCCCAGCCGCCTGAGGCTTATCCTGCCCCTTACCCCCATGGCGCCTCACCTGTTGCCACTGGTGGGCAGATGAACTGGCCTCGCCTTCCCTCACTGGCCCCTCAGCTCCTCTCCCGCCCCCACCTCCGGCTCCAGCAGAGGATGCACTGCTGGGGACCCCCCCACGGCTCTCCCCCGTCTGATCAGAGATGGTGTTAGAAACGGAGCGGGGGCAGCGGCTATACGGGTGACCTAGGTCACCACACAGATGACACCTAATGTCACCACAGGCCACGGCAAGATGACCTACCCCGCCACACAAGGCTTCCTGTCTCTCCCCAGAAATGCTGAGGAAGGGATGTGGGTGACAGTACCACCTGAGACCTTCAACCTCATCATGAAGGTCCAGCCCCCTGACCAAATGCCAATCTCGTCCCTGTTCTTTTTTGGGACGTCCGTGACCTCCCCATAGCGAGAAAGCCACGTCAAGATATCGACCCCAGAGACTGACTCGTTATTGGTTAGAACGGTCACCCTCTTTACGCCATTTTGGCGAGACACCGCCTGCACGGCAAAGTCTCGCCAGCCGGGCTCCCCCTTCACCAGTTCAAAATTCGACCAGAAAAGCTCTAGGCCCTCCGGTCGAACAAAACTGATGTCGAAGACGGGGGTACCAAAAGGATGGATCAGGGCAAAGATGTCAGTCGCCCTGAAGTCCATCTTCAGGAGGAGCTCCACGACCCTCGCTCTTGGCGGGCACGCTTCACTGCCCCTCCACCGAAGACGGACTACATTCCTCCTGGCCACCCCCTGCCCGGCTGTCGGGAGGGACCACACTGTCTCCCCCTCCCTTTTATCTTGGAAGGCGGCCTGGCCGTGTCTATCCAGCCAAAAGGCCAGGTCCACCTCTCTTCCCTCTACCTGGATCGTCCGTTCTCCCTTCTTGAGGGCCTCCAGGAAACGGCGCCGCAAGTCACCATCCCTGAGGTCCAGAGGTGAGGAAGCCCCCCGAGAAGACCCCGAGGCCCCGGCTACTTACCCCGCAAAACTCCGAGGACCAGCAGCCGGGGGGGCAGATGGACCAGCCCTGTCCCCACTCCCCCCACTACCAACAGACATACCATTCTTACCCCCGGCCACAGACACGCCAACATTCGTATCCTCAACCACAGCCACATTCATACCCACGCCATCCCCATCCATGTCAACAGTCACCCCACTTGGGCCACTCTCACTCACATGCACACTGGGGTCACAGTTTTTCATTTTTTGCAAGCATTTTTTTGCCAGCAGTTTTTCCACTGCTGCCACCTGCTGGCAGCACCTTCCCTGCCGGGGGGATTTGGGAGCCAGGTGCTGAGACTTTTGCCGGTGCCCCTGCCCCAGATAAGCCCACGAGCACAGGGGACACCGACAGGCAGGCACCACCTCTGCTGTCTGTTACAGCTGTGGCACCACTGCTCCCAGCAGCTGCCAACGCTAAGCCCCGCCCCTTTTCGGGCGGAGCCACGCCCACTTGGGCGGGTTTTGTCTGCGAGGCCACGCCCCCGCACAAGGCAGCACGGTGGGGGCCCCGGAGGCCACTCCCACCGGTGCCGTGGGTGACAGGGAGGCCACGCCCCCCGCACCAGGCAGCACAGTGGGGGGCCCCAGAGGCCACTCCCACCGTTGCCGTGGATGACAGGGAGGCCACGCCCCCCACACCAGGCAGCACGGTGGGGGCCCCAGAGGCCACTCCCACCGGTGCCTTTGGTGACAGGGAGGCCACGCCCCCCACACCACGGTGGGGGCCCCAGAGGCCACTCCCACTGGCGCCGTGGACGGCTGGGAGGCCACGCCCCCCGAAGCCGGCCGCGCCGGGACCCCCGAAGCCGACCCAGAACCGGGTCTACTCACAGGGGCCCCTGGACCAGCGGCCCCAGCTCTCAGGGGCATAGCACCCCCTACCGTCACACCCTTTGCCACAAAAAGCCTGGCCACCCCAGCTCCGGCGGCCGGCCCCAGGCTAGGCCACTCCCCCTCGGCACCCAGCGGCGGTGGAGCCCCCCGCGCTGACCCATTACCGGGCCCCTGCGCAGGGGGCCCCGACCTCGCCACGGATTTTGCCAGGGGAGCAAGCCCCACCATACGCTTATGAGCCGGCTCTGCCGGAGCCGCAGGCCCCGCGCCCTTTACCTTACCAGGTTTCTGGGTCCCTAAAAGTGATCCAGATTTTTTAGTGGATCCGTGTGTGAGGGACCCAGACACCCCAGCACACGCCGCCGGAGACGCGGCCCCGGCTGTCGGTGCGCCGCCGGCAGCGCAGGAGGCAGCGGCAGATGTACACGCCGCCTCCTGCACGCCAGCAGGAGCACCAGGTGCCAGGCCAGACCCCCTTTTTACAGGGGCTCCAGCACGAGCACCACCACCAATGACACCCACCGTCGGGCCGCCCTCTGCGCCATGCTCCATATCAGACACCTCGGACCCACTGCCTCCATTACCACAAACAGAGGCAGCGCTCTGCGTGCCATGGCCTATGTTCTCCCCGCTCCCTCGCTGTGGACCCACAACAGAGTCCAAGCCGGGGTGGGTGGCGGGTGCCGCACAACGGGACAGGGGGGCCCCAGAGAGGGGGACATACACAAATTTATGTGCAATAGATGTTTTCTTCTTTTTTTTTTTTGCTTTTCTCTTCGTCCCCCTCTTGGGTGCCTCATCCTCGCAGATCTCATCCCCGAACGTAAGCTGACCAAAACGTACCGGGGACTCGATCTGCTGGATCTGCTGCATGATAAGGCAGCCCCCCTCACTGCTGCTACTCCCATCCTCCCCCTCGCTCCCGCTGCCCTCTGAAGGGCTAGAATCAGACGGGAGAGCCATCTGCTCAGGGGCTATCCCGCTATGCGATGCCTGGAGATCACTTACCAGGCCACCAGGCGGTGGGTAGGGTGCGACCTCCTCCACGCATACCTCTTCTTCCTCCTCCTCCACTGCCTGGCCGGGGCCCTGCGACCCCTCCAGAGCCCCACCGGTCATGGCTCTGAACCGGTCCTCATTCCGCAGCTTCTCCAAGAAGGGTCCACTGCCTGCCAATATGGTGCTCCTGCGGTCCTGCAGCTCTTGGATGGCTTGCTTGATTTTCCGGACCGCGGCGGATAGCTCAGGCTTCTTGGTGGCAGAGGCCCTCTCGGACCTCTCCTGAGCTACCCTCAACTCCCCCCAGAGGGAACTTAGCTTTTTTGCGGTGTCCTCATACTCACAGAGGTGCGCATGGACACGGGAGGCATAGGTGACGGTTGCCTCCCTCGCCACCTTGGTACCCCAATCAGGGGGCACCGCTGCAGCACCTCTGCTGGCACTCGACCTACCTCCAGAGGGAGGAGCCGCCGCGGTCGTAGCCTCGGGGGTCCTCCGGGTCTTCATGTTGGACCCCTTGCTGCCTCGGCCTGATGTTATGGCCTTAGCCTGGTTGGTGTTCCTCCCACCCCCAGCCGGCTTAGACCAGTCCCACTCTGAGCCTTGTTTCCTGGGAAGGGGGCAGACAAAAAGTCCCAGATGGAAAAGATTACCTCCCTTCCCAGGAGCTCTCTCCAAACGCAGCACTCAGCACAGCTCACTGCAGGCTCCACCTCCACCACTTCCTGTCAGAAGCTGCAGCAGACAAGAACTGGAACTCTTTTTTATTTTAAAATTACAAAAACACAGATACACAACACAAATACAAACATTATACAATAAGAAACAAAAGCCCCAGCAAAACACAGCCCCAAATCCCAAAAATTATGTAGAGTCCAATTAATTAACGTACGACACAGAAATGTCCACACAAAAATGTCTCTGTAGGAGACCCCCCAGCAAGGGAAGACCCTAACACACCCTCTTCCTGCCCTGAAGTATACTAGACCCCCAACACTCTTCCACTCACACCTGCACATTTACACCTAACCCCCTAAAAAGGAAAACTAAAAAACTGGCCCATCGCCCAAAATCAAAATATAGGCCACCTGGCCAAAACTTAACCCACTCTATAACACACATTTTTTTTTTTTTTTTAACACCCAAGGTCGCACGAAAGTCTGTGGCCTTATCACAGCAAGGTAACCACGAAAGTTTGTGGCCTACACAAAAAGGTCCTTTTGCCTTTTCTGGCATCCCGCAGGACGTCCAAGTTTCCACACAAAAACACCCCAACACCTACCCCCCACCCCCCTAAAGCCCCCCACCCAACCTAAACTAACCCCCCCCACACGCACAATACACATACATAATTTATATACAGTACACAACACAACAGTAACAATAATACACAACATAACAATATAACAAAGACTAACCATATACCTACATGACATAACAACTTAACCATAAGACCACTAATATTGTACCAAAAGATCAGACCCAAGTTCAGTGCTTGCAAGCCCTATATTCAGATTCTGATACTGTAAAACAAAAAACTACAATGTGAGGGGAGCAGCCCACCACCAGGAAACTGGAGATTACCGAGGCTCTCACCCTAATCTAACACACAAACAGCCTGTCCCTCCCTATTAAAGAAAAACCTGTCCCTACCGCCCTACCAATCTTTCCCTACCTGTCCCTACCTGTCCCTCTCTGACCCTCACTACCAACCTAATGCTAACTACCTATCCCTAAAGACTGTCCCTGTCTGTCCCTCCCTGACCCTACACATCCATCTGACCCTACAAATAAATATAAAATATAGAAAGGGACTAAACTAACCCTATCACAGACACACATACCCTAACTCTCCCTAGGGCACATTAAATGAGAACCCCCTCCATAGAAGGGAAGCCCTCCCTGCACCCAGCCTCTCATACTCCAGTGAGCGCACTTTTGCCAGGTCACCCAGGATGTTCCTAATCACCTCTTCCCGGGGGAGGACTTTCTGCTGGGTGGACACTAAACACCGTGCGTTCCACGTGTAAAACCTAGTCACTAAGCTAACTAAGAAAACAGTGCCCCGATCTCGACCACCAAGGGACCTGAATGCCCCATAGGCCCACTCCGCATAGGAAAGGCCTGCCAGCCTGGGCCAGCCAATGGAAGCACCCACCCTCTTGTAGACCTCTGTATTAAAAGGACACCGAAGCAGGAAGTGCTCCATGCTTTCAAGCATGCCGCCACACTCCTCGCGGGGACAATCCCGGTCATCAGAGTTCCTGTACTTCAGGTTGTCCCTCACATACAGTCTCCCATGGAAGCAGCGCCAAGCCAAGTCCCAAAACTTCAAGGGGATCCGCTTAGAGTTTAATAACCCGAGCCCCACCTCTAGATCCCGGCTTGGGCAATCCTTGAGGGCCAGGGGCTTCTGGAAGTGGGTCAACAGAACCCTATTGTCAAGTAACCTCCTTGACAAGGTCCTGATCTCCCACACTCCCAGACCCCACCGGCGGATCACCTTCACAACCAGGGTAGCAGAAGCCGAAAGATGCCCATGAGGCGTGCGAAGGTCCTTCACCCGCCCTCCTGTCTCCCTTTCCTGGAAGAAAGGCCGAAACCACCCCCTACAGGAGAATACCCACGGAGGAGCCCTCTCTAACCAGAGGTTGGTGATGTTTGCCTTAAGAAAGGTGTTTACTAGAAACACCACTGGGTTGACCATACCCAACCCTCCTAGTCTCCTCGTGCGGTACGTGACCTCCCTCTTGATTAGGTTCAGCCTATTCCCCCATAATAGTTGGAAGAACAGGCTGTAGACCCGCGTCCAAAGAGGCTCTGGCAAGATGCAGACGCTGCCCAGGTATATTAATAAGGGGAGCAAAAACCCCTTGGCCAGGTTAACCCTTTCCCTCAGGGTCAAGGACCAACCCTTCCACTGATCCACCTTTTGGGCGGCGATCTTAAGTCTGCCCTCCCAGTTTTGCTGGGGATAGTCCCCCGGGCCGAAACATAGAATCATAGAATCATAGAATGGTAGAGTTGGAAGGGACCTCCTGGGTCATCTGGTCCAACCCCCTGCTCAAAGCAGGATTCACTAAATCATCTCAGACAGATGTCTGTCCAGCCTCTGTTTGAAGACGTCCATTGAAGGGGAACTCACCACCTCTCGTGGCAGCCTGTTCCACTCATTGATCACCCTAACTGTCAAAAAGTTTTTTCTAATATCTAATCTGTGTCTCCTGATGCCTAAAATTTTTGCTGTGGCCTGAGGCCCTGGAAGGGTGTCCGGGAGATCAAAACTTGGATCTCCCCCTCCCAGCCAGAGACTCTCACACTTATCCCGGTTGATCATGGACCCAGATGCCACCGAGTAGCGCTCAACCTCAGACATGACCCAGTCTGCCTCCTCTCTCGAGGATACAAAGAGGGAAACGTCGTCGGCGTACGCAACTACCCTCAAGGTGGCCTCTGGCTCCGCCCGGTCCATCCCGACTCCCACCAACGGTCCGCGCTCCACTCTCTTTAAAAAGGGGTCGATCGCGAACACGTATAACAGTGGGCTCAGAGGACAGCCTTGGCGGACACCAGACCTCACCTCAAAAGGGGGTCCGACCCAACCGTTCACAAGCGGAAAAGTCTCTGCCCCATTGTATAATACTCTCAACCAATCAACAAACCTCCCAGGCAGACCGTACCTCAGAAGGACGGACCAGAGGTACTCATGGTTAACCCGGTCAAAGGCCTTCGCTTGGTCTAAGGACAGCAAGTACCCCTTCCAGTGACCTGCCCTGCCCTGCTCCACTGCCTCTCGGACACCGAGCACAGCACTAAAAGTACTGCGGCCTGGAACAGAGCAGTGCTGGGCCCCCGAAAGGAGCCTGGGTGCAAACTTCACCAACCGATTAAAAAGCACCTTTGCCAGAACCTTTCGGTCCGTATTGAGAAGCGCTATGGGACGCCAATTCTCAATACGGGACGAGTCTTTACCCTTCGACAGAATAATCAGGGCGGACTTCCTCATTGAACCGGGCAGAATGTCCGAGGAGAGACATTCATTAAAAACCTCAGTCATGAGGGGGACCAAAGAGTCCCTAAAAGTCCTGTAAAACTCGGATGTTAAGCCATCCGGACCGGGCGATTTTTTGGGCCGGAGCCCATCAATGGCCCGTCTCACTTCCTCTTCCCTGATTGCTTCTGCCAAAACATGAAGAGAGGGGTCATCCCCTGGCTCAGGGATGGTTTCAGCCAGGAAAGCCGACATCTCATCCCGATCTGGATCCCTCCTTCCCAAGAGGTGCGAGTAGAAGGATCTGACCACCTCCAGGATCCCTGATTTGGATCTGTTCAGGGAACCCGTACTGTCGATCAGTCCTGTTACCATCTTGCAACTCACTGACATCCTGCAGTTCCTGTAGGGGTCGGGCGAGTGGTACCTCCCGAAATCCCTCTCAAAAACTAAGGATGTGTGCCTATCATACTGGCACCCCTTCAGCAAGGCCTTCACCCTGGAGATTTCCTCACGGTCCCCTCCAGTCGAGACGAGCTGCTCGAGTTTCCTCCCCAGCTCCCGATACAGGCGGTACCTGTTCAGGCCTCTGAGGCTCGAGAGCTGACGGAAGAATCCCGCAACCCTTGTTTTGAAGATCTCCCACCACTCAGACTTACTGCTACAGAGACCCAAGAGAGGTACCTGGCTCTGAAGAAATTCCTCAAAGGATTGTCTTACATCCGCCTCTTCCAACAGGGACGAATTCAGCTTCCATAGGCCTCTCCCTATCCGGGGAGTCTCTGTAACATTCAAGGAAAAGAAAATGAAACAGTGATTGGAGAATTCCACCTCAACAGCAGACACTGCAGAAGAGACGGCTTCCTCCTTTAAAAAAAACCTATCTATCCTAGACCTACAACTACCCCTATGAAAGGTGAAACCCCCGTGACCTGGGGTGTGCCGGATGTGGACATCCACCAGACGAGCTTCGCTTGCTATGCTATTAAGAGTATTGCTATCAAAAGCCAGCCTTCGGTCTCCGGGGCCTCCCCTATCGCGGGATCTAGTTATAGTATTAAAGTCCCCACCGAAGACCACCTGCCGGCTGGTAAAAAGATAGGGCTTGATCTTCAGGAAGAGACATTTACGGTCCCACTTTGACTGTGGACCATAGATGTTAATGAGCCGGAGCTCCTGTCCCCCCATGAAGACGTCAAGGACCAAGCACCTACCCATTTCTACCTCGATCACCCGTCTGCATTCCACCGAAGCGGCCTTAAAAAGGACCGCTACCCCGCTATACGGCTCGACCGCAAGAGACCAGTATGAGGGCCCGCACCTCCACTCCCTCCTTGCTTTGTAAATGGCCCCCATGTCCGTTAGTCTGGTCTCCTGCAAAAATAAAATGTCAGCCTCAACTCGGTTGAAAAAATCAAAGGCCATAAATCTGGCCGTATCTGACTTTATACTGGCGACATTAATCGACGTCAGAGTCAACGGGGTAGGTTCCGCCATCATGGGTGATTGAGTTAGACGGCCTTCTTTTTGACCGTACCCCCAGATTTTTTGTGCTCACCTTCAGAGGAGGAGCCAGACTCTCCCCTCCTCTTTAGTGACACAGAGGTGTCCATAGTACTAGACACCTCCTTCGCAGTACTGGTTTCCTCACCTCTGGACCCCGGGGCAGTCCCCCCCCCAGAGGAAAGAGAGCCCCCCGGAGGACGGACCCCGCCGCTCCCTGAAGGCACCTCAGATGTTACCGCCGGTCCCTCGCCCCCGACCTCCGACACAGCAGAGTCATCGAGGGCATGGAACCGGTTGGAGAGGGGGATCAGAGGGGAGCCGGTGAGTCCTTCCGTAGGCACCTTAGTGGCCAGGGGGGGGGGCCTTAGATGTTTTTGCGCCCTTTCGGTTCCTCCTCCGACTCTTACTGATCTTACTGTCACCTTTTGTTTTAGGCTGCTCCACCACCTCCTCGTCCAGACTTTCATACTGGGAGGAGTCATCAGAAGCAGCCACCTCCTCCCTCTCCATCCTCCTGATCTCCTCGTTCACCGCCTCCTCCCCCAGGGCCTCAGGGGCACCGGCTGCCGCTTCCGAGGAGGGTACAGACATCACCCCAGTCGCCTGGGGCTTATCCTGCCCCCTACCCCCACGGCGCCTCACCTGATGCCACTGGCGGGCAGATGTATTGGCCACGCCTTCCTTCACTGGCCCCTCAGCCCCTCTCCCGCCCCCACCTCCAGCATCAGCAGAAGATGAACCGCCAGGGACTCCCTCATGGCTCACCCCTGCCTGACCAGAGATGGCGTTAGAAAAGGAGCGGGGGCAGCGGCTGTACGGGTGACCTAGGTCACCACACAGGTGACACCTAATGTCACCACAGGCCACGGCAAGATGACCTACCCCGCCACACAAGGCACATTTCTGTACCTTGCAGCCCGCGCTGAAGTGGCGGGGATCACCGCACCTGTGGCAGACCTTCGGCTGCCCCTGGTAAAAGATCAGGATCCTGTCCCTCCCCAGAAATGCTGAGGAGGGGATGTGGGTGACAGTACCGCCTGAGACCTTCAACCTCATCATGAAGGTCCAGCACCCTGACCAAATGCCAAACTCGTCCCTGTTCTTTTTTGGGACGTCCGTGACCTCCCCATAGCGGGAAAGCCACGTCATAATATCGACCCCAGAGAGTGACTCATTATTTGTCAAAACGGTCACCCTCTTTACGCCATTTTGGCGAGACACCACCTGCATGGCAAAGTCTCGCCAGCCGGGCTCCCCCTTCACCAGTTCAAAATTCGACCAGAAAAGCTCTAGGCCCTCCGGCCGAACAAAACTGATGTCGAAGATGGGGGTACCAAAAGGATGAATCAGGGCAAAGATGTCAGTCGCCCTGAAGCTCATCTTCAGGAGGAGCTCCACGACCCTCGATCTTGGCGGGCACGCTTCACTGCCCCTCCACCGAAGACGGACCACATTCCTCCTGGCCACCCCCTGCCCGGCTGTCGGGAGGGACCACACTGTCTCCCCCTCCCTTTTATCTTGGAAGGCGGCCAGGCCATGTCTATCCAGCCAAAAGGCCAAGTCTACCGCTCTTCCCTCTACCTCGATCGTCCGTTCTCCCTTTTTGAGGGCCTCGAGGAAACGGCGCCGCAAGTCACCATCCCTGAGGTCCAGAGGTGAGGAAGCCCGCCCTGAAGATCCCGAGCCCCCAGCTACTACCCCCGCAAAACTCCGGGGACCAGCAACCGGGGGGGCAGATGGACCAGCCCCACCCCCACTACCAACAGACACACCATTCTTACTCCCTTCCACAGACACCTCAACACTTGTATCTTCAATCACAGCCACATCCATACCCACGCTATCCCCATCCACGTCAATAGTCACACCCCTCGCCCCACTCTCACTCACATACACACTGGGGTCACAGTTTTTTTTTTTCTGCAAACATTTTTTCCCTGCAGCAGCACTGCCGCCACCTGCTGGCAGCACCTTCCCTGCCGGGGGGTTTTGGGAACCTGGTGCTGCTGCCATTTTTGCCGGCGCCCCTGCCCCAGATAAGCCCGTGGGCACAGAGGACACCGACAGGCAGGCACCTCCTCCGTTGTCTGCCGCAGCCGTGGCACCACTGCTCCCAGCAGTAGCAGCTGCCGGCGCTAAGCCCCGCCCCTTTTCGGGTGGAGCCACGCCCACTTGGGTGGGGTTTGTCCGCGAGGCCACGCCCCCCGCACCAGGCAGCACGGTGGGGGCCCCAGAGGCCACACCCACCGGTGCCGTGGGTGACAGGGAGACCAAGCCCCCCGCACCAGGCAGCACAGTGGGGGCCTCAGAGGCCACTCCCACCGGTGCCTTGGGTGACAGGGAGGCCACGCCCCCCGCACCAGGCAGCACAGTGGGGGCCCCAGAGGCCACTCCCACCGGTGCCGTGGATGACAGGGAGGCCACACCCCCCACACCAGGCAGCACGGTGTGGGCCCCAGAGGCCACTCCCACTGGTGCCGTGGACGGCTGGGAGGCCACGCCCCCCGAAGCCGGCCGCGCCGGGACCCCCGAAGCCGACCCGGAACTGGGTCTACTCACAGGGGCCCCTGGACCAGCGGCACCAGCTCTCAGGGGCATAGCACCCCCTACCGTCACACCCTTCACCACAAACAGCCTGGCCACCCCAGCTCCATCGGCCGGCCCCAGGCTAGGGCACTCCCCTTCGGCACCCACCGGCGGTGGAGCCCCTCACGCCGACCCATTACTGGGCCCCTGCGCAGGGGGCCCCAACCTCGCGGCGGACTTTGCCAGGGGAGCAAGCCCCACCTTTCCTTTATGAGCCGGCTCTGCCGGAGCCGCAGGCCCCGCGCCCTTCACCTTACCAGGTCTCTGGGTCCCTGAAAGTGATCCAGATTTAGTGGATCCGTGCGTGAGGGACCCAGACACCCCAGCACACGCCGCCGGAGATGCGGCCCCGGCTGTCGGTGCGCCGCCAGCAGAGCAGGAGGCAGCGGCAGATGTACAAGCCGCCCCCTGCACGCCAGCAGGCGCACCAGGTGCCAGGCCAGACCTCCCTTTTACAGGGGATCCAGCCTGAGCACCACCACAGATCACACCCACCGTCGGGCCGCCCTCCGCGCCATGCTCCATATCAGACACCTTGGACCCACTGCCTCCATTACCACAAACAGAGGCAGCGCTCTGCGTGCCATAGCCTATGTTCTCCCCGCTCCCTCGCTGTGGACCCACAACAGAGTCCAAGCCGGGGTGGGTGGCGGGTGCCGCACAACGGGACAGGGGGGCCCCAGAGAGGGGGACATACACAAATTTATGTGCATTAGATGTTTTCTTTGTTTTTTTTGCTTTTCTCTTCGTCCCCCTCCCGGGTGCCTCATCCTCGCAGATCTCATCCCCGAACGTAAGCTGACCAAAACGTACCGGGGACTCGATCTGCTGGATCTGCTGCATGATAAGGCAGCCCCCCTCACTGCTGCTACTCCCATCCTCCTCATCCTCCCCCTCGCTCCCGCTGCCCTCTGAAGGGCTAGAATCAGACGGGAGAGCCATCTGCTCAGGGGCTATCCCGCTATGCGATGCCTGGAGATCACTTACCAGGCCACCAGGCGGTGGGTAGGGTGCGACCTCCTCCACGCATACCTCTTCTTCCTCCTCCTCCACCGCCTGGCTGGGGCTCTGCGACCCCTCCAGAGCCCCACCGGTCATGGCTCTGAACCGGTCATCATTAAGTAGCTTCTCCATGAAGGGTCCACTGCCCGCCAAGATGGTGCTCCTGCGGTCTTCCAGGTCTTGAATGGCCCGCTTGATCTTCCGGACCGCGGCGGATAGCTCAGGCTTCTTACTGCCAGAGGCCCTCACGGACCTCTCCTGAGCCACCCTCAACTCCCCCCAGAGGGAACTTAGCTTCTTTGTGGCGTCCTCATACTCGCAGAGGTGCGCATGTATACGGGAGGCATAGGTGACGGTTGCCTCCCTCGACGCCTTGGTACCCCAATCAGGGGGCACCGCTGCAGCACCTCCGCTCGTACTCGACCTACCTCCGGAGGGAGGAGCCGCCGCGGTCGTAGCCTCGGGGGTCCTCCAGGTCCTCATGCTGGAACCCCTGCTGTCTTGGCCAGATTTTGTAGCCTTAGCCGGCTTGGTGTTCCTCCCACCCCCCGCCAGCTTGGACCGGGAGGTGGGAGCCGGGGGCCCAGCCCCGGAGGCCAGTCCCACTATGAGCCTTCTTTCCTGGGAAGGGGGCAGACAAAAAGTCCCAGATGGAAAAAAAAAAACCTCCCTTCCCAGGAGCTCTCTCCACAGCAGCACACAGTCCAGGAAGCACACTGCACTCAGCTCACTGCAGGCTCCACCTCCACCACTTCCTGAATGAAGGTGCAACAGGCTGAACTGGAGCTCTTTTATTATAAAAGTACAAAAACACATATACAAAACACAAAAACCAAACCACAGATACAATTATACAACAAACAAACAACTAACAACCAACAAAACCCCAGCAAGACATAACCTAAAATCTGAAATTATACGAGTCCAACAAAGAAATATGTGACGACACAAAGTCCAAGTCCTCCAGCAGACTCTCTAGGAGACCGCCCAGCAAGGGAAGACCCTACCATACCTCCAGGGTGCGCCCTAAAACGCACCCGACCCCCAGCATACACAACATCCATACCTGCACATTCATACCAAACCCCCTAACAAAAAAGGAAAACTAAATAACTGGCCCATCGCCAAAAATAAAGAAATAGGCCACCTGGCCGAAAATTTAATGCACAGCAACCCTATTTTTATTTTATTTTTTTATTTATTTTTTTTTTTTTTTTCTCCCCATCACCATTTTTTAAAACACCCAAGGTCCCACGAAAGTTTGTGGCCTTATCACAGCAAGCCACGAAAGTTTATGGCCATCAAAATCACAAATAACGGGTCCTTTTTCCCGCATCCCGTAGGACGTCCATTTTCCCAAAACCCCTCCCCCCCTGAAAACCCCCACCCCCTCCCCCCCTGAAAACCCGGACCCAACCTACACTAAACCCCCCCACCCATACAATACACAAAACTATACACGTATATACATTACACAACATAACCAAAGCAAACACAACATAACAATAGCACAATATGAACAACTGACCATAAACATGAACCAAAAGTCAGACCCAAGTTCAGTGCTTGCAAGCCCTATATTCGGGTTTCCAATACCGTAAAACAAAAAACTATAATGTGAGGGGAGCAGCCCACCACCAGGAAACTGGAGACTACCGAGGCTCTCACCCTAATCTAACACACAAACAGCCTGTCCCTCCCTATTAAAGAAAAAGAAAAACCTGTCCCTACCGCCCTACCAATCTTTCCCTACCTGTCCCTACCTGTCCCTCTCTGACCCTCACTACCAACCTAATGCTAACTACCTATCCCTAAAGACTGTCCCTGTCTGTCCCTCCCTGACCCTACACATCCATCTGACCCTGCAAATAAATATAAAATATAGAAAGGGACTAAACTAACCCTATCACAGACACACATACCCTAACTCTCCCTAGGGCACATTAAATGAGAACCCCCTCCATAGAAGGGAAGCCCTCCCTGCACCCAGCCTCTCATACTTCAGTGAGCGCACTTTTGCCAGGTCACCCAGGATGTTCCTAATCACTTCTTCCCGGGGGAGGACTTTCTGCTGGGTGGACACTAAACACCGTGCGTTCCACGTGTAAAACCTAGTCACTAAGCTAACTAAGAAAACAGTGCCCCGATCTCGGCCACCAAGGGATCTGAATGCCCCATAGGCCCACTCCGCATAGGAAAGGCCTGCCAACCTGGGCCAGCCAATGGAAGCACCCACCCTCTTGTAGACCTCTGTATTAAAAGGACACCGAAGCAGGAAGTGCTCCATGCTTTCAAGCATGTCGCCACACTCCTCGCGGGGACAATCCCGGTCATCAGAGTTCCTGTACTTCAGGTTGTCCCTCACATACAGTCTCCCATGGAAGCAGCGCCAAGCCAAGTCCCAAAACTTCAAGGGGATCCGCTTAGAGTTTAATAACCCGAGCCCCACCTCCAGATCCCGGCTTGGGCAATCCTTGAGGCCAGGGGCTTCTGGAAGTGGGTCAACAGAACCCTATTGTCAAGTAACCTCCTTGACAAGGTCCTGATCTCCCACACTCCCAGACCCCACCGGCGGATCACCTTCACAACCAGGGTAGCATAAGCCGGAAGATGCCCATGAGGCGTGCGAAGGTCCTTCACCCGCCCTCCTGTCTCCCATTGCTGGAAGAAAGGCCGAAACCACCCCCTACAGGAGAATACCCATGGAGGAGCCCTCTCTAACCAGAGGTTGGCGATGTTTGCCTTAAGAAAGGTGTTTACCAGAAACACCACTGGGTTGACCATACCCAACCCTCCTAGTCTCCTCGTGCGATACGTGACCTCCTTCTTTATTAGGTTCAGCCTATTCCCCCATAATAGTTGGAAGAACAGGCTGTAGACCCGTGTCCAAAGAGGTTCTGGCAAGATGCAGACGCTGCCCAGGTATATTAATAAAGGGAGCAAATACCCCTTGGCCAGGTTAACCCTTTCCCTCAGGGTCAAGGACCAACCCTTCCACTGATCCACCTTCTGGGCGGCAATCTTAAGTCTGCCCTCCCAGTTTTGCTGGGGATAGTCCCCCGGGCCGAAACTGATGCCTAAAATTTTTGCTGTGGCCTGAGGCCCTGGGAGGGTGTCCGGGAGATCGAAACTTGGATCTCCCCCTCCCAGCCAGAGACTCTCACACTTATCCCGGTTGATCATGGACCCAGAAGCCACCGAGTAGCGCTCAACTTCAGACATGACCCAGTCCGCCTCCTCTCTCGAGGATACAAAGAGGGAAACGTCGTCGGCGTACGCCACTACCCTCAAGGTGGCCTCTGGCTCCGCCCGGTCCATCCCGACTCCCACCAACGGCCCGCGTTCCACTCTCCTTAAAAAGGGGTCGATCGCGAACACGTATAACAGTGGGCTCAGAGGACAGCCCTGGCGGACACCAGACCTCACCTCAAAAGGGGGTCCGACCCAACCGTTCACAAGCGGAAAAGTCTCTGCCCCATTGTATAATACTCTCAACCAATCAACAAACCTCCCGGGCAGACCGTACCTCAGAAGGACGGACCAGAGGTACTCATGGTTAACCCGGTCAAAGGCCTTCGCCTGGTCTAAGGACAGCAAGTACCCCTTCCAGAGACCTGCCCTGCCCTGCTCCACTGCCTCTCGGACACCGAGCACAGCACTAAAAGTACTGCGGCCTGGAACAGAGCAGTGCTGGGCCCCCGAAAGGAGCCGGGGTGCAAACTTCACCAACCGATTGAAAAGCACCTTTGCCAGAACCTTTCGGTCCGTATTGAGAAGCGCTATGGGACGCCAATTCTCAATACGGGACGAGTCTTTACCCTTTGACAGGATAATCAGGGCGGACTTCCTCATTGAAAGGGGAAGAATGTCCGAGGAGAGACATTCATTAAAAACCTCAGTCATGAGGGGGACCAAAGAGTCCCTAAAAGTCCTGTAAAACTCGGATGTTAAGCCATCCGGACCGGGCGATTTTTTGGGCCGGAGCCCATCAATGGCCCGTCTCACTTCCTCTTCCCTGATTGCTTCTGCCAAACCATGAAGAGAGGGGTCATCCCCTGGTTCAGGGATGGTTTCAGCCAGGAAAGCCGACATCTCATCCCGATCTGGATCCCTCCTTCCCAAGAGATGCGAGTAGAAGTATCTGACCACCTCCAGGATCCCTGATTTGGATCTGTTCAGGGAACCCATACTGTCGATCAGTCCTGCTACCATCTTGCAACTCACTGACATCCTGCAGTTCCTGTAGGGGTCGGGCGAGCGGTACCTCCCGAAATCCCTCTCAAAAACTAAGGATGTGTGCCTATCATACTGGCACCCCTTGAGCAAGGCCTTCACCCTGGAGATTTCCTCACGGTCCCCTCCAGTCGAGACGAGCTGCTCGAGTTTCCTCCCCAGCTCCCGATACAGGCGGTACCTGTTCAGGCCTCTGAGGCTCGAAAGCTGACGGAAGAACCCCGCAACCCTTGTTTTGAAGATCTCCCACCACTCAGACTTACTGCTACAGAGACCCAAGAGAGGCACCTGGCTCTGAAGAAATTCCTCAAAGGATTGTCTCACATCCGCTTCTTCCAACAGGGACGAATTCAGCTTCCATAGGCCTCTCCCTATCCGGGGAGTCTCTGCAACATTCAAAGAAAAGGAAATGAAACAGTGATCGGAGAATTCCACCTCAACAGCGGACACTGCAGAAGAGACGGCTTCCTCCTTTAAAAAAAACCTATCTATCCTAGACCTACAACTACCCCTATGAAAGGTGAAACCCCCGTGACCTGGGGTGTGCCGGATGTGGACATCCACCAGGCGAGCTTCGCTTGCTATGCTGTTAAGGGTATTACTATCAAAAGCCAGCCTTCGGTCTCCGGGGCCTCCCCTATCACGGGATCTGGTTATAGTATTAAAGTCCCCACCGAAGACCACCTGCCGGCTGGTAAAAAGATAGGGCTTGATCTTCAGGAAGAGACATTTACGGTCCCACTCTGACTGTGGACCATAGATGTTAATGAGCCGGAGCTCCTGTCCCCCCATGAAGACGTCAAGGACCAAGCACCTCCCCATTTCTACCTCGATCACCCGTCTGCATTCCACCGAAGCGGCCTTAAAAAGGACCGCTACCCCGCTATACGGCTCGGCCGCAAGAGACCAGTATGAGGGCCCGCACCTCCACTCCCTCCTTGCTTTGTAAATGGCCCCCATGTCCGTTAGTCTGGTCTCCTGCAAAAATAAAATGTCAGCCTCAACTCGGTTGAAAAAATCAAAGGCCATAAATCTGGCCGCATCTGACTTTATACTGGCGACATTAATCGACGCCAGAGTCAACGGGGTAGGTTCCGCCATCATGGGTGATTGAGTTAGACGGCCTTCTTTTTAACCGCACCCCTCAATTTACCTTTTTCACCCTCAGAGGAGGAGCCAGACTCTCCCCTCCTCTTTAGTGACACCGAGGTGTCCATAGCACCCGTTACCACCTTCCCAGTCTTACCGGGTTCCTCACCCCTGGACCCCAGGGCAGTCCCCCCCCCCAGAGGAAAGTGAGCCCTCCGGAGGACGGACCCCGCCGCTCCCTGAAGGCACCTCAGATGTTACCGCCGGTCCCTCACCCCCGACCTCCGACACAGCAGAGTCATCGAGGGCATGGAACCGGTTGGAGAGGGGGATCAGAGGGGAGCCGGTGAGCCCTTCCGTAGGCACCTTAGTGGCCAGGGGGGGGGCCTTAGATGTTTTTGCCCCTTTTCGGTTCCTCCTCCGACTCTTACTGGTCTTATTGTCACCTTTTGTTTTAGGCTGCTCCACCACCTCCTCGTCCAGACTTTCATACTGGGAGGAGTCATCAGAAGCAACCACCTCCTCCCTCTCCATCCTCCTGATCTCCTCGCTCACCGCCTCCTCCCCCAGGGCCTCAGGGGCACCGGCTGCCGCTTCCGAGGAGGGTACAGACATCACCCCAGTCGCCTGGGGCTTATCCTGCCCCCTACCCCCACGGCGCCTCACCTGATGCCACTGGTGGGCAGATGTACTGGCCACGCCTTCCTTCACCGGCCCCTCAGCTCCTCTCCCGCCCCCACCTCCGGCTCCAGCAGAGGATGCACCGCTGGGGACCCCCCCATGGCTCTCCCCCGCCTGACCAGAGATGGTGTTAGAAAAAGAGCGGGGGCAGCGGCTGTACGGGTGACCTAGGTCACCACACAGGTGACACCTAATGTCACCACAGGCCGCGGCAAGATGACCTACCCCGCCACACAAGGCACATTTCTGCACCTTGCAGCCCGCGCTGAAGTGGCGGGGATCACCGCACCTGTGGCAGACCTTTGGTTGCCCCTGGTAGAAGATCAGGATCCTGTCCCTCCCCAGGAATGCTGAGGAGGGGATGTGGGTGACAGTACCGCCTGAGACCTTCAACCTCATCATGAAGGTCCAGCCCCCTGACCAGATGCCAAACTCGTCCCTGTTCTTTTTTGGGACGTCCGTGACCTCCCCATAGCGGGAAAGCCACGTCATAATATCGACCCCAGAGAGCGACTCGTTATTAGTTAGAACGGTCACTCTTTTTACTCCATTTTGGCGAGACACCGCCTGCACGGCAAAGTCTCGCCAGCCGGGCTCCCCCTTCACCAGTTCAAAATTCGACCAAAAAAGCTCTAGGCCCTCCGGCCGAACAAAACTGATGTCGAAGATGGGGGTACCAAAAGGATGGATCAGGGCAAAGATTTCAGTCGCCCTGAAGTTCATCTTCAGGAGGAGCTCCACGACCCTTGCTCTTGGCGGGCACGCTTCACTGCCCCTCCACCGAAGACGAACTACATTCCTCCTGGCCACCCCCTGCCCGGCTGTCGGGAGGGACCACGCTGTCTCCCCCTCCTTTTTATCTTGGAAGGCGGCCAGGCCATGTCTATCTAGCCAAAAGGCCAGGTCCACCTCTCTTCCCTCTACCTGGATCGTCCGTTCTCCCTTCTTGAGGGCCTCCAGGAAACGGCGTCGCAAGTCACCGTCCCTGAGGTCCAGAGGTGAGGAAGCCCCCCGAGAAGACCCCGAGACCCCGGCTACTACCCCCGCAAAACTCCGGGGACCAGCAGCCGGGGGGGCAGATGGACCAGCCCCACCCCCACTCCCCCCACTAGCAACAGACACACCAGCACTCGCTTCCTCCACCACAGACACATCCATACCGACAGTCACCCCACTTGCCCCACTCCCACTCACATGCACACTGGGGTCACAGTTGTTTTTTTTCTCCACACACTTTCTGCCAGCAGGTTTTCCAACAGCATTACTACTGCTGCCACCTGCTGGCAGCACCTTCCCTGCCGGGGGGTTTTGGGAGCCTGGTGCTGCAGCTATTTTTGCCGGCGCCCCTGCCCCAGATAAGCCCGTGGGCACAGAGGACACTGGCAGACAGGCACCACCTCCATTTTTAGCCACAGCTGTGGCACTACTGCTCCCAGCAGCTGCCGGCGCTAAGCCCCGCCCCTTTTCGGGTGAAGCCACGCCCACTTGTGCGGGATTTACCCGCGAGGACACGCCCCCTGCACCAGGCAGCACAGTGGGGGCCCCAGAGGCCACTCCCACTGGTGCCGTGGGTGACAGGGAGGCCACGCCCCCCGCACCAGGCAGCACAGTGGGGGCCCCAGAGGCCACTCCCACCGGTGCCGTGGATGACAGGGAGGCCACGCCCCCCACACCAGGCAGCACGGTGGGGGCCCCGGAGGCCACTCCCACCGGTGCCGTGGATGACAGGGAGGCCACGCCCCCCACACCAGGCAGCACGGCGGGGGCCCCAGAGGCCACTCCCACCGGTGCCTTTGGTGACAGGGAGGCCACGCCCCCCGCACCAGGCAGCACGGTGGGGGCCCCAGAGGCCACTCCCACTGGCGCCGTGGACGGCTGGGAGGCCACACCCCCCGAAGCCGGCCGCGCAGGGACCCCCAAAGCTGACCCGGAGCCGGGTCTACTCACAGGGGCCCCTGGACCAGCGGCACCAGCTCTCAGGGGCATAGCACCCCCTACCGTCACACCCGTTGCCACAAAAAGCCTGGCCACCCCAGCTCCGGCGGCCGGCCCCAGGCTAGGCCACTCCCCCTCGGCACCCAGCGGCGGTGGAGCCCCCCGCGCTGACCCATTATTGGGCCCCTGCGCAGGGGGCCCCGACCTCGCCACGGATTTTGCCAGGGGAGCAAGCCCCACCTTTCCTTTATGAGCCGGCTCTGCCGGAGCGGCAGGCCCCGCGCCCTTCACCTTACCAGGTCTCTGGGTCCCTGAAAGTGATCCAGATTTAGTGGATCCGCGCGTGAGGGACCCAGAAACCCCAGCACACGCCGCCGGAGATGCGGCCCCGGCTGTCGGTGCGCCGCCAGCAGAGCAGGAGGCAGCGGCAGATGTACAAGCCGCCCCCTGCACGCCAGCAGGCGCACCAGGTGCCAGGCCAGACCTCCCTTTTACAGGTTATCCAGCCTAAGCACCACCATAGATCACACCCTCCGTCGGGCCGCCCTCCGTGCCATGCTCCATATCAGACACCTCCGCCCCACTGCCTCCATTACCACAAACAGAGACAGCGCTCCGCATGCCATGGCCTATATTCTCCCCGCTCCCTCGCTGTGGACCCACAACAGAGTCCAAGCCGGGGTGGGTAGCGGGTGCCGCACAACGGGACAGGGGGGCCCCAGAGAGGGGGACATACACAAATTTGTGCGCAACAGTTGTTTTTCTCTTTTTTTTTGCTTTTCTCTTCATCCCCCTCACGGGTGCCTCATCCTCGCAGATCTCATCCCCGAACGTAAGCTGACCAAAACGTACCGGGGACTCGATCTGCTGGATCTGCTGCATGATAAGGCAGCCCCCCTGACTGCTACTGCTCCCATCCTCCTCATCCTCCCCCTCGCTCCCGCTGCCCTCTGAAGGGCTAGAATCCGACGGGAGAGCCATCTGCTCAGGGGCTATCCCGCTATGCGATGTCTGGAGATCACTTACCAGGCCACCAGGCGGTGGGTAGGGTGCAGCCTCCTCCACGCATACCTCTTCCTCCTCCACCACCACCTGGCTGGGGCCCTGCGACCCCTCCAGAGCCCCACCGGTCATGGCTCTGAACCGGCTATCATTCTGTAACTTTTCCTTAAAGGGTCCGCTGCCCGCCATGATGGTGCTCCTGCGGTCCTCCAGGTCTTGTATGGCCCGCTTGATCTTCCGGACCGCGGCGGATAGCTCAGGCTTCTTACTGCCAGAGGCCCTCTCGGACCTCTCCTGAGCCACCCTCAACTCCCCCCAGAGGGAACTTAGCTTTTTTGTAGCGTCCTCATATTCACAGAGGTGCGCATGTATACCCGAGGCATAGGTGACGGTTGCCTCCCTCGCCGCCTTGGTACCCCAATCAGGGGGCACCGCTGCAGCACCTCCGCTGGTACTCGACCTACCTCCGGAGGGAGGAGCCGCCGCGGTCGCAGCCTCGGGGGTCCTCCGGGTCCTCATGCTGGAACCCCTGCTGTCTTGGCCAGATCTTGTCGCCTTAGCCGGCTTGGTGTTCCTCCCACCCCCCGCCAGCTTGGACCGGGAGGTGGGAGCCGGGGGCCCAGCCCCGGAGGCCAGTCCCACTATGAGCCTTTTTTCCTGGGAAGGGGGCAGACAAAAAGTCCCAGATGACAAGAAAAAAAAACCTCCCTTCCCAGGAGCTCTCTCCACAGCAGCCAAACAGTCCAGGAAGCACACTCAGCACAGCTCGCTGCAGGCTCCACCTCCACCACTTCCTGCAAGAAGCTGCAACAGGCTGAACCGGAATGGAGCCTCTTGCTATGTGCACTGCAGTCTGCCACATACACTGCCTGCCTGCCTAGCACTGATATCTATGCAGCTGGATTAGTCCTCAGAAGGACTGTTAGTTGAGATGGATATGTGTAAAATATATTGTGGTATACCTACACTAACTAAGAAACAAGCAAATCTCTCATATAGACCTGATGATGCTGTGCGCCAGCCAATCACTGTAATGCCACAACCAACATGGCTGCGGCATTACAGTATGTGGCAGACAATCCCTGCATGTTCATTGGCGCTCTAAAGAGCGACAAACATGCAGGAAGGGGACCTGAGCTCCCGCCGAGCAACCCCGGAAATACTCGGCGAGCACCGAGCATCTTGAGCAGTGAGATGTTCAGGCGAGCACCGAGCAGTAGCGAGCATGCTCGCTCATCACTAGTAATTACACAAAATAAAATACCGTTATTAATTTTCATGTACTGTATATGACAATTTGAATGTTTGAGGTTGAAATCTCATTCATCACTAGTTGCTAACTTTCCAGCTATATAACACAAAGAAATAGAGCTATGTGTACAGTAAAGACCTGCGATCTGCATAATATAGAATAGCTCCAGGGCTGCAGAGCTCATCTTCTGGCCATCCTTTAGACTTCAATAGAGAGGTGGTCGGGAAAGGAGCATGTGCTCTCCAATCATCCCAGCCCCTGTATATATAAAAGATACGAGTGGCAAATTGTGAACACGCTACCATCCCTATAATAATCTGCTGGGGTTTATTTGTAGTCTTTTATTGGCAGTGATTGGCATATAGTAATAAACGTCGCCTTTGGACTCAAACTATATAAAACATACAGTACATACTTTTGGAATGTCCTAGGATTGCATTGCATAATTGACTATACTATTCATCGCATTTACAAAAAGATATGGCAAAATATATTTACTGTGGAAGATTTTGCAGAGTGTGGACCTACCCTTATAACTGTAAATTATTAATACATCCAAGGTCGGACTGGGGCACTGGGACACCGGAAAATTCTCCGGTGGGCCCAGGTCCTCAGCGGGCCCCCGAGCAGAGCGCACGGGGCCCCTGGTTAACATGGCCGCCAGTGCTCTGCACTGCAAGGGCCCGGAGGGTCAGGAGGGCCCTTGCAGTGTGGCTGATGAGGGAAATCTGGCCTGTTTCTAGGACCTCCAGGGGGATCCATGGCCAGATTGCCCTCATCCTGTATGATGGGCAGGGAGCGATCCCTCCAGCTCTGCTGCTGACAGGAGGAAAATGGCAGCGAAGCTGGAGGGATCCGTCCTCACCTCGGCTTCCTGCCCGGCACTTCCTCCCTTGCACAGGCTCGGCTGCTTGATGATGTCATCATGCAGCGCGAGCCTGTGTCAGGGAGAAAGATGCCGGGCAGGAAGCAGAGGACGATGCAGCGGGCTGAGAGGTAAGTGTTTTTTTTTAACTAATACACTGGACTGGAAATGGGGCGAAATTGGGACAGCAATGGTGATGGAGGAGGTGGAGGGCGATGAGGGAGAGCAATGGTGATGGTGGGGGGAGATGTGGGAGATAAATGGTGATGGTGGGGGGAGATGAGGGTTAGTGTGGCACCCCAGGGATCTGGTTACCACAGTAATAGAAATACAGTTATATGAAAAAGTTTGGGCACCCCTATTAATCTTAAGCTTATTGTTTTATAAAAATTGGTGTTTTTGCAACAGCTATTTCAGTTTGATATATGTAATAACTGTTGGACACAGTAATGTTTCTGCCTTGAAATTAGGTTTATTGTACTAACAGAAAATGTGCAATCTGCATTCAAACAAAATTTGACAGGTGCATAAGTATGGGCACCTCACCAGAAAAGTGACATTAATATTTAGTAGATCCTCCTTTTGCAAAAATAACAGCCTCTAGTCGCTTCTTGTAGCTTTGAATGAGTTCCTGGATCCTGGATGAAGGTATTTTTGACCATTCCTCTTTACAAAACTATTCCAGTTCAGTTAAGTTTGATGGTCGCCGAGCATGGACAGCCCTCTTCAAATGATTCCACAGATGTTCAATGATATTCAGGTCTGGGGACTGGGATGGCCATTCAAGGACATTGTAATTGTTCCTCTGCATGAATGCCTGAGTAGATTTGGAGCGGTGTTTTGGATCATTGTCTTGCTGAAAGATCCATCCCCTGCGTAACTTCAACTTTGTCACTGATTCTTGAACATTATTGTCAAGAATCTGCTGATACTGAGTGGAATCCATGCGTCCCTCAACTTTAACAAGATTCCCAGTGCCGGCATTGGCCACACAGCCCCAAAGCATGATGGAACCTCCATCAAATTTTACTGTGGGTAGCAAGTGTTTTTCTTGGAATGCTGTGTTTTTTTTGCCTCCATGCATAATGCCTTTTTGTATGACCAAACAACTCAATCTTGGTTTCATCAGTCCACAGGACCTTCTTCCAAAAAGAAATTGGCTTCTCCAAATGTGCTTTTGCATACCTCAGCCGACTGTTTGTGACGTGCTTTCAGAAACGGCTTCTTTCACATCACTCTCCCATAGAGCTTCTCCTTGTGCAAAGTGTGTTGTATAGTTGACCGATGCACAGTGACACCATCTGCAGCAAGTTGATGCTACAGCTCTCTGGAGGTGGTCTGAGGATTGTCCTTGACTGATCTCACCATTCTTCTTCTCTGCCTTTCTGATGTTTTTCTTGGCCTGCCACTTCTGGCCTTAACAAGAACTGTAACTGTGTTCTTCCATTTCCTTACTATGTTCCTCACAGTGGAAACTGACAGGTTAAATCTCTGAGACAGCTTTTTGTATCCTTCCCCTGAACAACTATGTTGAATAATCTTTGTTTTCAGATCATTTGACAGTTGTTTTGAGGAGCCCATGATGCCACTCTTCAGAGGAGAGTCAAACAGGAGAACAACTTGCAAGTGGCCACTTTAAGTAGCTTTTCTCATGATTGCATACACCTGGCTATGAAGTTCAAAGCTCAATGAGGTTACAAAACCCAAAAAAGTGCTTTAGTAAGTCAGTAAAAAGTAGGTAGGAGTATTTAAAACAAGAAAATGATAAGGGTGCCCATACTTATGCACCTGTCAAATTTTGTTTGAATGCAGATTGCACATTTTCTGTTAGTACAATAAACCTCATTTTAAGGCAGAAACATTACTGTGTCCAACAGTTATTGCATGTATCAAACTGAAATAGCTGTTGCAAAAACACCAATTTTTATAAAACATTAAGCTTAAGATTAATAGGGGTGCCCAAACTTTTTCATATAACTGTATTACGTCTGGGAGCAAGTGGGAGGTTCTCTGGTCAGGAGCCCTTAAACATGCAACACCTCCTGTCCCAGACCAGATAGGGGAGGAACCTGCCCTATATAAACTGGATCTGGGGCAGGGTTAGACAATCAGAGCCTGGAGTTAGTTCCAGACACAGGGAAAGTAACAGCTAGGAGCTCTGTAGGAGCAGATGCTGAAGACCAGGGGCTGGAGCTAAGCAGAGCTCGCCCTGACAGAAGGATCTAAGAACCGGACACCGGAGTCCGAGGCTTCAAGGATCTTTAAGTCCAGCAGCAGAAACCAGCCGGCAGGGGATTCCAGGTCCTCTGGCCATAGAAGCCCGGAGGCTCAGTCACGAGCAAGGGACCAGCATTGCCATCGAGGAGCGGAGGCTATCAGAAGGCCCCAAGTCACCAGCCATACAGGTGAGCACTACACGGTACACTCAGGGACGTGGGCTACTTCCACTCGCTTACAGCAAGGTAGCCAGGAAGAGTGCAGACAGACGGGGAGGCCTACAAGTCCACCTGGCCAGGGGAATTCCTGTTTGCTCACAGACTGACCAGGCCTCTTATGCTAGCCAGTACTCCCGGGAGGTTCTGCCTTATTATCATCAGTAAAGACCCTGAACTGCACTGCAAAGACTCTGAGTCGTTCCTGCTGCACTCGTGCATCATCACTCCCATCATCCACACTCACTGCCCTGAGGCTATACTCCTCCCGTGGGGAGTCATCCCATTCTCTGCTGCGCATACAACACCAGCCTCAGTGGTCTGCCTCACAGCGGCGGTACACCCTGACCGCAGTCCACGGGTGGCGTAGTCGGACAATTAACCTAAAACCTATAAAAGACTGCCACTGGTTTGACCACCCTGAGCCACGGGACCGGGATGCCGCCACGGAGACTACAACCCCAAGAGACCCGGCTCCGGGTATCCCACCCATGTGCACTCACGGCCCAGGGGGCGCGTCAACTTTGGCGTAGTCGGCAGGATTGTGACCAACCCGCCACAAACGGGTATTGCGTGCCTGAAAAAGACTTTGTACTTACCTGAAAAAGAGGTATCCCGCCATCCGGAGCCGTTTCCCGCCATCTTCAGCCGTTTCCCGCCATCTTCAGCCATTTTCCCGCCATCGGACGCCATCTTCAGGGCCGGAAGAAGAGGGGCGTGAACGTCCAAACCGCACGAGACCTGAAGCCCCGCCCTACGCACCGACGCTGCGCAAGGTCCTGGAAGGAGAGAGAGCGACGCTGACGTTACCAGGACGCGACGCAAGGTCCTCGCCCGGAGCAGCACCAGCGGACCCGCGGCCTACGGAAGAGGATCAACGGAAGGTAGGCCACACTTAACTAGGGGGGAGGAAGATGACGGACACGGAGGGACCCTCTACCACCAGCGCGGCCGCTGCCGCAGTAATGCCGTTCACAATGCCTTACATCCCCGGAGCGGCCTGGCTGCCCCAATACTCAGGGGAGTCGCATACCCAAGCGACTTTAAAGAGAGACTGTACAGCCTATTTAAAGTATACCCCCTGACGGAGGGACAAAAAGTGAGCATATTGATAGGCCAGTTAACCGGCGCAGCCCAACGTGAAGTAAAGTCCTGGTCAGTCCGGGACAAGGAGACCGTAAAGGAGATCTTAGCCCGTCTGAAGGACACTTTTGATACCCGCACCTCAGCCGAGATCAAAATGAGATTTTATGGGTGCAAGCAGCGGGCCCAAGACAGTATAAGAGACTATGCTTTGAGTTTGCAAGAGGCCCTGGGAGCCATTAAACAGGCAGACCCTGACAGTGTGCGGAACGCAGATGAACTGTTAACTGAGCAATTCATTTAGGGTCTGCTGTCCAACGCCCACCGAACCCAGTTACGTGCAATGGCCTTGCAGAACCCTGGTTTAGACTTTGCAAAGTTCAAAGACAGGGCCATCCGGGTGCTCAGAGAACCGGCACCGGGTAGCGCTGTAACCCACCGGCGCCCTGCTATTACCTATCACCAGGAGGCGGCGCCCTTGTCTGCAGAGCCTATAGGAGCTGGTGCGCAGGCTTTGGACAACAACCCGCGCTAACCCGAACTGTGCAGTCTTTACAGGTCTCTCCTCCAGGAAGGATCAAGCTGGCCACCAGTCCGGAGGACGTCCCATGGTACCGACAGAGGAGGATACCATCGTCCAGAGGAAGACCCAGCGACAGATACAACGAGGACGGAGAACCCATCTGCCGCCGCTGCAATCAACCCAGACATATGGCAAGGTACTGTCATTTAAACGGGCACAACCTGGGGCAGAGGGCCAACCCCCAGGCATAAGATCATCAGGCCCTTCAAACTGGCATGATAAATATGTAGGGGGACGTCCAGTCTTGCCTGTGGTACTGGATGGCATTCCAATGAGCGCCCTACTAGACACCGGGTCACAGGTAACTACCATCCCTTATGTGCTCTTTAAGCGGTACTGGAATGACTCGGACATAACCCGCTACCCAGATGACGACCTGAGTATCATCGCCAGCAATGGTCAGCCCGTGCCGCAGGTGGGATTCAAAGACGTGACCATTAAAATCAGTAAAGTCGAACTGGCGGCACAAGGACTGATTATTGTGGACATTGACCGTCGTGAGAGTCACCCTAAAATAACCTTGGGTACTAACGTGATTGAAAATTGTCTTGCAGAGATAATTCTCATTTTACAGCAGGTTGCCATGAATGCCAGTTCCAGCCAGCAGCGTGTCCTCCAAAAAGAGATCCGGGCACTGATGAAACGGCAACAGGTGGAATTATCTGGTGGTGAGATTGGTAGCATGAGAATGTGTGACCCGTTCCCTATTGCCATGCCCCCGAAAAGTGAGATGATGATCTGGTGCCGGGAAGCTATTGGTCTAAGAGGTAGAGACTACCAAGCAATGGTAGAGCCCGTCTACTCAGACAGTAGGCACACCATTTTGACAGCACGGGGAGTGGTCGATGTACGCCATGGGAGGGTGCCTGTCCGCATCATAAATATCGGGGAGAGAGAAGTGCACCTACCCCGGTATGCCACGCTAGCCAAATTGTTCACCATAAATCAAAATTCTGTAAAGGCCGTGGAACCCTTGCCTCCATCTCAACCAGAGGAAGGTAACGGCTCTAAGAAACAAATGGAGGACTGGTGTCAGCAGCTGCATTTGGGTACTGACTCCACTCCCTCACACCAAAAACAGAGAGTCTACCGGGTGGTTCAGGAGTACGAAAGAGTCTTTAGTAAACACCCGCTAGACTTCGGGCGAGTAAAGGGGGTAGAACATCACATCCCTACAGGAGACCATCCACCCATAAAGGAAAGATACCGACCTGTACCCCCTGCACACTATCAGCATGCAAAGGGGATGTTGCGGGACATGAAGGAGGCTGGGGTAATCAGGGACAGCTGTAGCCCCTGGGCAGCTCCACTAGTTCTAGTGAAAAAGAAGGACAACACAATGAGAATGTGTGTAGACTACAGAAAGGTCAACCGTATCACACACAAAGATGCGTACCCGTTACTTAGAATAGAAGAATCTTTAGCTGCATTAAAATCTGCTAACTTCTTCTCCACTTTGGATCTTACTAGCGGGTACTGGCAGGTTCCTGTAGCAGAGGCAGACAAGGAGAAGACTGCATTCACCACCCCGATGGGTCTCAGCGAATTCAACTGTATGTCGTTCGGGCTCTGCAATGCACCAGGAACCTTCCAGCGGTTGTTGGAATGCTGTCTGGGACACCGGAATTTCAAGACGGTCCTGTTATACCTGGACGATGTCATCATTTATTCCAAGACCTACGAGGACCATCTGAAACACCTGGCAGAAGTGTTTGACGCCCTGGCAAGCTACGGTCTAAAGGTGAAACCCTCCAAGTGTCATCTACTGAAACCAAAAGTACAGTACCTGGGACACGTGGTGAGTGCTGACGGAGTGGCTCCCGACCCCGATAAGATCACCGTGATTAAGGACTGGCCAAGACCCTCCAGCATAAAGGAAGTGCGGCAGTTCCTCGGGTTGGTAGGCTACTACCGAAGATTCATTCCCGGTTTCACCAGAATGGCAGCTCCTATGCAGGACCTCCTGATAGGCCAGTCCAGGAAGGCCAAAAACCAGAAGCCACCCTTCAGGTGGGAAAAGCTGGAAGAGGAGTCCTTCCGCCAGTTGAAGATGGCCCTCACAGGGGGATGAAATCCTGGCGTACCCTGACTATGGCCAGCCCTTTATCCTCCACACGGACGCGAGCAACATCGGGCTAGGAGTCGTACGGTCCCAGATCCAACAGGGGAGAGAACGGGTAATCGCTTACGCCAGCCGAAAACTACGGCCCACAGAGAGAAACCCTGAGAATTATAGCTCATTCAAGCTAGAGTTCCTGGCAGTGGTGTGGGCAGTGACGGAACGCTTTAAGCATTACCTTGTGTAATGCACACGCCCGGGCTGAGCGGCGTGTGCGTGTGATTCCACTGGACCGTGCCGGAGAGTGAATGCCTGGAGGGGCGTAACTAGGTATTCACCCGATCCGACCAGGGTCGCACGACGGCATACGACGCCAGTGCACCCAGGAGGAACCGAGCAGAGGGACCAGGTGCTACTCCAGGACAGACCCCGGACACGGCTGTTGACCCACACAGGGGAATACAGGAACAGACTGGTTAGGCTGGCACACAGACTGGTGGGAATAGGCAGGCACGACTGGTATGCGGGCAGGCGGGTATGCAGGCAGGGGGGTACAGGCAAGCACGGCTAGAGTGCAGACAGGAAGGCACTAGCAGGTAGGAACACAGGCGGGATAGGACCCAGCAAACACTGGGACTCTGGAACAGAACCACAGATGTGGCAGACAAACAGCAGAGTGAGGCCGCCCAGAGAGGTGAGCGAGAGCAGGGCAGGACGAGACCGCCTGGAGCGGTGAGTAAGAGCAGAGCAGGACGAGACCGCCTGGAGCGGTGGGCAAGAGCAGAGCAGGACGAGACCGCCTGCAGCGGTGGGCAAGAGCAGAGCAGGACGAGACCGCCTGGAGCGGTGGGCAAGAGCAGAGCAAGACGAGACCGCCTGGAGCGGTGAGCAAGAGCAGAGCAGGACGAGACCGCCTGGAGCGGTGAGCAAGAGCAGAGCAGGACGAGACCGCCTGGAGCGGTGAGCAAGAGCAGAGCAGGACGAGACCGCCTGGAGCGGTGAGCAAGAGCAGAGCAGGACGAGACCGCCTGGAGCGGTGAGCAAGAGCAGAGCAGGACGAGGCCGCCAGGAGCGGTGAGCAAAGGGTCAGAGCTGAGCGAGACTGCCGGAGCAGTGAGCAAGAGTAAAGCAGGACGAGACCGCCTGGAGCGGTGAGCAAGAGTGGAGCAAGACTGCCGGAGCAGTGAGCAAAAGGATAAGAGCGGAGCGAGACTGCCAGAGCAGTGAGCAAAAGGGACAGAGCGGAGCAAGGCCGCCGGAGCGGTGAGCAAAGGAGTCAGAGCAGGCTAGAACCGCCGGAGTGGTGAGCAAAGGAGTCAGAGCAGGCTAGAACCGCCGGAGCGGTGAGCAAAGGAGTCAGAGCAGGCTAGAACCGCCGGAGCGGTGAGCAAAGGAGTCAGAGCAGGCTAGAACCGCCAGAGCGGTGAGCAAAGGAGTCAGAGTAGGCTAGAACCGCCGGAGCGGTGAGCAAAGGAGTCAGAGCAGGCAAGAACCGCCGGAGCGGTGAGCAAAGGAGTCAGAGCAGGCAAGGCTGAGCAGGGGGGACAGGGCTCTGTTCACACGGAACAGACAGGAAGGGAAAGGCAGAGCCAGATACCCACAGGGTACTTGCAGTGAAGTAGCGAGTGGACCACAAACTCACAAACGGGAGTACAGAGACAACAAGCAGGAGTTAGGTACGAGTTCAGACTCTGCAGAAAAAGGAAAGGAACGGACATAGAGGCAAAACAGGTAAAGGATAGGAGAGAGTTCAGACTGGAACTGAGTGAACGGAAGAGACCGACACTGCAGCGGGATACAGGAGCGGGTCTGGGAATACGGCCCCCAGAGAGGCAGGACGAACAGGCAAGGAGCGTGTTCAGACAGGACAGACAAGATACAGGAGCGGGTCTAGGTAATCGGCCCCTAGAAGGCGGGAGGAACAGGCTAGGAGCGTGTTCAGACAGGACAGACAAGATACAGGAGCGGGTCTAGGTAATCGGCCCCTAGAAGGCAGGAGGAACAGGCTAGGAGCGTGTTCAGACAGGCCTGGAAATACAGCCTCCAGGATAGGCAGACAGGAGAACACAGAACGGGACCTGGCACCTTCAGAGTGCAAGCACACACTGAATGAAACACTATGCTCAGGCAGGGATTGATTGGAGCAGCTGAGCTATATACCAGGTGACAGACAGCAATAGGCTGAGGACGCACAAGGGGTGTGACCCACAGCAGGTACAAAAAGCAGGAAGTGATCGGGCGCCGCCCTTAAGCAGCAGAAACAGACACAAACAGACAGCATGGAGGGAAGCCAGAGAGACATTCTGGACAGAAGATCAAGTGCGTGCTCTTGCACAGTGGGAGATGGACCACTATGCAAGGACGCCGCCAGGTATGTTACAGTACCCCCCCCTTACGCCCCCTCTTCTTCAGGCCTGCCAGGATCTTCCGCAGGGAATTCGAGGTCCAATTCTTCACTTCGAAGAGATCACTTCCACTGTCCACCGGAAAAACTGGTCTCCTCTGGGTAGCTAGGATGCTACCTCCCATCCAGCCATCCTCAGCAACAGACGAAATGGGTGGAGTACCAGGAACAGCACACAAGGAAGTCTCTATCCACATATTTTCAGGTGGCACCCCAGAGGGTACAGGAGACAACTGGAAGTCCTCCACCGGGTTGGAGGGGGACAGAGACTTGGGGGTAATCTCTGCTTCGAGGTACATCTTGTCAAGCTCACAGGAAGAAATAGACGGGTTATCAGGTACATAATGAGGAAAAGTCACTGTCTCTTTGTTATCTGGTGGTACCCCGGAGGATTCAGGAAACAACTGGAGGTCCTCCGCCGGGTCAGAAGAGTGCAGAGGCTCAGAGAAAACATCTGCTTCAGAGTACACTAGGTCGGACTCACTGGACGAAGCAAGCGAGGTATCAGATCCAGGATATAGGAAAGTCTCTGTCCATTCACCACCAGGTGGCACCCCGAAGGGTTCTGGAGACAACTGGAGGTCCTCCGCCTGGTCAGAGGGGTGTAGAGACTCATGGGTAACCTCTGCTTCAGAGTACACTAGGTTGGACTCAGTGGACGAAGCGAGCGAGGTATCAGGTACAGAGTATAGGAGAGTCTCTGTCCTTTCGCTACCAGGTAGCACCCCGAAGGGTTCAGGAGACAACTGGAGGTCCTCCGCCTGGTCGGAGGGGTGTAGAGACTCGGGGGTAACTACCACTTTGGGGTACCCATTGTCAGGCTCACAGGACGAAGCGGACAAAGTATCGAGTACCGGGTGTAGAGAAGTCTCTCTCCATTTGTCATCGAGTGGTATCCCGGAGGATTCAGGAGGCAACAGGGGGTCCTCCGCCAGGTAGTAGAGGTGCACAGACTCTGAGGTAACCACAGCTTTGGAGCATCCTTGGACATGCACACCGGTTAAAGTGGGTGAAGCATCTGATGCCGGGTGCAGGAAGTTCCCCTGTGTGGAGTCTGGATGGGCAGAAGTCTCTTCGGGCAGGAGAACTGGTGCACTACCCACGCACATTACCCGTTGGGGCTTCTCCGGGATACAGGGAGATGAAGCTTCAGTAGGGACTTCAAGGTTGGGGTCAGGAGGTCTCAGGGAGGACAGACCCTGGCGTGACGGCTTGCCTCTACGTCTAGCACGTCTGGACTGCCTCTTGAGGTTGGGAGAAGTATTCCGGAAAGCGTAGTCACCCTGTGAGGATTCTGGGTGGGCAGTAGTCTCATTGGGCTGGAGGACTATTGCGCTACCCACACACATTACCCATTGGGGCTGCTCCGGGATATTGGGAAGTGAAGCTTCAGCAGGAGCCTCCGGGTTAGGATCATCGAAGACCATTAGAAAGGCCACCAGGAAGGCCATTAGGTCCAGGAGGATCGGATCCTGTGTTTCATATAGGGGGTTGATCCATTCCAAGGCATCACCCGCCAGGTAAGACATAATGAATGCCACCTTAACCCGATCGGTGGGAAAACATAGAGGGTAGAACTTGAAGTGTAGCATGCATTGCTCCACAAATGCACGACTTTGTCTTGGATCCCCATAATAACGTAGCGGATCCGCAGGAACGAGAGCAGATAGATCCATCTGGACGGGTGCGTAATTCGCCTGGAACTCAGCTAAAGGGGAAAAAAAAATTATTTATTTATTTTAATGCATGTATTCGCTGGAAAACTTCTCAGAGAGCGAAGGCCGTGGGGCTCAACGGGAACCATGGCCTGAGCATGCTGTAATGCACACGCCCGGGCTGAGCGGCATGTGCGTGTGATTCCACTGGACCGTGCCAGAGAGTGAATGCTTGGAGGGGCGTAACTAGGTATTCACCCGATCCGACCAGGGTCGCACGACGGCATACGACGCCAGTGCACCCAGGAGGAACCGAGCAGAGGGACCAGGTGCTACTCCAGGACAGACCCCGGACACGGCTGTTGACCCACACAGGGGAATACAGGAACAGACTGGTTAGGCTGGCACACAGACTGGTGGGAATAGGCAGGCACGACTGGTATGCGGGCAGGCGGGTATGCAGGCAGGGGGGTACAGGCAAGCACGGCTAGAGTGCAGACAGGAAGGCACTAGCAGGTAGGAACACAGGCGGGATAGGACCCAGTAAACACTGGGACTCTGGAACAGAACCACAGATGTGGCAGACAAACAGCAGAGTGAGGCCGCCTAGAGAGGTGAGCGAGAGCAGGGCAGGACGAGACCGCCTGGAGCGGTGAGTAAGAGCAGAGCAGGACGAGACCGCCTGGAGCGGTGGGCAAGAGCAGAGCACGACGAGACCGCCTGGAGTGGTGGGCAAGAGCAGAGCAGGACAAGACCGCCTGGAGCGGTGAGCAAGAGCAGAGCAGGACGAGACCGCCGGGAGCGGTGAGCAAGAGCAGAGCAGGACGAGACCGCCTGGAGCGGTGAGCAAGAGCAGAGCAGGACGAGACCGCCTGGAGCGGTGAGCAAGAGCAGAGCAGGACGAGACCACCTGGAGCGGTGAGCAAGAGCAGAGCAGGACGAGACCGCCTGGAGCGGTGAGCAAGAGCAGAGCAGGACGAGGCCGCCAGGAGCGGTGAGCAAAGGGTCAGAGCTGAGCGAGACTGCCGGAGCAGTGAGCAAGAGTAAAGCAGGACGAGACCGCCTGGAGCGGTGAGCAAGAGTGGAGCAAGACTGCCGGAGCAGTGAGCAAAAGGATAAGAGCGGAGCGAGACTGCCAGAGCAGTGAGCAAAAGGGACAGAGCGGAGCAAGGCCGCCGGAGCAGCGAGCAAAGGAGTCAGAGCAGGCTAGAACTGCCGGAGCGGTGAGCAAAGGAGTCAGAGCAGGCTAGAACTACCGGAGCGGTGAGCAAAGGAGTCAGAGCAGGCTAGAACCGCCGGAGCGGTGAGCAAAGGAGTCAGAGCAGGCTAGAACCGCCGGAGCGGTGAGCAAAGGAGTCAGAGCAGGCTAGAACCGCCGGAGCGGTGAGCAAAGGAGTCAGAGCAGGCAAGAACCGCCGGAGCGGTGAGCAAAGGAGTCAGAGCAGGCAAGGCTGAGCAGGGGGGACAGGGCTCTGTTCACACGGAACAGACAGGAAGGGAAAGGCAGAGCCAGATACCCACAGGGTACTTGCAGTGAAGTAGCGAGTGGACCACAAACTCACAAACGGGAGTACAGAGACAACAAGCAGGAGTTAGGTACGAGTTCAGACTCTGCAGAAAAAGGAAAGGAACGGACATAGAGGCAAAACAGGTAAAGGATAGGAGAGAATTCAGACTGGAACTGAGTGTACGGAAGAGACCGACACTGCAGCGGGATACAGGAGCGGGTCTGGGAATACGGCCCCCAGAGAGGCAGGACGAACAGGCAAGGAGCGTGTTCAGACAGGACAGACAAGATACAGGAGCTGGTCTAGGTAATCGGCCCCTAGAAGGCGGGAGGAACAGGCTAGGAGCGTGTTCAGACAGGACAGACAAGATACAGGAGCGGGTCTAGATAATCGGCCCCTAGAAGGCAGGAGGAACAGGCTAGGAGCGTGTTCAGACAGGCCTGGAAATACAGCCTCCAGGATAGGCAGACAAGAGAACACAGAACGGGACCTGGCACCTTCAGAGTGCAAGCACACACTGAATGAAACACTATGCTCAGGCAGGGATTGATTGGAGCAGCTGAGCTATATACCAGGTGACAGACAGCAATAGGCTGAGGACGCACAAGGGGTGTGACCCACAGCAGGTACAAAAAGCAGGAAGTGATCGGGCGCCGCCCTTAAGCAGCAGAAACAGACACAAACAGACAGCATGGAGGGAAGCCAGAGAGACATTCTGGACAGGAGATCAAGTGCGCGCTCTTGCACAGTGGGAGATGGACCACTATGCAAGGACGCCGCTAGGTATATTACACCTTGCCTCTTCCAAGTTCACCGTGTACACGGACAACAACCCGTTGACACACCTGGACACTGCAAAACTTGGTGCCCTAGAGCAGAGATGGATGGCCCGCCTGTCCAACTATGAATTCACCATCAAATACCGGGCGGGACGCTCAAATGCCAATGCGGATGCCCTGTTCAGAATGCCAAACTTACCGGACGTAGGGGAAGATCCAGAAGAACTGGAAGAGGTCGAACTCCCTGCGTTCCACCGTCATGGGATTACCCTGTATTCCCACCGTGTAAGGGACAGGCGCTCTGCCACGTTCAATCCCTTACCCCACTACAGCTGGGCGGAGACGCAAGACAGGCTGATGCCCGTCTTGATCCGGAGGAGGCCAAGCAACTGTGGAAAGAGAAAAGTAAGCTGTTTCTTTACAAGGAGAAGCTGTGCCGGAGAATGGTCAACTCTCGAACACATGAGCTGACCTGGCAGGTAGTGGTCCCAAGACGAGATGCGGCTATGGTTCTGGAGGCATACCACGACGGAGCAGGACACTTCGGATGGAAGAAGCTGGAGTTCCTGTTGCGTGGAAGGTTCTACTGGGTAGGCATGAGAGGTGCCATCGAGAAATGGTGCAGAGACTGTGGCCCGTGCAACCTAAGAAGGAAGGACCGTGCCAGCCAGAAGACTCCTCTGCAGCCCATCATTACCAGGCAGCCACTGGAGCTGGTAGGTCTGGACCATGTGAAACTGTCTCCAAGCAAATCTGGGTACGTATACGCCCTCACCATCGTAGATCACTACTCCCGGTTCCTGGTGGTGGTCTCTGTCAAAGACTTAATGGCTCAAACAGCAGCCAGAGCCTTCCAGCAGCACTTCTGCCATCCACACGGGATGGACCAAGGGCCAGAAGTGATGGACCAAGGGCCAGCCTTCGAAGCGGAGGTCTTCCAAGAGTTTTGCAATCTGTATGGCTGCAGGAAGATAAGAACAACGCCCTATCACCCTCAGACTAGCGGACTATCTGAGAAAATGAACCAGGTGGTGATAGACTTGTTAAAAACGTTGCCCCTGGAAGAACGCGGTCTGTGGCCTGAAAAACTGCCTGATCTGGCGGACTTGTATAACCACATCCCCGTAGGTTCCACCAACTGTACCCCGGCTTATCTAATGAGAGCAAGACCTGGTAAGCTGCCTATTGACCTGGATATGGGAGTCCTGACGCCTGAGGACACCTCGCCAGAGGCAGACTGGGATATAGAACGGCAGCAGCGGTATCGGAAAGTACAGAAGAGCGTCGAGCGAAGTCTGTCTCAAGCAAGAGAAAGGCAAGAGAAGACTTATAACCAGCATGCTCCCGCTGTTTCCCTGGTACCTGGAGAGCAGGTCTTGAAGAGAAAGAGGCGGCTCCACAAGTTGGACGACCAGTGGGAGAAGGACCCGTACACCGTACTGCCCTCAAGCCATGACAATCCAAAAGTCTGTATAATCAGTAAGGATGGAGGAGAAACCACAGCCATTTTCTCCAGAGACCACCTGAAAAAGTGTCCCGAGCAGCTGCAAAGCACTGACGAAGATCAAGAGAACCCTCAACCCGCAGAGGAAAGGGAAGAAATGATCAGTACAGTACTTGGTGACTTTCCCCAGTCCTGGACACAAATCAACAACGCTATCGTGGTACCCGTCCTCACCTTTCTCCAGCCAGCCCCTCAAGGGCCTACAGAAGAACAGGTAGTGTCAGAAGAGCAGCCGGCCCAGGAGGCAGAAGAATCCATACCAGCAGCCCAGGAGAATCAACCCTCTGCTAGTAGTGAGCCTGCCATGCCCCTAGTAAGCCAAAGAGTACGCAGAAAGCTGCCATGCCTGCCCTTAACACCTCCTACACCCTGTAGTGCAGAACCAGATAGTGGGTTACATAGGTCCACCAGGAGCACTAGAGGACAGATGCCCGCTCGCTGGAGAATTTAAACTATAATGTGAATTTACCTGTAAACTACAAATGTTGAAAATGGTTTATGTTTGTTGCCTGTTTATTAATTATGTTTCTCTAGTTACCCTGCAGGTTTATTTGGACTGACAGGTTATGGATGCTGAATAACCGGAACTACATTGTAGATAGTTGCACTTTGTGCCTCTTGCGAAGACGGCCACGGAAGAAAAACCTGTCTGGCATGGCCCTATGTTGTCCAAATTAGTTAGCTTCGCCTTGCAGCCACGCTCAGGGCCAACGTTTGGGGTTTGCTTTGGACAGGTCCCCTACTCTAAAACTTCACCTTGGGTGATATGGACACCCGGTTATGGAAGTGCCGTGACCTTAAAGACAAAATGTCCTTGTACATATGTTATGCTATTGTTATACCCTGTATTTGTGTTTTCTTAAAAAATGTGTTTAGTCCCGGAGTACTAAAATTTACTAGGGGGGAATGTGGCACCCCAGGGGTCTGGTTACCACAGTAATAGAAATATTACGTCTGGGAGCAAGTGGGAGGTTCTCTGGTCAGGAGCCCTTAAACATGCAACACCTCCTGTCCCAGACCAGATAGGGGAGGAACCTGCCCTATATAAACTGGATCTGGGGCGGGGTTAGACAGTCAGAGCCTGGAGTTAGTTCCAGACACAGGGAAAGTAACAGCTAGGAGCTCTGTAGGAGCAGGAGCTGAAGACCAGGGGCTGGAGCTAAGCAGAGCTCGCCCTGGCAGAAGGATCTAAGAACCGGACACCGGAGTCCGAGGCTGCAAGGATCTTTAAGTCCAGCAGCAGAAACCAGCCGGCAGGGGATTCCAAGTCCTCTGGCCATAGAAGCCCGGAGGCTCAGTCACGAGCAAGGGACCAGCACCGCCATCGAGGAGCGGAGGCTATCAGAAGGCCCCAAGTCAGCAGCCATACGGGTGAGCACTACACGGTACACTCAGGGACGTGGGCTACTTCCACTCGCTTACAGCAAGGTAGCCAGGAAGAGTGCAGACAGACGGGGAGGCCTACAACTCCACTTGCCAGGGGAACTCCTGCTTGCTCACAGACTGACCAGGCCTCTTATGCTAGCCAGTACTCCCGGGAGGGTCTGCCTTATTATCATCAGTAAAGACCCAGAACTGCACTGCAAAGACTCTGAGTCGTTCCTGCTGCGCTCGTGCATCATCACTCCCATCATCCATACTCACTGCCCTGAGGCTATACTCCTCCCGTGGGGAGTCATCCCATTCTCTGCTGCGCATACAACACCAGCCTCAGCGGTCTGCCTCGCAGCGGCGGTACACCCTGACCGCAGTCCACGCGTGGCGTAGTCGGACAATTAACCTAAAACCTATAAAAGACTGCCACTGGTTTGACCACCCTGAGCCACGGGACCGGGTCACCACCACGGAGACTACAACCCCCAGAGACCCGGCTCCGGGTATCCCAAACACGTGCACACACGGCCCAGGGGGCGCGTCATTAGCAATGGTGATGGTGGGGGAGATGAGGGAGAGCAATGGTGATGGTGGGGGGAGATGAGGGAGAGCAATGGTGATGGTGGGGGGACATGAGGGAGAGCAATGGTAAGGGAGGAGGCGGGGGGGTAGAAGAAGGAGAGCAATGGTGATGGAGGAGGTGGGGGGAGATGAGGGAAAGCAATGGTGATGGAGGAGGTGGGGGGGAGATGAGGAAGAGCAATGGTGATGGAGGAGGTGGGTGGAGATATGGCATGATAATGGGGGGAGGTGGGGGGAATATGGCATGGTGATGGAGGAGGTGAGGGGAGATACGGTGATGGAGGAGGTGGGGGGAGATATGGCATGGTGATGGAGGAGGTGGGGGGAGATATGGTGATGGAGGAGATGGGGGGAGATATGGCAATGACGATGGAGCAGGTGGGGGGAGATATGGCAATGATGACGGAGGAGGTGGAGGGGGGAGATATGGCAATGATGGAGGTGGTGGGCGGAGATATGGCAATGATGATGGAGGAGGTGGGGGAGATATGGCAATGATGATGGAGGAGGTGAGGGAGATATGGCAATGATGGAGGAGATATGACAATGATAGAGGAGGTGGGGGAGATATAACAATGATGAAGAAGGTGGGGGAGATATGACAATGTTGGAGAAGGTGGGGGAGAGCAATGATGGAGAAGGTGGGGGAGATATGGCAATGATGATGGAGGAGGTGGAGGGGGGAGATATGGCAATGATGGAGGTGGTGGTGGGGGAGATATGACAATGATGACGGAGGAGGTAGGGGGAGATATGGCAATGATGATGGAGGAGGTTGGGGAGATATGGCAATGATGGAGGAGGTGGTGGGGGAGATATGGCAATGATGGAGGAGGTGGTGGGGGAGATATGGCAATGATGATGGAGGAGGTTGTGGGGGAGATATGGCAATGATGGAGGTGGTGGGCGGAAATATGGCAATGATGATTGAGGAGGTGGGGGAGATATGGCAAAGGTGATGGAGGAGGTGGGGGGAGATGAGGGGAGAGCAATGGTGATGGAGGAGGTGGGTGGAGATATGGCAATGATGATGGAGCAGGTGGGGGAGATATGGCAATGATGATGGAGGAGGTGGTGGGGGAGATATGGCAATGATGGAGGCGGTGGGTGGAAATATGGCAATGATGAAGGAGGGGGTGGGGGAGATATGGCAATAGTGATGGAGGAGGTGAGGGAGATATGGCAATGATGGAGGATATGACAATGATAGAGGACGTGGGGGAGATATAACAATGATGAAGAAGGTAGGTGAGATATGACAATGTTGAGAAGGTTGGGGAGAGCAATGATGGAGAAGGTGGGGGGAGATATGGCAATGATGATGGAGGAGGTGGAGGGGGTAGATATGGCAATGATGGAGGTGGGGGGCTGACATATGGCAATGATGATGGAGGAGGTAGGGGGAGATATGGCAATGTTGATGGAGGAGGTGGTGGGGGGAGATATGGCAATGATGATGGAGGAGGTAGGGGGAGATATGGCAATGATGATGGAGGAGGTGGGGGAGATATGGCAATGATGGAGGAGGTGGTGGGGGAGATATGGCAATGACGATGGAGGAGGTGGTGGAGGAGATATGGCAATGATGGAGGTGGTGGGTGGAGATATGGCAATGATGATTGAGGAGGTGGCGGTAGATATGGCAATGATGATGGAGGAGGTGGGGGAGATATAACAATGATGAAGAAGGTGGGGGAGATATGACAATGTTGGAGAAGGTGGGGGAGAGCAATGATGGAGAAGGTGGGGAGAGCAATGATGGGGATTTTGAGGGAGCAATGATGGAGGAGGTGGGGGGAGAGCAATGATGGGGATGGGGAGAGCAATGATGGAGGTGGGGGAGAGCAATGATGGGGATGGGGGAGAGCAATGATGGAGGTGGGGGAGAGAAATGATGGACGCTGTATGCTGTTAATAGCTGGTCTGGTCACGGTGTGGTGGCATTTCTCCCTTGTATGTGGTATTATTCAGTCACTATGTGGTGGTAATATGTGGTCTGGTCATGGTGTGGTGGTATTTCTCCCTTGTATGTGGTATTATTCAGTCACTATGTTGTGGTAACATATAGTCCAGTCATGGTGTGGCAGTATTTCTCCCTTGTATGTGGTACTATTGGTGTTGGTATAGTGGATTGTGTAGTGTATGGCGGTCATTTGTTCTCTCTGATATTAATTGGGAGAAGATTCTTTATTTCCATTAGTGATTAAATACTTGGAACAAGATGCACTTACAGGGGTTCTCCATGAAAAACAAGTAATCATCTCTCCACATGATAAGTGATTAATTATTGATTAGTGGGGGTCTGACTGCTGGGACCCACACCGATTGGTAGAGAGTGGAGCTTTTATCCCCATTAGACTGGAGCTCATGTGTGACTTGACAACTGATCCATTCATTCCCTCAGAGGTTGCTCTTGTTTTTTTTCTGGAAGCCCCAAAGAGAAAGGACAGGCCGGAGTACAGCCTCCCCCTCCCCCGCAGGCTTGGACGCAGGCCTGCATGACGATGGGTTGGAGGGAGTGGCTAAGACTATTAACATTGGGAGGGATTAACGGGGGGGGTTTTAAGTGCCAGGGAGGGGAGGGGTGTCACATTTTCCCGCTCACAAGGGTGGTGAGTTGTCCCGCCCACCTGCCCTTGGTTCGTATTTGGTTAAGGGGTTTTTAGTTTGGTTGGGTCACTGTGGCTCTTGGCAGTTGGGGGTCCTTGAAGTTGGTTTTAAATTGGTATAAGGGGTTCATTTGGGTATGGATTCCTTAATTGGAAAATGTTGATTGCTGATCTGGTTTTGGGGGTCTCACGGCAGGCAATGTCAGAGCCCGGGATGTGGAAGTAATTATTGGAACCCATGTTGGGTTGTGGTGCTCTCCAGCCAGTGGGTATCGGCTGGGGGCAAGTTGGTGTTAATTGTTGGTTTATGTTAATCACCAGATCTTTGGAGCTTCAATGACCCTCCTACCATTGTGTGTTAATTAATTACTTATCTATGTAATTTTGTTAAATAAAGGCTGCTGTGGCCAGTTTTTCCCAAAGTATATGGTGTTTTGGTCTTATTTTAGTTAAGTAAAGGAATTTCACGGGAAGATGGGTATTAATATCGGATGGTTTGGTTAAACGGACTATCGACAATACCAGTGTCATGAATGAGGCTGCGGTCAGACGTTCCACCTGCTGCTGCATTTTAAAATGGGGATAAGTGTCCTGTCAGGGATAAAACGTCCCCATTTTTCCGATAGGTGCGTCTTCCAATGTTTGGACCCAGACGATCAATCAGTGATCACAGATCTTGTGGATCCCATTGATCGGTGATAACTTGTTTTAACCAAACAACTCCTTTAATGCAAACTACCATAATTCTACATCCCAGTTATAGTATGTGCACAGTAGATGTGCAGGAGCTGCCAGTGATTTACAGTCGGCGCTCCACTATAACGGGGATATCGGCTTAGGCTAAGTGCCCATGATGCAGAAATGCTCCGGATTTTTCCTGAGCATTTCTGCATCTCCCTGGCAGAAAAAATGCATGCGGATTGTACATGCGGATTGTACATGCGTTTTTCCTGCCAGGGACAAGCATAAGTGAAGCGTTTTTCACATGCATTTCCGCATGCGGGTTGTCAAGCGCTTTCCAATCGATTTTAGCATCACTTGGAAAGTGCTTGACAACTTGGTCACACTATATAAATCCATGCAACCGGCATGGATTTATATAGTGTGACCGTAAAAGAATGGTAAAAAATAAAAAATAAATATTATACTTACCTTCTGATGGCCCCCGGTGTCCTTATCCGATGCGTCCGGTCTCCCCGGTGTCTCGCGGTTGTGTAAAAGGACCTGCCATGACGTCATTTAGTCATGTGACGGGTCACGCGACCGCCGACGTCCTTTTAGATCATCGCGAGCTACCGGGGGAGACCGGACGCATCGGATAAGGAGACCGGGGGCCATCAGAAGGTAAGTATAATATTTATTTTTTATTTTAAATTCTTTTTTTTTACAGGTACTATGGTACTCGGGTCTGGAGGAGAGTCTCCTCTTCTCCAAACCCGGGTACCATCCGCACATTGAATCTCAGAATATCCGCTGCGGAAACGCTTAAAAAACGCATAGAGGGCACACAGCCTAACAGTTATTTGCATATTGCTGTAAGGTGGGCCCTGAGGATCAATTCCTCCTGTGGGCCCAAGACACCCCAGTCCGACACTGAATCACTGAATACATCCCCAACATGTTTCTGTTACACATATTTGAGGCTATATAGGGGTACTTTCCCACACTGCAAATATACAGTTATTTCAATGCAAATTTTAGTAGTGAAAATCCACTGCATAATACTGTCTGCATTGAGGATGAGATTTCTGGATACATGCTTTGGGGAACGGCCCCAGTGTAAATTGATCGGCTTTGTGAGTTTCAGTTCCACAGCCTGTTAGTTTATGCTGTGGATATCACCATGAATTTCACCCTTTGCTGCATTGCACAACAAATTCCACAGTTTTTATCACTGTGGATTTTGCTCTTGATTTTCCTTTGCAGGGACCCTTACCATTTTTTTCTTAGTCAGCGTTCTGTATAGACTGAGCATAATGGGAAATTTATATAAATCTCAACATGTCCTGACTTTATACTTGTGATGCAATAGTGGATCTGACGCACCCCCGGGACCGTGGGGTACCCGGTGCCGGGCCAGTAGATGCTGGGGGTTGTAGTCACGGTGGCGGTGACCCGGTCCGTGACCCAGGGCGCTCAATCCAAGGGAAATTATGAGTATAGGTTTTATTAAAGAGCCCGACTACGCCACCTGTGGAATGCGGCTAAAGGGGGGGGGGCGCCGCTGCGGAACAGTCCTCTGAAGCTGGTGGTATTGCAGCAAGGATGTTATGACTCCTCACAGGAAGAGTTAGCTTCAGGGCAGCGTGTGGATGTTGGTGGTTGTGCAGAGTGTCGTAGTGCAGTAATAACCACAGAGTCAGTATAGTGCAGTCCCAGGGTCTTTTCTGATGGCAATTAGGCAAGCCTGGATTGGGGTACTGGCCAGAGGTAAGAGTCCGGTCAGCCTGGAAGCAAACATAGAGTCCTCCTTGCCAGGTGAAGTTGTAGGCCTCCCCTCCTCACTATACTCTTTGGCTTTGCTGCTTGTAGCTGTGCTATAGCCCACGTCCCTGAGTGTAACGTTCTGTGCTCACCCGTATGGCTTGCAGCTCGGGCCTTACTCATGCGTTGCTCCCACGCAGCGGTGCTGGTCCCTCTGTGCTGCTGAGCCTCCGGGCGTTGGATGGGGCCAGGAAACCTTCAATCTCCTGCCCTACAGTATCTGCTGCTGGGCCTTCAGTGCCCCACAGCCTCAGACTCCGGTGTCCAGTCCTCTGTGTTTCTCTAGCTAGGACGAGCTACCTCAGCTCCAGTCCCCAGCTCTAGTCTCCTCGACATCCTAAACTCAACTCCTAACACTGAGACAAACTAACCCCGCCCCCAGATCCCAGTTACCAAGGGGAGGGGACTTCCCTTGCTGGTCAGGAGCCAGGAAAGTGTTGCATGTTTAGTATCCCTGACTAGGGGATCTCTGCTTGCTTCCAGGCATGGCATTACCTATTTTGAGGGAGGCAATGCCACTGTGGCAACTGGACCCCTGGGGTGCCACAGATCTGTAAAGCGATACAGCGATCAAATGTCAGTAGATATTTTAGCAGGCAGTTTATTACAATCTCATTATTGCAGCCATAAAGAGATGGTCCAGGTTCTCCATGAAACTCTGCAGTCACTGTGCGCAGTGAGGATTCTCTGGGGCCGGCAGCAATGCCGAGCGGTGATGTTATCGCAGGTATGCGCTATGTACACCCGGACACTTTTCCACTAGACGTGCGCGCTCAATACAAGTGACTGCAGGCTTTTGTGAAAAAAAACCTGGACAACCCCTTGAATCCTTGAATATACAGTATATCATACTCCTACATGTTCTAGGATTTACATCAGTTCCAGGAGAGGTCACATTACCAGTCTTACACATACGTTATTTAAGCTTGATGAATATTATTGGGGAGGAGTTATTCTTCTCCATAATTTGCAGCATCCTATCAGGTCTTATCACATTTACGTTTAGTTCCTGTTATTCTTTTGTGTCTTTATATATAAATTATATTCAGGACCAGAAAACTAAGATATTTCTGGCTGAGATCACAAGCAACATGTCCTGGGCTGCCGTATTCATCACTCTTCTCTATATCAGCACATGTAAGATGGGGTCAGATAACAACAACATTTTTCCTGTATTATTGAAACCTGCTTTATTCTGTGTTTTCTGACATTTATTTCTGTTTTCAGATTGTGCTGCTCAGATCACAGTGACACAGTCGCCCTCTGAATCCGTGTCCCCGGGGAGTACAGTGAAAATCTCCTGTACAGCTAGTGGAGTCAGCATAAGTGATCGAAGTGTGCACTGGTATCAGCAGAAGGAAGGGAATAGACCTCGGTATCTTCTGAGTTATTATAGTGACAGCAGCAAACACCAAGGAGAAGGAGTCCCTGACCGGTTTTCTGGGTCTAAAGACAACTCAAAAAACACTGGTTATTTAACCATTAAGGAGATTATTGCTGAGGATGAGGCAGATTATTACTGTGGTGTGTGGAGCTCTAACAAGCACAGTGATACATGTCTATAGGGAAGTGAGACATTATTATAATGAAATGTATCATTTCCACATAAAATTGAGGTAATAGAAGATGCGGGTATCCTGTGCTGCTGGTTGGAGAATCAGGAAAATCCAATACACGGCATATGAGGAACAACGCAGGTTAATCTCTACGTGTTTCAAAGTACTCTGACTTCTTCATCAGGAGGACCACAATGATCCTACTCACCTTTCCCAGGTCCATCGCAGAGTCTCCTCTGCTGCTCTAGGTGTCTATAACATTGGCTGAGGTGCAGTAGCGTAGCTACCGGGGGGAAAGAGGGTGCGGTCACCCTGGGTCCCTCGCTGAGAGGGTCCACACGGAGCTACGCTATCAGACCAGAAGTCTGACTGCTGTCACTCACCGAGATGTAGCCCTACCCCCACCAGTGACGTGACTTGCTCTGTTCGTCCTATTCCAGTCCCCAGATCAAAAATAGAAGAGCCAGAATCAAAACAGAAGGATATATGACCCACAGAGAGATGAGCTGACAGGAGCAGGGCAGGTAATAAAAGTGTTAGCTAGGAAGAGTTAGTACAAATGAAAGGTGGTTAAATTAATAGTGGAAAACCTCTTTAAGTGTTAAATGGGGACTTAAGCATTATTGTTATAGGGTCAATCAGAGTTCTGTGACCGTTAATGGTGCACATGGGGCATTATTACATTCTAGGGGCAAAATGTGGACACTGTTTTCTAGGACACTTGCACAGAGCATTAATATTTTACAGGGGGCAATTTTACTATGTAAGAGGAACAGTGGTGGGCATTATTATGTGGGGCAGTAAGAGGAGCCATCATTGTACCACACAGCAGGTGCAGTAATAGGGACACATACGGCAGCAGCGACTCAGTATTGGGGTGACAGCAGGATGAAAGATGAAAATTTTGTGCAGGTTGGTAATAGATGGGGACCGAGCTGGAAATGTCAGAAGTCAAATCTTTGTTGTAATCTCTGCAGACGAGTCGTGGCCGGAGACGTTGTCGTGTCCCTCTGGGCCAGATGGAAAAGACGGGAAAAGTGAACGACTCCACCAGAAAGAACATCAGCTGTAAGTCATTATCAGTAACTGTACTGTAATCACTTGTATGTTCTGCAGCACTGGTATCTACCACTGTATGTCACCATTTGGCGGTAATATCAGTGCTGGTATTTGAGTAGAGATTTATTTGTAGTAACAGCGTAGTCATCTGCTGAGGTTCCTCTATACCCGCAATTAGACTGTGTCACCATAGTTGTAATCAGGGTTACCTGGCTAGGAGCGCTCCCCTGAGCGGAACTAACTACTGCTCTGCTGAGAGGCTTTCATCACGTCGACAGTGCAGCAGCCAATCAGTGAGTTCTGAATGAGTCATTTCACCTACATCAGCTGAATAACGCTACAGTCCCTGAACTCACTGATTGGCTGCCACTTTGTCAAGGTGATGTCAGCGCCCCAGCCAATGCCAAAAACGGGGAAGCAGAGATTTGCTGAAGGATCAGGTGAAGGTGAGTACAGCCTGTTTTTTTTATAATAAATTGCAGGGGAGAAATTTAATTTAGAGTGAAAAAAAAACTTTAATAGACATCATGTATTTGCCAAGGAAACAAAGAAAGTTTCATAGTACACATCTGACATCTCTGGTAAGGCAATGGTCAGAAGAATAGGAATGAAGCTTATTCTGTTCTGTAATTTAACAGGTGAAAACACAAACATACTGAAGCATCTTATCATAATTCAAAAATGTTATTTGGAGGGGGGCGTGGCCTAGCCAGGGATGTAGACAGACGTGTTCCGGTGCTCTCCTGCCGACCATCGCTGTGTGCGCCGACCCGGTGTACCGCTGAGCCCTTCAGACACCGCTGGATCATGTGAGAAGCTCTCCTGCTGCCCTGGGGAGCGTTTCTGATGAGCAGGAAAGGAGTAATGACCCGCACCAGGCAGCGAGATCCCTGTCCTGGTAGAGGGGGCAGGGGCCAAGATGGCCCTGAGACTCAGGAGGAGGCTGCTGCACGCCTTGACAGGTTTGCAAGGGTGGAAGTGGGTGAACACAGTGCTGGACTTTTAGAAAAGGAGGCTGGAGCAGAAGATGGTATGGAAGATCAGGAGAATACTGTGGGTGAAGGAGACTGTGAGGCTGATGGCTCTGGAGATGTGGTGCAGGACAAAAATATGGAGTCTGCTGCTGAACCTGTTGTGAAGGAACCCACTCTGAAAGATGTGTTCACTGTGGTGTCATATTGCAAACAGGTGCTTACAAAGTTGTCAAAGCTGGTCACGGCCATTTTCCACGTAGCCACCATTTTCTCACTGCTGCAGCTGCGTGTTAGATGGCACCGCTGTTGCTGTGTGCGCTATACTTTGAGTGTTCATTTCAAGCCAATTTTCGCACAAATCTACAGATAGCTTGGGAGTAGGGAATAGTTGTGATTGCAGTCCTTTTGAGGACTAGGTTACATCTTTTCCTACGACTTTTATCAGGCAGGTCTGTGCTCTTAAATAGATAGGTTGGGAGTAGGGTCTACTTGTAATTGCAGTCCTTTTCTGGACTAGGTTACAGCATTTCCTAGGACTTTTTGCCAGGCAGGTTTGTGCCAGTGCTGTGCAAGTTTTTTTCACAGCATATGGCTAAATCTAGCTAAGCAAATCCTTTTTGGACTCTTGCAGTGTGTGTTAGTCAGTGGAGTAGCCTATTTGTGTTGCAAGCTACACCACCTGTGTATAGAATACAAATTTTTTTACTGCACCTAGCCAAGTAAAACCTTTTCGGCATAGCATCATTCTATTAGTCCATCTATACTAACCTCCACCAGGTTGCAAATTAAAAATAATTTTTATCTGCAACTAGCTCTGAAAAAAAATGTGGGCTTGTAGCAGTCTGTGGGACTTGTTCTATTAGTCCATCTATACTAACCTCCACCAGGTTGCAAATTCAAAATAATTTTTATCTGCATCTAGCTCTGAAAAAAAATTTGGACTCGTAGCAGTGTGTGGGACTTGTTCTATTAGTCCATCTATACTGACCTCCACAAGGTTGCAAATTAAAAATAATTTTTATCTCCATCTAGCTCTGAAAAAAAATTTGGGCTTGTAGCAGTGTGTGGGACTTGTTCTATTAGTCCATCTATACTAACCTCCACCAGGTTGCAAATTAAAAATAATTTTTATCTGCATCTAGCTCTGAAAAAAAATGTGGGCTTGTAGCAGTGTGTGGGACTTGTTCTATTAGTCCATCTATACTAACCTCCACCAGGTTGCAAATTAAAAATAAATTGTCTCTGCATCTAGCTCTGAAAAAAAATTTGGGCTTGTAGCAGTGTGTGGGACTTGTTCTATTAGTCCATCTATACTAACCTCCACCAGGTTGCAAATTAAAAATATTTTTTATCTGCATCTAGCTCTGAAAAAAAATTTGGGCTTGTAGCAGTGTGTGGGACTTGTTCTATTAGTCCATCTATACTAACCTCCACCAGGTTGCAAATTAAAAATAATTTTTATCTGCATCTAGCTCTGAAAAAAAATTTGGGCTTGTAGCAGTGTGTGGGACTTGTTCTATTAGTCCATCTATACTAACCTCCACCAGGTTGCAAATTAAAAATAAATTGTCTCTGCATCTAGCTCTGAAAAAAAATTTGGGCTTGTAGCAGTGTGTGGGACTTGTTCTATTAGTCCATCTATACTAACCTCCACCAGGTTGCAAATTAAAAATAATTTTTATCTGCATCTAGCTCTGAAAAAAAATTTGGGCTTGTAGCAGTGTGTGGGACTTGTTCTATTAGTCCATCTATACTAACCTCCATCAGGTTGCAAATTAAAAATAATTTTTATCTACATCTAGCTCTGAAAAAAAAATTGGGCTTGTAGCAGTGTGTGGGACTTGTTCTATTAGTCCATCTATACTAACCTCCACCAGGTTGCAAATTAAAAATAAATTTTCTCTGCATCTAGCTCTGAAAAAAAATTTGGGCTTGTAGCAGTGTGTGGGACTTGTTCTATTAGTCCATCTATACTAACCTCCACCAGGTTGCAAATTAAAAATATTTTTTATCTGCATCTAGCTCTGAAAAAAAATTTGGGCTTGTAGCAGTGTGTGGGACTTGTTCTATTAGTCCATCTATACTAACCTCCACCAGGTTGCAAATTAAAAATAATTTTTATCTGCATCTAGCTCTGAAAAAAAATTTGGGCTTGTAGCAGTGTGTGGGACTTGTTCTATTAGTCCATCTATACTAACCTCCACCAGGTTGCAAATTAAAAATAAATTGTCTCTGCATCTAGCTCTGAAAAAAAATTTGGGCTTGTAGCAGTGTGTGGGACTTGTTCTATTAGTCCATCTATACTAACCTCCACCAGGTTGCAAATTAAAAATAATTTTTATCTGCATCTAGCTCTGAAAAAAAATTTGGGCTTGTAGCAGTGTGTGGGACTTGTTCTATTAGTCCATCTATACTAACCTCCATCAGGTTGCAAATTAAAAATAATTTTTATCTACATCTAGCTCTGAAAAAAAAATTGGGCTTGTAGCAGTGTGTGGGACTTGTTCTATTAGTCCATCTATACTAACCTCCACCAGGTTGCAAATTAAAAATAAATTTTCTCTGCATCTAGCTCTGAAAAAAAAATTGGGCTTGTAGCAGTGTGTGGGACTTGCTCTATTAGTCCATCTATACTAACCTCCACCAGGTTGCAAATTAAAAATAATTTTTATCTGCATCTAGCTCTGAAAAAAAAATTGGGCTTGTAGCAGTGTGTGGGACTTGTTCTATTAGTCCATCTATACTAACCTCCACCAGGTTGCAAATTAAAAATAATTTTTATCTGCATCTAGCTCTGAAATTTTTGGGGGGGCTTATAGCAGTGTGTGGGACTTGTTCTATTAGTCCATCTATACTAACCTCCACCAGGTTGCAAATTAAAAATAATTTTTATCTGCATCTAGCTCTGAAAAAAAATTTGGGCTTGTAGCAGTGTGTGGGACTTGTTCTATTAGTCCATCTATACTAAGCTCCACCACCTGTGTATGTAATAAAATTGTTTTACTGCATCTAACCCAGCCAATACTTTTGGGCTATTTCCACAGTTTGGCCACTCAGCTCTGCTCGGTTCCCATCCATTGTTTTTTGTGCAAACAACTCCAGAGCTGTCAATTAGTTAACCACCAAAATGAGTGGAAAAAGGCCTGCTGATGGTAGAAAGGGGAATAGGCGTGTTGGGAAGGGAAAAAAAGGTTGTGTCCGTGGGGTAGGTGTTAAAGCAACAGTAACATCTGCAGAAGAAAGACCATCTTCCAGCCAAACTAAGATGTCTACTTCTTTTAGCGGACAATCTGATAAGATCCCTTTCTTACGGCCACGCCAATCGCTACAAATTTCAGATGAGGCACAAAAACAGCAGGTGCTTCAACAGATATCAAGTGCTCCTTTAAGTGGGCTCTCCTCCACCTCAACTTCAACATCACAAATACTCCAGTCCTCAGAGGTGTCACCCCAATCGCACTTGCTTCCTCACAGCTCCCAAGTCTCCAGCTGCCCATCTGAGTATGGGGTAGAACAGATGGTTGAGTCTGCAGAGCTGTTTACTCATACTATAGCCTGGGAATCAGAGGTCGGCTCCAGAGCTTCTGTGAATCCAGATGAGGAAATGATCTGCACTGATGCCCAGAATCTTTATGAGTCGGATCCAGGAACAGATGCAGAAGGTTCTGACCATAATGTAGACCCTCGTTCCCAAACTGTAACTCCTGTTGGTGGAGACAATGAGGAAGACGATGATGAGACTCAAATACCTGATTGGAGCGACAACTTTAGTTTTTTGTCAGGGCAGGAAGAGGTTGGCTCTGAGGACGATGGGTGTGATAACACACAGGGTGATGATGACGAGGTTGGAGATCCCACTTACTATCAACCCACAGTCAGCCAGTCGATGAGGTCAGCAGAGGAGGTGGAGGAGGATGCTAGTGACGACGAGGTCAGGTTGCGCCTTCCTGGACAGAGACGTAGTACTGGAAGCACGTCAACAACTGCATCCTCAAACACAACTCTGCCTCTGACCACAAATCATGGTGGCTCTTCAGGTCGCATGGGTGCCAAGCCTTGCATAGCCTGGGCATTTTTTCAGATCGATAAGGATGACCCAACTCATGTTATCTGTAACATTTGTCAGCAAAAGCTAAGTAGAGGCCAAAAAATACATAGTTTGAGTACTTCATGCATGAACCGGCACATGGTTATGAAGCATAAGTTGCAGTGGGAAGCTCACTGTGCTACAATGCGGCCTAGCGGGCCGGGCCAACCACTGTCTGCCCCATCTTGTGCATCCGCGGCCTCTTCATCCTCTGTGATTGGGGGGACAGCAGTCACACCTGTTTTGGGACACAGACCTGCCACCTCTTTACCCGCAACAGCCAGCGTGATTGGCAGATCATCATTTTCTTTGGAGGTGGAAACACCAGCTGGTGTTGAGCGCTCTCCGACATCGAGAGCACCACCTTTGGATCAAGGCAACCTAACATGTCCGCCTGCATCTTCCTCACAGACCGGCAGTTTGCCGGGGACACCCTTCTCAACCCCGTCTAAGCACAACAGCTAGCCCTCGGTCCCTCAGATGTGGACAAGTAAAAGACCATTTCCTCCTAGCCATGAGAAAGCTAAGAGGTTGAATTTCACCATCTGCAAGCTCTTGGCTACAGAAATTCTGCCTTTCTGCCTTGTGGACACAGAGGATTTTCAAGACCTTATGTCCGTCGCAGTGCCCCAGTACCAGATGTCCAGTCGGCACTACTTCTCAAAGAAAGGTGTGCCTGCGTTCCACCAGCATGTCGCACACAACATCACCGCTTCTTTGAGAAACTCTGTGTGTGACAGGGTGCATTTCACCACAGACACTTGGACGAGTAGGCATGGACAGGGGCATTACATGTCGTTGACTGGGCACTGGGTAACTATGGTGACAGCAGGACAAGGGGCTGCTGTCCAAGTCTTGCCATCCCCACGAGTTGTGCGTCAATCCTCTTTATCTCGAAGTTCCTCCACTGCTTCTGCCTCCTCAACCTCCTCTCGGTCCTCCACCTGCACCCAAAGCCTGTCTGGTCATGCCACACGCTTTCTAACTGTGCAGAAGGGATCCTGCACACCTCCTCACTATGCTGGCAGCAGGGCTCAACGTCATCAGGCGGTTTTTACTTTGAAATGTCTGGGAAATGTGAGTCACACAGCTGAGGAGTTGTGGTCAGGTCTGGAGAACCAGTTTCATGAAAGGTTGTCTCCACTGGACCTGCAACCAGCGAAGGCCGTGTGCGACAATGCTGCAAACCTCGGTGCGGCCCTTCGCCGGGGCAATGTCACACACGTGCCTTGTATGGCTCACGTGTTGAACCTGGTTGTCCAGCAATTTTTAGGCCACTATCCCGGACTAGATGGCCTTCTGCAGAGGGCACGGTCGCTGTGTGCTCATTTCCGCTGTTCGCATCCCGCAGCTCAGCGACTTACATCTCTACAGAAGTCATTGGGCCTGCCACTTCACCGGCTAAAATGCGATGTGCCTACCCGGTGGAATTCAACTCTGCACATGTTGCAGCGACTGTGGCAGCACCGACAAGCCCTGGTGCAATACGTTCTGACGTATATCCTGGGCCAACGGGATCCAGAGGAGGGGCAAATCACGCTGGAGGAGTGGTCTCAGATCAGGGACCTATGCACCCTTCTGCACAGTTTTGAAATGGCGACGAACATGTTTAGTGCTGATGATGCCATTATCAGCATGACTATTCCGGTGATTTACATGCTGGAGCACATGTTAAACAGAATTCGGAGTCAGGTGGTGGCACAAGAGGAGGTGGAGGAAGTAGAGAAGGAGGAGTTGTATGCGGAAGGACTAACATCTGCAAGGTCCAGACGGTCGGCAGCACCAAGGCAGCAGACATGTGAGGGTGGGGTAGATGGATTTACCAGGGCGCATGGTAGCAGCCAAACTAGTGAGGAAGGTGCAGGAGCCCAGGAAGAAGTGGAGGACGAACTGATGGAAGACTCATCAGATGAGGGAGACCTTGATCACATTTCTGTTGTGCGAGGTTGGGGGGAGAGGGCAGAGGAAGGAAGCATGATTGTTACCTCGCCACCAACACAACAGGGACTTGGTGCTCCTGGATGCGCAAGATGAGTGCTTCCTGCTGCACTACCTGCAACATGACCCTCGAATTGTCAGAATTCGAAATAATCCTGACTGCTGGGTTGCCACACTCTTAGATCCCCGGTACAAAAGGTAATCTGCCGAAATAATTCCTGCCATTGAAAGGGATTCACACATGCAGGAGTATCAGCAGAGACGGTTGCAGAATCTTACATGTGCTTTTCCACAAAACACCAGTGGTGCACGTAGTGAATCTCGCAGTTCTAACTTGCCAACCGTGGGACTGTTGAGTGTTCAGCACTCAAACCGTAAGAGAAACACAGTATCTGCTGGTAACAGCAACTTTGCGGAATCATTTCACAGCTTTTTTAGCCCATCCTTTGCAAGGCCACAGTTGACAAGAAGTCTGACACATAGTCAACGACTAGAGACGATGGTACAGGAATATCTCCAAGTAAACATCGAAGCCATGACTGTGTCACTGGACCCTTGCTCTTTTTTGGCTTCCAATCTGGATAAATGGCCGAAGCTCGCCACTTACGCCTTGGAGATCTTGTCATGCCCCGCAGCCAGCGTTCTCTCTGAACGTGTGTTCAGCGCTGCTGGTGGTGTGCTGACAGATAAGCGCATGCGGCTGTCCACTGAGAATTTAGACAGACTCACGGTCATAAAGATGAACAAATCATGCATCCGCAAGGACTTTTCTACCCCTGTGTCATCCTGGGGAGAGTAAAAGCTTGAGGATTTCGTAAAATCACCTCACCAACCGTTTTAAGCTTTCAAATTACTAATAATTTTTAGCTGCATCTTGTCTGGAAAATAATTTTGGGCCTGTAGCAGTGTGCGGTACTCATTCTATTATGGCATCTATACTAAGCTCCACCAGCTTGCAAATTACTAATAATTTTTAGCTGCATCTTGTCTGGAAAATAATTTTGGGCATAGTAGCAGTGTGTGGTACTCATTCTAACCAACCGTTTTAAGCAACTCTGGGGCAATTGATGCCACTTAAGTGGTGTCTGTGCCACAAATTTTTGGAAAAAATGGAGACTCTTTTTGGAGTCCCCTTGCTTTGTTTTACGTGACGTTGCCATCGTCAATTAGAGGTGGGTTGGGTCTCCCCCCCCCCTTTTAACCGTAAGAAAATACATACACTATGGCTTGGGGTAACACAGATGGTTGAGTCTGAAGAGCTGTTTACTCAGAGGTCTGCTCCAAAGCTTCAGTGTCTGCTAGTCAGCATAGTAACCCAGCTGCGAAGCAAGCTGCACCGCCTGTGTATCTAATAATAATTTTTAAATGCATCTAGCCTAGGCAGACTGTGGGGACCCCTAACCAAACCCAGATGCTCAGCCCCTAACGCCCCCCTTTCATTGACAATACAATCATGTAACTCTTACAACTGGATGGGTGAGGATCAGTCACAGCTTTATTAACTGTTTATACTCATTCCATTAGAAATGCATTTTATTTCTAAAATAATTCAGCTTGTTGCAGCATGCCCTGTGTCTCCAGTCTCCACAACGGCAAGTTGGCCAACAAGTGTAACTCTCCAACATGTCCTTTATATTTCCAGGCCATGGAGGATCCTGCTTACTCGTATGCAGGACTCCGACCCCCATCCATCACTCTTAATGCTTTTCCACTTCATCCTGGAGTCCTGACAGGAATATGTCCAGTCCAATATCCATTAAGTGAACACCGTCGGGCCGTATGAGGCCTGCTTTATCTCCTTCCAGTTGTCGGTGTCGTATCACTACACAGCCTCTGTCTCTTATAAATTTTGCCATCCGAATATTTATTACCTGCCTTGTCCGTTCGATGGCCGTGATGTCTCACGCACCTTGCCATACCGCTATTGGCACAATCTCTGACGATACTATAGTTAGTTTTGTGAAAAATTCTCTGAAGCGCTCAGTGTCTAGTTTCATTATTGCCATTAGTTATGCGCTCTTGTGATAAGCTATGTCATTTCCCCCGGCCTGTATAACTAAGATGACCGGACCTCTTGCCTCTCTCCCTACCTTGATTACCTCCATTAGTACCTGTGGCCATTGCAGGCCTCTAATACCTCTCCAGTTCAAATATGTGTTATGAAACTCCAATTTCCTCCCGCCTGGCCGGACTTTCACCCTTCTTTCTGGACAATATACAGTGCCTACAAGTAGTATTCAACCCCCTGCAGATTTAGCTGGTTGACACATGCAGAATTAACTTGGCATTGTGACATTTGTACTGTAGATCAGCCTGGAAGTGGGAAATGCACTGCAGCAAATTTTGTTTTTGTTTTTGTTTTTTTGTTTTTTTTAAAACGTAAAAAGTTAATTCAGAGTGTCATTTATTATTCAACCCCTCAAACCACAAGAATTCTGTTTGGTCCCCCTAAAGTATTAAGAAGTAGTTCAGGCACCAAGAATAATGAGCTTCACATGTGTGGATTAAAGATCTCTTTTGCCAGCCTTTTCTGTCTATTTAAGACCCTCACCAAACTTGTGAACAGCACTCAGACATGGTCAACATGGGAAAGACAAAGGAGCATTCCAAGGCCATCAGAGACAAGATCGTGGAGGGTCACAAGGCTGGCAAGGGGTACAAAACCCTTTCCAAGGAGTTGGGCCTACCTGTCTCCACTGTTGGGAGCATCATCCGTAAGTGGAAGGCTTATGGAACTACTGTTAGCCTTCCACGGCCTGGACAGCCTTTGAAAGTGTCCTCCCGTGCCGAGGCCAGGCTTGTCCGAAGAGTCAAGGCTAACCCAAGGACAACAAGGAAGGAGCTCCGGGAAGATCTCATGGCAGTGGGGACATTGGTTTCAGTCAATACCATAAGTAACGTACTCCACCGCAATGGTCTCAGTTCCAGACGAGCCTGTAAGGTACCTTTACTTTCAAAGCGTCATGTCAAGGCTCGTCTACAGTTTGCTCATGATCACTTGGAGGACTCTGAGACAGACTGGTTCAAGGTTCTATGGTCTGATGAGACCAAGATCGAGATCTTTGGTGCCAACCACACACGTGACGTTTGGAGACTGGATGGCACTGCATACGACCCCAAGAATACCATCCCTACAGTCAAGCATGGTGGTGGCAGCATCATGCTGTGGGGCCGTTTCTCAGCCAAGGGGCCTGGCCATCTGGTCCGCATCCATGGGAAGATGGATAGCACGGCCTACCTGGAGATTTTGGCCAAGAAACCTCCGCTCCTCCATCAAGGATCTTAAGATGGGTCGTAATTTCATCTTCCAACAAGACAACGACCCAAAGCACACAGCCAAGAAAACCAAGGCCTGGTTCAAGAGGGAAAAAGTCAAGGTGTTGGAGTGGCCTAGTCAGTCTCCTGACCTTAACCCAATTGAAAACTTGTGGAAGGAGCTCAAGAATAAAGTCCACATGAGACACCCAAAGAACCTAGATAACTTGGAGAAGATCTGCATGGAGGAGTGGGCCAAGATAACTCCACAGACCTGTACCGGCCTGATCAGGTCTTATAAAAGACGATTATTAGCTGTAATTGCAAACAAGGGTTATTCCACAAAATATTAAACATAGGGGTTGTATAATAATTGACCCACACTTTTATGTTTAAAATTTAATAAAATTCAACTGAGCAACATAACTTTTTGGTTTGTAAGATTTATGCTTCTGTTCATAAAACCTACTCTCGTTTGCAGTTTGAAGGCTCTAACTTATTTGCATCTTATCAAACCAGCTAAATCTGCAGGGGGTTGAATACTACTTGTAGGCACTGTATATACGAGTTCTTAATCATTGCATAGCAAAAAAACAGCAAGTAAGTGGTATTTATATGTCATGTCCTGCTATGCACCAGTTCAAGGCTGAGTTAATCAGAAATTTAAACACACATACCATGTTAAAATCATATAGCATAGAAACAATGCATATAAATGTAAATAATCAAAAAGAAAAAGAAAAGAAAAAAGGATTCTGTATTTTCATGACTCTGAAAATTGTACATTCACACTGAAGGCATCAAAACTATAAATTAACACATGTGGAATTATATACTTAACAAAAAAGTGTGAAACAACTGAAAATATGTCTTATATTCTAGGTTCTTCGAAGTAGCCACCTTTTGCTTTGATGACTGCTTTGCACACTCTTGGCATTCTCTTAATGAGCTTCAAGAGGTAGTCACTGGAAATGGTCTTCCAACAATCTTGAAGGAGTTCCCAGGGATGCTTAGCACTTGTTGGCCCTTTTGCATTCACTCTGCTGTCCAGCTCACCCCAAACCATCTTGATTGGGTTCAGGTCTGGTGACTGTGGAGGCCAGGTCATCTGGCGTAGCACCCCATCACTCTCCTTCTTGGTCAAATAGCCCTTACACAGCCTGGAGGTGTGTTTGAGGTCATTGTCCTGTTGAAAAATAAATGATGGTCCAACTAAACGCAAACCGGATGGAATAGCATGCCGCTGCAAGATGCTGTGGTAGCCATGCTGGTCCAGTATGCCTTCAATTTTGAATTTATCACCAACATTGTCACAAGCAAAGCACCCCCACACCATCACACCTCCTCCTCCATGCTTCACGGTGGGAACCAGGCATGTAGAGTCCATCTGTTCACCTTTTCTGCGTCGCACAAAGACGTGTTGGTTGGAACCAAAGATCTCAAATTTGGACTCACCAGACCAAAGCACAGATTTCCACTGGTCTAATGTTCATTCCTTGTGTTATTTAGCCCAAACATGTCTCTTCTGCTTGTTGCCTGTCCTTAGTAGTGGTTTCCTAGCAGCTATTTTACCATGAAGGCCTGCTGCACAAAGTCTCCTCTTAACAGTTGTTGAAGAGATGTGTCTGCTGCTAGAACTCTGTGTGGCATTGACCTGGTCTCTAATCTGAGCTGCTGTTAACCTGCGATTTCTGAGGCTAGTGCTCGGATAAACTTATCCTCAGAAGCAGAGGTGACTCTTGGTCTTCCTTTCCTGGGGCGGTCCTCATGTGAGCTAGTTTCTTTGTAGCGCTTGATGGTTTTTGCAACTGCACTTGGGGACACTTTCAAAGTTTTCCTAATTTTTCGGACTGACTGACCTTCATTTCTTAAATTAATGATGGCCACTCGTTTTTCTTTACTTAGAATTTGTATTAAGGAAAGAAAACAGCAGCTAACCGTTAATTCAGTAGGACTATCAGCTGTGTATCCACCTGACTTCTGCACAACACAACTGATGGTCCCAACCCCATTTGTAAGGCAAGAAATCCCACTTATTAAACCTGACAGGGCACACCCGTGAAGTGAAAACCATTTCCGGTGACTACCTCTTGAAGCTCATCAAGAGAATGCCAAGAGTGTGCAAAGCAGTCATCAAAGCAAAAGGTGGCTACTTTGAAGAACCTAGAATATAAGACATATTTTCAGTTGTTTCACACTTTTTTGTTAAGTATATAATTCCACATGTGTTAATTCATAGTTTTGATGCCTTCAGTGTGAATGTACAATTTTCATAGTTATGAAAATACAAAAAAATCTTTAAATGAGAAGGTGTGTCCAAACTTTTGGTCTGTACTGTATATTATAATATTATTTTTTTTTACACACACACACTACAGAAAGTATTCAGACCCCTTTAAATGTTTCACTTTATTTCATTGCAGCCATTTGGTAAATTCTAAAGTTCATTTTTTTCACATTAAAGTACACTCTGCACCCCATCTTGACTGAAAAAAACAGAAATGTAGAATTTTTTTGCAAATTTGCTAAAAAGGAAAAGCTGAAATATCACATGGTCATAAGTATTCAGACACTTTGCTCAGACACTTGTATTTAAGTCACATGCTGTCCATTTCCTTGTGATCCTCCTTGAGATAGTTCTATTCCTTCATTGGAGTCCAGCTGTGTTTAATTAACCCCTTAACAACATTTGACGTACTAATACGAGTCTGTTCCCTGGGACTTAAGAGCCAGACCCGTATTAGTACGTCATCGCGATCGCGCGCGCACACAGGCTGTGCGGGCGCGATCGCCGCCGGGTGTCAGCTGATTGTCACAGCTGACACCCGGTACTATGTGCAGGGAGCGGTCCTGCACCGCTCCCAGCACATTGACCCCTGCGATGCTGCAATCGAAGTCAATCGCAGCCGATTGCAGCATTGCGGGGGCAAGGGGAGGTGATCGCAGATACTCACCTCCTCTTCCGGCTTCCAGCGCTGTCTGCAAAGGCTTCCCGGGTGTTGCCATGACGACCCGATGTCGTCATGACAACATCCGGGTCACCAGACAGCAGGAAGATTGTTTGGACATGCGCAGTGCATCTCCAAACAATCTTCTCACTGTGCAGCGATGACAGCCTGCATGACACAGGGATGGTGCTGCATTCCTGTGCCATGCAGGCGATCAGAGAAAAAAAAGTGAAAGTCCCATAGTGGGACAAAGTAATAAAGTATATAAACTATCAGAAAGTGAAAAAAAAAAAAAAAAAATTGAAAAAATAAAATAAAATAATCCACCAAAAATAAAAATATAATGTACCCATCAATAAATATTATTATAAAAAAAAACAAAAAAAAAAACAATAAAAGTACACATATTTCGTATCGCCGCGTCCGGAACAACCTGACCTATAAAACTGTCCCACTAGTTAACCCCTTCAGTGAACACGGTAAAAAAAAAAAAAAAAAAAGAAGCAAAAAACAATGCTTTATCACTATACCGCCAAACAAAAAATGGAATAACACGTGATCAAAAAGACAAATATAAATAAAAATAGTACCGCTGAAAACGTCATCTCGTCCCGCAAAAAACAAGCCGACATACAGCTCCATCAGCCGAAAAATAAAAAAGTTATAGCTCTCAGAATAAAGCTATGCTAAAAAATATTTTTTTATATAAAATTGCTTTTATTATGTAAAAGTGCAAAACATAGAAAAACGATATAAATGTGGTACCGCTGTAAACGTATTCACCCGAAGAATAAAGCTCCCTTATCAATTTTACCACACGCGGAACAGAATAATAAAAAAAAATAACAATTCCTGAATTGTTGGTTTTTGTTTATTCTGCCTCCCAAAAATCGGAATAGAAAGCGATCAAAAAATGTCACGTGCCTGAAAATGGCACCAATAACAACGTCAACTCATCCCGCAAAAAACGAGCCGTCAAATGACTGTCTGCCAAAATCTGGAAAAATTATAGCTCTCAAAATATGGCGATGCAAAAACTAGATTTTACAAAAAATGCGTCTTTTTGTGTGTGACAGCTGTCAGTCATAAAAACCCCATATGATTCTGGTATTGCTGTAATCACACCGACCCGAAGAATAAAGTCGTCTAATCACTTATACCGCACGAGGAACGGCGTCAAAAATAAACTCTTGGGTTAGGATTGGGCTAGGGTTAGGGCTGGATTTGGGGTTAGGGTTGTGCAAGGGTTAGGGTTGTGCTAGGGTTAGGGTTGTGCTAGGGTTAGGGTTGTGCTAGGGTTAGCGTTGTGCTAGGGTTAGGGTTGTGCTACGGTTAGGTTTGTGCTACGGTTAGGGCTGGGGTTGGGGTTAGGGTTGGGGTTAGGGTTGTGATGTAGTTGGGATTTTTTTCAAAAGTAAGAAAAAAGATGACGATATGGCGACTAGTGTTGAGCGCAAGTGCTCGCTACTTGAGTTTGCATCGGGTGCTCTGGTATGCATTGAGTATCGTGGGTATTTGAGTGACATGCTCGAGTCTCTGCCCCATATGCTTCACGGCCAAAAAAACTTTACGGGGATTGCCTGCCATGCACGAGCGATCCCCGCATGGTTTTTTTTGGGTCTCTAATAACCGTGAAACATGCGGAGCAGGGACTCGAGCATGTCACTCGAGCACACGCTGTACATGGTGCATACCTGAGTACCTGATGCAAACTCAAGTAGCGAGCACTTGCGCTCAAGACTAATGACAACTTATTCAATATGATGACCTAATGTAAACAAATTCTGTGTCGTACCTCTGGCTTCAAAATGTTCACTATACACCTTAATAAAATCCTTGAGGGGTATAGTTTCCAAAATGGGGACACTTGTGGGGGAGCTCCACTGTTTAGGCACATCACGGGCTCTCCAAACGCGACATGGTGTCCGCTAACAAATTGAATGGAAAATCGGCTCAAATTGTTAGCGGACGCCATGTTGCGTTTGGAGAGCTACTGCGTGCCCAAACATTGGAGCTCCCCCACAAGTGACCCCATTTTGGAAACTAGACCCCCCAAGGCACCTATCTAGATGCATAGTGAGCACTTGGAACCCCCAGGTGCTTCACAAATTGATTCGTAAAAATTAAAAAGTGAAAAAAAAACACTTTTTCATATTTATGAATCAATTTTGGAAACACCTGGGGGTTCCAAGTGCTCACTATGCATCTAGATAGGTGCCTTGGGGGGTCTAGTTTCCAAAATGGGGTCACTTGTGGGGGAGCTCCAATGTTTGGGCACACAGGGACTCTCCAAATGCAACATGGTATCCGCTAACAAATTGTCGGCTCAAATTGTTAGCGGACGCCATGTTGCGTTTGGAGAGCCCCTGTGTGCCCAAACATTGGAGCTCCCCCACAAGTGACCCCATTTTGGAAACTAGAACCCCCAAGGCACCTATCTAGATGCATAGTGAGCACTTGGAACCCCCAGGTGTTTCACAAATTGATTCATAAATATGAAAAAGTGTTTTTTTTTTCCACTTTTTCATTTTTACGAATCAATTTGTGAAGCACCTGGGGGTTCCAAGTGCTCACTATGCATCTAGATAGGTGCCTTGGGGTGTCTAGTTTCCAAAATGGGGTCACTTGTGGGGGAGCTCCAAAGTTTGGGCACACAGGGGCTCTCCAAATGCAACTTGGTGTCCGCTAACAATTTGAGCCGATTTTCCATTCAATTTGTTAGCGGATACCATGTTGCATTTGGAGAGTCCCTGTGTGCCCAAACATTGGACCTCTCCCACAAATGACCCCATTTTGGAAACTAGACCCCCCAAGGCACCTATCTAGATGCATAGTGAGCACTTGGAACCCCCAGGTGCTTCACAAATTGATTCATAAAAATGAAAAAGTGTTTTTTTTTTCACTTTTTCATTTTTACGAATCAATTTGTGAAGCACCTGGGGGTTCCAAGTGCTTACTATGCATCTAGATAGGTGCCTTGGGGGGTCTAGTTTCCAAAATGGGGTCACTTGTGGGGGAGCTCCAATGTTTGGGCACACAGGGGCTCTCCAAACACAACATGGCGTCCGCTAATTATTCAAGCAAATTTTACGATCAAAAAGTCAAATAGCGCTCCTTCCCTTCCGAGCCCTGCCGTGCGCCCAAACAGTGTTTTTTCCCCACATATTGGGTATCTGCGTGCCCAGGGGAAATTGCACAACACATTTTGGGGTCCATTTTTTCTTGTTACCCCTGTGAAAATAAAAAAAATTGGGTCTAAAGTAACATTTTTGTGAAAAAAGTTAAATGCTCATTTTTTTCTTCCACATTCAAAAAATTCCTGTGAAGCACCTGAAGGGTTAATAAAGTTGTTGAATGTGGTTTTGAGCACCTTGAGGGGTGCAGTTTTTAGAATGGTGTCACTTTTGGGTATTTTCTGTCATAAAGACCTCTCAAAGTGACTTCAAATGTGATGTGGTCCCTAAAAAAATGGTTTTGTAAATGATGTTGGAAAAATGAGAAATCGCTGGTCAACTTTTAACCCTTATAGCTCCCTAACAAAAAAAAATTTTGGTTCCAAAATTGTGCTGATGTAAAGTAGACATGTGGGAAATGCTATTTATTAACTCTTTTGTGTGACATATCTCTCTGATTTAAGGGCATAAAAATTCAAATTTTGAAAATTGCAAAATTTTCTACATTTTTGCCAAATTTCTGTTTTTTTCACAAATAAACGCAAGTGATATCGAAGAAATTTTACCACAATCATGAAGTACAATATGTCACGAAAAAACAGTCTCAGAATCAGGGGGATCCGTTGAAGCGTTCCAGAGTAATTACCTCATAAAGTGACAGTGGTCAGAATTGTAAAAATTGGCCCGGTCATTAACATGCAAACCACCCTCGGGGGTAAAGGGGTTAAACTGATAGGACTTGATTTGGAAAGGCACACACCTGTCTATATAAGACCTCACAGCTCACAATGCTCGTCAGACCAAATGAGAATCATGAGCTCAAAGGAACTGCCCAAGGAGCTCAGAAACAGAATTGTGGCAAGGCACAGATCTGGCCAAGGTTATAAAAGAATTTCTGCAGTACTCAAGGTTCCTAAGAGCACAGTGGCTTCCATAATCCTTAAATGGAAGAAGTTTGGGACTATCAGAAGTCTTCCTAGACCTGACCATCCAGCCAAACTGAACAATCGTGGGAGAAGAGCCTTGGTGAGAGAGGTAAAGAAGAACACCAAGATCACTGTGGCTGAGCTCCAGAAATGCAGAAAGTAGATGGGAGAAAGTTCCACAAAGTCAACTATCACTGTGGCCCGACGGAAGCCTCTCCTCAGTGCAAGACATATGAGAGCCCACATAGAGTTTGCTCAAAAAACATGAAGGACTCCCAGACTATTAGATATAAGATTCTCTGATCTGATGAGACGAAGACAGAACTATTTGGTGATAATTCTAAGCAGTATGTGTGGAGAAAACCAGGCACTGCTCATCACCTGCCCAATACAATCCCAACAGTGAAACATGGTGGTGGCAGCATCATGGTATGGGGGTGTTTTTCAGCTGCAGGGACAGGACGACTGATTGCAATTGAAGAAAACATGAATGCGGCCAAGTACAGGGATATCCTGGATGAAAACCTCTTCCAGAGTGCTCTAGACCTCAGACTAGGCCGAAGGTTCACCTTCCAACAAAGACAATGAGCCTAAGCACACAGCTAAAATAACAGAGGAGTGGCTTCAGAACAACTCTGTGACCATTCTTGACTGGCCCAGCCAGAGCCCTGACCTAAACCCAATTGAGCATCTCTGGAGAGACCTGAAAATGACTGTCCCACAACGTTTTCCACCCAACCTGACGGAACTGGAGAGGATCTGCAAGGACGAATGGCAGAGGATCCCCAAATACAGGTGTGAAAAACTTGTTGCATCATTCCCAAGAAGACTCATGGCTGTACTAGCTCAAAAGGGTGCTTCTACTCAATACTGAGCAAAGGGCTGAATACTTATGACCATGTGATATTTCAGTTTTTCTCTTTTAATTTGCAAAAATTTCTACATTTCTGTTTTTTTTTTTCAGCCCAGATGGGGTGCAGAGTGTACTTTAATGAGAAAAAAAATGAACTTTTTAGAATTTTCCAAATGGCTGCAATGAAACAAAGAGTGAAAAAATTTAAAGGGGTCTGAATACTTTCCGTACATATATTCTTCCAGTTCTGTGAGATTCCTGGCTCGTCTTGCATGCTCTGCTATTTTGAGGTCTAGCCACAGATTTTCAATGATGTTCAGATCAGGGGACTGTGAGGGCCATTGTAAAACCTTCAGCTTGCGCCTTTTGAGGTCGTCTATTGTGGATTTTGACGTGCGTTTAGGATCATTATCCATCTGTAGAAGCCATTATCTTTTCATCTTCAGCTTTTTTACAGATGGGGTTACGTTTGCATCAAGAATTTGTTGAAATTTCATTTAATCCATTCTTCCCTCTACCCGTGAAATGTTCCCTGTGCCATTTGCCACAACACAACCCCCAAGCATTATTGATCCTCCCCCATGCTTAATGGTTAGCGAGATGTTCTTTTTTTCTTCACACATACCTTTGATCATTGTGGCCAAAGAGTTCTATTTTACCTCATTGGTCCACAGGACTTCTTTCCAAAATGCATCAGGCTTGTTTAGATGTTCTTTTGCAGACTTATGACACTGAATTTTATGGTGAGGACGCAGGAGACGTTTTCTTCTGATGACTCTTGCATGAAGGCCATATTTGTGCAGGGGGGGTCTTCTGGCTGGCACGGTCCTTCCTTCTTAGGTTGCACGGGCCACAGTCTCTGCACCACCTCTCGATGGTTCCCCTCATGCCTACCCAGTGGAACCGCCCGCGCAGCAGGAACTCCAACTTCTTCCATCCGAAGTGTCCAGCCCCGTCGTGGTATGCCTCCATCACCATGGCTGTGTCTCTTCGTGGCACCACTACTTGCCAGATTAGTTCATGCGTCCGGGAGTTAACCATTCTGCGGCACAACTTCCCCTTGTGAAGGAACAGTCGACTCTTCTCAGCCCACAGTTGTTTGGCTTCCTCCGGAGCGTCTGGGTCAAGGCGAGCCTCTGGCCGAGTCAGCATCTCCTTCACCAGTCGGACGGCAGGGTCACTGTCTTGCGTTTCCTCCCAGTTGTAGTGAGGCAAGGGGTTAAACGTAGCGGCTTGCTTACTCCTTACCCGATGGGAATACTGGATAGTCCCATGACGGTGGAACGCGGGGAGTTCGACTTCTTCCAGTCCCTCTGGATCTTCTCCTACGTCCGGTAGGTTTGGCATCCTGGACAGGGCGTCCGCGTTGGTATTGGAGCGTCCTGCCCGGTATTTGATTGTGAACTCGTAGTTGGACAGACGGGCCATCCATCTCTGCTCTAGGGCACCGAGTCTTGCCGTGTCCAGGTGTGTCAACGGGTTGTTATCCGTGTACACGGTGAACCGGGAAGAAGCGAGGTAGTGCTTAAAGCGTTCGGTGACTGCCCACACCACTGCCAGGAACTCTAGCTTAAATGAGCTGTAATTCTCAGGGTTTCTTTCGGTGGGTCGCAGTTTTCGACTGGCGTAAGCGATTACTCGTTCTTTCCCCTGCTGGATCTGGGACAGTACGGCTCCTAGCCCGATGTTACTTGCGTCGGTGTAGAGGATAAAGGGCTGGCTGTAATCAGGGTACGCCAGGATTTCATCCCCCGTGAGGGCCATCTTCAGCTGGCGGAAGGACTCTTCTTCTAACTTCTCCCATTTGAAGGGCGGCTTCTGGTTCTTGGCCTTCCGGGACTGGCCTATCAGGAGGTCCTGCATAGGAGCTGCCTTTTTGGTGAAACCGGGGATGAATCTGCGGTAATAGCCTACCAACCCGAGGAACTGCCGCACTTCCTTTACACTGGAGGGACTTGGCCATTCCTTAATTGCGGTGATCTTATCAGGGTCGGGAGCCACTCCGTCAGCGCTCACCACGTGTCCCAGGTACTGCACCTTTGGTTTTAGGAGGTGACACTTGGAGGGTTTTACCTTTAAGCCGTAGTTTGCCAGAGCTTCGAACACTTCCGCCAGGTGTTTCAGGTGGTCCTCATAAGTCTTGGAATATACGATGACATCGTCCAGGTACAACAGGACCGTCTCGAAGTTTCTGTGGCCCAGACAGCACTCCATTAATCGTTGAAAGGTTCCTGGTGCGTTACAGAGTCCGAACGGCATGCAGGTAAACTCGCTAAGTCCCATCGGGGTGGTGAATGCGGTCTTCTCCCGGTCCGCCTCTGCTACAGGAACCTGCCAGTACCCGCTAGTGAGATCCAAGGTAGAGAAGAAGTTAGCAGATCTTAAAGCAGCCAAAGACTCCTCTATCCTTGGTAAGGGGTACGCATCCTTGTGTGTGATACGGTTGATTTTCCGGTAATCTACACACATCCTCATGGTGTTGTCTTTCTTTTTGACTAAGACTAGTGGAGCTGCCCAGGGGCTACAGCTATCCCTGATCACCCCAGCCTCCTTCATGTCCCTAAGCATCCCCTTGGCGTGTTGGTAGTGTGCAGGGGGTACGGGTCGATACCTCTCTTTTATGGGAAGATGGTCTCCCGTGGGGATGTGGTGTTCTACCCCCTTGACTCGCCCGAAGTCTAACGGGTGTTTACTAAACACTCTCTCGTACTCTTGAACCACCCGATAGACTCCCTGTCTCTGGTGTGAGGGAGTGGAGTCAGTACCCAAATGTAGTTGCTGACACCAGTCCTCCATTGTTTCCTTAGAGCCGTTACTTTCCTCCGGGGAAGATGGAGGCAAGGGTTCTACGGACTGTATGGAATTTTGATTGATGGTATACAATTTGGCTAGCGTGGCATACCGGGGCAGATACACTTCCCTCTTCCCGATATTTATTATGCGAACGGGCACCCTCCCATGGCGTACATTGACCACCCCCCGTGCTGTCAAAATGGTGGGCCTACTGTCTGAGTAAACTGGTTCTACCATTGCCTGGTAATCTCTACCTCTCAGACCAATAGCTGCCCGGCACCAAATCATCATTTCACTTTTTGGGGGCATGGCAATAGGGAAAGGGTCACACATTCTTACGCTACCAATCTCACCACCGGAGAGTTCTATCTGTTGCCGTCGCATCAGTGCCCGGATCTCTTTCTGGAGCACTCGCTGCTGGCCGGAGCTGGCGTTCTTGGCAATCTGCTGTAAAAGGAAAATCACCTCTGCAAGACAATTTTCAATTACATTAGTTCCTAGAGTTATCTTTGGGTGACTCTCGTGCTTGTCAGTGTCTACAATGATCAGTCCCTGTGCCGCCAGTTCAACTCTACCGATTTTAATGGTCACCTCTTTAAATCCAATCTGTGGCACGGGCTGACCATTGCTGGCGATGATACTCAAATCATCGTCAGGGTAGCGGGTAATATCCGAGTCATTCCAGTACTGCTTGAAGAGCACGTACGGGATAGTGGTAACCTGTGACCCGGTGTCCAGTAGGGCACTCATAGGGATGCCATCCAGTACCACAGGCAAGACTGGACGTCCTCCCACATATTTGTCGCGCCAGTTCGATGGGCCTGATGATCTTTTTCCTGGGGTTTGGCCCTCTACCCCAGGTTGTGCCAGTTTAAAGGACAGTACCTTGCCATATGTCCGGGTTGATTGCAGCGGCGGCAGATGGGTTGTCCGTCCTCGTTGTATCGGTCGCTGGGTCTTTCTCTGGCCGGTGGGGTCCTCCTTGGTCGACGCCACCGGATGTCCTCCGGTCCGGATGCCAGCTGGATCTTCCCTGGAGTGGAAACCTGTAAAGACTGCACAGTTCGGGTTAGCGCGGCAACGCTTTTAGCTAGCTCTTGGACCTGATGGTGCAGGTCTGGAGCCGGGTCATTGTTCAAAGCCTGCGCATCAGCTCCCACAGGCCCTGCCGACAAGGGCGCCGCCTCCTGGTGGTAAGTGGTAGTGGGGCGTCTGTGGGTCACAACGCCACCTGGTGCCGGTTCTCGGAGCACCCGGATGGCTCTGTCCTTGAACTGTGCAAATCCCAGATGAGGGTCCTGTAAGGCCATTGCCCGCAACTGGGTTCGGTGGGCATTGCAATATAAACCCTCTATAAATTGTTCAGTCAACAGCCTGTCCTCGTCTCCCACGCCGTCAGGGTCGGTCTGCTTAATGGCTCTCAGGGCCTCTTGTAGGTTCAGGGCATAGTCCCTTATACTCTCGTGTGCTCGCTGCTTGCACCCGTAGAATCTAAGCTTGATCTCGGCTGAGGTGCGGGTATCAAAGGTGTCCCTCAGCCGGGTTAGTATCCCTGCAACAGTCCTCCCCCCAGGTGGCCAGGACTTTACCTCCCTTTGGGCTGCCCCGGTTAATTGGGCCACCAGGATGCTCACTTTTTGCTCTTCTGTGAGGGGATACACCTGGAAGAGGCTATCCAGCTTTTCTCTAAAGTCATGCAGGGTATGTGACTCCCCTGAGTACTGGGGTAGCCAGGCCGCTCCCGGGATATAGGGCATGGTGAAAGGCATGACTGCAGCAGCGGTGGCGCTGGCGGGGGTTGAGGCAGTGAAGCTCTCCTCCGTATCCGACATCTTCCTCCCCCCTAGTGGACCGTGGCCTACCTTGCGATGATCCTCTTCCGTAGGCCGCGGCTCCGCAGTGGATCGTCAGGGTTGAGGACCTTCCGTCGCGCTCCTGTGACGTCGGCGTCTGCTGGGCTCCTTCCAGGACCTTACGCAACGTCCGGACGTGAGGCGGGGCTTCAGTTCTCGCGCACTTTCGGAGTCCACGCCCCTCTTCTTCCCGCGCGGCGTCTTCAAGATGGCGTCCAACGGCGGGAAAACTCCACGGATGGCGGGAAGAAGGCAGAAGATGGCGCCGGATGGCGGGAAAACTTCGCGGATGGCGGGAAGAAGGTAGAAGATGGCGCCGGATGGCGGGAAACCTCCACGGATGGCGGGAATCTTCACCACTGGTAAGTTTGAACAGTCTTTTTCAGGCACGCAGTACCCGGTGGTTGCGGGCACGAGATCCTGCCGACTACGCCAAAAGTTGACGCACCCCTGGGCCTGTGTCGCACAGCGTTGCGCATGCAGGAGCTTACCCGGAGCCGGATCTGTTGAGGGTTGTAGTCTCGTGGCGGTGACCCGGTCCGTGCCCAGGGAGTCAGACTAAGTGGCGTTTTATTAGCGGTAGATGTTGGACGACTACGCCACCCGTTGAATGCAGCGAAGGAGCTGCCGCTGCAGGACAGACCGCTGAGGCCGGTGGTAGGATTGTGCAGCGTGATCGTATCACCCCCAACGGGAGGGGTATGGCCTCAGGGCAGCCGACGTGGATGATGGGGGTAGCAGGAATCACTCAGAGACGATGCGGTGTAGTTCAGGGTCTTTACTGGTGATAAAGATAGACCCTCCCGGAGTACTGACTAGCGATCGGGACCTGGTCAGTCCTTGAGTAGATGGGATCTCCCCTGGCCAGGCGGAGTTGTAGGCCTCCCAAACTGACTGTACTCTTCTGGCTACCTTGCTAGAGGCGGGTATAAGTAGCCCACGTCCCTGAGTGTACCGTGTGGTGCTCACCCGTATGGCCGGTGACTCGGGGCCTTCTAGTGGCGTCCGCTCCACGACGGCGGTGCTGGTCCCACGCGTGTGACCGTGCCTTCGGGTTTCTTGGCCAGAGGACCTGAAATCCCCTGCCGGTCGGTTTCTGCTGCTGGGTAGGAGTTAGTCCCCACAGCCTCGGACTCCAGGTCCGGTGATAGCTTCCCAGTCAGGGCGAGCTCTGCAGCTGCCAGCCCCTGACTCCTTATAGCACTGCTCCCACAGAGCTCCTGATGTTCTTTTCCTATATCTGCTTCTCTTCTCTGTCTCTACTTCTTCTCTACTCACTAACCCTGCCTCAGCCCTAGGTTTATATAGGGGAAGTCCTTCCCCTCCCAGGACTGGGCAGGAGGTGTGGCATGCATAGGATCCCTGACCAAGAGACCTCCCACCTGCTCTCAGACATAACATTGCTGTTACTGTGGAAACCAGACCCCTGGGGTGCCACACTCCCATCTATTTATACATGTGGAATCGACAGAGTGGCTGAAAAATGCATAATAAATTCAGGACCATCATGCTTTGCAGCAGAGCCCAGCATTCATTTTGGGGTCTGCATTCATTTCTGGGGTCTGAATTTATTTTGAGATCTGAAATCAGACCTCGAAATGAATTCGAACCCTACACCAAGAACGGCAAAAAAAGGTCAAAGTTGCTCAAAAGTTTTGCAATATTTCAAATACTTTTACTCTAGAAAATCTGTTTGAATCGGCCTCCTGATGTTTTCAAGATCTCTGCTTGCTGTCAGTGACTGAGAAGCCGTACCCGGCAAATGGTTCTCAAATTGTGGGTTTATTCCAATTTCATGCCATCTGTGAGCGAAACAGTAAGGACTCCAGACTGATACATTTAATCTGTGCTGATACATTGTAGCAAACTCTTGTTTGCAGAGTATTGTCTACACTGGATACAATTGTTTCAAATTCTCAGCTGTGGGGAAATGTTGGGTTTCTGAGTGCTAAAAGCTCTATAATTATCCATCTCTGGCTTGCCGTCACTGCAACAACTACAACTCCCAGCATGCACTGAGATACCACTGAATTAGAGGATAGGTCGTGCTGTCCTATATAGGATAATTATGTGCTATCTCCATAAATTGTGCTCCATGATATCCTGTTCACGGATCCGGCTGAGCACTCGAATCATTCGTGATCCCCAGGTCACCCGGAAACTGCTGCTTGTAAAATCCAAGCTCTTTTGGCCTTGTGCCCGATCCCAGCTGTTTCCTTGGGAAATGAAGGAGACGAGGTGAACTCTGCGAGAAGTCAGCAAGTCCTGATGATTTTAGCATTTTTCTTGGCAGTGGGGTTGACCCGCCCAAGGGATGGGGACTCGGCACCCGGGCCTTGCTGTTTGGTTTTGGGGGATGCCGCAGTGGCTGGCTCCCGGGGCAGTACCCTGGGGTCACTCTTAAAAGCAAGGAATAATGGGGAAAAGGTGTATGGGATAGGAAAGAGTTCATGACGCCACCTGTGGTGTCTGGTGAGGATCACCAGCGCTGCTACCGTCCTCTGAGGCCGGTGGTCGGGCAGCTTAGTTGGTTCTGCTCCCCACAGGTGGAGCGGGGCCTCAGGGTAGCGTTAGAAAAGGGGTGCAGGACAGAGGGGACCCAGCCGGTTTGAAGGAAGAATAGGCACACACACGACAGTTCACTTCAGTACCTTTACTGGTGGTCTTGCAGGCACGATCCAGGGCACTGTACAGTGAAGGGTGCATTTCAGGACTCTCCCCAGTGAGCGGGTGTGGGGCCTCCTGCTTCTTTCCTTTTCCTGATGAGTTTATGACCTGCCTGGATCTAAGCCTAACTTGGGCTCTGTCTTGCACCGGCTGACCTGGTAGTAGGGCCTTCTGTTGGAGATCACACTCCCTGGTCTCTTGGGCCTCAGTGATTCCTGACCCTGGTATTACAGTCAGCTTTTGGTGTTCCTGGGACATGTAGCTCACCAGGGATCCCGGTTGTTTCTGCTGGTCCTAGAGATCCTTGCAGACGTGGACCCGGTGTCCGGTAAATTCTTGTGGGGTGAGCTGGTTAAGCTCCTCTGCCCCCTATGTAGCTCGCTACTCCACTTGCCTTCGGCCACGCTCGGGGCCCTGACTAGGCTTCACACTGGCAGTAGGCCTCGCTACTCTTCACCGCTCTTATGGCGTCGGCACGCCTTAGGCTCACTAACCTGAGCTCAATGAGTCTGGACTGTGCTCCACTGCAGGATGGCTACTGCAGGAGCTCCTCTCAACAGGCTTCCTTCTACAGACTGGATCCTCACAGACTGGAACTAACTCTGTCCCAGAGGAAATTGTTCTCCAGACTGACTGCCTAGCTCCACCTTCCCTTTTTATATCCCTAACGGGCTCCCTCTGGTGGTCTGATGTGGAAGGTGGAGGTGTGTGTATGCTATGAGGGCCTCTTGTGGAGGAATCCGTTCATGCACCCATCTAGGATCTGTGGCACCAATGCACAGCAGGGGCGCCACAGGGTAACAGTGGAATTGGCGGAGGAGGGGATGGCGGTATAACTCTGCTCTAGAAGTCAGTGTAAGGCATGCAGGGTCCGTGGAAAGCTGGGTGACTGCGCCTGTAGGCGCTGCAATAATGTCATGTAACCTATTTTGTGGGTATAGCTTTAAATTTAAAGAGCACCTATGAATTTAACATTAGGGTAAATGTGCAAGCGTTGCCAAATATTTCTGCCAAAATCCACAGGGAAATCCACACTGATATTTGCGGTAACAAATCTGTAACATAGTTGCACAGATTTAAGAATTGGGAAAGAAAAATCATTTGGTTGAAAACAGCAGATTAAAGTTTACAAAGGATCTGCAAATGGCAATCTGACAACACTGCAGAAAATTGCGGAGTTTGACTTACAATTAATGTCGTTGTTGGAGGGGTGAAGCTGTTGGGGTATGTTCACATTTCCATTGTAAGACCGCTTTGCTGTTTAAATGATCAGTATTTTGCTTTTTTGAGGTGGGGGACCAAAGTTCATGTAGGTTTTTTCTGATATAATCTGCTCCAAACTAGCTATTGTACAAAAGCTGCAAACGAACAAAAAGCTCTTCAAAACCGCTAAGAAAACAAAAAATCTCCAAATACTCCCCCAAAAAGTAGTTTTTCCTGTTGCAGGTTCCACTAGATAAATGATAATATTTGACCATCAGAAAAAACTCAACAGCTCCTTCTTTAGGAAGTTTTTGCAATTTTGGAGAGTTTCGGCTCCAAAAACTCATAGTAAAACTCCATTGTTCATACAGCCCTAGGGTATATATGACGTCTTTTAAGGCCTCATTCAGACGTCAGCTTTTTTGAATTACAAGTAAAACAGACCAAGATTCATCATTGATTTCATCCGTGTCATCAGACTGTGGTCAGTTTTTAGTTGTTTTTTTTTCCCCATTTATTCTCCAGCTTCTCCTATCTCTTGTCAGTGAAAAATGGGCAGCACATGGACGGTATCCGAGTGCTGTCTGATATTAGTTATTTTATTTTTATTTTTTCCTCTGAGCCATAGACTTGTTATGTTGCGGTTGATCCGACACTTGGATCAACATCGGACATATCTGCGCGATTTTGAACAGACCACTCTGTCCGCAAAAGATTACGAGCATGTGAACAGCCCCATAGACTCTGTGAAAAACACTTATAGCACTTGTGTGTGAATGAGCCCTAAGATGCCGGGGAACACATCGAAGCCACTTCAGGAAAAATCCGCCGGTCGTGCATTATGTTCATTATTTCGGCGCTTTTTCAGGCAGATTCCAGGCGGATTTCCACCTAGACATATATGCCGTGTGCACGTAGTAGTAGTGTCTCCAAAATACAACATGTGCACCTAGCATAGGCAGAAGATTTTGGAGAGGATCCGTTCCAAAAAAAAAAAAACCTCCCCAAAAGAATCCCTCAACGTATGAACTTATCACGGATGTGTTAGGTTTAGTACTCATCAGAAAGTGACATGCTGTAAATTTAAAATTCCACACTGCAGGTCAATTTATACCCCCCCCCCCCCCAAAAAAAAAAAAAAAAAAATCTGTATATCTGCCCAGTGGGGACATCCACAGATAGGAAAAAAAATTATTTGGTAGCAGATTTTACCCTATACTTACCCAGGTGATAAGTAAAATCTTCAGGAAGTATCAAAGTGCAGTGGAATTAAAATCTACCCCCTTTCTTAAATTTTTTTTTAGTGGCACAATCTGTGGATTTTCTGCCTATAAATCCAGACTGAAAATCACAGCATATCTGCTACATATGACCATAGCATTTATACGGCATATCGGTGAGCTCTAAGACGCCGGCCATACTCGTAGTTTCCTACTGCTATATAGTCCCAAATAAATATTCATCTGAGTAATCAGCAGGTACAAGGTGATTTGCAAGGGAAATGCCAAGGAGTATAGAGGTATAGGGGATGCTTTTACCAGCGTCTCATCTGCTTTTGCATATGGGACATAAGTGAAGCATCCGGATTCCTATAGTGGCAGAACGAGGTCATTGCTGCAGTAGCACAGGTTTAGAGGGCATTTCCAGTTTTGCTTCGTATCGACCTGAATCGTGCAGTAAGTATTGCTGACTTGCATGGTAAAGGTTTTTTTTTCTAATAGGTTTTGATAGATCCCTTTATTTTTAGTCTAAAGTCTCCAGTCTTGCCTCAGGCTGGAGCACAGATTTCATATTTTTGATCAGTTGTGGGTGGAGTTGACTCCTGTGCTCTTTGTCGCCCCCTGTTGGGTGTTGCACATTGTATGAGCTGCCTCCTGGTTGTGGGGTTGTCGGCGAGCAGAATTCATTCAAATGAATATCAGAGGTTCTGCAGCAGCTGGAGTGTATTTTGCGTGGGTCCTTTTTCTATAGAAAAGCTCCATTTTTGGATACAGCTTGTAAAAACATGCAATTCTGTAATTTACTGCTTGTTAAAAATTTCAGCTTCACCACGGCTTGACCTCAGAACATGTATTGTGCTTACAAGCTTTTCTATGGAACTTGTAACCAATGTTTTAAAGCCAGGCCAGAATCGCTGGGGGGAGAGGGGGGCGTTGTTACCTCCGAATCTCGGCCAGCTTCACCACAGCGCTTACGAGCTTGACAGCAGCGGTGGTCGGTCTCCTTGGCAACAAGCTGTAAACAAAAGGAAAAACTGTTAATTTCTTAAGAACTGCTGAAAATTTTAATAACCAGTAAATTACAAAAGTTCTAATTTTTCCGAGCAGTACCCGAAAATGTCCATCTATGAAGATGGAAAATAACTCTTTAATTGGGTTCCAAACTGATTTATCACAATGAATTTTGAAAGCAGCTTTGGGTGTGATTGGAGAAGAAGGCATGAAAAAGAACCAAACAGGTAAAAAAAATATATATATTTTTTTTTTGTGGGATATGTTGGAATATTAATCCGACTTGTAGATAACGTGAAGAAGCCCCGAATTTAATTTTCTTTCTTGGGGCTTCTTCTTCATTAGCCGGGGCAGCTGCGAGCCGCGGCCGCAGTGAGTCACCTGACCTCCCCTCCTTCTAATCACTTCAGAGAAAGCGAGCTCCTCTCATGTAATTAAAGGCTTCAGACGGATCCGGCTGGAACATTTCATTTTCAGTCAGATGATTATTTCGGCTCGCATTGTGCCGTACGTTCATGCACAAAGACCCGGCATAATTGACTTTGGTGAAAGATAGCGAAGTTTATTTTCAAGCCGGCAGTCCATCGTTTCTGGAAAAAAAAAGTTAATTACATTTCTTTATGACTAATGACTTCCTATACTAACAATAGGCCTCGCTTTATTAAATCTTTCTATTAAAAAAAAAGTCTTTATTGCCCATAGCAACCAATCACAGCACAGCTTTCATTGTAAAAGTGTTTTGAGAAAACAAAGCTGAGCTCTGATTGGTTGCTAAGGGCCAAAAGTTTCCCTTTTAGGCCGCCTCCTATTAGTGTTGTCCCTAGTAACCAATTAAAACTCAGCTTTCAGTTTAGCATGGCGGATTGAGAAATGAAAGCAATGTCGTGATTGGTTGCAAAGGGTGTTGGCTTTGATAGATGAAACCTATTTATATGATAATGGTGCCCTTATACCAATATGAAGTTGGCTTTCATTTCTCAAACCACTTGGGTAAGGTACAGGAGAAGGTTATGATAGATGTAGGCCTGCTTATTAATACTGTCTTAAATTTAAGTGTTGCTCATAGCAACCAATCAGGACTTGTCTTTCATTTCTCAAACTGCTATGATAAAATGAAATCTGTGCAGTGATTGGTTGCTAAGGGAGCTTCAGGCATGTTTATGACGCACCCCTGGGCCTGTGTCGCACAGCGTTGCGCATGCAGGAGCTTACCCGGAGCCGGATCTGTTGAGGGTTGTAGTCTCGTGGCGGTGACCCGGTCCGTGCCCAGGGAGTCAGACTAAGTGGCGTTGAATCAGCGGTAGATGTTGGACGACTACGCCACCCATTGAGTACAGCTAAGGAGCTGCTGCTGCAGGGCAGACCGCTGAGGCCGGTGGTAGGATTGTGCAGCGTGATAGTATAACCCCCAACGGGAGGGGTATGGCCTCAGGGCAGCCGACGTGGATGATGGGGGTAGCAGGAACCACTCGGAGACGGTACGGTGTAGTTCAGGGTCTTTACTGGTGACAAAGATAGACCCTCCCGGAGTACTGGCTAGCGATTGGGGCCTGGTCAGTCCTTGAGCAGATGGGATCTCCCCTGGCCAGGCGGAGTTGTAGGCCTCCCAAACTAACTGTACTCTTCTGGCTACCTTGCTAGAGGCGGGTATAAGTAGCCCACGTCCCTCAGTGTACCGTGTGGTGCTCACCCGTATGGCCGGTGACTCGGGGCCTTCTAGTAGCTTCCGCTCCACGACGGCGGTGCTGGTCCCATGCGTGTGACCGTGCCTTCGGGTTTCTTGGCCAGAGGACCTGGAATCCCCTGCCTGACGGATTCTGCTGCTGGGTAGGAGTTAGTCCCCACAGCCTCGGACTCCGGGTCCGGTAAGAAATCTTCTCAGTCAGGGCGAGCTCTGCAGCTGCCAGCCCCTGACTCCTTGTAACACTGCTCCCACAGAGCTCCTGATGTTCTGTTCCTATATTTGCTTCTTTTCTCTGTCTCTACTTCTTCTCTACTCACTAACCCTGCCTCAACCCCAGTTTTATATAGAGGAAGTTCTTCCCCTCCCAGGACTGTGCAGGAGGTGTGGCATGCATAGGATTCCTGACCAAGAGACCTCCCACCTGCTCTCAGACGTAATATTTCTATCACTGTGGCAACCAGACCCCTGGGGTGTCACATTCCCCCCTAGTGAAATTTAGTACTCCGGGACTAAACATATTTTAGAAAAACATAACAAGATATAACAATAACAATACAATAAAGAAACACATAAAGGTGGTCACGGCATGTCCGTAACCGGGTGCAGTCTTTGAAGAAAGCAAGGTGTCCATTTCACCAAAACAGGGAGACGTAACCAGGTAGGGGTCTGTCCTGCCCCGAGTCCTTAACAGTCTTTAGTCTGTCCTGGGTTACGCTCCAACTATGTACACAGGATTCCCGGTGAATCCACCAAAGACTCCTATAAACAACTAGAAACACATAATTATACACAAGCAACAAGAAAAACAGGTAACCACAAATAAAACAATTTATACACTTCAAATCCTCCAACGTTCGGGTAACTGGCCTCTAGTGGCCCTAGTGGACCTACGGAGCTGACTGTCTGGCCCTGAACTACAGGGTGTAGGAGCTGTCAAGGGTAAATTGGGCAGCTGTCTATGGGCCCTTTGGCTCACTAGGGATATGGCAGGCTCACTGCAAGCAGAGGGTTGATCCTCCTGATCTGCTGGTGTGGGGTCTTCTGCCTCCTGGACCGGCTGTTCTTCCAGCTCTACCTGTTGCTCCGTAGGTGCTTGGGATGCTGGTTGGAGGAAGGTGAGTACGGGTACCACAACTGCACCATTGACTTGAGTCCAAGACCGAGGGAAGTCTCCGAGCACAGTACTAACCATATCTTCCCTTTCCTCTACGGGTCGATGGTCTTCTTGTTCCTCTTCAGGGTTCCGTAGCTGTTCAGGACACTTCTTCAGGTGATCCCGGGATACAATGGCTGTGGTCTCCCCTCCGTCTTTACTGATGGTACAGACCTTCGGGTTCTCGTGGCTTGAGGGCAGTACGGTGTAAGGGTCCTTCTCCCACTGGTCGTCCAACTTGTGGAGCCGTCTCTTCCTCTTCAAGACCTGCTCTCCGGGCACCAGGGGAACAGCGGGAGCATACTGGTTGTAAGTTTTCTCTTGTCTCTCCCTAGCCTGACAGAGACTTCGCTCCACGCTCTCCTGTACTTTCCGGTACTGCTGCTGCCTCTCTGTGTCCCAGTCTGCTTCTGGTGAAGTGTCCTCGGGTGTCAGGACTCCCATTTCCAGGTCAACAGGTAACTTACCAGGTCTCGCCCTCATTAGGTAAGCCGGGGTACAGTTGGTGGAACCTACCGGGATGTGGTTGTATAGGTCCACCAGATCGGGCAGCTTCTCAGGCCACAGACTGCGTTCTTCCAGGGGCAACGTTTTCAGAAGATCCATTACCACCTGGTTCATTTTCTCACAAAGTCCATTAGTTTGCGGATGATAGGGTGTCGTCCTTATCTTCCGGCAGCCATACAGATTGCAGAATTCCTGGAAGACCTCCGCTTCAAAGGCAGGTCCCTGGTCCGTCAGCACTTGGTCCGGGTACCCGTGTGGACGGCAGAAGTGCTGCTGGAAGGCTCTAGCTGCTGTTTGAGCCGTTAAGTCCTTGACGGGGACGACAACCAAGAACAGTGAGTAATGATCCACGATGGTTAACGCGTAGACGTAGCCACTTCTGCTTGGGGTCAGTTTTACATGATCCAAGGCTACCAGTTCCAACGGCTGCCGGGTGACGATGGACTGCAGGGGAGTCTTCTGGCTGGCACGGTCCTTCCTCCTCAGGTTGCACGGGCCACAGTCTCTGCACCACCTCTCGATGGTTCCCCTCATGCCTACCCAATGGAACCGCCCGCGCAGCAGGAACTCCAGCTTCTTCCATCCGAAATGCCCAGCTCCATCGTGGTATGCCTCCATCACCATGGCTGCGTCCGGGAGTTAACCATCCTGCGGCACAACTTCCCCTTGTAAAGGAACAGTCTACTCTTTTCTGCCCACAGTTGCTTGGCTTCCTCCGGAGCGTCTGGGTCAAGGCGAGCCTCTGGCCGAGTCAGCATCTCCTTCACCAGCCGGACGGCAGGGTCACTGTCTTGCGTTTCCTCCCAGTTGTAGTGAGGTAAGGGGTTAAGCGTAGCGCCTTGCTTACTCCTTACCCGATGGGAATACTGGATAGTCCCATGACGGTGGAACGCGGGGAGTTCGACTTCTTCCAGTCCCTCTGGATCTTCTCCTACGTCCGGTAGGTTTGGCATCCTGGACAGGGCGTCCGCGTTGGTATTGGAGCGTCCTGCCCGGTATTTGATGGTGAACTCGTAGTTGGACAGGCGGGCCATCCATCTCTGCTCTAGGGCACCGAGTCTTGCCGTGTCCAGGTGTGTCAACGGGTTGTTATCCGTGTACACGACGAACCGGGAAGAAGCGAGGTAGTGCTTAAAGCGTTCGGTGACTGCCCACACCACTGCCAGGAACTCTAGCTTAAATGAGCTGTAATTCTCAGGGTTTCTTTCGGTGGGCCGCAGTTTTCGGCTGGCGTAAGCGATTACTCGCTCCTTCCCCTGCTGGATCTGGGACAACACGGCTCCTAGCCCGATGTTACTTGCGTCGGTGTAGAGGATAAAGGGCTGGCTGTAATCCGGGTACGCCAGGATTTCATCCCCCGTGAGGGCCATCTTCAGCTGGCGGAAGGACTCTTCTTCCAACTTCTCCCATCTGAAGGGCGGCTTCTGGTTCTTGGCCTTCCGGGACTGGCCTATCAGGAGGTCCTGCATAGGAGCTGCCTTTTTGGTGAAACCGGGGATGAACCTGCGGTAGTAGCCTACCAACCCGAGGAACTGCCGCACTTCCTTTACACTGGAGGGACTTGGCCATTCCTTAATTGCGGTGATCTTATCAGGGTCGGGAGCCACTCCGTCAGCGCTCACCACGTGTCCCAGGTACTGCACCTTTGGTTTCAGGAGGTGACACTTGGAGGGTTTCACCTTTAGGCCGTAGCTTGCCAGAGCTTCGAACACTTCCGCCAGGTGTTTCAGGTGGTCCTCATAAGTCTTAGAATATACGATGACATCGTCCAGGTACAACAGGACCGTCTCAAAGTTTCTGTGGCCCAGACAGCACTCCATTAATCGTTGGAAGGTTCCTGGTGCGTTGCAGAGTCCGAACGGCATACAGGTAAACTCGCTAAGTCCCATCGGGGTGGTGAATGCGGTCTTCTCCCGGTCCGCCTCTGCTACAGGAACCTGCCAGTACCCACTAGTGAGATCCAAGGTAGAGAAGAAGTTAGCAGATCTTAAAGCAGCCAAATACTCCTCTATCCTTGGTAAGGGGTATGCATCCTTGTGTGTGATACGGTTGATTTTCCGGTAATCTACACACATCCTCATGGTGTTGTCTTTCTTTTTGACTAAGACTAGTGGAGCTGCCCAGGGGCTACAGCTATCCCTGATCACCCCAGCCTCCTTCATGTCTCTAAGCATCCCCTTGGCGTGTTGGTAGTGTGCAGGGGGTACGGGTCGATACCTCTCTTTTATGGGAGGATGGTCTCCCGTGGGGATGTGGTGTTCTACCCCCTTGACTCGCCCGAAGTCTAACGGGTGTTTACTAAACACTCTCTCGTACTCTTGAACCACCCGATAGACTCCCTGTTTCTGGTGTGAGGGAGTGGAGTCAGTACCCAAATGTAGTTGCGGACACCAGTCCTCCATTGTTTTCTTAGAGCCGTTACCTTCCTCCGGGTGAGATGGAGGCAAGGGTTCCACAGATTGTATAGCATTTTGGTTAATGGTATATAATTTGGCCAGCGTGGCATACCGGGGCAGGTACACTTCCCTCTTCCCGATATTGATTATGCGAACGGGCACCCTCCCATGGCGTACATTAACCACCCCCCGTGCTGTCAAGATGGTGGGCCTACTGTCTGAGTAAACTGGTTCTACCATTGCCTGGTAATCTCTACCTCTCAGACCAATAGCTGCCCGGCACCAAATCATCATTTCACTTTTTGGGGGCATGGCAATAGGGAAAGGGTCACACATTCTCACGCTACCAATCTCACCGCCGGAGAGTTCCACCTGTTGCCGTCGCATCAGTGCCCGGATCTCTTTTTGGAGCACTCGCTGCTCGCCGGAGCTGGCGTTCTTGGCAACCTGCTGTAAAAGGAAAATCACCTCTGCAAGACAATTTTCAATTACATTAGTTCCTAGAGTTATCTTTGGGTGACTCTCGTGTTTGTCAATGTCTACAATGATCAGTCCCTGTGCTGCCAGTTCGACTCTACCGATTTTAATGGTCACCTCTTTAAATCCAATCTGTGGCACGGGCTGACCATTACTGGCGATGATACTCAAGTCGTCGTCAGGGTAGCGGGTGATATCCGAGTCATTCCAGTACTGCTTGAAGAGCACGTACGGGATGGTGGTGACCTGTGACCCGGTGTCCAGTAGGGCACTCATAGGAATGCCATCCAGTACCACGAGTAAGACTGGACGTCCTCCCACATATTTGTCGCGCCAGTTCGATGGGCCTGGTGATCTTTTTCCTGGGGGTTGGCCCTCTACCCCAGGTTGTGCCAGTTTAAAGGACAGTACCTTGCCATATGTCCGGGTTGATTGCAGCGGCGGCAGATGGGTCGTCCGTCCTCGTTGTATCGGTCGCTGGGTCTCCCTCTGGCCGGTGGGGTCCTCCTTGGTCGACGCCACGGGATGTCCTCCGGTCCGGATGCCAGCTGGATCTTCCCTGGAGTGGAAACCTGTAAAGACTGCACAGTTCGGGTTAGCGCAGCAACGCTTTTAGCTAGCTCTTGGACCTGATGGTGCAGGTCTGGAGCCGGGTCATTGTTCAAAGCCTGCGCATCAGCTCCCACAGGCCCTGCCGACAAGGGTGCCGCCTCCTGGTGGTAAGTGGTAGTGGGGCGTCTGTGGGTCACAACGCCACCTGGTGCCGGTTCTCGGAGCACCCGGATGGCTCTGTCCTTGAACTGTGCAAATCCCAGATGAGGGTCCTGTAAGGCCATTGCCCGCAACTGGGTTCGGTGGGCATTGCAATATAAACCCTCTATAAATTGTTCAGTCAACAGCCTGTCCTCGTCTCCCACGCCGTCAGGGTCGGTCTGCTTAATGGCTCTCAGGGCCTCTTGTAGGTTCAGGGCATAGTCCCTTATACTCTCGTGTGCTCGCTGCTTGCACCCGTAGAATCTAAGCTTGATCTCGGCTGAGGTGCGGGTATCAAAGGTGTCCCTCAGCCGGGTTAGTATCCCTGCAACAATCCTCCCCCCAGGTGGCCAGGACTTTACCTCCCTTTGGGCTGCCCCGGTTAATTGGGCCACCAGGATGCTCACTTTTTGCTCTTCTGTGAGGGGATACACCTGGAAGAGGCTATCCAGCTTTTCTCTAAAGTCATGCAGGGTATGGGACTCCCCTGAGTACTGGGGTAGCCAGGCCGCTCCCGGGATATAGGGCATGGTGAAAGGCTTGACTGCAGCAGCGGTGGCGCTGGCGGGGGTTGAGGCAGTGAAGCTCTCCTCCGTATCCGACATCTTCCTCCCCCCTAGTGGACCGTGGCCTACCTTGCGATGATCCTCTTCCGTAGGCCGCGGCTCCGCAGTGGATCGTCAGGGTTGAGGGCCTTCCGTCGCGCTCCTGTGACGTCGGCGTCTGCTGGGCTCCTTCCAGGACCTTACGCAACGTCCGGACGTGAGGCGGGGCTTCAGTTCTCGCGCGCTTTCGGAGTCCACGCCCCTCTTCTTCCCGCGCGGCGTCTTCAAGATGGCGTCCAACGGCGGGAAAACTCCACGGATGGCGGTTAGAAGGCAGAAGATGGCGCCGGATGGCGGGAAAACTTCGCGGATGGCGGGAAGAAGGTAGAAGATGGCGCCGAATGGCGGGAAACCTCCACGGATGGCGGGAATCTTCACCACTTGTAAGTTTGAACAGTCTTTTTCAGGCACGCAGTACCCGGTGGTTGCGGGCACGAAATCCTGCCGACTACGCCAAAAGTTGACGCACCCCTGGGCCTGTGTCGCACAGCGTTGCGCATGCAGGAGCTTACCCGGAGCCGGATCTGTTGAGGGTTGTAGTCTCGTGGCGGTGACCCGGTCCGTGCCCAGGGAGTCAGACTAAGTGGCGTTGAATCAGCGGTAGATGTTGGACGACTACGCCACCCGTTGAGTACAGCTAAGGAGCTGCTGCTGCAGGGCAGACCGCTGAGGCCGGTGGTAGGATTGTGCAGCGTGATAGTATAACCCCCAACGGGAGGGGTATGGCCTCAGGGCAGCCGACGTGGATGATGGGGGTAGCAGGAACCACTCGGAGACGGTACGGTGTAGTTCAGGGTCTTTACTGGTGACAAAGATAGACCCTCCCGGAGTACTGGCTAGCGATTGGGGCCTGGTCAGTCCTTGAGCAGATGGGATCTCCCCTGGCCAGGCGGAGTTGTAGGCCTCCCAAACTAACTGTACTCTTCTGGCTACCTTGCTAGAGGCGGGTATAAGTAGCCCAAGTCCCTCAGTGTACCGTGTGGTGCTCACCCGTATGGCCGGTGACTCGGGGCCTTCTAGTAGCTTCCGCTCCACGACGGCGGTGCTGGTCCCATGCGTGTGACCGTGCCTTCGGGTTTCTTGGCCAGAGGACCTAGAATTCCCTGCCTGACGGATTCTGCTGCTGGGTAGGAGTTAGTCCCCACAGCCTCGGACTCCGGGTCCGGTAAGAAATCTTCTCAGTCAGGGCGAGCTCTGCAGCTGCCAGCCCCTGACTCCTTGTAACACTGCTCCCACAGAGCTCCTGATGTTCTGTTCCTATATTTGCTTCTTTTCTCTGTCTCTACGTCTTCTCTACTCACTAACCCTGCCTCAGCCCCAGTTTTATATAGGGGAAGTTCTTCCCCTCCCAGGACTGTGCAGGAGGTGTGGCATGCATAGGATTCCTGACCAAGAGACCTCCCACCTGCTCTCAGACGTAATATCTCTATCACTGTGGCAACCAGACCCCTGGGGTGTCACATTTACTCCAAGCCTGTGCCCTCAGCAACCAATCGCAGAACAGCTTTCATGGTTCCAGAATGACTGAAAACCTAAAAGCTGCGCTCTGATTGGTTGTTGGACAAGGCACAATATGACACTTGATCTGGTTCTGGGAAAGCTGGGTGATGTAGGGCAGTCTGACCCTTAGTCAGATGCCTCTGACTGAGATGCCCTGCTATAAGAGGTTAAAATCCCCGGCATTCCCATGTCCCCTCCTCCATGTTTGCCTGCCCAATGGTTCCGTGTTTCCTGTCCTCCTCCCATTCCCTTTCATATAAATGTCCCTGTGTGTCATCTTCCGGTCTCTCCCCACAGCGTGGGACCCGGAGACTGGTTGTCTGCTGGTGAGAGACCGGTAAGATGGCAGACAGCGACAGTCTTGCCCAGGCCATTAAGGAAAAGATCAGAAAGGAGGGGAACGCCTGGCTTGTCGCAGAGTGCATCTTCTTATAGTCACCACTGTACTTACGAGAGCTTCAATCAGCAAGATATCTTGAGCAAACAGTATTTACTTCATACTGGATAAACATGAGATATAATTCAGTGTCACACAGTCCGTGTGCTGCTGACATAACACATTCAGGAAAGAAGAAAACACAGGAAGTAAAAACAACCAACAACTGAGAGATTTCCTCCCACATTACAGCAAGCATATAACTTTACACACTATCGACATCTGCTGTCTGGTTAGTATAAAGTCCTCCTTTCACTTATAATAAGTCCTAATCTGTTGTATATGCCAACACCCTTTCTCAACAGTAAGGACTTATTCAATCAAACCCAACTTTTTTATTAGTCTCTGGTGTTTATCAGCATTTAACACCTTCGTGAAGATGTCTGCTGTCATTTCTTCAGTAGGACAATACTCTAACTTCAAGACTCCTTGTTCCTGATGATCTCTCAAGAAATGATATTTCATATCAATATGCTTGGTTCTTGGATTGACTCTTTCCATCTGAGCAAGAACAAGACATCCTTGATTGTCCTCTTTCAGTTTTGTTGGTTCCAACTGTGGTTGTCCTAATTCTGTCAACAATTGTCTTAACCACAGTACTTCTTGACTCGCATGTGCTGCGGCAACATATTCTGCTTCTGTTGAAGACAGTGTCACAATTGACTGTTTCTTACTTGTCCAACTTATTGGTCCACCTGAGAGAAAAAAAATATGTCCACTGGTAGATCTTCTGTCAGTTGGATCTCCAGCCCAATCTGCATCAACATATCCTGTTAAAATGCAATTATCACTTGTGGGTAATTTCAGCTTAACATTGCTAGTTCCTTTCAAATAACGCATTACTCTCTTCACGGCATTCCAATCAGCTTTCTTTGATTTTGATATCTTTCTACCCAGGATTCCTACTGCTGCTGCGATGTCTGGTCTTGTAACGGTCGCTAGATACCGTAGTTTTCCTATTGCTGTTCTGTATTCTTCATTATTTGGTAGCATATTTTTTTCACTGTTCATCTCTTTGAGATAATCAGTTTCCATTGGAGACTTTACTGTTTTTGCATCCTTTAATCCAAATTTTTCTGTTATGTCTTGAATCATGTGATTTTGATTCAGTAGGAAACTTCCGTCTTCATCTCTTTCTACCTGTATTCCTAGGTACTGTTTTACATTTCCCAAGTTTTTGATTTCAAAATGTTGCTTCAGGATTTTTAGAATGTTTTCTTTATCCCTTTCTTGTTTAAAACAAATCAAAATGTCATCTACATATATGAGTACATAAATCCATCTATTAATCAGCCTTTTTGTGTATAAGCATGGATCAGCTTTGCTTCTTTGAAATTTTTAATTTGTAAGTACTTCCGTGATTTTGTCATTCCACGCTTTAGCTGCTTGCTTTAAACCATACATACTTTTCTGTAGTTTGCAAACTTTGTTTGGATTTCTTTCATCTTTGAATCCTGGAGGTTGTTCCATGTAAATGTCTTCTGTTAAATCTCCATTCAAAAACGCTGTCTTTACATCCAGATGTCTCAGTTCCATCTGTTTCATTGCTGCAACTGTAAGTAAAGTTCTTATTGTAGTGTGTTTGACAACTGGAGCAAATGTCTCATCATAGTCTTCTCCATATTTTTGAGAATACCCTTTAGCTACGAGTCTTGCTCGGTATCTTTCAGCTGTGCCATCTGTTTGGTATTTTACTTTAAAAATCCATTTCCATCCTATGTTTTTTTTTCCTTCTGGCAAATCTTTTAGTGTCCATGTATTTGAATCATGCATGGATTTAATTTCTGTTTCTGTTGCTTCTATCCATTTATTAGCTTCTTCTTCAGGAAGTTTAGATATGTCTTCCCAAGAGGTAGGCTCATAGATTTTTCTTATGCTTGTCTTGTATGAGAGATATTTTGGTGGTTTTCCTTTGCTCTCTCATTGAACGTCTTGGTTCTGTGTCTGTTTGTAGTTGCGATTCTTCACTTTCAGTATTTTGTTCTTCATTGATTTCTACTTCTTTCTCATCAGATATTTCTTCAGCTATGTCACTATTGTTTTTCACATTTTTTGTTTCAACTGAAATCATAATGTCTTCATTTAAATCTTCAATGGATGTCACACTGTTACTCACCGTAACTCTGTCTGTTTTGGGATCTAGGATTCTATATTCCTTCCATGGATCTGTTTTGAAGTTTGGAACGTTTTTCTGTTGGAATGAATATAAAAACTTTTCATCCAAAAACTTTTAAATGATTGACACTTGGTTTCATATACCTTGCCACAGTTCATATGGAGTTTTCGTCAGTTTTCTGGAAAAAAATTGGTTCTGTAGATATGTAGCTGTCATTGCTGCCTCACCCCAATATTTCTCTGGCAGTTTGGAATCCGTCAGCATACATCTTATCATTTCTGTTAGAGTTCTGTTTTTCCTTTCTGCTACTCCATTTTGTTCAGGTGTGTATGGAACAGTTTTCTGGTGTTCTATTCCATTTTGTCTTAAGTAGTCTTCTATTCTGTGACCTGTAAATTCACCTCCATTATCACTTCTGATGACAATTGGCTTCCTTTGAAATTTGTTACTTGATCTTGTTACATAGTCTACAAGTTTATAAAAAACTTCACTTTTGTTCTTAATTAAGTATGTGACTGTGTATCTTGAGTAGTCGTCTATAAAAGTCAACATGTATCTATTGCCTCCTGATGTAGTCACTTTCATGGGTCCACATACGTCAGTATGCACCAAATCAAGTGGTCTTTCGCTTTTCATCTCACTTTCTTTTGGAATAGATATCCTTGTGGCTTTGGATTTTATACAACATTCACATCTTACGGTAATTGAGCAATCTGATATCTTTAAATCTTTTGTCAATTCTTTTCTCTGTAGTTCCCTTATACTGTCAGGGTGTCTATGTCCTAGACGTATATGCCACATGTGAATACAGTTTTTGTGATCATGTGTCCATACCTTCATCTGTTCCTTTGGTGTGTCAAAATGATATAATTGTTCATCTGCCTTGACTTTGGTTATCACCTTGTTTCCTGCAATAATTGCACACTCATTGTCTTTGAATTTTACTGTAAGTCCTTTTGCTGTTAAACGTTTCACAGATAATAATCCGCCTTCCAATTTTGGAACATACAACACATCCTGTACAAGTATCTTTGAATCTTGTCCGAACTTGTTTGAACAATTTAGCATACCTTTTCCGATACCTTATTTTGCTTCCATCTGCAAGATAAATGGCTTCTTTCTTATCTAAATCAAGATCAGTAAAGAAATTATTGTCACTTGTCATATGACTCATTGCTCCTGAATCAATAAACCAACCAAGTGATGATTTCTTGTCTGTTACTTTAAATGTGCCATTCCAATTATTCTCACATGAATCGGAAATTGTGTTTTTTACTTTCTGTGTATGCTTTTTATGTTGTAATTTTTGTTGTTCTGCTTACCATATGGTACAGTCTTTCTTTAAATGACATTTTTTCTTACATCTGAAGCATTCTCTTGTCTCTTTATTATAGGGTTTTTAAATTCTGTAGCTTTAAGAGCGTTTTCACTGTCCTTTTCAGTAGAAGAATCATTTCTTTGTTCTTTTCTTCTCTGATATTCATCTATTAGTCTTGTTTTCACAAAATCGAATGTAATGTCAGTTTCTGGTCTCGTCTCAAGGGCATTTATCAAGGCTGTATACGAATCTGGTAAACTGCACAATAATATAGCTGCTACATGACTTTCTTTAATGTCTTCACCAATAGATCTTACCTGTGATATCACTTCCATCATAGAGAATATGTGCTTCTGCATGTCGTCATTTGCACTTAATCTCATACTGTAAAGCTTTCTTAATAAAAATAACTTGTGATTCAAGCTAGGTCTTTCATACAGTTTTCTTAATTCTTCCCACATTCCTTTCGCTGTTTCTTCATTTCTTATATGTATTAATTGAGCATCATCCACTAATAAGCTAATGGTGGCTCTCACTTGTCTATTCTTCTTATCCCATGTCTGATTATCTTGATCTGGTCTTTCTGTAACAATTACTTTCCATAAATTATCTTTAGATAACAGCATCTCTACTTTGAATTTCCATAACTGATAATTTTCACTATTCAGTTTAGCTACTGTGAATTTCATTTCTGTGTTACTCATCATCTTTATATAGTCTTACTTGTTTAGAGAGTTGTACTGAAGATAGTCTCCTGTTTTTTTTTCTTGCTGATAGTTCCTGTATGTCCTGCCTGTGTTCAATTCTCTGTAATTATATCCAGCTCCTGGGATCATGAATTCCTCTGTCACTCGGTATCTGGATTTATTTCCTTCTGTTTACAGAGCTTATCTGTGTGCTCCGTTATCTGGGGTTATAAACCGGGATCCTGCTGCCTGCGCTTGTAGTGCGGGCCTTTAGTGTCTGGGCTTTAGTGTCTGGGCCCATAACCTGTCGCAGAGTGCATCTTCTTATAGTCACCACTGTACTTACGAGAGCTTCAATCAGCAAGATATCTTGAGTAAACAGTATTTACTTCATACCAGATAAACATGAGATATAATTCAGTGTCACACAGTCCGTGTGCTGCTGACATAACACATTCAGGAAAAAAAAAACCACAGAAAGTAAAAACAACTAACAATTGAGAGCTTTCCTCCCACATTACAGCAAGCATATAACTTTACACACTATTGCCATCTGCCGTCTGGTTAGTATAAAGTTCTCCTTTCACTTATAATAAGTCCTAATCTGTTGTATATGCCAACAAGGCTTACCTGCATACTTGGTGAGCCGGGCGCTCCTTCTCCACAGCAGAGTCAGGACCCCCCTGGTGGCCGGCGGCCCGCTCGGCGAACCCGCCCGCCAGTCAGACTCAGCCCCAGTGGTGACTCATCCCGGCGCGTGCGCAAGAACACCGTGCGCGCGCCGGCTATGAGATCACCTTCACAGCAGGGAACAATGGCGGCGGCACCGGCGGCTGTAAGCTTTTCAGGCTCAGAAGGCAACACAGCGCCGCTGCCGCCACTATCAGGTGCGGCGCTTCCTGCGCCGGGTCTGTTGATAGCCCCGCCCACTCGCCATCTTGATTCCTCCTCGGCTGCTGCGCGCAGCGTGTGCAGCAGCTTAGGACAGGCCCCTCCCCCTTCACTCTCGGTGCCAATTTTGAATAAAGCGCCAAATACAGTCCCTCACACAGCACCCGTGGCTGCTGCACGCCGTATATCGGGTAACGCAGAGCCGGTGGTTCAAACCCCCACCTCCCAGCCCAATAAAAGTGCCCCCCCCTCACATAGGATTTTTCAAGGGGCAAGTAATCGCTGCATGCTGCAGAGCATTGCAGAGCCCCCTCTTTGCTCCTCCATTTACCCCACTTTAAACCAGCAGCCTGCTTATATAGCCATGACATTTGCAGCTCTTTCTCTTTTGAGGAGACTGCTATTACTCCACAACCGCCAGAACACTCGGGCGTATTAACCCCCCCCGCCTACTCCACTACCAATCAGCCATCCATCACAGGCAGTGATTTTAGCCACGTCACCACCCCCTCCCTCCCCACATCATCCACACATGCTGCAGGTGCTAGCCCCCATTCCTAACCTCCCTGACCCAATCATCTCTTCCGCAGCACCTTTGATGCCCTCTGGCTCCGATATGGCATCTACGGTATTCCCATTGCTTGTCCATCCGCGGGTGCAGGATCTCCGGTTCGTCATCGCCGCCATCGCGGGCACGGTACGCGCACCGCGGATTCTTCATCCCCTTCAAATTCTGGCAGCCTAGTTCCACGCAGACGCGCAACAAAATCGCATAAACGGCGCACCAGGCATTCTTCCCATAGCTCAAGGAGCTACCGTTTAAGGTCCTCGTGCTGGCGTTCACCGTCTTCTACAGACGAGTCGTCGAACTCTTCAACGGATTCGCAGAGGGGTTCACACCGTCGCTCTCAGTGCCGTCACAGGTCACCCGGACCTCCGGAACGTCAGGAGGGTATGATCGCTCCCACTTCTGTTCCTGTTTCGACGATTCAGCAAGGCTGTGGCGAGTACCAATATTCTGGGGCTTGGGGGGATGGTTCATCACCGGTAGTAGCTTCCACCACAGGTAGAAAAGTTTTAGTTAACCCACTTATGTTAATTCATAACCCGTTAATTCAGAACCCCGCAGTCCAGCGGGACCTCACCCCGGTACAGGCCAGCATACATAAGGACGTTTTCTTCTGCGGTATTTCCTCGTTAGGATCTCATTTAGATGTGGAAACCCAAAATAAAATTTGGTTAAATTAATATATTGATATTTGGTCTCTGGTTTCCACTGACCAACACACCATTGACAAGGAACATCTTGTGTCTGACAGACCTTATGACCGCAATCCGAAGGTCGCAAGGACTATGAATAATTGGCTTCAGGCCTTCTTTGTTATGGGTTATATTATGGGTCAGAAACACCCTGAGCGATGCTCTGAGATGATATATATATATATATATATATATATATATATATATATATATATATATATATATATATATATATATATATATATATATATATATATATATATATATATATATATATATATATATATATGAACTCCATATATAATTCTTACAAGTCCCACGGAGGCAGCGCCTGGTGGCGTTATGATGAGGATTTTAGAAGGCGCTTGTCCCTTCAGCCTCATCTGGGATGGGGGGTAAAAGCCACGGATACATGGCTCAGATTAATGATGGCTCAAAAGGCATCATCTTCCTTTCAGTCAACGGCCCCTAGCCCCTTCGTTGGTCCCGGGACAGCGGCCGTTCGCAGACCGGGCACATGCTGACTTTTCAATGAAGGGCACTGCCATTTTTACGGACTCTGTAAATATAAGCATGAGTGCTCCACCTGCCGAGCCCCTCATGCGGCCATTAAATGTTCCCGCCCCTCCACTAAGTTTCCAACCATGCCCTCTGGTCAATCTGAAAAAAAGGACTCCAGTGAGCGTGTCCGAGATGGGGCCGTGGCTCGACCTGTACCTCAGTAAAGAGGCAGGGGCCCAACTCCGCTTTGGTTTCACATTTGGTTTCTTTATTCCTTTCACTTTCAGCAGGTTTCCCTCTTTTTCTTCAAATCTAAAATCTGCCAGAAATTTTTCTCATACTAGCTGAGAAGCTTCAAAAAGAAATCTCTTTGGGAAGAATTAAGGGTCCTTTTTCAACCTCCCCCCCGTTTTACAATTTACGGGTATCTCCGCTAGGTATCGTACCCAAGAAGGAGAGCGGAAAGTTTTGTTTGATTCATCCATTATTTATTTTTCAACAGGACAATGACCCCAAACACACCTCCAGGCTGTGTAAGGGCTATTTGACCAAGAAGGAGAGTGAAGGGGTGCTACGCCAGATGACCTGGCCTCCACAGTCACCAGACCTGAACCCAATCGAGATGGTTTGGGGTGAGCTGGACCGCAGAGTGAAGACAAAAGGGCCAACAAGTGCTAAACATCTCTGGGAACTCCTTCAAGATTGTTGGAAGACCATTTCCGGTGACTACCTCTTGAAGCTCATCAAGAGAATGCCAAGAGTGTGCAAAGCAGTCATCAAAGCAAAAGGTGGCTACTTTGAAGAACCTAGAATATAAGACATATTTTCAGTTGTTTCACACTTTTTTGTTAAGTATATAATTCCACATGTGTTAATTCATAGTTTTGATGCCTTCAGTGTGAATGTACAATTTTCATAGTCATGAAAATACAGAAAAATCTTTAAATGAGAAGGTGTGTCCAAACTTTTGGTCTGTACCGTAAATCCAAGACAGACCCTTCAGGCGCAGGGACATGGGTCCCTTTGTTTTCCATTCCTAGTCCCATTTGCCCACTATCTTTAGTTTCAAATTTCCTTCAACACAGACGTTGCGGTTATTCATTTTTGGCCCATGAAGACGGTTCCCCTCTGACGAAGTTTCAATTTTATTCCCTTTTTCTTAAAGGCCTGGGTTTACTAGGTCTTCCCCCAAAAGATTTTGGCACTCACTCGTTTAGAATTGGGGCGGCTACCGAAGCTGCTCGTGCAGGTTTATCCAACGTCGAGATTCAACGGATTGGCAGATGGCGTTCTGCTTGCTTTGCGAAGTATATCAGACCGGATTTGCTAATCTAATGATATAATGTTTTTCCCTTAGGTTCAACCAGACCTACTGTGTGGATCCTAGGTCACTCATACATTTTTTGGGCCGCCCAAAGAGCAGACAGTCGTCCAGGAGGAAGAGGCCTCAGTTTCCTGGGTTTGGAGGTGTTTTGGAAAGGCATTCGTGGCCTTACCTGGTCTCAAGTTCTACCGGAAATTGTTGGAATTTCTCAGCCTGCCTCCTTCCCCGTCATTCTTGTTCTTCATGCTGGCAGGAATGAGCTCTGCTCCTTCCGCCTTGCCGAGCTGCTGACGATGATGCGGTCTGATGTGGACAAGTTTCGCTGCTTCTTCTCAGAGCTGGTTTTGGTTTGGTCTGAGGTCATTCCTCGCGTTGTGTGGCAGGGCGCTAGGGAGTCGGCGGCTGTTGAATGCTCTCGCAGAACCCTCAACGCTCGCATGTCCCGCTTTGTGCGTTTCAAAGGGGGTGTCGTTATTCGACACCACCAGCTTGAAGGGGACAGCTCTAGGCTCATGCTTAGTGATGGTGTCCATCTCACTGACATCGGCCTGGATATTTTCCTGTCCGGTATCCAGGATGGTATTGAACAGGCATTGATTCTAATGGGTGGGGGTCGGAGCGCAGTTTAGCTGCGCCCCGTTTTAATTTTTAATGGTTATACCTGCCGGGAGTCCGGATGTTTTTTGCACAACTTTGCACTTATTTTGCCACTGGAACAGAGATGTTCTTCAAAGGTTTACATACATTTTGTTGTGACCGACCTCCATCCATTAAAAGGATTTGTTTTAAAAGTTATATATTGTGTGGTCTTTTTATTCATGGGAATGTTGTTGTTGTTGTTGTTGTGTGCTCTGGTCTCATCAGTCTGACCCATATGGTGGGATTACATACTGGCTGTCACCCAGCTCTCCAGGGGCTCTGAATCTCAGAGATATAGATTCAGAGCCCCTGGAGACAGCCAGTGTGTAATCCCACCATATGGGTCATCACCCAGCTTTCCCAGAACCAGATCAACAAGCGTCATATTGTGACTTATTGTGTTTTTTTTTTTGTTTTTGTTTTTTTGTGTGCAAAAAAACTGTCACTTGAAGCTCATGGATGCCATTGCAAAATCTCCAACAGGGCCCTCAACTATCACAGGTCTTTAATGTCTTCTCATATGGTCAAAAAGGACCTTCTGGGCCCCCCAGACACCAGGGCTCATACACCCACTATAGTTATGCCAATGCATGTGGCAGTTGTAATGGCGGCCATATTTTCTAAGTTATAATAAAAACTGCCTTGCGGCTGCCAGGGCATACTGGTACTTCTAGTGTCGCCGCCACGTGTTGGATGACTACTTCTATTAGCCGACCTCCTGATGTGGTCAGGAAATGAATGGGTTAGTGAGCGGCGTCGGTGAAGTGCGGCGGTGGTAATGTTATGACATTAGAAAGCCATTATTGGTGGTATTATGTGCAGGGCTGATGATGAGGGCTCACAGGGGAACGGCAAATCTGATCAACTCCTGAAAATAATAGACAAGAGCCTGTAAATGATACCAGGAGGCGCTAAGGAACCTCTGCGCTCACAGCACTACTCCTGTTATAAATGTGGGGTCTGAAGGCCATCTACTGTCCCATCAGGGGGTCAGGAGGCTGGTATTATCCCTTTGCCATGCTTTAGACTGCAGCTCTGCTCTATTGGAACACAGTTGTGATCAGTGACTGCAGATTATTGCATTGTGTAATGGGGTCTGAACCACCTCCTCATAGGCGGATTATAATGAGGGCAATCCGGGCGACCGCCCGGGGCCCCGAGCCTCCAGAGGGCCCGTGGCTCCGGGCGGGGTGTCTATGTCCGGATTGCCCTCATTATATGTGCGGGCCGCCGCCGCGGCACATACCGGCATCAGTGGTGGGAGGGGGGGCCCGGACCGCTCCCCCAGCAGCGACGCACGGCCGCTATTTCTTCATCGGCCGGGCCAGCACTGCAGCAGTTAACTTCCCTGTGCTGGCCCGGCCGCGTCACTGCTAGGAGACACGGCCCTGTGCGCGGCCGTGTCTCCTAGCTGTGACGTCATGCAGTGCGCCCCGGCCTGCACTGCTACTTACCACCTGAGGACTGGAGCCGAGCCGGGAGATGGGGAGTCTGTGTCTGTGTGTGTGTGTATATATGTATGTATGTACAGTGCCTACAAGTAGTATTCAACCCCCTGCAGATTTAGCTGGTTGACACATGCGGAATTAACTTGGCATTGTGACATTTGTACTGTAGATCAGCCTGGAAGTGGGAAATGCACTGCAGCAAATTTTGTTTTTGTTTTTGTTTTTTTTGTTTTTTTAAAATGTTAAAAGTTAATTCAGAGTGTCATTTATTATTCAGCCCCTCAACCCACAAGAATTCTGTTTGGTCCCCCTAAAGTATTAAGAAGTAGTTCAGGCACCAAGAATAATGAGCTTCACATGTGTGGATTAAAGATCTCTTTTGCCAGCCTTTTCTGACTATTTAAGACCCTCCCCAAACTTGTGAACAGCACTCAGACATGGTCAACATGGGAAAGACAAAGGAGCATTCCAAGGCCATCAGAGACAAGATCGTGGAGGGTCACAAGGCTGGCAAGGGGTACAAAACCCTTTCCAAGGAGTTGGGCCTACCTGTCTCCACTGTTGGGAGCATCATCCGTAAGTGGAAGGCTTATGGAACTACTGTTAGCCTTCCACGGCCT